>NC_138029.1:43292145-45696359 GCF_964106645.2 Podarcis pityusensis | reverse complement strand
AAGGCGTATTGGACAAAAACGACTAGGATATCTGCAAAACATGGGTCCCTAGTGGCAAGCTCACTGAAGCAGAGGAGCGGGGGGAACAGCTGGGCAGAGCGCTTTGAAGCTTGTTGCTTTTCAGGGAGAAATATCTCCATATACAGTGCCTTTATCAAAGGAACCGTGGCTCCCACTAAAACAACAGATGCTTCTGCAGATAGAAAAAGAAGACAGAATAAACTGAACCTATTTCTGAAGGTTTGTGCAGCATTAAATATACCGACTAAGTACATCCCTGTACCAAGAAAGTTTCTGATAAAGGGAAGGAATTCAAGTAAAGCTGCTTATTCAGTAGCTCAGGGGAAGGAAACATGGTTCCCTCCAGATGTTGGACGACAACTCACAACATTGCCTATAGTTTGTGCTGAAAGGAGTTGGAATCCAACAACATATTCAGCTACCCTTTCCTAGCCACTATGCAGAAGCACAGCCTAGAAGAAAAAGTTTACCGAATATATCAAACATTGCTGAGGAAGGTGGGAAGTGATTGATTGTGTTGTGAACCTTGTTGCCTATGTAAGCCAATAATTTGCAGCCTAGGGCTTTATTTGAAGTCTAAGTAATTTGAAGTTGAAACTAGAGCTATTAGGAGCCCCACTCCTAGTTCAAGTCATAATTAGACTTGGCAATCCAAGCTATTCACACACACACACACTTCCACAAATATGGAGGGGTGTGTGAGTCCTGGAAGACCTGCTCCCTGCCTTTCACCTGGCCTAGAAGGGTGGGGCCCTCACTGACCCCAGCTACAAAAGCCGAGGCTGCTGAATAGATTCTTAGTTTGGGGTATTGTTTAGGGGATTGTTCTGATTGATATTAATTTTGTATTTGTATTTTAGATCTTATGAATTACAGTGGTACCTCAGGTTACATACGCTTCAGGTTACAGACTCCGGTAACCCATAAATAATGCTTCAGGTTAAGAACTTTGCTTCAGGATGAGAACAGAAATTGTGCTCCGGCGGCCTGGCAGCAGCAGGAGGCCCCATTAGCTAAAGTGGTGCTTCAGGTTAAGAACAGTTTCAGGTTAAGTACAGACCTCCGGAAGGAATTAAGTACTTAACCCGAGGTACCACTGCATGTGGAAATTGATCAAGTTGGTTGTGCACATTTTGATGTTTTATTTACTTATGACTACTTTTTTTGTTTGCAGTTATGTGGGCTTTTTATGTTGTAAGCTGCCTTGAGCATGGTTTTAACCATGGAAAGGCGGCATACAAATAAAATGATGAATGTGTAAGTCAAATATAATCATATCCTGAATAACATCCTCAAGAATATGATGAGATTTCTCAATGCATCAGGCCCTTGTAAATCCCCAAACACCCTCTTTACCCCATCAATCATTATCCAAATTTCCTTCCCCTTCCATTAACCCATCTGCCTCTTGACCCCCTCCTTTCACAGGTTTACCTTGCTGCTGCCATGCTAGTATTGGCCTTAAGCAACAGGTGAGAGGAAATATTGAGGGAAATCTCTTTCCTATACTCCTACATCTGAAGCACTCTGTTACTACATAGCTCTAGGCATAGGTGCCGGCTCCCTGGGGCCCCAGGTGCCCGAGCACCCACAAATTTCCTCATGAATGGGCCAGGCACCCACAAATTTTGGCACCAGGGCCATGCATACTGCAAGGCACCCACGGCCCCAGGACCCACAGTTGTAAGGCCAAGCTGGCATTCCTGGCTCTAGGGGAAATGATATTTTTCGGGACTGCTATCACACTGCTATAGCTGTGCTCCAGTTACAGTCAAGATGGAGAGAAGTGTCTCTCCCTTCCTCTTACCACTTCTCACAGACCAGCTGCATATCTACAAGTGGAAGGTAGCTCAAAAGTAGGCAAGTGGGAGGAATTAGTTCCTCTCTGGCTTGCTGCTCAGATTGAAATCCGAGCCAGAGAAGAATTTAGAAGTCCTTGTGCCCACCCCATTTTCACTAGAGCATTATGGCCTCTAGAGATACCATAGTCTTGAGCTCCTCTTGTTGAAACTTGTTTCATTAAAAAAAAACTTTTTTTAAAGCTGAAAATGGAACTTTCTTAGTACGCAGAGTTAAAACAGCTTCCAAAAGTAAACTTGAGCAGATGCAAAATGCCAAGAAATGTGCCTGAGAGATAAAGTTTGGAAGGAAGATTGAGAATTTGGGAAATGTTTGAAGCAAGACCTTCTGATAACCCTGAGGAGAGCCCATCTTGACTGTAGTGTGCACTTGTGTCATCAGCACCTGTCATTAGTATCAATTAGAGAGCTCAATTATATCATTAGCATATAACACTTAACGGAGTGACACTACTAAGAATACATTTAGGTTAGGAAAATGTAAACATAGAAAACTTAAAGGTATAATTTTAAGCATTCCAATCCTTTGATGGCAACATCTTAACTTTCCTTATCATTTTCCAAAGAGTTTTAACCCTATTACTTTCAAATAAATTCAAGTTAAAATGCTGAACGCAGCCATAAGTATCATTTGTTTCAACCTTCATAGCTGCTGAAGAATGCAGAAGTTGTTAGATTATGAATGAAAAGTCTTTCTGCACATGAAACATCTCTGGAATCATGTGTAGATTAATATGAGGGATGGGAGCAGATAACTTTATTGTACAACGCGCGCGCACCCCAGAATTATTACCCCTCTTTCCTGAAACACTGTAATTATCCATCCCAAAGTGTATCCTAATCTAATTCCAGCCAATATCCCTTCCCAAAGCTTTCTTAGTCTCCACAGTTATGTACTTCCTGCCTAATGTACCAAACTGTTCCCAACCCATCACTCTTCCAAATAGTTACCTTCTGGCAATTGACCTTCTGACCTTCTACACAATAGCACTCCACCTTGTTCCCACTTCCTAATTGCTAATGTTCTAATTACCCCATCAACCAGCCTAGAGCCCTGCACTACCCATAACCAACAAAGTGCAGTGGTGATGACCACTAGTTGTTTTTTAAGGATTAAGGAATTTCACAGAGGAAAGGAATATCAGTGGCTAATAACAATTTTAGTTGAATAATCCTATACATGCCTACTCCGAAGTCAGTCTCTCTGCATAAATGTGGGGGGAGTGCAGACCTTGGTAAAATGCCACCCTGTGCAAGGCCTTTTGAGCCCCCACCCAGCCCTTGCAGTGTCAGGAGCTTTGGGAAGGAGGCATGAGTCTCTGGCAGGGTCCTAGAGCTCTCCAACTCCATCCCAAAGCCAGGGAAGTGCTTGCTTGGCTTTGGGAAGGAGCAAGGAGGACTCTAGGACCCTATCAGATCCTTCAAGAGCCAGTGTGGTATAGTGGTTAAGAGTGGTAGTCTCGTAATCTGGTGAACCGGGTTCGCGTCTCCGCTCCTCCACATGCAGCTGCTGGGTGACCTTGGGCTGGTCACACTTCTTTGAGGTCTCTCAGCCTCACTCACCTCACAGAGTGTTTGTTGTGGGGGAGGAAGGGAAAGGAGAATGTTAGCCACTTTGAAACTCCTTAGGGTAGTGATAAAGTGGGATATCAAATCCAAACTCCTCCTCCTCCTCCTCCTCCTCCTCTTCTTCTTCCCCCCTTCCCAAAGCCAGACAAGCATTTACTGGGCTTTGAGAAGGCGCTCGGGTTACATATGCTTCAGGTTACACACTCCGCTAACCCAGAAATAGTGCTTCAGGTTAAGAACTTTGCTTCAGGATAAGAACAGAAATCGGGCTCGGGCAGCAGGAGGGCCCACTAGCTAAAGTGGTGCTTCAGGTTGAGAACAGGTTCAGGTTAAGAACGGACCTCCGGAACAAATTAAGTACTTAACCCGAGGTACCACTGTAGATAAACAGGTTAGCCACTCACATGAGAAGCTATTTACACATAGTTAAGCCAGTTGGACTAATATCTCTGCTGGCTCTATGAGAACTGCTGTGATGTCAGAAAAGCAATGAGCAGACAGAAGCTTTTTCCAGTATTTGCACTTATTTGCTCATAGTACCTTTCATTATTCTAATGAGGCTGCTAGGTGAAAATTTGTCAAGAAAAATATGTTTATGTATGAGACTTATAATTATCAGTCCATGTTAACAAGCACAACTGACAATTTACTTTTTGGTAAAATGAGCGAAGCCCCAAAACACTGCCAATAGTATTTTGCTGTTAATTAAAGTGGGACTTCCCCACCTAGCTGAGCTCATACCGCACAGCTAAAAATCTTGCATAACTTTGAAAGAGGCAGTGAGAATCGCCAGGTCAAAATAATAATAATAATGATGATGATGATGATGATGATGATGATGCACTAAAAAGACAACTCTCATTTTGTAGCTGTTTCAACAGATGAAGCCAGGAGGAGGCAGCCTACTGAAGACCCCCCTCTTCCAATTAGCCTTTTAGGTAGAGATATTTCCTGATCTGTATTGGGATTGTATTTGAATTGTTTTAATTTATGTGTGTTTGCTGCCCTGGGCTCCTTTGTCAGGAAGTGCAGGAAATAAATTTAACAAATAATAAATATTTAAACACAGCAAAAAAACACAAATGTCCTAAAACTTTGCATTCCTTAGCACAGTTTCCTAACATCGCTGCCCACAAAACCAAACATTTTATTACAGAATTGTCCATGGAAAAATAATGACAGCAGATGATGAGCCAAAATGTCACAGAAACCCTTCTCTTCCCTCACTTGTGATTTCAATAGCTTTCCTGTGCCTCACACAGAATGTTTGCGGTCACTATGTGGTTGAGGTAGACCGCATGTTTTAAATAATATGAAATATTCTTTCTTAAAATTTTCAGGATTTCATAGCAAAACACTGCATTTGATCGCTCACCTAGCAAGGATTTTCTTTCCGCAGGATGAGCCAAAGGAGAGGTGACACCGGTGTTAAACCACTCTGCTTTCCACCCGCAAAGTACATGATGAGATATTTCCATGTGATCCATCACCTTTGCATTTGTTAGCTCTCTCTCAAGATGTTCGTGAGGGAGTGCCAGAGCTTAATGGTACACAAGCTGCTGTTCTGACACATAATTACTCTTTCCCATTTCAGCAATGATACCTTTTGAGGTGCTCTAAGATCTACGATTGTCTGCTCTCACTGCATTTCGGCCGATGCGGCATTAAACTTTTCCTTCCTTGTCTGTACAACAACATAGTGCCTGTGGATGAACTTGTGCTGCAGATATGGGCCTTCAACTTCAAGTTTCTCAATTGTCTCCAAGTGTCAGAAACCAGGGCCAGCTCTGGGGCTGTGTGTTTCTGTGGCATCCTGTCCCTTAGCCGTGCCCCTCCCACCCTTGAAATGGGTGCATGATTTGCTCTCTCTGGTAGAATGAGGTGGCCACTCAGGCAGGAGGTGCTGGCGGGTGGGAAATGGCAAGTACTGGAGGGCAGAACTGTGTGTGCCCCATAGCCTGCCCTGCACCCTCTAAGCTTGCCTGGTTCCCTCAGGTGTAGTGGTAGATGTTGTCCCATTACCAACATCCTGAAGCTAGATTCAAGAGCTAGTCCATTGGACTCCTATACATGGAAAGGTGGTGGTGGTGGGACATCATATTGTCCTTCCCTTCAGGCAGCAAAATCTCCTGGCCTTACATCCAATGGGAGCCTGCTCTCCACAGAGGGATGCAATGCCCCACCCCTCCATAGTGCTGCAAAGGAGAGGAGAGAAAGAGCAGGAGACGTGGCTGGAGGAAGAAGAAAAAGCAGACAGCTGGGAAAGAAGAGGAGTGGCAGTGAGGAGATGGTGAAGGGTCTGATTCTGCTGCCTGGTGCTACCAGGCACGTCAGGAACCAGGACCAATGCAATTTATACAAACTCTTGGAAGAAAAACCAGTGCCTGAAATGTTTCTATATGCAGTTCCAAATACCCTCCGTGATCATTTTTCCCCATAAAATTCATAATATACAGAAAAAACACTCATTTCAGAGACATGACTGCAGTAATCAAAGGATTTCTTCCAAGTTTACTCTCAGCCTCCCACTTTTCTATAGCAGTAGTTGAAATAATACATGATAGCCACAGATTGCAGTGCATCCCTGCACACTGTGATCCCTGGAATTATATCATGGAACTCATTAGATTGGTTCCCCTCAGAACACCTTTCAGATCATTTCTTCAGTCACTTCGGCATCAAGCCGTGCATACCTTTGATTGACTGGACATAGCCAGTGGTGTAGCAGTAACTTTTGAAGTGCAGGAACTCATCATGATAGCCACCCAAGCTCTGTCTCTGGAGAAGAGAAAATGGCAGGTGTATTGATGCATCTTTCTGTGTGTGTAAACACTCCCCACTTCCCTCACAAAAAATGCCCAATAGTATAATGCTGAATTTATTATGATAAGCAAACAGTCATTGAACACAACTGTGGCAAAGGGTAGAGTGCTGGTTTGTAGGGATGGGCAAAGCGGTTGATTTGGTTTCTCTCCGTTTCTCATTTTTCCCATGTCCGCATTTCCATATCTGTTTGTGAATCCCGCCCTTCAAAAAAAAGTCCTCATGAAAATTCAGCAACCTTTTAGTGCAGATTTTGCTTTATATACACATTTTTGCACAGCAGTTTTCCTTTATGTAATGCATTTTTTGCATGCTATTTTTCACTAATATATGCATTTCTTATGCTCACTTTACCTTTGTATATATGCGTTTTTGTACACATTGTGTAGCTAGAGAACTGCTGGAGAAGTGCACATTTCAAAGCATGGCTGTGTTTTGATTTGTATATTGTGAACTGAATAAAAAAAAAATCCCATCCCTACTGGTTAGTGTGTTGAAATTGGACAGGGGAGACCTAGATTCATATCCCTCATCAACCGTGTGGGGTAACTCCAATCCTATGCACAGTTACCTGAGAGTAAGCCCCATTGAACTGCTGTGTAGGCTCAATCTGCACAAAATATTTAGTTTAAGCAAAATATATTCAGCTGCCTGATGAGCAACCTTTACATTTGAATGAGATATGCAATCAATCTTGAATTTTTAAAATTTATGTGCCACTCCATAATATTAAGTTCGTTGGATGGATTACAAGTCAAAAAAGAAAGAAATGAAACTCAAAGTAAGACATAAAACAGTGATAAAAAAGAAACAACTGTATAAATACAACAAAACAGAATTCATTGCACCCTCAAAGTTAACAACAAATTTAATAAACAGAGGGCTAGGTATTTAAAAAGTCTAGGTATTTGGGGGGGGGGAATCTTCACTCAAATTGACAAGACCAGAAATGTGTTGGACTTTGAAGTAGGATAGAAGTATTTAAACTCTGCTTTGACTATTTCCTTCATTCTCTAACTTCCTTTATTCATTTGTCAGAGCAAGGCAAGTCCATTATTTACCCTGGAAATCTGGTAGATGACATCAGCATTCCAGCTCCCCTCTTCCCATCCCTCACTGTTCATGTTCCAGGACATTACTGAACATAGTGTGTTCCATTTATGGCAGAATGTATGGTTTAAACCATTCTGTCTCAATAAAACATCTTGAACTCCACTCCTACTTCAGTACTTTCCTACACAGCAGTAACTTCTGCAAAATGAAGCATTCTCATCAATGGAAACAGGTCCTTGGAGTTTCTGGAGTTGTTCGTATGGATGTCAGCAAGGATACAAAGAACACCTGCATTGCAGAAAATTGGCATGAAAGGCTGACACAACTGAATGAACAGGTTCTCAACATTTTCCAAAGCAAAAAATACTGTAGCCCAGGGGTGCCCAAACCTTTTTCAAAGAGGGCCAGATTTGAGGACCAAAGTTGTTGAGCTTTTTATATAATTTTATCCCAAATTATTGACCTTTTTTTTAGAACGCAGAGAGAGAACACAGAGAGAGTAAACTGACCGGAGGGCCGGATTAGGCCCCCAAAATGGACTTTGGACATGCCTGCTGTGGCCCAATGGGGATGGAATTATTAGGAAGAACCCAACTTATTGCAAAGGAGTTTTGATGTTAGGCTGATAATGATGCATGTATCCCTCTGTTTCAAGGCATTTGTCCTCTGCCTCCTTCTGGCAGTCCACATCTTGCCAAATTGACTCTCTGTGACTGGCCTTGCATGATGAAGTGTCAGATGGTTGCAAGGTTTTCTTGGCATGTGCCCAGCATTCCTGATCAATTCACTTTCTTGCAATACTGCCTTGCATGGTGGCAGTGAAGTGCCGGCATCCGTTTCCAATTACATGCCTTTAGACGGCTGCAGAGACTAGTTTCTTGCTCGTTGTTTACAAGGTTGTAGTAATTATTCTCAGCACAATGGTGGCAGGTAACCTCCTCTCTGTGGCTCAAAAAACTGTTTTCCACATGCACTATTTCATGAGTTATCACAGTTCCATATTTGCATGCCCATCATATTGGGAAACAGTAGCTACAGAATTAAGCCATGCCCCCCCCCCGGCAGTTTTTCAGCTACCCAGAAATATATGCAAACATTGGCCATGTCTGGACATCTACATTTAATGAGGACTTGCTGTAGATCCTGACTTTTAATGGGGGACCTATTGTGACATCCTCTCTCACCTAAACTGCTTGAATTAGTCTGCAATGGGGGTTTTGACCTAATATCTTACATGTGTCTACATCATGGATTCTCCCCCTGCCAGACCAAATTTGGCCCACCAGATTTCCCCATTTGGCCCATGAAGCTATTTTCCCTCAAAATATGCCCAACCGCCCCACCCCTGTCATGTAAAAGTATGTGGCAGATACAGACATGCCTAGAAATCAGGATTGAGCTCCCCACATATCAGCAAATGAGGAAGGAATTCAATCCTCCTTGGCTGTATCTCCCTCCAACTTCCATGGGCCAACTTCAACAAGTGGGTGGGACAATGCCATTATGACATCAGATGATTGACATGTGGATGGTTCTACACATCTATCAAAGATGGTCCATGGCGAGGGGGAAGATAAAGATCCGGACTGCTGGGCCAGAAACCCTGCCATCAATGGTCTGCGACTTCTGGGTGTGAACTGCACATGATAATGTGCATCACAGACTGTGGGATTTATTTAAAACAAACAGAACCATTGAGCCAATGATATAAGCAGACTGAAGGTGTAAAGTGTAAGAAAAGCCAAAGGAAGAATGTGCAATGCATTTTGTTTTTCTTCCCTGCCATGGTTTCAATTTTGCTGTAATGTCCCTGCCACTAATCTATCAAAAATTATTCTGATATCTATCCCCCTAAAGTGATATTTTCTTTATTATTAAGTAAGGGTGGGAGTTTACCACAAGATATCCACCCCAATTGACGATGAAAATATTCTTTCTTGATGTAGCTCAACAATACTGTGTCATCTACAACGCCTTCTTCAGACATTTGGGAACGGTTCTAAAAACAAAGACTGCACCAGAATGATCAAGAGACCAAAGTTGTTGTTTTTCAGAGAAGACCTCACAAACAACTGGACACAACATGTAGAGTTTACAAAGGAGAAAGTGCCAGAAAATAGCATTATGTGTTTTATGTTTCTATAGAATGAGGGGTGGGTGTTTGGTAGCAGCACAATTGCAGATGTATACTAGAAATGTGTTCCACGTCTTCTCTATAGGGCTCAGTTGTGGGCCTCGAGGGATTTTATTCTCTTGGAGATAGCCCCAAACAAATTATACAATAATTGCAGGTGTTCCCCCCTTACACACACACACACACACACACACACACACACACACACACAGGTCTCTTCATAGGTATATAGATCTAAACTGACTATAACAACAATATAAATGGTTGCATATAGAAAATGTTAAACTTTTGGATAAAATTATCCTTACCAAGCCTTGCTATCTACTATGGGTAGTCTTAAGTAATCTTGGAAGGGGTTTGTTTCATCCTTTGAGGTAAAATTAGTTTTTTCAGAACTATATTTTATTTTATTTTATTTTATTTTATTTCTATTCTTCTCCTGTTCTTCCTCCTGAAGCAGCCAAGGGTGGCAAACGGCAAGCAATAAAACAATTTAAAATTTTTTTGTAAATACCCTTAAAACATCTTTAAACCAATTGCAGATGCAGATTTGGAAAGACCTGGGAAACTAGATGTACTGTAGATCAGTTTGGGGATGGAGCTTGTTCAAAAAAATTTGAAGCACATTTTGTCTGATGTATCCCCTCAGACAGTCCCATTATTTGTTAAAAGTATATTTTTTTTTTGCGGGGGGGGGTGAGTTTTGAGTCTTAGATAATTTCTACTGGTGCTGTGTTGTGCCGCTTCCACACTGGTAAACATGACTAAATATGTAAAAATGAATGTCCTGCGATCACATTACATACAATATAATAGATTGTTTGTTTAGCACTTAGTCAAACAAAAACAAAACAAATCTGTCTTTGGACTATACCACTTCATCCCTCAAGCAAGGGGTGCATGCAATCAAATACTGATCCATTAAAAAAAAACAATTCTGCTTGCAGACGCTAGTGTATTAGGGTGGCGGCTAGGTTTGTACCCTTCCTGATATCTAATGTCCTGTGTGGAGGGATTTTTGTGGGCAGAGGAGCGTTCAGTCATGTGAACTCCCTGACCTCCCAGGCGCAGAATTGACACCTCAGTGAGAACCGAACCCCAGTCGGTGTCATTATGCCATCATTATTTCACTAATTATGTGGACTCTTCTATTGACCTAATCATTTGCAATGGCTCTAATGAGTTCTAAATCAATGCATTAAGAGTACTTAATGGTATGCACTGACACAACAGACTAACAAAAACTATGCAAATCACCAACTACTAAACTACCGTAATCATTTTCAGTGTAATATTTTAAAATATGTGGGAAGAAAGTACCACAGAAGAAATCACCATGAGAAGTACCTTAGTTTGTTTGGGGAGATTTGTGAGGGATTTTTTTAATCACAGCTTTGCTTAAGCATTTTAAAATATGAGTTGTTAGAATAAGGTTTTTACCACTTTGCCTTGTTAATGTGAGAGTTGTGCTGTGCGTACACACAACACAGTGACTAATCTGGGAACTCTGAAGTAATTTGTATTTTTAAGTTTAAAACTGACTTTTAACACTGCCCTTAGTTGCCCTTCATTATGTCATCTGTCTACTATGTCATACATCTAAAATACATTTTTCAGGGTTTGGAGTCCAGCCAGGAAGAAGCCAGTCTGAGAAGTCAATCTTTGTCTGACTGACAGCTCACCCAGCCTGAAGAGTCAGGCTAGAACCAGTAGCTCTTTTATATGGCTAGCAAGGCCAGTTCTGCCATTAGGTAGAATGAGGCAGCAGAAGCTGTGGGGCAGAGGTGGATGTTTCCCCTAAGCTCCCTGACCATACTCTGCTGTTGAAGAACAGACCTGGTTGTGCCACATGGCCTGTTTTGCACCCCTATAACATTCCAGTCGCCTCAGGTACAACAGAGGTTTCCCATTGCCAGTACTAAAATAATATTCAACTGCCAGTCTAGACACATAACAACAACAACATTAACAACAATAATTTTATTATTTATTCCCCGCCCATCTGGGAAGCTCATGGAATGGGCTGTGTGCCATCATAGAAGAACATAAGGTTATATTCAGTGTAGCGCTAACTCTAAGGTTCCATCAGCAAAAGGATTCCTCTTGCACAACAAAATGTTCTCCCCCTTTCCTCTCCCCGTGAGCCCACTAAATCTGTTCTGGGTTTCCTCACAACCCTCAGGAGCAGATTTGGAGACGGGGCACATGGAGGATAAGAGGGGACAAAGTCTCATCTCACTTGTGGTAACGCCGTAAACTTTCAGCAGGAAACAGAGAGCGGGGAGTACGATGGTGTTGATTTTCCTGGACAGCTCCTCTGCATTCAAAGTCATGAGCTACAAAGGTAAAAAGGTAAAGGTAAAGGACCCCTGGATGGTTAAGTCCAATCAAAGATGACTATGGGGTTGCAGTGCTCATTTCGCTTTCAGGCCGAGAGAGCTGGCATTTGTTCACAGACAGCTTTCCGGGTCATGTGGCCAGCATGATGAAACCACTTCTGGCACAACGGAACACTGTGACAGAAACCAGAGCGCACGGAAGCAACGTTTACCTTCTGACCACAGGGGTACCTATTTATCTACTTGCGCTGGAATGCTTTCAAACTGCTAGGTTGGCAGGAGCTGGGACAGAGCAACGGGAGCTCACTCCATCACAGGGATTCGAACCGCCAACCTTCTGATTGGCAAGCCCCAAAGGCTCAGTGGTTTAGACCACAGCACCACCCGCATCATCAGCTATAACATCCTTCTAGACCATGTACAAATTGGAGACTGGAAGTGCTGGTTTGTGCAGGTTCTGCTATTATCTGTGCAGAAAGACCATAGAAAGTGATGTTGGCGGGCGGATGGCTCCTCAACTCAGTGGGTTAGCATTCCTCGATGATGCTGAAAATTGCTGACCCAGTTCTGAGTTGAGCTAAGGCAATTTGTGCATCACATTTACCCAGGCTTATTATTTCTAATTGGGAGAGTAGTTAGAGTGTCAGAAGCCTTTGCTGTGCTTGTGCTTTATGTCAGGTGGGTAGGACTTCTTCCTTTTAGCTATATTGTCAGATGATTGTTTTAGTTTGTGTTTATTGCTGTTTTATTTGATTTTAATGACTTGGTTATTTTATTTTTACTGTGTAAGTCACCTTTAAGGCACTTGATTACAAAAATTACACCTAATAATAATAGTACTCTTAAGGGCTAAAATAAAAAGCTGAGAGGTACTGATATATTTTTATTTTTACATAGATTTGCCCTATGCATTGCTAAAGCCAGTTAAAAGAGACTAGAAGCAGCAGCCAGCTGATTGAATGAGGAACAGTAAATATAATTCTGGAGCAGAAGGCTAGTCAATACTTTTTATGTTGAAAAATATGCATTTTATTTTTATGGACTACAAATTTCCATCCATCCGTTCTTTATTGTAACTGACTATATGCATCAGTTGTATGTTGCATTTGATGTGTATATCATTTCAGGGCTGGTTTATTTTTTCTGATTATTGGAAACTGCTTCTGAAATCAATTTCAGTTTTTATAGCTTCTGCTGGGGGGGGGGGGGAATATTCCAATATAATTTTTCTTTAACAAGGTTATACCCAGCATGACTTCCAGCACTAGAAGTTTCACTCTGTTCTGACATAAAATTATTTGTTTTAATGGTCTTATCCTAGGAAGAGCTGTGCTGGGACAGCAGCCATATAAGGTTGAGTTTCAGGGTGTCTGTATTGAACTACATCACAGTGAGAATTTTAATATTATTTCTCTGCCTTTTTAAAACCTCTTTTGTTTCAGTTCCAGTCCATGAGTTCTTTTCAGTTGTCCTTTTGACTTATTTCTGTTCGTACTCAACAGTAACTTTTTCTGCATCTGCTCTCTTATCTTATACACATTTTAACTGCCCACATTTTTTATACCCCTCTTCCCCTAACTAGCCCCACCCCATCACTAAAGGTGGGCAAATCATTCGATTTTGATTTCTCATTTTACAGAACTTAAACTCAGTTCTCCACATTTCTGCATCAGTTTGCAATTTTTTAAAAAGTCATCATGAAAATTCATCATTTCCCCCAATACACAGGTGCTTGCGTGCAATTTTGCCTAAAATACACATTTTTTTCAAAGCAACGTTGCCTTAGAAAACACATTTTCACTTGTTATTTTTGCTAATATATGCATTCTTATGCACACTTTACCCACATATGTGCATTTTTGTACACATCAACTGGCTTGAGAACTGCATTGCGAAATCTGGATCAGTGCAAATTTCAATGAATGGCTACGTTTTGGTTCACCTGTTGCTTCAGAAAGTGTAAGTCAAGTTCATCTTCAAATGCAAACTGAATCACATTTCTCCCCTACCCATCAAACACTTTCTTCCCAAATCTTTTCAAAAGATAGTTTCCATATATTAATAAATCTCTAAATTAACCTTCAATGTATGTATGTATGTTGTTGCTTTTTTAAAAAAAAAGTTGTGTGTGGCAAATTCAGATAAAGAGCATAAATTCCCAACCTATAATCAGTTTCTCTGCAAATTAAGGGAAGCAAGATAAACTCTGCAAGAGATCAGTCTTGGTATATCACAGTCTTAAGAAGTGGGGAAACGATCTGTATACACAAAGCAAGTGTAATCATTACCACATGTGACCAGCTAAACTAAGTTTTGAATCTGTTCTGACAGCTAAATGGTTCTATGTAGGACATAGAACTTTCCATCTTTGTTTGTGTTTAGTACACGTCAATGAATGAAAAGTCATTGGGTACAGTTCTCAACAAGCCTGATTTAGGGCTAGTTGATATTACCCTTCGCTAATGACCACATTGCCGGATGCAATCATTGGATGCAATGTTGGATGCAATCATTCAGCGGGGTCCTGCTGTTCTTTATTCAATCTCTGACTCTCCCTCCTGTACAATTGGCAGAACTGACTGGAGAATACACCAAACTAATCTCTCCTTTGCCTTCTTTGATACTGAGTCAGTCAGTCACTTTATTTGTTTACCACTGCTCTGTATACATAAACCACGTTCAAGAAGTTTGCGCACAACAGAGCATATTCCTGCCGCTGTTATATCCTCTTTCAGCAGAACCATCTCGTCACAGAAGGAAACCATTATGAACCCTTATGTACTTATCCCCCATGGACCTGGTCCAGGATGCCTAGAGAGAGTCTGAAACAAGGAATCTAAGGGATCTGTCAGAATCCTTTAATCTTATTCTTTTTCATATTTAAACGCTGGCATGGAGGTGGCATTTTTTGTCTTTGAGGGTGCCAATACTCAGTTTGGCAGAAGTATCTGGATCTAAGCCAACAGACAACCTGTCTGTAGAGAATCAGTTTAAGTGTTTGAAACTGGATATTCTGGCTTAATTGGTTTGGAGATCATATCCAAAACAGGACTGTAAAGTTGCCTGAATAACAGAGAATTTATCTTGAGTTAAAGCACTAGGAATTGATGAACAGTCTTTTCGAAGACCCCCAACTGCTGCCCTTTGGCTCCTATCATAGGGAACATGCCAGATTCAACAAGCAATCATTTACTGTGGTCCTGCTGCTCTTTATTCGATCTCTGACTTTTACAGCCTTGATGTCAAACATTACAGCTGGAACGGAGTCACAGTCACCACTGAGAGGAAGATGGCTGTCTTCAAGCCCATCTCCTCCTCCATCTTGTTAAAAATGGAGGAAATGTGGTGAGGTTGGTGCACACACAAGTGTATGTGACGAAAGAAAACTTGGAGCTGTTAGCAGAATTATTAAGTTAGACAGTGTGTCACAGTCACACATATTTACACATGCTTCTAACAACGCAGGGTTTTAGGAAGGTGTTCATTATGGAAGTGGCAAGTCTTTTCTGAAGAGAAGAAATGTAGCAAAATAAATGCAGGGGGAGTGAACAAATCACAAGTTTAAAAATAAATGCAGGGTGTGGAGATCATGAGACTTAGTACTAGAACTGCAGTGCTAGAATTAGAATGTGAAATTTTATTTTTGCTTCTGTGATTTTTATTGATGTGGAATGAATCCTATTTACCAGCTGGTCTCAATTTCTTTGAGAAGCAGAATTGCTCTGAATGGAGCTACTAAGGAGTGCAACGAGACCAGTTTCTTATACTTCTTTCTGCACACAAAATAAAAGGAAATTAATAATTAATCATGTGTAGTTTCTTTAAGATGACCCTGCTTCGGTGTTCAGTTTCTGTTTCCCTAAAGAGTTTTTTGTATGTGTTTTTTGGCCAGCACGTTGGCCTTATTTTTATGTGAAAGCTGCTGCATTTTTTGTAATAGCAGGCATTTTGTCTCCCTCCCCCTCCTTCCCAAGAGGTGGAAAGCTCAAAACAGCCTTTATGAGGCCATTTTACTTTGGGGAAGAGAGGAATGAAAACTTCTGTTATAGAATCTGTTTATATCAGAATATAGAGCTGTGGTATATATTAGAGGAGTGCTTCCACACTGAACATTAACCATGGAATAGCTATGCTCTCTTCACTCATGTTCGGGGCCAGCTCTATCATTTGGCAAAATGAGGCAACTGTCGCAGGTGGCGGACATGGGGAGGAGTCGTTTTTTAAGTGCCAACCTTTCCCCCAGCCCATGCTCACTTTCCTCAACAGCCCATGTTGCTTTCCCCACACCACCCAGATTGTGTATGAACCACTTGCTGTTATAAATGATGCTTAAAATAATTTCAAGTCACATTGGCAAACTCAGTACCACAGGAAATCTCCGGGATGACCTTGCCCAGAATGACTTTGACCTTCCTCAGGGTGAGAGGGAATGAGGGGATAGAGACCAAGGCACACCCAGTGCTACCACCATGCTTGTAGCAGTAAGCAATTAGCAAGTAAGAAGGAAGGAAGGAAGGAAGGAAGGAAGGAAGGAAGGAAGGAAGGAAGGAAGGAAGGAAAGCAATAGTGCCTGCCTCAGGTAACAGAATGTATTTTGCTGGCACTGCCCACTTTTTACATGGCACCAGTATGACATCATGACCCAAAATATTCCTGTCTCTTGCTTTCCCTAAAGTGCTTTCTTTCTTTTCCCCAGAAGTCAGAAAACCCAGCTATTTGTAACTCAATGGAATAGTGGTGTAATCTCCTTAGATGTAGATGGCTTATCACACGGCTTTTCTAGCCTGTAGAGATTGCTCTTGCTGCTGCCATGAGTGCTGAAAGGAAGACCACTCTCTGCTGCAAGGCCCATTTCCACCTGGCCTAGGAGGTGGGACCCAGACTCACCTTGAACAGCTAAAAGAGGCTCCTGGGAGGCCGGAGGGACATTGCTGGAACAACTCTTGGGTTGGGGCAACTGGCTAAAATGTTTTAAATGGTTCTAATTTTGGTTCCTCTGTTTCGTTTTTGTCAGGTTGGTGCTGGTCAAATGTTGAGTTTGGGTTGGTGGTTATTTTAATTTGAGTATATCTGTAAACTTTGTTATTGTTATTATTATTATTATTATTATTGTTGTTGTTGTTGTTGTTTTCTATTGATTTATTGGTTGGTTTGTTGTTTGTATAGGATAATTTTTTTAATGTTTGATGTTTTGTTGTGTTTTTATATATATTGTAAGCTGCCCAGAGTGGCTGGGGAAACCCAGCCAGATGGGTGAGATATAAATTAAAAAATTGTTGTTGTTGCTTTGTCGTCGTTGTTGTCATCTCAGATTGCTCTTGCTATTTATTTCTCTATGGCTCTCATTTCTAGGAATGAAGTCCATCTTTCCAAGTAACATTGCCCTTATATCCGTTTCCCCTATGCTCCCTTTAATTAAAATACAGACAATCATTATGAGGATTGTAGCTGAGGTAAGGGAAGGACTGACCCAGTTGGTTATAGGGTGTCTTGAAGCAGTGTTGATATTCCACTGACAGCTTGAAGCAAAACAGGTACTGCGAAATCATCCACATCTGGAAGAACCCCTAACCACAAAAGCCACACCAGTAACCTAAAATCTTAAACCAACATCCCAGCCAAATTTCCAAACGGCTTTCTTTTTCAGCTTCTTTTAGATGCTGTACTCAGAGAAAGATGGTTTCCTACCCTCAGTGAAGAAAGTGGGTAATGATCCCATTCTATGTTTAAAAACCACTGATCATTCTCCATTATACACAGATCTATTGTTCACAATCACCAATAGTATATTGGCAGCAGAGGTGGGGGGTGGGGTGAGACTATGAAAGGGAGATTTTCACAACAGGTTACATAACCTTATATTGATATGGGCAGGTTTATAACTGATCACCCTTTGAAAGAGTTCACAAACAAAATTATGTTATACATTTGTGAGATATCCCAGGTGTATCACTCCTTCTAATAGAAAATTTACTGTGAGTGTCAGCAAACTAGGTTGAAGATTTGGATAATGCCTTCCTAGAGCAGATTAAAAGGTAAAGGGACCCCTGACCATTAGGTCCAGTCGTGACCGACTCTGGGGTTGTGGCGCTCATCTCGCTTTATTGGCCGAGGGAGCCGGCGTACAGCTGGTCATGTGGCCAGCATGACTAAGCCACTTCTGGCAAATCAGAGCTGTGCACGGAAACGCCATTTACCTTCCCGCCGGAGCGGTACCTATTTATCTACTTGCACTTGACGTGCTTTCAAACTGCTAGGTTGGCAGGAGATGGGACCGAGCAACGGGAGCTCACCCCGTCGCAGGGATTCGAACCGCCGACTTTCTGATCGGCAAGTCCTAGGCTCTGTGGTTTAACCCACAGCGCCACCTGTGTCCCTATAGAGCAGATTACCAAACATTTAAATAGGAGAGATATTGTAGTAATGGGAGACTTCAACTACCCCAATATATGCTGGAAGTCAAACTTTTGAAGCAGAGATTGGATGGCCATTTGTCATGGGTGCTTTAGTGGAGATTCCTGCATTACAGAGGGTTGGACCAAGGCAAGATTATTCTCGGGGTTTCTTCCAACTCTGCCATTCTATGATTCTTTGATACTATGCCAGCAGTGTGCCTGGCCCTATACAAACATAGGTTTTTAAATCAGAATTGTGTTTGAAAGGCAAATGGCAGGTTGGGGAAAAGGATGAGCCAGGGGTAATGTGCATTTACATAACTGCAAGGAAAGCCACATTTAAAATTGAAATTGCGAGGAATGCTCTTGACTTATTAGGAGTGAAAAGATCTCTCAAAAAAATTAATCAGAAGGGGTTTAAAACTGAATGCTGAAAGCAGAAACAGAGGAGACACTGCAGACATTTCAAAAGTAAGGGGCAGCAATAAAGAGAAGGATAATTTAAACATTTGTAAATGATAAGGAGCAGGAGTGGAAAGGAAAGGGACTCTAAGCAAAGTTTACAACTGCAGCCATAACAGGAAATTATCAGAGGTGCGCAGGGATGCGACCATGAAGGGTTCTGCAAATAAGGACAGAAAGATGAAGAAAACTGAGAAAAGGAGTAAGAAACTATTGAAAGAAAATAGGAGTACAAGCATTTGGTTATAAGAGCTAGCAGAAGTAATAAATTTGGTGGAAGAAATGCATGGTTCAAGATGGCAGAAAGGGAGGCAATTGAAAAGGCAGTTGTGGTAAGAGAGGCAGGAAAGAGCTAAAGGAAGGGCCAAGATCTTAGCTGTGGGGAAAGCTAGAAAGGCAGAGATTTCAGCAATGCTCTGAAGGAAGAAGTATCAGTAGGTTTGGGTTGCTGAATCAATTTGAGTAGTAAAGTAGAAAGAGCAAGGTTTTTTTACATGTTGAGTTTAAGCCTGCAGGAAGAAATCCATGCTGATAAATCTGAAAGGCAGTTCGCATTGCAGGACTAAATAACAGAGGCTAGGGCAGGAGTAGTCAGGCAAGAGTTGAGTATTTTCAGCATCCTAATGACACCTAGAGCCACAGGATGCAGTAACTGCCCAAAGAAATGTTAGCTGAGCAGGGGGTAGGCAGACAAATGGAGACTGATACAATTTAAAGACAGGAATGGAAACAGATTAAGCATCACACACACACACCCAAAAAAAAAGATTGTGGAAGGCTTGTGTTCTGTAAAACCAACATAATTTTGTACTGTTAACATCTGTACTTAACCTGAATCAAAATGTAGCCTTTTAAAGATGTAACAACAACAAAAATTATTATTAGTATTATTATTAATATTATTATTTATACCCCGCCCACCTGGCTGGGCTTCCCCAGCCTCTCTGGGCGGCTTCTAACAAAATATTAAAATATGGTAGTCCGTCAAACATTAAAAGCTTCCCTAAACAGGGCTGCTTCAGATGTCTTCTAAAAGTCTGGTAGTTGTTGTTCTCTTTGACATCTGGTGGGAGGAATGTAACCCCATTTTAGATACTGGAAGACTGCTTTGCCTTATTATTAATCCCAGGTATGTCAAAAGATGTCCACCTGTTACAGACAAACCAAAAGATCTGGTTAATATCCCCCCCATAGTTATTCCATTCATTTTCTCCACTGATATGGAATTTACCCATATGTAAAACCTCTTTGATGTTGTACAAGATGCAGATATAAGATAAGACTACCAAAATGTGAAAAATAAATTTATTGTACCTGGGCAGGGGCTTGATCATGAAAATTAATAGGTAGGTCTCCTGCAAGTCCTGGGTACAGCCTACTGACAAAGTACAGAACCCAAAAGCAAAAAGAGAGAGAATCCACAGAAAACATTCTGGGCACCTTAACTAAAACTGCCATCATTGGCTGGCCATGTTAGCTCGGGTTGGTGGGAAATGGAGACCAGCAGAACCTGGAAGACCACGGATGCTGCATTCCTGATGTAAAATCTACAGCTACTTCATTTATATTCTGGTTTACCTCTAAGAAGCTCAAGCTTTCTCCCACACATTTAATCCTCACAAGCATAGATAAATATGGATTGTAGCCTGGCTTTCTGTAGCCCCTAGGCCAATTGTCTAAACTACTGTAGGGATAGCCAGAAGTTTTGGACTACAGCTCGCATCAGCCCTTACCAGTATGGTCAATGATCAGGGATGTTGGGAGTCCACAATATCTGGGGTGTGCCATGTTGGCTACAGTGACCTAAGCATTGCACCACATTGCCACACAGAACCAGTGTGGTGTAGTGGTTAAGAGCGGTAGATTCGTAATCTGGGGAACCGGGTTCGCATCTCCGCTCCTCCACATGCAGCTGCTGGGTGACCTTGGGCTGGTCACACTTCTCTAAAGTATCTCAGCCCCACTCACCTCACAGAGTGTTTGTTGTGGGGGAGGAAGGGAAAGGAGAATGTTAGCCACTTTGAGACTCCTTCAGGTAGTGATACTCTTCTTCTTCTTCTTCTTCTTCTTCTTCTTCTTCTTCTTCTTCTTCTTCTTCCCATTCCCCTTCCACTAAGTAATACCTCCCAAACATGATTTCAGGACACCAATGAACAACTTAACACAGCCCAGCCCAGTGCATGTTGAACAGAACAGTCAAAACTTGCCATACTCCACACATCAGATGTGCAACGTACATAAATGCAACACTTGTTTTGGCTTGTGGGTTTATCATTATTAATGTTTATTATTGATGTTGTTATTCATGTTGCAATGTTGTTGGGCGCTGCTTTTTTAACTTGGGATTTAGCATCAGCATTGAACCCTTATTAGCTAAGCCCCCATCCGATTACCCTCGTTGTCATGATCTCGATTAAAAGACACACTCAGGTGCCTGAGCAGAAGTGGAGTAATTACTCTGCTAGAATGCCTAGTCTCCATGACAACCTGGTAGAGAGAGAATAGAAACCTCTGAGAACAGAATCCCAAAACCTAGAGGTTGATGGGTTTGTAAAGGAAGAGGATAGCCCCCTGTGTTAAAAAGCTGCTAGGAGGTCAAGCCCAATAAGCAGAAGATAGAGGCCTGTCCATTTAAGCAAGCAGGAAGGCATTGTTATAAGCAAGAGCTTCCTCACCCTCTGCACCTGGTAATAAGCAAACTCTAAATGAAGAAGAAGAAGAAGAAGAAGAAGAAGAAGAAGAAGAAGAAGAAGAAGAAGAAGAAGAAGAAGAATTTATTATTATTTATTATTTATACCCCGCCCATCTGGCTGGGTTTCCCCAGCCACTCTGGGTGGCTCCCAACAGAATATTAAAAGCACAATAAAACATCAAAAACTTCTCTAAACAGGGCTGCCTTCGGATGTCTTCTAAAAGTTATGTAGTTGTTTATCTCCTTGACATCTGATGGGAGGGCATGCCACAGGGCGGGCGCCACTAACACTAGTTGGAAAACTAGTTGAGGTAGGAGCAATTCCAGAAGTTACATCTGTTCCTTGTGTTATCCGCATGCAGCCTGCAGAGATTTTGCTACAACTGAGGTCAGTCAAGTGTAGCGGTTGTATATTACGGTTGTTGACAATAGGATATGTGGGGGTCTGCAAGGAGACGAGTGTGTAAACAAAACAAGAAGTCCTCTTGCTAAACAGAAAATTTGGTGCACTGCTTTGACTCAAAGATGACTGCTGGGATGTATATGGGAAGTAAATACGATTATGCAAGGAAAAGGTAGCATGAAAGAGAAACCATAGGGCGCACTGGTAATAATAAAAACAGATTGTGCTTTCATGCACTAATGCTCCGCTTGTAGAAATGATCCAGCAACAAAAGGCCAATTCTCCTCATCCAATTGATGTGGTATGGCACAGTGTGCATTGTATGGAACTAGGTGGGAACTGGCTTTTGATAAAGCAGCCATGTGACTGCTTCAACATATGCTCAGCTGCAGATAGTTGATGGGCTACTGTGTTCTTTCAATTTCACCCTGCCCTTTCCCCCCACAATTCCTGGGTAGAACTAAGCAAGTTTCTCTGGGTTGCCCAATCTAGATGTGGTAATTCCAGACAGGAATGCTCAGTTCCTTCATGCTGCTCAAATTGTTGTTGTTGATATCATTTACATTAGTCACTTTTCCTTACAAAAGTGACTCAAAGCAACTTTCAAAAACTACATAAATGAAAGATGCCTCAAATGATGGGACATTTCTTACATATCTGTCTTACCCAGGTGATACTTGATAAATTGGCCACTGCTGACCCTAACCCCCAGGATGAATAGCCTTAGCAAGAGGAAATAGAATAGTTTTGACAGGTCTTGAGACCTATCAGCAGAAGGAGCTGTAAAGTGCTTTGGCTTTGTTTTGGTTAGTACAGCCAACTAGTTGCGAATTTTAATTTACATAATTGTTGGGTTTAGGAAACAGGTGTTTTAATGTCCGTCACATAAATATAATATAGTAAAAAATATTGTCTGTGCATTTTAGATGGAGACATATCAAGGAGAGACTGATACGGACACAATGATTAGAGGGAAATGATGTAATGACCGTCTTGGGTTGCAGTTGGTGCTCCATTGAGAGCCAGCGTGGTGTAGTGGCTAAGAGCGGTGGACTCATAATCTGGTGAACCAGGTTCGCTTCCCCGCTCCTCCAAATGCAGCCACTGGGTGACCTGCTAGTCACACTTCTCTGAAGTCTCTCAGCCTCACTCACCTCACAGAGTGTTTGTTGTGGGGGAGGAGGGGAAATGAGATTTTTAGCTGCTTTGAGACTCCTTCAGGCGAGTGAAAGGTGGGATATCAAGTCCAAACTCTTCTTCTTTTTCTATAGCAAAATGGGTTGCAGAGAAACCTGGATGTAGCAGAGCAGACTGGGCAACATTAGATTCCTAGATCCATCCCAATTTTCCTTCAAGTTTTCTTAAATTAACCATAAGAAATTGCTGTAGTTGGGCCTGGACAATATCATTTATTGCTACTGTGCTACTTTTCTTGTTATTGTGGTATTTTGTTTTCAAATGGACAGGCATTGAAAGGGAAGTGGTAAAAGGGGAACAGTCTTCTATACACCTCATGATTTTGCCTTAATTCTATGCAATCTATCTCAGGCTCAGTAACCCCTAGTGTGCATTTTCCCAAACTTTATATTCTTTTACATGTTTCCTACATGTATAGAGTGACCATCTTATGTTGCTAGGCTACTAATAGTGTTTTTTAAAGGGTGTATGTGGAGTAGGGATGGGGAAGAAATTCGTTTCCATTCACATTTAAAGGCAAATCTACCTAAAAGGTGAATTGTACCTGAAACAATATGCCATCTGGAACACATTCATCCTTCATAACTCACACTTCTCTGAATTTTGCAAGCTCTCTAATACCATAAAATGGGTACAAAAACATACGTAAAGTGTGCCTAAAATGCATATATTAGCGAAAATGAGAACAAAAATGCATGACATTAGATAAATTTGCTTGCAAAAATGTGTACATTTGACAAAATTGCATAAAACGTGGTATACTAGGGTGGAAAATGCACAAAATTGCTTTCAGCAAATTCTCAAACTGATACAGAAATTTGGAAAAAAAACCAAAAGAAACCAAAATCAGAGAAACCAAAATCAGAGTTTCACCCATCCGTAGTCTGAAGATAAATAATGGGAAAGGGATCTCTGCCTGTCACAACCTAACCCTTTAACGATCAAGAATGATCAGTTCTGATACCTGAAAATCAAGTAGAAAGCCCTATGACTTCTGCCTCACCAGTATCACACAGTCTTGATTCTGAATTTCAGTATCAATTGTTGCAGCAAGCTTGGCAGATTAATATACAATGCATTCCCTTTATAACAATGAAAATAACTATTCTTTTATCAACATTATTGTTTAGAATGATAGCAAAAAAATAAGTAGGCAAGATGACATCTACTATAAGACCCACCTCTGCTGGGTGTTGCAAGTTTTGCTAGCACAAACTTGCACACATGCATTAACTGAAACCAATCCAATTAAAATATAGCACCTTTGTTTTGCTACACTTTGCCTCTCAGCAGAACTGAACAGATTCATGTGGTTGTAAAATAGTCCATTTTTATAGACAATTTTCACAGTTTAAGACAGAATTGGCATGGCTGTCTTTAAAACAAAAATAACAACCTCTCGCTGCATCCAATCTGTCTTTTGAAGTCAAGCCATTCTTTTGTAAAGGCATTTTCCTTGAGCATGGTCAGCTTAGGCCTTGCTCACATGCCAGGATGCAAGTGAAACAGAGCCTCACATTTTTATTTTTATTCTTAAAGTTCCCTCTCTATTGTGTTTTATTATTAGAATCACTTATATACCACCTTTCAGGGCACAAATCCTTTCAAGGCATAAAACAATACTAAATACACTTAAAACTATATTGGCTCTTCCAGCATAAAAATATGACAGAATAATAATTTTTAAAAAACCAGCAGAAATAAAATGCTCAGTGAAAAGAAGAAAGTCCTTGGTGCCCATAGGCACCAGCTCTGAAGGACTGAGGCACTTTGAGGGCTCAAATGTTTTTTTCTTCTTGAGGGGGCCAGCAGTTTGACAGTTCTCTAGGTGAGAAACCAGAGCAGGTTTATCTAGTCACTGTTGGGTCATTATTGATGGCTGCTTGTGAAGGTCATTTGGGTGTCTTGGTGGGCAGGAACATCATTAACTTGTTCAGAGAAGTTTTTACTGTTTGATATTTTATTGTGTCTTTAATAATCTGTTGGGAGCCACCCAGAGTGACTGGGGGAACCCAGTCGGATGTGCGGCATATGAACAATACTATTATTATTATTATTATTATTATTATTATTATTATTATTAGCTGTGCTCAGCTAACAGCTTTGAGAGGCACAAGTTGTGCAGGCCTGTTCTAGACAGAGCCTTACAGTGCAGTCTTATACATGTGCATAGAGTTCAATGGGGCTTCCTCTCAGATTGCAATTTGCAATTTTCATCATTTTCACTCAGCGTGGAGTTCCTTGTAGCCCTTAGTCTGACATCACTATGCAGTCAATGGTGGAGTCCATAGAATCAAGGTCAATTGAAGAGGCTGAGCATGTGGTCAGATCTAAAGGTATCATACTTATGACAAGCCATTGATCTAAATATATCGCTGTCTAGTGGAGAAATAAATTGATTGTCTTCTCTTGCTGAAGATGCCAACATGTTTCATATCATATTATTCAATGGTGACAGCATTGTGTAATTAGCTTCACTCCCACACTCCCATTTCT
Source organism: Podarcis pityusensis (assembly GCF_964106645.2). Taxonomy (NCBI): domain Eukaryota; kingdom Metazoa; phylum Chordata; class Lepidosauria; order Squamata; family Lacertidae; genus Podarcis; species Podarcis pityusensis. The sequence continues at coordinate 45,670,916 of NC_138029.1, read as the reverse complement.
CTCTCATTTCAGAATTATGCAGAGATTGGATTTCTCTTTCAGCCTCTGTTTAACATCATATGATGATGATACCCAAGACAGATTCTGGATCGATTGCATCAGATACAAACTGCCAGTAACATCTTCTGCGTAAGTTCACTGGAGAAAACTTGATTCGTGTATGAGTTTTGCAGCAGGACTCAGGAAAAATGCAACCATGCTATTTGAGTACTTTTCATATGGACTATGCATCTTCTAATCCAGGAGTGGGGAATATGTGGTCTTCTGGAAGCTGTTGGACTCCCATCAGCCCCAGTCAGCATGGTCAGTAGTCAGGAATGATGGGACCTGTAATTCAGCAATTTCTGGAAGGCCACAGCATCCACATCCTTGACCTAACAAACAGAATTAACTATGTAGCCCTTCACAGATGGCTGAAATGCCTGGGGAACTGAGTGCTTGTAAGGAGATTGCATCCACTATCCTGCCCGTAACTTCTGAGACATTGGAAGTTCTGTTGCAAACCAAACCTGTTTGTGTACAAGTTGTGTAGGCTATTTAAGATGCATCAGAGACCCTCTATTTTGGAGATTCTCCCATTTCGCAAATGAAGCCGACACATATATTATTATAAAATATAATAAATTATTATTATGACTGGTACCATAAAGTGTGCCATGTATAATGTTTCAGTTATGCTTTCCATTGGTAAAACTATAGGGTTGTCATGCAGGTTTTGTACATAAAAGTAGGGAATTCATGTGTTATCTATAATTGGGTACATTAAAAATGCTCACGATTTTTATTTAGTTTTTTGTACTGCTGTCAGAGCTTTATTTTCTTCTATTTTTAATTATTATGACAAAATACAGAAGTAAATACATTCATTCTCATTCACCTCCCCCCAAATGTAATATATCCTTAGTTATGTTTTATTGTAACAAGCTATATCACACTATTTTAAAACTGTGATTGAATATTTACAGATGTACATATAATATATATACATTATAGTTCTTAAATTAGATTCATTTTCCAAAGTGACTTTTTACCAACAATAGTAAAATAAAATAAGAGATGATTCCTTTTAAAATTCTTCTACTGTAATGTACAATAGTGCAGCATGTGCATTCCCTAGGGGGTTGGGATATGAGAGCCCTCCCTCCCTTTGCATGTAGCAGCAGAACTGTAAAAGGAAGAGGTGAGACTCACTTGCAGTTTTTCTTCCGTCATTTCCTGTACTGTACTAAAGAGCCTTTAGCCACACAGTGCTTTGAACAGAATCTAGAGTACATAGAGTACATTGTGCCATTTGTCACGCTACAGACTCCCAAACTAGCATTCACTGGAAGGAAAACGAGCTGAAACAATTTGGTTAGCAAAGTTTTCTCCCATTACATTCAGGATCATAAAATCTCAGAAGCATGTCCCAAAAATGTGTGTTATAAAAGTGTTACAACAGACTGGAATACCTCCAGATAAAATAAAAGGGAGCCACTAAACTTGTTGGCAATACTTTGTATGTTATATAAAGACACAAGAGAAATACAGATGCAACTGAACAGAGAATGCCAACAATGAATGGTTCAGCTTCTTTCAAGCAATTTACATAATCATAATTGTAGATCTTTCTTCTTAAAAAAATTAATCAGGGGGGGATGCATACAGTAGGATGAAAATGCATAGCAAAATGAAATGTGCAGCATTCATCTTTAAAATATATATATTAATCTTTTGCTAGTTCTAAGCCAAATTCTCACCTGGTGTTTATCAACAATTTCATTAATCTCAGTAGAATTATAACTTTTCCATTAGCAATAGCATGCATCTTAATCAACAGCTCACTTGAGGTGAAGCATGGGAACTTCAGTGTGTTTATTTCTCCAGACTAGATGGCTCTAGACATTACAGATGGCAGGACTAAACATTACAAGGGATCTCCTTGTGTGTTACTGATCTGCAAATGCTGTGCTTTATCCATCTTGAGGCAGACATATTCATGATTGCATCAAGAATCTTTTTCTGTGTTGTTTTGTCAAATGCACATTATGTAAAAAAAACAACCAACCTTTATGTGACGGCATATGTTGGTGTATCAAGATCCCTTTTTTATGTAGTGTTTTACTAATGTGCAGGAGCACATGTGCACTTCAATGCAACATTGCCCCCAAAGATGTGGGTGTCACATAAGGGGGGAAAGGTTCAAGTGAGCTGGAAGACCCAAAAACAATATGCATGCTTCAGTTCTGGACTGTGTTCTAGAAAGCTTCCTGCTTAAACTGGAGTTGAAGAGGAGTAAAATCTGAAAAGGGAGAAGCAACCCACCCCTTTCAGCCCAGCACATTTGGCTGCCTGAAGCAGAGCCCCATTGGCAGTGTTGTCTCTTTGTTAAGCTCAACGCTTTAAAAAAGTCTTTTCAAATCGTTCAGATATGGATTCCTCCAGCTCATCAGCTTAGTTGCATCTGGCCCCAAGTTGTGCATGAAAGGAAGCTTGCAGATCCTGCTCTTTTATCAATTTCATTTATTCATTTATCAAAAGTTATAAAGTAAAGGTAAAGGGACCCCTGACCATTAGGTCCAGTCGTGGCCGACTCTGGGGTTGCGGTGCTCATCTCGCTTTATTGGCCGAGGGAGCCGGCATTCAGCTTCCGGGTCATGTGGCCAGCATGATTAAGCCGCTTCTGGCGAACCAGAGCAGTGCACAGAAACACCGTTTACCTTCCCGCCGGAGCGGTACCTACTTATCTACTTGCCCTTTGACGTGCTTTTGAACTGCTAGGTTGGCAGGAGCTGGGACCAAGCAATGGGAGCTCACCCCGTCGCAGGGATTCGAACTGCCGACCTTCTGATCGGCAAGCCCTAGGCTCTATGGTTTAACCCACAGCGCCACCCGCGTCCCTATCAAAAGTTATACATCACCTTAAAAAAATCTAAAAGACCTTGACTTAAGCAGGGTACATAAAGGATGTTAAGGTGTTATTCTGAGTCTGGTTTGCTCTGTTATAAAATGCTACCGTCCCTGGAATATTTAAATACAGCATTAGCTCATGTTTTCCCATTTAACTTGGTGGGACAAAGGCTGCAGTCCTGTGCACATTTACTAGTCTTATGCACATTTACCAGGGAGTAAGCTAAATTCTGCAGGACTTACTCATGAGTAAGTGCTCATAGAATCAGGTTTTAGGTCAGCTTAATTACAAGTGTGCTTGTCTGAATTTTTTGGTTAAGTGGCAGCCTCTCACCCTGATGTTTGTGCCAGTATTATTCCACCTACCATGCTATGCAATTTGATACATGGCCTAGAAAAGCACCTTGTAGGGAGCAACAATTTGAGCATAAGTGAATAATTAAGCCCAAGCTTCAGCCCTGAGCTATTTAGAGAACGAGCTAAAACACAAAGGGAATCAATAGAAGGGCTTGTTCCAGTGATCACCCTCCATGGGGTACATACTTTACATGGATTGTGCCAAGAGTTCATAGTGATGTCTTCAAACGCTGAAGTATTTTACATTCAGTGACCAGAGCCCCACAATTGTCTTTAGAACCAGTCACTTAGCCCGGTGAGTCTTTTGGTCCTTTGTCACACCTGAGTTTGCAGCCATCAGTTGGTTTGATGGTCATTTCGAAGATGCATTGCAGTAGGTTCAAAAAACTGAAAGGAAAGAGTCAAAGGAAAATTCAGTAAAATACTCCCTACAGGGCAGTCAATCAGCAACATGGGTGCTATTGATTTTCATTTGTCTCAGAAGACCTAAATCAGCAGCTTATTGTATGGAAGAATCGTAGCTGACGTGACTCAATAAGGCCCAATATGAAGTGTGCATGGCAATGACTCTCTAGCTATTTCTTTTCTACACATTCCCCTCCCACCTGCCTAGTAACTGAAATGTAGCTCCATAAAAGCTTACATGTGAATCATTCTGAAGTTCATGCTTAAAAGTTTTAAGAACTGTGCCGTTGTCCACATGCCTTGCTTTCAAAGCACATGGGGGAAATGGGTCACCTGACGTCACTGTGATGTCAGGTGAGCAACCCCACCAACCTGTCAAACATGGCCCATTAGGGGTGGGGGAGACAAGAATCCAGCCCATCAGTCAGATCCAGTTCTCCACCTCAACACAACTTTTTTATTTATTTTATTTTTCATCTTTTTGAAACAAAGAACAAACAAGTACAGTGGTACCTCAGGTTACAAACAGCTCAGGTTACAAACACTTTGGGTTACAGACTCCTAACCAGGAAGTAGTACCTCGGGTTAAGAACTTTACCTCAGGGTGAAAACAGAAATCATGCGGCAGCGGTGGTGGGAGGCCCCATTAGCTAAAGTGGTACCTCAGGTTAAGAACAGTTTCAGGTTAAGAACGGACCTCCGGAACGAATTAAGTTCGTAACCAGAGGTACCAATGTATATGTTCCATTGTCATTGTGCTGGCATCCATCTTCCTTGGAAGAAAATGAAGGAGTGCGCCTTTGGGGGTGAAGTCAAGCTGTTGAGAGGTTGCAGAGCCTGATGTGGCTGTAGAGACCGATGTGGGAGAGACATGTTTTGTTGCAGCTGGGGCAGATGAAGATGTCCAGTTGTGCTGCTGCAGATGCACCATGTAGTTTCTTCTCTCTGCATTCCTCCCAGCAGATATTTCATTATCATTGTAAATTAGACAATATACCGTAGGTATACTTATACTTTATACTTAACAATGCTCTGTGGCTGGTTGTTTCAAATAAGAGTGTAAAATCCAGCTTCCTACTATTCCTGTGTCATTGGATTTCCTGTTCAACAGGGTCCATGACCTTCCCCCCCCCCAAGCTTAATTTCCTTTTCTTTTCATCACATTAAATAATATATTCTTCCTCCTCGGTGTAAGGCTTTCCCTCTCCCCCCACTTTTCCTTGTACTCATAACTTCCTGTTCTCTCAAACCATCCTTTATCTAGCCTGTTTACTCTTTTACCCATCCTATCTTTCATTTTTCCTTTTCTGACCCTTCTGTCTGCTCTTGAATTCCTCTTTCCACTCAGCCCCCAGATTGCAGCTCTGCCTCCCTGGGCTCCTGTCTCTCCCGCCCAACAAAGCATACAGTTACAGTGTGAAGTTTATCTTCAGCAAAACATTAATCTTATGCTTTTTTCTCAGAAACTGTGCTGTTGATAAACATTCTGATAGTGAAATTCCCTGGCATCCTAAAAGCTCAGCTAAAGATCTGGGTAAGTGGTGGCTTGAAGACTAAAATATTCATTTGTCTATTTAAAAAAATGTTTATAAACTTTTTTATTTTATTTTATTTTTTTGTAGCAAATCTTCTTGGAGTGAGAGAATCTATTTGTGGCATTTCCAAAAATTAATGTTCTTTTGTCCCTAATTCTACATTCACACAGGCAGCTTCTTTAATGGAATGGAAAGGAAAATCCTTACTCCATCAATCTCTGTACTCGGCTTGTGACTGTCTGTGCTAGTTTGCAGAGTGGTAAATCCCACTGTGATTACCAGAAGTGTGTGTTTGCATTAGATAAACTACGAAATATATGGCATTCGTCCAAAGTCATGTGCGTATGATAGAGAAGCTGTGTACTGCAACATTCCATCTAAATTAATTGCAAATTGATCTTGCGTAGAAGGGGATGTCTGTCCTCTTAAAACAATGATATTAATACTTTGATTTTGCAAATTATAAACATCACCAGGCATGCTTCTGCAATTAAACATCTGTCAGCATTTCAGTGGTAAACCCACATTTCCCCATGGCAGCAAAACCTGACTTTCACAAAGTGCTGTAGTCTAAATACCTCCGCTTATAATTTTACCTTGGAGATTGTGTTTTGAATTTGTCACTTTGCCCCAGATAAATTACACTTGAAGAAACACTATGTGGGATTCTTAAACCACACAACCAACCAATTACTCCTCAAATAGAATTCTTTTACTGTGCCTGAAGATCTAGGCTACCACCATACAGTTAGGAAGCAACTTATTTCCCCAGGAGTCGCTATTCCTGTTTGTGGGGAAACATGATTTAGCTTCATAGATAATTTCACTGTAAGTAGATTTTCAGTTTTAAAATGCCCACCCCATATCAGCCAAATATATTATAATATTTCATTGCCAGGCATTATTATTATTTATTCCTTGTGAACAGGGGTAATGCAACTAGTGGAGCTAGTAGGCTGTTTTCAAATATAGCTGGATGCTTCCTAATGCTTTTATTATCACATATGAAGAGTCAAATGACATCAACAAGTTCATAGGTGATGGTAATCATATGAGGGCTCAAGGCAGCAGACTGTTCTATCCATCCTAGGGGCAGCCAATATGATGCACTGTAGATGTTGCTGTGCTACAGCCCCCATAAACATTGCCCTTTGGCCATCTTGCCTGGATGGAAGTTTGGAGACCCAACAACATCTGAAGGGCTCTACATTGATTACCCCAATTCAGCCCATCTCCTGGTCAGATTAGGTGGTGACTCCCAAAGCAAACCACCAGGTGTTCATCTGGCTTTAACTTCTGAACAACCATTGCATTTGTATTGCCATCATTTGCCACTTTTAAGTACTGTTTGGTGGAAAGGCAAGATACAAATTTAACAAACAAATACAAAATAAACATATTGGCTTGGATCCTAAAGAAAAGTTAACTTGAGGAAGTTTACAGAAGGCAAGTTCTGTATCCCATCCTTGTCTACAACCCCACCCCACCCCATGCCCCATTATTCAGGAGAGGCCCCAGACCCTATAGAGAGGCTGAAAGGGGTGTTGCAGAAGAGAAGGAATGTGAAACTTTCTTATCTTAGGAGTCAATCTATATTCTCTAGCGCTGTCTGTCTGTCTGTCTGTCTCTCTCTCTCTCTCTCACTCACTGTGTAGGAGAAGGAACTCCTGCATGAGCCAGCTTGCCCAGTCACTTTAATAGAAAAAGAAAATCCATACTTGCACCCTCCCTTTTCATGAATTGATTTTTCCTCCATCAAAATGAAAAGTAAATCCCTTTTGGTCATGGCCTTGACCATGACTTTAAGATACCAACTACAGTAAGCCTGCAAGACAAAGTTCTCCACTTCTCATTTATTTAATTCCATCCACCCAGCAGGTTTTCCTTGCTTACCAGGCTTTGGGAAGGAGGTGTGAGGGCTCTGGAAGTGTCCCAGAGGCTGGTAACGAAGGCACCTCCTCACTTACAGGGGTCTGGGAAGGTCGAGGGAGGGCTCTGGGAAGCTCTCAGGGGCCTCCCATGACCTTCTCAGATCACAGTAAGCAGCAGTCCACTTTGTGGAGGCAGTTCCAGGGGTTCCTGACTTTCTGCAATTTGGCCTTTGTGCGTGGACCCCTGGAAGCAAACTCTTACAGTACTTGTACAGTACTTGTGGTGGGCCCATGGTATAGCTATTCATTCAAAAATTTCTCCTTTAGTGTTAAATTCAGCTCAATACAGATTCAGGTTTCATATTGCTGGAGAATACTGCTACTCACTTCCATAGTGTCCTTTGAAAGGTAAACCACCCAGTATACCAGGTTGAATCCTGCAAATGCCACTGGAAAGAGGATCCTGGAGTACTGATCTATTTTACTCGTGCCTCCAATTAGTGGTGGTGGCGGTGGTGGTGGCGGCGTAGTAACAGATGTCTGTTGACTTTGAGATGCACTATTGGACAACATGCTTGTTTCGAGGGATTGATCTGTTTGAGACGTCATAGAGTTGACTCGCTTCTTCAAGTTGCAGTTGGAGTCGGAGTGCTACAAGGAGAAATATAGTTACGACACCGTTTACAAGAAACTCGGCTCTGTGGTTTTATTCACCATACTTAATATTTAAGAATATTAAATTCTTGTTTTCCCCTCTTCCATTTTTTAATCATTCTCCCACCCCCTAGCTGCTCTAAAATCAACATGAAACAAACAAGCACAGAAACACTGGAAGTCATTGTTGTCACCCTTGAAATCTATGTATCTGCATCTTATCCCTCTGATCTCCATTCTTTGTTGGCAGGTTATATTTGGTGGAATGCTCTGACATGAAATGAGAAAACATCCTTATAGAAGAATCCAGAGACGACATATTTTGTTGCGTGTATGTTTTAAAAAAGGAAGATTGGAAGAAAGCCAACAACTGTTTTATTTCTGTAGCGAACTGCACTTTCCTCTAATAAACTGTAATTTTCCAAGGACAAATTCAAACATCAAATATTGCATTCACTTAAAAACTGAACCAAAATGGTCTCCATATGCTGTCCCCCTCTCCTATAATTTCCTAGCAACCTCTCCTTTCTGGACTTGAAGAATACTTTGCTCTCTCAATTTCCACCTCTACTAAACGCAAATTATTATATGGCTTTGTTTTCCACATCTCGCTATGGCCTGCAGCATTTACAACAGCAGTTTGGGGCTAATATATTTAAGAGTCATTTCATGTTGTGTGTCACCCAGCAAGGATACATAATTGTGTGTGAGTGTCTGCAAGGGAGGCTTGAGGACAAACACATTTAAGAGTGGAAGAAACCAAACGGAGCCTCAACGCTCACTACTGAGGGGATACAGTCACGGATGCAAGCAGGAGAGTGAAGCTTTCGGTTCAAAGCAATGGGAGCCCCAACGCTGGTTCTGGGCTAAGTGCTTTCACATGGTTTTGCTCTGCATTGCCAAGTGTTCTTCATAAACTAGAAATGTTTTGGAAATTTTGCCAGTCTAAATTTCTCTCAAGATTCTGGATTATATGATCTTATTTCTGAAGTGAAGCCAATGCAGTCCGGGTTCTCCTTTGTCCCACTGTTGCCTTTTCAAAATTTGCAAACTGCACAGTTTGCCACAGATTTCAGTTCCTTTGGTCCTCTCTTGGGACATCCCCCTCTCCCTTTCTCTGTATTGATGATGTGCACATGGGCTTTACAAAACACTATTAAAAAGCAGCTGTCAGCAGTTTAAGGATTACATCAAGATTTGCTTTGTTCTATGTTTTACTGATGTAGAAAGGATAGTTGTATGCTTCAATGGTCAATACAATCTGGATATGAGTGTATAGTTATTTCCATTAATATATTATCATCATCATCATCATTATCATCATTTCTATACTACTTTATAATTTTAAGAAAAAAGTTCAAAGCGGTTTACAAACTCCACTGGTATGGAGGACTCCCTGGTCCTGAATAGGGTAACTGTGCCCCTGAAGGACCAGGTGCGCAGCCTGGGAGTCATTTTGGACTCACAGCTGTCCATGGAGGCGCAGGTCAATTCTGTATCCAGGGCAGCTGTCTACCAACTCCACCTGGTACGCAGGCTGAGACCCTACCTGCCCACGGACTGTCTCGCCAGAGTGGTGCATGCTCTAGTTATCTCCCGCTTGGACTACTGCAATGCGCTCTACGTGGGGCTACCTTTGAAGGTGACTCGGAAACTACAACTAATCCAGAATGCGGCAGCTAGACTGGTGACTGGGGGCGGCCGCTGAGACCACATAACACCGGTCTTGAAAGACCTACATTGCTCCCAGTACGTTTCCGAGCACAATTCAAGGTGCTGGTGTTGACCTTTAAAGCCCTAAACGGCCTCGGCCCAGTATACCTGAAGGAGCGTCTCCACCCCCATCGTTCTGCCCGGACGCTGAGGTCCAGCGCCGAGGGCCTTCTGGCGGTTCCTTCATTGCGAGAAGCAAAGCTACAGGGAACCAGGCAGAGGGCCTTCTCGGTAGTGGCGCCCGCCCTGTAGAACACCCTCCCATCAGATGTCAAAGCGATAAATAACTACCTGACATTTAGAAGACATCTTAAGGCAGCCCTGTTCAGGGAAGTTTTTAATCTGTGATATTTTACTGTATTTTTGGTTTCTATGGAAGCCGCCCAGAGTGGCTGGGGAGGCCCAGCCAGATGGGCGGGGTACAAATAATAAATTATTATTATTATTACATTAAAACATGAAATAAAACAATCCAGAATAAAACATTACTGGAGAAAGTCAAATATAAAGTTAATATTCCAAGCAATATAATTAACAAGAAACAAAAATATTATCTTACCAATTTAAAAATAAAGCATTGCAAAGGAAATCAACTACAGAATGCACACTTAATGCAGCAAAGTTAACTATATATATATATATATATATTGAACTTTTCATAAGAAAAGCCCTTTCCCACCATGCAGCAATCAGCACTGTGTAAAGTGGGGAACAGTGGAGGAGACAGGCTGAGGGTGGAATTGAGGCACATAGGCTTTTCCTCTGCAAAACCTCCCACTTCACTAACAAACATATCTCAGAACCAAAATAATCTTCCTAGGCCTTCGCTGGCTGTGGTGCAGACTCATGGTGGCAAACTCATTACCAAACAGAGATGCAAACTTTCCCACAGGGAAAAAGAATTAACGTAACATGTTAATTGCATTAAATGTAAGCACACTTTTCAATTATTTAAATGTATGCAGATTTTTAAATTGAGACTGAAAAAGGAAAACAAAAGACCTAATGCAGCTGTCTCAGTAGCAAAAAAAATGGGTCTGTTCTTAGACAGGTCTTTTGCTTTCCTTAGTAACGGCCCACATCTCTACAGGGAAGACCTCTTTGTCATACACAGGCCATGGTCATTGATAGAGAAAGCTGGCACATGATGGGATTATTACCAAGTGATCTGTTTACCTGAATTGGCCCTGGGAGAATATTGCAAAGCTTATGAAGCTCATCTCCACTGTGATTCCCTGCCAGTGATCTGATAGTGTGATACAGTGATAGCACCAAGCGTTTCCATTGCAAAAGCAAAAGATTCATTCCGTGCTACACAGCAAATGCCACTGACAACTTAAGATGGTGTCCCTTTACCTAGTCCACTCCAACTCCATTCATCCCTGCCTGTGGAACATACTAGCAGGGGCTGATAGAACACCAAAGCACTTGCCAGGTTAGAGAAGGCCGGCTTAAGTGCTGTGCTTAAGCACTGGCTCCACAGTTACAAATTAGCCATCCAGGAGGCAACCCTGTTCTAAAATATCCATTGTATTATTGCATCTTTGGTTAGAATATTCACATAAAGAGGTACAGTGGTACCTCAGGTTAAGAACTTAATTCGTTCTGGAGGTCCGTTCTTAACCTGAAACTGTTCTTAACCTGAGGTACCACTTTAGCTAATGGGGCCTCCCGCTGCCGCCGCGCGATTTCTGTTCTCATCCTGAGGCAAAGTTCTTAACCCGAGGTACTATTTCTGGGTTAGCAGAGTCTGTAACCTGAAGCGTCTGTAACCTGAAGCATCTGTAACCCAAGGTACCACTGTATATAGAACATGAGAGTCTGTCTCTCCCTCTTTATCCATACATGAAGCCTTCACACTTTTGAAAGTAGAGATGGAGCTTCTGCTACAATCCTCTTTCTCACTGCACATATATTCACTCATGCGCTACAGACTGCCATAATAAAAGGAGGTACAGAAAACACAAGGATATCTTCATATCCCAGCAATCCTGAGACAAACTCCCAAAAAGCTAAGCTAAGGGGGGGAGGATTGGAGAGAGTTCCCATTTCAATAGCAACTGGCAGCACCTCCTAATAGAGGCCTCTTTCAGAAATGGAATGGAAATACAACATTTGGATACATGCACAGGATCCCCAGTGATGGGGATAATTGGGTGTTCTCCCATCGTATTTGATTTTCAGAAAGAGAAGATCTTCTAGTGACCTACTTTTCTGTAGACCAAACAAACTCAGTCACTCCTGCTCCCCCCCACCTCCCCATTCTAAAATGTCCATTTCTTGAATCGTCATTCCTTTGCCACTCACATTATAACCCAAATAACTGGCAGGGAAAATGCTTTGCAGAAGGTTCTAAAGTCTACATGTACATATATACGATGGGGCTCTGCCTATCAGGAACACAGATGTCTGATTTTCTATTTTCCCTCCTACACAGCAAGCCGAAGACAGATTTAAAGGGGAGATCATCCACAGATGTGTCACAGAAGCAGAAAGAGGGTTATCCATGTCCACTTGCACTAATCATCATAATAATCCTGCTCTATAAATGGAGTCTTTGAGCCACTGCTTTCAGTCACAGTCACTTTCAGATTTGGCTTGAGGTGCCTTTGCTTTATGAAAGGAATGAAAGCGCTGCCGCCTGCCTTATTAGAATCCTTGTCCCTTCTGAACAGAGTTACACCGCATGCTAATCGCAGCACATGTCACACACAGGTAGGCCCAGAATTCTGGGGCCTTCTTCCAGTTCTGTTTATGATGGAGGGGGGAAGGGAGGGGGGTCAACAATGTCAGGATAAGCAGGAAAGCTTTGGACCAAACCCAGTCTTTCACGTTCCAACAAAAATTCAGAATGGATATCCACTTCTATTGCAAAGACTGCCCGTGCCATAACAGCAACTACAGATGGTTTCTTAGTGGGAATTATTTCTAATGGATGAAAGGAAATCTCATGGACACTGGGTCAATTCATATATTATATAAATAGTGACCCTTACTTTCATCCATGGCAGTTAAGCTGGGGTGTTAGTGTTGGTTTTAGCTGTTAAGTGTTCTCAACTTGAATTTCTATGAGATTTTATATTTCTTCTTAGTATGCTAATACTTTCTCCAAGAGGGCAATAAATTTGAGCACATTTCTTAGATATGTCTGAGTGAAGATGGGGGCTTGAGGTCTTAAAATGCAGCTACTATACTTTATTGCATTGCATTCTGCTAACACTTGTACTAACTTATTTTGAGGGTATTGTTTATTCACCCTGTACTTTAAAGAGGCAATTTATACCTACCATTCTATATTTCTGTGGAATACTTTCAAGGGGTATTCATATTAAAATATCACCAAATTGTGTCCGCTTTGTGCTATGGATATTTGATTCCTGCTATCAGTGCAACTTGTAGTCAGGCAGTCACATAAAATGAATACTTCTCTATGTTCCTAGATGCCATAAAAAGTTTACACCAAGACATCGATATAGTTATTATTTCTACTTTCCATATATCTGCGAATTATGTACCTTAGTGGCATCTCCAGTAAAGTTAAAAGAAATCAATTACAATAACATCAAATTGGCAGTCAGGAAATGGACCTCTCTTATTTCCTCTGTAATGTATTAGATTCAGGATATAGGTGTTTGATGTTGTAATGCTATTGTGGGGAAAAATCAGATTATTACCTTTGCTCAATATGCATGCTTCACATTTAACAAGCAGATATATCACTAGAAGAGCCTTTTGGCATAATTGCCATAGATTGCCAATAGAGTTCCCATTCTTGCAGTTCTTCTTAAAAGAATAATGTACAAAAAATACAATTCCCACCTCCTAATCCATTTAACTAGCTTACGGCAAGAACTGCTTCCTGTTCCAATTGCGATGCCAGACCTCAGTTTGGGATCAAAATATATCTGCAATTTATCTCCAGTGTCTACAGGCTACCGGTTCACACTCAGCTACTCCTACTGTCCAAGATGACTCAGCCAGTAGAGCATGAGACTCTTAATCTTAGGGTTGTGGGTTCAAGCCCCATGTTGGGTAAAAGATTCCTGCATTGCAGGGGGTTGGACTAGATGACCCTCATTGTCCCTTCCAATTCTATGATACTAAGAAGCTTCCTAAAGGTACCCCTGCCCGTACGGGGCAGTCGTGTCCGACTCTAGGGTTGTGCGCCCATCTCACTCAAGAGGCCGGGGGCCAGCGCTGTCCGGAGACACTTCCGGGTCACGTGGCCAGCGTGACAAGCTGCATCTGGCGAGCCAGCGCAGCACACAGAACACCGTTTACCTTCCCGCTAGTAAGCGGTCCCTATTTATCTACTTGCACCCGAGGGTGCTTTCGAACTGCTAGGTTGGCAGGCAGGCGCTGGGACCGAGCGACGGGAGCGCACCCCACCGCGGGGATTCGAACCGCCAACCTAACGATCGGCAAGTCCTAGGCGCTGAGGTTTTACCCACAGCGCCACCCGCGTCCTAAGAAGCTTCCTATATTTCACTAAATCTCTCTTCGTAACAGCAAATCCTCTCCTTTGGTTCATGTGACTGATCAGATCAGCTTCACAGATTTAAAAATAGAATTCCTAGTGTGATGGCATAATATGAAATGGAGCTTCCAGCTCTCAGGCCTTGAAGTCTATCTCCATTCTCCCACCTTTGGAGGTTGGTTGGGAGGGTAGTGAGTTGTTTTCTGACCTTTTTAGTGTTCATCTTTTAGTCAGGTGAATAGGATTTGTTCTTTTAATATCATTTAGGTATTGTGTTTTACTCCTGTTTTATACATCTGTAACGCATTTTATGCTGTAAGTTGCTTTGGAGCAGTCCTGCTTGTGAAAAGTGACAAACAAATTTAATAAATAGAAACAGAAAATAAGGGACTGGCTAGCCTGGGTAACTATGCATTTTGGCCGATTTGGAGGCTGCCATTTGCTGCACCTCCTCAGGCAGTATAATGTCACAAGATGGCACTGACATTGGACAATGTGCGATGATAGCCCTGGAGCCTCCAGGGCGATAGGACCACAGGTCTTTGTGCTTCAGCAATTGTTACAACTGCACGTACATGGATAGCTAAAGCTGATATTACCCATATTCAGTTAAACGGAAATTGCTGCAGGTGACAAATATTACCATTAAACAGCATGAGTTCTGTGAAATTGATATCATTACAAGAACACAATCTAATCAAGCAGTCTGGAAGTTCACAAACAATGGATGGTGGGTAATATCCTTCTTGGTCTCCAGTATTTAGTAATCAGAGATATACAGGAATCCTATTTTTAATGTCGTGTAGCTAATAATCATTGATAGATTATTCCTCCACAATGGTCTCAGGTCTCATACTATTAGTGGCAATCACAGTATCTTAGAAGAACTGAGTTTATATCTTGATTTATGTTGAAGATATAATTTAATTGTGTGTTGCATGAAAAAGTGTGGCCTCCTTGTGTGCACTCAGTCTGTTGGCAAACAGGTGCATTGAATGCCCTGAGCACCAGCTCTTAGAGAGGGTTAAAAGGAGAGAATCTCCCTTTACCAAATATCTGAGCAGCACTTCCCACATTGTGACAGCCACACTTGGAGATTACAACTGGTAAAAGAGAAAGCCTCTCTATAGGTGGGTCCTATCCCATGGAAAGTCTCTCCATCAAGAGTCATCCCAACAATAAACCATGCCAGCAATAAAAGACTGACTAATAATATGAGAGACAATCACTTAAATGATATTATTGTTATTATTGCAACATTAATATCCCACAGCACTGCTAATTTATAAAACACGTGTTGATCTTCTTCTTCTTTTATCCAGGCCTGTTCCAGAATTCTATTCAAATCTCCAGTCTAAATTAATTAAAGGACAGCCTACATTCATTTTTCTCTCTCCCTCTTACCCATTATCTGCTTCTATATTTGGGAAAGAAACTTCTGCAATTTGGTCTCTTGATGCTATTAATGTCAGTAGCACTAGCAGCAGGAGATATATACAATCCTGGCAGGTAAAAAGCTTTTCCATGCGCCATTTAAAGATGCATTATCTCCCGATGTCACTGCAGTCTCATGGAAGCAACAGATCAAGATTTGCACAGACACTAGTCAACCTGATGCATCACTTGCTGGGTTGGGTTCCTTGTTTTACTTGTTTTTAATGAGTTGTTATGTGTATATATACAGAGAATGTAAATACAGAATGTAAATATAGGACAAATCCAGCAATTTAAATGTAGTATATTGTCTGCTACCAGTATTACTGTGAACTGTGTGCTGCAATTCTAAGAGGAACTGAGATATTCCTTCAATGTTCTTTACTTTCACAGTTGCTCTATTTTAATATAGTCTCCTACAACTATAATAACACATAGCTCAGATCGAAATCGGATTATAAGCAGAAATATCTATTGTGCAAGAATGAAATAGAAAACATTTGTTTGTTCATTTTTGTTTTTAAAAAATCCCCGCAAACAGGGATATATATATACATATATATATATACATATATATACACACACATATATATATATATATAGTTCCACCTCTCCTTTTGTAATTCACTGTTCTTGATGCCAAAACGTTTAGTCCATAGAAAGTGAATATATTCTGAATTCCCAAACGTTCTCTTGTTGGGGTTGTGACAGTGGTGCTTCTGGATAACAGGAGAGCCACCATGAAAGCTACCTGAGCTTCAAAAGTGGGATACAAAATTAAAATAACCCCCATAAATAGACCTTGCTGTACTTGACTTACAGCATTATGCATCAAAGGAGTTGATATTACTTGATACCCTTTTAGAAGATTTGGTTGGGGGCCCAAGCAAATATTTTGCCAGTCACCACCATCACACATGGAGACTCCAGTACCCTTCTGCATGCATGTTGGTCATTGTTTTTCTACATAAAACTACATAATACCACATAAAAATGTTCCAATTTGAAATGTTCCTGCTTATGTGTTCTAGCCAGCCAGCCATCCCCTTATCCAGGATACTCCATTCAACTCTCCATTTCATGGAGAGCTTCGGTTCTGAAAAGTGGCACTCAAATAATGCTAGTACTGTTAAGTTGCACTCCATTTGTGTGCCTACAAATTCAGAAACAGAGTCCAGCACATCTCACTCCCAGATAAATGTGCACAGGATCCAGCCCTAGTCATTAAAAGGGCCATCCACTCCTGTTGTCTGGCATTGGTTCATGTTGCTTTTGTAAACCTTATTTTGCTCTTACGCTGTGTACCTAATAGGCAATGTGATACCGATAAATCAAATGATATTTCAGTCATTTCTACTGAGCCCTTCTCAAATGTCATGACATTTTTTAAAAGCTATATAGCATTTTCTGAGCGTTGGCAAGCCTATTATGTGCGCTTATTCTTACAAGTGTCTATAAGGCATTGCAATGAAAAATGCAAACATTAAGGTGCTGCCTTAGGCGTACAGGCCCTGTCAACTACAGGCACTGCCAGCTATCGTCAGCTGGCAACAGAGCTGGAACCAGCTTCAGCAGGATGGCAGGCAGGCTTTATCCCTGCTTCTCGAGCTGATCTTGAACTTGGGGAGAGGGGTTATGTTGTCACCAAAAGGCAATCTTTCCAATCACACTAATTTAAAGTGTGTGTGTGTGTGTTTAAAATACATAGGCATATTTATAAGCAAAATGCCAGCTCTCCCTTTTGTTTGAGCACTCCTAATGGCAATAATGAAGGGACTCGGGCGGCGCTGTGGGTTAAACCACAGAGCCTAGGACTTGCCGATAAGAAGGTCGGCGGTTCGAATCCCCGCGATGGGGTGAGCTCCCGTTGCTCAGTCCCTGCTCCTGCCAACCTAGCAGTTTGAAAGCACGTCAAAGTGCAAGTAGATAAATAGGTACCACACCGGCGGGAAGGTAAACGGCGTTTCCGTGCGCTGCTCTGGTTTGCCAGAAGCAGCTTAGTCATGCTGGCCGCACGACCCGGAAGCTGTACACCGGCTCCCTCGGCCAATAAAGTGAGATGAGCGCCGCAACCCCAGAGACGGTCACGACTGGACCTAATGGTCAGGGGTCCCTTTACCATTACCTTTAATGGCAATAATAGCCCTTCAAGAAACTATGGCATCCTGCTATCTCCCTATCCTCTCCAGTCAGTTGTTACTACAATGGTACCTAGGAAGTTGAACGGAATCCGTTCTGGAAATCCATTTGACTTCCAAGATGTTCGGAAACCAAGGCCCAGCTTCTGATTGGCTGCAGGAAGCTCCTGCAGCCAATTGGAAGCTGTGGAAGTTGCATTGGACGTTCTGGTTCCACAGAACATTCACAGACTGGAACATTCACTTCTGGGTTTGCGGCGTTCGGGAGCCAAAACGTTCGACTCGCAAGGCATTCGGGATCCAAGGTACGACTGTATATGCAATGTTGATCGCACAGAGGAAGACCAGGGATGAGCACTCATGCCCTGTCCTCTTTGGCACATTCCCAGCCATTCACAGTCGGAGGTTGGCCATCAGCACTGTGTATCAGGGAGTCTGCAGGAGTTGAGCAAGCTGCCTGCTATGGAGCATCACCCTCCAACTCATGGAGGGTGAACGGAAATGCAATGGAACAGGTGGAGTAAAGGTGCTCATCCCCACTTCCATATCTATATGAAGAGGAACAAATGTCTGAGTAGGGTTTCTGTCCCTCTTGATCCCATCCTAAATCCAACATTGTTATATCACACGTAGGGATGGGGGAGAGATTTGATTCAGTTTGCATTTAAAGGAGAATCTAGAAAGTTCACAAACCAAAACACAACCATCTTTCAAAATCTGCACTTTAGCAATGCAGTTCTTCAGACAAGTAATATATACAAAAAAGCACATGCTAGGATCCACAACAGTGAAAATAACACACAAGCATGCATTATATTCCCCACCTTGCAACCAACTCCAAAACACGTGCATAGAAAAACAGCATGCCAGGGAGCAATATTTAGCCTAACTTTTTTACTAACATTTTTCCAAATGCAGGTGAGGGAGATTTTGGTGGGGAAGCATTCAAACATGCAGGAAAGTCACAGTCCAGGGAAAAGCCTTATCATTGGAATGTGCTGATTGCAGAAATCAGTGAAAAAACCTGGCCCCTGAGTGTGGTACGCTGACCAGAGTTCGGCTTCCTTTGTTTTTTGTGTTCTTTAAAAATTGCCATTTAACAAGCAGTAAAAGGTAAAGGGACCTCTGACCATTTGGTCCAGTCATGACTGACTCTGGGGTTGCGGCACTCATCTCACTTTACTGGCCAAGGGAGCCGGCATACAGCTTCCAGGTCATGTGGCCAGCATGACTAAGCCGCTTCTGGCGAACCAGAGCAGCGCACGGAAACACCTTTTACCTTCCCGCTGGAGCGGTACCTATTTATCTACTTGCACTTTGACGTGCTTTCAAACTACTAGGTTGGCAGGAGCAGGGACCAAGCAACAGGAGCTCACCCCGTCATGGGAATTCGAACCACCGACCTTCTGATCGGCAAGCCCTAGGCTCTGTGGTTTAACCCACGTGTCCCCCCTTGACAAGCAGAGACTCAGGTAAAGCTTTCCTTCCGACCTCAACATTGTGATGCAGTGAGTGGTGGAGGAAATGTCCCCTGCTTCTGGTTTTCTGCATCCGTAAAGACAAATAATGTTTTGTCCATAAAAGAGATGAACACAAGGTGCAATCTAAACCCACCTCCCTTCTCCACAGCAAGCAGATATGACTAAACAATAATATCAGCGTTAGTAAAACCTACACAGCTTGATCATCAAACACATGGCTGACCTCCTACACTTCAGCAGCCTATACAGTGAATAACTGGCATGCAGGACTACCAGCAGGAGTAGAAATGAAGAGGGAAAGCAACTGGGGTAGGGAGTAGAATATATATCCTCAGCACTATCCCATTCCAAGTATAATGACTCCTCTTGGACGGAATTCATTTCTGTAGTCACGCTCCAACCCACTAGCAGTAGCTCTTAAAACACCCAAGCCTGTGTTATCCAAAGAGCAGCACCTTATTTTGGGGTGTTCTAATATCTGAAGGAGGGTGCGGGTGGTGCTGTAGGTTAAACCACAGAGCCTAGGACTTGCTGATCAGAAGGTTGGCGGTTCGAATCCCCGCGCCGGGGTAAGCTCCCGTTGCTCAGTCCCTGCTCCTGCCAACCTAGCAGTTCGAAAGCATGTCAAAGTGCAAGTAGATAAATAGGTACCGCTCCGGTGGGAAGGTAAACGGCATTTCCATGCGCTGCTCTGGTTCGCCAGAAGTGGCTTAGTCATGCTGGCCACATGAACCGGAAGCTGTACACCGGCTCCCTCAGCCAATAAAGCGAGATGAGTGCCACAACTCCAGCGTCGGTCACGACTGGACCTAATGATCAGGGGTCCCTTTACCTTTTTAATATCTGAAGGAGTGGAGGGTTTTCCCCATCCTTCACTTAACCTGTCCGTATGCATCTGGCTATTATCAATTCAATATAATTGAATTATGCTGTCAACTCCATAATGTGGTCAAAGCATTGAAGACTTTTTTTTCTTTCAGGGTTCCTGAACTTTGAACAGCTGTACAACTAGTAAATGTTCAACAACAGAACCTTTAATGACAGGGAAAACTTCAGCTCCTCAGTTGCTTGCCTGTCATGCAGGCGTTAATGGAACAGGAGGTACAAGTTTATTAAAGAGCATTTCTCCCTTTCCTGGTAGAGCTCCTGTACCTTAGGCACCTGCATAAAATTCAACAGATGTTTTTCAGGGCGTGGAACAGTAGCAGTGTGGAAAAGTGTATCCATTAAGCATCTGCCCATCCAACATAAAATTGTTTAAAGGTCCGGAAATGCTTCCAGGAAAAATATACCAATCATAGCATAGAATAGCATCATAAACCGATATGGAGTTCAGTATGTGGTAAAACAGCCCTTATGTTTACTTCACCACAGCAACCCACTTTAAAGGAAGTTACCCAAGGAAATAAATAAGGGGGGAACCCGTAACAGGTTATGTATGCCATCTTCCAGCTTCCTGGGGCCCTATCTAGTATCAACACAGAAAGCAGCCATACTAAGCCAGGCCACTGACACAAGTGACAACTGAAGCCACAATCAACTGAAGATGCTGCAGTAAGGCATGGAAATGTGCCGTGACACAGAAAGCACTTGCATCAGCAGGAATGATTGACAGGCAGTGGCATAGCAAGGTCAGGTGGTACCAGGTGCAGAAAATTTCTTGTCACCCCCCACCCCACATTGAAGTCTAGTTGGACTCCCAAGAGACTGTGATCTAAAGATAAAGGTAAAGGGACCCCTGACCATTAGGTCCAGTCGTGGCCGATTCTGAGGTTGCGGCACTCATCTCGCTTTATTGGCCAAGGGAGCAGGCATACAGGTTCCGGGTCATGTGGCCAGCATGACTAAGCTGCTTCTGGTAAACCAGAGCAACACACGGAAACGCCATTTACTTTCCCGCCGGAGCGGTACTTATTTATCTACTTGCACTTTGACGTGCTTTCGAACTGCTAGGTTGGCAGGAGCAGGGACCGAGCAATGGGAGCTCACCCCGGCGCGGGGATTCGAACCGCCAACCTTCTGATCAGCAAGTCCTAGGCTCTGTGGTTTAACCCACAGCGCCACCCGCGTCCCTTTTACACTGCGATCTACTCACAGTATAAAAAGACTAGCTGTGATCTACCCATTGTCATTGCCAGGAGTTGTTCAGCTTTTTTTAGGGGAGGGTTGGCCAAAGTTGTTGAGCTTTTTTGGGGGGGGTACAGGGTTGGGTCCTGAGTTGAGGGAGCTTCTGCTTCTCTCCTTCCCTCCACCCGCTGCTTGTTTGTTTGCCCGCCTGCCTCCTGCATGCCTCCTCTGATGACAACCGGGGCGGTCTGCCCTCACCACCCCCACCTTGCTCCTCCCCTGTTTACAGGTAACATCAGATGGTGTCACCTCAATGATAGGTGGGTTTGGCTTGCAAGAAATGACCTCATGGGCCATTTGGAAGGACTACCTGCACTCAGTGTTGTGAAGAGTGGTAAACAAATGGAATAAATAAGAAATGAATGAATGAGCTGTTCCCATATCCCTGATCTAGCTCATTGTTGTCTGTAGGACTTTCCCAGCCCTATTGAAAGATGCCAGAGATTAAACAAATGACTTTCTGCATAGCTAGCATATATTTTACCATTGTGCTATTGTCCTTTCCATCTGTGTGGCAATAATTTCTCAGGCCACCACTGTAGGGCTGGGAACCTGTGGCCCTCCAGGTATTTTTCAACTCAGGGTCCCATCAGTTCTAGGCTAAGTTCACCATCCCTACACTGCGGGCTCCCTGTTCAGTGAAGTTGACTGCAGGCTTCCTCACTCTTCTTCCTGTACCAGATCCGTGTGGAGGAAACAGGGCAGAGGAGATGGCTCTGTCCCTGTGACTCTGCATAGAGGTTCAGGAGCTAAATTTTCCTTGACACAGAAAGAAGTGATGGGGAAAGCTTCACCTGCTTAATTTCTCTGTGCTGGGTTGCAGATGCAAATGAGCAGGGGTGGGCAAAAAAAAGGTAGGAATCCCAGTGAGGAGACAGGAAAGAAAGTTAAGAAGTATATTGGGGCCATCTAGGGAATCTCTGAACCATGAGGGCATTGAGGAATCAAAGAGAGGAGTGGGACTTTGCCCAGAAGGGTCTCTCTCACTGCTGCATCTGCCAAGCAGTTCTTAAATTGCATTTCTATCATGATGGAAACACAAGATGTTTGAAATTACCAGCGCAGCAGCTTTTCCTTCTATGAAGTAAAGCCCTTTAATATCTCGTGTGAGTTGGGCACTGCGAGATTCCAGCCATTCCATAACTTTTGCTGGGCTACATCCAAGACAGCCAAGCGTATGGGAAGATGCCAAGTTTCTGTAAAGTCTAATCCCCCCTTTCTCTCCCCCTCCCGCAATGACCCACTTAAAGAATGCCAGTTACAAACTGATCCAAGAATATATGGCGTGTGCACATCCCCTTGAAGGGTATACTGCGTTGCTTTCCATGCCAGTGACACAGAAAGCGCTGGAGAAATTTGCCTGGCAATATTTCCTGCCGTGCAAACTGGATAGGCTGAAAATTAATATTCTGATAAAATGGATATGGAATACAGTCATATATATAAATACACACACACACAAAATAATCCCTGCGCTTTCACTTTTAAAAGTTTGGGGAAACAACTTACTCAGCTCCTGCATTGATGATGCGATTTGATTATGCAATCTCTCCCAGACTAAGATCACTTTAATATTGTTCAATTGTTTGGCATTCACTACTTTGGCTGTCTCTTCCTATACGGCGCTTATTATCAGAAATGTGAGCAATTACCGAGACTATCTCGTCCTCCGCCGGTACGGTAGCTGCTGAGAGCGCGGCTGCTAGTGCGGCTGCCCTGGCTGCCTTCTTCATTGCTCTCTGAGTCTGAAGATTGGTAAAGTAGTTGACAGCTGCAAACTCGATAAGTGCAGAGAAGACAAAGGCAAAGCACACAGCAATGAACCAATCCATGGCAGTAGCATAAGACACCTTGGGCAAAGAGTGGCGGGCGCTGATGCTCAACGTAGTCATTGTGAGGACAGTGGTGATCCCTGCAAAATAAGGGTGACAAGGAAGCTGTTAGGCCTCTGTATGTATCCTTTTTCAGGCTTCCAAGCTCTGCACACACCAACTTCTCTTTGTGTAACTGCCATGTACCCAATAAACAGATTTACAGCCTGAGCTAGAAGCCACAGCAAGTACTATTCATTTCCACTGGCAGGAGCAGAGAAGCGTTCAGTGGCACTCAATTCCTAGAGCCGCAGAGCTACAGGCTTGCAATGAGATCCTATGGAAGTTCATTAGAAACCATCTCCCCAGCAAGAGTTCAGTTAGATCCATGACTACACAGAAGATTCAGTGGCACTTACCCCCAGGTAAATCCTCAACACATAGTTTTCCTCTGTCACATTCTTTAATTAAAAACAATGCTAATCTCTATCGCAGTACAATACCCTGAACGAACGAAGCAACGAGCAAATGAAGGTCATGAGAAGAAAGCATGAATACCAGCCACAGTTCTTGCTGGGACAGCTTCTTTGTTGATCCAAAACACAACTTGGGACAGGATTACAGTCATAATGCAGGGGATGTATGTCTGAATGAGATAGTAGCCTATTTTCCTTTGCAGATGAAAATAGAGTACCTGAAGTGAATACTCGCCTATGAGAAACACACAAAGCAATGAAAAATGGTGGATAAATGGAATGATGCAGAGTGGTTTCGGGCAGAGATGATAATACCAGCATACCAAAAACTGTCCTAGCTGGAACAGACTCCTTATTAATCCAGAAGGACACCTGAGAGAGGATGACTGTCATGATGCAGGGAGTATATATCTGAATCATGAAGTAGCCCATCTTCCTTTGTAAGTGGAAATAAACAGTCATTATTACGTATTCACCTGTTAGGAAACAAGTATATCAGCATTATCTTTGTCCATGTATTAGAGAATCTTGGAATGTCTTAAATAAACACATAGGGAGGGCTGTGTGTATTCATCATTAAAAAATAATAATTCTGTTATCAGGAAAAGCTGCATTTGCAAACATATTCTACCCTTTTGCATTTCCCCCGTATTTTTCAATGAATTCTGGTTTTACTTTATATTAGGGAGGCCTTGTCCACGTCCCTTTGAAATGCTAGGCTTCTCAGATTTCAACATACATTGTCCACAAATTTCCAGGCATAACTTCACAACCATATGGACTAAACAATTTTTTTTGGGGGGGGGTAATGAAAGAGAGCACAGGAAGCTGAATTTTACACCCAAGACAACATCTTTTATTTCCCAAGTGTTCCTGCTGTATATAAACCTTGCAAATAAAATGGTATTTTAGCTAGTTTTGCCTAGGAAGTTTTGAGGCAAAGTGTGAATTCATTGTCCCATAACACACCCGCTTCCTTGCCTTTGCACCTCAGCCTATAACCGCCTTCTGCATAGCAGAAAAGAGATGTGGCCTGGAACTGGGAGGAGCAATCAGAACTCCCAGCAATAGATTCATTATCATTTATTCTCCAAAGGACTAGCAGTTGGAGCAAGCGTGCCATTGGACACATAGACAAGTCACACTGTGAGCGTGTAAAAAGTACCATGTTGAAAATCTCAGTGGTCATATTCTAATGTTGGCACTCTGCATGCAGATGTGATCTTACCTGTATTGGATTTTATCGTTTCACTAGAGACTGTTTGCCCTATAAGATCATACTGGAGAAGACTGGAAGATTCTTGTGGAATTTCCACCGAATACAATGGTCCTTTTTTCCAGGTGTAAATAATCTCACTTTTAGGATAAGCATCTGAGTCAGGCAGGGAGAGAGAAAGAGAGAGAGGAGGGGGGTTGTCATGTGCTAATTATACTTAACTCCTAGTGCAAAAATAAGCAGCAAATCTCTTCTTTGGTAGATGCTGCTGCTGAAGCACACAGTGTGGTGTGATCTGTGTTCTATGCACTGTTCCCGTTGCTGTTATTGAACCATCACATGCTCTAGTTCAGAATGGCCAGAGAATACTGTACTTTGGCTTCTGCAGACTCCCTGTTTGGGCTAGAGGGTCTGAGTATTGAAAATGCAAGGAGAGGTATTTCAAACTCTCCTGGTTATAGAGACTCAGGGATTTGCTCCAGGCTTATCTCACAGTCTAGATTTAAGGGGGAAATGGACACCCCCATATTTCATTTGCTGAAGGAAAAGCCAACAAGGCAAACGTTTTCTGCTTTTCCAGCACGACTCTTTAGTTTCCATGCAGCTTTCACACTTGTGGACAGAAGGTCCTAAAAGCTGGGAAACGCAAAGGGTACAATGCAGGCCCTGGCACAATGCAGCCACTGGCGGAGGAAGAGGAGTGCGGGGGGAGTGCACCGCCCCTGGCAGCGCGATCCCCAGGGTGCCATCAGGGCTGCTCCCCCACCCGCACTGGGCGCCCTGCCCCCGCAGGTGGTGCGTCACACTCCTGAGACGTGCGCCAGCCATGCCCCCGCCTCCTCTCTGCCCCCGGTGCCAGAGCATGAAGCTCTGCCACTGAATGCAGCTCTCCAAGACTCTCTGTCTGGCTCCTGGCACTCTGCCCAGGCCACACCCCTCACTGACCCTGTTTTGCACCCTGAGTGTTTTTGCCAGGCTGAAATCTGCCCATGAACTCAGTTACTGCCTCTTGTTTGCCTGGATGGGGGATGCATGATGGTATGTGAGTGGGTGTAGAAACTAGCCTATTCTACAAAGGTAAAATTTACATTAATTGTTCCGCCCACTTCTGCCGCTGGCCTCACAGCCGTTGGCAGCTTGCCCAGAATGCAGTACGTAGTCCTCAGGCTGAAAAAGGTTCCCCTTCCTGGCACAGCATAAAATTTAAACGCACACCAGATTAGCACAGCAGCCAGTCACAACAGCATTATTATTCCCCCATCACGGTTTTATTTATTTATAATACTTCTCTTACCCGCTCTTCATTACCAGAGCAATCCCATTACCATCACATTGACATTAAAATCACGTACACGTTTAAACAACAACAGGCAGGAAAATATCCAAATTAGCACGCAACCAGCAATGTAAAATAGCAACGCAAAAAAGGCATTCAGCTGATGCCAAAAACTCAGCAGAATCAGCACCAACCACTTATGGGAAGGGAGGGAAGTCTAGAAATGGTTTGGCGAGTTTCCTTCATAGATCTTAACTCATAGGCAGGTCTATAGAATGAAGACTCTCTGTCTTCAGTCAGTGCAAGCAGCCTGAACTTTGCTCAGCAGCATGTGAAAAACATCCATGGAGCTCTTTCAAGACTGGTGCAATATGTTCATGGTGGCAATCCTAGCCATGGCTGTTCCAAAGTAACTTCAAAGGCAGCCTGACATATTACATTAATCCAGTCTTGAGGTTACCAGCACATGGATCATTCTGGCCAGACTATCCAGGAAAAGCCACAGTTGCCTTACCAGCCAATGCCAGCAAAATGTGTTTCTTTCCATAGAGACCACTTGTGCCTCCAATGACAGTGATGGCTCTCAGAGCATCCCCCGGAATATGTGTCTGTTCCTTCAGAGGAAGTGCAGCTCTGTGCAAAACAGGTAACTTGCCCAGTTTCTGGGCCTGGGAACCAGCCACCAGCCAAGTCTCCATTTTATTGGGAACCTGTCTCAATGTTGGTGTCCATTTCAGCCTATGGGCAATCAATTTTATTCTCAAGGTACCTCAGAAACTTGTCACAGCAGCTTTCTAAGGGTTCTAAAATCATATTAACAGGAATCAATCTTTAAAAATTCCCCTATGGTGGAGTATTTTTATTTCAACGTCAGCTGGCAGGGGTTTTTGTTTTGTTGTTGTTGTTATTATTATTATTATTATTATTATTATTATTATTATTATTATTTCTTTTGTTACAACTGCAAATACAAAATTGAAAGAAAGAAAAATTCCCATACCACTCAGAACAACTCTGCCACATGGCTATCTGAGGATGCAACAGAGATCCTTCTTTGCCACCTTCACCACCGTGTGGTAGGAAAAATCGTGTGCTCTAGCAAACTTTGTGTCATCTTCCTGCTGAGATTTGCTCTACTTGCATTCCAGCCATTGTCCAAATTGCTTCATTTCCCCAAGCCGCCTTGAAAATAAGGGAGAAGATGGGGCTCCGTGCCACTAGAGAGGGCGCGTAGGAGCGGTCACATTGATTACCTGCTTCACCACACCGTTCCACAGCAACAATAGGGCTCAATAAGATCACCGCCTCTGTCACAAAATCCCTAAGAGTATTCAGGAATCCATCAAATTCCATTAGTCTCTGGGAGTGGACCATCTTCATGTGTCCCCAATCCCTGCAGTGGAAACTGATGCCATCAGACCAAACCTCACCAAGGAATGGTCTGACCATGACAGTGGATTAACTTTCCTGTACACCATTTAGACATGACTGTTGTTAAGTGGAAAACAGATACAGTGGAACCTTGGTTCTCAAACTTTATCTGTTCCGGGAGTCCATTCGACTCCTGAAACTGTTCGAAAACCAAGGTGCGGCTTCTGATTGGCTGCAGGAGCTTCCTGCACTCAAGCAGAAGCCACGTCAGATGTTCAGGTTCTGAAAAACATTCGAAAACCGGAACACTTACTTCCAGATTTTCAGCATTCGGGAGCTAAAATGTATGAGTACCAAGGCGTTTGACAACCAAAGTAAGACTGTAAAGAAAAAGAAACTACAAGCCCCCTGCTCCAGACTATCCTCTTTAAGTTTTGGCACAAATACCAAATCAACAGCATGCACTGCAGCATGCTCCTTGGCGGCAGTGGTAGCCGTGAAGTCCTGAGTTGGGGTGGGCGAGGCACCAGCAGCACCCCTATTTTGCCTCCCGGGCCCACACTAGATGCAATCCCTTGAATTCTACACAGGAGTGGAACGGTCTGGTGAGTGAGACAGAATCCTTATGGACCACAGTGACATCCTCCTTGCCCTGCTGTTTACCAAAGTACTCAGGTAGATAAAACTGCACCAGGCCAATTCCACCCAACTAGTCCACCCAGGTCTTGGTAATACACACCAGCTTAGCTCCCTCATCTATGACCAAATTGTGAGTGACAGATATTTTCTTAAAGACCAACTTGGCGTTAAGTAACCATACCAGAGTGGCTGAAAGGACAACCTAGGTCTTGGTGGATGGAGAAAAGACTCAAAAAGGGCACAGCTATCAACCATCTCACTCCCCCTGCTCCTCACTTTTGTTGTATATGGTCACTGTGCTTATCTTCCATATATTTATTCTTTACACAGAACTGTCGCCATTTGTACCTCTTGCATTTCATGGCCACCTGGCCCCAGTGGGTTAGTTCTGAATGAAATTGGTTGAACAGAGATCCCAATGAAATCAATCCAACAAGTTAGTCATGACTTAAGTCCCATTGATTTCAATGGGACCAACTTAGCAACTAACTAAGCACTGATCCAAGCCTATGTTTTATATATTTTTCTCTATAGGGTGGGTGGTGGATGAATGGACATCTGTCTGCCAATTGAGACCAACATTTTATGCATTTGATAAGATGAGTTCTAGTCCACAATAGCTTGCTCCATAATAAATCTATTAGTCTATAAAGTGCCAAAAGACACTGTCGTTTTTGTTGCAGCAGGCTAATGCCATCCCTGTGTTCTAATTTTCAAAGTAGATGAAACTTCAGGAAGTATTATACTGCAATTCCAACAAGACACATCCACCTCAGTAAATCATTAATTGTAACTATTCCTATCATGCATGATAACTAAGCAATAGTGATGATATCCAGGTTTATGCAGAAACCACTGAAGCATCTCTCCAACCCAAAAATGTTGCCCGTACATTTTAACCTGTGGCTGAAAGAAAGGAAGCCATGGTATCCTTCACAGAGCATCTTGAAGCCTCATTCATCATGTTTTTAGGTACTCTCCCTCCTTCCACACCAGCAGGTGAGAACTTCCATATTCCTACTAGACTAGGCGACAAATATCACTTCCCTTGCCAAAGAACTGGAGAGGGAGATGTGAAACTAAGAATTAAATTCAGGAAAGATCCTTTATTTTTCCATCAACTTGGGCAAAGCACCCTGAAGCGAGACTCAAGGCAAACTTGTTTTCACATCCTAAATCAAATTCCATGAGACAGCTTTTCTAAACTTGAGATCTGAACATGGCATCTTTCATCCCCAGCTTCCAATTACAAGGCTTCACACAAGCTTTGATAGGTAAGTTCAGTGCACAATGGCCAAGTTTCTCTTCCACTGTTAACTCGTCCTTGTGCAGCAGACTCCTAGGCAAATAGTTTGGCTGGGAAAGAATAAAGGGTTGAGTGTGTGCCCATTTTCTCCCTTGGCACCAATTTAGCACAGGGTGTGAAATCTTTGACTCCCCAGATGCTGCTGGACTACAACTCCATTTTCCCTTACCATTGGCCATGCTGGCTGGGGCTGATGGGAGTTGAACAACAACATAGGTTCTACGCCTATGAGTCCTTATCTTAAAGCCTACTGATCCAAGCAGGTATCATTCTTGAGGATAGCCAAGTTTTACCAAGTGATTTTCTCTAAAAGGTTTACAGCAATGATTAAAATTGCACTCCTGGTTGTAACTTAAGATTGGAATAAGCATTTCATTCTCCTCAGCCCCTTAAATATAAAATGCTTCTTAAAGGAATAAATAAGGAAAGTGGCTGTGGGGATCAGTGTCAATTCTGATGCACCCCAGACTTACAACCACAGACACTGAAAACTTATGACTATTACCTATTATTATTATTATTATTATTATTATTATTATTATTATTATCACTGCACCAATCATTACAAGTTACTACCAAGGCCATGTTCAGCTGAGGTAGCAAAGCACAGTCCAGGAACTCTGTAAGAAAGCATTGCTTTGAGCAGCCGACCTGGTTGCCTAGCCTAGAAGATCCTACTGCTGCAAATTATTTCATTAAGGGCCCATTTTTAAGAAACATACTAGCATTATAAGAGATTGTGCTAAAGACCCTATTTCAAGAAACAGTATATCAAGAGGCAGTATATTATGTTGCCTAAGACTTTGCTTCTACTGAAAGATAGGAACTATTTGCATACTTACAGCTCCCAAACTTCAGGGGACAAGCATGTCCATCCATAGGGAAGTTTACCAGACGCATAGGACAGTCAGCATTAATGGTAAGTCTACAAAGGAGAGCAGAATTGAGCTGAGTTAAATCACCAGCAGATTGGGGGGGTGGAAATACATGTCAGAACAAAAGTACATGCCATTAGAGTGTCTACTTACCTCATGGTATAGAGGATGGTGCCGTTCTGCATTATCCTGAAAAGTTTGTTTGGAGTTGTCATATTATGAGCAATTGACTTCTTCCCATTTCTAAAAAAGGTGTCTGGTGTCCATATTTTACTGACCATTAAATTGTTCAATCTCAGAATTTCAGTGGGCCCACCAAATTTCAACCTCTCATCAATCCACATTTGCCGAAAGAAAACATCCATGGTATATTCCTATTGAGAAAACAAGTGAGCTGAAGATCAGGACCCAGCCTCTCTAGTAACAATATATGGTTACTTAGTGGGAAGGCTTACATGCACATGTTAACCACACTCCATTCACTACTTAATCACTTTAATCCTATTATCCTTAAGTAATTCCTTAAAAAGGAGCTAGCCTATGAAAGGAAAACATATCCTATTTCATGATAAATTGCCCCAAATTAATCAGTGAATAATGGATAATTTGCTATCACAAAAAATAGATATCTTGATATGTATTCATAAAACAGAATGTAATTCCTGAAACTAATGCCTTATAACAGATATGTGGTATTGATTTAGGATGACATTTCTTTTTATTTTTTAGCAGAGGTTTGGATTTAACTGGGTTGTGGTTGGGTAAAAGCTTTCCTGGAGTGAGAGCCAAGGGAGTGGGTGGGAAGAGATTTAGTGGATTTTTATAGATTTGTTTTTGAACTAATGTATAAGAAGAGGAAGAGATTCAGGAGGTTTGAAGTATAAGCAAGACAGTCAACACTGTCTGGCCCAAGGCATTTGCTACAAATGGTGCCCCTCTGCTTGCTGTGCTATTCAAACATCAGTTCCTGCCTTCTTCTATCCCCTCTCTTCACACTGATAGTACTTCCTGAACCAGGTCCCTTCCCCCTGCTGGCAGTTGTAGGATCAAGAGTTCCATGTTCACTGTAGATGAGTAGTGGGAAATCTCTAACAAGGGGGTCTAACCCAGCCCACCAAGCTTCCCCATCCAACCCCCAACCCAAACACACCAGACACCTATAGAAATCCAATTTAATGAAGAACTTGGAAGGGAGATTGGAGCCTTCAGGACAGAACACTGTGTTTTATTATTCTGGTAACTGTGCAACTTATAACCTAACTTTTGTCCTCTTGGAAACACCAGGGCTGTTGGATCATAAAGATTTTGCCTTCAAAACCCCAGTTCACATAAATAAGAATCCTAGTTTTTGGCTGCTTCTCATTCAAATTCAGGAATGCCAGAGCAAGTTGCCAGCAGGCACTGACGTACTCACTAGCTGATTTCAGACACAACACTCAAGTATGATTTAACCTAACGTGAACAAGCCTTTGGCTCATCAACTCCATTCTCCTGTGGTACAGCTACAGTTTAGTCTAACGTCCAAACCTGGGCAAACTCTGTTTAGTCTTAACTATGGTTTACTGAAAGCCAACTTTAAACCATGGTTTCTGATCCTGGTTTATTTCTTTAAACTATAATTAACAGTAACCACAGTTTGAAGTTTGGAAATTATGCTAAATTGCCATTAACTGGAAGCAAAAGTGATAGCTCCAGATATCCTCTTCAAAGCCACACCAGAAGAGGTGAGAGGAGCAGCCAAGCCCAAAGGTTGTTCGCATGACGCTTAACCAAGTTTAGCATTAGGACTGAATACACCACTCCATGTTCCCTGTGAACATCAGACTGCACTTCTAAGTAAATAAACTGGTTATAGAAAGCTTCACTTCTGTTTTTCCCCTATAACATATCCCTGCTCATCAAAAGCCTCACCAACTTTTATGGCATTATACGGTATATTGTTTTTATTTTTTAACAATCATTTATGCCACCCATATTTGTGAGATTGTACCTCGTATTTCACTTCTCTTCTCAGCGCATTGCGATGCATTTTGTAAGAACTTTTAAAAATCCTTGGTAGGTAGAATGGACAGACAAAACCCAGGATTGAGGTTGGAAGCACCTTATTTTACCAACCAGCCTTTCGCCTATACAGTGGTACCTCAGGTTACATACGCTTCAGGTTACAGACTCCACTAACCCAGAAATAGTGCTTCAGGTTAAGAACTTTGCTTCAGGATGAGAACAGAAATCGTGCTGTGGTGGTGCGGCGGCAGCAGGAGGCCCCATTAGCTAAAGTGGTGCTTCAGGTTAAGAACAGTTTCAGGTTAAGAACGGACCTCCGGAACGAATTAAGTACTTAACCCGAGGTACCACTGTATACTCAACAATACGTCTCAATGATGCCAGGGGGAACCACAAGCATGATTGCAGCCTTTGGATCATTGATTGTTCAGACATAATAAAGAACATTCTAAGAAGATTCTAGATGCATACACACTACTGTATTTGTAGCACAAAAATGTAGCGCCCCCCCCCCCCCAATTTGGAATAGTTCTTGCTTGTCTTGAACATGCTGCTTTCCATTTAGATCCTAGATCCTGCCATCCAAGGGTGGGTGTGGCTACTTAATACATGTTTGAAAATCAATGATTAAGTTCTCCATGTATTTTCCTCCCTGCACATGCCCTGGGTGAATGAAGAAGGAAGTAGGGATTGCAATCTTGGTATACACGCACCCACAATGCCATTGGGAAGGTGTGTATGTGAGGTTCCATTGCCAGGAACCACCTATATCTGTTTTCAAATGGATACACTGTTGGTAATGCAGAATCGCTCTGCAACGAGCTTCCATTTTTGGAACAAATAATGCTTCTCAGGGGCAAAAAAAAATATGCAGCAGATCTAGACTGTGTGTGGACTACAGTGGTATCTCGGTTTACGAACTTAATCCGTTCCGGAAGTCTGTTTTTAAACCGACACCATTCTTAAACCGAGGCGCGCTTTCCCTAATGAGGCCTCCTGCCACCGGTGCCCTTCCACCATTCAGATTCCGTTCTTAGACCGAGGTAAAGTTCACAAACGGGGACACTACTTTCGGTTTTGTGGAGTTCATAATCCGAATCGTTCATTAACAGGGCTGTTCTTAAACTGAGGTACCACTGTACATGCAAAAAGCAAGCACAAGGTCTCCATTGATTCTAGAATAAAATGTCATGTGTGCATAGCCAGACTCCAGAATGTCAGGGATCCTAATAATACTAGGAGGAAGTTTACAGCATCTATCAAGGGCAAGCACACAACATACTGATGAGCCCACCCCAGGTTCCATAAATGAGTGCCTGTTGCCATCTGCTCTTTCACCGAGCAAAAGGAGCACTCCCTGCCTGACGTGCATTTGGCGAAGTTTACTTCCCCTGCTCCGAGCTCTGCTGTGTATAATTCTCCGCATTGTGGTGCAAGCGGCCGCAATCTTCTTATAGCTCTGATGCCCTCTTAACCAACAAACCCTGCTTTCCACCCAGGAAGGCCAGAGAGCAGTGGGGGGAGTGAACCCAGACATTTGCATTATCTAAATATTTGATTTGCAAGTGTGCTTGAACACACGCACACACAGCTCTCCTCCCCTCGAAAAAAAAAAGATGCATGCTAAAACTGCCCCGCCTGGCCCATCGCAGTCGTGCAAAACCTCTGTGCAGCCCCAACGGGAAATGCACGGCCGGGTCCCTGCAAGGCAGAGATTGTCAAGAAGATTAAAGCGAGTAATCTGCTCTAATGACAGTCCACTCAGATGCCACCGTAATGAATCCTAGAAAACAGGGGCAGAGCAAGCTCCCTTGCAGCCGAAGGGCTTGAGAGGCAGAGAGGGAGGGGGGGGGGGCGATCTCCTTTGACACTAAGGCTCCTCTCACAGCTGGGGGGGGGGGTGAGTTGCTGGTGGGGGGTGTCTTACCATTTCCACATCTGACACAGGACCAAAGCTGGTCACGTAGATGTCTGTCTTGACTTCCGTCACGGCTCCTGGGAAGCGGTTCCAGGGGGCGAAAGTTTGCGTGCGCACCGTCGAGGGGAGGAAGGAGAGAGTTCAGTAAGATGGGTGGCATTTATTCTTAGGGTGCTTCCCCCTCCCCCTCCACCAAGGGAGGAAACAACTTGTTTGCACGTAGTTAGCAAAAAATAGGGTTTGTTTGGCTTCCCCAGATGCCCAAACAGGACTTTCTTAGAAGGGGTGTCTTGGCGATGCGATCCTGGGAGGGAGGTGGACGGGGTTGGTCTTGCCTCAGTGAAATCTCCCCCCAAGACGCCCCCACCCC
Source organism: Podarcis pityusensis (assembly GCF_964106645.2). Taxonomy (NCBI): domain Eukaryota; kingdom Metazoa; phylum Chordata; class Lepidosauria; order Squamata; family Lacertidae; genus Podarcis; species Podarcis pityusensis. The sequence continues at coordinate 45,636,573 of NC_138029.1, read as the reverse complement.
ACAACGGCCCTAAGGTAAGGAGCAAGCCGGGTTTTTTCCCCGCTTGTAGCGCGACCCCAGCGGCGCATACTCGGAAATCCAAGTCCCACAACCCAAACGCCGCGGTGTCCGATGGGGCTCCCTTGAAGGGACGTGTAGGGTCGTAGCCCGCCTTGCAGGCAACTGTGGCTCGCAGGCTGCGGCTCAACGGGAGAGGTCAAACGCCGTGGGGAAAGAGGGAAGGTGCACAAAACAAGTAAGGACCTGGGCTGCCCCTGCCGCCGAACCCGGGTCGCAGCCGGTTGTCGTAGCCGTCCAGGAGCTTGTCCAGGATTCGGGAGATGTTCTCCGAGTAGAGGTCGCCCTCGTCGGCGGCGGGGTCGTCCGCCAGCACCTTGTGGAGGCTGCAGGGGCAAGCACAGAGCCCCGCCGTCACCCACAGGCTCCCTTCTTGCCCCAAACCAACTCCCACCACCACCCCTACGCTCCCCCAAAAAAGTTGCTTCACTTTGGATCAACAGCAAAGCAGCCCTCCCGGCCATTTGCTGTCCCAAGGTGTAGAAGAGCAAGGCTGGCCCCAACTTCTTCTGCGCCCAAGTTTGCTTTACTTACCACGCAGTGAAGCAAATCCAAGGAAGCCACCAAGCCATGCCTGCGTTCTGCCCAGGACCTGGATGCCAACCTGGTCAACTGTAGCAAATCTGAGTAGGACCCATCTTCCTTCTTCAGTTTTGTCCTCCCACTCGGCGTTTTCCTTACTACCAGTAGTATACCCGTAGACCTAATGCTCTAGAGGAGTGTGGATGGGCAGATGGACTTGGGCTGGTTCCCCCCCCTCCCTGCCAGCCCCGCCTTCCAGGGGCTCCTCTTCGCCCTGTGTGTGTGTGTGTGTGTGTGTGAGTGTGTGTGGTCGGTCCCTGATATTCCCCCACCGTCGTTCAGGCTCATCTGAGTGCTTCAGTTGTGGAATTACAGTATGAAGGGACGGTGCCCGGTCGGAGAGCAGTGACAATAATCGAATAAGGCATTAGGGGAGATTAAAAGGAAGAAATCCACTGCTAGTTTTGGCATGGAATTAGCAGGGACCTGTTAGGAAATCTGGAAAAGCACTGGCATCTTGCTGATAGAGATTATGTTGGAAATGGCCTCAGCTTTTATTATTTTTACGGTTCACAGAGATATTATTATGCAGCCTGCGCATCATTAGAACCCTCCCGCCCCGCCTTTTTTTGGGGGGGGGGTTCTGTAAAATTCATTTGACCAGTTTGCTCTTTTCTGCCCTTTATGACCAGGCCTTGAACGCCTCAACTAAATTTGTTAACATTTCCCTCAATAGTGTAGGCATGCTCTCAAACACATATGCATCGATTTTTGAAAGGAAGAAAGAAAAATCTCATCTCTTCTGCCTGACCTCCACCTGGGCCTAACATCATGTCATCCTGTTCTCTGTTGCCAATGCTGCTTTGTCATGACTTGCAATTTGGTGTGTTAAAGGGTAAGAATCACTGCCAGCTCAATCCATATCCCAGTGAAACTGAAGTGAGGCGATTTTTAAGCTGAAGGGAGCAAATCGTTTGGAATCCAAGCACTTCAATTAAACCGGACTGTGAAAAAAAGGTTATTGTCCATTATATTTCTGGAAAGAATCAGTTGGTTAACTGGTGGCAACAAAGCTCGTAAATTAACTACTACTTGGACGTTGATATTACACTCACTTGGCATATTGCCAAGTTGGAAAAGGTTCAGAAAAGGGCAACTAAAATGACCAAGGGGCTTGAGAAAAGGTTGCAGTGTTCAGGATTTTTTAGGAAAAGCAAGTAAGAGGTGACACAATAGAGTTTATAAAATTATGCATGGAATGGTACCAAATAAACACAATTGCTTTAAATAAATAAATACTTTTTAAAAACACCAAGCACTTAATTCCCTATGAACATATAAGATCCCAATGTCTTTCATACTTTAGCACCCTAATGTACCTGGTTGTGCATCCAACCAAGTGTGGAGTAGTGATCAAACTATGGGGCTGGAACTGAGGAGCTCCAGGTTCAAATCCTAACTCAGCCATAAAGCTCACTGGATGGTGTTGGGCCAGTCACTGTCTCCCATGCTCATCTACTTCTCAAAGCTGTTGTGAAGGAGGGAAACCATGTACCCTATGTTGAGCTTCTTATGAAAGGCACAATATGAGTTTTTTTAAAAAAAACATGGACCTAGTACCCTATGAGAAGGCGATGGAAGAGTTTAAGACTGCCATCACCACACAATGTCTAGTTATTTTTAGGACCCACCATCATCAACAACAGATGGTGATGCTTTCAGCTTGGGATGCCTCTCCCATACATATCCCTGTATATGCGGGCCAGTACAACTTCTGACACCAAGCACTGAACCCGGGGACTGACTCCATCTCCACATGTGCCAGCTGCCTAAGACTGGAAAAACAGGAAGTTGGACAAGTGCCTGACACTCCGCAGACCTGGACTCCACAGCCTCTCACAGTCATTCTGTTTACACAATGACCACTCCCCACATCAAATGGGGGGTGCCTTTTGCGTGGTTGCACACAGCCCCCCCCCCCGGATCCCAGTGTGACTCCTGGTAGTTTGGGGTGGCTTCATCCTCCCCAGGCTGGATACCTGGAGGTCTCCACCTACCTGAGCCAATCGCCCAATCCCGCCTGGGAAGGCGTTGCCAGGGGATCAGCCAGGTAAGGGAAGGGACCACCCTGCCCACACAACAGAAGGTGAATCTTACCTGCAAAGCGTCAATTGGCTCCAGAGCCTCTCCCACCCTGCCTTCCCTCAGTTAAGTCTTCTTTTGCAGGTTAACTTATTTTCCACAGGTACTCAGGTGCTGCTACATCAGGGTCGCTGTTGAAGGGCTGGAAAGGAATTTTCCTGCATTGGCAGGTTTTGCCTTTCCCGTAGCAAAATGTCACAACTTTGGCAGTTTCAGGCCTTGGGCGGAATCCTTTAGTCTACCTTCCTAAAAGGGGGGCATGAAGCAGTGACCCATGCTGAGAGGTTGTCATTGTTCTCCCCTGCGACGGCAGCAAAACAGGGGGCAGGCTCACTGCCTGAACAGATGTTCTCCAGAGCCAGCCCAATCCCCACACATTCTGGATAACCCTGATGTCTCCCAGATCCCTGGCTGGGGGACTGGGAAGGATAAACGCCCAGTGCCTGAGCCAAGGTCTCCCTACATCTGAAACTTAATAAAGTTGTGGCCAATTTTAATCCCATAGCACATTGTCTTGAGTCTTTATTCCGCTCGGGGGTCGCCTGGGGTTGGGGGGACTCCTCCTGTCCACACAATAGAACCTCAGTGAAGCATCCAACCAAAGGAAACACCTTTCCACAACCACAAATCAATATAGATGCTAGATTAGAAAACAAACAAAAAGAGATTCGAAATATTGAAATGCATGTAGCACAAAAATGTGCTCTTACAGTCACACAGAAGTGGGGAAATCTTTTAAAAAAACAAACACAGATGGATTCATACAGAGAGTTTAGTTGCACCCAAGAATTGTTTGTTATGTTGCAACTTATATGTTGTTTTGAAATGTTTAAACTGTGTTGAAAATTATATTTCTTTCTGATATGACTGGGTTTTAGTTCAGTGCACTGTTATACTATTTTGTACAATTCAGCCTCTGACCACTTTATTGCTGTCGTTGTCGTCCAAAGTTTTTGTCTGACAGTTAGCTTTGACTGTCATTCCTTCAGGGACACAACAGTTTCCCTTCCTTTCTTTAACGTAACACTACTGTTATTCACCCTGAGCCATAGGGATAGAGCAAACTATATAAATCTACTAGTCTTGAAGGGATGGAACTTCAGGATTCCTCTTTCAGCAATATTGCAAGCTCTTGCTAAAGCCAATTAAAAAGGCAGAGCATGTGCCTTTTGGGCCCACTGTCAGCCAGACAATTGCATCTGTGTGTATGTTTATAGCAATATTCCAAAACGTCAAAGCAATCTCATTTTTCATTATCTTTCTAAGGCTTTGAATCTGTTTCTATCCTCAAGTCCGTAAGCAAATATGCTGATGGAACTATTGACAGATGGCAATCCATGTTTTTTTTGTGTATATGAAGATTAATTTGTTACTAAGACCATGCTCATAGCTCAACTTTGGACTTGCTGGGATTCTTCTTCACATGTCTTCATGCTAAAAAAAACAACTCCAAATCCACAGAAACTAAATAGCTGGAGATCAGGAAGGTGAGCAGAAGAGGGGCATGTTTTTCTTCCCTCCTGAATTGAGGTAATGCCATCAGTGTGTCTTGGCAATTTTAAGAGAGAACAATATCCATGCAGTCTTGGAACTGGGATGGAAAGAGAGATAGAGCCCTGACTTGTCAACAGAGACTTGTTGTCTCTGTGGGACACCAACACTATGGTGATGAGACACTTCTTGGAAATCTGATGGAATGCAGTGAGCATTCTCTCTTCTTCTCAGCCTGTATATATGTGTAGATAAAACTTGTCTCACAGAATGCCACCAGTCTCTAGTAATCTGCAGTCAAAGGAAGCCAAACCCAAGGTGAATGCTGGGATCACCTAGGTACACTTAACAATTTTTTGACAGTTAACAGATGGTCAAGTACAACTATCTAACAACACAAAGTGATCATAGATTCCAGAGCAACCACTTTTGAGACTGTAGACCCTCCTTCTTTTAATACAGATGTTCCTTCATCCTTATAACTGATACTTTATTTATATCCAGTCTAATTAGTCTTCAAAACTGCATATATCCAATTAATGTCACTATTTTGGTGTGGTTACTTACACATTTTCATTAGTATTAAAAATTAGAACATCTCTTTCATCCTAACAGTTTTAGGCTGAAAGTTTAGACTCTTATCAAGCTATTTAGATGTCACAACACGTGATCTGGTGCTGCTGTTGCACCTTCTATGCAAAGAGAATAAAATAGCCTTTCCCTAAAAAATATAAAAAGCCCAGCACAGCTCACAGTGTTCTATCACAATTCTGGAAGATTTCAAGATGGCCAAGGAAGTGGACATGAATTAAGATATCAGACTATAGTTTGTAATTGTGGAGCTGTTGCACTTGCATACATATATTTTCCTGGGGAACAGGTAACACACCTCTTGATGCACAGCTTGCTTCCCAAGAAACCATTAATACACACAATTGACTGCACCTTGATCAGTATTATTTGACTTAATAGTTCAAGCTCCATAATTGTTGTTTACACAGCTCTGCAGCTTGATGTGCACTCAGGCAACTACAATGTTGGTAGAATTTGGTTTCTACAGTATGGGAACAAAGTACTTGAATCTTGAAGCAAAGCAAGTGAAATGGGGAGCCTAGTCTACTTTTCTCAGACACCAAGGATGAAACAGGCCTCACTGTCCAGGCACTTAACAGATCAGAATGTATTGGCTGTCAATTTAGTTTGGCCACAACTTTATTGAAAAACCCTCACCAGTATCTTTTGTGATTGTGTTAGGTTGAGACAGCTAGTTTTAGGCAACGAGGCTTCCCAGACCGTCTACCTTTATACGCTTTATTATAAATCTGAGCATCTGTGACATATCCCTGAGAAAAAACAAGGAGTCAGCTCTGTGGACAGAAAAAGGATGCTGCTCAAACACAAAGAACCATGCAACTGGCGGATGAGACTCCTTGTAGAGTTTGCCCCCTCGCTAAGAGTGCAGAAGTAGGGCTTTTACACCTCAGGTGCCAAAATGCCTCAAGCTCCCCCTACCTCTTGTTGTCCTGCATCCTGTAAAGGTAAAGGTAAAGCTAAAGGGACCCCTGACCATTAGGTCCGGTCATGGCCGACTCTGGGGTTGCGGCGCTCATCTCGCTTTATTGGCCGAGGGAGCTGGCGTACAGCTTCCAGGTCGTGTGGCCAGCATGACTAAGCCACTTCTGGCGAACCAAAGCAGCGCATGGAAACGCCATTTACTTTCCTGCTAGAGTGGTACCTATTTATCTACTTGCACTTTGACGTGCTTTCGAATTGCTAGGTGGGCAGGAGCTGGGATCAAGCAACGGGAGCTCACCCCGTCACGTTAATTTGAACCGCTGACCTTCTGATCGGCAAGTCCTAGGCTCTGTGGTTTAACCATCGTGCATCCCATCGTGCATCCTGTACATACCCCCATTTGTTCAACAGTAGAACACGTGCCATTTTGTTTCCTTTATCAAAGACCACATAGCTGATTATAGCATCATAGATCCAGCATGGCAACCAAGTAATGGGCCTTGCTGTATTATTGCTCTTCCCATGATAACTAATTCTGCCCTCCAGCCATAACTATTAGACTTGTAATGCACTTTCTTTGTTCTAGGCCTAGCAGGCATTTTCCAGCCAATGAGTTTACAGTGCAATCCTATGTATATTGACTTGGGGTGTTTATGAGGGGTGGAGGAGAAATTTAGTTCTATTTGCACTTAAACATGAGCTTACTTCACACTTCCTGAAACAAGATGCAAAGCGAAACATAGCTGGCCTTTAACATTTGCATTTCTTCCAATTCTGCAGTGCAGTTTCCAACCAAGTAATGTATACAAAAATGTAACGGGCAAAATGTGCATAGAAAGACCTGCATTGGTGAAGGAAACATACAAAAATCCAGTGTATTAGAGGAAATTGATTGACAAAATATGTACGTTAGGCAAAATTGCATTAAAATCCACCCAAAGATGTTGATTTTCATGAGGACTTTTAAGGGGGGAAATGCAAACTGATGTGAAAATGTGTAGAACTGATCTTCAGATTGAAAAAAGTAAAAAACTGAGAGGAACTGAAATTGACAGATTCATCCATTCCTGGTTGTTACATATTGAAAAATGTATAGCTTTTAAGGTGTAAATTGTTTGTACTTGTTTTTATTTGTTTGGTATGGCATGTTTGAATCCCAGGGCCTAAGCCTCAGCATTTGTTTCTGTCTTTTAAGAGACATAAAATCTTTCTAATCTGGATTTGAGTATGCTGCAGAAATACAGTTCAGAGTAGCCTATTTAAAATTTAGTTTATTTAAACAATTAAGCTTAATTCCTCCCTCCCCGTGGAACAGGATGTGTTAATTGAATGTTGTTATGATACATTTCTTTCCTGAATAAATCAATACAGTAGTAGCCAGACGGTGTTTGATTTCAGGAATTAAAAGTAATGGTTTCATGAATTATGAATATATTTACACATAATAGTAAATTTTGTTCAAATTTACTGCACATTTGAATTTTAGGAAGTGACTAACTTGTTTAATTAGCATGCTATTGAGGGATTTTAGCATTGAAATGCAAATGTGAGAAGTCTTGAGAATGTGGGGCAGTGGTCCTCCAGAAATTGATCTACAACTCCCATCATCCTGAGCACAAAAGCACTCTCCTCTCCTGCCTCCTGCCTCCTGCTATGGAGGTAGAACACAGCCACTGATAACCTCTACCTAAATTTATCCTTTACTTTTGAAACCTCCCTCAACTCAGGATCAGTCCAGACTTCTGGGGGCTCTTGCACACAAAGGATAATTGGCCACTTCTTCCCTCCCTGTGCTGGTCCTGGGGGCTAACCGAGAGGCGAGGTCCAAGTCCAGTCCGAGGTTAATGGTGCGGTATGGAGGCTGTCCATCAAAGCTGTAGCTGGGCCCAAGGCAGGGAGCCAGGTGGGGTCAGGAACTCTGGCAGAAGATCAGGACAGGATGCAGGCAGGAACAGGCTAGCAACAACATTGCTCCCACAATCTGGGACTGGGGCTGACTGGCTTTTATCTGCCCTGAAGCATAGGGTGGCCCCGGTCCACTGGTGACTCGCCTCTCCTGGCCTGGAGTCAAGCACTCCTCCTGCACGAACTAAGTTCCCTCCACCTCTCTGCCCTGAGCCTCTGTAGCTCAGCAAAGTCTGGAGGGTTACTGGACCCAGAGGCAACCTCCTCTTCCCCTGACGGGGCTGAGAGTGGAGCACCTGCAGGCAATTTGTCCTTCATCACCTCAGGGGCCAGAGCAGCCTCAGCTGGTGCCTGCACCTGAGGATCCAGCACAGGTGAGGACCCTTCAGGCTCAGGCCCCAGCCCCAGCTCAGCTGGTTCTGGAGGTGGGGACTCCTGCACAGGCTGGGATTCCTCAGGTTCAACCTCTGAGTCTGAATCCCAGGCCATCACACTCCCTTTCTTCCTGAAACCACACCCTCCCTTTTGGTCCAACCCTTTTAAACTAAAACCAAGATTGGCCAATTGGCCTCTTTTTTGTCAAATAAAAACAGCACAAGCGATTTCACTAGTTGCCTTTTAATTCTTTTGTGTGAACAGGATGACTAAGAAATATAACCTAACATGCAGTCCTGTACACACAAACCCAGTGTGTACTCCTTATTCCACACTTACAAGTGTGATGTAGTGATTAGAGTGCTACAGTAGGACTTGGGTTCGAGTCCCATAACAGCCATGAAGCTGACTGGGTGACCTTGGGCCCCTCACTGTCTCGCGGCCTAATCTACCTCACAGGGTTGTTGGGACGATAACATTGGACGGAAGGAAGAACCATGCATGCTACCTTGAGCTCCTTGGAGGAAAAGTGGGATATAAATGTGATAATAAATGAACAGATAAAATCTGAGATGTATAACTAAAAGTTGTAACTTAATCCTCAACCCTGTAGAAACTTACCAGTAAGTAAGTCCCTTTGAACACATTGGGGACTGCTTCTGAGTAGGCACATATGTAAGGAAGAGACTGTGAGATGAACAATTAATGTGTCTGTGCAGCCTTTGGTGTTTTCATGAAGGGATTTCAGGCCAGAGACTAGAATCTCTGTGCTGGAAGAACGGAAAGTATGTGAGTCCAGCGCCATACAGACTGGCTGCTGACAAATCACTGGCGAAAACACCTTAAGAGAAACCTGTTCCCCCTCATTTGCCCTCTGTGGAAAGGCCAGAACATGCAAGATCATTCCTTCTAGAATCATCAGCACCCTCAACAAGAAGGGCCAGAGAGTGTGGGGGTGCATAACAACCAACTAATCATTTGTTATTTGCATGTGACAAATTTCAATAATTCCAGGGGAATAGTGCAACACACTTACGGTGATAAAAAGCTCATGCAGAAAAGACCATCTGCAGCACACACCTAGAAATCTGCAGCATGCACCTTCATTCAGACATTTTGAAAACCCTTGAAACAATTTAACCCCTCAAGAGGACAACATCCCTCCCCCCCAAAAAAAACTTTGCAAAACGACTTTGTTTTTTGCTACTGTTTTCACAAAAAGTAACAGAACCTGGGAGAGTAAATTAAAGGTTATGATAAACAGCTTAAACATTTGCTGTGACAGCCACATAAAAGGAAATCTACCCCATGTCCTGGTTGACAAGGAAGCCAGTTTATAGTTTTAGAATTATTATTTTCGCCTTGTATCATACTGCTAGCAAAACACTTCATATTAATGCTTATATTTTATGTCACTTCCAATAAAAAATATCTGTACCATTACAATCTATATTATTAGCTGACCATTTAGTGGAAAAAATATATTTCTTAGTTGAGAATATTTGGCCCGATGTAATATATATATATGTATGTATATATGTAGTTATAGTTATAGTAATTGCTTTCTCAGTATTTATAGATTTCAGTGGGAAGATGGAGCTGGCAAGAGCTGCAAGAAGTGTGGAGAGGCAGAAGCAAACAATTATTTTCTCCCAAAAAATAAAATCACCAGATGCTATTAGACAAATCCTTATGTAAAAAAACATGGTGACATAATCCAGAGGAACTGCTCTGGTGCTACCCAACTGAAGTGAGTGCAAAGAACAGCATTATATGCTATCATAGCAATAATAAGTACTATTTTTCGCTCTATAGGACGCACCTTTTCCCCTCCAAAAATTAAGGGGAAATGTGTGTGCGTCCTATGGAGCGAATGCAGGCTCCTTGGCTTCAGTGATAGCAACACGAAGCCTCCAAAGCGCAGAGGGAGCGCTCCCTCCGCACTCCGGAGGCTTCACGTTGCTTTCGCTGAAGCCTGGAGAGCGAGAGGGGTCGGTGCGCACCGACCCTTCTCGCTCTCCAGGCTTCAGGGATAGCCGCCTGAAGCCTTCGGAGTGCAGCGCGAACTCCCACTGCCCTCCAAAGGCTTCAGGCGGCTATCCCTGAAGCCTTTGGAGTGCAGCGGGCACTCGCGCTGCGCTCCAGAGGCTTCGGGTTCCTTTTGCTGAAGCCGGGAGAGGAAGACTCTCCTGGCTTCAGCAGAGAGGGAGAGCTGCGCTGTGCCCCTTCAGCAAAGTGGGAGGAGAAATGGAAGGGGCTACGTTTCTCCTGCTGCTTCACTGAAGGGGCTCTGAGCAGAGAGGGGGAGAATTTTTTTTCTTGTTCTCCCTCTCTAAAACAAGGTGCGTCCTATGGTCGGGTGCGTCCTATAGAGCGAAAAATACGGTAAGTGGATTTCAACACAGCACCAAGTTGGGTACATGTACTTAGAACAAGGTCCATCCACAGTGTGGGACATTTGCTCCCTCTCTGCCCCCACACTTCTCCCACTTGCTCCATAAACAAGTTCAAGAGTTCCCCCAACCCTCCTGAGCATGTGAGGAAAGAAGAGGGAGGAGAAAGTGTCATTGTTTGAGTGGACCTCATCTGTCAGGAATGAGCCAGCTCCCTCTGAGGGTTTGCAGCCAGCTCTCAGTGGTATCTTACAGCCAACTGCAGGAAGCAACCAGGAACAGAGAGGGTTAACTTTCATGCAGGATGAACAGCAGAGAGAGCTAACTCCCCCACCCCTTGGAATGCAGGATGATAAGGGGAGGACTGGAACGGACTGGAACCAGTTCTCAGGAAGTTCAATTAGGTGGGAACAGAGAAGGAAGTAGCCTGTCAGACCGGGAAGAAGTTTGGATTGGCTCAGGGGCAGGCTGTTAGACCAGAAACAAAACAAAAGATGTCAGAAGCAAAAGTACAGTTGCTTCTGATCACGCCGGAAGCGGACTTCAGAAGGGTCATGATTGATGATGCCAGAGGCGGTGTTACAGCTGTCCGGATTGATCTTTTTGTTTCGCAATAAACCTCTTTTTACCATATTTTTTGCTCTATAATACGCACCAGACCATAAGACGCACCTAGTTTTTGGAGGAGGAAAACAAGAAAAAAAATATTCTGAATCTCAGAAGCCAGAACAACAAGAGGGATTGCTACGCAGCGAAAGCAGCGATCCCTCTTGCTGTTCTGGCTTCTGGGATAGCTGTGCAGCCTGCATTCGCTCCATAAGATGCACACACATTTCGCCTTACTTTTTAGGAGGGAAAAAGTGAGTCTTATAGAGCAAAAAATACGGTAATTATTGATTCTTGCTGTGTTATCAAGCTGGGAACTTGGACGCATGACATCATCCCTTGGATACAACAACATAGTTGAATTCTGCCCTTAAGTTATTATTTGTATAGTTTTGCAAGAAGATGGATCCCTGCCCTGAATTCAGTTACACCCTGAGGTCCAGAGGTTAATTTAATGCAACCTTTGAGCAAGTGAGTTCAGTTCTCAGGATCCTCTGCAGCATTTTGTTTTGCCAGCAGCTCCTACATGGGGTATCCGTTACCACTTCTCATGCCACCAGCAGCTTTGGGCATGTCCTTCACACTAACTGTACTTCTCCATGTGTCACAGTCTCTTGACTTGATTCCATTGATTTCACTTCCTACCCCTCTGACCAGCTCCATTCCCAGCTATCCACAAAAAAGGGTTTATCTGTGGAAAGAAGACTTCACTAATTAATTGCTGGTTGTTGCTACAGACATTTGGAAATATTTTGTCAAACATTTTGCTCATTTTGAAATGAGTCAAAAGAGGTTCTGTAAAGAACTGGGCGTTGGGACTGGGTACAACCAGCCTAATGCAATAATATTACTTACTCCTTGATACCATTCGTCTTGTCTCTTTAGATTTATAGCAGTGATAAAAAATGCAGTCCCTAGGCTTTCTTGGGGGGGGGGGGAATAATTCCATGTAATTCAGCCTGCCTATTATAAACACCATTAACATGTCTGTGGCGGCTTTGTTCCTTAGCTTTTAGATGCTGAGGTTTTCCATTAAACCCTTTTCTCACTCTATTAGTAAACCAGAAAGCTGGATAAGCAAGTTTTCATATTTGTATGTTGCTTTCTCAAAGCATAGGGAAGCAATCCAAGTATTCTTGTTCATGTTTCATTTAGGCAAAAGTCTTGCTGAACATGAAAACTACAAGCGGCTCTGGTTTTATTTAGATGACTTGTCCCACCTGCTGAGAGATGCTGAAGTATTTCATCATACACTCACCACAATCTGTTCTATAGGTCAATTATGTAGCCTTTTTAAAAGGTAGCACTATATAACATACATAAAATGCTACTCATCACTTTTCTATCCCTGTTTTTTGGCTGTTCAGGTTAGACCTGCTGAGGTTGTGGATGCTCCTTCCTTGGAAGTTTTTAAGAAAGGGTTGGATTATTATTATTTATTCAACTTATACACCGCCCTATACCCGGAGGTCTCAGGGCGGTTCACAAGACCACAACATATAAAATCAAACCAAAAGCAGTAACCCAATAACCTCCCCCCCCCCCACAAAGCCACATTCTAAAAGGGTGTTGGATGTCAATAAGATCCACCAAATGGATGGACATCTGTCATGGATGCTTTTGTTGAGATTGCTGCATTGCTGGAAAGAAGAAAGTGTCCCAGCTAAAGAAGATTGGCAAGTTAAATTAATGGAATATGCTGAAATGGCAGAATTGACAATGAAATTAAGAGGAAGAGACAACAATGAATTTAAGGAAGAATGGAAGGACTTTACTGCATATATATAGAAGCAATGTACACAGGTTAATACATTGGCAGGGTTTTAATATTACTTGTAATTTTATTATGAATGGAAAATAAGTAGTTCAGATGGTTAAAACTTTATAATGGACATGTAATGCCATTATATGCCATGGAACCAAGGAAGGAAATAGGAGGGAGTCAATGTGTTTTGTTTTGTTTTGTTTTTGCTTTTGTTTTTATTGTTGTTTGTTTTGTTTTTGTTATTGTTTAAAAATTAATAAAATGTTATTTAAAAAAGAGATTCCTGCATTTCAGGGGGTTGGACTAGATGACCCTTGGGATCCCTTCCAACTCTACAATTCTATGATTCTGTGATTAAATCAATTGACCAAAGTTAGTCATGTACTGTATATTCATTACAGTGGGTTTGTGTATGATTAATATTGGATACAATTCTTTGTCTCCAAATTTTTATAACACGTAGCACTAATTTGCTTAAAGTATATTAACATAAAGTTTGTTGCAATAACAGCAAATGCACAGTTTTAACAATGACTGGCCATGAGGGAGTGGGGGAACAGGATTTTACCATTGAAGAGTTTTGCTTGAGAAACAGTACCAGTAAGCTAGTGAAATTCAACACTGGGATCAGTCTCATTTGCACAGCAAAAAAATGTAAATCAAAGCAATGCCCCTGTTTGTGTAAAAACAGGGATTTTAAAGCAGGTTATTGTTAGTAACGGCCATTTTCTTTAAATACTATTCATTCATTTTATTCATACTGCAGCAACATAGTGCATAGACCATAAGCTGAAGAGAAAGGCAGATCAGTTCTCCAAACAGGTCACATTCTGAGGAACCAGTTTATAATAGGAGATTTGAGATGCTTCTGGGAGCAATATGATTTACTGATTAATCTGAAGTAAAAAATATGTATTTTTAAATAAATCTTCACTATTTAAATCAACACTATTACAATACTTTTATCACCCTTCTTGTGTCAACAGAACAGTCAGATGAAGAAACAGTTGAAAAATTTCTTGTGAATTTCAGGATGGTAGGAATAAGTCGTCTCTAGAGGAAGGTAGCAGGTACATTTCTCTTGTCCCCACTTCCTGAAAGGTTACGCCTTCCCCTTTCTGTCCCAAGGCTACCCCCAGCTTGGCGAAGCAGTTACATTGCAAATGAAAGCGAGGAATAGAGCAAGTTTCTATTTTCCATTTTTCTCAGAGCAGAGGTATAGCACAGGGTATTGCTTGGTATTACAAGCCAAGTCCTATGTTTGTAATGAACTGTACTTGATGTAGAAGTTTTAGTTTATGTTTGCAGAATATCATTCAACCAGAGCTACCTGTTACATATAGTTTATGGATTTATGGTTCTGAAAAAATATACGGCTAGGCATAAAGAAGGGATGGCTCAAATTGTTTGGTCTGAAGTGGTATATTTCGATGCACATATATTTTGTCTATATTGTCCAATATCTCTGAGCTTTTATGAAGTATGGCCATAAACTTGTTCCTTTTGGTCAGGAGCCATAAAACAAGACTTGATGATGATGAAGAAGATGGCTATATTAGGCTTTTATTCTCTCCTGTTATATTTTATGTCAAAATTTATATCAAAAACTGATGGATCAAGACAGATGCCATAAAACCACGATAAGAGCCATTTTTCTTATCTTGCCATGCTTGAAGCGAGAGTTATGTTAAAAGTTTGTTCTAGTCAAAATTAGGTGCAAATTTTAGTTTTTCAGCAATATCACTTAAAAAAATTCCCATCACACATTAATCAGTTTCTTTTTTAAGCCACTTGATCTATGCAAGTGCACATTATTTACGAAACTGTGTTTCCCACCCTAACTTTGTCAAATATTTTCACTCATCATAAAATTACAATAGAATGCACTGTGTTGCAATGTTTTTTTGACCAACTTGTATATGACCCACAGCTCCTAAGGAAGGACTGAGTTTGTCCAACTATGGAAATATTGCAAAACATTCCTTTTTAGTAAGGTCTCCGCTGACTCACTGCAAATTGTATTTGAATTGATCCGGAGTGCAGATGATAAACTGGAACTGAAATCTAACATTGATACTTTTATTCCATTTTATTGGGCACCTCCAGATGGGTGTTTTATTGTGGGTGTATTGTGCAATGTGTTCTTAACACAATAATAGTGCATCATTGGTAGATTTATTCTGCTTTCAATTTGTTCTGTGATATTTCCCCTGTACTCCCACATTATTGCTGTTTGGAAGGGCTATAGTGCAACAAAAGTGGGACAAAAATAAACCAGGAACATTGGTGGTATAAAGTTTTTGCTGGATTTCTGCCAGAACTTACAGATTTGTACTGATTGGAAGTGGCACAGTGTGACCAACCCAATTTTTTTGTAGGCACAAATAGTTTTGAAAGTGAGATCACATGTGACCTCTCCAATCGCATCAAGAGAACAAAGAGAGAATCCATTTGTGTTATTAGGGGAGATTTAAATATTTTATTCTTATTTTATTTATAAATTGTCCTCCTATCCTTTAGAAAACTATATCACCAGTGTCAAAGCAATGATTCTTCAACATCAACTTCGTTGGACTGGTCATGTTGTGCAGATGCCTGATTATCGTCTTCCAAAGCAACTACTCTATTCTGAATTTAAAAATGGAAAGTATGATGCTAGTGGTCAACAAAAGACTGTCTCAAGGCAATTTTTTAAAAATGTAGTATAAGCACCAACAATTGGTAAACACTTGCCTGTGAGCTCTCCAACTGGAGAACAGCCTTTACCAAAGGTGTCACAAATTTCAAATAAAAAAATATATCAAAAATACAAAAATGCATCAAGAAAAAAATGAAATAGTAGAATACAAACAGATCAAACTAAGACTGAACCCTTTCTTTCTTTCTTTCTTTCTTTCTTTCTTTCTTTCAAAACCTGGTGCTGAAAAGATGGCCATGTAGTTTCTAGGCAAGCTGCCTTTAGGAGCGCATTCTACAGCTTGGGTGCCACCACTAACAGCTGAAATTAACAGGAGCTGTGCAAGGGTTCATGTTCAATTCTCATTCATTTCAATGGAGTGTGCACAAGACATTTTCTTGGTGGATTTTTGTGCCCATACTCATGGCATGCTCCCTCGGTGACTGAAGATGTTTTAAAAAAGACTTGTTGGTACAAAATGTGAGTGATCTGAACCTTCTTCTCCTCTCTGTGAAGTGTATTTAAGAAGATGACTTTGGCAGTTCTATGTATAGACACCGCTCTGGAAAGCTCCATTAAACACACTCCAGAACCAGCGAGATGTAAAAATGCATTGAAGGAAAACTAAGTAATGACAGAACCAAAATTGGGTCTGAAAGTCAAAGAGCTGGAAAGAACTCCCTGGCATGCTCTTGCCCAGTTCATATAGCTGGCAGGGTTCTGGCACAGAGAAGCAGTGGGCATTGAGGAGGGGGGAGTTATGTACATATACTCAACCAACAGATGGAAATTGCTCGTGCATGCTGTGAAACAGGATTTGCAACACTTTGTGTTAGGAGACGAAGCTGCCAAACACACAGCGAGCAAATACACACAGAAAAAGAAAGAAACTACCAAGAACAGTGTTCTGTGTGTCTTAAGCATCTGAATATACTTACATTCAACCGTACTTTTGAAAAGAAGTACATCTATATTTCTTGGTAGCAGTGTGTGTAACACACACACACACACACAGAGAGAGAGAGAGAGAGAGAGAGAGAGAGAGAGAGAGAGAGCATGTTTATTCATTATGCTAAAATCTGAATATCTGTCAGGATCAAGCCAGCAATAAATCACACAAAGTAAGTGACGCTAACTCTTGATTAGAAGAAACAAGGTCTGCCCAGGAGTGCCAGACTAATGAGCACAGCTACTCTTCTTGGTAGGTCTTGTCCCTAGGAGGAAGCTATGGAGACTGAAGGTCCCCACCTTCCCATAGCTGCCTAAGTCTCCTCCTCACCAAGGTCCTTCCCAAGCAATCTGCAGCTACGCTGACACACCTGTCTCTGCTCTTCCAGTTTCATACCTCACCTGGTCCTGGGAAACAAGTGGGGAAGGGAGCTTGTCACCGTAGGAGCAGGAGACACCAGGGCTTCTTTACCAGCCTAACTCATCTCTGCCTCTTGGCCTCCCTCCTCCCCTGCTTCCACTTCTGATTCTGATTCTAGACTTCTCTCTGCCACAGACTCTCTCTGCTCACTAAGCCCTGTTATCTCTTCAGGTTCATATACCTCCTGCTCCCAATCTTCCCCCTCTGGCCACTCATCATTATCCCACCAGTCTCCTAGCTCTGAGCGTTCTTCCCTTTGAGGTTCCCCAGCTGTTGCTTCCCAGCATTCCTCTGTATTCAGCCAGTCCATGACAATATACAAATTGTAGCAATCTGGGATGTGCCCATTGGAATCACTAAGTATGGGCTTCCTATCTTCTTGAAAACTATACTTTCGACAAGCAGGTTGACATACGTTTTAAAGGTCATAGGTGACTGAAACAAGAAAATGGAACTTGATATATGTAGGCAAGAAGAGAAAAGGCCTGTTGACATGCTTAGCTAACTCTTGTGGTCACCGCTGGGACATCTTGGATCTAAAATTGAGAATAATGAGGGTGGTGTTTTGTCGGAAGGTAAGGAGAGACAAGCACTTTTATATGCATGGATGATTGTTACATAGGAAAAGTCAAAGCTTCAAGTGAAATTATGCAAATCTATGTCCACCTCCAAAGTTCAGGTGAACCTAGCCTGATAATGCAAAATGTCAAGGGATGGAAATTCAATTTGGGGGTTTCTGGCAGTTTCCACAGGAAAAGTAGAGTACCAACACTCTGTTTTAGTAAAGGTCAGTACCTGGTTTAAGATTGTGGGAAGAAAGACTAACATAAATTCAACAGTCTGAGTGGGACCGAGTATTCCTGCACAGCTCATATCACTCCTGCTGCTGCTGCTGCTTCTGGTGTTAAGATTGCTTGTGCTAAGAATGTATAAGTAAAATTTTTGCAGTTCTAATCTTGTTGTTCTGCATCAGACCTATCATACAGAGATAAAGCTGGCAGTTTGGAGAATCTCACCATTGTGGATCAATAGTTCTTTGGAGTAAATGAGTGCAAGATCTAAAATCACTCCCTGTAAATGTTGGTTGAAGGGTGCATTCATAGGAAATTGGTAGCCATTCTAGCCGACCAGGCAAAATCAGAGGCATCCTTTGGAGGTCAATCCATAAATTATAGTCAAAGCCAAATTAATATTCCTTCAATACATTAGATTTGAAAGGTGACCCCAGTATTCAGCTGCTGGATGCTCAAACATGATTTCAAATATTATTTAATGTTAGTGTGTTGGTTCAGAATTGAGAGTCTCCTCTGGTGTCCTAAAGCGTGTTGGCATCGACTGCCCACAAAACCAAGCACAGTCCATGGAGCTGTACTAGGAGCTTGACAATCATTTTGCAGAAGGTGTTCATGCCAACATAGAAGTCAACTAAATGGACTTGGGCTGCAATCCTATGACCTCTTCCAGTGCATCTCAAGGGGCATAGAATACATCCTATCTCCCTCTTAACAATTGGAGAGAGAGAGGCACAATGTTGGAAAGGGATATTTAGATATTGGATCCCCAGCACAGAGGAAATATCCACATATCTGGTCCTCCTAGTACCCTAGCTTTGACATCAGTAGGGCCAAAAAGGGTGGTGGTGGTGGATGACACTGTATTTTATGGGCATACTGGGGGAAAACATGAATCCAAAAGATCCATGGCTTTCTCAATACCCTGACATGTCCCTGAACTTGGTGTAAATCTATCCTGTCAGTTTCCTTCAAAACCGTTTAAAAGCAGGTAAGAGGATGGGAAAGCACCAGAGACTTTCCTTAACCTCACTGCCATCCACAGATAACAGGATATAAAATATCCCACTCAACGTATTTTTTAGGTTATTAGGACAATACAGCTTATAATAGATTTAAAACTATTTATGAATCTCTTGGTAGCAGCAACAGCAATTGTGTTCTATTGGAAGAAATACTACAATGACTGACTGGTTTTATACGATTTGAAATATAGCCATCACAACTGTGCTTATTCTGAGTCATTTAGAAATACTATTTAATGGAACAATGGTTGTTATTTGAAATGTTTTGGAACAAAAACTTTCAAGAACAAATTAGGCTGCAAGCAGTCTTCTTTGCCATTTTTTTTAAAAAGAATCGTTTTAAAACCATGTGTTTGTTTTGTTGATTCAGAAAGTCAAGCATACAATATGAACAGTAAAACTGAAATATTCATTTCATTTTGAACATTTGTGAGTATTTCCACTCAGCTTTAAGGGTGACAATTGTGTGCCTCCTGCTGTTTCCTCTTGGCTCCCATATTGGAAAAGTTAGTTGGGCATGTTTTAACCCAGAAGTGGGCAACCCCAGGTCTAGGTGCTGAACATCTGGCTCTTGGGACTCTTCCTAGCCCCCTCACCAGCCCTGCTCTACATCCTCTTTCAGTGTTTTGGCTGGAATGCGTCCCAGAACTGTGATAAAGTCTCTTGCTTACCACACTCAAGGATGAGATGTTGTCTAGGTGCTTGTGGGTGGAGGTATAGAAACTTCTGACTTTTGTATGGATGCAGTGTAGCCTACTGTATAATTATGAGAATCACAACCATTGCTCCACACGTCTTTGCCTCTGGCTCTTCCCATCAATTGGCACACGGCCCCTGGAAAGTTGCCCATCTTGGAACATGGCCCTTGGAACGCAGCTTTAATTTTTCAGTGACACGGCATTTTATTTATTTAGGCCGCTTCCACACCATACATTTAAAGTGCATGAGTTCCCACACCCCACAAACAAACAAACAAACCCAGAACTTTGGCTTACCCCTCACAGAACAGCAATTCCCAGCCGCTTTAGCAAAATGCAGGTCCTAGGTTTCTTTGGAGGAGGTAATGTCCCTTAAGGGCAGGATTCAACTAAGTAGTTGCATGTATGGAATGAGGGCCACTCACAAAACAGGGTTCATGGGGAGGGGAGAGACTCATTCCATGCAGAGACCCTGTTCTGTGCACACATACCCCACTTATCACTATGTTGAATTCCACCCTAAATGTCCGGCATGTGCGCAGCCTTATATGTAAATGTATAGTCTGCTTTTTCAGACGATGGGGCTCACAAAGCAACTTGCAATTAAAATGCAATAGAATAAAACCATATAAATATAGCAAAACAACGACACTAAAATAATCAACAGTGCTTAGCAAGACAGCGCAAGATCAAGAACCAGAATTTTAAGAAGCAGCAGGAAGAAGCAGCAACAAAGTAGCAAGTCAATGGTGGGGTAGACAACTTCTCACTCCCAGAATAGAACAGCCTTCATCAGACATCAGAATGTGGGAGAAGGCAGCTCCTGAAGTCCCAGTTGGAAGTGTGACAACCAGCACTTTGCATGGGGCTTGGAACACACAGCAGGAGCTAAGGAAGAGCAGATAATGATCAGAGCAACGTCCTCCACAAAATAGAACCCATTTGATGCTATAACTGAAGCATTCTGCACCAGCTGAAGCCTGCAGACATTTTTCAAAGGCAGCCTCAGGAAGAGTGTGTTGCAATACCTTTAACCTAGATGTGACCCAAGCATGGGTGATGTGGCCAGCAAAGGGTCATCAAGGGTCTTCCATCCATTTGTTGTGCACCTGCTCAAAATGGGCAATGATGCCTTGAATTGGCAACCTATCCTCCAGCCTCTTTGGATGCAGCAGTAGTTGGGCTGGGTGGGATTCAGGCTGCTTTGCATCCTTCTCTTGTGACAAAAAATGGCATTGGGGGCTCCTGTAAGGAGCCTGGGGGAGGTGGGGTGGGGCCCAGCCTTGCCTAAACTCTTCCCACATTTGCTAAGTTGGATCCTGGATGCTTGGCCTGCATCACATTGGGTCCAACACTGGTCAACTTCAAAGGGTGCATTGGGAGGTAGAATACAGTTCCAACAGGAAGGGCTGATTGGAAGGATGGCATGAACCTCACACTGCTGCCATGACAACCCCACTTACCTGCTGTATAATCAATGAAGTTGTAGGCTGTTTTTGACCAAAACAGTCATCTAATGTGTATCATTCCCAATGCACCCACAGGCCACAATTCTGAGACTGCCAAACAAAAGGGAATCCTCCATTGATGACATCCAGTTTGGCCTTAGAGTGCTATTGTAATTATGTATTATAACTAGATAATACATGTGAAACATTTTGAACACTTGAAGGTGCTGTTCAAATCATAAGCATTATCATTGTTATCATCTCTTCTTACTCATCAAGCTTGTTTTTCATATATTTCCCACTTCCTAGGAGCACATAAAAGCTGTTATTCCATGCGGACCTACTCATTATTTCCTCTCCCCAAACCCACTTGCCTACTGTCCAAATGTGCCTGTAATTGTTTTGGTGTAGCTGGATTTTGAAAGCTAGAAACTGTTATTTTTGGGGGGGTTTCCTTACGTAGGGCAGCTTATTATGATAAATATCGAGAATCTCTGTTTTAGCTGAATTATTGTTTCCAAACATCTGTCAGAACATTATTGTGCCCTGATGCATGCTGTCATCCTTTCAGGCAGTAGGTTTTCCCTCTTGCCTAAAATAATTCTGTTCTGGGCATCAACCCAACAGTCAGATTTTTTGGATCAAATGCAATTATTTCTTCAATGACCTTCACACTTGATTCCAAAATGAGTTTTGGCCCACAACACATTTGCTAATGGATATGTTGCACCCTCTCTAAAATTTTAGCGTGTTAAGTGAGTGTACAAAGTACACATCTTTGGGGCAGAATTCAACTAACTAATGCTGTCAGAGAAAACTCACACACTCAGTAGGCTTGCCCCAAAACTGGAGCATCCCCATCTGTATTTAGGGGGTGGATTGGTAAAGCACATGCCTTGCATGCAAAAGATCAGAGGACCATTCCCAAGGTCTCCTGCCTGAAACCTTGGAGAGCTGTTAGACATTCCTGCACTAGATGAGTTTATGGTCTGGCTTGGGATACAGCCATTTCCTATATTAACAGCTGAGCTGTCAGGATGCTATCAGCAGCTCCCAGCTGGTTACCCAGGAAAGTATAAAGACAAGAAAAAGTTTCTTACTGTCCTTTTTTATTTCAATCTTTACAGAGAGAGCCTATAGAGCCCAGACTCTAATGGTGTTGTCCTGAATGAGTCTCCACACACACACCCCATCTCTCCCAATTCCTCATTCGTCATTTTCATCATCTCCTCTACGGGTACTGCTACATGCCCTCTGTCTTTGAGCTCTTTGATCTCCTACTTTTAAGGCTTGCCGGGTTCTGGGAGATGGAGGATCTGGGATGTTTTCTAATAACAACGTGCCAGCTGGGTGTTGTTGTTCTGGCTCTCCCATGATTTCCCAGCTTTTCCCCTCATCTGCCTTTGACCTGCTACCTCCCTCAAACCCCTGTTGTAAATCTGCACTGTCTTCTTCCTCCTCCTCTTCCCTGCAAGGGTCAGGGTGGGGAGGCGGTCTCCACCATTCCTCCTCTGCCCAGTCCCTGACATGAGCCTTCCAAGAAGAAAAATATTCACGTGAAAGCAAAAATTAAGAGTATCACTTATCTTTTTTTTCTTGTTCCAAGTTATCAGGATTGAAGAATGTTGCAAACCATACAAGTTAGCAGCCTCGAGCAATGTCGACAGCCAATACAACAACCACAGTTTACCCAACACAACAGCTCCTATTAAGAGTAACTCCCCAAGCACAACACTGAAAACCCAGTCCAAAAACATTCACTTTTCTCATGAGTACTTCATCAGAGACTTTAATAAGCTACTGCAGTTCTTAAGGCACATTGTTGGCACCAGTGCTATTTATTACAAAGGACAGACTGCATATTTTGGAACAGACAATTGCCATTGCGTGTGCCAAAAAGAATTATGCAAGAAGATCAAATGGCCAGAAAAACCACGCAGAGACACAAGTATTACAGACATTGTTATGGACGCAATATCTCAGGTTGTCAGGAATGCTGGACACCATTAGCAACTGATTGTTCAACATTTGAACTAGCTTTTTAAAAAAGAGGAATTGTGGAATCACATTACTTGATGGTGGTTTCAAATGGTTGGAAAGGCATCACTCATGGCTGTAGGGTGCAGCTTCTTCCAATTCTTCCAATAGTTTTATAGAGTAGGGCTTTTTGTGTGTTATTATTTGTCTTTATACACGGGTGGGGGACTTGTCAAGTTTTTCTCTAGAGTCTCTGTTGAAGAGAGCCAGATTTGATGAAGTGAACATACTTGAGCGCCGACTTGTTGAGCTTTTTTTTAGGATTTCCCCTCAAAGGTGTTGAGGTTTTTTTTAGGGTTGCTAGGGATGCAGTTGTTGAGGGGTTTTTTTTTAAAGAATTGACCTTGTTGAGCTTTTTTAAAGATTTGACACCAATAAGTAAACTGCCACAGGGGCAAGATAAAACTGACTGGAGGGGTGGATTTGGCCCCCCAAAACGGTCTTTGGACATCCCTGGTCTAGACCATTTCTAGTGTGAGGGGCTGGAGGTGGTCCGAAGTTGTGTGTGTTAGTGGAAATGGATTTCATGACCCTGGAGTACAAGTCCAATCCTTCATGGAACTGTGTCCTTACTGGATGGAAACGGGGAATGCTGAGTTTTTATCCCAGGTGAGAGCTGGACTGTGAGTCACATCCAATATCGTTTCTTCTTGGCTGGGACTGAAGCAGGGGATGGGAATGGGACTGCCATCCCTATGATGGTTAGTAGGGGGAGATATGGAGGTGGTCAAAGGTATACAGAAGTGAGGAGGAGGGCTAGTTACATCTGAGGCTGTGTCCACTCTGTTTCTCCTGTCATATTTCAGAATTTGGAGATGGCCTGGTGTTGGAATCATCCACAATTTGATCATAATAAATTAAAATCATGATCTTTTTTCTTTTTAAGTCTTGCTAATCTTGTGTGGAAGATAACCTCTTAACTAAAGACCAGCCTATATTTTCACCTACAACAATCGCAGGGAAATTACCTTTGTCAGCAACAGAGCATATATATGAAGTCCTGCTTGGTACTGAATGGGGGAGTGGAGGGACATGGAAAGAAGGGCCATTCATATTTGCACTGGGAATGAGCAATTCAATGTGCCCTTTGCCTGTGCTCCAATCCATGCAGGAATGGGTAGAACTCATTTTGTTGGCCTTTTCAACTCAGTTCAAAATATGGCCTTTTTAAAGAATTATCTGCTGCCCAGAGCATTAAAGGGAACAACAGTAGATCTCCCAAAAGCACCTGAAGAATAAGAACACTGGATGTCTTTATTTCCTATTTGTAAAGTGGGGAGGGAAGCACAAAGATGGAGATCTGGAGGCAGCAAGCCATATAGAGAAAGAGTTCGGCTCAAACAGCAGCATAATTGCTTGCCAACTACCAATGTAATGGTCCTCTCCCCAGACAGCTGCTGATATTTGAGTGTGAGAATGCCGGAGCAGATCCTGAATATTAACAGAGCCTGTTTACCTCAGGGGCTTAAATACCAGCTGCACACTATTCAGTTTTTTTGCATTTGGTATATACAAAAAGCAAGGTAATGCATCTTTAAGTTTAGTGTATCTTTAGTGTTTCTTATTATTTACCTATAGCACTTACTCCTAGAAACTGTCAGCATGCAACAGCGGCCACACCCCAGGAATGGCTTTGTCTGGTCAGCTAAACCAGGTGATGATAGCCGATGGATCTCAAACCCTTGGTGAGTTAGGGAGTTCATCTGCATGCAAAGGCAGGCTCTGGCAGATTGAGCAGCCGAGGCCAATAGTGGGTCCAACGGTCAAGAAGGTGGTTACTGCACATACTGTAGAGGGAAGTCAGGGGTAGATGGGGCTCATCAAGCTGGGAAGTTGGCCCATATAGAAGGAAAACTCTGAGCCTAAACATCTGCTGCCTTGTGGGATATCCTCAGGAGAAGAACCAGAGCGGAGTCCCTAAGACAGTTGAATGGCCTCCTTCTGTTAGCTCCAGCAGCCAAGCTGGAGCCAAACATATTGCTCTGCTTTCCTTTGGACCACATCAGTGATGTCAAGAGTGGAGGTCTTGTCATCAGGGCAACCCAGGACCTCCATATACACTGCCAAGGCTTGCACTCCAGGGAAGTCACTTTGGTGCTGCTAACACAGCAGTTTGACTTCACCCACGGAGACACACTCCATTGTCCCTCAAGATGGATGGATGCCAGCAACAACTCACACTTGCAAAGAAAAGAGAGAAGTAATTTCCCATATGTCAATATCCAGTTTCATTGCTGGCTGTGTTAAGTGGAAGAAGGTGACCAAATGCAAAAACAAAAAGGCTCCTGAATGAGGAACACCAATCCTACAATGAACACCTGTCTGGAAGCACCTCAAGGCTAATCTAGAGATTACATGGGAGATTAGTGACAGGAGAATGATTTTCTTATCCAAAAGCAACCATGGGGACCCCAATCTGTATTGGACCCACAGCAGTGGGGATAACAATTGCAACCTGCACTGTAGTCCTGATCCAAAGTGGGGGTTTTGCGGTTGCTTTAAGAGAACCAGATGACTCTAGGAGTTCCAGGCTTTGCATCTAGTTAAGATCTCAAATACATGATCAAATAGGATGTTGCAGCATGGGCTGTAGCCCAATGAAACACCTCCTCAAATCTATAACAATAAGTAGCTGGTATAACGTAACAGGTTTTATTTAACAGGATTTCTACTAGATCCCTGGCAGGCAGGGCCAAGCTGGCAGAAGCCCGCAAGGCTGGGTGCCCCGTGTTTCTGCCAGCAATGGAGAAGCAGCACTGGTATTGCTGATTTCATGTGAGATCTTACCCAAAATTGGCTGGTGCCAGCAACAGATGTGGCAGGGTGGGTGGTGCAAGTGATGGCATCATTAGCAAGTATGGTGATGCTGGGCTGGCAGCAAGAGGGCAGGGTGGCAGGGTTCCTAATGCAGGCCTGCAGCAAAACTTCCAAAAATAGAAAAGTGTGGGTGGGCCCTGGCCTGTACCCAAGAGGACAGCGCCCAAAGAAAACACAGTCAATTGTTGAGGGGGTTCAAATTAACAATGTGGTTCATTTAGAAATCCAGATGAAACACAACTGTTGGCCTTTTGTCATCTTGTGAAAGAGAAACAGCATTTGAAAGCCTGGGTCCTGATGAATGAGTGTTTCAGCTTTCAAGAATGTGGCTCAGAGGGAATATAGAAATTAAGTGTGACGTTTAGTCAGTTGGTGACCTGTTAAAAGTGTCTGTGTGTATTACAGTCTGCTGACACAACACATTTAGCTGGAGCTGTAACCAAAGCAATGGTAGCACTACAAATGACTGAATATCCAAACTCTATTTTTAAATAAGCACTCCAGACCACAGTTCAAGCTTAGTAGCAATGTACTGCTGTTAAACTAGTGGTAACCACCCCAGTCCTAAATACATATGTGATGGGCCTGCAATTTACTGATACCATTGTGTGCTCTGACATTTCCCTGTAAATGCATTTATGTCAATTACTTATTTAATTTGTTCCTGGTCTACAGAGGCACAGAATGGCCTGTACCACTTCAAACTGACAGCACATGATCCCATCTTTGGTTATTGTCCATTTCCTGCGTTAAAACTGTCTGCAAATAGAAACATAAAATAGTGAGTCAAAGACTGGAATATAATATTTTTCCCGAATATACTAGTTTCTATTGCAGCCCCACCTTTTTCTAACTAGGAGGGGAATTAAAAACTGGAATCTCCCTCCAAAGTGGTATAGTCCTTTCTACTCTCCTGTAGGCATCAGTCAACAAAATATTGATTTGTTATTGATTTACATCAGAGGTGGGAAAACAGTATCTCTCCAGATGCTATTGGGCTACATCTTCAGTTTATATATTCCTAAAATTAGAAGCTGCGGGTGAAAATCAACATAGCACTAAGTGGAACATGGAAATGTGGAATGAGGTTCACTCATACAATGGGATTTTCCCCTTCTCTCCCATGCACCCCCTAAATCTGTTCTATGGGTTTCCCCAACCTTACAGAGCAGATTTAGCGAGCATGGATTTAAACTGCCCACCATTTCTCTAAGTCAGTCTGTCAGGTGTCTCCTGCTAAACCAGGCATGGCCAAACTTGGCCCTCCAGCTGTTTTGGGACTACAACTCGCATCATCCCTAGCTAACAGGACTAGTGGTCAGGGATGATGGGAATTGTAGTCCCAAAACAGCTGGAGGGCCAAGTTTGGCCATGCCTGTGCTAAACTTATATGCAAAAAGGGTACTTAAAGGGCCTGAGGAACAGAGACAGCTGACCAATTAACTCTGAAGCTTATCAGTCAGGAAGAGTCAGTGGTCACCCCTCCTATAAGAGGGGAGAAAATTTTATAAAGCTAAGTTGCCCCTGCAGCCTCATTGACCTCCCATAACCAGGGGATCCTGTTGTTCTCTTTCCAACACCAGGATTCCAAGTTGGACTGTCTGTAAAGTTGACCATCGATGCTGCTTATTGGTGAGTAAACCTGAACAGCTAGTGTAGTGTGTAGTTTAGGATTAGTTCACTTGTAGAGCTCTGGTTTCTTTTGTATCCTGTTTTGATCTTCTGCCTGCTTCCCCCACACACCTGATTCCTAACAAAGTTTTTTTATTTGACTGCTGGAGTGTGTGTGGTTGCCAACCTTGGGGTTTTAGAATCCCCACATGCCCAGATGCTTGGCATTCAGACTACTGGAGTTTTAGGACCAGAGTTGTAAGTAACCAGCACACCCTTCTGAGGTCTGGGAGAGACTCAAGGAGAGCGTTGGGCTGCCTTAACACTCCACATAACTCACAAGGGAAGCTTGAAAATTAATTGCTTACCATTTGGGTTGCAGAAGTAAATGGGAGGGTGGTAGATGCAACTACTCAAGAGTAAGACCCACTGGAGCATTGCAGGGCTGTTATGTTGCAGTTGGGCAATGAAGGGGGTGGAAGCGACTTGCTTGGGCACCTCCCCCTTTGTCACACTGGGAGGAAAGGGTGGGGAAAGTCCTTATTATTTTTGCCAGTGCAACCCTTCCACTGCATTTTTTATTTTCTGAAGAATCATGATTAAAAAACAAATCTCCAAACCTTTTGACAAATGCATAGGTATCCAGTATTAACTTAGCCTCAAAAAACAGATGGACAATGAGCAAGCTGCCTATATTCTTCCGTACATAACATTCAGCCTTGTCTTGATACAGAAGTATAAAATAGGAGAATCATGCAAAAATGTACATTGGTTGCTAACAGAAACCAAACAAAACCCCATGATAGAACACTGTGCTGCCTATGTAACAGGATCACATTCCTGAAACACCTGCTGTGGCAATATGCAGAATCCATTTCTCAGAGCTGCTGACCTGCCTTAGCAGGCAGATCTATCGGTATAACAGATACTTAATAAGAATGCATTGAAACCAATGACACTGTGTAGTTTGAGGGTAGCCCTCCAGGTGTCTTTGGACTTCAGCTGCCATCAGTTCCAACTAGCTTGACCAATGGTCAGGGATAATGGGAATTCAGCAACATGTGGAAGGGAAGGCTCCACACTGGCTACCCCGCCATGGTTTATCTTGCTTTCTTCAGGGTACAAATGAGGCTTGATTGGTAGAGCCGGTTCTTGCGAATATGGGCCAGATTCAACTAATGAGTCCCATCAGCTGAAGCCCAAACAAGGACTTCCACTACAGCAATGGGTCCTTCCCTGTACTCGCCCCCCCCCATGTACTTCCCATTGGCACATTTGGGGAGGAGAGGAAAGCAGAAACACTTTGTGCTGACAGAGTGGTCTCCTTAGCGCTAGGTTGAATTCCTCCCTCTGTTTTGCTTACCGAGTTGTTACTTTAGTGTTTACACTGCCAGAGGAGAAGCAGTTATACCTCCAACATTTTGTGTGACAGGCTATACTATTATTCAGGCCCAGCACCAGGACCCACCATCCTTAGTCCCCTCCCCCCATCCATGCAGCTGAGGCCTGGCCTGCCCCCTCCACCTTAAACTATTCTTTCCAGGCTATAGTGCCAGCATTTTATATTATTATTATTATAATGATTTATTATTTATACCCCACCCATCTGACTGGGTTTCCTCAGCCACTCTGGGCGGCTTCCAGCAGAATATTAAAACACAATGCTTCATCAAATATTAAAAGCTTCCCTAAACAGGGCTGCCTTCAGGTGTCTTCTAAAAGTCCAATAGTTGTTTATTTCTTTGACATCTGATGGGAGGGCAATCCACAGGGCAGGCGCCGCTACCGAGAAGGCCCTCTGCCTGGTTCCCTTCAACCTCACTTCTCACAAAGAGGGAACCGCCAGAAGGCCCTCGGCGCTGGACCTCAGTGTCCGGGCAAAACGATGGGGGTGGAGACGCATTTTATTTTCCCCCAATGCTCCCAACATAGCTTTGCTCTAGGGCATTATGGGAAGTTAAAATGGACATCTCTGTTGAAGTGCAGCACTGTTGCCGCCTGCTGTTGCTACCTCCAGGAACACCCTCTGGCGAGGGTGGAGGGGGAATCCACTGAGGTAGGAGAGGGCCCCATCAGTGGGCATTTTGTCCAATTCAGCCTCAGACCTGGAGCTGTCCCTTGGTTCTGTGGTACAGAATGCTTTACAAATATGAAGTTCCACGTTCAGTGTCTCTGTTGAAACACCCCATGTACCAGGGGCTCAAAAGGACCCAGAAAAGATACCAGTCAGAGCTGCAAACACAGTATGTAAACACAGTATAGGGCAAGATGGACTATCAGTATAAGGCAGCTGCTTTGACTCCAAACCTTTTATTTTCTGCTCTGTCATGCTGACAGGCATGACGGGACTAAACCTAATTGTTTGTGACAAGGTGTCAATAGCTTATCCAGCTACAATCCAGGCATCTACTGAGGAGCAACAGCACTGGGATGAATATTTTATTCCCACAGTACAGTGGCAGGCAAAGTTTAAGGTTACCATACTGAATTCATTAAATCTGCTCCGTAGTTTTTGACCTTAATGCTGTATCAGTGCTCAGAATATGGAAGGGTCTTCATGAACTCCACAAGTCCCACCCCCTGTCTTCCATTTTGGTCAACCATGGCTGTCACATTGCCTTCTAAAGACATTAGCTGAGGATGCCAACTCAAATGGTAAGTGGCTCACTCTGAGCTCCTCTGCAATTTGAGTATTGTTCCTTCTCATGCTGCGTCTTGCTTTAATTACTTTAATTGGCTGCCTGTCATAATTTCTGCCTGTGTTCCTGGAAGTTTGCTTTAGGTTCTCTTCTCTGAAGCCGTTACATGTGAATCCCACCAGGAGTCAATCACAGGCACACTTGTCTGGTAATAACAAATACAATGATGCTTACGTTTGAATAGAATTGCATTGTCCCACCTCCTGATTGACAGAACATGAAGCTGACAGGGGATGGGGAAATAATTCTGGCTTTCAAGACCATTGATGCATTGATGACATTAAAGGCTTCAGCAACCTTTCATTAATCTAACGAAGGAGCACTGTTGTTGTTTATTGACCACAACAGGACAAACAAGTAGTAGTTTTGCAAAGAAGAAAAAGAGGAATATGGCATTGCATTTCTATAAAGTAACTTAGGATGCTGGACCATAAAGAAGGCTGAGCGCTGAAGAATTGATGCTTTTGAATTATGGTGCTGGAGGAGACTCTTGAGAGTCCCATGGACTGCAAGAAGATCAACGCATCCATTATTAAGGAAATCAGCCTTGAGTGCTCACTGGAAGGACAGATCGTGAAGCTGAGGCTCCAATGCTTTGGCCACCTCGTGAGAAGAGAAGACTCCCTGGAAAAGACCCTGATGTTGGGAAAGATTGAGGGCACAAGGAGAAGGGGACAACAGAGGACGAGATGGTTGGACAGTGTTCTCGAAGCTACAAACATGAGTCTGACCAAACTGCGGGAGGCAGTGGAAGACAGGAGTGCCTGGCGTGCTCTGGTCCATGGGGTCCCAGAGAGATGGACACGACTAAACAACAACAACTTATGATGCAAAGTGGTCCTCTCCTAAGTCTTAGTGTGCTCTGTTGGAGGAGGAAATGAGCCAGCAGAGAGAAGGCAGAAGGCCTTCTCGGTAGCAGCACTCTCTCTGTGGAACACTCTTCCTTCAGATGTCGAGGAGATAAAGAACTACATAACTTTTAGAAGACATCTGAAAGCAGCCCTGTATAAGGAGGTTTTTATTGTTTGGTATTTTAGTATGTTTTATATATGCTGTAAGCCGCCCAGAGTGGCTGGGGAAACCCAGCAAGATGGGCAGGGTATAAATAATGAAATAATTATTATTATTATTATTTTTTAATAATAATAATAATAATAATAATAATAATAATAATAATAGAATATACCTTCCTGCCTATGGAAAGACTAAAAATTGGCATGGCTTTTGGTCCATAATTGGGCCAATAGGAGACAGCAGCTCTATTTTTTTATACTGGTTGGAAGAAAAGCTATTGGAAGTTAAAGGGCGCTTTCTGTTGAATTTGTACTGTTGTTCTTTTTTGTAGTTTGCATTGCCTGACTAGTCCAGCTTGTTCACTACCTACTCAACCTTTATGGTTGTAACCAGTACAGAACAAAACAAAACACCTAAAGTCTCATTTCCAAAAGCTGCTATAGAGCTTTGTCAGGGAAAGTAGGAAATAGGAAACAAAACAAATATTCTTATTTTGAATCATGCCTTGTAATATTCTGCTCCTATTATTGGGAACATATCCTACCCATCAAGCTACTCTTTCTTAAAATCGCTGCTTGAAAACCACTTTTGCAATGCTGTTGAATGGCTCAGCCCAGACATTTTCAATTTGTTTTCTTCTGTTTTCTCTTATATCATTCTGAAGAATCTTGTTGTTCTCCTTAATCTTTGCCCCACCAATCTACTCTATTTATATTGTACTTGTGGCAGTGGTGCATCTGCCGCCAGTTGGCTGAGTTACTGTGATGGCATTTTGCACATATATGTTTAAAAGATTTCCATCTTGCGTTATGACTGACTGAGCCGATATTTGTGCTGGCATTCACCTTCTTTATTCTGCAGTATCTAAGATCCGTCACATAAAGTATTGTTAGTTTGGGCCTCTGGCATATCCCATATTATTTTTATTTTTATGTAATGTGCTTTTATTGCCAATTGTGTGCAAAACAGAACAGAGATTGTAAGTACCTGCTACGACTTACATGTAAATTATGCTTGCTGTAGTCATACCGTTGCACTGGCTGGCAAATCCACGTTTAATCTGGTGTGCTATAGGAATATTCACCAACTAAATCAAAGACCAAAATCTTACCACGTACCCAATCTAATCTGTCAGTTGACAGAGCTACCAGTATTTGCACACTGAGGCAAGATCATCAAGGCTGATTGAGTGCTGCAAATGGAGATAGAACTACGGTATTTGCTGAATGTTGGCAGTCCCGCAACTGCAAATTAATGCAAATTAATAGTGAGTGCTGGGAAAGCCAACTTATGTGATCACTTGCCTGGTGT
This sequence comes from Podarcis pityusensis, assembly GCF_964106645.2. Lineage (NCBI taxonomy): Eukaryota > Metazoa > Chordata > Lepidosauria > Squamata > Lacertidae > Podarcis > Podarcis pityusensis. Next base: position 45,604,305 of record NC_138029.1, on the reverse strand, counting down.
TTTACCACTAGTGACTGGCCTCTACAATGCAGTCACTTCAAATTGTCCATGTAGTAGGGTCTAACTTTAAATGACTGTGTTATATTGGTGCCATAGAAAGGTAAATTCCTTATTATTGCTGGATAGCACAGCCATCTTTTCTAATTTCCCCTGAGCCTGCTTGCCTGGATCAGGTTTGATTTTTGACCTAAATGGAAAGCTGAATGGAAAAGGCCACCTGTCAGATCCTGAGCATAATGGCTGGATGCCATTTGGAGTTATGTAGACCACAGCAAAAGTTCTCATTAAAAAGCAGCAGCTTTAGAGCAAGACTTGGAAGAGTACAAATGCTAACTGGCTTCTGAAATGTTCCATCAGAGAGAGCAGCAGCCTTAATTAAGGAACTAAGCAACTCACAGCACATGACAAGACTTGGAATCATGCTTGAGCCTCAGCCTGCGAGGTGCAGAAAATGAAGGGAGGGTATTAGACAGCAAGCACAAGGTTAAGAGTTATAATGAAAACCTGAGCAGCAACTGGGAAACTTTTCTGAAGATACCATAGAAAGATAGGAATCAGCCTTGTACCATTGGTCCTTCTAGCTAAGTATTGTCTACAGTGACTGACAGGCTCTTCAGGATTTCCAACAGTGTGTCCCACCCCACCCCCCACCCTACCTGGAGATGCCAGGGATTGAACCTGTGACCATGCAAACAAGATGCTCTACCTCTGAGCTATGGCCCTTACCCAAGGCTCCATTTGATACTATTATTTGTAATTCTAATGATACTAGATATGAATTGGATAGGGCTGGGCTATTGAGTTGGGACAAGAGCCACTTAGGGCTGAATTGCATGTGTACAGTACTTTAGAAGTGGTGGTATAGGCAACAGTGGTGCTTTAGAGAGCTGTCTGTGTGACTTGGCTCTTCTGTCCAGCCAGTGTGGTATAGTGGTTAGAGTGCTGGACCTTGGGAGACCAGGGTTCGAGTCCCCACTTAGCCATGGAGCTCACTGGGTGAGCTTGGGCCTCTCAGCATAACCTACCTCACAGGGTTGTTGTGGGGGTTAAATGATGGGGGAGAGAACTGTGTATCTCTTTGGTGAGCAAGGTGGGATATAACAAGCTCAAGACCAGACACAGCAAGGCCCCTTCCTTTTGATTCTTTTAATTCTGACTCTTCCCTATTGGTGCTGTCCACAGCCCTAGTGCTGAAATGGCTATATATATGCATTTGATGCAGCCAGCATTCTAAAGTAATAAATATTAATTATATATACACACAGCAATTGGGTGCAAAGGTCTGACTGTCTGACTGAGCTGGTAAACTTGTGGGGTGGGCTCTGTTGCTTCAGATTTCAGGTGACAAAAGTTCTCCTCCATATAATAAATTAATCCCTTCACACAGAAAACTGGCATGTCAGGGAAAACCCTTTCCCTCGACATTTAGTTTTTTGCATTGATGGAAGGCGCCAGTGTACTCAAGCCTGGAAATTGGCTGCAAGGCTCTCTCTCCCCTCACCTCTACCAGGAGGGGGGCCAGAGTCTTGATGCACCACAGCACCCCCTACAGTGGCAGGAAGAGAAGCTGCAGCCAGTCAGCCCCAAAGGTATCAGATAACCTATGGAACTAAAATGGGCTGCAGCTGGAGAGCCTGACTTCCATCCCATCTGACCACATTATCCATCTCTGGCCCTTTAGAGCCCTGTCTGCCACTGTGGAACCTGGCCACTGGCCAGTTTGGACCACGCCATTTGTATCTGAGCCCAGATAGTAGAAATTGGTCACCTTACTCAGTGTTATCTACCATGGCTGGCAGCAGCTCTCTGTGATTTCAGATAGGGGTCTCTTCCAACCCTATCTGGAGATACCAAGGGATTGAACCTGGGACCTTCTGCATGCAAAGCAGATGCTCTTCTACTAACCTGCACCCCAATAGGGCTTTTTAAAAAGGGGGTCGTGCAGCAATAAAACTGCTTGCACATTTACAAAGCAAAGCAGGGTCTGGCATGGTTTCAAATTGGATGGGGAACGACGTGTTGAGATTGCTACATTGCACATGACCTTTGGGTCCCTTCCAACTCTACAATTCTATGATTCTTTAAGAACATTCAATGACATCCACCTCCAGCCTAAAGTGGTACGAATCTGTCCAGCTCACAACATTGTATGCATGATGTTGCATATGGCATTCTTTTCCCCCACCCTGTTCATGCTTACCAGCATGTTAAGTTTTCTTATGGCCTAGACCATGTCCACCACGCCTAGTGAAGGATTAAGGAAATAGGTTTCTTTGGGGGGTATTGGAAATGATGGTTAAGAAAGCCCTGTGCTGAAAATTTGGAGCATCCTTCATCTTGGTAAACTTCCATACAGTTAAGCCAGAGAAGGTGTGTCAGATTAGCATTGGCCCTACTCTGTATAATATTTAAAGCAGGCCTGACTACAAGAAATTCAAAAGGAGAACCTTGAAATCAGAATGGATGGGATATGCCCATATGGACAAATGGAGGGTGGCTGGCTTTATTATGTTGTGAGATGGATGGGTTCTGGATGCATGTGGAGCCATGCCTCTCTCCACAGTGGGGATGGGCTGGGGATGTGCAGCTTGCTGCTCAGCACATTACACAAGAAGCATGAGTCACTTGCAGTTCCTCTGTCTGTGCCTATTATAAGCAATGTCTAAAAGCACACAGAACCTGTGCTCTTGTTTTAACACTTGCCTTCGCAGCTATCTCACCTCCAGACAGAAAAGGCAGTGTGCATCTCTCTTTTGGACCCCACCCCCACCCACCCCCCTTAGATGCTCAGACCTACAGGTCTAAAGGAGAAAATTGACTGTGCTGGTTATCACTCTGTTAACCCCAATGATTAATTACTTAGAAGACTGGTCTAAAAATAGACCACTTGTTTTGCCTGCTCTGCGCAGGTAAAAATTAAATAGAGAAGACTTGGAATTTCTACTAGTACTCACAGGCATTTTTAATTTTATGAGGATGTTGTTCTACGTCACGTGTATTTATAAATGCTCTTTACTTCCTTGAGGAAAAGGTTTACCTTGAATTAACCTAGGCATATGTTCCAGAATATATATACAGGATCTGACATCTTCACAAAGCTCATGCTGATTGCATGCATGCAATGTGCTTCATTCTAGCTAATATAATCTATTTTAGTAACTTACATTTGGGTCAATCTGTTCTCATACAAATTCTTTATAAATACGTCTCTTCCCCTCCACTACTCCCCCCTGCAGTCTGAACGGCTGACCTAAGTATTGCAAAAATAAGAGATTCGAGAACAAGTAGCTTTTAAATAGATTCTTCTGTCCAAAATACTGTTTTAATTTTTAAAAAAATTAAAACATTTTATTTAAAGTATACAATTTCTAGGAAATAGTTTTTTGGCAACACTACATCTAATCAACAATCTCAAGACAGACACTTGAATTTAAACCAATTTTCTGTCTCTAAATTAATTGGGCATATATTGAATTTAAAAACCTTTACTGTTTCTGATGCTTACTTGTTTTGTCTCTGTGATAGACTAAAATTATGGTCTCCCTACACAGCTATATAAACAGATAGCTCATTCTTCTGTCACATAATCTAGGGTAAATTACTAGAATCAAAACTGAATTCATGAGTTTCCTTACAGCAAAATCCTGTGTATGTCTACTCAGAAGTAAGTCCTACTGAGTTTCAATTAGACTTAGTTCCTAGGCTAAGTGGCTATAGGACTGCAGCCTTGGTACCCAAGTCTCCTTTTATTTAGATATTTACCTGTTACATAAATAACTAAAACCCCAAGTGTGAGAAGAAGCTATGGACATTGCCAAAACTATTGCTACACAACCTTTTACTCTCCTTTCAGAGCCCCACTGATGCCCTCAGGTCATTTTCTCTGCTTTGATGCAACAGTGTGGATCTGCTTGCACATTACTTTGTTTTTCTGGTCTCAGGACCACAAAGCCTTTTAAAGCATCAGAAGGCCTGATGCATGTTTAGGAGTTGCAGCCTCTGTGACTGTCACTGGGTCAGCAGTCAGAGGGGGCCCTGCAACCTTGGGACAGAACAATGAGTGCCATGGAGCTAATGTGAAATGTTTAGGTTTTGAATTCCAAGGCCCACCGATGTAGCATCTAGGAAAGGCGCTCTGCAGCCAGAACGAGCAAGTTTCCTAGTTGCAGTGATCAAAAATAGCCAAGGGAGTTTCACAGACATTTTTGTGCTCTTAAATCTTGGAGTAAGTACTCATTGGCTAATGTCTCTATAGTTTCCTCTCCTCAATAGCAAGAGATATGCAAGCTGAATTATGGAAAATTGGCCTGATGAGGGATTAAGACTGGAGCCAGCTTGTGGGGTGCTGCAGCTGCCACCATGAAGTGGGGGACTTCCTCCTGGTAAGATCTTGAGGAAAGGTGTGACAACAGCCCCTTTAAAAGGGTTTGTTACCTGTAGAAGCAGCTTTTTTCTCATGTTAGTGGCCCTTCCTATCCCTCCTTCCCTTGCTTTTAGAGTCTTCCACTGAGGCTTCAAGTGACCACTAATTCTAGAGGTGGAAATAAATGTTTACACTCAACCATGATTGGCCTTCAGATAAGAGGGTTGTGGTATTTTTTTTTCCCTTTTCCTATGTGGATAGTAGATGATTGCTGGGCATATTCTACTTCACTGTCTCAACCTAGTGAAAATGGCACTGGGTATGATGAGGAGAACCCTCATAGGGGGTCTCGAGGAGGCATTCCAACTTCTGGCTAGCTCAGGGTGGGCCAGGACTGACACCCCTCATCGCAAGTTACCAGTGGAATGACAATCACATAGCACGCATTACACTGTCTCCTTTTGGCATTCCACAGTGGGCATTCTGGGGTGGTGCATCAGGCTCCAGCTTGGGAGTCATAAGGGTTATCCAATCCTGACTCAATGCCATGCCAACCCCACTTACCCTGCTGTAGTCAATAAACAGTTATGGCCAGTTTTCTCCCACACCTGGTCATCAGCCTGCCATGCAAACAAGAACTCTAAAGCAACATAGTGCTCTAGTACATAGAAAGCTCCCTTTGGTCTGCTTAGCTCAGTATTACCCGTGTTGACCAGCAGTGGTTCTCCAGGATTTGAGAAAGCAGAATTTCCTAGCCTTACCTGGGGATGCCTTGAACTAAACCTGAAACCTTTTGCATATAAAGTTTGTGCTGTACCAATGATCTCCAAACCTTCACCTAAGAGGAGTAAACAGTATGTCTAAGAACCAAACCAGATATGCGTATATATGTGTGTATATACATTTGAAAAGCAGGGAATTGGAGGAGGGTGTTAGCGCTGTGTACTAAAAGGAGTGCATTGGCGAGGGGAGCAAAGCTCACCCTCCTTCCCTGCCTTATCTTGCTCTGCTACTATAAACTGTTCTTCCTCAGCCCGCCTCTCCTATCAGAAGTGAACAGGCATGGAGGAATGGAATCAGTTCCAGTTTAGTGGTGCTCATTGAGGCCATCACTGCCTCCAGGCACTAGTCTACCAAGTGCACCACCTCTCCTGATTCAGATGGAAGAGAGAGAGGGAGGGAGGGAGATGAATGTCACCCACATATTGATGGTAATGTGCTCAAAATCCCCATATGACAGCTCCCAGCAGTTTCTTATTGGTGCTAACAAGATGGGAACTTGCAGGGCCCCATAGCACAAGTGCATAAGAAACTGCTACTGTCTGGAAGTGACTCTGTAGACAGGAGTAGAACCACAATTGTCCCCTACTCCAAATCCACAGAGTCACTCCAACGGTGTCTAACTCTGCAGCGAGATTGACGAGAATCAACACAGTAGGATTTCCCCATCTCTCCCCAAGTAAATGTTATTAGTTATGGTGAGCAAGGTGCCAAATTTTGGTGCCAAAATTAGGCCTGAAGCCATCCTGAAAAGATCCAGATAATCTCCTTCATCCAGACATGTGTGTATAAATAACGCATATCTGGGCTATATTACAGGGCTGTTGTGAGATGATCTCTCTCAGCCCCAGACAGCAGTATTAAAATAATATTGGACACGGGGTTATATTACATTGCATGGCTGTCATAAGTCACTCTCTCCAACAAAGCCAGCACTACTATCTTCAGTATATTGAGATAATATACTGTGGGCTGTATTTGCATAACATTTTTTTAATGTATAAAAACCTCTGACAGAATAAAACCTGACTTAGAAAGAACACAAACACTTTGAAGGAGTGCAGTTTGACACATACACAGCAAAAGAAACATACACATACAAAACAAAACAGTGACCAGTGAGCAAGGTCCTTAACTTTTCATTAATTTCTATATACAGCTCTCACTGTTTCTGGGTCCTGCAGTCAAGGGGGGCACACTGTCAAAATGTAAAAAGGAAGTCCCATCTCCACACAATTGAATTCTCAGTCTAGTCCTTTTCTTGAAGTCTCTCAACTGAATTTCTACCTGACATCCCTCATATCATCAGTTCAAGACCCATTGTAGCCTCACATCCTGACACTGGGCAACTTTGAGCTAAATTAAACAGCACTGGAGAGTATTGAAAACATGGGTTTACAAGTGACCATTCAAAATGCAGATCAGTTGAATGGCCTTACAGGCTTCCAAGGAAACATATAAGGAAAAAAGAATCAGTTGATCCAACTTGTTCCTAAAATTTGTAGGCACTAAATAGAAAAATGCTATGTTCCCAAAATACATTAGAGAAAGATTTGATTCAAACTGCATTTTATTAACTTTACAATCAAATTACCCACTTTCATAGCTTTACTGTGTAGCTTGGAGTAAACGCATTAAATATTCAGGAATCAAATAATATTATATTTTAAATATTCAGGTGCAGGGATTTTCTGAACCGAATATGCTGCATATGCATTGGACCCTCTGTCCAACTTGGAAAACAGGCCACAGTTGGTGCTTTGTATCTTGTGCAAATATGCGTTATCTTTTGCAGGTGGAATGGAGGGCCACAAAATAAATCAATGGCTACACAAAATAAATCAGTGGCTAATAGCATGCCTAACAGATGGACTGTGTACAGGTGAAGCTTTCCTATAATTGTATTTCCATACTAGAAAAGGCTTGACCTGTTGAATTTGTCCCTGCCACATGGTTGATAAAGGCAGAAGAACCCTGATCCCCATGTCAACCCTAAACCAAAACCTAGGCTGAAATCCTGTACTAGTGTACTGTAAATTAACTACACAGTGAAGTCTTTATGTGTGTCTGGTCCTTAGCTCCTGTACAGCAGGAGACATGCCTAGGTCTCTTGGCAAAGACATGCCCACCAGAGGAAAAATGTATCCTGGTTTCTAGGAAAAAAGGAAGGGCAAAGAGATTCAAAGGACACAAAAAGGAGGCAGATGCAGGAGAAGTGCACTGAAAAGAAGGAGGAAACAGCAGCTCTTTAGGGATTCCTATTACCTGGTGTCCAGAAATCTCGCTAGTTAGTCACAGCGCTCACTTCACTCATTGGTTAAAAACACTGAAAGGCAAGAGCGATCACACTAGCTCATCTCATATAAATTGTCCAGAAGAAGAGCTGAATATTTTGTGCCATAACTTTATTTCTAGGAGGGCCAGAGACTTCCTTTTAAGAAATAAATGAATGCCTGCAGCCTGCCTCCTCCACCCCTGCTGGCTGTGGGCTTGGTGCATCAGAAAAAGATAAGTAGAGAATCTAGAAAAACAGAGCCACAGAGTCTCTGACGGAGGGCATTTTCGTTCAAGTTGGGGAGAAGTAAAATCACCCTGATTTGCTTTGTTATTCAGGTCCGGCATGGATTGGTTGCATACCCCTTGTGTGTGTGCTAGGTGCCATGGAGACATGCTTGTTGATTTATATCACCAGTATAAATTGAATCGATTTAAAGCAAACCAACCTGCCTGGTACTTGGCTCTTTGCCGACAAGTGATTGAAAATGTTGAATTTCTCAAAGTGCTTGCATGTTACGAAAACTATTTAACATCTGAACTGAACCATTTGGGTATTCAAAAACATTGCATCTATGGAGTTGTGTGCTTTCAGAATAACAACACCAGGAAGATATATGTGTATGGTGTAAAATAAGAATAGGTGCCCCCTTTTGTCCTTGTGGGTAGCTTAATGGACCTTCCTTCAGTGTACCAATGACATTTATATTGTGGCACTAATATAGGTCTACAATGCCATTCTCTAAAATTGCATGGAAACATAAATAATCCACTCCAGAGCTATTAGTTAACCACTCGAATAACAAAAGCTAATTTGTCAGGAGGCTTTGAAGGAACAGGAAGATGTAGCTGTTCCTTTCGCTGACATAACTTAGAGGGTAAATATGTCCTCTCTGGGTTTTTTTCTTTTTCTTTTGCTATTAGTGGCTCATAAGTGAAACCAGGCACAATAAAATAGTAAGTAGGGGCAATAAATACTGGGCACATTTAGAAACCAGATAAACCATTGTGGGCACCACCCATCCCACATAGCAATCACACACACACACACACACACACACACACACACATTACTGTGCAACGACACAGTTAAACATGTCATTCAATTCTGTATTTATTTATATCAATACCTTTTAACCTTTTCAAAACATACTGTGTGTGTAGATCAATAGATAGATAAATTGATAGACAGATGTTATATATATTTCATTTCTTTCACCGTGCGCAATCTCTGTCAGTATCTTTACCGGTTACCTAGGAAACTACTGGCAGCTGGAATTTGATTGGTTGTATTCCCAGGTTGATGATTAAAGTCGTGGGCAGTCTTGAGTGGCAAACATTTCATAGGTTGCACAAAGTAAGTTGCTCTAAACGATCCACATTTTAAAATTCTGCTATTTTGAAATAAATTACATGGTAGAATAGATCCATCAAGTGTGTGTGTGTGTGTGTGTGTGTGTGCGCGCGTGTGTGTGTGTAATATCAGAAACAGAATGACGATATATTTCTTTTGTGCTGTTCTCTGTGTTTCCTCTATACATTTTAAACTCCTTAGGCTGGGCAGTCATACTCTCATATCCTGTCTGGTTTCCTGCAGGCAGTATATAGAAATCTTTACATCTCCTAAATATTCCTTATTTGAATATGAAGCAACAGATGGATGGAAGGATGCTTCCAAAATTCTCTACATTCAGATTTTGCTGCAGATCTACACATTCCAAAGTCCCTTTTCTGAACCGGAGTTGATGCATTGCAAATCTATCATTTTTGTATTTCTGGATATTCTACAGAGTGTTGAAGAGTGCAGTTTGTTGCAGTCTTCAGTTCCTTTAGTCATATCACCCTTCCTCCTTACCAATGTGCATGCATACATTGATCAACATTGCAAGAAATCCCTCTTGATGTGATTGGGTATAACTGCATCAGGATTCTATTTGTGCCATGTTTTACTGATGTGCTGATGCATGCATTGATGATAATATGCCACAAGAAAATAAATGTTAATGTGATTGAATCAAATCGGATCAAGACTGCTTTTTTGTGTTTCATCAGTGTGCACATGCACATCAGTAAAGCACCACATGAAAGAAATCTTAATGCAACCATACTTGCCATCACATCAAGAATGAAGGAGCAATTTCCATGTGTGTGTTGCTAAGTCAGAGGAAAGGAAAAATGCAAACGGAGGAACTGGAAACAGTGGCAAACTGTGGATGCTCAAATTTCAGGATTAGTTTTAGGAATTATTCTGAGCCCTGTTCAGATGTTAACCAACTACGCAATTAGTATTGTTCAAGGAGAAGGCAGCATTGTGTTTGCTGACTCTGCATCCTCCTGTGTAATCCTGTTGCTCAGATCCTCTGCCCTCCATGCAATGGGTAACTTCAGCAGCAGAGAGCCTTTTCTATTCATGAAGCCTCCCTGTGGAATTTATTGCCTTGATTGTGAATGGTTCTCAATCGTGTCATAAGCCTCCATATTATTGGGCATTCAATTCATTGTTTCTGTTGTTTGGAATGGATCAGGTCTCCTATTCTTTCAATACCTCATTTCCGTGACTATACATTGTTACATGCCACTCTAATGGCCAGGAGTTCCAGCACTTACCCAGGGTTCGGTTTCCTTCAAATGAAGGTCAGTAGAGGCTCTGGTGTCTTTAGGTTATATGTTTTTATTTGCATGGACAGGCTGAGTCCCCCCAACCCCAGGTGACGCCCGAGCGGAATAATGACTCAAGACAATGTGCTATGGGATTAATACTAATCGGACAGTTTTGAAGAGAGTGCATGTCGGATCTTGTCTTCAGTTTTCCTTTTTCTGGGATCCGTCCCTTGGAGCTCTCCGGGCCCCAAGCTATTATCTGGCTCTGCTCAATGACCCACCCCTGCATCATGGTGTTCACCTTCTGGTGCCGAATATATCGGTCTTTATGCCTCTGTGCTTTTATGTTTGTACATCCTTTATGGGCTAATAGCCGTAAAAAGTAAAAACTAAAAACTATGGGATTAAAATTGGCCACAACTTTATTAAGTTTCAGATGTAGGGAGACATTGGCTCAGGCACTGGGCGTTTATCCTTCCCAGTCCCCCAGCCAGGGATCTGGGAGACATCAGGGTTATCCAGAATGTGTGGGGATTGGGCTGGCTCTGGAGAACATCTGTTCAAACAGAGAGCCCCCCCCATTTCACCGCTGTTGGAGGGGAGAGCAATGACAACCTCTCAGCATATGGCCAATGCCTCACCTAAAGACCCCTTTAATGGGGAACCTTAGTATCACAGCCGCAAGGAGGCATGGGTCACCGCTTCATGCCCCCCCCCCCCGCCATTTAGGAAGACAAAGGATTCTGCCCAAGGCCTGAAACTGCCAAAGTTGTGACATTTTGCTACGGGAAAGGTAAAACCTGCCAATGCAGGAAAATTCCTTTCCGGCCCTTCAACAGCAACCCTGACATAGCAGCGCCTGCGTACCTGTGGGGAAAAGGTTACCCTGCAAAAGAAGACTTCACTAAGGGAGGGCAAGGTGGGAGAAGCTCTGGAGCCAACTAACGCTTTGCAGGTAAGATTCACCTTCTGTTGTGTGGGCAGGGCGGTCCCTCCCCTTTCCTGGCCGATCCCCTGGCAACGCCTCAATTGGCTGAGGTAGGTGGAGACCTCCAGGTATCCAGCCTGGGGAGGATGAAGCCAGCCCGAACTACCAGGAGTCGCACTGGGATCTGGGGAGCTGCGCAAGATCATGCAAAAGGAGCCCCCATTTGATGTGGGGAGCGGGCATTACAACCTGAGCCTATGCTGGAGGGGCTCATAGCATTAGCACTCCAAAAGCCCAGCACAGAGCAAATATGTCCTGTCTCCCCAGCTCTCTCGCACACAACTGTAGCAGTTAGTGAGGTGTGGGAGGAAAGACCCACTCATTTGTTCTATGGCACAGAGCAACTTCTTCGTTTGTGCTAATTGTGGTGCTTAACTATTGAGCCAAGGTCATTGCCTTAATAAAGGAACGGGTTTGGCAAGCTTGCTCTTATATATTCTATCTCCACAGATACAGGATCCCAAGAACTGGAAGGGTCTCAGGGTCTCATCCAGACAGACTCCCCCTCCCGACGTGTGTGTGTCCTTGTTAGCAGGGATGTGATTTTGATAGGAGTATGGCAGTTTCCATACATCCAGCCAAAAATATACTTCCAGCCTGCGTTAGTTCATTTCTTTTGTCAGATAACTACGCTTCCTACAAGCCTTTTAATCTGAGGAACAGAAGCTGATGCAACAGCAAGAAACAATTGGTGGATGATATGAGCAAGTCACCCAGAAAATGAGAAACACAGAAACTGAATACTGAGAGCTAAGCCAAAGGAAGGAGAAAGTGAAATGATAGCAAATATCCAGAAAGCTCATTTTATTTCCATGTGTTGCTGGCCTACAACTCCCATCAGTCCCAGCCAGCATGGCCAATGGTCAGGGATGATGGGAGTTCTACTCCTACAACTAGAGGGGAAGGGAGACCAGATGACTGGCAGCAGCTCTCCACATTTCAGATAAGGACTTTCCCCATCCCATCTTGAGAAGCCAGGTCATCATTTCTTTTCTTCCCCTCCTTGCAATATTTGTTTCTCGCCCTAACACTACTTTCACTTCAGAGAGCAATACACACACGCAATCAGTGATCAGAGGGACATTTCTAAAGGATGTATCTGCAGGTGGCATAAAGCTGCTACTGTAACCATGAGAAAAATGTCAGCCACTAAAACTATTAGAAACACTACATTAGATTAGAAAGCTTGTCTGCTCCACGTCATGTAGCAGGCAGCCTGTCACTGGACTTAAATTTTGGATGGTATGTATAAAATTCTGGCTGTAGCTAGCAGTTCATCAAATATTCAAATACAGACTTTCCAGAGCACACATTTATATAAGGATTCAGTTAACCACTAAAATCACACACACACACACACTTAACAAAAAAAGTAATTTTTATGTTGCAAAGCCTTTCTCATCAACCAGGTTGGTTGGTTGGTTGGTTTTAAATGCAATATCTGAATTTATGTATGTGTATATACATATGACAGGGACGCGGGTGGCGCTGTGGGTTAAACCACAGAGCCTAGGACTTGCCGATCAGAAGGTCAGTGGTTCGAATCCCCGTGACAGGGTGAGCTCCTGTTGCTCGGTCCCTGCTCCTGCCAACCTAGCAGTTCGAAAGCACATCAAAGTGCAAGTAGATACATAGGTACCGCTCTGGTGGGAAGGTAAACGGCATTTCTGTGCGTTGCTCTGGTTCACCAGAAGCGGCTTAGTCATGCTGGCCACATGACGCGGAAGCTGTACGCCGGCTCCCTCGGCCAATAAAGCGAGATGAGCGCCACAACCCCAGAGTAGGTCACGAGTGGACTTAATGGTCAGGGGTCCCTATATACATATGACAGGAAGTAAAGAGTCAAAGGTTCAGAAAATGGCCTTTTTGGAGCTCCCCTAACAGTGCTTATGGGGAAATGATCTGAAGTTTTCTAGAACAAAGAAATCCTCTTATTTTTCAGAAGTCTTTGTTGAAGCAGGACAGAAGGGTCTGTCTCAAGAGTTATGCAAAAAATCAATAATTCAAAAAAAATTCAAAGTGAATGAAGTTCTTTGATGACGCGATTGAAGTTCTTTGACTGCAATCAGGTACACAATGGTGATGCCACAAGATAACTGAAGCTGCTGATTCAAGCACTGGTCGCCTCTTCATTGCAGAATAACTTCCTTCCTTCATCACACTATCAGCAAAAAAGGCACAGTGATTACATTCTTTGGTCCGCTTCTCCAAACTGATTTCCCAATTAAGTCTGCAGGGGTGGTGATTGTGAGAGACAAGGCCTCAGTACAGATAGAGATGATAGATAGATAGATGATAGATAGATAGATAGATAGATAGATAGATAGATAGATAGATAGATGGATAGATAGATAGATGATAGATAGATGATAGATATAGATAGATATGATAGACAGATAGAGCACAAATAAAGCATAGTAATATGTTAACAGAGAAAAAATATTAATATACATTAAAATCATAGGAAAATAAAAGACCTTTTCTTGGCAACAGAAGGATAAGAATATTGGCACCAAGTAGGCTTCTTGCGAACAGAGCATTTGACGAATGGGTTGCTACCACTGAGAAGGCTCTTTTTCTGTGATCATCACATGTGGAGGATAGCCTTTGAAGATGAACTCAGTATGTGAGCAGTGATAGCTACAGGTACATGGGCTTTAATTTGTATAGGACCTGAAAGCAGGATTGGGTGACCTGGAACTGGACTACAACTCCCATCAGCCCCAGCCATTGTCCATGCTGGCTGAGGCTGATTGAAATTAGTGTCCAGCTTCTGGAGAACTATAGGTTTCTTGCCTCTGAAGTTGAGCACCAACACTTTACTCAGAAAATGGATCAGTAGCCAGAAATGTCCTTTCACTGTTCCCCCAGACCAATTCCTGAACAGCCTGGAGAAAGTATACTGAAATAAATGACATTTCTGAGCAGTTTTCCAAAACAGCTCCACATATAACATATTACAGTAGACAATCCTTTATGTTAACACAGCATGTAGCTACGCTATTAAAGACTAAGAAATATGCAATGTCCGATGTGTTTCACCTTCCACAGAGACAAGGGAATATAACTTCTTCAGATTTTTCAGATGTTATACTTATTTGCCCCTGAACAAAGGGTTGTTGTGGCCCCCTTTTTTCTGCTAGTTTAACTTGTGCCTTGTTTCAGTATGCTAAATCCCACTTTGAGTATATATTTGCATAAAAGAAGTCTGTGCAGTGGTACCTCGGGTTACAGACGCTTCAGATTACAGACTCCGCTAGCCCAGAAATAGTACCCTGGGTTAAGAACTTTGCTTCAGGATGAGAAAAGAAATCATGCCCCGGTGGCAGCGGGAGGCCCCATTAGCTGAAGTAGTACCTCAGGTTAAGAACAGTTTCAGGTTAAGAACGGACCTCCAGAACGAATTAAGTTCTTAACCCGAGGTACCATTGTAAATGGTAGGAAGAAACATTTGACACTATTATTTGAAGCATTGCAAGTACATCTGTAATATATTGGAATGCATCTTAAAATCACATGATGCTTGGGTTATTTGTGCTCCCTACTGTTGGGACAGACATATCACATTTTCTTTGAAAGTAGTGAACCTCACTAAGCTAGATACCAAAAATATAGATTATACTTCCCTATTCCATGACTCAAAGCTAATATTTCTCTACTCTCCCAGGTCTCCTGGGGTGGGATCAATTTCAGAGCGTCTACTTTATCAACCCCAAAGTGTAATATAATAAAAATTAAAAAATAAACGAGATGGTCATGCAAGATGTAGTCATAGAAAATCATTAGCACCAATGTGGAAATTTCTGCTGTGCTACATGACATAGCAGAAGCAGTCATATTTTCACTTTCTGCCAGGACATGCTCTGGAAATCATAGTTTGTGTAGGTAGAAGGTTGTGCCAGGAAAGTTCTCCAGGGGTTTGGATATGAACTTTGAGAGCTCAAGGTACCCTTCATATGGGAGGTAAGCTTTTAAAACCCTAGACTTTTTCTACATCTTGGATTTAAAAAATAAATAAATAAAAATGAGCCAAAGAAGAATTCCCAGCTTGCCCCCATCAGCTCTTGCCTCTTCCCACAAACTCTCCCCAAAAGCTCCTTGGCAAGCAGTGGTGTTTGGAGCAGCAGTAGGTACAAAGAAAGAGGAAAGGAAGGAAGTTTGCCCTTTTCCTCCCTTCTTCCCTATCTATCTGACATAGGTTAAAAGAAAAGAAAAGGGTAAAGAACCCCTGGATGGTTAAGTCCAGTCAAAGGTGACTGTGGGGTGCAGCACTCATCTCGCTTTTCAAGCCGAGGGAGCCAGCGTTTGTCCACAGACAGCTTTCTGGATCGTATGGCCAGCAGGACTAAACTGCTACTGGTGCAACAGAAGACTGTGACAGAAGCCAGAGTGCACCCGATCAGCAAGCCCAAGAGGCTCAGTGGTTTAGACCACAGTGCCACCCATATCCCTCTCTTCCTGACATGCTGAGGCCTAAAAGAGGTAATCCTCCTAAGGGCTGCAGCAGATATAATTATATACAACCTCTCACTCCACCCAGCATATATTCTTTTATTTGTTTTATCTTGCGAATCCTAGTTATATGATCACTTATTATCTGTCCACTCTTGGGCAAAAAAGACCAGTTCCTTGTAACATGCATTTGTATATATTTTGTTCATCCTCCAAACCTTTCCTTTGGTTTCTCAGCTGTTTCAGCTGCTCCTTCTGTTCAACAATTTCATTAATGAGGTCCACAAGCTGAAAGAGGAAGTTGGATGGATCTGACCTTTGCTTAAATGGGGGCTTCTTAATGACTGTCTGAGGCAATGCCATATAAAGGCTTGGATCCTGAGATAAGTTAACTTCAGAAGGTTCATGCAATGACATTTTCCCCATCCCTTCTTTACGCTAGGAACTCCCTGCACCCCAGCCCACAGTTTCCATGAGTACCCTCCTCCCCAGTGACTTCAGAAAGCTTCCAAGGGATGTAAGTGGTTGCAGCAGAAAGGAGGAGGCAAGGAACTTTTATTCTGTGAATGTGCTTAGGTTAACTTATCTTATGATACAAATCTATATAAACAATTGCCTAGGATAGTCAAGGTTCACTTGTCTTGGAAATTATATCTGTATTATTTATTGGCTGCCCCATAACAGAACAAATTTTTTAAAAAGGGTCTCTGGGTGACTGTCAAAAGAATGCAACAAATCAAAAGTATACAACAGATTGCAACACCCCAGCATCATACATGTTCAGCACCTGTTGGGTTTACCTATTTTGAGCTCCGAGGCTTTATTAAAACTGGTGACGTGTCTGCACCAGAGCAGACATGTCAGCAGGCTACGTTGTGGGGCTTTGGATTCTAAACAATGAAGCCAATGACACAGAGGAGTAAATTTAGAACCCATATGGTATGAAAAGTAGGGAGTATTGCACAGTGGACAATGGCTTCCTATTTGCTTGCAGCTCTCAGCCGCCAGGAGGACACACATCTAGGAGGATTACTCAAAAATGCTTGACTGATGGATGCATTTGCTGATTATCATTTCCACACTTCTTTTCCCACTTACAATAAAATTGCTTCCACTGCAACTCTGTGCCCACTTATTTGTACGTTAGCCCCATTTAACTCAAAGTAGACTTACTTCTGAGATATAAAACCACCCTGTAAAATGAGTCAGAGCATTTAGAATCACAAGCTCATGTTAAATTTTTTTGTGTATTCAGATTTATTCTTCTTTTTAAGTTCCAAGCTACTGTTTGTTTATCTTTTAACCTATTTGGGCAAGATTTCCTGTCATGAATGGGGCATTTTGGGCAATATGTCTAACTGTGCAGCCACAGTTTGTTTCTTTGCTGCTTTTATTTGCCTTTGCTGTTTACTATTTTAAGCATTTTCGATACTTGGGTATTAGGTCTGTGCAACTTGGTTAGGACAGCTCCAGCACATGCTGTGCATCCATAAGATCACAGATTCAATCACTAGCATCTTCTGTAAAGATTCTTAAACAGATCGGAGACCCTTGGACCTGAGATTCAAATGGGCCTTACATGGTTCTTAACTAAAACTTTAGATATTTGCAAACTACCTCCATGTTGCTCTCTATGGATTCTTATTCTGTACTACTCAGGTGGTTAGAGGACAGTGCTGTTAATGCCAAGGCTGCAGGTTCAATCCCCATATGGGACAGCTGCATATTTCTGCATTGCAGGGGGTTGGACAGGGTGATCCTCAGGGTCCAATTCTACAATTCTATGATTTTACAGACAGGGTCTTTCTCACTAAAAAAATAAATCAACTTTTTTCTTTTTTTAAAAAAAGCCCCTCACACTATTAAAGTTCAGTGTCACAATACTACCTCTAAGTATGATTGCACAGAAGATGTCAAATTGAATTATATTTTGCCCAGTCTATTGTGGCTCAACCACTCTTCCTTTCTGAATCAATTCCTGTATGTTACTCTGGGCAAAGTCAAGAGTAGCCTTTCCTCTTCTGTGCTTCAGAATGAACAGTTCCAAGGAGCTTTTGTTTACTGTACTCAAAATTGTCTCTCCAAATTATGTCCCTATTTGACATCAGCTAGTCTATATTTGGTACATTACCATACCAACAAATGTTATTGTCTCTTTTCACTGGTGGTGAACAATTTGTTTAGCAGACCACTAATTTATTTATTTATGTGCATATGTGCACAAGCACACATGCACTCTCATTTCAATTAAAATTGCAGATTTCTCAAAATACAGCTGAAGCACACC
Organism: Podarcis pityusensis; assembly: GCF_964106645.2. NCBI lineage: Eukaryota > Metazoa > Chordata > Lepidosauria > Squamata > Lacertidae > Podarcis > Podarcis pityusensis. The sequence continues at coordinate 45,586,560 of NC_138029.1, read as the reverse complement.
TGAACTTAAGAATGTTAGGGGGAAAGAAAAGCCCTGGTGGGTTAGACCAAAGGCCCAACTGGCCCAGTATTCTGTTCCCACCATGGCCAACTAGGTAACTGCAGGAAGCCCACAAGGAAGACATAAGTTAAACAGCACTTTCCCAATTTTGTTGCCCAGAAGCAAATTGCCTCTGATGATGGAGGTAATCCAAATTGATATCAGTATGTCACCTGCATGACATAGTAGAGGAGGCACTTGAGCTGATAATGGAGATTTTGATTAAAAATCACAAAGTATTCATAAAAGTCTTCTTCTACAGTGCCTCACATCCATCTTTGGACATACACCTCCCCTGCCTTCAGTGGATTGAGAAAAGCAACATCTGTCAAATGTATAAGCCAGTTAAGTGAATGTCACACCATTCTGATTTGTCCAAACAGGCCAGCCTTGCCATTAGGCAGAGTAAGGAAGGTGCTTCAGGTAGCTGGCTTTGGATGTCACAAAACAATAGGAATTGGTAGTTGCTTACTACTACTCTATTTTTATTTTTTAAATCTATTTAATTTATTATTTTCTTTCTGGTACAGTGGTGCCCCGCAAGACGAATGCCTCGCAAGACGAAAAACTCGCTAGACGAAAGGGTTTTTCGTTTTTTGAGCTGCTTCACAAGACGATTTTCCCTATGGGCTTGCTTCGCAAGACGGAAACGTCTTGCAAGTTTGTTTCCTTTTTCTTAAAACCGTTAATACAGTTGCGACTTGACTTCAAGGAGCATCTCATAGAACACGGTGTGGTAGCCTTTTTTGAGGTTTTTAAAGACTTTGGTGATTTTTGAAGCTTTTCCAAAACTTTCCCGACACCATGCTTCGCAAGACGAAAAAAATCGCAAGACGACAAAACTCGCGGAACGAATTAATTTCGTCTTGCGAGGCTCCACTGTATTTTTTAATCTCAGGTGCCAATTTAACTTGGCCATCCTGGAGGTGGAAACACACCAGTAGGCGTGCCAGACTGGCCCCACCAGTGCCTTTACATCCACATAGGGTGATCACTCTACCTTCCTTGTTTGCATCATAGTGACATCCACTTACTCCCTACAATCTACCTAGAGGTGAACATTCAGAGCTCTTCTGATGAGGATGTCAGAAAATGTGGTTTATTAGTTCTGAGAGAGTATTAACTCTGGACTAAGAAGACCTGGCCCAGCCATAAAGCTCTATGTCCCAACCTAACATACTTAATACGATTGCTGAGAATAAAATGGGATCACCCATATTGGCAACTCCAAGATTTTTAGGATGAAAGGTCATACTGCAAAAGAAAATGTCAATCTTAGTACTCTAAGAGTCCTCTTCCATAGTTGTTCTTTCTACCTGTGATCTTCTGTGATGTAGTACAGAGGGGAATGAAGCTGTGGAACTAAATACAGAGCAGAGGAATGACAACATTTTATGGACTACTAGACTAACACATGAACTCTCCTTGCTCTGGTAAGTGAATGGTGTGATATATGGCCTTGATCTTCCCAGTTCCAAGCTTCTGTTCTAAGTGCTATTTAAATGATAGTTCCTATTATTATTATTATTATTAAAAATCGAGTTCGTTGTTTGTCTTGCAAGAGCTGAAATATCTGTTATGTCAAGGTAATTACAACAATTCCAGACTTGGTTTATTTACTTACATAATATTTATAGCATCTAGCTTTTAAAAAAGAAACATACTGTAAACAGTAGCATAATATTGGGAATCAATTAACTACTACTAAACCCATACATTGGGGAAGGAGAACATGTGGCATTCCAGATGTCACTGGACTACAGCTCCCATCATGCCTGGCTATTGGCCATGCAGATTGAGGCCAATGGGAGCTAGAGTCCAAGAACATTTGGAGGTCACATGTTCCTCACCTCTGCTATACATTATGCAGACCCAATTAAATACTAGCTTAAAGACATATATGTTTATTGAGTCTGCTGAATTGACCTAAAACTGTTCTCAATAGTTAACTGGATCCCTAAAAGTTGAAGCCACCTTAGAGAAGGTCCTGTACCAAATGCCTACCAGATTCTCCTCCTTTTGTGATGGAATTTTGAGCAAGGCCTCACCCTAAGATATCAGCAAGTGACTAGCATCATATAGAGAGACAAGCTCTGTCTATTCCATACAGGGTGCTAAAAAGTATAGCCCTTCCTAAATAATTTAATTCATCCATTGTTTCAATAAAAGCCAGTCTTACTTCAGTGACAAGATATAGATGGATAGATGGATAGATAGATATAAAGCATGCAAATATATTGCTACTTAGGTGTTTGCTTTGTGGGGCTTCTTTTCAGTGTCTCATGACTCAAAACCAGACCTACACACTCTTGAGTACAGTATTTCATCTCTGCTGTGACCAAGAATAAGTAAATTGCATTCTGCTTGAGGACAAATATGACCTTTAAACAAAAGTGAAACAAAAGTGAAAAGGTCATTGTAGATTGTGCTCTTCTTTAAAACAATGATAGATATAATAGAGGTAGATGATAGATGATAGATAGATAGATAGATAGAGATGATAGATAGAGATGATAGATCTATAATCTAGTATTAATTTTAAAATGTCAGAGGAAAGAAGAGATGAATGAAAAAGTAAATAGTGTTGCCTCTGGAAACAAACTTTTGCTGCATTTGTTTGATAATGCAGGTGTTTACTGCGCAGTGGCTTAATTTCCACAATGCTGTTTGCTATAAAGGTTGGTGCACATGGATGAACTGCTCCTTCATTTAAAAAACAAACATTATTCAAAGTTACTGCATTTTCTTTTCTTTTTTCCTGAGCCCTTCATATCCAAAATTATATTCCCTTCTTGTTTTCACAGCACCAAAATCCTGTCACCAAAAACAGTCCTGATGAAAATCCAATTAAACACCTACGTTTTAAATCAGTGATTACTGAATTAAGCTACTAATCAAACCCATTAATTGATTAAGGCTTTCAGGTTTACTGACGGTAGTCCCTGTTTGTCAAGCACTTTATTAGCACTCCTGGCTCCACTTGAGTGATATCCATCCCACCTCTTGAGAAGATTATGCATTGGTTCAGATATTAACACATCGTAATCTCTTCTTCATGCAGTTGGATTCGAATCTCGGGATTTTGTGAGAGTTTACCAATGCACATAGGAAACCACATGTCAGGTATATACGTAAGAAGCCCAGGAAGCAGGCATGCCATGTAAGAAGGCAACAGAATACTAATGTACATTAAATCCTATATGAAGGGAGGGGGTTGCAAGGAAAATAAAATAAAAGTGACAATTGGAGCTGACAGATTAACATTGCTTGTTTATTCCTCTGAAAAAATGAAGGATGAGGCACCATGTGAGAGATTTCAGTGAAAATCTCTGAACTATGGGGATAGACAGGTACTTTCATTTGGGAGCCTGCTTGGCATTTTAAACAGTATCCATCTTTGCTATTATGCATCACTCAGCATCTGGGTTGCAATTTGTATCAACCAATGCATCTTCTGCCAGATTCCCATAATCCTCCCACCTCCAAAACATGGTGAAGTAAAAAAAGAAATTGACAAAATCAACCAAGATCAACCAATGGTCTGTTTAAATATAAGGCTACGCTCCTACCAAGCAAATGGAAACAAGGGTGCTGGACAAAATATGGAGGAAGCAGAGGGCTAGCAAGCTGAATGGAAAGAGGCAAAAGGAAATAGGAGAACAAGTGACAAAAGCCTAAGAAGCAAAGGATTGCTGAAGGGGGGATAGGAACAGTAAGCAATAGACAAGAAACACAGAACTGAAGAAAGAAAACATTTCTTGATTTATAAGAACATCTAAAAAAGAATAATCAGAGCTAAGTGCTAGATTGTGAGTGTGACTCAGACTCTTATGCTGAATGTCAGGGACCAGAAAAAAACTCTCTAGGGAATTAAAGTACCAGAAGTTCACTATAAGACAAGATGGAAATACAGGTCAGTCTCTTTCCTTAAAGGTGGGCGTGGGAAAAACAATGTTCTTTGGTTTTTAATGAGCTGTTGTTACAATTGTGTAACAAGCGCAGCAAGCATTTGGGTGTGTTCATATACACCCTGCTGAGAGGTTTAGGATCTTTCATTGGAGTTATAGCACACACTTGTCTATGAGTATGTGTTAACCCTTAACCTTATGCCCCTATGTCAATCTTATGCTCATGCCATGATCTACAGAGATCTACAGATTCGCATACTCCTGTTCAAACCATAGAACAGCAACAGAAATATTGCCCATTAACACATCATAATCACAAGCAGGGGCAGAGGAAGGGGATGCAGTGGATGCGGTCCACCCCGGGTGTCACCACTGAGGGGGGTGTGACAAAATGCCAGGTGGCACTCATTGTGGGGCCTGCAGCATGCCTGAGCCACGTGTCTCTTCTGGGAGAGACACAGTGGCTTGAGCGCACACAGGCTCCACGCTGCCCAAATGGTCCGCCCACTGCCTCCCCCCCAGCTGTAGGGCGGCTGAGTGGGAGGAGGCAGGCAGACTCCAGAGGCCCGGCGGTGCACCTCAGCCCTGGGCACGCTGCCCCAGGTGCCCAAGTGACTTCCTCCGCCACTGATCACAAGCAATATATTTCTTTATCAAATACAGAAATTGTGTGCATTCACTGTACATACTCATACAAGCAGTCTTCAAAGGGCATTGAACACATGCTTTGAATGGACTTTTGTGCATTGCTTTCTTATTGAGGTATATGTTATTTAGCTCTGACAGGTCAATGTATGGGTTCTCACTACAACTGGAAAGTTTGTGACATGTGTTACATATGCAGCAAGTTTGTTAACTTACCAACAACACAACAGAATAGCATATTTTACCAAATTGCCAAACAAGCTTTTTAAAAAACCAAAAAACTAAAAACCCATCACACAGTCTTTTAAAATGCACTAATACTGTATAAATCTGTGATTTAAACTAAACTATTGTTCTAACTCTCTGGACACAAAAGGTTATGCCCTAACAAACGTGCTACAAGACAGCTGTTTTTACCTTTAGACAGTTGATAAAAACTTGGATCCAATATGAAACTGGATATATATTTGAAATGCCCCCCCAAAAAAACATTGGGACATAATACAGCCCATTAGGCATATTCTTACCTATCTACTCTTGTAGCCAATCAAGTTGTTCATAGAAACAACAAAAAATTATCTATTACCGTACTTCAAAGTAATATGAAGTTGCAATTCTATAGTCAGCCAGATATTGCCATCTTTCCCCCCTTATTATTTCACTAAAGCACCTTTATCTAATTTTGATACTTCTCCATATCTGTGCAGCACTCACATCCACCTGAATTGGCATTAATTTGCAATCATGCTCACTGAAGGCTCTGTGCACCTCACCAGCACATCAAATGTCAATAAAATCCATTAGCTTATTCTCAAGTAACACATGAGTGCAGCAACTGAGACTAGTTTTAGAAGGGTTCAGGTCACAATTTGAATTTATTCTGTAAGAACCAAAGTAGACATGACAGCACCAGACCCTTTTGTTTAATTCCAGGTCCCTCTGTATAAAAACATGTCATCCTGGGATACGTGAGGGACACAACGGTATACAATTACAAAAAAAAGTAGAGATGCTCTAGCACTTAGCTACATAAATTCCTTACTCTCACTAAAACCAATGAAACAATATTATTATTGATACATTTCCCTGAAGTATCAGGATGCCTTCAGGCAGGCTTTGGAAGCAGTTAAAAAAACAAAAAGGGGGGAAAGATACAAATTACAAGACACAAAAGGAGGGAAGATACAAAGATACAAATTAGTTTCAGTTTAGGACAGTTTACTGGGCTTGCAGAGTAAGGATTGTATATGTGTGGTGCAACCCTACGCATTTTTACTTAGAAGTAATATTTAAGGGAAGTTGCTTGCTATGCCATTGAAGGGGGGGGGATCATTTTATATTGAAACTGTTATGCCAAGACTTCACAGCCAAATGGGCAACTTTCCTGTCTTTGACAGAATCTCAACTTATAAACATTGTGATAGCTTTTGAAAAACTGTTGGAATGCTCAATAATAAGAACCACCACACTAACTGAGCTACATGATGTCAGAGGCCCCACGGCCCCATGTGCAGTACAGTCTAGATATGATCAGAAGACCTTCTCATCTTGCCTCCCTTTCTTCTTCTCACTGCATATGGAGCTAAGATGGTAATGATTTATTGAACAGATCCTTCTAGTTATCAATAAATACTTGCTCATGAGGTTACTAGCAACACAAGGTTAAAAAATATAATACATAATAATTGAAACCAACAAATAGAAGGCAACAAAAAACTTTCATGGCAATAAAGCAGTGCTCCTCTCCCCCCCCCCCCCATGTAGGCCACATGAAAATTGCTGAGGATCATTACAGACCATGTAATGATTTTTCTGCCTGCTGTGCTAGATATTGTATGATTTTTAACTGGATACGCTGAGTGATGCTCGCTAACCACTGGTGGTCTACACCCAGCCCATGGACGTTTCAGGAAAGCCTCCCTGGGAAAACTATTTCATGGCTAGGGTGCTACTGCCAGCCCTGTGCCTTCAACCCCACTGCAGGTATCTCCCTGGCAGCCACATGTCACACTTCACTTGCAAGGGGACCAAGAGCAGGGCCTCCAAAGAGGATCTTAAGTTTTGGGTACACATATATGGGAAATGGCCTTTCAGGCCCCAAGTCCAATGCCAGGTCAAAGCCTGCAAGAACTCATACTCTTTTAAGAACTGCACAAGGAAAACATTGAAACAGATGGATTTTTCCTTTTTTACTAGCCTTCCCAAGCCTGGTGCCCTCCAGAAGTTTTGAACTACAGCTCCCATCAGCACCAGTCAGCATAGGAATTGTGGTAAAATATACCTATAATGCACAAGTTCCCCCAATAGTTGGGGAAGACTATTCTGTACAATACTTCAAGGAACAGGGTACCAGGAGTCTGGACATGGCAATGCGCAGAAAGAGACTAGAAGGGGAAGCTAGAGACACATGGAAAAATTGTCATGCAGTGGTTTTCTGGCTCTTACCTTGGCTAGCCAGATGCAGCAGAAGAGAGGAAGGGGGTGTTGCTAGGCAACAGCCTCATGTCTGTAGAGTCCTTCTCTCCTGTAGGTGGAGAAAGAAGGTAAGAAAGGACATGAGGCAAGTATGACCTAGGACAACAAATGTTTTCCCTCAACCACCTAACCTCATACCTATAGTCACATACTAGCAGTAAGTAAATCAGAGAAACGTATCATTGACTGTCACCATGTCAGCTGGACCTTAATAATTAACACTCATTAATTTTTATTTTTATTTTGCCCACCAGACATTTTGGTAATAACCCAATCCTTCACAAAACCCCAACATAACCACTTGATATGTTCTGCTGTGCTCTATGATATTAGTAAGTTTTCACAGTTTGGATTTGGATTTGATATCCCGCTTTATCACTACCCGAAGGAGTCTCAAAGTGGCTAACATTCTCCTTTCCCTTCCTCCCCCACAACAAACACTCTGTGAGGTGAGTGGGGCTGGGAGACTTCAAAGAAGTGTGACCAGCCCAAGGTCACCCAGCAGCTGCATGTGGAGGAGCGGAGACGCGAACCCAGTTCCCCAGATTACGAGTCCACTGCTCTTAACCACTACACCACACTGGCTCTTGAAACACAGGCACTTGAAACAAAAACTTCATTTTATTATTAGTATATCCCTTCACCTAGAATTTGAAACCTAAAAGAAAAGACTGTTTCCAAATCAGGCTAAACAAGGAAGATTCTTTTATCTCAAAAGTTCATAAAGAGAAAAGGAAACATGCATGCTCTAGTTACCCACTTTTAGAAGTCCTATAGAGGCCATTTCACTGCCCAAGAAGGCTTCCATTGCATGAGCTGTAGGCCAACCATGTGCTCCATTGGGCAGAAAAGAGAGAAAGCAGGAAAAGAACCACAGAGAAGCTATTGCATCCATCCTTTGATAGGGAAAAGCCTTCAGGATTGTGCAAAACAGAACCCACACATAGAAGCGGACACGGAGCAATGGATCCAAACTACAAGAAAGAAGATTCCACCTAAACATTAGGAAGAACTTCCTGACAGTAAGAGCTGTTCGACAGTGGAATTTGCTGCCAAGGAGTGTGGTGGAGTCTCCTTCTTTGGAGGTCTTTAAGCAGAGGCTTGACAGCCATATGTCAGGAGTGCTCTGATGGTGTTTCCTGCTTGGCAGGGGGTTGGACTCGATGGCCCTTGTGGTCTCTTCCAACTCTATGATTCTATGATTCTATGATTCTACATACCTTTGAAACAACCAATAGCTTATAAAGCCATGATGCAGTGGCCATGAAAAGTCAGTGAGAAGTGAAGAAGGCACAGGTTACACCAAGAACCCAAGTAAGTGAAACATACTTTTGACTGGTGACAAACTTACTAACAGTTGAAACAGAAATTCAATGAAGGGTAGAATTTCTATCTGACAATTCTCTCGCCCAACCAGACCCTCCAGCTACTGCTGAGGTGACATATATAGGAAACCACATTCCCTTGGGATGGGCAGGTTATTGGCTGCCTCTTAAAATTGAGTTTAGGCCTTTTAAAAATAAACTAAAAGCCAATAATAACAAGCTGACCAAACCTTAGCTTTCAAACATGGCCAATACTGACTCAGTTCATCAGAGCAAATAGGCAAGAGTATTGCCAATTAGCTTGCAAAGGAGCCGAGATGTACTGCAACATATTGCACTTTGATTTAGCCAACTCGATTCTTGAACAGCTTAATAGCAAATAAGGCTGTTGAGGAAACTTCAGTAGAGGTGAAATTGATAGGAACAAAAGCAAAGGTCACATTTGACAGTGGGAAGGAGGCATCAGTTTTTAGAAGTGGCTCCCACTCAACCCAAGAGGGTTGGCAGGTTTTGTATACCACAGAAAATGAAAGAAGATTGCAATGCAAATAGAACAGAGGAAAATAAATTCTTAAGAGTCACTAATGAATTGCTGTTGCACATTTTTTAAAAGCAACTATTCCAAAGATGACAACTAAAGAGCCAGGGGAAAAAGGTTAAAATTCAAACCTGAAAGCAATTGCTGCTGAACAATTTCCACCCACCAACTGCATTTCATGGAAACTATACCAAAATGAATGCAATTGTATAGCAGGTAGCACTGGGTAGATGTCACTCAAGGTGGTTTAAAAAGTGCAGATGTTTGGCAGGTAATTTGATCCTGTGGATCAACTTCAGTGGCATAAACAATGTACCATGCTTGCTGCTGTTTATATGTCTCCTGGATGTGTCCACAACCAAAATACATGGTTTTAGCACACCTCCCAGGTGAGCAACAAGATGGGGGGCAGGAAGGGGAACAGAGAAGGCTGAATTACTCATCTCTGTCATTTGAACATTATGCTAAGGAGGCTGTCAGGCATCCAAGTTATTCAACCCTGGCTGCCCCTAAGCAGGGTACTCAGTCGGAAAACGTGTAAACATCTCAGCTGAAGGATAGCTTCTAGTACAGCCAAGGTGCTCCCAGTTTGAAATAAAGTTTGTGCCCAACCAGCTAATTCTGCCCCCAGCTGATTGTTGACCTTCAAAAAGGTCAAAGGGAAACAGTTTATTTCCTGTCAGTTTCTCCCGTCCCCATATTCAGTGGGGAGACATGCATTTATGTTAGCTGAATGGCAAGTTTCTGGAAGGCTGGGGAAGAAGATGACTTTGCTCCCCAGCCACACCCCAGCTCCTTCCTTAGCTACTTCTCATATAGCCTTTGGTCAGATGGCATGGAGTTAAGGATCTCCACACAGCCTCCCCAAGGCAGGAGATCAGATGAGTTTCAAGTTTAAAATGGATCCTGTGGGAAATATAGTGGCAGAAGATTCAGTCATGTGCATAGCTCAAACTTCACAGGATTAAACTTTGAAGCCATTTCGGAGGTATGCAAAGAGTTATGAATTTGGGAGCTCATCCATATAGAGGATGAGGTATCTATAGAGAGTATCCATAACCAAAAAGAAGAAAGAAAGACGTAGCCTCAGAGTCAATTTGTAAAGTTCAAAATTATACCCAGGAAAACTTGCATCAGGAATCTGTTCAGGTTGCTGTCTTCCATGGCTGCTTGTCCAATAGCCAGGAAATCCAGAACAATATTCTTAGTTGTTGTTGCCAGCTGGTTCAGTATGCACATATGTTTTTTTCTAGCCTCCTCCCTGCCTGAAGATAGTTGTCCCAGGGATATTTCCCCCCTGTTCAACTTTGCCTCTTTCATGCTGCTTTTCACCACTTAGCTTTTCATGCTCCTAGAAGCTGTTTCCACTGTTGTGGCACGCCAACTTTAGCCTGGACCTCTTGTTGCATGACGCTTTAACTCGGATTCCCCATTCCTCCTATCTTGGCAGAGCAACAACTCCCTTTACATATATCACTTCCCTTTCCAACAGTATCCCTTGCAGCTTCAGAAATCCCCATAGTTCTGCAGAGTGGCTACTAGGTCACATGGATTGAGTATGTTCCGAGCCAGCTCCTCCTCCTTGCTGTTGGAAATAACCTGGCCAGTAAAGGATTCAGGGGATTTTGAATGTTTCTCATCGTTCCTGTGGTTAGGATCCCAAATGGAAGCTGACTAGTGTGGGGTGGGGAAACGGCGCTCTCTTGAACGCTGACAGCTGAAGGAGAGAGTCAAAGTGGATTGACCAGTGGAAAGTCCCTCAACGCTGTTTGGGGGCAACGGTGAATTCAGGGTGCTGTGAGCCAGCAACCCCCTCAAGATGAGCATATGCCAATCTATTGCCCACAGCTCCCCATTCATTCAAATGATGCCACATCAAATGATGTGGCTAGCTCAGTCAGTAGAGCACGAGGCTTTTAATCTCAGGGTTTGTGGGGTCGAGCCTCACACTGGGCGAAAGATTCCTGCATTGCAGAGGGTTGGACTAGTGATGGCCAAACTTGGCCCGCCAGCTGTTTTGGGACTACAGTTCCCATCATCCCTGACCACTGGTCCTGCTAGCTAGGAATGATGGGAGTTGTAGTCCCAAAACAGCTGGAGGGCCAAGTTTGGCCACGATCCTCCAATTCTATGATTTCCATGAAGGCCATTCCAACTGCTGTTTTGTTTTGTTTGGATCGCAAGGGGACTGTCTTCCAAGTACTGGGAGTTCCGATCTCAGGTCTGCCGCCCGAAGCCATTCGCAGACTCCGGAGCGCCGCTGCCAAACGAGTTGGCGCTACTGCATTGGGCGCGTGTGCGACGGACTGACTGCGCAGGAGAGACCCCGGACTCCCTGCCTTCCCGCTCGACACTTGCGCCACCATAAGAGGCGCTTGTGGAGTCCAAATAAAAAGCCTCAGTTTAAAGCGGGCTCCCCGTACCCTCAGGGACAGGACCTGAGGTAAAAAAAATGTGCTTCCCGGTGTGGACGACGCCGAGTCTCTTTTTGCTCTGCGGGGGCTGCCGTTCTCCCACCTGAGCTCCCACCATGTTCCTCGCTGCCTCCACTCCTTCCCCCTGCTTCCGCCCGCCTGGGGGCACCTCACACACACACACACACACACACCCCGCTATGCAGAAACGCGGGGAGTTCTCCTGCCTCACGCGGACATTTTGCGCCCCCCTTTCCGCCCGCCGCCTTGGCACTCAGCAGCGGTGGGCGGGCAGGACTGTGTTGCGCCACGCGAGGCCGCTTCTTCCCGCCTGCGGCCTCTGCTCTGGAGCAGCCCAGCGCCTCAGGTGAAGCGCCTCAGCTGAGAGAGAGAGGGAGCCGCCTCCCCTTCTCGGGCCGCGCCGCTGAGCGCTGCGGTAGCCCGTCTCCTCAGGCCGCCTCTGCGGTTGACAAGGCAGTGCAGCTAGACGTGCTCAACCAGAGAGCCAGGCTGCCGCCTCCGTCGCCGCTCTTCTTCCCGCCACGTCCCCCCGCTGTCGCCTCACGCCCGCTTCCCGCCAGGCCTGGGCTCCTGAAACGGGGCAGGCCTTCCCTGAGGAAAACGACCCCGCTTTGTTCATTCCGGGCAGCCGAGAGGCGCCTTCCTATTATGTTTGAAGCGGCCTGAGCTTGTTTGTGTGTGTGTGTGTTGTGTGCTTGTAATGGCAGTTTCGGGCTGGGGACGGCCCAGTGCGGGAGAATGGCTTCCAGCCTTTCCCGAAAAGCCGAGCCTAGGCAGCCAGCAGGCAAAAGGCGGGGAGGTGGTGGTGGTGGTGGTGGTGGTGGAGGCCGGGGCTGGAAACCCGCCTGCCGCGGTCTGTGTGTGCGGAATGACTAAACGTTTATTGAGGAGCTACCCGAGGCTCTCGGCGTCTCCTACACAAGCACAGTTCACCTCTCTCTGCCGCCGCCGCCGCCCCCCTCCGCCTCCCGCGGCGTGGAACGCCCCCCCCCCCTTCCGCCCCGTTCTCCTCTCCTCTCTCCCTGCTGCTGCTGCTGCTGCTTCTCCTCCTTCTCCTTCTCTCTCTCTCCCCTGTAGCGAATTAGAGATTTCGTGGCTTAATTGAGGAATCCAAGTGTTTCTTCCTAATTCCAACCTTCCCCCCCCCCCCCCGCGCGCGCGCTCCTCGCTTCTCGTGCTATCCCCGGCAAGGCGAGCACTTCAGCCCCGCACCCCGCATCCGTTCAATGAAGCAGCACAGATCCACGGCGGCTCCAAGTGGGTTTTTGCAGGACGAGAAGGAGGAGGAGGAGGAGGAGGTGGCGGCGGCGGCGGCGGTGGAGGAGGAAAGGAGCTGGCGGCGGCGGCAGCAGCAGCAGCAGCAGGCATCTTTGCAAGGAAGCCTTTCGGGTCTAGCTCGGCTTCTGGGGATTTAAGTGTCACTCAAAGCATCCCCAAATCAGCTCGCTGCTCCTCTGCGCTTTCTTCGCGGGCATCGATTCGAGCCCTGAGCGGTGCATTTCTGCAATTTCCTACCAGGGAAGGTAAGGAGGCTGTGAGTGCCAAATGCACCACGGCGGCGGCGGCGGCGGCAGCAGCAGCAGCAGCAGCAGCATGGTCACTGACAGCCTAGACTTCTCGTCCGGGTAACTTCCCCTCTTGCCCTCTTCCAGCCCCCCACCCCACCCCACCTTTCCTAGGAATGGTGGTGGTGCATTTAGGCACGATGTGGTGGTGCATTTAGGCACGATCGCCTTCTCGCATTGCCCCATCCCTTCTATAGATGCTCGATCTCCTTAGGTGGAATAATAATAATACAATAAAAACCGAAAAAAGAAAGACGTGGCCTTTTGTCTCAGCCTCTTTGCATGGTGTTAAGGCTCTGTAGATCCTACTTTTTACTTTTTTCCGGTGTAAAGAACCCTGAGCATCGCAGGACCCACGACGTCATCCAGCGATCCCCCGCTCTTAATTTCTGTGCCCCCAAGACCACCTCTCTCTCTCTCTCTCTCTCTCTCTCTCTCTCTCTCTCTCTCTCTCTTTTTCCAGGAGCTCAGGCAACCATCTCACCCCTACCAAGAAACTCGTCATCATCTCACATCCCCCCTTCCCCCAAATGCTATAGGCTGAGCCCTTTCCAGCCACCCATTGCTAACTCGGGCCCCCTCCCCCCCGCGATTTCACCCACCATTTGCTATTCCCAAAGAGCATAAAGTCTAGCTTTTCCCCCTCCCCCATGTGCACGCCTTGCATTCCCATTTTAACCTCTTTTTCCTTCCGTTCCTAATCCGATTTTGCACATTTCCCCATTTAAACTAGGTTGCAAAACTGCTGTGACCTGCAACTCTTGAAACTTCCTCGGTTGTTGAAGACTGTGTTATTTTACTTAAAAGGACAACAACAAAAAACAACCTCTTAATCCTTTTGTGGATTACTCTCTTTTTTAAAATAATGCATTTCCTTCTTCCCCTTTAATTTTTTTCTTTCCTCCTTTCCTTCTTTTTTTTGGCAAGGAAATTTGCTCCATCTCCAGCAGCAACCACTGCTCCTTTTGATGTTGTGGTACGCCGTGCGCATGCGCTCCACATTAGAATTACTGCACTGGCTAGAATAAGTTGGATCTCTTCTTCTCTTCCACTGAAGCCCTAAATCATATCAAAAGCTAAAGGGATGCTGAGAGTCCGGGAAAAGGGTTGCTTTGGAATTTGGTCGTTGCCCTTAATCATAACAGTGGTGTGTGCACAGAGGTAAGTGGCCAAAGGGTCTCTCTTTTTCGCCTTCACTTTGAATTGTACTGTATAACTGGGAGGTGCAGAATGCATCTTGCGAGATAGAGACAGGGAAAACCGCTCTCTCCTCATGTCTTTTTACCCCTTTCTTTAGTGCTAATGATCCCAGCAATATGTCCCTGGTAAAAGAGACCGTGGATAGACTGCTGAAAGGCTACGACATTCGGCTGAGGCCAGATTTCGGAGGTAATTCGATTGCTTTTGTAGAAAAGCCTGCTCCACGCTCAGGCTGTCCCTTCTCCGGAGTGTGTGTATGTGTGTGTGTGTGTGCGCGCACGCGTGTGTGTGTTTTCAACGTGGTGTGAGCGCTGCTCCTGCTCTGCATCTATGTTGCCATTTTCTGAAGCTCGACCCAAAGTTAAGCCAATTGTTCCCCAATTTCCCTTAGCTCAGAACGGCCGTGACACGATCCTTTAAATCTCCTCGTGTGTGTGTCTATATTTGTATGTTTTTGTATCTATACATACAGTACTTGGTCTCGTGTGCGTTGATTACCTATTAACGCGTAATTAAAGCTTGGCTAATTGGCTTTATGGAGATGCAAATCTCCTAAGTTTCCCCAGCAGCCGTGTCACCAAGCCTGGTGTGCTGTGCCTGTGGCCACAGTAAACATTTCTCCTTTTTTTGAGTACAGGATGTTCGGCTAAGCGAGATGAAAATGTCATTCTGCTCCCCGTGAGCTGTGCGTTGGGGAGCAGGTTTCCGCGTCGTTTGTGCTTGTGTATGCTAAACCGGGTCCTTGGACCCTCTCTGAACGTATGTGGCAGCCGCTAGTACAGACGGCACTCTACTTGTACTGGGCTCCGAGGAGCGTGCGGTTCCGAGAGCCCCGTAAAGTCCTCCTTGAATCCCGAGTCAGCGTCCCTCTCGCTCGGCTTCGCTTCCTTGCAAGGGCTCGGCTAACCGGACTGAGCCCGTGCAGCAAGCAGGAACAGAAGCCTCTGGGTTGAAACTCACACTGCAAGTCTAGTGGGGTGTATCTCCGGCCAGCCACTTAAAGACACTTTATTAACACACGTGTGTGTGTGTGTGTGTGTGTGTGTGTGTGTGTGTGTGTGTGTTATATAAAGCACCCGTTGCTGACGGCGATCCTGGAAACGCTGCAAGGCAAACTCGTGGCTAAAATGAAGCCCTGCTGCCCCACCCCTTCTTCAGTCCGAATAATGCTTGCATGAATGAGTTAAATTGTGAGAGATCACAGTGCAGACCATCTTGTGTTGCAGGTCCCCCTGTGGCTGTTGGCATGAACATAGACATTGCCAGCATAGACATGGTGTCAGAAGTCAATATGGTGAGTATTTCATTTATCTTTCAGTCCATCTCCCCCCAACCAGGTTTTACAAGGGTCTGTGGAATCAATAACTGTGAATGCAGTTTCTGACTTTATCGCTTTTATTTCTCATTTACCACCAATGTGCACCAGCGCTCGCCAGTTAATTAGGCCATCTCTCCACCCCCCACCCCCAATTGGGTGCCTGCGTCTTCTCTACATAGATGTCAGAAAGCAGTGTGAAATAATTTCTCAAGCTATTGATTTTGGGCTATTTTTATCTGAAACGTCTGAATAAGAAAATGCTAGTAACCTATGGTATTTTGGGGGAATCCATAGAATTACTAGAATGAGTTTTAGGAGGCCTCTTGTACAGCCACTGAAATAAAACATTGTCCTTCAGATTAACATCTGCAAGTTTATTCCAAAAAGCTTTTAAACACTACGACTTTTAGTGTGTAAAAAGCTGGTACGATTATTATTATTTTTGACAGTCTTAGTATATAGGAGAGACCATTTCAGACATATAGTTAAGTGCTACTGAGAGACTTAGAGGAACAATAGTGGCCTCCTTTTGCTTCATGCAGGAGCGCCCCCTGCTGACATCGATTTGCACAACAGTTCAGAATATTTTAACATTTTCATCATGTATTTGGGACAGTTTAATTGTTTCAGTTACTATTGGGAGGCATGGGGATTGAGATGAATGTTGTGCACCCAAACATAAAGTTGTAATTAGGTTGATGAATGCAGTTTTTAAATGTTGCATGAACGCTTCATATAAGTTTATTGCCAGTTCTAATGTGTAGAGCCATACTATTAAATGAAAGTACAGAGGGTGAAGAGATGGGTGTGTACATATGTTGGAATGGGACCTGGATCGCATAAAATGTGGTCACACTTTGTCTTGCATATCTTTGGCCTTCCATTTTTAAAAATGTTTGTAGAAGCCATGTAAACACACTGGAAAGTTTGTTAGGAAGACTGCCCTATTGTAGCATGCTACACTTGAGGCAAGTTTTTATTATTTTTATTTTATTAAAACAAAATTTCTTGCATAGTGATTGAGCTATCTGTCAGACTAGTTAATCTAGAGTTGCTAAAACACTTTTAAATATATATATTTATAAGATAGCCTCATCATATATCCATTACTCAGGCGGCAGACCACTAATGAAGGAAAGAAAGTAACAAGAAGCACTAGGGTTAACTTCTTTTGAACTTTTGGTTTTCATTTGCAGACTGTGTTGAACCTTAACATCCATTGTGTTTGTTAAAGGATCACAGTAGCTTAGCATTGTAAAATATGGAAGACTGTGCTTTAATGAGATAACCAGGCAAATTATAATGACATGAAATTGTGTCAGCTCAGTTTCATTAATGAGTGAGACCTAGAGTTCAATTAGAATATGTTCAATTTAAATTACAGATTCCCACCCCACCCCCCATGCACTGTGTTTAAATTTTTTAAAATGATTGCTTGGGATATTTGGCTCTATTGCACATTAGCATGACATGAGTTAACACTCGGTGACATTGTCAGGGTGTGACACTTTTCCTTCAGAAGTTATTAATGTGTCTTTGTGATAGGCATAATCTTCCAAACTTTGAAAGAACAATTCAATTTCTAATGTATCGAGAAATGGTTGTGTAAATATGAAATCTTTGCATGTTTCATGTTCAGAGACTTTGTTGTACTGTGTCGGAACCTGATCACCGAGGCCATGCTTAATTCCAATTCCTTCTTCCCGAAAGTGATCCTAAGGTATACTATGTCTAGTGAGAGACGCTGAACTTTGAATTTAGATCACTGTCACGTGAACATATTCCAGCATGCTCCTAGTGTTTTGTCTATATGTCTAGAAATGGCAGATTATATTTTTGAAATCGGCCCACTACTTAGTAAAACTAACCTGGGTAACACATACCGTGTTTTAATGCCTTTTTGGAAATATTAACATTAATTTTGTTCAAGAGTCTCATACTTTACAAAGCTGATCTGCAAGACTGGTGTTAAAATAAGAACCTGTTCTGCTCTGAAGGCTGGAACTATTCTGTTTTGTTAAGAAGATTATGCAGTCTGTTAAGTGTCCTCCAGAAGTTTGAATGGTGAAACTTTAGTATCAGAAAAGGTCTCTATACTGATGAAGAATGAACATAATGTGAAAAACAATATTCATAGTCCTACTTAGATAGTACTCTTTTAAAAAAAACCACCTGTTTGGAAAAAATGAATTTGGCCTCATAAGGCTTCTTTTAATCAGATGAAAGATAAAAAATTGTCAGTAAACTCATTTCATGAGATGGTGGGTATGTGCCTGTGCCAAGGACAACACAGAGTTTCTTCACTTTCCTGCAATGTGATCTGATTTATTTTAAAAAATAGAGGTTGCAATCCTACACTTGCCTGAGAATAAGTCCCATTGAACTCATTGGAGCTTAATTCTGCATAGACCTGCATAGCTTGTTCTCTGACATTTTGTCATAGAAGGCCTTACTGTTTCTGTGTGGTTTTTAGTCGCCATGCTATCACTTACTTTGGCAGTGCATAAATTGATATTGTCATTATAGGTTGCTGCAGACCGAATAATCTTAACCCCTTCCTGTGATTGCAGAAAAAGGAGCATGCTGTGGGTTTACAGAAAAACCTCTTTTCTCAGCTCAATTTCCTGCCTCTTTAGTCTGTACCATAGTTAAGGACTACGTCAGAGCCACATTAACCATGGTTTAGACCAGTGTTTCCCAAACTTGGGTCTCCAGCTGTAGTTGGACTACAACTCACATCATCCCTAGCTAGTTGTCAGGGATGATTGGAATTGTAGTCCAAAAACAGCTGGGGCCCAAGTTTGGGAAACACTAGTTTGGAATAACTGGTGTTTGTCTCGAACCAGAATTTGAAGCTACTTTCAAATCCTAGTTGTCAGTCCTCAGTTAATATTAACCCTAATTGCAACTGGTGCCAACTAACAATTACTTAAATTTGGTAAAAAGAATTTGAGCAGAAGAGTGGAAGGGCTGCAGGGAAGAGAAGCATGTGGTACCATGGACAGCTCCTGGTCATTCACTATTGTTAAGCCTACAATCCAATGCAATACTTTGGAATAAGCCCATTGAAATTAATGGGACATGCTTCTGAGTAGATATGAGTAGCCTTGTGCTGTACAAGATTGAGTGTGTGTCCTTTTTATACTGGGCTTGTCTGGTCAAAAGCATGAGTGACAGTTTCAAAGGTGTTTTGCTTCAGTTAGAGCTTCACTTACATTTCATTGAAACTAGTGGTCTCTCACCGCCCCCCAAAGTCTAAAGTAAAATATTCAAAATGTTGTACAAGTTACTGTCTAGCACAGCTAAACCTTGGCATGTGTGACAAAACAGAAGATTTACAGCGTGATCCTTAGCATGTGAACTCAAAAGTGAGCTCCACTTTTTCCTAGCAAGTGTTTTATGTTTGCAGCCTTACACACACACACACTTGCCTGCAGTAGGCCTCATTGGATGCAGTGAGATTCACTCCCGAGTGATTCATAGAATTGGGTTGTTGGCTACAAGTATCCAATTGTCAATAGTAACACCAATATTATTAAACGTTAGAAAATTTTAGCCCAGGTTTTTTGAACATAGTTGTCACGTAGTATCTTCTAATTGTTCATCTAACGTTTGGTCTAACACATTGTTGGCCTTTAATTTGTCAATAAATGCTGATGCAGAACCATATCTTGAGAAGATATGAGGATCATGACACACACACACACACACACACACACACTCCTCTGCCCTCCCTCCAGTCCTGGATATATTGGTAAAGAATGTACAAGAACAATTGTTGATGCAGAAGTGAAGAGAGTGGAGATCCGTCCAAAACAGCATATATGTATGGCAGTATACAATCTGAGTGACATGTGAAAGTGGCATATGAGAGCAAGCACACATTTCCATTAAACAGGCTTGTTGACAAGGAGTGTTTTTTTTGTTTGTTTTTAAAAAGAACTTAATTAATTTGTCAGGGTGTTGCCAGTTTATTTTTGTTCAGCAATAAAAATGTGCTTTTTTTTTACTCTGGCACTGACAATCTAGTTGCCTTTCCTCACATGTGTTTCTGTTGGTGATAAATCACATTTTCCCAACACTCAAATGGCAGTATTTCATTGCTGGAAAAATGTGATTTCCTCTGCAGATTGGGACATATTCCAATAATTTTTGTAGTTTGAAGTTATGAATTTCTGCAAGCCATTTTGTGACCTTATTTACAGCTTTATTACTTCAAAGGCTTAGTATCCCTTCTATATCAAGCAAGTGTGTTAAAAACAGGAATGATAAAACAAATGCTGAACACCAGGAAGAACACCCCTTTCTCCACCACCTTATTTTGAAACATGTCCCTCCCCATTTTTAAATATAGTTCATTGCGGACAGTGTGCTCCAACTGTACCACACATGCACATCACTGTTCCCACCCCACCCCATTTTTTTTAAGCCTCTCTCCCTTGTGAGCTAACAGCGTACACAAGAAGGTTCAAATATGTCTTGTGCAATCCTGACAACGAAAAAGTGATTTTTGGCAGCAGTTACACCACTGAGAATACTTTTGAATAGTTGACTTTGTACCTAGTTGTCAATAATTTATGTCTATCATTCTATCTTGAATGGCACTAGCTCTCTTGAGATTGAAAATATTAATGTTACTATTTTATAACAAATAATATAGCCTAGCTCAGAAATTTTGTTCAGCCAAGTGCATTATCCTAGAAATGTATGTTAGGATAGATAATGTTTGCTGTTAACTATGCAGGTGGGCATCATTTATCCATAGTGCATTTCACAGCTGCGACTAAGTGAAGAGGGCTCTTGTAATATTTTGGAACTTTTTATCATCTAAGTAACTTCAGCAGGAAACAAAATTCAGAGATGAACCTGCATGCTTGAATTCAAACAATGGATTCCCATGGAATTTCTGAGCGCCCCTTCCCCACTGGATTCTGGAGCAGAAAGAACTGGGTTTCCAAATCCAGCAGGAAGTTGTGATTGGTTTGCTGGTTGCTTTTGAAGAATCTTCTGGGCTTCCACATGAACAGATTTCACTGATTGCTAAATTTAGAGACCATTGCAATGGTTTCTATCTGCAAAGTACAAATCATCATTTTCTTCTGAGGAGTCATATGAAGGGAGCTGGAGGGGAGGACTAGAATAAACAGCATGCAGGTTAAAGCCTTTGCAGAGGCCAGAAAAGCTCCAGTGTACATATAAGATAGTCAAAGTTGAACTGATGTGTATGTATGTTTAAACTACACAAGTATTTAAGATACCCAAATATAGGGAATCCATCCTCCCTCCAAAGTTCACCTGAGCTTGTAATTCACTTGCCTCAGCACCTACTGCCCCCGGTGTAGTGTTCACCTGGTTTGCCTCTTCCCATGCATTCCCAAGCTTAGGTTGCAATAGTGGGGAAGAAGACTGTTGACACCAGTTGACACTCTGAAGGCCTCCAAACATGCTTGGTGCTTCTATATGCTGTGTGTCTGTACTTTCTAAATCCATTTGGCTCAATTCATTCAACCAGGAGGAGTTCAAATGACATACCCCAGTAGTCTTGGTGGCATGTTCAGACGCCTCAATTGTGTTGTTTGCCAGGAAAACTGGAAACAGTTTCCCTAGCAAACCTAGCTTAGCAGTCAAAGAGTCAGAAGAAAGGTCCTCTTGTAGTTCATGGATAGGCTAAGTTTCAGGAAGCAAAGACTAGGGATAAATGGACAGTTCTCTGAAGTGGAGCAAAGATCACTATTGGGACTTGTGCTTCTCAACCTGAAGTGAGTGGTGAGGTGGCCAAGTTTGCAGATGATACTAAATTGTTCAGGATCATTAAAAAGAGATTGTGAAGAGCTCTGAAAGGACCTCTCCAAACCTGCGTGAGTGGGTGATAAAATGCAATTCAATGTGAACAAGTGTAAAATGGTAAGCAGAGATTTGGAGAAAAGAGTGGAATGAATGATTAAGTTGGCAGGGTGGTTCCCTGGGCACTTGACTTATGAGATTTCAGAAACCTCTCAGATAAAGTCTTTTCGCCCATTTACCGTATTTTTTGCTCCATAAGACTCACTTTTTCCCTCCTAAAAAGTAAGGGGAAATGTGTGTGCGTCTTATGGAGCGAATGTAGGCTGCGCAGCTATCCCAGAAGCCAGAACAGCAAGAGGGATTGCTGCTTTCACTGCACAGTGATCCCTCTTGCTGTTCTGGCTTCTGAGATTCAGAATATTTTTTTTCTTGTTTTCCTCCTCCAAAAACTAGGTGCGTCTTATGGTCTGGTGCGTCTTATAGAGCGAAAAATACGGTAATTCTCTGAGAGAGTATAAAAAGATCAGATTCATTCTGAATTTGGGGTCTGTGTCACCCACTACAGATTGAACCATTGTAAGAAAATGAGCCCCAGTGATTCCAGAAAGAAGTGGGAAAGAAGACTGCCATAATGGGAATTGTCTGTTGTTAGCCAGGACTATACCATTTGCCTATCAGGACTGACCCACATCCTAACTTTAATAAGGGTACCTAAGCAATTAATAACATTACAAACTCTTCTGTAGCAATTTAGAGGCTATCAAGTTTCTTTTAAATGAGCTCTCAAGCTATTTGTTGCTGCTACAAAGTTAACATGCCTATTCTGGAAATTAAATTTGCTGCTGAAACAATTAAACTTATACATAGATGTTGATGCTCCTATTGTAATAGTTATACTGTGGGTAGACAAAAAAATATTTAAACATTTTGCCCTCTCTAAGATATTTGCATTAACATTTAGCCATTGGAAAAACAACACAGGAAACAAGCAATATAACCACAAGGACTTTGGTAATAAGTACCGTAGTGTGGACACTGCACTGGCATTAATAGCTTTTATTATAGTATTAATTATATGGGCATCGTACTGGTCTTTAAGGCTGAAGCATCTGATAAGTTTCCTGTGGTTTATGTATGCCATTATGCTGTTTCTGGTTATATGAGTAATGCAGAACAAACTGGAACAATACAGTGAGTGAATCCTTACATTTAACAAAGCCAGAGTAAATTATTAAAAATTACAATTGGTTTGAAATTGGCTCTCACTAGGAGGTTGGTGCCTGCCACCTACAAACTCCTCTCTCCCAGCTGTTCCCTGTGTGCTGTGATGTCACAGAATGTTGGAATATTCAGAAATACTTTAACTGGTGAGTGGAATTTCCACTAAGAGAAATACTGAAAAATAATCCAGTTTCTGTGAGCCAGATCATATCCTGTAGAAGCATAAGTGTTGTTTTTTTTAAAGTCTTCAGTGTGTATGTGTGTGTTATGGGTTTGACTTTTTTATACCTTTTAACACTCAGAGCAGGCAAGCCTGCCCAATGAGAGTTGGCTCTCATGGCTGAAGGGCATTTTAGAAAGACAGATGTGTTCTGGGAGTCAGGCTTATTTATGTGAATAATTTCTATCTGACATTTCTTCTGAAGAGGTCAAAGTGACTAACAACAAAACAAAAATCCAGAGACCAATTGCTTAATATAGCAGTCCACAGCCCAAATGCTTCCTAAAAGAGAAGGTTTTTTCCAACTTGCAAAAGGCTCATAAGGAGATGGTGTGATGGGTTTCCTTTGGAAGGGGAGTCTCCAGAGCTTAGGCACAGCTCCCTGGTATCAACCAAGCCCTATCTGTTTGAGAAGAGTTAACTTTTAAATTTAAGCAGGAGCTTTGAAGAGACTGTTGGACAATGATATTTCTTCTTAATAATCTGAGACACGAACGAGTCTTTTGCTGATGCACCATCCCCATTGCATGAGCTGTGCTTAAACCAGGAAATCTCTAAGGAGGAATCATTTTCTGTTTCATCTTTATTGGGAAATCACGGTTCCAAACTTTGGAAAAAGTTGAAGTTGGTTTAGGATTCTGGATTGTTTGGAAGTTGTCAACATAATCTCTCAGCTGAGATGAAACTTGGTATTTAGGCATGTGCTGAAGGAAGAAGCAAAGGGATGCAGAAGCAAAAGGCTCTTTCATATTTTGGCTTAGTTTGAACTGGGCCATATTTAAATGTGAAACAATGATCAGCACTTCCTAAGCTAGAAAATGCATACTAGAAAGCAGATGGGAGAAGGAGAAAATGGTTAGGAAATAAGTCATACAGAGATCAATTGATGGAGAAGCTTAAAATACTTTAAAAAAAGATCTTGAAGACTTGGAATATGTGTAATTATAGCTTTTGTTGCCACTGGAGCAAGTAGAAAGCATTTCTTACATTTCAGCTGTGTTTTTTGGTCATATAAAATTGTATGAGTTTCTATCAGCCGGATGTTTGCTCTGCCAGACTCTTTTCATAATAAGAATCTGAGCTTGAAGTGCTGAGTGCTTTGAAAAAGCTGTCCACTTCAGTTGAAAGAGACAAACTAGGCATTAAGCTTGTTTGAAAACCTAGTATCAATTTTGGGGTCTGAGAAATTTTGAAAACTCTGGCTCTTAAGCTTTATTGCCTATTAAATGTTTTATGGGAGCTTGAAAGTATGAATTATTTATTTGAGACATAGGTCCGTTCTAACCTACTTCTGTAAAACTTTGCATTTTTGCTTGTATAAAGTATTTCATGCTGTTTACTTTAGCATTAAAATATACTAAACTATTGACAGTATTATTACTGCTGTACCTCTTTCCCCGCTTTCTAAGCAGCACTTGAAGTGGTGTGCAATATGCTAAAAACAATACAAAATGCCACAATAAAAATTAAATTACATCTTTGAAAAAAGCCTGGAAAACTCAGTCCTAAGAGCATCATACAGTAGAAATACCAGCAACCTGGGAGACAGTGAGATAGCAGTTCTCCCTAGGGTTAACACAGTTGCAACCACCTCTTCCATGATCTTCCAGATATGCTCTCTGCTGCCCAGGATGTTGCAGAAACTAAGACGGAGGAGGGAGATGGGAAAGGAAAAACCTTCCTTCTCTCACCACGTGCCACTACTGCTTCTGCAACCACTGGATAGGTCAATAAAAAGAAGAGAGGGATTTGTTGGTTTGTTTGTTTTTTGGGTACATTGGTAAAAACAAGTGGGTGTTTTCCCGAACCCTTGGAAAATAATCTGAGTTTTTCCAGTGCAGTGCCCCCACAACACCTCCCCACCAATAACTCTGGATTATTTCTGAATGAATCCAAGGAGCATTTGGGACAGCATGCCCATCTGTAGTGCATGACCCAAGAGAAGGCAGGACACTTTGCAGTCACAATACAAGTTGGGACATGGAACGGTGCCTTCTTCCTGGTAGTGTAACATTTAAGCGAACTCAGTATTTGAGTGGGGATGAACTTAAAAGGTGTAATGATAATGTGTCAGGTTTATTATCCAGTGTGAATAGTGCTATTTACAATATGCAGTTACTTCCACCCCTTTTTATTTAAGTACGTAGGGGTAGCTGGGATAAATGATTGTGGGCAATAGCGTGAAGGGAGGAGAGGTTTGATTCCCCCCCCCCCCCCGCTTTAGCACTAGAGCAAACTTCTTTTTAATTGTGTAACGATGATTCCTTTTGCATCCTTCATTTTTATCGAGCAGCTATAATAGCTTTAGGGCTAGTGGCACTATAACATCAAGAGTAAGTTTCTCCCACTGCTCCACAGAAATAGTGGTAGGTAGTCGCAGTCTGTTTCATGTAATGTAACATCCAAAATTTCCATACTATCTAAGTGAAAGAAAGTGTATGTGGCTGAAATTAAATGTATTTGTAGTTGCACATAGTACTTCTTGCTATATTTTCTTCAATTTTTCTTATTTTCTTTAACATTTAGGGTTGCTTAGGGTGTCCATGCTGAATTTTAATGTATTTTATTTTAATCAGCGTGTTGTCTAGAGATTTTTTTTAATGAGTTGACTAATAAATATAATAAATAAGCATGATGTCCAGTCTCCAGAGCTGAACACAGTAAGCAAATTAATAATTATTATTTTTTAGGGGGGAAACTGTTTTTCATCAAATCAGAAGTGAGTATGTGTTAGATAAGGTACTCATAATCATAAGAGCACTGAAGTGCAGGATTTCATTTTGATTAACTTTTTAATTGGGTTGACTTTTTGAGAACAGAATGATGCATCAACACTCAGTGCATCACTTGACATTTTGGTGATGAGGCATCTATTCTGTATGTACAATGACTGAATAACTATCTCTTAGCTGTATTGCTTTCATTTTTTAAAAAAAGAAAAGAAACCAGAAATTATCTGAAAAAAGCACAGGGTAACATTTCTGTAATGATAACAGAAACGTGCATGTATCTTTTTAAAAAAATAATAATTAAAGAATAGTCATTATGAACTGAAATCTTTGATATTTTGAGGGTTTTTTGTTGCTTAAAGCTACGTGAGGGCAAACAACTCCATCCCCTTGTGTTTAAATGCGGCTGATTGGTTGTCATTTTCCAGAAGTTCTTTAAGTACAGCAGAATAGATTTTTGATTTCTCACTTAAAATATAATCAGCCTCATCACAATAATACACATTTTCTCTACAAATCTTCCAGCTTCTAGAAGCATGAAAGAACAATGTGACGATGGCTGCAATCCTAAACATGCTTACAAGATTGTAAGCCCTATGCTTAGGATTTGAAGGGATGTAGTTCAGTGGTAGAGAACTTGCTTTGCAAGCAGAAGGTCCCAGATTCAGTCCCCAGGATCTCTAGTTAGAGCTAGTGTCCCTTATTTGAAAACTTGGGATTTCAGCTAGCAGTTAGTGTGGACAATATTGAGCTGGGTGGACTCAATATAAGGCAGCTATAACCAAAGTTGGTTCTTGAGTTTACTGTTCATGGTTCTTCTGGAGAGAGACAAACCACAAGCTTAGATCTGGGTAGTGTAGCAAGAAGAAGGGTGGGGAAGGAGGAAAGCATGCTTGTTTGTTCAATCTTAGCCATGGAATGGTTCAGCATTACAGTGGAACCTCAGGTTAAGTACTTAATTCGTTCCGCAGGTCTGTTCTTAACCTGAAACTGTTCTTAACCTAAAGCGCCACTTTAGCTAATGGGGCCTCCTGCTGCCGCCGTGCCGCCGGAGCCCGATTTCTGTTCTTATCCTGAAGCAAAGTTCTTAACCTGAAACACTATTTCTGGGTTAGCAGAGTGTGTAACCTGAAGCGTATGTAACCTGAAGCGTATGTAACCTGAGGTACCACTGTATGTACAAACTCAGTCATTGTTTGAACTGGAGGAATGTGGAGAATCAAACTGTTGATGACACTTTGCTTTTCCAAGGAAACAACATTAGGTTTCCCTGCTGTATACATTTAAGCATACACTTTTTTAAAAAAGTGTGTTTAGGTCTCGGAGCAAGTGTGTTAGCATCCTAGGGTAACTAGCTCAGATCAGTAGGGAGAAACTGACCCTGTCTTGATCTTTATCCTGTTTTCTGCATTAAGGTTCATTCTGTATGCTTTAAGGAATAAACAGGGAAGCATGATAAGGTTCTCTTATTTTCTGGTGATTTTTCTCTGTTAAATATTAAAAAAAAAAGTATGAAAGGGCAAAGCAGATTCTATGTGTTCACATTAGTTTCTTGGAATGCTGCAAGGTCATTGCTGTCTCCCCACCACCAACACCATCACCACCCCCGCTGTGTCTCTAAGTCAGTTTCTCCTGCAACTGTTCATATCGGGGGGAAAGCACACCAAGAACTCAGGCCAATGTAAGTTTCAGTAGTGGGAGTGGTCCCTACTCGCAAATCAATAGTCAATAGTAACAAAAACTAATCCATTCAAAAGTATGTATTCTGACAAGGATTACAAACTCAAATAGAGATTACAAACTCTAACAGAGATTACAGACTCAAACTCATAAAAATATGTATAACACAATAATTCATTACAGAATTAGAAATAAGAGTTTATGAGTCAAGATAAATTCATGTTAGTCCAGATTCGTCGTGGAGGTCTTAGTTTCAATCACTGAGCAGAAGTCAGAAGTCTGTTATGGATTAGAAACCAGGACAGGGCCCTGTTTCGATGTATTCACCTTCATCAGCTAATTTTTAAAGGGTCGTGTAAGTTTGAAGACTTTCAGATAAATATATCCTGTTATTTTCTACATTTCTCAAGACCTCTACGACGAATCTGGACATATTTTTTTTGCTTTTTTCTTGGTATATTTGTGATTTTTTCTTGGTATATTTAATAACTGTTCATATCAGGGCAGGGATGATTTCTCCCCATGATTTCATTCCCTAAACCAGTGACACTTTCATCTGTGCACATTCTGTCATCCGTGCATTCACAAAACCATCCTGATCATCATAATACATATTTTCACACTACAATGGAATGGCGGCTTCCATTTTTTAATCAGGTGGAAGCTGGTTTGAGAGAAAGTGCATCAAATAGCAGTATTCCTCTAAAAGCCACAGGATGCAGATTGATGTGAACCTAGTTTAAGACAAACAACAACAGGAGCACACTGGAGTCACAGTAAATAGAAATATGAATAACCCTTCACTCTCTAGCGAAGATAAAACACTGCCTAGTCACAGAACCATAGTTTGGTGATACAGAACTCACAGACTTGTTCCTGTGCACTTCTCCCCCCCTTTAGTTTTAACTGTGGCAAACATTTATCTCATCACTGATATTCTTACTAAAAATTGCCCAAATCTCCGATCATGGTTTCAAATTAGTTTATGTTCACTGTAGTTTGGTTTTTCTTTTTCTTTGTTAAAGCACTGCAAATATAGCACTATCATTATTTCCAGGGCTGAAAAGGAAAAGGGGATATCTGTATGAGTGGGCGGTAAATGCATTTTAATGCAAGAGTTGGGCAAGATTTCAAACTGTGACTTGGGACTATTGGGAAAGAAGGAATTGACAACAGCAACCAGAATAGAATCTGACTTTTGACTATATGTGCAACGCACAACTTTGTTATTACCAACACACTCTTTTGACAAAATAAATAAATCATGGAGGCACAAGCAGTCATGATGTGCTCTTTGTCAGAGGTATGACAAGTGCCAACAACTGCTGGACAGATCACCGATTAATACGTTCCACGATGGCTATCAATATTATACCTCAGTGCAGGCTTCAAGGAAGGAAACCAAGGTGCAAAATGAACACTCAAGCCCTTCAATCCTATTAAGCAGGATTGCTTCCAAATGACTCTTAAAGACCATCTGCTTTCGGAGTTCCCTGATAACACTGAAAAACACTGGACCAAGCTAAAAACATCCATTATTACAGCCTGTGAACAAACTATTGGATACCAAACCAATAAACACCAGGACTTGGTTTGATGAGTATGACAGTGAGATTGAACGCATTCTTGACAAGAAAAGGAAGGCTTTTCAGATCTGGTAAAGAGATAGAAACTATGCCATTATGAAAAAACCTATGCCAACACTAAGGTTGAGGTTCAAAGAAGAACCAGAGAACTAAAGAACAGCTGGTGGATAAAAAAAAAAAGCTCAAGAGATCCATCACATAGCCGACACTCACGATGCACAGAGTTTCTTTAAAGCCACAAAATAATAAATATTTATTGGGCCAATAAATCATGGCATATGCCCCCTATGCACAACGGACAGTACCACACTTCTAAAAGATAAAGAAGCTATTGCACTGCGTTGGAAAGAACATTATCAGCATCCCCTTAACCGCAGCTCCCCCATAGCTGCTGAGGTTCTCTGGGAGAGTTGTGTGCGGCTATTAACCAAATGAAAAACAACAAAGTCAGTGGACCTGATGGGAGACCTGCCAAAGTCTTCAAAGTGGGCGGAATTGAACTTACACAACAACTTCACGAAAAAATCTGGGAGAGAGAGGAGATCCCAGCAGACTTTAAGGATGTCAAAATTATCAATCTCTTTTTTTAAAAAGATGATAGTTTCCGCAGTCTGTTCTATCGAGGTATCTCTTTATCTTTGTATTAGCTGTGGCTGGCCAAAATCTTACAGACTCACTGTTAAGACTGTGTTCATGGAAGACAATCTTACTCAGCTACGAGTGATCGCCAAAGAAAGGAGGAGGAAGAGGAGCGAACAACCATCACAGAATAAGGTTTAGGCAGTATCATATCTATACTTTTTTATGTTTGCTTTTGTTTATTATGTAACACGTTTTAAAAACAGTTTTAAAAGTATAGTGAAACCTTACAAAAGCATAGTTATAGGGTAGAACTCAATGTCACACTTTGTGTGAATTCAATGCGCTACTCTGGGGATTCCCCACCCCCGCACTCCCCACAAGCCAATTTTGGAGGGTGGACAGTTTAATCCAAAAGTATGCAAAGCCATATTTATACTGAAATTAGGCAGTTGCATTAGTTGTGCTTTGTAATATACAAGTTACAAAGTATATTTTCTAAAATGTTCTTGTTTTGCATCATTGGGGCAACAGAAGCCAGCCCTTTGGTGATAATATGTTTTGAGACACAAGGCAAGATAGTAAACTGTAACTTGCTAAGGGCTTGACAGCTCATGCTTATTACTCATGTATATGCTCAGCTTATGTAACTAGCTGCAAACAGGATTATCCCCATTTATAAGCAATATTTGTATGTGTTCAGAAAACCTGACGGTTATGTGCACCTTTGGGATAATTTAAAATTGCCATGCTCTGCCTTCAAATTTGTTTTTTTTAATTGCCATCTTCACTGCTAACCTGCTTATTGCCTATTTTAAAGGCAAGTTCACACACACAGAGAGAGATACACAAACCTCTCTTTATAAAATTGTTCTAAAATTGAACTTGGTGTCTTACTCAGTTCACTCTGAATTCTGACTAGTTGCCCAATGTAAGCTGTCACACTAAATGCTGAGACACAAACTCTGCCTGCATTTTGTTCATTTTTTGTCTCCAAACTTGATTGTGGGCACTGGGCAATACCAACTCATCAGTATCAGTGGTTTGCATAAGTTAGTGTTGAGTTCCAAGGAAAAGGAAAAAGTTTGCCACTGCTTCTGGTTGACGTTTTGTGGCGGCAGATTCCCATTTAAAGCTCTCTTGATTTGAGTGTGCCATTTTGTCTATGATATGAAGTTTTAAAATTCTGCTATGGCAAATTACATAAAAATGAAATATTAATTATGAATTAATACTCAGTTTGCATGAAGAAATATAGGCAAGTGCTGTGCTTTTCTTACTGATGGTATTCATTGTAATGATTTGGTCAACCTTTCTATCTCAGGGTAAATAAATAACACTATTGCTACTTTCACGGAAGAGCTCACTTTTAACATATTGATATTTAATTTGATAAAAATAAATTAAGTCTTCTACCATGGTTAAAGTGTTGGGAATGGGCTACAGCTAGGGGCACCATCTCCTGGGGGTTGAGCCATGTTTGACTCTGCCCCTGACTCCCCCGATGTCCTGATGTCAGGTGCATAAAGTCAACCCCCCACATTCTGCTTCAAAACCTGGTGCCTCTGACTACAGCAGTGGTTTCCAATCATTTTGGGCCTGGGGCACATTTGGAAATCTAAGAAGCACCACAAAATAACACACACAACACAGCAACCCAGGAAAAATACCTAACCTGTCTCAAAACAATTAACCTTTGCAAACAAGAAAGCAACAATAAAAGTCATTTTTAATGAAAATTAGGAGGGGCACTGCCCTTGCTTAGTATCAAAGTGTGCCACATTGGAAACCACAGGGCTACACTGCTACAGAATTACTGTATGTACTGAAACACAGATTCCTCCAAACTTCCATCTGCTAATCTTAACCATTGTCAAGTGTTGTGTCAGTACTGCTGTTCAGCACAGTTAATGCTAGCTTGGTTTCCATTTTAACAAGGATTTATGATCAACTACAAACCCTAGAATGCTGGAACTTGAGATTTATGGAGAGCTGTGCTACACAATTTGATGCCTTAAACTTTGTACAATTGCATCTAAGCCACTGTGTGAGTAACCAAATAATTAGTACATCATGACCCCCTATCCAGTTCAAGGCTGCTTTATATGCCACATATTAGAGGTTCATTGACTCTACAAATGATATTCCTAAAATGCTTTGGCTAATGCTGCACAATGATTTTTGCAAGCAGATCATCTGTTATAAATCATCTGATAATTTTCATTCTGATCCTCCTTTTGAAAAAGGAAAGTTCCAGCCACATGTAGTAACTTAATTCCTGTTCTGTGTCCTGGAAAGATTCTTTTAGCTGCTGTTATTCCAGGCATAAATAGGTTCTTTAACTGGCAGTATTGAGCTTGCTTCATTGAATCCACTGTGGTAACCAGAGAAACCAGAGTCAGACCCAAAATAAAGTAAATTGGAAATACTTATTTAAATCAAAGCAGATAAATGATTTTAAAAAAAAAAAAAACGAGCCAGGTTACCCAAAGGATTGCCTACCTCTTTACAGATCTGTAAGATCACTTAGAAAATCTGCAGAAATTTTACATGTGGCAACACACTCTACAGAATATCACAGGGTGTTTACCAGAAAATGGACATTTTCTGCAATTGCCCTTGCACTTTGGAATGCCATCCCCTTTGGCTTGGTTGCTGCTAATGGCATTTTTGGAGAGAAAGTACGAGACAGGTTAAAACATAACTCATGGCATGTGGGGTGTGCTGTAGGGTGTGCTGATGTTATGTGTGCACACACGGCTTGCTGATGTTGCATGGCCCCAGCCCCCTCAGTCATGGGGGCAAGGTGGTGCACTTGCCTACTTCCCATAAGCATTCATATTTCCTAGAAGTGATCCATGTTTTTCCCTATCTGATGCAACTTCTTCTTCCAGATCTGAGGTCCCTAATGCCTTCCTCTTTATCCTGGCTTCTTGTCAATACCACATTATCTAGAAGTGCGTACTCACCACCACCACAGAAGTTAAACATAATATCACCTTAAACAATTTTAAATGTTATAGAAACAGTAAATGGTTTTATTTATCATTGTTTATCCAGCAGTATTTGAAATATCACTTCCAAATCATTTTCTCGCCAACTCTCAGATTGTTGTTGTTGTGGTGGTGGTCATTTTAAAAAAGCACTGTTTAGGAAATTGCATCCAAAATGAGGTTGCTGACTTTTCTGCCAATCATCTAGTGAATTTTTTGAAATTAGTGCAGGTAGGGAATGAACATCATTAGACTGAGACTTGCATTAGTGCTTGTTGATTTCTGCTCAAAAATGAAGCTGTTGAGAGAAACCTTCCTTATGTAAATTCATTTTGAATTTAGTAAGATAAATGTAGATTAATTAACTAAAGTGGAGCTATTATGTATATGCTTATTTTCCAAAGTTTGGGGGCAAAACAATTCATTGCTGAGGAAAGCATACCTGTAAGATGCGAGAATTTTTCTAACCTCTACCATTTGCCCAGCCGTTCAACACAAAATCAACATGTGCATATTAAATACCTCTCTATGATTTTAATAGTGTTTTTATAATGCTTCTATGAAAGCATAATCAGTGGAATATTCAGTTCTGTGCTCTCACAAATGAATGTTGGAAGAATTATATATGTTGCTTACCTTGTCTATGCTGTTTACCTCTTCAGAAGAATGTGAATTGTGACAAATATATTCTCTAGGTTATTAACTGGCCTTGTCCTTTAAAAGCTAATTAAAACAACCTTGGAACAAATGACTGTTTGTGGAGAATCATGTTGTGCACTACCATGGCTTGCAAGCATTCCTTTATTTGTACTTGTGTTGTTTTTCAATCACTGCAGATGAATGAAGTGACCCAAGAACAAAAGAAATGAGCGAAGATGAATAAATCAAAACTAAAATTAGAACAAGCTAAAGGCATGCATGTTGCTCAGGGCATCATGCAGCTGACACATGATGTGATGACAGGCAGCAGATGAATTCCCATTCTGAGTCTCCAAATTTTGTTCACTACACAAAAGTCATAAAATTCTTCCCAGTTGGTGCACTGAGGAATTCTGAATAATATGACCAAAAGGCAGTATTCTCTCCCCCTCAACCCCCCATAACATAAAAGAGACCCCAGCATGGACGTTCTGACCTAAAATTTCATTGAATCCAATTGTATGTGTTTCAGACTGCCAGAACCAAGGTTTCCTTTCCCACTACAGGTATTAAGATTAGCACAGCAAATTTAGGAAGGTATTATTATTGACAATTATGCTGTTGTGAATGGTTGTGAATATGCTGTGCATATTGTATACATTTCAGTAGTCCAGAAAAACACTATTAGTCTTCAAAGTGCCACAGTATATTTTTTAAATATTTGTTGTAACATGCCAGAACAACCGCCCCTCTGGAATAATATGGAATGCTGACAGTCCCTTTGTTAATGAAAACCATTAAATAATAGCAAGGAGAACAATCTATATATGTGATATATTTTCTTGAATCCCACCACTCGTACAATGGCAGAAAGAAGGCAGCATTAGTAGCACACTGCGACATTTACTAGTTTGAACATCAGCTGCTGGGAAGAGTCAGGATTGTTGTTTGCCAACTGATGGTAAAAGTAAACCCGGTCTCTGCTTACAACCTCTTGATCAGCTAGTAGGGATGGAAGGGTGAAAGGAGGGCATCTGTAGATGAAAAGATTCAACGAGTCTCCAACAATTAAAGCAGCAGAATTGGTTTTGATCATCAGCTCCAGGGCCTCTTGTGGCACTGAAGGACAATTGTTGGCATGCTGGTCATAGCATCTGTTGCAGTTCACAGCTAGTGTGCCCCCTTTTCTTTTGCCTGAATTCACCGGTGTCCAGTTTATGCATAATCCAGTTGACACGACTTCTCTTATTAAGGATTCCAATGCTATATTGCATATGCTCTTCTAAGGAACTGGACTTGAGAGCACTCAAGACTGCATAGGAAAGAGGACCCAGAGGAAAGAGAGGTGGTAGTTGGAATTGCAGCAATTTATCTGAAGAGCTTAGCTTTGGAAGTATTTGGGACTCTCATCAGCAGTATAATTAAAAAGCAGTGAAGTTTAAAAGAACTTTAATCCAGCATGGAATTAGTAGGATACTGAAGCATTCCACAACTTTGCTTGTTTAATAATTAGAGCAGCTATAAAAAGAAATGCAGACTGGCTCAATAATGGATAATTTCATTTGGACTGCATGTGTGAGAAATGATTTCCTCCTTGATATTTAGAAGCATGGCGTTCTGTTTTATAACAAATACAACAGGAAATCTTTGGGATTTATTTCCACACTCCATTTCCTTAATACCTCAAATATCTTCAGAAAGGTGAAGGAAAAAGCAGGATCCATGAGTTGCAAAATATTCTGTGGGATGTTTTCCAAATAAAACAGTTGACAAGTGAACCAGAAGTTAAAGAAATGAACTAATCTGAATAAAACAAGACTAAAATGAGATGCAATTACATTCTGAAAACTTCCTGTAATAACATGCATAAATAATCTTGACAACTGCCTTTAACGGCTGGAAGCATCATTATTGTTGTTTTCCATTTAAGTGGCAATTCTGTATCAACTAATCTGGGAGTGAGCCTTATTGAACTCAGTGGGGTTTACTTCTGTGCAGACATACACAGAATGGCAGTATCAGTATTCTTTGACCTTTTGGCTAAACTTGTTATACTTGCTTGTTCTGGAATAACCAGTGTGTAATAAGCTGGGCATTACTGTGTCTTGATGTGCTTTGAATATTGTGATGCACTGTAGAAGAAGGCTTTTCTGGACCACTATTTTAAAAGGACCACTATTTTCTGTTGTGTCATGTCTCTTTCCATTATGGATAGTTGTAGTTTTTAAACTCATTGTGGATTGTGTAAAGAAACCAAATTTGCTCCTTCTGTCTACATTGCTACAGTCTGTAACAGTTGTTAGTGAAAAATCACATTGAAATGTAATCTTGTTTGTGGAGGGGTGCTCCATTTAGCATGAAAATATTAACCATTGCCAGGCTATAGAATCGGGATTTCTAAGCTTTGGTTCATGGATCACCAATGGTTGTGTCTGCGAACACCGTTTGTGGGGTCTGTGGCATGTCGATATTAAAAATTCATATTGATATCAAATTATATTTTTATTGCTTCTTTTCTTTTTTTGTCTAGTTTTTTATTGTACTATAGTTTAAATTTTATGGAAGACAGATTGTAATACAATATAAGAAATAAAAGAAGTAATAAAAGCACAGCTAAAATTCTTACAGCATCTAGCACAGGGCATTGCAATTGCTACAACAGGTTGAAAAATCATTAAATGGTCCACCAAGACCATTACCAATTTTCAAGTGTTCTGTGAGGGGGGAAATAGGGAACCACTTCTGTAGAATAAAGGTGTATATAGATGTTACCATGTTATGCACAATCGATGCAGAATACCTTTCTTAATGCAGATCAACTTTTCTCTGCAGCAGTACAACCTTCTATATACAACAAAATATCTGGCTGTTCCTCCTTATGCACTTAAACCTTATGCATAGTCCACCAGCACCTCCAGTTGTGAAGATTATGCATGTGCAATCAAATATTTATTAGATTGCTTCATATGAATGTTCTTAGGTGTATCTTTATCTAGCTGTCAACCTCCTTTTGCTAGAAACTTGGTGCCCGTTAGGATTTATTAATTAAGATTTTTTCTCTTTTTTCCCTTGTGGTGAGTTGATATTTCGGTTTATCATTTTCATTCAAACCACTGGTGTGTGCTTTTTTAAATAACGAAAAGGAAGTGATATACAAATTATGAATGAGTTTGTGAACAGATGTACAGTCTGCAAGAATTCAGAGAGAACTTAGAGAACTTCCCCACTGATTAGCAAGGCACTGCAGTGGTTTCCCAGCAAGAGGACCAGAAAGCTAAAATCAGACTGGTCTTAACTGGATAGAAATGCTTGCTAACGATGCATCTCAAATTGTTTTTAGATACATTACTGTACAAAAAATGTGAATTAATAAGGAAATTCGCAACAGTTTTCCAGACCGCATGCTTTTGAATATATTTCTGTTGCTGAGGAATTGGCTTTGTTGTGGCCAGCAAATATGCTAAGAGGTATTTAAACTGCAGGTGGTAAATTACAGTCATTTCCAGGTGACAGGCTTCACAGTCATGTACCCAATCATTTTTTCCCCTCACTGCATCCTTGTAAGAACTCAGTTTGTTTTAGTTCAAAGCTCATAAATTGTGTGCTAGCCCATTCCATTCCTGGGGGTTTTTTAGGTGTGGTGAACGCTGGGCAGCAGAGCCCCTGTTGTGCATGTCAGGGTCACATGGCAGGGAGAAAGGATTTATTTCCAGTCCTTGGCTGCATGGTCACAGATTATGGCTGTAAACATGACTCAGGAGATGGGGGGGGGGGGGGATAAGATTCTCCCCTTATTGGATAACTCCTGCTTGGACTACTTTGATTTGGTTGATCTTGTTAATTGGTTTGGGCAGTTCCTCTAATCTGTTATAACCTATTTTGAAACTTACGTTGTATCTTGAGTTTTTTATGGGTGTGATGGCAGTAGTTAATTACTTGCTCTCTATGGGGTAGCAATTCCCTCTAAAGGATAATTTTATCTGCTCACTTTTAATACTTTGCTGTTTTATGTCTGATGTATTTTATTCTGTTGTATATTCATTAGGGATTTATCACTGAAAGTGATCAATATTTTAAATAAAAAACAGAATGCAGATTTTACTAATTTATCATCCTTGTGAAAATCCTGAATCCTAGCAGGCATTATCTTTATGCCTTGTCATTAAGAAATTGAGTGATACCCAGTGGTAGTCATACTCAGAATAGGTTCATTGGTAGTAGGTCTAATCTTTGGTAAGTCTGTGATTAATCTTAAGCAAGCTTATATGTTAAAGAAT
This sequence comes from Podarcis pityusensis, assembly GCF_964106645.2. Lineage (NCBI taxonomy): Eukaryota > Metazoa > Chordata > Lepidosauria > Squamata > Lacertidae > Podarcis > Podarcis pityusensis. The sequence continues at coordinate 45,549,404 of NC_138029.1, read as the reverse complement.
TTCCAGGGCAAGTCAGCTAGCAGCACACACACACCCCTGTTAAATCATGTAATTTAAATAAATGTTACTTGTATGGCTTGGGGACAAAGCTTTCCAAATATGTGAAATGGTAATTTGGCTCATTTTCTTTTGTGCATCCACTTGCAGGGGATCCAAGATTTTGGATCCTGAAGCACTTGATTTGGACAGTTGGCTCCAAAAGAGAAAAGAAAGAAAAAAGGTTAATATTCTATGTATGTGAAAAAGCAATTAGCAATGCAAGTATAACAGCATCTTTACAAATCAGATGGATGATCCACCCACTCTGATAGCAACCTGCTTGGAAGGCTTGGAAGGGAATAACAGTACAGGTTACTAATAGAATGTGCTAGTCCATATTAGTTACTCATCAGCAGCTTCTTATTGTTCACTGCTTAAACTTGGTAAAAAGTTATATTTTACAAGCATCTTAGCTAATGAATGGCTATCTATATTTGATATTTTGTTTTTGTTTTTTTCCCTTGGAGTTCTTCTCTGTCCAAAAAACTTGCAGTATGTAATTATGATTGCACATCAGATAAAAATAGAAGATATCCAGTGTAAAATATAATATATTAAAATAAGCCTGGCAATTATATGACTTTTTAAACTCCTAGTAATACTTCAGCAGTGCTCTTGTGTTACACTGCTTCTTGGTGGTAGCAATTTTTTTCTTTTTCTTTTTGCAAATTTACCGAAGTGGGGGGGGGGGGGAGAGGAAATGAAAACAACAAAATGAAACCAAAACCAGCAGCTTTTATATTCACAGGACAATTAGCACAGCTTAGCACAGCAACTGGTTCCTTAAATTGGGCAACTGTAGATTGGGCTGAACTTGACCTGCCTGTTCATGCTTTCAGTGGCATCTCTGTGATAGGCGGTGCATCACTGCTTCCTCAGGTGGACAGGACAAGCAGGGCAACAGTGTTTCCTGGAAAGGCAGGTGTGGCTATGGTTGGTGGAATGAACCAGACTCAAGACTCTGACAACTCCAGAGATGGAGGTAGAGTCCTCATGCTGTAGGGACTGATGGGAAGATGGAACAGAGTGAGTAGAAACACTCACCCACAGCCAAGTCTCTCACCAGGCTCCTTGGGCCCTCCCAACCTGAGCCAAGACCTTCCCAGGCCACTGGATCCTGCTGCAGGGTCGTCCTATCTGTCCTGTCTTGGCCAGCCCCCTGACAAGCAACTTCAGACCAAAAGGGAGCTGTCCTTGGGCAAACCAACATCACATTACCACAAAAGAAACTTGTGATATAATGCATTAGTCTTTTGAAAAGACACTTGGGGAATATGTCAACAAATACAACAAATTATACATATTATTCATGGCAGTACGCTCATCTTAAGTGTGAAACCATTCTTCCCTTTTCCACATCTGGTCTTCATGCAGGCCAGATCATTGCTTGCTAGGAGACATCTTGCAACCATTCCAAAAAAATCATAATCAATATTCTACTGCATTGTAGTTTAGATGTATTGAAATGTATTGGATTGCAATTGTTAAAGTAAGTCTCAAACTACAAATTAAACAGAAGAATTGCATTAGCAATTGAGAATGATTTTCATTCTTTTCCTCCCACATGCACAGCTTCTCCTTTCCTTCTTTCACACTGGCATAATCAATAAAATTGGGAAGGGGGATGCTGTCTTATCACTGAGAAATGGATACAGTGTGAATAATTAGTTGTGGGAGACTCTCTATTTAGCCGTAAAAAGGCCCACAGCATTTCTGCACCAAATGTCAAGCACAGGCCAGTAGAACTGCCTGTGCACAAGGTAGAAATAGATTCAGAAAGACAGATGGCCTGTCAGGCCAAAGCTAGACCCATTAGGCCCAGAGGAGTGGTTGGAATCGACAAGGTTAGACCTCCAGGGTAACATCGACACCATTCTGAAAGGGTTGGTTTTAAAATTATTTTCTACATGTTTGATTCCTTAGTTCACTTCACAGAGCACCAGACGTTGCACTGCTAAATAAGGAGGGAAAGAGCAGGGTACTGTATTCATTTGTGATTCTGGAAGGGTTCGTTGCAAGGGAAAATGTGTTGCTACATTATGAGAAGCTTATAGCTATATCGTTTTTTTCCCAGGAAAAAGGCAAATGAACTGTGATTACTGCTTTTTTAGAATCAATGTGTACACAGGCAAAAAATGAATTACTGTAAATTAAGAACAGTACCTGGAATGTCACAGGAGACCACGAGAGCAGCTTAAGCAGGCAGGTTGTGACTGACTTGAGTTTCAGGACCTTGGAAAGTTCCATGCAAAGAACTTTCTCCAACAAGCTGTAGGGTTTAACTGAGATCTTCTGTTCATCTCGGCTCCCGTCCTAAAGAGTAGATGGATCTGCCTAGTTCCCTAGCTCCCTTGTGCATCATTTTTCATGCATGCATTTACTGAAAGAAATTTCCCTCATGTTCCTACCTGCATAGTGCATTGGAAAATAATTCTGAAAGGTCTGCCTGGTATATTTCTTAGTAATTAGTATTAAGCACTAATAATGAAGAATTCAATACATTTGCCCTTTTTGAATAAGGGTGATTTAGTTCCTTTTTTAAAAGCCTAAGTAACATTTCCTTTGTTTTGCCTTTACTGCTTTCTTTGTAGTGCCAGCAGTGGAATACTGCTCTTATTTAGGCATAATCAGACCATCATTTTGTAGAGCAGGCTAAGATTAGCAAGAAAATCTGTGTTCAACATTTTGGAATCTCTGCTAGTTGTGGGAGAAGGAATGGCTACTTCTATCTTTGTGGTGTGTGTGGGGGGGGGAGACTTTCCCAGACTTTATACAGGAAAATTTTACATATTCACCACTTGGAAAGCCATGAAAATTGCTTTTGAGCTCTGGTTAATGTAGTTGTTGTAGTTTAAAATCTTTGCAGATCAGGATTCAAGCAGCTTTAAGCACAACATGCCACATGAAGCCCACTTTTTAACAATATATACCTATCTTTTCTTTTCATATGATGTGCTCTTCATTTTGAAGTGAAATGCAGCTATTGTTGTTTGTTCTGTATTTTTACATTTTCTTTGTTTATGCTAACGCTTGACTGTAAACAAACTTGATCAACATTTTCCCTCTCTAATGTTCCCTTGCGTTTCTCTTCCCTCCCATCTTCTTTGCACACACACACACACACACACATATATACACCCTGAGCCAAATAAAATACAGTGGTGCTGCAGTATGTCTTAGGTCAGGGCAACAACCCATTTGAGGACATTGATCCACCAGATGAATACCAATACTGTACAGAAAAATATAGAAAATCATTATCACCGTCAACAATTCAAAAGCATGTTATTTGTTTCAACTAAACATCAGGAAGAACTTTCTGATGGTAAGAGCTTTTTTGACAGTGGAGAGGACTCCCTTGGAAGGTGGTGGACTCTACTTCATTTTAAGCTGAGCTTTGGGTGGCCATATCTCTTGGATGCATTAGTTGAGATTCCTGCATTGCAGGGGTTTGGACAAGATGACCCCCAGGTCCTTTCCAACTCTACAGTTCTATGCATAGCTGTCAACCTTCCCCTTTTTTGCGGGAAATTCCCTTATTCCAGTGCCGTTTCCCGTTGCTTCCCGCTGCTATCCCAGATTGTTAGATATCCTGTAGACTGTCCCCAGGACAGGTGAGGCTGCTGATCCCTTATTTTTGAGGCTGCTGATCCCTTATTTTCAAATCTGAAAGTTGCCAGCTATGGTTCTATGAAAACGTGGCTATATACCACAGTTGTTGTTGCTGCGCTGCTGTTTGCTTTAGCAAGTACATCTATTTCCTTGGACTGCAGAAAAAGGTAGATCTGGGTTACATTGCAGTGAACTCAGATTTGCCATATAGCATTTTTCCTGTTTTGCAACAGCACTGCATTGCTGATTTGTTTTAGGCCAGCAATCCCCCATTAACTTTTATTGGATTTGACTTAAGTAGTAACTAGAGAAGTAGCCCTCAGCACACAGCTTTTTGGTTATTAAGGCTGAAGCTTCTGAGGAACATCCTAGCTTCAAAATAACATCCCCCGCCCGCCCCGCCCCCACTCTCTCTCTTCAGCTTTGCAATTGTCATTTGTTTGCTTACCACTGGTTGTGAGACAGTTGTGTTTATTAGCTGGACAATCAGAAGAGATGTCTTGTTATATTGTAACCCGAATCCCTAGAAAATGGATATATATACAAATAAAAATGCTTGGTAGTTGCTATTATACATTTGTCATAGCATACCCTTTTGCAAGCAATTCGGAAGGAAATTAGCAGCCATAACTGCCTTTATGAAGCTGCTCCAACCATTTATGACAGCAGTGGTCTATGTTTGTTTACTTACTTATTTGTGTGTTCCTTCTCCAAAGCTTGAAGTAGTTTATAATGTGAATGAAAACTATATTAAAAAATACAAAATCAGTGAAACGTATTGAAAACAATGCAATAGAAATAAAATAAAATAAACTCTTATTTAAAGAAACACTTAAGAATGTATGTTTGAAATATTGAACTGATGTCTAAAATCAATAAGGTGGATATACGGTTGGTGGGTGAAAATAAAACTCCACTTAATTCAAAATGCATCAGCCAGATTGCTGACCATGACCAATAATTAGTAACATATTCCACCAGTTTTAAAGCAACTTCACTGGAACCTGGTCTGCTTCTGAGCAAAAATTAAAATGTTCTTCTTAATTTTTATTCCTTTAGATGTTTTGGGACCAGGATACTTAAGGGACCACCTTTTTCTGAATGAGCCTTCCCACATAGTATAATATTATCAGAGGGTCTTCTTCCTCTTCCTCTTTCCTCTCATTGGAGATGAGGAGGGTGGAGACCCTAGATCGGATATTTGTGTTGTGGCACCTACTCCTGAGGGGCCTTTACCTGGTACGGAGTTAAATATTCTTTCAGCACCGAGTGAATACCTTTTCATTTCCCCATACTTAGTAGATTTTGAATAGGATCCTCTCTCTTGATCTTTACAAGCATGACTGTTCATTTTGTGGGATGAGACTATATAAAAAAGATAATATTAAAAGAAACTGGTATGAGCTTTATGGAGCGAAATAATTTTTTTTGAGAAAAGGCATGTGGGCACGAAATGGAACTCACTTAGTAGTTCTTACTTCCAATTTACAGCGTTTCTTTTTTTCCTTTTCGTAAATACTAGCATGCTTGTTTGCAGTGTTCAGAGCCCCACCTTTTGCAACAGGATGTCTTTAGCAGAAGGAGGTGCAGGCGTGTGAGAGAGAATGCATGTGCCTCCTTATGGAATTGTCTCTTGATTGATGTTGATGTTTAGCAGCACATAATGATGAAGATGAATTTGTTCTTATTATAAGCTTTAACTCCAGAAGAACACATTGTGTACTCTTTTCAACAACCTACATTTAGTTTGGGATTGTTACTTTTCTTTTGCATTTGTATTATACATATTATAAACAACCAGGTTTTACAGTCAAACTAAATCATAAATCACTGGCTATAAAAATAGAAGTGGAAGTACTCTTCTGTTGTCATTTTTTACTGCTTGTTACCGACGCAGAATCTATATATTTTCACCTTTATTGATACCTTCTATTGTACAATTAGGAGTTTAAGCATATGTATCTTTTCATAATTAAGTCCCACTGAGTGTACCTGGATTGGAGCCTAAGGGCCTATCTGCCCTATGGGTCTTAATCTTTATAAATTATTTTTTAAAAAAATCATGAAGAAAGGCTTCCACAAAGCCCATTGCACTGTTTGGTCTCCCAGCACTGAGTGGCCTGCAGTTATTGGGTCCATGAGACTGGTAGGGAAATGGACTAGCCAGGGAGGAAGATAAATTTGGAGAGTAACATGGAAGGCCCAAGCCAGGTGTTCTTGGACTGAAAGCAGTATATAAATAAATTGTGCTAATTAACAAAAATAAAAAAATTAAAAGGGAGGGGAGAGACTCTACCTACCAAGCTGCAAAAAACCCCACTAAAAATAAACATAAATATAAAATGTAAATGTAAAAAATCATGATGGGGGATATAAGATATGAGGGACATGTTAGTCACCACTGCTGCAAACTCATGAACAAATATCTCAACCCTGTACTATAAAGATATGTCTATCTTTATAGACATATGCACAACACCCTGGAAAGATACAACTTATCCTTTCAGTGTGGCTCAGCTTCCATAGAAACATATGCTAAAAATCCTAAGAAAAAGCACAAACCTTACCTATGTTCATGCAGAAATAAGTTGTACAGATTTTTTTGTAGGATTAGTTCCAAGTAAATGTGTTCAGGATTGCAGTTTACAGCTTTGAGAGGGCTTGGTAAAGAACAGCTATGACCAAAGGAATTTATGGAAGTGCCTTGTTTTCCTTTATATAGACTCCTCTATATATTTCCTTTTTATTTTCGAAAGGTGTTTGAGCTCACTAAAGTAACTGAACAGCTCTGTGATGTGTCTATTGAAATGTTACCCAAAATGATCTTGGCACAATATTATAACTGATATATAATAATTAGGTCAGCTTGCCTCCTTTGCTTGGCAAAGACACATTTGAGAGTAACTCAGCAATCTATCATTCTTTTTAAATATTGGCCTGTGCCAAGTTTCCTGAGGAGTCTGCAAAGTCACTTATGCAACGCTCTCACATCGCAGAGCAGACCTTCTCTGGTGTACAGTTTAGATGTTCATTTATCTGTGTTAAGTACACTTGTGGCTTGTTACTGCCAAATTGGTTTTTATGCATTGTTGGGCCATCGCTTCAGCTGCCAGACATTTTAAATTGCTGCTTTATTCCTTAGCCAGTGCCTCATTTGCACCAGAGCTTGCCAAACATGTTAAATAATAAAGAGAGTGTCTCTGCACATGTTTAGAATGCTTTCGTGTGCTGATGAATAACTATAGGCGGTTACCCTTTATCTATAATTACAAGACAAGACATTTGTGAGAGGAAATAGCAGTTCTGAGGTGAACTGCTGCCAACATTTCCCCCAGACTGTGCTGTTCTGATGTGCTGAAACTGGGTGAAAGAACTCTCAGCTGAGTAACTCATTTTTTCATTGTTAGGAGGAATGATGAGTGTCTCCAAGGATATATAAGATGTTGGGGAGACACGTCCCCATCAGTAGTCTACCTAATGGTTAATTAAATTAAATTAAATTTATGCTGTATCTCTGTTGTGCTCTGTTTAGAAACTGAAGTGTTAAGCCGTATACAAATTATTACAATAAATAAAATAAAATGTGGTTTAGAATACTAATCCTGTTAAGAGTAAGTGGGTGGTCAGCAGTCATTATTTTCCTTCTCTTTCAGTGATCTGTTGCCATAATCAGTCTTTTGTCTAGGTTGACTATAAATCTGTTGACTTCATATTTCAGTTTATTTCATATAAAATTTAGGGGTATCAGCAAGTTGAAATTGTTTCTTGCATGCCAAAACTTGCAGCAGGCTAAATCAGCACTGTGCAGCACATAGCTTACTGAGCATTCCTGTTTGAATTGATGGCGTTTCTGGTGCAAACATGAATTTGCTAAGAGTAAGTGATAAATATCTTCATTGTTTAAACTGAACAGTGTCTGTAATTAAAATTTCTTTAAAAGCAACAACACCTTTTTTGCTGTTAAATGTTATATGTATAACATTTTATATATGTTATACATATAACAATGTTATAACATATATAACATTAAATGTTATATAACATGGAATTTGCTATTTAAAATATGTGCCAAATCTACACAAAATGCTACATACATGTTAGTATGCCAAGAGAATCCAGCCTTTTCCCCCCATTAGAGAGTTCAAGTTTCTTACTCTGCAATTAGCCACGAAGGGTTTTGCTTTTGCTTTCTCTGCTAAAGGTACAAGGTTTGTAAACAATCGATGGGGTGTGTTTGTGTCTAGGATTCTCAATGTGGTGTTTCCATTCTTGATACTTTCTATTCTTTTTCTCTGGAGTGTTACCTTCTGCAGACCTCATCCACAGATAGTTTGAGCATTATTCTTAATAACTGAAGACATTTGTATAACAACACGGTAGGCAATGGTACTTCAAAATCATGCTTTGCATATTTTAAAACATGGTATGCTAATTAAGAAGCAGCTGGAATTGTTTTTGCAGTCCTGAAGGAGAAGGGATGTAAGGACACAAGACAGAGAAACCAGTAGGAGAATACTTCAATCTCCCAGGACATTCTATACAAGATCTCAAAGTAGCTGTCATATTAAAAAAATTTTTTTACAGAAATAGACTGGAAAGAGAAGTTGCTGAATTACAACTTATTACCAAACTTAAAACTATGGAGAAACCTGGTCTGAATAGAGACAGTGGATTCTTATCTCATTGTACATGATAAAGCTATTTTTGGCCATCTCACCCCTTGCTTTTTCCTGTAAGACCAATTGCAGTCGTTAACAGTCATCAACAGGTTTACCACACCTATCAGCCAATCACCCATTCCTACCACCCTTCTGAGTAATACCCCTCCACACCCTCTCACTATATATAAAGGTCTGGTGACTTCTGTTTCAGTGTATCTGAAGAAGTGTGCATGCACACAAAAGCTCATACCAAGAACAAACTTAGTTGGTCTCTAAGGTGCTGCTAGACAATTTTTATTTTTTTAAAATATATTTCTTAAATGGTAGAAATCGCTATAGAAGTTGTCTCGTCAATGGCAGAAAATCATCCATTTATTATCTAAAGGGAAAATTTGTAAGATCGGTGGACAGTGTTTGTGCATTTTGGACTTTCTAGTGAAGGATTGATCAACTATTTATCTGCAATCGAAAGAAAAATTACAGTAATTTATGATAAAGAGATGAGAATGATTGCTAAGTCAAATAGTGGTGTGTGTGTTTTTTTTAAAAATATACACATATATACACACAGAAAGAGACTGAGATGCAGTGTTGATTTATTGAAATTTACTCAATTGAAACTGCATATGCCTTTGAGTTGAGCATAAGGAAATGAATGGGGATATGCCTGAGTGTTCTGCTCTGGGCTAAAGGGAAGCTGAAGAGTATATGCGGCAAATTCATTCCTAAGGGAGATCTCAGTACACATGCATAGGTCATCACCTTCCAACTTCCTTTTTTACCTCTGCCAGTGACAAAAGGAAACTCTGGTGAAAAAAATCATTAATGGTCCCTGATAATAGAATATAAAAAGTGTGTTTGTTCACTCTGCAAACATTGCACTTCGGGTATTAAATTTCTGAGGGGTAGTTGAATGCTTTGGTGCTTGGATTGTTTATAAATATTTGCAGTAAATTACTGCATGCAGTCATAGGTTGAAATTATGTCCTGCATACATGTTGCAAAGAGCTGCAAAGAATATCATCTGGCCTTAGATATGCTGTACTGGAGCACTTAAATATATTCAGTTACAAGTTTGGGAATGACCATGAAACCTGAAGCTAAACTGTTCCTACCCTCACAAACAGGATAATTGGATTGCCTTAGTGTTATGTGTCTGAATGAATAAAATTATTTCAACTTCAATTGAAAGGGGGGAACAGGAAAGGAAAGTTATCTGTACCAGCTCTTGTACAATATGTCTCCGTGAGTATTTTGACAAGCAGTTCTTGTACACTGCCAATAAGTTAAGGAAAGATCTTTCCTACAGGTACCTCATTTCAGCAGGACACTATTATTGTTATTGTTAATAATAATAATAATAATTTATAACTGCTCTTCATTCAAAGATCACAGATTAGTAGTTCCTTCAGGCTGACAGTGCAATTCTATACTGTCTATATGAGACCTAGATGAACGTGACAATTTGCCTAGGTTTTGGTTTTTGTCTGACCAACTGAATCTTAAGTAGTTGTGTTACTAAATACATGGTGCATCACAAACCTGTTATTTTATAATTTATTCAAAACTATTAAATAGTCTTTCTTGGGCACAATACTTTGTCTTACTGCTGGATAGATGCTTTCATGAAACAATGCCTCATTTTATCACTGTTATTTCAGTTGCTTACGTAAATAAAGGAATTTTATCACTGACATCTGGAAAAAGAGAACTGAAAGTACATTTCCAAAGCTAACATTTTCACATTTTAATCAAGTAATGCAGATCATACTAAATAAAGTCTCTTTTAATGAGCAAAGGATACTTATTGGATGGTCACTTGACTATTATGATTTCAAGATTTTTGCCTGTAATGTGAGAAGGTAGAATAATTAAAAGACTTTATCATGCTACTCATTGGTGATCCTATAACTCAAAACATTTGTGCACCTCTTATTTTACGATTTAGGAGGCAGATGTAGTTCAGACATGGATGTTTTAGGTTTCGGCCGTATGTTGGTGGTTATGCAGGAAGAACCCCTGATTTGCTTTGCATATCTCAGGTAACACAAGAAATGGTAAAATCGTTTTCAACCTATTTTCCCCTCTCTCTTCTATCATTTCAGGACTATACCTTGACAATGTACTTTCAGCAAGCATGGAGGGATAAGAGGCTTTCGTATAATGTAATACCTTTAAATCTTACACTGGACAATAGAGTAGCAGATCAGCTTTGGGTTCCCGATACCTACTTCCTGAATGATAAGAAGTCATTTGTGCATGGTGTCACTGTGAAGAACAGAATGATTCGATTACATCCTGATGGGACAGTTCTCTATGGTCTCAGGTCAGCATCTAATATTTAAAATGCCATAATTTAATATCTAAAGCTAAGATTTGTTTTTTCCTTTATTTTCCAGCATTCCATAGTTTCAGTTCCAGGTGATTTTGGACTTGCCCACCCGTCTTAAGTACTTTAAGAGACTTTAAGAGATACTGAGTTTTATACAAACACATGCAACAAAGAAAGAAGAGAAGGGAGGTTTCTGGAATGCAACTTTGGTAGAGTTGATATGTGACAGAACAGTCCAGTGGTGTGCATGTTTACCTGAAAGTTAGTTTCACTGAATTCAATCAGACATATTCCTTGATAAGCAGACTTAGCCATGTAGCTTTTAACAAGGAAACACTGAACTGTGAAAAGTGGATCATATACTGTTAGTGTATGCCTTTGTGAAAAAGTCAGCTACTTTAAGCACAGACAATACAGCAGGGTTTTTTGCCAGAAAACATGTGCTTGATTACATGTGTGTTTGAAAGATATGTGCTTAACCTTTGAAAAAATGCCCTGCTTACCTTCTTGACTTTAGCTGCACTGCTGCAGCATATTTCTGAAATACTAGTTTTCCTGCACTAGTATATTGTAAACATTTAAAAGGTAAGAATTCATTTTAACATCTACATTGTACATGAGACACCACCTTACCATCTTTTAATTTTTGACCTTTTCGTGTTGCAAGTGAGTTTTCCAAACAGCTTATATCCACATCAAAATAAAGTATATTTGTAGCAACTGAGCTTCCATCAGTATAAAGATGATGAAGTTGGAAGGCCATCATAATTACAGCTGTGGTAGAATATTTCAGAGCTGTCAAGTGTTGTTTTTAAAATCTAAGGGCCCATCTATACTTTGCTTCTCCTGTATCTAGAGGTGAGGCATCTCCTCTCCTCCCTTTCTTTCCATGCACCTGTCCCCCTGCCAGTTTTTATTAGAGTTCCAAAAGGTTGAACTGCATGCTTCCAGTTATTATTGCCTGGTTTCCCCCCTCCTTTTCCAAATGACCCCGTCAAAAAATAAATAAATCAGCTCATACCTCTGTTCTCATTTTATCACATCTCTGCATAATCACAAAACTGGTCCTCTAAAAAATAAAAGGACCCAGTGTCTTCAGAGAAGGGAGAGGGAAGAGGAAGTACCAATGACTCAGAAGCCCACAGTGCCCTTAAGGACTCCTCTTAAAAACATGGGAGGAGGAGTAAAAGGAGTCCTGACAACCTAGAACACCCTTAACCACCCCTCTTAGGAACAGTCCCTCTGAGTCCTGGCAAGCACAGATGGTGGTGGAGCAAGACAGATACACTCTTTTTTTTAAAAAAAAAAAGATATTTATTAAAGTTTCAAAGAATACAAAAACAAAAGATAAAAATACAAGACAATACAAAATACAGAAAAAAAGAATAAAGTTTTTAAGATATAACAAAAAAATGAAGAATAAAAAGAAACATACAAAATAAAAACAGTTAAAAACACGTTAATTTTCCATAACATATCTTCCTTACACTTATTTCCCCGGACCTCCACGTACCTCCCTTTTTTGTATTCCAGTTCAGTTTGTTAGTTCAGCAAATCCTTACCATTAAGCTTTTACCCATTTATAAACCATTTTTCGTATCTCTTAAAGCATTACAGCTGGAAACCACTTAGTTTCTATCCAACATCCTTCTAAAATTCCTTAATTTTACAATATTTCTGTAAATAGTCTTTAAATTTCTTCCAGTCTTCTTCCACCGACTCTTCTCCCTGGTCTCGGATTCTGCCAGTCATTTCTGCCAGTTCCATATAGTCCATCAGCTTCATCTGCCATTCTTCCAGAGTGGGTAGATCTTGTGTCTTCCAATACTTTGCAATGAGTATTCTTGCTGCTGTTGTGGCATACATAAAAAAGGTTCTATCCTTCTTTGGTACCAATTGGCCAACTATGCCCAGGAGAAAGGCCTCTGGTTTCTTTGAGAAGGTATGTTTAAATACCTTTTGCAAGACAGATACACTCAGAAAAATCAAGCTAAGCACTACCCAAGAGTGGACAAAGAAACACAGGTTTTCTGGAGATGGTTCCAGGTAGGAAATTAAAAGTGAACAAGAACAGATCCACTAAACAAGAGAAGTCAGGATCAGCCCTAAGATCTCAGTTTTTGCTTTTTTATTGTAAAGCAAGTTACGAGTGGGGAATAGAGATTTGTAGAGAAGACGTGGCAATAAGTAGAATGCTTAACCCTCCCCTCACCTGCTGTTTTCTATTTCAGAACCCTGACTGGGAACAATGTGGCATTGAGGGGTCATACAAAAGATGGGAAACAGCTCAGCATTTCCACCCAGATGCTGCTTGTTCCCTAAAAATCCTTTACTGCAGAGAAACAACAGCCTGGATTCCCAGACCGTTGTTTGCTGCAGAATGCTTAGTTCTGTCATAAAATGCGCTAATTTTAAACTCTCAAACTTTACTGCCTACATACAAAAACTTGTCCCCTTGGAGAAAAGAAAGGAAAATGCTCACTTCTGTGTGATGTGAACTGTTTCAGAAGAGCAAGCTTATTCTTGCTTCCATGGTGTTATGGCATGTTTTAAATGATGAGTCAACATTTGTCACCCATGAAGTTCTAGTGGGTTTTTGGAAACTGAGCTTCTGTGGGCATTCTATGGTTTGTCTTATAGAGTTTGAAGAAGAAGAAAACCGGGAATCTGTTTTCTAACCCACCTTTTTAAAGGCAGCAGGAGGCAAATATGTGTGATCAAGGAGGAGGGATGACTAACTTTATGCAAGAACATTAGAGAACTGATTGCTACTTTATGTGACGATTAGTGTCTCCTGAAACTTAACTTTAAAACCAGATTGCATCCTGGTGGGATTCCATATTTGGGAGAAAATCATAACACTTAGGCTCCAACTGCAAACACAGTTGCTTGAGAATTAGGGTACTTCCATATGGGGGCTTAATAATGCAAATGTGTTGTTGGCCACAGGACTTCCTCTTTTTTAAAAAACTTACTTAATTTATTTCTTATAAAGTGTAAGTGTGGGGGTGGAATACGGGCTGGCATTTTTGTACCAACAATGTTGTGTGGATACCGCAAAAAAAGAAAAAGAAAAAAGTCATGCATGAGAAGCACCCATCCCACAAGAAACACCTGTCTTGAAGCATTCCAAGTCCCATTAAACGCAGCAGGTCTGACAGCTAAGAAAGCAAGCTTAGAATTCTGCTCTTAGTATTTATACTGGGAGGAATTCTACTTACTGCTATAGCAATTATTCTGTAAAGCAGAAGCTTTTCAGCTTGCTGGGTACAACAATCCCACTTCTCCTCCCCCCGCCGCCCCCCTTGTGCTGTTATGGGGCTTCTCATAACACCCACAAGTCAATTGCAATGGGGACGAGGGGGGAACCCATTTGTGCTAGCAGAAGTCCTTGTGTGAGCTTCTGCTACCAATGTCCTTCTATTTGAAAAGCTCAAAGTCCACATTATATATTTATGATAATGCCAAGCATGGAATGGGAAGATCAGCTTGCGTTTTTAATCATTTGCCCAACTATACCAGCTCTATCTACAAAGAGACAAAACCTGGAGAAGTCTTCTTGCAGATTTCTCCTTGGCAGGGAGTCTAACTGAAGCTTAGAGGCAGTCTGAAGACTCCCAATATGGATGAAAGTCACAAATGGCTTGGCTTTGAGGCTAACCAATGGAAGCCCCTTTACAAGATAGTCTTGTTGTTCTAATGTTAGTTACAAAAGGCCACCGGGAGGAAACAGGTGGGATGGGTAGTTAGCCATATAGCTACAGTATCAGTTTTCTGTATTTGGATTTCTTCTTTAATTTTCCTGAGAAAGTTGAAATGGCTTCCTTTCCCCAGTATTTTGCAACATGCCCATACAAGTATAGCATAATATATTGGAATGTTGGGACACCAGTTTCTTTGACTTTGCTGGAATGTGCCATCTGTATGAACAGATGGGAAATATGCTACAGGGCCAGAGGGAGATGTCAAAAAATCAAACCAGAAGGAAAAGAACTACATCCACTGTAAAAAAAAAAAAGCATTAAAACAGAATAGATGCTAGATGCTAGAATTGCCTGATTCTGGCACTAGCCACTAGAAACTATTGTTTGAAAAACAGTTTATGTTCTCAGGGCTTGTAATAGGTATAGCCTTCTAGCACATACACAGCCCAACAGGACAATGACAATAATCCACCAACAGCATACAAATCAATATGGCTAACCTGATCCAAAACACCCACCCACCTCACTCACACACGAAAACAAAGATCACCACAGCCAATCACAAGCAAACAATCACACCCTAGGCCAACCCCAACCTCTCTCACCACCAAAGGAACACAAGTGAACAACATAAGCAACGCTGACACCAAACTCTACATACATTAAACATAATAGAAACACCGTCACCCGACCCCACCCCCATCCATCTTCCCTCTCTCC
The DNA here is from genome assembly GCF_964106645.2 of Podarcis pityusensis. NCBI lineage: Eukaryota > Metazoa > Chordata > Lepidosauria > Squamata > Lacertidae > Podarcis > Podarcis pityusensis. Next base: position 45,534,336 of record NC_138029.1, on the reverse strand, counting down.
ACCCCCTTTCTTTTTTCTTTTTTTTTCTTCTCCCCCTAATGCCTCAACAAATGAAACGGATTTGTAAAAACGTTACATGAAAAAAAAAATACGAGGCACTACACTTACTTCTGTAAAACAAGAAAATCCTTAATAAAACTGGAGTAGATTGAGGGAGGCTTTTGATCTGGTTACCCCAACGGACCCCTGGATGAGGGGGGTTAAGTAAACTACCCCTTGGGTTTGAGTACTTGCTCTCCCTCCTACTGAGACCAAAGGAAGAGAAAATGGAAAAAAAAAAACCCAAAACACCAAGCACTTTGTGTTCCTGTGCTATGAGAGAGGTAGAAATGCTTCTCTTCACTTTCACCATGCCATGCAAAATTTTGTACACTTCTATCCTGTTGCCTTTGACTCACCTCTTCTCTGAATTAAAAAGCCCCAAGTTATGTAGCCTTTCTTCAAAGGGCAGTTTCTCCTTCCCCTCGATCATTTTCTGAACCTTTTCCAACTCAGCAATATCCTTTTTGAGGTGGGGCGACCAAAACCATACACACTAGTCCAAATGTGGTTGCACCGCAGATTTGTATAATGGCAGTTATATGGTGTGTGGATTTCTTGGAAGCAGATTGTTCTGCAATTTCAAAATGGGATAGCATTAAAATATAAATAATTGAACTACAAAATTACACTTAATGATGTGTATGGAAAAATAGGAATACTTCTATGTTGAGGCTCAGCTAAAATCACCACAGGGCCACTAATATATTAAAAGTAATCTTAAATAATACAATAGACAATTATGTACAAAGTTTAGTGAGAAAAATACAGCTTGGTGTAGATGGGGTCAATTAAATTCATCTCCTTTACAGTTGATAGCTATCTCGGTTATATAATTTTTTCTAATTTTCCTGCCGGCAGTTGCAAAAAGTGCTACACACCACGTCATATGCTTATCTATGTCTGCAAGGAGATTAAGAATCATGTCAGAAGGATTCTGGCCAGGGGACCTTGTCATTATAGGTGTCAAAAACCATTCTCTTGCTTCATTATATAAGGGGCAACGTAAGATATAATGCGTAAGGTCCTCTAATTCAGGGCATCCCCTAATACAAACACGTTCATTTACTGGTATGTCTCCCATCTCTATAAGCAGAGTTTATTGTATTTAATTGTAACTCTGTAACAGCTTTCCGGAGTTGTACAAAAGTCAGTTCATTGAAAACGTATGTTCATGGGCCTCTCTAAGTTTAAAATATAATGGGGCGCATGTGGATAGGTACATGGAGTTTAAGTCGTTTTTAGTAGCCACTGCCCTTGTGGCCCTTTTAAAAATATTATTCTGAGAATGTAGGGGAAGTTCTTTGAGCCCGGATCCCTGAGAGGTCATATTTGCCCATCAGTTGGGCAGAATGATGTACCCAGTTTTTAAGGGGTAATCCATTCGCGAGCTCAATCAGGCATTTTTTTGGTAACCTAGTGTTGTCCATCTGTTGAACTCTGAACCAGTAGCAGAGGATTCTTTTATCTATTTGGCTCTCTATGCTCAACATACAAGTTTCCAGCCTAACCATGGCGGATTGCGTATCTTTGGGTAGGCCAATGCATAAGTAAGAAAACGAAAAATAGGAACTTCAGCTTGCCGCTTTAAACTTGCATTTATTGATGTTTGCTGTACAGTGGTACCTCGGGTTACATACGCTTCAGGTTACATAAGCTTCAGGTTACAGACTCTGCTAACCCAGAAATAGTACCTTGGGTTAACAACTTTGCTTCAGGATGAGAACAGAAATTGTGCTCCGGCAGCGCGGCAGCAGCAGGAGGCCCCATTAGCTAAAGTGGTGCTTCAGGTTAAGAACAGTTTCAGGTTAAGAATGGAACTCCAGAACGAATTAAGTACTTAATCCGAGGTACCACTGTACTGTGTTTTTTAAGAAAGCACTCCTATAAAATACAGTTTATACTATTTTATAGGAGTGCTTTCTTAAAAAACACAGTACAGCAAACATCAATAAATGTACAAAGGTCACTCAAGAACCATGCAATTCCACATCTTCCAGTGGCAGCATTTTGGAGCAATCTCTAAAGGGCACAGAGGACACTGCTTTCCTGTAGCCATTCAAGTTGTATGTTGCTAATTTTAGTGAGGCATTAGGATTTCTTTGGGTAAGAGGCAAGTATTTGAGTAAGCAGGACATTTTTTCAGCAGCAGCAGAAGAAGAAGAGTTTGGATTTGATATCCCGCTTTATCACTACCCTAAGGAGTCTCAAAGCGGCTAACATTCTCCTTTCCCTTCCTCCCCCACAACAAACACTCTGTGAGGTGAGTGAGGCTGAGAGACTTCAAAGAAGTGTGACTAGCCCAAGGTCACCCAGCAGCTGCAGGTGGAGGAGCAGGGAATCAAACCTGGTTCACCAGATTACAAGTCCACCGCTCTTAACCACTACACCACACTGGCTCTCACTGGAACTCAGTTCCAGCACCTCTCAGGTGGACACTATTGCCATTATAAGAGAACAAAGGAGGCATTCATTGTGAGGTCCAGCACCTCTTTTTCTAGAAAAAATAGCACTGTGGGTTAGAATTTATTTGGGTAAGAGCTGAGGTGGGCACTATCTGTTTTCCCAGTCTGTGTTCATGTCCCTTTCTGTCCAAGCAGAATTGCGAGTTTTCCAGCTCTCCAAGACTCAGATTTGGCAGCCTAGAATCTCTGTTGCCATTCTCAACCCTTCAGGCATTATTTCTCACATAGTATGCCCTCTTCTTGATTTGATGCAGGTGTCCCTGGATTAGCTACATTGTTTTGAATTTGAAACTGTATTCAGGATGCTGCTGCAGTTTTCCACCTCTGTCATCCTTTTCTCTCCAACCTATCTAAAATAAAGAAATCCAATTGGCTTTGTATTATTCCCAATGTGGCCCATTTTATGGCCTCTCCTTAAGATGGTCTGTCCCAGAATGAATTGCACATTCCGGCCAATGTGTCATTGTAATTTTTTTTATAATTTTTTTTTCATAAATAGTGTTCAAAACCCTACTCCCCCAACACTTTCCTCAGCAATTATTTTTACTATGAACAAATGTGATAGAAAGATGACATATACAGCCACAAAATATGCAGGAAATTGAAATGTTAGGAATGTCCCCATGCTTAAGATGTCATCATTTTTTTCAACCATCTTTCTTTCTCTGCTTTAAAAAAATAAGGATTTTCACCCCGCAAAATTGCATTAGTTATGTTAAATGTTCTGTTTGCAATTTTTGTATATTTATTTGCTAACAGAGTGAGAGATTTCATCTGTCTCATCTGTTCACTTCTTGCCTGTTTCACCTCATTTCATTTCCTCTAAGCTTCATCTGTTCATCTGATTTTCAATACAATCTAAATCTGTTATCTACAAGATTGCTGGGACAATGTGCAGCGTCCTAGCGGTAAGGAAGATAGAAAGAACTATGGAATGGATAGTGGGCAGTGGAGGCATTTTCCAATTCAAGTGAAAGCATGAGAGGTTTTTTTATGGACTTCAGTACTGAATTGAGTAGTGGGGGAAAATTAAAGTAAAATTAGAATGTTATTAAATTAATGGTGGTGATGCTTTAAGGAGGGTAATGTATACTAAGTGATTTCCACATCAAGGTGCTATCCTTATCAAAACAGACTTAAAAAAATATTAAAGGGAGATGTAGTGGCAGCTGTTTAATGAGATCTCGAACTAATAAAATGCATTTTGTACAGGGGGTTTTTCTGTAGAATTTTTGTGCAGAGTTTACTTTAAGTCTACTTGATCACTTCAATCTGCAGAACTTGCACTTCTACAAATGTTGTTCAGTGTCCATTCTGTGCTTCCCTATAGCGTGGCAACACCTGTATTATGGAACTTCCTGAAGGCATCAGGAAACATTTTAGGTTTCTGAAAAGATCTTTTGGCAGGCCTATTCAGACATGTCTTACTGTGTTTCATGTTTTTTGTTGTTTTTTTAGATTTCTAAACAGTTTTAAAATGTATACGTGTGTGTGTGTATGAGCACACACACACACACATTGTGCTTTTATTACAGATATGTTTGTTGCCCTGGGCTCCTTTGGGAAGGAGGGCAGGATATAATTTTGATACGTAGGTAGGTAGGTAGGTAGGTAGGTAGGTAACTAATAGCAGATGAGCTGGCCCAAACAGTTAGTCCTGATTTCACATAGCTCTTTGTGTAGGAAAAGAAGAAGCATGCACATCATTCAGATTTATTCAGCCATTTCTTTAAACATATGAGCCGTCTCCTAGTCTAGCTACATTTTTCTGGTTTTGACATAGGGCCATCAACTCCTACACCAGACACATCTAATGACCCAATAACTATAGCTGTATTTGTTATTAAAATCACTCAAGTGATAGACTGTATTCTTAACTCAATTATGTGTCTGTTTCTCAGCTTTCCTCTGTGTTATGGCCAAATGCTCTGCTTTGTACTGTGGCATTCTGTGAGTTATAGAATCATAGAATCACAGCAATCCTCCTACATAGACTACAAATTGTGATTCTACAGCTGTCTAGCTTAGAAGACCTTTTGTTTCAATGACTGGAGTCACAGTGAAATATGCCAGTCACCTGAGTGCTTATTGTGACGTTAAAGATTTTAAGCTTAAACCTGATGATGAAGTGACCACTTAGATGCTGGTTTGTGCTGTATTTATGTAGCAGGACAGACTGAAGATGGCATACAATTTTTGCATTAGCCAAAATGTCTTTTGGTTTCAATTTCATTTTTATTTTATTTGTAAGACAAAACAAAAAAGAGGGCCATGAAAGTTTGGAAATAATAATAATAATAATAATAATAATAATAATAATAATAATGTTTATTATTTATACCCCGTCCATATGGCCGGGTTCCCCCGGCCACTCTGGGTGGCTCACAGCATATATAAAACATTAAAAACTTTCCGATACAGGCCTGCCTAGTTTTTGATTTTAAAAAATTAAGTAACTTATTTAATAAATTCTGTGAACAAATTGTACTGAGGAGCACCATTTGCTGGCAGGGTGCTTAAAATAGCAGTAATCTAATTTGATGGATGAGTAAAACGATCCCATCTAACATTTATTTCCTTGAGATTAAAGTCGATAATAGTTGTATGTAGGCCAATACAATCTAGCAGAAAGAGATAGTAAAAGTGGATGTGAGCATTAAAAATGCAGAAGGCTGATGAAACAAGGCACAAGGTGAAGAAGAAGTTTGCATACACACCATATATTTAGAGCACACGGCTTCCCCTAAAGAATCCTGTGAATGTAGTTTGTTGAGGGTACTGGAAATCATAGCAGTGTGAGGGGTGAACTACAGTTCCTACAGTTCTTAAGAGGTAGACACAGGCAGCTACAAGCAATGCCCTTCCTAGGTTCTGCTTATTGTATAGTTTAAGCTGAGACAAACAAACTAGCTCAAATTCAACCAGTGAACATCATGGCTGAGTAGAGATTTGAACTTAGGTCTCCCCAGTTTGATTCTACAGTGGTACCTCGGGTTAAGTATTTAATTCATTCCGGAGGTCCGTTCTTAACCTGAAACTGTACTTAACCTGAAGCACCACTTTAACTAATGGGGCCTCCTGCTGCTGCCACGTCGCCGGAGCATGATTTCTGTTCTCATCCTGAAGCAAAGTTCTTAACCTCAAGCACTATTTCTGGGTTAGCAGAGTCTGTAACCTGAAGCGTCTGTAACCCGAGGTACCACTGTATACGTAGAGTGCAATGATGCTGTATTACACCACATCAGTGCTGACCCAAGACATTTTGGCACCTAAGATGGATTCCAAAATGGCGCCCCTCCTCCCTGCCAGGGAAGAAGGGATCAGGGAAGATCTACATCAGGAACAAGGCAAAGCAAAAGATTGACATTGGGGTCTGTTGCCCCAAGTGGGCTCTGTTGCCTGAGGTGGTTGCCTCACTGTGCCTCATAGGCCCTGCTCCACTTGGGCGCTCATAGAGCAGGCAAGGACAGTATATTGGATTTCTGGTATCACATGATTCTCATGGTCAATAAGATTCTGATCATTGCTGTTAACATCTGAGCTTGCAGACTGTATTTCCCTTCTCCAACCATGAACCAAGAGATATGGTGTGAAACATCATATCAACATCCCTTTTTTCCTTTATTTCATCCATGGGATTCACCTGGATTGAAAAAGTCCAGAAGCAAAACAAAGCAAAGCAGAAGAATAGCAGATTGTGGCAGTATTTTTTTCCACCCCACAAGCTAGACCAAGTACTTTCAAGTCCCAAATCTGTTGAAAAGTTCACATGTTGGGGAGCGGGGATTATGTCACTATAATTCAAGGTTTCTTAAAATGCCCCACTTCATCTTAATGCCCAAGTAGAAGGGAAGCTTTGAATTTATTTTATTTTTTCCACAAGGGACCTGGAAACAGAATTATCCTGAATTTCACAACAGGCAGCAAATTAAAAGAAAAGAAGAAAATACTGTTGCTAAAAGCCATAACCATTTTTCTTCAAAGCTGATCTCTCCGTGCAGGAGAGAAATTAATCACAAGGCAGTTTTGTCCTCAGATTTCCATATATTATAACTGGGTCTGCTGCCAGCCTTTCCAACTGTCACAAAGCAGGCATGCTTCCAAGAAGCAGAAGTGAACATTGGGCAGAGCTACAAGTGCACAGCTTTTGTAACTATTTCAGAAACGAGAGTCACCAGAGCTTAGTCATTGCACATGGGAGACTTCTGATAAGGGTTTTAATAAAAGTATGAAAACAGGTGCAGAAAATAATTTTATACTGAAGATTGCTAATGAGGAACTCAAATCTGTCCTCTGATTGCATACCTGTTTTCTACTGGGTGCGGTGGGCAGGAAACTAGGAACTTTAAATACTTACCTTACTCTACATATTTTGTGGACAAGTTTTCTCAGAAAATTTTCTCAGAACGTTTGTCATAAGTTTATATACTCTTTTGTGTGGAAGTGGGGAAGCCGACACCCTATTAGGTGTGAATAAGGAAAGCTGTGTTTGTGAAGAAAAGTACAATTATTAGAATTTTCTATTAAAATTCAATATCTCAGACCAAAGCTGAAGTCTTTAAGGAAAGGGGGGGGGGGAGGTGGTAGAGCCATGGCTTCTGTGAGAGATAAAAGGCCAAAAAAAGGAGAAGGTAATTTCTCTATAGATTTGGTTGGCTGTGGCGTTTCAACGCTGAAGGGCTACACAACTTCATGATGGGTTTCACAGAAGAGTTACTCACTCTCACTACTCCTTTCCTTTTCCCTGGCAGAACTAGCAAGAAATATTAGTCACAGACAGTTCTGCATCTTTCCAGCGGACTGCAGGATACACGAGACATCATGCTCTTCTGAGATGGTGCTGTACAAAAAGCTCTGTCTCAATGTACTCCCTCATTCTTTGTCCCACTATGTGAGAGGAACTGGTTCCAGAAAACTTGCTTGTTGGGTTTTTAATTCATCTGAGATTCATAAGCCTAAAGAGTGATTCACACAACCACAAGTTGTGTGACCATTTTTGGGGATGGTGGCCAGTTGTGGTGATGTCCTATAATTATCTGCACTTAGCAGGGACTACTTTTCATCCAAACTTCCTCCCCAGACCATACCTCTCACTTACCATACTGCATTCCCTCCCCAAGTGTTTATGCCAGGCTAGAATGTGTCATTTAACTGTGATGATGCCTTTTGTTTACCTGGATTGAGGATAGAAGGGTGTGTGCGTGCATGTAGAAACCTATTTCTTTTTCATAGCTATTGTACAAAGGTAAGGTAAGTGCTCCTCCCACTTTTTGCCTATGACCCACCCACCACTGGCTTATGACCACTGGAAGTGAAATCATGACTAAAAAAGACTAATGCCTCATAAAGCAATATAAATGGCATTCAGCTTGTTCGAAAATCAGGCAAAAATATTGATTGTTTTCTTGCAAATATGGATTGTTTTCTTGACTTTTCTTGGAACTTGAGAATCTTATATATCAAGCAGATTGAACAAAATCCACAAAAATAGCTTTTGTATGTGCTTTTTCCTAGAATTACAACAACAGCTGCATGTATGATGGATCTACGAAGATACCCCCTGGATGAACAAAACTGCACACTGGAGATAGAGAGCTGTAAGTACATTATTTTTATTTTTATTTTTTGTAAATCCTACTTACTCAAACTGATTCAGACGTTTAATGTTTCCCCCTGCACCCACATGCTACTAACCTAGTTGTCTGTGTGTCGGATGACATTTAGATCCTTGTAAACACACAAAACAAATTTAGCTCTCCAGATGGATTAGTAATTTGTGGCACAAGGATTAGAGGAACTTATTTTGTGTGTTTGATGGACAATTTTCAGCTCACTCAAATGTCTTTTGGAGTTCATGCAAGGAGCATGAGGATTACTATCAATTCCTTATCCTTTTCTGCTGCTGAACAGGATTGCTATTTGTTTCAGGTTTTTTAAATGAAGGGTTTAGATTGGTCATTGAAGTAGATGGTGTATGCACCACTGTAATTAGGCTTCCCAGTGCAAACGTGATTGCTTTATCATGTGTATTTACTTTAATTATTATTTCCTGCCTCTTTGTACTGATTCATATGTTTGATTCCTCCCCCCAGTGTTTATATTGCAAATTCTGCATTTTCTGCACAAGAACATAAAACATTGATGATAACTTTATAAGTAAGCATTGTGTGCAGCAAGTTAGTTGACATATTCAGTTGATTGGGTGTGTTTGTTGAAGCACTCATGCAGGAGGATAAGGTGCTGGAGAGGAACTGGGATGGATTCCATTTCAATTTGCATTTAAATGTAATTTTACATGATTTGCACTTTTTGAAAGAAGAAGTGAAGTGAAATACGGCCGCCCTTCAAAATTCACACTTCTCCAAATTTTGTAGTGCAATTCCGCAGCCATGCAGTGCATACAAAATGGCATAAAAACACATATATTAATGAAAATCACAAACACAAATGTTTGTATAAGGCAAAATTGCATACAATAAAGAAATGTGTATATTAGGAGAAAGTAGCATATAATGTTGATGAATTTTATATATATATAGATATAGATATAGATATATATATAATCTGTCAATTTCAGAATCTCTCAGTTTCTCATTTTTCCAATCAATACAGGTGATATCAATCACCTATTGATTGGAAAAATGAGAAACTGCGAGATTCTGAAATTGACAGATTCAAGCATCCCTAGTGCTGTGTGACCTTAATTGTAGGTGGGTGGATGGGTGTTGTTTAGGCCTTAATACATAGCTGACAGTTTATGCCCATCCACTATTGCTTCAATTCCAACCCTTCCTTCTGCATTCTAAGCACTCCTTCGTGGTTTGTTAATGAGCTGTGGTGTCATGGTTCCGTGTGGCACTGAATTGATGAGTCCCTCCATTATTATTATTTTTAATTGGCCAAATGATGCTGAATCCTGCCATGAAACCAAACTTTGATGTTTAACCTACCTAATGCATTTTTCAGTATTTTACTTGTAATATTTAAGGATAATTAATAATTGCTGCCTTTGCTTATTGACTATACATGTATGATTAATTATGTGTGTGTGATATATAACTAGCAATGGTGCATTGTTAGCAAACAGAGAAAAACCAAACCATTGAATTATATTAGTGGAAACTGTGGCCCAGATTCATATAACCTGGTGAACTACCAGAAGCCAACCCAAGGGCTCCCACTAGTGCAATGGGACTTCCCTCCTCTCTCCTCTCCCTGTGTGTCTCCTCCCCCAATCCACTTTGGAGGATCAGAAGATTCCCCCAGACCAGTGTGCAGGGAGGAGAAGAGGGTGCTTGTTCCATCTGGTAAGCAGAAACGCTGGAGCTGATGGAACGATCAAAATAGCATGATGTTGAATTCCTCCCTGTGACCTGGATTTCTCAATATTCTGCGGTTGTTTCCAGTTCAGCAATAATGACCCAGAATTAGTAACAGCAACATGAAATACTATGGGAAGGCAAATTTTCCTTCCACTTATATCTGTCTGAGAAAGTACCAGCACAATTTATAAGACATATTGCCAGCTTTGTGCTTTTTTATATGGTATCAGCAGGATGGGATGCCTTACATTTCATTTAGTTTGGTGCTAAGTATATGTGTGTAAAGGGAGTGCAATATTTTCTGTGTAGGTGAATTAGGTCATAAGGCAGCCCTAAAAATGCTTTCTGCAAAGCACATTTAGGATATATGAAAAACAACTGAAACAGCACTTGAAGGTACAAAAATGGCACTACAGTACAGAAGAAATAAATTAAGTAAATTCTACAATTAGTTAGAGAGAAAGTATAGAGGGATATTATTCCTGTAGTTTATTCCAGGGTTACACCTGGGAAGAAGTGTGTGGGCAGGTATATGGATGAATGGATTGGTTGGGTAAGTGTAGAACAAGCCATTTATTTTAAATAAAAATTAGTGCCAGTTGCTTATAACAATATAGGCATACTAGAACAAGGTAATCTGAAGGTGGGATCAGAATTCACAGCATAGGAAAATGTTTAAATTAAGGAAAAGCAAGAGTGCTTATGCACATTTGTCCTTGCTTTCAGATCCTTCAGATTGTTGGCTTAGATATACAGTAGAAATGAAATTTGCACATCATGGTAAGCCAGGGTTGCTGGCTTATCATCATTTATTCTGCATGAGTAGCATGTCTCTATTACATCCAAACCCAGAGCATGGCTTACTGCTTCCTAACAAGCCAGGATCTTCAGCCAGCCTCTTCATGTATCCTAATGTTAAAATGTAAAGGTAAAGGGACCCCTGACCGTTAGGTCCAGTCGCAAACGACTCTGGGGTTGCGGCGCTCATCTCACTTTACTGGCTGAGGGAGCCGGCGTACAGCTTCCGGGTCATGTGGCCAGCATGACTAAGCCGCTTCTGGTGAACCAGAGCACCACACGGAAACGCCTTTTACCTTCCCACCGGAACAATGCCTATTTATTTACTTGCACTATGACGTGCTTTCGAACTGCTAGGTTGGCAGGAGCAGGGACTGAGCAATGGGAGCTCACCCCGTCATGGGGATTCAATCCTCTGACCTTCTGATCAGCAAGCCCTAGGCTCTGTGGTTTAGACCACAGCACCACCCACGCTAGGGAATAACAAATCAGCCTCCCAGTGACATAAGACTTCCTTGGATGCAGCTGGATGGTGCTGTCACCAACCCAGAGCTCCCTCAACCTTGCCACTACCTTGCCCATCCCCAACCTGCAGGGCAACTCCACTACCCTCCCCACCATCTTCTGTTGCTGAGCAAATTTTTGGGCTTCTTACGAATCTTCCTAGTCCCTGGGTGCCCTTATCCATCGTTTCCTCCTTTCCTCCATAGCAGCCTTGCACCAATTCCTGCCAAATGGATTGGTTTCATTTTCCTCCTCCTTTCACATAAGGAGGACCCAGTTTATACCAACTGCTTCCTCCATCTTAATTTCACTCCCTGTACTATCCCAGGAACAATTTTTCTGGAGGGGGTGTAAGTGGGTTGAGGACAGTGGAAGAGGGAAAGCCTGCTTACATGAATGTTGTTGTTGTTTTAATATCCCTGGTTCCCATGCCTTCGGGCTCCCAGTCTTCTCTGCACTCTTGCCTATGTCCTTCACCACTTTTCTTTTCAATATTATATAACTCAGTCCTGACTGCCGAGCCTTGGGACATGTACTCCCAGAAAAATAGATTGTAGTGCATGCATTGGTCTTTCCCTCCTTTTTTATTTTATTAAGTGGACAAAATCTATGTCTACGTTATCTGACAATTCAGACTTTTCCCTTTCCACCAACTTTTTTTTCCTGTGTTCCAATATTAGCTGTGTGTTAACAAATGAGCCTCTGTGCCAGAGGCAAACAGATGTTTTTCTGCAGTTCACAGAACACCGGTTTCTCTCATTAAATGTATAAATAAATAAAACAAAGAAACCCAGGAACTGCTGGATACTGGTTTTCAGATGACACCATCCATATGTAAAAGCTATGGTGTGTAGCTTGCAGATACAACCAGAAAATTATTTAAAATAATTTTGGAAATGTTCAGCTAATCATGTCCCACTCATACCATTGATTTCAGTGATGTGATGATGATTTTGAGGATAACAGTTAATTTCTTCTTCCTGTTTGTCACAATGCTGTGATCTATGTAATGAAGAGTTCTGTCTCCGAGTCATCTTTGTCTCATCCCCATTATAGTACTTACGGTAATTAAAGCACCATTAATCCTCTATATTCTTTACAACCACCATGTTATTGCTTCATGAGGGACACACATCTTTTCAGAAGCCCCTTACCCACCTTGGTGAGTGTCTTTCTGTTTTCTTGTAAGGCCAATAGGATTTTTCTGGAATATTGTGAATTTTCAGAATTGCGATACTCAACTTTAATTCCTCTTTGGGTGAGTTATGGCTACTGCATTGTTCAGAATTACCACAAAGTTTTAAATGGTTTGCTTATTTTTGCTTGTAGTCTATTTCCTAGGATTCTTTTATCCCCCCCTCTTCGCACGCGTACTACTTTTGTGCAATATGACTGTTTGCAGTCAAGAAATACCTGCTGTGATAAGTGAAGTTTTTCTTTTTAAAAAAGGCTTCCCACCATTTAAACGTAGGAACTGCATATCACAAGGAAAATTGGTCAGATATTATTTGTTTATTTTCAGCATCCTTTAATCTCTCTGTGGTAAAGACTTGCCATGGAGACAGCAGGGTGCAGTTTTTAAAGGGTATTGAGGAAATTGTGCTGCAGTCCTTTTTGCAAGGGGCGTGTTCACATGGTGTGGTTTTCTTTCTCCATAATTTCCAAACTACCCTGATGCAAGCTAGTAGCCTTCACTTGCTGGTGACCTTGCTAGTTCGTTCTAAGATATGGTGCCACCCAGACACATGCCTTGGCCAGCAGCTCTGGACTGTGGCAGTTCTACATTTCAGACTTGTCATTCATTTCATTAACCCTTGTAGGAGTAACTTTCATGACACAGCCCCACAATTTCACAGACTACTCAACCTGTATTGTGTGTTTGCTGACACTGGACTAGTGGTAGAATTTTTATTCTCTCCCTCTTTTTCTGTCACTTTAAAAAAGAAATGTATTATCAAACCATAGGTGGGCATGAAAGAATAAGACAGTTGTAACAGGTACCATGCAGCTTACACACAGTTATAAGCCTGTCAGCTTCATTGGCTCCTGTCAGCTTCTATTGCTCACAAAGTTACTCTGCTCACAAAGTATCCTGGATAAGGTGTAAGGGTGTGTTGCTGTTTGTTTGTTTGTTTGTTTGTTTGTTTGTTTGTTTTAAAAATGGCAGATCATTCTCGGAAGCTATAACAATGTATTTTTAGCAACAGAAAAACCAGCATAACAACAACAACAAAATAACATTTTCAAGCACTTTTACCTTCTGGAAACATGGGATTAGGCCATTTTTTGCTTTCTGCCATAGATTATGTGCTTTACTTTAGGGTGCACAGCACACTAAAAATGGTCTCAACACAATCTTTAAAATCAGTTACGCTAGGTTATTTTCAGGGGTTTAGGTTTAGTTTATCTTGGTATTAGTCATTCCTTAGTTATTCAGCATGGTCTTGAGTTCTGTTGTCTCCTCGCCTGGTACAGTAGGGTATTTTTCAGGGGTGCACATCTGCTCCCACAACAAATGTAAATAGTCATCATGTATTTTAGTCACACCCCGACTCTCAGGCCCAGTATGGTTTGCTCTGAGAGGGCTACAGGTTCTTTGTCCCTGCTCTAAAGGACGGCAAATCATGATGGAGCCAATAATTATTTACCAGAAAAGTGATCCAAAATCACAATCCAAGGGGAACAAAAGGTCAGTTGCCAGGATTTGAGTAAGGAAGTCAAAACAGCAGCTGAAATGTGAAAGAAAGGAACAAACTGGGCTGGAGAAAGCAGCTAAATATGAAAACTTAAAGCTAGATGTGATGGAGCACAGCACAGAGAGGTATGAGGACAGAATAAATTCAAGCAATAGCTGAAAAGTGACCTAGATAAAAAAAAAAAAAGCCTAAAGTCAGCAGATAAGGTCCATCCACCCCCCACCCCCCATAAAAGAAGAGAGATTGGAACCATAATGGAAAATTCACTAAAAGGAATAAGAAAGTTTTTTGTTTGTTAACAAATGGAGTATTACTTGTATATGGTTGTTGCTTCATTTATAAGATTTATACTCATGTCTAGTAAAAGAGGGATGTGGGTGGTGCTGTGGGTTAAACCACAGAGCCTAGGACTTGCCGATCAGAAGGTCGGCAGTTTGAATCCCCGCAACGAGGTGAGCTCCCGTTGCTCGGTCCCTGCTCCTGGCAACCTAGCAGTTCGAAAGCACATCAAAGTGCAAGTAGATAAACAGGTACCGCTCCAGCGGGAAGGTAAACAGCGTTTCCATGCGCTGCTCTGGTTCGCCAGAAGCGGCTTAGTCATGCTGGCCACATGACCCGGAAGCTGTATGCCGGCTGCCTCGGCCAATAAAGCGAGATGAGCACCGCAACCCCAGAGTCGGTCACGACTGGACCTAATGGTCAGGGGTCCCTTGACCTTTACCTAATAAAAGAAGATGTATACTTTATTTGTTGTATAAGATTGTCAATAAAGTATTTAAATAAATAATAAATAAATAAATAAATAAATAAATAAATAAAAGGCCAACTAGAGACCCCCTGATCATCCAGATAGAGTATCTCACTATGAGAAAAGGCTAAACTAGTGTTTGTTTGTTTGGTTGTTTGTGTGGGTGGCTAGCTTAGGAACAAGATAACTAGGGGAGGAGGAAGCATGACAGAAACGTACCAGATTAGCAACCATATAGGTAGTGAATAAAGAGAAACTATTTTTGTCATAATGCTAGACCTTCATTATACAATGGAACTGATTGTATGTTCAGAACGATTAAAAGCACATATTTATACAATACATGTACTGTCCACTGAATTTAGTGCTGGCATTTTAAACAAAATTAGGCAAATCCATGAAGGGCAAGCCTTTCAATGGGTGATTGTCATGACAGCTAAAAGTAGAATCTGTATGTTCACATGCCACATACCTTTTATTAACAAAACTAATTTCAAACTTGTGTTTAATATACTGACTTTTTCTGAAGCTGGCAAGCATAATTTCCCAGATTAGACAAAATGGGAACCATGATTGATTGGACACTTCCTGATTTGATTGCTCACAATTGTGAAGGAAGAAGCAAATGCACGGCCACATATGCACACTAAAAGGCTAATTTGTTTCACAGTTTATAATAGCCACAGAAATGATGATAATAAACAGCGCACTAAATAGTTTTGACTAGATACATTTTCAAATAAAACAAATAGCTTTCATTGAAAAAAATAAATTTGAGAATAATAAAATTAATTTGTGGCACATAGAGAGCAAATGTGCATGGATAAATTCTCTGAATGGCAGTTGCCCTGGGAAGTACCTTTTCCTCTAGCAGTTGAACATGAAAGAGATTTTGAATCAAAGGCTAAGGTCCCCCCCCCCCATTTTCTTATACCACACATAAGATTACATGCAATCTCATTTCGTTTAAAGGTTTTCTTGACAGATCCCTTCTTTTTACAGCTTTCTGCACACTCAAGGGGACTGCAGAAAAATGTTTTTCAAATGCTTTTCTTGTGTTGAAGAATACTTCCTGTTCTGCTAGAAATAGATATCCTTGTTCAGTAAAAACAGCCCCTTGGCTATCCTTTCCAAGGTATTGAACAAGCTTAAATAAGAGGTGTTTCAAACATGTGGTGGTTGTCGCAATTCTGTCATAAGACTGCACCACCTCAGAATGCATATAGGAGAATGACCGTGGTTCTGCTAAAGATGTTTGCCATTTCCACACTGAGGGAGGCTGTAAGGGAAGGAGGGGCATGTCTTCAAAAAATGGTGGTTTCTCCGATGTGCATTCTAACTTGGTCCAGTGGCATGAAAAGACTGTATACAATGTGAGCATTTTAACATGTTCAGAAAGTAGCTTTTCAAACTGCAGTTTGTACTGGAATTCAGATCACAAAGTACAAAACGTGCATATTGTGATTCTTCTTCATTGCAAAGAGTTATTTCAATTAGGTTTATACATATCTGACTTGTATAACATTGTCTGCAAATATGTTGTGTTTACATATATGTACTAAAGTACTACTACTACTACTAATAATAATACTAATAATACTGTCAAACCACATCCGGAATACTGTGTCCAATTCTGGGCACCACAATTTAAGAAGGATGTTGACAAGCTGGAACGTGTGCAGAGGAGAGCAACCAAGATGGTCAAGGGTCTGGAAACCAAGACTTATGAGGAGTAGTTGAAGAAGCTGGGTATGTTTAGCTTGGAAAAGAGGAGAATGAGAGGAGATGTGATTCCTGCTTTGCAGGGGGTTGGACTAGATGACCCTTGGGTCCCTTCCAACTCTATGATTCCATGATTCTATAATATCCCTGCCTTTTCCTAAACCAGGATTCAAGGTGGCTTACAGAATAATTAGAAACATCTAAATAAAAGTACAGTATGAAGCATAAAAAGCCATTCTTCAGTGGAAAGGGTTTTGTTACTGCTGTTCAGTTTTATCCTTCCTTGTCTTTTGAAATGTTTTTGTTTTGTTTGATTTAAAACAAAATTGCAATCTTATAACACTTACCTAGGAATAAGTTTCAGTAGGCTCACTGGGTCTTACTTTTGAGTGTAATCCTATACATGCCTACTCAGAAGAAAGTGTCAATGGGATTAGTGGGGCTTGCTCCAGGAAAGTAGGGGTATTGATTTCTGTCCTATTGATTTCTGGTTAAAATGTGATACTTTAGATCTGCTGTGCAACACTCATGAATGCCAAATTTCTGTTATTGCTTGTAGACATACATAGATACGTAATGTGTTATCTTGCTGCTCTATAAGACATTTTACAAAACAATACCCATGTTTGCATTTTGAAGAACAGAAGCATGTGGAGTCCTGTTCATTTTTCACTGTGTGAAACCGTGGAGAGAGTTAATTGTAGCCTTTGTTTCATTTGTCAAATAACTCTTCACCGAAGGTACTAGGGTCTACTCTGAACGTATCCATGAGATCAAAAATTTACTAACGTTCCTGACAGCAGTTCTTGACACTGTGTATGTTCATTGCTGTTCATTATCTGCTCTAAAAATCTAGCAAATGACATCTGCTTTTAAGTGAGGAAATGTAATTAGTGTGCCTTGGATAGAATATCAAACAGCAAACTTTATATATTGGAGAACTGCATCAATCTTCATGAGTATAAACTGTGTTTGTTGGAATTCTGAGATTATCTAAGTAACGCATTGGCTGTCCTTTGTGTCCAGTTTAGGAGCAGGGTTAGTAAATCCATATTTAAAAGTTTCAAAATAAATATACTGGGAGTTTGATTTATTGGCATCACTAGTGGCAAATGGATTATCCCAGAGTGAATGCATGCTGGTAGAGGCATTCTCCAGTTCTTTTCCAAAAAAAAAGGACTGCCTGGAGTTTCTGCTGCATTTCAGAACTAATACTAGTCAATCTTTATGTCCTTAGTTGCACTGAAAGATAATTTTTTTGTGGGTCTTTGTCTCATATTCCATTGTCTCATATTCACCAAGCAATACTGCACTATCATTGCATTCAACATGTCTAAGACATTTTGTTTAACTAAATATATGATTCTTTATGATCCAGACCAGTAAACAGCATATAAGATGTTCCCGTCTTGACCCATACTAGAAAACATGCAAGTTCATGTTAGGTTAGAACAGGTATTGTTCATTCCTATTATACTTTTTGCCTCTAGAGAAGCAGGGAGGCTGAGTACCCTAGGTATTTCTGCAAAATCTTTTAGGAAAACCGAGTTGCCTCATTCATTACACATTGCTTCTGAACCAATAACTTAGCTTTGTAAATGACTGTATAAATAACCCCTACCTCCTGGCATGGGAAAATGATGAATTTCAGGCTTTGAAGATGTCCGGTTGTTATAACAGCTGCAACAAGAATTTAAACCTGCTAGAACTGAACAGCTATTTTTGTATGGAATAATGAAATCTGCTAATCATAGTATTTTCTTTTGTTGAAAGTGCTGCCAGCTCAGCTTAAAATTGCTGCAGTCCAAATTCCCACTTCTGTAACTTTGTCATCCAGTAGAATTGCATAAATGGGCTAATTTCTTACTTTGGGCAACAGGAGAAAAATATATATTAAAAGCAGAAAAATAATCCTTTTCTCACCATCTCTCATTGTGGCTCTAATATCTGATCACAGATTGTTTGGATTAACCTACTGTAAGCGTTATTATACTATTAGTAGTCATTTTAAAAAAAAATCTTGTTTTTGCCATGACATGGGAGACAAAACTTGTGGTTAGGAGATGGTTAAATCAGTGAACAAAGCAGCTGTGGTGAGAATGGCCTTAGGACTGTAATGCTGGTGAAGAGGGGTCTTAGCCCTTCCCCCACCCCACTGGTGATGTTTTTGTGAATAAAATTGTCCCCCACCCCCCAAAATACTATATGCTCTGTAGAGATACTAGCAGCTAAGGGGCATAATTTTTATCAGGTGAACAATATTTCCAGTGCCACAGTGCTAATCTGATTGGTGGCATGCTACAGCTACTATTTTTTAAATTATGATTACATTGCTGGGAGATCTTAATCATAGATCTTGCCGGTCATGCTTAGTTTAGTCCTTATGGTCCCTATCAAGAGGATTTTTGTTCAACATTTGAGAACCGTGACTAGGTGGAGGAGCTGGGAAGGAGGATGGGTAGCACTGGCCATTCCGTCAAACAGAGTGGGAGGGCAGCTGATTCTAGATGTATTGAATGGGCAGCTAATTAGTTAGTTCATAACAGTAGTGTCTTGTATGGTGGTGCAGAGCTGCTTTTCCCAACACCGGCATCTCTGCAGCTTTCCTGGATGGTGCTAGATGGAGTGGGGCAGGGCAGTGGCAAGGTCATGGCTGGCACACCACACTAGAAGCTACAGATCTAGAATGATTGCACTTTTACTGTCAGCGACCAAAGAGGCACATGTGGGATTATCAGGCTCAGATTGAAAAATAAGTACACCAGCCTTGGGCAGAGGACCTCCTTGGTAGTGGCGCCTGCCTTGTGGAAAACCTTCCCATCAGATGTCAAGGAAATAAACAACTATCTGACTTTTGGAAGACATCTGAAGGCAGCCCTGTATTGGGACTTTTTTTTAATGTCTTATGGGTTTTTTAAAAAAATAATATGGGTGGGTTATAAATAAAAATTATTACTATTATTATTATTATTATATCTTAATTTGGAGAGGGGGTGTCATGTGCTGCACCACTTCGGTTGGTCCTTGGAATGGGAGTGTCAAAATCAATGAAGGTAGCAGAATGTTAGTTCAGGGAAGGCTCAGAGAAGCTACTTAGGGAGTCTGCAGGGTTTCACAATTAGGCTCTTACAAAGGTGGCATTCTCTATTAATCAGTGCACCTACATGACGTTGTCCATGCATCTACTGCAATTTGTAAGATGACATAATCACACGGGTCATTGCAACTGCTTAGTTGGCCCCTGGGTGGGAGCACTAACCTATGAGCACCTCCCAGTTGTGGCCTCACGTTCTCCAGTGACAAACATGTAGGAGATTTGCACTGCATGAGCCAA
Organism: Podarcis pityusensis; assembly: GCF_964106645.2. Taxonomy (NCBI): domain Eukaryota; kingdom Metazoa; phylum Chordata; class Lepidosauria; order Squamata; family Lacertidae; genus Podarcis; species Podarcis pityusensis. The sequence continues at coordinate 45,514,708 of NC_138029.1, read as the reverse complement.
CTCAAAGTGCTGGATCGTTAAGAGACCCCGATAGTGTAAAGGAAGGCAATGTTTCATTGGATGGAAGATTATGAAATAATATAATGAAACACTAAACCACATGGAATCTTATATTTATTAGATTGGAATGACATTTGCACAGAATGAACACATTGTGCCATCCAAAGTTACTTTTGTCCTTTTCAATCAGTATTTTGTTTGTATTGCAAATACAGCATGTTCAAAGTCTGTATGAATCATGAAAATGTAGCTGCATTCTGCCATTAGAAATATTCTCATTTTCCATGCCTTAGATCTATGAAATCTGGAGTGATGAGTTAGTTTATGTCTGACAACAACAGCAGTTCATTTAAGAGAATTCAGCCAAGGCTTCATCTAACTTTTAGCAATGCTAGGGGATGCAGTTGTCATTTCCTATCAGCCTAAACTATGGTAACTGATGTGAGAAAATGCCATTGCAAGTTTGCTAGAGCATATTGGCATGCAAGTTGTAACACGACTACTTCAGTAGGAAACTTTACAAGCTTTCAGAAATTACAAAATGCATATGGTGCAGTATCATGGGAATATAAACTTGGCACATACTGTCTTTCCAAATTGCTATGGCAAAGACTGTTAACTTTTTTGCTGTTGTGAATTAACAGCTCTGCTTCTTCCAGTCCTTTGGAGGATGAAAGGCTGGGCTATCTCAAAATGAATATTTATCCTGAAACATGACAAGAATAAAAAACAAAATAGTATTTTAATTTTTTGAGAATTGCCTCACATTCAGACAGTCCATCCTCAGCTGGTAATGCTCATCCTATTCATAGGAGGAGGAAGACAGAACTCAAATCCCTGTAATCTTGAGGAACTGATTAGTGCTCTCAGTGATATTCTTTCTTCCAGTTCTATGATTCTATAGCAAGGAAGATCATGCCACCATTTCAAAAACAATGGCTTCCATTATTTATTTATTTAAAAAAATGTTTTGCTCATTTTGCTTTGAAAGTCTACCAAGACTGCTGCAGAATTGAAGGGGGAAGTCTTGCCAATTTCACATTTTTAAAGTTTTATTTGCAAGAATGGTGTGTATAAGCTGAACATGGCATAGCTACGATGCCCAGAAGTTAGAAGGTATTGAATGAATGTTAAAATCAAAACTCTTACAAGGAAGACAAAGGACAAACTCCCACGAAGGAAGGAAGAATGAGGCCGGGGAAGGCTGGCGCTGCAGCAAAATGCTGCTGAACACGCCCCCACCGTGGCCCCTGGTTGGATGGCCACCGAGGGGGCGTGAGCGCCAGCCAGGTGAGCGGGCAGCAGGGGGCCACGCCCCCTGCTAGCCGGGGCTCGGGCCCCGACCACAACCCCTCCCCTCCCTTACAGGGAGGAGAGTCTTTATTTTTTTTAAAAAAAAGTCAGTTTCTAACATAATTACTTAACTTTACAGTTTCTGCAATCCAATTGCAGCTTCCCTTCAAGAGAAAATAGCAGAGGCGCCAGGAATCCATCAACATTGTAGCTTGTAGGGAGTTTAATTCCCCCACCATGCTCGTTCCCCCTCCCAGAATGGCTGTTTTTTTAAAGCAAAAAGGTTACGTTAAATGCATACATGTATTTAACATAGTACCTCGTTTCTCCCTTACAGTGCAATCCAATGCATGTCTACTTGAAATTAGATCGATTGAGTTTGGTGGACTTTACTTCCATGGCTAGTCTGTAAGCTTTAAACTGAATTACTGTATACTACTAGTGCTGTCAGAGGTAATCTGCAGCCTCCTTCAGAAGTGGCTTGCATCCATTTCATAATTGAAAAAGCGTTTCCAACCCTCTGCAGAAGCCCCTTAAATCTCAGCTGTTGATGCTGATAGTGTGATAGAAGGTAATGTAATGCCTCATTTGTTACCACTGATGCAGCTCCTCCGAAGAACTCTCTTTCCTGAACCTCATCAACACAGATTGCTGGATTTATAAATACAATGTGGCAAGCAATATGTTCTCCATAAGTTACATTATGAATGTTGACAATCATGCATTCAAGCAAATACTTAGGTTTGTTTTCTATGAAACCCAGTAGCTGGTAATGTTGACATATGAGGTGGAAACAGTAAACTCCCAGTCAACAAATCCACTCTCCATTAGAGAGCTTGATAAAACATATTTTATCTCTGCTTATAATAAGTCACACACCCCCACCCTTGTCTGGCAAAGGGTTTTTTTAAGTCTTCCTACTTCATAAACATGGTTGGTCCTGCTGTGGCTCAAAAAAGGCACGCAAAATTTACCTTCTCTCTGGTTCTCTTTAAGCCTGTCAGGCTCATGGACATCATCCAAATGATCCCATGTTATAATGTTTTTGTTTGTTATTTAATGTATTGCATTTATATCCCACCCTTTTCTGCAAGGAGATCAGGGTGGTGTATACGGTTCTCTGTTCCTCATTTATTTCCCCATGACTCTTTGATGTAGGTTAGGCTGAGAGGCAGTTACTGGCCCAAGATCAATCAGTGAAATTAATGGCCAAGTGGGAATTTGAACCCTGTGATTTCTAAGGTTCTAGCCTGTCGCTCTAACCACTAGATGACAAGCGTGCTCTGTGCTAAAGTCAATATTGGCTCTTCCCATGTCCCTCCAGTGTGAGATCATTTTGCAAGCACTATACCTTAGTGTCATATTTCCTTAGTGGAAGTGTTGAACAGGAGACATTTAATTAGTAAGCAGGAAACTGTTGTCTATCTTAGACATCATACAGAATTTGAGGCAGCAAGCAGACAGGGAAGACCAGGAAGTTAAGTATCACTTTGGATGTGTTCCTCAGAATTCCTCAGAATACAGAAAATGCATGTTGAAACCATTTCCCCACATTTTAGAATATCTGTCTTCACTTTTATATTCAACATTTCGGTGACATATTTGCTCCATGGAATAGAATTAGCTATACTCCTCCTCCTTTGGTTGAGCCAAATTTTATCTTGGGCTGTTAAATGGCCAGAAGGTGTGGGCTGGCTGAATGCTTTATTATTTTATTTCAGAGTCCACTTGACCATTCTTGAAATGGACCATTGGCTAGCCTTAGGCTTTCAGTTCATGGATTCTTAAGAACACATTTCTTTAAATTTTGTTAGTCAAGCAACATAGGGCAGCTGCTTATGTTTAAATCCTTTTATTTTCCTTCAGGGATTTGGCTGATTTTTAGGAAGCCTTTTTTAGCCAGAAGGTATAGTAAAGCTCACTAGGGAGATTCCAGCTGGGGCTGAAAATCCGGCACAGTTTGTTCCACATGAACATAATTTAATATTTTCCAAAAAAGAAAAAGGTATGGATTTGTGAAAGTAGTGATAATGCTTTGTATTATCTGTCTCCCCCCTCTCTCACTTAAATCTGGATATACCATACACCCCATATATAAAATTGAACTCAGGAGTCTTAGCACACTTCTTCTTGACTAACTGGACCTCCAGATTTGCAAAGAGAACTACTGAGAACTCAAGAACCAGATTCCTCAGTCTCTTCTTCTGATCACGCTATCCCATAATCTTACCCTAGTAGGGTAGCCATGTGTACTGCTTTACAGATGACAGTCCCCAATGTGAAGGACTTGGGAGCTGTCCTCTTTTGGAATGAGTTTTCTGAAACGCTGTGCAGTCGAAGTCTGATTTAAAGATAAAGAATCATAAGAAGGCAGAGCAGGAGCCTTGAAGCTCTGAGTCAGTGCTTAACACCTGCACAGCAGACTGAATAAGCAAGATCACCTGGTTACAGCCTCCCTTGCTATGCTGAGATGTCAGACTCTCAAACCTTTATTGACATATGTACGATACTCCAGTAGGGTTCAATGGGGGGCGGGACAGCTGGTTGTTGGGTGCTTGGGAACTGCAGCAGAAGAGCTGCTTTCTTTAAGAATCAGCTGCATGGCCCAGTTCCCCATAGGGAAGCCAGTTGCACAACAGGGTTGGATTCATTATTCATATTAGATTATAGGCGGTGAGTTCAACCTGGCTTTCTGCAGGGATCATCTATGCAACTGAAACAGTCATATCCCAGCCTGGTTCACGCCTCATGGCACATACGACATTAGATTTGAGGCAGGTGGCCATGGTTTGAGGGAGCCAAATTAGGAATTTTGCCAGGCCTATGGCTTGGAGATTCCCCACCTCTGCCACAAACTATACCTCCATAAAAAAAAAAGACTGATTCTAATAATGCTTACCCCCTTGTATTTTTGGTGCAGGGTTTGACAGCCCTTCATTGGATTTTCCTGCAGCTTTCTCATGCAAGAAGCCTAGGACTAATAGTCCTCAGCAAGAAAATGTTTGAAAAAGCAGAATCATGGAGAAAAATTGATATTTTGGGCTGTTTTAGCATGTGAAAACATAGAACGCTCATTATTAAACACAGTGTTTGAGCCAAACTAAATCTGATGTTAAATTCATATTTGCCTTTATATGCATGTCTTTTAAAATGCCCATTCTAAAATGTTGAGCATTTGGGTTATTGCAGCAGGTGAGGAAGAGGAATATAACCCTTTCTTCTTTTGTTGGGTTCCTGACAAAAATCACTCCTTTGAAACTGCTATTTATAATGGGTGGAAATTGCTCCTTGGTATGTTCTTTAAAATGGGTTAAGTAAAGCAGCAGCTCCATCTGCTGATAGTTTCAGTAACTAGTATTCAATTAACTCTAAAGTAGATTCAATGAAGCCTTTCCCCACTTTTCTAATCTCCCTCCTTCCTCTAAACAAAATCCCTCTGCACCTCAATCTCCCATAGAAATGTGAACTAGTTTCATTCGAAACAAAGCCTTTCCCATCTCAAAGCATTGAGAAGCCTTTTTCTTCTTCAAATATTATGGTAAAGGGACCCCTGACCATTAGGTCCAGTCGCGGATGACTCTGGGGGTGTGGCGCTCATTTCGCTTTACTGGCCGAGGGAGCCGGCGTACAGCTTTCGGGTTATGTGGCCAGCATGACTAAGCCGCTTCTGGCAAGCCAGAGTAGCACATGGAAACGCCGTTTACCTTCCCGCCAGAGTGGTACCTATTTATCTACTTGCACTTTGATGTGCTTTCGAACTGCTAGGTGGGCAGGAGCTGGGACAGAGCAACGGGAGCTCACCCCATCGCGTAGATTCGAACTGCCGACCTTCTGATCGGAAAGCCCTAGGCTCTGTGGTTTAGACCACAGCGCCACCATGACCCCATATAGATAGATATAGATAGATAGATAGATAGATAGATAGATAGATAGGAAACATGTATTATAGGGAACCAATCCAGAAATGCTTGTGTGATGCAACTGTTAATTACCAGTTGCACTGGCCCATAATGGTGATGCTTATGATTTGCCCCTATCTGTGTATGTTGGCAGCTCTAGTCTGTAAAAAACTAAAAGCTGTTAGGCCTGCAAATGGCCATTAAGATCCCTTCTACACTCCCTCACCTTCCCACCATAAGCTCCAGTTACATCGAATGACGTGTTTCATGTACATCACCAGCAGCTGGAGTATAAAAGGCTATTTAAATACATGCTGCCTATTAATAAAGGCTGTAATGTTTACAGCACATTGTAAAGTTTATGCAGCTAGCGGCAAGAACAACACAATGCAAAGAAATCTAGAAGATCTAAGTGATTTCTGAAAGAAGCCAGAAAACTGAATAGTGCATAATAGAGTTAATAGAGTTAATTATTTAATTGGTGGTGCCATTGGTTACCAACACATTTCTGTGTATTTCAAGCTAAGAGGCCTAAATCTGCAAGGCATCATTTACTATTTTGTAGCATATGCTGATGTTTGGTAAAAGTAGTGTCAGAAAGGATGTCAACTGTCAATGCTTAGAGTATTAAAGTTTTAACAAAATGTCAGAGAAAATTGTTGGGAGAGGGGAGGGGAACCTGGTTAATCCATAGAAATCTGTCATAAAGATTGCTTTGTAAGGTTGCTTCAGCATGAATTCTGATGACATATGGGAGCTTAAAATATAATCTAATGATATATCTTCATGGGAGATGTTTATATAACATGATTGCAGCAGAACTGCCATGTCTTGTTAATTTGTTAAGATAATAAAAAGATGTTGTATTTTTGGTACAAATGTGAGGAAAGATGAAAGTAAATGCCGATGAGACCTTGAGCAATAGCATATTTCTTCAATGCACATTTGTGAAAACAGAAAGAGAAGTTTTCTTATGTGCTCTGCTCTGCCAAGGACTGGCAGTTCTCTGAATGGAACCCTGCAGAGCTGTTAGATAGTCTTGGGTTATTGCTTTGGGCACTGGAGGATGGCAGACCAGAAATGGGGGGTGAGCAGGTGAGAAAATAGTGTAAAATATGACACTGAATGTCTACGTTGCAATAGAAGGTCAAACATTAGAATGGAGGGGAAATAGATTCACAAAAATGTTTATTGGAGCCAGCAAAGATCAGAAATTGCATCACCAGGGTACTCCAGTGTGAACTTAAATGAAGAAATTTGATACCGCTCCTGGCATTTAAAATTGGAGATACTGAAACTTACAACAGATACATAAATGCATGAAAAGTGTGCTTTATGGTCTTCAGGATATGGACTGTGGGAGAACTCTGTAGTTCTCACCAACAGGAATTAAAGTCTGACCTCTAAATAGGAAGGTCTTAGCACTGCAGAGAGAGGCCAAGAAGGATAGGAAGAAACTAAAGGAGGCAGTGCTGAGTGCAGTGGCAGGGGATGTAAAAGATCTTAGCTGGGTATATAGATACTTTGCTGGGTGTCTAGATACCTTACCATATCCATGGAGTATTCCCTAAGGCCTCGCTGATGGAATCATAATGCATTCAACTTCCAGTCCTGTGGTGGGAGCTTGGCTTGTTCTGACAAAGTGCAGCATGTGCTCCAAATAAGCCCAAACCTAAGCATATTGCATATCAGCACTAGGTTTCAGTTGCTGAACAATGATCCAAATGTGTGTGCCTGCGTGCGTGCACACATGCATGCTCTTTGTGTAGGGTGGGAGACAGGCTTGTAATAAATTAGAAGTTGCCAAAAAGGCTATTTGTCATGCTAGCAATAAGCTTTTTCCTATTTCCAGGAAGAATTTCCTCTTCTGATATTACGGGAGATGAAGAATGGCATAGAGATGGTGTAATATATCTCCGGAATTGATAGACAAAAATGCAAATGTGCTTATCATGAAAGGCTAAAAGACAAAATTTCAGTTGGTTTATGAATCCAAGGCATTAATAACAATCCTATTTCACAGCAATCACAGTAAGGTATATTGATCCATAGCTGGATAAATATGACAAGTTTTTGACAGGCACCCTCAAGTATTTAGGTGTAAATCTAAAACAGAGTTCTATTATGTGGACAATATATATATATATATTCAAATATCTGGGTCCCCTGCTTCACATTACTATGTAAGCATCCAGCTGTCAGGTCTGCAGTTAAATAAATAAACAAACACATTTTAAGAACCTCATTGCACCTTGATCTGGCCTGCCACTCATTTTGTACACGCTGAGCAAAACAAATCCAGAAGCTGACCCACTAGCTTCCCTTTCTTAGTCTGTCTTCCAGCTTGAAATATCTAAATACTTCTGGAACTGGAACCTCAAAAGTAAACCTTAGATTCCACACTTGGAAAGCAATGTTAGCAATAACCTTTAAGTGGTATAATATAAAAACAGCAGTGCAAACAATTAAATGATTTATTTGTTTTTACAGAAGCTCACATGTTCCTTATGACAAGCAAAAGAACTTTATTTTTATAGTATCTAAGAGCTCAGGAATTATTGGGACTGGATAATTGAATTTGCTGAGTGAGAGTTCTGACTAGGGTGTCCAAATGCTCTAGGTATGCAGTGAGCTGGAAGGAAAATGCCTTCAACACACAGACAGGTGGCATTTTCACAGCACAAATTATGCCCCAAAGGCTCTCTTGCTGGTTCAAAATTGCTGTTCAAACATTTCTTCTGAGAATATATTTTAGAAAGTGAGCACTGTTAAGCTCAAAATAATGTCTGAGAAGGAAAACCAATGACAGCATTATTTAGTTCATTTAGATCATTTATTTATTAAATCCATTTATATATCAATCTTAATTTTTAAAAATTGCTGAGCAGCTCAGAATAAGAATATAAAATACACAGGTAGACAACAATACAAAATCATAATAAATAATCTCAAGCCTTTAAACAGCAAACAATGTAAAACATTCCCATAGATTGTTAAATTCACTGACCCTAAAGAGCAACCTCAATAAGATTCAAAGGCCTGGGTAAAGAGGCATGTCTTCAGTATCCAACAGAATTAGAGTATAGGTGATGACAGACAGGCCTCCAGAGGCTGGGAATTCCACAGAGAGAAGGTCCTCAGCTAAGTTGCTATCCCTTAGCCTTGTTTTGATAGTACCCTCTACTGATCTCCATGGCCAGGCTGGGACATACCAGAAGAGGCACTTCATCAAGAATTTGGTCCCTGCACCATGTGCAGATCATGGAGAATAGGTAGCATGCTGCACTAGCTGCAGCCTCCATGGACTCTTCAAGAAGTTAAACTCCCTTGAAGAAGCAGGTGCTGTGAGTACTTCTTAAGGGAGTTGACCCCAATCCAAAACAGGGCATCTACCCATTACCTTGACATCAAAGCAACCCATCAGTAGAGTATCATCTTGTCACAATTCATTTTCAGTTTATTGGCCCTCATCCAGGCCATTAGCACCTCCAGGCTCTGGGTCAGTGCCTTCAGTGTCTCACCAACCCCTGGACAAATTCAGCCACTCCCCTCCTGCTAGCTCTTATAAACTGGGATCAGCAGCGGTCAGGAAGTACATGTGGCAGGACAAACACATTTGAGTCAACATCCTTGTGCCAGGGGAACTGGAACTTATCCCGACAGTGGCCAAGTCATCTCTGCTCATACTGCATCCAGATCAGAGCATCTGTGGATGACTACCTCCAAAGTGCCTCAGAGGAGATGTATTAGGCAAAACTAGTGTCCTAGGGGGGAAAAGAGAGTTGTGGGGAAGGTGGGGCCAACAAGGGTGGTGGGAGAAGACCTAAGAGAGAAGGGTCAAATAGCTAGAAAAGGGGAAAGTGGAGTAGACAGCAGAGGGCAAGAAAGCCCCAAGTTCTGTATGGAGGAAGCAAGCAAACAAATACAGCATCTAACGGAGAAGAAAAGAGGGAGCTACAAAAAGGAAAGCTGGTGAAATCCATCTGAGAGCGGGAAGGGTGGTTGCAGTTGCCAATTGTATTTGGGGGGCTTGTTTTTTTATACACTATATTCCCAAAATCTGGCAGGCATTTTTCCAGTGTACAGATAAATCGTTGAAAACTTGGAACTGTGCTGAATGCGGTTTTAAACGATTACCGGAAGATAAACTTCTGCTCAAATAAATTAAGGCTGTGTCCTTTTTCTTTCTTTCTTTTTGTGACCTTAGGTGACAAAATTTAATGAAGTCTCATTAAATTATATAGCAGAGTTGGAAACCTTTATTAGCCTAAAAGCTGCATTTGCTTATAAGCAACCTTCCACTGAAGGAAGAGGGCAGAGGCAAAAGCGGGTTAGGCAACAGATGTGACTAGGTTGTACTGCAGCCATGTAGAAGCCGGAGATTTCTGCACACAGAGACCTCTCCATCCAGGCAAGAAATAGGTATTTTCAGTTCACAGACATATTTCACCAGGCAAAAGCACTCAGGGAGGATGCAGAACACAGGTAGTGAGGGGTATGGGAAGCCTCAAAAGAGGGGTGTGTGGCCTGAGGAGGGGAGCATGGCCTAGGGAAAGTACCCACGATGGAGAGGCCTGGAGGGGCATATTTGCCTGAGTTTCCCTACTGCTGTGATGTAGTTTCACAGTTCTGAGCTCTCCCCTGAGAGGAGGCTTCTTATCCATTCTTGGCTAGTTCATTTTAGTCCATCATCCTGATCCAGCAAAGAGAAACCCTATGCAGACATGAGTTTCCACGCTCTGCTGTGTTATGCACAGAAAAGCCTGAGATAGGACAGGAAGAAAAATCATGTTCCATAAACCCTGTAAGGTACCTGTGCCACACTATGGATTACTCTTTAGAATATGGATCGCCCCCAGACTATGCTCTGCTAAACTTTTTTACTTGACTAGGCACGCAGTCACATATTCTTCCTCTGAGCTCCAGCAGCATATGATCAAGTTTCCAACAGTCCCAGGTTTCTTTAGATCATGGCTTAGTATTCTCCAATCATCCCCTAAATCTGAAGCCCTCCTGTGCTAGTTTATTTCATTGTTTTATTATTAATACATTCTGCTGTCGGTACAAGACTCACATACCCAGGCATAAATGAGCCTGTGTGGTGTTCTTTGCATACAAATGTAGTGTGTCATCTTTTGCTTTGAGGCCAAGTTCCTTTTATGTATGTAAAGATATTACGATATTATTGCTGGCTTCTTTTTAATGAATATTTGCATGCAGATATCCTCCTTTTCTAGCCCAGGAGGCAAGATTATGTAACACTCATATGCATATTGACATAATTAAGAGGCTACCACTGAGAGAACTTGGAAGAGTAGGTTAACCTCTTGGAAGAATCTGCTTGCAAAATGCAGGTCTTTATAGACTGGCACCATACAGGATCTAGAGTTGTTGCCCTATTGTCTCTTGTCATGCTGAGACTTAGATGAACTGCTAAAGGAAGAAATCCATGTATACTATTGAAAACCATTTTGTGAACATGAGTAAGAAATCCCTGTGCCCTTTCATGTTACTGCTTAAAGATACCATGCAACAGGTTACTCTGTCCAGAAAGGCCAAAATGGAACGTCAGAATGAATTACTTTGTTTACAACTCATGAAAATTACTCGTAACTCGGATGGAAATTTATTTTTATTTTTAAATATGAATAGGCCATTTTTCTGAGTACCCCTCATATGGCAACCCTAATACAACATAATTTCATAGTACAATTAAAAGCTCAATAAAGCCTTCAGAGATATCTGTCATGTGAAGACTACCTGAAACAGGTAGATTTCCAAGGCTTTTGAAAACACTGTTGTGTGGTAGCCTTCCAGAAATAAGTTGTTATGAAGTTCAAGAGCTGTGAGGTCACCACAGAAAAGGACCTCCCTGAACTAACTGGTGGGCAGACTAGGAGGGCTCTGTTGTTGATCTTAACCTATGGTCAATTTGATATCGATGCTTTAGACAGTCCTTCAGATATATCAAGTCGAATTTATTAAATATTTAATTATTAAAGCTAGCATTTAGGAATGCATTGACAAACAGTGCACTTGCTGTAACAGAGCCAACTTCCATGCCCAAGTGGTATTACATGGTCGAGCTGTCGGGACTCTGGCAGCTGTATTTTGAACTAGCTGAAGGAAAGTTCAAATGCAGCCCCAACAGAGAGCACAATACCGTAGATTACAGTACCCAGGCCACGGCATGACTAGAGCATGGATTACTGTGGCTAAGGCAGACCTCTCTCCAGGAAAGGGAAACAATTGGCATACCAGATTAATGAAACAGTGCAGATTAATGAAACACACTCATGTTACGGCACATGTGCCAAAACCCAAGTTGCGAGAATACAGTGTTTGGTGAACAGAGTGGAAATTCCCCATAGGCACGTTGTATAACAAAGGAAATTGGTAACTTTACATTGTGGGCATTATGTTTGGGAATTATGCTTTATTCCTTGCAACTTATATTTGTGATATAACTGTGGAATAATTGAGCAAAGTAGAGCACTAATGCAATTTCACTGCCAGCATTATTGGAGCTGCCAGATGTTATTCACTTCTTCTATTCATGGTTCTAATTCACTACCACGTTAGCCTGCCAAGCAAGTGGGGATAGGGGTTAGATGTTACATATTAGTGTGCTTGTATGAAAAGCTTGACTTAGAAGGTATTGTTGTGCCTCATTTCACTGGTTATGTTTCATTAATCTTTTAATTTTTTACTGAAAGCTAGAATGAAAATTTTGGGGTTTCTGGCATATGCAGGCACATACATTTTTGTTGTCTTTTCAGTGCCAAAATGGCACTGCTAAGATTGTTCATAACCATCATCTTTTGTAAATAATGCCACTTCTCTTCCCCCAACCCTCTTTTATTTATTTATTTTTGCCAAATTGGGTTTGTTGTTTGTTTGTTTGTTGTTTTGATTTGACCTCTTATTTTGGATTTCAATTTCCTTCAGAGCAAAAGTCAAAATTGTTAAATGGCCTGCAGAGACTATAAGTAGTGTGTCCAAGTTGAACTGAGTACTGTACAACAGCACTTGATGATATTTTGTATGGCAAAATAAGCACCTTTGATGGACCATTTCTGCATTCACATAGTATGCCATAGCATCTGATATTGAGCAGGGATGGAAAACATCCTTGGGTAGAGATTTGGATCAGGGACTACATAGCTTCGTTGCTCTGCTACAGCAAGTAATGGTGTTATTAGAACGATGAAAAGGGAATTTCAAATGGTGTTTCGAGAAGTGCTGCAGGTACTGCAGACATTGTTAAAATTATCTTATTGTAGTAGCTTGATCTGGGTCATGGAGATTATGCTTGTTTTCTTTGGATTTGTGAAATAGCATAGGTTACCTGGGATAGTAGTCAGTACAGCACAGAAGAATGAATTATTATGTCCAGGTGTGAAACATAGTGAACAAATTATAAGCCCAGGAAGAATAGCTTGGTCAGCCCAACCTACAGTTTTAATAACCAATTACAACTGAAGCAAACAAGAAAATTTGGGGCACTTTTATAAACGACACATAGAATTTGCAATAAATTGCATTCTCTTCGCTTTTTAGTGAAAGAGAGATGCAATGGCAGGCTGCAGGTTTCAGTATGTCTACAATCTATTCTGTAACATTCCACAAACAACTGGTGTCTGCATTTGAAATTTTGTGTGAATTTTTCACTTGAGTGATGGCATTTAGCTTTTGTGGTATATTTGTGGGAATGTTCAGGTGTCAGTGGTAAGCCTTTCAGAAAAATGAGTAATATATAAATATCAAATCTTTCTGTTCCAAAACACCAGATAATCCCAGGAAGTACAGAAGTATGTGTACTTTTTTGAATCATAAGAATACATGAAGAGCTCTGCTGGATCAGATTAAAGGCGAATCTAGCCCAACCCCTTTCTGACAGTGGCTAACCAGATGCTTATGGGCAGCTCACAGCAAGGGCATGTGGGAATAGTAGTCTCTTGCTGTTATTCCCCATCCCCAGCAACTGTGTTCAGAGGCTGGGTGCATCTGATCCTGGAAGCAGCATATGGCTATGAAGACTAGTAGCCACTGATAGCCTCCATTAATTTGTCTAATCCAGGCACAGGCAAACTCGGCCCTCCAGATGTTTTGGGACTACAACTCCTATTATCCCTAGCTAACAGGACCAGTGATCAGGGACGGTGGGAGTTGTAGTCCCAAAATATCTGGAGGGCCGAGTTTGCCTATGCCTGGTCTAATTTATTATTTATTAAATTGGGGGGGCTGGATTATGGAGAAATGGTTAGGGGTGCCCTTAAAGAAATCCAGAAATCCCACCACATGACTCTCGCCAATTGTATCTAAGCCATGATCCCATTCCACCTTGCTAAGAACTGTAGCTGTTGGGGGAGAGGGTCTACATCACAAAAATTATGGGGTTCCAACCCCACCTTTCCATACTAATGATTTTTTAAGCGCTTGAACAGAAACAATATGTTTCTAAATTTTTAGTTTTTGCATTAAAATCTGTTATTCTGTATAGTGAATTAATTTTGCAAATTTTGATCATTTTTGGTTTACAAGTGTATGCTTTTTCATTATTTCTCAGAGATAATATTTTCTATGCGGTGTGGGCCACATTTACTAGATGGGGGACTTATAGGTACAATGATATTGCAAAAGAGCAGAGCCTAATAAAGACATACCCATATCTAATCCAGATTAACACTAGAGAGCATATGAGGGTCTCCTTCTCTCACAGAGGGCCTGTCCTATGACAAAACATTCCTAAATAAATTTAGTGTCAATTTCTCGTGACTGTAGGTGCTGCCCTGAGATGTGAATGTTTCAGAAATAAGACTTGTTAAATACCCTTTGCAGATGCTTTCTCAAGGATATATTAAAATTTGGGACTCCACATATTTCAAGAAATTAGGATATTGGAAGAATCAGAGGTCTAATCATGACACCATCACCAATTATTGGGCTGTGTCTAATTTTAAGCTAGAACTGTTGTATTTATCTCCTTCATACAATTGGATCACACATGCACTAGGAGTTATGCACTTGTCCCTGGTGGTGGTGCTTCCTTACTGTTCTCAGCAAGTACATTAAAACAGTATATATATTTGTGTACAGAAAAATCAGGTAATGGATCTTAAAATGCAATAGAGTTGGTTTTTCACAGCACATTAGTTTTTCAGTCTTTTAAGAAGCAAGTAAACATAATGTGACACAAATCCAGTGAAAATGTTACAGTCAAGCGGAACACATGTCCACCAGTTTAGAGAAGGATTAAATATAATGACCCAGTTAATCCTTGAGAAATGAATGATTCATTCACTGAATTTTGTTCAGATGAAAATTCTGCAGCCTGTGTATTAAAACAGTTCTTATTCAGACCTCTGTTGGGTGGCAATGGGGAAATCTAGTTCATTATTGATAAGAGAGAGCTGATGCCTTGATAAAACTACTGTGGTTGTGTGCATGTGTTTATGTATGGCCTAATAAAAGAAGTTGGACATTGAATTTCCAACTCAATCATCATTCAAACATTTCCTCAGATTGAAACCATTTTCACTGATGTCGGAGAAGCTAGATTCTGTATAAATGTATTTAGGATTATATTTGTATTTGATGCATTTTTTCTGTATGTTCTTCTATAACTTGCAGGACCTGTGCCCATGTTTTCTCCCCTTGCAAACCCCCCTTCTCCCACTTGCACCTCTCACACTGCCCTCCTCCCCACCTTAGGCCAGAAGTGGGGAACTGTTTTGGTTCTGCGTGCTGGATCCATATCAAGATCTGCCTTGCAGTTCAAATTCAACAACTGACATCATGCTTTGATCTCTTGAAGTTGGAATTTCAATGCACCTTCTTTTCACCTTCCTTTTAGCAGCATGTTTACGCCTGTGGTGTGTTTTGAAGGCCCCCCCCCTTCTTCCTTCTTCTTGTGCTCTGCCTCACACATCACCTCTGCCTCCTCAATGGGTCACCTTTCTTCCTCTGCCCTTACTACCTCCTCCGCCTCAGGCTTAGACTTGCCCCGTCTTCCAGTCTTCACTGTCATGTCCTCGTAATTGTCACTCTACTGTAGTGTGCCATCTGTGGTCAGCCACGTAGATTGCACCATGATAACAAGGTTACACAGATATATATTAGAGATATAGTCAGAAAGCTCTGCAGGATGCATACAAAAATTGTTTGGAGATTTTAAACAGGAAACATAAAGAAATATTATACATGTGGTCTGTGCTCACCTTTGATGGAAACAGAATGAAAGGATGATGTCACTAATCAGTGCTTCCAGCTGCCTTTGAGAAGCAATCATATGGTTAACTCAGTAGGAAACAGCATGTTGGTGTCCGCTTTTTCCAGCGAAAGCAAAGAGTGAGTGCTGCAGGCAACAAGGAACAATAGTGGAAATAAAGTTCAAGGACATCATCATGTTTGCCCCTGATTGAAGCTCCATATTTCATGCTACCAAAATAACTTCTTCTTTTTTTTTTGAAAAATGAAAAATGTTTCCAGAGATGCTAATAGCGGCTTAAGAGCATGAAAACATAAATTTTTGAAGTATGAAATATTTCTCAGGCTTCAGTATAGAATTAAGTCCATGATGGCAATGAGGGAAGTAAAAGCAATTAAGGTTGCAGTTCTCTACCCATTCACCAGAGATTAAGTTTACTGGATTCAGTGGGGTTTACCTCTGAGCAGACATGGATAGGATTGTGCTGTAAATGGCTCAGAAGGGCCTGTAAATAGTTATTAGCACTGTATTCAAACCTATCTGTGTGCGAGATTCCACGCACACAAGAATTCACCTTCATTTCCTCCCCCTGCCCTCCTCTACCCTGCATCTCCCCACACTCTTTCACACTCTATGGGGGGTGGGGTTGGTGGACCCTTCAGGGCAGATTTTGGGAGTGCAGTGGGGGAAAGAAAGGGGGGCTCTGTTTCTACTCTATTTTATTTGCTTGCTTACTATGAATCAGAAGAGTCTATTTCTGAGAAATCAATATGCCTTTGATTATTTCCCAAAGTATATTCATTGGATTGCGGTGGAACTTAAACTGCACTTGAGCATAACTAATTTAAATTCTTCATTTTTAGCTAAATAGCATCCCTAAATAGCTAAATAGACCCCTGTTGGGTCTGCAGGCTACAGAACTCATGAATCAGATAAGAGGAATCGGAGTCAGATCTGTATATCTAAAACTAGAGGATCACGTTGATACTCCTCTGCCAAGCCTTTGATTTTTCTCTCAATTGCCGCTTGTCATTTCCTGCATCAGTCCCACAGTTTCTTTGCTGGTGTCATCAACAAGCTGCACAAGTGACATTCCTTTTCCATTCAGGCACTTTGCCTGCAGGGGGATGCAGTCCAGTAATGGTGAGAGGCAGTTTAGCATGATCGTTGAGCTGGTGCGGTGTTCCTGGTCGCCACACACCCAGCAGTCATGAGCTCTGACTCAGAAAAGTCTGTTTAGCACATGCTGTAAGTACTGGAAAAGCAGACTTGAAGAAGCAAGTGCAGCCTCGGAGGAATGAGAAGAAATATCTCATTTGCAGCCCAACAGCCCTGCCGTAAATCTTCCTCACTTTCCATGATTACTCCCTGACATTCTTTCTAAGCACATTGACAGAAATGTGATACTTGTTTGAAAAAAGGAGTTTTAACTTTTAAGAGTGTTTTTTTAAAAAAAAAAAAAGGTAGATGATTATTAGATGTGTATATAAATAATCAAAGCTCTAAACAGCTGCTATGGTTGTACAAACTGGGTATAAGAGGATTAAATTAGTGCAAAATAGAAATGCAGATTTCATTTTTGTTAAATCTGTTTTTCACCTGGTACTTCTGGATTCCTCTGTCAAAAATCTGAATCTGTCAGCTACTAGCTAGGCTCATCAGTTTAGGCTATAAGCTAGTAGTTATTTCTCTTATTTATTTGTCTCAGGATTTTTAACCCATTTTCCCACTCCTTCATAAGTTTTTAAAACAACAAAACAATATATCAAGTGAAAACAACAAAAGTGTGAGGTGGAATGGGGTGAGGGTAGACAGTCTTCTAGCTGCTCTCAAGGTACCATTAACAAAAAAGTCCCTTTCTCTATTCTTACCAAGCGGTTTCTGATTCCTGTTCCTAAGCGGCTTCTGTTTCACTTGTCCCAGATTAAATCAAGGCCAGTTGAAATGTACAGAGTATGCATAGCAGAACTGCTCGGTGTATTTGAACTTTGTAAATATTTATCTCGAATAAGAATAAACCGAAGTAAAATGACTGGATTATTCTTGCAGCAGATGTGATACTGCAAGTGTTCCATGTCCTAAAGCTTTCCTCCTTTTTTTATTTACAGATGGCTACACAACAGATGATATTGAATTTTACTGGCGTGGGGGTGATAATGCAGTTACAGGAGTGCGAAAGATTGAACTGCCGCAATTCTCCATTGTGGACTATGAACTTATCACCAAGAAAGTTGCTTTCTCGACAGGTTTGTGAAGGGGTGCCACAAAGGAAATGCATCTATCTGCTCGCTGAAAAGCTTCGCATCAGTTGTTTTGGATAGTACATAATGACTAACTGCATGGATCGCATAAAGAATAAACAAATGAGCACTGAATAGGCAAACCAATACAATTTATTCTTTATTAAAACCTGCTGTCCTATGCATGCTTGCCTAGAAGTTAGTCCCATTGAACACAGTACATAAACAAACATGTATAGGACTGTGGTGTACATATAATAAATACTTTTGTATTCAGCCAATGTGGGTTGTTGTTGTTTTAAAAGGGTATCAACCTTAATCGACCTGAACGAATAAGCTATTTTCTATTTTCTGCAGCCACTCTCAAAGCTGATAAAAAAGCAAGCTACTTTTCCCATACACTTTCATTATTAAAATATATGGATGCCCTTTTCTTATGCCTGATGACACCATATGGAATCATAATTTGATACTACCCTCCCCCCTTTTTTTCAGAGCCAGGCTGCCCATGAGGCGGACTGAGGCAGCTGCCTTGGATGGTGGAATCCCATGGGGTGGCGCCCCTGCCACCACCACTATGGAAGTGAGGAGAAGCAGTCACCGCTTCCAGCAAGATCTCATGCAACTCTCGTGAGATCTTGCCGGAAGCTGTTGTGCAACCCCAATAAGTAAGGCTTCGGTGGGGGCAGTACATTCCTCAGATAGTGAAACAGGATGTGCAACTCCTGCTTCTGCTACACAGACTTCCAATCCTAGTTCAGTGGGGCTGGTTTTTTTTTGGGGGGGGGGGTTTAACTAACAAGCAACCCTCAAGAGAACAGGATGTAACTATCCGGACTGCTAATCAAGTCTGATTGCAAATACCACTTTTGCATTTCATGGATTTGTGCAGAACAGTTGTCCCAGTTTGATTTTTCTTAGGAGCAGAGATCAGTGGTTTGAAAGTATAAGGATCAGAATTTTGCTCCTCTCACAGGAGGTTTGTGTGGGAGGCCTAAAAAAACCTCGGAGCCTAAACAGTTTTAAATATTTCTCTGTTTCTGGTGTTTTTACTTCTCATCCCCTTTCATTTCCCTTTTCCCAGCCCGGTCTTTTCCACTCTTTGCTTATTTGGTTACACAGGGGCTATTTTGAGTTTTTACATGTTCTGGCATCACCTGCCAGGAAGATAATGATGAAGGAGCAGAATCATGCCATAAATACCCAACATGACAACTTGTTATGTTTGATTGATATGACAGCTAGTACAGAATGAATACAACTCTGCTTACCTGAATTTTGTGGCTATGAGTATATGAACCAGTTTCTGAGCCTAGCACTTCAGGTGATTTCAAAGTGACCATAGCAAGGTAAAACATGCAAAGGTCAAAATGCAGTATTGGATGCTGAGCTACTGCAAAGCTTAATGGTTTCAGTGTATGCACACCTGTTAGCAAAGGGGCAGTGAACCATTGACATCTCTGTTTAGGCACAGATTAAAGAAACTGACATTTTGTTTGTTTAATAATAAATTTTATTTTTGCCTTATGGGTGTTGAATTACAATAAAAGTCTGCGGGTTGTAAATGTTAACAATGTGTTTGCAGGGCTACAGAACGGAAACTTGACCTTCTAAACATAAATTATGTTCTAGGTTCCTATCCAAGGCTGTCGCTCAGTTTCAAACTCAAGAGAAACATTGGCTACTTCATACTTCAGACCTACATGCCTTCCATTCTGATCACTATTCTCTCCTGGGTTTCATTCTGGATCAATTATGATGCTTCAGCTGCCAGAGTGGCTTTAGGTAAGCACTTTTTGCTCAACATATATAGAGTGCCATCCTGTTGTGCCAGCCACCCATAACAGAAGCTCCATTCCTAACATAACATAACAGCCAAATCCAATGGGTGACTTAGAATGGTGGAATTATTGCACAGCTTAACTCTATCATTTACTTTTTGTGCCATTATGCTACTTCCACTTGTGATACCCATCACACAACAAAGCTCACCTGTGCAGCAGCAGCTCTTCTGGCACTAATGTTACTTTGGCTGTTGCCCTTTGAATGTGCTTCCTGTACTAATTTTGGAGGCTGGTCAGGTTTACATATATTTAAGCACTGAAAAGCTTTCTTTTGAACCAGTTTGGATAAAATATTTAGAGATAATTTTAAAGTGAGTAAATCAAAGTAAATACAAGTGCTTCAGCTCAGCCAGATTGTGTGATGTTTTGTGCTGGTGTTCAGCATTGTTGTGTACTACTACCTATTAAATTTACATTTATGATTCAGAATTTGAGTCATCACAGCCCAGCTAAAACAATTTCTTCTCCGAATTAGCTTAAAATCATTGCAATTTATATTAGCACTGTTTACTTAGTGGAGCAAACCTATATGAGGTGGGAAGTGGGGAGAAATAAAATTAGAAGAACCTATGCCCTGCCAGTTCATGTGGAAAGTGTGGAGCACAGGATTTTTCCACCCCTTTCTAATTTGGTTGGAGGAGCACTAGCGGCAGACTTCTCAGTTGCCTCAAAGAGAGGCTTATAAATCTAGATCTTCCCCTGAGAGAGCAGACCTCTCTTTTCAGGGAGATCCAAAAGACCATATGGCTTAGGTCACCTTTTCAGGGACCATAGAGTTTTGCAACCTTAGCTACTTTTCTTGCAATATATTTAATCTAAAAATTACAAAATATTCTTACCTTGCTGGTAATTCCTCAGACTATGGGGAGGGTTCAAAGCTGGAGAGAAAACATATTTTGCATGCAGAAGACCCCAAGTTCAGTCTCTAGGTTCTTGTTTCACAAGGCTGGGAAAGATCCTGCCTGAACTCTGGAAAGCCTCTATGCCCATCGTTATAGAGAAGTACCCAGCTAATGAACCAATGGTGTCACTTTGTATCTTTTACTACGCTCCTATCTCAACATGTAGTATTGCCTTCTTAGGTAAAATTTGGGTAAGGTTGAAACAGGATTCTACTTTGCAGGAGTATGGCTTCTTCTCTTAATGGGCATTTCAAATTCCACAAGTAAAATAGTTTACCGAGCTGAATCCCAATAATACCAGTTACCATGGACTTATTTACACCGTGGTATTGCCTCTGGCTACATTGGGGTAAAAACTCCAGGCAATGCAGACAAGGAATTCCACTTCCTTCAGTCACATGCCCTTGTTGACTTGTCTTGACATTTGCCAAGGCTGTCCAGAGCTGAGTGGAACTGCACCCAACGCCAGGTCTGGGCTTGAAGAGTAGCAAATAGGTTCTACATCTGTGACCATACAGCAGTAAAAGGCATGGCTTCTAGGATTTGTATCAGGCTTCACCTGTCACACGACTTGATGTTGCACAGTCCCTTTGTGCCTGAAGAAAGCTCTGAAGCCTGAGAACATGCACAGTCTACAGTTCAGCTTAGGTCCCAAACCTAGACCCCACAATTCCTAGTTCAAACCCTCTTGTCCCTGACAGAAAAATTGACAAGTCACTTTGCTTTTATGTGGGTCTGTGAATGATGACTCTAGATTGTGTCCCAAGGCAGAATAGGAACAGCTCATAAGACACTGGCCTTGTCATGGTTTGTTTACTTTCTTTCAACTTGTGATTCATTCACCCAACAGTTATACACAAATCAGAGGTTGAAAGAGTTTTTGTGTTGCCATTCCAACAAAACTGATAATGCAAACAAATATTTTTAACCTCCTGGCGCAGTAATCCAATAAATGATCAGCTACAACAAATGTTGCTTTGTTTTTAATATTCGGTTGGAAGCCGCCCAGAGTGGCTGGGGAAACCCAGCCAGCTGGGCGGGGTATAAATAATAAATTATTATTATTATTATTATTATTATTATTATTATTATTATTATTATTTATTAATTAATAATTGCTGCTACAAACTAATATAGCTGGTCTTTTAAAATCAGTTTACATTAGCAAGCCTTTTGAGTTTGCTGAACCTTGCATTCCAGGTAAGGATCCAACTCTAATGCAAATTTAAACTTAAGCCTTGTCAAGTTTCCATAGCTCTTAAGAAGAAACATTACCTAAAGGAAGGTTGAATGCATTCTCTACTGTTCCCTCGATTCAAGCTAATGTATATTGCACAAGGTCTTCAAGCAAGATTTTTCTGAGAATTCAAACCAGAAGACAACATGTAAAAAAATATTAAGCAAAACCAGCACACTGAAGAAATAGGTGCACCTTATAACCTGTGCGATACACAAGTGGAAAGATTTCCATGGTGTTGACTTTGAGAATTCGTAGCATTTAATGTTTTTTTGCTCATTACTGTAATAAGCATCACCACCCAAAAACCAAAAAGAAGCTAGTATGGAAAATATTTCTTCTAGTTCTACTCTAGAGTGAACTCCAGCTCCCCCTAATATTTTTATCTATATATCTATATCTATCTATATCTATACACACACACTATTTTGAATTTTTTGATGCTTCCCCCCAGGAATCACCACGGTGCTGACAATGACAACCATCAACACTCATCTCAGAGAAACTCTGCCCAAAATCCCCTACGTGAAAGCCATTGACATGTATCTGATGGGCTGCTTTGTCTTCGTGTTCATGGCCCTACTGGAGTATGCATTAGTCAACTACATCTTCTTTGGCAGGGGACCACAACGCCAGAAGAAAGCAGCCGAAAAAGCTGCCAGTGCTAACAATGAGAAATTACGAATGGATGTCAATAAGGTAAGTTCCAATGGAACATGATTAGCCTCTTACAGTTACAGCATTAGACAATTCATTTTCTTCCAAACAGAGCTTTTTTTTTACATTGGTTCTTCTGCTGCACAAGTCCAGTAGGAATTTTATGGGCCATCTTGGCTTTCACTATACAGCCTTTCCAGATGATTTTTTAAAAAACTAAGCAAAGGGGGGGAAAGCAAAACAAAACACCTTATAGTCTTATTAAATAAGCTTGAACTAGCTCCAAACCAATGTTCATAATATGATACTTCCAACTTTACATAATGGATGAAGATATAGCATTGTGGAAGGGATAAGATAGTCCATATGCCATGGGAAAAATAAATTTGTGTGTCTGTGCTCTGGACATAAACACACCATGTTCAGAGACCTAAATATAGGGATGCAGTCAGTTCTGCATAGACTGAAGAAGTGCTTTTATAGAAGAGTATTTGATCTAGAGGAGGCCTTTGCTCACAGAAGGGGCAGTTTTTCCTGCTACCTTTACAGTTGCCCATGACACTTTCCAAACTAGAACGCCCCCCCCCCCAGCATATTTTCTAGGGGCTGAAGATGAGAAGGGAAATCAGCAAAAATAGACTTCTCCACATCCATTAGTGGATCTTTACAAAATATTTTATATCCACGCAAAAGAAACAAATAGTGCATGGCTGTGATGGCTTTTTAAAAATAATCAAAGCAATGCAAATGTTTCATGAGATGGTGGGGGCATTAATATAGTATAGACAACTTTGTTAGTATTCCCTTTTTTCTATTTTCAAATTTTGATGTGCTTGTGTCCCACCCTCACCCCCAACAAATATTTATTTGCTGCTGTGGTTTTGTATAGTGGGTGGTTGACAGTAAAATACAATAGCAATAAACATTCAATAAATGCCACAACAGTATTTTAATAGTAAAACAGTCTAATAAGATGCACAGCACTACTAAAAGCATTAAACACATCAAAAGTGTCACAAGCTTATAAGAATTGGTGTTGCAAATTCTTTCTAGAAAGTGTCGCTCATCATTCTTCTAAACAGACCTCCCCATGGTTTTACATAGCATGAATTCTCTAGCTTGTTAAAAGTCTAACACAAGAGTGTAGCAGCTGAAGAAAATAACTTTTTCCCATTTAACATGGTGTTGTGCAGTGGTAAAAAATGCAATATTCCTACATTGGAAGAAGATCCATAGATGCCTGGATCCTGAGCAACCAATTGTCACAGCTGTACACTTATTTATAATGCAAAAAAACCCCCACCCCAAATCATCTGGAAAGCCCTTGAATGCCTTGGGCTTTAGATACACTGTCACTTAGTGGCATTTTCCTCTTTCTGAAGCTTGATTTACAAGATGGATTGTATTCACTATAGGCTTTGCTGTCACCTGTCAGGCAGAAGGTTTGAAGACTTTAAAAAATTCATGAGTTTTCCAGCTGTTCCTCAGAGGAACAATCCAAAATGATGGCTAAACTACGACGTGCTTGAAAGCTGTGTGATACTCTATAACAGAACCAAAAGGGGGTATAAACTTGACAGAGAATATAGAATCAATATAAGTATACTTACATTTTTATAATGTCAGCAAAAGCATCATTTCAGCAAATATGGCATGGATTTATTTGTAAAATTGTATAGATGTAAAACTTGAAATATTTCATAGAAAATTGTTTATTTATTTTTTTTTAAAAAAAAATCCAAATTCCATGTCGTATTTTCTCAAATGTGTGAAAACTGAGGGAGAAAGATAACTGTTGGATTCACACGGTTCTGGGCTAGACGTTTTGGTATGTTTCTGGGGTTTTTTCCCCCTTTATGCAAAGACTTTCCCTCATGTAGTGGAATGTCCCCTCCCTCTTCTCTCCCTGTGCATCCTTCTAAATCTGCTTTGGGATTTCCTTCAACTCCCCCAAGCAGATTGGGAAGGGGGAGCACAGAGAGAGAAGAGGAAGGGAGAGGTCTGTTGTGCAAGCAGAAATTATTGTGAATGGGAGTACTTTGTTGGATACAACCCTTCATTTCCCTGTTCCCTACCTGCAGCTTGTTACAATAATGGTACTATGGTAATTTTGCTTGACTTCTAGTTGCAAATTAACAGAGGTAAACTGCATAAAACCAGGAAGCAACCATCACAGTAGCCTTATCTTCTCATAGTGGTGCTCAAAAACAGTTTATATAACACATACACACAAAAAACTGTATTGGCATGTACATGTCTATTTTTAAAATCTTTTTTTCAACATTTCAAATAATAAAACATGCCAAAAATGCCTGAAGGTGCTTACAAAGAAAACCAATGAATAAAGGTGGGTTAAGAATTAATTTTGGGCGCATGCAGATTGAAAAAGAAAAGAAAATCTGTTGTTCCTCACTTGAAGTTTTTTGAAAGTTCAATAATATAATAAAATGAATAGAAATCATTAAGAGTGCAGCTGTTGACTATGTGATAATTTGTAATATGGAGTGTGCTAGAAGTAAATAAGAATATGAAATGCAGTAGTATTAGATCATAAAGACGCATCAAGAATGGATTGTGGAAAACCTCTTAAACAAAATTGTATTAATTTGGAATTAATTTGTGTAATTGGGTTAAAATTGGAAAATCAATAAAAACGATTGGCAAAAAATGATTAATTTTTGGATATTAAATATTTTCTGCCAAAATTATAATTTCAAGTTTTATTTGGGGAAATGTGGAAGCCATTCACTCATAGAGCCATTTCAAATATTACATTTTCATGCAAAGGTTTGCTCTATGCAAAGGTTTTCTCAATGATACTCTATATGTATCAACTTTCCAAAGAAGAGGGAAGGGAACTCCATTTCCATACATGGTTCCTTTCTCTGTGCCTAGACTGTCTCCTTTTAGACTGTGGCTGATGGATATTACTTACTTGCTTATTTAATATATTTCTACCTTTTGTAAATTAGACTTGGGGTGAATTATAGTACAACAAGATATCCAATGAAGATAGAAGCATAAATAAATAATAACAGAAGATGATGTATAAAAAGAGAATAGGGCTGTCAAAGTTCAAGAACACAGAGCAGACCACACAAAATAAAAACATGGATGGTGTGAAATGAGCATATGTAGGGCAGCAGTTCCACAATTTGAGTGCTGTGACAGAGAAGGCCATCTCTTCATTGGCCTCTTGCAGGGGCACTCAGAGGAGGGCTTCTAGGGAAGATCTGAACCAATTGTTTAGTTACCATTGTAGAAGGTGGAACTTTGAAATATACAGGTATCAGGCTTAGGGTTTTTAATGACCAAGACCAGTATTTTGAATTGAGCCTGTAAACAAACTGGGAGCCACTGAGGATCTTTGAACATCGGTGCCTACTTGTCACTGCTTCCAGAGGCCAATGGAAGCCAGTGTGAAGTTTCAGGTGCCAAAGGAAAATGGTTTCAGAACTTTATCTCCAGAGATGAACCAACATTTTAGATACAACCAAGTGTTCCTCCAGTGTATCATAGGGCATGACAAAACTGTTGTGATTTTTTTAATCAAAGTATCAGTTTTGTGGTGCTATTAGTTGTCTGATGTTTCATAAAAGGTAACTTGCAACATTTCTTATTTTCTAAGGGGTCACAATTCTCACTCTTCAGAAAACCCTTCTTGGAAACAACAGCAGCATAGCTTCATTTATTCTTTCAACAACCTTTGTGTGTAGCTTGGTGCAAGTATAAATTTCCCTAAATCCTGAAGGGCCCACCTGATCTATCTTCTCCATCTGGCCTGAATTCTCCCAACCCTTCTCTTTTCAGTACTGTAAACAGCACTATAGTGAATAGGGCTTAAGTCAACATGTAAGGAGGGAACAATGTCCACAAGCATACTAGTTCTGCCTGTTCATCCTCCTCATCGTCGTCCTCTAAATGTTCCTCAGTGGCTGTCTGCATCAGGGAGACCTGTATCTGTGGAGGTTTTGGAACCCTCATGTTTTGTGGTTTTTAAAATGTTCAGAAGCCTCCATGAGTACAGGAGACTTCCCCACTGCCATCACAAATAGGGCAGCAACCATGAGGATGGGGGTGCAGCTAGAATGCCTGATTTATGGTTTCAAATATCAGTTTCAAGTGTAACCATGGTTGCCATGGAAGCTATAGACAAAGGAAAAGGAAGAGGAAATCAAATAGGAGAGGACAAGAATTGTGCATGCCAAAGGGGTGTTTCTCAAGCTTTTACAAATTATAAAGAAGGGTATCAGTCTCAGGTTTTATTAATTACTTTATTGCTAATGTTTCTAATTCACCTTCCATACCAATGAATCCCAGGGTGCTGTATAATAACAACACCAAAAAAAATACCAGAAGTAAATTATAACCCATTAAACTGATAAAATCTAAAAGACAACTGCTAAAAAAGCAGACCAAATTCACAGGCAGACAAGAAGCCCTTAACTCGACACAGAATAAATTGCAAAAACAGTCAAGTTTTGGCCTAATACCATTCCAGATAAGCCTATCTGAATTGATGCTGTGGATCCTCTCAACAGTGTCTCCCAAAATATTTTTGTTATTTAATTTTTATAACCACAGTCAGTCCCTAAAGTTCCAGCTCCGGACAAAAAACAGAAAGCAATCTACTCAACATAATGATTGCCAGCACAGAAGCAAAATCTAATAGAATGTGTCCTGTTGCTCCTGTCCTAGTAATTGACAGCCCTCAGACATGCTTAGTGGTAACACCTTTCTACTTCTTGTCTATTGTCCTGAATGCAGCTGCTTGATGTTTACCCAAGTGCCATTGTCAGGTTTTTAGCATTCCAGGGTGGAGTTTAGGGCTCAAAGGTTTGCCCATGAATCAAATATACTGTGAAACCTGTTTGTTCTGTTTCACATTCACATTCTGTTCTTACCAAGTATCTCCTTTTTTTTCTTTTCTTTTTTGGGTATCCATGCTATAAGTATGTGAACTTTGTGTTTATATATTTGACTCTGCATCTCAATTCTTCCTTTAATTCAGTTTTGCTAGCAAAAGAAACATAAGGGTTTGCCCATATGGTGATTTCACAGCCATTTACCAAGAAAACATGCATTCATAGATCAATTATATTATATTTTACGCATTAAATCTTGATCCAAAGCTGCTTCAGCTCCATTGAAGCCCCTCTTCCATTGATTTTCCATGAATTCCCTTTCTGTTATGTTCTAAATGTGTAATTTGTTCAGTGCTGACACCACACATTCAGCCTGGGAAGATAGTGTCAAGATTACCATAATGCTTGTTTTGTCAGATCAATTGGTTTTAATGGCTTTAATTGCACTTACACCTCTACTTCTGACTGAATCTCCTGCAGTTGACTGTCATGTTATTCCTTATTCTCTTTACTTTCATCAAGCTCTCTATCCACTTAGCTCTTATAATTTACCTCCATGTGAGATCGTTTCCTCTTCTGCCATTCCATGTGACAATGTCTTTGGCTTTTTAAGAGATATGACGTATTTGAGTCCAAAAGGCTCAAATCATTTTGGATATTTGACACAGACATGACTAGCAAAGCCTACTATTGTTTTCTTCTGTGAAGCTCCCATGTGTTCTGTTATCTTCTGTCTCACATTTAATTTAGAATATGGTCTGTAAATCTATCATCCAATTTCAAAGAAGTATTTAGAGTTATTTTACAACTACTATGTTAGTTCTAGCTCTGCTCACCATTCCCTAATTAGTAGAAGCCAAAAGACTTATTTAGCATATTCTCTACTTTGTCTTCCAGATCTTTTATAAAGATATAAAACAAAATGGGACCGAATTGCGATCCCTGGATCCCACTGGAAATCTCTCCCCATCTAGATGGACTGCCAGTTACGATTACTCTCTTAATACGGTTAGATAGCCAGTTTTTGATCCATTTGATTGTACTAATTGTCCAAGACATCTTATGTTGGCTTTCTAACCATAAGTTATTGTATAGTGCTGTATGAAATGCTTTACTAAAACCCAGATAAAATATCCACTGTTTTCTCATCATCCATTACATTGTAAGTCACTTTGAATTCTTTTAGTAGAAAAGCAACAAAAGAATTTTTATATAAATAATCTATGTTGCAATGACAATTTATGAATTAATTCAGTAGGTTTAGCTTTAAACCATGTTGATCTAGCCCTTTGTGAATATAGCCATACTCCATTTGTTTTATTATTATGGAGTTGACTGCTAAGGTTCTAGTATGGAGTCACGATTTTAACTTATTCCTAATTTTAGGAGGAACTATGGCTCCTTCTAGATTATTTTAGTCTTCATTAGTTTTTCACAGATTCATTGAGGAGTGCCTGAAAGTTGAAAAGTTTCTTTTTGGATGCATTTCAGTTTGTCTTTTATTTCTATGAGACTCTCTGTGTATGTGTATATATGTGTGTGTAAGCAGTTACTTGTTTTGTGTAATCTATTTCCCAATGAGCTTTGTTCTTCCATTTGTGGCTTACTAGCTATTTTTAATATATATATATATATATATATATACATTCATACTTAAAGCCAACTAGAAATCTTAATCCATAAAACTTTTCACACTGCTTGGATATCATACCATCTTGGATTTGCTTTGTTCCAGGTATTGTGCAACTCTGTTTCCTTCAGTGAGCAATTTTTTTCTCTTCATTTTCCATGCAGAGTATGTAAATCATTTATCAATAACTTCTTAGCACTGCAATTTTTTCTGGATAGCTTCTTTGGGGCTTATGCCTATATGAGATTTAACATTCTGAGCTTCCCTTGCTTCCTCTTTTGGGATCTCTTCTCTCTTGCTACTGCTCTAACCTGTTTGATGCACCTTGCATGCTCTTATTATCTTATATGAAGATGCAACAGTAATAACAGCAGTAGTAATTTATAACAAGCTAGTAAGCAACAGTATTTACGTGAGAATGAAGGATTTTTACTAAGCAGCGTTTAGTAGAAGAAGGGAGCCTAGAATTCTGTGCCAAGATTCAGTTCTTTTACAGAATTGTACAGATTTGCACATGTTCTTTCTGGTTGCAAAAGTTGAAAAAGTTCAACTGCCTTTGCTACTAGCAAACTTCTTTTTAGTTTACTGCCTGAGATTTATTTGTTTTTCAAGTCTATTCACTTATAAACACATTTTTTCTTGTCTAAACTTTTATCCCACAATATCATTGTCCAATAATACACAAATAGGATCTGCTATTTTGTAGAAGCGTTCATATAGAAATCACTTCCTTTGACAATTAAATCATTTCAATATATGTTAATAAAACTTCCATTATTGATTCTATGAGGCAAACCCCACTTCAAAATATAGTCTGAACTGATGTGGCCAGCATCTGCACTTTTAGATAAGGTATATTATGTGGACATGTTGGCTGTGATTTAAGAGTACTCTGCATATAATGATAAACTTTGGCTCAGTAGTCTCTGTATTATGTCACATATCTACGGACAGCATGCTTGAAAACTTGGAAGCCTGTTCATTGTCTCAGAAACAACCAACTAAGGCTGACCTGGTGCCTTCATTACATATCTTTAGGTGCTAGGCGCCAGTTTCTCTTTAACCAGGCCTTTGGCTGATTAACATTACAATGGTACCTCAGTTTAAGAACAGTCCTGCTTACGAATGATTCGGTTTATGAACTCTGCAAAACCGGAAGTAGTGTCCCGGTTTGCGAACTTTACCTCGGTCTAAGAACGGAATCCGAATGGTGGAAGGGCACTTGCAGAGCGAAGCTTCATTAGGGAAAGCACACCTCAGTTTAAGAACAGTTTCAGTTTAAGAACGGACTTCCTGAATGGATTAAGTTCGTAAACCGAGGTACCACTGTATATGTCCTTTTAAATGTTTTTGAGGGGGGGAGGGTTATCAGTTTGTTTGTGTTTTTATTTAGTATTATGTGTTCTCTTTTTGTATTTCTATGTTGTTTGAGAAGTGTCTCCATCTCAGACAACCAGTTCCAGGTCATTTTGTTAAATTTCCCTAGCCAGAATAAGAGGTGGGAGAGGGGCATAATTAAGAAAGAGCAAGCCTGAGGGACTTTAGCCAGCATTGTGTTTTAGTTTGCTAGTGAAGGTAGGATTGAAGAACATGGTGGGAGACCTTTTTTGTGTTGCTCTTGGCTCCCATTTCAGCTGTCAGTGTCATTCAGTAGTTTCGTAGGTCCACGAGAAAGTGGAAAGATAATTGCAGTATAAAGGCTACCTATTTCGTAGCCACAAAGGAGATAGAACCAGTTCTGCTCAGTACTAAACCTCTAGCTACCTATCAAGTTTGCATCCCTTTTGCACTCCCATGATGACAACCAAAAATTCAAATGAATTTGAAATAAATGTAGCATAGAGCTGGTCCGCTCATTACAGTTTCCATAAATATGCCAATGAAAAAGTGCAACAAATGCAGATGTATTTGTATGATGATGCTATATCAGTGTCAGGTGGCAAACTGTGAATGACAGGGATGGGGAATTCGTAAAGGAAATTCCATTTCCTCTGACATCCCAGTGCCTTTAAAAATTGAGTATTGGGAAAGTAAACCCCCCCAGAGCCAATTCCCGGGGACATCCATTTGGAGGGGGGGGACCCCATTGTGCTAGAGGAATTCCTTGCACAGAGTTCCTGCTGATAGCACTCATTAGTTGAATCCTGCTAAGTGTTTGCCTTTATCTTGAGTTATTCCTACTGTTTAGGATATCATGAAGCTTTGATATGCTTAAGTATACATGACTTTCCACCATGTAAATATTTATGGTTAAGCTACAGCTCAAAACAGGGATGAAAAACCTGTAACCCTCTAGATGCTGTTAGACTCCAGCTCCTATCAGCTTCAACAAGCATGGGAAACAGTCAGGGATAATGGGCATTGTAGTCCAACAATATCTGCAGGGCTATAGGTTAGCCAGCTCTGGTTTTGAACGTGGTCAAAATCTATACTGCATACTTCGCAGGTTTAGAGAGTTGCCAAAATTAAAACAGTCTGCAATAAATGACTACTTTGATCCATATTTTTCACATTGAATTCGTTGGTTTTTTTTAAAGAAAGTGCCTAAAAGCAACTATTTATAACTATGCATTGCTGTTGTGTAAGAATTTTCTATAAACCAGCAGTGTACACGCCATTGTTTTCCATCTCTCCATTAGCATTATGTAAGAATTTGCTTTGAAGGTAATGTGAGGCAGTGGTGGCAGCAGACTTTGCCTGTGGCCTCTTACAGAAAAGGTCACAAGGTAGCTTCTACATACAGTCTGTAGTGCTATTCCTGGTGACATCAGAAAAAAGGTCAAGTCAGCTGTGTAAAGCTCTCTGTCCATAGTAACAATCTCAGAATGCCATCTTTAATTTGCACAAGGACAGTGTGTATCCAGCTTCTGCTTGTTTAAGATACATCAGTTATCTTACATAATCTGAAAGCCTGCCTTCCAATTCTTTCAGAGAGCTAAATAATTAGCTTTCGCCATGACAGAAAAATTCTCAGAAAGTACTTTTTTGTTGTTGTTGTTCAAGATCTTTTTATAGAGAATACATTTTGATACAGCTATCACAAATAGAATGTTCAAATGTAGCAGTTCAGACAGTGTAGAAAAGTACAACTGCATAATGCTTCGACAGAAGCAGTGGTATCATTGGGGCAAATAGTGGGTTGCAATTACACACACCTATTGGTGCACATTTGTAAACGCAGATCTAATTTCAGACAGCTTTATTTCAGTTGTTGTTAAAATTATATAGTAAATTGTACATCGATGAAACAATTTCTCAGAAAAATTATTAATCTTAAAATGGGTCAAGTGCACAAGATTAGAGGCCCGGTAATCTACGGTATATTGTTGTGATAGCTGTAGAGTAGCTGACTGGAAGGACTGACTGTTGTAGAACAACAAGGCAAGCAAACTAAAGAGTCATTTGCTGCCCTTGACTGAACTGCTTTGATCCTAAGGTTCTCTGACTGCCATTGACTGAGCAATCCATGTCCAGCACAGGCTAAACCTTCTCAATTCCTTTTCTTTACCGGAATTGAGAAGGTAGCAGGGAAAGGAAAGCAGAAGGTTTTGACAGAAGGAGCAGTCTTAAATAAATTGAGAAAAGGGAAGGGCAGACATGGAAAAGAAGAGTAGAGCGGAGGACAGTAAGGAAGACATACTGATTTGAAATAATCAGTCAGATCTTTTACTGAAGGGCTTTGTTAGGGGTGGAATGCTGAATGGATAAGACAATCCATCCAATAATTGGGCCAACTTTGACAATGTTGCATTAGTGCTCTCACACATTGTTTTCTTTGTTTCATTTGATTTCAGAATCAGAGATAATAATCAAAAAAGTATGACTGTATTGACAGCTTTGTTTGTCCATGTTTTAAAAGTGAGTTGCTTGCAGGCAATGGAATTGAAGGGCTGAATGCTTTACTGTGTCAGTTTGATGCATGTTTGATAGTAAATAATAAATGTGCACTACAGAAGTACAAGAATAAAGCTGTTTTTTTAAAGCAAGAAAGCTACTAATGTAACCACTAAATAAAAACTGTCACTTTATTATATAGTTATAATTATTTTATACCTGAATAATTTGTTAGATTTGTGTGCTGCTGATATTAAAGAGTCAACACCTATAGAGAGCCATCATTTTGGAGTTTCTAGATATTGGGAATCACCTGCCATGTAGGTCTATCTGCTATTTGAGCTGGGAGGGTCAGCAATGTCCCATGCTCTGTGGTCTACATTTTGCAAGCTGATTTTAGGCCCAACAGTGAATTCTATTTTTATCACTTAATCATGTTATCATTTAAAGTGATTGTTTGATACCTCCATGATTATTATGTTCAAGTTAATATTTTGCACTATTCATCTTCTGTTTTTGTTACTTGTCCCCCTTTCACATGTTTACCTATTTTCCCTGCCCTGTGGATGTTTTTTATACATAAAGTCTGTCTTGCCCTATCAAGAATCCCGTTATGTGGCTGAAGAACCATATCAGCACCCAGACTTCCTTCCCCCTACCACCTTTTAAATCCCCATGTTGTTCCCCTCTCTCCTAACTAATGTTTACATGTCATCGTTCCTTTCTTGGTCAAAAATGACCAGGTTTTTGTGTGTGCGGGGGCTGTACATTTCCATTACAAATTTGTGTTGTCTACATTGTCAGGGCCAAGACAACAACAGCACCTCTAAACCAAGGATATACTTCTGCTGATTGTTGGCTCAGATTGCCCTGTGCTTTTAATTAAAGTGCATCGTTTATGATAATAGCCTATAGTACATTAATTTTTAATGAAAGCTAACAGCTGCCTTTTCTCTATGGAAACCGGTCTTGATTTTATTAACTTACAGGACAGAAGAATAATTGGCACATATCATTGTCCAGAAATGTATTCAACAAAGGTATATTTTATTGTTTTCTAATGATTCTATCCTTAGAGACTTACTAGTGAGATCTTGGACCATTAGTGGTCAATTAAAGATCCCACGGCACTTTTTGCAAGAACTAGCATCTTAATGCCAGGATCCTGTCCAAGTTTTAGTTGTATTCTAAGTTGTCTTCTACCTTCTGAACCATTCCCACCACTCACCCACCCACTGCATAGTTTTAATTGGCTACAGCATTCTTCATTTCCTGTACTAAAATACAATGCGTTGTTTGGCGATGTTAGATAGCCACCCCATTTCGCCTGAGAGGTGATTGCACTTGTTGGTGAAGTGATGTCGCTTTCTAAAAATCTGTAAAGCGCTTTGGGATCCGTCTGGATAAAAGGCGCCCTGCAGAATTAATGTGTTTCACTGTTGTATTGTAAGCTTCTATATAGTTATAAGCATACATTTTCATTAGGGATGGGTGAACCTGCTGTATTGCAATGGTGCTCTCAGTTGCCTTCCTAAAACTTCAGATCCAAAAATCAGCTCAATTTACTTTTCATCCTTTTATCCTTTATCGTAACCTTGTGCATTTCCTGTTTCGGAAATGAAAGGTAGACCAATTTCCAACGAGGAAAAGCTTGAAGACATGTGCAATCACTTTCTAACTGCTATACAGTAAATCAATTGGGAGGTTCATCCATTACTAATTTACGGCTATGTAGTAATTTCCAATGTCTCTTTGGAAAAGGTGTAGAGACCTCCAGCCTTCTCAAACTGTGGTGTTATCAGACAAGTGTCTGATAACAGCAGAAAAACATATGACAAGAAAAAAAGAGTAATACTAAATTGCTTATATGCTGTTTTTCTCCTAAATTCTTTGGGTGTGTGACAAGTTATTCACATTGCAGCAACCGTTAATCGCATCTCCGCAGCAGCCATAGAAGACTCCAAAGCTGGCCATTTGAGAATTTGATTTATATTTATTACCAGGCACTTTTTTACTCAGTGTTTCATACCCTCAATATTCTGTAAAGTTACCTTGTCAGAATACACCAACCCCTATTTTACATTCAAGCAAATTTATCTCTGGCCAAGTGCACAGTTCCATTTTACCTGAAGTGTGTAGAAGGCTGAAGACTGGCTTAACTCCTGAGGTCTGGACTCTGACTGGAAATGGAAAATGAAACTTTAAAATAGCTTTGCTACCCTGCTTGTGTGACTCACCCCATCCAACCTACCCACCACCCCCAGTATAGCTGTTCAGATTAACCAGTGCTCCTGTTCTTTAACCTTGGATGTAATTGAAAATGCCGTATTTGTTTTGCAGTTTTTGTGTCACAAGACTAACTTCCTTCTCTTTAAAATGATTTTTTAAAAAAACAACTTTATAAAGAATTTACTGTTTGCAAAATGGTGAATTCTTTAATAAAGCTTGATGCCATGAAATACATGTTGAAATATGCAATTATCCACTGTGGGGGCCCCGGAATATTCACCCCTGCCTGTTTACTCCTGTTTGGGATTGGCTGGCTGACTTCAAAATTCAGTGACGGGGTAGTAATAATGTCTTGTAA
Organism: Podarcis pityusensis; assembly: GCF_964106645.2. Classification (NCBI taxonomy): domain Eukaryota; kingdom Metazoa; phylum Chordata; class Lepidosauria; order Squamata; family Lacertidae; genus Podarcis; species Podarcis pityusensis. The sequence goes on along the minus strand of NC_138029.1, from coordinate 45,479,510 downwards.
AATGAAATGGCTATGCTTATACATACATAAATGTTTGTTATGAGACTGCAGAAATAATGTGCTGTTTGTTTCGATGGGAAGTGGTAGAGAACCTACTCCAGGCATTCTGATCAGAATTAAGTTGCTTTTGTTACAGGCTAGACCGTAAATGTTTTCCAGCTCAGACATATCCTATGCAACAGGCATATTTTGTGACAGTGGAACAGATTTTGAATTACAATTTCATTCCAGATATTCAAAAAGAAATTATATGGGGTTTCAAACAATACCCGACTCCGCATGATTTTAATAGGAAAGCAAAATTGGATCACTTTGACTAAATTACACCTTGATCTGTTGAAACCTAAATGTTCATAAATTAAGAAGCAAAGTCCCACATGGGTTTAGCAGCACAACTTCAAATTTAACATACTCAGCTTACTTCAGAATCCTTGATTTAAAACAACTTTTCGATATAATATCATGATAAACATTTAATGAGTTAAATCAGTTAAATATAATAATAATAATAATAATAATAATAATAATAATAATAATATAATAATAAATCCTCACTGATAATCTATAACCCCATAAATATGTAAAACTTTGGCTTTTCAAACTACTCATTACTCATGTGTACATCCATATTGTCCCCGTTGTCTGTAGTTGTTAGCAGACAAATGCAAATGTGTGAGCACGTACTCACCTGTAGTGTGCCTATCACACATAACCTGTGTACTCAAGTAGCTGTGTGCACATTTGAATTTTTCTGCAGAAAACAGCATGCAGCACAGACAATTATTGCAGGAAGAACAGGCAACAGTGGGGATGGGGTTGAAAGTATGGCCTCCTCCCTAAACGCACGTGAATCAAATTTGCATGCTGGCAATGTTATTTATTTATTTCTTATCAATAAATGGACCTTGAAAGTAAAGCAGTGTTGACATACAGCATCCAGACTCAGATGCGCATTTGATTTATGCCCACCCACAGCTCCTGATCTAGCAAATGGCAGTCGTGGAAGACTACTTTAAATGTGTGGCTCTCTTTAGCGGTTTCAGAATATCATTGTTTGTGTGTATTATATCCCACCTAAACCTATCTAGTTGTCTTCATTTTCCATTAGTTTATGCTTGGAAGAATAAAAAATGAAGGCAAGATTTGATAAGAAACAAAGTTTGAGAAAACCTTGCCATAAATATTCTCCATAGAAAATTTTCATACATACTGTCAAACGAGAATTAAAATTCTCCAAGCCCTCTAGCAGCAGAAATTAACAGAGGGCCTGCACTTTTGAAGTAGAACTATTGCTGAAATGCAAGTGAGTGAGGACCTGGGAAATGGGGCGAGAATCCTGCAGACACATTTGAGTTCACAATCATGTAAGGAATTGCTAGAGTGAAAGAGTAGAAAAATGCAGTTTATTCTGAACTATTTATACATATGTTCATGTAATGAAAATGGAATCTGTCCACCATTAGAAGTCAGCCCAATAAAACACATCACTTTTCAAATGAAAATGTAAAGAATTTACTGAATTGCTATAAAATGTGTTAACATAATATTCAGCATCAATTTAAATTTAATTGTCTGATAAGAAAACTGGTTTATAACAGCTATTAAAATTAAGGATTGGTACTTATCTCCTGCCAAGCAAAATGGCAACTTTTTTGAGGAAAAAATTGCAGATAGTGACAGATTTACCTCAGAGTAACAGAGAGCTCTGCCACTTTCCCTTTGTACAGTTAATGCCAGAAACAACATGGCATTATTATTTTTTATTACAGTATACTATATAATCTCACATTTTAAAAAGTTACTAATAACACTTCAAAACCAGTGCTGAGATTTAATGTGATTATACTCTGAAATGAATGCCTGGTTAGACTTGCCTCTGAAGTACAGCCTAATGCCATGGCCAGCCTTCTGTTCTGATGAGATGTTCCACGATGAATTGAACACTGTTATCCTGGGCATTGCAACTTGAAAGAGGTCCTAGCGCAGGTGTAAAGCAGCTCATCAGCTTTCTCTCTAAACACAGAATCTAATCTTTATATCAAAATATGCATTTTGAACTCTAGTGATATGAGAGTTCCAAAATTGTTCCAATGGATTTCACACTGCATCCAAACAGAAGGCCTGTGATGAAGTGCAGAAGTTATACCTGATGTATCTCATCGCTGCATCATTCTTTTGAGCTCATTCTAATTGTAAATGCTGAGAAGTCTTGTCAGAACAGAACTTTTGGGCCAGCAAAGTGCAGCACTTCATGCAAACGCATAGTGGCAGTGCCGCAAGTTTCCGAGATATCTGCCAGACAAACATGTGGCTACTAACAGTGCCATACAATGTATTTGCCTGTGCTTTCAAAATACAGGACCCACAAGTAAATGTATGTATGCCACTTTAAGTTGCATACTTCCGTAGGCCAACATTGAGTTGGACTTCTTGGGTCTTGCCTGCTTGATGATTGGCTGAGTCTGACGTTTCGTTACACACTCTAAGACAACCTCTTGTGTTTTCCAGATGGATCCACATGAAAACATTTTGTTGAGCACGCTTGAAATAAAAAATGAGATGGCTGCCTCTGAAGCTGTTATAGGCCTTGGGGACCCCAGAAGCACTATGCTGGCCTATGATACCTCAAGTATTCAGTACCGGAAGGCTGGCTTACCAAGACACAGCTTTGGCCGCAATGCGCTGGAACGGCACGTGGCACAAAAGAAAAGCCGGCTAAGGAGACGTGCTTCTCAGTTGAAAATTACCATCCCTGACTTGACTGATGTAAATGCCATAGATCGATGGTCACGCATATTCTTCCCTGTTGTTTTCTCCTTCTTCAATATTGTCTATTGGCTTTACTATGTGAACTAAAACAAAATAAAGCCACACAGCTATCAAGAACTGGATTTCTCTTCAAAATCGGTTGTACAGCCAAATGTGGGACTTAGGGAAAACAAAAACAAAAACCTATTCAGGACAAAAAGTTATTTTAAAACACCTTAGTTGCTGGCCCACTCTATAATCTGTTTTGTAATGTTTGGGTTTTCTTTGCAAAATTGTGAAATATTTAAGTTACAGTACAAATGTATACAACATGACCTTTAAATATATAATAGCATTTGATATTTGGAGGCAGAATTTGAAACTTCCTCATTCTGTTGTTTCCACCCTCCTTTTAGCACTCATAAGTTTAAGCACAGAAAGAGGAAGCAAGAAAATAGGTTTGAGTTCAAAGAGCAATGTATCTCATGCCTCTCTTCACATCTGGAGCATACACAACATTACCTGGATGGAGAGAAGTGTTATAGTTGCAATCCAAACCATCTTCCTGTGTTACCTGTCAAATGCATTAACTTGAAATTAAGTAGTGCCTACCGTCATACCATGCGGAATGAGTATCAGAGGTTTCCCAAATAGATGATGTTACTGATGTAGAGAAGGGAAGTTTTGGGTGAGTGAGGAGTTTTCATGAAACTTGAAAGCATTTCATTTGGAAGATAAATTGCAAAGAGTTAATGCAGCACTGTGGTTACCGTGCTGTGTGACAATGACCCTTAGAGTTGTTTGAGAGATTCCCAACTATGTGCTACAGTGTGCCATGAAGCATAATGTCTAAAGTGTAAAGTGCCAAATGTAAGTAGGCCAGCAAGTGACTTCATAGGTGGCTTTCTCTCGGTGCTCAGTCCTTCCCTGTGGAAGAGAGAAAACAGTGGCAAATGTTTCCAAATGTAAGGGACAGGTAAAGACTATACAAATAATTGGTGTCAGTTTGCTTGTTAGTATAAACCTCTCTTACGGATTCTCAGTTGCTGTTTTGATTTGTATCTCATTTCCACATCAAATAGATGGAATAGAATCACGTCTGCTGTTTAAACAATATATATTTTAAAAGACAGACAGCTTATAAACTTACAAGAGTTGGGTTATTTTCCTCACCCAGTTCCATTGCATTCAGTTTGAGAAGTGTTTCTTTTTAGACGCAATACTTAAGGGAGTACTGGGGGGGGGGGGAATATTTATTTTAAATAGCTGGATTCTCCAGCATCTTCTGGTGGAAGAGGCTGAATTATTTTTCTCAAAATCATGAACAATAGAAATGCCCCCGTTTTCCTTCAAGTAATTCATACTATTATATGGTCCCCATTCCTGAAATGGTGGGACAAAATAAAGGCAAAAAGTTAAATCCACTAAGTATTGTTGAATCTTCCAGTCAGTTCTGCAGAGTTTATTTATTGGTGTATCTTCTCCACTTGACTTTATAGTAGCACTATGAGTGTTTGAGCATTTCCTCTGTAAAGAATTTTAAAACTGGGGTAACTGAGCACCCAGTGTTCATACATGATTGTTGAGAATTTCGAACATCATGATGTATTTGTAAAAAATACTGATCACGTGACTCATGTTTTTCCATGTGCATTGGGGCTGAGTACACTTCACAAGTCAGGGCATCATCTGTCTTTTGATGTCATCCACAACTGGACTAGTCATGTTTTAAACAACCCTTGCTTAGGACATCTTTTGTGACAGTTGAGCTATGCTGTATTCATGGTTTCTTCTGATTTTCATTTTCTTTGTACAAACACCCATTATTATTTTAAGAAATGAAGTTTAAGGAGTGTGAAAAATATTGGCCTTGTAATTAATGCACGGGATTTATAGGCCTTCAAAGAAAATACCTTTTTTTCTCACATTGGTTCAACAGGTCAGCTATAATAAAAACTACAAAATCAGCTCCTAGTACTGCACTTTAAGATATCTGGAAGTTTATAGTACAAGCCATAATATTATCTGACCTTGCCAATGAGAGGATGAAATTCTACCCACAGGGATAACAAAGCAAGTAAACAATCACCTCCATGAGGTCCTTTTTGTTATTAAGGAAAAGATGCTTCCAGGAATAGACAGACTACCCTGTTTCTGAGCTAATTAATTCTAAATACTGTGTACAGGTGTACAGACTAGATTGAGCTTTTAAAAAGTGGGGGACCATAATATTGTTGCATAAAGCAAACTTAAATACATGGTTACCTTTGAATTGAGCTAAAATATACTCTCTCACAGTTTTGTTTGGTCTATATTTCCACATAATAATCACTCCATCTTTTCAGGTTTCAGGATGCATACTAGCCAGCAATTAAGGTGTTTTCTCTTCATCTTTGTGAAATTTATGGCAAAATTACTATATAATACGGCACAGTTTTAACAATATCTTTGCAATCAATGCTCTGTAAATATGTTCTGTATATGACTGCTAGTAAGTCTAATATGCATTTTCCAAACTAAAAGAATCATGCAGCATATTTGTGTTTGCCTAAGGAATGTTATGTTTCTATATTATTGCAGTTTTAATGACTGGGAAGAAAGAACCAAGCAATGTCATTCTGAACATTTTCTGTTAGCATCCCCAGGGGGAAACAAAAGTCTTGAATAATAGCACTGAAGGAAACATCTGAGAATTTTTATATTCTAATATGGGGGTGGGATGGGACTTAGAATCTGCCAGACACAAAAGCACAATGCATAGAGAACATGAGAGTAAGTGCATATATAGATAGATATACAGTATAGATATATCTGGGGAACAAAGCCCATTTAAGTTAAGGTAATATGTACATTAACAGTGCAACTGAAATAATGTTTTTTTAAAAAAACAAACAAAAAGCAAACCTGAAACTGTGTTCCAATTTCATAGTTAGCAAAGTTAATGTAAGCAAACGAAACAAAACACTAAACATTATCCAAGCAAACAACGAATATATAGACATGTATGCCAATATGTGTATATATATTCCTCTGTGTGTGTGTGCGTGTAATATACGTGCTATATGCACACAGACATCCTAATCCAGTGAGAGCGACCCACATGGAAATGGGTTTCTGCCCACAGATCTGCTTTATTGAGGTGCAGGAAGGTTGCCAAAAGGAATTTGGGGGGCGGGGAGGTGAAATTCCAAGATCTATCAAACTGTTTGTAACCCCAGCAGAGTTGTGGGATCGTGGTTTCTCCCATTATATCACATCCGCACAGTGAGAAGGAAACAGGAATGAGGAGTAAGCAAAAGGTCACATGGACTCTGTCTTGATGCTCCTGCCCCCCTCTTAAGAGATGATCTGTACTGAAGGGGGTGAGATGCTTATACTGCCAGTCAGTTATGGGAAAGGAGAAGAGGGCTCACAGAGTCAAAAGGAAGCACTGCCTGCTCTTGCCTTCCTGGTGGATGATCCGGGCTGAGACTAAGACAGTGCTGCTGAGCCCTATCTTTTCTTTTCTTTCTTTCTTTCGTTCTTTCTTTTTTGGTATGCAGGCAAGCATCCTCCCTCCTGTAGCTCTTGTGGTTGTCTGGATTTGGGCTAGACTCTTACATAGGTGTTTTAAAGGAATAAGCTAATAACAGTTTTCTTTCTATATTCAAATGATATGTGAATATTTTTTTGAGAAAGCAAATTATTAATGTAATTAAAATCTTACTATACAGGGTAACTGGGCATTTCTATATCAGCAGATCAATGCATATAATTCTTACGAAGCATTTCACAGTTTGACATTATGATAGTACTGTACCTCCTAGCATCTCAAAGTAGACTAGCTCTCACATTGCTTGCCTGTTTCTTCTCTTTTTTTAAAATAAAAACATTGTCCACTAGTAACTTAAAAAAAAAAGTCCTAATACCTAGAATGAGCTTAAAAAATACAAAATATTTATATGGAAAAAAGCGAAAAGGAAGGCCAGGGTACAATACTTTTAAAGTAGTGGTCATAACATTTTGCTATCTGTACATAGAACATACAAAGTGAGCAATCATAATTAAAACCGAACATGTGTAAATATTATCAGATTTCTTAACATTTTTAACTTCTAATTTGTACTTAATGTAAGGCAAAAAGCTGATTCTATTTATGATTTAGGTTAGTGTCCTAAAATCATGTAAATATTTAAATAAGCTGTAAATGAGCAGTCAATAGAAACAGTAATTGTTCAGTGATTTTTTTAAAAATACCAAGTACAATATTTGCAGTTCTCTAGCAGAATAATTTAAACACCCTTTTGCATAAGACTTGGATTCCAGAAAAGAATTTTAATACACAAATCTGTGGGAAGTGCAACTTTATAACAGTCAATGCACAGACCATTAGCTGGATCATTGACACAATGCAGAGAGAAATCAAGCGACTGAGAGTTTTCAGTTAGCAACCCCATCCAGTGGCTCTGATGTACATGTGCGCATGCCCTATCCGCATTAGCATCTCGTAAATACCTGCACATATTGAGTGATTGATATTTCAGCTTTCTCAACACTAAAGAGACTGGGCAGTAACTGCTGGCGCAGTGCTCCTTATAAGATTGGAGATCCATAGCCGAATTTTGTAGACACAGCAACAGAAAGATGTGCTTTGATGTTCACTTGCACTAAAGCTATGATCTTGAGAGAATAGGGCTGGTACAACTCCATTTTAATGGGCAGCTCTGAGTTAACCCTTGGGCTAATCAGCATGCTATAAAGTAGACCCCAGGCAACATGAGGTCATGTAGTTGACTGAGCATACCTATGGGTAGAGAGAGGAGACCTGACCTGTGTGTTATGATGGGCTCCTTTAAAAATTCTCTACCTTTTAGAACATAGTGGCTTTTTGCCATCATGACAGAGGAGCAAAGCTCTTGTTTCCAGTTATGGGAGAATTAAAAGGCAAGCGGTCTGCACAATGGGCAATGCAGACGGACAATGCATGCTATAGTACGTGGGCTTAGAACAGAAGAACTGTGCCTGTGTGATCGTCCTCTACCAATGAATTTACCATGGGCCTGGTGCCTCCGTACCAAACACCAAAGCAGGGTCGTGCACATTTAGAGTTCCATGTGCATATCAGAACCCCACATACTCTTTGCGTCATTCCCCTTGAGTATAAATGAAGGTCAGGCCTCTAGACATTGTTTCATGAAGGTAAATGTCTTCAGAAAGGCATATTTGTCAGTGTATAGTAGTCTCTTCCTTACCAACCTAGCCCTACTCCAGCCCCCCCATGCCAAAGAATCTTTACTTTAGAAATTTATTTAAAGGGAACACTATCAAGACACTGCTTAACACCAAAGGTAAAGTTTAACAAAATGCACTAGGAAACATTTGTCTGAATTTTTGAGGAATAAATGGAATGTTAATTAATCACTACCATATTTTAGCTTATACAGATAGCATCTCTATCCATTTTAATTAATTGATACATTGGAATTCGTTATCTTTGCAGGTTATATACAACACATACCTTATGCGTCAAATTATTTCTGTAAGTGCTCTGATGATGAATTTGTTATTACTATTATTTTGAAATGGTGGCAACCTTAGCTGCAGTTTGATATTAGTTGGAGAGTTAGTTTAAATTATTTTCTTAATGCTTCACACATCTCTAAAAGTTATCTAATTCAAGTTTATCAGCATTTTATATGTTTTCATTGTTAATGCCATTTATAGAAAATTTCACCCGGAAATATATTTAAGGTTCATTGTACAGTTTGAGTTAGTTAACACGGGCATTTAAAACATCCAAAAATTCTATCAAGATGACTATGTTTTGAGTTTTCACATTTTAATTTGCATGGGTGTTTAAATGGTTCTGTTAGTACTGTCTTTGCACCGTTCTTCTCTCTCTCTCTCTCTCTCTCTCTTTTTTTACTTAGTACTATTTACTTCATAATGTAGTAATCATCAGCCTTACTAATGACCTTGTAGCCTTTCTAATATGCACATAATGCACATTTTCCAATGGCTAGAAAATGCAAAATACTAGTGGATATCATTGCATCAGATTTTCATGTTTTTCTCAAAAGGACTGCTAACCTCTGGGATCATGGAGGTAGTCAAATGATGATTGTAAATTGAGTAGCACATAAGAGATATTTTCTTGAATCTAAACTTACTACAGCCAGTTTCAGCATGTAAATATATAATAATGTTGGCTAGTGTGTAATTCTTAAACTAAAAAAAATATAAATAAAGAAAATGTAAAAGAATATTTGATTTTATTCTTGACTCATACCTCTCCTTTCAATATAAAATATTTCCAAGGTGCAGGTAGGTCTGACGCGGTTGAAATAAATAAATAAAAATTAAAAATTGTCCCAAAAATTAGAGACCAAGTTTCTTCTGGGTATAAGCTTTCATGTACATGCACACTTCTTCAGATCAACTTTGTATCTGAAGAAGTGTGCATGCGCATGAAAGCTTATACCCAGAACAAACTTAATTGGTCTCTAAGATGCTACTGGACAATTTCTTAATTTACTTCCAAGATGGTTTACAATAAAGGTAATCTCCCCTGTGGTAGCAATATGACTATATGTAAAAGGCCAAGTTACATATATTTCTCTTGCTGGATTTCCTCTATATACAACCTTGAGGATAGTCTCCAATTGGTGATTTTTTTACAGCTTAAATTGGAGCACAATTGAAGCTTGGATTTCATTATTTGATTCACTCTTAATCTGTCTCTCTATTTCTCTGCCACTGACCTTATACTATTATCAGTGGGAACAAACCCATATTTTTTCCAAACAAGTTCATTTCTCCATCTCAGTGCAAAAAAGGGCCCATGAACAGTGAGAAAGAATTATGTCTGTGCCACAATTTGGAGCCAGTATCCCTGGTTTGCACCGTCCACACCAGTGCATGGATGAGGATGGAGGTACATGCATTAGACTTCTGCAATAAGTCTAATGCATGTACCTCCAGAACACTGGTCAACTACCTACAGTTTTGCAAGGTGATCCAAGGGCTCCATTAATTTTCTTTTCTTTTTAAAAAATAGTTTCTAGCTGTTTGGCGCAGTATCTTCCATGTTTGTTGAAAATACATCTCAAAATGCCCTGGAAGCAAAATTAAAGGATTAAAAAAATTAAAGGATGTGTTCCCAATAATTTTATTGGAATGTGAGCTAAATCTGTACCCAATGAACCCAATTTATCTCCCAATATTGTTGCCATTTGTAGCCTATTTGTTTTGCTGCACAGAATTCAGTGAGAGTCCCTGGTCACTAAGCCACCTACTAATGCACAGCCCTGCTTTGGTTTTAGTTTTTCAGGCTGCAAAGCTATACCCACTTGAAAGTTAAGTCCTATTTCACTCAGCAAGATTTACTTCTGAACAGAAATATGTAGGATTTGTATGCTAACACTGTTAGCATACAAGAGTGGGGATCCCAGAGGTGAGTTTTTATATACACTTTTGTGTATAATGTTGACATAATGCCATCTATGCAAATATGAGAGGACTTACAATGAAAGAAGGCATTGCACAGAAGAGCTTATTGTCTCGACAAGCATGGGGAGTAGTCGAGAAATAGACAAGAGTCACAACGCCGTGCAGAGAACCCAGCCTAAATCTTGCATCCCTGTGCATCATCCCAATATAGAAGGTTTTATGAAGGCAGAAGAAGAAGTAGCTGGTTGATATTCATAGCTGGTTTTATTTCAGTGATATCCATGTGGATATTGTGAATGGGTTCATTTGCTGACTACTGCAACTCAACTGTGAAATGACTTAGCGGTAGACAAAAAAAAAGACAAATGGATAAGCACATTTAAAAGGTTAAATACCATATTAAATTATAGCCCATCATGCAATATCTGAGCAGGTTTTGACTTTCATGATAACAAAGAAAAAGCCAGCATTAAATCTAGGAAGTAGGAGAAGAGAAACACAATGAAGAAAAAGCAGGGAGTTAACAAAATAATACCATGAATGGAAGGCAAATGGTCTTCCCACAAATGGTCATGCAGGACTTCCTACAGTGCTATGTTTTCAGATTTCATGCTTCCACTTGTACACACGATTTAATTTTCACTTTTCTATTATTTTATTAATTTATTGAATTTATATACCGCCCTACACCCACAGGTCTCAAGGTGGTTCCCAGAATAAAATCAGAATATAAAACCACAAAATACATAATCAAAATAAAAACAACACATTTTAAAAGGGAATAGGCTGTCTAGTGCGGCAAGTCCAGCACCAGGTCTAAATTGCCTTGTCCTTTACAAGAAGCCACCTTTTGCAAATTGTACTGGCAATACAGGCTATGCCTTTAACCTTTATTATGCACCTTGCCACTGTGTTGCAAATTTTTCCAAGCAGCTTCATCTAAATTCCAGCTTTCCTAAGGGAGCTGAAACCACACAACCTATGGCATCCTCCATATTGTTGCACATTTGGCATCTACAAAAGTGCAGCAAACCTCACCATCTTTCCTTAACTTCATTCACTGCTAAACAAAGCAGCCATCTTAACTAATGCCAATCCAGCGTAGGAGAGCTGTAACAACATTCCAGTGGATGGGTGGGGATCTTGCGCTTTTAACAACTGACATAACCATCTGGTGGGCTGTAAACTCAGCCACCATCACATTCTGTAATTAAGCCAGCATCCTGCTGAATTGCAAACAAGAGATCATGAGATAAAGAGCTTCTACTTGACTCTGAAGCAATTGCGTGTTGAGTCCCACAATTGCCACCCCCCAAATAAATCACACTTCACACATCAATTTTTGTTTAGGTTTTTTGGCATAATTTTGGCCACAACTTTATTCATACAAAAAATGTGAGTGGTTGCTTAGGCATTGGTTATGACTATCTGTCCATGCCCTCAGGGACAGAGCTGGCATTCCGGACACCAGCGGAAGCCAGAGTGGGAAACAAGTATTGGGTGAGAAAATGAAGCTGGGCATCAGTCCCTCACTTCTCACCCTCATGTTCCTTTGGGGCTTGCACGGCCCAAGTCCGATGCCAGGGACAAGGACGAAATGAATGGCAAGCCCCTGGATTCCTTTAACGGAATTCCCTTCGCATCATTTGGAGGGGTAGGCACTTACCCCTCCAAGCACCACTTTAACCAATGCCTAACCGCCATGGAGCCTCCAGCTCACCGCCAAACCACTCACAGCCCCAACCAAGCCCTCAGCTTGGCCACCACTGCACCCAGCCAAACCTCATTCCCTGAGGCAGAGAGGTGCACACCATCAGCCCTAAAAAGGGGCGCAGCTTGAAAACGAATCACCGGATGGGAAATCACATCACCACCCAACTCAGAAATCTTCTTAGCCACCGCAGAATTGATGCGTTTTCTGGCCCTTTCTGTGGCTGCCGGGCAACGACTGCCCATCCAAATGCGGCGTTGCAATAGCTTAGACCAAAATATTTTAGCTGACGGCACCAATGTTCGCAGCATCTCCAAGTCACTCAAAATTGCAGCACGAAGTGATAAACAGTCCACGGATACCAGGTCGTTCTCACCCAGCTGCACCACAATAGCCGTGGGCTGCCCTTCCAAGAGCAACTGCCTCCGAATCCTCGGCAGGAACTCTGACCAGCGCATACCCCGTCTGGACAGCCATGACAGCTGCACATGTGGAGGGAAGCCGAGACCTGGACCCAGCCTGGACTGCCGTGCTGCGACAGCAGCCCAATGGATGATGCTGTGCCCCACCAACCAGATGCGAACAGCCGCCAGACCTGAGATAAACAAAAACAAACAGTATAAGAGTCCGAAAGTACTAACGAACATAGCCCCGAAAGGCATTCGACTTCCAGCGCCCCAAATCCTTTATCCTAGCGGCCGACAAACCCCAATGAGCAGCCGTTGTTGCGGCCCCAATCCTAAAGGAGTGAGGGGCGAAACCATCCGACGTGCCGTCACAAGCGAGAATCGCTTTACGCATCACCTGTGCAAACTGGCGTCTCGTTAGGGGCGACCCATTTTCATGTCTAAGCAGAGGCCCATCACCCGTGACGCGTACTGCTAAGTATTTACTGACATCCTTCACAGGGCAAGGGCCTGCCTCTCCCGTAGCAGGGAGACGAATGACGGCACCCCTACCCTTCTGATCAGTCTTAGAATTTCTGACTGTGATTTTCAATTCTGCGGGGGTTAGCTGCACGTCCCTGAGCAAAAGGCCCCTGGAACGACCATCTCTGATATCTTCAAATACCAGCTCACCCACTCTCAGGGCTCCAAAAAAGGCAATAGAAAAGGCAGCCGAGAAAAGGCGAGCCTCGTACCCCGACCAGCATACCACCCGCAGCCTCTTGCGCATCCTACTCAACAAATCAAAGGAAATGGGGCACCGTGAGGCCGGCTGGGACGGACGAAGTCTGCTCCAGCCTTCGAGGGCCCTGCGCACTATAAACCTCGCACAAGGGTCCTTATCATAAAATGTCTTACAGAAAAAGGCTATGGCAGCCGCCTGTATCTTAATAGTTCTTGCTGCCCGCCCTAACTGAAATAAATGTGCTAAATAGCTCAACACCTGCGAGGAGGTGGGGGGAACACCCTCTAAATTAGAGGTTGTCTGGCGCGTAAATGTCAAAAAATCGGTCCAAGCCTTTGTGTAAGATCTAAGGGTAGAAGGTGAAACCGAAGCCGCTACTCCCTGCAAAACTAATTGCTGCCAAGGTTCCAGAGATGATCCGGGAAATACTCCGGACGTATCCGCGCCTCTGGAACCAGAAGTCTGAACCGCTCCATCTGAAAACGGGACAGAGCATCAGCAATTTCGTTAGACACCCCAGGAATAAAACGTGCAGAGAACACTATATTATGACGTAAACAATGCAACACGAAGGCCCGCAATAAGGCCGACACCCTGGGAGAGCGTGATGACAGTTTCGCCAGCACGTTCACCACCGCCTGATTATCGGTCCAGAAGCAGACACGACGGTTCCTGAATTCCTCGACCCACAAATGCACAGCCACTGCAATGGGAAAAAACTCGAGAAATGTTAGGTCCCGTGTAATTTCTCCTCCCTGCCACTCAGGCGGCCAACGCTCTGCGCACCACCGCCCCTTCCAGTAAAGACCAAAACCCAGGGAACCTGCAGCATCCGATTGTACCTGAAAATCATTTTGCAAGTTTAAAGTGTCTTGCCATAACGACACCCCATTGAATTCCTCCAGGAATTCCAGCCATATGGAAAGATCGGCCCTCACCTCCTTAGATAGGCGCACCCTATGATGAGGGGCCCTCAATCCCACAGTGAGGCGAGCCAGGCGCGAACAGAAAGGGCGCCCAGGCGCCACCACCCTGCACGCGAAATTCAGATGCCCCAACAATGACTGAATTTGTAGAAGAGATGCTTTCTTCAAAGGGAGCAGTTCCTCTATGACCTTCTTCAAGGCTACTAGCTTGTCCATTGGCAAACTAGAAGTCTGGGCAACCGTATCCAACAGGATACCCAAATACGTAAGCTGAGTAGATGGACCCTCGGTCTTTTCCGAAGCAAGCGGAACCCCCAGCTCCTGCGTAAGGTCAGCAAAGGCCTGTAGCAACACCGAGCACTCACCAGTATCGTGAGCCGAGGCCAATAAAAAATCATCCAAATAATGCGTGACCCCGCCCAATCCTGTTTTAAATTTAAGGGCCCACTCGAGAAAGGTGCTAAATGATTCAAAGGCAGCGCAGGCTATTGAACAACCCATAGGCATGGCTTTGTCAAAGTAATACTTGCCCTCAAACTGAAAACCCAGTAGCCAAAAATCATCCGGGTGAATTGGGAGAAGGCGGAATGCCGACTCAATGTCGCATTTTGCCAATAGGGCAGCGTGGCCGAACTTCCTAATCATCTTGATCGCCTGATCAAGAGATGCATACTTCACGGAGCAAAGCTCCGGGGGGATAACATCATTGACTGAAGTACCCCTAGGATGTGACAAATTATGAATTAAACGAAATTCACCCGGAGCCTTCTTTGGGACAATACCCAATGGGGATACATGCAAATTATGAAAGGGAGGGGCATCAAAAGGACCGGCCATCCGATGCATGGCCAGCTCCTTTGCAATCTTTCTGCGAGCGACGTCAGGTAGCTCACGAATCGATTTTTGGTTAGACGGATTCCGTGCCACGGGAGGCATGGCTACCGGAATCCGGAAACCAACAGAAAAACCATCCCTCAAATAACCTGCAGCATCCCTGTTAGGATAAGACTGCAACCAAAGCTGCAGGGCCGGCAACCGAACAGGGGTATGAGCCATGGCTGACAAAAGCTCATTTTCCTGTGCCTGGGGCAGGAGCGAGAGGGGTGTTTTGCTTGGGGGTTTGCTGAGAACCCCCTTTTCCGCCACGAAAGGGCCGCCGATTGCCAAAACAAGAGGAGGCAGGATGCGAACCATTGCATTTCTCACAAATGTGGGCATACCTACACCCCTGCCGCTGACAAGAACCCTTATTATAATCCCAGCATGGGAAACGACGGCTAGTCCTAAACGCCCCAGTCCTCGACTTCTGTTGCTCCGGCGCTTTCTTATCGATGTGGAGCTACATGGGTGGTCCACACGTCGAGATCCTTACGATCCCATCGTGCTGAGGGGATCCTAGCGGCGCGGCGCCTGAAGTTCTCATCATATTTTATCGCAGCTTTCTCACCAGCTTTGGTGAAAGCAGAGCGAACAATAGACAAGTACACTATCAAATGAAGAGATCTCCGAGGGTAAGCTGCCACCACCACACCAGCAAAGACCTGGAAACAATCGAGCCAATGCTCGAAAGTCCTGTCTACTGAGGGAGTGCCCTGGCGTTTTTTGGGCGACTTCCCTGCCTCCTGGTCCTCCGAAGGAGGGGCCAATTTGAAGATGTCCACATAACGGCCGTTCAGAATCCTGGACCGCAGTTTTGTTGACAAATGCAAACCAGGGATAATGTCCCTAGCAGAATTGGTAGAGACTTTAACGTCAGGCACCAACACGCCATCCCTGCACTCCTGGACCGCCCCATACCTTGCGCGGTGCGTGTTGGCCCTCCGATCCCAAGCCCACCGAGGCAATCCCGAGGCCGATTCTCCAAAACCCCAATAAAGTTCCCTGGAATTGCCAGACTCATCATCAGAACTGGAGGATGACGTACCAGAATACGAGGAAGATGATTCACCCCTCCTTCGCTTGGCATGTTTCCGGGAAGACCTTCTGCGGCGACGTTTTCCGCCCGAAGACTTCCTGGCGGGAACCGGCAAGCTGTCCTCAATGGAAGACTCAGAATCAGGGCTCAGCTGTGATGTACCTGGAGCAGACTGAGGAGAAACAACCAGTGATAGGCCTGAACCCGATGCCACCTCATCCGAAGGTTGGGTGCGCACAGCTCGGCGGGTGGAAGGGGCCAAGGGGTTTTGCCTTCCCGCGGCCCTCCCAGCGGAACGGCGCGGCCTCCGCGAACGGCCGCGAGCAGCAGGTAAGACACGGGACCGAGCAAGCTGGGAATCGGCTATCAAACCCCTAGATAATGAGCCATCTCTCCCTTCTTCACTAGAGGACGGCGACGCTGGAGATGATGCCACTACTGGGCAAGGACGCCTCCCAGACGTGGAAGGCTGTGCAGAGCAGTGTTGCAGGAAACCATCCATTTCGGCTGCGAAGCGAGACAATGCTGCTGGATTGCCGGCCATACTTTCTACCAAGGATTGCACCCGTCCCACCGGTTGCCTTGGGGTAGGAGAGCGAAGCGCCTGCGATGGACCTCTAATAGGCCGTTTAGCACCAGAGGCCGAGGCGGGACGAGCAGCGGCTTTCTTAGGAGGCATACCTGCTATTGGATCAAAATGAGAATTAACGATTGCCGCAGCCAGGCGGCGCTGCTGAACGCAACTAAATAATTTACAGAAGTGAAGGAATTACACCAATCGCTGTCAGATAAATTAAAACTAAATAAATGCAAAAAACAGAATGATTTTTTTATATATATATATATATTTCGATTATTTATTTATTTTATTTTATTTTTTATTACTTTTACTTATTTGTTTATATTTGTTTTATGTACTTGTTCTTCTTCTTCTTATTTATTTATTTATTTATTTATTTTTATTTTTTTATTTTATTTTAAGCATATAAAATCAAATAAACTTAAAAATTAAAATAAAATAAATGCACTTCCTGAGCCCGGCCAGCAGGGGGCACCAGCCAGCCCGAAACTCACACTGGAGAAGGTGCACTAGCAAGCCGAGCCACCAGGGGGAGCGCCGGCACACTGCTCAGCTGCAATAACCCTGCACGGCCACCGGAGGGCGAGCAGGGAAAAAATCAACCACCGTGGAGAAATCCTCCTCCCCCGGAGATGCGCCACGAAGAAGCAGAAAATGGCGGGCGCAACAACGAGCCGCAGCCCCAAGCCCCAGGGGAGGCGGCCCCGCAAACCTAACGGAGAGGCCGGGCACGCAAGGAGCCCTGGCCCCGGCCCGGCCGCCGCTAACTTGGCCGCACTGCAGCCGCCGCTACCCTTTAACAATTCAGCCGCTCTCGCAGCGAGCGGCCGAAACCGGGGGAAGGCAATTCCTCCCCGAAGCAGCCCTGCACCCACGAGGTCCGTGAAGGGTGCCCCTTAAATGGCGGGCGCTGCCGCGGCCCTGGTTAGGGGCCAAACCAAGGCACCTTCCCCCCACGGCACCAGGAAAACCGCGAAAGGTAAGAGGAGGATTCTATTTATTTCTATATATTATTATTATTATTGTTAAAATTCAAGAAAATTTCCGCGAGGCCTGGGCGGCTCGCTGCAGGCCTCCCACCTTAACAAGTGGCTGGAGCCCGGCCAACAGCCAGCGGCCGCCGCCCGGGAATCAGGCTGCCGGGCCCTAACAGGGGCAGGCCCCAAGGCCGGGGGGGGGTACCCACCCTCTAGCCTAGGCGTTAAAAACTTCCTCTAAATATATAACTAAAATGAGGGATTAATTAATACACACGGGATGGGGGGGTGGGGAGGGGAAGGGGATTTGGGAAGGAAAATCAAATACGGAGCAGCACGAGGGAAAAAGGGAAGATTTTTAAACCTAGGCCCAAGGAATTCGAAAGTAGAAGTCAAATAAGCTCAGAAATACAACCGTCTCTCCTGATCCGAAGCAAAACGGCCAAGAGGAAGTCCAACCTCTGGCCCCTTATATTTATAGACTCTAACCCCTCCTCTGAATTTAGCAACATACAAAAATCCCCAGCAACCCAATCTTAACCCTTTAGAAGGCTTGGGTTTTCTCTCAAATCTGCCTAGTCATGGCAGGGTGGCATGTTTCCCCAACCGCAACACGTGCTCTCTGGTTAGGGAGAACACGCTTTCTGAATGGGAAGCTCTGAAGAAACACAGTTTCAGTCAAAGAGGAAAATTGTGGAGTTTTAAATAGCATAGAAACCAACCTGAACGTTGCCTCTGAGAAAGAAAATTCAGCAGTGAGCTTGCACATGGAAATTCATGTTAAGATCTGCTTTGGAACAGGATTGCTGTATTTTTTCCAGTTTTTTGGTGAGTTGATATTCATTTGGGTTTAAAATTATTATTATTAATATTAATATTAATATTATTTTAGCATTTATATCCCACCTCTCTTCCAAGGAACTCAAGATGATATCCATGGTTGTCGCTCTCACTTTATCACCACCACAGGCTTGTGTGGTAGGCTAGGCTAAGAGAGAGAGAAGGGAACTGACCCAAGACACAGTGCGCTCCATGCCTGATTTGAACCCTGGTCTTGCAGGTCCTAGTCCAACACCTAAACCAGTACACCACACTGGCACATTCACCACATTCCTGTTTTGGTATCAAATGGGGTCTGAAGGGGAATGACGAAACAATATGAAAAGGAGCACACACTTAAAAGCAGAGGCTGCAACATAGCTGTAGTATCGTGTCAAAATATGCATTTGTGTATTTAGTCACCGGCTGATGACTTACAGTTGAGGTAAGCACTCTGAATTTAATTATCAAATTGGGATCTCTCCAAGTGCAATTCCTGGAGCGCTCATCAGATGCTAGGTAAGACAGGCAGCCGCCAGCATACAGATCCACACCATATATTAAAAGCGCATCTAATGCACATTAAAAGCATGTGACTTCACCACATGAATCCTGGGAACTATGCTCAGAATCAGGAGTACCAGCTTGGCCCCATGACTTGGGTGCCCGGGGCCATGGGTACCCATGCAGCGTGCAGGGCCCTGGCACCAAAATTTGTGGGTGCCTGGCTTCTTCATGGGGAATTTTGTGGGTGCTCCAGGGCCCCACAGAGTTGGCACCTATGCTAGCAATTGTAGCTCTGTGAGATGGGAGATACAGTTCCCAGGATTCTCTGGGGGGAAGCCATGCGCTTTAAATGTATGGCATGAATTTGACAGCAGCAACCCCAAATCAACTCCTCCTCCCCTCTGCAATAATGTTATGTACTGAGTTGACTAGGATCCAAAATGCAGCAGTCTGATTGGTCCTAGAACAATAGGATCCAAAATGCAGCAGTCTGATTGGTCCTAGAACAATAGGATTCGGAATGCAGCAGCCTGATTGGTCCACAGGAGCCACCCAATCCAGCTCCAGGTGGAAGTGAATCTGAAACCTGATTGGCCTACAGGAGAATCCCGGAATTAACCAATCACGTGGGGCCCATTGTGTAAATAATGTATATAAAGCAGACATTTTGGGGGAATTTCCATTCCTCCTCACCACTATGAGCTGAATAAAAAGCATGACCACTCTCGACTCCGAGCATATTTCAAATAACTAGTAAAAAACATATGTGGGACAGCCCCTCTCCCCAAGCAGCAACCAAGGAAGTGAAGCAGGGTGGCAAAGCACACAGTATGGTGAGGTATTGTTAGCAGGGAAGAGAGAAGGCAGGAATGTGACTGAGGCTCCTGTTTTCAGAGGCAGCGACACATCTCTTGTGAAAGTTTGTTCCTAACTGCGCACAAATCCCTGATTTTCCAGTGGAAATACATATCTGTGAAGCTCCTGAAAGAGAACTTAATGTTCATTAGTCTTCCAGAAAAAGATGCTTGAATCCCTTGCCTTCGCAAGCATTTTTTTGTTTTATTTTTTAACATGCAGCTAAGGAGAGAGTGCTCAGTCATGCATTTGAAAAACAAGCAGGAAAACTACTTGCATCTATCCAATTTCAGATTCAGTTAACATTTCCCCAGTCTTACTCTAGGTGCAACATCAACCAACATGTCTTTTATAATTGACAACAGTTTCTATTCTAACTACTACAATTTATGATACCTGGCTCAAATTTCATAGTACCTCAATGGACCTGCTCTGAACTTGAGATAACAGAAAAATGCTGCTGGCACACACCTAATGCCAAAGAAAGCTGCTAAATTTATATGCGGTAAAAATCTACGTTGCATTGCAGAGTGACCCAGTTTAACTCTGATGCGTACATGGCCCTTAGAAAAGTTTCCCCTTTTCTTCCAGCTCCCTTTTATTCTACCACTTTAAGCATAGGATAGAAAATCTATTCTTTTTATTGCTTGGTGCATTGTGAGGTTGTCAGTGTTTTATAAGAACTGGACATACTTTCAGCTTGTTTCCTCTGCCAACAGTGAATGCAAAGGGCAATTTTCTCTGTCAGACTATGTAAAGTTTTCAGCAATATACAGACAGACAACAGCAGATTGGCTCCTACAGCTTATAAAACTATTGCTTTTTAACAGTGGCACAACGGATGATAAAAACAGACAGTAAAACGAAGATGCCTTGCTTCTCTAATGCTGAGCAATATGATATTATTTCAAAGTAATGGATTCGTTTGTTTGTTTAGCAACTCAGAAAAAAGTATTCCGATTCCTCTCAAAGGCCATTGCAGCTCTCCACAGTCATGCCACCAAATTGATTATTATCACTACCAAAGTCCCCTCGCCCTGCGCCGCAATTGCCGATTCCACTGTCACTGTCCATTTGCCTGAGCAGAAGAAAAAAGTCCAGGTGTTTTTAGACTCCTACTTAGAAGATCCATTTATCTGAACTTTAGAAACTTTAAAGTAGCTCCAAGTGTTGAGGTGCTCAAAACCAGCTGCACATGAAGCTGCTGAATATTGTTATTAGAAGACAGGATAAAATTCCATGTTAAATTATAGTGTTACTGGGGGAAAATATCAATTGGCTGAGCCTTAACTTGTCCCTGAATGATTCGTCAATGGATGTTTCAGTACTGGATTTCTTCTCTCGGTTTTATATATATATATATGGGACGCGGGTGGCGCTGTGGGTAAAACCTCAGTGCCTAGGACTTGCCGATCGTAAGGTCGGCGGTTCGAATCCCCGTGACGGGGTGAGCTCCCGTCGTTCGGTCCCGGCTCCTGCCAACCTAGCAGTTCGAAAGCACCCTTAGGTGCAAGTAGATAAATAGGGACCTCTTTATAGCGGGAAGGTAACGGCATTTCCGTGTGCTGCGCTGGTGCTGGCTTGCCAGACGCAGCTTCGTCACGCTGGCCACGTGACCCGGAAGTGTCTTCGGACAGCGCCGGCTCCCGGCCTCTTGAGCGAGATGAGCACGCAACCCCAGAGTCGGTCACAACTGGCCTTCGGGCAGGGGTACCTTTACCTTACCTTTATATATATATTTATATATATTTATATATATTATATATATTTGATTTTACAAGTTCAGCCACAGAAATAATATTCTTCCAAATATTTGAATTTTATATAAGATTCTTTCAAATCCTAAGACTTCCCTCCTCCCCTCCATGGGTTCTTTAAGTAACTTTTCCAACTGCATATTATAAGTACATCTAGTTAACAGTCCTCCATTATCAGTGTTGTCTTTAGCATATGTGCCGCCGGGGTGCAAAGATCTGCCCAGTGCCCCCAAATTTAGTTTAGCCTTGTGAATGACAAGCACCGGCACTGGCGCTGGCACATCTTTGGTAAATGAGTGCACAAAGTCGAAAGTCTTTTAGTGAAACAGTAGGTATACATTTTGGTAATACCTAGGTATATATGTATTTTGTTTCTCTAGCTTGATCAAAATAATTATTTCATAACAGGTAGATAGTTAAGAGCTTAAGCGGCTTCAGCAGTGGGTGCCTGTTGCCCCCCAGAATTCGACGCACGGGTGCCCCGCACCCCTTGCACCCCTGGGTAAAGGCAGCCCTGTTCATTATATCCAAAGTCGATGTAAGTTATTTAAAGCCTGCCAAAGAGTTCAAATGTTTACAGTGGTCTTTCAAATACAATCTATATTTGTCCCATTCTCTGTTGAAGTTTTGATCCTTCTGATTTCTGATTTTCCCAGTTAATCTTGACATCTCTGCATAGTCCAATAATTTCATCTGCCAGTCTGCCCTCGTAGGTATCTAACCATCTTTCAACTCTGTGCAAGCAGCATCCTTGCAGCTGTTGTCGTGTACATAAACAGACTTTTCAGTTCCTTCAGTATCTCTGCACCTATAATTCATAACAAAAAAAGATTTCTGGTTTTTTAACAAAGGTTATTTTAAACATTTTCTTCAATTCATTGTATATCATTTCCCAGAATTCCTTGATCACTTTACAGTTCCACCACTTATGGGAAAAGGTGCCCTCCTTCTCGTTACATTTCCAACAAACATTGGAACTTGTCCTGTACATTTTTGCTAATTTACTGGGGGTTACATACCAGCGGTACATCATTTTCATATAATTTTATTTCAATGTATAACACGCTGTAAATTTCAGATCCTCTCTCCATAGTTTTTCCCATGCTGCAAACTGTATATTATACCCCAAATCATCTCTCCGTTTTCTTGTACAGTCACCCAGGCCTGAATTTTCTGTTTGTCATGCTCTGCATTTGGTTACAGACTGCATTTAGTATAGTTTCTAACCTCAAAAGCATGGACTGAGAAGGAATAACCAAATGCGTCCCTAAGACATACAATGTAAATATCACCATTGTGAATGACATTAGGGAAAATGTCAAGAATCTGCTGGAAGAGGAGGCGACAGACTTTTAAAGAAGATTTTCCTAATTATGTCTGAATCTGCACTCTCCCTCACACGCTAAGAAAAACCAAATAAATTTTAATATGACAACAACCAAGAAATCTCCAAAAAGATCCATTGGACATTGAGAAAGTTCATGCATGACCTGAAGGTTCATAAATAATAAATGGTTTCCTTAAGCTGACTTTTGTGAAGATCTGGAGTGTTTGCATGTTAAGCTCGGAATCTGAAAAGGTTAGAGGAGTTTTCAAGCACCATTGAATCTGGTGAGGTGGTGGGGAAATGGTTATACAATTTGGTAATCCTCTCCCTGAGACTAATTTGTTAGGACAATTTGTGTCTTGTAGCATGGAAAATATTTATGCTCAGAAAGTTGAATACTCAGGAACACATAGCAAGAAGAGCTATAAACTCAGTGGCAGAGCACACACTTTATAAATGGTGCTTTGAATCTAATGTCAGAAGCATTATGCATGCCTCTGAATACCAGCTGCAGAGAATCACAGGTGGGGAGAGTTCCACTCAGGTCCTGCTTGTGAAGACAATGAAATACTGGTATGATGTGCTCAAATCACCCAGTCCACTTTAGCAATCTTGCACTCATATTCTGAATTATTTCAAAGGCAGGCCCATAGAATCACCCAAATGTATGGATAACTAAGGCCAGGCTGCACTTGGCATACCAGCCTAAGTTGCTGAAACTCCAGCAACAAAAATGGATCAGATGGTTACCCTGATCCTTTAGGGTGAGTGCAACCCCTCTGGAACAAGCTGAATGCCACTTACCTGGGCAGATAAACCCTTCAAAAGTATCTCCATCTTGGCATCCAGGCACTGACTGAGCATGCCCGCCACCTCTCCCAAAAGATGTCATGTTCAAGGGTATCAGGATTCAGGAGCCATTGAGAGATCTAGGAGAATCAACAGGGTTTGCCCCTTTCCTTTAAAAAATAAATCATTTTATTGGGTTTTTCTTTTCTTTTCTTTAACAATATCTGTAATCATTTCATTACATTCAAATTTCAATTTCCCCCTTCCCCACTGACTTCCCTCAACTACCATCCCTGGTTTATTACATCTCATATTACATTCTGCTGTTTATATATACTTCTATATTGTCCTACTATTAGGTTTCCTATTTTTTTATAAATAAAATTGCAAATGGTTATTTAAATCCTGCCAATGACTCTATTTTTGTTGTTGTTGGTTCTGCAAATATGATGTAAAAGGTTCCCATTCTTTTTCAAAACCACTATTGTCTTTTTCATGCAGTTTATCTGTTAACTTTGCCAACTCTGCATAGTTCATCAACTTCTCTTGCCATTGTTCCTTTGATGGTATTTCTCCTGGCAAAGATTATCCCCCAGGAGACCAAGGCAGTTTCCGTGCCAAAACCACACCTGAATCCTTGATAGAAAAGGATCCATAATAAAAATTAAAATTCTACTCATACTGTGGAATAGTTGCCTCTTGAAGAGTTAGTGATCAATCTCTTTATCTAGGACAATAGACTCTATTGTCTCATAGTAAAGGTAAAGGGACTTCCTGACCATTAGGTCTAGTCATGGCCGACTCTGGGGTTGCAGCACTCATCTCGCTTTATTGGCCGAGGGAGCCGGCGTACAGTTTCCGGGTCATGAGGCCAGCATGACTAAGCTGCTTCTGGCAAACCAGAGCAGCGTACAGAAACACCGTTTACCTTCCCCCCAGAGCGGTACCTATTTATCTACTTGCACTTTGACATGCTTTCGAACTGCTAGGTTGGCAGGAGCAGGGACCGAACAATGGGAGCTCACCCCATCGCAGGGATTCGAACCGCCAACCTTCTGATCGGCAAGTCCTAGGCTCTGTGGTTTAACCCACAGCGCCACTTGCGTCTCATACTAGTTCCCAAAACTCACTGGCATCGAATAGCCTTGTAACCTTCTAAGTTGAGTTTTCCATTTCCTTCATTTGAAACTTTCTACAAATGAAGCTGCAATATCTCCTGCAAGGGAATTACTTTACACTATTTTCTCTTTAAATTATTGGCAAATGTGTTTCCATTTTGACCTCAATGCTTTCTTGGCTGGCAAGAAGAAATATATCCTGAGGCAAGGATGAAAATCAATTTCCAGTTTTTGCCTGGGTGGAACCAATAGGTGCCTTTCACTGCCATAATGTTGTTTTGTTATATTAATTCACTGATCTGCTCGCCATGAAATCTTGGGTTTTTTCTTGTTGTTCTTGTTCCTGAAATGGCTTCATAGCATTATCTGCTGTGGGCAATGAGTCCTGCTCTCTTAATTGTGAGTTCATCACAAATTCAGGATGGGGAAATTTGTTGCAGCTTTTTCTGCAGAGTCAGATTGGTAGGTGACTGCTTGAGTAATTTCTCTTCAGGTGTTCCATTCATTTAGTCTACACCCAGGAAGGGAACAGGGAAGAGAGCATCACCACACCCTGCTCAAGGTGAGGTAAGTCTGATGTTGCTTTAGCAACAGTGAGCTTTGGACTGAGCCTTCCATAGCAGCAGTAGTTCTATCTCAATTGTTAAGTTCTGCCCTTACTGAAAAGTGCCTCTTCAGTTAAAATGGCCCAGCACACACCAGCAATCTCACTCTGATAAAGTGGGGGAGACTCTGAATATCTTGGGTCTTCTGTCCTCTGAGTCAGAGGACTGCAATGTAACATCCTTGGACTAAACCAGCAGTTCTCAACCTATGGGTCCCCAGATGTTGTTGGACTACAACTCCCATCATCCCTGAGCTCTGGCCTTGCTAGCTAGGGGTGATAGGAGTTGTAGTTCAACAACATCTGGGGACCCACGGGTTGAGAGGCTGGACTAGAGGGACACTGGTACCACAGGTTCATCTTATACAACCTGCTTTCTGGAGCTGAGCCTTTATGTAATTCCCCCTTTTAGAGCTCTGAATTTCATACCCTGAAGAAAATGGCAGGGTCCAGTCCCAGGGCGATGACACCACTGTCCATGCCCCTGACAACCGCACATTCAGTGGGCCAACTGAAAAGGAGCACCAACACAACTGGGAGCATAAACATCAGGTTGAACACCTACATGCATACAGCTGTGCACATGGAAGGTGCCCTTTTCCAGGCATCCCGCTAATTATAGGGATGTAGATGGAGTCATGGCCAGTGGGTGCAGTCCGGGTTCCATACAAAGAGCATAAAAGCATGGAGAGACGGACAAAAAGGTGTTATCAGAAAAATAACATATTTTTTTCTTTAAGAACACTCAATTTTTCCAAAGGATTACCACTGAAATCAACGGGACTCAAATACATCTCACTTCCCCTGGATTTCGATAATCCTGTTAAGAAATTTAAAATGATGCTGTTTTAAAATCAATCTACCAACAGATGAGCCCCAGCAACCAACCACTCTAAACCAGTTCATATGTATCACCTCAACGTCCTAATGCAGTGATTCCCAATTAGCTAATTACTGTGGACCCCTTGTTTTTGAAAAGCCAAGCCATTGACTTTTGAACTTTTTGATACCTCTGTGGTAGTTTTTGTATTGTGAATGGTGTCACGGATCCCCTGGGTGGGTTATGCAGACCTCCTGAGTCCACGGACCACCAGTTGGGAACTACTGTCCCAATGCATTTGTGTGTTGCTCTTTTAAAGGTATTTTTGGTTGTTGTTTTTACATAGATCCTAATATCAGAAGGGAGGCAGGGAGGCAGGCCTTATTTTACAAGGTGCTTCACAGTGAGGATGACACCACTGAAAAGGCCCTGGAGCCAGTAGCAAACAGTGTGATGGGACACAAGAGTTTACCTGACCTCCCAGCAGGTGAGTCACTGCCCCACTGAAGCATCAGTGAGGCTGGCATGGTACAAACACACCAGTAGAACCAACCTGGTGCTTCTACCAGTGCGTTTGCACCGCACCACTAGCGACACCCCACCTGCTGGGAGGTCACTTAGGCATCTCTGCCCCACCACACTATCCACTGCTGCCTGGAGCTGGAAGTTTCTGACCCGACATCAGATGGTGAAGATACCTAAACCGGACATCAGGTGCCAAGTGTATGTAAAACAGTGTAACTTTGGGCCAGATTTCAGCCGCAGGTGATAAACATGCCACTTCTTCCTTTCCTTTGCTCATTGTTATGACTCATCGTGTTTGCATGTTTGTTCCTGCTAAACCACAGGTTTTTCTCTTTCAGAACATGAGATGAATTGATATACAGGCATGCTGAGAATGCCGTGTAGTTTCCAAGGAGGTGGTTGCCTAAGCAACAGATACCGCATAGCATTCAACCAAATGTCTTTCCCTCTTCTTACTATTTGAAAATTGGAACGTGTCGCATGGTTTTTATGGAAGGGAGAATGCTGGTGGCATTGCCTTACCGATGCAAAGGTTGACCCTAAGTGATTCTGTCTTCCCCTCTCCTCATCCAAATGCCCAACTTTAAATAAAACAACAACAACTGGGGGTGAGGAAACAGCCCATCGACATGCAGGTCACTGCCGTAACAGTTTTTAAGTGTTGCAGAACAGGATTCATGCTGCAGGCGACATTCTCAATTTTATGCATATAGTGATGATATTGAAAGGTCAGGAAAAGGAGCTGCCAGTGTAATGTGGCTTTTTCTTGTTAATTGCATCAGACACTTGCCTGCCTGCTTACTGGAAAAGGTGCAGCGCAGCCTTTGCCAAACTGGTGCCCTCCAGATGTTTCTGACTACAACTCCCACCAGCCAAAGCCAACAAGGCTGCCATAGTCCAAGCCATCTGGAGGGCATCAGGCTGGCAAAGGCTGACATGGCCAATAAGGAATGGATATTCTGGTGGGCTAAAAGGAAGAACGAGTCTTCATGTGGAACTGCCCTTGCAGGTGTGATTGGATTTCAACTCCAATCAGCTCCAGCCAGCATGGTCAATGGACATTTTTACTGTCAAAATCCTGATCATGACCTACAGCCTTTGGTTTTGTGGCCCTTCACAGTGTTTCCCAAACTTGGGTCTCCAGCTGTTGTTGGACTACAACTCCAATCACCCCTGAACACTGCTCCTTCTAGATAGGGATGATGGGAGTTGTAGTCCAACAACAACCGAAGACCCAAGTTTGAGAAACAGTGACCCAAGAAGAGACAAACTCACTGATGGCATGAAAATGGAGTGAGATACCAGCATCGCTTATGCTTCAATGTAATAAGACTCATTGGGTACCTCTAAAGGAAGACATCTTAATTTGATCTCTTGCCTTGGTGTCAAAATAAATCTTCACACACTGAATCTACACAATACTGAGCCAGGGAGCGCCACTTCACACACCTGCCAGATGCACGGGCAACACACACAGTGACAGTGGGAAGTGTAGCTAATTGTCACAAACCTGAAATCCCCTCACTCCTGCTTTCAATGTATGAAGGTGTTCATGGGAGCCCTTAATACAAAATAACGTAACATTGACTAAGCCTTACAGCAGGGCCTCTAGATGTTGTTGGACTACAACTTCCATCAGACCCAGCAAGCATAGCCAGGGGTGGCTGGGAATTGTAGTCCAAAGCTTCCCCACAGCTGCCCAACAGCACCGATTCCTGCTCTTGCAGCTGGTAGAAATGATGCCTGCCCAATGTCAAGATTCGCTATGATTCTGCACCTCTGGGAAATTGTGAATAAAGTTCTTGAGAGTTGGTCTTATTACAGGTCAAGGAGCATGTGGAACAACATGGGCAAACCTGAATCTTCTTCCGAAAGAAGAGGTGGTCTTTTATATAACATCCTGAACATGGAAAGAGAAAATGTTTCTTCTAAAAAAAGGCTTATTCGTTTAACCTAAAGAGGGCAAATGAACATTAACCTGTGTTGTGCTCCACCCCTCTTTGACAGGCATTTCAGAAAATCTGCCTCCTAGCAAATCTATTTACCGCAAACATAGCTCCAGCTTCAAATATGTCACCCTGGGGTGAAGTGATATGAAGCTGAACACGCCACAGTGCTCTGAGAGTAACGGGCTTTTGAAAATATTGTTTATCTTGGATTTCATTTTGCTTTGTTTTCCAAGGTTCTCATCAAACAGGTCAGGGTCTCTTGCTTCCCACCTTTCAGCTGTGACCCTCAATGGGAATGTTTTTGCTGTATCATTTGATTGTTTTCAGAGCAGCGCTTTGTTTATTTGCTTTCCTCGCCGTTGTGGACCAACTACAAGGCCATGAAGTGGCCTTCATACCTGAAGTGTTGATGGAGAGTTTTCAAAAGGACATAGCAATAGATGGTTAGTACAAGAATCAATGCGAATGTCAGGGACTGGGCAGAGGAGAAATGGTGGAGACTGCCTCCCCAATCCTGATCCTTCCAAAACGAAGAATCCTTCCAAAAAGGAAGACAGTGCAGATTTACAACAGGGGTTTGAGGGAGGTCACAGCTCAGAGGCAGATGGGGAGGGGGGAAGGAGTTGGGAAATATTGGGGGAGCCAGAGCATTAGAAAGCATTCCAGACCCACTATCTCCCAGAACCCTGTGAGCCTTAAAAGTAGGAGAGCAAAGAGTTCAAAGACAGAGGAGGTGATGAGGAAGTGGGAGAGATGGGTGGAGATTCACTCAGGACAATGCCATTATCCAAGAGGCTGGGTTCTATAGCCTCTCTCTGTAAAGTTTGAAATAAAAAAGGACTATAAGAAACTTTTCCTTGTCTTTATTCTTTCCTGGGCAGCCAGCTGGGAGCTGCTGACAGCATCCTGACAGCTAACGAAAGGATAATAGAACTAACATTCACTGCTATTTTTGCCCAGAGAGGTTCAAATTAACACCATCTGATCCTTGGTCTGCATAATGTATCAAATACAGTGGTGCCCCGCAAGACGAATGCCTTGCAAGACGGAAAACCCGCTAGACGAAAGGGTTTTCCGTTTTTCGATGCGCTTCGCAGGACGAATTTCTCTATGGGCTTGCTTCGCAAGACGAAAATGTCTTGCGAGTCTTGAGAATTTTTTTCGCTCCCCCCCCCCCTTTTTCTAAGCCGCTAAGGCGCTAATAGCCTTTTAGCAGCTAAGCCGCTAAGCCTTTAATAGCCGCTAAACCGCTAATAGCGCTAATCCGCTAAGCCACTAATAGGGTTGCTTCGCAAGACGAAAAAACCGCTAGACGAAGACACTCGCGGAACGGATTAATTTCGTCTTGCGAGGCACCACTGTACTGAAGAAGCACAAGCATGCATTTGCAAGTGTGTGCAGATGCACGTGCCTAGGATTGGTTGAGAAGGCATCAGGAAGTGTAATCTCCAAGAGCAGCTGGCATGCTATGGCAATGCAGCACTCCTGCTGGCAGACGTAGGCATCATTGGAGTGAGTGAGGCACCCTTCCCAGCAACACAAGAGCAACAGGTGGCCATGGGGATTGGCTAGTGAGGTCCCCTGGTGACAAAAAGGCATGGGAAAGGATTGGGCTGGTGGCCCTGTCCTCTCTCAGCCTAGCAGGTCACTTTACATGGATGTGTGGAATTGGACAAGCACAGGCTGGGTGTGGCCTTATGATCAGCTGCAGCTCATTCCCTTCATTTGCCGCCCTGATGCACTTTTCTTGAGATTTTGTTCTGAGATCTTCCTGCATAATTCAAAATACTCAAGTGCGTAGGGTTTCTGAATCTGTTTGTGGAACCCACCCCTTTCTCTTGAGATCCTGTCAACAAGTTTGCTCTTTTGTCCTTGATTTTATTTTATTTTTAAGCCTGTTCCTGTTTCTTCCCTCCCTTGTTCCAAACACTTGAGAACTTGAATGATCTTCTGTGGTGGTGTAATTCTTGTCATTTATTTCCAGACCTGAGCATGAATGAGGATTTTATTTTATTTTTTCACCTTTTGTTTTTGCCTTGCATCCTCCAAAATTTTCCATGTGTAAGGGTCTCTATAATGAAAGACAGAAGTCAAGAGTAATTTGACCTTTCTGTATATCCTCTCTCTTTAAATGCAGTACAGTCCTATACATGTCTACTTAGAATTAAACCCAATTAGTTTTAATCATTCTACGGTAGTTACAAAAGGAAAGCAAGTATAGGACTGTGGCCTTTGTGACATAAAAATTTGTATAATCTTGGGGAAATATTTACATGAATTGCAAATCAAGAAAAATGTTTTTGGCAGCACTGTATATGTATGTACACACACACACACAGAGAGAGAGAGAGAGAGAGAGAGAGAGAGAGAGAGAGAGAGAGAGAGAGAGAGATGCATGCATGCATATTGATAGATTGTGGGTGGGGTGACAGTGCAAACATTTGCCCTCTATAGCAAAACGTGTAGATCTGGCACTGCTGGTAATAAATTGAGATCCATGCTGCAATCCTTTTTCAACTTCTTACCTCCAGGTTCCTTTTTGTCATTGTTGCCATAACTACCCAACTATAATAGTATAATGCTTTGATTGGTTTGCAGTTATCCACTTTCAAATATTTCTGCTTTGCCTGAAATCAGCTTCCAAAATAAATTCATTAAATATAGAAAATATTTCATTAGAATGGATTTCCCTTCTTTTCTTTTTTGATCAGTCTCACAAACGGGTAAATCAAAAAGCAACAATGTCTTCATGACAGAAACAGTTTTTGCAGATGATGAAATGAACAAACTGTGTTTTTGGGGAACCATCCTCTTGAGTTCAGCTGTTATATAAGTACTTTTCAAAGATGCAGTGCATTACTGTTGGACTCCTTTTTGAATTTACCATCTTCCAGAACTATTCCCTTATCAACATAATCCTCTCTGTTATTGTATTGCTCACAATAAATTACTTCTGCTTATTCTTTTCTTTTGTTTTAGCTCTAAGTTATCCTAATCTCTCAAGAACATTTCAGGGGCACTAAAACAGAGCAGGCACTCAGAGTGAGCGCTGAAGCTTTCCAAAATACTGATGAAATGAATAAGTTGCTGCTGGGGTGGAACCATGACTGGATAACATATTTTCGTGACCTTGTCCAAGCAATCACCTTTCCGACTGCTGTTTCCTAGTTTCTGCTAGAAACATTAGCAGCAGTAAATAAGCAAAGTACTCAGTCAACTGCCCTTTCCCACTGCCGGCCTGCCCATGAGGAAGACTGTGGCAGCTGCCTCAGGTGGCAGAATCCAAGGAGCATCTCCATTAGCACGTCCCTACAGCTACCGAAAGGAGAAGTGGCTGCAGCAGCTTCCAGGCTCAAGTGAGATACCTTGGGGCTCTCACATGATCACACCAGAAGCTGCAACTGTGCGACCCTGGTAAGTGAGGCTTTGGCGTGGGTGACAAGGGGAGCAGACAGTGCCTAATTAGTATATATAGACAATAAGCCGCACCTTCATCCAGAAATTGATTTCAGGGCAGTGTGCATCATTTAAAATCTGCAACACAACATTAAAACAGCACAAAATATATTGTAAAAGTGAGAGAAATAAAACCATTCAACCAGCTGAAAATACAATAATTTTAAATGCCTTAATTTAATTACAGCATATCAATTTGCTCCTGAAAACATGGTGTCACAATTGTGATGAAAGCCATGTGAATCACTACAAACTAGCCATTCAAAAGTTGGGGTGGCATTCGGGGGAGCGGGGGACAAGAACGCTGTTCCTGGAGAGAACTAATGGTGTCAATCCCAAAGAAGAAGGATAACACAGAAATGCTCTGTATCAATTATTTAATCTATGTGTGGTTTTAAAAAGAAAAATGGGAAAGAGAGAGCTCTTACAGTGTTTCAGCCATTTGGTGGTCTTATTGCAGGCACTTGTTTGACTTACAGCGCAACCCTTTGCATGTCTACTCAGATATAAGCCTTGCTGGGTTCCATAGGAATTACTGCCAGCATTGCAGTCACAACCTTGAATACAAATCATTTGCACTTATGCCCAGTGCTATGTCTCCAGTCCAGAAAATCACCTTACAAAAAGTGTACCTGAGCTTTCGTTCCTTTTCCCAATTCAGGAGCGCTGTGTAATGTTCTGGAAGGAGTCCATTCTCAGCTTAACTATTATGCTCTTTCAAGAGGACGCAGGATTCTCAAAATATCCATGACTCAGAAGCAGGTGGCAATGCAAAATTATTCCCTCTGTTACAACCACTAAGGTACAGAAGGAGGAGGTTACTTCTCTAAAGGCTAGCAGTGAATAATTTACTTCACACAATAAAAGGGATTACTTCTCAAACCCATCAGGTCAACTGTTTTTAAATGGAAGCAAGCACACCTGGGCTCAAAACGTGTAAGAGCAGGTGCATTCTGCCTTGGCCAACCATCAGCTTTGTCACCTAAGCGATTCTTGGTCACAGAACAATTCTAATTTGATGCAGAACTAGTCATCATCTTGGTTCGATCCAAAAGTAAGAGACAATGGATAGGAATTCCCATTGGTTTCTGAAAGAGAGCTACACTAAAATGCAGAATGAATATCAAGAGTTAAAATTGTGGAAGCCAGTGTGGTTTAGCAGGTGGAGGGTTGTACCTGGTGGACCATGATTCAAATCTGCACTCGGCCATGAAACTTACTGAGTGACCCCGGTCTTGTCATTCTCATCCTAAGCTACCATGCACAGTTGCAGTGGGGATTACTTGAAGAAGGGGGCAAACAGTGTACTCCAACTTGGGTTCCTAGGAGAAACGGTTGGGATAAAAAATGCAATAAATAAATTATGGGTGTGCAATTGCTTCAGATGAATCTTAAATTCAGAACCAAAGTGGGTCAATCTGAAGACATTTGGGACTCATCTGAAGTGAAGGAGAGATCCTCCAAAGCAGAAGTAATACCGTGATCCTGACTACCACCACCACCCTGGACGCAGGAGATAAACTGCTATGGGAGTCCATGACCGCTTCCATCCCACATCAAATAGCATCTGTAGCCAATATTCACTAGGGTTATGGTGCAGCAAGACAGCCTTAAATGGCCATCTGTGAACCACAGTCCCAATCCTAATCCTCCCTCCAGGGCTGCTATTTAGCAACAACGAAAAGCCCAGATACTTTACACGCCTTTCGCGTACCATCTAGTTTCCCCCACAATCTCAAAATGTCTCTATGTGGGTGTACACCATGAAGGGTGATATTGAAGCAACTGTTGGTTTTGCTATGAATACACACACCAGAAAGCTACTTGGAAGATTTCCAGTTTTGGATATATGAATTTCCTTTGCCTGGACAGCTAAACAGGTGGTGCTGGGACTATTGCTAACAGAAACTCAATTGCAGTCTAATCTGAAGAGCAGAACCTTGTCTGTGAAAGAGATGGCAGCAAATCTTCCTTTAAAAAA
The DNA here is from genome assembly GCF_964106645.2 of Podarcis pityusensis. Classification (NCBI taxonomy): domain Eukaryota; kingdom Metazoa; phylum Chordata; class Lepidosauria; order Squamata; family Lacertidae; genus Podarcis; species Podarcis pityusensis. Next base: position 45,445,587 of record NC_138029.1, on the reverse strand, counting down.
AAAATCACAGGAACTAAAATGACAAATTTATGGTTGAAGTCCTTTTTGTTCCTCAGCAGAGGCATCTTTGAAGGCCTTCATATTTAGCACAAAAAACTTGTGTTATTATTGTTCAAGGTGAATTTTCATAGGCAACAGCACATGGCATTGACAGAGATGTATCTTAACTGAAATGGAACCTCCCACTCTGAGTTCTGCATGCCAAGAGACTGGAGATAACCTTATTATCAAAGACGTTCTCTTAAGGTTGGAAGTCATCTAACAAATGGGATCTATGCAAAGTAGCAGGCAATGAACCCATCCACATTGTGATGGTCATTTTAGCTCCACTGAAATGGCTGGATATGTTGTGTTTTGCTTTTCATATGCTGTGGGATTGTACCAACAGCTGGGTATTCCAGAGTTGGTTTAGGGTCTGTTTATTCATATACCACGTCATGCCCCAATGATCCATTGCTTAACACAACAAAAGATTGAATATAATAAAACAGAATAAATAAACCAGTCATCAGTCACACCGACAAGACAGCAGAATCTCAGCATTGGGGTGGGGGGCAGGCAATAATAAAAGAAAACCTTCCCAAACTAAACAATGAGAGTGACTTAAGAAGAAAGCTTATCCATTGAGAATCAAAGATTATAACTATCCTGGGGTTTAGGGCAAACAAGTAATCACCAAAACAATTTTCTTGAGACCGCTCTGGATGCCACTATCAAAAGGCTCTCAGATGCTTGCTGGTGTCCCTCTTGTGTTGTTCTAGCTGCCTGGTCTCCACATGTGACAGAAAGGGAAGGCCGTTCCAAGCACCCAAGGGTAACAACTCTTTTCAGGTACTTACTAACTGTATGCTGTTGCCTGGTAGGGATGGGGAAAAGCCTCAGTCAAGAGCTTGAGGTAGAGAGCTCTACCCTTCTCAGAGTTGGCTTCAAGCAAAGATGTCCTCATCATGAAATTGTTACTTTATCACATGTCCTGCTAAGTAACTCCAAGTAGCTTACAAAGAGTTGCCAGGCCATCTCCTGTCCAGGAAGCTCATATGGCCAGACCTGCTTAGCTTCGGCCAAACCACCACACCGTATACCTGCAGCTCCTTGTCTGGGCCGTATCACCTTACTGCCCATACAGAGACCTTAGACAAGAAAATAAATGTTAATGAGCTGCGGCTCCTGCAGTATAATTAAAACTTTGGAGCATTTTTAAAGTATGCAAGCTGACAAGTGCTACATTGTAAGCAGCTCTGCCGTTGACATTTGAGCATCTGGAATATATTCAGAGGGGAAAGGTCCCCAAGGAGATTTGCTTTTCTCCCTCTCTCTCTTTCCATCTCTCTGTAAGCATAATTCATGATGAGATTAAAATAAAGAAAGCCATGCAGCAAGCTAAAATAAATATAGCACTTGTAAGTACAAGCGAATTTCACTTACAAATGTTTGGCCGGTAATGAATGCTTGCTCTCTCTAGGCAAGGGCTTCCAAAATATATAAACAACAGAGCCTTATATAAAAATGTATGTGCTGCAGACAGTGGCTGGGCATCTGCCTTGCCTACTAATGAGGCTAAAGACACTAGAGTGAAATGCGTTGCCAGGGAAGATGTTGTTGTGCTGAGATTTCAGGGTCTAAGAGAGCTCCTCAGGAGAGGCGGGGTGGTGAAAAGGAGTGTGCAAAATAGCAGTCAAGGCTTCCAGAGGCTGGTTTGAAGTGAAATGGTCACATGGCCCATTTCAAGAAAATTACTCTTCCATCAGAGAGTGAAATAGACTCCCAGTTCAGGTCAAGGGAGAGTGCATAATGGTGTTTCAAGTGACTTGTTGATGTCTGGAAACCGCTGCTATGAACTGACACGGAGAATTTGATTCCGTTTCATTTATTCTCTGTAATTGTCACATTTTCGGCTTCTGCTAATAATTTTGAAACAGTTCCAAGAATGGGGGAATGGCTGCCTTCCCAAAGTACAGAATAAATGTCTTCAATATTAGAGGCGCTGTCCTAGGCTCTGGTGGTTACCGCAGTGGCCACAGGATCCTGCCTGTCTCCTGTGCTGGTACATCTTGAAGACATGAGGCTGTCACCACCGCCTGTGTTTCACCAGAAGATCCCACGGTGGGTTACAGCAATATAAGATGCATGGTGCTATAATGCTAAATGAACATAGAATAGCCAGGGGAGAACTCTGGCAATGGGAACATGGCACAAAAAGGGAGCACTTTGCCCAAACAGCCTGGCATCACAACCAATACATTTGAAATCAGTGGGTGGGATCTGCTTAGGTCCAAGGCTGTTGTGGCTATGAAAGAAGCCAGGACCCTATTGGAATGTAATGCTTTGAACCCCTCCATCACAGGCTCAGGGTGTATATATGTGTGAATAAACCATACATCCTAAAGACAACACAGTCACCGCTGTGCTTCATTCCCAAAAGGAGACACAAACCCTGGATAAACCATGCCTTGAACTCCCCGGAATCTCACACTGGTTAGAGATTGGGAGTGGCATGTAAGACAAGTCTTTGTCTGGTGGTACAAGGCTGTGGCCCAGCTTTCTTTCCTTTAGAAAAAATCTGCAACACAGCAGAATTCCTCAGAGGAAGTTGGCACATATTGAGAACTTCCTGGCATGTCACTGTTTGGGGCTTTGGATAAAAGTATCTCTGAATACTGCCAATCTCGAAAGACATACAAATTGAGTTGTTTTATTCTGCATATCAGACAGAACAGCAGCAGCACTTTGAAATGCGTAATACTCTCTCTCCCCCTATTTTTTTTCAGAGGATGTTTCCATTTGCTTTAATTAAGTTGTCCCTGGGTACTCAGGCTTACTTTCCTAATACTTTCCTTACTGTGCCAGTGGGCTTCTGAATTTAGTGCTGGCAAAGTAATACAGTGGTGCCTCGCAAGACGAAATTAATTCGTTCCGCGAGTTTTTTCGTCTAGTGAATTTTTCATCTTGCGAAGCACGAAATCCCATAGGAATGCATTGAAATTCAATTAATGCGTTCCTATGGTCAAAAAAAGTCCAAACAAAGCCAAATTTGGTACAACAAGAGTTTATTAAGTGCTCTTTAAAGTCACACATACTGTAAAGAGCATTTCAAAAATTGAAGGAACAATAAATTAAGTTTCTAAACATGACAGAAAAACATTTAAAAATCAACAAAGTGTACAGTACATTTTCTAAGACTCTGGGGGACAACTTGAAGAAGGTTCCTCTTCCACTCTTTGCTTCTTGCTGAAGAACCCCCTCCTCAACTGTTCCCCCAGCCACCCACCACACAGAAATTCAAATCCAGAATTTTTTAAAAAAAACAGCAGAGTAGCCCAATGGTCACAGAAAATCATAAAAATGCAGAAAAAAAACACACAAGCTTCCAGATTCTTGCAAACCCCTCCCCAACACCAAGTCCTTGAATTCCAAACACCCCAACCCAAAATCCAAAAACCCCCCCAAAAAGTTTTAAAAGTTTAAAAGAAGTTTTGGAAAAGCTTCAAAAATCACCAAAGTCTTCAAAAACCTCAAAAAAGGCTACCACACCGCGTTCTATGAGTTGCTCCTCGAACTCAAGTCGCAACTGTATTAACGGTGTTAAGAAAAAGGAAACAAACTTGCAAGACGTTTTCGTTTTTCGTCTTGCGAAGCAAGCCCTTGGGAAATTCGTCTTGCAAAGCAGCTCAAAAAATGGAAAACCCTTTCGTCTAGCGAGTTTTCCGTCTTGCGAGGCATTCGTCTTGCGGGGCACCACTGTATACAACAAGCCTGTTCCATATGATGTTGGTGGTGGCAGCCTGTTTGTGGGATTCAGTTCCTCTGGTTGGTCTGTCAGTCCCACCCTTAGCCTTTGAAAGGATAGTTAAGGGCCAAAACAGCTGAGATATCCATCCATCCATGTTTTTTAACACACACACACTAAAGCAATTGTGGAGAGCTCTAATTCTCATTGGAACAGAAGCACTGGGAAAGAGGAAGTTTCCCATTCCCCAACTGAGTGACCTGCTCTATGCCTGGTGGCTATTAGTTCCAAGAAGGAGGAATACAAGTATACTTATCATGCAAGCTCTCTCTCTCTTACACACACACACACACACACACACACACACACATACGCACACACACAGTGTGTATTGTGGATGTGAATACATTTGGTGACTGAAACTACTTCTGCACCTTGCACCTAGGGAATCCTGGGAAATGTAGTTTGTTACAGGTGTTGGGAACCATCGTTTGCCAAGCTCATTCGCAGAACCCTATTTCCCTCACAAAACCACAAGTCCCAGAGTTCTCTGGGAAGAATGATTGATTGTTAAATAATTCTGCTCAAGTGGTATAACAGTGCTTTAAATGTATGGCCTGAGGTCAGGAAAATGTCATGAACAGAAAGCGTGGTGTGAATGGAGAGCGTTAAACACCACCAGCCAGGACTCCTACTCCAGAGCACAAAGAGAGAACCAAATAGCTAAAGGTTAGGGTGGAAACTTCATAATGGTAAGAGCTGTTGAGCAATGGGGCAGGTGGTGGGCTCTGCTTCCCTGGAGGCTGTACCAGCCACCTGTCTGCCAGGGATGCTGAAGTTGCATCCTGCACTGCACATCCTGAACTGCACAACCATTTGAACTGGATGACACCCAGTGTCCCTTCCAACTCTATGGTTACATGAAAACATATGACTTCTTAGTTTATCTTTTTGAAAAATTGTACACAGATGTCTGTTTCTGCCCTAAGAACTCGTTGTTAGCAGAGCTCCACTGGTTGATCAGGGCGCAGCAAGGTTGTTGTTATTTAATGTGTTGTCCCTCTGTGCCGTCTAAGTGTATTCCTTCTGGTAACGTTCTTGTTTTATCTAATTGTATGTGTTGTAAACTACTATGAGAGCTCTGCTGGGGAGAAAGCTGCCAGGAATAAATAAGAACAAGTGGAATCGCACAATAATCCATAACGTTATGTTAGGGCCAAAGGGACAGAACTTCATCCCCTCCTTCTGCTCGCTGTTAGCCCCCACAAGCTGCAGAAGGAAATGAGTAGAGGGAGAGAAAGCCAAACCTTTGGCTTTCCTCCTCTGTTCACACGTACACACAAACGATGGAGAATGGGGTGGGATGGAGTGGGGAGGCTGAAGACATATTTGGCAGAACACAAGTTGGAATTGGCTGTGTCTGCCAAGCCAGCATCCTAGATTAATATGGCTTTTAGGAAAGTATCTGTGAACCTTTGAAAAATGGAGGAAAGGAATCAGTTTTGTTTTGTTTTTGTATTTAAAAATAGTTTATTTGACACATCATATATTTGGAACATTCTCATAATCTTAAAAAAAAAACACATCATGTGCTCCTATCTCATTAAAAGGAAGGAAGACATTATATCTAAAACAATTTGAAAGGTTAAAATGTATACTTCTAGTATTCTGAACTATGTTACCCATCCCAACCCCTACTTCTCCCATGTGCCTCACCACCTGTGTGTTCAAAAAATCGCCCCATACTGTGTAGCAGTTATCGTTTTTCTTTTGGTCTCTTGCTACCTGCAGTTTCCATGTTAACTTTGAAAGGAATCATAGTTAGAACTCACATTTTTCTGCAAGACCAGGAGAACTCTCTGCTGCCTGGTCCTATTCTTTCATTTCTGTCCTCAGTCATCCAAAGGCAGACTACCAAAAAATAGAAAATAATTTAGACACCTTTAGCACATTGTTTAGTATTATCCTCAATGTGATGCACCACTATTGTAAATGGATAGGGAAGAAATCATGAATTCCAAAAGGAAGGAAAGTATAATTAGGTGTGGTGCAATGTTAATTATAATATAATATGTTGCATGCACTGTAAAACTACGGTGTTTTGAAAGACCCAAGCCTGAAGGCTCATGATCTAACAATACACGTGCTGTTATTGTATTGTTCAGAAGTTCCACAACTGAGTTGTGCTCAGTTTTTTCCATAAGAAACTAGCATGTGGGTGTATGCAACGTATTATAATCCTCTCTCTACTTCTGGCAGGAGAACCATAGAGCAGAAATAGCCTCATTAAATGCAGGTTAAGAGAGACTTTTTGACAATTCCAGAGCCATTCCGTTCATTTAATGGCTATGCCATTGGCTGGCCAGCGGCATTGCTTCACAATGAAGCTAAATAGAATTAGTCATAACTTTAAAAGCTGTTGAGAATCACACTTACATTATACTAAACAGAAGTATTTCCAGCTGGTATGGCAGCTTGCAAGGCTTGTTTGGCAGCAGTATCGTGTAATCTTCCAAGAGACACAAAAAGGGAAGAGTTACTTACAATTCGGTTTATGGGTTTCTGCTACATCGCTGATAATGCAACTGCTCAGAGAAGTTAGCACAGTTAATCCGCCGCTGCCACTGCATTTAATACAAAAAACACACACATCATATTTAGCACCTGGACTGGGAGCCTGGCATGACAAATGGAATGGCTCACTTTCTGCAGATGCTTCCATCAACGAGGAACACTCACAGGTGAAACTTATTACTCAGGGGGCGAGAGGCCTTTTGAGGAGCCCATAGTGCAGTTCTGACAGCACAGAATAATTACACGTGCAGGATCACGTCCTTGTTCCCTGTATTAACCAAACTGCATAATTACCACCCCCTGTGGTATCACAATAATTAATACAGATTATATAAACCCATAACCATGAATGGAAACAGTGGGAACTGAAAAATTATTTGCCCTTTAACTATCCTGATAATGAAGGTTTCTCAAAATCTGTTAGTATTCCTAACCCACATTTAGTGATACTTCATATATCATAGAATTGCGCAGTTGGAAGATACTCCAATCCTCATCTAGTCTACCCCTGCCATATAGATAATAGATAGATAGATATGAAGTAAAGGTAAAAAAAGGTAAAGGACCCCTGTACAGTTAAGCCCAGTCAAAGGCGACTATGGGGTGTGGTGCTCACCTCGCTTCAGGCAGAGGGAGCTAGCGTTTGTCCACAGACAGCTTTTCCATGTCATGTGGCCAGCATGACTAAACCACTTCTGGTGCAACGGAACACCATGACGGAAATCAGAATGCACAGAAACGCCATTTACCTTCCCACTGTAGCGGTACTTGCACTGACATGCTTTTGAACTGCTAGGTTGGCAGGAGCTGGGACTGAGCAACAGCAGCTCACTCTGTCACAGGGATTTGAACCACTGACCTTCCAATTGGCAAGCCCAAGAGGCTCAGTAGTTTAGACCATGACACCACCTGCATCCCTATATTTGAAGTAAGTAGTGCAGAGTACCATACACATTCTCAAGTATCAAACATGTTCTCAGGTAATCCCATAACATGATAGAAGTTAGGGGCAATCACGTTTGGCTCCACAGACAGAGCTACAGCAAGTGTTTATAGTATAATCCTAAATGTGTCCACTCAAAAAGAGGCCCCATTGGGTTTAACAGGACATGCTACCAGGTAGCTGGGTATAGGATTGCATCTTTAGACAATCTAAACCAGGCATAGGCAAACTCCAGCCCTCCAGATGTTTGGGACTACAATTCCCATCATCCCTAGCTAACAGGACCAGTGGTCAGGGATGATGGGAATTGTAATCCCAAACATCTGGGGGGCCGTAGTTTGCCTATACCTGATCCAAACCGTGACCCACCAGTCCTGCAGACTAACCTATAAACCGTATTTCTTTTAATAAAAAGAAATTCAATTCATGTGCTTAATTAATTTCATTTATTTTAAATTTCAATGACACAGCATAAACAGCACGGCAATTCTTCCAACTGTAGGTGTGCGTCAGCACTCGTGCCAGGCACAAGGTCTGCTCCAGATTGCATCGCATTGTGTCATATGATGTGGGGCTGACCTGCTATTGACTAATGGCAGCCTTGTATTCCTCTGGCACTTACATATTTTATGTTAAAGTGCCAGCCGCCTAATGCCACCCACCAAGAAGCGCAGCCCATATGTCTGCAGCCCTCTGGCTCTCCCGCCTCACTGTTCAGGGGTGGATAACACAGAGCGTTGCTCCCTTGGCACAGATTCCCAATGGCGTCACATCATCTGGGCTACTTGCCAAATGCTGGATCTGAGCATCTTCTGGAAACCTTGCTCAGCTTTCCTTATTTGGCTGGGCTTTATGCCACTGGAGTTCAAATTGGTACTTTCAGAGAAAAGTGTAACTAGGGCTACTTAAGTCCCCCCCCCCGCCCGCCCGCCCGCCTGCCCGCATGCACTATGTCTGTTCTTTGCACCTATGATCTGCCTCAGTCTACTTTCCGCATTATTAATTCATCATGTTTTGAGCAATTAAAATGGCTCTCAGGATGGAGAATAGGGAATAAGGCAGGAGCTCCGGCAACTGATGCAGCCGAGCAAAAGAGGCTTGCATCTCAGAAGTGCTCAAAGCTCATTTTCAGGCAATAAGATTTGCAGTCAAAATGGGGTCAGTTGATATGATTGAGATATAATAAGGCTCTATTAACCATACGTGAAGATTTCGGCACCGTACAGAGCCGTAGGTCCCTTTCTCCTCCTGCCACTGCATAAATCATTTATGTTATCCAGGTATAATGAATATTAAATGGCCTATGGAGGAAATCATATTAACAGACTTCTTTTATTATTCGAACGACCGCTGGGAATTATGGTCAGTCACTTTAGTGAAAGATGTGTAAGACAAAATAATAAAATATGGAGATTGGAGAATAAATCATTTTGACCAGGTATGAAAGTAATAAACACACAGAAATGAAACAGCTACCACGTTGACTAATGGAGCCATTCGTTTCCTGTTCCCAGAGGGTTTAATCCTTCCTTCTTTCCACAGAGAGAATGAGATTGCAAAAGCCAGTGGGTTCTAAGAGAAATATTTCTCCAGTACAGAGTAAGGCTACAATCCTGTGCTCACTTACCTAGGAGTAAGTCCCAACACACTCAGTTGGGCTTACCTCTGCATAGACATGCATAGAAGTGAACTCTGCCTGTATCATAGCTGTCAACTTTTCCCATTTCTTGCGAGGAATCCTATTCGGAATAAGGGAATTTCCTTTAAAAAAAGGAAAACGTTGACAGCTATGGCCTGTGTTTGTTTTCTGTATTGAAAATTTTCATCTAGTCGGTTAACGGGAGTGTCAAATTAGCATGCTTGCCAACAACCCTTCTTCTGTAAACAAGGGGTTTCCTTCAAGGATCTACCTACTTTGGGCAGGGGAAAGGAGAATCCTTGATATTGCTGCCTCGGAGGGGGGGGGAGATACATTATTTTCATAATCATCCCCTCAATGCATCACACACATCTCTTCTCTTTGCCCCACATGCCACCACCATTCTCTTCTAGCTTTGGAAATTCCCTGGAGCAATATGAAACTTATGGTATTTAAAGCACACATATTTTGTCATAAGCATTGCTGGTGGGAAGTATTGATTTGCTCCAATGAGGAGCTGTGCTTGAAACATCTGGGGCACTTACTCACTGAGTAAAGCCTTTTAGAGCACACAAGGCCTTCTGTCACATGCCTAGTCCTGACCCTTTTCTGTCTCTCTCTTGTGTATGTGGATCAAGAATTAACAGGAGTGTGTGTGTGTGTGTGTGTGTGAGAGAGAGAGAGAGAGAGAGAGAGAGAGAGAGAGAGAGAGAGATGCTTTAGAATTATGTCTCTTTCTGAATGAATGATTTATTTCAGTCATGGACTAATAAAAGTAAGTACAGACACAAAGCAATATTTCTATAATATGATACCTAAACTGTGCTGGCTAGGAAAAATATATGTCAAATATTATTTTAGGTTCTTGGTGGTCCAGCTGATTCCACTTCTTTGCTGTGAAGGCTCCTTAGCCCTTCACTTCTATTTACATCAGTAAATATCATCATCAGGGAGTTGATGATCAGGTGCCCATAGGCACTATGGCACCCACAAAGAGCCTCACTGGTGACCATGGGAAGGGCCCCCGACTCCAAGCTTTCTTTCTTTCTTTTAAGTTTATCTTTAGTCCTCCTAGAAAGAAAGTTATTAAGCAAAATGTGCAGGCACCCTTCTAAGCAATTTCTGTGAAATGAGTCAGCCTGGCTGCTCTCCCCGATCAAGTTTTTAGCCAATAAGGGAAGTCAAAGCTGTGGTTATTATTAAGTGAGTTGTTGGGACACCAGGCAATATGCCCTGGGCTCTCAAAGAGGTCCTGCTGGTCCTGAGGTCTTGGGGTCCTAAAGAGCTTCTTTTTGTCCCCTCCCCTTTCATGCCCCTTTCCTGCTTCTGTCTTACTTTCTAGTAGTTCATGAAATCTCCTTTTCCTTTTCCCTAGCAACCAGGATGCATCTTTCCTGTAGTGGGTTTATCTGAGCGCAGGTACTCCGTAATATCATTCTCCAAATACTACGACACAATAAGTTACAAATTATACTCTCACTAAACAGCAAATGCAAAATATGAAAATGTTGTAAAGAGGCTTGGTTCTGTCTACTTCTGTGCAGAACCTAAAGTCAGGTACACGTTAAGAAGGCACTGTACAGTGGTACATTGGCTTAAGAACAGCTTAGTTTATGAACAACATGGATTAAGAACGTTGCAAACTCGGAAGTAGGTGTTTTGGTTTGTGAACTTTGCCTTGGAAGCAGAACATGTTTCACTTCCTGTTGAGTGTGCTCCATTTGTAAATTGAGTCCCCCGCTGCTATGGGAAAGCACACCTTGGTTTAAGAACTCTTTGGTTTAAGAACAGACTTCCAGAACGGATTAGGTTCGTAAACCAAGGTACCACTGACATGCATACAATTTACAGTGCAATGGTATGCATGTCTACTTCAGAAGGCTCTTTGTGCTTAATTGGGGCTTACTCCCAATAAGTAGGTGCAGGATGGCAGCCTTGGCTTTGGTTTAGGATTGGCAATGGGGAGGAGGGAAGGATTATTTTGCATTTAAGTGGCCGGCACAATTTAGTTGCTATCTCTACAGTCAGGACTAGGAGGCCATAGCTGACTTTGCATGGTGATGATAAGATTGCCCCAGAAAGTTGAGTTGAAGATGGGAACAAGCAGCAATGACTGTACTCTCTTCAATTCTGTGTTATGCCACATCCCCATAGCAGCCATGTTGTGATTGGTCTCCACAGCACTGTCTCAAAATCAGAAGTGTGCCCTCTGGTCCAAAAAGGCATTTCTGAAACCATCTGTTTCTATAAGAAATCATGGGTTGTGGTTAGACATTTCCATGCAAAATGTTCAGTTTCTTGAAAAGACAGAGTGGAAGGGAGTGGAAGGAAATTTATAAAACTAATCAAATCTACATATTCTGAGCAAAACGGTGGGCAGGGCAGAAATCCCATGAGTGAAGATTTCAGAACACCTGGTTTGGCTTATTTTTTTACAAGTAATGCTTTAGTCAAGGGGGGGGTGAAGAGTTCCTCTCATTCAGGGGGACTTCCCCTTCCCCTTCCTCTCCTCTCCCAGTGCACTCCCAAAACCTGCTCAAGAGGGCTTCTCCAACCTACTGCAGTACATTTTGAGGGTTTGCAGGGGAGCAAGCACTATAGTGCCCAAGCACTATAACAGCATTGGATACAATGTGAAGTCTACTATAAACAGCCTATTCTAATGTGAGCCATGTAGAAGCAGTGCAGAGAAATGTCCACAAAAGTCTACGTAGACACAGCTGTGACAGACGCATTCATCTCAGTGAGATAGTAGTTGGCCACGCTACATCCAATGATGTTAATCTAGCTGTCATAATGTTAAATTTATTTCATTTATCATGTGGGGGGGAGATATAAAGGCAGAATCATAGTTCTGCACATTTTACTGTGAATGATGCATCCACTTAGTGCTGCAAATGGGTGATACATAGAAGATTGATAGGCACTTGGAGGGCACATCTATCGAAACCACCATGTGCATTTTGCCATGGGCTTCAGACTGGAACAAAATTCACCATATTCCTCAAAAGGTATTTGGGGAGTTTTTTCAGATGCATCTCAAAAGGAAAACCAAATTTTTTCTGGAGTTAGAAAGGTCTGGTGAATTTGACTGCAATCCGAATCATGCTTACCTGGGAGTAAGTCTCAGGGAATTCACTAGGACTTACATCTGAGTAGACATGGTTAGGCCTGCAGCTTTAGTTTATGTATGCTATTATTGCATGCCGCCCCAATCTCTGAGTGGTGCGAAATTCTAGGGACTTACCCAGGGTTTGGGTTTCCTTTGGAATGAGGTGCAGTAGAGAGTGTCTTTATGATATATGGTTTATTTGCGTGTTCAGACCCAGAAACCTCCCCTCTAAATAAATTCGCACTTGACTCAAATTTTTGGTTTGGTTTTTGGCAGAATTTAGGCCACAACTTTATTGATTACAGAAAGTGACTGGTTGCATAGGCTTTGGTTCGACTAGCTCCCTGCCATGCAGGTAGTGCTGACCCAGGACTCCAGCATAGGTCAGCCAAGGGTGAACACCTGGATAAGCAGAAAGCCAGGAATGGGCTAACTCCGCCACCCAAATGTCCCCCTGGACTCAGGCACGGGTACAACCCCCTCACAGGGGTTTACCAAACCAACAAGTCCCTGGATTCCTTTAACGGAATACCCTACACATAGGGATGGCGAGAGCGTTCTCCCATCCCTATCACCTGAACCAGAGCCTATCTACAACCTTACAAGTTGTGATGATTTGCTACATGGCAGGCAAAACCCAAATGGCAACAGCCAATCAGCCAAGTGGGGAAAATTCCTGTCGTGCCCCTGTCCCAACGACAGACAACACACGACGGCATAGCAAGGTCAAGCACAACAAGCCCTAAAAGTAGGGAGAGGTGGGCGGATGTTTTGAATGCATGCACCAAAAGAGGAATCTCTGGGTCACATGCATGGGCATAAATAGGTCCCTCGAACTGTTTGAACTGTGTCCCATTGGCCAGCTTATACCCAGCTCTGAGGGACCTACCAATCGGGTGTTGTGGCTTACCAGTTGTACCCACCCACAACACAGGGTGTCGGTTGTCCAGGTCTCACCGCAATACGTTCCCTCTTTAAGGGAAGACCTGATTTACACATATATACAATCCAAGCCTATGGTGGAGGGGTTTACATCATTAAGGGTCTTGAACCCCAGCAGAAATCAGGCATGGCTGTGTCTCTCAGCTGCCCAGCCTACAGCCTGGCAGCTTCACTTAACCCAGGCTACCACCTTCACCAGGAATCTAACCTGGCTTATACAGTAATTAGAAGCCTTGATTAAATTATAACACTTGCCAGATCCAGAGGTTAGAGGAGTCTAGCACACATCTTAACATCCCAAACTTATAACAGTGCTATACTGCAAGTTCCAAATTGAACAGCTACATTCATTAACATCAGTTGGAGACCACAAATGGAAAGTAAGGTGGCAAATCAGAGGGACAGCAAAAGATTCAGAATATTTTAAATTATATAAGAGGCAGCTCTGGCAACAACAAAAGGTAAAAATGGTGCTGTGGTACAGATGAAAATTTCATAGCTAGAAATTGACAGTAATTTAGAGCTTGCACAATCCTAGAGTAATTTGGGGACACAGTGTTATTTCCAATATTCCTCAAACAATATGAAAGTGCTGTTCTTTAAAGGAGAATGGCCAAGAAAAATGCAGAGAGACTTTTTCACATCCTTAGCTGTGGGCTGGATAGAATGCCACAAGCTTGCCTAAGATTAAACAGATGGAGGAAGATGGAGGTAAAAAGTGGACCACAAAGTTAATTGGTGGAGGTCGCTAACGAAAACCATTACTTCTTTTATTCGCATCTCAGGGGAATATAGGAAATGAGCTAAGAGGGGCTTACTTGGCTAATACTTCGTGCCTGTGTCCTTGGGAAGCAAATGTCCTGCTGGATATTTCTCTGTAATGGGATGGATTCCAAGCTAGTGGCTAAACAAAAACTGTCCATGTGCACACTCCACGGGGCTGAAATGCCCTCACACCAGCCAGATGGTTATGCTATGATGTAAACATATCCATTGTAGCGCTGCCAGCTTATCAGCATTTTCTTCTAGAAACACCCTGGCCCTAAGCATATTTACATGGATGCGAGCATTTAATTAATCTTGGATAAGAAAAAAAATTGCCTGATACATAGTGAGGCATATATCACTATCAAATCAAGAGAACATGCCAACTTTAGGTGACGTTTTGGGGGAGAATGATATGAAACAGGATTTTGTTCCAAGCATGTGTTTATTTGCATTAATTTATTCAAAACAGTTCTAAGCCACCTTTCTGAGTAGAACTTTCACAAGGTGGCTGCATGATTAAAATTCAAAAATATAAGAGTAATTCAAATGTGTAAAATACAACATAATTTTTATTTTAAAAAGCATCCCTACTGCTGAACGAACTGGTAATACAGTTGTACCTTGGTTTTCGAACAGAATGCATTCTGGAAGTCCGTTCGACTTCTGAAACATTCAGAAACCAAGGCGCAGCTTCCGGTTGACTCCCGATTGTGCAGGCATGCTGGAAATAATAGCAGAAGCCACATCAGATGTTCGGCTTCCATAAAAAGTTCCAAAACCGGAACACTCATTTCTGAGTTTCAATTGTTCGGGAGCCGAAACGTATGAGTACCAAGGCATTCGACAACCAAGGTACAACTGTACTAAAAAAAGCCACTCAGTCCAAAATATAAAAAAAAAATTCTTCAGTTCATTCTTTATTTTTTAAAAAATAGTACACTAAATGATGATGGTGATGATTTGGCCACCTGAAACAAATAGGTCTTCAGTGTTTTCTAAAAAGACTGGAGAGGTCACTGTCTGGAGGTCAGCTGGCAATGAATTCTAGAGCTCTGGCGCCACAATGGAAAAGGTCCTCTCTCCTGCGCTTACCAGTTTAGGACCATATTAGCAAGTTTGTTGGAGATCCTCTTTCTATGGCACATTGGGAATACATGTAGCATTTTGAACCTTTAAAAGATACTTGGTAGAGTGTGGAGACTGGTGCAAAATGCTTCCATGTGAAAGTGCCTGTGGGAATGTGTGAGACTAGCTCTGCCGCTTTGGATAAGGTTGCAGTGATCCTGAGCCAATGTACTGTCAGTTGCCTCTGAATCATGGTAGTTCATCAGCTAAACATGTACCAATGCTATGATGGGAACCCCGGTTGGATCGTGTTCCCGCATTGGAAACTCGTCATAGATGAACTACCAACCATGTGTCACCTTGGGAGCGTTGCCAGGATGAGAGTAATCTAGGGGATGGAGCTAGCCCTTCATTTTTCTACAGGCACCTTCATATTTTCTGTGGCAAACTTCTGAAGAGTTTGCTATATGGTGACAGAAGCTTCTGTGGTGACCTAAAAGTTTGTAACCAATTTGCCATGTAAATTGGTTTAGTCAATCTAAACAGCTTACATTGTCTAACCATTTTTCTTTTATAGATCCAACCACAATCATCTCATGTTGGTCTATAATGTTCAAATAAGCTCTGAAAAGTAGGGGATTCTTATATGGCTGGGCTTCTTCTATGTTTGAATGCATTTTTTAAAGTGATGCTTAAACGGATGTGTTTCCTTTACCTGGAAAGCAGTCAAGTGACAACAACAAAATGACTACAATGTTGTGATGTAGTCCAGGCTACATTTCTAATATCACTTGTGAAAAAGTTCGCAACCTCGGGGCTAGCTGCTTATGCCCGAGCCTGCAAATTGAGGATAAGATGAATACGTTTTACCTTCACTGCTGGGGGCAGTAGGCTTCTGAGTAGCAGTTACCCCCATTGTTCAGCCCGCACACTGAGATCCAGCGCCGAGGGCCTTCTGGTGGTTCCCTCATTGCGAGAAGTGAGGTTACAGGGAACCAGACAGAGGGCCTTCTTGGTAGTGGCGCCTGCCCTGTGGATCGCCCTCCCATCAGATGTCAAGGAAATAAGCAGCTACCTTATTTTTAAAAGACATCTGAAGGCAGCCCTGTTTAGGGAAGTTTTTAATATTTAATGCTGTATTGTTTTTAGCACTCGGTTGGGAGCCGCCCATAGTGGCTGGGGAAACTCAGCCAGATGGGCAGGGTATAAATAAATTATTATTATTATTATTATTATTATTATTATTATTATTATTATTACTATTAACTACAGGAGGGGAAAGTGCTGTTGCTCTCAGGTCCTGCTTGCTGGTTTCCCATCTGGCTGGCCACTGTGAGAACAGGATGCCGGACTAGATGAGCCATTGGCCTGACCCAGCAGGCTCATATGTTCTCATGTTGAACCCAGGGAAGCCACTGCCAGTCAGTATAGTCAATACTTAGCTAGATGAACTGATGGTCTGACTCCATAGAAGGCCGCTTCCTTCTTTCTTTCCTAGAAGGAAAATCATGGAAGGTACACTCTGGAGCTGATGGCCAAGGAGAGTACTTGGATGTGTGATTTGATATATATGCTATTACTCTGTTGTTGTTTAGTCGTTTAGTCGTGTCCGGCTCTTCATGACCCCATGGACCAGAGCACGCCAGGCACTCCTGTCTTCCACTGCCTCCCGCAGTTTGGTCAAACTCATGCTGGTAGCTTCAAGAACACCATCCAACCATCTCGTCCTCTGTCGTCCCCTTCTCTTTGTGCCCTCCATCTTTCCCAGCATCAGGGTCTTTTCCAGGGAGTCTTCTCTTCTCATGA
Organism: Podarcis pityusensis; assembly: GCF_964106645.2. NCBI lineage: Eukaryota > Metazoa > Chordata > Lepidosauria > Squamata > Lacertidae > Podarcis > Podarcis pityusensis. Next base: position 45,429,011 of record NC_138029.1, on the reverse strand, counting down.
GGTGGCCAAAGTATTGGAGTCTCAGCTTCACGATCTGTCCTTCCAGTGAGCACTCAGGGCTGATTTCCTTAAGAATGGATAGGTTTGATCTTCTTGCAGTCCGTGGGACTCTCAAGAGTCTCCTCCAGCACCATAATTCAAAAGCATCAATTCTTTGGCGATCAGCCTTCTTTATGGTCCAGCTCTCACTTCCATACATCACTACTGGGAAAACCATAGCTTTAACTATACGGACCTTTGTTGGCAAGGTGATGTCTCTGCTTTTTAAGATGCTGTCTAGGTTTGTCACTGCCATTTGACGTGTGATCTGATATATATGCTATTACTAGATTCTACTAAACAAGATGGAACGCTTTGCAAACTGCAACACTCTTTTTATTTTCTAGGATTGCTTTATTCTTTCAATTTTTGTCTGTAGCATACTGTGTACAGGATAAAAAAAAAGGATTGAAGGTCACTAACAAGGCTTAATTTATCCACCACCATATTCTTGTCTCTTTAATAAACACACATACTGTCCTGATAAAGATATGCAAATGTTGTGTTGCTGGAGAAATAGATTTTTTGGGGGGGTTGTTTTGTACCTCTAATCTTCATCCCTGCAGGAGGACTACTAATAATAGCTTTGCTCTTTGGAGCTTAATTAAGAAAAAAGTTTAAAATTTTCTTATTGGCATTCATACAATTGAGTGTATTTAGTAAAACTCCATATGTGCACTGACAGAAACGTTCAATGCTGGCAATCCAATCAAAACTAATAAAGAAGGGTTGAATACAGATTTATTTTTTCATCAGAGTGCAGTAGTATTGTGAAGGCATTAACAATCAGTCTTTTTTTTAATTTGTCTTAAGACTATTTCAGTTAAACATGTGTGGTGTGGGCTAGTCATATTAATGAAGGTTACCAAAACAGAATAATACTGATGGGTAAGACATTAATAGCCCATTCAAATTGGTGGCTCTCAAGGTTGCTGGCTAACATGGTTCTTGGTCTTTGTTGTCTCAGTGTAACATTCTATTCCTTTTCTATTCTGATTCTGCCTTCTGCAGCCTCCCAGTTTGGTGTCATTAAAAAAGAAATATTGTCCTACTGCACAGCGCTATGCATGTTTATGTAGGAGTAAGTACCACTGACTTCAACAGGGTTTTCTTCCAAATAAGCTTGCATGGGATTACAATATATGAGTATCATTCAAAATGCTGGTGCTTACTTTAAAGACCTACATGACATGCAGCCCTAGAACCCCTCCTTCATTGCCTGGTGCAGATCCTGTTTCACCTCTGATGAGCCAAAACTCTCTCCAAGCCACCCAACTTTGCCACAGAAAACACCAAAATGCTGCTTTCAATTACAGTATGGTGGATAGAATAAATGGCACCAGTAAGGTAATGAATAATCAAATGAATAATGAATTCTGTGTTTATTTATAATCCCTCTGTCTGTCCCTGTCTATAAAGTATTATTTTTTTTAAAAAAAATGTGCCATCATCTTGTTTAGGAGTTTTAAAAATGGAATGTTGCTACGTTAATGCATGCTGCTGCTGCCCTTTAAATTTCGTCAGAGTCTAGGAAGCTAAAATTGCCCATTTTCCCACTTGCATTTCATGCAAAAAAAAAAAATTCCTCAGGAGACTTCATCAAGGTAGAAAAAGCAGTGCTGTGCAATCATCAATCCTCTCTGTTTATCCCCTGAGTCGGCAGAATCTTCTCAAAGAACAAGTGGAATGATATGCTAATATCACATTAGCTTCTTCATTATGCAGTTTGCTTGATTCTCTTTGATTAATAGGAGTATTGTTAGAAACTGGGGGGAAATTCACTACTCTGTGCTCAGGCAATGAAAACAGAGTTTCTGGAGAAACAGACATCACACATTCATCTTATTTATAGTTGCTAGATTCCCTAAAGATAACGCGCATAATGGATAGGATCAAGTAAACGCTAAAAACTGCCTGAGCCTATATTTTGATCAGAAGTTGAAAATGCAATATGGCTGAGAGGAAAAATAATAGGCAGGCATCTTTCTCCCAACTGCTATGTTAGCTTTGGCAATCGAGGATAAGCTATCCATATGCAAATGGTGAGCGTCTGTCTACTTTTCATTGCTGTCTTTCATCTTAATGCTGAAGAAGCACAAATTAATTACTGTACAGGAATCAAGGGCTGTGATTTAAGTAGCCAAGGGTAAATAATTAATTGATACAAATCTATTATTTCATTTGTTATCTAATTATAAATTTGCAGAGACCACTTCCAATAGGAGGGGAAATAACTATGTCAGCTCCAGGTTTGTTTGTTTGTTTTTGTTTGTTTGTTTGTTTTGCCCTTTTCTGGGGTGTGGAGCTGTGGTTTCAAGGTCTCCCCTGAGCCGCCCTCAGCATATGCTGAGACCTCCATCTCCATGGCAAAGCAGGAGGCCCAAAGCACTCTACAGCCTCTCTCGCAGCCATTGCTTACTAACAGCCATTGCTTTTCACAAAAACCAGTGGGATATTTCTAGAAAAAGAGGTGATGGAACTCACCATGAATGCCTCTCTTGTTCTCTTAGAATGGCAATAGTGCCCACCTGAGAGGTGCCAGAACTGAGTTCCGGTGAGTTCCAGCTGAAAAAAAAACCCTGACAAAAACCCACATAGAATCATAGAGTTGGAAGGGACCACAAGGGTCATCTAGTCCAACCCCCTACCTTGCTCAGACCCACAACCCTGAAATTCAGAGTCTCATGCTCTACCGACTGAACTACCTAGGCACATTGCATAAAATGGCACATAAAATGCCACATGTAAGGTTATGATACTGGAAACACATTAGGAAGAAGATCCAAAACGAAAGCAAGCTCACCCAAAGGAGCAAAATCTCTCCTAAAATTCAGGGAAGAATATTTAAATATCTGTCATTAGTAGCTATCCATGCATAGGTCAAATAATCTTCATGTTACACCCATCTATTCTCATGATATTTGATATGCTTTATGAAAAGACCACAATGAGATGATAAATTTAATAGAATCTGGGAAATGTGAGTAGGTAAAGAATTAATTAAGAACAAAATCGTAGGTGGGTTCATTAATTTTTATGATATCAAGGACAAAAGTGTTGCTGCTTATTTAAATCATTTGATAATTGCTGAATAAATGATTTTGCAGCTATTTTGTATCTGACTGCTGGAAGGTAAACTGTGGAGAGTAAACAATCTAGTGAGTCTTGCTGCCATAGTTATTTCCATTAAATGTGTTATTTTCTTATCTCTGCTCACATGAGATAGCTCTGCAAATTGGGTGAATGGCTATTAAAATAGCAAAAGCAGTTCAGTGGAAGAAAGTGTGAAGCAATGCATACTGAGGCAAATCAATAAATAAATCCTAACCCCACAAACACATTGATGGGGTTTATACTGGTTGTTACTAACCAGGAAAGGGATCTTAGGGTTGTGGCAATAGAGGAAGACTCCATGTTAGGTATCAAAAAGAAAATTCCCATTATCATCATGTAGTTATACAAATCTGTGGTGTAACCACAATTGAAATACTGTGCCTCAGTTTTGGTTACCACATGTCAAACAGGATTTTATAGAACTGCAATAGGTGAATCACAATGATCAAAGCAACTCCCCTACAAGGAAAGGTTAGTGTTTGGGGCTGTTTAGTTTCTGAGAGGGATGTTGATAAAGGGAACGTGATATAGCTGTACAAAATTATCCCTGGCTTCTAAAAGTGGATTGATTTCTCCCCAGTCATAGCACTAGGATCCGAGGTTATTTAGTGAAGGTAAAAGGTAAAAGAGAGCTGGACCATAAAGAAGGCTGATCGCCGAAGAATTGATGCTTTTGAATTATGGTGCTGGAGGAGACTCTTGAGAGTCCCATGGACTGCAAGAAGATCAAACCTATCCATTCTTAAGGAAATCATCCCTGAGTGCTCACTGGAAGGACAGATCGTGAAGCTGAGACTCCAATACTATGGCCACCTCATGAGAAGAGAAGACTCCCTGGAAAAGACCCTGATGTTGGGAAAGATTGAGGGCACAAGGAGAAGGGGACAACAGAGGACAAGATGGTTGGACAGTGTTGTTGAAGCTACCAGCATGAGTTTGACCAAACTGTGGGAGGCAGTGGAAGACAGGAGTGCCTGGCGTGCTCTGGTCCATGGGGTCACGAAGAGTCGGACACGATTAAACAACTAAACAACAACAACAACAAAAAGGTAAAAGACCCCTGGATGGTTAAGTCCAGTCAAAGGCGACTATGGGGTTGCGGTGCTCATCTCACTTTCAGGCTGAGGGAGCCGGTGTTTGTCCACAGACAACTTTCTGGGTCATGTGGCCAGCATGACTAAACCGCTTCTGGCAGAACACCGTGACGGAAGCCAGAGTGCATGGAAACACCACTTACCTTCCTGCCACAGCAGTACCTATTTATCTACTTGCACTAGCGAGCTTTCAAACTGCTAGGTTGGCAGGAGCTGGGACAGAGCAAAGGCAGCTCACTCCGTTGCGGGGATTCGAACCGCCAACCTTCCAATCGGCAAGCCCAAGAGGCTCAGTAGTTTAGACCACAGCACCACCCTTGTCCCTATTTAGTGAAGGTGAATGGTGGAGATTCAGGATAGATAAAAGGCAGTACTTATTCAAAACAGTGCATAATTAAACTCTCCCTCACACACATACATATTAATGTGTGCGCACACTCTTGCACGCACACACACACAGAGAGGGGGGTGGTGTTGGGTTTGGAACTTAACAGGTTAAGAAGTTCCCATGATGCCTCAACATTCTGACGTCAGCTTTCGAAGCTGGGAGGAGCTGGGAGGAGTTTCGTTTCTGTTCCTCTCTGATTCTCTGAGGGAAGAGGTCGCAGTTTTTAGTCATGGCTGCGGTGAGCCCAGGAGATTCCTGGGGAATGTCGGAATAAAGAAACTGTAAATAGACAAACCTGGTCTCTGTGTATGTTTGTCTGAAGCTAAGTGAAGCTACGTGACAGTTTTCGCTGCTGTGCTAACTCTGCTGAGGCGTGACTGGAGAGCTACTGGAGAGGGGCACAGGTTATGGACCCTTAATCACCGATTGTAAAACTGTCACTGGAGTGCCGGAATGCGTTTGAAGTTGCGGCAGGAGGTGGTGAGATTTTTGCCTGGTGTTAAGAGGCAAAGGAGAGCTGCGGAGCTGAGAGCAGCAAGAAATCGTTTCTCCACGGATGGGTGCCGGAGGAGCTTGTGATCTGTGAGTACAGCTTGGGGCCCCTTGGGAGAACGGAAGACGATGGCAGGCAGCCAGGTCTTGGAGGACATTGCGTTTCAAGGCTCACTCTAAGAAGTTGGGCAAGGGCGTAAAGTCAGCAAGGGCTGCCTGGGATGTGCTGTGAAGCTTCAGCAGGAGGCCAGAGCCCTGGAGAAAGTATTGAGAAAAGCCTAAAGATGGCTGGTGCCCCTGTTCCTGATGTTTTAGCCTCAAGGAGTGCTAGTGAGCAGATCGGGGGGGCGAAGGATTCCAAAGGCAAGTGTAAAGGCTTGTCCACTGTGCGTGCTGGAGTGGAATGTCAACAAAGCAGGTTCCCAGAAAGCCGCAGTGGGAGCCAGGCCAGAGGGGGCGGAGCTGGCAAGGAGTGCTTTTCCGGAAGAAGGAGAAGGAGGCCAGCTGGGAGGAGCCCCGGGCAGTGTTTTTCCACTGGAGTTCGTCGTTGCTGCCCATGGAGAGCGGAGACAGCTGGGCAGGAAGGTCCCAAGGTCAACCAGCTGAGTTCTCATGGGAACCAGTCTCGGAGAGGAGGCCAGCGTGGGAACGCAAGGGAAAGACGTGGCTCAGACGCTGGGGAGGGTTGTTTTCTTATCACTGCTTCTATGGCAACTGTGAAGAACAACTCCAGCCAGGACACGGTGACACGCTGGGTTTTGAATACTGCTGTTGGTCGTCACCTGCTAAGCGAGCCTGCTGGCGAAATGCGGAACTGCAGGGCTGTTTCAACAGGACACAACTGTGATGTTAGCAGACGGAATGAGAAAGTCGGTTTCTGATGTGGCTAACATGTCTTTTTCTCCTTTACAGGAGGAGCTAGAGGTCTACGTTGTGCCGGGACTGATTGTTGTTTGTTATCTGTATCAGCTCTAATGCGAAATTTGCTTTGAAAATGACACCTGTTCCATTTTCAGAGGGGGGAAACAAGTGGCCAACGTGAAAAGGGGGCAGAACAATCTCTTTGTTCTGGAGTCACCTCTGGAGGGTGGTGGGAATGCTGGAAAAGCACAGGCGCAGTGTGCTAAGGTTCCCAGTCATGTGCAAAAGTTGCACAGGTGCACAAAAGGGTATAAACTCCGGAAATGTGGGAGGTCCCTAGGGTGCAGGGCATGCAAGGGTGCACAGGTACATGGTTTTCCCGGGTTTGGGAGGGTAGCCAAAGAGCCCTTTGAGCTCTTTGGGGCAGGTGGTCCAAAGGTTCAGGAAATGATCTTCTGTGGATATGATCCTGCAACCAATGGGTGGAAGTTTGCATACCCAGAGGGTGATCAAACCAAGCTGCTGGTCAGTAAGCAGGCTGAGTTCTGTGAACAGGGTGGGTGTTCAAGACTCAGGGATAGTTCTGATTTTCTCTCAGAATGTCTGTCTGATTCTGAGGAGGAAAGGGAGGCAGAGGCTGATCCCGGTGATGGGGACCAGGTCCAGGATCAGGGTTCAGAGCAGGTCTGGGCATCTCCAAAGGTTGTGAAAGGAGTGTCCAGGTGTGAGGCTTCATCTCCGGTTAGCGTAATGGAGAAAGCTCACAAACAGGGTGTCAAGTCAGAGGGGGAAGGATCTGACGGAGAAGACACAACTGCTGGCCCAAATGGGTCAGTAGGGTATCAGGTCACAAGTGCGTGGAAAAGTGTCGCACAGTGTGATTCTGGGAGTGGTGAAGGGGTTCAACAGGTGCCTGGGAAAGATGCCGGGAAGTGGCATAAGGCAAAGGGGAAGGTGTTGAACTCAAAAAAGGTCTTGTCAGAATGGTTCGGCAAGAGGGGGTGTTGGGTTTGGAACTTAACAGGTTAAGAAGTTCCCATGATGCCTCAACATTCTGACGTCAGCTTTCGAAGCTGGGAGGAGCTGGGAGGAGTTTCGTTTCTGTTCCTCTCTGATTCTCTGAGGGAAGAGGTCGCAGTTTTTAGTCATGGCTGCGGTGAGCCCAGGAGATTCCTGGGGAATGTCGGAATAAAGAAACTGTAAATAGACAAACCTGGTCTCTGTGTATGTTTGTCTGAAGCTAAGTGAAGCTACGTGACAGTTTTCGCTGCTGTGCTAACTCTGCTGAGGCGTGACTGGAGAGCTACTGGAGACGGAGCTGAGTGGCGCAGCTCGGAGGAAGCGCGCCGGGCATAAAGAGCTAATTGTGGATCGTAAATCAATTAGCGGGGGTCACGCCAAACCACTAAATCAATTCCAGAGGTGGGACATGCAGAGAGTGTCATTGTTGTGTGTCTTGCATGCACACACATAATTTTGCACAGGCATTTGTGTGTGTGCATGCACACACACAAACACAGAGAGAAATGGATAAGTGAGGAGGATGGCAATCTCTGCATAGCTATTTCCCCATTTAAACCACACATCCAGCTCACCAAACAGCTGTTTGGTGGGCTGGGGATGCAGTTTTAATGGATGCAGGAAAAGATAGGTGGGGTTTTGCAGGGCTTGGTAGGCTACAGGGCCTGTCTGTGGGTTGCAGAAACTGTTCCAGAACACTTTCCTACAAGCTACACATAATTCATGACAAAGTGATTAATGTCAATATATGACAACTAGGCAGTGTTTAAAAGGAAGTTGGTTTTCACAGTTCATGTAACAATGCATTTGTGAAAAATAAATGTCTTTTCAGGAAAGAGATCCCTTTGGGGACAAAAATATTTTAAAAAACCACCACTGTTTACATTGTAGCATCAATGTGATGCTCACTGGTGAAGCAGTAAAAGAGTAAATTGAGCATTCAAGATTTTGAAGCAATCCAAACTGTAAGGTGTGAAAAACTCTATACTTCTTTAAATCTGCTTCTTTTTTTATCAAAATGTAAATGCTTGAAAACAACTGCTTGGAATTGCATTCCGCTCTGGAGTCTCTGTTTTAGAATTGTGCCGCTATGTTTAGTAATATACAATTAAGAAATAACAACTTGACAGTGAAGGAAAGTACTGGTTATTAATTTAACCTTTGCACAGTACAAAACAGTCACAATGTTTTCCTTAATTTTAATCTCCATCCAAACAAGCATCCTACGAAATTCCTTGTAGGTGAGATATTAATACGTTTTCCAGCATAACATAGATGTAAATTAAATTGAATGTTCCCCTGGCGACGGGAAGGGTGAGGTGGTGAAATGGTGGAACAAATGGACACAACAACCTACTGGAATGGAAAACTGGCCATGACTTTATTGATTACAGATGTAGGTAGGCTCTGGCTTAAGCACTGGGTGTGTATCCTGCATCAGCCTTCTGCCTGATGGCTGAAGTTTTCAACAGGCCCCTTTTCTGGCGTACTCTGAGATATTACACCTGCTCGAGGGCGGGACTGATGCACCAACTCACCACACTGCTGGAAATAGACTAAGGGTTCACGCAGTGCTCTGCCGACTGCATTGTCAGCTACAGGTGCAGCTGACCTAAATATTCCAGAAGCAGACCAGACTAAAGACTTGTTCAATCAGGTCTGCTGCCAAGGCCCTCCCCCCCCCCCATGGCCTCTATTGGCCATTTCAAATTTAAACTCTAAGCGGGCAAATATTGTTATTTGCCATGAGACCGAAACAAACAGCCAGCCATGAGGACAGGGCGGGGGGGTTGCCCTGGAGAGCCAGCTATCACCCAAACCCAAATTCTGGGTGAGCAACCTTTCTGCTAACTTTATAACATTTCCTCCCTGTGCTCTGTTGCCTTTATATTTGCCTCTTTCAAATTGGAAGCTCCACCTCCTTGATTATGAAGCACTAAGGCAGTGGGTACATTGAGGGCACTACATAAATAAGAGACGGGTAAGACTCCTATCTTAGCTATCCAGAGGATATTCGGCATGACACAGCAAGGTAGCAGGAATGTGGGGGGGAGAGAGGCAGGAGGGAGGCATAAAAAAAGAGAAAAGGGTGTCCCTTTTCTTATTCTGTTCCTTATTTGTCCATCCACTTTTCCTCCCTTGCTTTCTGAAGCTGCCCCATTGCTTTCCTTTTCCTGCAGATACCCTTGCCCTCTTCTCCTCACACAAACTCACATTAACCAAAGATCAGGATATAGCATACCAATTAAAAAGCATTTTACTGACATGCTGAGTTGCTCAGTGTGAGTGTATCTTAATATTCTTCCAATGCGACTACACCATAACACAGGCACATAAGGTGATCTTTGACATTTTGTATCTCTCCATTTACATAATGTGTCCATAATAATGCATTCTATCAAAACAAACATCTATCACGGTGGTCTTGTGATGCTTTGTGAATTCACACGCCTCCATGTGCATGTTTCTGCTCATGTGGGTCTTGTCTGCATAATATTATGTATTTGAGGCTTTACCCATATAGCCAACAGCAGGCTGGGGGAGAGATTTTTGATGGAAGGGATGCTTAGGAAAGAGTAGAGTATTTTACCTGGGCCATTTTGGGGGGTGAATCTGCAAGCATTGTAAACGCAATGGCCCTTGAAGCTGTAGAGCGGGATAGAAGCAAACTTTGGTCAGGAAGACGCTTACTTGTAGCTTAAAAACAGGCCCAAATGTCTGCAGAAATGTCTCTGTCTGCCTGAACTCTGCTGGATTGTGAGAAACAGAAGGGTTGGCAATGCCTGAGTCGAGCTGAGGTCATATCCCTATGCAAAGAAGATACAAGGTGTGAAACTCCCCACAGCCAGCAGTGCTGGGCAACCCTGTGCTGGAACATGAGATCATGACCTCAGTGCTAAAACTCATTTTGCTTTAATTTTATTTATTCTTTCTTGGCTCCAAGTTCTGCTTGTTTGGATGCCCTTGGAGCCCTGTTCCCTCCCGCCCTTTGCTTGGAGATAACAACAGGTTTCCTGATTTGAGCTTGTCCCTTCTTCAGTTTTTGGAACTTCTCTTAGCAGTTTACTCTGAGCCTGCATTTGGGGGCCTGGATGTTTGGCTCATGAACAGTTTTGAACAGATTCAGTTTTTAGAAGGTTGTTTTCCTTTCACTTTGATTTTACCATCTGTTTATTCCTTTGTGAGATTAAAACTCCACTATTTCAATTATAAACATTTCCCCTCTATTTTTACCTGAACTATTTCCCATTTGGAAATGCACTCTCTTTAACAATATTGATACGCCTTTCAGTGACTCTTGAAAGTGAAGGCTTCTCACAAATTTTTCCAAATCTGTGATAATTAAAAGGTGAGCATTAGGCTACCTTTGGACTGTGTATTACTGACAGTAATATATTCATATTAACTAAGCAATCTCAGTATCTCACTGTTGAAAAGTCACAAAGAAATCGTTATTATTGGTGGAGTGACACAATCAATAACCTTTTTTGATTATCATTTTCCCACCCAAATTTTAAATAATATGCTGTATAATGGAATAACACATTATTTAGGATATGAGAGGATGCCATACTCTGTTGCCACATACATTCCCTGAATGTTTCCATTTTTCAGCAGAATGACAGTTTGATAAATGTGTTTGCATGATGTTGTTCTTCATGTTCCTGACTAGTGATAATGAGGCTCTGTTCAGGCCTTCACACTTACCTCTGAATGTTTTTGGAAAAGCTGCTGTATAAAATGACTTCAGACAAGATCATTATTAAATACTTACATTATTAAATACCAAACCAGTTTAAACTGCCAGGGTTTAAATCATAGAATCATAGAATCATAGAGTTGGAAGAGACCACAAGGGCCATCGAGTCCAACCCCCTGCCAAGCAGGAAACACCATCAGAGCACTCCTGACATATGGTTGTCAAGCCTCTGCTTAAAGACCTCCAAAGAAGGAGACTCCACCACACTCCTTGGCAGCAAATTCCACTGTCGAACAGCTCTTACTGTCAGGAAGTTCTTCCTAATGTTTAGGTGGAATCTTCTTTCTTGTAGTTTGGATCCATTGCTCCGTGTCCGCTTCTCTGGAGCAGCAGAAAACAACCTTTCTCCCTCCTCTATGTGACATCCTTTTATATATTTGAACATGGCTATCATATCACCCCTTAACCTCCTCTTCTCCAGGCTAAACATGCCCAGCTCCCTTAGCCGTTCCTCATAAGGCATCGTTTCCAGGCCTTTGACCATTTTGGTTGCCCTCCTCTGGACACGTTCCAGTTTGTCAGTGTCCTTCTTGAACTGTGGTGCCCAGAACTGGACACAGTACTCCAAGTGAGGTCTGACCAGAGCAGAATACAGTGGCACTATTACTTCCCTTGATCTAGATGCTATACTCCTGTCAAGGTTGTTTTGAAGTGTGATCCTGTCCTCTGGGGTGTTAGCCACCCCTCCCAGTTTGGTGTCATCTGCAAATTTGATCAGGATGCCCTTGAGTCCATCATCCAAGTCGTTGATAAAGATGTTGAATAAGACCGGGCCCAAGACAGAACCCTGTGGCACCCCACTAGTCACTCTTCTCCAGGATGAAGAGGAACCATTGATGAGCACCCTTTGGGTTCGGTCAGTCAGCCAGTTACAAATCCACTGAGTGGTAGCATAGTCAAGTCCACATTTTACCAGCTTCTTTACAAGAATATCATGGGGCACCTTGTCGAATGCCTTGCTGAAATCAAGGTAGGCTACATCCACTGCATTCCCTTCATCTACCAGGCTTGTAATTCTGTCAAAAAACGAGATCAGGTTAGTCTGACATGACTTATTTTTCAGAAATCCATGCTGACTATTGGTGATCACAGCATTCCTTTCTAGGTGCTCACAGACTGTTTGCTTAATGATCTGCTCCAGAATCTTCCCTGGTATTGATGTCAGACTGACTGGGCGGTAATTATTTGGGTCCTCTCTTTTCCCCTTTTTGAAAATAGGGACAACATTTGCCCTCCTCCAGTCTGCCGGGACTTCGCCTGTTCTCCAGGAATTCTCAAAGATTATTTCGGAGGAAGATTGAGGGGAGCAAAACTAGTTCAGTCGCACTGGGAGCAGAGTTTCAGGGGGTGCCATACGGAGCTCTGCAACTCTTACACAGAATGAAAGGTGAGAGACGGGGGAGAATTTGGCTGTCGCACAGGGTGCCACTGAAATTTGAGACCCCAAGGTCCGCCACTGATCAGTTGAGTTCCAAGGAATTCCCATTAGACTGTTGTAGAGAAATCAGCTAAGAGTCTTTGGGACAACCTTAAAGACTAACAAGCTTTTGTGGCCAACAGTCTATATCAGGGGTGTCAAACTCAAATTCATCGGGGGCCGCATCAGCAGTTTGGTCACCCTCAAAGGGCCGGTTGTATCTGTAGGACTATGTGTCCACTCCTTATCATAAATTATTGTCACTGCATTCAATTATTACTGTCGAAGTTCCACTGGGATTTATTTAAGTGTTTGCTCCGGAGGAAGCGGTTTGCAGATCGTGGCCCTAATGCAATTCCCAGCTAGTTTCCCCATCCCAATTTAATTATCCTTATGGGATTTTTATGATTACCAGGAGCTTTCCTCGCCTTGCAACTGCCTCTCTGCAAAAAGTTAACACGTGCCTTGGGAAGAACGAGACTTCTTTAGAAACCAGTGCGCTTTTTCGCGTGATTGCCGCTGGTGCCAACCGGGGAGGCGCGGAGAGAGGAACCTATAACCTGACATCTCTTTCACCGCAACAACCGCTTTTCGGAGAAAGATCTGCAGAGCGAGCCGCTGAGTATTTGAGATCAGGGTCAGGCCGGTGCGAATCCGGCGCTCTGATCCCCCGAGCCCGGCTGGCGCGGCAAAACGCCACCCCCCGAAATGTAGCGCAGAACTGAATGGAAAAGTCCTCTGTCGCCTCGCCATTGGCTAGCAGGAACGGTCGCGGCTTGCTATTGGGCAGCGTGAAGGGGAGAGCCCTCCTTTAGGAATGTACTATGGCTTGTCTGGCATTTTTCTCTCCGGGGGGGGAGGAAGGGGGCGGCGCAGTGCCTCCTTTCCCGCTTTGCTGCTCATAGCCGGACTGGACTCCCGTGCGCTTCGCCTTCTGCGCACTAAAGCGAAGAGGCGGCACTGCGGCAGCCAAATTTCGTGCGGAGGGAAAGCCCAGCCTTGTTTGCACAACCTCGAGCCAGTCAGTCACGTGAAAGCGTCAGCCCGCCCCCGGGGCCAGCCTCCTTTTCTCTGAATGTGCGGTGCTCCCACCCCCACCCCGCCCTGGTTTTTCCCTCAATGAATACACACAAGCTTTCTCCTTAAAAAAAAAAAAAAGCGAGAATAAAAGGTGAAGGCTGGTGACCGGCAGCGGCTACACGGGCCACATGACGAGGTCTGGCGGGCCAGATTCGGCCCGCGTACCTTGTGTTTGACACCCGTGGTCTATATCATCAGATGCATGAACTGTGCAGTCACTGAGAATAAACCACTTTAGGAGAAGTGATGTAAAGGAGACATCCTTTAAAATCTGCCTGGAAATGCAAACATAAAAATATAATAAATCAAAGTATTGATGAGGCAGACTGAGGGCTACATGCTGCCTTCATCCAGTGTTGTTGTTTTTTAATCCCCCTGTTACATGGAGGTGGCCATGATTTTCTCTCTTGCTACAGTTCCCCCTGAGAGCAATGGACTGTCCTCAAATCCTGTCCCTGCCAGGGGGACTTGCTCTATTCTATTCAAAGCACGCAGCAGAAAGAAGCTCACATGTCAGCTGCACCAGCCTGTGAGCAGCAGGACAACTTCTGGAGCTTTGTAAAATAATAATGAAAAAGTAATGTACAGCATTGCTGCTCTCAAGTCACCTCACGATGAGATCTTCTGTGGGTTCTAAAGAGGACTGAAAGGAATTGTGAGTCAATCCAGGTCATGTTCCACCTGGATCAAAGTAGGCGAGTCTGATGGGGAATCCAGGTTTTGCAGATTTTTCCTCCATCCCTGGGTGACACTAAAACTGGATCAAGGTGAAAAAGTATGGTTGGAATTGATCCGAGTGGATAAACTCTGAATCATTGTCAATAATCACATTGTGCAAATGAGGTAGGGGGAGTGCTGTGGCACTTAGCTGCCGCTTGCAGGCTTCTCACCGACATCTGATTGGCCACTGTGAGAACAGGATGCTGGACTAATGGGCCATTGGCCTGATCCTGCAACCCCCTCTTATGTACCAGCATTACCAGCACTTGTTTGCTTTGCTTTGGCTTTCACTGTGAACTTTCCTAACCCCCCCCCCCCACACACACACAATAACCAAATCATAAGCAGCAAAACAGAGGCAGAGCATCTTCCAGAGATGGCTGTACTTTCTGTGGTTGAATTGTTCTAAGTTTGGCCTTCTGCCTCAAGAGCAATCCCTGGGGTGCTCTAATTGCTAAGAAATGTGTTGCTTGTTGTCTTCTTACTTAAGAATGCGGTTTGCCTTACTCTTTCATCGCTCATTAGGACTCAGAAGCAGACATTTAACAGCACAATTATCACTCCTCATTCACAAAGCATTTAATGGCTCTCCGTGCAGCCTCTGTGCTCTGATTAAAGGGGCGCTTTGGTGCACCTTTGCGCAGCCTACATGGGCCATTATGCAGCTGTGCTTCTTAAACAAACCTCTGACTCTGGGAGATGAAGGACTTGTTCAGTGCTGTTCTACCCTGAACAAAATTCGTTCAGCTGCTTTGGAAGGATTGGAATTGCAACAGCATGCTGTAAGAAGTCTTGGGATTCAAACCGGCTATAAAACCTTCTTGGAGGAAGATGGAAAATATAGCCAAACCAAAAGATACCTATGGCAGGAAGTGGCCACAATGCCTGCTCCTCATCTCAGCTGTGCTTGTACACTCTTCAGGTACCCACTGTCTTCCACTCTCCTCATTCTGCCCTTTCTTTGTGCCCCTCAAAAGCTCCAGGTCTGTACCTAGAACAACATTTCAACAGGCCTGTTGAAGCAGGCCTGACAGCAGCCTCTCTTGACCCTCACTGAACACCCAGACCTTCTGGTGAGCAGGAAGGGAACATCACTGTGCAATGACACCACACCTCGCTGCTACATTTCCTTCTTGCTCTGTCCCTAACATTGCCACAGCAACCGGAAAGTGGCAGCATTGGCTGATGGCAAGTGGCCCCTAAAATAATCTTTTTGGGCCCTTGTTCGGGTGGTCCTGCCAAAGGACAAGAGATGGGTGGCTACGAAACAGAGGTCCATTTCACTGGTGGCTTCCTGTTTGTGGAATGTCCTCCAACAGTGAGAGGGAAGAAAGGGGGGGAAGGGGAGGGGAAGTTGCTCCTTCCCCCTTCTCTCTATTGTCACTCATGCTGGGCAGGGCTCCTACTCAGCTCCACCAACAATGATACAATTGCCATTTTGGGCCGGCCAAGCTCAAATACAGGAAAAAAGGCATCCTGATTGATGTCCAAATAGGACAGGAGACACTTTTGTTCAAAAAGAGGGCAATCACATTTTTCTAGGAATGACCTTACACATAAGTTACCTTGCCATAAGATGAAATTTAAGTAGCAAGCCCCACCAGCAGAAGCTTGTGCGTGGGTGCTTCCTTCCTTTCTCCCTGTAAACCCCAAATTCTTAGGAGAACCCCTGGAACAGCAGGGAGGGGAGGAGAACAGCAATCACTCCACCAAGCAAGCAGAACTGCTGGTGTGACACAGGAATCTGCATGGAGCTATGCTGAATCCCTCCCATAGTCTTTCCCACTATGGTGAGATGTATTTCTGTTTAACATATATTAATTATTTTAATTTTTCGTGTATAAGACACATAAATTAGCCCTTGTGCATTATATGCAAATTGCCACTCCTTTCTGCCCTCTTTTCTGATGCTTCATTTTCTCATTTTTAGGCAATGCCCCCCCCCCCCATATAAGACATATCCTATACAGTGGTACCTTGAGTTACAAACGCCTCAGGTTACAAACGCTTCAGGTTACAAACTTCGCTAACCTGGAATAGTTACCTCAAGTTGAGAACTTTGCCCCAGGATGAGAACAGAAATCGTGTGCCGGAGGCGCTCCAACAGCAAGAGGCCCCATTAGTGAAAGCACGCCTCTAGTTAAGAACAGTTTCAGCTTAAGAACAGACCTCTGGAACAAATTAAGTTTGTAACTAGAGGTACCACTGTAATATGATCCTGCTGCACATACAACGTGGCTCACCCCCATGGCGGAAGGCATGCATTTAGACCTACCCAGCACAACATTAATCGTATCAATCCTACCAAGAGTCATTTCCTCTTCCCATTTTTATTCTCATCAGCTTTTCATAAGCAGCGGCAGCTGTGGGGGTAATGAACTAGCCTGCTTTGCCCTGTCAAGCAAACCATTCAAAAAGCCCAACTACTTCTAACTGCTGAGTTCTGATACATGCAACAGTGCCTCACAGCTTGGTTTCCATGTTCCCTGGGATTTTGTTAGAAGTATAATTCATCAGCAGTGCAAATCTGGCCTGTAAATCGGCAAGACAATGAGCATATGCAGGATTACATGAGGACAGATGCATTTCTTATTTTTATTTGGCATGGTTTTTTTAAAAAGATAAAAATTATACTGTAATGACCTATGACTAGGTAAAGGTACCCCTGACCATTAGGTCCAGGCGTGGACGACTCTGGGGTTGCAGCGCTCATTGGCTGAGGGAGCTGGCGTACAGCTTCCGGGTCACATGGCCAGCATGACTAAGCCGCTTCTGGAGGACCAGAGCAGCGCACGGAAATGCTGTTTACCTTCCCACCGGAGCAGTACCTATTTATCTACGTGTACTTTGACGTGCTTTCAAACTGCTAGGTGGGCAGGAAATGACCTATGACTAGGACATTAATAAAAGGTCTGTCGTGTGGGCAGGTGGGTAGGTGGGTGGTGCTGTGGTCTAAACCACTGAGCCTCTTGGACTTGCCAATCAGAAGGTCAGCAGTTCAAATCCCTGTGACAGGGTGAGCTCCCATTGCTCTGTCCCAGCTCCTGCCAACCTAGCAGTTCAAAAGCACACCAGTGCAAGTATGTAAATAAATAAGTTAAGTACTGTTGTGGTGGGAAGGTAAATTGAGTTTCCATGAGCCCTGGCATCTGTCATGGTGTCCTGTTGTGCCAGAAGTGGTTTAGTCCTGCTGGCCGCATGACCCAGAAAGCTGTCTGTGGACAAACACCGGCTCCCTTGGCCTGAAAGCGAGATGAGCTCCCCAACCCCATAGTTGCCTTTGACTGGACTTAACTGTTTAGGGCTCCTTTACCTTTTCCCATTATACATACACAATGGACCTTTGCAAAAAGAGAATCTGTAGAGGGACTAGTGTGAGAAAGTGATTCTGTTTGGTACAGGATATTATTAATCAAGATAGCACTTTTTGCTGTAGCAAATGCTATACAATTTTCAACTCAAATTTCATCCCATTTCATCAGAGCAGCTCTGTGAGCTAGATTAGGATGGCAGGGAGCGGATGACTTCTCCACAACACTCCAGTGAGCTTCACAGCTGTGCAGGCATTTGCACCTGGGCAAGGCAGTGAAGAGCCAATGTTCAGATCAGTAGCAGACAGAGATGGTGTGGCAGCAGTGCTCACCTGATCTCTGGTCAGCCTTATCACTGCTGCTTCCTGGGAGGTAGGGGGGCAGACTGTATTTAGTGAAAATGTCCCGGTGGAGCTATCCCGGTGCTCCCCCTGCTGGATATGCACTGTGCCAAACTCATGGAATGAGTTAAGATGAGCACCCTTAGGTACATTTGAGGGTAATGGATGCTTCCTGAGGCTTGCCACTTAGGGCTAAGGGACCCATGGGCAAAATACACAATGCTAATCTTGGTTACCTGAGTGGAGTTGTGGGCCCTTGGTAGGAGGATATTAGGATATAGGGTTCCTTATGCACCTGAATGATGAAGCTTAAATGGAAGAGCAGGGATAATTTCTGCCATTTTCATTCAGCAGGAGCTTTTCTCACCTGATATACATAAGCCTGAATCGGATAGCTTCCTGCACTGCCACCATGCTCTGCAAAACTTTATTGTAAATTAACAAAATGTGGCCAGCTATTTGTGCATTGCCTCACTGTTCCCAGCTTGGTTTCACATCATAACTCATGTAAATAACCTAGATTCCAATATGCAAAAGCCATTGATCGCTGCCAATTTTATAATGATTTTTGTTATTGCGCTAATTGTATCTCCCTCAATTTCCCTCTGTATAAAAACATTCACGGTTGTTTGTTGTTAGCTTCATCTGTTTGGTAAATAATGAGCCTGGAGTTAATTGTTTTTAGGTTGTTATTCCTTTCTTTAATTACCATTGTTGTTTTATTGTGTCGGGTAACCTTTTGTCTTATATTTTATATTGATCTGCTGTCATGTGCTGGATGTGCACTTTGTGTTGCTGCTGAAGCTATAATAAAGAAAACACAAAGAGAGAGAAAAGGTTGCAGTTGCAATTGCCACATGGAGGCCCACTTGCAACAGTCTCTGCGTGAAAGCTGCTATGGCCATAACATGTAGACAGGCTCACAGCATAGCTTGGCCCATCATGAGAGATCCCGTGACACCACCAGTCATTTCCAAGGATGAGAGGCTTCACATATCCGGATGATCTGCTTGACAAGCTGTTTTATGTGGTATGGCTGCCATGTGCAATACGTATCACATGGAATCCGATGCTGGAGACCTCCAAAAGATAACAATGCTATGAGACTGGCAATTATACAAATTATTGGAGTGATCAATGGCTATTTGACATGACTGATGTATATTGCCTCCAGAATCAGAGAGGTCATGCCTAGCCTGAATGCCAGTCACTGGGGAACAGCAGTGGGATATTGCTGTGGAATGCCCTTCCCTCTGCCATATGTGAAGAAGTAACAGTTGCTTCAGACATCTTGTGAAGGCTTTCCCTGACCTATAGGAATGGGGCCCTGTTTTACATGTTAGAAATTTCTGACTTTCTGTTTTATTCATTTTTCTTTTTGGGATTGTTGTTGTTTTACCACTGGTTTATTGGTTTTAGGTTGTATTTTCGTGCTTGCTTTGATGACATGTTGTTTGTTTTTTAGACTGTCAGAGATTTTTGACATATTAAGACTTTTAAATAAAATAATATGAATGTCCTGCTTGTGGGATCATGTAACCAGCCCTTGGTCTGATCCAACCGAACTTTTCAACTGCCGTAAGGTAAAGGTAAAAGGTTCCCTGGACAGTTAAGTCCAGTCGAATTTGACTGTGGGGTGTGGCGGTCATCTCCGCTTTCAGGCTGAGGGAGCCAGCAATTGTCCGCTAACAGCTTTCCAATGTGACCAGCATGACTAAACCACTTCTGGCACAACAGAACACCATGATGAGTGCTAGAGCGCACGGAAACAATGTTTACCTTCCTGCCACAACACTATCTACTTGCGCTGGTATGTTTTTGAACTGCTAGATTGGCAGGAGCTGGGACAGAGCAATGGGAGCTCACACCATTGCACAGATTTGAACTACCAACTTTATGATCGGCAAGCCCAAGGTTCTCAGTGGTTTAGACCACAGCGCCACCCGCATCCCATTGTGCCTGACCAGTCTACAATCTCTAGGACTGCTTGCCTGTCAGGCTGACATTGCCAGAATGTATCCACAGCCCCACTTTGTGCTTTCCACACTGCCAACCTTGTCCTTTAAAGCAGAGCTTTCAAGGTTTCATCATCCTGTACTTTAAATAAAGGTAAGTCTTTTGTTTGCTCTTATCTGAACACGAGTTGCGCTTTCTATTTTGTCCCAATAATCACCACAAGAGGGATGAATACATTTTTATGCCAGCCGTGTTGCTGCTGTTTACCCGTCCATCTGATATTCGCCTGTTGCTCTTGTGCTTCATCTTTCTTGATTTATAGTCAGAAGGCATGCTAAAATAAGAGTCATTTGTACTACACAGCAGTACCAATGCAGTGCTAGAAAAACGCTCAGGATGAATGGCTTGAAGGGCACTCAGATGATTTCTTTTCCTGCTGACTTTGCTTCTTTGCTGAAAATCCCTGGATGTGATTACAGTTTGAGGAGAGAGGGAGGTCCTGTCTGCTTCAGAGAAATTTCTGGATTGTTATGGTCACTGTATACTAAAAAAACAGAAGGGGGGAGGAGATGTAAGACAAGGAATAGTGTCCAAGGATAACACAGCACATATGCTGCTACTGTTTGGTGCTGTCATGATTTATTTCATTTTATTTATTATAGGATTTTTATCCTGCCCTTCAACCAATTCCCACGCTATTTAATCCATCAACCAATCCCCCCTCCACTGAATGCCCATGGCATTCATTGATATCTTCATCAGAGTAACTGGAATAATACAGCTCACATTCATCTTTTTCCTCTTCAGGCTGAAGGAGTGCTCAGACCCTATTTCATGGGTAGGCAAACTAAGACCCAGGGGGCCGGATCCGGCCCAATCGCCTTCTAAATCCGGCCTGTGAGCAGTCCGGGAATCTATGTTTTTACATGAGTACAATGTGCCCTTTTATTTAAAATGAAACTTTGGGTTATTTGTGGGGCATAGGAATTCATTCATTTCCCCCAAAAAAGTATAGTCCAGCCCCCCATAAGGTCTGATAGACAGTGGACTGGCCCCCTGCTGAAAAACTTTGCTGACCCCTGCATTTGTTACCCATCCCTCACTGTGAGCCAGTGTGGGGCAGTGGCCTTACGTACTGAATAACTCAGATTTCTTTAGACAATGAAACCAAAAGAGTAATTTTAATCAATTCATTTCTCAGCTTTATTTTATAAGGTTGAAATTAGACTACGTTAGGGCCGCCCCAAAATAGATATAAACATAATGTGCCATCTTTAAAGGTTGCATTTTAAAACTTCTGTTTGATATGCATATATTAGGGATGGTTGAATCAATCACAGCCTGCCCTGTCCTGCTTCCATTGGTGGATGTGAATGTGTGTCCTTCCTCATTCCTGTGTGGATTTTGAAGGACAATTCCAGGGAAGTCCTTTTGTGACATAAAAAGTCACAAAAACATGCACCAATGAGGTATACTTATGACGTGAATGGAAGATTTTCTCTCTCTCTCTCTTTCTTGTTTTAACACTTTTAAGCTGCTTGGAGCAGTTTCAAAGTGTGGCAACTCATCTGCACAGGGTATTGTACAAAAAGGTATTGCATGTCGAGACCCCGCAGCCACCCCCTCGTTGGAAATAACTCACACAAGGACACGGATATTAGGTTTATGTTATTGAGCAAATTTTGGCCACAACTTTATTGAAATTACAGAATGTGAGCGGTATTGGCTTAGGCATTGATTGGACCTGACTATATCTGACTCCTGCCCATTGTACAGGAAGTCCAGTAAGGGTAAGCCACCGGTAGGGGGAGCCCTGTCGATGCGAACCAACTCAAGCTCCTCCTGGCGTTCCCATTGGGGTTGTGTCAAGGCCTTAGCCCCCCAGCCAGGCTTCAGACTAGAACAACACCCCCAGGTTCCTTTAACAGAATACCCTTAAGCATGGAGGGGCAGGTGATGCAGCACCTCTTCTGCACAGGGTATTGTACGAAAAGGTATTGTACATAAAATAAACAGATTCCTGCCCCCATGTCAGACTGGTAGAGCTTAGAGGCAGAAGGCAATGTTCTCAGTGTTGATCTAGCTCCTCCCAAGGAGAGCTAAGCCCGACAGAACATCCTACTCTATGGTCTTAATCCCTTCATTCCTTAATTAGACTTGGTTATATGGGGCTGGTTATCCCACAAAGTTTCCCCTTGTTATATCCAAGGTGGGTTGTTGTAATGCACATAACAGAGTGTGGAAACTTCAGTTAATCTGAGACAACTTCTTCCACTGGTATCTAATGTGAGGTGCTTTGATCACATTGCCTGAGGGCTCTTTCGGTCACACTGGCTCCCAGTTTGCTAGCAGGCTCAATATACAGTACCACGGTACCTTTAAGGCCCTAAAAGTGGTCCAATTCAGGGGCTTCTTCCTTCGGTCCTCCATTCAACAACTGATGCTCTAGTGAACATCCCGTTGCCATTTCAAATTCAGTGGTTTGGCTGCAAGGCCAAAACCCTTATGGGATTGTGGAATGCTTATTCAGGGGTGGCTTGTACAGCAACCCTGTGGCTCAGTTATCAGCAAGCAGCTGAAACATGGCTTTTAGAGAAAGCTTTAGGATCTAACCAATTTAATTTGTAGCAGTTGCTGTTCATTTTTCTTTGGGTTATTTTAGAGCCCTCCCCCTGACTCTTATATCATTAACATTTTAAAACTGTGTTTAAAATTTACAATGTAAACTGCCTTGAGAGCTTTTGACAGAAAGGCAGGATATAAATTTGTACAGCAAATAGATATGTAAAAATATTCACTTGTAAGGCTATCCTTGATGAAGCAAACCTTTATCCTAATGAGAATTGAGTCAAACAGTCGTTTCAGGGGTTACTGCTGAATTGCTTTACAACATTCTGGCTACAATGAGCAATAAGAGTTATCAATGAGATGAGAGCTGATCTGCCATCTAATAGCATCTTAAATCAACATTTCCCCCTGAAAGGACTGCAAGGTTCCTTACTATATTGGAAAATTGTGCACTCCTCAACAGCCACTGTTATCCAGGGGAAATGAAGGGAATGGAGCTATGTAGGTCAGCATCAGAATTGTTAAGGTTCAGCTGAAAAGCTCACTCAAAACTAGACCCGAATAACTCGGAGGATGCAGAGATGGCCTGGCCTCCTCAACTTCTGTGACCCCATGCCTTAGCTACTGTTTTTTGAAGACTATGGGGTACATTCACAGAAATGTGCCAGGATATTAGCTTTGCAAGTTTTATAAATAAGTGCCATTTTTCCCCAGAGCCCTAGGTTGCCAGTTACCACCTAGAGCTGATTAAGCCACTTCAACCCTCAAATTGTTGAGGGTTCAATTCAGGTTTCCTACAATAGTAATTTGCACTGAAGGAGAGTCTTTGAGTTCATTTTCTATTTTTTTAAATAAATATATATTTGTTCCAATAACATATATATTTTCCGCATAATACATGTGTATACATCTAAAAATTAACTGACTGTGAATTGACCAATAAAATTGTAAGTAACTTTCTGTTGGTTTGAACGTGGTGCTGATAATACCAAGGTCCCCGTATGGGACAGCTGCATATTCCTGCATTGCAGGGGCTGGACTAGATGATCCTCAGGGTCCCTTCCAACGCTACAGTCACGTGATTCTGTGAAACCTTGGGTGATAAATTGAGAATTTATCAAAGTTCAGATAAACCTTTAACTTGGAATGTTGGAACCAACATTTTTCCTGTTTTGTTTGTTTTTGTTT
Source organism: Podarcis pityusensis (assembly GCF_964106645.2). Lineage (NCBI taxonomy): Eukaryota > Metazoa > Chordata > Lepidosauria > Squamata > Lacertidae > Podarcis > Podarcis pityusensis. Next base: position 45,405,662 of record NC_138029.1, on the reverse strand, counting down.
GTAAACAAAAAAACTCACCATCCCACTTTGTGAATTAAACTGATAACATTTACCCAAAATTCATCATGGGGTTGCTTTGAGTCAGTGTCTTTCCTTAATACAATTATTCCCTTGACTTATTTACCTCTTTGAATTCTTCGTTATTTCTCATGAACCCTTCCCATTTTGGTACAGTTTTCTTTTGTTAATAACAAAACAAATTCTGTTCCTTTTTTGGAGATGAATTGTGGGTAGCCATTCTTAGCAATTCCAGAAAAAACGCCGACATCTTTATTGTGATGTCTGCCACAAGTGAATATGCATTCTGTCCAAGTCAAAGTTGTTGGAGTATGTATAAAACAGTCAGCTGGGGAACAAAAGCACTGGGGAAATAAGTTGAAGACTTAAATCAGGATGGAGGAATTAGCTGTCTGCAAACTGTCAGTCAAAAGGCACAGTCTGAAGGCACTGCAGTAGCCATGAGCATTAAAGAAACACTTAACTCTGGGCAATGATGAGATTCTGGTTCTATGCGGGTCATGTGAGCAACTCTCCTTCTTTTGTTCTGCAGCAGTAATCACCTTTCTTGTTCAGGCTCCATAGGTGAGGAGCACCTGTGATACTGAATAGAGACATTTCAAAGTGTGGAGAGCTGCAGTAAATAGATTTCACATTCCAAGGGCACTGAAGAACAGTGAAGTGTGAGTGCAGTGCAATAGTGGAATCTCTTTGCATGCGCTCCCTGGGAACTCATAGAAGTTGTTTCTACCGTATGTTTCATGAATTTAACTTTTCTCTAAGCCTTTTTTTTCCCTTGCCCTTTCTTCCCTTCACCTCCTGCTTTTGGAAAACTTGCTAAAACAGCCCCAAAAGTGCTTTGATCTGCAGGGACAAATGCATCTTCCATGGTTTCCCTTGGAAAAATTCTGCAGTGCAAGATTAATTCTGTAGCTACAATTAACCATTAAGGGGGGATGTCATGTTTTTAAAGCATTTTGCTGCCGTGTTTGGCTTGCTGTATGAATGGCGTTGTGGTGTTAAGATCCAGAGTCTGCAAAGTTAGTTTTATTGGACTGGGTTCAGCTATACAGTTGTGCTAGGGGGAGGCAATGCAATGAGTCCTGCTACTGCAATGGGGCTTTCCCTCTCTTCTCCTTGCATGCCCAACATCATTTTCTGGTGGAAAAAAATCGTAATAGCATGATGTTGAATTCCTCCCATTCTTTCTTTGAATTTTTGTGTGCTGCCATGGGCACATAATGACATGCCATCTAAAATAATTTACCCCAATCTTTTTATACAGTGGAAACTATTTTGCCTGAAGTGTTGGGTGTAACCCAGCAGCTTGTATACATCTTTCAACTACCAGCTGGGCCAATAAAAGCTGCTGTCACCTCACTGATTTCTATGTTTCTGCTTCTGTAGGACATGCTTGACCTCCAGCATCTCAATCTAGATAAATGTTGCAACATGTGGCTGAAATATTTTTGGTTCTCTATAAATCACCTGTCACATTATCTGTATCTTGGCTTCTTGTGCACCAGCAACAGTTATTTAAGACATTGTTACTGACATTGGTTGATGTGATGATGAAGTTCAGTATCTGCCTGGTGACTCTAATAACTTTAAGTCTATGGAGGTGTCACGATGAGTGATACAGCATACATTTACTCACAGCCCTTTCAGGGATGCAACCAAAGAGTGGGATTCTTCCAACTGCAGAATTTGAGAGCACCACAATAAGGAAATCCAAGCCGGTGGCAGCAGAGAGGCTGCAGCAACAACTGGAGTGCGTTACACTAAGGCATAGAGGGTGTCAGCAAATAGGATTCTGTGGCTGTGCAGCCCCAAGCTTAAGGGAATTGCTAAACCAGGTCTAGGGTAGCTCTAAGCTTCCCATGCTAGGAACAGTGATTCAACCCTTAGCGTTTTAGCCAGTAAAGTTCAGCAATCCCCTCTTTGAAGCATTCTGCAGGAGTTCAGCTCTACAATTTTGTCTCCCCTGCATTTTTCTCCTCTCCCTAGCCCAGTCTGCCACTTCTGCTCTCCAGGAATCACTTTTGCTTGCAGAGAACCAGTACCCTCACTCTTGGTTGGCTGACCTGCACCTTTCCGTCCATCACCTTATACCAACAGTAGTATAATCAACAAAATTTGTTTTGAAGGACCAGTCCATGAATTTCCAGACATGTGGCAGCCCTCACCAACAGTTACTACAAAGTACGACTCTAACCAGCCTGCAAATGAGTGTGTCATGCTGAGTTCAGACATTACGTTTTCTCTCCACTTTCCGCTTCCAGCCACTTGGTGAAGTGTATTCTTTTCTCTTCAGCTTTACACAGGCACAGACATTTTGGCAACCTTCAGAGGTAATCTTCTGTAAGAGGAGAGTGCATCAGAAGAGGGTGATAACTTTGTAAAAATCTGTACATATGTACAGGTTGAGCAGGTTGTTGTAGGGTTGAATAAGCAAAGAACATAGATACTGCCACATTCTATTCAGAGCAGCACCAAGAGAATTGTCCCAAAATTCAGATAAATCTTAGGCCAAATTTCCCACCTATCCACCTTCTTTCAGCTCCCTTGGCATTCTCTCCCTCAATGAGTCTGATTTCAGCTCACATCTCAGCAAATGGATGTAACTTAAGGTGCATTCCAGCTACTTGGTACAAAGAATCCAATTGCCTCTTGGTGTCCATTTTCCATTTACAGTAGCCCTAATATTCCAAAGTGCCATCCCTTCCTTTTGCATAATGGAACCATGTGGCTCATGACATTGCTTTTGCCACAACAGGAAATGAGAAGTTGGAACTGCATCTTTCAACTGCTGTGCAAACACAGTGTCACAAACTGTGCATGCAAATATACTGACATTGCAGAGATGCTAAAGGAGAAGATTGCAGACAGACACTCTGGTGCAGGATTGCGGCAGCAATGAAGCATTTCAAATCAATGTTTGGTTTTGACTGCAATCTTACTTGTCAATCTAAAAACTACTTACTTGGAAATAAGTTCCATGGGAATTGAGGATGCAGCAGTAGAGAGGTCTTTGGCACCTTTAACTGGAAATGAATTTAGTTAAAATCAATGGACCTTACAAATAAATGTGTTTAGTCTCCAGGCATAAGGATAACAGAAAGTTGCACATATTTCTGTGCTTCATTTTTTATATTCTTCTTCTTTGGCAATCACTCATAGCCGAGTAAGATTGTCTTCCATAAACAAAGTTTTAACAATGAGTCTGTAAGTGACTGTGGAGGCCATTTCTGGATCCACACGTCCTTCCACAGTGGGGACATTGGTTTCTAGGTGGGAGTTGATCACAGTGTGGATTTGCCAAGCATGCCTTCCTCTTAGCACATTTCTCCCTTGCGTCCTGAGTTCGAGTGTCTTCAAAGCCCATGATACCTTTGGTAAAGGCTGTTCTCCAACTGGAGTGCTCGCAGGTCAGTGTTTCCCAGTTGTCAGTGTTTATACTACTTTTTTTTTTTTAGATTTGCCTTGAAACAGTCTTTAAACATCTTTTGTTGACCACCAGCATTACACTTTCCATTTTTAAGTTTGGAATAGAGTAGTTACTTTGGAAGGCGATCATCAGGCATCTGCACAACATGACCAGTCCAATGAAGTTGATGTTGAAGAATCATTGCTTCGACACTGGTGATCTTTGCTTCCTCCAGTACACTGATATTAGTTCTCCTGTCTTCCCAAGTGATGTGTAAAATTTTTCGGAGACACCGTTGATGGAATCTTTCGAGGAGTTGGAGATGGCGTTCATAGGTGGTCCATGTTTCACAAGCATATAGTAAGGTTGGTAGTACAATAGCTTTGTAAACAAGCATTTTGGTTTCCCTGTGAATGTCCCAGTCCTCAAACACTCTGTGCTTCAGTTGGGAGAAAGCCACACTCACGAAGCTCAGGCGATGTTGGATTTCAGCATTTGGGTTGGGTTTTTGTAAGACACCTGTGCGTGAATTTATTTTATGTGTGTAGATTAGAACTTGAAGGGTCCTTTTTGTATTCTTCTCCAAATGAAAAAAGGTTGTGTGTGTTTTGTGGTTCTTTGGACTGCAGCTAAAATGAAGCATACTTTTCTCACTGTAGAGTTTGACAACCGGGCCCTTCTAACCTCTATCTGCCATAGCAGACCTCAACAGGAACGGCAGAATGCATCTTTTTAAAAATTGCAGGAGAATGCAGTGACCTTTCCCTTACACCCACCTTTCTCAAACTCTGACGCTCATGTAGGCCCTGACAAGTCTTAACTGTCCAGGGGTCCTTTACCTTTACCTTTAGTGTTATGCCACACTAAAAGATTGGTTAACTGCAAGTGCAGAATGAACAGTACACAACTTGTGCCAGTTCCATAGTACAATCTTTTTGTTCCAATGGAACCTATGCCAAAATAACGCATATGGGTTCAGGCATTGACCTTAAAGTTCTTACTTGTATTTGGGTTCTGAATTGAAGTTGTTCATCAGTGGAATAACAAAGGAAGAATCATTTGCACTGTCTTAAGTGTTCTTGAATGGCAACCTTAAATTTGCTTCTTTTTTGTGTGCAAGAAAAATGTGCCAGTGTAAGAATGAACCCAAAGTGTTTTAAAGGCCAGTACCACAGTGTACTTTGTCATTTGATTCAAACTGTCTGAATAGAATCAAATATGCAAATTATGTACTTATTTTAGGTCAGGTAAAAGCAATAGAGCAATTTAACTTAACGCTCTCCATCCAAAGTCCCATGCACACACTTGCAGTACACCTCAGGCGAACTTCCTCATTTACGTCAGTGGAGGGCTGGCTCTGAGCATCAACTTGGTCTTGCAGAGCTGTTCTCTTTACTGAAATGAATAGAGAAACCATAGTGGGCAAAGTTGCTCTGTGTGTACATCAGAGCTTATACACTTACATTTGGTAACTGTGGTTTTCATTATAACACACACACAAACACACACACGCACATCAGATATGTTTATGAATGCTAAAGTGCTGGGATGTTTTTGCCTCTACGCATGGGTCTGGGAATGTTCTGATCAGTTCACATTGAGTTCAGTACCCTGACCTGTTCTTAACGCATTGTTGACCACATCTACGGAACGCGATTGTTATGTTCTTTCATGTCATGCTATATCAATCATTAGTAATAGTTTAAGTCTTGATACTCAATCATTAGTTAATAGTTTAATAAGGAGGTTCACGCCTGTCCAATTCTGTGTTCCCTTTCCCAACCTTTAATCTATTGATGATTGATACCTATATTCAACCTTTGCATTGTATTCATGTTAACCAATCAGCAACAAGCACATATGTGGTAACGCTGTAATATTCAATAAAAGGGACTCTCCGAGACTTGCTCGAGAGATGCCTCCCGTATGACACCTTGCCATTCGTCTGTCGCTTATTTCAACCCAACACTAAAGTATTATTTTTATTTTGAGAACTCTGCCAGAATGAAGTCATTTATTGACCAATGTGATTAACTATGCCAATTATATCCACTCCTTGGAACTTGTTAAATAATTATTTAGTGTCTCCTCTTTCTGAGTAATCAATTATGTTGGTAATTCCCAAAATGAAGAATGAATATGATCTTGATGACTGCTTGCTGTTTCACTCAACATAAAACATCTTGATTCTTCACACTCCATTGAATCCAAACCTTGAGAAAATGAGGCATGTTGATACTTAATGCATAAAATACATCCAGAAGCTGCAAAGCCTCAATAGTTAGGAAATGGAAAGAAGCATCGGGTGATGATTTAGATCAGACACGTACAAAAGAGGTGTTGTTCTGCATTTGATTTTGTTTCTGAAACTTGGCTGTGCCTTGAATTTCTGTTTTAAAATGGTGCTTCTTTCTGAAGCCGATCTATCAGCTTGATCAAAAGGAGGGAGGAAGCAATTACAGCTCAGCATTTCTAATAAGGTGGCTAACAGCTGAGTTCCCATTAAGTTTTTAAGCTCTAATTTGAGATGACGGGGAGGTAGGAACATCGCCTTTCCAAGTGGGAGTTCATGCTATATTGTTTACAGTAGCATCAGCATGGCCTTTTTTGCAGTACATACAGAGTGCCGAATCACCATTTTAAGGACAAAACAAACAAACAAAAATACACTAGAAGTCAATATTCCAGCAGAGGTGTCCAAACAGTATTTGCTCCTTGGCTACTTGCCCTCCAGAAGAAATTGGAGCACTGCATGGGAGCCTGCTCTTTTGGGGCCATGGATCGTAGGGAAGGCAGTGAGAAGAAGCTGCCTGGTGGGTAATTGGGCATCTTCTCTTGTTTTTTCTTGAAAACACTGTGCCTTTGCTCTCCTGCCTCTATAAACTGGATGCAGAGGAGAGTAGAGATAGCATTACGGCAAAATTTGGCTGCAAGGGAGATTGAAAAGGAATCTGAACTGCCCAGGACCACCTCACTCCATCTCTGCCTTCAACTTCAGGTCTTCGTCAACTTACTTTTTTCCATCTTTTCCTACTTCCAGTGGTGCCTGTCCAATTGTCTTCTGGAAGCTTGCAAGCAGAACATGAAGGCAACAATCCTCTCCTGTTGCTTGTCCTCCAGAATCTGGCCTGTTGCTTCTGAGCATGAATGTTCCATTTAGCTATTAAGACTGAATAGATGTGGCTTCTGTGGATGCAACTTTGCATGGGTGGAACTGAAGGAGGGTATTGTTGGATTTGTGTTGTTTAAAGTGCCTTATAGCCCTGGGAGATGTAAGCATCATATTTTTTTGAAGGCATGATCTGTCCTTCAGCAGCACTTGTTATAGATGTGCCATATTTCCCCTAGAAAGTAGAACTAGATATAAAGGAGCTCTCTCTGCCTCTCTTTCTGACAAAATCACCCCTTGCGCTCTAAATAGCATCTTTTTCTGAAGTGGCAAATTTGTACCATTCATCACCTTTGCACCTGACTGGATGACCTATAGATAAAATATCAGAGGAGAGTGATAATGGGATCCAGGGAGCGCAGACTGACACCAGTGACTCAGGCTTTGCTTTGAGGGCTTTGCTTATAAGGTTTATCTGCTTCAATCTGGAGATTATCAGTGTAACAGATTTGCTGTCCAAATAAATTAGTCTAGGTTACAGAATTGGGTGATTGACAAAGCTCCAAATGCATTGCTTTACCTGCTATCTATCAAATCTTACCTGAAATATGAACCCCATCTAATGCTCAGAACGATATATTAAAAAATCATGTTTGATTAAACCTGTCAGTAGGAAATAACTCTGATTTAATAGAATTGTTGCTTGAACACAGTGAATTTGACAGGTATAAAGGAAGGAACTACAGACCCTCTTTCCATTCCACAAAGTTTCCCCAATTACCGAGCAACACTGTCAAATTAGTGGAACAATTTGTTTAGCTACATGTACACAACATGTCAGAGCGTCATAAAGACAGGTGAGGGACCACAGCTTATCTATAATGCACATGGCTTTACATCAGGGGTGGGTAACCTATGTGCCCCACCTAGGTGTTTTTGGACTACAACTCCCATCAGCCCCAACCACCAAGGTCAATGGACAGGGAGGATGGGAGTTGGAGTCAAATGACATACATAGGGCCACAGGTTATTCATCTCTGCTCTAAATGTACCAGATCCCTTGGCATTTCCTTTTTTTAAAAGGTTGAAGGTGATAGGAAAGACTCCTCTAAGTCCCTATAGAGTCACTACCAGTGAGAGCAGATGATCCCGGGCTAGACAGGCAAATACTGTAGTCTTTTAAAAATCTATAACTCACTATCCTTCCATGTGTGGGTGTCAGTGCTGGATTTACGTATAAGCTAAACAAGCTATAGCTTAGGGGCCCACTCTTTGGGGGCCCCAAAAAAATTTAAAGGGAAAAAAACCTTTATGTACATTTGCAAAATAAAAGATAAAAAACAAATAAAATAAAACCTACATACAGCAACAGTGTTTTGTGTTGTGTAGGCTCCTATTTTTTATGTGCAAATGGCTTTAGATACCTATTAGGTCCATAGATTACCACATAGCATATATTCAACACAAAAAACAGTGACAATTTGTTGTTGACAAAGGACAGCTGGGCATATAAAGGGCCCAGTTACCTTTAGTAGCTTAGGGCCTCATCAAACCTAAATCTGGCCCTTGTGTGTGTAATGATAAAACAAAATCACCCCCCCCCCAAAAAAAAAAATCTGTAGCAAGAATTTCCTGCTTCATGGCCTTACCTTGCATTCCAGAATCATATAAGCTTTCTATGATTCCCACAGGGAACTCAATCATGCAGTCAGTCCTGGCAGAAAGCAAGCATGAACATACCACCCATTGGCTGGAAAGTCAGCTGCATGACTGAGTTTCCCATTGGGAATTTGATCAAGAAACCCATCCCTCCAAAAAGCAGCTTTGCCAGCCCAATGCTTAGTGCTTGGGAAACATGAAGAGTAGGTGGTTGTTGGGCATTTAGCCCTGAACACAGCACGGGCAAAGCCCCTTGCACTGCAGTTCCCAAGTGTCCAACAACCTGTTGACTGTTGGACACCTGGGAAGTACTGGGTAAGAAACCTGGCAACCCACCTATTGATTATCTGGCATCATATCAGGTGATTGGCATGTGAGTCGCCCTGCCCTAATTTTTTAAAAAATAAATAAAAGAACCCACGTGCCCATAAATTTGCTGATGCTGACATTTGGCAAAAGAAAGAAAACAGCTGACCTGCCTCTTATCAGAATGTTGGCAACACTGGCTTTAATCTGCCTCATAGTTATGTGTCCTTCAACTGATTGAAATGGGGATGCATAGCTCCACACTTGATTGCGACCATTGACGAGCCTCCCGCCCCACACTATAGGCCCTTAAGACCTGCCGATTTCAATGAAAACGCAAGTGTGCACAGCTGTTGGGCTGGACAGCAGCCACGGCAAGTCAGTTCTGGAGCTGGGAATAAGCTTTTAGCGTTGCGATCAAATCTCCTCCAGTTGTTATTTGGCAATCGTGAAAGGGGACGTGAGCTGAGCAGACAGGAGGTTCCTGGCTCCGCCGTGAAGGGCTGTAACAATGAAGAGGTAATCAAATTGGGCCCACGGTGTCTTGGTTCACTCAGCTGTGAAGGATTAAGTATGTCTCTGAGGGAACAGACATGTCATAAAGTATACAATGTCGGAGAGATTCAGGTGACATTTGGCTGGATGCTGTGAGAATTATGTGTCTCTAAATCGTTGACTGCTCCAGAAAAATGGGGGGGAGTGAATGCACCCAAGTATTTTGTGCCGACTGACCCCAAACTGAAAATAAAGAGAGCTGGCATGTCATGGTGAATGGAGGTTTATGTTTCTCATTTATATAGGGTTTCTGGATGACATATCACAGCTCTGTCTACTCTCATTATTGAACTGCTGTATCCTCACTCAGCTCTACAAGGTACCTGCTTTCATGACTTTGACACTGCAAAATACTTGGCAAGTCTTGCTCCCTCGAATACAAGAACTGTCCTGCTAAAATTGGCATCCAGAAATCTGTGTCAGGTATCTTGTTGCTTGCTGGAAACGTGACCCAGCCCCTTGGTGCTCCTCAGGCTAACAAGCACGAAGCTCATTTAGGTTACATCCTCTAAGACCCTCTGAAATCAACCTGACTAGCACCTCAAAATCTGTGTGTGGCTGTAGGCCTAACTCTCGTCATGGGGATGCTGCTCAACATCACATCCTCCTGCCAAGTTTTATGTTGCTGTCCAGGCCAATATGTCGAGAGGCTTTTATTATGCAGATCTGCCTCATCGTGGCACATGTGGCCATGCTGCTGCTGTCTTTGGCTCCCAAGCAGATGACTTAAGAGCATGGCTGCACAAGAGCGAACAGGAGGAGGCTGTTCTGTGTAGAGAGATCTCTAAATGCCAGAGTGGGAACAGAGAGATCACCTTGGGGGTTGCATTTTCAGCAATATTCCCATAGTAAGGGCTAACATGTGCTCCAGTTTTTAAGGGTATCTGTTTGGAAATGGGTGAAGTAGACTTTACTTCCAAATAAAGGTGCTTACAGCTGTTGCCTTGTATGGGTTCAATCCATTCTGCCTAACTTGTTTGTGAATTAGAGCCAAGGTCATCATTAGTATTTATTAGGCCATTGGCTGTTAATGACCAATAACAATTGCCAGGATCTAACGTGCAGTGTGTCGCCTTACACACACACACAGAGAGAGAGAGAGAGAGAGAGAGACTTCTCAGCCTTCCTCTCCCAGACTCAGTCTGCTCAGATGCAATGTCACCTGAAGAGCAGTGGACCCAACTGAGCCATGTTCCATTAGGTGGGAATCACAGTCACCAGAATTGCAGCTGGCAATTTCCCGCAGACCATCTTAGATTGCTTGGGACCATGGTAATATACCTTCAAGTGTGTTCACTTCTCTCTGCCATTACCATTCATCATGCCCAGGGTGTCCTGTGTTTCTCTCTCACTTGCTTCTAGGTTCCCAGGCACCATCCACGAAGCTTCATGTCTGAGCACTTTTGATGATGTTGTTGTTGTTGTTGCTCTGGAGCTTTCCATTTGAAAACCCACTCTTTAAAACTCAATTGGGGCAAATGTTTGCTCCAATTCAGCTTTAAGGATCAGGTTTTCGTGAGGAAAGCTCAGGGCAACAACAACAAAAAGCTCAGACACAGAGTGTTAAAGTGTGGTCCTGGAAAGAGTGGAGCAAAAGGTAAGTGGATAAGCCCCGCCTCTCCCTTCTAAAATTTATACTTCCACCAGGTAAAACAGTGGTTAGATATTGCTATTGCCAGGTGGGAACACTGAACATTCTCAAGAAAAAGGTGTGTTCTCACCCTCTACCCTGTAGTGCTGAAGAAAACAAAAATTACATTATATTATGAAGGCACACTCTTACCCATATATATCCTAGAAACATAGGAAGTTGCCAAGCTCCCCAATGCCTTGCCCCTCTCCCTTCCCTTTCAGAAACTGGCAATGATGTGTGGCACTGGAAAGCCAGGTCAGCAAGGCCATCCCACCTGTGCCATCCCACCAGCCATATCTGTCCTTATACCAGGTTCCCCTGTTTGTCTAAGTCAGCATTGACTGCAAGGAGTCAAGAGGAGGTACTTTCCATTACCTAAGATATCAAGGAGTGGTTTTTGGCATGCAAAGCATGTGCTCTGCCACTCAACTATGGGTCCTCGTCCCACTGCTGAGCCCTTCTTTCCTTTCTCAAAGTGAATGGTACATAGTATTCCTCTTATTCATTTTCACTGGTCTTGGCCTTTCTGGAGACTGTGCTTGATTCCATGGGTAGCAAGATGCAGCTTGTGGTGAAGAGTCCTATCATGTCAGTCCAGACCACTATCCCAATATGCAGCAATCATGGAAATAGATGATTTGGGTTGTTTGCAAACATTAACTAACAGCAGCTCTCGAGCTGGGCCCTGTCTCCTCTCCCCCCAATTATTTCAGGTGTTACACATTTGCTGACAGCATGGATTTAAAGAGGAGGCAATTAGCAAACGTTCAAATCCACACCTGCTTAGTAACTCACAAACTGGTCTGGCACCCAGGAGTCTGACATCCTTTTTTTTTGTCACAGTCTGGAAGATTTTCAAACAGCTGTTGGATGCTCACTGTACTTTCAATCTAGCTGGATATGGCCACAAAATTCACACGTGAAACTTCCAATTTCATTTCCGGCAATTAAACTTCATACGGGGCAAAGATTTATGGAGGAAACAGCAGACAGCCCAATGATGGCAAGAAAAGGGTAGTGCAGACTGTCAAATATCACCCAAGCATCCAAGTCCTTCAAGAGCATGAGTGATAAATGCCCATATCACTACAGTGGTACCTCAGGTTAAGTACTTAATTCATTCCGGAGGTCCGTTCTTAACCTGAAACTGTTCTTAACCTGAAGGACCACTTTAGCTAATGAGTCCTCCTGCTGCCGCCACAGCGCCGGAACACAATTTCTGTTCTTATCCTGAAGCAAAGTTCTTAACCTGAAGCACTATTTCTGAGTTAGCAGAGTGTGTAACCTGAAGCGTATGTAACCCGAGGTACCACTGTACATTTGTTCAGTGCAAAACATATTTAGGATACAACATGGCTTCCAGTTCACCACTTGCCCCATCAGCACCCTAGCACATCACTTCTCCCAAGAGCCTTGCATAATCACACTGGTAGTAAAGGCAACTGGGTCTAGAGTAGGGACATCAGTCAATACTGGTGCAGTGGTGCAACATACTTAGTAAAATCATGATACAAGGGCAATGCTACAGGTTGTGACTGCACATCCTGCACATTATTCTCTAACCCCGAGGCACCAAACTAAGCTGAACAGGATGCCACCCAAGTGGCCTTGCACAGGTATGAGTGTGCTCTTTCCACCTTGTATTGGTTCACCCAGAAATCTCACTCCCTGCACCAATACAAAGAACCTAGGTATCCTGCTACATCTGTGCAGCTTAAATGCACAGATCTGCAAAAGAGCTTAGGCAGGACCTAAGTGAGTGGAGACAGAGCATGATGCGGGATGAATATAGGTGTAGTTGGGCTGCTTCCCATTGGCCACTTCCTTCATTGCCACTGCTCTTTGCTGTCTCCAGCACTCTTGTTTTTTCAGCTAAGTTAGTGATGGCACTGACTGCCAAAGCTGCAACCTGGGATTGAATTTATAGCCCAGTTGTGGACCAGAGGAGGCAGGGCTCTACCTCTGTTTCATGCCACAAGCTCCATGCTCCGCAACCAAGCCTGCTGATTGGTTCCTGGAATGGGGACAACCCAGGACATCAGCCAATGCTAGCCAATGAGGTAGCTAGCAGTAGTCCATCGTGCCAGGAGCACAAGAGTGTCCCAAAACATAATGGTCATGAGTCAAGACTAATAAACTTCTATTGCATCTCAAATCTTGCAGCATCTTCCTTCTCAGGTACACTACAAAAACATAGGAACAGGTTCCCAAAACACAGAAAACATGTCACTGCAGGTTTTCTTTGAATTTCTCCCTATCCATGTGGCAAAACAGCCATGTGCAGAGACCCCTATACAAACAGTCATCCAGTCCTCACAATATCACAAGCCCAGTGTAATGGGAGTGGAGTAGAGACAGAGCTTCTCTTTGCATACTGGTCAACAAAGAAAAACCCATGAAGCTCTGGGCAGAAAGGTAAAAATGCCCAGTTACTTGTTTATACTCTCATTTGCTGGTGCAGCAGCTCGCAGGATCAAGCCACTGGCATTTGGAAGAGGAATGAAACCCTGCCAAACAACTTTTATCTATGCACAGCAGATCAAGCATTTTACAGGGTCAAAAGTACCCTTTTTCTTTGTCAGCAGATGAATGTTGCCTTTAACCTAACCAATCTTGCATGCTATATGCTTTCCTGATAGCCTCGTATGCTCATTAGCACAGAATTGATTCTCTGCCCTGGCCTCTGTTACTCAATCACTTGTCTCAGTTATCTCAGAAGAGCAGGCAATCATTGTCACTGGAAGGGTCAGTCTTTACTCCTTTGCAAATTTAAGAGGCCTAACTCTTTGGGGGAGAGCTTGTGACTGTTAAGTGAGCCATGCAACAAAGCCCAAGATTCCGCTGGCAGGTCAACAGAATGACACCTTTTTGTTGTTTCAAGATAGTACTAAAAAGAAGCCTTTATAGATATATGCATCTTTAAAAATAAAAAGGAGGGGGAGGCAGAGCTTCAGAAGCTTATAAGCATTCCACATTTTTAACTGAAAAAGATGGAGTTGTAGTCCATTTAGGCTGGCCTCAACCAGAGCTGTGGCCCTGATCTGGTGGAACGCTCTTGTCACAAGAGACAAGGGACCTGCGGGACTTGACATCTTTCCTTGACATTATTATTATTATTATTATTATTATTATTATTATTAGTGCATGGCCAGCCTTCTGTTTCCATGATCTTTCATGCCACTGTTTACACATGTAATTGTGGCATTGCATCTCACTCATGGGAAAGATGTGGGACTCACCAAAAGGGAGCATATGTATTGCATGCACAAACCTATCCGCACTCTGCTAAAAGATGAGCACCACAAAAGAGGCCAGAATCATAGCAAGGTACAATGAAAATTAATAGCCAAAAACTGACAAGGATGGTGCCTAGTGTGCTTCCTTGGGCAAAGCACTCCACAAATGGGAAGCCAGGTAGTCAGATGTGCATGCTTCCTACTTCTAGGGTGTTTACCATTCTACTCATTATTCACTGTGCAACAGTATCTGCAAAAAAACATAGCAGAGTATGGAGAAATGAGAATATTGTTACTTAGAATTTAGAATTTTAAAATGTCAATTCTTGGAGCAGCCTTAGATACTCTTGTTGTTGTTTGAATCCTCGTGACCCCATGGACCAGAGCACGCCAGACACTCCTGTTCTCCACTGCCTCCCGCAGTTTGGTCAAACTCATACTGGTAGCTTCGAGAACACTGTCCAACCATCTCATCCTCTGTCGTCCTCTTCTCCTTGTGCCCTCAATCTTTCCCAACACCAGGGTCTTTTCCAGGGAGTCTTCTCTTCTCATGAGGTGGCCAGAGTATTGGAGCCTCAGCTTTAGGATCTGTCCTTCCTGTGAGCACTCAGGGTTGATTTCCTTCAGAATGGATAGGTTTGATCTTCTTGCAGTCCATGGGACTCTCAAGAATCTCCTCCAGCACCATAATTCAAAAGCATCAATTCTTTGGCGATCAGCCTTCTTTATGGTCCAGCTCTCACTTCCATACTCTTAGTCATACTGAAACAGGAAATGCAAGTGAGTGCTGCTTCCTGTTTTTATTATTAAATGAGATACTATATTATCTTCCCCAGGAAAGCTGTGAAAGCTCCCCTTTCAAACGTTTTGGAAGAAGTGCAAAAGCAGGAAGTGCAGCTCCCGGCACTTGTTAGAATGTCTGAAGCCAGAGTTGGAATGACAGTTTTACAGCCTCTCTGCTTAAACAGGCCCAGGGAAGAGGTGCTTGCCATCCTCTTTCACTGCACATCAGTTTTCTCCGCTAATCTTCTAAACTACATTTGCTTTTATTCTTTTTGACTCGAGCTAATGAGATGAAAATAGCCTCAGAATGTATCATTTCTTTTCCAATTCCACATAGTTTCAAATCTTTTATTAGACAATGATGGCCTTCGGACCACTCTTGCAAAGGCATTTTATTCTCTTAATTTTGTCTGTGAGCAGATAACGCATCTGGTGTCACTCACCAAAACACAGCGCAGAGATGACGAGTGTTTAATTAGTTCTTGGGGTGTGCGTCAAATGGAAAGGACCCTTCCTTTGGATGAAAGCACTTACCCTCTAGAAGCTGTCAGCCGGAAGTTCAAGAGAGTGTATTATTTAGTACCCATCGAAAGGTCTTTTATCTGGGTAAGCAGATCAATGAACGAAAAAGAACAAGAATCAAGGTGGGAGAAGTACAAAGTGAAAAAAGTGCTGAACATTATATGCTATTTTAGCCCATTTGCCGTTTTTTTTTATTATTTACACACATGCAAGATTTCTTACCCGCTCTTCACCATAAGTTACCCAGGGCAGTTACAACAGTGGGCCCCATAAAACAAAATGCCTTAAGGCCAAGGTAATGAGGTGCATCTACAGCAGGGGCAGGCAACCTAAGTTCTGGGGGCCGGATGCGGCCCATTCGCCTTCTCAGTCCGGCCCGTGTAGGATCCGGGAATCAGTGTGTTTTCACATGAGTAGAATGTGTGCTTTTATTTAAAATGCATCTCTGGGTTATTCGTGGGGCATAGGAATTCGTTCATTATTATTTTTAAAAAATATAGTCCGGCGCCCCACAACGTCTGAGAGACGGTGGACCGGCCCCCTGCTGGAAAAATGTGCTGACCCCTGGTGTATAACATGTAGAGCAGCCTAATTGGGAAGCCAAAATGAATAGGCTTTATGAGATCTGCAATAATACCACAATTATCTTGCACACTGTGATGCTCTAACTATTGGGCCAGATAGGCAGTGACACCCAGACTTGCCCTTGCCCTGCAGCTCCCCCCTGGAGAAACCAGTTCTTTACTGCTGCACTGGAGCAAAAGTCAATTGGGTTTTCTCCAGATTGACTTTCGCTCCAGATTGGGTTTTCTCCAGATTGACTTTCGCTCCAGATTGGGTTTTCTCCAGATTGACTTTCGCTCCAGATTGGGTTTTCTCCAGATTGACTTATCAGTAAAGAGCGGGGTTTTCCTGGGGAAAGCAGTGGGGCAAGGGCAGAGCCCTTGCCGGTCCCCCACAAGGTCTGAGGGACGGTGGACCAGCCCACGGCTGAAAAAGGTTGCTAAACCCGATCTACAGCATCCAGGGAAAGGGAAAGATGCTAGACACACCTCTGTGGAAGGGAGGTTTCACAATTTAGGAGCAGTCACAGAGAAACCCTTCTCCTGGGCCACCATTTCTCTCACTTCTGGGGGTGGTGAAATGAATATATATCCTAGATCTAAGGAACCATAATACAAACATTGGTTACTATACCTTAAGAGGTGTCCAGATACACCTACTAAGGTTAGCAGCTACATTTTTTTCCCCCACTACAGTGCATACTATTTGTGGCATATGCAGACATGGTGCACACAATTCTTCTGCTGCTCAGGGGTAATTTATGTGGGTGGAACTTCAGCTGCCATAAGTTCTGCCGGCTTCCTATACTTAGGACACTCTGCTGGTGTTTGCATATTCAGCAACACTGCCACACATTCCACTTAAAACCACCAGCTCATTTTACAACCTGAAGCTGCAAAAATAAACTTCAAGTAAATTACTCTCCCTCACCTGGCTTTAATGCGCATCCTATAACCTGGAATTACTTTTTTTACAGCAAATGATTTAGAAGATGCCACTTTCTTTCTTTCTCTCTAGGGAATCTGATCTTGCAAGAAGCATTCTTGACTTGAATGTGGAATAAACTTGTAAAAGTGCTGTTTTTGCATATCAAAGCAACCAAATGGGCACATCCGGGGTGAAGGCATTATTCAAGTAAATAAATAAATATCCATCAGGCTGCACTAATTCTTGTTCTGCAAGCTTACTCGGTAAAGAGTCTCATTCAGTTCAATGGCACTTGCTCCTAGGCAAGTGTTTATAGGATTACAAATTTAGGCCGCAGACATTCACTGATTGGATGCAAGTGCTTGCTCTTTGCTACAGGTCCAGCTGACCAGGATTGTTTATTAGTGTGCATTTAGACTTCAAAGAGGCCATAATGTTTCACTGACTGCGTGAAGCTTCTCTGAACCCCGGGCTATTGAAAGCGATGCATAGGTTGCAGGTGGTGAAATTCTGCTCTGCATTCTGTGTTCCAGATCTGCGACTTGAAAAGTCATAACATAAGATGATGATGATAGCCACTGCTTCTTGTCAAAGTTAATTTCTGTATGCAAAATACTCCTGGGTGGGGGGATTGCATGTTGGAGAGTCATGGGGAATACCATATGTTATTATGACTCTTCAGCAAGTTATTGTGAGGTCAAGCTTCATGTCACTCATGAAGCTACAATGTCACTACAATGTTCCAGATTCGTCCTGCTCCTCAAATTATTGAAAAGGCACAGCTGTCTGGAAAAAAGAAAAGAAATGCAGCACACAGTGATCGTATGACCACATTATCTGAAGAAGTCAACTAATGGAAAAGTCAGAAAGAAACAGGCCTCCAGAAAATGAATGAAGTTTTTGTGCTTTTAAAAATCAGAATAGAGAAGCCAAAATGGTTTAAAAATAACCCTGTCTGATGGGCAAGAGTGGATTTCAGAGGTAAGATAACAAATAATGGGGATGCTAAATACTACATAAATATTTACTAAATTGAGACAAGAACTTGACAGGAATGATATGAATAATCCTATATAATATGATTTAGGATGCAGGAAAAAAATTACGAGAATAGAAGGGCCTGGATCTGCTCTTTTTAAACTTACAGAATAATATTTTAAATGATTTGTGTGTAGCACAGCAAGCTGTTTAAATACATTGTAATCCCTGTGCTTGCCTCTCAAATCTACTTTGGTAGAGGGAAAGCAGCATCTTGAGTAATTTTAATTGCAAATCCTGGATTTCACAGTCACTGAACATACAGGAACATATTGTCCCCCTGTCATTGAATGTGGGGAATGGTTTTGCCTTTGAGGGAATGGAGTATGAGGCTTGGGGTGAGGCATTCCAGACTGTGCAGCAGCTTTGCCAGTGAGAGACCAAAGTTGGCATGCCTACATTTGGCATCTGTGCCACGCCCCATCCTTTAATGAGTGTAGAGGAGTTGTAGTAGCAAGAGATTCACACCCGGTTGCTTTGAGAGAGTCTCAGAATTTAGTCTAGTCAGCAAATTGTTAATATTTTTAGATGACTCTGATGGCTCATTTTGTCGAGATTTTGGAGCAAGAGAGAAATTGGGGTGGGGGGGAACCATGCAGATAAGCTTGACATCAAGATTTTCAGAAAATTTCAGAAAATCAAATTCTTAGTCAGCTCGCTATGATTCTGTGATCCTCTATCTCTTGACAATTCCATCTTTGCTAATATTGCTTTTTCTTTTTCTTTTTCTTTTTACAATTCTCAATACCATATGGGGATTTATCATTGGATAATCATCAGCCAAGTGAAATAAGCCATTGGTATAACTTTTTGGCATTCCATTTGTGTGTATCATTGTTTGTAACGTGAAATCTTCACTGAAGATTGAGATATTGGAGTGAATTTTGGTATGAATATTCAGGACAAAGGTATACCTTTCATATTCAAATACCATTTGGTGTTGGAATGCTATCTCAAATCCTGTCTTAAAGAAAGAAATTGGGATGGAAATTAAGTTACCAAACACAAGTCTTTGAAAGACTGGACCTTTTTTGGGTTTTTCCAAGGAGACTTTTCTCACCCAAACAATAGTGTTTGTAGAATGCACCAGAGAACCTCAAAGTACATGCATTTAATAAACCAGAGGAACATAAAGAATTTGCAGTCTCAGTGCTATTCATCATGGAAGCCTTTTAACTAATCATCCATGACAATCCTGCAATAAAATATTATGTTAATGTTGGGAAATGAGATTGATATAAAAGCAGCTCTTCGATGGTAAGTGTTGCATTAAAAAAAAAAAAATCCTGATTCCTTGAAAACTAAGTACATTAACTTCCCATTGCCCAGGAACAGAAACTCTTCAATAGCACTGCAAACCTTCCAGTCCTAAAACTTTGTGTGGACTTCCATGAAAGTTAAGAAAGAAGAAACTTTCTGATGCACAGGGAATTACTAAAATGGTAGCAGGATGCAGTTGATTCAGAAGTCAGACAACTCACCCACCAACTTGAGATTGCATCTGTGAACACTGACCAGTTGTATACACAAATCTAGGCCAACACATTCAGTGCCGGAGATTGATGGTGATGGCAGAGCCCTGAAAGAGCAATCCTCCCGGATTAACAATGCTACCCCTCCCACCCAACCCACAGTCTGCAACTGGTGGAGGACAGAGAAACCTGGGGGTGGTATCTCATGCAGGGAGACTACTTCACCTTCACACACCCAGGTCTCTGTCACACAAGCCAGGTCAACCCCCAGTGACATAAAAAAAGTCTCGCATGGTGGCGGTTTTATTGCCTATAGACCTGGCATTGTACAACACCAATGACAGAGGAGGGTAATCCCTGCTCACCTTCGTCCCTCGGGATGGGGCATAGATTGGAAGGGGTTCAAGTATCACCACATCTCAAAACCCTTTGCCTGTAGTATCTACACCCGCAGCCGTACCTCCCTTGCCCTTCAATGGTGGTGATCCCAAACCCTGTGTTGGCCTCCTCTATAAAGGAATCATATCCCCTCCCTAAGTCGTCCCTGGACCAGGTCTCCTGAATCGGAAGGGTATAATGTTGAAATATAAAATCAGCAGGACAAACATCCCCAATAGGTGTAGCCCACCCCGCTGCACCCCAGGCAAGGAGGGCGACCCCATAGTGGCTCGCTAGCTGTCAATCCCTCCCTCCCTCATGGGATGGCTGAGGAGCTATTAACTCTTTCTGAGCCTTTGGGAGTATTAAAGAGGCATATGCTGTAAAATGGGGATCACTAGCCAGCAAAGAGCCAGCTTCATGCTCAGGAACTCCACCCGTCCTATCTTGCCAGGGATGTAATAGGGGAGAACGGTCGTTCTCATAGATTTTGGGAGTGTTGAGCAAAGGTCCAGATATAGCCTGGGTGCTTAGTTTCAAGAGTCTATCAGCCTCTTCCATTTTTATTTGTCAAAGAACCTGACAATGTGTCATGGCTCAGCCCAGTTTCATGTAAGCTGATGTGGTGCTTTCTGAGCATCAAGTCTTCCCAAAAGCCTCAGTCTAAGATGGTGTCCTAGAGCCAGCTAACTAACCCCCTTATGACCCAAGGATTGCTGCCACTTCCTGACAGAAACTATGGTTGAGGGAAGAGACATGCTTTGTTTTTCATTTCTTCTCATTATCCTGATAACTGTCATTCAGCATTGTTTTCATACATTATCTTGACTTTCAGGTCCACTGTTCAGATCTGAAATAAATTTAAAGAACCAGACAGAGAAGAATATGGTTGAACACAGAGTTGAATGTATATTCATTCAGAAAACTGTTCCCCCCAATTCTCGAATATGCCATTGATTTCTCAACACTTCCTGATTCATTGCTGAATGTGTGAGCTGGCTGTATTAGAAATCATGATGACAAGGTCAATGATATGGGAGTGCTATTTGTGTGTCTGATCTGGGATGGCAAATCACCAAGTGATACCGATACATGTGGTATGGAGGTTACATGTCAGATTTAGGCCTTGGACCAAAGCGATCTCAGTTCAGTTCCCTAGCCAGTGTGAAGCTTCTTGGCTGACTTTGAACCACTTCCTGTCAGCTGAATATTACATCACAGGTCTGTTGTGATAATAAAATGTGTGGAAGAGAACAGAGAACCTTGTGTTTTGTCTCTGAATTCCTTGGAAGAAAGGCAGGATAAAAATGTAATCAATCAATTAATGCTACAGCTATCAAGTTATGAACATATTTGTGTGAAATGGCTCTTTGTTCTGTTCATTCTGCCCATTCCTATTTTGTGCATTTATTTAACTACCGTGGCAATACTCACATACTTTTGGTGACATTTAGCTGGTTCATATAAAGGTATTACCTTACTGTGATATGCAGAGGAGGGGTTGCTAATGGACTAATGAATGTGGCAACCTACATCTTTTGCACTGAAGTACAATTTCTGAGGTAATGGTACTTCAGGACCAAATGGTACTGCCAGGACGCGGGTGGCACTGTGGGTTAAACCACAGAGTCTAGGGCTTGCCGATCAGAAGGTCAGCGGTTCGAATCCCCGCGACGGGGTGAGCTCCCGTTGCTCGGTCCCTGCTCCTGCCAACCTAGCAGTTCGAAAGCATGTCAAAGTGCAAGTAGATAAATAGGTACTGCTCCGGCGGGAAGGTAAACGGCATTTCCATGAGCTGCTCTGGTTCGCCAGAAGCGGCTTAGTCATGCTGGCCACATGACCTGGAAGCTGTACGCTGGCTCCCTCGGCCAATAAAGCGAGATGAGCGCCGCAACCCCAGAGTCGGCCACGACTGGATCAAATGTTATGGGGTCCCTTTACCTTTACCTTTACCATTTCTGAGTTCTTCCCAAAGAAATGTATGATGGTCGTTTGATGCATAATAAAGAAAAAGTCACATCTCATAGGATGTGCCTTTAATTGATTTTTTTTTTTAGTATTGTCTATAACAAGCTAACTGAGCATGGCAAACCAAAGCTAATTTGTCCTTTTGACATTCGATGCAATTTCGGACAATGTAGCACTTCTGAAAGTATCAGTGTTTGACATCTTGCACTTAACTTGCATTATTCCTGTTTGTAAATTTGTATCCACAATAGCATAGAACTTCTGTTAGCTATGGAAAATATGCACAATAAAGAAAGAGAATTAAATATATACAAATACTATTCTATTATACTAAAAATAGTATCTATATTATTATAATATAAAATATCAACGTCATGAAAATTTTACAAAAACATAGAGAATCCCAGCAAACAAGGAATAATATGTGCCACCAGCTGCAGATCACTCAATTATGAATGTTTCTCAAGTTCATGCAACTGATTGATGACATTTATCAGATTCCAGCTTGAATCAATAAGTACTAGTGTGTGTCGCCCCGCCCCGCCCTGCAATGGCTTTAGGATAGGTGCAATTCTTCAGACTTGCTTTGTCACTCTTTATAATGAATTGCTTCTTATTACCAACTTAGCTGCTTTTCAGAAAGATTGTATCTTATATAGAAGCAGAGTTGGTATGTTATTTAGAATGACACATTTAAAGAATTGCACCTATCCTACTTATTATTGATTCAAACTAGAATCTGATTAAGAATTTTTGCCAAGGAATCAGAAGCAATCCATCAATTGCATGAACGTGAGAAAGATTCATCACTGAAACAGACTTTCACTCTTAGTCAGTGGTTAATAATATTGTTACCCAAGGATACTGTATGTGTTTGTAACGTTTTCATATTGTTGGTTTTTATGTTAGTATATATGCTATTTGTACACATTTGAGTCCATTTATTTATTCTTCACATTGTTGCAAAGAGTACCATTGTTCTGCTTATCTTTAGATATAAAGTCCTTGAAAATAACCATACTGTTGTTGCAATTCCGTTTCTCTTGGTTTCTCCTTTTTTTCAATGTTATGTTTCATTGAGCATTCTTCTGGATCAGTGTGTGGTTATTTTGATTACTGCCCGTTTAATAATAGACACATTTTTTTCAATAAATTTCCCCTGGTATACACATCACTGCAAGCAATTTCTTCTAATATAATGCATGTCTGTATGTTTTTTCCACAAATATATGCATTTTCATGCACACTTTTTCTTGAAGTTGTGTAATACTTTAAGTAGTGCACACTGGTGAGAGCCAGTGTGGTGTAGTGGTTAAGAGTGGTGGACTCGTAATCTGGTGAACCGGGTTCGATTCCCTGCTCCTCCACCTGCAGCTGCTGGGTGACCTTGGGCTAGTCACACTTCTTTGAAGTCTCTCAGCCCCACTCACCTCACAGAGTGTTTGTTGTGGGGGAGGAAGGGAAAGGAGAATGTTAGCCGCTTTGAGACTCCTTCAGGTAGTGATAAAGAGGGATATCAAATCCAAAACTGGGTAGGCTCACATTCAAAATGTGAACTTAACTTACTTTCTCCAACATTCCTATATGAGAATCAAGGTCAGGCATAGGCAAACTCACCCTCCAGATGTTTTGGGACTACAACTCCCATGATCCCTAGCTAACAGGACCAGTGGTCAGGGATGATGGGAGCTGTAGTCCCAAAACATCTGGAGGGCCGAGTTTGCCGATGCCTGATCAAGGTCTTACAAACATACCCCTATTTTCATTCACCTGTGAAATGTTGGAAGGTACATCCCAGATGCAGATGCACACCTGGGATGGAGAAGTTCAAGGAGGAAGGGAGGCTGGCACTGTGTGGTGCTCCTGCTGGTGGGTCTACACAGCACCAGCCCTCCTTGCTACCTTGCCCCTCCCATTCTTCCTCCCAGTTAGCAGCAAAAACATCTGTCTCAGGAGGCCAGCTGTATGCTGCTGTCTCTCCCTACTGGCTACTCCCTACTAGTCCTGCCTAGTACACAGATCTAGGCAGGACTAGTTGCTTATAATGACAAATGCACAGAACTAGACTCCATGTGAGTCAGTCAGAAATAGAAGTAATATCAAGTTCATATCTGGTTTGAAACACAGGGGAAGAGGATAATTCCTCTCACTCTTAAGCAGCACTCCTGACACCCGGCCTGTGAAACAATTCATTCCCCGTGGATCAGTGGATTGCATTTGTGACATAAACAAAGCTCTCACAATGTGATGGGAACCAAACTCTCCACAGCTCCTAGTTAGCCTCTCCCTCTGAGTGCCTCTTGATGCCTTTTCTAAACAACAATAACTGAAGCCTCTCAAACAGCTCTGTGTCACAGGGAATTCTTGTACCAGATTCACTGTACAGTATTCTGGTCTCTCTGGGCGTGTGCTTTATGCCCATACCCAAGTCCTTGCCAAATTAAGAAAAGAAAAGAATATTCCACCCTCCTTCTCGAAATGAAAATAGAAGTAGCTAAATAGTACAGGAAGTAGCAGCACTGGCATCTCTCTCTCTCTCTCTCTCTCTCTCTCTCTCTCTCTCTCTCTCTCTCAATAAGATCTAAGTTGCACGCCATTCTTCATCTTTTTAAAAAATGTATCATTCATGAAAGATACTAATTACTCTGCAAACTGAAGCTTGGCTGACTGGCTGCTCATACATTACTTTGTGTAAGAATGCTTCTGGCAGGGCTTCTGCTCTCTCTGATAGCTAGGGAAATAAATAAAAATGAAGACAATTTTTATAAAGCAGCAATTAGCTTTGGTTCAATGTAGGCCTAAGATAGTCCAGTGGGAGTTCTTCATATTCTAGCAGAGATTGTTATCATTAGCACGCCCTGTTCATAGGCTGATGCACCGCAGTGCTGCTGTTGTTCTGCTATTATTATTATTACATGAGCAGCTAGGGTTTAACTCAGTAGGGGGGGATCTAATTGTGCAATTTAATGTATTCTATTTACCATCCTTTACTGCAGCTTTAATCATATCAAGTGGTGGTGGTGTTTAAATAATAATAATGAATGGTTTTGGTTTCGTGTGTGCCATTCTGATCACACAAATCTTTTTATAACCATGAAATATTAAAGGTGCCAAATATATACACGTTTACTTGGGAGTAAGCCCTATTTAGATACTTGCTTCTAAGCAGGGATGGGGGACAAATTCAATTCAGTTCACATTTAAAGGCAAATCTTTAAAATTTGCACTTTCCAAAGCAATATGCAAACCAAAGCATGGCCATCCTTCAAAATTCAAATTTTGTGATGCAGTCCTCACACCAAACAATATTTACATAAATGCGTATATTGGAGGACAATGTGTACAAAAATGCATACATTTGTTAAAACAGCGTTCGAAATGCATTATATTGTAATAAATTGTTTGCAAAAATGTGTACATTGGTCACAACTGCCAATGAAAACATGTTTAATAGGAGAAATTCACACTAAAATGCTGAATAATTTTCATGATTTTAATAACCCACAAATGGCTGCAGAAATGTGGATTTTTGAATTTAGGACTGGGAAAATGAGAAACCAAAAGAGCCAAAATAGATAATGCCTTCCATTGCTACACATAGGACTGCGTTATATCAGATTTGAAAATATCTGATTAGAACTAGTTGGTTAATTTACAGATTTTTGAGCAGCAGTTTTGACACTGAAGGACATTTTTGACTGAAGGAGAAATGTTTCAAACTGGTAATGTATTGGTAATGTGATGGATTATCTCCTGTGGGCAAAGACCAGCTGCTTGTATTGATGAAATTACATATTTTAAGGATCATAATTACTGTTGACTGGTATTATGGATATGGTCGCAGCATGACATTGCAGAAACAAAGAGATTCACCCCCTCTCCTGTCTTGCTTTTTTATTTCTTTCCTGTCAAGAAGACATATAACGCCTGCTTTAACACAGCTGTATTGGTTGCCAGTTCATTGCCAGGCCCAATATTAATGCACAAATTAGTTTAAAGTCTTAAATGACTTTGGGTCTCACCTATCTGAAAGACTGCCTCCTTCACTACTGACCCAGTTTGTAGTTCCACCACCCACAGAAGCTTGGGTGCTGGTGGCTCAGAGTATGGCATTTTCTGTGGCAGCCCCTAAATTGTGGAATTGCCTCACCACAGAGGTGGGCCTGGCACCTTCACTGTAGAATGTTTATTGTTTGTTGAAGATGCACCTCTTTACCCTGATCTTTGACACTTTATGCATACTTTTTAGGGCCCATCTTATTTCTGTATTTTGTAATTTGTTTTATACTGTTTTGACTTTTTTATTGTAAATTGTTGTGACCCGTCCAGGAAGCCTAAGGGTGAAAGATGGGTATTATAATAATAATGTTAACAAGCAGCAGCACCAACAACAAATGCCCAGAAGGCCTTTGCATATGGTGAAATCTGAAGGAGCTGTGTCCAAACAGCCAGTCATACATTCAGTCTATGATTAAATCACAATTCCTCTATACCAGGATTGGGGAACTTGTGGCTTTCCACATGTCGTTGGACTGACTACAGCTATAATTATAACTAACCAATGGCCACAGATTTGCTACAATGATTAATAATTGCTGTAATGATTAATAGGTAAAGATTCTCAGTTGCAACACAATCTACGAAGTGCATCTACAGTAAAGAGGATCTTCTTCTGAACACTTTACAACTCTTTTTCCAGTGAATTGTTCTGGCTGCCTGTTAATGATCACATTCAATTCAGCATTTCAGTTTAATAGACAAAAGATGAGGTTGGCTTACAGTCCCTGCTGTGAGTCTGTCACCATTAGAGCAGGCTCGTTTCCTGTATAAAGATTTCCTGTGCTGAGAAACTAGAATCATCTCCATACCTGGCCTTATTATCTCTTGTGCCTGGAACTCCTTCTCAGCTCCATTGTTCTCTCTTCCCTCAAATCCTCCTTCAAGATTCACTCTTTCCATTAACCCACAAATAGGATGGTCTCTAAACCCATAATGACGGTGGCCATGTGTCCTACTCCTCAAGTTGAAGCACTGTTTGGTCCACATCACTGCACACTGCACACTTTGAACCACATGGCTCTCTCTCAGGCAGGCCTCAGAAGCAACAGCAGGCCAGAAATTACCACAAGGAGCCATCAAGTGATGTGAAAGGGGCCACTCCACCCGTAGTCCTCATTCCTTTACCGCTTACATTTTTATCCCACTCTTTTCCCATAGAACTTGGAGTGGTATCCATGTCTCCACTGTCCCATTTTATTGTCACAAGAATCCTGTGAAGGGATTAAGCTAAGAGCCTGGGCCAAATGCATCCATTGTGGTTCATGGACAAGTCAGTGATTAAAGCCTGGGTGTTGTTGGTCCTAGTCGCAAAACTCTCACCATGACACTACACTGGCTCCCCAGCTAAAACGAAGCCCTAGTTACTCCAGCTGCATTTGTTCGCATCAGTTCCTAGTTCTTCCTTCCCTCTGTCCCCTATTATTTGTTACCTTCACCTCTCCATTCCCTCCTCCTTCTATTGACATCTTCCCTATTTGGCCTGATTGCATTCACTAGCTCATCAGGTAAAACAAAGAAAGATGATTTGACATATATTCACCATCTCTCACATATATTATATGGGGCTGACATTTTTAAAAAGCAGCAACACCACTTTCTGGGGTGGGCGAAATGCGAAACTTCAACACGCAGCCCAAAATGCAACGTAACATTTCATTCGAGGTCACTGGCTCGATTTAAAGCTTGTAGTGTTTTTCAACATGCTTGATATCTTCATGTCGGGAAAAGGTTAGAAGTGTCATGCAGAGACTGCAAAGGAAAAGTTATATTCACCTTGGCTGACAGAGTTGAAAACAGATTGCATGTTGAGACAGACTATCAAATAAAGAAAGCCAGTAACCCCATTTGTACTAAGTGTCGCTTACAGAACACTGCAAGTTGCCCAGAAGGTGTGAGGCTGGGAAAAGACAGGAACCTAAAAGGCTGCAGCTGGACAAATGAAATTGATTTGAATTGTTCTTTTAACCCCTTGTCAATAGAAAAAAAAATACTGCATATATATATATATATATATATATATATATATATATATAAAATTACTGTATGTTTTGAATAAACATTCACAAACTTTTTATTTATAATTATCAGCTAAATAGTTTGAGGATCTATACAACTGTGTAACATGCAGAAAACAGCATTTTTAGAGAAATCAAAGACTGGAACTGAGGGAAGTCAGGGGTGGGGTGTGGGTTCTGTGGGGGGAGGGAGGGGAGGGAGGGAGGAAAAAAGGGAGAAAATAAGAATAATATGTTTCTGGATAATATGTTTTGTTTTAATTTTGAATAAAAAAGTAATTTAAAAAAATAAAGGAAAAAAATACTGTATAAATCCAGTCTGGGGGGTCAAGCATACCCCAAGAATGCCAAGAGATGGTATTAAGCCTGTTCCCACTTCAAATAAATCATCATCATCATCTTTACTACAAGCTTTCATTTTTCAACAAAACAATATAGGTGCAAAGAGATCACTAAGGTAAATAATATGCGCAATGTAAAGTACACAACACCCAGAAGAATGGAAGGTGTTAATTGATCCCACAGATGTATATTTTGTTTGCTTGCTTGTTTGCTCATTTATATCATACAGGGTGGTTGACAAAAGCATAAGAAATTGACTGTGGTATCATTCTACGTCATCTCTTTTTGTTGGGACTTGGCAGCATGGCCTTACAGTGGCTACAGTCCTTCCAGGGGATGGAATGAGAAGGTGATGCTGAGGGACTTTTGTTCTGCCCACCAGCTAGTGATATCTGGGGTTCCATCTTGTCCCTCAAGCTCTTCAACATCTATGTGTAACAGCTAGAAGACATCATCCAGACGTTTGGACTGATGTGTCATCAATATGTTTACTGAATGCAGATTTTTTAGAAGAGCTGCCAGACCTACCAAAGTAATGTGGTGAATCAGGGACTAGCGACAGTGAAACAGGCTATATTCCCTATATTTCCTTTTTCTATTCAGCACTGGAGAGCTCACCTATGTACTGTGGGGTGATATGCAGTCTAGAGTCATTTTTAATGTTACAACAGGGGATTAGAAACGAGTAATAATAAATACAAAAACTAATGTTCACCAGCAATACCCTAAACAGCAAGTTCAGACCCATGATTTCCCCTTGTTAAAATCATGAATGTCTAGTTCTAGGCTAACAAAATGCAGATTTGGGGATTAGTGACATATCTTTTGAAAACCGACATCACCATTTATTATTTATAAAAGTGCCAAATATGTACTAGATGGTATAAAAAACAGAAAACACAAGACATGGCCAATAGGCTCACAATCTAGAAAATATCATTAATGTTGATGCTTTGGGCTTTTATTAATTTTGTATAATATTTTTAAACTCATTAATTTTGGTTGGATTTCATCCAAAGTTTGCCGCTCTGTGAGAGAACAGCACAAGCAACAGCCTCATATCCCAAGCCTATAATCCTCTAAATAAGAAAGTGGCTTGTAAGATCCAAGGCTGCTTGCCAAGAGGTGGCACTGCAAGTAGAGTTGCAACTGACTTTCCATACGAATGGGAAGGTTCCACTTTTCCTCACCCCATACTTTAGCCTCTTTTCTGTTGCCAGTCACCCCTTTCCAAAGCAGAAAGAAGCCAAGCATCAGATCTGTTAGCATATAAATTAGTCCTTGACATCGTGACTGCGATTAATGACATTTCCGCGCACGTGGAGGAAAATGTCTCTGAAACCTGAAATGCAAATGTATGATAGAATTTGTCATCTTATCTATTAAAGAACCTGATGATGTTTTAACAAGGAAAGAGGGGCATGAACTTGGCCATCTGCTGTATCTGGCAAGAAAGCAAATGCAGCTAAAGCAGCGTCAGGTGGAAAAGCTACAGGAGCTGTTCTAAGGTCACAACTTGGATAATTATAGAAAGCAGAACTGGGAAGTTATTTACTCTACTTTCAAGCATCACTAAATCATCAGCAAAATGTCCCTGTCCTAAAATTTGTGGCAGTAGTTGCAGGGCACATTAATCTCTGTTGTGATGCAAAGGCATCAGCTATGGTGTTATACTGGCCTTGAAAGGACTACTGTTGGCACATATGTTTGCTATTGAAATCCTGATTTGTTGTTCTATCCCTATCTAGGAAGCTGATAATAAACAAATAGTGATCACTCTTTGATAAGCAATGAACTCTGTCAACTATGAGCAATCATCCCAAACCCTTTCAGTCAAATTGTTCAATAGCCATCAAAACACCACCACAACCAGACATCATAAAAACTATCAGGGGGCACTCAATTTTTAACTAAATTGGCCTCATCCTATGATATCCAATAGAATTGGTTAGAACAGTGGTTTGGAGGCACTGCAGCTATCTCTGTGTGAGGAAGCCTGTATGGGTAATCCACATATTTACACAAGTGTGGTGTAGGTCCACAAACTAGCTTACAATGCCTTTCGCATGAGCAAAAGACAGTCAATGCAACACTATTCAGTGCTTTGCAGCACCTTGCAGTACCAGGATCATAAAGCTGAGTAATTCCTTATTATTCTTACAAACATGTTGAAATAAACACAGTAACTATTCAAATAGTTATGTTCAGGATAGCCTCAGCATTGATAAACTAATTGCCATGAAGTGGCAGGATGTCCGGGGCGAGGGGGAGAGGAAGAGGATCCTGGGCAAGCTGGGGATGGGGAAGGAGAGGTTGGTGTAAGAAATACTCATGGGCTGGTGGAGGATGACTAGGGGATGGGATTAGTGCACAGGAACCAGAGCAGCAGGACCCATCACCAGAGCCAGAGTAGCCACTGTGTCCACGGACATGGAAGGCTCTGAGATGTAAGGAGCAACAGGAAAGGATGCTCTAGGACAGGCATCTCCAAACTTGACCCTCCAGATGTTTTGGGATTACAACTCCCATCATCCCTAGCCAGTGGTCAGGGATGATGGGAATTGTAGTCCCAAAACATCTGGAGGGCCGAGTTTGGGGGTGCCTGCTCTAGGAGGCTGAGGCAGGCAAGGGCCCATAGCCCAGCTCCCTAGCTGGCCACCTGCGGCTCACTAGCTCTGATAGGTGTGTTATTCCTCAGCTGAAATAGGCCCAGGACAGATGAGGGTCATGTGCCTCATCAAGCCCAGATGTTGCAATCAGCATGCAAAGTATAAGAGGGAAGCATTGCCGAGGGGTTTTGTCTGCTCAACTTCTCACGTTGATTGGACCATGGCTTGGATGGTCCAGGAAGCTCTTTGGGATTGTGTGTGTGCAGAACTGACCTCCAGGTGCCCTGACCCCTGTATTGGCTGCAGAGGTGGGAACCTGGCCTGACTGAACTTTGGACATTGAACCTGTTGGCCTGCTGGACTGTGTGCTAGCATCTCCCGTGGGATCGTGCACTCCAGAGGGACTTGCTGCCCGGTACCCCGTGGTTCAGGACACTAATTAAAGCATGAAGTTGGATAGAAACCAGGTATCTGGATTAAGTGTTCAGGTGTTGTTGTTGCTGCTGTTAATTGTCTGCCCTTCATGCTAAGGTCCTAGAGTGAGTTACAAAAACTAAAATTTAATATTAAGAACGGTTTTTAAAAACTTTCAATCACAGGAATAGGGTAGTTCCTAAAAATGCACATCTCAAGTGAAACAGCCAGGGTAAAGAGGTGCATCTTCATTGCATTTAACAAGTTCATACTGGAGCCTCTGTTTGAAGTTGCAGTGTTTAAGAATAGTCACTTTAGGATCAGTAACGAAGTGTCCTAAGAAACTGAAATGTCCCCTTACTAGTTTCTGATTACCGCTGTTATGTACTGGGTTGAATAGGATCCAAACTGTAGCAGTCTGATTGGTCCTAGAACAATAGGATCCAAAAGGCAGCAGTCTGATTGGTCCTAGAACAATAGGATTCAGAATGCAGCAGTCTGATTGGTCCTAGAACAATGCAGCAGTATGATTGGTTGGCAGGAACCACCCAATCCTGCTCCAGATAGAAGTGAATCCACAACCTGATTGGCTTACAGTAGAATTCCAGAATTAGCCAATCATGTGCAGCCCATTGTGTAAATAATGTATATAAAGCAGATACTGTGAGGGGACATTTATTCATTCCTCCTCACCACTATGAGCTGAATAAAGAGCATGAAATCACTTTGCGACTCTGAGTATATTTCACTGGCGACGAGGGTGGGATCCCGCTGAGCTGACTGCCACACACAGCACCGCAGCACCGCCAACTGCCGCACCGCTGCCTCGCACCGTGTATCCAGGCTTCAGCTCCGGGGCACAAGGAACTCAGAATGGCAGCCAACAGCAGCTTCTCGCCATTCAACCCAGCATCTGGAGACTGGGAAGCGTACGCCTCCCGTTTCACCTTCCTCCTAGAAGCCAAAGGGGTCACCGACGAAGAAGACGCCAAGAAGAGGGCGATATTCTTCAGCGTCTGCGGAGAGGAGACGTTTGAAATCGCCCGGGCTCTCCTTGCGCCTGAAGACGTCGCTACTGTTCCATACAAAACAATAATGGAACAGCTGAAGGGGCACTTTTCGCCGCAGCCCTCAGTGGTGGCTCGTCGAAATGCCTTCTACGCAAAGCGGCAAGCCCCTGGGGAAACCATAACTGGGTTTGTGACCTCTCTCCGCCAAGCCGCCCGGTTCTGCAACTTCTCAGAGCTGGAGAACATGCTTCGTGACCGCCTCGTCGGTGGCCTGAAGGATGAGAAGCTGCAACGGCGCCTCTACGCTAAGAAGGACCTAACGTTCCAGGTCGCTCTGGAGGAGGCCCTGGCAACAGAAGCTGCCGAGAGGTCGACCCAAGAGGCACGGCCGAGCCTGCCATCCCAACCGAGGGTCCACCATGAAGACCTCACCGACGACTCAGGATCCGACAGGGAGGAGGTGCACCGAGTACAGCAGCGCACTCAAGCAGCGCACAGACCACAGCTGCCTCGACGAGAAGGAGGGAACTGCGCAAGCTGCGGGGAGAGTCACGAGAGGAGGACCTGCCGTTTCCGCAACGCAGAGTGCAGGCAGTGCAGAAAATCGGGACACATCGCCCGGGTGTGTCGGGCTCGGCCCACCCGACACCAGGCATCAGATGACCAATCCAAGAGCCCCAGGTCCCGGGGCCCAACGCACCAAGGCAACTCGACGGAGCTCACGGACTTCCAGGTATACCAGTTGCCCCACCCCAACGTAGAGAAAATTTATGTAGAGGTACAGATAGAGGGGGCCCCATGCCGCATGGAGCTTGACACGGGTTCAACTCTATCCATAATCTCGGCAAGGACCTTAAGGAAACTGTGTCCCACTGGGGGTCCCAAACTCAGGCCGGCCCCATTCACCCTCCGGGACTTCCAGAAACGTAAGGTCCCCACAATGGGGGTGGGGACCTTCAGGGTGCAATACCGAGGGCGGACGCGGCAACTGGACTTGCTTGTGGTCAAGGGCCCCTACATTAGCTTACTGGGATTGGCATGGTTTGGACCACTGGGGCTAGCTGTCACCGGGGTGAACCACACTAGCTTACAAGTGGACGTGGACGCCATATGCAAGGAATTTCCAGGGGTTTTCGATGGGAAATTGGGACAGTATACGGGCCCCCCCATTGCGCTACAGCTTGACCCCGCAGTACGACCGGTCAGGCTCAAGGCCCGCCGGGTCCCGTTCGCCTTGAAACCCCGTATAGACGAGGAATTGGACCGACTCGTAGAGCAAGGAGTGCTGGAGCCGGTGCCTAATGCTCCCTGGGAAACCCCAATCGTCACACCCGTCAAGCCTAATGGTTCGGTCCGCATCTGCGCAGACTACAAATGTACCATAAACAAGGCCCTCACGGCCCACGCATACCCAGTGCCAGTGGTCAGCCATGTCCTTGCCACCCTGGCTGGGTCGAAAATTTTTGGCAAGCTGGACTTGGCCCAAGCATATCAACAGCTGCCAGTAGATGAGGCCACAGCAGAGGCACAGACGATTGTGACGCACAGAGGAGCGTTCAGGGTAAAGCGGCTGCAATTCGGTGTCAGCGTGGCACCAGGCATATTCCAGAATATAATGGACTCTCTCCTTAAAGGGATTCCTGGCGTCACCCCCTTCTTCGATGATGTGTTGATTGCCGGCCCCACACCAGAGGAGTTTGAGGACCGCCTCCGCACCGTTCTGCACCGTTTCCAGACGGCGGGTCTCAAGGTGAAGCGGGAAAAATGTCTACTAGGAGTGCCTCAGGTGGACTTTCTGGGATTTATGGTGGACGCAGAAGGGGTCCACCCGACTGGGGACAAGGTACGGGCCATTTGTGATGCCCCAGCGCCCAAGAGCAAGACTGAACTTCAGGCCTTCTTGGGACTATTGAACTTTTACCATTCCTTCCTTCCCCACAAGGCGGCGGTAGCGGAGCCCCTACACAGACTCCTGGACAAGCGGGCCCCTTGGGTGTGGGGCCAGCGCCAGGAGGCCGCATTCCAGGCAGTCAAGGACTTGCTTGTCTCAAACTCGGTCTTGGCACACTTCGACGAGAGGCTGCCGGTGGTGCTAGCATGCGACGCCTCACCCTATGGCATTGGAGCTGTCCTGGGGCACCAACTCCCGGATGGAAGAGAGGTACCGGTGGCGTACTTTTCCCAGACACTCAACACAACCGAGCGGAACTACTCGCAAATCGACAAGGAGGGTCTGGCAATCGTAAAGGGAGTAAAAAAATTCCATGATTTCTTGTACGGGCGGCCCTTCACCGTGGTGACTGACCACAAGCCGTTGCTTGGCTTGTTTGCCCCCGAAAAGCAGACCCCCCAAGTGCTGTCTCCTCGCGTCCTCAGGTGGTCAATTTTCCTTGCCAGCTACCAGTATGCACTGATTCACCGACCTGGGAAGGCGATGGGCCATGCGGACGCCCTCAGCAGGCTACCACTACCGGAAACAGGCCCTGACCCAGCACCTGCACAAGAGGTTATGAGCCTGGAGCTGCTTCCCGACCGCCCCATTCAGGCACAAGAAGTTGCACACCATTCCAAGAAAGATAGGGTCATCTCCCGGGTCCTGGACTGGGTGTGGAGGGGATGGCCCAGCAGCAGCCCCGGGCCAGAATTCGCCGGCTACACAACCCGCAAACATGAACTGTCGGCCCACAAGGGGTGCCTGTTATGGGGAAGCAGAGTCGTTGTTCCCCAGCCCCTCTGCAAAAGGGTCCTCACAGCCCTACACGAGACACATCCAGGGGTAGTAAGAATGAAGGCCCTTGCCAGGAGTTATGTGTGGTGGCCGGGGATCGATGGAGAGATAGAGGCCTGGGTCAAACACTGCCAGGCCTGCCAAGAATCCCGCCCAGATCCCCCAAGGGCCCCAGTCCAGTCCTGGGAGTCCGCCCGAGCACCATGGTCACGCCTGCATGTGGATTTCGCTGGCCCCTTTCAGGGGAAAACATTCTTCATAGTGGTGGACTCCTACACCAAATGGCTGGAAGTCGCACTGGTACCGTCCACTTCCACGTCCGCAGCCATCCGGGTACTACGCAGGCTGTTTGCAACCCACGGGCTCCCTGACACTCTCGTCTCAGACAACGGGACTGCATTTACGTCAGGAGAATTCCAAACCTTCACAGCGCAGAACGCCATCCGCCACATCCGTTCGGCGCCGTTCCACCCTGCCACCAATGGCCAAGCAGAACGCATGGTGCGGACCACCAAGGACACCCTTCGCCGCATGACGCAAGGGGACTGGGAGTACCGCCTTGCCACATTCCTTCTAGCACAGCACAGCACCCCCAGCTCAACGACTGGCCGGAGCCCCGCTGAACTACTAATGGGTCGGCGCCTTGCAATCAGATTGGACCGCCTTCACCCCGATAGAGCTCAGGATGAGGTAGTGGTGGGGGAAGGCAGGAACCCCCGGACCTTCGAGGCCCAGGACCCAGTGTACGCAAAGAATTTTGGGGCAGGCCCAGCATGGGTACCCGCCACAATCACCAGGGTCACTGGCCCCGTGTCGTACGAGGTGCTAACGGATGGGGGGCAATGCTGGCGCCGCCACTGCGACCAGATACGGCGACGATTCCCGGGAGAAAACCAGGAGGAGGACAGGTCAGAGGAGTCCCAAGGGAACAGCGGGGCAGTGAGGCCCATAGAGCAGGAGGGGCCAGCAGGAGAGGCAGAATCAGTAAATACAGAGAGGACCCGTGAGGCCGAAAGGACACCGGAACCAGAACCACGACTGAGCGAGCCGGTTGCACCAGACCAAACAGCCGCATCACAGCCAGCATCCTTGGAACACGAGCCAGAACCCGGAGCCCGGACCAGGGAACACCCCAGGCCACAACGCACACGTAGGCCGCCGGCATACCTTGAGGACTATGAATGCGACCTCCCGGGCAGGACTGGAACTTAGAGGGGAGGGGTGTTATGTACTGAGTTGAATAGGATCCAAACTGTAGCAGTCTGATTGGTCCTAGAACAATAGGATCCAAAAGGCAGCAGTCTGATTGGTCCTAGAACAATAGGATTCAGAATGCAGCAGTCTGATTGGTCCTAGAACAATGCAGCAGTATGATTGGTTGGCAGGAACCACCCAATCCTGCTCCAGATAGAAGTGAATCCACAACCTGATTGGCTTACAGTAGAATTCCAGAATTAGCCAATCATGTGCAGCCCATTGTGTAAATAATGTATATAAAGCAGATACTGTGAGGGGACATTTATTCATTCCTCCTCACCACTATGAGCTGAATAAAGAGCATGAAATCACTTTGCGACTCTGAGTATATTTCAACCGCCCTTTCTGGTGTCATGTTAGTGTCTATTCTTTTTGTGTAGAGATCCACCGGTTTGTCCTATGCAGCATGCAAACCAGCATGGCTGACAAATGATAGCACACACCATAGTGGAAGATGAGCATTGGAATAAAGCCTTGATATTGTGGCTGACATCGCTGGGTCCTACAACAGTGTTGTCTGGAACAGAATGGAGGCAGAGTTAGCCTATGAGTCCATTGCAGGGTCTATTGCTACAAGCAAGTAGCCATGTCAAGTTAGAGGACTGTCTGTGAGCCAAGGTAGTCTTACCACCTAAAGCCCGTGAAAGAGAATAATCATTGTCCAGGATAGACTGCAGATTATTGACGATACACCAAATTGTTTGAGCTGGGAAGTATAGATG
Source organism: Podarcis pityusensis (assembly GCF_964106645.2). NCBI lineage: Eukaryota > Metazoa > Chordata > Lepidosauria > Squamata > Lacertidae > Podarcis > Podarcis pityusensis. The sequence continues at coordinate 45,368,932 of NC_138029.1, read as the reverse complement.
ACAACTTTGGGGGTCTGTCTTATGGTAGGTGAGATGCGGGTGGCGCTGTGGGTAAAACCTCAGTGCCTAGGACTTGCCGATCGTATGGTCGGCGGTTCGAATCCCCGCAGTGGGGTGAGCTCCCGTCGTTCGGTCCCAGCGCCTGCCAACCTAGCAGATCGAAAGCACCCCTGGGTGCAAGTAGATAAATAGGGACCGCTTTATAGCGGGAAGGTAAACGGCATTTCCGTTTGCTGCGCTGGTGCTGGCTCGCCAGAGCAGCTTCGTCACGCTGGCCACGTGACCCGGAAGTGTCTTTGGACGGCGCCGGCTCCCAGCCTCTAGAGTGAGATGAGCACGCAACCCTAGAGTCGGACACGACTGGCCCGTACAGGCAGGGGTACCTTTACCTTTACCTTATGGTAGATTATTCCTGGATTCCGGTCTGGCTTTCCCCCATGGGTTTCCAGATAATATGCAGCTTTTTGTGGGTCACATACCTTGCTGTCTCAAATTACCTTCCTTGCCATTGGATTGGCCTAATTATACAAGACTATTCTGTATATATAACTTGACCTGTGCTTGTTCAACTTGCCCCATGCATCTTTTGTACTGTTTACCTTTTCATCTCCATCTGGAAGTGCAAGCAGACAGTTGGCATCCCAGCAGACACCAGCTCAACTATTAGTTATCTGGCAAGCATCAATATCTGTTCGTGTACTTCCGCTGACCAACATGGTGCTTTTGCTCTATTTTCCCTCTGTGCGCTTGGCCAAGTTGCCCTTGGCTTTTGGTTGGTGACACAAAGGGATCCTTTGGCTTTTGAACCAAACTGGCATGATATGTTCTTGACGACTAGCAAATACAGGGGCACAACCGTTCTCAAATGTTAGTTCATTCCCTCAATCTGGAACACATCTAGTCCTATAGCCCTGTATGAAGAATATTTAGGCTAAAGGGAAATATGTGAATACCACACCACCATCTGGCAGCTCTGTTATTTTGAGCACTGGTTTTTTTAAAAAAATAACTGTATAGATCTGTAACTTTCGCCCCCGGAATGTAATGCAAAAACAAATGCCTTTTGCTGACAGTTCTTTCTCAAAGGCATGAGATGACTGCCAGAAGTTTCTGAAAAGCATTTGCCTTTAAGGTGGCATCATGTAACTTGAGTCTGTATTCTCGTCCCTTTAAAAATAAAATTAAAAATATTCTCTTCTTTAGGATATTGCAGTTAGAAAGCACATTGAACCTTGGCTACTGCTGCCAATAGTTTGCTGACATTCAAAACCCAACTGCAGCTTTTCTCAGCTCCCCCCCCCCCACCTCTCCCCCTCTCCCCTCTCTCCCTGCTCTAAGATTCAGCAGTGCATGGTGAGTCGCATATGCTGCTTAGTTCTGAGGCTGGCTTGTGTGCTGATTTGAGAAGGGAAAATATGCTGATATCCTATGGGACAAAGCTGCATAAATCCTTTTTAACAACAAAGCCCTGGGATGTGTTAAGGCAAGCAAGCTGTGGTTTTTGGTTTTTTTACATATGCAGCATTTTGATACAGTAGCCCTTGTTCGGGCTTGATAGCGAAAGAAGGAACGGAGCTTGCAGCACGGGCCTGTGAAGGGAGAATCTGATATTTATCCTAATTTATTGTTTCACAGGCTCTCACTTCTGTTCATTGCCGGTCTTGAAACTTTGTCTCTTCTTGCTCCTTAGCTTCCCCCCTCCCCCCCGATAATATTCATGGCTGTCAGAACAGTAGTCTACGCTGTGCCTTGAAATTCCTGCAAGGTGAAGAGACATTCAATATGTGCTGAGCAAAACGGCGATGGGGAAACTATATGGCAAGAGTTTCCTTCCCTAACAACTTCAGGCGGCAATCCTTCCACCTTGAATGACCTTGAGCACAGTCTTTTGATGCCTCCCTCTGCAGCAGGGGCAGCCAATCTTCGCTGCTGAAGGCAACACTGATTACCAGTGGTTGGGACTCACAAGTGGGTAGAATTCTTTTGCTCCCCATAAGCCTTGGTTGGCCACTGTGAAAACAGGAGACTGGGATGGATGTGCTTTTGGCCTGCTCTTCTTACGAGCTGCAGCCAGCATAGTCAGTAGCAAGGGATGGAGGGAGTTGTAGTCCACAACATCTGAAGGGCCACAGGTTACTCACGGTAGCAGCCAGTGGGTCAGAGAGAGGTAGGGCTGAGCTGGCTTTCTCATGTTGGAGTCACTGCCAGTTTCTGAGAGGGGGAGATGGAGGGTTGAGGTAGCAGGAAGGTTAGCATGGTGTAGGCACAGCAGCAGGAGCCACCTTGCCTCTCCCCTTCTCAGTGACTGGCAGCAATCCTGGCATTAAGAAGCAGGTAGGCATTATGGGCCCACGCTGTCCTGACCCACTGACTGCTACTTGTTCCTCATTCTTGCTCTGTCCATGCAATGACCCAACCTGTTCCTATCTCTCTGCCCTCCCTTCCGCCTGTAGTTGATTTAAAACAGATTGTATTGATTTGCAATTCAATGAACAACTTGCATAAAATTAAATCTGTTTTCCTCTGGAGTGTAGAGGTTCTTCTAGGAATTGCTTTAATTTATGAATTAGTCAGGAGAACACCTGTTTAGGTTCATCATAGTTTTAGCATGAAAAATACAGATTAAAACTTTTCATGGGAGGTTAATTTTTCCCTCTCACCAAGCTGTGAAAATTAGGTTGAGAGACACAAAAGGGGAGAATCCATATATCAATGGATGTTAATCAGATGATACTTTCAGTATCACTTACGGAAATGACAGTGACGCTGATTAAGGGAACCTTAATACCAGAATGGGTGCCATCCAGGTTTCCTCACAGAGATAGCTGCAGTGGCTCAAAAACACCAGAGGTTTTACTAGGTTTAGGGGGAAATGGTAGAAGAAATAATGGACTAAAGGACTTGTGGCTCATCTACTGTCAGAAATACAGCATTTCTTGAGGACAGCAAGGAGGAGGGTCACCTGATCTCCCTATGGTTCTCTATAGTTGAACATAGCAGAGCAAGGCCTGTAATTTCTTTTGCAACCACAGAAGCAAAATATGTACACTGTGGTGTTTTAAATGCTGTTAGAAATGTTATTATTAACAACAACAGCATGACATAAAACATGGAGCAGAGGAAAAAAACTGTACAGCCCCAGATCATATTTAAGATGCCTTGAAGGCAATATAGTCTCATCTTTCTCCTGCAAGCAAAATTCCACAACCCATGGTACATCATTAGGCTGTGGCATTTAAAGCATCTTGTGGCACAAAAACTGAAAAGAAAGTAGCTTGGTTCCATGCACTGGGGGAGGAAGAGGAGTGCGGGGGGAGCGCACCAACCCCAGCAGCGCGATCCCGGCAGGGTGCCATCGCGGCTGGCCCCCCTGCCCACGCTGGGTGCCACGCCCCCAGGGTGCATGCCATGCCCCTGTGAGCAGCATGCCCCGCCCCAAGGATACACGCCAGCCCCGCCCCGCCTGCTCTCCACCCCCTGGTGCCAGAGCATGAAGCTCCACCACTGGTTCCATGATATATCCACCCCAAATTGCTTCTGCAAGAAGCTATGGAATACAGCTGAGAAGAAAAGAAAAAGGAAAGCTGCATAAAGTTTGAAGATGGACTGAAGAATTTACAGTAGGCAAGATGTCCAGCAAGATTCACTCCACAAGTCTTGTCTGTGGAAGCCTTGCACGAGCACTCTGCCCAATGGGGCTTTATTAAATGCTTATTAAGTTTATACCCCACACTTCCCTCCAGAAGAATCCAGGGCAACAAACATGTCAATCCTAAAACAATTTATTTAAAACTTCTAGAACAGTTTCAAATTCCTCATTTGTGCTGTGATCTTTCTTGGAATCCAGAAGTGAATTCCTACTGGCTTAAGCAATCACCACCTCTCAAACTGATAATTGCAAACTTGCCAAGGACAGAACTTTCAACCATCAAATGCCTCGGTAAACAGGAATGTTTTAAAAACGTTCCCCAAAACTGAATAGATTGATGCACCTCACTAGGGAGGGTGTAGCAAAAATGTGGGGCCTCCACTGAGAAGGTCCTGTCACAAGTGTCATGGGTCACCACCAACCAGGCAACTCTCAATGTTTGCATCACCAGCAGGGCCTCCCTACACTTTCAACTGTATATGGAATCAATTGTGCTTCTAAATTGTTGCATGGTGCAATGCTCTGCAGTACTAATGTACTTCGTATAGTATAGCCCAGCCTTTCTCAACCTGGTGATCCCTAAACATTTTGGACCACAAGCCCCATCAGTCCTAGGCAGCCTGGCTAATGGCCAGGAATCATGGGAGTTGTGGTCCAAAACACATATAGGGCACTAACTAGAAGGCTGGTGTAACCCCTACTTTCTGGAGAGGCAGAGCCTCATTGACTGAGGTCTACACAGCGATAAGGTCACACATGTAAAACACAAGAGAAGAGCAAAGTATTCTGCGTGATCTCTAGATAATCTTTGCATGGCAAAATGCAGAGAATGGATATTAGAATGGTAGACTCTCTGCAGTAAATGAGAGTGCTAATGAGCAGTTTAGTTCCAATCCTTGGGGATATGCCAGAGCCCCGAGAAAAATATATTGTGTAGCAAAATTTCAAAATAAACAGCCTCGATCATTGTCAGTCAGCTCTTGTGTTATCAGCTTAAGCAGCCCTTCCACCCTTTTCTCCGCAGGGAAGAAAGCATTGCGGCAAGAACATCGTGTCCCCTTTTGCACTACAGGTTTGGCTAGGTGTCTCTCGTCTCTAGTATCAGAACACCAGCAAGCAGCATTCAAGCTTTTTTGTCTGATGCTTGTGCAAACAACCGTAGTTCCCAGTCAGATGATGGTGCCAGCTGCCTTTCAGCATTGCCATGGAAATTTTTAGAAAACAGGCATAATGGCATGTGCTTCTCACATCCCTGTCTCAAAATGAAATATGCAGTCCCATATGATTTGGTCACCTCCCTCGATCTATATGGAGATTCTCCTGCCTTTATCCAGACAGTGTTTGCGTTTTTGCTTTCATTGTGGATTTCCAGGAGGAGAGATGGCAGCACCTTTGTTCTCTTGAAAGTCCATAAGCACACAAATCAATTCAGATCACTTATATAACCTTCAGTGAATAACATTTATCAGCAAAATGTTGGTGGTTCTTCCTAAAGATCAGTTTAGAAACCAACTAAAAGTACTAGAAAACTAATTCTCTGCAATACATATAAAAACATATATGCTATCTTGTTATTTTCTTTGTATTGCTCTGTAAACTTCCTGGCTGGATATTGGGATATATACCGTATTTTTCGCTCTATAATACGCACCAGACCACAAGACGCACCTAGTTTTTGGAGGAGGAAAACAAGAAAAAAAATATTCTGAATCTCAGAAGCCAGAACAGCAAGAGGGATCACTGTGCAGTGAAAGCAGCAATCCCTCTTGCTGTTCTGGCTTCTGTGATAGCTGTGCAGCCTGCATTCGCTCCATAAGACGCACACACATTTCCCCTTACTTTTTAGGAGGGAAAAAGTGAGTCTTATAGAGCAAGAAATATGGTAGATGTTGCAGATGAACGACAAAGAAATTGCCCACAGAACTGCATGGCCAGGACCAGATCATTCTCTGGCTCAAGGGAGAGCCAAACCAGTTGAAGTTAGCTACATATGTGCGAGCCCAAATTTTGGTGTTCCCAAATGGATCATCTCCATTTTGCACCCCTAGGCTCAGCAAGCTGGGGGGGGCAGTGACCTAAACCTGACACTGTCACTGCCAGAGACCCAAGGGGACTCTGCTGATCCTGATTCCCTTCTTCCACCTTCCCACCATCCCCACAACAGGCACAAATAAGACAGGGGGCCACTAAGTAGGGGCCCGGGATTTGGCTTTCTTGCTGTGAATAAAGAAACACTAACCAAAGGAACACAAGTGAACAGCAGAGAACCTGCACAAGCAACGCTGACACCAAACCCTACATATAGTAAGTAAAATAGAAACATCGCCACCCAACCCCAACCCCACCCTTCTTTCCCCCCCACCTCTTTCCCCCTTTTCTTCCTAATGTCTCAACAAATGAAACCGATTTGTAAAAATGTTACATGAAAAAAAATGAGAAAGAGACATTGCACACACTTTTGTAAATCAAGAAAATATTTAATAAACAAACAAATAAATTAAAAGAATAAGGAAACACTATTTTGCCCCCTTACTACATGACCACCCTCCAAAGTCAGTATTAAGGTGCTATCTCTCTGACTGGTGTTTTACAAACCAACTGCTTTTCTTTAGAAGTTCAGCTACTCTGATATGCACTGACTAGTTTGCATATATGTAAATCAATTAGTCTGTGCACATTTGCAGATGTATATTTCCTTTTTTATTTTTTATTAATTTGCTAATGCATCTGGTAGACTCTCATCCATGAAAGCTTATGCCATAATCAATGGGTTTGTCTTTGAGCCCTTTGTTGTTTTTGCTGCAAGACTATAAAGGGGCTGCCCTTTTGGAAGTTGTTTTTTCATGGGGATCCTTTTCCGTGTTTCATCTTTTACCTTTCCCAGTGGAAGTTGTTTTTTTCATGGGGATCCTTTTCCTTGTTTCATCTTTTATCTTTCCCAGTGAGACATTATATTAGAACACATATGCCTCCTCCCTGCCAAATGGCTTGCTTGCTACCTATTACAGCACCGTAAACCCACAAAACAATAACAAAATTGTATTGGCTGCAATTCATGAATTGAATTATCATAAATGTTTTCCCAGTAAATGGAGAGCACAATTCAGAACAAGCTCAATGCAATTACCATAAGCCAGTTCCTTTTAAAATGCTGTAGAAACATTAGTTAATCCAGACAGCATTTTTCAAATGCTTTTCACCCACAAATAAGACTGCAAAATCTGCAAAGTTGTGCCAAAATGCTCTTTGCTGCAAGATTCTTGGGTCCGCCTGCACATGAACTGGTAAGTTAATCCGTTGTATTGTAAATGAGATTCCGCTCTTTGTTTGCTGAATGAGTGGCGTGGAGGAGCCGCCCAATGTGCAACACACTTGTCATAATCGTCCTGACCCTCAGAACAAGTCCAGAATTGGCAGGATTGGGACTAGTACAGGACACCTTATAGCGTGGCTTCATCCCTCAGAAGATGACAGGCAAAATCTGACAACAGAATGTAAGTGGCTGTGGCTAAAGCAGAAACTAGCATTTCATTTTAGCGTGCCTCATGGATGGTTCTTTTCTTCTAGCTACCTGATACCTGGGGAAGTGAGAAAGGGGGCCAAGGAAACCAGTTCTTTCTTCTGCTCTCCAGCATATTATTAGAGTGTATTTGCTAGCTAGGCAGGTTTTCGTTTTAGCAGGAACAGAGGACTCCCACACTGACCTCTGTGACAGCAATCTCGTTTAAAAAAAAACAGCCCACCAAACCATACCCATTCCTCCTTCACTCATTAAGTAGCCAGCCAGACAACTGGAGCTGAAAAGACAATTTTGGTCTCTGTATAGCTTGGGATAGGTTTCAATTCCATGCTAGCCTACACAACTTGGTTTTAAGAGGTAAGCAAGAGTCACTTTTTCCAAGGCAACTTTGTACCTTCATTTCTGTGGAGAGATGGAGAGAAAGAGAGCTTGTATTTGGGCAATACAGTGGTACCTCAGGTTACAGACGCTTCAGGTTACAGACTCTGCTACCCCAGAAATAGTACCTCAGGTTAAGAACTTTGCTTCAGAATGAGAACAGAAATCATGTGGCAGTGGCGCGGCAGCAGTGGGAGGCCCCATTAACTAAAGTGGCACCTCAGGTTAAGAACAGTTTCTGCTTAAGAACGGACTTCCAGAATGAATTAAGTTCTTAACCTGAGGTACCACTGCATAGTGATCTGAAAATATATAAGATAGATGAATGAATAACTATAGGTAAGCAACCAAACCTCCACCAGTAAATACTTGCTGGCCTTGGTAACATATGAAAAATTCAATTCAGTTGAGGGGACGGGGGTCTTCCACTTTTCCTTCTCTCATCTTGCCTTCTCTTTCTGGTCCTGCCCAGTTCTGCTACAACTTGCTTCTCCTTGTCTCCTGATTAGTGGGAAGCTGGCATACGAAGTATGCTGGCAGTGAATGGGTCTGATGGTTTGAGGAGGTCACAGTTGCACCGGGACTGTTGCTATTTACTGAATTTTTGCAGAAAGTGAACAAAAGTGGATGGGATATCTATGTATGTAGGGGAGGAGATGAGGAGAATGGGGAAGTGGGAATAGTTTGTTTTCATATAGAAAATAAATTTTCAATAAAATATTAACCACAAAACCAGCTTCCTGTTCAGGCTTGGAAATCACAGACAAAATACAGACTTTCATATTATGAATGATGAATAGCAACATATTTGAATAGCTTTACTTTCTCTTGCTCCAAACAGATGTTCATACAACTTGCCTCTCCTTGTCTCCTAATTAGTAGGAAGCTGGCATACAAAATGTGAATGGTTCTGAGGGTGAGAGGAGGTCATGGTAGCATGGTTCATATTATATTATTGTGTGTTTATTTTGTTCATCTGAGTATTTAAATCCAACCTTTCAGTCCTGACTTCTCTTAAACATCAAAAAATCTCAAACACCCATAAACCCTTAATAAACAATAATCCCGTGGGGAGAGCACCAAAAACAGCAGCATTAAATCAATCAAGGCAAATACAGAGTAAATGCAATATTTGTTAGAGGCCCAAATCAGATTTTTTACAAAGATATACGGTACAAGACTAAACACGAAGCAACTCCTATTTAATTCAGTGGGGCTTGCTCCCAGGCAAGTAGGCTTACAATTGCAGTCATAGTCTAGAGGGATGGTTTAGCTTACATTATGTATGCTGCTCTGTTATTGATCTTCTGTGATAGTTTATGACTGAATTGCATGCAGAATGTGGATTTTTAAAAAACTTTGATAATAGATAAAGGCACAGAGTTAAGTTCTCCTCAGCCCTGCATAGCTATCAGTTCCCCCTTCCACACTTTTCAGAGCTGACTTTTTAAAATAGTTAACATTAACACATTGTTTTAGTGGTGTAGCTAGTATTGTCGCCACTTATAATTGCTTCGACGTATATTGAAATGGCAACACACCATCTCATCATGGTGACAGTAAATTTATTTTTGAAGATTTTGTTCAGGGTGGATTGAAACACTTGTTTCAACCCATTTAAGTGAAAATAACAGAAAGTATCTCTGTCAGTGAAGTGGTAGGGATGCTTGGGGTAGAGATCAATGTCATTTATTATTGATGACACAGGGAGAGAAAACCATACTAAAGCCATAGGTTTGATGGTATGACGAGGAACAGAGCTTCAAACAAATCTGTCCTTGCAAAATTCCTTGTCGCATATCATCCCTCTTGAAAACCTAAACACTCTCTAGAAATTCTGTCTCTGTAGTAGGAACATAGGAATCTGCCTTATAATGAGACAAACTAATGGTCCATCTAGCTGAATACTGTCTGCACTGACTAGCAGTGGTTTTCTAAGGTTCTCCAACAGTGGTCTTTTCCAGCCCTACCTGGGCATGCCAGACCTGAGACCTTCTGCATGCAAACAGGTATTCTGACACTGAGCTATGGCCTTTTATATGGAAAACTATATGGTGGCCCACTGATAAACAGGTTCTTAAAATTTTGTCTGCAGTTGAATGGTGTGGGTTTCTTATTTTTTTATTATGTCCTTAGTACATTCAGTGATGTGTGTTTTACACTCCCTTAAATCCTGTAGATCTCCAACTGCAATCTACAAAAAATGCTTCCCACAGTTACCTCCTCGCACCTTGCACAATAGTTGAGCATTGTGCCTGTTTCTTCATGCTATATTTGGCACTATTTTGATGCAATTTGTTTCTTAAATTAGATTTAATGATGATGCTTCAAACAGACAGTTCCCTTGGAATGAAATTAATATCGGTGCTGCTATTTGTTTATTTTTAACAAGCATCTCTGTGAGATAGACAGATAATATATGTTTTGTTATTAGTTTTTTGAAACCTATCCTATTGGTCAGGATTGGGCTGGCATCAGCACCCAAAATGGCTAGCAAAGTGCTGGGGTCCATGGGCTCCACAGGGACTGCCACAGCTAATGCCAGGATCGATTTATTAAAAAAGGGTGGCAGAGTGACCTCCCCTCCCCTTTAAGTACTTTCACTGAAAGGAGTGTTTGAGTTGTTCTTGCTCCCCTCTAATCAACCCTCTTTTTGTAGATGCACCACTTAGCTCCTGAACATGATAAAAGTCCAACCCCAACCCCTGATAAGTGGAGTTTCATAGAAGACTGGTCCAGACCATCAATCATTTTATTTCACAGCCTGACTCCCTCCTTTGGCAATCTTCACAGAACTCTAGCCCAATGGTTGCCATCAATTGATTTGAATTAATTTTATAATGAAATTATTTTAGAATGTTGTATTATTTTATTGTTGTTAGCCGCCCTGAGCCCGGCTTCGGCTGGGGAGGGTGGGATATAAATATTATTATTATTATTATTATTATTATTATTATTATTATTATTCTATGCCACCTTCCCAAAGCCCAAACCATGCTCAAGGAGGCCCATATAGTATTATTCCCATCCTTCTCACAAAATGGCACAAAGGTATCCAAATTTTCCCCCTCCTTGCCTCACCATCACTCTGGACACTTTGAGTACTTGGGTCAAGTAAAATGTCTTCATTTTCTAATGTGGCTATTGTGGTAAAGTGATTTTTTTTCCCCTGAGTGGGTTGCACAATACGACTCCTTGCCAAGGGCACGAGGGACCCTGGGTATGCCTCTGGGTGATGGCCATAAACTTGAATGGCTTTAAAAGAAGATTGGAGAAATTCATGTAGGAGAGGGCTATGAAAGGCTACTAGCTATGATGGCTATGACCTGCCTGCACAGTTGGAGGCAACAATGCTTCTGAATACTAGTTGCTGGAAACCACAAAATGGGAGATGGCTCTTGTGTTGATGTTCTGCTTCCCACAGGCATTTGGCCAATGTGAGAACAGGATGCTGGACTAAATGGGCCATTGGCATCATCATCATCGCTTTTAATTTGTATACAGTGGTACCTCGGGTTACAGACATTTCAGGTTACAGACGCTTCAGGCTTCAGGTTACAGACGCTTCAGGTTGCAGACGCTTACAGGCTCTGCTAACCCAGATAGTACCTCAGGTTAAGAACTTTGCTTCAGAATGAGAACAGAAATCACGCGGCGGCAGCAGGAGGCCTCATTAGTTAAAGTGGTACCTCAGGTTAAGAACAGTTTCAGGTTAAGAACGGACGTCCAGAATGAATTAAGTTCTTAACCTGAGGTACCACTGTACCGTCTTTCTATCTTACAATACTCAAGGCAGTTTACAAGCTGAAGAAACAAAGAAAGTACACCTTATAACAACCAAATGCAATACAAAAATGTGATAATAAAACGTAACTTTAAAATAAGCAACCTACATCAAATAAGGTAACATTCAACAATCATTAGAATATCAGCATATAAAAAGAGAAATTTACACTTGACAATTACAATAAATAATTTCTAAACTACAATCAATAAAACAACGTCAAGCCACAGTTCATAAAATAATACAATACAAATTGAGAAGCAGAGACTGGAGGGTGGGAGATACATATCAGCTTTTTTCCCTGGGGAAAAACACTCTCCTCAGTGGAAACATGGTCATCATGATGGTGTTGCTGTCTAGCTGAACAGGAAGTGGAATTCCAGCAGTTATTTCTCATGAGAAACAGAAGTGAGATGCCATCAAGGCATATCTAGAAATGGTTTGCTGCCAAAACTAGTTGGGCTGTACCCTGATTGCCTCTGCTTCTTAAGCAGATGTTCCTATTTCTGACATCTTTTGATCATGTTTCCATATGTTTGTTACTGTCGCAGAAACCTTATGCCTGCACTCTGCAAGCTCTTATCCTCGCTTGTTTCACCCCACCTTTTTGTGGTACAAGCTGTATAAGTAATTTAAATCACCTCCTGGCAAAATTGTTGTTACTTAAAAAGAGAATAGCAAGGAAGTGCGAGGTAAAGTCAGATAAAGAGCGACCTCCAGAGATTTATGATGAATCTATGCTAAGGCAGGAGAAGGCTGTGTACAGAAGTCAATGCTTTGTAACAAGGTAAATAAGGTGTCCTAATTAGTTAAATAGATGATAGTGTAAATCACCCAAGAAAATCAATGGGGAGAACAAATGGATTTTAGGAAGCTAAGTCACTGAACAGTTAAATGGTGGAAGTAAATACTTAAAGTGGCACAAATAATGGAATACCCTTGACATTTTTGTTGCCTCCAAATTCTTCCTAAAGATCAACACGATCTTTGTCTCAGTTACACAAAAAGTAAGTGTTCTGTAAAACCACATATAAGTTTGAAAAGCTGTCCTTCTGATAACAAAGGAACCACATTATTATAAATGTATCACGTGTGTGTTTGTGTGACTAACATACATATATTGCTGCAATGAATTCACCACTAACTTTGCAATCCCAATTGGTGGAGTCCAGAATGAATATTTTATTGAGTGTTCACCCTGATTTGTTTGCACAAGGTTTGCAGAGAGGTTATGTGACATCTACTGATTTGTTTGCAAGGATGATGTTTTTTTAAAGTTGCTATCCTACACCATCCAGTGCACTTCTTCTGCACCTTCCTTACTTCAGAAAGTCTGTTGGGGGCCTAGGTTGAAGCAGGTCTGTTCCACAAGAGCTCCAGATCTGCTCTAATTTGCCACTATGAGATATAATCCCACCCGTAAAATAGTCTGGAAGTGGCCTTATGCTTGGTTATGGGATATATAACTTAGCTATTGGGATATAATACCTTTGCACTGTTTTGGGGTTGCTTTTATCATAAAAATAAATACCTCAAAACAGAACCTAATGCTTGCTGGCTGCTAGCTTATAACTATGCAAGCGTGTTAGCATATCCACTGGACCTGTTACCTGCTAGGAGATGCCTTATCTGAAACTAATTAATTTAATTAAATCTAAGATTAGCCCCCTTGGAGATCTTACTGCAGCTAAATTTGAGAACACAAAGCTGTCCAGATTCCCGAGGTCAAGAGATCATTCATCTCCCCTAAGGTTTCCACTGTTCCCCTCCACGTTGATGACATTGGCTATGCTGCAGGCCTTCCTTCAGCAGAAAAAGAGGGTTGCCCTGTTCTCCCTCCTGTGTAGTTTTAATATGCTGATACAGCAGACATGTTTTTAATGAGCATTCTTGTAATTAATTCATCCTAATCTGTTATGAACAATGAGCAATCTTGCAATTAACTGAATTGGATACTCAAGTAATTAGCCAATGTGACAAATAACCAAAGTAAAGTTAATTTAAAAAAACAAAACAAATATTTTAATTATAGTACACAATTTCATTCAGAGTCACTGTAAATGCTTAAACCTATAATCCAAAAAGATTTGGATTGTTATGCCTTGTGTTTATATATGTTTTTTAAAGTAAAAAAAAATATTTATTGACTTTTATTAGAGATACATGTCAAGAAGTACAATTGGTGCAATGGGGAAAACAATGTCTCAAACAAATAAGCCTAAAACAGAATACAAGCATGTTGTACTATATCAAAGAACCACAGGATTGTAGAGGTGGGAGGGACTCCAAGGATCATCTAGTCCAACCCCCTGCAATGTAGAAATTCGTGACAGATGGCAATCCAACTTGAGCTTAAAACCTCCAAGGAAGGAAAAAAGGCCACCACCTTCTGAGGGAGTCTGTTCTACTATTGAACAGCTGTTGAATTTTACCATCAGGACTTTTTTTTTCAGCTGAAGCTCACTGGAACTCAGTTCTGGCACCTCTCAGGTGGGTGCCCTTGTCATTCTAAGAGAACAAGGAAGAAGTTCATGGTGAGTTCTGGCACCTCTTTTTCTAGAAAAATAACACTGTATGATATCATATTATATTAGTGTAATATACTGCATTATTATGTGGTACTTTTATTGTCTCATGAGAGTCTGTTCCACTGTCAAACAGCTCTTACTGTCAGAAGGGTCTTAGTCCAAAGCTTCTTTCTTGTAACTTGAAGCCATTGGTTTGAGTCCTACCCTCCAGAGGAGGAGAAAACAAGCTTGCTCCATTGTCCATGTGACAACCCTTTAGCTATTTGAAGATGGCTATCATAGCTCCTCTCAGTTTCCTGTTATCCAGGCTAAACATACCCAACTCCCTCAACCACTCTTCATATATATTTCACATAAGAAGGTTGCTAGTCTAGTAAATAGAATAAATTTCTGGCTGCGACGAATGCTGGCGATATGTCAAACTGACATATTGGCCATGCCTTCTCATATGCGAGGGTATGTGAGGGAAGTGAGGAGAGAGATAAAATCTAACCTTCCTGCCTCTCTTATCTGCAGAGGTGAACATCCTTTAAAGCTTGAAAAGAGTTGAATCCAGTATTCTGCAGCTAATCTACATCCCTCAATAACATTTCAAAGGGCACGATCCTGTAACACAGGACAAAGGAGAGTGGCTCTACCATCAGATGTGATGTCCAGGGGTCTTGAGGGGGAGAATGGAAGACTATCTGAGATGTGGATTGCAGCTATGGAAGAAGTCTTGTCACTCTTGTTTGCAACCATTCCTGAGTGTTTTGGAATAGAAGGTGTGAATTGGATGTTGTAACATTCTACCTTCCAGATGTTGTCAGACTCCAGGTCCTAGCCACCTCCACTAACATGGTCAATGGACAGGAATGATGGGCGTTAGAGTCCAACAACATCCAGGGGCTGCCATATTTGCTACCATTTTTATACTGCATAGCTTAGAATACTAGTTGATAACATAGACATTGTGGCATTGGTAAGCCAATAAAGGAATGTATTAGTTGATCATCAATGATATTTTCCCTGTAGATCTCGCAACTTCTTTGACTGACGTGTTCCTCAGAGAACTTTCACTTCTGTTTTATTTTTCCTTCCACTACAATACTCAGTACTGGTGTTATACCGAAATTTATTTTACTATTTCCTGATTTTATTTTTTTTTCTTTCTCTCCATAATTTTTGTTTGGTATTATCCATGAATCAAATACAATATATCTGGTCTCTTTAAGTCACTGGTCAGCCTGGTAGATATATCAGCATTTTTTAAATTGCTGACAATATTTAGATTTCACCAAGTTCAGTGGGATGCAAGCAGCCTAACCATATGTAAGGGTGTGTGTGTGAACAATGTATGTATATTTAAAATGTCTCTAAATGCTGCTGGTTGTAACTAAGCCCTTGAATTGTGGTGTTCTGCTTTCTTCATTGTATTCAACAAAGTTCTTCCTGGCGTCTTGCTGTCTTGAACCTAAGAGCAAAACACACTGATGGAAATAAATACTGAAATGGTCTGAACTCAGAGCAGATCCCAGTGGCACCTCACTTGTTCCAATATGACAGCAAATCATTAATAACTATTTTCTGGCTATGACTTTTCAGCCCATTGAAAGGTAGTTAGAGCAAACAGTGTTTTCCTTTGGCCCAAGCACTGAAGGTTGTTAAAGTAGGCCATGTGTAGAGACAGGATTGAGGAACATTTCTTTCATGGTCCATTTCTCCATTGTTGGGTCTGGATTTTGGAAAACGATGAGAACCAAATTTCAAGGGCACCATTTTCAGTTTCAGTAAGAATGGGGAAATAGATTTTGATACGGCAGGGCTCTGATTCAGCAAGGCTTTACCAGCTGCTAAATGCATTCAAGGTTCACTTGCAAAACAGCAGTGCTTTTTAAAAACATATGTAGTCATTTTTTTTGCTAGATATCAGAATAATTATAGTAGATTTATACAGTGCTATTGTTCTAGAAAAAGAGATGCCAGAACTCACCATGAACACCTCCCTTGTTCTCTTATAATGGCAATGGTGCCCACCTGAGAGGTGCCAGAACTGAGTTTCAGTGAGTTCCAGCTGGAAAAAAGCCCTGGTCTTATCAACACAGGGCATACGGTGTCTAAGAGTCTGTATCTAGATCTGTGCCTTCGGTATGCATATATAGTAAACGTATATATGTAGAGTCCAAACCCCTTGGCCATCAGCAGTAGGCCTTAATGGAGAAGTATACCCATTTTGGCATTCACAACCCTGCCACTCACACTGGTCTATGTCTGAAGGCAAGGGTCAAGGGATATGCCAGCTTCTAGGCTGGTGCAGCAAAGATACCGGGATCAGACCCAATGCCATCATGTGGTGGCAGCAGGGCCAGTTCAGAGTCCAGTAGATCCTGTGCCAACTTACGTAACTATACCCCTAACCCCCTTTTTTTAAAAAAATTAGAATTCCTTCTGGCTGCTGCTGGCAAGAATTCCACCAGCAGTGTCTTCCTACCATGTGCCACATTAGAGCACGCCTTGGGGGTGAAGCTCCCCCAGGAATACCTGCATGTGACAAAAAAAACCCTCCAGAATGGAAGATCAGGAGTTTAGATTACTCTGCCCATTGTTAATAGTTGTTCAGTGTGTAGAATCACCTTTTCAGTATAAGCTTCCTTTGTGGGGAACGGTTGTCCTCTGTCAGTGGCCATAGGAAACAATCTGTTCTCTTCCCTCAGTAATCCTTTTTTCCAAGTTATATTTGAGGAGCTAGGAAGTGTTAATCAAGTCCTGGAGAGCCAACTTGAACCTAGATACCAGGTGAAGCCAAGGTCTGCACACTAGATGGATCTTGAAGTCTAGAGCTGACATCATTATTAACATTCCACTTATGCTGTTGATAATGAGATGCTGGTATGTGCTTGCTAACCTGGCCCTATGTGTAATTTAAATTGGCTTCCAACATGGAAATATGTGAAGCTTAAGTGATTAGAAGCCGGCTAGAGTTTCAGCACTATTTGCCTCCGTGTGCCAATGCTGTGCTCAGCTTAGTTAATGAGCTGCCCATTTTGCCTACGGTGATAAAATCCTTTGCATGGCTTGTTGTTGTTTTCTCTGCAAGTGAATTTTGCCTGAAATCCTTCCTGTGCTGAATTCCATAAAGCAGGCGAAGTTTTGCAAATAGTGAAGTGCCTCTGGACATTACTCCATCAGACAGCTCTAAATCTCACTCTTAAGAATCTACAGCTGAACAAAGACACAGCTGGAACAGAAGTCAGAGAGATATGTTTAGTGCTGAAGGATGGCACAACTCATCTTGCATGCCAATGTCCCGTGACCCGCAGTTCCCTAGTGGATAATAAACACACAGACACGAGTATTTAGGTTTCTGGGTTCAAACAGGCCACAACTTTACTGGTTGCAGATGTGAGCGGTTTGGCTTAGGCACTGGGTGAGGCCAGGCTATATCTCACCTCCTGCCCATCTGCAGGGAGTCCATCTAAGGGTAAACCACTAACAGGGGGAGCCCTATGACTTACATCAAATAGGGGCTCCCCAAGGGATCCCTGTTAGGGTCATGGCATGGCCCTAGCCCACGTCCAGGCATCGGACAGGATCCACACCCCTGGATCCCTTTAACAGGATACCCTTAATGAGGAGGGGCAGGCGGGGGCTACAACATCCCCTCCATCCAAACAAAGGCTTACCCAATGCCTAACCCAGGCTTCCTCCAACTCTGCCCTCCAGATGTTTTTGGCCTACAACTCCCATGATCCCTAGCTAGCAGGACCAGTGGTCGGGGATGATGGGAATTGTAGTCTCAAAACATCTGGAGGGCCGAGTTTGAGGAAGCCTGGCCTAACTTAAACAAAGTTGTGACGGTTGCTACAAGGTAGGCAAAAACCAAATGGCTGGTGCCAATTTTCCAAGTGGAAAAAATCCCTACCCGGCCCCAACAATATGGCAGCCTACATTTGTTCATAGCAAGGTTGGGTCAAAGCGGCCAGGATGGCAATGAGGGGGGTGTCAATCCCCACCCCCCCACCAGATCACTGCAGAGGCCCGGATGCCTGGCTGCAACATAGAAAATGTGAGCGGACGTAGTCTCAACTCATGGGTTGTCTTTGCAATAGGGGTGGGGATCAGAAGATAAGGTTGATGCTATGCTCTTCAGCTCTCTGCTGGTGGCACGCAATAATTTGGTTTGAACTAATTTTAGGGGTGTATACGACTGCATCCAATTCATTTCATGGTTCAGCCTTTTTTACTTTTCCATTTTTTGGTTCACTATTGCTTTTATCTTTTGTTATCTTTTTGTTTTTTACTATAAAATTGCCGCTGAGACTCTGAATAATGTGCTAATAATAAATCACGTCAATAGTTGCTAAGTTTGTGTTGTTAGTATTATTTTGGAAGAATGCAAAGGGATGGGCCATGAAAACCAAGGCTTTGTGTGTGCATAGGAAAGGAACACAGCAAGAGAAATGAAAAACACCAGTACAAGCATCAATGTTTTTCTCTTTTTCTTTCCTTTCCTTTTTTAATATTTCCTTTTTGGTCTGTGCCCTCTTCCTCTCAACATGGATGCTAGTAATGTTGGATTTCATTGGGTTCTCCATATGAAGGCCAAATTCTTGCAGTGCTTTCTCCTCAAAAAAAGGGAGGAAAGCTCATACAATAAGTGCACCCAATGGGGTACCTGAGTAAATATGTAATATGTAATTACAAATATGTAATATTATCTTTGTAATGGAGGTGAGGCATAAACACACATTTCCACCACCACATGGTCAGTCATCTGAAGCAGGCCTGTTTCCTCACAAGCTGAACTCACAGATTCTGCACTCTGAATGATTATGAACAATTGGCCTGGAGGGGTTTTTGTCACAGTTTTCCTCCATTAGGGAGCTGCTCTAATGTGCTTGTCCACATGGCAGGGAGCTACTGCTGCTGGTATTCCTGCCAGAGCAGGCAGAGGGAAATGCCAAAATGTTTCATAGGGGAAAGGGAGTTGGATTGGCACAGGATCTGCCAATAGCATTTGTAGCTATTTTGTCATAGGGAATAAACAGGGGCAATTGTGCTGGAAGGTAGACATTCACTTTTGCCTTCTTTGAAGAAAGTGGGTGAGAATGCCAGTGCTAGGATATTTTTGCAACCCAGGCAAGGCTAACTACTTGCGCGCACAGACACACACACACACAAATTGCCAACTTCAATTTTCAAAATAAGATGTCTTGTAGAAATGGCAAAATTATTCAAGATATAAAACGATAGTTAAATATTATCAGAAATGTATCTGGTATAACAAAAGCTAATCGGTATAATATGGTGCCTCTCAAAGGTCAGTACAGTGCTCCTCTGAAGTCTGCACTCTAGGCGGTTGCTAGCTGGTCTCATGATAGCTCTGGACCTGGGCAGTTAGCAGCTGAAAGTGCCATTTCAGACTGCCTGGGAAAAGAAAATCTATGATAAAATATCAGGTGGAAGAAGGAGATGGGAAACTTCTCTTGGAATTGTGAACTGTGTACTCTAGGGTTAGATGTGTGTTGGGGGAGAGTTCCTCTTGTCTTGCTCAAGAATATGTCAGATACGGTTTATTTCCTTCTGTGGAGAAGCAAAGTTAACTTCTTTTCCCCCACCCGCCAGTGTTCTGTCTTGATAGACAGGCTTCCGAGGAGTGAGCCAATGCTTTCCAATGCTAACAGTGCTTTTTTCAACAGAATTATGAAGATTACAGCTACCCTGTTAGAACCATGTGAAAATAATTAACCCTAATATACGTGTGAAAAATGGCAATATGGACATGGTTGAGCGAAAATCACTTTGAAACCTTTTTGTTTTCAAATAAAAGGAGTTTTGAAATTCCATTTAAATATTGAATTTAGATATGCTGAAAACTGGAAATTGCAATTGCCCTCTACTGCCACCGTTATTATTTCCTCCCTAACTGTTTCTCCTTTGTCAGAGGTACTGATTTTATGAGCTCATTAATTTTGCTGTGCTAATGCACTTTCCTTATCTTCTAATTAGCCACGACTCTCCTTCTGGCATATTTATGATGTTCTCACCTCTTCACATTTTTGTCTTGCCATATTCAGAAAGATGCCCACCGCAGTAATCAGTACAGTTGGGCACCCTCATATTCCTTCAGCTGTCCCCACTGCGCCTCCTAACATTCACAATTCTTTTTATTTATCTTTTTAAAAAAAGATTGGGACTCTGGATCACGTAAAGTAAGCAATAGGTTTTCGTATCTGGAATAAAGAGAGCAAAATCGAATCTGTGTTGTGGATTGTAATTCATTGCTTAAACACTAATTCTGGTTGCTGTGTGTGTGTGTGTGTGTGTGTGTGTGTGTGTGTAAAGCTTCACAAGTTTGCACAAGCCTGACCCTTCACATTCTCAGCACAAACTTGAGTGAAGGAAAATGAGGCTGGCTAGTGATGCACCCATCATTATGACAGCCTGTCTCTCCCACACAAATTATGAAGCAGTAACTGTTCTGGGTATAATCAGGCAGCAACACAAACACCCCTCCTGCCCTGGGCTGGATTTAAGAATTTATGAGAGCCCCCAGGCTAAGCCAGCACACTGCAAGTCACAAGACACTCATTCTGCCTGGTGTATGTTACAAGGAATTTCCAAAATGCAAAGGCTGTTGGCAGTCACAAGGGAATGTTGACAGTCCTGCAACCGTTCTGGTGAATGTCCAGAATTATGACATTACATTTGTGAATGGCAACCACTGCTGACAACTGCAGTGCTCATTAGCCTACCTCCACATTTTCAAATATTCACTGGACATGGGAGGGCTTGCCAGCATTCTTCTGAAAGAACAATGGCCAATGCAAAAGATAGGATTTCTGGTGAGGAAGTGATTGAGGACTGCCATGATGAACATTATTCATTATGTACTCACCAATTTCTTTTAGGAAACTTGTCCTTGCTCGATTTAATTTATTTACCTGTTCTCTTGATTGATCCAGCACATCAAGCCTGTGGGTTTGTTTTGCTTAAACTGGTTAAACAGGAGAAAGTAGCCAAGGGGTGAGAAACAGCAGAACTTTTAGCCCATGGCAACCTAGTGAGGAGGATCAGGGCACGGCTGCTGCCTGTGGTGAAGAAGCGAATAGGATCTCTGCTCCTCAACCCATGTGCATGGTAATGTTATTCCCCTTCTATTTGCTTACTTGTTTATAAAAGTATTTATATACTGCCAACTCATGTACAATGTTAAGGCAGTGTACAACGTACAGTAGAAGACTCCATAAAAACAATGCAAAATAATCATTACAATTACTGACATCTTTGGTGTCTGGGTCCAAAAAATCCCATTAGTGCCTCTCCCCCTCCCTGGGACTGAAAACACAACCAGAATTTATTAAATAACTAATTTGCTGCCCTTTATGACACTTATAATCAGCTGCCTGAGGCAGCCTCCTCATTCTAACTAATGTTAGAACCAACCCTGCTATGAGCAGTATTTAAAAAGAGTAAGCAGAAGGGAGAATTATGGTGGGTTGCAAGAAAAAGAGGAAGCAATGGTTATGTATGTATGTATGTATGTATGTATGCATTCATTCATTCATTCATGGTTCTTATATCTTGTCTCTTCCTCCAATCTAGAGCTGAGGGTAGCTAACGATCAATACATTAACAAACATAACACATTGTTTAAACCAAAAGGCATAATAGCAACAATTCATCAGTAAATAATATCAATAAAACCACAACTCAAAAATGTTTATCCCATTATAGGTAAAGGTAAAGGACCCCTGGATGGTGAAGTCCAGTCAAAGGCGACTATGGGGTTGCAGCGCTCATCTCGCTTTCAGGCCGAGGGAGCCGGTGTTTGTCCACAGACAATTTTCCGGGTCATGTGGCCAGCATGACTAAACCGCTACTGCTGCACGGAAGACTGTGACAAGTGCCAGAGCACATGGAAACGCCGTTTACCTTCCCACCACAGCGGTACCTATTTATCTACTTGCCCTGGCATGCTTTCGAACTGCTAGGTTGGCAGGAGCTGGGACAGAGCAATGGGAGCTCACCCCGTCGCGGGTTTCAAACCACCAACCTTCCAATCAGCAAGCCCAAGAGGCTCAGTGGTTTAGACCACAGCGCCACCCAAGTTATCCCATTATACAAATACCTGGCTGTGGTATAAAAACATCTACAGCCTCCTCATAAAAACGGTATTCCTTACAGCACAGACACATTGTCTCAAGCAAACAGCTGAGATTTCAAAGTGTAGTACTTGATAAACAACAGTTTAACTAATCTGTAATGCTAGACCAATGAGAATACAACAAATAGAATAATCAGCTAATGGTAGAGCAGTAAAAATGCAATAAATATAAAAATGATAGCCAACTAATAGAAAACAAAAATGAGCAACATTCCACTTTACCCTTACCCTTCCATCTACCTCAGATGGTCATCTTTAAATGCAGATAAGCCAACCACAGTACTGTCAGCATCGCCCTAGAGCCAGTGCACCAACTGGACTCTTGCACCTCAACCCCGACTGGGCTAGGCGAGCTGGGTAGCATCGCCAGAGACCTCCTTCTCACAGGAAACGGTCACAGTGCTGTGGACTCACAGCTCAGAGCTGAGAGCACCGGATTCACTGTCTCAATAATACAGTCGTTGCGCAGCAGAGTTTTGCAGAGTCTTGCAGAGTATAAACCACTCGGAGAGCAGCTCTGTAGAATATCTTCCTTTTATTCTATAACTACAACTATGATACAAAACTATATACAGAGCTGAATAGTCTAAGCATAAATCAATGCTACACTGAGAGTCTGCAGCTGCTCTAACAGCAATCTTATCTCTAGGATCTCTAACACTCTCACTTTCTCCGATACACTGACTGACTGACTCTCTCTTACACACACACACAGATATGTTGCTGGGCAGAATAAGTAGATAGGCAGGACACGCCTCCTCCTCTCTGGAGAGTCAGCAGAGACCATCAGGAGATGATCAGGAGATTCTTGGGTATGGGAGGGGTGAAATCTCCTCATCCTCCCCCATTTCATCCGACCATTTCAAGAATCTTTAACATAACTGCAATTTGCACATACACTCCAAAAGTTGTTCTCTGCTTACAACCTTGGTTAACATATCTGCAGGTATCTCTCTCCCGGCATATAAAACACTTTTACAATACCATTGAATAAGCAGCTTCTGGAAAAATCTTCACACACATTTCTTCCTTTCAAATACAAATTGACATTTCTAATTAGGCAGATTTGAACAAACCATTTTTCAGAACTCAAATACACACTTTCCTTCAAATATCAGGTAAGGAAATAAATAAAGCGTTTTGTGCTACTACTCTCAGCACACTTCATGCTAGGTTTGAAAACCCCACCAGAGTTGCTCGTGACCGCAGTCTTTGCAAACTCTTCAGAAAACCTTTTCGGTGGTACACCCTTGGTTGTTCTTTCGGATCTGCGCAAAACTCTCTGATCCTCTAGTTCTGGTGCTTCCTCCTCTTTGGGAGAATGGGGAGCTAAAGTATATGAAGCTGCTAAGTCTGAGTCAGCATCAGACTCACCTGAGGCTTTTGGGCTCTGATAATCTGTGCCATCATCTGGAACTACATTGGCATCAGGATTATCACCACCAACAACACTTGCCTCCCTCTTAACTTTCTTTGCCCCTTTTGCACCATCATCACAAATGGGATGATACTGAAAAACGCCAACTCTGTCCCATTGTGGATTGTCATCAATACTCCTGGTCAGCCTTATGGTTTTCGTGTCTGTGATCAGAACACGATAAGACCCTTTCTCATATCCTAGGAAAATACCATGTTCTCCACGCTTGCTCAGTTTGTCACCCTGCGAGGTGTGCACCCAAACCTCCGAACCAAAAATTTTAAAATGCTTTACACATGGCTTTCTTCCGTGAAGCATCTCATATGGGGTGCAATTTACACTAGACTGGTATCTCCTGTTATACACATGACAGAAAAACGAAAGAGCTTCAGCCCAAAAAGGATTGGGTAGCCCCGAATCATGTAACAGCGTTCTGATTCCTTGCTGCAGAGTCTGGTTTACTCTCTCACATAAACCATTCTGCCAGGGTGATCTGGGCGTGGCCGTCCTATGCTCAATGCCCTGTTCAGAAAGAAAACTCTCAAACTCTTCTGAACAAAACTCTCCACCCTTGTCTGTGAAAAGAAAACGTACATTCTCATTATGTACATTTCTGAGCCATTTACAAAACTGGCGAAACTTGGTAAAGGCTTCAGCCTTTTTCTGCAGCATATAGACCCAAACATATTTCGAATAGGAGTCTATCAGAACCATGAAAAACCTTGAATTGCCTCTAGAGAGCGCTAGAGGCCCCACTAAGTCTGCATGAATGACTTCATATGGTTTCTTGGCCTCTCTCCCAGACTCTGTACCTTTGGGAGCTTGCCTTGCCTTACTCTCTGCACAAGAAACACATTTCATGTGGTAGGGACATTCTTTCAACTTCATACCCTGAACCATATCAGGCATTTTTGCCACAGCCTGGAAATTCAAATGACCATAAATACGGTGGTAATAATGAATACATTGGTCATGCAATTTCTCATTCTTATCTACAGACAAATTGCAACACTCTTTCTCAGTTGCTTCTGCAGCGCCTGTACCTGAAACAAAAGGCAATTGGTACAATCCATTTACACATTTTGCATACAGAATGAGCTTGCCATCTCTAAGAATTTCACAGCGAGATTTAGCAAACACCACCTTAAACCCTTGACGATCAAGCTGGGAAACACTCAACAAATTGTCCTGAATATCAGGTGCATACAGGACATTCTTAATAGTTGCATTCAGGCTCTTTAAGAACACAGTTCCCTGAGCCATACTTGTGAGAACTGTCCCATCTGCTTGATGAATTTCTTTCTCTTGCTTCTCAAGCTGAACAAAGAGATTCTTATCTTTGGCCACGTGGTTTGAACAGCCAGAGTCGACCACGAAGAAACTCCGCCCACGTTGACTGGAACAGCGAGAGATCAAGGCCTTTGAAGTAGCAGGTGCTTGGGGATTTCTTCCTCCTCCCCCTCTGCCTCTGAAGTTTCCCTTCTTCTTTGAAGACTTCTTACACTGGAAACTCAAATGGCCTTGTGCTCCACACGAAAAGCACCGCTTCAATTTCAAAGCTTTAACAGCAGCAGTTTCACTTTCACTTTCCCCTGCTGAAGACTCAGGCACATTTTCAAGCATATTTTTAACAGCACAGTCCCGGCTTTCTCTAACAGCCTGTCTGCGATCCCACTCATTCAGGAGCACGCTAGACACATAATCTTCTGTTAGCCGGTCAGAAGGCATTGTGGAAATCTGGGCAGCCACTCCATCATAAGACTCATCTAGGCTATTGATCATCAGCATTGCAAACACAGCCTCTGAAATAGCCAGGTCTCGCTGAACAAGGTCCTGTCTGAGACGCTTTAATTGAGATAGATGGCTAGGCAAATCACCACCTTTCTCCAACTGCAGCCTGCACAGCTTCTTAAAGAAAATCACACTGGAACCAGCATTCTGCCTCAGATGCATATCTCTCAACTTATGCCAAACAGCTTGTGCAGTCTCTTGACCCTCTAAGTTCACCAGCAAGTGGTCTGAAACACTCAAAACAATTGTCCCTCGGGCTTTCATATCTGCAGCATGCCACTCAGCCCAATCATCATCATCCTTATCTGGAGGGTCATCTTCTATCGTGTGAAATAGCTTTTCCCTCTGTAAAAGCGCTTTCATCTTTACTTGCCAAACTGCATAGGTTTCAGGCGTGAGGAGAGGAAAGGGCAGAGCCATCTGGCCAGAATGTGCACAGGCCATGTCTGCTATTACTTAGAGCAAAACACTTCCCTCGTGCAACACAGATAAAGCCTTGACTCCTTCAGCCACTCTCTCTCCCACTCAGAGCGCAATTAACAGGCAAACAGGGATGCTATCTTCTTTCTTTGGCAGGCAGCAACATACCTCCATAAATCAAGCAGCAGCAACAGCAACAGCGGCAGCTTGAACACTCTGCTCCAAAACAGCTCTGCTTCTGGGCACCGCAAATCAGTCCAGCATGCAGCGTCCGTTCCACCGTCCGGCAATCAGCAACAGAGACCTCTGGCGACTGGGACGACTGGGATGACTGGAACAACGTCAGGTCAGACGACTGGAACAACGGCTGGGCCCATAACCGATGTCAGCATCGCCCTAGAGCCAGTGCACCAACTGGACTCTTGCACCTCAACCCCGACTGGGCTAGGCGAGCTGGGTAGCACCGCCAGAGACCTCCTTCTCACAGGAAACGGTCACAGTGCTGTGGACTCACAGCTCAGAGCTGAGAGCACCGGATTCACTGTCTCAATAATACAGTCGTTGCGCAGCAGAGTTTTGCAGAGTCTTGCAGAGTATAAACCACTCGGAGAGCAGCTCTGTAGAATATCTTCCTTTTATTCTATAACTACAACTATGATACAAAACTATATACAGAGCTGAATAGTCTAAGCATAAATCAATGCTACACTGAGAGTCTGCAGCTGCTCTAACAGCAATCTTATCTCTAGGATCTCTAACACTCTCACTTTCTCCGATACACTGACTGACTGACTCTCTCTTACACACACACACAGATATGTTGCTGGGCAGAATAAGTAGATAGGCAGGACACGCCTCCTCCTCTCTGGAGAGTCAGCAGAGACCATCAGGAGATGATCAGGAGATTCTTGGGTATGGGAGGGGTGAAATCTCCTCAAGTACTAGCACCATAAGTATTTTGATGGGTACCAACATAATAAAGATCTAATTATAGAATTATGGAACTGTTGAGTTGAGACCACAAGAATCATCTGGTCCAACCCCTTGCAATGCTGGAATCTTTCACACAATGTGGCTCTCAAACCCACGACCCTGAGATTAAAAGTATTCTATTCTATTCATAAAGCCAGCTTAAAATGGAACTTCTGCTGTATTTGAGGAAACTAAACCACTATGTCCACCCACTAGTGCACAATTTGGTTGTTCTGTAATGTGACTGGCATGCAAAGTTGTAAATTCACACAATTCACTCTTAAATGGTAAAGGAACGTCTATTCAGTAAAGACAACACATTGTTTCTGCACCATTATATATCACGCATGTGTGCTGGCAGTCACTGATGTGGCACCCACAGACACCAGTGTGTCAGGCAGTATCTCCTTTGGCACCCATGAAAGGTCTCAGTAAATATACCCTCAAAAATCTGGGTGTGACCTAGATTCATCCCATCATGTTGACAAGCAGATAATTGATGCTGTCAAAGCTACTCATGCTGTTCATCAATTTGGAGGTGTACATGGACATGATCCAGCAGGCATGACTCCATGCATCACTCTGGAAGCTGGATCTTTACTCCATGAAGCACTATGTGGAATATATGGCGCCCAACTCAGAGGATAGTTCATGTGTCCTTGTTCTGTGTGAGTATCAATCTTACTGGACCATGCACATGAGTGTGGGCCTCATTCAGATATAGTTGCTGCTAACATGGATTATGTAGAAATAAATATTAATATTTATTTTTTCACGAAAGTTGAGTTTCTTAAAAAGATACATTTTGCTCCTGCTCCTGCTTAGATTAAAACCATGTAGAGTTTTGCCATTGTAGATTGCTTCCCGTGTCCTTTTATGAGCAGGTGAACTGGTGACATCTTTCTGTTACGTACTTTCTATAGTTTGTCCTCTCTGGAATCTTATTTAATTCTTTATTATTATTTTCTTGAAGTGATTTTTTCCCCCTTTGTACTGAAGAACATGTAATTTTGAAGTTTAAAGAAAACTTGATTATTGTTATTTCTGCCCCTGGAAATGTTAACAGTTAAAAACTTTCTCCCCAATGGATCCATACAAAGTTGCTTGTTTCAGACTGAAATCTTGCTGTCTCTAAGCCATTTTTATTTACCCAGCATTAATTCCAGTCATCTTTTAGGCCCTAATAGCATTTTCCAGAGCTCTGTTACCTGGGCAGGCAGGAATTGTATTTTAACAGGTTATAAATTGGAATCAATATGCTTCTGACTGGAGTTTATCTGAGTTGACTTTATTCTACAAGCAACTATAATTGCCTGCAAAGTAATTTCTAGCTTTCTTGTTCATTTATGTGTATTGGCTGGGCCATAAGGGCCAGGTAAGTATTCAGGCTGTGTGCGGAAGTCACATTAATCAGATACTTTACTGAGTTGTTCTTTATAGTCAGATGTTTTCACTTACAAATGTTACCTTCACAATAAGCTTCATACAATCACTAGGGATGCAATCATTTCATACAATCATCAAGGCCCAGAAAGGCAACCCAACATGGAGCCTTTTGTGTGGAGGAAAAAGTAGGAAAGATAAGAATGGTGCCTGAAATAAAGCCATCTTCCATTATTAAACTGGGTGGGTGTACACAAAGCAGGATTTGTTGTCTCTAGAGTGGGTTGTAGGTACTGGAAGCACTTGGGATGGATGTTGGCATCTCATCCTACGCCAAAGCACTTTTCTTTCCCCTTCTCTAGACACTGAACATCCTGCCAAAATATTTATGAAACATTTCACACAGAGGGCCACCATGTGCTATTGGGACAGGTGGTTGTGTGGAAATAGAAGGTCAGCAATGAGCTGGCATTTTGTGTTCTGTGCATGCATGTACACACGTGAGCATCAGAATCAAAATGCATCTGCCTACTCTCTGCCCTACAGAGAGTTTATTTCTGGAAACTGGAAGACCCTGTGGTGTGCATTTGGTCACATCCACACCATACATGTAAAGCATATTTCTACCACTTTAACAATCCTGGCTCCCTACCTGAGAACCATGTGGACTGATGTTTATCCCCTCACAAAGCTACAATTCCCAGAACACTTAACAAATTATAGTTCCCGGGATTATTTGGAGGAAGGCATGTGTTTTAAACGTGTGATGTGAACTGTTTTAATTTCTGCAACAGATAATTTTTTGTTGCTTTTTATTATTTTATGACAACTGCATTTTAACTATTTATTGCTGTAAGCCACACTGAAAACATCATAAGCAAACAAGCAAGCAGCTAATTGATTGAGGATATGGCTGCAATAGCTACTAGCCATGATGGCTATGCACAGCCTCCAGAGACAGAGGCCATCTGAATTCCACAACATGAGCAGAGGAGTGTTATTGTGCCCATGTCCTGCTCTTGGGCTTTCCATAAGTTTATGGTTGACCCCTGTGAGAATGGGCCTTTGGTCTGAACTCGCAAAGCTCTTTTTATGTTATTTTAAAAAATTTAAAAAATTAGCTCACTCCTTTATGAAGCAGTGTTTGCTCTGGGACAAAAACTGACACCTGCTGAAATTGAAAAAAATGCTAGCACAGCAGGGGAAGAAGACAGAGGGATGTATTTTAAAAGTATAAGCATGGTAGGATTTTTCTTTTAAAGAATTCTGAAGAAAGGGAGATGGAAACATATTGTTGCATGGAACCCCAGTCTCCAAGTGGTGTGAGATTCCGGGGGTTCCAGACGCTTATCCAATGTCCATGTTTCCTTTTGGGAATGAGGCACAGCGACGACCATGGTGTCTTTATTACATATAGTTTATTCACACATATATACAACCTGAGGCTACAGTGGAGGAGTTCCCAGCATTAATACCCCAAGAGGGTCTTGTTCCTCCCATAGCTATAGCCTTGGATTCAAACAGAATCTACCATCCTGCTTTGACCCTCTCTCCAGCTTTCTGCCTTTAGCAGCCTGCAACCATTTTTCCTCTAAGTCACATCACAACCAAAAACTCTCCCTCAGACTCTGCTTTTGTCTTCTAAATAACTCTGAGTTGCGGGAGGGGGCCCTCCCATTTGCCATCTAGCACAGAGGGGCCCCCCCTCTCTTTGGCTTTCCTAATGGCTCGTCGCCTTCCTTTTGTTGTCCTAATTTTCTCATCATGAAACTGGCCTGGCTTATATTTTAACATTTGCTGAATCCAGAGGTTCAGTGTCTGGAACCCAGAAACCCCTACCACCACAGGGGAGTCTGAAAACTCATAGCACAAGGGAGATTGGCACCCACAAACTCAACCACAATAAGGAGGCTGGGATTTTAAAGCCCACTGCCCACCAACAGAGTGCCAAATACATTGCTGCAGGTCAAGCAGAGGAGCAAGGAGGAGGAGAGCTCATTTTGGGGTCTCTTGCTGCTCAGGGCTGGAAAGATGAGAGATGTAAAAACCTGGAAGCTGCAGCCTATTCATCTTCTCCCCGAGACAGCTCATGGGCACTCTGCCATTTATAGCATGTGTAGTAGCCCAGAACTTTGTGAAGCAGCAACAAACTGAAAAACAAACCACTCAACCACTCTAGAAAATGTCAGAGCAGCTACATCATGGCTGCATTCCCAGTCTTTGTTTCCATCAGGTCTATTGTCACAATGGCCAAATTGACAAGTAGAAGATGTGGGCCTGTGTGGATAAATGTAGAATTTGGCACCAAGTGGACTGGTCTCTTCAGCATGGGGCTAGCTCACAATTCTGCCACTCAGGCTCTGTGGACCATGTCAGAGTCACAACAGTAAATTGTCCTATAGCCAGGTTCCCCCAGCACACTGTGTATCCATTTTGCCTTTTCCATCTTCTAAATGTGGGCTGGCTTTCATAGAGAGAACACCACATCAGCCAATGCAATACTAACATAAGCTCCTCATGCCTCAAGCTTGGCTGCCTTTGGCTTCCACATGTGTCAGCTGAGCCCAGCAGTTTTGAAATTCATGGGGCTGGCTAACTGCATTGTGCGAAATTGTGAAGCTGGCTTGTTGAACTGTGAGTTTATGGGGGCTTCCAGATAGGGGCTCAGTACTGTAAACAGGTCATTCAGTGATCACAAATGGGTCATTGGCAACAGTTAAAAAGTAAATAAACTGTCCTGTCAGAATTGTTTCCAAAAAGGGTAAATTCAGCTACAGGGAGGGTAGGGTGACAGAATATGGGCTGACATTCTGATGCCAATGACATCATGTGGACTCCGTGGAAAATTTGCATGTTGGAGTATCTCCTGCCCTACAAAAAGCCCCCTTCTGGAAGCACCCCAAGGCACATCCAGACAGCAGTCTTCTCACATTCCATTTTCTTTATCTACTGTCTTCATACATTCTCTATGCACAAGCACTTCTTTCTTTAAGGCTTTTACTTTTTAATGAATGCTACATTTCTTCAATTCATGAAGAAATGAATATGCTACAGTTCAAACCCCAATACATGTGTGTGTGCTTAAAAATAAAGAAAGGAGGGTCAAGAACCTAGTTGGGATCATGAAATAGCTTTTGATAAAAGGACATTAGCTCAGCTCACACAACAGCTGTATGGCCGAGGGCCAGGGTGCACCAGGCAGTGCAATGTGGGAAGTGGTAACCGTTTCCTTGATCACAGTTGCATTTTGCCCACTTACTTAGAAGTCAGTTGGTGGATCTGGAAATGTTCCATTTAGATATTCCTTTAACATATTCAAGCATTCACAAAGGCAAACATTCTTTATCTGTACCACAAAAATGTGATATTGCATTCCGATATGTAAAGCAAGTCTTTATCTCCTCACGTTCTTTTTAGCGTCAAGTTCCTTCCACTCTCAAGAAATGTGCCAAAGGACAGGGTGGGGCACATGGTCACTTTATCTCTCTGGCAATTCCAGTTTGTCCAGCTACTAGGGGAATAAACTCCATTACGTATCTTCTGACTTTGCCAATACACTGATTTTCCCCCCTCTTTGTCAATCAGTAAGCTGGGGCTTTGGTGCTGGAAGCCGTGCTGCCTGATTTATATTCAACCTTTTGGAAAATCTATGTTGCAATCGACACAGAGATATGACACTGGGAAACTTCCGGTATATGAGATTGCCAGAGAAGAGATTGGTCAATTGGGTAAGTAATTCTTTTCCAGCCCCAGCCTCACAATTATAATAAACATATTTTTGTTCTTTTCTGTTTGGATTCTGAACTCTCCAATACTTAGGTTTGAGTTAAACTCTTGTCTTTGCATGTAAAGTTCAGTAGATTGTCTTACTATTGGGCTATTGAGTCAAAGCCTGGGGTGAGCTGGGGTTGCTAATAGCCCAGAATGATTGATTAATGTTTTCTCAATGGAAGCTAATAATTTGGAGATATTTGGAAATTTTCTAAATGCTAGCCATTAGAGCTTTGAGAAGGTGGTCTTCCTTCCCTTTTACAACTGAGGGTAAGGGCTGATGTAAACTCTGTGTGTGTAGAAATGGCAGTTTTGAAACAGAGAGACAAAGAGAAGCAAAAAAGAGAAGGAATAAGTAAAAAAAATCTGGAAGAACCATGCCTCTCTGGGTTCGAGAAGCAGTGACTTGTGAAGAGTATGCCTCCTGCATGCCTCCTTTACCTGTGTCCTAGATGTGTTTGTGAATGGACTACAGAAACTTGTCAGAGGAAGTTAGATCCCAAGTAGTGGTGACCCAAAACTTCTCTCCACTTGGGGGAGGTCAGAGCATGTAACAATTTGTATTTTTCCACCTGTTGACTTCCATTGCGGATTGTAAGAACTTGATAGTTTGTGGAATTATTTAAAAAATAGATTCAGAAGACCATCTTGGATCCAAAATCATTGATTAATTGCTCCTAGAACATATCAGTTCTGTGACCCATGCTAAGGCTGTGAGAAGATTAAAGGAGTGCTCAGATTCTCTATTTCGCATTGACAGTCTTTAGTTAACCAGGATAGTTTGGGTTTGGCAGAAGTTTTTCCTTAGGTGGTATTCTTATCTCACCAGTAGTCTCCCTCTCTTTACCAAAAGGAGTAAAGTAATTATG
Source organism: Podarcis pityusensis (assembly GCF_964106645.2). Taxonomy (NCBI): domain Eukaryota; kingdom Metazoa; phylum Chordata; class Lepidosauria; order Squamata; family Lacertidae; genus Podarcis; species Podarcis pityusensis. The sequence continues at coordinate 45,336,304 of NC_138029.1, read as the reverse complement.
AACACTAGAATTTGAAAAAGTACCTGCTGGATTATAAGAGTGGGATCGCCTTGTAGTCATCCTCTGAATTGTTTTGGTGTGGTACCATCGAAGAGAAGGCGATAGCAATATCGACTCATATACCGTACTTACTCTGTGATGTTTGTTTTTCTTGTGGCTTTTCCTCCACTTGCTGGCAAACTAGATCTGCCAGAGGCACCCTTGCCAGCCAGCAAAAGTAAAGGAGCATTGAGACAGACTGCAATGTGGAGCATCTGTTTGTGTTGTGGTCCAATACAGAGAGCACACTGTCCCTTAATACATACACAGGAAACGATGTGCATTCAATTTCTCTTCCCCAATTAGTCCCTCTAAGCTTTGGTCTCTGATCAAATTATATTCCTGGTTTCTTTTCTGGAAATCTGGATGGTGTGAAGTGCAAAACCTTGTGTCTCTAGGCCCCTGACATTTTCACAGACAAAGGCCACCAACGAGCAGTTCTGCAAATTTAAGTTTTCATTACTCTTAGAAAGGAAGGCACCTTGCAGAACACACACAGTAGATGGAAAGAAACAGCCCTTTCAGCTTCTTATTCTGAGCATGCAATCCAGAAAGTTCAGAGAGGCCATATTGCTGCTTTCCTTTTATGAGGTTTGGGGAGACAATGCTCTTGGAGCCTTTCCCCTCCCTCCCCCCACTTCCCAAAGCTTTCTTATACCCTTTCACACAATTGACCTTAAACTCTCTCTGCCCATGGGCATCCTTGACAAAGGCGAGAGACTAATACGAGAGAATATGAAGCCATTAATTGGGGTGGGGGTTAATAGAAACCCCCACTTTCCCTGCCTTCTCCCAATGGTCTCAATCAAGTGTTCCATCTTTTGACCTTTAGGACTTGCTCTTTATTTGAGATTCCTGAATGTATTAAAAGGGAGCTTTAGCAAATCCTCTGCACAGTCAAAACACCCAGTAGCTGTACTGCCTCTGACAGTGGAGGGTACAACGTAGCCATCAGGGTTAAAATATCCTTATACCCTTCCTTGTCCTCCATGAATCTGTCTATCCCCCTTTAAAGCCATCTAAACATCCTTTGGCAGTGACTTGAATAAATTAACTATGCAGAAAAATTCCGCAACAGAATCCTAGCTCCTGGGAAGCAACAGCAGGAGACAGCTATTGCCTTCATGCCTGGCTTGTGGGTTTCCTGGATGCATCTGGCTGATTACTAAATTGCTCACATTTAACTACAGAGGGACTAACGGGAGCCTCTGCTAATGGGAGCCTTTTGTTTTTATTTATATTTTCACTTATGCTTGCGCTCCTTGTCCAAGGTTGCCCACGCACTGACACTTAACAAGAAAAGACAATGAGGAACTGGGTCTTGAATCTTAATTCTGACCTTACTGATTGTGCAGCAGGATACAATTTGTTAAAAATATAAATTAGCTCTCACTGTGTAAATTTCACCACTTTCTAATCTTTCTCTCTAATTTCTATATTGATTGGAATTAATTGCTATTCATGGAGTCACAAGCTCTTGCCTATGACCTTCTAATGATGCTCTCTACTACTTGATGTGAATTTTAACTGCGAGCTGCTTTTCAGCTTTAATTTGCAGCCTAGAAGTGAAGTTTCCATTATCAAAAGCAGTGTGGTTCAATGCTTCGTTTTACATGGCTCAAAAACATAGCATGGCTTGTTTTTAATGCTTAAATCAATGACGAAGCTCGCTAGGTTTTCCCTGTTCTGTGATATGGCAGGTTATGATGTGTGAGATAAAGTTCCTTGGGAGGGGGGGTCTTGCGTTCCTGTATAGTCCGCACTTAGCTCTCATGGTTAGTAGCCACTGAAGTGTCAGGAGTACAATCCTATACTATCTGCCTTGCATGCAGAAGGTCCCTGGTTTAATCCCTGGCATTTCCAGGTAGGGCTAGGAATGCCCCTTGTCTGAAATCCTGGAAAGTCACCGCTAGGCAGTGTATATAATACTGAATCAGGAGAACCAATGGTCTGATTTGGCACCTGAGTTCCTGTGTATGTTCACTGGTTATAGCAAAAGAATTGAATTATGCTGCTGGAGGAGACTCTTGAGAGTCCCATGGACTGCAAGAAGATCAAACGTATCCATTCTTAAGGAAATCAGTCCTGAGTGCTCACTGGAAAGACAGATCCTGAAGCTGAGGTTCCAATACTTTGGCCACCTCATGAGAAGATAAGACTCCCTGGAAAAGACCCTGATGTTGGGAAAGATGGAGGGCACAAGGAGAAGGGGATGACAGAGGACGAGATGGTTGGATAGTGTTCTCGAAGCTACTAGTATGAGTTTGACCAAACTGTGGGAGGCAGTGGAAGACAGGAGTGCCTGGCGTGCTCTGGTCCATGGGGGTCACAAAGCGTCGGAAACAACTAAACGACTAAACAACAAAATAGCATGGCAGCCTCATCCTCCATGAATTTATCTAGTCCTTTTTAAAGCTGTTTCGATGAGAGGCCCTCAACATATATTGCATCTAAGTTAACTACCACCTTCGATGACTTTAAAAGAGGCTTGGACAAATTCATGGAGGAGAAAACTATCAATGACCATTAGTCTTGATGGCTATATTTTACCTCCAGTGTTGCTGCGCGCATGTCTTGCTTGCAAGCTTCCCATAGGGATCTGGTTGGCCACTGTGAAAATAGGATGCTGGACTAGATGGGCTGTTTTTATGTTCTCGACAGTGCATTCCATATCCAGTATATATTGTGCAAAATCTTTCTTTTTTATATACCTCACCAAGCAGGGGGTAGCAAGATAAGAGAGAAAGCTCCGTCTGCTATCTCCACACCATTAGTAACTTCATCTGTCTTTATCATGTCACCACGAACTTCCCTTCCTCCAAAAGGAGTATAAAGGTAAAGGTAAAGGGACCCCTGACCATTAGGTCCAGTCGTGGCTGACTCTGGGGTTGCGGCGCTCATCTCGCTTTACTGGCCGAGGGAGCCAGTGTACAGCTTCCGGGTCATGTGGCCAGCATGACTAAGCCGCTTCTGGCGAACCAGAGCAGCGCACCTTCCCGCCAGAGCGGTACCTATTTATCTACTTGCACTTTGACGTGCTTTCGAACTCCTAGGTTGGCAGGAGCAGGGACCAAGCAATGGGAGCTCACCCCGTCGCGGGGATTTGAACCGCTGACCTTTTGATCGGCAAGTCCTAGGCTCTGTGGTTTAACCCACAGCGCCGCTACCTAACCTGAAACCACTCAGTTTGCTTTCATCATGTGGAGTTGAAGTATTTTTAGCCAACTGAATCCATATGGGTAAAATCCACTGCTGCCATTCCACAAGCCATCTGCTACCACCAGAGAAGGGGAGGTAATTTTTTATTATTTCCCCTACCCCTGGCAGCCTCCTGCACTTCCTCCCCAAAATCCGTTTCTGCAGGTTGAGGGAATGCTTCAAAATGATGTGGAAGGTGGTAGAGGAGAAAGACAAAATCTACAAAAAGGCCATCCTTTTATTTATTTTCTTTCTTCTGTAATGCAACCAAGGTGGCATACATGAGGTTCCCAGGGTGTCTCCAGTTCAGGAGCTTACCAGGCTCAGACCTTCTTGCTTTCACCAAAGTGGTACCCTCATTTGCCTCAGGCAATAGTCTAGGTCTAGGCAATGGCGTAGCGTGGGGGGTGCAGGGGGGGCCGGCCGCATTGGGCGCAACATCTGGGGGTTAGGGTTAGGGGGCGCAAATCCACGGGTTAGGGGGCGCAAATCCACGGGTTAGGGGGTGCAAATTACTTGCCTTGCCCTGGGTGCTGACAACCCACGCTACGCCACTGGGTCTAGGACAACTGTTTTCTTAGCACATGCCTCTGCTGAATCAATGTTGGATTTCACCTTATGAGACTTTGCTGCGACACGTTTCTTACTCCATTTGACTTTTAATGTTCATTGAGGGATGCCTGTTTACTTTCTAGCCTTCCTTTCCTGGATGCATCCATTTTCATGAGTTATAGGAAATTAGCTGGTGAGATGATAACTATTTAAGTGGAGCAGCAGAACAAATCACACCTGGTTTTTTCTACTCATCTGCTTTAACAGTAAATGCAAATGTATATTTATGCATCATTCATTTCTCTACCCATCCATATCATTGGAATGGAAGCTCCTTTTTGTCAGCGTTGTTGATTTGTGCTTTTCTGCTGTGAACAGTTATATTAAGGTCTTGTTGAAATAAAACCAAATTTTGCAAGTATGTGCATATTCTCATCTGCCCAGCTACTGAATCTTTGAAATAAATCAGAAAAAAAGATAAAAGCATCAACAATATTTCAAGAATTTCAATTTATAACACAGATATCTAAAAGATAATGAGTGGAATTCATGCAACACTTCCTTCTGGCACTGTTCATTAGCCAAGTGAAGTGAGAGTCTCGATTTAATTTGACCATGTGGCATTCGTTTTCTGCTTGTTAGTAGCATGTTAACATCATTGAACATTCAGAAACTGGGTGAAGTTTTGTGCATCTGAAGTTTGAATGTCAGCTCAACTCCTGCATCTGCCACAAGCCTCAAACACAGCAGAAGCTAGGAAGGAAAATCAGCATTCTGCCCAAAAGTTTTGTTCCTCCCTCCTTCTTTTTCATTCTTAAATCATGTCGGGTATTAATAGAATAAAATCAACCTGTGCTCTAGTTAGCTGGAAAGCAAGAAAACCCATCTCCCATATTTCCTTAGCGTGCTTTTCATAGCTAATTTTCTGTGTAAGGAAACAAACAGCTGTGAAACCTAAGGGCATAGGGCAGCTTCACACGCTATGCATTAAGCACTATATTGCTAAGCCAGATGCATGAGAAGTGGAAGGAGAGGCCCATCAGGAAAGTCCCCTTACTCTCCCCTGCCCTTTAAACACTGAAGCCAATTCTTCAGCCTATACTACAGTGGTATCTCGGGTTACAGATGCTTCAGGTTACATACGCTTCAGGTTACAGACTCCGCTAACCCAGAAATAGTACCACAGGTTAAGAACTTTGCTTCAGGATGAGAACAGAAATTGGGCGGCGGCAGTGGGAGGCCCTATTAGTTAAAGCGGTACCTCAGGTTAAGAACAGTTTCAGGTTAAGAATGGACCTCCAGAACGAATTAAGTTCTTAACCTGAGGTACCACTGTATTCCTGAATAATATCCAAAACAAGCCCTGTACTGAGATGCAATAGAAAAATTATTTCGTTCCCATGGCAATATATCACCAGAGTTATTGCCTTGACATCTGCTGGGAGGGCATTCCACAGGGCAGGTGCCACTACCAAGAAAGCCCTCTGCCTGGTTGCCTGTAACTTGGCTTCTCACAGCGAGGGAACCGCCAGAAGGCCCTCGGCTCGGGACCTCAGTGTCCTGGCTGGACGATGGGGGTGGAGATTCTGCTTCAGGTATACAGGACCAAAGCCGTTTAGGGCTTTAAAGCTCAGCACCAACACTTTGAATTGTGCTCGGAAGCGCACAATGTAATATGCAATCAGGTCCAGCACCCACAAACTCGTAACAATACATTGCTTGAAACCACAGAAGTGGGAAGTGCTGTTGCCCTCAGATCCTGCTTCTAGACTTCCCTTTAGGCATCTGGTTGACCACTGTGAGAAAAAGGTTCTGGACTAACTGAGTCCCTGGCCTGATCCAGCAGGGCTCTTCTTAGGTGCTCCCTGAGTAAAAACAGAAAAGCAGTCAGAACCAGAACTCCTCCTCTTCCCCCCTCCCCAACATTTGGTTTCATTTGCTAATATGAGCCAAACAACAGCCAGTGCTGTAGGCTGACAAGCACAACAAACAGCAGACAAAGATATTTAATTAAAGGGATTCCAGATGCAATGAAACACTGAGTTGCTCCTTTGTTCTCTGAGTACATTTTGAATGCCTGTGGTGATGCTCCCTATTCGACAAAACCTTCACCCTGCCCAGTTCCACAGAATGCTTGCTTTTGGCATAGTAACCGGAGAGATTTTATGGGACATAAATGTGTCTAAGTCCCTTTGCAACCTGCATTTGTCTACATGGTAGAGAACAGTGAGCAGACAAAGATAATGCTCAATGTGTATTATAACAACAACAGCAACAGCAACAACAACACTTTGCCTTTTTATGGTGCTTTCGAGTGTTTAAATCACATTCATTATCTAGTGGTAATTTTCACAAGCTTGCAAAGTAAATGAGTATTTTTATCCCCCATATTGCAGAGGAGAGAACTGAGGCTGCGAAATTTCAGCCACTTGGTGAATTCATATCAGAAGCGAAATTGGAACCAGGGTCTTCCGTATTCCTAGCTCAAGCTACAGTCCCACTTTCACTTACAGGGCCAGTATCAAACTTCATGGGCTCTGGGCATAGTGCCACTCATGTCCCCTCCAACCAGGGCAGGGCTCCTGCCTGCCACCATGCACAGGAGCAGGAACAACCCCCTCTCCCTAGGCCACCCCATCCGAAATGCACTCCAACCTGCTTACTACTGTGCAAAGGGACAGCCGCACTGCCATTTCTCCTCCCCGTGGCCACCACTCATCACCCTGCCCACCAGAGTCCTTTTGGTGCTGGTTGGGTGATGCTGCCAATGGGAGCTTGGCTCCCATCCATGGTGGCTGCCCACCATATTTAGTTACTAGTAGGACCATAAATCTATTGAAACTGTAGCTGGGACCAGGATTATAGAGTGTGTGTGTGTGTGTGTGAGAGAGAGAGAGAGAGAGAGAGAGAGAGAGAGAGAGAGAGAGAGAGTTTTACCGTACATTGCAAATTTTAATTCAAACATTCATCATCATCTTTTAGCATTCCCTGAATCCTTTGACTCCCCTCCACCGTTCCATGGTTACCATTTTCAATCTTTTCCCACTGCTTCACTTATTTTCTATATTTTTCTTAAATAATCCAGTTTTACCTTAGCTTTTAATACACTACAAGTTCCTCTCTTCCTGGTTTCTGATTTTCCCAGTCAATTTCGCCATTTTGGCATAGTCCATCATCTTCATCAGCCATTCGTCTCTGGTCTGGACTTTATCTTCTTTCCATCTCTGGGCCATTCTATAGAAGGTCTGTAGGCCAGGAAAGTGCATTTTGGATAATCAAGCAAGGTGGGTGGCCACCACAGATAGAATCCGAAAGGAAACAGGCTGGCGGGGGAGTGGTTCTGAACCCCTGGGACCCTCTGCCAGTGCCTGAACTAGCCAAACACTGGTACAAGACCTGACCACTTCAAGTATCCTTGGATTCAGAGTGAGTTACTTCTGACTCAGGAGGCATGAATAGGATTGCACAGTCAGTTTGTCTGAGGGTGCCTTTAATTTTGCCTTCCAAAGTAGCAAATAAAGCGCGGTGCTGAAAGTTTCATTGTTGAAGGATGTTTTACTTCTGCTTGGAAATGTTTGCTTGTTGCCACTGAAACTAACCCTTGCTAGTCAGAAATATTAGCTCTTAAAGTTATGTGTTCTGCCTTGTGATGGGGAGGGGAAGGTCTGGAATTGTTGATGTAAGTTATTAAAAATGTCCACAGATGGAAGGCTTCATGAATAGATGGGATCTTAACCTTAAGACATTGAATTAATGCAGTCAGGTTTGCTATAAGATCCCTGATCATTAACAAATGAACTGTTCTATTACGTTTCTAATCAAGCAAGCCAGAGATTTTGTTTTCTCTGTAGATGTTAGTATAATTACCCTTAATGACATCTACTAAATTTTCATTAATTTGAATAGGCTTTTTCTTTTCCACCACAAATGCAGAAGTTCATTTGCATTTTCTCTGCCCTATTGTAAACTGTTTCTATCTAAATTTGGTGCATATTAGAATTGACAATTGCCCTAATCCAGCAAGAAACATCCAAGTGCAACTTTCTTTCTTTCTTTCTTTCTTTCTTTCTTTCTTTCTTTCTTTCTTCCTTTCCTTTCCTTTCCTTTCCTTTCCGTCCTTTCTTCCTTTCTGTCTGTCTGTCTGTCTGTCCTTCTGTCTTTCTTTCTTTCTTTCACATTCTTTGATCAACCATTTTATAAATGTCAGTGCTGTTGTTTATGTTCCACTGACAGCAGTGCTGTTTATCTTTACTCAGAAGTGGAGTTTACACTCTACAAAACTTATTTAGGATTACAGCCTAAACTGTCAACTTAGTGGTTGGAAACAAGGAGCAGTTCCCCTCAGATTCTTATAGACCAGCTGCTCAGCTGTGCTGAATCCCATTGATCTGCTTGGATTGAATCTTTTGATACAAACGAGGATGTTCATATAGGGCCACTGGCTATTGTGCATGACTAGCTGCCCACAACAAAACTGGATCAAATGCCCCTTTCTCCTTTTTTAATTAAATACCAACGGTCTAGATGCCTCTTAAAAGGCATATTCTCATAAAACGACCCTCAGTTTTGTTTACTTCACTTTACATTTAGATCTACACCATAGTTTTCTTTTTTTTATATAAGAAATTTATTAAAATTTTCAAGATACTACAAAATAAAAATAGAAAAAAGAAAAATACAAAATAGTTAAAAACAACTCAATCTTTCCGTTACTTATTTTTCATTAGCTTGTTTCCCGGACCTCCTCACGCCTCCCTTTTTTGTATTCCAGTTCGGTTTGTTGGTTCAGCAAATCCTTCCCCTCTTTGTTTATCCTAGTCTTTAATCTTAAAATATTGTAACGTTAAATTTTTACCTGTTAGTAATCCATTTTTCATATTCCCTTATAGTATTACAGCTAGAAACCACCTACTTTCTATCCAACATCATTCTAACATTCATTAATTTTACAATATTTCTGTAAATAGTCTTTAAATTTCTTCCAATCTTCTTCCACCGACTCTTCTCCCTGGTCACGGATTCTGCCAGTCATTTCCGCCAGTTCCATATAGTCCATCACTTTCATCTGCCATTCTTCCAGAGTGGGTAGATCTTGTGTCTTCCAATACTTTGCAATGAGTATTCTTGCTGCTGTTGTGGCATACATAAAAGAAGTTCTGTCCTTCTTTGGCACCAATTGGCCGACTATGCCCAGAAGAAAGGCCTCTGGTTTCTTCAAGAAGGTATATTTAAATAACTTTTTCAGTTCATTACAGATCATCTCCCAGAAAGCCTTAATCCTTGGGCACGTCCACCAAAGGTGAAAGAATGTACCTTCAGTTTCTTTGCATTTCCAACATTTATTATCGGGCAAATGATAGATTTTTGCAAGCTTGACTGGGGTCATGTACCACCTGTATACCATTTTCATAATATTCTCTCTTAAGGCATTGCATGCCGTAAACTTCATACCTGTGGTCCATAACTGTTCCCAGTCAGCCATCATTATGTTATGTCCAATATCTTGTGCCCATTTAATCATAGCAGATTTCACCGTTTCATCCTGAGTATTCCATTTCAACAGCAAGTTATACATCTTTGACAAAATCTTAGTTTTGGGTTCTAACAGTTCTGTTTCTAATTTTGATTTTTCCACCTGGAAGCCAGATCTACACCATAGTTTTCACAGCACGTGTGCAATTTCTAAAGAACTCACCTCCAAATTTAGCAACAAGTGAAGAACGGTCCATGATTCTTTGAGAGAAGGATTGTGCTTTGAATGTGCTTGTGCTTGTATTGTGTAGACAGCCATAAATTGAACTCAGCTTGGGTTGGATCCAGAGGAACTTCCTCCATCAAAGGATCCACACTGTTGCTAGTCTGATGAGATTTGCATAAGAATTTGCCATTTCATTCTCAATCCATTCTGGCCAGATTGAAAAGAGATCAGGGGAGACTGTGTTTCAAATTGGGGTTGTTGTTTTTTAAGTCTGTTTAAAGTTGGTTTGAATGCATCTTGCTGTGTGACAACAATAGTTTTTAAAATGGTACCTTGCTCTCGCAGCCACTAGGCAAAAGAGCAAGTTCTGCCAGTTTGAATTAAGGCAATTGTACTTTAAGGAGTGGCAGGGACAGAGGCATCTGTAACTGACTACCCTAGGAATCCTTCAAAGAGAACAAGGGAAGTATATTGTTTGGACCAATCACAGCAACATCCTAAAAGCAAAACCAAGCACAAAGCCCAACCTGGTAGCCAAATTAATCTCAAGAAGGAATCCCAAAAGCAAAATTGCCAGTGTGTCAATTCAAAAGGGTGTGTTGGACTAGTCTTGGGGGGGATTTGCTGTCCAGCAGATGACTTTTTGTTTCATAGTCATTCTTTTGATCATGCATTTGCTATAACAGCTTCTGTCATCTGCGGTTCTGAATCCATCAGTGTAGCACAGGGAAAGCTGTCTCTTGCCAAGTCCTATGAACACACCATGTTTCTTGGCTACCTTGAGGGTTGAGACGGGGAGGGCAAGGGGAACAGATCTTGCATTAAATCACTCTCTCTAGTCATTAGCATCTGTCAACAGTTGCCCATAGCTGGTAATAAATAACCTGCTAACATAGTGCTTCCTTTGTCAAGGATTTGTCTTAGTTAGCTTCTAGGCTGTGCTTATGCCAGCTGTCACTGAATTAAGAAGCAATAGCTTGGCCTAAATAGACTGGCAATTGGTACATGCCAGGGAAACAATATTTAGAAAGTTGTATTTATTTATTTATTTATTTTTCTTTTGCACAACTGCTAACCTCTTCTAACTTACTGGTAGTGCTTCTTAAAGTCACAAGAAAGCAAGGGCCGCAAGCCAAAGACCACCTTAGGCTAGACAATCCACAAGAGCAGAGCAGGTTACAGGCAGACTTCATGGGGCCTAGTCCCGCATTTTGGATTATTTTGAAGAGTAGTGCAAGCCATTTAAATCCAAGATTTATGAGAATAATCTGCACAGGAAGGTTGGGCAGTGAGGTTCTACTCCATGCTTGGAAGACAACAACAAATGTAGAGGCCTCTAGGCCAGGCATAGGCAAACTCGGCCCTCCAGATGTTTTGGGACTACAACTCCCATCATCCCTGACCACTGGTCCTGTTAGCTAGGGATGATGGGAGTTGTAGTCCCAAAACATCTGGAGGGCCGAGTTTGCCTATGCCTGCTCTAGGCCATGTGGCATGCCTAATATATCTCAGCCTCCAGACTCATTCAAGTTAAGAATGTATATTGGGGAGGGGGGAGAGAGAGAGACAGAAAGGTTGATAGGCCAATTTAATTCCAACTTTTACAGCAGGTTTGGGAAACCTTTGACCCTCCAGATGTTGCTGAACAACAGTTCCTGTCATCTCTGGCCATTGGGCCATATTTGCTGGGGCTGATAGAAGTTGTAGTTCAACAACCTCTGGAGGGGCAAAGGTCCCTTGCTTCAGGGACAGCCTACCTCCTGAAGGTCGTGTCAGAGCTGCTTCTTATCAATATGAGCTGGCCACTCCAGGAGGTTTTACCCTGGAAATTTTTGAGGGAGCCCAAAAGATATTCAGAAAAGGTTGAGAGAGTGTTGATTATTTTAGGTACTCCAGTAGCTGCTTCGATACCATAAATATTGCTTTCTCTGCATTAACGAAGTCCATATCTTGTCAAAAAGAGCATAACAGCTGCAAGTCATGAGTTCTATTAGTGAAGCTGGTCAAATAATATAGAAAAATCATTGGGTGTTTGTATATAGCATATGGCTGTTTTGAAAGGGAATAATGGGATTCTTGAAAATGTTATCAGGTTTTTATTAGTATAGTGCAAGCGCAAGAGAATATTTATTCATTCTCCATGTATTTATAAGTGACATTTAACTACTCCTTGGTGATTCCTTTCCTCAGGGAACAAAATACAGTTTCCTGCATACTGTGGCTTTCTCTGTCCTTGCTGAAATACCAACACTCTAATGGCTCATTGTCAATAATGCTGTTGAGAGAATCGCACAATATATCTTCCTAGCAGCATATTTCCTGTATTGTTGGAGAATCCGGTGGTGACCCAGGTGTTGTTGCCTGCCCTCCTAAAATGTAAAACTGGAACTGAAAGAAATGGAAAGGCATAGACGTGTTGAAAAGGTCAATTCGAATTTGGAAACTGATGCATGCTTTGGGGGGTTTTCATGTTATTACATTCAGCTCAGGGGTAAATTCATTGCACTATAGTATAATCTTTCAAAGTTAGGACTGTGCTGTTTTTATTAAACAGTGTGTCACTTGAAAATTTCTGGAGGACTTATATTTGGTGCAGATAAATCCACCAGACAGTCTTGTTTAATCTTGCTCCTTTCTTGAACCGCTGGCATATTACTTTTATAGCATGTGAAAGACAGTTTGTCCTCTACTGTCAAGTGAGCTTGATATAATAACACAGAATTGTGAAAAAATTCAATAAAATATGGCACTTTCCTTTGAGAATATCTATGCTCGTGTGCAAACTGGTTTTTCTATCCTTCTTGAAAACAGTGTCGAGTTTTTAACCAGCTTCTCAGCATGAGTGTTACTCTAATTTTGTGAGATGGGATACTCAGCTGGCTGAAGTACTTTTTAATTATAGCATTGTTTTACGTGGTGAAACTACCATTCTACCATGTTGTTTGCATTATATTCCATTGTAGCTATTTAAACATGGTTTTAGTGGTGGCAGGGTTGGGCTGAATAGCCAAAATGAGGCTGCCAACCTGTACCCCCTTATATGGGAATAAACTTATGGAATGCACTGGAGTCACTTGAGTAAATATGGATAATATTAATATGGATAATATAAAGCTATAAATCAATAGGCACAGTTCTACAGATCTTCATTGCCATGCATTGCAAAATCTGTTTGTGTCTTTACAGCTTCCTAGCAGCTTCTGGCATTTGTGTGTATCCTTATCTACTGTTAATATATCACTGATAAGAATATAAGATAAGAACCTGCAGAATCAGGCCCAATGGCCCATCTAATATAGTAGGCATATCCAACTTTCAAGAGATTGAGATCTACTCCCACTATTAAAAAAAACTGGCAGTGATCTACCAAAGTTTTTGAACTTTTTTGGGGGGGAATCAAAGTTGTTGAGCTTTTCTTAGGAAGTCAAAGTTATTTATTGAGCTTTTTTTGGAGAGGGTTGGGGGCGAGTCCCATGATCTACCACGGACACCCCGCGATCTAACAGTAGATCACGATATACCTGTTGGACATCTACCTGTTGGACATCCTCTTCTCACTAGATGCCAAAAAGCAGAATCTGAGCACAAAAGCTGGGAATCCCCACATGATTCCAAGCAAGTGGAATATTGCCTTTGACAGCAGAAGTGGAACATAGCCTTCGTAGCTAGTAGCCATCAATAGCCTCCATGGAAAGCCCTTTAGACTTGATGGGGATTATTTCTGTTGACAGCTGAGACCAGGCAAACTGTAGTAGGTTTGTCTGTTAATGCTTCTGTCACTCAAGATGAGATCTACCATGCATTGCTAACCATAATTCTAATCAGGGAAGTTGATTGAAAGGGAGCTGCAGAACCTACTCTTAAACCTGAAATACTACAGGAAACTTTAAAAAAACCAGTTTCTTTTCTTTTTTCAAAAAGAAGGATGTCTTGAGGGGAAATACTATTTAGAACCAGCATTCAAATACTGCTATGGGTTTGCGGAGGGTGAGATCCCCCTAAATACCTGGCTGCCAGATCTTTTCCATAATTCCTGGATTTAGTAGAAGTTTGACTTAATCAAGGTTTGATTACAGTTTGATTACACTTTGCCAAACATGGAAGCCCCCTGGATTTAACTATGCTAATGAGCCAACCCAGCTCAGCAGAGGACAAAGGCTGGTGATGGCTCATCAAGGAAACCATCAGAGGGCAAGACTACCAGACAAGGGGGAGTGGCGACCCCAGAGGTGAAAGCCAGGTTTAGAGTTTCAACATTGAATGATGTAGGCTAGTGGGAGGTCCTTGGAGTTGGTAAGCAGTGAGAACAAGAAGGAAGGGCAGAACTCCATGTGAGTGGGGATGACAGGCTGGAACTAAGAGGCACAGAGGATGGCTTTTTCCTGTCCATTGAATCTAATGCTGCCCTTAAGGGAGAAGCCAGACCCTCATAGGAGTTGAATGCAATCCCCCCATCTAAGTGCAGGTTGTATATATGTGTAAATAAAGCCATATATCATAAAGACACCACAGTCTCCACTGTGCCTCGTTGTCTCAAAAGGGAACACAGACCGTGGCAAGTGTGCCTGCAGCTCCTGGAATCTCGCACCACCTGGGGGAAATCTGGAGCACTACTAATTGCCCTGCCAGCAGAAAGAGAACAAGGAGAGAGCCCATCTAGCCTCTCTCAGGAGGGAGGGGATTCCTTAATATGGGAGCAGCCACAGAAAAGGCTCACATGCAAGCATCACATTTACAATAAACCAAAGGCTTTGCACAGATAAGTGTTTGAAGTGCTTGCCTGTTCAGAGTCATGTGTTCCTGCTACTGCTGCTGCTGCTGCTGCTGTTGCAGTATATTTGAATCAGAGAAAACACAGACTTCCGTCTGCCTTGCAACAAACAAAAAATGCTTTTGAGAAATATTGAACTGAATTCCATCCAGAGCAAAAGGACAGAAGAGTTTATTAAATTGTTAACTTCCCTGGAGCATAAAAACCACAAATTTTTTGTCCCATTTTTAGGTGTTTCGTTTTTAGTTTGGTACTGTTAGATATATTCTTCCTTCATATATATGTTTTAAGTACTTGTTGCCATATTTTTAAATAAAAAGCGACTTAATAATTTTGTTTCATATTCTTTCAGTACTGCTTATCAGTATGTGACGTGAGAAAGTGTTACTGTTTATAGTCACTATCCAATTTCTTATGTGTGTCCTTCATATACCGTATTTATAGTGCCCCCAAGAAAGGATTTTTTCCCCAAAATATGTTGGGCCTGGAATGAATTTCATTTCAAGCTCCTGGAGTTGTTGGGTTTGGCAGGGAGGGAGCAGTTGCTTTCCCATATAAACCGCTTGAATATTGTAATGCTAAAAATGCTACATGCATCACACACACAAAAAGAGAACAGAGAGTTGCATCAAGTATGAATATGTGCTAGTTTTCATCTATAAATAATTATTTTAGTTTAAATGGGGGGGGGGAATCTCACCATAGTGGGGAAGGCTATTGACAGACAGATTCAAGGCAACCAGGGTGCCAACTCATGAGAGCTGAGCCCTTTTGGGGGGCCCCAATATTTTTTGGGAGGGACCCCATCAAGTCCCAAAAATTCAGAGGGCAAAGGAGGCCGAGCGTGGAGCTGAGCATAGCTTGGCTTCAGTGGCCAGCTCCTTCTTCTCCTCCTCCTCCTCCTCCTGGCGCCACAGAGGGGGTCAAAGCAGCCCCCTGCCAGTAGCAGTGGCAGGACATGGAACCACCGATCATTGAAGCTGTGCAGCTGCTGCACTTGGCTCCATTCTGGCTCCTTCCAACGTCCTAACATCACACACAGCATCACACATGCAAGTCGTTATTGTCCGTCCCGTCCCCCCATCACCCTTACTAGATAACGCTTCTGAAGGCAGCTGATTTGCCCTCTTAGGACTGGACTGGACAGCCCTTCAACTAGTCTGCTGTCTTGATTCAAAATGGCATCCAATTACATCTAAACACAGATGCAACCCTGCTCCTTGACCTCAAGAACCACTGTGCAAAATTTGGTTGTGATATTTTAAAAGGCATCTGAATGCATAGCAAACAGCTTTCCAAAATGCATATACAGTGCTACCTCAGGTTACATACGCTTCAGGTTACATACACTTCAGGTTACTGACTCCGGTAACCCAGAAATAGTACCTCGGGTTAAGAACTTTGCTTCAGGATGAGAACAGAAATCATGCAGCGGTGGTGCGGTGGCAGCACTAAAGTGGTGCTTCAGGTTAAGAACAGTTTCAGGTTAAGAACGGACCGCCAGAACAAATTAAGTACATAACCAGAGGTACCACTGTATAGTGTGTGCAAACATTTTTGCTCATCTGTTTTGTTGCCTGTCATGTTACAAAATTGCATGCGGTTGGCATGGCTCCAACTCTTCATATATCTTAAGTAATTAATGTCTATTAAATTAAATTATATGGTTCCTACAGGTTAGTGTTCCAATCTCACACCTACAAAATCAAAAAGAAAACATATCTAGGTAGGAGGACCCCATCCCCGTTATCTCAGGATCACTGATGTGGGCACAGCCTTTGTTGCTCTTATATTTGTGTTTTTGCTTTGCACTCACAACTGCAGTCTTCCTAAAGCAGTATGCAGTTTAAATGCTGGATATTTGAAAATAATATTTGCTCAAATTCTGCTTCATAGATTCCTGCTTAAACTGAAGCCCAGTGCTAACCACAAGAGGACAGAGCAGTGGATAGCAAGGGTAAAGAAAATAGTTTTTTAAAAAAATTAGACAGATTTTTGCTTGTCAGAAAAACTCTCTTTAAAAGGAGAGAAGCTGTAAGCAGTGTCCCTAAGGGGTAGCCCTTGGACATCAGAAATGTCTAATATATGTGCATGTCTGGCAGGAAGACCAAATTGGTTAGTTGCTGGAGAAACCACATCTGAGAATGCAGAGATCATAAAACAAACAAGAAAGGAGATGTGAAATGAAGAGTAGGTGAGATGTGGTATTCCCAGGGAATTTAAGGAAAACAATGTTGCATAGACAAAAAAGAGTTATCCAGTTAAAGTAAAATGGAATTGTGAGATGCCAGGCTGTGAGCATTATGGTTTAGCCACATAAAGAAACAATTAACAGAAATGTCACATAGAAATCAGATGGATTGTTTTGTTTACTGTTTATAAAAGATTTGGTGTAATACCGTACCATAGAATATCAGGGTGGTGTCCAACTATAAAGCATAAAGCACCATGGGGGGAAATTACAAATAATCATTAAGGGGCACAGAGACCAGGAATACCAAGACTGTATATGGAACAGCAAAATGAACAGTGTTGTATAATGGTTAGAGTGTCAGACTGGGATCTGAGAGACCAGGGGTCAAATCCCCACTCAGCTATGAAAGCTCACTGAGTGACCCTGGGCCAGTCACTGCCCCTAATCCCAACCTCTCTCGTGGGGTTGTTGCAGGGATTACTTTTGAGGGTGGGGTGGGGGAGACCAGTTATGCCACCTTGAGCTCCTTGTGGGAAAAGGTGGGGTATAAATGCAGGAAATCAATAAGAACTTAAGAGCGCCCTGCTATATCAAGCCAGTGTCCCATTGAGTTCAGCAAACTGTTCCCACAATGGCCAGCCTTGGGATGTCCATGGGAAGCTTGCAAGCAGACCCTCAGCACTTCCCTGTACAGTGGCACCTCGGGTTAAGAACTTAATTTGTTCTGGAGGTCTGTTCTTAACCTGAAACTGTTCTTAACCTGAAGCACCACTTTAGCTAATGGGGCCTCCTGCTGCTGCTGTGCTGCTGGAGCACAATTTCTGTTCTCATCCTGAAGCAAAGTTCTTGACCCGAGGTACTATTTCTGGGTTAGCGGAGTCTGTAACCTGAACCGTCTGTAACCTGAAGCATCTGTAACCCGAGGTACCACTGTAACTGGTATTTAGAATCATTACTGCCTCTGACTGGGGAGGCAAACATGGAGGAAATTGTCCTTGAGGGTTCAAGTACAGAGGTTCACACCAAATTCCCAATCACTCAGACTTTATTCAGTAATGCATGGTGGGACAGAGCCCAAAGAGTCCATGAGCCAAATATTATAGAAGGGCAAGTACTGTCTGTGCTGTTTCGCTGAGCTCTTCTTTACACTGGGTCACCTCCAGCCAACATGCATTCCTGTCCAGTGTCATCTCAGGCTAGTTGCTTCCAAATGAAAAAATGTGGCAGTCAGTGCACAGGAGGCTCCATTGCAGAGCCTACTATTACTCAGGGGCCTTGTTATGCTTCTCACAATCATAAAGCAGCACACCGCCAGGTGAGGACTCCCAGGAAATCATCCTTTGCTAAAAGCAAGTATTTTGTTTTCACTGTTAGTACAGTTATGTTTCATTGCCCCACTGAGAAGCCAACTGTCTTGCAGAGCTTTACCCTAACCTGCTAGGTTTCAAAATTATTTTAACTGATGTTAACATTGCATTTTTTACATTGTTGTAACCTGCCTTGGGACCTTATATTGAAGGACAGGTAAGAAATTAACAACAACATATGCAGAGATTCTTTTTTATTATGATTATTATGAAGAGGGTCCAATCATATATGTAGTGTGGAGCAGGTTAGCCAAATACCTCAGAGAGAAGAAGGCAGTGGTGGCTACTGCTCAAGGCAACCAACCGGCAGAGCCAGGCTCATTGACAGAGTTAGTCAATTCTAGTTTTCTCCTCATCCTCCTCCCTGCTGAGTACTAGGAGGGCAACACTGAGACTGGAGGAGGAGGAAGCTTTGAACCATGCACAGAGGGAAAGACAGAGATTTCTCTAGCGCTGTCCTTTAGACTAGTGCCTGGGTTGTTTGTAAGAAGGCAGGCAGGTGGGGCTGGCTAATGTTGGTGAGGCAGTGCTCCTAACAGGCTAGCCTCTGCATGTCAACATGCAGACCTTCTAAAGGATAGTGCTAGAGTAATCTCTGTCTTTTCCCCTCTGTGCATCCAGTTACAATAAATATGACGAAAATAAATAGTGGGGTGCTGGGCAGCCCAGCAGAATGTCCACTTTCTCCAAATGGAAAGTGTTGTGCAAGTGGAGTAAAATGAAGCCCCATCCCCTAACCAGAGCTAGAGCAAGCAAGAGACTTAGATTTGCATATACATATATATAATTTTTAAATGTGCTATATGCCATGGAGGGCAATGGGGATATATACGGGGAACACTGCATACAAAGTATGAATATATGTGGTGTTATTAGGTTGTTGTTTTTATTTTGAATGTGTATTTTGTGGTTTTATATTTTGATTTTATTCTGTGAACCGCCCTGAGACCTCTGGGTATAGGGCAGTATATAAATTTAATTAATAAGAGTAAGAATAATCTGTTAATAACAAAAACTGAAGTAATTTTGTCAGAACCACTCTAGTCCATCAACCCATGAAGAAAATATAATAATAAAACAGCCTTGCATTCCTTTTAGAGCTGAACAGAACACTTTGATCCCTGTAGTTTTTTTTCCCCTTTGAACTTTTCTTTTTTTGAAAAAGCAGTGATTTTATAATATTATTGATGTCTGGTTTGAAGAGAAACTTAAATGTGGTCTTTTTAGCATGACATAGCTAGGAATGGGGGTGGGTAGGGGAGTCCAAAGCAAAACACTACAAAAAAACATATAGGTAAGCCACAACCCCAAGCATGAAACCAAACTGCCCCCTACTGTACATTTCATACTCTGGCTTTTCACGTTGCAGAGAACAGTCTCTGAAGTGCATTAAGAGAAAGACTAGCAAAGAGAAATCCTGAAGCCGCAATTCTGGAGCAAAGAATAAATGTGTAAGGTGCCTTATATAGCTGTGACTGCTGTCTTGAAGGAGGCACTTTAGAATAACCCCTATCTTACATTCAGGATAGCAAAAAGATTTAAATAAATACAGTCACTCTATTCCCCTCCCTATATGTTATGAACCCCAAAGAACAAAAAATATTTCCTTAAAGCAGTGATCTTTCTGCAGTTTGTCTATGGAGTGTCGCAGGTGCATATAAATGACTATTTTTGCTATTGTTCTGCAAGTCTTTTTCTGTCATTGCTTCTTGAGGGACAGGTGTTCACCTGGTCAAAATGGATGCCCCTTGTTATATAGTCTGCAGCAAAAGATATGGCTGTGGATTTACAGGTATCCTGTGTGTGTAGTTGGTGATCAATTTAAACACTGACTGATGTCGGATGTGTAAGGTAGAGCGAAATGAAAGTTCACAGTGAGAGAAAAATAAATTTGACAAAATATGATTCATCCCTATTCACTTGCTGGAGTAAATTCTCATGGCTTTCAAGGTGAGAATTGGGCTCCCAGATCCATGTAATTAGTTAACGAAAAACAAGATACTGTCTGCTATGTATTTAAGCATAGTTTGGGGTTTATATAACCTGGTGGAGTGCCATGATTGGCTGCAGCACTGATGGAAATGCTAATTTCCATTGAGGCTCCCTTTATTAATTAATTTGCCTTACAGCTAATGATATTGCTGAGTTTTGGAACTGGGAAAGAGGAGGTTTCACACCCTCCCACCCAACTTCAGAAATAAGCAGCTTTTTATGAACAGTCAAAATCATTTGAATTTTGGCTCAGCTCATGAATAAGCTCGTTATTCTAAACTCTATCTTCCCCCAATTCTGTTTGCTTAGAATATATGCTCGAGAGGCAGGGGACATGAAGGGAAAGGCTGAGTTTGCATTAGACTAAAGGGATTACAGGAATATTACAGTAACTGATCCCTGAGAATTGTCATTGGCCAGTGTCTCTAGGTCCCTGATGAAGGTACAAGGAGTAGCCCAGACAGACAGACAAACAGAGAGAGAGAGAGAGAGAGAGAGAGAGAGAGAGAGAGAGAGAGAGAGAGAGAGAACTACTGGAAGGTACCTTTGGCCAGAAGGAATAGGGGTTGGGTGAGAAGGCTTCCAGACTATGTCGAAAAAAGCGAAGGGAGGTCTTGCAAACGGGAGAGACTTCTGCACACCCAGCTTTTCTTCTCTCCCCGTAAGTTTAAGAAAGAGGAAAACTTTTTCTGCAAAGAAGGCTAGGGACACATAGAATTGGCAGGGAAGCATTTGCCCCAGGCCAGGTCATTCTGAGGTGTTGGAGAACTTTCAGCAAAAGTCCT
Source organism: Podarcis pityusensis (assembly GCF_964106645.2). Classification (NCBI taxonomy): domain Eukaryota; kingdom Metazoa; phylum Chordata; class Lepidosauria; order Squamata; family Lacertidae; genus Podarcis; species Podarcis pityusensis. Next base: position 45,315,708 of record NC_138029.1, on the reverse strand, counting down.
TGAGATATTTCTACCTTACACCAGGCTGTGTTGAAATGCATTTGCCTAAGGAAACTTATGAGGTTGCTTTTTCCTCTTGTAATGTTTTTTGACAGCTCAGATGTATTTTCTTCTTTTACATTTAAATGCCATGTAAACTGTGATTTCCTTCTATATTCAATTTTATTTTTCCTTTGCATATTGTGCCTTGGGTTTTTTAAAGCACTGCTTACCTTAGCTGCGCATTTAAATCTGTTCTTGTTAGATGCTTTGGCAGCTTCCTGCATTCTTTGTAGGCTTTTGAACCTTTAGTTTTGGGAACTGCTGAAGAAGCCACCACCACATGCTACCCTGCCCTGACCCCAAAGTATTCTCTTGATCACTGGAACTTACTTTGAAGGGCTCAGTTTAATTCTGCGTGAGCAGCCTTCTCCTCACATATCCCTAGTTTGTATATTGGAGGGCAGAGGATTCATTTCAGCCCTTGATGCCGAGTATTTTGTTTTTCTTTCCAGCAAGAGTTGGGTGAATTTAGTTTGTAACTTGCCAAAGTCTAATTAAATGAGGATGCTCATCCCGGTTTGGATGTTACATCATTTGCCCTGGAAATCTTTAGATTAATCCCCTCCGTGTTCAAGGTTCACTCAGCTGTAAACAAAGTCCCCATGAGCTATATTCAGAAGCACTCTCATCTTTATGATTTCACATCTTCCAGAGCTGAGTCCAACAAGTTTTGGGGGACAGCCTTGAGATGCCCAGAATTAAATTAAGCCCTAAGGAAAACCACCACTGCATATATTAGAAGTTACTGTTTATCTTTCCCCTCCACGGTTCAGAAAAATTAGCCTTGATGACTGGATTGTCAGGGTCCTTAGAGAACAGTTCTCCATCTTAAAATTTTGGATCTTCACTACAGTGAAACTTATGGACGTAGTCAAAGCATTTAGATTTTGTCTGACTCTCAACTGGGGGGGGGGGGAATCACTTTGGATGGATCTGTGCCCTGCCTTTGAACTGTTTCCTTCTAATTATTTGTGAAAACAAAATTAAAATTTATTGTTTTGAATAAAAAAGGAACCCAGTTAATACAAATTATATACTTAGGACTGTACCCAGTGCAAGGCCAGAGGATACCAAATGAGATCAATAAACATGACTAACTTACATCCTTTAATTTTATTCTGAGTAGAAGTTTGTTGGATACAACCCACTGATAATTTACTGTGATATTTATTCCTTGTGCCTGCAAGTGAGCGTATGGGTCTGCCTCTCTCTTATATCTTTGGAAAGCTGATGCATATGTTTTGGAAACCAGAAAACTGGAAGGGACCCACTCAAAAGCCCCTTCTTGTCATACACACCATAATCTAATGTATTTCATAATCTACTGTATCTTCATATATTTTAGTACACTCTTAGCAAAAGGGTTATAGTTCAGTCACAGAGCATATGCTTTTTGTGCAAAAGGTCCTGGGCTCAAACTCTGGCCTTTCCAGCCAGGACTGAGAAAAACCTTGTCTGAAGCCCTGGGGATTCACTGCCAAACAGTATAGACAATACTGAACTAGATTCTGGCCCAGCTCACTATGTTCCTAATGTTTGACGTTCTTCAGTCTCCAAGAGAAGGTTACATCTATGTAAGATAGGTTCTAAAAGTGCCTAATTTTCCTTTGTAAATCCTTTGCTGCACTCTCTGTGTATAGTGTCATGAGTGGTGGCCAACCATACTAAAAGTTGGAGGGAGGGCCTGTGGAGCATTTAAGGACTCACTTTGACCAACTGGCAACATACATTGAGGATAAAGCCACTTGACTTTGGAGTGACATTGACTCTGCAGTTGTTGCGATTCCAGGTTAATTATCCAGTGCTGGAGACATGGATGTGTTATGGGACAGGCTTCAGCTTCTACAGTCAGCTGATGTGGGCAAGGGGCTGGTAGCTATATACTTTTCCACATGGCCACCTTGATCTCTATCTCTCCTGGCTTATTAAATTTAGCAGAGAGGGATTGACTGCTTCCTCACTGTGTGAGAGAGAGGGAGGAGTAGCACCATTTTTATTGGTCAGGAGTCATGACAAAAGACCCATCAAATAATTGCATAATGTTAGCATTTCAGCACCCACGTCATTCAATTATCCACCTGTTATGAATGGGGGTGGTAATTTTGTAATGTTGGAAAGGATTTGTGTTTTCAAAACTCTTTCTCTTTTGATACTGCAGTTAGGGAAATGGCACTAAATTTGACTCATAATTGAGCTCTTGGAAAAAGGGTTTGCTGATGAATCTAGCAGAGGCATCTTTTTAAAAAGCCCATCTGCATTTGGTTTTAATAATGCAGTCATACTGCCGCTACCGCTGTTTTCTCTCTTTTTAACCGTACTGCCTAAAGTGGTTGCACAAGATAATTAGATTAACAGGCTGATGTTTGCATCCCTGTGGCTTTGAAAAGGCATCAGCACAGTTTCCCACAAGACAGGATTTGGTTAGTACATTTCGGTTAGAGAACATGAGACCTGTAATCAGAAGGAGAGAGTGTCTGTCATAGGATTTTCACTAAATATTGTCCTACTTGTAGTGCTGGCAGAACCCTTGAACTTTATCTTAATATTACACAGAGTCAAAACATAATGAGATTTGATGTCTTAAATTACCAAAGTTATCATTTCATCATTTGTATCAAAGACCAAGACATTACTGTTTAAACAGCACCTTTCCACTGCAGCCACTGAACCAAAAAGTTGTAAATTAAAAGGCTTCAGTGCTGACAATCTAGAAGGACATAGGCTTCAACAATCTAAGGATTTGGCAACAAAGAGGCTGGCCCAAAGACTTATCCTTAACTTCAGAGCCCTTCCTGCAAGGACACTACATAATAGAGGGTATATAACAAAAGTAGCAGAAGAAGAAATAATCCTGATGAATAAATTGCTATACTAAAGTGCCCTTCTGTTGCACAACTCTAAATGATGCCACTTTGTTTCATGCATTATGTGGTACATTAAGAGAAGAAACCTGGGAGCAATTCGAAGGAGCTGTACCAAGAGAATGGAGCCCATCTGGCAGTCCTTCCTCTTGACCCCGACTCACTTGACTTTGACTGAGTACTGCCCCAGGAGTAGCAGTCTGCAACAGTTCAACAGAGCTGGGGTTACAAGCATACATCAATCATTGAATCCAAATGGAAAAAAACCCCAATAAAATCCAAGTTTAAAACCATCAGATTTACCAAAAACATCCAAGTATCAATGGCTATTAGCCACGATGGCTATGTCCTACCTCCCTCCACTGTCAGAGGCAGTATGAATACTGATTGTTGGGAATCACAGGTGAGGAAAGTGCTGCTGCACTCAGGTCTTGCCTGCAAGCTTCCCGTGAGCATCAGGTTGGCCACTGTGAGGACAGAATGCTAGACTAGACTTTGGCCTGACCCAGCAGGGTTCTTCTGATGTTCTTCTCCATAAGCCAATAAAATCACAATGACAGCATGTTGGGTAATAATAACCATGGGTTGTGGTTGCAGTTGTGAAACTTCTCAAAAGCTTTCACAGGCTTCCTAAATTTTGGAAGGGTTCTAAGTAGCTGCATTCCCCCCCCCCCCCAGCCCAGGAAGAGAATCTCAAAAGCATAGTGCCACAATAATAGCACTTCCTTGTCAGATGTTCATCTGGGTAACGTGGCATTATCTGTGCCCACTTCTTCCCACAAGCTTTAGTTTCCAAACAATTTAAGAGCAGCTCCATTTTGAAATAACTGATCCAAGTGGTTACAAAGTACGAGTTACACTTAAGGTTATCAGTCTGTCATTTAACGCTGAGCTGATAACTGACCTATCTCTTGGGAGGGACAGAGCTGAGGATATCAAAAGTAGTTCCTACCAAAAGGAAACGTCTAAGAAACATGTATACCGTGGCAATGGGAGAGGAAAATACTCCAATCATCTGTTGAGAAGAAGATAGAAGCACTCTCCAGCAGTACAGAAGAAGGAAGAAGCTGCAAGCCCAGTATCTTGAAGAACAGATAAACATAAAAAACAAACAAGTTTTCAAACAAGGAAGAGTATAAAGGGTATTTTTAAGAGCCAAAGAGATAATTTAAGAGTCAGTTTAGAATAAACAGGGAGAGAAGGAAGTATAGTGATGGAAGGAGAGGGACAGGCAAAAGCAAGTCAGCATTCATATCTGTTACTTGTAATGTAAATATGGGAAGAGGCCAAATTTTCCCCATAGCTGGAATATATGTTACAACTCCAGTCTTTTCACACCATGTTTGTGTGCAGCCATGAACAATTTGAATAACAAAAGACTATTGGACCATGGGGTATTTTAAAAAGTAGCTATCAAGATAATCACAGGTGTTGCTTAGGGCTTCCTCCACCCTTTGCAGGAACGGCCCATGCTTTAAAGCTCCATGTCCATTTTTGTTTGTTTTGTTTTTGTTCCAGAGCTTTCCCTGTGAAAACCTCCTCTTTAAAGCTGGATCAGAGCAAATGGCAGTCCGCAGAAAGCCTGAATTGCTGTTGGTTGCCCTTCAGCTTTGAAGAGTGGGTTTTTGTGGGGAAAGCTCCAGGGCAGAGAGAGAGAGAGAGAGAGAGAGAGAGAGAGAGAGAGAGAGAGAGAGAGCTTGGACTTAGAGCTTTAAATTGCAGACCTGTGCCTGGAAAAAGCAGGGCAACAGGTAAATGTGGTTGAGCCCTTCGCATCTCTGGCTCTGATTCTAAACAGTGAAATGAGTGTCCTGCATATTCCACACAATATCTTTTAAGTGGAAGAAGAAGAGACATTATACAGATTACCCTAACTCTCACACTCTCTAAATTAAAGCTTCATAGCAATGAATTGTCTTCATCTATTCCTGGTTTGTGCATTTGCTTCCATTTTGTTTCAGAACTTACATTGTTTCATACTTAGCATTCTATGGCAATCTGTAGAGAGCTGAAGAAATGTTGTGTAACATTTCAAAATCAGTATTCCAGCCAGGTATCCAGGAACACTGAAATATAATTTTCTGAATTCTGACCAGCTAGGAATTTTTGAGTGCAAAACTACTGTCATAAGCATACAGATTACAAGCCTGTCTAGTCCTTTTATCCTGCATCAAATGATACTGAGAAAATGGCATGGGGACTCTTGAAAAGCATATAGCAAAGGGGAAACCATGTCAAAAGGTTGCAATAGAAAGAGCTTGCCATTTTAATTCATTTTAAATGGAACACTGAATAGACTTTGCTTTCTGATAGCCTATAGATCTGCCTCAAAGACTTTTCTTACTCCAAGGCATTGTATGCAATACCTTTTAACACAGCATTGCAAGTATTTTTGCAAAGTCATTCCAATGTTTCTCTCCAACTTCCCATTCTCCTTTCTCTCCTTCCCCCTCCCATGTTCCAGAATTTGGAAGTTCAGGGAGCCTAGGCCTGATAAAAATTACAGATATGCAAAATAAAGACTTTTCCTAACCAAATACCTATGATAAGCCCACATGCAGGACCGTAATGCAACTTGTTATTCCAGGCAACTGGTATTCAGAGGCCTGCAGCCTCCAACAGTTAGGGTAGAATATAGTCTTTGTGACTGGTAGCCACTGGTAGCCTTTTTCTCCACCAAAGTGAGCAGATGTGCAGCAACAGCTGCTCTCTTTCTCCAACCCTACCCTCTTTTGACTCTTTAAAGCCAGCAGGGGCTGTTGGGATAGCCTGTGGGCGCTGCTTCCAGCCATAATATACTCCATTTGTCTCTGTAGTGATGCTTTTAACGTTTGGTGATGCGTGACCTGTATGATTTTATACAGGAACTGTAGAATTAGAAAGTCAAATCAGCAGTGCATCTTAACGTTGCTTCTTTGCATTAGGGACATCAAAAGCAAAGTTTGCCATTTCAAGAGGAGTGTGTAATGATGTAAATTGATGAGCAATCTGCATAATATACATTATGTTCAGGTTCACTGGCAAAAGGCAATATGTGGTTCTTTAGGACTGCATGCTATCTTGGAGATCCAGTTTTTGTACCATTTGTACACAGTTAGGTGACTTATCTATACCAAGACAAGACTAGACTAGGACTGTTTCCCAGTTCACATCCACACCGACACCCGAACCAATTCAATTATTTTTCTTCACTAAGGGTTATCTACTGGCTAGCAAGCACTAAACCTCCTTTCTTCTGTCTGCCCTAGACTTTGATACATCCAACAAGCACCAGCAATTGGTGCACAGAATAAATATATGTTGTAGCCATTTTAGGATTGCCAAGGCTTAATTAAGTACAATTCGGGATTTGCAGAGCTCATACTGTCCAACATTTCTATGATTAAAATAGGGACATCCCATTCCATAATGATAATTTTACTATTTGTACCCCACATATATTACTGGGTTGCCCCAGCTACTCTGGGTGGCTGTGTGTGTGTGTGTGTGTGTGTGTGTATAAATTAAAAAACTTCCGCATACAGGATTTCCTTCAGAAGGCTCAGGAGTCGGATAACCCCATACCCTCCAATATTTCTCCAATAAAAATAGGAAAGTCCTAAGGAAAAACAGGACATTCCGGGATCAAATCAGAAACCGGGACAGCATCTCTAAATCAGGGACGTCCCTGGAAAATATGGACACTTGGAGGGTCTGAGAGCTCAGTGTTTGACCTGAAGTTTCAGGGTCTCAGATTCTTCTTAGGAGAAGGAGTCTCAAAGTGAAGGGCAAGAATTAAGGGGGGGCAGCTTTTTTGCCATTCACTGTGCCAGGCAGTTTTTCATATTCATCAGGCTGCAGCCAGAGTTACCAGGCACAACCATGCTCCCTCTCAGCCAGGTGCCACCCTCTGCTGTCACTTGGATCAGCTCCATCCCAAGAGGTTCCACTCCTTTGGTTTCCAGGCATGATTCAGTAGCTCCCTGCTTCACACAGCATCCCCGGGTCTGAGCCTCAGGTGATGACCTGACAACCCTAATACTGCTGGAGGGTACAGGGATACGTTAACTTGTGTAGGCTTATAAAGCATTTCCACAACCCACTGAGCTTGTTGTCACACCAATGCCATTAGCTTGTTCAGCTTCAGTACAGTTATTTCCACTGGTAGGAGCAAATAAATAACTCTTCAGAGTGTCCCATAGGAACTGCATGGATTTCTGCGGTGAGGCAGAGAAAATATTGCTGTGGGCATAAAGAACACAAGAGAGTCACTTACAGTAAAAGTGAAAGAGTATAATAAAGTTTTGCAGGCTGTGTTACAAGACCAAAAGATAAAGAAAAGTAATAAACTTCAAATTAAACAATGAGCTGTAATGGTTACACACAGGAGTAGCTGCTCTGATGGAAAAGTATGCTGCCTAGCAGACATCTTGCATGCAGTGGTGTTCCTGGTTCTCATTTCCTTCTCTATTAAATTAAGCCAACAAAAAAAAACTTCTGTACAGTTTGATGTGCAGTTGTAGTTCATCTTTTCACCATTAACAATATTGGCTAAGATAAAATCAACAATGATTATGAGTAACTAGATTAGAGGTACCATTGATCTAATTCAGAATGTGGGACCTGCTTTAATTCTATTTGTGTTTACTGTTGGATAATTTCAAACTTATTTGATGCTGAAATGTTTTGTTTGAATGAGTTCTGAACCACAAGTGTGTGTGTGTGTGTGTGTGAGAGAGAGAGAGAGAGAGAGAGAGAGAGAGAGAGAGACCATCACCACAACACAGAATTAAAAGTGCATATTCATTTGTGATCATCCTAAACCAATTTATTGAAATGTGATACTGAAGGCAAACCACAAATCTGTGCCTAGTAAAGGACAGAGGTGGACATAATGCATCAGATCTGGAATCTCAATATGAAGGCAATGTCTGGTTATAATTTAATGAAAGTAAACACAAGCGTGTGTAGCTATACATTTATAAGCTTACCATGTAATTTTACCTTCCAAATGTTGATTCCTGTTGTTTTATCTTCTGCTGAAGCACTTCTCCAGATACAACTCTTGGGGAAGCTGATTTGGTGCTGGTGACCTGCCTGTGGAATGCTCTCTGTAAAGAGATGCACTCAGTTACCTACCGTTCCCAGACATTTGAATTTCTATAATGCCTAAGACTCCAATCCTAACTCCACTTACCTGAGAACAAACCCCATTGAATTTAATTGGACTTATTTATGAATAGACATGGTCAAGATTCCATTGTGAGACTACTGTGCATTTTTAGCTGGAGACTAATATTGTTTTTAATACTATGGATTTATTGTGTATTTTAGTGTTATGTTGTTCATTGCTCTGGAATCTATTGGATGAAGGGCAGTATAGAAATGATTGGTAGATAGATGATAGATAGATAGATGATAGATAGATAGATAGATAGATAGATGATAGATAGATAGATAGATAGATGATAGATAGATAGATAGATAGATAGATAGATAGATAGATAGATAGATATAGATAGATGATGATAGATAGATAAATAGATGGTAAATGATAGATAGATAGATGACACTGGTCAACAACAAATTTGTTGTCTGCGTTTTTTCAGTTGATTTAGGACGAATCTGATGTGCTGAATCCAAAAGTCACATTGGCTTTGCTCAATCAGGTCAAGTTTTTGAGCTATGGCCACATGTCGTTTTTTTACGTTTTTGTTCACATGTACGCTTGTGTGGAGCATTTTAGAAGAAGTTGGTGGGGGTAAAATGCCATGTCGAATAATTGTTTTGATTGGAAATGATTATTTTAATGTCAGTATCATCAGCCCACAGGCAGAGGTACCTGGCCTCCCCCGAGGCAATTGAGCGAGATACTGTGTGTTTACCGTCCGTCTGCGACTCCCGGCAGGCTAGGTAAACAAACTGGCGATCCTCCTCAAACGTGAGCAGGACACACCCTCCTCCTTCTCTCCCTCCCTGCACTCCCCCAGGGAGGGGAAGAAAGACAGACAGGAGTCCTTTCTACATGTTTTATTCCTGTCATTCAACAGTACACAGAAATGTGACTGTTCCCTTCAGACTCCATCAGAAGAGTCACACACTCCTCCCCTGTACTTCCAGTACAGGTCATATGACACTCTGAGCTAACATCCGGTGCTCAGTACAGAGAATAGGCTCCACCTTTTCTCCAACAGTACATCTGCACTGTTTTGCATTCCAGCCATCTGGAGCTGGCTTTTGCCTTGGTGCTTTTTCCTGACAGTATTCAGGTCCGATAGTTCTGGGTGATTATGTCGAAAAAGGATCAGTTTGAAGTCATAAAACCTCGAAATCTTCCATAAATTGGTGTGCTGTTGATGTGACTGGGATCAACAGAAAGAACCAGAGCAGCCTCAAGTATCCTGATCTTCAATCAGCACGTCGTCCTGTAGCTCGTTGTGATGAAATTCCAGTGCCTATCTTCGGAGAACTTCCTGACATTAGTGACGAAGATGCCTCCAGTGTTGAAGGACATGAAGAAGAAGAAGTGGTTCTTGAAGATGATGCTCCACATCCATTTTCCCAAAAGGAGTTGAATGATCTAGTTCGCGACCTCAGCTTGTCAAAGGACTCTGCCGAACTGTTGGCATCCAGATTGAAGGGGAAAAACCTCCTCTCTGACAGTGCTCCATCAGCTTCTTCCGCAACAGGCATCAAGAGTACCTCCGTTTTTTCTCGGAAGAGAAGGACTTTGTGTGCAGATATTGCGCAGCTTCTGCTCAAGCTTGGAGTGCCACAGTATGAACCCAAAGATTGGAGACTGTTCAGTGACAGCAGCAAGCAATCACTGAAATGTGTTCTGCTACACAACGGCAACCAGTTTGCCTCTATACCCCTGGCTCACTCGAGTACACTGAAGGAGAACCATGAAGCAGTGAAGTATGTGCTGGAGAAAATTGGTTATGATCAGCATAAGTGGTTTATTTGTGTTGACCTGAAGATGGTGAACTTTTTGTTGGGACAACAGTCTGGCTTCACCAAGTAAACTTGTTTTCTGTGCATGTGGGGGATAGTAGGGGCCGTGCTCAGCGTTACACGAAGAAGGACTGGCCTGTGCGGGAGGAATTGGTGCCTTGCAGAAAAAGGAATGTCATTAACGACCCTCTGGTGGACAGAGACAGAATACTCTTCCCACCGCTGCACATCAAGCTCGGCTTAATCAAGCAGTTCACCAAGGCTCTGGACAAGGATGGTGACTGCTTCACTTACTTGTGCCAGGCTTTTCAAGGATTGACCATGGAGAAGTTGAAAGCTGGCATCTTTGACGGTCCTCAGATCCGTCAGCTCATCAGAGATCCAGAGTTCGGAAACTCAATGAACGAAGTGGAACTGGAAGCGTGGAAGGCATTTGTTCTGGTAGTGAAGAACTTTCTTGGCAACAATAAGGCCAGAAACTACGCAGAACTTGTCAACAACATGCTGACTGCTTTCAGAAACCTGGGCTGCAACATGAGCGTCAAGATGCACTACCTATTTTCCCATATGGACTGGTTTCCTGAGAACCTGGGTTCAATGAGTGACGAGCAGGGGGAGAGATACCCATTCTTAGAATAACATTCTTTTTTTAAAAAAAGAAAGAAACCCCTCCACAAATTTTTAATCTGATATTGACATCTGGCATAGCCTGACAAGGTGCATTTCCTCATCTGTGGACTGTTTGGTGTAAATGTAGCCCATGGTATCCAGAGACTACTGCAGATGGAGTATGAAATCATTTAATTTCAAGTTCTGGTTATGCAGAATTTGTCAAGGGTAAAACTACTGGAGAAATCTTAACACCATGCACATTTCCAGGTTTTTCAAGCTGTTCACTCTATAAATTACATTTCACCCCTTTTAAAGGTTCCATTTAATTGACTTAAGAAAGATGGAGAAAACAAACTTGACAATATTATTTGAAGCTTTGAGTAGGCAGTTATGGGAAATTACATTAAAAGCATAATTGATCTTTTCCAGGAATATCCAGGGCTGCAATCCTATACACACCTGGGAGCACTGAATTGAAGTTGCACTGAATTCAGTGTGTCTTACAGTACTTCTGAATAGATATGTATAAGATTGTAGATTACTTTGAAGGGCTCCATTAGCATATCATAAGATGATCTAGTCTTTGCTAGAATATGATTTGTACATGAATCATGCATCTACCTAATACTTTTGAGTAGGAGAAGACATTAATTGGATGTTCAGTCATTTGAATAACCTTGTTTACGTAGCCATTCCTTTGGTATTTTTCACTCTGTAATTTTAATAATGTTAGAAGCTGGTTTCCTTTCACACTTTCTCTTTCAATACAAGCAGCTCTGGCACAAAATTCTAAAGTTTTGTGTCAACTTGAACTTTTAAATTAGAAACTTTTCAAATGTTTTTTCTATGATTAAGCTATACACTGGTGATTATTAGATGAGTTTCTTTTCATTCCCTGTGAAATATGACACCTATCTGGAAGTAAAGTCCATTGAACACATTGGGATTTCAGAATAAACACTCTTAATATTGCTTTGCAGATCTCATTAAGTAAGGATGGTCACATGCCTATATTTTCAGGCCATTCTTAAGTGTGGTCAGATCTACTGAAATCCAGGCTTGGGTCCCATGAAATCAACAAAACACCCTTAAGCATGCTTGACTCTGTATTGGATTGTGGTCATACCTACCGTAGTCTGCCTTCTGCCCTCAAACCTCCCTCAAACTATGAGAGTTATAAGTGAGTCTTAGTAAAGTTTAAAGGGCAGAAGGTAGGAGGTAGGGCTCAGCGATATCTGGTTTTCAACATAGTGATATCAGCAGCTAAATGCCGTAATACTGTATGCCAATATATCCCGATGTCCAGAATGTATCTTGACTGCAAGACTTGGTGGCTATGTTAATTCCCCAGGTTCAGAGGTAGAATGGCACTGAATACTAGCTTCTTGGAGCAACAAGAGAAGTGGACTGCTGCCATCACATCCTGTTTGTGGGCTTCACAGAGGAATCTGGTTGGCCGCTGTAGGAAACGGGATGTTAGACTACTAGATGGACTGTTTCACCGATCCAGAAAAGCTCTTCTGAAAGTAGACACTGCATAGTCCTGGATCTATCTATCTGCAATGGAAGAGAAGTGCAGGTGTTAGAAATTGTTCTCAAATTCTTATTACACAAACCTGAACATCATTTTTAAGTGTTATGAAATAAAGGTCTCTGGCCTTCTTTAGCACCTATAAATAAAACTGTATCAGAGGCCACCAGTCCAAGTCACCCTCATTTATCTTACAAATCCCAGAAGGGCTCCACAGCACAGTGTTAAAGTGAAGTGATAATTAATGCAAAAAAAAATGTCAGTTCCGTGGATTAGGCAATGAATGTGCAATTGTCAAAACATTATGTTGTGCAACGGAGGACAATCAGTTCCTCTGTTGCCTCAGGCTAGTCCAAACTCAAGTAAACAGCACACTGTAACAAGCAGACATTAATAAATGATAAAATTCATGGGATCTCTCCTGGAAGCGCAGAGTACACACAGCAACTCAATGCAGTGCTCTCTTCCTCCGCCCTGGTTTTTGCAGATTCTCGGTCTCTGTTGTTACCAATGGTCAGTTCATTGAACTTTTTATCAACTATCTATTCAAGAGCCAGGAATGGCTAAAAGCATACAGAAAAGGGAAATTAGTCTGATTAGTCTGAGAAAATTCACAAGGAATATCTCAGAGAACTTAATGTTTTGATTGGTTGGCTTTGTTTCTGACCCTTCTTGACTTCCCTAAACGATTTTAAAACCACCCTATAAGTCACAGGACTGAGAATTGTTTTAAGATGTTACATTTCAGTTGAATTGCCAAACTAAAATACTAATACAGTGGTACCTCGGGTTACATATGCTTCAGGTTACATACACTTCAGGTTACAGACTCCGCTAACCTAGAAATATTACCTCGGGTTAAGAACTTTGCTTCAGGATGAGAACAGAAATTGTGCTCCGGTGGCACAACAGCAGCAGGAGGTCCCATTAGCTAAAGTAGTGCTTCAGGTTAAGAACAGTTTCAGGTTAAGAACGGACCTCCGGAACGAATTAAGTACTTAACCCGAGGTACCACTGTAGTTAAAATAAATGTATTTCAGGCATTAAATATCACTTTATTGCTCAAAAGTATATTGCAAAAAATATATGTGTAGACAAATTTTCCACGTCTCTGATAATAAAGAGCTGGATGCTAAAACAGAGAACACTAGGCAGAAATAAGAGGTGTGTACTATAGCCAAACAGACATATGGTATGCTGCAATGAATTGACATAGGCACGCTATCCAAGGCAAAAGGAAACACTGTGAAAGAGTGAAAGTGATAAACATAAAGTATCCAGCCACCTCCACTAATAGTCCAGTTCTTTGAACCTGGGGCAACATACAACATTAAAAACTTCTAATACAATGAAATCTAGTCTAAAATTACTAAAATCCAGTAAAATCTCATCTAAGGAGCTGCAGCAATCACAAGTGTACTATATAAAAAAGGACAATGCCCCAACAATAAAAAGTCATGGCCTATAAAACTGCTCAATAAAACAGTACGCCAAAGTCTCAGGTCCCTTAATACAGGGCCAGCTCTGCAGTGCAATAGCACAAAGCAATTTGCTTTAGGCAGCACCATGAAGAGGTGATAGATGAAGGAGGAATTTGTGTCAGGCGCAGCAAGATGTTTTAATGTCCTGGTCCTAGCAGGGTTCCACTTCAGGCAGCAAAATGCCTTGGGCCAGGATTGCATTAATGTCACTGAATGCCCCCTCTCCCAGTTGCCAACCTGCCAACTAGTCTGCAGTAGTTACCAACTGGTGGCTAATACACCTTTTCTTGAGTTGTAGGGGAGCAGCGGCATCCATTCTTGGATGAAACCGGTTATCTAGACCCATTTCAGTCTGGACCCAAACTTGGCTGATACACCATTATCAGGTGAGGGCAAGGAGAGTGAGACCCTATTTCTCCTACTTGACTTCTACATGGCTTTCAATACCATTGGCCATGGTATCATCCTTGACCAGCTCTGAGGGATGGGAACCAGGGGCACTGCTTTACTGTAGTGCCAGTCCTGCCTGCAGAGTCAGTTCCAGAGCTTGGACTTAGGAGAATGTTCTTTGGGCCTCTGGCGATTGTGTTATGGGGTGCCACATGGAGGTGTTTGTTGCCAGTGCTATTTAAGATCTACATGAAGCAGTTGGGATCAGTTGTTATGGAATTTGGAACAAAGTGTCATCAGTGTGCTGCTGACACACAGCTCTGTTTCTTTGTTATAGTACATTTTGAGGAAAACAGTTGATTTTGGACCTAAATTGTGTAACATTTAGATATCTGTTGTAGTGGAGTTTTAGGTATTCAATGTTTGGTTTCTTTAACACTCCTACAGAATAGTAATGAATTCAGGAACTGCAGTCATGGCTGATGTTGCTTAGCAGGAAAAAAAAGAATGATGGCTATAGGTTGTTCTAGGTCATACTGTAAAGCTTCCTATCTTGGTCTTGTAAAGTGTATTAAACTGAAGTTAGAGCAAAGGTTGTTAGCCCCTTTCAGCACTAAATAAAAATTAAGAAAGACGTTATGTTTGTTAATCACCATTTAAGATTTGATTCTTGTTTTCTCTGCAAATAATCAGCCGATAAATGATGTAATGTTGATATAATAATATGAACACCTTGATAAGTTACACTGTTCCCTTTTCTAATCAATTGAAAATGGATTGCATTATTTCATTGTGGGGGGGAAATTAGTACTTCATAGAAAAGCTGTCTATAAATATTCCTTCCAGCAGCAGAACTTCAGTAGTGATGAATTCAGGTAAAAGCTTAATGTAGATGAATGGTTTCCTTAGAATTAGCCAGGTGAGTCTGCATGAAAGCAGATGCACATCATTCATACTAATTACTTGCCAGGGTTTCTTTCCTTTCACATCAGCATTCTCAGCCAGGCCTAGTGGCACCAGCTATGCATTTTTTTTTTAAAAAAAAAAGAAAAACCCTTATTGTACACTAATTCGATTTGCTAGGTGGAACTCTCAAAAAAGACAAAGGGTTTATCTCTACAAAAGATGAGCTAAGCAGTACCTGAACAAACTGCGGCATGTGTGCACATTTGTCTTTCTCACATCCAGGCCTACTTCCTTCGTCCACACATACTCAATGTGCTGCATCATGAGGTAAACTTCCAGAAAATGTTGTTCTAGAGAGGTTATGTGGCCTAGGTTTTTCCAGTGAAGGACTTTGTCTAACAGAAGTAAGGGCCAAACTTCACAGCAGGCTCTGTTGTATGCAGTACGACTTTTGTTTTACAAAAATACAGCCTTGGGGGTTGCAAACTGGAGCAGCTCATTGGAGGCCAAAGATTTTGCAGCCCTTTCCTCCTCGTGCCATTATTCCGCTAACTTCACTGTTCAGCTGCTTTTTTTTGCCAGACAGTGGAAATTGCGCAACTACCTATAGATTTTCCCTTTAAGGGGCGAAAAGCAACAGGGTGTCTGTGTAATTTTTAGCAGGAAAAAAATAGCATGCAGGGAAGGGGTTAGACTTTCTTTGCCATCCTGGTTTTCTGTGCAGTCTTTGCAGCTGTATTTTGTGAGACCCTCTCCAACAATAAGGGCAAATTTTGTACCACTTGAGTCTCAGATATAGTTTGGCCATAAGTGCCTGTCAGCTCATTGTTCACATGCATGTCCCATGAATGGCACAGAGGGGAGGGCAGACGTGTTTCTATGAGGAGCTTTTCATCACCTAACAGCAGGTATCTGGGTGGCTTCAGCTGGTTCCAAAATTATGGTACCTGGTTTGATCCATCAAAGCAGTTCCTGTCTTTTCTGTTTTCAAAACATTTAGGATACTTTTCCTTCCAAAAGCTTCCAAACATTAAAGGAAAAGTACTTTCCAAACAAAAAAGCAAAATTACTTGTGTGTGTGTACATTGGGTGAATAAGCTGTGTCATTTGCTGTTGCCATGGTGACAGGAATCATAGCTTTACCTATCTGATTCCATAACCATTAGTAAAGCACAAATTACTTCTGTCTTTGGATCCAATAGCAATGCATTTGCCATATTAGCCAAAAATCCATTTGAGATCTTAATGTTCTGTGATCCAGAACAAAACAAGCTGGGTACTTAAACCAGAAATACACCACCTAGCCAGCCTTCATTCAAATATGGAATTAAAAGTGTTATCTCCTAGTTGCTATTCAGATGAGAATCTGATTATATCCCAGATGCTCCTTTCATTAGAAATGATGTCAAGTGCTTCTATTTCAGAGCTATCGGAAGCATAAAAAAATGGAGATCAGATTTAGATTTGTCAAACTCACGATGCCAAGATTCTTTCTTAACACTGTGAAAGTCACATTCAAAATTTGCAGGAGGCTGTGCCCCTTTTTCTTGCTTTTATGTTATGATTCCTGGTTCACATGCCATTTCTTATAATTTTTATACATTGTGGGGGGAGAGGGGAGAAAGAGAATCTGCAGAAAACAAGGGGGGAGTATCTGTGAAAACTCCTGTAATTTGTATCTTTGGCCTCTAAAACAATTGTAAGGGCTGCTTGCTACCTTCGCATTTAGGAAAATGGATGAAAGAGGTAAAGGATTAGTTCAGATGTAACAATCTGGCTCTAATAAACAATAGTTTTTACTAGGGATGGCTGAATCTATCATCTTTCGGTTTCTCTGGGTTTCTTATTTTTCTTGGTTTCTGGTCAATTAAATTAGTTTCCCAGTTTGAATGGGAAAGGGCGGTTTAAGAAACCCTTTGCAGGAGAGGAAGGGAGGAAGGAGCATACAAGCCCAACACTTGTTCTTGGTTTATCAGACCAAAATCTTTATGTCTTGAACTGGGCCTAAGTAAAATTAAGTAGAATTGATGGAGCCATAAGAATACTTACATGTGCTAGATGCCAACAGCTCTTGTAGCAAATTCTAACTCACATGGCTCTTACTAATGACTCTTACCACAGAGTTGGTTGGTTGTACTGCAGGAATATGATGGTCTCATTGCGTGCCCAGGTGGAGACCCCCCAACCCCGAGAGACCACCAGAAGGAATAACAACTCATGACAATGTGTTATGGGATTAAAACTGGCCACAACTTTATTAAACCTTTTAGATGTAGGAAGACCTTGGCTTAGGCATTGGGTGTGTATCCCTCCCAGCCCCCCAGTCGGGGAACTGGGGCTCCTCCGGGTGAATGGGATAGGGGAGGGTGCACTGCAAGATCCTTGTGTACACAGGCAGCCCACCTCATATCCCCGCAACGCAGGGGAGTTCACTGACAACCTTTCAGTGCATGGCCAGTGACTCCCTTTTCACTAACCCCTTTAAGAGGGAACCCTGGAATCGCCGCTGCAGGGGGGGAGTGAGTCACCACTTCATGCCCCCCCTCCATTTAGGAAAGATAGACTAAAGGATTCCACCCATGGCCTAAAACCGCCAAAGTTGTGACAATTGCTACAGGGAAGGCAAAACCTGCGGAGCAGGGAAATTCCTTCCCAGCTCTTCAACAGCAACCATCAAAAGACTGCAGCAATGCCCGCTGAACAGGAAGGAAAATGGTTAACCTGCAATGAAGCATTAGACAAAAGGAGGGTGGGTGGGTGAAGCTCCAGAGCCGACTGCATGTTTGCTGCCAGCTCCGCCTCCTATTTATGCATCTCGAGCGGACCAATGGGAAGCCTGCCCATTCGCAGTCCGCTTGGCTGGCCCCGCCTCAAACAAGACACTGATAGATTAAACTGGGGTTTGGTGGGAACCCCCAACAGCTGGCGACAGGGAGGTGGGCCAGCCCAACCAGCTGGTGAATCCCACGTGGCCCGGGGGTGCTGCACGCAGTCCTGCAAAGGGCGCCCACAATGGGAGGTGTGTGCACTCATTCTTACAGGAGCATCAAGGCATATCAAAATACTTATTACAATAAAATTCATGGCAGTCACCCAAAGCAGCTGCCCCACATCTCCTCCCCAATAACAGCAAAACTCATGACATGCTTTTATTGTGCTTTGCATCCCTCCCACAAGAAACAATGTATGAGATGGCAGAGTAGAGAAATGTGAATCTAAATGACTTCGCAACACACTTTTTATTGCATACACATTGTGGGGAAGAGAAGGTTGGGGTGGGATGACAAAATCATTTCTCCCATGGCTTACAAGTTTTCAAGTTGCATCAAACTGACAGGTATGGTCATGGCAGATTGGAGCTGGTGAGCTTTCTGATAAAATCAAAGACTCTAGCAAGACAAGCCCTTTTAAATAAAGCTACCAGCCCCATTGGCAGCATTCAGCTATGTTTTACTCAGAGTAAACCTAATGAAATTAATGGACCTAACTTAATCACGCTCATTAATTTTAGTTGGTCTGCCACCCAAAATTTCTAGAGACTAGTCTACAAATGAATGTTCTGTCCAGAGTTTTGAAAGTAAACAAAGCATAAGCTCCTGGAAATATTTTCTGACAAATGTTCCTGAATGATATCCTGTTGAAATCTCAAACTGAACACAGCAAAAACAGAGTTCATAAGCTTTCCTTTCAGACTGTTGTCTTTTTTCACATCTCTTGTCACTGCTGGAAATTCTGTTATCTCTCCAGGCTACCAACATGGGGTCAAGCATATTGACCACTCCCTTTCCCAAAAGGATGAGAAGGCAACTAGAAAACTTTTTTTTAAAAAAAACTTGCAAAGATACATACAGTGGTGCCCCGCAAGATGAATGCCTCGCAAGACGAAAAACTTGCTAGACGAAAGAGTTTTCTGTTTTTTGAGTCGTTCCGCAAGACGAATTTCCCTATGGGCTTGCTTCGCAAGACGAAACGTCTTGCGAGTTTGTTTCCTTTTTCTTAAAGCCACTAAGCCGCTAAGCCGTTAATAGCCGCTAAGCCGCTAAGCCGTTAATAGCCGCTAAGCCGCTAATAGCCGCTAAGCCGCTAATAGCCGTGCTTCGCAAGACGAAAAAACCGCAAGACGAAGAGACTCGCGGAACGGATTAATTTCGTCTTGTGAGGCACCACTGTACAAAATAGACGTCTGCTAGAGGGTTGTTAAGTATTCTGAACTTAGAGAGAATAAAAAGCTTAAGGAAACAAGAGTGACAGCAGAGAAGCTGGACTTCATTCCTGTGTACCCATATATTTTCTCAGATGGAGGGCCATGTTCCTATCAGGGAAATCGTCAAGAGACCACATGTCAATGATGGGTGGAGGAAGACTCAAAAGTGGCCAGAGCAACAAATATAAATTTTACCTTCATTCATTAGGCTAGTTTCTACAGAGACTTACACACTTCTCTCTATCCTTCACCCAAGCAGCCAACGGACATGATCAGAGTTCAAGAACACATCCTAGCAAGGCAAATCCATGTGAACAGAGCAGGGAGCAGGAGCAGGGAGGAGTGTGGCCTGACAGAGCCTCGGTGACTGGAAAAAAAGGCTCAGAGGACTACATTTGGCCCCCAGGTCTGAATTTCCCCACCCATGCGATATACACTTAACCTAGGAGCTTCAGTGAGCTCAGTGGGGCTTACTTCTGAGTAGGCATAGACTTGCACTGGCATTTTAAAAACTTTTATTGGCATTGTTGTTAGCTGCAGAAAATGGTTATGAATCCCAGTCTAAAGAGCTGTTAGAAATCGTCAATAGAAGGTGCTTCAGAGACAAATGGAAACTTAATGCTGATATATTGCTAAGACCGTGTGGACACTGTGCTGAAACAATCAAAATGAAACAATCTACCTCAGGCAGCACCAGGTGGGTGGAGAGGTTAATGAAGACAGGAATTGGTGTCTGAATAGTACCACTGGGTTTTTCAAAAGTGCCACTCCTAGATGGGTACAGAGGACAATTTGGCCTTCCCTGCAAACAGTATTCTCCTGAGAATTAACTTTCTCTGGCAACAATTGTACCTCTAACTACTGCAGCCAGTTAGGCGTAAAGAAGAGTCCTGAGGCAGAAATGGCATATATGCTCACACCAATCTTAGGTTCATGACTCGTCTTGCTAAGGAAGCTAGCGTCTTCATAGTAATCCAACAGGCAGTAACCCTGCAAGATCACAGGCAGAAGTCCATCCCATTTTTCTGATCTGAAGTCCTTTCACTGGAGATTAGACTTGGGACTTTGCGTATATAAAACCAATTATTTACTACAAAGCTATGAAGAGTACTACACCTCCCCTTGCTCCTTCTCTTCCTCTGGCTTCCCCCTAAATAGGGATGGAGAAGACCTCAGTTCAGTTCACATTTAAATATGAATTTACCTAATATGTGAACCAAAACACAGCCATCCTTTGAAAGTTGCACTTCTCCGAATGTTGAGATGCAGTTCTCCAGTCAAGTAATGTGTAAAAAACCTAGGGTAAAGTGCTCATAGGAGGACTTAGTTGAATACAACCCTTGGGGCAGCAAGAAATCTGGCCTATCGTTCTTTTAATTTCATACTACTGGAGTAACCAGGTATAGTGAGGTTCAACAAATCCTATAACTTTGAATTTCTGGCCTCTAATATCAAGTTTCTCCAAGCCCCAGACAAACCCAGTGCTGCTTTCAGACATAATCAAAAATGTCAGTTAACAATTCTCATTTTCAGTTACAAGGACTAAAAGAACAGAGTGTCTCTAGTTCATGATAGAAGTTGGTTTACAACACAGTGAATTATCAAGTGACCCAAATTGTGACATCTTGATTGGAAAATGCTTCTATTTTAAGATATCTGTATGAAATGCTATGGAGTGGGGGGGAAGGACTCAGCCAGGGACTTTGAACAGGCATCTCCTACAACAGAGGAGACCCATAACACCCCCTCCCCATAGCAAGGTAGTCAGAGTATGCATCTCACTATAGACAATACATCTATTCAGATGAGATCCAGAAAAGGGAACCCCCCCAAAAAATAATAATAATAATAATTTGTGCTTTCTTCTTTGTCCCTGGTAGAATTTCTGAAGCCACATGCTTCTGGCAATTTCATAACTTCCTTCGGTGCTTCCCTATTAATAGTTCCATTTCATACATCATTAGTCTGAAGCCTTTAAAATAACAAAAAGTTATTTCCAAGGCTCCTTACTTCTCAGCTTTTTCTCACTGCCTGTATTTTCTCTGTAGATCTAAACAGAGCTTTATTTCAGCCAATAAGCATTGCAGCCCATTTATTTAACCACGGTCAGCCTGGGGTATGTAAAGAGACAATAAGCACCTGTAAAATATGCCTCCTTCACTGCTGAACAGCCTTCATTCATGCATCTGAAATTAGAAGACGAGATGTCAAAATCTAAATATTTGGATTTACACTGTACTTAAGCTGCAGCCAGATCTAAGCAGTGATTGTCCCCTTGACCAGCCTTCTTCAACCTTGGGTCTCTAGGTGTTTGTTGTTGGACTACAACTTCCATCATCCCTGCCCACTGGTAAGCTGGATGGATATTATAGGAGTTGTAGTCCAGCAACAATGAACTCTGCCCTGGGCTACCAGACAGTGGCAGGTGGTACAGTAGTAGTATAACCAGTTGTTGTTGTTGCTGAGCAGCAACTGAAGAGGACCAATCCCATCCTGGTGGGTTTGGAAGCAGACCCTGGTGAGGTCAGCTCCATTCAATGCAAGCACACATCCTTGCCTTCAGTAGCTGCTAAACAGCAAAAGCCATTTATTGCAGTCACATCACCTTTCTAGCAGCTGTTGTGACTGCATAGTCCAAACCCCCCCCCCCTTTAAAAAGGCTCAAAAACCAAAATTATTTCAAGGTTTTGGTCTCTGTCCCAAGTTCACAGCTCTTGGTTTTGCAATTAGCGTTTATTCGTTATGAAATTCACTGCTTGCTGGCTGGTGTTCCCTTAACGTTAAGAATCGGCAGCGCATTGAGAAAGACTGCCATATCTTATTTGTTTTGACATCCTTGGCAGCCCAGGAAGTGCTGTGCAGGGCACATTCCTAGGAATGAAAAGGAGCTGCTGTTCTATTTCCATGGTGAAACATAACCATGAAACAGGAGCACGGAGAGCTGAAGACACCGGGCTGATGCTTACAAGCTTACCTACGGTGATGAGGCCTCTTTGTAGCCAAGCTGCAAGAATTATGTTGCAGATCCTTGTTCTCTGCTCCTAATTTAAGCCAGGTTTGTGAGGCTTATGCAACTTTCCTTAATACCTTTCCACACAAAGCTCTCTTGTAAATAATGCATTTCAAGCAGAGATGCCCTGGAAATTAGCAAGTGGAGTGTTGAAGATTTGGAAATGGTGTTCTCTGGCAGGTAATCTCCTAGATGGGATTTACCAATGACCAGAGGGGAAAGGTTTCTGCCTGGAAAATGACAAACAGTGTGACTTGAATAATTCATTCCCGCAGTCCTGCAAAATACTGCCTGTCCCTTGCTCACTGCCATCCAAGCAGCGGCTATCTGTTTATACTGTTGCTATACCTACATGGACTTCTATTGACATACAAACATTTCCTCCCCATTTCCTTCACCCTTCCTTGTGTTTACTAAAGGGATAGGTCCCTGAACAACAGGTGGTGGCCAGCACACACATGCAGCAACTCTGAAAGCAGAGCTCTGTGCTTTTATGTCAAATATTAGTGCTCTTGTAGAAACAGCTCAAGAGATCAAGAGTCATTAATCATTAGCAGAACCCGTCTCCATGGGGATGTATTGTAATTGGAACTGTGTCAGCTTCCAAAGCAGTTGTGTAACAACATATGGCCTGGCTTCACTGACATCTGTTGTTGCTAAGCCTCGTTTGTTGACAATCGAGGTCACACCATCTACCAGTTACCTGTCTTCAACACCACCTGACCACAGGTTGTGCTTTTATTTTCTTTCTTTCTTTCTTGGCCATTGCAGATGCACTAGCAGCTCTTAACCCCTGCTTACTTCTTTGCCCTGTTTCCTGGAGTGTGCTACTAACAACAGGCAACAGAAGCAGACAAATTACAGCCAGCAGGAGGTATAGCAGTGACACAGCTCTGGTGTTAGACATGGGCATCAGATTACAGGATTCTGTGTCAACAGCAGAGGCAGCAAGCTTTGGGAATATCATCATGTTCTGAGGAGAAAGGTGACAGAATAGCAGGGTTTCACAGCAGCTAAGCAGATATGGGCCACTTAGCTAAACAGAAGCTTAAACTGAAAACCAGGTCTGGCCTCAGCAAACATATGCTCTCTTTACATCTTCCCAAGAAGCTCATTGTTGCAACGTCTCCTTGTCTCATTCCACTTTTTCAATAAGGAAGCAAACTCACCTATTTGGCCTTTGCACTTCTTGCAAAGTCTACCATTAACTCTAAGTGATGTAAGCATCAAGGCTACCAAGTGGCAAATCAAGGAAGCAGCATTCTCCCAGGGAAAGGGTGGTCCCGTGCAAAAGAGGACAGCCCTCCTATGCCTTTAATAGTCTTGTAGATAAGGAAATTTCAGCAGCTATAACTTGCAAGACAAACTACACCTGCTGAAATTCCCACTTTGACACAACTATTGAAGGTGCACCAGCCCTGTGCTTTTTGGCATCTGTCCATCCTATCAGAGACTATACTTTCATGTCTTTTATTCTCTTTCAGTTTTACTACAGATTATGCATGTAATTAGCACCTTAACATCTTTGTTTTTTAATAATCATTTTTAATTAAACATTTTCAGCATAAAATACAATAAAAGCCCATTTCTATAGACCCCAGATGTCATTTGAGATCTGAGTCTGATTTCCAGATTCATTGCCGTCGCAAAATGCTTGTCCTGGAGACACTGGTGCCCATGAATTCACAGGCAATACTGTACAATGCAAAATATTGCCAGTACTCTGACAATGCTTAGCTCTGTATGTCTTTCCCCATAAATCCTGACATCTCTGCAATTGCCCTGCTGAAATGTCTGAAGGTGCATCAGTAATATTCAGTAGGCCATTCAAGGATGTTTGACTTAATAAGGATAAAGAACTGGCAAGAAGGAGAAGAAGAAGAAGAGTTTGGATTTGATATCCCGCTTTATCACTACCCAAAGGAGTCTCAAAGCAACTAACATTCTCCTTTCCCTTCCTCCTCCACAACAAACACTCTGTGAAGTGAGTGGGGCTGAGAGACTTCAAAGAAGTGTGACTGGCCCAAGGTCACCCAGCGGCTGCATGTGGAGGAACGCGAACCCAGTTCACCAGATTATGAGACTACCGCTCTTAACCACTACACCACACTGGAGGTCCACTTTATCCTTCCGTGTATCCCTGGAAGGAGAGGAGGTACAAGTGCAGGTAAAAGCCCAGGAAAGAACGCAGGTCTAGTCTACAGCCATGTGTTAAAACCATCTAGGTAATGACCATGGTTTCAGGATGTGTTCTCCAGCTGCACAGTTTCCATGTTTTCCCAATGCCAAACCTGGTCTCATAATCCATATATGGGACTTGATTCATTTATATGGCTATCTAAATAGGTCTCTCCATCTTTTGCAGCATGTTCATTATACTGCAGTGTGCTGAATAGAGCAGAAGCAGTGGAGTGTCTAAGCAAACAGATTCAGATCTGGAAGAATGATCCACTTGGGGACTTGGTTTTTTCCACACATAGCCTACTGTTACTAGACTGATGCAAATGAATTATAAAAAGATGCTAAGAACAGTTCCCTCCACACACACATTATCATCTAAATAGTATCAGGAATGGAGTCTCCATCCCAACATAAACAGATAATTAAAAGAATGTTGTCAAGGCTGACATGTTCAAAATGTGTGTAACCCTAAAACCCTGATAAAAGAAAGTAACATTTTCTGGGATGAAGGCTACAGCCATGTTAATACATTGTTCTCTTTTCCAGGCTAGCAGTATTGTTATTTTAGGGGGGAATCATGTACATGGGATATGATTATGCACGTACAAGATGACAGGATTCTTTACCATTGAGAACAGATCCCTCCCCCCCTTCATACTATATGTTTTAATGCTTTCTTTATCGTGTGTGTGTGTGTGTGTGTGTGTGTGTGTGTGTTTTCCAAACTATGGTGCCAGCAGTAATTCTCTACAAACTACCATAACCGTGGAAACCCAATGAACCAACTATTTGTGTCGTATTTTCTGGTGCAAAAGTAAAAAATATATTAAAAAATCCTATGTGCTCCAGGTGCTGCAATAAAAACCCAAGTAACTAGGCTGATTACGTGTCTCTGCATTTCATCACTCTGTACAATGCGCCTCTGCCCTCTTTTGGTCAAATATTTTTTACATCCTCATTCCCCAGCGTTCTCTCAACTAAATTTGTCGGGACAACAGAGTCGAAGTCATTTGCCACAGTGAACTCATCAAGCTTTTGAAAATATTATTGCAATATTGCCTTTATTTTACGTATATTGTTACAGTTGCTATACCAAACACACTGCAAAACCGGAAAATGGAGGTTTTAAGTGATAAAGCCATGAGTGATCTTCATTCCCTGTAATAGCAAAATGGGCAGCTCTAGCCCTGTGCTGGTTGCTTTGGGAGCAAAGCAGAGCCGTCCACAAACAGCATGAAAGATAATGAATATCCAAGTTAGGCTGGAAAGATTTCTGTTCCTTTTGGAAAGGAAGAAATACAGTTCACAAGGTTTAGCACTCAGTAGTATTCTTCTCTCTCTCTCTCTCTCTCTCTCTCCTCCACCAGCTGCATTCTTCCCCTGATGAATGCATATGATTCTTCATATGATGAGAAGAGTGGAGAGATACTGTCTTTTTCTGCCTCCTCTGTCAACAGCCCTGTCACCCAGCCCCACCAGCCTCCACAAATTGGAAGGCAAATGTCTGCAGCAGGAAGCCTGTTGTACATTGAGAACCCACTGCAATGTGATTTATGTAGAATCATGCATGCTCAGGAGCCTAAATTGTATAAAGCCTCCAAGAGGACATCAGCCTGCCCACTGCAGCCATTAGCCCTTCAAGACAAGGGAGAGTTGGAAGGGGTGGGACTGGGCAGCACAGCTGCACTCTTGCTCATGCTAGTCTAACCACATGGGGAAATTGCATGTCCAAGTAGAACCTTACCTATTCATAGATGGACAGCATTTGAACAATATCCTTATACTGGAGAAAAGCATTCAGGTTCAAACAAGGAACAGAAGCCTCTGTCCCTGCAATGGCTTTCTCATTCATTTCGCTGGGGATGGGAGATCTACAGTAACATTGCTCTTCACCCATGGGTGAATCTGCTGCCTTGACTGAAAGAATGAGGTGGCCTGCACGTGCAACACCTCCACTTGTATGTGGCTTAGATTGAAAGTTTGCCACCTAGTTATCACAAATTATGCAGGATTATGATGTCTGGCTGGCACGCAGGCTATGAAGCTATCCAAACAGTAGAGGAGCCTGCCAGAAGTATAGCCACAAGCCAAGCATATAATTCAAGCATTAACATCACTAAGAAAGTTTGTGAATATGCCACTTGCAAAGAGCAAAACCGAAATGTATCGAGGAGGACAAAGTAAAACTGACCGCATTTACACTCTCTTCCAAAAGCTGCCATAATGTGCAGCAGTTACACAGCCTGCCCTTAACCCTTAGTCCTGCCTCATTTCTGTTTATAGACACTTGGTTTCCCACCTCGCTGCTATTCTGGTGCCATTGCCTCCCACCTTTATTTCATTTCCAGCCAATCCAGGCCCACATGGTTGATGTGATAACAATACAGTGCCACATAGCCAATCATATTTGGATGCAGAGTAACATCATGCAGAGGGAAATCATATGGGAGGGAGGGAAGAGAAATGGCCCTGTCCCTGTTCTAAAAGGTCAGCCCTCTCTGTTTTGGAGCAGCTGACCCAAAGGTGCTTTGTGTCTTAGAGCTGCTCACTTGCACTCCCTTTTGCAATGGGACATAAAAGTTTTACACATTAGGAACTCTTCAAAACCAAAAGCACCCCCTCCATCCTCATTTCAGCTCAACTCTAACTGAAATTGACTTTTCATCTGTAATGGAAACTGCTTTTCACTTTCAGAAGCTACAACTGTGTGTAATCTCAAGAACATCTCAATATAATGGAGTGAACTGAAGAAGAAGGAAAAACAATTCTGTCCCCAGAGTTGATAGGAAAAGGTAATCATTTGGTTTACATTTTCTGCGGATTTCATGACTCCTGTCCCCCCTAAAGGTGACCAGGAAAAATTACCTTAGGTGGGAGCAGAGGCTTGGCTATGGCTTTATTTGATCCTTTTCTTACCCAGTTTGTAGCTGCAGCCTGCAAATTCTTTAGTCAGGAACCTTCCACTTAAGCTTGTTCCACAAGCAGCCTTTAGATCCAGTGTCAAACCAGCAGCAGCATCCCAAGGGACCAGGAGACAACTCAGGCTGACTTGCATCCTCATTTGGTCCTGGTCTGGTCACTCAAGTGGGGAGGATGCTTATTCCAGGCCAGGTAGACAGTTGCCAGATGACCCACACCTTCCATTATCAAATTTTAGTGCTGTATTACTATTGAATATGCCCACAATACACACACCCCCCCAAAAAATAACCCCAACTAAAGCAAGCAACAATATTTTTTAATCAAATTTTGTAGCATATCCTTAGAAGCAGGCTCTCTGGATATGCCAAAATATGCTTCTTGGATGAGCATGCATTATTTAATATAAGCCTGGCAAAGAGAACAGCCCATGGCTGCTTCTCCTCCTATATTATTGCCCGTGTTCTTGTTCTCCGTGAGCATGGGATGTGGTAGCTGCAGTGAAACAGCATGAGCAGAAGGTTTCAGATGGCCTGTGATGTGTGAAGAGTACCGATTCCAAGCGTCTCTGGTTGAAAGGTCTAATTCAGTTGGCACGAATGCTCATCTTTAGCTGTGTATCTGGAAGCAGAAGCCTGTCTATTAGCCAAAAGCACTGATGTGAATGCTGATGAGAAATGAGAGGGGAAAGTACTCTGTCAGCCTGCTGGAGCCCTTACAGCTGCATGAGCATCCCTCGGGGTCTTCTTACTGAGAGGCGTGTGCACAGGGGAAGCATGGAAAGTCAACCTATTGGCATCTTTATTGTTGATGCTAAGGGGCTTTTTTGCATTTAGTGGTGGTAAAGGTTAGTGCCTTCCTTAATGAATAAACTTCAGCAGGAGTATTGTTTAGAAATGCATATTTACATTTATCAAATCCAGGATTGAAAATAAAAGAAGAGCTATCAAGTCAGGTCAAGTCAAGAACCATTGGTTTGCCAACTGTAGACAGTTGGTGTGGAAACAGACTATCTCTTGTTGTGCGTTCCTTCCTGATCACTGGTTCACAGCTGATAGCCATTGACATGCACATCCTTCTTCTTTTATCCAGTTTTTAAAATCTGAAGTATTAAAAAAAAAACAATACAATACAATACAATAAAAAGACTCATATTCTGAAACATTTTGTCAGGGGTGAATGCAATTGTTCACTTCCTCTGCTCATCTAACCCTTCCCCACAAAACTGCAGCTCCCACCCTTGAATATATCTTTCCATTGTCCCAAGACCCCAAACTTCAAGATGCCCAAATCACATAAGACATTCTTAACTACATTAACAAATAGATTAAAAGAGCATAACGAAATAAAAAGCAGTAAGGGGAGGGAGACAGGGAAGAGTTCTTTCCTTAAAGTCATTGACAACTTTCCCAGCTAATCAGATATTCCACATGCCTTTTCAATCCCCAGACAGGTCAAGAAAGCCCTACCACATAGATTTTCTCTTTTTATATGTCACTTTCTCACTGGCTGCAGGGGTCAATAGGTCATGAGATCAGCAATCTCTATCTGGTTGCATCCAGGTCTTCCACTTTTGTGGGGTCATTCTCTTGACAACAGCACTCCATTTGAAACCAGGCTACTTTATTCTTGCTAAGTCCTTATATCTGAGGGATGATGTAGCTCATAATATTGAAGTAGAATTGAAGACTGCACATATATGAAGATAGACCTATCCTTGACTTTCTTTACTGTAGTTATGAGTAAGATCACTGATGCCTGAACCCACAACAGATGAGGCGAACCCAGGCACATACTGGGACTAAGGTCAGTTTGAGGCCATCATGCACCCATGACTAGTTGTACACCTCAGCTGCAGCCCTCTCTGGTCACCCCATGTCTCCACAATTAGAGGTTACGATGAGTTCAAACTGAGTCCTGTTTAGAAGAATGAATTATTAACTTTATGATACTTGGAACAAGGATCCCACTGGTGTTCAAGAAACTGGTAAGACAGGGCAGCTATAAAATCTTGGTGCCCGGATGTTGCTAGTGAAACACCCCCTTCAGTCCAGCTCCTAGTCTTGTGCTCTACTTCTGACCCCTTGTCTGGATAGTTCCCCTCCTCCTTCAACAACCCTGCCTTTGATCTTCTCATTGCTGTGCTGGACAGCTCCCAGGCCTCACTGGCAAGACAGAAAATCTCAGGTTGCTTCCAGACAACCTGCTTTTGAGCATTCATCATGATTTGTTTGCACAATTCTGTGGACAGATCTGCAACACTAGTTGTTTGGAGGTCTTTAAGCAGAGGCTTGACAACCATATGTCAGGAGTGCTCTGATGGTGTTTCCTGCTTGGCAGGGGGTTGGACTCGATGGCCCTTGTGGTCTCTTCCAACTCTATGATTCTATGATTCTATGATTCTATTCTATGTTTACTGAACATCTATGCTGATTTCTTTGCAGGGAGGCTACACAATGTTGCATCAAGCAGTTGTTATCTCACATTTCCCAGTACATTTTCCCCATCATTTTCCTTACTGCAAAATGTCCAAGAGCGGTTGAAGTGATGGTGTTGCACAAATTTAATTGTGCAAACTGAATTTGCTGGAATATGATTCAATCTCACACACAAAATAGCAACAGTCGAGAAGCACCCTCAGTCAAGCAGCTCTGTGTTGGCAGGAATGAAACATCTGTCTTGGAAAAACCATCTAGGTTAGTGGCCTACAGCATATGTCACATCACAGCATTTTTATCATTTCTTCTCTTGGGTGCTTCTTTTTCATACTCAGTTATGAAACTCAGAAACAGACTGGATGATAATGGCAAGATGTGTTCCCAATATTCAGTCCCAGCTGCTGGCCTATAAGCTATGATGTGAACTAATTACAATCTTCAAAGGAAGCTCCATGTGCAGTGCATTGCAGTAGTCGAACCTGGAGGTTAGCAGGACCTGGATGACTGTAGTCTGGTTAACCATATTAATTGCTCCTTCCAGTTATTTATGAGGGTTAATCTACCCAACCATTTTTTGAAAAGCACCTTTTTGAAATGTCTGCAGTGATAGCCCTAGATCAGATCCCATAGAGTCATACACACCAGTCTGTTGATATATATGCTGTGTCTCTTGCTTGAGGTTTGGGCAAGGTTTTTTGGGGGGGGGGGAATGTGAAAAGTAAAATAAAAAGCACACCCCTCATCTTTTGAAGGAGACAGAGATAAGGAGGGAAATGCAAGGGACATAGCAGGCCCTACCTATAGAGAATAGTCTTGATATCCCATGTGAAAAGCTTTTGCAATCCTTTGTAAAGTACATTATTTCGTTATTTAATGGGAGTAAGTGCCATTAAACACTTCTGAATAATCATGGACAGGGTTGCTCTGCATTTTATGGAAAGTTACAGTGAATTAAAAATAGAAATTCATACACTCTTCAAACTAGGACAGCCTTACAACACCATAACAAAATGCACATAGTTGGATTCTTGAAGCATGTAAAAACAGAATGGAGGCCCATAGAATGAGTAGTGCATATGGTCCAACTAGATTGGCAGAATGACTATTGCACGATTTATTTAAATTCCGGCATCTGTGACCAAATATCCATATTGACTTTTATTCCAGTTACATGTAAAGCTTGTAGGCATGGATAAAAGGGGGCATAATTTGTATGTTGGGAAGGTTCTCTGTTGTCTAAGATGTCCTTTTTGGTATGGTTTGCTATGGTTTTTGGATGCATAGCACCATCTTCCGTTATGTTACACATTGAAACAAGGAACACCCTGTAGCATCCCCTGCAGCGAACTTTGAAGTTCAGTGGTTTACAAACGTGGAAATGCTTACCACAGCAAAAGCAGAAATATACAGAGGTGACTTTGGATTGGTATGAATTATTCTCACAACCTTATGGCCATGTTTTCTTTAGTCCTGCTGTATCTGTCTGCAGTGATGGAACTAGTTATTTAAACTGAGGCAAAATGGCCCCAAACAATGCTGTTTGCAGGCTGCAAGCCACCAACTTCTGTTATTTGTGGCAATTCTTTGGGGGCATTCTTGTGGTGGGGAAGTAGCAATATCTTGAGTAAGTTTCTTCACAACCCCAACCATGGTGCTTTAATAAAAAACAAACAAACCATTGGCCAGATGTCCCCAACTTTTCAGAGCCATGGATACAGCTGGAATTTTCAAAAGTGCCATGAGCACTACCACAAAATGGCTGCCATGGGAGACACCCCCAGTCACAATTTCTTGGGAGTATCCCCTGCTTGCTTACACTCTGTGTATGTATGTTTCTTGAACGTTAAAAGGAAGGGAGGCAAGCCAGAAGGAAGAAAAACACACAGGGCTGGGAAAACAAATACTAACTCCCCAGGAAGAGTGGGAAAAGCCACCACCCCCAAGAGGAGGGGGGGAAACATTGGAGAAGGATGATGAACATAAACAGAAGAGAGTGGGGAACTTACCGATCCACCCCTTGAGGGCAGGGGAAAACATATAAAGAAACCCAGAGAGAAGAGTAGGAAACAAAGCAAGCAAAGGCTTCACAGGGGCTGGGGGAGGCTTTCATATGAGTACTTCATTGGGGACATCAACCCTAGGCCTTCTCTCTTCACCTGCCCACATGTTATAGGCCCAATCTGCACTATGTATTTAAAACAGTATCATAGCACTTGAAACAGAATCAGACCAGAATCCTGGGAACTGCAGTTTGTTAAGGATGCTGAGAGTTGTTTGTTTGTTGTTGTTGTTGTTTAGTCGTGTCCGACTCTTCATGACCCCATGGACCAGAGCACGCCAGGCACTCCTGTCTTCCACTGCCTCCCGCAGTTTGGTCAGACTCATGTTTGTAGCTTCGAGAACACTGTCCAACCATCTCGTCCTCTGTCGTCCCCTTCTCCTTGTGCCCTCCATCTTTCCCAACATCAGGGTCTTTTCCAGGGAGTCTACTCTTCTCATGAGGTGGCCAAAGTATTGGAGCCTCAGCTTCACGATCTGTCCTTCCAGTGAGCACTCAGGGCTAATTTCCTTAAGAATGGATGTGTTTGATCTTCTTGCAGTCCATGGGACTCTCAAGAGTCTCCTCCAGCACCATAATTCAAAAGCATCAATTCTTCGGGGATCAGCCTTCTTTATGGTCCAGCTTTCACTTCCATACATCACTACTGGGAAAACCATAGCTTTTACTATACGGACCTTTGTTGGCAAGGTGGTGTCTCTACTTTTTAAGATTCCCCTCACAGAGCTACAATTCTCAAAGTTCCCTGGAAAGAGGGATTGATTGTTAAGGCACTCTGGCACCTTCCGTGCCAGCAAGACTGAACTACTAAATGTGCTTTACTGTGTTAGGATACAAGTATAAAGTGAATAAAAGACACTTCTCCACTTGACACGCTGCTCTCATGAGCATCTCACCAAGCCAATATCTGACAATTTCTATCAGTACATTATATGACCATGGGAGGCCCATTTGCATCTTCTTCTAAGGTGTGTGCAGCTGGCCCATCCTTGTTATGCTATTGACAGTTCGCCCTGCTCTGTTGTGATTACTGCAACAGTAACAATGGAAGTGGCATGAATTTTCATTTTTGTCTTCATTTATCTGTATGAATTAAATGTATTACACAGTCTTGGAAAACCCACCTTGCATTTCTATCTAGGTGTGTGCCCAATTGACCCAACCTAGTTCTGCTGATAACTTGCCCTGCTTTGTTGTAATTTATGTGCTGTGGTCTAAACTACTGAGCCTAGGGCTTGCCAATCAGAAGGTCGGCGATTCGAATCCCCACAACGGGGTGAGCTCCCATTGTTCAGTCCCAGCTCCTGCCAACCTAGCAGTTCGAAAGCACGTCAAAGTGCAAGTAGATAAATAGATACTGCTCCGGTGGGAAGGTAAATGGTGTTTCCATGCGCTGCTCTGGTTCGGCAGAAGCTGCTTAGTCATGCTGGCCACATGACCCAGAAGCTGTCTGCAGACAAACGCCGGCTCCCTCGGCGTATAGAGCAAGATGAGCGCCGCAACCCCAGAGTCCTCCGTGACTGGACCAAACGGCCAGGGGTACCTTTACCTTTAACTGTGAAAATGGGCATGGGTTTTCATAATCATCCATTTATTCCTGTGCCACTTTCTCCCCAGATTGTGCCCAAAGCAGCTTATAACATGCCAAACCTAAAACCACACACACACACACACACACACACACACACCTGGCAATAGTACTTTAAATCGAAGCCTAGGGAAAATATGCAAGTTTGTTGTGCAGTGATGTACTGTGAGAAATGGGGAGAGGAATGTGTCCTGTTTCTGACCTGAAAACAAGACTTGGGTGAATTTCAAGCCTTGGAGCCTTGGGGAAACTGTTTATGGATGTTTAGAATAAATAAAATCCCTCCTAGATCAGGATCTGTTTGCACCACAGCCTCACTGCCACAGTTTCTAAAGCTACCCCTGAGGGTACATTTTCTTTATGTCTGTCGTCAAATAAAACTAGGGAAGTTATGTATTTAGAAACAAAGCTGGGGAGTCATTAATAAGGCTCTAGGTTACAAGGAACTCTTTATGGTTCTTTCTCTATTTGGATTGATGGGGACATTGCTTGAGAGCCATTTTTCTTCCGCATCAATTTCCTTCCCTTGGTGTGAATGATTGTTTGTCTGCTGACAGCTGGCAGTGTGATCAGCACACAAACTGTTCATAAATGTAACTGCTTTCAAGAGAGCTATTTGTACAGGCAGGAAAGCTTGACGTCTAATAGAAGAAACTAGTAGGCAGGGTATTTAGATTGTAAAATAAATCCGTAGCTGGTTAGAGATTGGCTGTAGCTTAGAATGGCTCACTCCCCTATTGGAAGCAGAAACTATGTGTGTTGTTTTGGCTTGCTTTGTTGGTGAGGAGCTTCTTCCTTGATACATTGGTAGTCTGTGCACCATCTCCCACTTCAGGTGCCAGATGTATTTTTGCTAATTATTCAGTAACCCAGGTAAGCTGTAACCCGTGATATTCCATGATAGTCATACTTGGAGTGGACCCACTGAAATTTATGGGCATTAATTTTAGTGGATCTATTTTGAGTATGCTTAACACTGAATATCAACATAGGAAAGCAAAACTCCAAATTCTGTTTCCAGCAATCCATTTTCTGTGCATGCACACATGTGTGCGCACACACACAAAGTGAAATGCCATGGCTCACAATAATTATACAAATTGAGCCTAACATGCACCCTTTTGTTTTCTTTAGCTGCTAGTGGGAAAGAGAAAGGGGCTGTATGGAGCCATAAAATATTTTCTTCAGAGCCACAAGCTGGATATAGACAAGCTACAGGCCTGTATAAGTGTTTGCAAGCAATATTCCCTGTTGAGTATGAATAGAATCCTAACACCTAAAAATGGCCCATTTAATAGGTTACTACAATAATCCCCAATTGAGCATTGTGTATGTTGGGCAGGCTATAATGAATAGGTGTGCGAGTTTCAGTCATGTGACAACAAGTGCAGCAAAAGTCATAAATGAATCACAATTGGTGAAGCACACCTTTGACTGCTGGAGAAGATGGGACATTTTAAAACTCTTCATTTGAGAAGTACGTTCTTACCGAGCCATGTTTGTTGAGGTGGTTTATCTCAGCCAAATATCATATAAAGGCAGTTTTGCACTTTATATGGTGTATGCTCAAGCTTTTAAAGTGTGCTCCTAAAATGTAAAAACATTTCCTTCCAAGGACATGTATCATAGTGGCAGGCAGTAGCACTTGGCAGGGTGGCTCTTCTTTTCTTACCTCCCATGGTGAAGGGGGTGCTCTGACTGGAGAGTTACCTCAGCTTTGTGACAGGGGAGAGAAAGGTTAAGCCTCTCTTCCTCATGTGCTGTGTTCCCAGTGAAAATTGCCGCTACATCCTTAGTATTATGGCAGTTGGTTTAAGTTTTTCTATTGTGCTTGTAAGTCTCTTTGAGTGAATTGCCATAATAATGATAACAATCAGGGCTTTTCTTCTAGAAAAAGAACGGTGCAGTCAAACCTTGGTTCCCATACACTTCCATTATCGTACATTTCGGCTCCCAAACGCCCAAAACCCAGAAGTAAATGTTCCGGTTTTTGAACGTTTTTCGGAAGCCGAACATCCGATGCGGCTTCCACTTGAGTGCAGGAAGCTCTTTCAACTAATCAGAAGCTGCGCCTCGGTTGTTGAACATTTTGGAAGCTGAACGGGCTTCCGGAACAGATTATGTTCGACAACCGAGGTTTGACTGTACCTTGCATACCCCCAGAAAAAAGCACTGAGAATAATAACATTAAAGGGATCAAACACTTCCTGAGACACATTTAACATAACGTACAGTTAGACCCCTAGCTGTATCAGAAACACCAGTAATAGTTCACCAATGGTTTTGCAAATCCCAGTTTATATTTTACACACGGCAGACACAGGCAACTTAACAGCCTGGAAATCATACCTGTTACAATGTGCCACCCACTTCTCCACTCTAGTCGGATTATTTCCACCCCGTCTTATAACGCACATTTCATTATAATTTGTGACCTAAATTAAAGCAGTTACTCTAACAGAGGCTTTTCCAGGGCCTTGGACCATTAATATTTCCTCAAGCCTCTGAAAATGCCTTGCATAACACATTTTGATCTCAATTGTCTCCTTTGCATCACTTTAGCTGGAAGCTTTGTGATGATACCTACTTGTGAAAGGTCTTTTCCGACTGAACACTTTGGGATGCAAGTAATTTTGTCAGGATGAAAATTCACTGAAAACAATTTCAGAACAAGGTGAGTTAAGACTGTAATAACATTATCTAATTGAAAATCCCTTTAAGGCCTTTGAGACCATATTATAATAACCTGGCTGATTAATTTATAGGCAGCAGAGATTTGGAACATAGAGCACAGCTGGACACTGGCCAGTCTGATGTAGTCAAAATCAGCTAATGAGAGAGTTTCAGTCTGGTAACTGAGATACTTAATGAAAGTGGGATGTGAAAATGGAAATTAATTATTTATTGTAGTTAAAAGGACAATTTTTGAAGTTAGTATACCTATGGTAGGCAACTTAGTGTGACACTTTACAAATCAAACAACCCAGAAGAGGAACTTTAGAAAACTAAAATTCATTAACACTTTAAACCAGCACTTTAAAAAAAAAAAGTAAGTTTTAAAACTATTTTAAACTGTGTTCTAAATTACTGTCCTGGGACCTTAGGATGAAGGGCAGGTAATAAAACATCATCATCAACAACAACAACAACAACAACAACAACAGTATAACAAACGTTTTTCTTTTTCTTTTTCCTTGTGGTCTCCTTTTAGGTATATATAACATCCAACAAGCAGGTACTTCTTGAATCCTCTGAAGAGTTATTGTTCAGCTCTTGCTTTGCTTGTTTACTATCTAAATAAAATTGTAGAGAATGTGTATGAACGCTGGCTAATTATTTCATTGAAATTTGAATCCAGTGCCAAGGTTAACACCCTCGTCTTACAAAACCCATTGCGAGTACTCCTGAGTACAGGTAGAGCCGGATTTCATCAGAGAAGCAGACTGGTATTTGGTCTTCAAAACTTGTCGACCATATAGCCCTTGTTTCCTTTGTCTTTGGGGCTCTTCCACAGCTCCATTGGCCCAGCCGCTTTTCCCTGGGGGAACTGGCAGTTTACCACTGAACAGATCAAACAGCAATCGGGTTTTCTGTGGATTGCCGTTTGTTCCAATTTAGTGACAAAGAGCGTGCTTTTCAGGGGAAAGCTGTGCGGCAAATGCAATACTACTCGGACTCATGACTAGAAAGCATTGGACAAGCAGAAAAGACCCCTACTTTCTAGCCATGGAAGAAGCGAAAGTATGGATGAATCATGGCTGGATTTAGGTTTGATGAAGCCCTAAGCTACTGAAGGTAATGGGGCCCTTTATATGTCCTTTGTCAACAACAAATTGGCAGGGGGTTGGACTCGATGGCCCTTGTGGTCTCTTCCAACTCTATGATTCTATGATTTTTCTATGAACAACAAATTGTCACTGTTTTTTGTGTTGAATATACGCCATATGGTAATTTATGGACCTAATAGGTATCTAAAGCCATTTGCACATAACAAAATATATATTTTATCAAAGTAATTGTTGAACTGAAATACAATTAAGAAGAAGTATATTGAGGGGTCAAAAGAGTGGGGCCCTAGGCTATAGCTTGTTTAGCTTATATGTAAATCCAGCTCTGGGATGAACCCTACGTCAGAGCTACCTCCAAAGTTGCAGGGACTTTTAATGAAGACACCAGGGCCTGGAGGCAGAAGTGAGAACAAATGGGAAGAATA
Organism: Podarcis pityusensis; assembly: GCF_964106645.2. Lineage (NCBI taxonomy): Eukaryota > Metazoa > Chordata > Lepidosauria > Squamata > Lacertidae > Podarcis > Podarcis pityusensis. Next base: position 45,278,340 of record NC_138029.1, on the reverse strand, counting down.
GAAATGTCATTAATAGGTCAAACCAAGAACCCATCTAATCCAGAACTCTTATTTTCAACAGTGACCATTCACAAACAGGGATAGTTTGTTGTTTAGTCGTGTCCGACTCTTCATGAACCCATGGACCAGAGCACGCCAGGCACTCGTGTCTTCCACTGCCTCCCGCAGTTTGGTCAAACTCATGCTGGTAGCTTCAAGAACACTATCCACATCTCGTCCTCTGTCGTCCCCTTCTCCTTCTGCCCTCCATCTTTCCCAACATCAGGGTCTTTTCCAGGGAGTCTTCTCTTCTCATGAGGTGGCCAAAGTATTGGAGCCTCAGCTTCACGAGGGATAGTTGGTGCCTCTAAATTATAAGGGCCAATCCACCCTTTTACCTCCTTACCAATTAATTTCTCCTTTAATTACATTTGCTCCAGAGGTTCATTCCTCCCCCTGGGAAAAAAAAGCATAAATTCTGTCGAACTCTCAGCTACTTAATTGCCATCTCTGATTTTTTCCCAACAAGAGAGACAAGTCCCAGGTTTTCGTGATCATTTCAGCTTCCTCTCACTCCCCTTCTTTCAGTTTTATTTATTTAACTAGAAATATTTATTAAACACTTAATAAAAATTCTAATTTGTGTACAGAAAATAATATAATGTAATCATCAGTAAGACAGATAAAATCAACAAAAAATTTAAGACAAGCATAAATAACTATGACTATGACTGGGGAGGCTTGCTGAAGTAAAAAAGGAAGTCTTTAGCAAGATTCTAAAAGAATGCTTGGATGTGCATCCTGATATTTTCATTGCTTTTATTGATCTTTCTCAAGACAGCAGGCTGCCTGTGCTTTGTGCAGCCTGACTGCGGACCTCAAACTGCTCATAGGGAGAGCATGAAGGTGATGGCTATCCTCTCTGACTCAGTTTCCCACTTCCAATACTACCTCCCCAAACATGAATGTTCCATTGGGTTATAATGAGTAGTATCCACTCCTGGCAATAACATAATAGCAGGAAGCAATGAAACAGCACTAAGTCTTCAGAATTGGTGGTACTGGTGATCTCAGCCCCTTTCATTTCCACATTCAGCGTAGCAGTTTTTTAAGGAGGAGACTACAATTTCTCAGGGGAGAAAAACATAACCTCCGCCACCACTTTGTGACTAAGGGGGCAGTGTGTTGGGAGGCTCAGACACTTCACAGGGACCAGAGGAAGACCTCGAGCACACCACGGCCCCCATGGGCACCAGGTTGGCAACCTCTGGCTTACATGGTGTAGAGGTTAAAGGACATGCCTTTGCTTGCAGTTCCAATGATTTTTTGGCGCATAAATCATTTTGTAAGTGACTTCAGTGCTTAAACTGAAGTAGATTTTTAAATTATTATTTTAGAATTAGACCATTGCTGGATTCTAGAATTACTTGCTGCTTTGTGCTGTCTTCTAGGTTTTTTCCCCTCCACAAGTTGTGATCACTTCCAGCGCTGAGGAAGCATGCAGTTTATTAGACTTTGATCTAATAAACAACTATATGCATATTTCATTCCACAGCATGCCAGATATCCTTTCCCCTGGTTTTCATATTGTAACATTTCGACATCTGCTGTGACTCAGTTCACTGTATGTTGGCATCACCTTCCCACTCTGTTTGTATGAAATGATCTCTGTATGGATATTGCAAAAACCCCTGTATGCATTTTAACAAGAAAACTGTGATTTATTCCAAACAGTTAAACAGTTTGTTCTTTCTCTTCTCAAAGTATTTTTATTGTGCTTGTTAGCCTATGCAATTTGTTCTGGAAACACAATATTTGAAATTCAGGCAGCCAGTACATTAACTTGAGATGTTCATTTGCTGCCCTTAAGCTTCACTAGCAAGAAATGCATTTGCTCCCATACTGGAATTGGTTTTCAGCCCTTGTTATGTGTTTTTCTTTCAGGCAATTCCATAGGTGAAAATGGCTCTGTCAGTAGACTCTGCTTGGTATCGCTGGCAGTCTCGGTGGTCTGTAGAAGAGGTCTCCCAGACTCAGTTGGAATCAGCACCTCTGTTGTCAGCTGACAAAGAGAGGCAGAAATACGCCTTAGACAAATGGAGAGTTGTATTTCCTAGTAATGAGAGATTTCAGAAAGAATCAGAGAAAGTCTGCCGTGTTTATTCTGGAAATGGGATACGGACCACCAAGTACACTTTGCTGACTTTTATACCTCAAAATCTCTTCGAGCAGTTTCACAGGTATTTCCATACACACCACAACTATATAGATAAAAAGGTTTTGCATATATTTTCAGGATGGAAAGGCATTCAGAAGAAATGCTAGAACGGTAAAGCAAAGCAAAAAGTGTTAGATGGGGTAGTTTGAGTTAAAAAGTCTAACCTACAGTAGTTAAATCTGAAAACTCAATCAGTGTAGTGTACTGTAGAATTTAACAGAAAAATTCCAATTTTCATAGGGTGCAGCCAGGTTAGCTTGGAAAAAAATACACAAAATATACCATATTCGATACGGCCAAACACCTACAACATTAAAAACAATAGAGTCCCATGGCAACCTAAATGTATTGTGGCAAAGACTACAGTCCACTATGTCAAATGTTTAATACCAATCAGTTACAACAACAGCAAAAACTATACTCATCCATAATTTAACCCTGAATGAAGATCCTTGTCTGGCATATATTACAGAGATATGGTTGGATGAAGCAGGAGTTCTGTTCCTATCACAGCTATGGACAGTTAGTTTCCTAATACACCACTAATGGAGAATTTGCAAGTGGAGGTCTAGTCACATGGATAAATAGAAATTTGGTTTCTGTCATCATGTTCCCCTAGTATATGAATATATAGTATATAAAAATGTGGTGACAGACCACATATGTAGCATGTGTGTTGTGGGTTTTGGGATCTAGGAATGGGTTGGGATTTCTACTTAGTACACTGCATGGCAAATTCCATAAATGAGCTTATTGAGGTGACATAGAATTAGTGTTGAGATCTTTCTGATAGGGTAAAACCCCATATTTCATGGCTGCCATGATAACCAAGAGACTAACCCAATACATTAAAGTGAAGGGTCCCCTGACTGTTAGTTCCAGTCACCAACGACTCTGGGGTTGCGGCGCTCATCTCGCTTTAGTGGCCGAGGGCATATAGATTTCAGGTCATGTGGCCAGCATGACTAAGCCGCTTCTGGCGAACCAGAGCAGCGCACGGAAATGCTGTTTACCTTCCTGCCAGAGTGGTACCTATTTATCTACTTGCACTGTGTGCTTTCGAACTGCTAGGTTGGCAGGAGCAGGGACCGAGCAACGGGAGCTCACCCCGTCAAACATCTGACCTTCTGATCGGCAAGCTCTGTGGTTTAACCCACAGCACCACCTGCATCCCCACCCAATACTATACTAGCCCAGATATACTTCAGATCATGGTCTCAACTTGATTTTCTATTTCGACTGAACAAGGAGTAGCCTCGTATGGGGAGATTAAGTATCTCCTTTGTCCTTGGCAGACCATTCTTTAGTGAAGCCCTGCAGCTTGCAGCCCTTGAGAGGGTGAGCATCTCAAGAAGCTAATTGATCCAAGTAGTGCAGGGGTCAGCAAACTTTTTCAGCAGGGGGCTGGTCCACTATCCCTCAGACCTTGTGGGGGGCTGGATGATTTGGGGGGGTGAACCAATTCCTTTGCCCCACAAATAACCCAGAGATGCATTTTAAATAAAAGCACACATTCTACTCATGTAAAAACACCAGGCAGGCCCCACAAATTACTCAGAGATGCATTTTAAATAAAAGGACACATTCTACTCATGTAAAAACATGCTGCTTCCCAGACCATCTGTGGGCCGGATTTAGAAGGCAATTGGGCCAGATCCGTCCCCCGGGCCTTAGTTTGCCTACCCATGAATTAGTGTTTCAGACTTTTCCTGTTGTTGTTAACTACTCAAAAAGAACCAAATTAGGAAGTGGAAATCAAGTGTAAAATTATCAACCTCTTTTAATAGGATACAAATTTTTTTAGGCTGGCCAATGTCTATTTCCTGTTCTTGGTGATCATCAACTGGTTCCCACAGCTAGAAGTCTTCCACAGGGAGATCACAATGCTACCTTTGATTGCTGTGCTTTTAGTTATCGCAATTAAAGATGCTGCTGAAGATTTTAAGAGATACAGGTTTGATCAGCAAATCAATTCTTCCAAGACTAAAGCATACAATAGGTAAGCCTTCTTCTGCTTCATTAACTAATACTCCAGATCTCCATTCCAGTGCTCCGTTCCAGCCTTTTCAGTACTGGCTCCGACCTGGTGGAACACTCTGTCACAAGAGACTAGGGCCCTGCAGGACTTGACATCTTTCCGCAGGGCCTGCAAGACAGAGCTGTTCCATCTGGCCCTTGGTTTGGACTCAGTCTGACCCTTATGTTTTCCCTCCCCTTACGGTTTTGATTCATGGGCTACTTTTAAAATGAGGCTGCATTTTAAATTGCATTTTAACCTGTATTTTAAATTGGTGGGGGTTTTTCCTATTATGATTTTACTGTAATTTTACTGGTGTTAGCTGCCCTGAGCCCGGCTATGGCCGGGGAGGGCAGGGTATAAATAAAATTTATATTATTATTATTATTATTATTATTATTATTATTACTACTACTACAATTAAATAACCAGCAATCATATTCTGTAGTAGGTGATTTCTGCTTTAAAATTCATGTTGAAATCCTCTTCTGGCTCTAGATGGCATCTTAAATACTTATTTTGGCAAACATATTAGAAAACCATTCTAGTGTTATGCTGGGATTACTTGAATTCCTGCCAGACTGCAATGACCAGTCTGCATGCTTCTGCAGGAGACACTTCTATCTCTACGGAGTTGTGTGTTTTTGTTGCTGTTGACAAAAGGGATATGTACCGTATTTTTCGCACCATTGGACGCACTTTTTTACTCTTAAAAAGTAAGGGGAAATGTCTGTGCGTCCTACGGAGCGAATGTGTGGTCCCTGGAGCCAAATTGCCGGAGTGCGGCACACTCTTGGACTGGTCTTTGGTAGTGGTGGTGGAGCCGCGCTCCCCTGCCGGCAGCCTCGGCTTCCCCCTGCAGCCCCAGGAAGCTTTGGAGCAAGGGGAGGGCTGTGCGCCCATGCCCCGCACTCCTGGGCTGCTGAATGGGGGCGGGGGGGAGAGCCGCGCTCCCCTGCCGGCAGCCTCGGCTTCCCTCTGCAGCCCCGGGAAGCTTTGGAGCAACGGGAAGGCTGTGCGCCCATGCCCCACACTCCTAGGCTGCTGAATGGGGGTGGGGGGTGCTGCTCTGCCAGCAGCCTGCCCTTCCCCTCAAGGTTTGGAGCAGCTGGCAGGCTGTTCACTGAGATAGGGGAGGAGGAGGATGGAGAGAAGGGGGACCAAGAAGCTGGGTGAAGGGAGATGAGGTACCATAGGTTGCCGTGAGTGGAGAGTCATGGTAGAGGGTAAAGGAGAGGGAGCAGTGAAGGGGAGAAATTGTAGACATCACCTGAGGAGTTTGGGTGAAAGGGATGGAGAGGAGGAGGCTGGAAAAGGGGACTGTTCTGCTTGGGGGGGGAGAAAAAAGTGGGGAAAAGGAAAGCCTCCCAAGCCTGCCGCTGAAAAGCTCTGCTTGGCTGTTTCTTGACTGTAATTCAAGTAAAGGGAATGTTTGCAAGCAGCTGGCAGGCTGTTCGCTGAGAGAGGGGAGAAAGAGGATTGAGAGGAAAAAATGTGGCATTAGCAATGCTTTGGATGGATACGAAGATGGTATTTTACATGAAGATAGCGAAGAAAGTGATGTCAGTGACTGTGAGCAACTGAGCTTCATAAATTCTGACTTTAGCAGTGATGAGTTCTTGGGGTTCACAGAAGACTAGAAGAGTACTCAAACCTTAAAGTCTCTCTTCGTTTGTTAATGATAGTGATGATGGTTCTTAATGCCATTGTTGACTGCTGTTCACTTTACATGGCTGTAATGTGATTCTGATATACCGGTTGTTTATTAAATACAGTAGTTTATACATTTGATTCAGAATATTTTTTCCTTGTTTTCCTCCTCTAAAAACTAGATGCGCCCTATGGTCGGGTGAGTCCAATGGAGCGAAAAATACGGTAACTTCCAACACTCCTAGTGCCCACCAAGAATGCTCTTGTGCTCCTGCTTGCAGGAAGAATCTGCTTGGCCACTGTGAGAACAGGATGCTGGACTAGATGAACCATCATTCTGATCCAACAGGCTCTTCTTATGTTCTTATGGCCATATAAAGCACTTAGGCACCAGGGAGGAATTCTATTTCCTAGGGTCTCTGGTGCCTGTAACATCATTAAAGCATTCCAACAAGTAGCACTTTGCATTTTAATGAGACACTACCTAATTTGCACTTTGTGAACCAAAATGCAAACAGAAATGCTGCTATCCTTCAAAATTAATACTTTTCTGAATTTTGTGATGACGTTATTCAGACAAAGAATGGGTGGTAGTCAACTATGTTTTACTCAGAATAAACCCACTGAAATTAATGGACCTAACGTAACCTTTCTCATTAATTTCAATGGATCTAATTTAAGTAAAGCTTTACTGAATACCACACATTGTACATCTGTTAGAAGAAAATCTGCATAAAAGCATACATATTAGTGAAAGTAGCGTGCGCACACAAAAATGCTTTTTATTACAGGCAATGGCTTGCAATACTGTATCTTAGGCAAAACTGCATATGGAAATCTGTTTATTGGGAGAAAATTGCAATGAAAGGCTGGTGAATTTTCATCAGGATCTCTTTTAAAAACCACCAATTGCTATGGAAATGTGGAAAACTGAATTTAAGATTGGAAAAAATGAGAAACTTAACTGAGACCAGTTTCGTGCATCCCTACTCACGATGTGGGGTTAGAAGACTTTCAGGAGGGTATTTGGATTTTGCTGCATTCCCAAATATGTAATTGAGACTTGGGCTCAGAATTAACTAAGCTACTATATTTTGTTTTAAATGGATTTTCTTATCCCAATTCAAATCAAGCCACGTAATATTTGCTTGTCACTAGATCTGTATATGTTTTTACAACTGCCAATGGGCATTGAGGAAGTGGAAACCTCTTTGTGGGGACTCCTTAAGAAGTTTTGTGCTTTGAACTGGAACAGTCCTGTAACTGGAAGTGTACCTCACATCAATAGCTAAAGAAGGAGACATCAAGCTGCACTGTTCTATGCCTTGGGGAGGGGGAATCTTTTACAAGTGCTATAGTGCTTTGGCCCCTGGCCTCCTAACACCACACCACAGAAAGTTATTCACAAAATAAAGATGCAACCTGTTTTCAGCAGCTCTGTATTCAACTCCTCTTTCTCCTTTCCACTTCCTGGTCCAGGCCCAACTAGACTATTTCATTTTTGGCTACAAGAAGGAAGCAGAATGCAAAGGAATAACACTTCCAGAGGCTGGGAATCCTTATGGTGACAAGAAATACAATGTATTAAGAAAAGTAAACACAAATATGCAAATGTTCTTTTTTGTGCAAATAATGCAGGCTGTAGAATTCATCTTTGGTCTGTGTGTAGTTTAGTTTTGTTGCATAGAATTTCTTTGTGCAGAAATTTGATTGATTTTGAGCCCTGTATGCATGTGCACGCACACACATACATGGCATTTAATATATATTAAACCTGTGATATTAAGAATATGTCCCAAATATTCAAATAAGAGACAAATAGGCTGAAACATTGTCTGCTGTTCACAGTGAGATTCAGGAAGTTTCTATACAAGTGTATATCTGAGGAACAAAGTCCTCATTCATCACTACAAAGAGCAAGCACTAGGACCCAGGATCACTCACTTGGATGACTGGAAAACCGGTTTATAGGAGGATGATACCTGTGTGCATTTGTGACGTAGGTGTTCCAGCAGGTGTTGACTAAAAGCAAGTGAAAGCAATCGCTTTAGTTAAACTCAGACCGGCACTTTGCCGTACAGCGAATCTACTTAAAGACTGAAGCTTAAATTTTCAGAAACCTGCGCAAGAAAGTGTGGCTTTTAAGGGGCAGGAAGATGTCAAGGAAATGTGCCCTATAAAATTCCTGAGGGACATCTTTCGGTTCAGAAGACCATGCTGCCAGAATGCTGCTTCTGATTCTGAGAATGAGGAGCCCGAAGAGAGAAGGACAAGGAGAAAAAAGAAAGAAGAAGCAAAAAGAGTCGTCGTTTCTAACTTGCCCTTTGAAGACACGTGGAAAGAAAACCCAAACAGACATTATGTGGGCAACAGGATCAAGACCACAAGATACACCCTTCTGTCCTTCATCCCTAAAAACCTGTATGAACAATTTCATCGATTTGCTAATTTATATTTTGTGGGCATTGCAGTACTCAATTTTGTGCCAGTGGTCAATGCATTTGAACCTGGGGTATCTGTGATCCCAGTCTGTGTTATCATGGCCATCACAGCTATCAAAGATGCTTGGGAGGACTTTCGGAGATTCAAACTGGACAGAGAGATCAATAGCATGGGCTGTCTGGTATACAAAAGGTAAATAAGTCATTGGATTCAATTTGGGGAATGCCTCAGAAACATGCATTGAAATATTAGATTAAAAGGTGTATTTGTCTTTTTGTTTAAGTGACTATTTCCGGGTCCTTATTGTGGGTGGATTCTGTAACATAATAATAGTGTGTTGGTGATGTGTTTATTCTGCTTTATTAGTTTGACAATGCTTTCCGAATAATATAGCAAAAGTGGGACAAAAAGAATGCCCAGAATGTTTGTGGTATGAAAAGTTATGGAATTTCAGCAGGAAGTTACAGGGTGTGTACACTAATTGGAAATGAAGCAGTATGACCCAATACTTTTGCTGGTACAAACATTACAGTGGTACCTCAGGTTAAGTACTTAATTCGTTCCAGAGGTCCATACTTAACCTGAAACTGTTCTTAACCTGAAGCACCACTTTAGCTAATGGGGCCTCCTGCTGCTGCCGCGCCACCAGAGCATGATTTCTGTTCTCATCCTGAAGCAAAGTTCTTAACCTGAAGCACTATTTCTGGGTTAGCGGAGTCTGTAACCTGAAGCGTCTGTAACCTGAAGCATATGTAACCCGAGGTACCACTGTATTGAAATTGGGACCACTCCAATAGCATGATCCGCATAACTTACCATGAATGCACAATAAAAACTATATCTGGAGGGGACTGAAATGTCCCCCTGCACACTCAGACTTTTGCCAGAGAATTGTTGGCTAAAAATTGACCTGTGATTCAGAAACACAAACAACATTTCTAGTTTCAAAATAACTTGGAAGGAAAGTGTTCTTCTTAAGTATTTCTAGTGTTAGTAAAAGCAGTGCATTCAGTGAAAGGGGGCAAATTCAGAGACTGTCTAACAACAACGTGTTTCCTGGTTTCTGTCCATGATTGCTTTGCAAAATTCTAGTAATCTCATCTCTTATTTTAGGTAAAAGGGGAGAATTGTTGTTTTCATAAGGTGCTACAACCTTACATCTCAACCTTTTGAAAAATAATATTGTTAATTGTGTAGGACGTATTGGAAAAATCTGAGTTGTTGAAATTGTTGTCAACCACATCAGAGCAGGGATTTTTTGTAGTTCATTTCCTGGTTTCTTGGTCTATTCATTACTTTTATTGTACTATTCCAAAGATAACATGAGCAGAAACAGTAGCCCAGAGCAGGCATTATAGCTAAGCCATGCTTAGGCCAGGAAGGCCTTATGCTCAAATGTATGCTTCTCTACCTCCCCTTATGTGCTCCAGTTTTCTTCCTTACTTCCTGGTGCTTTATAACCATAGCAAGGGCAGTATCCAACCAATGCATTCTGTCATTGCAATGATTTCTGCATTGTAACTTCCTTCCTTCTCCTTTCCTGCTCCAGGGATTTAGGGTACACACAATGGGAGGAGAGAGGGGAAAGTTCCATTGTACGAGTAGAAATCCTTGCAATGACGGAATGTGTTGCCTACCCTTAAATTGGATACAATCCTTTTTCAATACATCCAAACAGGGCAAATGAGATTTAATGCCCAAAATAATTTGCCTCCATACAGAACTGGAAAGGACTCTCCTCCCTGCAAGAGAGGGGAGTGGTTGTGGGCGGGAGCCCGGACTCCGCCCTGGCAGGGGCCTTAGCCCCTGCCCCTCCTTACCTGGCCGGCCGGCGCCCACGCCCACCGGGGGCAGCCAACCAGGTGCCTCCGAGGGGCGTGTTCAGCAGCTTAATGCTGCGGCGCCGGCTTCTCCTCCCCCTCAGTCCTCGTCGACCCGCAGCGAGTCACCCACCCTCCACTCCCTTTTAGCTCAGGGTCTAGGTTTTTGGCCTTGCTATGGACCTTAGGTTGGTCGCCCCGGTTGTCTGGGGGGCCTGGTAGGAATTTTTCCATTTGGCATTCGGCTTTTTGGTTTTTTCGCCTACCTCGTAGCAATCGTCACAACTTTTGTGGTATTGGTGGGTAGGTTAGGCATTGGATTCATGTGTTGTGATGTGTTAAGGGCTAGGTGTGGCCATCGCCTATGCTATCTACCGTGGGTTATTCCGTTAAAGGAATCCGGCGGTCGTGTATTCCGTCCGATGCCTGCTTGGCGGGAGGCCATGGCACGACCCTCGGTGACATCAGGGGGTGAGCCTATAGTTGGATGAGCATCAACAGGCTCCACCTACTGTTGAATAAACCCACCACCTATAGTCATCCAATGCCTAAGCCAATACCTTTTCACTGCTGTAATCAATAAAGTTGTGGCCTTTTTCTTGCCCATTAACCTTATACCACGTGTCCATGTGTATTTATTTCACTTAGCGGGGCCGGGGCCCTCGATCCACAACCACACTGTTAATTGGGTTTCCCATTCTGGCTTGAAAGTGAACAATGGTTTACACTCAGTAACCTAATTTGCCAACTTCAGACCAAATAACAAACCATGCTTATTGCAAATCAAGAAGTAAGTGAGAGAAGAAGTGTCTCTTTTATGCCGGAGATCTACATTATCCATCACCACATTAGAACTCCATCAGAAATATGAAAACAGAACTGTCTTCCAATTTCTGAAAGAAATTCTGTTCTCTCGCATCTTCAAGTTACTAAAAGATTAAGGAAGATTGCATCTCAAATTTGTCCCACCTACAAGGGTAGTACAACTAGATTGGCTCAAAACAAGCATGAATGATCTCAAGCTATTTGCCCTGCAAGAATTTTCTGCTGTGTATCCAGTGTCTGCTTGTGGCACAGTGTGGTCAGGATTAAGTGGGAAGATCTGTCTTTAGAATTGGTCAGTCTGATATCTTGTGAACGGTAGGAGGCAATGCTCCCTATCAAACATGAGGGCAAAAAGAAAAAGATAAAATTAAACACTTTCCATGTGCATTAGAAATTTCAGCATAGTTTCTATGGTAAGGTATGAAACTTAAGAGGCTGTGTGATTTGATGGGCTGTGTGATTCTTAATGACTGAGGAGTGTCATTCACCTCTGGAAAACTACACTGAAGCATCTATTGCACATGTCTGGATTGATTGCCTTCCCATTACCTCTTTAAAAAAAAAAAAAATTTCTAGGCCTACTTGCCTTACAATAGAAGAGGACTATAGTCTTCTATAGGGCTGTGCACTATAGAGAGCCAGTGTGGTGTAGTGGTTAAGAGCGGTAGTCTCGTAATCTGGGGAACCGGGTTCGAGTCTCCACTCCTCCACATGCAGCTGCTGGGTGACCTTGGGCCAGTCACACTTCTTTGAAGTCTCTCAGCCCCACTCACCTCACAGAGTGTTTGTTGTGGGGGAGGAAGGGAAAGGAGAATGTTAGCCGCTTTGAGACTCCTTAAAGGGAGTGAAAGGCGGGATATCAAATCCAAACTCTTCTTCTTCTTCTGTGCACTGGGTTCAGGCAAGGACTAATGCCTGGGCAGAATCGAGGTGATTCTAGGCAGTCTGGGTGTTGCTCAGGTTGGGTTGAGACACCCAGAGAAATGCAATGTTCCATCTTGTCCCCCTTGCTACTTAACATCTGTCTGAAGCTGCTGGGAGCTGCCATCATGAGATTTGGAGTAAAGAGACATCAGTATGCAGGTGACCCCCAGCTCTCTCTCTCTGTTCCATTGGAATTGGGAAATGTGGTTGAACTTTTAGACCGGTGCTCAGAGGCAGTGAAAAGAGAGAAGTGTTGTGCACCCCAAATTGTCATGTTCAGGAGGTGGGGAGATGGCCTGTTCTGGATGGGGTAGCAGTTCCCTGGAAGGAAAAAGATGCAGCTTGAATTCAACACTGTTACAGGAGACTCAGATTGCTTCGGGGGCTAGAAGTTATTTTCTCCCCCACCTCTGGCCGGTTCACCATCTATAGTCCCATTTGAACAGAAATGACTTAACCACTGGACTCCATACTCTAGTAACTTCCACATTGGGTTGTTGCAGTGTCCACTATGTGGTGCTACCCTTCTTCACTATACAGTTTTCAGTGAATGGTGAAGACACACCTTTTTATTCCGGATGTTCACACCTAAGATGTACATTTAGGACCCACTTGATTTTTGTGATTGTAAACTGCTGTTAAACCATTTTTTAATATTGTATTTTAAATTGTGGCAATCCACCTTGGGAACTCAGAGTGAAGCACAGCTAAATAACAAAAACACCATTTTGGAGGCAGAAACTCAGTCCCTTTAAAGTTAACCCAGACACATGGGAGCCATTTCCCCATTACTGTGGTTAGGGTAACATTTGAATAACTCATCCTGGGTGGAAAAGGGCCAATAGTGTGCTTCTTCTACCCTAAATGAATTGATAGCTTCCCTCTCCTAGCACTGCACACAAATCTTATGTTTGAGACTTTGTTTTTGGCCCCTGCTGTGCATGTGGTTGGGCCATGGAGAGCAATTCCACTCAGCTAGGGTAGCATTTAAGGGGCCTGATAGCCATACAAAGGAAATGGGGGCTTATTGTGTGGTATATCAGCCTCAGCAATTTCAGTACATAAGAGGCGATTGGGCTTCTATGTAACTAGTTAACACGCCTTCCTTCTATAACCCCTCTTCCTTTCATTCCCAATTTCTTTATTTGTATTCTGCTCAATAATTTTCTACTGACTCCCCCGATTTTTCAGACATAGCATTTCCCTCTTCTCTTCTAAACTCTTGTTCCTTTCAACCATTTCTTGCAAGGGGAAAATAAAGGTCTGGATCTTTCCCTTTGCAGAAATCACACCGCTTATTTTATAGCATAAATTGGTTTGCATTTTATTTGTTCTTCCTTATATCTATATTCCTTTTGTTTGTATAACAAAGAAGGCTAAGAATCATATTCTGACCTTTGATCACCGAATGCCAAAGTGGCACTGGTGCTTGAAAAAGAAAGAAGGAACAGGGGAGGGCAACTTCCGTGTTTGAGCCTGACGGCACTTAGTGACCTTGCAGCTTCGGTAGGTCACTGTAGGATGCTTTTCTGCAAGACAGCCTCTCCTTGAAGGCCCTAGAGTATCAGAAGCCCACTCCACAGCAACTTGGGCCACGGCTTTCAGTGTGGCTGCCCCCGTTTTTGTGGGACAGCGCTCCTGTTGAGATGCAACAGGTGCTCACTGTTTTTAATTTCTGGAAATAATTAAAGGCATCTTTGGCTCAACAGGCTTTTTCTAGCTGGAGGACAGGGAGGGAGGGAGTAGGTCTCTGCCTTGGTTGTTTATATGTGTAGGGTGGGATTTAGCATCACACTATGACAAACACTTCGAATGTACAAGCATTTTAACTTGCCATGTGAAATGATACCGCCTCTCTTCCTCCCACACACTGTTCCAGGGATTCTCCCGCCCCACCCAAACCAATTTCAGGGTGTGCATGGGGGAAGGACAGGGAAGAAGGTCCCATTGCACAAGCAGCTGTCTTTCTACAGGGTTTCTGCTGATGAGGCTCTCTGGTGAATCATAGAATCATAGAGTTGGAAGGGCCCCTGTGGATTATTTAGTCCCACCAATGCTTTTTAAATCTATCTTGATTTTTATGTTGCCTTAAAACCTATTTTAGTTGTTTTTATTGCATTGTTATAAATGCCTTGAGACTTCAGTGAAAGTTGATTCATAGATTAATATTAATAAGAGAACAGGAGTATATCAGAAAGGCCTCTTTTGTCTTTCATCAACTAACACAGCTCTACAAAATCCTCCCTCCCCCAGAAAAAATAATAATATTGAGACTTTGTCCTGAAGAAAGCTATTTGCCTTCCCAGCTGAACAGTATCCTGGGATTATCGTTTAAGCAATAGTCATTTTTATGTGGTACAGTTTTCCTGGTTTTCTTGAAAAACAGCTACTTCAGGGCTATGCCCCTGTACCACTTTTCAAACTAACTTAATATAAATTGCAAATTGAATGGTATCAATATATACTGAGGCAGTTTTATGAATGCACACTGTGTATCTTATGGGGCATATTTGTAATGCTGTGCGTTGTACCAATTTGCAGCTGTAGCCTGAGGATAAGTTGCTGCAAGTTGTCTGGACTTGCTTTTAAAATCTCTCAATGCTTTAGGTTTTCTCTCTCTCTCTCTCTCTCTCTCTCTCTCTCTCTCTTTCTGTGTGTGTGTGTGTGTGTGTGTGTATCTGTGATCATAGATAGAAATGAGTGCTTTCTGTGCAGCACACTGACTTGGGTGAAGAATTGAACTTTCATTGGGTTATGTTTTTTGTTTCCAGCAGTGAGGTGGGTTAGGCTGACATGATGTGTTAACCTGAAGCCAATATGTGCAGTCAGTGGAAGCAGTGTGTGACTATGTGCATGAGAGAAACAGAAATGAATGTGTACTTGAAGCTCATTTGGTGGTCTAGAGCAAGTCAATAGAACGCTTCTAGGCTGTGTTAAACTACTGTATAGGAAACTACACAAATGTGGTTAATTTCTGACTACAAACAAGGATATTAAGCAAGTTTCTGATCCATGTTTTTTATCCTGGGGTAGCATGAGTTAGATTCTGGCTCAGGATTCCCCAAGGACATACTCTACGGGGAGCTGGCTTCCAGCACCAGGCCAGTTGGCAAACCAACTCTGTGTTACAAAGATGTCTGCAAACATGACATGAAAGTTGGCAACATCATGTGGGAATCCCTTGCAGACAACCACAGTGCCTGGAGTCAGGCAGTCAAGTCATGTATCCATAGCAGTGTCCAGAGGAGGAATGACTGCTGGGAGGAGTGAAGAGAGAAGAAATGCCATGGTGCATCTGCAGCAACACACCCGGATGCCTTCATCTGCCCCAGATGCAACAAAACATGTCTCGCCTGCATCGGTCTCTACAGCCACAGCAGGCACTGCAACCTTCCAACAGCTTGTCATCACCCACAAAGGTGCATTCCTCCATTGACTCCCAAGACGGATGCCAGCACCCATTCACAGAAAGTCAATTTACCCAGCTCCATATTTGCATGCCTTTTAATCCCTTGGGAGGGCATGAGGCTCCCTCACAGCACCACCAAATGGTGGCTTCTGCATCACAGAATGAAACAGCTGTGAGTCACCAAAGCCTCCACTCCTAAACCATTCCCAACAGATGCCCATCCATTCTGGAAACATCTCATGAAGTTTCACCCTGTCAGCCTAGCTCTATTCAGACATTATGTTGGAGGCACAAGGCTCCAACAGCCCATCTGTTCCTGACTTCGCTGCATTAATGGCAAGATCTGAAGGGGCCTTGAAAGCACATTCACTTGAAACTGCTGACTAGCCTTGGTGAGCTCTGGAAAGCTCTGTGATCAGGGTTCTTGAACGCACGGAGGAACCCTGTAAGCCAGTTCGTTGGTGGAGGGGCAGAGACAGAACACACAGGCCCTTGCATCTGGCATGCTCTTGGACAAATGAACGGCTCGTCTGTTTCATTGCAGAGCTGCTCCGACGGGATTTATTCTAATGTTTAACCTCAAGCATTGGCTTGTCAGCAGGAAGCATCTCCAGCATGGTGAGCTATTTTGGCTCACGCTCCAAGCTTGTAGCTAGTTTTTACAGCACTGCCACTCCAAGTGTGAGGCGAGTCGTCACAGGGCACTAGGAGTTGCTTTGGAGAAGAGTGTCTCGCTCTCCTGATCTCTTGATCATCTTCACTGGTCTGAGCGACTTGCACAGCATGGCTCTCATTGAGCAATGGCTAACCAGAGCTGAGTCCTAAAGGGAGCAGGTACTTCACATAATGATAATAACAGACATGCTGTGACATTCAAATGACTCCAGGCGATGAATTAATTTAGCTGTTTTCATTTATCAGCAAGAGAGCCTCGTACTTTTTCTTTCCCTGGCAGAAAAGCAGGTGGAAATAATGTGCTGTTCCCCAGACAGAGGCAGCAGGTGCCTCTTTCATCAAGAACTATGACACACCCTCTGCTTCTATTGCTATGCCTAAAGTGGGTCAGAGAAAATCCTCCCTCCCCACAACCAACTCCCGACAGACAATGTTTAAACATGCTTCTGTATAAGATATTCCCCTCCCTATTTTCATGATTAAAATACTTTTGAAAACCTCATTTTGAACGTCTGACATTGCTCTCAGCACAGCAGGAAAGAACCGTACTGGCACAACAGCACAGCGTAGGAGTTGTGCATTGGTGCTGGCAGACGGTGTATGGAGTCCAGATCTCAAGGCAGCCTACTTGGCCCTGCAGTTTCCACCCATTGTGTTTCTTACCCACCTGGAATAAGGTGACAGTGAGTTCGGGAGACCACATTCACATGCCCACAAGGTCTACTGTAATGGGCTGGAGATTCCAAGGGATCCAACCTTTTTTTGAGAGAGAGAGGTGAAAACATGGCTCCGAGTTGTGAACTAATTGGGTTCTGGAGCAAACTTGGAGTTCCTTTTATTCTTAAACCCAGGTTTATTTATTTATTATTTGTTATGTGGTGTAGTGGTTAAGCGCGGTAGACTCGTAATCTGGTGAACTGGGTTCGCATCTCTGCTCCTCCACCTGCAGCTGCTGGGTGACCTTGAGCTGGTCACACTTCTTTGAAGTCTCTCAGCCCCACTCACCTCACAGAGTGTTTGTTGTGGGGGAGGAAGGGAAAGCAGAATGTTAGCCACTTTGAGACTCCTTAAGGTAGTGGTAAAGCAGGATATCAAATCCAAACTCTTTTTCTTCTTCTTTATTTATTTATACATACCCCGCCCATCTGGCTGGGTTTCCCCAGCCACTCTGGGTGGCTCCCAACAGAATATTAAAAACACAGCAAAACATCAAACATTAAAAACTTCCCTAAACAGGTCTGCCTTCAGAAGTCTTCTAAAAGTCAGATAGTTGTTTATTTCCTTGACATCTGGTGGAAGGGCATTCCACAGGGTGGCCACCACTACCAAGAAGACCCTCTGCCTGGATCCCTGTAACCTCACTTCTTGCAGTGAGGGAACCACCAGAAGGCCCTCGGAGCTGGACCTCCAGGATGAAGAACTAGTCTTACATTATACTGCCACAAATCATATGGGCTCTGCCCACACCACAATTAGCAGATGGAGGTAGACCTTCTGCAACACTTAACAATATTCCAGTGCCTTCCTGTAAGTACTGTGGAACTCCTCATCATTTAGCTGGTAGTTTTTGGATCTGTATAGAACCATCTGAAGCACCTGCATGGACCTATGCTGGCACTCAGAAATGATCTATGAAGTGTGTGCAAAGAGTGCTTTCCTCACTCTCCTGCTAAAAGACTCCCCAAAGGACCTGGGATCCAGTTCACTACCTTCCAGGCACTTCTGCAAGTTAATGCCATCACCTTCTGCCAGTACCTGCGGCCCTCCAGATGTTTTGGCCTACAACTCCCATGATCCCTAACTAACAGGACCAGTGGTCAGGGATGATGGGAATTGTAGTCCAAAACATCTGGAGGGCCAAAGATTGGGGATGCTTGATCTAGTGTAACAGTGTTTTTAGAGAGCAAATCCTAAACACAAATATGTATGTCTATTATGACTGAGAATGGTCTCTAGGATAAGATCTGAAAAATCCCTGCTGTGCAAAATTACTCACAGCCAGTGGAGACTAGAAGTGGAAGACAAGATCTGGCCAGCAGACCAGATGTGAAACTCCCCTGTGCTCTGCAGACCACTTTTGCAGTTGGGCACATCCACCCACTTGTCAGTTCCCTGATATCACCATGATCTCAGGTGCTGGAGATTCCTCACTTGTGTGAATTCAAGCTACATCTGTGAAGGAAGACACTGTACAGCTCAAGCTGTAGTTGTCAAAGAGCAGGGAGCACACTTAACAGTTCTTCCTTTTAGTCACAGATTGACATTTCAAGCCATGGTTCGGACTTTCCCACACCAGGTGAAGGTGTGTGGGTTGCTTCTTTGGTGGGGGGAAGAGCAGGATAGAAATGTAATCATAAATACAGTGGTACCTCGGGTTAAGTACTTAATTCATTCCAGAGGTCCGTACTTAACCTGAAATTGTTCTTAACCTGAAGCACCACTTTAGCTAATGGGGCCTCCTGCTGCCGCCACGCCGCCAGAGCACGATTTCTGTTCTCATCCTGAAGCAAAGTTCTTAACCTGAGGTACTATATCTGGGTTAGCGGAGTCTGTAACCTGAAGCGTATGTAACCTGAAGCGTATGTAACCTGAGGTACCACTGTAAAATGACAGTAAATAGATTGGGTCTGGCAAGTCTAATTAGGAGATTCCCCACCCCTGGTGTAGAGAGAACATTGAGTTAGATGGACTAATCATCTGACTCGATACAAGGCAGCTCTATATTCCTGTGTTCTTCTGCCTCTATGGGAGGAATTTAACACTACATAAGCAAACTCTCATTCGACAGGATGTCGCCTTCCTCTTCTCGTTGCTGCAGCCCCCATGCACCCCAAAAATCTGCCCTTGAACCAGATTTTGAGGGCACATGGGGAGGCTGCAGGGGGAAAGAAGGGAAGGTAGAGTCCCGTTCAGTCAGTTCCTTTGCACCCAGGCAACTTGCTTGGAATGCAACACTTTGTTGTCATTACTGTATCCAAGACTTTCAAGTATGCCAAGCAAAGTGGAAACATTTTTCTTCCCGAAGTGCAATACTTCACATTTGTCTTCATTGTATCGATTGCAAGCTAACTCTCCTATTTATCAAGATCATTTGAGTCTCTAATCCTATCTTTTAAAGCATTTACGATCCTTCATCACAGTTCTGTTTTCCAAACAAATACGCATTTTGTTCTCTGTCCATGTTCTCGATGGAAATATTGATTCAGTGCAATCTATTCCCTTTTCAGCGGACGTCAGAGTCATAACCACTATGTCTGTGATCACCAACTTTAATTTATTTCCTGTTACAAATTCCCAGCTTAGGGACATAGATTGTGAACAAGTTCTGAACACAAAATGGAAGATTAAAGAAAGAGACCAGGCCGTGGAGAAAGATACCTGCCACAGTACCTCTAAAATACCTCAGAATTGTTTGAAATGCGGCTTTTAGGCAGTACTAAGTACCTGTTCCAATCACCCCATAGCTGTTTGGGTAACCAAGTGGGAGAGGCTCTGCAGAAGCCTTTTTCACATGAATCAATTCCTAGCAGGTAGCAGATAACCTATCCATTCTTAAGGAAAGCAGCCCTGAGTGCTCACTGGAAGGACAGAGCCTGAAGCTGAGGCTCCAACACTTTGGCCACCTCATGAGAAGAGAAGACTCCCTGGAAAAGACCCTGATGTTGGGAAAGATTGAAGGCACAAGGAGAAGGGGACGACAGAGGACGAGATGGTTGGACAGTGTTCTCAAAGCTACCAGCATGAGTTTGACCAAACTGTGGGAGGCAGTGGAAGACAGGAGTGCCTGGCGTGCTCTGGTCCATGGGGTCATGAAGAGTCAGACACGACTAAACGATTAAACAACAACAATTGCAAATCTATGAAGACTTCTACAGTGCATCATTGTTGGGGGTGCCTTTGAAGGCTACTCAGAAGCTTCACTTGCTTGAAAACACAACAGCCAAATAATTGACTAGGATTAAACATATGGAATCTACCGGTATCTTGTTGGTATTAAACATCTTCCCTGGTTTCTTATATGCTTCCAAGTACAATTGAAAGTGCTGACATTGACCTGTAAAGTTATATAAAGCTGAATATCAGAATATCCCAAAGGCTGGTGTTCCCATACAAATCTGCCCATTCATTAAAATAATCATTGATGGCCCTTCAGGGATTAGTCAAGTAGTGACAGGAAAGAGGGATTTTTCTGTTGCACTTATGGAACAATTATGGAACACCCTCTTCAAAGGTGCTCATCTATCACCTGCTATCATGAATTTTGGCCAAATAATTCAAGAGTTTTAAAAACAAATATACATTATTGTACTTATTATATGCCTGTGATCAATAAGTAAAACATTTGGCTTCAACTAGGGATGGGTGAATATGCCAATTTCAGGTTCCCTCAGTTTGTCATTTTCCTAATGTTAAATTCAGTTCTCCTCATTTCTGCAGCAATTTTTTAAAAAAATATTCATGAAAATTCATCATCCTTCACCATAAAGTTCCAGGACAAAAAGGACATAAAGTTACAGCAATTTAAAAACACAATATTAAAAGGTGTTCATAAAATCACAGTCACAAGGAAGTACACACATTTTTTTGTATGTAATTTTAACTAACATGCACATTTTTGCACTCAATTTCCCCTAACAAAGTGAATTGTTGTATGTTAGTTTCACTAGTATATGTATAGATATGCACACTTTCCCCTAGTAGGTGCGTTTTGGTACACACTGGAGGCCTGCATCATAAAATTCAGAGATATGCAAATTTCAAGGGATATTTATACTTCAGTTCACATATTGCTCTGAGAAATGTCAGTTACAAAATTTCTCATAAAAATGCAAATAAAAATAAAAATGAATTTGTTCCTCATTCTGTTTGAACCACTTCACCAGCCACTGCTGTGCCACAAAGAAAAGAGACGCTCTGTGACTTGATGGACCTGTCACAGGCCATTCAGCTGTGGTGTCTTTTCTCATAACAGGAAGAAAAAAGCCTACATTGAGACGTGCTGGGAAGAGGTACGAGTGGGAGACTTTGTGCAGCTGCAATGTAATGAGACTGTCCCTGCGGACATCCTGCTGCTCCACACCTCTGATCAGAAGGGGATCTGTCACTTAGAGACATCAAATCTTGATGGCGAGACGAACCTTAAGCAAAGACAAGTTGTGAAAGGATTCTTTAATCAGGTATGCCTGGAAGCGACTTTTGCAACTTGTCTTCCTTCTGTTCTTTTAGTGGCACCTCGGTATGCAAATAAATTTAAGACAGAAGCACAGAACTGTCCAGCTGGAGGGAATCTTTAGCAGGATAACTTCTGGCAAACCCATCTGGCAAAATGTGCTTTGATTAGCTTACACAAGACCATTTCCACAACTGCCACCATGTTAGCTTCAGGTGCTAGATCAAATGTGACTCGGAGCTTTTGTGTGGCAAAGTGGTCTGAAGAGATGTCGTGTGAACCAGCCTCAAGCCTTTGGTACTGAATTACTGTGTTTGGAAGGCAGGGCAGAGAGATGGTTACTGTTTATAAAATAATGGCTGCTACACTTTGAATTCTAACACTATAGTAATCCCATATATAATATACACAGGTAGGTGCCTCTCCAAAGCTATATAACTACAGCAGTGAGAGTGCCTTAATCCAGGCTGGCACAGCCAGTGGAATGCCAGCCATTTTGTGTGGCACTTAACAAATCCCTCCTTGATTCAGGCAGGAAGCATGGCAGAGCAGTGAAACAAAGGTGGGCCAAGCAGATATAAAATCAGCAGGTTTACATCGTAATGCAAAAAGAAATGGTCTTCTATTTCAGGAGATCGGAATCACATAGTAACTCAAAGAGATAAAGGAAAGAGGCTTTCAAAATCTGAGAGGGAGACATTTGATTGTTCTGAAAATGAAATTTGGACATGCTGGGGAATAGAAACTCAAGCTGGTAAAGTTAAGGTGTCCAAACCTTAGAAATCTGGCCCAATTCAATGTGCTAGTACTAGCATATAAAGTGCTAAATAATTTGGACCTGAGTACTTTTCCCAATATCAGCCATCTCAGACCTTATGTTTGGCAGGTGAGGCCTTGTTGGTGGTGTTCATGCATTCAGAATCACATTATTTTCTTTGCTACTCATTCTTTAAGGAAGATAGTTGTGTGTGCAGCCACAAATACATTTGATGCTTCATTTTACAACACTGTATAATTGATGTCTAAGCAATGTTTTTATATAGAAATACGCACACATAAATACATAGGCCTGAAAACACACATACATTATAACTGGGTTCAAAATTAGAACACATTTCAACCTGACAGGTTAATAACAAATATTGGGCTCACTGTAAATTACAGTGTTGAGTGGCAGTTGTTTCTGGTGTAAATTTAAATGCTTGATGTTCCTTTTTCACTACACAGCTTGATATTCTTTCAGAAATAGTGCACTGATTTGCTCCTGACATAACAGGAACTCACTGTGGGTTTGGTTTTGTTGCAGAATGCTGAATTTGAACCAGAACTTTTCCAAAGCACAATTGTTTGCGAAAAACCCAACAACCATCTCAATCGATTTAAAGGCTATGTGTAAGTTACTGCAGTGTTTATCCCTACATTCATAGATGTCTCAGACAAACTTCATTTGTACCTACCTACCTACCTATAACCTGCACAGCTGGCACTGTTGCACAACAGAAAGCAGAAGGAACCTCCAAAAATCTTCGTACACTGAGCATAAAGAGGTGCTCTGCAGAACCACTCTTTGGTGACTCTGATGTGGACCTTGGGCAGAGTATCTGTAATGTAGATACTCTGCCCTTGGGCTCTGGTTTGAAGCCACAGCATGGCTAACTTGAGGTCAGATGTTTGGGGATTCTGTTAACCTTGACCAGCATACTAATGGTCCAGGGATGATGGGAGCTGATGGGTCACAGGTTAGTCACCCCTGGTTTAGAAATGTGATAAATATGTGTGAGAGACTGAAGTCCAGTACATTGTTACCTAGAAATAAGTCTTGTTGAACTCACCAGGGCTTATTTTTCAGTAGATATATGTGGGATTGCACTGTAAGAGCCAAGATATAAATGGAAAATCCTTTTTTTCCTTGTAGGGAGCAGCCTGACCTCACACGAATTGGTTTTAACAATGAAAGTCTCCTTCTTCGTGGATGCACAGTGAGGAACACAGAGGTTACAATAGGAATTGTTGTCTATGCAGGTAATGTTTTTCCCGACGTAGTTGCTGAGAGAGTGCTTTTAAGTCTATTCAGCCCAGAAATATGATTTGTTCCTTTGTCCCAACAATCATCCATGCAACCTGAAATTTGTTTTGCACTCGCAGAGTCTCATCTAATCAAGGTAGCAATGCTAGATAAACCAGCTTAGGAGTAAGTCTGACTGCATTTCATGGAACTTACTTCTGAGTAGACATGTAGGAATGCGTTATAAGTATGCACCACAACAACAACAACAACTGCATATATAAACTGTTATAAACTTAATTTTTGAAGGATTTACCTTTTTTAATCAGTGAGATTAATTATTTGATTTGAAATGCTGTGCAATAGAGTTGTCGATTTGGCATTCCGAGTCCTCCCTTAGACCTATGTCTATGTAGCATATTAGTGTTTACACTCATTTGTTTGCCGTTGGGGGTTACCACTGTAAATGGTAGGGAGGTCAAGAGTGGCTTTGGCTAAACTTGTTGCTTTATGAAACAAGTTTATGGGAATAAAATGTGCATCAGTGATACTGTTTGGCTGCCATACCCGTGAGTATGTTTAGATACAGATTTGTACTATTTGTGCTCTAATTGTGTTTTGTATTTTCTTCTTACACAAAGACACCCTGGGAACTTTTATAAAAGAGAGGGGAATTAAATAAAAAAGTTATATTTGAGCAATACCTAACCAGTAACAGCCACAAACAGTCTGAAGGAAGACAAACATGGCTTGTCCCACTTGGTAATCCAGAATGGGTACCCTAAGAAGAGAACTGAATGCACTGTGAAGAAGACGCTTTTATAATAGAGATGAAGAACCTGGTTCCCTCCAGATGTTGATGGACAACAACTGGACATTGACTGTACTGGCTGCAGCTGTTGAGTGAGAGTTGGAGTCAAACAACATCTGGAAGGCTACAGGTTGCCTTTCCCTTTTTTAGGGTTTCCAGGGCTCCAAGACTTTTCAATCTACTGCTCTGTCCTGTGCCCTCTTGTCTGGAAGTATTGCTGAAAACAATGCAACTTGCTCTGAGTAAACATTTTCATGACTGGGAATGTCAGCATGTTACCCAACTGCATGCCCTTGGACATCCATGAATAAAGAAAGTTGCAGCTGTGGTTGTGATCCTGATCAAGACTGTCATTCCAAAAAGAGAGCATTTTGAACTAACTTCCTTCCCCTGCTATGCCTGTTTCAATGACAGCTCCTGACTTTAGGACTGTGCCTTTAGGAATACTGGGGAGGACCTAAAGGCACATTTTAGGAATATTCATTCCTAATAAATCCCTCTGCAAAACTGTCTATTTGCATTGGAGACCTTTGATGCTGGGACTGTCACTTGATATCTTGTTCACACGCAGCTCCACAGCGGCCATGCTCAGAGCAAGGGAAAGCAGGGAACTTGGAAATCACCATGAGGGGTACAGAATAAAGTCTAGTTTCCCTTTCATGTTTTGTGGTTAGAACTTCAAATACCCGTCCACTGAAATGGGAGCAATTTGATTCTAATTTAGTACACATTTTCTTTTTGGGCCTGCTGTTTTGTTGGTACTTCAGATTCACTTCAAGAAGAGCTAAGTAACATTAAAATTACTCACTGCTGGATCTGACATATTGGGCTTTCTTTATGTTCACACAGAAAGTGCACTAGCAGCTTCTCATTAAGTCAATTTGGTTGCTGTGAAATAGTCAAACATACTTAAAAATCAGTCGGCCATCTAATTAGATTCTAACACTTTTAAGTACTTTGTCTCTTCTAACCTCAAGTAGCTGTTCATTGTGAATACAGTGTATGTTTCTACAGTGTTCAGACACTGACACAAAATCCCTTTCTTTGCTGACTACAGTCATACTTCGGGTTACGGACGCTTCAGGTTGCGTTTTTTCAGGTTATGGACCGCCAAAACCCGGAAGTACCAGAATGGGTTACTTCCAGGTTTCAGTGGTCGCGCATGCTCAAAAGCGCTAAATCGTGCTTTGCACATGTGCAGAAGTACCGAATCGCGACCCGCACGTGTGCAGATGCGCTGCTGCGGGTTGCGGACGCTGCGGGTTGCGAACGTGCATCCCGCACGGATCACGTTTGCAACCCGAGCGTCCACTGTATAAGGAAGTGACTCAAAAGGAAATATCCTACACTAATAATGGTAATAGTTATAGCAGGTTATAGTAATGGTAATGGTTGCACAAGCTTACCACTCCCCCAAACAGTATATTCAAGTAATACTTCCAGGAGGTGGATTGGTTGTCAAATGTATTTCACTGAGTAACATGTTCAAGGGAGCTCTATATGAACACCCACATAATATTGTAGTATTAGGAAACTGTGCTGACTTTAAAGTAAGGTATCTCTAGACTTTAGTGTAGAACTGGGTGGAACATAACAGTTGTCTTGCTGGATCAGATGCCACAGCAACCAGATGGGCCTCAGGAGCTCACAAGCAGAGCATGATGGAGACCAGCATCATCTGTGGCATGTTCTCTGCACCAGGTAAACAGAGATTTACTGCTTCAAAGCACAGAGTTTCCTTTTAACTGTTATGGCTAATAGCAATTGATAGACTGATCCTATATGTGTCTAATCCCATAGAGCTAGGTAAGGTGGTGAGCATCATAACATATTCTGGCAATGAATCGCATAAGTTAATGATATAATGTGTGAGGAGGGACTTCGTTTTAATGCACAGAACCTCTGGGAACGGCAGTGGGGAGAAAGAGAATTCATTTCTGTTCATTATAAAGGGTTGCTGGGATAAAGCTCTGCTTTCCCCTGGTGGATTCTTCCTCAGCAAGGCATCTACCCTAGAAACAATATTAGCCTTAGGTTGTGTACAAACATATACATGCCCATCCCAGTTTTTTTTTTTCCTTCAGCTGTTCTACAGCAGCTTCTCCACACAGGTGGACATCTTACCCTTTTTTATTCTTAGAGAGCTGAATGTACATTTATTCAATCAACAGCCCAGCCCTATGCATGTTTACTTGAAGATTAGTCCTGCTGTTTTCTATGGGACTGCTTCCCTGGTAAGTGGGTTTAGGACTACTGCCTAAATAATACACTCTCCCATTTTACATGCATACATACAAGCTGAATCCATTTTTAAAACATTGAAAAGGGGCTTCAGGGAGGAGTGTGAGTTTCCTGACACTGGTTTCCTCTGGCTTCTCTTGTAAATGGCAGAACTGGTCAACAGTGTGTGCTTCAATGGAATGCCACTCAAACTATGTACAACCCAAATACACTTAGTGATGTTTTATACCAATTTACCTAGGGCAGGCACTAGACTAAGATTCTTGTAAATTCACCAAACCCCTTTAATCCTTTTTTAAAGATTCGTATTTTGTTGGTTACTTTCAAAGTACTAATTTGTTCTAATAAGGAGGACAGTTTTAGTGGTAAGTGAATATATTGTTCCACGCCTCCCCAGCTGAGTAGCTGCACAAGATTCCAGGGGTTGCAGGCATGCTGCTCAGGGTTAATGTTTCCTTTGGGAATGAGGCACAATAGAGGCTACAGTGTCATTTTGTTATATGGTTTATTTACACATATATGCAACCTGAGCCTGTGTGCCAGCTTATGCCATAGCAGCAACAATGAGCCCAGCGCCATCCTTTCTCTGGTGCCTATTTTGCACTGCAGGGCACAACCCAGCTGACGCTTCCTATCTCTGCTTCCTGATTACACCATTCCCAACTCTAACCCCATAGCCTCTCAGTTTCCCTTTTCTATCTGGGAGGAGAGGGAAGTCTCACATTTGCATTCTCACACCTATTTCCTTTGATCCTGTGTTGCGCCAACACCTAATCCTTTGATGCCTGAACTTCCTAAGTGTATATGCCCACCAGGCAGTCCCCTCACAAAGAGGTGACTTTATTACCTGTCTGACAATTTATTATTGTCTGACTTTATTAAACATTGTTCCTTTGGCTAAGATTACAATGTCCAATACACAACACAGGAAGTGTGCCTAGGTTCATTAACTCTTCACATATGCTCATTCCAGGGGATTAACAGTGTAAATACACATGAGCCTGGTTATTGCCAGTCCTAACATACCAGTTTTAATTAAATCATTAAACCCAAGAATTTAGCACCCACAGATCTATAGCAATATTGTTACAGCACCTAGACAAGGTTTCCTTTTATTAGGTAGATTGCTGCTTTATTGCCCAGAATAGCAAGCTAATGGGAGCCAATGGCAGTTAGCATCCCCTCACTTGCTGTGCCTGGATGCAATATGCACCAGAAATTTGGGGAGGTAACACAGAGACCCTAGCTACAGGGAGGGGATGCCATAACCAAGTATGAATGTAAAGAATGTTATAAGAAAAAAAACTGCTCCTTTATCCCTTATGGCAATCCAAGAGCCCGTACAGAGTCCTTATGCAGGTTTCTATCAGTAGGAGAAAATAACAGAGGCCAACCAGAGAGTATTGAGAAGCAAAGCAGCTATATTTATTAAACTGTTGCAACAGGGTCCCCCACTCCCCCCACGCAGGGAGGAAGGAGAGGAACCCAGAACACTGGTGTGCAAGCTCTTATATAGACTTTTGAAACTGCCTACCCTATAGCTCAAGACCATCCCCCCAAAACATCATCCGTACATCACAGAAAGAGGTGGTCCCCAGCAGAAATTTGAGTGTGTTGCTTCTCTCCTGTCTGCCAGGATACCTGATAATGCCTTATGTGATTGCCTTTTCTGGGTAGCCTGGCCATTCCTTTGAGATGGTAAATACTTAGTTCCTGAATCTCTTACGCATATTGATAGTGTGCTCAGCTTAACAGATACTTGCCAGACTGTATTTACAGGGAGGAGTAAGACCCTACAGTCCAAAGACAATTGGAAAGCTTTTCCCATTTCCTTCCTCCTTGCAGAGAAATATTTGAGGTCAATTTGGGAGAGTCAATATGGCTTCAGGATTGTTCTCCTGTACTATTTCAGACATGTGGTTTATATATTTATGTATGTGTTTGCAAAGGTACATACATCGTCTTTATTTTCAGATCATAAAGTCCTTTTTACAGATCATTTATATTTGATGTGAGACTTAATGTTGTATACATGAATTTATCTAAAACTAGCATTCAACCATTCTTAAGATAATAAAGCCATATGACAGTTCCTTCCTCTTCTTCTTTTTCTTGAAGGCCCTGAAACAAAAGCCATGTTAAACAACAGAGGTCCTCGTTATAAACGCAGCAAAATAGAACAACGTCTGAATATTGATATATTCTTTTCCGTGGGGCTGCTCTTCATCATGTGTCTCACTGGAGCACTAGGTATGGAGTAATGATGGAAACTTTTTTCCTGCATTTCACGAAGCCTTTGCAATAGGGATGTGCTTCACTGCTAAAATTAATAGCTTATTTTTGGTGGGCTTCCTAGATTGCTGCTGAGAGAACCAATTGCTTTCAATATGTAGCAGGGAAAAGGATTGCTTTGTAGCAATTTTACGATAATCCTGTCCTACTGCGACCACGATTTGCTGGGGTGTCAAACTCTGATGGAAACAAGACTATTGAGCCTTCCACAAATAAAAATTTGGCAGGGCATGTAAAGGTTCTTGTAATTGTATCCTGGTTTCTAAGTGGCAATACACAAGTGAGTTGCAAAACACTGCACTATGCGTTGCAAGGTTTCATAGTGAGTTTCTTTTTCCCAGCATAGAGTGCCCTGGAGAAATCTGGCATGACATGGCAATAAGCCAGTCAATTAACCAGACTAGTACTGAAGGACCCAGAAGTGAAGAATCCTCTTCAGCTGAACAACAGCACAGATTTAATTATTATATTTTACTGTTGGTACTTCAGCTCAAAATGAGTTTCTTGACTTAACTGACATTGCAACTTGATCGGTTTTCCGGGTGGATGGTGGATGTTCATCAGAAAAAGGAAAGGGGTTCAGGCCAGGTGGGATGAAAACGCAGGTGACTTACAGCACAATCCTTTAGAAGCCTATTCAGAAACAGGGACAGCTCGAGATATGCTGGAGCCCTAAGCTACGTTAAATTTAAGAGGCCCCATAGCATTACCAAAAGATATGTATTATTCTAACAGAAAGGGAAATAAAAATAGAAATATTTTTTTTATATATTTGCAAGTATCCTGGTACCTAGTCAAGGATGCAACTAAAAATTGACACTCTAGCAAAAACACTGATCTTGCAATAGGCTTGGTTTTTTAACCAATTGTATGAAACGTGAAATAAAGTGACTCTTTCTATTTAGAGGCCCTTCATAAGATGAAGGCCCTAAAGTGTAACTTTGTTAGCTTGCATATAAATAAATCCAGGCATGCTCAGAAGTACAACGCATTGCATTCAATGAGGCTCACTCCCAGTTAAATGGGCATTGGATTGTACCCTTGCTTGTCAAAGATATTAACATGAATTAGCATTGCTCTCTGAAGCTTCATCCCACTAGAAGTTCACCAGATCTTCTTGCTCAGCTTTGCTCAGCTTTTCAGACGTACCTTTCGGTTACCAGAGAACAAGAGCAGCTTTGCCTTCTTTTTTCACTTTTTAAAAATCAAAATGTTGATAATGTTTAATTTTTGGGGTTTTAATATTGCATTTTAATACAAAGATATTTACTATATTTTGACCTGTTATGAGGACTTTAGTCAAAAAGCAAGCTGTAGGTCTATTAAAAATAAACATATGAATCACCTATTAATTTCAGACAAAATCCAGTTTCCCAACATTTATTTTCTGAATATTTTAAAATGAGAAAGAATACCTTGTTCGATGCTGGAATTGGAAGGGACCTTAAAGGCTGACTAGTCCAGTCCCCTGCTCCATGCAGGAAATACACTGCTACATCATCCCTGATAGTTTGTCTGACAGCACTCAATAATAATAATAATAATAATAATAATAATAATTTATTATTTATACCCCACCCATCTGGTTGGGTTTCCCCAGTAAAAATGTCAAAGTTCCCTAGAGTGTAAATCCTTGTTTGAGCCATGAAATAAAGATAGTATGAATGATTCTAGGAAGTGAACAATAGTTTCTATAATTATTGCAGAAAGTTACTTAGGGCAGAACATTCCCACCATAAGTGGAAGTAAGTGCCTTTTGTAGCACAAGTTCTCCAACAGTTGGGACTGTAGGTTGATAGGTTGTGTGGCTGTTCTATACCATCTATGTATTGTCTTAAGAGAAGTCTCACTAACTGGTACAGAGACAGATTTAAATTATTTCTGAGACCATAACCCAGACCACACAGAATCCACTATGATTATCCATAAGATTTCCTCCCAGTTACTTTTCAAACCTGACAAAGACCCCAACTGTGTATTTAGAAGAATTGCAAATAACCCAAGATGGTATCTAGGGGATGATCTACAAAGCAATGCAAATCTCCACACACACAAAGCAACCCAGCCACACCCACATTAAACTACTGTACTGCAGATTTAAATGGTCCAGCTTCTTATATGCATTCTTATTTTACTTCTGTGTGATTGCTGCTAAAGTTTGTGTTCCTACTTAACAGGTAGTATGTGAATTGAGTGATCTCCCTTGTTCCCAGTGTGCACTTTTCCAGGCTTTTTCTTCTAAAGTAGTTTGTATTTTTATGCAGGTCATGGCATTTGGAATGGGCACTTCTTAGAATACCCCTTGTTTGTCATTCCCGATATAAATGGCAGCTATCTCGCTCCAGCTCTTGCGGGTTTCTACATGTTCCTGACAATGATAATCCTCTTACAGGTCGGAAAATATTTATTGCTAATAAGGAAATAGGTTTAAGACTGAGGGTTAAGTCTGATTGGGCTGGGGGCAAGGGTGCTTTCTTCCAAGTAACTGATGAGCTTATGCTGTAAACTGTGTAAATTGAGCAATGATAGTGGCTTTGAGTCTGAGTGTTATCTGTGAGTCAAAGTTCTCAGATGGGTGGGGCATAACCAATAAATTAATAAAAATTATTCTATTTCCTCATCTCAGCCATTAACTCAACAGCCTTGGACAAACCTGTCCCTCTCTTTCTCTCTCTGTCTCTCCCTCCCAGCTTCCCCCTCCCATCTTGGGGAGAGGGAAGTAAAATACCAGGCGTCAGCAAACTTTCTCAGCAGGGGGCCGGTCCACTGTCCCTCAGACCTTGTGGGGGACCAGACTATATTTTGAAAAAATAATAACCCAGAGATGCATTTTAAATAACAGCACACATTCTACTCATGTAAAAACACCAGGCAGAACACAAATAACCCAGAGATGCATATTAAATAAAAGGGCACATTCTACTCATGTAAAAACACGCTGATTCCCAGACCGTCCGCGGGCCAGATTTAGAAGGCAATTGGGCCAGATCCAGCCCCCAGGCCTTAATTTGCCTACCCATGTACCAGCCCATCTCACTGTAAGCATCACTGAAGTAATCATATGAAGCAGTTTGAGCATGCAAAAGTACTATATAAATTCTCTCTTACTTTTCCAGCAGACAGAACATTATTAGGGACTGAGAGGAACGTTTCGGTGTTAGCATTAATCCTCCCAGCAGTATCCTGTGATATTACTGCAGGACTTTAGAACATTGCTGTAGACTATTTGGCTTCTCCTTGTTTATAGGAAATATTCTTCCTGTCTCCCTTTATATACTAGAAACCTAATATATAAAACAAATGACCCAACCAGACATTGCTTTGGGAGCCCCATGATCAGATATCCTGTGTTGCTACTTTTTCAAAAGGCTGAAGAAGTGTACGCGGGTGGGGAGAATCAGATCACAGCTGCCCCGCCAAGAGAGGAGGGTGTTGTTTTTACCTGTTTCACTGTAGCCTTTTCTCCGTTCAGATCACATCATCACTGAGCTGCTGTTTGCTTTGTGGAGCAAAACATGCAGGTTTATGTGGGTAATGTTGTAAACTAAATCTGCCCTTTTTCTCTTATGAGGTATCCAAGAGCCCATAAAGAGTCCTTACATGGGT
Organism: Podarcis pityusensis; assembly: GCF_964106645.2. Lineage (NCBI taxonomy): Eukaryota > Metazoa > Chordata > Lepidosauria > Squamata > Lacertidae > Podarcis > Podarcis pityusensis. The sequence goes on along the minus strand of NC_138029.1, from coordinate 45,246,256 downwards.
TCCCTATTGGTAGGAGAAAATAACAGAGGCCAACCAGATAATATTGAGAAGCAAAGAAGCTAGTAAGCCTGATCTTTATTGATCTGCTGCAACAGGGTGATCCCCTCACATACAGGAAAGGAGGAGGACCCAGAACCAAGGTGTGCCTGCCCTTATATAGACATTTTAAATTCCCTGCCCTGGAGCTCCAGACCACCCCTCCATACATCATACATACATCACAGAAGGGGTGTAACCCAAGACCACACCCCACAAACATCATACCTACATCACAGAAAAGGTGGTCTACAACAGAAATTTGAATGTTGTTGTTTTTCCTGTCTGCCAGGTTTTCTGATAATGCCTTATCTGAATGCCTTTCCTGGTAGTCTGCCCATTCCTTTGAAACGGTGATTACTAAATTCCTGTACCAAGGAAGGTTTTTTCACCTCCTCCCTCCTTGCAGAGAAACATTTGGTCAGCTTGGGAGTGAAAATGGTTTCAGGACTGTCTACCTGTGCTGCTTCAGACATGTGATTTATATATGTTTGCTTGGTATATTTATGAACATTTATTATATATCTAAGACCTTAAAATTCTTATTACAGTAGCAGTAGCTTCTGCCCTTTGGAGAAGATACAGCTCCAGGGACCAAATCTGGACTGGAGAGAAAGCATAAAAGGAAAGGCCAGATGTCCCATTTACACTAGGACTTATCAGGTCTCTCACCACAGCTCCTCTCAGCCCATTTAAAGCTTTTAGATAAATACAACACTGGTCCTGAAGGTTGGAGGATTTTCCATAGTGGCATTTGATATGGTGCTGGGGCAGAAACCAGAAAGGGGAAATGTAGGGTTGCCATATTCCCCAAATGAAAATCAGGAAATATTCTTTTTTTAAAAAAAATAGCCCTACTTGCCATACGTCCAGGTTTTCCCAGACATTTCGTTGATTTAGCGAAAATCCGCCTGGATCCCATTTTGACATCCCAATTTCCAGGATGGCAGCCTTAAAGGTTAGGGTTAGGGTGCTCACAAACAAATGTAGAGGAGCCCATTTAATCCATTATGCTAATAGTCGTCTTTTGGTTTTCAGTAGCATGTTAACTCACCTCAGCTGTTAAAAGTGCAGGAGCCCTGTCCTCCATTTTATCTTTTCAACTAACTGATACTCCAACCAACTAAGTTTAACAAAACCGGCTAACGAAAAGAATAAATAATTCTCATGACACTAAATAATAACACTAAATATCAGTATCGGTGTAGGGATAAAAAGATAAATTAGGATTGAGATGTGTCCAGATATTGATATTTGAGGCCCATGTGAGAGATAAGAAAAATACATTTATTTTCCATTTTATTGTAGTAGCTGATGGAATGTAAATAAATAAATAAAAATGGTTATGAATGACAAACAACCTTCTGAGCTGTTTGTAGAACTCCAAAGGGAAGCTAAATTTTACATTAGAAATGTAACTGAGCCCATTCAGCAAGGGTGGGGAGGGAGAGATGGCAAATTTTGTTTTTCATAACAAATACGAGCAATGTAAGCTTGTCCTTACAGACTGTGTTTAAGATGAATATTAGCTTTCCAGAAGATACCTCTGGGAGTTTGACCTCATATACAGTTAATATGTCTGTGTATTATTACCACATGAATACTGCATGTCTATTTCCTAGATTTATAGGTCACCCCATAGCAAAAAGCTCTCCAAATTAGGAAGATGTAAAGGCTGTAGCAAAATTTGAAACATCTAGAAAAACAAACATGTACTTTCCTGGTGTTCAAGGGCATGAAAGCAGGCACCAAATAGGTTTCCCAGAGGAGAGCATTCTACCACTAGGTTGCCACTCCTGAAAAGCCTCTTTCACTCATTACCAGGTGCCACACCTCACATGTTCCTCTGACAAGTCAATAGGTTTATTGTTCTAGTTGATGGTCATGACACATTCCTCTCATGACAATCTCTGGGTACATGTCCAAAGAGGCAATCCTTCAGATGTTGTGTGCCCAAACTGTGAAGGGTTCTGAAGGCCAAAGCCAGGCTTTTGGATTGGGCCTGGAAACAGGCTGAGGGCTAATCCACACTTCTGCTTGTCCCGTACCTAGAAAGAACTAGTCTAAGCAGTTGTCTCCTTGTCCCACTCCTTTCCAAGGAAAAGCCAACTCCTTGTCCCACTCCTTTCCAAGGAAAAGCCAACTCCTTGTCCCACTCCTTTTCAAGGAAAAGCCAACTGCTACATTCTTGTATGAAAAGTTTTTCTGGCTATGGCTGACTTCTGTTGCATAGTCATGCATCCTTGTCCTGTAGTATGAATCTCTTGGCAGTACATCACTCCTGTATAAAGGTGGGAAGTTATTTGGTTCTCAGTAGCAGTTCATTTCAATGTCCAAATCTCTTTTGTTCTGTTTAGCTAGTGTCTGGCAATCCAAATGCTTTAGGAGCACAACCAATGCATTCACTGTGGAGTCTAGACAGCAATGTGAAAACGTGCAGGCATTTTTGCTGTCAACTTTTATCTACTGGGTTTTTTAGTTAGTTCCCTCCAGGAAGTCTTGTTAGAGCAGCCAGCATGAAATCTTGCTTCCAACAAATTTCTAACATTCTGGGCAATGTTCTCTTTCAGATTTTGATCCCCATTTCCCTCTATGTATCCATTGAACTAGTCAAGCTAGGTCAAGTCTTCTTGATTCATAATGATATCGATCTGTACAATGAAGAGCTAGACTTACGCATACAGTGTCGAGCACTAAATATCACTGAAGACCTGGGGCAAATCCAGTACATATTCTCTGACAAAACAGGGACCCTGACGGAGAATAAGATGGTGTTTCGACGTTGTACAATTGATGGGAGAGAATTCTCACATCAGGAAAACGGTAAGACGTGTGCACTGTCTCTATGACCCTGGGCTACATTGAATGTGAAACATTGTCTTTCTGCCATATAATCTGGAAGTTGCTTTGGAAGACAGAGGATCTTAGCTTCCTTCCCCCTTTAAAAGCCGTGTTTAGCACATACAGATGTAAAGAAACTTTATGAGAGCCAGTGTGGTGTAGTGGTTAAGAGCGGTAGACTCATAGTCTGATGAACCGGGTTCGCGTCTCCGCTCCTCCACATGCAGCTGCTGGGTGACCTTGGACCAGTCACACTTCTCTGAAGTCTGTCAGCCCACTCACCTCACAGAGTGGTTGTTGTGGGGGAGGAAGGGAAAGGAGAATGTTAGCCGCCTTGAGACTCCTTTGGGTAGTGAGAAAGTGGGATATCAAATCCAAACTCCTCCTCCTCCTGAGCAACTTTACCTGTATCCCCCAGCAGCCACTGAGGAGGTGGGAGATGTAGACTGCACAACCAGGCCATTTGAAGGGGATTTGCGCCCACCTGTCTGCAGGTAGGGAGGCTGGGTCACATAGTACAGCCATCTGGCAGCAGAGGAGCCTCCAGCAATTGGAACCTCTGTGACCCATTTCTTCAACTCTCCATTGCTGCTCTATGACAACCTCTGAGGTACAAGCAAACTCCCACCTTCCCCTTTGCCCACTCTCCAGCTATATGCAGGGCTATGTAGGGGTACGAGTGCTAGATAGCCCTGTTCCCAACCTGAATTTTATGCATGAAATGAGTGGGCGAAGCAAGCCCAGGATGCCAGAGACAAAGGTGCTTAGGCTATTGTGTGTTTCCTTGTTTCACTGATATTCTTGCTTTATTTATTATATAGCCTGCTTTTATTCCAAGCAGCTCAAAATGGCATACATTCTTCTCCCCCTCACCTTTTTCTCCTTCCAACAATCCTGTGAGGAAGGTGAGTCTGGGAGCTGGTGATGGGTCCAAGGTTCACATCTGAGTGGGGATTTGCATCCTCGTCTACCAGATCCAAGCCCAACTCTTCAACCACTACACTACATTGACCTGGTCCAGTCCAATGGGCTAACACCTCTGCTTGTGCACTGCTCCTACACATTATGCTCATGCACATGCTGAAACTCTGCACTTTGTCCTCCATTGGTGAGGACAGAATCATGGCCTTGCAACCTTCAGGGGGTCTGGTTTGAGGAGGTCTGCATGAAGTTGGACAGAAGTATCGTCTGAGAGTCCCTTCAAATAATGATGGTGATAATGTAGCACATTTATTTTATCTCTTATAGCCAAGAGACTAGAAACGTACAAGGAGTTGGATTCAGATACTGAAGACTGGGCGAAACATTTGAGTCTACCTCCAAACAATGGTGGAGAAATTCTCAGGCGGAACAGCACTGCTAAGCCCTTGAGGAGGTGGCAGAGTGCTCGGGCTCGGTTTCAGGGACACACAAGGCAGAGATCTCTGGGTGGCATCTCTCAGTCTCAAGTGGCATTTAGCAGTACCATTGTAAGTAAGACCTTTTGCTTCTTTTAATTATAAAGTCTTTAGTAATAGATCAGAACAAATGGCAATCTGGAGAAAGCTAGTATTGCCTTTTGTTCCAATTGAGCGCTAAAGAGCAGTTTCCCCAGCAGAGAAGCAGCAAGAAAAAAGGAGGTGTGAATAAGCCCTAAGCTCCAGCTAAAATACACACACAACAACAACAGACTAAATATTTTTAAAGCATAACAGCAGTAACCAGTTTTCCTTTGTGGTGTGTGGTTCTTTTTAAAAAAAAATGCACACTAACAGATTGTACAGGCTGTGTTCAAATGTTCGTCATGGTTTCTATAAATACTAAGCAAAACATTGATTCATGCTAAAAGACACCATGTCCATACACATACCCCCAAAGGTTCATGCAGTACAGTTTATGGGCTTTGCTTACTAAATGTCAGGTTTCCTAGCACTATGTGCAAGGCATAAAAAGTGGTAGCCTCAGGTAGAATGACAATGGAAGAATTTAATACTGCTGAGAAGATGCAGTAGTTCCTGGCTAAAGGTCAGTACAACATCTCCTGCAAACACCTGCCTCTTAAGCCTATTGCCAAGAAATCTGATAAGCAGCAAATCAGCGCATCTGATGTTGAGGTTTAATAGAAAGCGTTTGCACTAGCAGCTGTCAAAGGAATCGCCAAAATTAAATCCAGACTTTTTAAAAGAAAAACTTTGAGGCAACAATCCTGATCCAGATGCTTGTGGGCAGATCTGCACAGGCAATTGTGACCCCTTCTTTCTCACTGTCGCTGAATTGCAGCTCCATCCTTAGCCATAAGAGATTTTCAAAGCTCTCTTGTGTTGGGGATTGAAAAAGTGAGAGAAATTACCCTTGCCTGCATTCAAACTGAACTCTCCCGTGCCTGCTCAAAGGAGCTTCCGAAATTGGCCACAATCCACAAGTCAAGTCCTGCTTACGTTCACCTTGGTTGACAAGGATGCCAGTCTCCACTGCTGTAGTTCCCCTTCTGGCCCTAGTACTTATAAGGTCTTCTGCCAGGCCAGAAGTCAGTGTCGTCAGACATCTGCTAACGTTTTGACACACCAAGGCTGACAGGACCTTCTAGCTGTCACAGCCAGATGAGTGGCAGTGAGGCACCAGTGATGCTGCCAGCAACCCTAACCAGAGGGAGGCATCAGCGTAAGGCAGCAAAGGCTGGGATATGGTAAAGAGAAGCAAAGTTTTGACATTATATGCATCATTCAACCTGCCCTGAACCCCCTAAGGTAGCCTGTGCTGCCCTCAAGTGTGGTGGAGGATGCCATGAGATTGAATAGCTGGTCTGGACATCCTCTATAGGGAGTTGGGGAGAGGGCATCTTATCCTTTGCCTCAGGCAGCAAAATGCCTTGGGTGGGCTATGGGTCTAACTTCCTTCTCACAATCCCTGCCATTCTCTGACGCTTTAGCACCTGCTGGTTTTGAAGCTGATAATAACACTGTGATTCTGTACACGCAATGTTCTTTGAAACTCTAGAACACCCAGCAGAAGGTTGTTTTTCGCACAATCCTAACAATGTGAAGATTTTTTTTTTAACTGAGTAACATGTATTCCAGGAGAAGGACGTGACCCCAGATAACAGGCTGCTGATGAAAGTGAGAAATGCATCGTGCCAGATTGAACCTTTGACACCATTTATGTTTGCAAAGACCACCTCCTCCATCACAGACTTTTTTCTTGCTCTGACCCTCTGCAACACTGTTGTGGTCTCCACAGCAACCGATCCAAGACAAAGGGTAATCTCTCACTTTAACGTCTCTTTGAGGAAATGAGTTGAATTTAATAAAAGACTTGAGAGCTTTATGATGACAACTTACTTGGGGAGGTAAAAAAAAAGTTGCTTTTGAGGGGAAGATAAAAAAAGGGTAGGGGGTTTCCCCTTTAGTCTGCAATAATTCTGCAGAATCCTCTCTCTGTCTCCCTTTGTATTCCTGCCTAACAACTTATCCTCATGTCCCTAAGGAATATGCTAATTTGAAAGTGAAATAGTATTCCCCTATATTTCTTGATTATGGCTGCAAACATCAATTGATTAATTGGCATGATTAAATGATTAAAGTCTTAATTGCAGCTTCTAAATGCATTCCAGTTCATCAGGGTAGTTGCTTCCTTTGTAAAACAGATTTTATTTTTTGTTATGAGCTTCTTGCTTGAGCCAAGGCGTATGGAGCTCAACCTCCTCCTACTCCAAATAACCCCAGTGCCACCCACTTGTTTCCATGCCTTGCAAAAAGAGGTTCTGAATGTTATGAATAAGCCATAGATACCCATTAGAAGGGTATGTTATGTTTTAAATTATGCCTGAAGGGCACAGGGTGGGTGGGTGGATAATCATAACTCAGAAATCACTAGTTTAAACACACAACCTCAGGACTTCCAGCAGGGTCCCCTAAGCCTCAGTGTAGCCTTTGGGGACTGGGGGCTGCCATGAGGATAACAGGAAGGGAACGTCAGCTTCCTCCAGCCTCATTACACACACCCATCTCAGAATCCAGCCCAATGAATGGGAGCCTTTTGCCCCTTTTCTTTTCTTAAATTCTTTGTGAACACATAATGGAAGAATAGCTGTCGCCTTCATTTAGGATCACCAGAAAAAGCACTATTAATATATGCAAATTGATTAATTAACTGAGTAACTAGTTAAAAGTGAGGCAATTCATTGATTTAAAATAGCTTGGTTGACAGCCTTGTTTTTGTATATGGCAGGGTTCTCAAAGGTACATGTTGCTGTTTAATTATCTCTGTACCTTTGCTCATCTCCTTCTCTGATACTAAGAATATAAACCAAACAAACAAACAAAACCCATCTTAAATCTAGATGCTCCCTTAAGGAGCCCCTCATTGTATCTAGAGACATCACCTGACGCATACATCTTTGTCGTATGGTGATAGCAGTGTTCTACTGGTTAGAAAATGCCCCCCTTGTGTTGTAGTACATAATTTCAGCTATAATTAATCCTGATTCCCTCTTTTCTTTCAAGGTTACCATTCCATCACCGATGAAACCATCAGCACTATCCCTGGAGAAAATTCACCAGCTGTTCCAGCGTCTAAAGCTGGCAAGCCTCAGCCAGTCTCTTTCATCAGCTCAGTCAAATTCAGACTTAGGAGAGAGTTTGACTACAGAAACCACCAGAGTCTGTGCTGACTCCGAAACAAAAGATTATTTTTCTTCTCAAAGCTGTTCCACTTTAGCAGATGATTACAGTTTTAGAAGAGATTCAATCACTGAGAAAGACACCTTTGGGGACAGCGATCCCACTCCAGCAGAGATCTGTGGGGCAGCTTACCAGGGAGCTTCCCAAATAGAGTTTTGTTATGAGGCTGAAAGCCCAGATGAAGCTGCCCTTGTCCATGCAGCCCGGGCTTACCAGTTTACATTAGTGTCCAGGACTGCTGAACAAGTGACTGTGAGGCTGCCAGAGGGCACCCTCCTGACCTTTGACCTCTTGTTCACTTTGGGATTTGACTCCAACAGAAAAAGAATGTCGGTGGTGGTGAGGCATCCCCATACTGGCGAAATAATTGTCTACACCAAAGGGGCTGACTCTGTCATAATGGACTTATTGGAAGAACCTTCCAGAGGTAATTTTTTGCATTCGCCAAGAAACTATCTATTGAGAATGTGTAGCCTAGGTTGCATGAAATATAGATTCCATCTACAAAACTACAATGGAAGCAAAAGTGTTAACTATGCAAGTTGTAGTGCAGAAAGAGAATGAGTAGGCAAACTAAGGCCCGGGGGCCGGATCTGGCCCAATCGCCTTCTCAATCCGCCCTGCAGACGGTCCAGGAATCAGCTTGTTTTAACATGAGTAGAATGTGTCCTTTTATTTAATATGCATCTCTGGGTTATTTGTGGGGCCTGCCTGGTGTTTTTACATGAGTAGAATGTGTGCTTTTATTTAAATGCATCTCTGGGTTAGTTGTGGGGCAAAAAAATTCATTCATTATTATTTTTTCAAATTATAGTCAGGCCCACCACAAGGTCTGAGGGACAGTGGACTGGCCCCCTGCTGAAAAAGTTTGCTGTCCCCTGGTGTATATCATGTAGAGCAGCCTAATTGGAAAGCCATAATGAATAGGTTTTATGAGATCTGCAATAATACCACAATTATCTTGCACACTGTGATGCTCTAACTATTGGGACAGATAGGCAGCGACATCTAGACTTGCCCTTGCCCTGCAGCTCCCCCCTGGAGAAACCAGTTTTTTACTGCTGCACTGGAGCAAATGTCAATCGGGTTTTCTCCAGATTGACTTTTGCTCCAGATTGGGTTTTCTCCATATTGACTTATCAGTAAACAGCGGGTTTTCCTGGGGAAAGCAGTGGGGCAAGGGCAGAACTGATTGGATCCATGCCTAGAAAGCATGGACAAGTGGAAAACTACTTAGACTCATGCTTTCTAGTGATGGGACAAGCGGACATTTGGACAAGTCCCATATAGCAGTGAGATGTCAACTATAGTGGTCCCAGGCTAGAGAAAAGCAAGTACACTAAAGTCCCTCTACGATTAAGTGCTGAAAGGGTGATTTCAATAGGACTTAATGCTGCATTATATGGAATCATAGAATTGTAGTGTGGAAGGGATCCTGAGGGATCTCACTGAGGCATGCCTTTCCCTCTATGATTCATGCAGGTTGTAAGATAGAAATTGGGAGCTTGGGTCCTCCAGGTTTTCGTGGACTACAACTCCCATCGTCTCTGACCATTGGCCATGCTGGCTGGGGCTGATGGGATTTGGAGTCTGACAACATATGGAGTGTTACATCCCTGCTGTAATACTTGCTTATTTTAAAGTTTCGCAAGTTCTGTGTACCTGCTTATCCAGTCATTCATTTCTTTTTTTATTTACAAAAACAGGGAAAGATTTTTTGTTATATTGTTCCAGGAGTTGAGGTGAAAAAAGCTTCTTTTTAGCATTATGGATGCCAGCAAATCAGTGTCAATCAATGACCATTTCTGCTGCGATATAGATAGATGATTGATTGATGATTGATTGATTGATTGATTGATTGATGATAGATAGATTGATAGATGATAGATAGATAGATGATAGATAGATAGATAGATAGATAGATAGATAGATAGATAGATAGATAGATGATATAGATAGATAGATAGATAGATAGATAGATGATAGATAGATAGATAGATAGATATAGATAGATAGATAGATGATAGATAGATAGATGATAGATGATAGATATAGATAGATAGATAGATAGATAGATAGATAGATAGATAGATAGATAGATAGATGATAGATAGATAGATGATAGATAGATAGATAGATAGATAGATAGATGATAGATAGATAAATAGATAGATAGATGTCTTCTAAGAACTCGGTCCTAAGAGGAAAGTGATATCTGGTTGAGCACAGTAGGGGGGCTTCTAAAGCAGCTCTGCTGCTCTTACAATATATGACATTTATGCACCAGAGACAACACACTTCACATTTATGGGCTTGGAAGAGATCCTTGCAATATTAACATGCTTTTACAGGTGTGAGATGGTGATTTGGCATAATCTGTAACTGGAATAAGCATCAATCTGCTTGTGTTTCACAGCTAACCTAGACATGGAAAAGAAAATAAGAAAAGTCAGAGATCAAACACAGAAACATTTAGATTTCTATGCACAAGATGGCCTGAGAACTCTATGCATCGCTAAGAAGGTAAGCAAAAGATTTTTTTTTATTTCCTTCGTCTGAAAAATCTTACTAAAAGGGGCAATACTCTAAAGAACCAATGCTCTGCTTCTGCTCTTCTTATGACTCTTTCCAGACTGCTTTTAGAAATCCCTAATCAAATAAATATTCTCTTTCATGTAGCTTTCTGTACTCCTCCTATGCTGATTAATCATGATATAAATGGCCTGAAACCTGCAGCTTCTTTCTGCTGTATTAGAGTAGCAGTGAAGAATTCCCATCACCGCTTGTGTAAGCATTCCAAGGCTGCTCCAGAGATCATCATTTGTGGATTATGGTCTGGAGCCAATGAGCTGGAAGAAGGGAAGGGTTGTTTAGGTTTTAATGTTCCTATTAACATTTCACATTATCCTGAAATGGGTGTTTGGTGGGGGGAGGAGAAGCTGCTCATCATGACACAGAAGTCAGTTTGCATCTCATTCTTAGAATTATTTCAGGCATTGCGTTAAACCATGATTTGCAGCAACTATAGCTCAGACTTGAAACCATTACTTGCATTCCCAACATATTCCTACAAGTCTGTACAGCTTTCTTTTTCTCCCACACTCTCTGGATGCCAGAACAACATCCCAAGCCAAATAAGTCTCATTGTGTTCAGTGGGGCCAACCTCCAGATGGATATAGGATTGCAATTTACTCACTGAAGCACACTTCTTAGTAAGCATGATGAGTTTAATGAGATTTACTCCCAAGGAAATGTGCTTGAACCTTAAACTGCAATCCTATATCATGTTGCTTGTTGGCTGTGGTGCTTTGTGGCACTGCACCCTGGTTCAGCCAATCCAGAACACTCTTGACTAAGCTAAATGTCAGATAGAAACATTTGTGTTTGAAACATTTACTTCAAACAATCCAACACACTGCAGGAACCGAATGTCTTTCCCATCTGTAAATTGTGAGCATGTGTTGTACTAGGTCCTGAGTGAAGATGACTTTCAGATATGGGCCAACTTTCGTCGTGAGGCAGAAACGGCTATTGACAACAGAGATGAGCTACTCATGCAGACTGCGCAACATCTGGAGACGAAACTCACATTACTAGGTAACTTTTAAGACAATTCATTACACGCTAGAGTGTAATGATATATCCTTGGCAACTTAAAGGGATGAATTGCCTGTATCCAATCATAAGCACATTTACTTGGAAGTGAGTCACAATTTTAAAACTAGTCTCAGCCTTTGAAATGAAGTTAACATTGTAGTCTATGACAAATTTCATCTTCAATATCTTCCTGCATAGTTTTGCAAATTAAATAAGGCAGGTGTGGAAAACCTGTTGCCCTCATGATGTTACTGGATGCCAACTCCCATCAACCCAACCAGTGTAGCCAATGGTCAGGGATGATGGGAGTTTTAACCAAGCAATATCTGGAAGGCCACTGGTTCCCCAACCCTGATGTAACAACATACAAAGCCCACCTATACTTATGTATGTAGATAGCAACAGTATCTACAAGCTTGCCAGTGAGTTCATGATGTGAAATATATGCTTGATCCATGAATACATTATCTTGCCTATAAGCAAAACCGCAATCATCTTAGGTGAACCTTCTGTCCTATCTCAATCACCGTTTTGCTCTTTTGAGCTAGAGTTTTGAAAGGATGCAATAGCATTTCCTACAAACTCAGTTAAATTCGTCTTATCGGATCCATTTCCACTGTATATGTATGCATGTTGTATACATTTTTTTTTTTTTTAAGAATATTTATTCCAATTTTAAAATTACAGAGAAAGAAAAAAGTAGAAAAAGAAAAACAAATCACATACATCTTACAAAAATAAACAAACAGTACAAAGAAAAATACAAAAGACAAAAAATCACAATAAAAAAGTAACAAAAAATCAAATTAAACCATTAGAGCCATCTTCCCATTTACTTATTTCCGTGACTTCCTCTCACCTCTCTGCTTTGTATTCTAATTTAAATTGTATCTCCAGCAAATCCTTCTAACCTTCTTTTCATTTACTTATTTTAACATTCGAAAGTATTTAATTCTCCTCTATCTTTGTTTTACACTTCATATTTACTTATTCCATTATACTCTGTCTGCCAATACGGTCTAATATTCTTCTCCAACCTTTTCTAACATTCTTTTATATTACAGTGTTTCTGAAGATATATTTTAAATTTTTTCCAGTCTTCTTCCATCGACCCTTCTTCCTGATCTCGAATTCTGCCGGTCATCTCAGCCAGTTCTATATAGTCTATCACTTTCCTCTGCCATTCTTCTCGGGTAGGCAATTCTTGTGTCTTCCAGTATTTCCCAATAAGTATTCTTGCCGCTGCTGTCGCATACATAAAAAAATTCCTGTCTTCCCTTCGCACCAATTGGCCGACCATGCCCAAGAGGAAGGCCTCTGGTTTCTTCAAGAAAGTATATTTCAATACCTTTTTTAGTTCATTATATATCATTTCCCAGAAGGCCTTGATCTTTGGGCACGTCCACCAAAGGTGAAAAAAAGTACCTTCGTTTTCTTTACATTTCCAACATTTATTATCAGGCAGATGATAAATTTTTGCTAGCTTGACTGGGGTTAAGTACCACCTGTAAATCATTTTCATTATGTTTTCTCTTAAGGCGTTACAAGCCATAAATTTCATACCTGTGGTCCATAACCGTTCCCAGTCAGCAAACATGATATTATGCCCAACATCTTGCGCCCATTTAATCATAGCAGATTTAACCATTTCATCCTGTGTATTCCATTTCAACAGCAGATTATACATTCTTGACAGATTTTTAGTTTTAGGTTCTAACAATTCCGTTTCCAGTTTAGATTTTTCCTCCTGGAAACCAATCTTTTTATCTAAGTTAAAAACCTCCCTTATTTGATAATAATGCAGCCAATCTCGAACTTTAGTTTTTAATTTGTCAAAGCTCTGCAATTTTAATTTATCTCCAACTTGTTCTAAAATTTCACAATATTTTGGCCAGTTTGTCTCCATATTTGTTTTTTTCAGAGCCTTAGCCTCCATTGGTGACAGCCACCTTGGTGTTTTACTTTCCAACAAATCCTTATATCTCACCCAAACATTGAATAATGCTTTCCTGACAATATGATTCTTGAAGGCCTTATGCGCTTTGACTTTGTCATACCATAAATATGCATGCCACCCAAACACATTATCGAAACCTTCTAAATCTAAAATGTCCACATTTTCAAGAAGTAGCCAATCTTTCAGCCAACAAAAAGCGGCTGATTCATAGTAAAGTTTAAGATCTGGCAGGGCAAATCCCCCTCTTTCCTTCGCATCTGTTAGTATCTTAAATTTTATTCTAGGCTTTTTGCCCTGCCAGATAAATTTGGAAATATCTCTTTGCCACCTCTTGAAACAGTCCATTTTATCCACAATTTGTAATGTTTGGAACAAAAACAACATTCTAGGCAATACATTCATCTTTATCGCTGCAATTCGGCCCAACAATGATAACTTCAATTTTGACCAGATTTCTAAATCCTTCTTCACCTCTGACCAACATTTTTCGTAATTATCTTTAAACAGATTCACATTTTTGGCAGTCATATTCACCCCTAGATATTTCACTTTATTAACAATTGTTAATCCTGTCTCTTTCTGAAACCTCTCCTTCTCTATCTCTGTAAGATTTTTCTCTAATACCTTAGTTTTCATCTTGTTTAATTTAAAACCTGCTACTTGACCGAATTCTTGGATTGATTGTAACACTCTTTTTGTGCTAGCTTCTGGCTCCTGTAATGTCAAAACTAAGTCATCGGCAAAAGCTTTCAGTTTGTACTGTTTAGCTCCGAGTTGTATACCTTTAACCAATTGGTCTTTTCTAATCATATTGAGCAGAACCTCCAGGACCGATATAAAAAGCAATGGGGAGATTGGGCAACCTCATGTTGTATACATTTAAACACATACAGTTGCAGAGCCTTAACTTACACTGTAAGTTTTTTCCTCAGTTATGCATTGTAAAATTAGAACATTTTGTGTGCTTTGCAGAAGTAATTTATTACTTTAATTGTAATGTACAAAGTGAGGTTCACAGAACTTACCTGCCTACAGTTCTAAGTGATGTTGCTGGCCAGAGCCAGCCCTATCATCAGGCAGAGCAAAGCAGCTACTTCAGGCAGCAGGGAATGGGGAGCAGCAGCAATATGTTGGAGAACAGAGCAGTGTGCGCCATGTGGCCTGCACTACAACACACACCCCAGCCTGTTGTCCACAGGTGCAGCAGAGGATGCCATCCCAACTACCAGTCCCATCAGTTTCTCTGCATAGGGTTAGAGAAGGGTGTTCACTTGTCATCTGCCTCAGGTAGCAAAATGTCTTGGACTGACCCTGCTGCTGGAGCTTCTTCCTTCTCCACTTCTATGTGATGTATGAACTAGAAAATGTAGTCTATGTGCCACTGGAACAAAGAGTATTCTAAGCAGAGCTTTAGAGTTATAAATAACCGCATCCTTTAGAAGTACAGTTAATGACATAGTTTAACTACCAAAAAATTGTTAGTTTGCTTTAAGTCAGCAGTAGCCAGTCTTCTGGGTCATTGTGCCCCAAATTCCCACAGCATGAAACAGTGTCACTTGAGTGCATGCTACACTGCATATGTGCTGCACACCATGCCTTGATGCCTTTGTCTCTATGCTACAGAAACAAGAATTTAGGAAGCATTACATTATCAGAAAAACAAGTAGGAGTACAGACAAAACAATGCAAGGCCCTTGCGCCTGTATAAATCTCTACTGCCTCTGCCACCTTTTAGCCATCCATGCTCTAAGCAATAATTTGCTTTTTAATATTCAATATTTATTGTATTGATTTCCATTCCTGACCTCAGGCAAACATACAAAGTGTGGCAATATTCACTCAGATTTCTATTTCCAGAAGAACCCTCAGATTTCCCTGGCTAGATGATGTCTTCAGGAAAGGGCAACTTCATTTGGAGTTAAGTTAGTTGTAATAAAGCGCATGAAAAAGTCAGACCTATCTCAGCTCTCATTTATCACTGCAAATAATCTAATACTGACCTCTGGCAGAAGAGATGCTATTACTCTCTCAGTCATTAATTACCTTTAGCATTCATTTAGCCTCTTACCTTAGTTTTTGAGCATCTCAAACAAAGAAATGTAATATAACCTCCCTACTTTCTTTCTTTTTTAAAAATAATATTTATTATTTTTCCAAAAACTTAAACACTAAAAAGAAAAAAAACAATACAATACAACACATCAAATTAACAAAACAAAACAAAGACAATAAAATAAATCAAACAATTTCATTATCCCATCTTTCATTCACTTATTTCCACGACCTCCTCACACCTCCCTTTTTGTATTCCACTTCTGTTAATTATTTCAGCAATTCCTTTCCATCTTCCTCTGTTTTCTATCCTATAATAATCTTAACTCATTCTAACCTTATTTTTCCCTTTAATGCTCTATTAACCTATCTGTACTTAATTCCTTATAATATTTCTACTAAAGCCATATAACTTCATTCCAACATTTTTCTAACATTCATTAATTTTACACTATTTCTGTAGATAGTCTTTAAACTTTTTCCAATCTTCTTCCACCGACTCTTCTCCCTGGTCTCGGATTCTGCCAGTCATTTCCGCCAGTTCCATATAGTCCATCAACTTCATCTGCCATTCTTCCCGGGTGGGCAAATCTTGTGTCTTCCAATACTTCGCGATGAGTATTCTTGCTGCTGTTGTTGCATACATAAAAAAAAGTTCTATCCTTCTTTAACACCAATTGGCCGACCATGCCCAGGAGAAAGGCCTCTGGTTTCTTCAGGAAGGTATATTTAAATACCTTTTTCATTTCATTATAAATCATCTCCCAGAATGTCTTAATCCTTGGGCATGTCCACCAAAGGTGAAAGAATGTGCCTTCAGTCTCATTACATTTCCAACATTTATTTTCGGGCAAATGGTAAATTTTTGCAAGTTTGACTGGTGTCATGTACCACCTATAAATCATTTTCATTAAGTTTTCTCTTAGGGCATTACATGCCGTAAATTTCATACCTGTGGTCCATAACTGGTCCCAGTCAGCCATCATTATATTATGTCCAACATCTTGTGCCCATTTAATCATAGCTGATTTCACCGTTTCATCCTGAGTGTTCCATTTCAACAGCAAGTTGTACATTTTTGACAAATTCTTAATTTTGGAATCTAGCAATTCTGTTTCCAATTTTGATTTTTCCACCTGGAAACCAACTTTTTTGTCCAAATTATATGCCTCCATTATTTGGTAATAATGGAGCCAATCTCGCACTTTATTTTTCAATTTTTCAAAGCTCTGCAGTTGTAATCTGTCTCCCTCTCGTTCCAGAATTTCCCAATATTTTGGCCATTTGGCCTCCATATTGAGTTTTTTCTGTGCCTTCGCTTCCATTGGTGACAACCATCTTGGGATTTTCTTTTCTAACAAATCTTTATATCTTATCCATACATTAAACAATGCTTTTCTAACAATATGATTTTTAAACGCTTTATGTACTTTTACCTTATCGTACCACAAATATGCATGCCAACCAAATACATTATTGAAACCTTCTAGGTTTTCAAGTAGCAGCCATTCTCTCAGCCAACAAAAAGCAGCTGATTCATAGTAGAGTTTTAGGTCTGGCAGGGCAAATCCACCTCTTTCTTTAGAAATGTAATATAACCTCCCTACTTTCTTTAATGTGACAAGTAGCTGATCTGTTTAGTGAATTAAAAGGGTCAATGTTCAGTTCAGTTTTGTATCTTTCTTGTGATGCTATGACATCTTTAAAGACATAGGTTATGATCTGGTGATTATGAGCAGGTGAAAAAAACAAAAAGATTACTACCTGCGCAGTTCTGTGCACTGATGCTTAAGTGCTGGCACAAATTATGTGTATAATGAGCTGAATCTAAACTTAGTTCTGCACACACAACAGATTCTCTATTTTTCTCGCATGCAAAGGCTGTTGTAGGAACAAATTAACTAACTCTGCATGCTAAAACCTGTTCCCAGAAACAGGGAAGGATCACTGCTTCCAATTGGCTCAACAATGCCTACCTCTTGAAGCAGGTCCTGGGAACCACTCAGTATTGAGACCAGGGTTGCCCTGCTCTGGTCAGTTCCAATACCAACTGTTGTAGGCTACAGTCTTCTAGGGTTTCTCAAAATTTTACCTCTTTGTCATGGCTAGAATACATACGTTGACATTCTATGTGAGGGTAGTTGAAGTCCCCCATTTCTACAATGTCTCCTCTTTTGGATGCTTTCTTGATTTTGTTCTTCATCTCAAGATCTCCATGGGCATTTTGATCAGCGGGATGATAGCACATCCCCAGTAGTGAATTACTCTTGGGGCCTGGTATCACCACCCACAATGATTCTGTGACAGAGTCTGCCCCTTTGAGGATTTCTAGCCCTGCATTTGAGGGAAAATGCAGCAGAAAAACTTCATGAACTTACTTTCCTACATCTTTTCAGTTACTTTTCCTTTATCTTTTATAGCAACTGTTGCAACAGGTGAATAAACGGGCAGGTTTGTAACAGTGCCGTGTAGTTTTGTATGCAAAGTGCACTCTACATGCTCAGTCAAAGCTTGGTTCCCCATTCTTCCGTTTTACCAGGAGCAACTGGTATTGAAGATCGGCTGCAAGATGGAGTGCCTGATACCATTGCTGCTTTCAGAGAGGCAGGGATCCAGATTTGGGTGCTGACTGGAGATAAGCAGGAAACAGCAGTTAACATTGCATATTCTTGCAAACTTCTGGACCAAAGAGACACAGTCTTTACCATTAATACTGAAAGTAAGGTGAGTCCAAATGGCCTGCAAGGGACTCTGTGACGACTTGTTTAATGATCTGCCATGCAAGCTTCCTTCATCTTTAAAGGTAAAGGTAAAGGGACCCCTGACCATTAGGTCCAGTCATGAATGACTCTGGGGTTGCGGCGCTCATCTCGCTTTACTGGCCAAGGGAGCCTGCGTACAGCTTCTGGGTCATGTGACCAGCATGACTAAGCTGCTTCTGGCGAACCAGAACAGTGCATGGAAACGCCGTTTACCTTCCCGCTGAAGTGGTACCTATTTATCTACTTGCACTTTGACGTGCTTTCAAACTGCTAGGTTGGCAGGAGCAGGGACCGAGCAACGGGAGCTCACCCCATTGAGGGGATTCGAACCACTACCTTCTGATCAGCCAGCCCTAGGTTCTGTGGTTTAGACCACAGCGCCACCTGCATCCTTCCTTCATCATTAATGCAGCATTAAAGTGAAAAACATGGGTCAAACTGTTATTTGGAAAATGATCCTTTTGAAGCTGTACTATGCTGTATTATTGGAATTCAGGAAGATTGTATAGGCATGAAAGACAAACATTTGGCTTTAATATTTCAAACTTATTTGGCAATTTGTAAAAAGCCTTGTCTCCAAATAGCGTTGAGGTTTTGCTAGCTAGAAGGCTTGCTATCTGTCCCTTGCTAGATTTGTATATGAAATAAGTAACTGTCCTATGAAATAAGAGCGTGTGGCAAGCCTACTTGCTAGATAACATTTCACTGGCAACAATTAAACTGGAAATGTTGCCTTTACCCTGTTCCAATTAATTCATTCCTGCAGGAGATGCTTATGGCAAGCCTGCACAACTAGTGACCCACCAAGTCAAATGTAGCTCAGCAGCCAAATCTGAAGGACCAACAACAACCCAGTAAACCACAGGTTTGTGCTGTCTGCCTTTTACTGCAGAAATCTGGGGAAGGGGGTATCAAGCACCTGTGGGCTTGACATCCCCCATGTGACAGGCACCTGTTGCTTGGCTGGTTACATGTTGTATAGTTCAGGGCAGAGCTATCAGTGGTGCTGAAAATTCAATTTCTGACTTGATCAAAGCTCCCAGACTAATTTGCAGACCAAAACATCCTTACCCTTCAGATTTTACTCTTATCCAGTGGGTGCAGTACACTTCTCAACTTTAAAAGCATACCAAATATATTTAAAATGTAGTTTGTGATAAAATACATTTAGAAATGTGAGATAAAATGTTTATTTAAATACCATGTAGGGATAAAATGCATATTGAAATGTGTGTTTACTAGCTTTTAGGGAGATTTAAAACACAGAGAAAGGCAGATGAATGTGGAAGCAGGACAGAGCAGACATGAATGAATGAATTCATCCAAAATTAACACAGACCAGAAATAGAGTGATCCATCTATTTCTAGTACTGGGATTGGGCCCCTAAACAAGGAATGTACTGATATGGGATCTTTATCATCTAATACTTTGAGCACCTATTCCAGTGAATCAATTTAATCATCAGACCGTAAAGCAGCTATGCTACTACATTTATATACAGTAGAATGGTCTATTCAGATACATGCAATGATATCGGTTTGAATGCATTTGCTATCAACTTACTAAAATTACTTCTATGTATTCCCTGAGGATAGCATATCCTATAAACAATAAATGAACAAGGCAATTCTCAAATTGTAAAACAAGGGCATGCCAATGGGCCTTTGCAGCTGTTTAATTTATATTTTTTATTAGAGAGTCACCTTAATGAAAATCTGTATTTTTCATTATTATTTTTAAATGGTGCTTTATGTTTTATGGAAGTAGATAAATATTTAAATAAATAAATAAATAAATAAATAAATAAGCAAGCTAATAATTAGTATAATACAAATTAGCTACAAATTATGGATGCATTGATAAGTCATGACTTAGTTAAGTTCAAAAAGGGTATTAGAAGTAAATTGAAATTATCATTACCAAACGTTTGATAAAGTGACTTGTTGGAAGGCTTTGGTAAGTCAACACTTGGTTTAGATTCACCAGTCTTTGGGATACTCAAACAAAATGAAAGGCTGTGGGCTTTTTAAAAAGGGGGGGGGAAGGTTAGCACAAAACTTTCTAATAATGGAACAAGTCCTGCTTATAGTGCAATGGAGAATACAACTCTACACAACTCTCTTTTCATAGGAAACCTGTGAATCACTGTTGGATATTACATTGGAAGAAGTGAAGAAGGCACAAAGCATTCAAGGGATATCTTGGACTGTTTTTGGCATCAAGCTGCCATTTTCTATGTCCACTACTGTGACTGCAGATCCTGCAATTGGTCTGGTGGTTGATGGAAGAACTCTGAATACCATTTTCCAGGGACAACTTGAGCATAAGTTTCTGGAACTAACCAAGTACAGCCGTTCAGTTTTATGCTGCCGGTGTACCCCCTTGCAGAAGAGCATGGTGGTCAAACTTGTGCGGGGTCAGCTGAAAGTTATGACATTGGCAATAGGTGAGTAGTTGCCATTTGAGCATCATGATCTCATGACTTGGCTGCTATTTAGCTTGAAATGTGAACGCTAAAGCCATCTCGCATCCTACACCAGAGGGGCAAATATGTCCTGCTCTGCCACACTTCGTTTAATGTCCATTTACTCAGAGGAACCAGTGACGCATTGTGTACTAACTTGCATCCATCACAGATCTAACACCATCACAGATCTAACACCAACTGTTAAATATCGCCTCATCTACCATTATGCACATTTATTGTCAATAGCAGCTGTTTGCATGTCTAAGCGCAAGTTGTCAAGTGATGTGCATGTGTAAATCAGCCTTCAGCAATACCAGATTGTTTGAAATGTGATGTCAGGTGTGAGTGTAAAGTGGCTTGCTCGTAATATTTAACTGATCACAGCTCTGAGGTATTGCTGTAACACAACAACTTTATAGAGGCATTTTAGCCAAGTTCCAAAGAATTGAGGAACTCGACTCATGAGCTCAAGAGGCTATATATGGTTAATTTACTCAAGCAGTAGACCCCAAGCCATTTGACAAGGTGCGTTTGGAGCCAAACAGAGTTTTAAAAGCAGCTAGTGACATGCCTTTGCAGTGAGGGGGGCATCCAGCTGTTCAAAAGGGGGTGAGTCAATAATTCCACCAGGCTGAAACAAGCCTCTTGCGTGAACCCAAGTTGGCTTCTTAATCATTTGACATCTAGGGTGGTATTCAACACATGTGTAAGTATTACCACTAGTGCAATGGGGTGCCCTCCCCTTCTCCTCACCTTGCACCATCCCCAAGTCTGCCACAGAGGGTTGGGGGGGGGACCCAGAACAAATTTAGCAGAAGAACATGCATTTGTGCAAGAAGAAATCCTTGTAGATGGAACCTGCAACTTTATGCTATGTTGAATATAGCCCTTTGCATTAACTTACGATTTGTTTCAACTATTGCTGTTTCCCACTTTTTTTAGGTGATGGTGCCAATGATGTAAGTATGATTCAGGCAGCTAATGTTGGAATCGGTATTTCAGGACAAGAAGGGATGCAGGTATACATAATAACTGAAGTCTATTCCTTTGTCTTTGGCAGCTACTGCTGGGGCATTTGTCATCAGCGTTCAGAATTTATAGAAGGGTGTATTCTGTGTATAACATGAACGTAAGCTATCATTATGGCTATCTGACATAATATGCTAATAAACCAAGGTGAAATGTCCTGTCTTCACAATTAATCAAAGTGCTTATGTGCTTGCCTTGACTTAATATATCGCTGTCCCTCATGCTAATGTCCAGGGCTAGAAACAGTTCCCTGCCTCGCTTGTTATCCCAATAATGCAGAGAAGTGATGCTGAGTCACTGGAAACCCAGAGGCAGGTTGCGATTTAAACCTCACCATGTCCAGCAGCCTCCACACAGGATTCCACTGCCTGTAGAAAACTGCTGAATTAAATAGTAATCCTTGAGCACTTTCCCCAAGTGTCTAGTACTTCAGGCTATCTCATCCAAAATTGCTCCTATCCTCTTACTGGAATAGGATCATCTTCTATGTGATTACGTTCTTGTGACAGACTTGGAAAGGCAAGCGCTTGCAGTTTCATAATGAAACCATAGCCAGTTTTGAAACCAAGCCAAACTCGAAACATTTTGCACTTCCTCCCAGTCATTGCTTTTGCCCAGCTGGTTGGTGTTTGCCTGTCTTTGGTTTGTTTTGGGGTCAGAGAAAGCGGAGAAAATAAATCTCTTCTTTTCATTTCTGTTTCAGGCTGTCATGGCCAGTGATTTTGCCATATCTCAATTCAAGCACTTGAAGAAGTTGCTTCTAGTTCATGGGCATTGGTGCTATTCCCGCTTAGGCAAGCTGGTGATATACTTTTTCTATAAAAATGTGGTAAGTTTCAGACATCTTCAGTTGCCTCTGTGCCAGCTGCAAATGCTTTCTTCTCATAGCCACAGATGATGAGGACAATGAAGGTTCATATTTGTACTGATTAAGGATCCATGCCAGGTAGCTTACAAGCTCCAAAAATACCATTCAGAACATTCCATTTAAAAATCACATTCAGAGCCTGAAATGATGAATAACCATCCAATAAAAAGGCACAATAAAAACAGATTGGCCCTTAAGTTGACTACATAGGCTTCTTCCCATTTTTTCCTCAAAAGCTGAGAAGGAGACACTTCTAAGTCATAATCCCCTATCTTAAATAATAATGATTTAAGGGAAAAAATGTTCTGACAACCATAGGTATCATCCTGGCTGTGTTTCTGCATACAGAATAGTAAATTATAACTACTCGGAATGGGACTTGGCTCTGTATTAGGCTGAAAAGCCTGCCAATACACTTAATTTGATGAGAGCCACATGCTAGCAATTAGCAACAACAGTAATCAGCTTTACCAACATAATGAAAAAGCACTGTTGAATACACATCCCACACCTCCATTTTCAAGTCATGTATTTCCATAAGGGAGGTAACATGAAACATCACACTTTTTAGAGATCCAAAGCTCAGGTTTGAGAAGGAGTAGAAGAGAAGCAAGTCTTCCATGGGAACTATCAGAGCTGTATCACCTTAATAAACTCCTTTCACGAGTCTTCCCTTCCCATCACTTCCTTTTCAAAAACCCACATTTCCCCCTCCTCTCATCCACTGTGGATTCCATTTTCCCTTTTGATACTATTTTTCTATGTATTGTTTCTCTGTGCTGTCTTGAAGATACAGTGAAGATTGTGTCTAATGCAGTCCCACCCACCTTATTCAAATGATCCGGTGGTAGGTATTACATGAACTCACCCTTCTCTATTAGATATCCCATTCCTGTGAACAGGAATATGTCGGCTGGAACAGCAATATTTGGGTTGTAGTTTGCCTTCTTTGCCAACAAGATCCATAAGAGTTGTTTCTTTTGCACTGGGAGCTTTCCACCTGCAGTTTGGTCTCTCACACACTATATATTCTCTCCTTTTCCCGTTTTCTCACTTCTGTATTCTATTCAAAAAAGGTGTTGAACATGTTTAAACTGAAGAGCTATTCCAAGAGCAGAGTTTAAATTTGTGAAAACAACCTTTGAATAGCAAATAAATGGTTCCTGGCCATCAGCACATAAGGCTAACTGCATACAGTGGTACCTGGGGTTAAGAACGTAATTCGTTCTGGAGGTCCATTCTTAACCTGAAACTGTTCTTAACCTGAGGTGCCACTTTGGCTAATGGGGCCCCCCGCTGCCACCATGCCGCTGCCATGTGATTTCTGTTCTCACCCTGAAGCAAAGTTCTTAACCCAAGGTACTATTTCTGGGTTAGCGGAGTCTGTAACCTGAAGCATCTGTAACCTGAGGTACCACTGAACAGATGTTTGCTACTAAGAAAACAAGTCTAACACACCCACCCCAAGACCCACTTGCTGGAGGCCATTAGGCTGGTGTAGGGGGTGCATTGTCCCTGGAGCTTCAGGAGAAAGTGGGTGTGTTAGTGCAAAAGGTTCTCAAACCTTTTACCCACCAGCTGCTTCCCCGTTCTAAATTTCCCCAGCAGCAATTTCTGTCTATGGTAGTCCAAAACGTAGCGCAAACACACTTTCATGGTAGGAATAGCAACTTGGGGACGATTTAGAGAGAAGAAAAAGGAGGCAATAATATCATACAGAAATATCAGTCAAGCACCCTTTCCCTCACTTTTTATTTAAATTCCCCACTCCCAATGCTGCATTTCTCTTTTAAAAATAATTTCAGAGCTCAGTTGTAGTTAGCTTCTCAGACTGATCAAAAACCTGATTAAGATCAAATACTTGGATTTTTTGAAGTCACTTGGACTGAATTGCCTTAAATCAAAGTACTTAAGCATTAACTGAGTCACAGCGCAGGCTGTAACGTGTTCTAGGAGCTTATCATCTGTACACATGTAAGAAAGTGTGCGTGGAAATATCTTGAATAACACAAACAGCTAATGTATTTTGCCTTTTAAACATTTTCCCACCAGACCTACGTCAACCTGCTGTTCTGGTACCAGTTCTTCTGTGCATTCTCTGGGGCCGCCATGATAGACTACTGGCAAATGATCTTCTTCAACTTGTTTTTCACTTCTGTGCCACCAATACTTTCCGGAGTCCTAGATAAAGATGTTTCTGCAGGAACTCTGCTGAGCTTGCCTGGTCTTTATAAGAGCGGACAAAACTCAGAGGTACACCTTTCTTGCTCAAGGAAGCCTCACAAGTCCCTATAGTTTTTCACATATCCTTCAACGAAGTGGGTGAAAAAGCAGTTTGGGGAGGGCAATTTTAAGGTGGGGAGGGTTAAGCAGCCTCCCTCTGTGCAATCTTACTCCACCTAAACTGTAATGAACTTTGGCTACAGTCTACAGTCACTTCAGGTGACTTCTCTTGCACTGGGAAAAGAAATGCAATGAGATCTAAATATGTGAAGAATAAGAATTTTCAGAAGCATTTTAGAAAACATAATGTTCTGTACCCT
The DNA here is from genome assembly GCF_964106645.2 of Podarcis pityusensis. Lineage (NCBI taxonomy): Eukaryota > Metazoa > Chordata > Lepidosauria > Squamata > Lacertidae > Podarcis > Podarcis pityusensis. Next base: position 45,221,444 of record NC_138029.1, on the reverse strand, counting down.
ATTCTCTGGTTTTATAAAGTACCTCAATAGGATTCTGTTTTATTCTGAAACTTTAGGTTATTTATTATTTTTCATGTGCATGGTACTATTTGTATTGAACGTTATTTACCATCCATATCTCATTTATCCTCACAATTGCCCCATTGTACATAAATTGGGGGATTGTGACTTGCTGAAGGCCATCCCACGCAGTTTATGCCTGAATGGGTGCTTTTACAGCCCAGTGCTGTAAAAGGAAAGCTTTCAGTCTAGTTATTCTCCTCCCTGATGGCTTCCCCAAGGAGGGGGAAACTGGAGAGTTTTGACTCTCTTTTTTCACAGAGGACTCAACTGCCACATTAAATACAAAAAAAAACCCTCTGACTGAAAATCAAGTGTTTCTCTTTGTGTTATGATTTGCTGCAGGTTTACAAGCCTCTGACGTTCTGGGTTGCCATTTTGGAATCTTTTTATCAGAGCCTTATCTGCTTCTTTGTCCCTTATCTAGTAAGTATTTAAGGCACTCTCTAAGCGGCTCTTAATGAAACAAAAATTGTGTCAGTCATAAGCCTACAACTATTTCTGTTTTCCAGGCATATCTTGATTCCGATATTGACATTTTCCGCTTTGGAACAACAATCAATACAGTCGCTCTCCTTACTATTCTGTTTCACCAAGCTTTAGAAATTCAAACATGGGTATGTAGATAAAGCCTTCAGTAACTATTATAGCTTTCTGATTGCCTGCTTTTAGAAATGATTATCATAACTTATGTACCCTGTGCTAGCTTGTTCTGCATCCCTTTTAAGATTTGGCTAGTCTCCAAAATAATAAACATGCTATTGTGATTAACAAAACAGAGAACAGGATTCAGCTAAGGAGTCCCATCAGTGGAAGCCCTGTGAAAGGACTTCACTTGCACAATGGAGTTGTCCTTGTTTCGGAAGCTGAAATGTTTTGCCACATAAATGAAAAATATTCTAGTTTGTTAATCGCATATATATATATATATATATGCGTACATCAATATCTGGCCCCTTCTGCATGAACATTTGCAGTTGTTGCTTTTTCTCATGTACTGGAATCCTGGTGACCAAACTTGCTGCCATAATGGTTCCTTTCCTCGCATCTTGTCCACAGACTCTGTCCCATGGAATTACAATCACTGTGAGCATTCTTCTGTACTTCATTTTCTCAACCATCTACAATGCCACATGTGTTGTCTGCAACCCTCCCACCAATCCCTACTGGATTATGGAGTTTGAGATGTCGCAGGCGAGCTTTTATTTCATATGCATCATTACTCCAGTCATAGCACTTCTTCCAAGGTTTGAACATATGCTTCTTTTTGTACCTGTTGGGTAGAATACCATGTCCTGGTCAGCAACAACCTAGTTCCTGGGTAATGGTGGGAGGGGGCTTTAAGAATGGATTCCAACAGACTTAGTGTGCTGTTTCTTATCTCCCCATCACCTGCTGTGCCTCTGATCAGCTACTTTCTTCTGATTTCTGATGGTCTCTGGAAGAGAGGCTTAAAATCCTTGACAGCCTGTTCCCTTTCGTGCTGTCACAACCTCTTTCTGGAGTTCGGGAGGCATCAAGTCTGTGTACCTTGGCTGGAACATAAAGGCTTTGTGGTTGTGCTGTGTAATGGAGTTCTTTGAGAGGCAACCTTTGAGCATTTCAAAGTAGAGGGGGAAACTGCTTTTCTGGTGCTTTCCTCTTCAGCACTCGAATATGGATCTAGTTAACTGTCAGGTCTCAAAACTTTTTCCCAGCTGTCAACAAGGCCTTAGAACAACTACAAATGTACAGTGTTTGCTTCACCACCACTGCTATACAGAGAGAGAAAAGGAGACAGAGAAAGCAAAGCATGTAGAAGCAGAATCTTCTGCTCATTTGATTTGGAAATCTTGTTCTTCATCTATCCTACTTTATTCACTCACTATAAACACATATTGATTTGAGGGCAGATTCAGAAGCAGAACATTAAAGCTTTTTTCCGTAGTATTCTGCTCCTTTGGTTTTGGTTTTCTCTTAAAAAAGAAATCGGCTCCTCTATTGTGAAATAATTATTCAGGCTGGAGTTTCACAAGGGTCCCTGCAGTCTGAAGGTTAAAAAGCTGCCATACATTAACCGTGTGAGCCCTGCCACAGCTGTATGTCAGCGATGCACTCCCAAGTGCCACCTGTATGAGGATGGAATTTAGAGCAAATGGCTGCATTCAGACATTGGTTCATTCTTACTTGAATGAGCTTGGGCAAGCCTTGGACTGTCATACTCCAGCAGACCCATGAGGAGATCGGAAGTTTTTAATTTAAAAAAAACCAACTAACCACAGTTTATCATTATGTTTAAATCTGAACAAACAGTGGTTTTTGGAATTGACTTATTTCAGTAAACTATATTTAAATCTATGATTGACCGCAGTTTAGGGTTCACTAAGTCCAAGTCCCCGCTTATGTTAGGAGGCTCTCTTTGTCCCCACCATGGGAGCAGGGGTGAAAACATGCTGGCAGCCACAGCAACAGAGGTTTCCTGGTGTGGTGCATGTCATCTTCTCTCTTGGGAGAGGAGCTAGATTCAGGCAGCCCATAGCACTAAACTGCAGTTAACAAAAATTGGAAGTGAAGACTTCTAACCTCCTCTTCACGGCTGCACCAAAGGAGGTGGGGACTGTGTCACTAAAGGACAAGGCTCATTAATGCAATAATGAGCCATAGTTTATCACCAGATCCAACTTCAGTCAATGAATATATACAAAGATATTACCAGGGACTTTGGCATGATCCATCTTTCTAACCTGTCATTTCCCCATGGAATGAGGAAATGTGGTTACCACATACCACCCTGATCTTAAGCAGGAGCTAGATAGCAACCCCTGACCTGGGAGTATCTCCTTTTATTTGATTCTCACTACAGCAGACTAGGGCTTGTAAGGGATCAGAACTCTATGATCACTTCCCAAGGGGAAAATAGGAGGAAGAAGATCAGGCATGGTGGGCTTTTCTCACATTCAAATCTCCTACGAAGTGGAGCAGGAAGAGATGAGAACTGAACTCTAGTTCTCTGAAGCTTGGCAGGATGGAGTTATTCTACTCCCTCTATGTAGAGCTGGACTGTGTCCCACTTTGGCTTTGAACTTTCTGTACCTAGTTATTCTTACACTAGTGGCTATCAGGCAAACCAAGAAGGGATTGCAATAAGGCTAGAAGCCATGTGAGCAGAGGGTGCTAAATTCTCTCCCATGGGGAGTTTACAATCTAAACAAGCCAAGTCAAGGCAGAATCTGAGAACTATCTTAGGAATTGATTTTTACACAGATCAGCCAGCCACATGCGTGTAAGCAAATAATGTTACATTCCTAAAAGGATTTAGCTCTGCCCACAGGCCTGGTCAATCTGTGCTGAAAACTAGTTCATAAGGCTGTTAGCACCATACGATGATTTGCAAATATGACCCAGAGCTGCAAAACTAATAAGCATTGTCACTTTCTGCTTAGCTTGCTGGTGTTGAACGGCGGTGCCAAAACAAGATACAACCTGTACTTTTTCCTGCTGTTCACTACATGGAAAGGAAAGAAAAAAGATATTCCCACTCAACTAATTACCTCCACCCAAAAATGGCCCCCTGGAATCAGTCACCAGTTTGTTTATTTCTTTTGACATATTTATAGCCCACTTGTTTCCTAAGATCTCATGGTAGAGAACCACAACACTTCATTTAAAACTAGAATCAATTAATCAAAAATTAAAATAACATCAAATAACATTTCAGTTACAGCTGATCATAAAGCAACAGAAATGTCTCTAAAAAGCCCAAGCTGGACCTCAATATTTTCGAAAGGCTTGAATGTTTTACACTGGCACTGATGGGGGGGGGAGAGTAGATGTCAGCTGAATTTCAGAGAGGAAGGCGTCTCACAACCTGGGCACTACCACACAGAAGGCCCTTTCTCACATCACCTTACACTGTGTGAGGTGAGACACTGTTGTAAACTTTTAACATCCAAGTGGGATTACATAGGGAGAGGTGCTCCTTCAGATATTTAGGTTCAAATCATAATCTTATTGGCAGCCAGTGCAGTTCTTTCAGAACCAATGGGATGTGTCTAGCTGTTCTGCTCATTTTGCTGTAGCTGCCATTTTGAGTCATTCAAAGAGTCAACCTACACAGAGCACAATTCAATATTCAGAATGGAAGGTTATCACAGTATGAGTTTGTGCCCAGGCTGTCTCTGTCCCAACACAGCCACAGCAGGTGGCAAAAGCTGGCCTAAGGTACTTCACACCACTGAGGACACTTGAACCTCCTGTGACAAAGATGGATCTCGGAATATTCCCAGACTATGTACTTGTTCTTTCAAGGGGAGTGTAGCCACATCAAAAGCGGTGGTTTACTGTCACTCTTTGCCCTAAGGAACACTGCTTCCAGGAGGCTTTTGGATGAGGGGGAACCATAACTGCAGTATTTTATGAACAGTTGGGTGTTGCCATTTTTATTGTGCATTGCACTGATATAATTGTTTCTTATGTTTTTGTGTTGCTTATGTTGCAAACCACCCTGCGGCCTTTTGACAAAGGACAGTAGATCCATTTCTTAATGACTAATTAAATAAATTGTTCCCACACCGTAGCACTCTGCCTTGTCAGGATTCAGTCTCAATTCCTGGGCCCTCATCCAGCCCATCAAAGCTACCTTAGTGCACACCATTTCTAGCTAGACCACAGAGACCCACAGAGAAATGCAGCAGGTGTACTAGCTCCTGAACCTTGCCCCACAGCCCTCTTCCATGCAATATGCACAGGGCAGCCCCACAGTATCCTTGCTCCCTTCTCTCCTTTGCAACCCCCTCCCTCCAACAAAAGGACTTTCCTATCTTCAAACCTGTCTCTAACAACTCTGTATTATTTGTCACTCATATAGCCTGCCTTTCCTCCAAAGTCTATAAGGCAGTGTACATGGTTTCTCCTCCCCTGCAACCAAGTGAGATGGGTCAGGCTAAAAGAAAGCGACCGGCCTAAAATCACATCATGGCTGATTTGACCCTCCTACAAATTCCAAGCCCTCGGCTGGCCTATCAGTGTTATAAGGTCACTGTAACAAGCAGATTGTCTTCATAAATGATTACCCAAGAGCATTACAGTGGTACCTCAGATTACATACGCTTCAGGTTACATACGCTTCAGGTTACAGACTCTGCTAACCCAGAAATAGTGCTTCAGGTTAATAACTTTGCTTCAGGATGAGAACAGAAATTGTGCTCCAGCGGTGTGGGGGCAGTGAGAGGCCCCATTAGTTAAAGTGGTGCTTCAGGTTAAGAACAGTTTCAGGTTAAGTACGGACCTCCAGAACGAATTAAGTACTTAACCTGAGGTACCACTATATACTACCTCATCAGATATCTACAGAATAGGAGAACCAGGAAGAGTGAAAGCTTGTTTTTATGAGTGTACTACTAAAGTTGTTTGTTTGTTTGTTTGTTTGTTTAGGTATCTTATCTTGGCTCTTCAGGGAACTTTTGAGGTATCGCCCATTGTGAAAGCACAACACTTGGATAAGCTCCCTAAAGAACAACAGGACTGGGAAATAAAGAAATGGAAATTGAGGGAACAAGGCCAAGGTGTCTGCAATGATGGGCCTGAAGGACCCATTGCAAACATGGGTGTGTCTTCACCTGACATTGCAGCAGAGCACACGTTTCAAGGTCTCTGTCCTCCAGAACAAGAAGCCCTCAGGAACCAGGCATCAAACAGAGGAGGCAATGACTACACCAAATGGTGGGGTGGGGAAGAGGATGTGGCTGCCGGTTTCCTGTCAGCAGATGCATCTCCTGGGCAAAGTATACCAGCAAAGCCCTTTTCTGGCCTCCTGACCAATGGCGCTGAAAATTCCAGTCAAAGGAGCCACCGGCGGTCTGTGAGTGCAGTGACTCTATGAAAGAGCTTGAGTTTTTGATTAAAAGAAATTGAAATTGCTTCTCTGCACATCCTCCACCTCCCACATGGTGAGCAAAGGTAGCAGAGGGAAGATAGAATTTCTATTTATATTAAATGGCAATGCCTTGTGGAAAGAGAGACCTAAAATATAATTTCACCAGCCTGGTGGAACAGTGTGTTTTATCTTCACAATGTGCTTTTCCTCCGGTATGTGCAAGTGAACTTACTGTGAGGAAGAGAAGTTCCAAACAACTTGGAAAAATATTATGCAAGAATCCCTTCGTCAATGTGAAATGCACTATTTCCTTGGAAACGGACAGTATAACCTGAGGAGAACTATTTTGCTTTATCCAATAATGAGCCCCTTCTGTCTTCTGAATCTGACCCTAAACATGTCACTCTGAGCCTCCTGCTGATTGGCAGCTACATGGCTGCAATACAGTTTTGATCCATTTCGCCACTACTAGAGAATTGTTTCCTAGGAATTTCTCAAGATTACAACACTTTCTGGTAAAATAATCAGTCTTAAAGACCAGAATGAAATAAGTCAACAGTGCTGAATTCATCAACCTGGGCATTTTGCAATTCAACATTCATAACCATGTGTAAAACTATTTTATAAAATGTTTTTATAAGTGTGTGTGTGTGTGTGTGTGTGTGTGTGTGTCTGGTGCATTACAAATTGAACAGATATATGTTTGGTTATTTGTGTAACCAACCCCCTAATCCCTAGCAGACTTACTTTGATGTAAGGTCCATTGGTTTCAAATGAATTATTTCCCAAAAGAGATCACATCAGACCACGTGAGGGTTGGCACTAGGAATGAGTGTGTTTATTCCACTCCTCTTCAATTGCAATTTTCAGTATCTTCCAAATCATGGACACACCACATCACATTTCTCGTCTTCAGATGTTGTAGTGAGGAGAGAGGATCCAATGAGGCTAAGTGTGCTAGCTCCACCCCCTTCTGCAGCCATTTTTCTCATCTTCCAACTTGAGAAAAGTACCATACTTACCCGTCTATAAGACGCCTCCATGTATAAGATGCCCCCTATTTTGGGGGACTCAGATTTAAGAAAATGGGGGGAGATGGCCCAGAGTTCTTGAGCTTTTTGGGGGGAGGCTTACCCAGGGTTATTGAGCTTTTTTAAGGGGGGGATTGCCTAAAATTGCTCACCCACATGCATCGCTAAATCCACCTCCCATCTGTCCCATCGCCGGCAGAAGCTACCAATCACCCGCCCAACTGCCGAAGTGTCAGCCAATCAACACCATCCATTGATGCAGCAACCAATAACACACACAATAGCCACTGACAACCTCGGCAGCAACCAATCAAACGTCCACCCTATGCACTGTCCATGTATAAGACAACCCCCACTTTTGGGCATAATTTTTAAAGAAAAGAACATAGTCTTATACACGGAAAAATACAGTAGCTACCTGCATCAGGGAGCCTTTTGTGTCTGTGTGGGCTCCCCATGTGTTTTAGAACCCTGGAAAATGCAAATTCTATACTGTGTGGGCAGCCTCTGCAGATACAAAAAGCTCCCTGCTACAGACAGGTCACCTTCCATGCATTGGAAGGTGACAAAAATGGCAAAATAAGGATTGGAGTTAGCATGCTTATCCTCCCATATTGATTGTCACCACTTTGGAATGCCTGAAGGAGAGCTAAGGCATTCTAAGGAGTGCCAACAAAACGCTGCAACCTCCCCAGAAACTGACTGACATTATTGGGATAATGATTTCTAAAGCACTGCTTGCACTTAAAATGCTATGGAAATGTATTGTTTTCAACAGAGGCATCATCAGTGTCCAACTTGCCTGCATTCCTTTAGCATCTCCCTAATTCAGAAACCCAATTCATTCAATTAAGAGGCACAAAATAAACCCGTTGCTTTATTTATTTACAAAGAAAAGATGCAAAAGTAAAATGGAGCCACAGCCTTTAAGTGCCCCCCCCCCTTTGTCACTGGTGTAAGATCCGTTTATTTCAGGCACCAGCTATTCAGTAACTGGGCCACCCAATGAACTTGCTGCTCCCCTTTTGCCTAGATTTTCTCAAAGCATAATGCCTTTAAAATTAACAGCACATCACACCACAGAGAGTTGAAAACCCGCAGGTTTGCTAAGCCGGAAAACATGAAGGCAACATCTCCTGAAAGAAGAGATGAGCTCAACAGGTCATTAACTCTCAGGACCAGAAGCAGTAGCTGTTCTAAGTTAAATAAGAAGACAAGAACCACTCAGCATCTTTGGAGGGGGATTTGAGATAAAGTTGGCCAAATATGAACATGGGAGCATATTACATAAATGAATGCATGTGTCACCTATTGCTACCTGATCTCCTGCGTAATTTGTATTTGTTGGGTTATAGCACCAGCTCACTCCACACAGTTTAGAGCTATGGGGATAGCATGTAAGACACAATGTGACTAGATGCTTGAAAGCATGATAATGGTAACAGGTTTAAATGGAACAGAAACAGCTTGCTTCAGACAGTATGGCAGGCAAGAACACCAAAATTGCTGACCATCTGAGGGCACTTTCGTACTGCTTAGGAAGGGAATTCACTGCCTTTGTCAGCTTCTCAGCATCTCAAGTGTTACCTTAGAGTTCCTCAAGTAATGCTTGCTTTTACTTGAGGAGGGAGGGATACAGGAAAATTCAGTTTGGTTCCTGTGTTGATGCAAACCACCTAATTGGCAGGTCCCAAAACTGCGGATGATCAGAAAGATAGGTATGTGTTGCAGTTCATGCTTCTTCAAATTTTGTGATGGACTTCTGCAAAAAATACAAAAAAACCCTAAATGTGCACAAATTTTGCATATTAGGGGAAGTGTGTACAGAAATGCGTATATTTTTAACAATGCAATATTTGCTAAAATAGCAAACCAAAATGCATTACAATGAGGAAAACTGCTTACATAGATATGCACATATGTTAAAATCCAATTCATATATGCATCTTAGGAGAAAATGACACAAAATGCTATTTTTTAATGGTTTTTTAAATTTAAGAATTGTATCTGCTTCCCTTGGAGCAGAATTTGAGGGTGCATTGGGGGCCGGTGTGTCCTAATCTGACACCCTAGTCCAGGGGTCAGGAACCTCGGGTCAGAGGGGGTCAGATATGTCCCTTCATAGGTATGTGTTGCAGTTCATGCTTCTTCAAATTTTGTGATGGACTTCTGCAAAAAATACAAAAAAACCCTAAATGTGCACAAATTTTGCATATTAGGGGAAGTGTGTACAGAAATGCGTATATTTTTAACAATGCAATATTTGCTAAAATAGCAAACCAAAATGCATTACAATGAGGAAAACTGCTTACATAGATATGCACATATGTTAAAATCCAATTCATATATGCATCTTAGGAGAAAATGACACAAAATGCTATTTTTTAATGGTTTTTTAAATTTAAGAATTGTATCTGCTTCCCTTGGAGCAGAATTTGAGGGTGCATTGGGGGCCGGTGTGTCCTAATCTGACACCCTAGTCCAGGGGTCAGGAACCTCGGGTCAGAGGGGGTCAGATATGTCCCTTCATGTTTTTCTTTGTGTTCCCTGAGCCCCTGTAGCCTTGACACCACACTGGCTTCTGCATAAATTACAGCATTTGCTTTGAATCTGCAGCTTTAGGAAGTCTTTTTTAAAAAAAATTAAAAAAGCACTAAGCATGTACAATACAGTCGTGAAAATACCCAGAAACTTGGCTATCAAGCATAAATATGTAATGCTGGCACTGAGCAATGCATACATATTTAATGCTGGCACTGAGCAATTTAGCTATTTTCTGTCCTGTATGGTCCTGAAAGTGAGAATAAAAGTTGGTGGTTTGTTATCAGTTGAAACATCTTTTTCAAACTGTGATAACATGAATACGGGCATGAAATTTTTGGCTAATTTTTCACTTTTGTTAACAGGCTCAAAAGCAGAGATTTGAAATAATGCCGTAAACAGTAGCATACATTGAGGTTTCGATCCTAGACAGGCATACCTGAGACTAAGTCACATTGGATTCAGTTGGACTAACTTTTGAGTAGACATATCTAAGACTCCAATGCCATTGTCAGTTTTCCAAGTCTAGCTACCTTTTGTAGAACTTACCGTAAGGAGAAAACAAACATCCAACATGAAAAAGAAGCTTAGATGTTGGAGAGTTAAAATGTGCAGTTATGAGCGAGCAAAGTTTGGGCTTTGCCTAGTTTACAGTATGCTCCATCTTCTCACTTTCAAGTATACAGCTTTCCCTAAAACTTAAAAGACTCCAGAATGATGGGACTCAGCATTTTCCACAATGAAACGGGAGTGGGGGGGGTGCTTGCTTTTGTAGGAGCATTCCCTGCTGTGCTGAATGAGCTCAAAGAAAAAAGTTCTGTGCTGCCAGTAAGGGATATGGAACTGGCGTTTTGGGACGTCGAGCAACCATCCACCTGTTTCCAGTCCATGTCTCCATCACATCCATTCTTCCGTGTATCTAACAAAATCAAAAAGCCCTGGTAATTCTGTTAGCAGTCATGCTAATTAATGAATCAACCTAATGACAACCGGAAAGGATCCAAGTAGCACTTTTGTGCTTCTAAAGGACCCTGTTTATTTAAAATAGAGCAATCAGGTCTGTGGTTGTAAAAGCTAGCAAGTCATCTTTGTTTAAACCTTTGCCACCAGTTCTTTTGAAGTTCCCTTTTAAAGCAAGGGGGGAGTGTATAATAGCAGACAATACTAAAATATTCGCTGTCAGCCATTTTCCACCCCTAGGCCAAGTCCTGGACATTCAATCCACTTCTTGGGAAATGGACTCCTCACAAAGTTATACTTAGATTTAAAAAGATTTGAGGAAGAAAGAGCACTGGTCTCATTTAAGGCACTTCACAAATGTATGGGAAAGATAATCTCCACTTTGGCCTGATGTCACATGTGGCACAGTGGTGAATTGTTGGACAGCATGCAGAAAACTGTGCCCAGGAACCACAATTCCCCAAGACTACCTGGTCCATATGTACCTTTGGTTTTCAGATAGTATAAGGTGGGCAGATGGCTACAAAAGTCCTAAAACTACTCCATGCTAATCTGAAGCCTGCAGTTCTATATGCACTTACCTGGAGGAAAGCCACAGTGAACCCAGTCGACTTACTTCTGAGTAAACAATAGCAGTGTGCTGCACACACTCTCTTGACTTGCAGGAGATCCTGAAGGCAACATAAGTCATCTGGGGGGGGCAGAGGGGGTGAAGAGAACTGCACTGTGAAATTCAGAGAAGTGTGGATTTCAAACGATAGCTGTGTTTTGGTTCTTGTATCATTTTGGTAAGTGGGAATTCTGTAGGTTTGCCTTTAAATGTTATCTGAATTGAATTTCTGCCCCATTCCTAGGGGGAGGGGTGAAAAAGAGGTCAAGCACTCCTGCACCTTTAACAGCTGGGAATAACATATAATTACAGCAGGCATAGCTAGTCACATAAGCCACATCTGCTGAAATCCCCTCTTCTACAGATATGGTGGCCTCTTTTTTACCTGGCAATCCTGTTTCCCAGAGAGAACAGAGAAGGAAATAATAAAATTGTAGAGTTGGAGGGGACCCCAAGGGTCATCTAGTCCAACCACCTGCAATGCAGGAATCTCTTCTCCCATCCAATTTGAAACCAGACCAGACGCTGCTTAGCTTTGCAGATGTGCTAGCAGTTTTATTGCTGCACCACTAGATCAAAGCCCATGTCAACAACTGGTCCATAACACAACTTAGTTCGCACACCCTACGTTGACCACAGTGTTCATTTGCATTCCATATATGACAGGTCCTTAGCAAGTAACCTTTATCATGTCACACACCTCACTCCAGAGCACCCCCAGACGCAATCCAGTATTCATGTAGTTTGTGCATGGGCTGCACCACCAACATCAGCACCAAGCATACATCAAATCCATCTTGGGCTGCCCTCAAGAGATTGCTAGTCCAAGCCAATGGACACTCAGCTTCAGAAAACCACTTCTGCCCCTGGTGATGTTAGGATATTTCCGTTCCACCTTAAAAGGGAGCAGGCTTACAATGAATCAATCTATGCAAGAAATACATTTTTTGGACACTACTATAAAAATACAGGATGGGCGCATGGACACCACCTTATACCGTAAACCAACTGACCGACAAACATATCTACATGCCTCTAGCTACCATCCCAAACATACCAAACAGTCCATTGTATATAGCCAGGCACTACGTTACAGCCGCATCTGTTCCAATTCTACAGACAGAGACTCTCACCTAAGAGATCTACAGCAAACCTTTTCAGAACTAAAATACCCAGCAGATGAAGTTAGACAACAGATCAACAGAGCCAGACTTATACCCAGAGAGAACTTGCTGCAAGACAGACCCAAAAAAGAAAATAACAGAACACCTCTAGTCATCACATACAGCTCCCAAGTTAAAACAGTACAACGCATCATCAGAGATCTACAACCTCTCCTGGACAATGACAGTTCTCTTTCTCAAGCTCTGGGAGGAAGACCTTTCATTGCCTACAGACAGCCACCCAATCTTAAACAACTCCTAACCCACAATAATACTACAACCAGACTTAACACAGACACTGGCACCAGAGCCTGCAATAAACCCAGATGCCAACTTTGCTGCCACATACACCCGGACAACACCATTACTGGCCCCAACAACATCACACATACCATCTTGGGACTATTCAATTGCTCATCATCTAACATTGTGTATGGCATCAAATGCCAACAGTGTCCTTCAGCTCTCTATATTGGACAAACAGGCCAAACCTTACGCCAAAGAATAAATGGACATAAATCTGACATCAAGAATCACAAAACAGAGAAACCAGTAGGAGAACACTTTAATCTCCCAGGACATTCTATACAAGATCTCAAAGTAGCTGTTTTACTACAAAGGAATTTCAGAAATAGACTGGAAAGAGAAGCTGCTGAATTGCAACTCATTACCAAACTTAAAACCATGGAGAAACCTGGTTTGAACAAAGACATTGGATTCTTATCCCATTATACATGACTAAGCCATTTCTCACCTTCTCACCCCTTGCCTTTTCCTGTAAGACCCATTACAGTCGTTAAGAGTCGTCAGCAGGCTCATCCCAGCTATCTGCCTATCTCCCATTCCCACCACCCTTCTGAGTAATACCCCTCCCCACCTTCTCACTATATAGAAGGATCTGGCAACTTCTGTTTCAGTGTATCTGAAGAAGTGTGCTTGCACACGAAAGCTCATACCAAGAACTAACTTAGTTGGTCTTAAAGGTGTTACTGGAAGGATTTTTTTTATGGTGGCTATATGTAACAGTGCCACCTAGTGGCGTCACTATTCCTGAGAAGGCTCACACAGTGAACAAGATCAAATACCAGCAGCCACTCTGGACAACCACCACAAAAACCCCACAACAAGGAGAATAGCAGCTCTTTTTTTTCAGACTGGTATTCAAAATGTAATATGCAGGCTTTTGAGTTATATTTTACTATTCCTCAGGCTGGATGCTCAGCAAAAGAACAACAAGGAGGAAACATTGATGTTTCTGAGAGCTAGGGCTTCTAAAAGCCGGTTTATCTAGTGAGCAGAGTTGCAAAGCCTTGGAGTGCAAGCCAAAGACTTGCAGTCTTGGGGGGCTTTCAGATGTGAGGCTTAAAAAGTGCTTCTTGCTTCAAACTGGTCCATACCATAACACAACTTCGTTCGCACACCCTACGTTGACCACAGTGCTCATTTGCATTCCATATATCACAGGTCCTTTCCTTCCATGTTAATACTGATCAAGCATTTGCATAAATAACGTGAGCAAAGTCCAAAGGCAATTTACAGAAACAAAACATAGCATTCTAAGCGCCCCTTTGCACATGCCTCTTGTATAGGAGCAGCTTGCCAATGGCCGCCTAGACACTGCTGGACTTAAAGCTCACATCTTCCCTGTCCACTGGCCCTGCTGGCTAGGTTGATGAGAACTATGGTCCAGCAACATTTAGAGGACCAGAGGAAAGCCACTGCTGCCCTAATAATATGGCTGTTGCCACGTCTATAGCTGCTCCTAGCCAATGGTGTACACACAAAGCCATCTACCTGTAGGCTATGCTTACTGTAGCATTGTGATGGACCAGGCAGTTGCAGATATGCGGCTTCTGGGAGCAGTAGGAATGACGCACAGTGTTGAGTGAAATCAAGCTACAGCTTCATTGATAATAATAATAATAATAATAATAATAATAATAATAATAATAATTTATTATTTATACCCCGTCCATCTGGCTGGGTTTCCCCAGCCACTCTGGGCGGCTTCCAACAGAATATTAAAATACAATAGTCTATTAAGCATTAAAAGCTTCCCTAAACAGCGCTGCCTTCAGATGTCTTCTAAAAGTCTGGTAGTTGTTTTTCTCTTTGACATCTGGTGGGAGGGCGTTCCACAGGGCGGGCGCCACTCCCGAGGAGGCCCTCTGCCTGGTTCCCTGTAACTTGGCTTCTCGCAGTGAGGGAACCGCCAGAAGGCCCTCAGCTCTGGACCTCAGTGTCTGGGCAGAACAATGGGGGCGGAGACGCTCCTTCAGGTATACTGGACCGAGGCCGTTTAGGGCTTTAAAGGTCAGCACCAACACTTTGAATTGTGCTCAGAAACGTACTGGGAGCCAGTGTAGGTCTTTCAAGACCGGTGTTATGAGATCTCGGCGGCCGCTCCCAGTCACCAGTCTAGCTGCCGCTAGTAAGTGGCTTTGGCATGGCAATAGGGTGGAAGACTTCTACATGCACCTGTAGCAGCATGGGAGTTGCCATGGAGGAAGCCAGAAGTGAGGCATGCAGAGAGGAGGACTGAGACGGCATTGCTAAGCAGGCTTAACAGGATGCAATAATTCTGGAGGACATACTCCCGAGTAAACATCTCTGAGAATAAGCCGGTGGCAATTAGGTCAGTGCAAAGCCATGTGCTCAGATTTCGAGCAGTCGAACAAAACAAAACCCCGACACAAAGCCATTGCGGAGAATCTCTTCCCTGTGAAAACACAAACAACAGCAGCAAGGCATGTCTAGAATACCCAATTTGCCTTTTGTCAATGTTTGCATTCTGCTTGTGCAGTCTCCTTCAAGAAAACAATTTGAATCTAAGGTGTTGCCTCTTTCAACCCAATTAATACAAATGTGTTGCTCTCTGAGTAATGACATGGTTGTTGACCTCTGCCGCTGTATCCCCACCGTGGTTTCCCCCTTCTGCTCACATTTTGCACAGCCATCATTTACCATCTCATAGGTTTTCCTTCTGAGCCTCCTACTAACGGGGTTGTTTCTAAACCAGAACCGACAGCTGCCAGCCCTCTTTGCAAGTGCTCAGTGCAAGGCTATAATCAAGATATCTTCAGCAAAGAGTTGTTTAAAGATGTTTATCATTGTTCTAAAGAGTGTTAAGACAATAAACCAGTCAATTCAGACTAATGGCCAGGTGTACTCTAAGCATTCAAAGGCTCATAAATATTGATTTGTAGATCCAAGTGTCATGGCTGCCAGCTGCTATGCCGACAGTAATTGAAACATTGTAAATATTTATGCTCAGACTTTTTCCTTTTTGAGATATTGGATAAATAGTAACATGAATAATTCTGTATTCCACTGTAAATGCTTCCTAACCTATTGATTTGGCAATCTGGGGATAGACAGGGAAATGTAGAGAACCAGTTCAAGAAAGCCATGTATGGTTTTTACCGCTTTTGCTAGCACCACTGCAAGAACCCACCACAAAGTCTGACAAATCCCCCTTAAATCCCACTACATCTGCTACCATATTCTGTTTTGCACGGAATCTGGCAGCAACCCTTATGACGATTAGTAAAAGCTTGTGCACGAAATTACACAGCTGGATGCACCCTAATACATCAGTTACCAATGTCATGCTCAAGTTCTGTGAGCCATGGGTCAGATGTTGAGCAACCCAGCCACACAAAGGCACGATCCAAGACCAGGAAAATGTACTGGTTATTTGCCATTTAGTATTCAAAGCAGAGAGAGTTTGTTTTCTTCATACCTCAAATCTGCTTATCCCTTGTTCTTTTTCTTCCCCCTTAAATATCCCCATGGTAAGAAAGAACTTATTTGCTATTAGATTCTCTGTGCAAAATTTACTGTGAAATTGTCAGTGTCCAATTTCACATAAACATTTCCACTACAAAATGTCATGAAACTGTAAAGGAAGAGTTGTCACTGAACATGGCTTAGGGTGCCTCTAGGCACTGTAGTCTGTGCAGGGTTGTCCTGCAAGTTCCAATGCAAAGGCATGATGTTCAGTCCACACACAGTGGAGATGGGGATAGCTTTGGTGTAAATGGGATAGTCTGGTCTGCATGATCCAGGCACAAACTGGGAGTTCTCAGCAGGGACAGACAAATTCATCCATTTCTTGCCCATGTCCCTTTTGCACATTTTTACTCCTATAATTCCATTCTCTTACATTTCAACATTTATTTGTGAAATAATTTTCATCCTCCCGAAACAACATATTTTAAAATGTGTATTGTGATACATATAAACTGCTGGGAATTTCATTGCAGCATTAGAAGAAGGGCAAAAATCCAGCGGACAGCCAAGTTCTAATCTGCACTTTAACATGAGAAGTGCAACTCAGGTCATTTCTTATTGAACATAAGAAGACGTGATGTTTTCGAAACGACAGATTTTAACAAATCTCTGGGGCAATTGAAACACTATCAATGTTACCTTTTGGAGGTAATAACCTACTTCATCAGATGCAAGTCATCAGCATTAGAAGAGCCCTGCTGGATCAGGCCCAAGGTCCATGTAGAGCAGCATCCTGTTACCCACAGTGACTAACCAAGTAAGTGCCTAAGGGAAATTCAAAAGCAGGGCTAGAGAGCAGCTGTCTCCCACAAGTTAAACATGAGAGAGAACTTTGCTAAGCGTTAGAATATTCAGTAGATGAAAGCTTCTTCCTTGAAAGTTTTCAAAAGCAGGTTGTCTAGCACCTTCTTTGAAGCACCTGTGTCACTTGCTTCAAACCATAGGACCCCTTGCCCTAAGGGCGGGGAATTAATAATATGAGTGAATGGGAAGGTCACTTCCATTTCTATGATGCCCGTGTGAAATCTGATGCTGCATATGGGTTCTAGGGCCATAGTGTGTGCATAGAAGAGGAGAAATTCATTTGGAAGGCTAAAAAATTGTGAGTAAAGGGAGAAAGGACAGAAATGGATAGAGAGACCTTTTCTTCTCTTCTCATAATTCCAAAACCCAGAGTCATCCATTGAAGCCAAAGGTTGGAAAAGTCAAGACAGGACTACTTCACACAGTACATTGTTAAACTATGGGATTTGCTAAAACAAGACGTAGTAATGGTCAGGTTTATAAGTATGTGAAGGATAAGGCTATCAGTGGCTATTCTCCATGTTGACTGTGGTTTGCCTGCACTGTGGTTGGAGGCCATATGCCTCTGTCTACCAGTTGCTGGGAACCACCAGTGGCAATCATCAGGTTCTCTTTGCAAACTTCCCAAAGGCACCTGGTTGGCCACTGTGAATGCAGGAGGCTGAAGCAGATGGGCCTTTGGACCGATTCAGTCGGACTCTTTCTAGGTTTATGCATATGCATGTCTTGTGTTTATATTCGTCAGTGATGCTGTGAGCAGTGCTAAGTAAGTGTCTCTGACACTCAAACAACCGTATTCCAGACAGCAGCCCACATCACTATGGCTCGTCTGTACTTGTGCCAGGCCTAGATATGTGGATAAATAATAGGAATAACAATTACCGGTATGTCTTGATGTTCAAATTGCTGAGAAAAGACTACATCCTAAACCAGAAAGGCTTCTCAAAGGTGCTGGATCTTGTGCAACTCATGTGCTACAACAGCTTCACACCTGCCAGGCAGATAATATTTTTGAGTGGTGAACTTTGACCTGCTGAGTCTGTCTCTCTGTTATATCGTGTTGTGTTTAATTTATTTGTTTGTTTATTTTATTGAATTTATATACCACCCTATACCCAGAGGTCTCAGGGCCATTCACAGATGGCTGTTTTTATTGCAAGATTGTAAATTTCAACTATTGTAAACTTCCCTGAGTAATATATAGAGATTAGAAGGACATGCTATAAGTATAGGAACAAATTAAAATACTTTCTCCTATAAACAGACCTCGTGGAAATCACCCACTTTAGCTTTCATTAAAGCAAATGTCTTAACTTCACTTTTTAAAAATTAGCACTGCTTCATAATTAATAATTTGGGTAAGGATTTTAGCCAAGCACGCAGGTGCAATGTGTTAGAGAAAGCTCTGTTAAGAATAGACCACAGGTCACAGTGTCACTTCCCGCATGGAGCAGTATTCCCTCTGGGACTGTCTACCTAGACGATGCAGACCATTTATTAAAACGTAAGCCCTCAGCCCTTTGGAAGTGCTCCACTGCACCTGCTCTGAGGTTTACAAACTGTGTGTTTCTGGGAAGCTTGAAATGTATACTTTTGAAACTCCCACTCTTCCCGCCCTCCACCAACACACCCCATTAGAGTTGTCCCACATCTCACATTACAATGGCCTCTCACTGTGTGCTGATAATATATTGGTTTATGGGTACTTAAGGTGCTAAAGGGTTTTGCTATTAAGCCACCCACCTCCTTAAGATGGATAAAATGTTTGCATTAGTAAATAACCTTGCTCTGTGTGCTGCGGTAGAAGGAGCTGTCTTTCTGTTACATAATTTGCTGTCATTCAGAAAGCTTGCAGTCAGTGTCATCTGCAAAATTGGTCCCCTAAAAAGCATCACTTTCCACACTTTGGATCTCTTCCTATTTAGTCTAGCAATCCAGGAAATATAGCTTCTCCCTTCAAACTGTAAAACAAAGTATCTTGTCATCATTGAGTGACTTCATTTCCCTCCCCTTTCTTCCACAATAAACCACAGTTTACCACAGAGTTTTTTATCTGCACACCCAGAAGGATATGCCTCTGTTCAGATTGCAGATTTGGGCAGACAATCATTTTTGATAGGAAAGGAATTTGATTTACTCTGTAAATATGTTTTAAGACGTTCTGAAACCTGGCTGGGGAGGGGTTTGTGTTTCAGCCTTTTGTTTTAATTCATGCAGCGATATGATTTGATTTTTGTATTCCATGTGTTTGGGAAATCAAATGTAAGAAGAGAGAATGAAAGGTGGATGAAATTTGCACGAATGCATTTAACTAATTGCTAAAATCAGGGGAACAAAAAGGGTACATGAAGATTTCCCCCCAGAGTTAGAGCATAATCTCATTTTTATCCACCTTATTACTCTGAAATACTGGGCTCTAAAGGGACACTCTCTAAGTCTGAAGTTATATTAAATCATTATGCAGTGTTGCTGCACTATGTATGAATTTTTAAACTGCATTTCTGATTCTAAGTGGCTGAAAGCTGGTGTACTTTACTAACCAATCAGTGCAGTACAAATGTTGTGGTTATCAGATCAGCAATAACCATGCACGTCTTGTCTATTTTTGAGGTTCTTCAGTCAACTGGGCCAGGCCAGGGGGAGATGGCCATACCTGTTTCAATAACGAATGAGTCATTCAGAACTATCAATGAGTCAAAGGCTTGAAAAAACCAATAATCTCTGGAAAATCACTAAGGAGGTTGCTTATGAATGCTTATGAATGGCAGCTGCTGGAAGCCACAGGAGGGGACAGGGCTCCTGTCCTCATGTCCTGCTTGCAAGTGTCCCACAGGCTGGCCACTGTGAGAACAGGATGCTGAACCAGATGACATAACCACCGATTATTCAGGGCCAAAGAACAGGTTTGTGTCAAGGGAATTGTGCTGTATTTATCAAAGGCTGTAAGCTGCATTGAGCACGTCTTTTGAGGCAGAAAGTGTGACATGTAAAAAAATTAATCAATCCATAAATGCAGGTAACATAGTCACTTTAACTGACTGCTTCAGCAACAGGTGATTTGGAGAAGGGTGGTTGCTGCTTACTGAAGTCCTACCCCTCAGAAACTGTTTTTTCCTCTTAAAGCCCCCACGCCACTCCAAGTTGCTCAGAGCTCCAGCTGTGTTGTTTGTGAGGGCCTATCTGAAGCATGACGGGGAGGGACAGGCTGAAACTATATTCTCTTTGCTAGTACACGTTTGCCATCTCAGCTGCAAAATTGGGATTAAGCCAAGCTCAAACCACAATGGAGGGACTGCAGCAAGCCTCCTTTTTATATGACATCTTGCCTTCCCTGGTAGACGAATATATGTCAGTCAAGATAGCTCCTATTTTCTCCCATTATATGACTGCTGCAGTGGTTACGCGACAACTGGATAAACAGAAACCATCTCCAGGAACCAGAGAGATTGGGTTACATAACCTTTTTATTTATTTAGAATGATATCAAAGTTGTTTCTTATCATTCCTCAGGTACATTGTGCTCAGGAATAAATTAAACTGACAATCCAACAAAGAGGAATCGGGAGTATTTTTTCCTCCCTTGGCTAATTTTCTCCCTATATATTCTCACTCTATTATTAGGGAAAATAACAAGCTTAGGAAAGTCAGGATAATTCTGCATTCTGCAGCCGCTGTTTCTAGGAAGCACAGTCCAAGTGGTCCATCTATCGGTCTCTCAAGGCTATGACAAGACAAAGTCAAAAGTACAATTAGGCCTTCTTTACATAATCACTTGCTGATGTTGACAAATATAGTGACAGCTGTGCCCTTTTAGGGTAAGATTTGTGCAGAAATCAAAATCATGTAAATGAATTTCCCCGCTTCTGTTTCTCTGCTGTTGCATTACTAGGCATGAAGCACTGATGAGAAGACGGCAGCCCTAGGCCTGGGCAATTAGTATGTTCTGAGACTGACTGGTAAGCAGCTCTTGAGATTACAGCTGCAGATGGCCCTGCTGTAGCTGATGCATGGGCCATAAAATCTGCCAACATTTCTATCACTGGCCGCTCTCTACAGATTCTCAAGCATGCAAATTGTGAATTGTGGCATGCCACAGTTTTACTCCTCTTCAATGAAGTGCATGTCAAACAAATATCAGTAAGGCTGATGGGTGCAAAGGGAAGGGAACCCAGTTCACACAGCAAACTATGTCAATGAGTTTTATATTTGACATGGGGAGCCACTTAGATCCTGTTAAGTATAATTGTTTAATTGACATTGAAATGGGGAACGCCTAAATGTGTTAGTACTGAAGGCTTTAATGTGGGGAAATTCCACTGAAGTACTAAGTAGTCTCTGAACTTGATGGGTTGATAATTAACTATTGTTGTTCTGCTAGCTAACACATGAGTGTTTAACCTAATATCAGGTAACAAATGTATTTGGTTGCAAAACTCTTTGTTCCCAGGCCCACTACTTCCTTTTCTGGTTGTATTTGTAACTACTTCCAGTCCCCACACCCATTGTATGCACATAGCCTTGATGTGGAAGAAATCCCCGGCAATATCAGCAGTACCTACTTGCAAGTAAATGTGCTTAAGACTGAAATCAAGGACATTGAAAGCTGCAGAGTTAATTCTCGTGGCAACTAAAAGGCACTAAGGCTGCCTTAACATTTAATGTTTATTATTATAAATTTCCCATTCGCTACACATTAATTGCCTAATAAAAAATTTAAAAGTGTGCCAATGTTTGTTCTGCATGTGTTAAGGTCCAAGAGTAAGACAAATGGAGCATTAAGACAATGCTGATGTAAAAGCAATATGGGAAATTGCTATTTCAAATAGCCTTTTTCCTCCCCAAGAGGGACATTAGATTCCTGGCTCTGAAGACAGTCCCATTGTTTTTGCAATTAACAGTTTAACACAAAGTTATGTAGTGATTGGCTAAAGAAACGTATAGACCTGAGATGTTCAGTTGATTTCTCATGGACTTATTCAATTCGGGCTGTAAGCCAGAGGGAAGTGTGGTTAGTCGCCTTGTACAATGCTGGCTCACTTCCATGTATCCCCTTGTGAGTTTGAGATCTACAAGCTCTTTCCCTCCAGTGATGTATTTCTCTCACACATGAACCATGGCTCCTTCTTTCTTTATCATGTGTTCAAGCTCTACAACACACACACAAACCATAGCTGTCAACGTTTCCCTTTTTTTAAGGGAAATTCCCTTATTCCAAATAGGATTCCTTGCAAGAAAAGGGAAAAGTTGACAGCTATGACACAAACACACTCTCTACCCTTGTGCCACTGCTTGTATATTGTATATTGGCTTTTTACTGTGACCTGAAGTAATTTCATCCCTAACTGCACTGAAGTTGCCTATAATAAGAGGGGAAAGTCAGGACCAACATAGGACAATTTACTGCCAAAGATGCATTCCACTGACAGAAGCCAACCAGATCAGTCGTTGAATCTCACTGTAATTTTTTTTTTTTTTTTTAGATAAATTTATTGTCATTGTCCGTATATACACAGTATACACAACAACGAAAATCAAACACCCACCCAAAGACCGGGTTCACATACACATTTGCACGTATCTCCAACACTCTCATCCTATTCAGACATAATCTATAAAAACATATCATACTCCAGAATGTAACATAACCTATTAAAGGCATAACATAACCTAAAAACCTGTCTCATTCCTTCCTACTCCCTGCTTGCTATTTCTTGCAACTGGCCCTGAGATCATTATTTAGTGCAATCAGAGCTCTTGGATAGAAACTATTCAGAAGGCGTGTGGTTCGTGTTTTCATTGTCCTATATCTTCTGCCCGAAGGCAACAGTTCAAAGAAGTTGTGAGCAGGATGGGTGGGATCTCTCAGGATATTGTGTGACTTCTTCAAAGTGCGAGACGTGAAGATCTCATCCAGGGTTGGTAGTTGGAGCCCAATAACATTCTGGGCAATTTTAATTATTCTCTGTAAAGCTTTTTTATCCGTTTCAGAGCTGCTCCCATACCACGATAATATACTATAGGTTAAGACACTCTCGATGGTACTGTGATAATAGGACAGAAGTAGGTGCTGAGATAGATTCAGTCCCCTGAGCATTCTCAGGAAATACAACCTCCCCTGCACCTTCCTCACAACCATATTAATATTTGCAGTCCATGAGAGGTCCTCAGAGATGTAAATGCCCAGGTATTTAAAACTACCAACCCTCTCCACCTCCTCGCCATTTATGTGCAATGGTAAAAATACACTTTTCTTTCTCCTAAAGTCAATTATGAGTTCTTTGGTTTTTTTGGTGTTAAGCATAAGATTGTTTTCTTTACACCATTGAATTAACCCCTGTACTTCTTTCCTATAAGCAGTCTCATCGTTCTCACTAATGAGCCCCACCACTGTTGTATCATCCGCAAATTTGATGATTGTGTTGGACATATACAGTGGGGTGCAATCAAATGTGTACAGGGAATAGAGAAAGGGACTTAGCACACATCCCTGAGGGGCTCCTGTGCTTAATACTAGAGTAGAAGAATAGTAAGGGCCCATTCTCACTGTCTGCGGCCTATCAGTCAGGAAATTCCTTACCCACAGACAGATCTTCTGATGTATACCCAAATTGGTCATTTTAAGAAATAACCTGTCTGGCAGAATTGTATTGAAGGCAGAACTGTAGTCCACAAACAACAGCCTTGCGTAGGTTCCCTGTCGTTCTAGATGACTCAGTACAGTATGGACAGCGATGGAAATAGCATCATCAGTAGATCTGTTTCTTCTGTATGCAAACTGGAACGGGTCTAGAGTGGATGGAAGACCAGCCTTAATATGATCTAGCACCAATCTCTCAAAACATTTCATAACGACAGATGTTAGGGCTATTGGTCTATAGTCATTGAGAGATACCACCACTGACTGCTTGGGGACTGGCACTATA
This sequence comes from Podarcis pityusensis, assembly GCF_964106645.2. Classification (NCBI taxonomy): domain Eukaryota; kingdom Metazoa; phylum Chordata; class Lepidosauria; order Squamata; family Lacertidae; genus Podarcis; species Podarcis pityusensis. The sequence goes on along the minus strand of NC_138029.1, from coordinate 45,197,706 downwards.
ATCGATGTCTTCAGGCAGGTAGGGACAGAACCCTGCAACAGGGATAGGTTAAAAATGTCCGTAAACACACCAGCTAATTCTGCAGCGCAGTCCCTAATAGCCCGTCCCATGATCCCATGACTGTGGTGAGGCAGTACCCTCCAACACATCCAGCTTTGGGGGGTCCTGATGACACACACAATGCCTTACCACTGTTCTCTGCCACCCCATCCCTCAGTAGCCACCTCACTCTGCCTAACAGTAGGACCAGCCCTATGAAGAATTCACAATTTTCTGCCTGCTGCGCCTTCAACATCTCTCTACATTTTGGTGGATTTGTGCTCTCCTCAGAGGCTGCCTTCCTTTCCTTGTGTCTAACCATCCCCTTCTAAAGCGATCTATGCCAGAGGACAGTCATTCCAACTTGAGGCAGTGAGCTCCTTTAAGCGAATTCTGTGAAGTTCCTTCCTTCTTTTTTCTCCCCAGAATCTATCGCTGCCCTGTTTCAGCTAATGACCCAGAGTTCTTAATAAGATCAGAATCTGAAGTACAGTAAGCTGGCAATTTATGCAGGCATTATGTGCCGGGGATTGAACCTAAAGCCAAAATCATGTATAGTCAACCCAACATATAGGGTTCAATGGCAGGTGGGATTGCCAAAGCCATTTTCCCCAGAACCTCATCCCTTTTCTGTCCCCTTTTTATTCATTAAAAAAAAAAATACCACTTGCCTAAAATTCACACAAATTAAATGTGTGTAAATTGCAGACTTACAATACCACAAAAATATTAATGGTGATTTTTTAAAAAACCAATGTAATCCACTTTCAGCTCTGCCTTCCCACGACTGAGGGAGAAAGTTTTAATTGCAGAAAAGGATACACTTCTACGTTCATTACGTCCCCTACTCAGTGGAGCTTCATACCTCTTTCAGGTGCTAAGCCTGTTCTACTAATGCAATATAGATACTCCCATAGAAAACATATTTGTCTGGAAGGAAGCCCTGTCTTTCAGATCATTTTCTTTGGGTTTTTAATCCTTGTCTGCTTGTGGGGGTTATTTTTCCCCCTTTAACTTCAACTAACTGAGGAGAAATTTTAAATTTGCATGTATTTAAATGAAGACATTTCAATTAATTCCCCTTTACAAATTTAAAATAGCAATCTTTTTGTCTCCTTGGAAAGAATGGCATCCTTAGGACAGCATCTTTCTCAGATTCCTACTTCATAAAATTTATTTGAGGCTTTAATTTCAAATGGGAAATACTTTTGTTACAAAATACTTGTTGAAAGTATAAACGTCAGATAAGAATCTATTCTCATTATTCTTCATTAAGTGAAATACATGCTTATTTCTCTTCCTTTTGCTTACTGCCATATATTATAAGGATTAATAGTCCAGTGATATTTCTTTTGTGCCACAAATTAGTTAACTGGGTTCAGCAGAAGAAAAATAATGTTCAAATACTGGCAATGACATGCACTTCAGCTTTTGCATTTGTTCAATTATCTGAGCATGGAACAAAATGTCTACGAAAACACTCTTTTTTTCTTTCAATATGTGCTTAGGAAGTTGAGGAAAACAAAAGGGTAACTCATTAGACATGATTTGTGGTTCTAAGCATTTTTTTCTTAGAAATATTTCATTGATTTCAGTGAGACTTGCTCCTGAGTTCATGCCCGTTGTTGTTTAGTCATTTAGTCGTGTCCGACTCTTCGTGACCCCATGGACCAGAGCACGCCAGGCACTCCTGTCTTCCACTGCCTCCCACAGTTTGGTCAGACTCATGCTGGTAGCTTTGAGAACACTATCCAAACATCTCGTCCTCTGTCGTCCCCTTCTCCTTGTGCCCTCCATCTTTCCCAACATCAGGGTCTTTTCCAGGGAGTCGTCTCTTCTCATGAGGTGGCCAAAGTATTGGAGCCTCAGCTACAGGATCACAATTTTTGGCATTCAAAATGACAAATGAGGAACATAGGATGTCTGGCCAAGCATGCTAAAGTTCCACTGAAACCAGAAGTGTTTCTTTGTTTAACAATCTGTAGCTTTGTACTTTACAGGAAGTGTTGAAAATGGGGGCACAAGTGACTTATGCAACATCCCATAAGAGAATCACACAACTATGCCATGGGGAGATGTCAACTAGCTTGTATCTAGCTGCCATACCGGATGTGTGAACTAGATGCGCACACTTAATTTGTGCAACTCCCCCCAGTGGAGATCCATAAGCTGCTGTTTTGGTTGTTTACCATTGCAAACACAGAGGTACATGTCAGAAAAACATAGGAAGAGCCTAACTCCAAAGGCCTATTTAGTTCAGCATTCTCCGACAACTGTAGTATGCAACTACATCTGGATAAAGCCATTCCTGTATAAGCAAAATCCATCCACCATTTCCTCAAAGGAAAACATTTTAGCCCTCTAGGGTAGCACATATTCACACAATCCAGTAGCCCCATCTCCAGTTGTTGACACCGAAGAGGCTTTATAAGAAAAACAAAACAAAAATCTTTAGCAAAGAAGGGAGGGGCAGGAAAAGCTTCCTGACCCTGATGGATCATTACTGTGTACTAAGAGTAAAACTCATTATATTTTATCCTTCATAAAACTTATCCAGCTTGGTTGAAAAGTAATTAAATTAGATTGCCTCTGGTGAGTTTACCTCAGCTAATATTACACTAATTCAGGAGAAGATATATTTAAGGAGAAAATATGAAGCAGTCATCCTAGGATTATTTTGATTTGCTTAAATTCCTATCAAATAGTAGTTTGCAACCTGCACTGTGGAAATTAAATACTCTGAGTTGAATAAGTCTCTGAAACCAAACTGATGTTCCTTACTGCACTCCTGAAACAGGGTTCCTCCACTCCTCCCTTCCTTATCCTTACCCCTTACCCCTTAGTGAATTCCACTGTCATCTCCAGACAAAGAACTTGTATGGACACTTATAGCCCCAAAACTTTTCACGGATGAGTTAGAAATTCCTTAAGTAATGGTTTCTAGTGGAAGTGCTGACGCAGGCATGGATTACTCTGCAAAGGTAAAGTAAAGGGCCTTGAGAAAGTCTGGCTCTGCATGACTGATCAGTCTCTTTAGGGACCACCTGCCCACGTATCTGACAAGACTCATCCAGGAAAGCGCTTGGCTTGCCTTGGTGCTGTGCATGTCAATGAATTCAGAAGTAAACAAATCGGTGCCTCAAAGTAGCATCCTATTATGCATTGGCACATCATTTTGCATTGGAACAAGACCTGCATTTTATAATAGGTATCAATATTGCCTTTGGGCTTGCGCTGTGAGAGGGAAAGCTCCAGCAAAAATTAAAGAAACTGTCGTTGTTTTTTAAGGATTTGAGCAAAAGACCTTTCCTACTGTGCTATGCTACCAGAAAACATCTGCTGCTAAAACTAAATAATTATGACAGAAATCAATTTGTGGTGAGGGTAGAGTGTATAAAATATTAAGCCACAATTATTCACCACAGTTGCCGTAAAAGTACATCACTTTGTTATTTAATTTTGCAAAACATTTCTTACACAAGCATCCTTAGAGCATTGCCAATGTGCTTTTGAAGTCACTGCAGTATCACAGAATAACAGGAAGCCTAGCAGGAAGGAGGAGAAATCATTTGCCCTCTGGGCAAGCTGAAGGAATGCTGAAGTGGACTGCACCACTTCAGATTGTTGAAGGGGCCTACATCTTTTCTATTGCTTCCCTACACTGAAAACTCCCTGCAAATAAAAGATACGTCATCCTCCTTCTGAGGTTGTTTGTCAACCTTTGGTCCCCACCCTGCACTCAGCTCTCACCTGCGGCTTCTAGAAGCTGTCAGCATGCAACAGCAGCCACACCCTGAGAACAACTTCATTGGCCAACTAAACCAGGTGAAGGTAGCCAATGGGTCTCAAACCCTCAGTAAGAACTTGTCCAGCGTGTGAAGGCAAGCTCCAGTGGATTGTGCAGACGAGACCAATAGTGGATCCAACGGTCAATAAGGCAGTTTCTGCAGGTGCTGTAGAGGGAAGCGAGGGGCAGATGGGGCTCGTCAACCTGTGAAGGTAGCCCATCTAGGAGAATGAAAACTCTGATCTTAAACCTCTATTACCTTGCAGGATATCTTATGGAGAATAAAAGGTTAAAGAGTAAACCCTTCACAAATCCAGAGTGGAGACCCTAAGGCACCTTCTGGCAACTCCTGCAGCCAAGTTGGTGCTAAACATATGGCTCTGGTTTCCTTTGGACCATATCAGTGAGGCCAAGAGGGGGGTCTTGTCATCAGGGCAGCCTAGGACCTCCATACACACTGGCCAGGCTTACACCCTGGGGAGGTCACTTCGATGCTGCTAACACAGTGGTTTGACTTCTCCCCCAGAGGCACACTCCATTATCTCTCAAGACAGATGGATGCCAACAAGAAGGCTTTGGGGGCCTTTGAAAAGTGTAGAAACTTTTTACATTTTTTTGGAAAAACTGCTCTGCAAGTCAGTGGATGCTTCTTTCCGGCAGCATTTTGTTGGGCAGCTGTGGTACAAAAACTTAAATTGAATGCTGGTCTGAAATGTAGCAGGAGGAGTGATTTTACCAGAACTACAGCGTTCTACAGGCAACCTGCAACCAGAAAGGAAGGGCAACGGGACAACTTCAAAACATATGGAAGGCAGCGGTTGCTGCCGTTTTTGAGAAGCAAACATATTGTAACAAGATTAATTGAGTCATGTATTCGGAAGCCAAAAGGGACAAATTTCATTATCTTTTTTTTTTTTTTTTTTTTTTTTGCTTTTATGATTTTATTGAATTCCAACTCATAATACATTTTATCCATTATACAACAAATCATATCCATTTTAGACTTCCTTCAACGTCACTGACATTCTTTCATAGTTATCCTTTTGGTACACATCCCATTCTTCCATATTGCCATTTACACCTCCCTTCCCTCATTATTTCTATTAAACAATATTCATAAATTCTTTACAGAGCCTCTTTAAAACCCGCCAGCGTTGTATTTGCACCATAGTTATTTTCCAGATAACACACAAATTTCTCCCAGTCCTTTATAAATTTTTGGTCTTTAGTGTATCTGATTTTCCCTGTTAATTTGTCCAGTTCTGCATATTCTATTAATTTTGCTCTCCACTCTTCTACCCTTGGAATTTCCTCCTGCTTCCACCTCTGAGCCAATACGATTCTGGCAGCTGTTACAGCATACTGGAAAAGTTTGCAATCTTTCCTTCTAATGTCCTTCCCTACAACACCTAATAAAAAAGCCTCTGGCCTTTTCACAAAGGTATACTTTAACATCTTCTTCATCTCATTATAGATCTCATCCCAGAAGCTTTTTACTTTCTTACATTCCCACCACTGGTGGAAGAATGTCCCTTCTTTGCATTTACATTTCCAGCATTTGTTATCTACCTTATACATCTTTGCCAATCTTACAGGTGACAGGTACCATCTGTAGAGCATTTTCATCATATTTTCCTTCAATAACGTGCAGGCCGTAAATTTTATGTTCTCTTTCCACAACCTTTCCCAATCCTCCAGTTGAATATTATATCCTAAGTCCCTTGCCCACTGTACCATCACTGACTTCACCTCCTCATCTTTCGTGTGCCACTCTAACATTATTTTATACATCTTTGATAGATTTTTAAATTCGTTATTTATTATTTCCTTTTGGAAGGTTGATTCTTTTTCTGCATACCCCCTTTCCTTCAACTCTTTTTTAAACATTTCGTTTATCTGGAAGTAGTGTAGCCAATCATATGTTAATGCTTTAACTTGGTCGTATGATTTCATTTTCCACTTCCCTCCTTCATTGGTAACCATTTCTCCATATGTTCCCCACTTTCCTCTCATGTTAGTTTTCTTAACACACATTATTTCTAACGGGGATAACCAATGTGGGACTTTTGGTTCTAGTATATTTTTATATCTATCCCAAACCTCTATTAGTGCTCCTCTAAAAATGTGATTTCCAAATCCCTTATGTACTCTCTTTTTGTCACACCATAGGTACGCGTGCCACCCAAATTTGTTATTAAACCCTTCCAAATCTAATAATTCTTTGTTTTCCAATTTTACCCATTCTTTTAACCAGCACAGGCATGCTGCCTCATAATACAATCTCATGTCTGGTAGTGCGAAGCCTCCTCTCTCCTTTGCATCTGTCAATAACTTAAATTTAATTCTAGGCTTCTTTCCTTCCCAGACATATCTTGAAATCGCCTTTTGCCATTCCCCGAAAATTTTTGTACCTTTTAGTATGGGTAAAGTTTGAAATAAAAATAACAACTTAGGAAGCACCATCATTTTTACCATTGATATTCTTCCCCATAGTGATAGTTTCAATCTATTCCAAACCTCTAAATCCCTCTTTATTCCTTTCCACATAGGGATATAATTATATTGGTATAAATCTATATTCTTATCCGAGAGCCAAATTCCCAAGTATTTAACCTTTTTGACTACCTCTATCTCCGTTTGTTGTTTTAATAATTCAATTTTATCTTGGTCCATATTTTTAACTATCATTTTGGTCTTCCTCTTATTCAGTCTAAATCCTGCTAATTTTCCAAATTGTTCCATCTCATCCAAAATTTCTTTTGTACTTTCTATAGGTTCTTCCAGAGTCACAACCACGTCATCCGCGAAGGCCTTAACTTTATATTCATTTATGCCTAATGTCACCCCTTTGATTTGCTTATTTTGTCTTATTGCATTTAATAAAACTTCCAGGACCACTATAAATAGCAATGGCGAAAGCGGACAACCCTGCCTTGTTCCTTTAGATATTTTAATATCTTCCGTGATGATGTTATTTATAATCAACCTAGCTTTCTGTTCTGTATAGATTGCTTCGATACCATTAAAAAATTCATGACCCACTTCCATAGCCTCCAAATTTTTCAACATAAATTCCCAGATCACATTATCGAAGGCTTTCTCTGCATCTACGAATATTAAACTTGCTGGTTTATCACACCTATCGGACAAATATTCAATAACATTGACTATATTTCTTATATTGTTCCTTAGTTGTCTGCCCGGTAGGAAACCTTCTTGGTCTTTATGTATGATTTTTACTAATATCTTTTTTAATCTCTTAGCTAGGATTCCTGTGAAGATCTTATAATCTGTGTTCAGTAACGAGATAGGTCTATAATTCTTAATTTGGGTTAAGTCCGAATCTTGTTTTGGTATTATTGTAATAAATGCCTCTTTCCATGTTCCTGGAATGTCCTTTTCTTTTAAAATGTTGTTCATTACTTCTACCAACGGGGCCATCAACGTATCTCTCATCTCTTTATAATAGCTAGATGTAAGTCCATCCGGACCTGGTGTTTTCCCTCTTTTTAATTCTTTTATGACTTCTTCTACTTCCTCTTTACATATTGGGGCATTCAGTTGTTCCCTTTGATCTGTTGGGATCTTTCTCACCATCTTCTCTTTCAAATATCTTTCTATTTTCTTCTTGTTATTCTTTTCTTTATTCTTATATAGTTGTCTGTAAAAATCTAAAAATCTTTTCCTAATTTCTTTCGGGTCTGTTATTTCTTCTCCATTTACCTCAATTTTATTAATTGTACTTTGTTCTTTCCTTTTCTTAGCCTGCCAGGCCAACCATTTTCCTGATTTATTGGCAAACTCAAAGTTTTTTTGTCTTAGCCTTTTGATATTCCATTCAACCTCTTTATTTATTAACATCGCAAATTGGGTTTGGAGAATCTTAATTTCCTGTAGTATCTTCTCATTGTTAGGTTTTTTTATCAATTTTTGTTCCTTATTCATAATCTGTTCTAAGATCTCTTTTGTCTTTTTTTCTTTGTTGTTTCTTTTCCATACATTCTGCTGAATAAAGAGGCCCCTCATCACTGCCTTACTTGCATCCCACACCACACTCGTTTTTGTCCCTTTATCCATATTATCTCTGAAGTAATTATCTAGATTTTTTTGTGCTTTTTCGACGAACTTTTGGTCGTCCCATATGTTATCATTCAACCTCCACCTAAAAGTTCGCTCTTCAAAACCTTTTAGCTCCATTTCTATTGGGTTATGGTCCGAAATCACCTTAGCCTGTATTTCAATTTTTTGAATTCTTGGAGTTAGCTCATTTGATACCCATATTTGATCTATTCTTGACATTGATTGGTTCGACTCTGAGTGGTATGTGAATTGCTTCTCTAGGGGATGTCTGAGCCTCCAAATATCTACTAAGTTACAATTCTTTGTCATCGAAAAGAATGTTTTAGGTAATTTCCCTTCTTTATTCTTCGTTCTTCTCAATCTGTCCATTTCTATTGAAACCACACCGTTCATATCCCCCATTATTATGATTTTTTGGTCCATATATTCAAATAATTTCTCCTCTAATAATCTGAAGAATTCCGTCTTGTTCCCGTTTGGTGAGTAGATCCCAACGATTATCAATTTTTCACCTTGCCACTTAATTTGAACCATTATGATTCTGCCTTCTTCATCCTTAAATAATTGGTGAGATTCAATTTTATTTTTAATATATAATACAACACCTCTTTTTTTCTCTTTATTCGAGGATATAAATTCATTCCCTAACCTTTTATTTATCAAAATTTTCCTGTGCTTTTTAATCACGTGCGTTTCTTGTAAACATATGATGTCTAAATTTTTCTTTTTTAACATATGTTCGATCTTGTTCCGTTTTTTCTTATCATTCATCCCATTCACGTTCCAGTTCCATAGTTTTAACGTCATTCTTCTTATCACTGTTTAGATTTGAGTTTTACCTTATAGTCTTTCTATCTCTTCTCCTTCTTCGTCTTCTTCCTCTTCTTCTGATTCTCTTCCAACGTGTTCTTCTTCTTCTTCTTCTCTTAATTCGAATTCCTCCCTTAAGTTTAATCCTCCTTCTGCCCCTTTAGCCTCTTCCTCTCCCCCTTGGAGCTCTTTATATCTCCTTGTAAATTTTCCAATTTCCTCCGGACTAGTTAATCTTCTTTTTACCCCTTTATAAAAAAATGAGACTCCTTCCGGAAATTCCCATCTAAAATCGATCTTATTTTTCTTAAGCAGTTGCACCAGTGGTTTATAAGCTTCTCTTCGTTTCAACAACCTTATTGGAATATCTTTAAAGATAATTATATAATTCCCATCAATATATAATCTCTTCTCTCTATTCCTTTGCAAAATCTGATTCCTCATCTCTCTATCTTTAAATGTTATTAAGCAATCACCTGGGAATTTCTTTACTGTTCTTGATCTTATTTTCATTCTGAATGCATTTTGTACTGTTTTTGCCACTTCTTCCTCCGATAACTCCATCCACTGCGCAATTTCTTTTACCAATCTTTCTTTTATATTTTCATTTTGTATTTCCGGTACTTGCCTCAATCTCAAATTCACTTCTCTCTGTTTTAGTTCATTCATTGCGATAGAGTCTTTTATTTCTTCCTGTATTTTGTTTAAATCTGCAATCTCCTTTTTCATCTTCTCTTCTTCCCGTTTCATCTCTCTCATTTCATGTTTTGTCTTTTTAAGTCCTTCGTCCACTCTCTTTGAGACCTCTTTAATCTGCCCTTTTAATTCACTAACTGTCTCCTCAATCTTTTTATCCATTTTCCCAATTTTATTATCCACCTGTTCTAATTTTGTCTCCAAATTTTTTTCGCTCTGTTTAATTTCTGCAAACATCTTCAATATTTCTGTTCTGAAATCTGTTTCCTGTTTTGAAGCTCTTCTATCTGTTGGGGTCCCCCCCTCTACCCCCTTTTTTTGTGTATGCGACATTTCCTCAACTATCAAATATCAGATATCAAAAAATTAAACTATACAGTTTCTAGACAATTCCCAACTATTAACAATTACTATTATCATTAAATATCAATGAAATGTCCATCAAAAACTTACAATACTAACTTAAAGGAAAGAAGGGTTATGATTTACAGATTTTTTAACAGTTCACCTTCAAAATCATATATTTAGATTTTGTCTCGTCCACCACAGGTTGAAGAAGCTGTATTCTTCTTGCCCCCGTTCGGGCTAATCCAGTCAGAACATTTATTAAGCTGTCTCTGATTTGAGGGTCTATAAGAGCTCCAAAAACAATTATCTTTAAATTGGTAGTCCAAAAGTACTCCAGAGGACAGATGTAGAGAATATAAAGTCCAAACTCCAGAAGACAAAGATAGTGAATATAAAGTCAAATTGTAATTTCCAATATGTTCAAGTTCCACATTCCAAATTCCAAACTATCTGTAATTATCTATATTTATTTTATTTATCCCTTATAAGCAAATTTGTCCCTTAGAAATGGGTTTCTATAGTAAATAATTCCTGGAGGATTTTCCGTTAGGAGTTGAAGAGATTTCTTAAAGACGATTTTTCTTTCTTTCACAGTCTTAGATTACCTCTACGGAGGTTTCTTACTTTAAATAATAATGCTTGATTTGAACCACTAGAGGGAGTCCAACCTTACCAAATTTTAGAGTAGTTCTTAAATGGCTTCCCTACTCCAACAGTTCTCTTTAAAGTCCAATTTTCACTAATTTAAAGTTCCTAACAAAGATAGAGAACAGATGAAAAAGATGTTAAACAAACCACCAAAAACCACCTTCTTCAAGAAAAAAAAGGTAAAACCAAATATCTTATAAAGTCACTTATTATAACATCAGGAGTCCTTCTTAGCCCAATATGGCGTCAGAGGTTTCTTAGCGTGGAAATGCACTCACAGAGTCACAGAGATGTAATAGAATAGTCCTCTTTGTCTTTCCACTGCTTCACTGACGCTGAGATCACACTTCATTCGTAAAAATTTTCTGCTCCCCTTTTTAAAGTCCTCCCTTCTCTTCTTTCTTCTGGAGAAAGTTAAATTGTTACAGGGGAGACGATAATAGTAGCCGCTAGCGGCAACTTACTTTCATTTTAGGCTCTGCATACAACCTGTGTCTTTAAATGAAGCCAGACGTCCGCTGAACTCGAGCTCTTCTCTTTTTAATTCGGAGACTTCCTTGCTCTTACTGCTCGTCAATTCCAGCAATTTTAGATGTTCTGCATCCGAATTTCTTTATTTTGAGAGCGGAGCGCTATCTCCCACAGGCTCGGGGCTTCGCTTATTAGCCGCTGCTATGGCCGCCCGATCGCCTGCTGCTCGTTCCGCCGCACTCTTCACCTCTTTTTACGGAGGCTACCTGGCGGCCGGACGGGCAGCTTTTTAGGCACCGCCGGGAACCTGAACCCCTAGACACCCTCCAGAGGTACAACCAGAGGTTTTTGCGCCCTAAAAACCTCCGTTTTCGGCTAAAAAAGCCAGGGCTTTCCCACCGGAAAAAACCCTCGCCTGTAGCGGGTTCCGCGCTCCACCGGAAGTCTCGGGACAAATTTCATTATCTGACCTACTGCAAAACACAAGCCAAAGAATTTAATCCTATACAAAGCAATATGTTCCTTTCCCCCAGGTGGATCATTTCCATTCCGTCGCCAAATTACATGGGTCTGAACTGTATACCTTGACAACCTCTCTTCCCCCACAACACTGGCGCTCACTGCGGCGCTAAAAGCACACTAGTATTTGCAAAGGGAACTTGGGGGTCGAGGAAGGATGAACACTGCATTTCTTCCAGCTCTTAATTAAAATGGGGATATAGGAAACAGAGCAAGAAAATTGGGGTCAGAGGAGGTAGCAAGGATTGCAGGTGCAAGTAGAATGCAAAAGGGGATGCGAATGTAGAGCTGGAGGGAAGAGCCTGAGGCTGCAAAATTGGCAGCGAACAACGTATTTGAAAACATGCATAGCCTAATGTCAAGTGTTTAACTGTTTGGTGAGAAATTCTATAGTACTGGCAGTACTAAGAATTGTAATACACCGAATAATTAAATTACTTTTATTTTAGAGAGGGAGGAGTATTTCATGTCAACTCATTAATTATGGGTTTCATTTTACTTCACTGTCCAGCTGTGTTTTAATTGTTCATTCTGTTAACTTCAGCTTTTCTTCCTCCATCCCTTCATCCTTCTAGCAAAATATATGAATTACTAGTTTTTTAGAGTAGTTGTAATATTGCTGGCATACATGTCCTATAGTGAATTTCCCATCAGAAGGGCATGTAATCATAGAGAAGAGGAATTACTAGCAACTAGAGAAATGGCCATTGATATTGACCTCATCCTGCTTCATATCATAACCTGGTGCTGGTACCACCAACTGAAGGAAGAGTGGGTCTTGTTGTCTAGTGTTGGCATTCCCGAGGGTTGTGTTGATGCAGAATGTGATGTCAACCTTCCATCAAAGGCTTGCACATCAACATGTGAACTATCTCCACTAAAATGTGTTTGGTGTAAGACAATGGGTTGTATCCAATTTTAGTCCTACCCAGAGGAGATTCATTGAAAATAATGAACATGAGTAACTTAGGTCCATTAATTTCAGTGGGGCTACTCTGAGTATAACTTAGTTGGCAACAACCCAATGTGACTGCGGCATTTCACACAGGCTGTCACTTGATGTTGTGGTTTTTAAAGGGTGGTTTTCCATGACTGCACCTTTTGTTATAAGATATTTATTAAGATTTTCAAAATATTACAAAAGAAAAATAGAAAAAAGAAAAATACAAAATAAAATTAGTTAAAAACAAGTCAATCTTTCCATTACTTATTTTTCATTAGCTTGTTTCCCGGACCTCCTCACGTCTCCCTTTTTTGTATTCCAGTTCAGTTTGTTGGTTCAGCAAATCCTTCCCCTCTTTGTTTATCCTAATCTTTAATCTTAAAGTATTGTAACATTAAATTTTTACCTGTTAGTAATCCATTTTTCATATTCCCTTATAATATTTCTGCTAAAAAACATTTAATTTCTATCCAACATCATTCTAACATTCATTAATTTTACAATATTTCTGTAAATAGTCTTTAAATTTCTTCCAGTCTTCTTCCACCGACTCTTCTCCCTGGTCTCGGATTCTGCCATATGACTGCACTTTTTGATTCCAAAGAATCAATTCTTTCATTTCATATCAAAACCTTTCCTTAATCAGCCCACACCACATGGCTAGAGACAGCTCTAAAATCAAGGAATTTTTGTTTATCTGTTGCACTAAGTTCTCTATTTTCAGTTGGTTCCAGTTCAAAATCAGCCCCTTGGCACCTTCATTTATTCCCTGCATTTGAGTATCATGTAGAAAGGCATCATGGTTACCTTTCTTTGCTTTTTGCCTTTTTCATTCAACATCATTGTTACACAATAACTGCTGTCACATTTCCTTAATAAAATCTGTATTAAAGAGCAAAGATTTCCATGGGGCAAGTCTAAATCTAAGTATAATTTTATGGTCATATATTGCTCTAATTCAGCTCCAACATAAAAAGACTTTCCCTTTTGAACTTGGCAGGAAACAAGCAGCTTAACCAGTGACTGCACTGAAAATATTAAAGAGGTTATGAAACTGAACGGAGTGAAATCCAAATTGGGCCAATCTTTTAATCAAGATAAGACATTCAAAGTCCAGCAGTTGCCCTCATTCCATAATTTTATTGGTGTGCCACAGATGAGAGCAGCCCTGGAACATAAGAGGCACACAAAAATTATGAGAGTACAACCAATATCTACTAATTTCTTGGATCAAAATTGCCTGCATATTACAGACAGGCTGCCCATAATACCCATCATGGGAATGTTGACAAAAACAGCAAGGCCATGAGGAACTCTTCTACCCCTCTCTGCTGTAATATCTAGGATAGCCTTTCTCAACCTTGGGTCCCTAGGTGTTGTTGGACTACAACTCCCATCATCCCTAGCTAGCAGGACCAGTGGTCAGGGATGATAGGAGTTGTAGTCCAACAAAATCTGTGGGCCCAAGGCTGAGAAAGGCTGGTCTAGGAGGAGCACCTGACATAGCATCACCACATGGATATCTCAGTGAGGATGAAGCAGAGGCAGCAACATATGCCCCATGATGGGTATGTGTGGCCTGGCTCATAAAAGTTTATAATGATGAGAAGTGTGGCACTTATTCTACACAGGGCTTCTCAAAAGACTAAAATCAGCATGCCTGAATATGTTCTTTGTGAATTCTGGTACAAACAAACCCGATCAAGTTACTAGATATAACCCATGAAACATTAAATTACTTAGGAGATCTCTAAACAATGGGAGGAATTCGGCATAGTTCTATGGCAATCATTCTGTCATCGCAAGCATTTCTGATCCCACTGAGTCCAACAATAACTATCCGTCTTGTGTGTAACTTTTCATATTTAAAATTTATGCTGCAATCTGAACCCCACTTACTTGGGAGTAAGCCCCAGTGAATTCAATTGCAATTCTTCTAGGTAAACATGGTGAAGACCACACTCAATATATTTTTTACATCATTGCATTCGTGCTTTTTAAATTTCTTTATCCCTTCCCTTCATTTCCATCCCTGCCTTTTTGTATTCCCTTCCTGCCTTCTGAATTTCCCTGTGTCTCCTTTCCTCTGTCTTTTTCTCATCCTACCCTTTTCCCCATCCCTCCTCTTCTTGCCCTCTCTCCTTCCTTCCCCCACTTTTCTCTGCTTCCTACAAGAATGATTATCGATGACCTTGACACTACTGCTGGAGACAACTTGTAATTAATTGCTTCTGACTGGGGATGAACTGTGGTGATTGCTATTGAATGACTGTGGAGATTCATCCCGAATTAATCCTGACCAGAAATGAACTATCATGATTGGTCCAGACTTCCTGAAGAAGTGAATGTATTTGTTCTAAATTGCTGCTGATTGCGGATTTCATACCATGTGGTATGAAAAGTTATTTCCTTTACCTTCTTTTTCCTTCCCCCACCCCCAGTACTACCTTCTCCTCCTTCTATCCTCCCCAAGCAGGTTCACAAAAGGGCATAATCCAAAATTAAATACACAGTTTCACAAACAGAGTTGGCTACGACTGGTCCATACCTCAGTGAATTCGGCATCAATCCTTGAAATTCTTAATTACCAAAGAATTGCTTTGCGTAGGCATTCCAGAGGTCCAATGTAATTTGCCCTATGTTCCTTTGCCCCACGTTCCTATCACTGACATCCCTCCCCTCCATTGGAAATGAACATCACAGAACAGCCAGAGTAGAAGGGGACATTGATGGGGAGGAACTTTTAATTAAGTAGGAGAAGCAACCAGAAGGAGCACAATTGAGAAGCAAGAGAGGATTGGTATTCCAGGCTCCTGCATATCAGAATTCACTCTTTGAAAGGAAAAGTGAGAGAGTGTCAGGAGCTGGAGTCAGGTTTAGGTCAGCAATAAAACAATAAAAACCCAATGTCAGTGAAGGTAATTCTTTATTCAAAGAAACAAAACAGATTAGTCCTAGTGGACTACTCTTCCCAGTAGGTCTTGCCCCAATGAAGCAGTAGTAAGGACTATAAGTTCCTGCCTTCCCATCACTCTCTAAGGCTCTTCCCCTGGTTCCTTCCCCAGCAACCTAAGGTGTCATCTCCTGCCTCTTGTTGCTCCACCCTCTCAATTTCTCAGCATGTTTGGAGAGATCAAGGGAGAGGACAGGTTGTTGCAGCAGGAGACGGAAACTACCGGTACCTTGATTCTTCAGTGGCCTGCCTCATCACTGCCTCTTGGCCTCCAGCCTCCTCTTTGGCCTCTGAGCCTGGACTGACTCTGCCCCAGCCTCTTCCTGCTCACTAAATCCAGTTCCCTCTTCAGCTTCTGACACATCCTTCTCCCAGTCTGATCCCTCTTCTCCCTCTGACCATTCATTGTCACCCCACCACCAGTCCCCTGGCTCTGAGCCTTCTTCCCTTGGGGGATCCCCAGCTGGTGCCTCCTACCCCTCCTCAGCATCCAGCCAGTCCATGAGAGATGGTTGCTACTAATGTATGTCCTGTGGATGGTTCCCTGAAAAAATTGACTTGAACAGCCTCCAACTCACAGAGAAGCCTGGTGTGGCATGGATAAGGCCCCTCGCTCCCTCTCTCCCAGTCTTTTCCTTTTAACTGAAAAGTCTTATATGGGGTGGTATCCAATGGATGTCCCTTCACTGGCAGATGGGGGAGACACATTTCAGCTGTTCCCTTTCCCTCCCAAATCTCCTCCAAAAGATTGGGAGACGCAGCACGTCAGATGTGAAAGCATTGGGGACTGCAGGGTAGAAGAGGAATTGTCCAAAACTGCCTCTTTCCCTGTTCTACTGACAGATCCCTTTCATCACAGGATGGAACCAACTGGTAGCTACACACTAAATGTGTAACAAAATGTGGGGGCAAGGGTCACCTTAAAGTGCTACAGTACAATTCACTGGTACAGCTTAGAAGAAAATAAAACAAGTGAATATCAATATACTTCATTTAATCGTATAACTAAACATTCATGCCTTCTACAACATCATTTATATCCAGTTACGTCGTCAGTTATTTCTATATGATCTAGTAGTTGGGGACAAATATTCCCATTTTCTAACCTCTTATTCTGCCTTCTCTGCATGTAATAATGGTTTTAAAGGACTTATAATTCCTTTCAATTTATTCTCTCAGATATGATTTATTACATACCTTTCTTTTTCCATTACTGAAGTACAAGGCTGTTTGCTCTGCTTAATAAATGTGCTGTTATTTTCAGTTTCTGGCTTGGTACCAATAGTTATTGAATTATCTAAGAATCAATCATTTCAGATCCATTGATACTAGGATGCCCTTTATCTCTGGGATTTTAACTGCAGGTTGTCTCCAGTACTGGGGAATGACAAGGAAAATTTCAACACCTACTTCATAGAAAATCAATCTTTTAAAAGTTAAAAAGAAACCATTTGTTATTGAGTACTTTAACCCATGCTGCAGAAAGCTCTTTGAAAGAAAGAGGCATGCAATATTGACAAAGCATCTCTTGCTGGTGATTCTAAATCCAGAAAAAACCC
Organism: Podarcis pityusensis; assembly: GCF_964106645.2. Lineage (NCBI taxonomy): Eukaryota > Metazoa > Chordata > Lepidosauria > Squamata > Lacertidae > Podarcis > Podarcis pityusensis. The sequence goes on along the minus strand of NC_138029.1, from coordinate 45,180,853 downwards.
AAATGGTAACTTTTTGATCATCATCAAAGAGCTTATTGTATTAACCAAAGGCCATAACAATTTCATTACAATGTGCCAAACTGCAAACCATAACATACAGCATACAACAATTACATAATACAAAGCATCAACTGTTTAAAGAAAGGGCATCAGAGTTCAAAAGTATCCACTGCTAACTCATATCCAGCGTAATTTCCTCCGAATCTCCAGTGCAGCTTGTTGTGATTTTGTCCATCTCTCTCTTTCTTATCGTTCTTGCAGCAAGACCATAAAGCCCCACTCTATGTGTAACAAATCTGTTAGCATCACTCCTAAGGAGTATTGGAGTTTTGAGAGCTTCGTACCTCAGGTCCTGTAGTGACCAGGTTGGAGCTGAAGGAATCTCTTACAAGTCTCAAAAGACGTTAGCATTTGGTCCTTGACTTGTAAGACCTTAAACCCTTGGTGCATGATGCAAAAGAAAGTAACTGACATCAAGTCTCCCAACTCCTGGACTCATTTTCTTCTGGCTGGGAGCTGTCTCAAAATAAAGAGAAGAGGAAGAAAAACACAGGTCTTCCATCTTCACCATATTCTCTGGGTTGCCTCTTAAAATTAATTCTCCTGTTGAACTTCAAGCAAGGGGGGGGCAGTGAGACACTCCTTTCAGCCTGGCTCCAGGCAAAGCAGCAGCTGTCTCCCTTTAAAACTGATTAACGATTTTTGGCTCCGTGGAGAATAAAACAACACTAAAATGGTCCTTGCCCCCAATAAATTTGGTAGCTGCTGAGCCAGCAACAGTATTAAATATCAAGGGTCTAGACACTAAAAAAAAAGAAAAGAAAAACAAACAAACCTCAATTAAAACCATTAAAACAGACAGCGGAGTTCAGCCAACCTTTCTCGCCGCCATCTTAACTGGAAGTCACTTTTTACTCTTCTTCCTCCACTATTACTTGTTTTATCTATGCAAGTTTTTTATCAGAGTATTTGACAGAGTATTGTGAGGGATGATGGGAGTTGTAGTCCAAAACATTTGGAAGGTACGGTATTGGCTTCCCCAGGACTAAAGAGAATGGATGATTTCCTTACTGAACTTGTTCATTGAATCAGTTACCATGCTACGGAAAGCCACCACAAGGTCCTTCCCTCCTACACAAAATATTGCTAACAAATTAAGACAGGTGTTCCAGTTGTTGATTACTGCCCTGCTTACCACCTCATAGAACAGAAAATAGTGCAGTTTTTCATTCATGTTACGTGTGTGTGTGTGTGTGTGCGCGCGCGCGCGCGCATAAAGGGGTCAAGACAGGTAATCGTCAATAAAAATAAAACAGCTTCAGTTCAGAATAAATGGGAAGCCTTACTGAGATCAAGTTGTGGCAAGATTAGATGCCTTTCTAGGCCGAAGGAGAAAAGGCCAAGTGTTTGATTTTCTCAAGCAAATCTGTTGATGCTGCATTGAAAAGCTTCAATTCATTGCCTGTCACTTCAACTTTTTATAGTGCTTCCAAGACAAATAAATGGATCAACTGGACCTTGAGAAATTTAAAAAGGTAAATAGACCATTTTAGAATGTGTTCATATAAATCACCAATTAAACTGAATCACCTGAAACTTGCTGCATCTGTCAAGATTAAAAATGGGTTGGCAAGGGAAAGAAGAAACTCACTCATTCGTGAGAAGGGCATTATCTGTGATACAATTCAGAGGTACATACATAGCAATATGTGGCTTTCTTGTAGATGGCTTCCCCACCCCGCCCCGCCCCGCCCCCCTCTGCAGAGGCCCTGCTTCAGTGAATATTGATGTGATCAACATGTTTCGTGAAGTGGGGAAAGTACATGGGGTGGGGCAGTGGAGATAGTAGGGTAATTTTTTAAAAAATTATTTATCAAATTTGACTCCTGCCCTTTCTCCTGAAGGAACCCAGGCTGGTTACAGGTTACTACTTTTGTCTTGAACTACAGTTCCTTTTCCTTATTAATTCAACTTAATAAAATAGAAAAATGGAAATACAGAAGGTGAAGGATTTGTACATCTGCTTTTTAAGGAAAGAGAACCGGAAGGCTACATCCGATTGAGGGAAAGAACCACCAAGCAGCAGACTCTTTTCACCGTAACAAGTAACCATTTTAGTTCAGCATCGCTGCTTCTGACAAATAGCCTTTTATTTGTGTGTGGGCAGTTCTGGCTTTTATTTCCCCCAAATGTGTGCATGTAAAAAACAAACAAACCACTTATTGGTTTACAGTGGTACCTCAGGTTAAGTACCGGTACTTAATTTGTTCCGGAGGTCCGTACTTAACCTGAAACTGTTCTTAACCTGAAGCACCACTTTAGCTAATGGGGCCTCCCGCTGCCGTCGCGCCGCTTGAGCACGATTTCTTTTTTCATCCTGAAGCAAAGTTCTTAACCTGAGGTACTATTTCTGAGTTAGCAGAGTCTGTAACCTGAAGCGTATGTAACCCGAGGTACCACTGTATTTAAAATACGACCAAAGTACTAGCTTGTTAGGTAGGTTTGTGGCAGGGCTGTAGTCTTTGAGAGGGGGGAATAACATACCCTCCATGTACCAGGTAATGTTCTTGTTTGACTTCTAATGGCTCTTTTTACCTTGTACACTTTCTAAAATTAGCTTTGCTAATGAAAAGTGTTGCCCTTTATTTCTGCTCTCCACCTCACAAGAGACTCGTTTGTTCCAGGCTGTGCTGGAGACGGTTATAAAAACAGCTAGATTTTATACCTGTCCAGATGTTGTTGGACTACATCTCCCATCATCCCTGACCATGCTGGCTGCGACATGGCCAACAACATACTGAGGGCCTCAGATTCCTCATCTGTGTTGCAGAACATTGAGGGGGAAGAGATAATCCCTGCTGACACTGTTGTACATCCCACATAAATCTTAGCCCTTAAGTATTTTTCCCACACCGTTCCTCAAGTGTCTCAGAGAAACAGATGACACCACAGGACTTTCACAACTCCAGACCAGAAACTGAGTCTATTCCACAGCTAGAGAGCAGATTTGTTTTTGGTTTGTTTTTTTTGAAACAGCAGGCCTATTCCAATCCATTTTTTCCGGAACCTAAGGCCTGCTTCATGCAGGATGGTTTTCCTACCCAGGTGTGCACAGGTATAGGGGTTAAAAACCACTATTGCCATTTATAAGGACCACATGCATATATGCATGTGCTGAGAAGCCACTGTCAGTTGTGGCTTTCCAATACACGATGAACCTATATCAAAATAAATAACTGACTTTTCTCTGTCCTTGGAGTGGGAGGGGGTGGATCTTGTGTGTAGTAACTCCTACTGTTAACAACATGCTACAAAATATCTACATTTTGTAAGATAGTTCTATCCCAGGGCGGAAAAGCATTGAATGATGTGATTCATTTTCAACTTGCTTAATAGACTCCTTGCCATGTGCGCCTCAGTATTCTCATCCTCCTCTATTATTCTCTCTCCCCCCCCCCACCTTAAATTAATATTAAGGAACTGGACAGGCAGCCCTGAATACTAAAATGCTCTAATTATCTACTGACAGCAGAAAGGGAGAGAGAGATAGAGACAGAGAAAGAAACCACTGCTTCTCTTCCATTTCCCTTCAGGAAAGAACCCCTCGGCAAGTCCATCTTTCTCCGTATCTGTCCAGTGCGGCAGTAACATCACTGCCAGAATTAAAATGGTTGCCTTTGTATGTTTTGTTTTGTTTCCTTGGGGTCAGTATCTAATCACTACAGCTTCTGCTGCAAGCTCTCCAGCCACCAAATGATAATGAATTCCTGCTAATCCATCTCATGAGGGCTGAGCTGGCACCAGCACCCTAGAGGCAAGTGGTCCTGCATCTTATTACTGAGCTGAAAAGCCCCCCTATGTCTCTGGATAGATTGCTGCCGGTGACTTGCTTTTGCTTTTGCAATCTACCACAGTATTCCTCCATTCCTTTCTGTTAAAGTGAAGCCCCGGCAACAGGGGCTGCTACAACAACAACAAAATGTGTGTGTGTGTCTCTGTATGGGGAGGGAAGGAGGAAATCCCATGACTGCTTCTTGCTTTTACAGCTTTGGTATTTGTTCTGTTATACCTGAATATCAGCAGTTCAAAAAGAGAGATGGAGGTTATGAATTTTAATTACCTCAGAATCCTATGCTTGGCTGCCTAGGTCATTTTACATTTAGGTGCAAGTAAGTGAGGGTCTGCAGGGTTTATCTTCAGCCTCTCACACGACTGTCTCTGGTTAGGGCTTGAGGCATTCCAGAATAGAAATGTTCTTTCAGACTTGCAGCCGGGGCAATTGGCTCTTTCCCCATTTTCCACCCTCCTCCCCTCAAAACATAATGTGCAGTTTGAGCTAAAAAGCTAGACTGAGGGCTGGATTTTCTAGGATCCTATAAGCAGTTAGGGCAGGCTTCCTCAAACTCGGCCCTCCAGATTTTTTTGGCCTGCAACTCCCATGATCCCTAGCTAGCAGCACTAGTGGTCATGGATGATGGGAATTGTGGTCTCAAAACATCTGGAGGGCCGAGTCTGAGGAAGCCTGAGTTAAGGGGTTCCATCAGACCAATTTCCTCCCAACTATTTTGACATTCCATGGTTCAACTGTGCTCACATTTGCTAGACTGGCACAGTGTGCCGAAACCCCACTTCCATTTGTCATAGTCCAGCCTCTGACCATCAGTAACCAAGTGGATTACATTGCAAAGCTAATTGCAAGCCACTCTCTCCCACCAGCCTCAGTCTTCCCTGGCTGCAATATGGGGATAATTAACTGTATTGACATTGGAGGGGGGAAATCACATGAAATAATACCAGAGTTAGAAAATGCTGGGTTAACAGAGCATGTTGATGGTAATAAAATATTGGATTTCTCCATTGTTTTCTATGGGCATTTCATTTTCAAATAGGAAAAAACTATAGAAAAGTCCAAGAACATCATTCTGGAATGCTTCAGCTCTCAGTTCCACACCCGGGAAGACTAAAAATTACAGTCCTTGTGAATCCAGAATCTCCCTCTAAAGATAATAAAATGAGTTACTTGGGGGGGGGTCCCCTTGTGTATTCCATAGGTCCTGAAAAGCTTCAGAAATTCAGACAGTCAGGAGGATGGGGGCATATTTTTATTTGTATAAGTGCATTGTTCTGTGCACCTAGGGAATCCTAAGCATGTCCAGATCTTAGGTCGGTGTCCAAGAACGCCTGGCATGCTTCCACATGGATGTAGACACTCGACTACCTGAGTTTGCTATTAAAGAGAATCACTATAATATTTTTGTACGTTTCTTTTGAGAAGCAGGGCCAGAGGATTCAAAACTATAAATCAGTGACTCTTGGCACTATTGTGATTTCACCCCCATTTATATTAAATCACATTAAGGTCTCAGGAAAGCTTGCTGCCTCTGGCTCAGTCTACAATACTTGGTGCTTTGGGACCTCAGCTAGAAAGATCCTTAGAATGTCCACTATCTAGAATTTAAAACAAGACTGATGACAATCCAAGCAAATGAGCACATCTAGTGGCTATCACAACTGTATCCCCAGAAAGCAGCCCATCTTAACCTAAAAGACATAAAGCCAGAGAGTGGCAGCTTCTTAGTATATATTTTTGTCAAAGCATTTACTTCACAGTAAGGGCATTTACCTCTGAGTGGGCATGTTTAGGAGCCTATCCTACTAAGAATCTCTCTGTCCCTGCCCCCCAACAGTGCTGGGCCTCTCTTTAAGCCCCTGCAGGGACGAGGCACATCTGCCAGAGCCAATACCTCTGCTGTTTCTCATCTTATACAGTGGTACCTCAGGTTAAAAACTTAATTCGTTCTGAAGGTCCGTTCTTAACCTGAAACTGTTCTTAACCTGAGGTACCACTTTAGCTAATGGGGTCTCCCGCTACCGCAGCACAATTTCTATTCTCATCCTGAAGCAAAGTTCTTAACCTGAGGTATTATTTCTGGGTTAGCAGAGTCTATAACCTGAAGCATCTGTAACCTGAAGCGTCTGTAACCCGAGGTACCACTGTATTGGGATTGTAAGGACTTTGCGCTGTCCAAACCGCTCCTGAGGTTGGGACTTACTTTTGAGTAAACATACACAGACGAAGGCTGCAATCATAATCCCACTTATCTGGGAGTGAACCCCATTATTTCAATGGGACTTTTCTCTGAGTAGACAAATTTAGGATTGTGCTGCACACGTCATATCCATTAATTAGACAATACAGTGGTGCCCCGCAAGACGAATGCCTCGCAAGACGGAAAACTCGCTAGACGAAAGGGTTTTCCGTTTTTGAGCTGCTTCGCAAGACGAATTTCCCTATGGGCTTGCTTCACAAGACGAAAACGTCTTGCAAGTTTGTTTCCTTTTTCTTAACACCGTTAATACAGTTGCGACTTGACTTCAAGGAGCAACTCATAGAACGCAGTGTACATAGTAGCCTTTTTTGAGGTTTTTAAAGACTTTGGTGATTTTTGAAGCTTTTCCAAAACTTCTTTTGCAGCCAAGTTAAGCTTTTAAAACTTTTTGGGGGGGTTTTGGATTTTGGGTTGGGGTGTTTGGAATTCAAGGACTTGGTGTTGGGGAGAGGTTTGCAAGAATCTGGAAGCTTGTGTGTCTTTTTTCTGCATTTTTTATGATTTTTTGTGACCATTGGGCCACTCTGCTGTTTTTTTAAAAAAAATCTGGATTTGAATTTCTGTGTGCTGGGTGGCTGGGGGAACAGTTGGGGAAGGGTTTGCAAGAATCTGGAAGCTTGTGTGGTTTTTTTCTGCATTTTTATGATTTTCTGTGACCATTGGGCCACTCTGCTGTTTTTTAAAAAAATTCTGGATTTGAATTTCTGTGTGCTGGGTGACTGGGGGAACAGTTGGGGAGGGGTTTGCAACAGTTGGGGAGGGGCTGGGGGAACAGTTGGGGAGGGGTTTACAACAGTTGGGGAGGTTGTTGTACCAAATTTGGCTTTGTTTGGACTTTTTTTGACCATAGGAACGCATTAATTGATTTTCAATGCATTCCTATGGGAATTCGTGATTCGCAAGACGAAAAATTCGCTAGACGAAAAAACTCGCGGAACGAATTAATTTCGTCTTGCGAGGCACCACTGTAGTTATTCATCATGATCAGGGGCAGACCTACATTTTGGGGGCCCTGAAGCTGGAACTGTCAAGGGGAGGAGAGGCTTTGCAACCAGCAATGAGGTCTGGATAATTACTGTTATCTTCTTCAACATTGGGGTTGTTCCATGACTGATCACCACACCTTTACAATGTCCCAAAGTTTGACATCCAGTAGCACAGATGTTGGAAAGACCCCAAAATTTTCAGCAATTTTAAAGTCACTCAGCTATACAAAGATCTCAGTGCCAAAATCTTCAACTACATATAATTCTGCTCCAAAATGCATGTCCTCTTACTTCACTCTGGGTTGGTTGGTTGGTTGGTTGGTTGGTTGGTTGCTTGCTTGCTTGCTTGCTTCACAACTACTAAGCTCTGCAAGAGCCTTATTTTAAAAGCAGGTGCCTGCAATGTGGGTTTGTATCCAGGATATACAGTTTATGATTTTGAAGCACTGGCCTATATGATCTATTCTGAAAAGGCTGCTATCCAGCTTTCTGCCTATCCATCATTACTTGTCTTTACTTAAAGTAGATCCTGGTGATAAACTGCAGGCTGTTTTCTGTTACATGTCTGCCCTCTAAAGGATTAAAATGTCACTGCCTTCCACGGCAGTCAAAAAACTGTATTACGGAAAACATATGGTTACATATAACTTAGGAAATGCTTCAAAGCTGGTATCATATAATGAAATCATTAACAAGATGCAACAACAACCATCCTCATCTTTTTAAAAATATTTGCAACTCAGAACTATTGTTTATCCCTTAATTATCAAATACGGTTCTTTAAGAGGACTTACCAAATTTGAACTGTCGATGTTGAAGGAATACCCAACACACGTGTTAAGCAAAATTCATAACATTATTGTGAATCGAGAGAGTTTGCCCAATTTCTATCAGTCCAAATGGGAAAAAGAACAAGGTCAGAAAGTATCAATAAATATACATAGATGGACATGGCTGAATGTACCACAGAATATGTCTAGTGTAAACCTTGATTTTTAAATGGTATCTAATGCCAAAACTTATTAATCGTACTATACACAAAATGGCAAATACTTTTGTTGGAGATGTGAAATGTCTAATGCCAATCTCTTACATATATTTTAGAACTGTCCTAAAATAAGAAATCTTTTTTAAAAAATTAAAAACATCACAGATTATACTTTGATAACATATTCATTGATCCTTTTATTTGGTTGTAACAGATGCAGTGCCAACAGGAGATAAAGTGATAGTACTTAATAACTGAAGTCCATATAACCATCCCTTATAACTGGAATAAAAGTTGTCCTCCAACCATGGAAGACTCCCAAATTAATGTTTGGGACATGGTCTGTATGGGTAAGACAAATCTATGAATCTTTTGCTGAAAAGTGGGTACTGGTGCAATAAGACATGAGAAAACTCAGGTGCAAGTGCTCTGTTAGGAAGATTTACAATTTTTATTTTTGAACTATGGCTGGTGAAATATTAGGAATTCTTCCCTCTTCAACTAGATGTATCAAAATTTTCAAGTTTCTTTTTCTTCTTCTTTCCTTAAAATGGTTGGCATAACACTAAATAAATGCTTTGAAATAAATAAATAATCTTTTCTGAGCCCTTCAACAAGCTTCGCCTTCACCAAGGATGAAAAGGACTGCAGGGTTGGGGAGGAGGAAGATTATTGATTTACCGTATTTTTTGCTCTAGAAGACTCACTTTTTCCCTCCTAAAAAGTAAGGGGAAATGTGTGTGCGTCTTATGGAGCGAATGCAGGCTGCTCAGCTATCACAGAAGCCAGAACAGCAAGAGGGATTGCTGCTTTCACTGCACAGTGATCCCTCTTGCTGTTCTGGCTTCTGAGATTCAGAATTTTTTTTTTCTTGTTTTCCTCCTCCAAAAACTAGGTGCTTCTTAAGGTCTGGTGCGTCCTATAGAGCGAAAAATATGGTAATCAAGCAAGCACAACCTGAGCACCAGAGCACTTCTCCTGGCATTTAGACGTGTTACTTTAACTATGGAGGTAGAGCATAGCCATCATGACTAATAGCCATTGCTGGCCCTCTCCTCCATTAATTTGTCTAATCCTCTTTAGAAGCCATCTTCCAAAGTTGGTTGGCCATCATTGCCTCCTGTGGGAGCAAATTCCATCCTTTATCCATGCACTGCATGAAGAAGGGCTTTCTCCTACCTGTCCTGAATCTTCCAACATTCAGCTTCATTGGAAGACCATGAGTTCCAGTGTTAGGAGAGTGTGACAAATGTCTAGCGAAGAGAAGCGCTTGCGTTGTTTGACTTTATAGTTTAAGAAACTTGATTCGAGGGTTACTACTGTACAAGCTGAACCCTAACACAGCTTCAGTGATATTCGAAACAGCTTTACTAATCACCCTTAAAATATACGGGGGCCAAGACATTTCTTATTTCACTTGCGTTACAAACTGAAAATGCAGAATTCTATTGCCACTTGCATTGTTTTCACAAAGAGCTCAGGGAACAGACTAGGACAAAGTTTGGAACTTTTCAATCAAGTGATCGACAAATAACTTCAGGAGGACTATGAATGCATTTTTGAGAAAATAATAGTTTTGCTGCTGAGCAATGACCCAGAATATGCTCTCACCGCACAACGACTAAGCAAAGAGAAGGCATTTGGTATTCATGCAACAGAAGGTAAAATCTCCATCTGCGGCAACTTATGAAAACTTCATTCTCTAAAATACGTTTCAGCATTCAAGGACACCCTTTGTCCTTGGCACTCTAGCTCTTTAGTGTCTTATACAAATAGGCTTCCTAAAATGGATCCAAAAATACCATAAGCACACTCCTTGTACCTGTCCTTGGGAATAGCTTTCTCCCCACCCAGACCCCCCGTTGATCTGAAACTAAGGGTACACAGCAACACCTAAGTTTATTTGCAATACTCCACCTAATTTACTTTTTTAAAAAATTAATTTTTATTGAAGTTTTTATCTCTACAAAATAACAGAAAGAAAGAAAGGTTTACACATATGTACATGTTAGTTCCATGTTGGTTCCATGCATATTCTCCAGATGCACGTGCCTTGTGAAAGTGCAGGCAGTTCCCTCTCCTGCCCATGTAATCTTTTTCCATCTGCCACCCCTCACCCTCCTCAAAGTGGTGCACAGCTACTTCTAGAGATCTCCACTATCCTTCCCCTTCCTCTTTATGTTGGAAGGGCTGTGGAAATCTTGGTTTATTTATTCATGTTTGGTGGGAATGCCCCCATGTTTTTAAAAAAATGGAATTCAGAATTATCCATTATATCTGCCATTACAGGCCAATCCCTTTCTCCAAATCCTGTCTTAGTCTTACTTTCTTTGGACACAGACTTACGGTAGGTTCCACCCTGCAACACAGAGAACTAGTAAGCTTTTTACTGACCACAGCACAATTAGCAATAGCTCAGCAGTGGAAGAACCAGACTGAAATACCCCTGAGCACATGGGAAAATAGTATCTGGGATACAGCAATGTCCGAGCATCTTACCAGATACAGGAGGGCCATTAAAGGCATAATAAATAAAGACACCTTTCAAGAAATGTGGACCTTTTTCTTTCACTATGTTAATGACCAAAATCAAGACCTCCTTATACCAACCACTCAATATTCTCAGTGGAGAGGTTACATTATGTTTGAATGTTGAATGTGCAAGTGTATGTCTAGAGACAGTGGATAAAACAAACACCATTAGATGTACTGCTGGATAAGTGTTTGGTGGTTCTTGTATTTGTATTTGTTTAAAAACAGATTAAAAATTGTAAAAAAAAAAGAGAGAGAGAGAAAAGGAAGTACTAGGTTTTTAAAAACAGAAAGCAAGTTGGAAAGAGAAAACCTTAAAAGACATTCTTTGACAAACTATTGAAGATACACTTACACACTAATTATCACTGTGTGCATGGGTACATAGCAAGAGTTGTAGATGCAATATTTTTTGCTGCTCAATGAGCACTGCTTCCGTTCATGTTCACACCTCCGTGGTACTTGGTTCCACATAGTACATCTTCCAGTTAGCTTTTGGGATTTGCAAATGAATAAGAGGCCTCTCACGGCATTCTCTAGAGTTTTATGAGTGGCTTGTCAGTTGGCATGAGCAGAAAAAAGGGGGTGAATTAAGAAGCCTTGTTGTCTCCAGTCTAACTGCGCATCTAGAGTCGGATAGATGCTTGTTGATGTCTCTTCCACCTCTGAGCACATTCCTCTTCTCCTCTGTCCTTTCAATAGTTTCTTTACCAAAAGATTGTTCTGCTTCATTTGCTAACATGAAGAAAACCAATACAATACCACCTCGCTTTTACAGGAGTCTGGTGGCAGCACAGCTCACTCAACAGGGTGTGAAATTATAATCTACTTTCCTAAAGACATTTCCCTACCTGCCACACCATCCTATTTTCCACCAATTATTTAGAATTCACAGCTTTGAGGTGTTATTGTACTGGAAATAAGAATCCCAGAGGGACAGCTGCCTTCATAAGCAAATCATCATATACAATGGAATGGTTTTACATATCAATATATTAAAAGGAAAGCATTGCAGAGCAGGTAAGTCAAGGGTCTGAAGGCTGTTCATTCATCCTCAAGTTTTCTTTGATAATACATTGTATGGTAAGTTAACGTAATGGCCCCAAAGCTAAGTTAATGATGTGTTAAATTTTAAGCACTTCTTTTGTCATTTTACATCTTAACACTTAACAAAGTTATCATTATGAACTTGATTTCCAGATTTCCAAAGAAACTAACCCCACACTTCTAGTGAACACAGCATATGAGATGTTTTAATTGAAATTAATTTTAACTAATCAGCATTAAAATGGCTCTTTTATAACATCATTTGAAGTTCAGACACTATTCAATGAATTCAGATTTGGAGTCATCAGTTAGCAAATTACAGTGACCTTGAAATGGCGTCATGACAGTCAGTACAGAATAAGTTCTCGTTACAAAGGTATGCATTTTTTGTATAGGGCAATGCAGTTGGGAATTTTTTGTAACATATCGGGACTGAAAGCCCAGGCTCAAGCCCATAATCTATTACAATACCTGATACCTTCAAGTTCATAGCAAACCAGCATAATGTTGCAGAGCAAATCTCCTATTTCCTAGCCATACTTTATTTCACTTCTGTACTATACTGTATGTATCCACATATCATTAACCCAAGCACTGAGACAAGTTAGGATACTTTAAAAAGCCTTTGCACCTGCAGTTAAAAACCTGTGGGTGAAAAGCACTCCATTAATATTGAGCATTATTACCATATTTTGCGCTATTAAGGTGACAGATTCTGGCTGCAATCCTACGCATGCCCACTTAACAAGGAGAAAGCCACTCCCCCATAAACAGATGGAACTTGCTTCTTAGTAAACATGTTTAGGCTGTTAGTATGCCTCATAACATGCTCTCAAAAAGTACTTTGTCATCATGTTATAAACTGTCACAGCAATAATTACCTGTTTCGCTCTGTTCTAGAAGCTAGAGATGAAACCTATAGAAAACTGTGGTTTAACTACCTTGGATAAGAAGTTTCAGGTATCTTCGCAAGATATCAGAATGTACTTTGGGGAAATGCACGAGGGTTTTTAAGGAAAAAAGGAGTTCACTCTAACTAGCACATTATTGCCACCTGGCTGCACAGCTTAAAAGTTTATTACCTAGATCACGTTAAGTACATTCAATTATGGTGCACATTTCTGAATAACAGAAGTGATAAAAGAGTGTGTGACCTTGACTATTTGATAAGCTTTGCAGAAGATTTGGATGTGTGCATGAGCCCTCAACCCAGGTGCAATGGGGATGCCCTCCAACTGTATGATTATATGGGTCAAGCAATCAGATTGAGGTTTCTTCAAAGGGGATTATACCCTAATAGAACCCCCATTATACCAGTATTTACATAAAGATTCTCCTCCATTGTCAGCTATATCATTTGTGCCAGATTCAGCCAACCACCTGTTGGCATTTCATGTTCATTTATTTGATTTCTTACCCACTTATATTCCCTTATATTCACTAGAGTTCTGGAAACTAGCTGTCCCATTCTGTACCCCATACATGCCATTATTACTCCCGTCCCAAAGAAACTAATCCCACACTAGCTGCAACCTATAGCTATAAACCGTATTACAGAAAACAATGTTAAAAAGTATAGCCTCTCCTTTCATGTAACTCCCTTTATCTGCTGCAGGCAGGAGACAGAACTCCTGCAGCTAGAAGTAGATTTCCATTCTCATTGACTCCATCATTTGTATTCTCCCACAGGAGTCACAAATTAAGAATGCTCAGTACAAACATATTCATGAACAGCTGCTTTAGTATATACCTGTATGGGCTGTTCAGGTAGGTAACACTTTAACAGAACAGGGGAATCTAGGTCATGTTTGTACTACTAGTCAAGGTTGATAACCTGCAGTTACTATTACAAGCAGGTTAGATGAATGTATTTGAAACCATCTTTGCTGTGATTCCTAGAAGACCTGCTCCCTGCTTTGCAGGCCCAGGCCCTGACTCCCACTACAAAAGCTGCTAGTGTTGAAAGGAACAGAGACTATTTTACCTGCAGGACCAGCTGCTTAGACTACTGATGTGGGTGTTTAGTTTCTGTTGGGGTCAAGAATGAACTTTGGAGGTGATTAATTTTTGCTGTTATTGGTATTGTTTCTGTATCTTTATTGTTAGATTTTGCTATGATCATTTTCTGAATTATTTGAGGATAGTTTAATTTTTTGGTATATTTACTGAGATGTTTTCATTTATTGTTTATGACCACTTAAATTTTGTTATCTTTTTGTAATTATCTACATCTGCACAGACAGCATGGTTTAACTATGGAAAGGGGGCATACAAATGAACAATGATGACATTAACTTCTCCCATTTCCACAATACATATTTTTGATCACCATCAGAAACAGGCAGAACTGGGATGCTTGTTTTACTCCGATGCTATCTCTCTAAATGAAACAAGCGACCTCAAGTTTTCAGTACAGACAAGGAAAATAGCCCCTGTACAACCCAACTCAGCTAAGATTAACTTCATCCCATTAACATTAAAAACACACAGTCCTTTGAAATATGTGGTACATCAAGATAGCCACACGATGGTACTGTGTAGCTGTCAGAGAAGCTACTGAAACCATTTGTAAAACAGATTGCAGCTTGCTGTAAAAAATAATAACAGTGACCTGAATTGCGAATTCTGGGAGTGCTTGCTCCAATTCTGCCTTCTGCAAATACTTCATTTGACATCTTGGCCAGCCACATATTCACAAAGGAATACTAAACCTGAGGAATGCTAAACCAGTGACAGGAAACCTGGGGCCCTCCAGACATCGGGCTCCGATTGCCATCAGCTCAGCCTACAATCAGAAATGCTAGCTTTGGTCTAGCAATATCTAGAGGGCCATAGATTCCCCAACATAAGCAGTCACCATTTTCCTGTCAAGACTGAGAGATTCCCTTTTTCCCAGGGCACTTGCAACAAAACTTCCCGCCCATATCCTGAGGGGAAGTTACCATAATTGCTAGCTCCTTTATAGTTTAGCCACCCATTTTGCAGTGAAGCTGATCCAACAATTGCTCTGGGTGCAAGTGTCATCCCAGCCTATTCCTTTGCACTCTAGATTGAGGAGTTGGGTTTGTGAGGAAATTCCTTCACATCGACTATATGCTACAGAAAATGTTTGACCAAAGGAGAGAGCAGTGTAGAAGGCCCTATGTGAAATGGGGGGAGGGAGGAATAATTGTCATTAGCTCTGCTTGGCTAGTTCCAAGACTTAAAGAGGTCTCCTGTGATAGCACTTCCATGCAAATAAATGAGCCAATGCTTTAAAAAGCTTTCTTTAGGCAGAATCTTCCTGCACCCCATCCTAGGGTGGGAGAGGGGAAGGACAACAAAGCAGAAGAGAAATAAGCCTGGTGCAGAAACCTACCCACACTTACTAGGAAGACCTATGGATTAAAATAACTTACTTACAAGTAGACCCAGGATTGTAACTTGATACCCTGATACAGCCTTTTTCAACCTTGGATCCCAAGATGATGTTGGACTACAACTCCTCTCATCTCTAGCTAGCAGGACCAGTAGTCAGGGAGGGTGAGAACTATAGGCCAACAACATTTGAGGAACAAAGGTTGAGAAAGGCTGCCCTAAAGTTTTCAGCCCGTTAACCAGACTTGATTCAAGTGCACCAAGTCCTTTCCTGAAACTAGCTTTCACTTAATATGCTACAAAGGTTCTTCAACTGTCGTTCCTTATTTTAAAAAAAGAGAAAGCCTCTTCATCATTTCAATGGGTTGTTGAAGGAAGGTCATATTGCTATCCTTGAAAACTTTCCTGGCTGAAATCTCCAGATGACAAGTGGTTAATTATTTAAACAGATATTTCCCAGGAGATGCTGGTTATGCTGTTCTATCCCCCTGCCTGAATGGAGATAAGTATGGTGTTGGAAGGCTTTTGTAAAATCAAGGTAGGCAGATCCAAAATTGCTTTTGCTTCCCATAGCACCTGAGCACCTGTCAAATCACAGAAGTGGCGTATACATGATTCGGTCATTCTACAGTAGCCAACATCGATGCTCCTTTAGAACGAAGTCTAGGCCAGACCGCTGATCAGAATTGCAAGTCCCGCCTCATTGGCAGCCTCCTTCCAGTCCGGGTACAGCACCATGTCTGAACTTCAGAGTTGTCCATTTCACTGAACTGGACTACCAAACTCAGATTCACAGATCCACATTCAGGTGGGCAAAAGGCATGAAGCAGACATAGCAACAAGCCACCAGATGACTGAAACTGCAAGACCAACCATGTTGAGGAGCCTCCCTCACAACCCTATTTGTCATTTTCTCCTTTTGTCAAGAAAAGCAGTCTGGAGTCCTAATCTTAACTGCATTGACTAGCTTTGCCCAACCTTCTGGTTTCTGGCAAGTTTTACTTCGTTTTGTTAAGTCAGTTCATTCAAAGTCATCTTGCGATTTTAATCCAAGTCCTTTATTATGAAAATTAATACAGCTTGCTCAAAATTCAGCTTAAAAAGAGATAAGCCTGTTTACATATTATAAGGGAGGGGGAAGATCAATTATTATTTCATCCAAAGTAGCCAGGAAGTCTTGAGTGGACTGCAGGGTATCTGAAAGATTTAAAAAGCCAGTTAACATCAAGTCAGAAACATTCAAATTTTAATATTTTCATTTCTAATGTTCATGGTTACATTTCTAATCTCAATTTTTTTCAGTGCCCCTTTTACCCTAGTCACCCAAATGTTAGGCAGTTGTTGCTTTTCAATTCTTTCTGTGTTTGCTCTGTTCCAGCCAAGTATTGCCCCTTACAATGTAGCATTACAGCCACTCACTTTGCTGGATGCAAATCACTTTTTTAAAAAAAACTTACCATAGCCCCATGAAATGGAAGGCTCTTTTGCAGGTACAGAGATTGTGCTTGCAAATCTGTCAGAGGCATTTTCAAATACCATCAGAGGAACTCCAGTCAGGGGCATGTGGCTCAGCCTGTGCTCTTCGGGAACTTCAAAACTCTCAAAGTCTGTTCAGAAAGAACAGTGGTTAGCACTGCCCCTGAGCATCACTCTCCATTACTTGTTAGAGGAGTGGGGCAGTGACATAATTCACTCAGCTAGCAGGGTTTACACCGCTATTGAGTAGCACACAAAGAGCATAAATAAAATGCATAAGACTGATTTTTTATTCAGATTCCCTCAACTTATTTATCTGTTATGCCCGGCAACTTCTAGTACAGTAATCCTGCAACTTACGTGTATTTAATGTGTGACCATTCAGTTTAACATGCTTGGCTGCTGATGTTGATGATAATGATAATAAAAATAATAATGATGATAGGACGGGCATCTGGGGGGAATCTTTGGCAATCCCACCTACCAATGAACCCAATACATTTTGACTTTACACAATTTTGCCTTTAGGTGCGATCCCCAGAACATAACCCCAGCATGCGTTGCAGCTTACGGTATAGAAGGTCAGTTAACAAGACATACAGCAACCTATGACACTCCAGCAGAACCACCTCCTGCTTCATATCTCTGCATTGATTATCAACCAACCAATCAATCAATCAATCACCCCCTCTATCCCAAGGAAACCAAAATAATCCTTGGCAGGCATTACCTAAAGGATCATAGGAAAAGAGGTTCTCCTTTTCTGGATAGTCTTCAGGAACCATGCTGCTGCTTTCAACTCTGTTTGCAGTTTCAGTAGCCTTAAATAAGGATAAAAAGTGAGAAAAAGTGGTTACAACAAAGTCTTACAACAGCCAGACTAGAGATTTCTCCCGTTAATATGCTGAATCTATGCTTTCCACTGGTGGACCATGGACCACAGCTTGGGAATTCCCAAAATCATGTTTATTATAACATCATGACTTCTTGTTCCCAACTCCTTAATCAAGGAAGAATTAAAAAACAGGCTGCCTCCCCACTTCTTCCCTTTCCCAGGGCCTTCCCTTATTTTCACTTAGAAATCCCCTTTCAGGTGCCACCCTGGTTTTTGTTGTTCTTGTTGTGACCAGCAGATTTTCCAGTGTTCTTAGCTTTAATCATCCTTGTGAATGCATTCTTCCTTCATGAGCTAGAGAGAAAGCTGGTCTCTATGTACACACAATTCTCTTTTTCCTGCTATGTGCCAGTCATCCTCCTATTTCATACCCACCAATGTACTACTTTTCTGGAAGAAAAGTTTTACACAAGATGAAAGCTTCAGTTACTCAAGAGGCTAGTTTAAGGTGAGCTGATCATTATCACTTGCTGAAATTTTGACAGATTGGCACACATCTATGATCTTTTTGTCATTTTGCTTATATCTGGGACAGTTCTCCAGCCTAGGAATAATTCTGTTTTGGGAATCTAATGCAGTCCCTATGGAGTATTAGCTCTACTAACCTTTTTCGTAGAAGACTTTTTTCCTTTTGGGAAGTTACTCTTTGTTGTTGTTGAAGGCCTATTCAAATTTCCTAGAACCTTCCTGACAGACTGGGATGCTGCTGGATTTACGTTAGCTGTCCTTCCAACAAGTGGAGTCTTGGGGCAGGACCTTTCAGCAAAACTCTTTGCTATGGAAGAAAATCAAGTCAGCCAACATGCTTAAGACCCAAAGTACCAAAACTTCTTCATTCAAGGGCACCACAGGCAAAACAAGTCAGAACAGACGTTTATCATGTCATATGAACCCAAGTTTGTTGTTTGTCTCTCTCCAAACAAACCAAGGTTTGTTCTTAACTTATACCTCTTGGTTCATTTGGAGATAAACAAGTGCAGGTTCAGGTGACATGACAAACCACGCCCTGGTTTGTTTCATCCAAAATGCAGCAGGAATGCCCCAGGAGATTCTGAGTGTGCTGCTTGTTCATGTTAAACCATGGTTAATGTGACAGGCAAGACAAACAAATCAAGCCAGTGCAGCTAAGAATACTCTATGAGGCAGAATAAAGGAGAAGCCACTTAGTTCTCATTTTTCCTTCCTCCCGGCATCCTGTTCTTCCACAAAGACTTCATCATCCAGTACCTCTAAGCTGAGCTGACCTGTTATCATTGCTGCCTCCAAAAAAAGGAGGCAAAAGCTATAAAAAGTTGATATTAAGCATTCTGAATTATGAATTCAAGTTCATCAGCATCTTTAATGGAGCTTTGGTTTAAAATAGGTTCATTTATACCAGTTTAAATTCACATGAATACAAACTTACATGGTGCAGGTACCAATTGCATCCGACCCTTAGAAGAAGCAACCGTGCCAATTTCATCATTCTCTTTTTCTATGTAAATTTGTGTCGCCATCACTTTGACATCCAAGGATTGCTAGAACAGATATATACATTATTATTTCGTGTTTTCTTGCATCCTTAGCCTTCTGTCATCATTATAGGAGTCCAAGTATGTCTCACTAGTAGTACCTCAATCACTTTTGGAAACTCCTCCAGAACCTTCTGGAGCAAAGGCGGCCACTGGTTTAATGCACTTCTTTCAAGTGTTTGTCTTAACTAGGTACAGTGCACTGGGATGTGCAGATAACTGTTAAACACTAGACAGAACTCAAAATGCAGTCAAAAACTACTCACTAAAGCAGTTTATAAAAATACATGGGGGTGGTGACAAAAGGTTTTTTTTTAAAAAAGCACTTTCTAAAAGTGTCTATTTACAGAGGGCTACATTCTGAAGTTAAGAACAACAGTGAACTATTGCTGCCTACTCAGAAGTAGGTCCCACTGAGTTCAAGTGGTCTTGTTCTCAGATACTGTAAATGCTTAAAAGAATTGCAGCCTAAAATTACAGGTTTTGACACATATACTAAAGCAATACTTTCCATGCTACCACATACTCTTGAGTGCCAGTGTTAAATGTCAGACATTAGCATTATAGCAGTGTAACCCAAAAAGTAACAGCAAAAAAGGGAGGGGAAGCCTACAAAGTGTATTCCCACCCACATTGTTCTCCATCACTTTAATGCAGTCTCACTAACTTGCCAGACCATGCGCAGTACTCAGCAATAAGGCACACCAGGAAACCTACTGACTGCCCATCTTAAGTACAGTCAGGACTGGAGTCTTAGGTTGCCCTAGACCTGATTGATTTAACTAGTATTTCTAACTCTTAAAAAAAAAACCACACACACACCAAAAAGCCAGCTTCTCTTTTAGCATTACTTACCTACCTATAGAATGGACCAAACGAAACAAAGAACCTGATATCAATAATAAAAAAATAATTTTAGTCCAAGCAAAAAAGATACAGAATTTTAGAAAAGCAACACAACTTGTTAATAAACATAAAACCAGCACACTTGAATTAGAATCGATAGAGACGAGACATTAGGAAGCAATGACAAAAAAAGGAAACAAAAATCTAGGCCAAACAAGCTTTTAAACCTCGCATCCACCCATTGCCAAATAATTGATAACACGCACACTAAAAGGGATACACCACTAACGAGCTCAGCTTTCCGCACGGGTCACTTTTAAATCATCACCCTCCTTCCCCATTGGTCGTTACTCCCGGCGTGAGCCGCTGCTGATTGCTACCTCGGTAAACCAATGGCGGAGGAGAGAAGGCGGGGTTTCACGCGTTCCCGGCTCGTTAAAGAACCCACGATGAGGCAAAGGGACAGCAGATGAAGTGTGCTAGTTGAAGGTGCGTGTAACTGTATTTCCTATGGGAGCAGTGCACAGTGGGAGTTCATTCCCAGCTACGTATGCGTGGGATCAGACTGCAAAGCCCTAAAGTCACCCTTGCTCGCTGCACTCGGCGGAGTCAGACAGGAGGTCCCGGAGTGCAGCACTTTCGGAGTACAAATAATAAATTGTTGTTGTTACTATCACCATTATTACTATTTATTTTATTATTATTATTATTATTGGCGGCGGAGGAGGCAGCCCTGTCGATCTGCTGCAACAAAAACAAAGAGGGCTTAAAGGCTTGCAATGCTAGTCCTAATACTTTTCCGGAGTCTCATTGTACTGGGATTTACTCCCAAATAAGTGGGCAGCCATATAAAGATTGAAGCCAACCACAATGCTAAAGGCACAGGAGTCCCATCTAGTGCAAGGAAGCTCATACATACAGTCACTGCAGCAGTCCTGTCCAGGAGGACTGCTTTGTTCTAGTGGGGCTTCCTTCTACTGCCCTTACAGGACTGTAGCCGGACCAAAACCCCTAGTGGACTGGCTTTCGACCCTCGGGATTCTAATTAAGACGCGCACCGAAAGCAAAGCGCCCTGGAGTCAGTGGGACTTAACCCCGATTAAATGCACGTGGGGATCGGGCTGCCTTGGTAGGACCGGGCGGAGGACGAGATGCCTTTGGAATCAGGGCGGTGCCCCTTTAAGAGGAAGGCGGATGGAGCGGCGCGCTGCATTGTGGGAAGCGGAAGCAAAGCGGAAGTGAGGCCTGCTCGGTTCCGAGAAGCCTGTGGCGTAGAAACGGCAGCTGTCGGGGCTGGCAACTTCGGTAAGGCTGGATTTTGTGGCTGCCCTGCGAGTGTTACCCGGCGGAGCAGACTTTACTTCCCCAATAGGACAGCAGAAGGCGTTTCCAATGTCCTGAAAGTTGTGTTTGTTTATACGGAGCACGTCCTCGGGATACTGTGTCTCCCTGGGCGGTTAAAATCCCCAGAGCCTCCGTGGTAGCTGCTGTTTCTCCTCTTCCCTTTGGGTTTCGGTACATTCTGCGTTTTCACACAGAGGAGTAAACAAAGGCCCGCTAGGCCTCTCCTCAGGACCTTCTCTGGAGGTTTATTTGGTTTACCTGTTTCAGCTACGTATTTGTCGCGGGAAACACAAGAGGGTCGTAAAAAGGACTTTTTGTGCTTTTCGGCTTTTTGAAGTCCTTGTGGTTGGGGGTGGTGTTAAAACTGGGGCCGACCGTATAGTGAGCTCCTGCTCTAGCCTACCGCCCTCCTCCCCCACTTACAGCATCTCTCCGTTAAACGCACAATTCCAGTTGCCAGGCTGATTGATCAGTACATTAACTGTGCTTGAAATTGTTTGCTTGCTTCCAGATGCTTAGATCAGATAGATGTTCTTTTGCTATGATGGCTAAGCAGGTCGTAGCTGAGGTGTTCTCATTAAACTGTTACTAATGAGAGGGAGGGGAACCCACATAAACATAGTTATGTACTGCTATGACTAATAATGCTAACTCGTTGAGAATGGTTCATAAAGATACAAACATCAGTGACTAAATCCTGCTAGAGGAGTCTTCTAGGGATCTATGCAGCCACAGAAGGACTGGAGAAAATAGCTGGGAGGCTTATAACTCCCAAAGCATCAGAAAGGCTAGCTAGCTTTTGGTTTCATGTTCACCTAATTTATAGGAGGTGGTAACTTATAGGAGCTCGAAGCTACCAGCATGAGTTTGACCAAACTGCGGGAGGCAGTGGAAGACAGAAGTGCCTGGCGTGCTCTGGTCCATGGGGTAACGAAGAGTCGGACACGACTAAACAACAACAAAACTTCTAGGAGGCGGCTTATTTAACAGTAACATTGGTGGGGTTTGAAGAGGTATTATAATCTGTCTTGAGTTAGGATGGTGTTAAGCAGAGTGCGGTTATGATATGACACTATCTCTGCATGTTACGGTTTTTTAATCATTTCTTGGATTCATGGCGAGCTTGTGCATTGTCACACTAATCCCAGCTGCTTCTGTTTCTGTTATCTCTCAGAGAGAGAATGGTGTTATATTTCATATGGTAGCTACTTTTTCTGATGGCTGTGGCCTGGCTCCAATTACTATAAGAACACCAGTGAAGGGTCAATGGGAGAATTAATACATGCAAAATACTGACTATAGTTAACAGTTTGAGATCATTCATAAGGACATGTATTAAAACAGTGTTGGATCTATTTCTGTGGCTGATAAACCTGCATTCTTATTTGTAGGTAAAAGATCATGGAATCTGGTAGTATGGAAACGATAGCTGCTAACCCTCCTGGAGGGTCAAATGGCTTAGAAGAGCCTAAGAAGATGACCAGGGAGGATTGGAGGAAGAAAAAGGAATTGGAAGAACAGAGAAAACTGGGCAATGCACCAGCAGAAGTAGATGAAGAGGGAAAGTAAGTCTTGTGTATCCCTTCATATCTGCTAGCAGTTCCCTTGTATTTCCTTCAAAGTTGCACTTCTTTTATGACTTTCTGTTGTTTTATTTTTTTGAAGTTAGGAGGTATGTACCTTGAAGGAATTTCTTTCATCTTGCTTGAATTTCTATAGCCAGTGGGTAATGAAATGAATGAACTGAAATGTATGGTTTATTCCTGCCTTCAGCCTGTCTAGTCTTTTCCTAACCTTTCCAGAGTGGGGCAGGCAATTGGAAGGGATTGAAATCTTGAAATGTGAGGTTTTAACAAAAAAAATTAAGCAAAAAGGAAGGGCCAAAGCTCAATGCTCGGAATATCGATCTGGGAGGGGAAAAGACTCACACTTCCTATATAACATCGTATCCTTTTACAGTATTGTTAAGACAATCGAACATGGTTTTGACCCTCCATTGACTCATGGACCCTTATGGAGAGACACTTTGATTGCCTTTATTGGAACATCTAAAACATACTACCATCTGCCACTATTTTCTCTCTTTTCTGCACAGCTGCTAAGCTCTGTTTTCCTTGTATGGGTATGTTTTGTTACAGTAGTACCTCGGGTTACAAACACTTCGGGTTACAGACTCCACTAACCCGGAAATAGTACCTCGGGTTAAGAACTTTGCCCCAGGATGAGAACAGAAATCATGTGGCGGCAGCAGCAGGAGGAGGTCCCATTAGCTAAAGTGGTACCTCAGGTTAAGAACGGTTTCAGGTTAAGAACACACCTCCGGAATGAATTAAGTTCGTAACCAGAGGTACCCTTGTACTTGAAATTAACAATCTATTTTTTAAAGTCTTTCAAAAAGCACTGAATTGGGGATTCTGTTGTCGTCCCTTCTGTGGGTCTGAGTCTATGTACTTGGATTCATGTCTCAGTTGAGTTCAGCTGGGTGTCAGGTTCCATGACAGAGAAAAGGCAGCATATAAATGTCGGAACATAATAAAAATAAATAATGAAATGATCCTAACTGTTTCCACTTAGAAGTCTCCTTGATCTCTAGCTCAACATGGGAACCCTTACTGACTTAAGGTCCATCTTACCCAGTCACAAAGCATTCACAACATTATTTTGTGGATATCTGTAACATTTACTTGTTCAACAATGCAACCATAACACAACCATATTTATTCAGAAGTAATTCCCAGTATGTTCAATGGGGCTTACTCCCACTTCAATGTGTGTTTTTTCTATTTATTACAGAGACATCAACCCTCATATTCCTCAGTACATTTCCTCAGTCCCATGGTATATAGATCCTTCAAAAAGGCCTACACTAAAGCATCAGAGACCTCAGCCAGAGAAGCAACAAGAATTTACATTTCTAGGGGAATGGTATAAGCGAGGAGTCAAAGAGGTAGGTCACCATGATGGGAATGCTGGCACTCTAGAATGTAAATAAATCCTAATAAGTTTGCTGTCCTTTATTTTTTATTACTGGCATTCAAAAGATTGAGTTCAGCGATAGTTTGTCATCTTTCTGAGTATCAGATGTTCTGGGATAGTTTTACAGTAGTTGACTTGCAGGGGTACACTTCAAGCTAAGGATCAAGTTCTCTGCAATTATCATTACAGATAAAATTAATTGTGTTGTAGATCTGTTTCTTTTGCAGTCAAATGGGGCCAACTATATTCTGATCGAGGCTGACTGGAGGGAAGTAGGTGTGCTGTTGATAGGAAGTTGTCATTTGTTTTTGTTTTTTGCTCAGAATTCTCATGCAACCAAGTACCGCAAAGGAGCATGTGAGAACTGTGGTGCCCTTACACACAAGAAGAAAGATTGCTTAGAGGTAAGCACTATTATTATTTTTACATGAAATTGGATAAAATTAACTGTGAATCTTGCTAACATCCTGAAAAATTAATTTTCCCAAGCTCTATGATCCAAAAAATGAATAATAATGTGGCCAGTTCCTTTTCTGAAGAACAGGAGCAATGCTAAGGTTGTGACCTAATTCCTTCCCTGCAGAGACCTAGAAAGGTTGGAGCCAAATTCACAGGAACCAACATTGCACCAGATGAGCACATGCAACCACAGCTGATGTTTGACTATGATGGAAAAAGAGACCGTTGGAATGGCTATAATCCAGAGGAGCATATGAAGATTGTAGAAGAATACGCCAAGGTTGATTTAGTAAGTAGGGTGGTGTGTTTTTTTTCTTTTACAGTGGTGCCTCGCAAGACGAAATTAATTCGTTCCGCGAGTTCTTTCATCTAGCGAATTTTTCGTCTTGCGAAGCACGAAATCCCATAGGAATGCATTGAAATTCAATTAATGCGTTCCTATGGTCAAAAAAAGTCCAAACAAAGCCAAATTTGGTACAACAAGAGTTTATTAAGTGCTCTTTAAAGTCACACATACTGTAAAGAGCATTTCAAAAATTGAAGGAACAATAAATTCAAAAATTGAAGGAACAATAAAAATCATAAAAATTCAGAAAAAAACCACACAAGCTTCCAGATTCTTGCAAACCCCTCCTCATCTGTTCCCCCAGCCACCCACCACACAGAAATTCAAACCCAGAATTTTTTTTTAAAAAAACAGCAGAGTGGCCCAATGGTCACAAAAAATCATAAAAATGCAGAAAAAAAAAACACACAAGCTTCCAGATTCTTGCAAACCCCTCCCCAACACCAAGTCCTTGAATTCCAAACACCCCAACCCAAAATCCAAAAACCCCCAAAAAAGTTTTAAAAGTTTAACTTACCAAATGGCTGCAAAAGAAGTTTTGGAAAAGTGTTCATACTGAATTTTAGTACTGAACTAGACAGATTTAATTTTAATTAAACAAGATGGATGTTTGCATGATGAATGAAGTGGTTGTGGAAACTTTCAGTCCAATGTGAGAAGTAATCCTGCTTTCATTTTAACAGGCTAAACGCTCACTGAAAGTGCAGAAGCTCCAGGAGGAGCTGGCTTCAGGAAAGCTGACGGAGCAAGTGGTAAGTGAACTGAAAACATTAGTTGTTGTTTAGTCCTTTAGTCGTGTCCAACTCTTCGTGACCACATGGACCAGAGCACGCCAGGCACTTCTGTCTTCCACTGGCTCCCCCAGTTTGGTCAAACTCATACTGGTAGCAAAACATTAGTACCCTGGTGTTTTATCACAAGGGATGCGTGTCCTCCTTTCTCACATGTCACCTCTGCTATTAAAGTTAAAGGTATAGGATGCTGCTGAGGGCACAAATAAGCACTAAGGATAAAGGGACCCCTGACCATTAGGTCCAGTTGTGGCCGACTCGGGGGTTGTGGTGCTCATCTCGCTTTATTGGCTGAGGGAGCCAGCGTACAGCTTCCGGGTCATGTGGCCAGCATGACTAAGCCGCTTCTGGCGAACCAGAGCAGCGCACGGAAACACCGTTTACCTTCCTGCCAGAGCAGTACCTATTTATCTACTTGCACTTTTGATGTGCTTTCGAACTGCTAGGTTGGCAAGAGCAGGGACCGAGCCTCGGGAGCTCACCCCGTCCCGCTAGATCAGGCTTAAATCTACCTTAAGCCTAAAGCTTTTGCTATGAACAAACCAACGAGAGTGCTTACTCATTTGGGCGTGCCCTTCATTTTGCAGAAGATACTGAATTTCTTCACTAGGCGGCAGTATAAACCCTACTTTTAATACTAAAGCTTCTTTTGAACTGGGAGGAAACCAGAGCCATTTCAGGGTATTTTCTTTCAACTTCCTCAATAAAGTTAATTTCAGTCTTACACTTTAAAAAAAAAATTTTGAAATTTAAAACTAAAATACAAAATGGAGCTTATATACTGTGCTAATGCTACTTTTCCTTGCCGCAGAACTCCCCGCGACATAGATGGGGAGAAGAGGAACCAAATTCACAAATGGTAAAGAATATTTTAAAAAATTCACAAGATACAGGAGAGAGAATTGTTTTTTCACAGAAAATGACTTGGTGTACTATGAGGTGGGCAACTGGATCACGCTAAAGGACCAAATCTAGAACTGAACCTACTTCTGTGGGCCATTTTGATAGGTGCTTGGAACCACCCACCTATTAATCACCTGCCATCATATATGATGGACCAGAAACTATTACTGTTAAAAGGAAATGTGAAAAATTGGGGGAGGGGTCCACCTCTTTTCCCACCCCAACCAGGTACCTCTGATAATCAGCATCACTTTATGAAAATAAGGGAGGTTGTTGTTTTTAAGCATTTTTGCTTAGAGACAACAACATTAATCAGCTGCCCTTTCAGCTCTCTGTGCTGCTTGAGTAGCATGGACCAACTAGAGGGATGTTTCGCACCTGTTTCTGGATCTAAGTGACCTGTCCTGCAAGGATGAAATAGACTTTGGCAAATCTAACCTCACTTAGATCCTAATAAATTAAAACATATAGGACTCTTATTTAAAAAAAAATTATTTACAGAGCACTAATAAAATTGTGTGAATTTTTAAAATAGCTTAAAGGTCTTTGCATTTTAGATTAATTGTGCAAATGAGTTCTACACCTACTGCTCTTTTGAATAATCTTGCTATGTTTTCAGGAAAGAGATCATAACAGTGAAGATGAAGATGAAGACAAATATGCAGATGACATCGATATGCCTGGACAGAATTTTGACTCCAAAAGGCGTATTACAGTCCGAAACCTGCGTATTCGGGAGGATATCGCTAAAGTAAGCAGATTCACATTAAGCCTTGTCATTGTGTAGCTGTTGTCTGTGTTTTACTGGTGGATTAAGAAAAGTACACAACATTCTTCTTGCCTTCATCAAGCTTTATTAATTAATATATGCAACCAATAGTCTCTTTTAGATTTCTCATCCTTAACTGAAAATTAATTGCTTAGTGACATTAAGAAATCCATTTAACTTAAAATAAAATGAGGATTTGATTAGCTGCATTGACGAGTTGGCATTAAGAGATCTTCAAGGGATGGTTGGCTCTGTTACCTGCACTGAAGCTTCAAGTCTGTATTCTCATGTCTTTTCAGTACTTGCGGAATCTTGATCCCAATTCTGCATACTATGATCCTAAAACCAGAGCGATGAGAGAGAATCCATATGCCAATGCCGGAAAGAATCCAGATGAGTAAGTTTGAAACTAACTTGCTTGGGTAATTTAAATGTCTTGTGCATCCTTTCAAACATTAATATTTGGGTACCGGTGAAACCCGTACATGACAGTGGAAGTTGAGAAAAGCTTTCTTTAGTACTAATTTGATACTGGGGATTTCCTGGGTGGGATCCAAAACCACATGAATGGACCTCCCTTTTCCCTATCTGCCAGAGGTTTCCCAAACCAGGTTTTAGGGCATGCAAGTGGGGGGGGGGTGAATCTGTTCTACCAACAATATCCATTCCACTGGTGAAGAAACACTGTTGGATTTCACAGAAAGAAATTGGAAAGAAATTGGATTTGACATCTCCATTGCCCCTAATCATTTGGTTGAAATTAATTATTCTGTTGAATGATTAGTCCCCCTTTATTTAGTAGAATAGCTAAATGCTGCACAGACATTCACATATCCATGTTCTATCCCACTAGGGGCAAGTGCTCTTGAGTTTCTGGGGGGGACTGATACCCAAAAGCTTATATCTCTTTCCTCCAAGCTTTACTTTGTGCTGGAGTAAGGAGTAAATAAAAAATGACCTGAGTCTCTCATGCTGCTTGTTACCATAGCCAAGCTTGAGATGAGACCATGCTTTCCTTTCAAGCCTTCTGTATATAGCCAGAAGGTTCAGTGATAGTCATGGTTTTCTCTTTTGAGTTGCAGTTTGGGGAAAGCAAAAGACCTGAAATCTCTTGTGTGATTTGTTATCTACAGCTCAGGACTGGTGAGAGAAACCCCTGCCTCTAAGACCAACAGCACACTTGGGAGGACTTTCATGGGGATGGGAGAGGGTTGGTGGTGAGCATAAATAGAGGCTGGCTTGTAAGTCACCAACAAATGTGGGCCCCAGATGCTGTGTAAGAAAGCTCTGTTGCAGGAGGGTCGCAGTACATTCCTTTCTTGTATGTGGTTTTAATCTGAAAGTTGTTTCTCATACTGCATTTTGATAATGGATGATTGCTCTGACTACAAGCATATTGCCTGAAAAGCTGGTGCGTGCAGTCTCCTCAGAGATGCAAGAAGCAGGCTGGATTTTACAGATCTATGGCAGAGCTCATCACTTATGTTGCTTTTGGGGGTGGTGCGGGGACTTGCGGGGATGAAGCACATCTTTGCAAACATGGGAATGGCTCCTTTCAATGAAAGTGTCCTAACAAAGAAGAGAGAACTCATTTTGTAATGTAAAACCACTCATATTTCCTGTGCATCCTGGTTACTTACAAGGTCTTTCCTTCCAGGGTCAGTTATGCAGGTGACAACTTCGTTCGTTACACGGGGGCTACCATTTCAATGGCGCAAACTCAGCGTAAGTACTGAATCTGCCAGACGTGTTTCCTTCAGTTGCGCCATCTACTACTACTTAATGAAACCTGCTTTTGACAGCGGAAGGAACTATTCTCAGTTTAATCTTCAGGGGAGTTTCAATTTTGGGCAAATAGAGGGAAAGGGTCCTTATTCAGAGGAAACCGCCCCCCCCCCAAAAAAAAAAATTTTAGAGAAATATTGAGGGTTTTCAATGTTCCCCCTTGCATACCTCCTCTTGCCCTCAAAAAAAAGGAAAACAAACTGTGCTAGGGGGTGTATTTGTGCCTCCATACTGCCAAAGGAGCACTGGCTGCAGAGAGCATCATGCAGTTGTGAGTTGTCTTAGGCTTCTGAGGGCAAGAGTTAGGCTGAAAGGAAGTAGCTGTTTGTTTGTTTGTTTGTTTGTTTGTTTGCTCGCTCACTCACTTCCCTTCAGCATGGGGTATAAAATGGGGGGGGGGGGGCTGCAGTGATGCAGGTGTCCTCCAAGCCCAATGTCCCCTTTGTATCCTTAGATAATTCTCCAAGGCAGTTCTCTTTCCTCTGCCCCTTGGAAACCATGAACCCTCTGCTCAAAGCAAGTGGGTTCCAGGCCAGCTGTTCTTGAAGCTGGCTCAGTAGAGCCAAGCCTAGAGAGATTCATGGCAGCTGTTCCTAGAACTGGCTCTGTGAAGCTGAGAATAATTCATGGGAGTAGAAGGGAAGAGTAAAAACAGAGAGAACCTTACCTTTGCCTTGTCTTCCTTTAGCCCCACTTCCCCCAAAATTATTTGGTTCCTATTGAGAGCAAAACCAGCTTATACACTGAAGCTAGTCTATATATCAGCAAATAGTTACTGCAAACATTCTCTCTCCTTAATTCCTTAAAAGTGTTTGCCTGGGAAGCCTATGAAAAAGGCTCTGAAGTTCATCTTCAGGCAGATCCTACAAAACTTGAACTCTTGTATAAGTCCTTCAAAGTGAAAAAAGAAGACTTCAAGGAGCAGCAGAAAGAAAGCATCCTGGAGAAGGTAAATCAGCCTCCTAAGCACCAGACTAGTAGCTGTAGGCAACCAGGGATTTTTGCATGCAGCAGTAGAAATGCAGCAAGCAAGATTTACTGAATTACGTATTTTGAACAGAACTGTGTGCCAGTTTGTAAGGTTTTATAAATTTGTACGGTTTTATAAATAAAAAAACCCTTCATTTAAGCCCCTTAAAAGAATCCAACACACAACAAGGAGTAAATAGGTTCACAAGCCAATCTGATTTTTGAAGTGGAAATGGATTTATAATCTAACCTTGCTGTGCATTTGCTGCTAGAAATTTATGCAGTTTTGCTTGTGTTGGTGTGTTCTATTCTACTGAAGAGAAATTTGAAAATGCTTTCAATACACATGCACATGAACTCTTTAAAAGAGCACAGTGGACAGGCAACAACCATTTTGCGCACATACAATTGATGCACAACTGCCAACATGCGGGTTATTTTAGACCTGGGAAATGGCAGAACAGGCTTCGGTGTGCTCCACTGACCAGAAACACAACCCCATACAAATTGGGTTGCCTGTATATAAGGATAGCATAGTGGCTTACAGTTGTTTCCTGCAATATCCAGATAGGGATTCTTGATTAGTAAAGTACTGTATAGTTAAACTGTAGATAATCCTTTGCCAAAGATTTTTCCAAACTTTATTTCTTAACAGTACGGAGGACAAGAACATCTGGATGCCCCACCGCCTGAGTTGCTGCTTGCTCAGACGGAAGATTATGTGGAATATTCTAGACATGGAACAGTTATTAAAGGCCAAGAGAAGGCTGTTGCTCGTTCTAAATATGAGGAAGATGTAACTATCAACAACCACACAGTAAGTAACCAAGAACAGGAAACCTTACTAAAAATAAGGCTGCACTTTATATTTTGAATAAGGGTTCTACTTCTCAGAATTAATTCTGAGCTGTGCTCCCCTTCAGCTGCAAGCAGCCAAATTCTGACCTGCATGCAGTTCATTGGTATGAGTTGAGTTCTCCTGTGCTTACATGGTCACCACTTCACTGTAAAACAGTTGGTTTTAAAAGTTACTTATTACAATGATTCCTTTGCAGGGAGAAGCAATAAAAGCTGCCTTCCCTCCTTCCGCTTATTGTGGGCAGAAGGAACCTTCCTTTAACATAGGGTGACCTCTAGATCCAGCCCCATCGTTTCACTTTGCAAATATTTGACTTGGAAACTTGAAAAATCAGTTTTCAAAATCTGCAGATACTGTACATCTGTTCAGGGTGCAGTTCAGCAAAAATAAAGCGCTTTATGTCCCATTTTGGCAGCAGAATTATGCATATATTCAGAAACTCAGTCAAGTAAACTAAAACATCAAAAGGGCTGAACTTTGGGTTGCCCCAGATGTTGCAGCCTTTCCTCATAGGGCAGTTGCTCTAACCCTTAGTCCAGCAGCCTTTTCTCACAGTGGCCAACCAGATGCCTCTGGGAAGCCAACAAGCAAGAACTGAGTACAACAAATCCTTCCTAGGCTGAAGATTTAAGTTTAATAAATCCTCTGTAAGTAGATTTCATGATTTCAGGGAAAGTAATATTTCTCAAAAGTTTAGTTGTATCCTGAACAACATTTATATAATTCTATAACTTTACATCAACACAACCAATGGTGGTAAAAGTAACTGATTTTACTTTTCTTTTTGTTCCCCCTGCAGTGCATTTGGGGTTCCTATTGGAAAGAAGGCAAATGGGGATACAAATGCTGCTACTCATTTGTAAAGTATTCGTATTGCACAGGAGAAGCTGGAAGAGAAATTGCAGTAAGAACTGGCCTAAGAAATAAATTTTCCACTTCTAAGTTTTAAAAAATCCAGGCTAATACTTGTTTCTCCTGTTGAATTTTATTTTCTCTCCTATTTATTCTCTCTACAGAACGCTGATGAGGAATTGCCCATTGAAGTGCCTGAGGAAGAGTATGTGACCAAACAAAGAACTCTAGTGGAGGTAGGTTGCCTTTTTCTCCTGTGTGCTTCCCTTTACAAAAAAAAAAAAGAAAGAAAGAAAAGAAAAACCTATTGTGTGTCAAGGGGAAGAGAGATAATTTTAGTTTGTAGAGCAGGAATGGGGAACTGCATCCAGCCAGCAGGCCAGATCTCCATGCCCACTGCAAGTCACCTGCCATCACTAGGTGAAGTTGTTTTTCTTTGCAGACAAACTTGACCTCAAGTCAGGCTGCAAAGAAAGGTCACTGCAGCCAATACCAGCTGGGGTTGTAGTCAGTGCCAATCAGCTAAGTGACGCTGATTAAAACCTCTGCTTTTGGCAGGAATCAGTTGCGCTTGGGAGCTCAGATCAGGAGTTCTTTAATGACACTAATCTCAGCGGAGCTTGTATTTGGCATCAAATTTTAAAGGTGCCGAATGCAAGTCCTGCTTAGCAAGAAACAATTGGCAGCGCCCTTTAATCGTTCCTTTGCAGCTGTGTCTTTACTTGCTCCACACCTGGTGTTACATACATCTGGTGTGCAGCAGATGGATGTGGTTTAAGGGAAACTGCCCCATGGGCCCAATTAAACCCCCGCCAGGCCTAATTTGGCTTGTGGGCCGGAAGTTCCCCACTACTGATATAGAGGAATAGTTCTCTTTAACTGCAAGATCCACCTAGTGGTTATTCAAAATAAGAAAGCACAGCCCATGTAACATTTCACCCTTCAAAGTCTCAAAAAGTCCCTAGGTTCGTTTACTGCAAGTTGTTATACGTGGGGCTGCCTCCGAATACTATTGCTTTTTTCCACCCTCTGCAGATGCATCAGGAAAAACAAAAAGAGGAGAAGAAGAAAAAGAAGAAAAAGCACAAGAAGAGTACAGGTTCTGATAGTGAAGAAGATAGAAAGAAACAGGAAAAATTAAAGAAGGTATGCTTGAAATAAGAATAATCTGCCAGCTGCATTTTTCTTGCTTATTAGTAATTTTCAAACCGATGGATTCCTTTTGTTAGCCGATGTAAAGTGTTGAATACAACTTGGTGACTTTTTAGTCATACTCTTTTGGGTGAATACTTGTGACGGTGTTTAGACCAGTAGCCAACAGTTGGAATCCCATGGGCTAAACCTACATTATGCCACATGATCACCTTAATGCTGCAGACAATTTCTCTCCATCCCTGCCTATCATTTAATGAAACCTCACTCCCTGTATTGGATCTTGCTGGCTTCTGTAAACTAATATTGTCACACAGTTACGGATTGTGTTTTGTTTTCCTTTAGGCACTGAATGCTGAAGAAGCCCGTCTCCTTCACGTGAAAGAAATAATGCAATTAGATGAGAGAAAGAGGCCATATAACAGCATGTATGAAAGCCGAGAACCAACAGAGGAGGAAATGGAAGCTTATCGAATGAAGCGCCAGCGGCCAGATGATCCTATGGCCTCGTTTCTGGGACAGTAACTTTTATGAAAGAACTTGCAAGCCCACAGGACTTGGGTGTTGTTTTTATATTTGATCACCAAGTAGAACACCTGTCAGTTTTCTGTATTGTATTGTGTATGTGTATATAAATATGGCATATAAATATGGCAATATTTCAACTGAAAAAAGAGTGTGTACAGTTTACATCTTGTGTTTCCTTTGTAAATGCAAATGTTTTGTCAGCCATAACCTGCTGGTTGCAGTTATGATGCCCAGTGGGTTTATTAATTCAAAAAGGCAACATTCTTCTCACTCAGAATGTGTCACATCCCCAAACAAAAAATAGCAGGAGTCACTATTTCTGCTGTTTGAAGGGAACAAGAGTTTGGTACTTTCCACTTGGCAAATACACAGTTGTAACCTACTTTTATGTATAAATTAACTCAGTACAGTTGGGGGGGTATTCTTATCAGAAGTTAACAGAATTCTACTCTTGTGAAACCATTCTTCTGGTTAAAAGCTCAGACAGCTCAGCAGAATTGGATGAGATTTCCAAGTAACTCGTGTGTCTTAAAAGTGTTGCTCTGGGAGTTAGCTATCAGAACATCTTCCCCAATTGCTCTGCATCCATCATCTAAAGTACCAGTTCCTTTTCTTTCCTCCCACCCTCCGTGCTTGCATGCTGGAAGCACAGGATTGTACTCACAGTTGTCAGCAATAGCTGTGGCATATAACGTTAAATGCTCATTTTTCAGCACAGGTGAGCTGGATTCTAAGTGTAATAGATAATGAACCAGATATCATCTTCCTTTTCTGGCATCCTTGGGACACAGCTAGGCTTTTGAATACCCATCCCAAACCATTAGGATAGAGGCATAACTTCATGAACCAGAGTCTGCTTCTTCAGATGCATGAAGTATTGCCCTCAGTTGGAAGATAAATGTACACCTGTAGGCATGGAGGGTGGAGGCATCTTGAAGGAGGGTGCAGTCTGTGTCTGTTCTTCATAGCACTCAGATTAAGACAGTAGCAGCTTCCCCTCACAATGTCACACATTAATGTAATAGTGGGACAGAAATCCCCAGTGAATAGAATCCCTAAATGAATAGAATCATATTTGCTGATAAACTAGAATTTAACATAGAACTGTAGTTTTGGAAGGGAACCAAACCCCTACAATGCAGGAATCTCAACTGAAGCATCCATGTCAGATGGCCATCCAACCTCTGCTTAAAAACCTCCTGCTTCCATAACCAAAGGGGAACCATTCCATAACTTCATACTCAAGTCTCCTGAAGTTATTTGTTGTCCAATAATAGTGATTGTTCTGGTCATTAGCTGAGTGTCCTGGAAGATTTAAGTGTCCCCCTACTAACCTGGGATTTTAATGAGAAACACTTATTCATTCTTCTGCCTAAACCATAGAGATGTTTTTCCTATTATGATAGCAGAGGGGCATTGTTGGCAGATGCTAGATACATTTCATTGGCAAATATGCCCTAGTGATGTAGCTGTTGGGTCTTGGAAAAGGGAAACAATTCATTTTTCAACCTTACGATTTTGAAGTGCTCCTTTGCTTTTTCCATTTTGAATTGGCATTTCTAAGACTTGGTTCCTCCCAAGGCCTGAGAATACTGGACATACTTCCTAAAATGTCAGTAATTTCTTTTATTGAAATTAGATGCGAATCACCCCTGATAAGTCGGGGAGAAAAAAAATTGAAGGAAAATTGTCATTTACATGAAAGCTAACAGCACTAATTCTTACCAGATTTGAAGGGGAATCAAACTTTGATCTAGAGTTCTTTTGTATCCCAAAATGACAACCGTTCACAATGAAAAGCAGGCTGGCCTTAATAATACTTGCTTAGTTTGTGCATTTCTGTGTCCAGTAGAATTTGCATTTTGATGCAGTTAATGTGCAATGCTGTTATTGCCTTCATACTGCCAGTCTGCTCACTGGAGGGCCAGTCCCAACCACCAAAACCCCATCTCCAGTTCCTCCTGGTGTTTCTGCCTTTCCCTTGAAGCTCAAGCAACAGCCCTTTTCCATCTTTTCTGTGCTCATTCTCTAGAACTGGACATCCAACCCACTCTATCCCCAAACTCAGTCCCTTGTGCAATCATTCCTCATGGCTTGCCATGCTATTGAAGTCTGCTGTCACTTCCACTGCCACTGCCAAAACTCACATACTATTGTTTCATCTTCTGTTGCCCTTATTACTGTAAGCCCCCTTTAATGTCCCTGTCCAACAGGAGAATTAATTTAAGGTTCAGCTGCTTTGTGCAACCTTAAAGAAGACACAGTAGCCACAGGGCGAGAACCCATGTTGTCTTATGGGAAAACCCTCTCCCTCCTTTATGCACACTTCTGCCTCTTGCAGTTCTGTTCATAAATGTAAATTTATTTAGTTAAAATTGCCTTGCCCGTTGTGCTCCAGTGAAGCTTGCTAAAATTTTGCAATGTCAAAATGAGACTGCAAGCTTTAAAAAGCAGATTCTATATTTTTTGGCTATGAAACAAGTGCCTGTGGAAGACTCACATTGCCTGAAGTGTTGTTTTAATACATACTAAATATGTCACAATCTAATTGCCTTCTCTTGTGATTCTGTGGTTTTATATATGTACTGCACAACATCTTGGTGCATGATGTTATCTGCAAAAGTGAACTAGCGTTAGGTAGAAAACATGAGCCAAGCCTCTTCAAATGTTGGACTCTGCACAACCTGAATTATTTTGATAGACTTGGTTGATGCTTCTTTTAGAACCTGGTATTGCTGCTTTTCGTTTATTTGATGTCTGGGGGGAAATTTCTTTAAAAGGCTTTTGGCTGTACTAATAGGCAATCTCAATAGACCAGCTAAAATTTATCCTGATGAAAGCAAATGTAGTCTAAGCTTAGCATTTTGTTTTTCTAATAGACATAGTTTATAGTCTATTCTCTCTAGGGATGTTGCACAAACACTCCCAGACTTCACAAGAGGGATGGGCCAGCACAATATGTACAGTTTTCCAGTAACTAACAAATATAGCCTGGATTTTATGGACATTGGAGCAAAGGGGACTTTGAGAAGGGGGCAGTTGAATCACACAAGAGAGGTGGAAACCTTATGCCCCCAGGATCAGAAAGGAGCAATTCAATACCCTTTGCATCATCTGCACAAAGCAGCTGCTGGTACCTGGATAAAAGGCATCAGTCCAGTCTAAGGTTGGAGAGGATGCAACTGCAACCAGGTTACACAAACTACAAAGGCGCATGCATGCATGTGCAAAACCAAGGGTGGGACGATGTCATTCGCATTCACCATTAGAACTTAAAACATAAGCAACATAAAAAGCAGGCAAGATAACATGTGTGGATGGTACATGGAGTTCAATCTATTGCCTACAGAAGAAAGGTATGTCCCCAAGGGACATAAACTTCCTTTACCAAAGAATGTGTCTTACGCTGTTACCTTGCATACTATTTCCAGACTGGTAGGTCAAATTTAAAGATGCGGTGAGCACAGCACAACTTATTCCAAGCAACAGCGGCAAGAATCCTTTTAGTCAAAAAATGGAAACAACAAGAAGTACCAACGAAAGAAGAGTGG
This sequence comes from Podarcis pityusensis, assembly GCF_964106645.2. Lineage (NCBI taxonomy): Eukaryota > Metazoa > Chordata > Lepidosauria > Squamata > Lacertidae > Podarcis > Podarcis pityusensis. The sequence goes on along the minus strand of NC_138029.1, from coordinate 45,143,821 downwards.
CAGATGCAAATGATGGACTTTGTGGAACTGGCGAAGCTGACAGGAAAAATCCAAAACCAGCATGATCAAGTACTCCAAAAGGACTGGAGTAAATATATACGCTATTTGAAAGATTACTGTAAGCAATTAACATCACTAGCAGGGTTGTCTGAAGACTTGTAATGAAAAATTTTCTCCCTTTTTATATTTACTTAAAGCTTTTCACAATTGGAAAACGCAGGAAATGAAATGATATACCGGTATTATAAAGGTTAACTTTGAAAGCCATGAAGTGGGAGGGAAGGAAGTTGCAGGGCTCTAAAGAGCCAAAGAGACATAAAGTGGATAACAATGATGTGATGGTATACAGTGGTACCTCGGGTTACATATGTTACAGGTTACAGACTCTGCTAACCCAGAAATAGTACCTCGGGTTAAGAACTTTGCTTCAGGATGAGAACAGAAACCATGCAGTAGCGGCACGGCAGCAGCGGGAGGCCCCAATTAGCTAAAGTGGTGCTTCAGGTTAAGAACAGTTTCAGGTTAAGAACAGACCTCCGGAACGAATTAAGTACGTAACCAGAAGTACCACTGTATTATTATATTATTGTGTCCACATGGAGGATTTTTAGCAGCGCCCACTCATTGTTCTCCCCCTGCCAGCTACATCACCCCCCCCCCCCCGCTTCAGAAGGTGTATCATCGGTCAATTTTCACTCACTTTTCACAGGAGAAAGAGTGGGAATTCCATTTTATAACTACCAGTGTGGACGCGCCCAAGTACATGCCATATGAGAGGAACTGTAAGCAGACTCTTGGCCAAAGCCTGGCTGAGATTTGATTGGACCGCTGCCTGAAGCCAGATAAAATAGCTGTCGCAGCCAGATTCTGCCTGCCAGCCAAGCATGTTCTGGAGAGTCTCGTGTTGCTTTTAGGTGACCTTACACAAGCCAGTCTTCTGTCTGTGGGTGATAACACACAACTCCTGGCCCCCTTTAGAGTTTCTGAGCTTCCGCAGAGCGGGGCTTTTTTCCTTTCTTCTTCTCAAGTATCTGGAGCCTTCCAAGCATTTAGCCACATGTGTGTAACGTTTTCTCCCCTGTCTCACGTGACACGAGGCAGAAGCTCAAACATTACACAATAATCAAAATATGCCTCTGGCAAAGCTGAGCCAAAAAGCTGAAGCCGCTGCAAGAAAGTGGGAATGCAAATGAAAGAAACCCATTTTTCCTAAATCGAGCAAGGCATCTGAGAATGCAAAATCGCAAGCCCTTCGTTTAAAGGAAAGGTTTTGCAAGAATAGCTAGGAATCCCACGAAGCTGGACAACTATGCTCTGCAGTGAAACATCTGTTTGAGATTCTTCAGCTTTCCTACTGGATGTCAGGATCTTTTTCTGGAAGACATTTGTGCTTGTGAGTACTATTTTTATTTATTAAAATGTTTTCTAAAGAAGACTTGAACAGTCTTAACAGGCTTAACAGGCTTGATCCAAGGCTGCAATCCTAATCCCAGTTTCCTGGGAGTAAACCACAATGAATTCAGTACGACTTACTTCTCAGTAGGTATGGTTAGGCTTGCACTGTGAATCCCACTCGCACACTTATTCTCAGGAAAGTGTGCACAGGATTGCAGCCCTGCAGCCCCCATACATGTTTACTCAAAAGTCAATCCCCTCGGGTTTCATGAGGGCACTGTCCCAGGTTAACAGTGGGTAGGATGGCAGTCTTTGAATGGTTAATTCCTTGCAGACTGGACGGAACTCCTTAATCGAGCCAATTGCAAGTTAAAAAGAAGAATGCACTGGGGAAAACGCTGCGTTTAATTTATGAGAGTTGTCTGTCTGTGCAACCCTTGTAAAACTTTCCTCTTTTGCACAGAAACTTTGCAATAGGAAGAGTCCCAGGGAATCATTATGCTGGTTCAACAACAGCTAAGCTCCAACTTCTGAAACTGGGGGGGGGGGGGGACGGGACAGAGAGAAGGGCCAAGTTCATTCCTGGTATCGTTCTCTTCCCTCTTGCTGAACTCCACACCAGACAATTACTAACTACCCTTTTAGACTTGAAGACTCCACACTACCCTTAATGTGTTGTGTCAGGGGTGCCAACCTGAATAAAACATTGTAGGGCCCCAGGTAAGACCCGTCCCACATAACTAATCACATAATGTGGTGCATGCACGCCATTTAAATGGCAATGCCCATCAACTTGGGGGGCCTGGCCCCCTAAAATAGTTTATTGGGGAGCCAAAGCCCCCTCAACCGCTAGGATATGGCTCCTATGTGTCATCTCACTGGGTTTGGATCAGAGGATGTGCTGTTTTTATACGAACCTCCTAGCCCTGTTTCTCCTAGAGACCCCTCACAATTTTACCCCCCACAAATTCCAACAGTTTAGAAACTGTAGCCTCACAGATTTGGTCTGAAGTGGCAGTTGCCACGTAACCTTGAAGTATGACTTTGGGACATAGAACTTTTGCCTTTGGAGGTCAGATTAAAGTTTCTAATGGGATCAGACTGCTCCCCTTATCTACCAAACAAAAGCTCAGGTGAAGGGGGGGAAAACCACCCTCCCATCTTTCCAAATAGCTTCAAATCAATAATAACAATTCAATGTCTTAGTACCCCTTCACCATTAGGTTCCGTTGTGGGTTACAACATTAGAAAGATACAAGATTAAAATGAGTTTAAACTATTTAATGTCAAGAAATGGCTGGATTCATATTCAGTTGTCAAAGGACAGAATAAAGAGGGGCATCAAATCCTACAGTCTACAACCGAATCCAGCTTCTTTTTCCCCATTACAGTATTGCAGAGTGAGATTTCACCAACACCTTCCTTTCAACAAATAGGACTCGAGAAAATCAAAAGACAATAACAACAATTAATAGGACTTGTTAGGTTTCACAAGTCAATTCCTGTTCTTAGATCCTGCAGATTACCCCTCCCTCAGACAACTCTCCATTGGCAAGCTAGCTGGAACCTAACAGAAATGTAGACTTGGGCTGCAGTGCCATACCTACTTGCTGCCACTTTTGTTGAACTCAGGCTATGTACACATTAGTGGCTGAAAACACAGTGAGGTGGTTTCCCACTGCTGTGTTTCAAGTTTCATTTGCACATTGCAAATGGGGATGGAGATGGATGTCTCCACTCAACTCCCATTACCTGCTTGGTTTCCCCATGCCTGCAACCCCCCTGAAAGTGGCTTTGTGTTTTCAAATCAGATGGAAGGTGGTTTGAAGGAAAAACGACCTACATATAGCAGCATTTCTCAAGAAGCATTTTGCCTCACAACAACCCTGTAAAGTAGGCTAGGCTGAGAGATGGTGACTGGTGCAGAGGCCCATGCCTGAGTAGGATTCCCTGTGCCTTGTCCGGCACTCAAAGCACAACACTGACGAGTCAACAAATAAATTATATCTGCGCTACTTTTGTTTTCGTGGTTTTTATTTCTTTGGAGGGTGGCTTTTATGGTTCATGTCGCAAATATAGTTGGACGGAGCTTTGTTTTCTTTTTATTGTCAGCTGCCTTGAGTAACTTTACGTTGTAAAAGACAGGATATAAATATTTATAGATATGAGCAACAGTGTCTGAAAAGGGAACTATAAAATAGCCCTTTTTAGCAAGAAGGATGGCAAATGTAGATGAATATCCCTACACAGGTTCCAGGGTTGAATCACCCTTGCTGTTACTCAAATTCAGCCCTGGAGATCCTAGACTGAAGTTATCCAAAGAGCTGCATGGTTTTTTGGGGGGGGAGGGCGGTTATTGGAAGGGGTGTCTCAGATGTGGGTGAGTCTCTGTACAGTATTTAATTTCTTCAGCAATCAAGGATCCATTTTAGCTCTGCTGATTGTAAACGCTCTACCGAGTAGAAGGAGTAATGGTCTCCACACAGATGATGGGAACCCACACAATGGAAAAAATTACAACTCCCCCCTCCCCATCCAATATGATTTATTCCCACCCCCTCAGTGACTTCCTGTATTTCTAGTTCTTTGCTTGAGGCATCATATGGATGTGCTGTTAGCCTGTTCAAAGATTCAGCTGCCTTCTGCTGAGCCAGGACACTGGTTAATCTTCCTCTGTATTGTCTCCACTGACTGGTAGAGTCTACTCAAGTTGAACCCCCCCCCCCAAAAAAAAACACCACCCAGTTAAGGGGCTCCTTCTCAGGGGCCTGGCCTGGGATCTTCATGATATGGTGCTAGTTTTAGTAACAAAAAAGTTTATTACACAGTCCCTAAAAAAAACTGCAGTTTTCAAGTGATCAATAGAGGGGCATGGGGAGGTTTGAAAGTTGTTGGATTACAGTGTTAGAGCTCAGATTATATAGGTGTCAAATGGCTCCTTAAACCAAGGTTACAGTTGCCAAAACGGAATGTCTAGTTGCTATTTGGGGGCAATGATTTTTAAAATGATTGACTGTGATTGATTCTCAGTTAAACCTCTGACTAATTCAGATGACAACCTTGAGCAAAGTTAAGAGCCTTGAGAATTTAAAGAAAAGTCACTTGATCCAGGGACAGTCCACAAATATATTGGCCTGTTCTGACCCCTTTTTCTTAATGGTGACTGCTCCTGCTCAGGCTGCACAGAAAAAACATTTTGGTTCCAGAAATTCATTTCAATCGTGCAGATAAAACGTAACTGATAGAATTCTACAGGGTGGGGTATTACGTGTGCGGAAACAGCCCAGATCCAACGATCCCCAGGCATGCACCTCCAGATGGTGGAGTTAACAGGTGCTCTTCACTTGGCTGCAAGCAGTCAAAAGTCAGGTGCAAAATGTGCCTGATGCCTGGCTACTTTCAAACACCACTGGATTAGACCCTTCTTGCTTTGGAAAGAAAGAGTGCCTTATATGTAAGCTGGAAATCACACTGTGCATGAGAATTAAACATCTTACAAGTCTGTATCTCAAAGGCTTCAGCTGATGAGTTCCAGAGGCCACTGGATCGAAAGCCAGTCCTTTTCTTGGACAGGACCCCTCTGCACCAAAAATAAAATAAAATAAAATGCAGTCATACCTCGGATTACAGATGCTTCAGGTTGCATTTTTTCGGGTTACAGACCGCCGAAACCCGGAAGTACCAGAACGGGTTACTTCCAGGTTTTGGCCATCACGCATATGCAGAAGCGCTAAATCACGCTTTGCGCATGCACAGAAGCACCGAATCGCAACCCGCACATGCGCAGATGTGCCGCTGCGGGTTGCAAACGCTGCGGGTTGAGAACATGCATCCGCACGGATCACGTTCACAACCCGAGTGTCCACTGTAAAATAAAATAGGAAGGAAGAAGGAAGTGCATTCTTCCCACTGTTATAAGAAAAAACTGCTCCCTTCCCCTTATGGGGTATTCCAGAGCCCATATAGAGTCCTTAAGTGGGTTCCCTATCAGTAGCAGAAAATAACAGAAGCCAACCAGAGTATATTCAGAAGCAAAGCAGCTAGTAAGCCTGGTCTTTATTCAAGGAACTGTTGCAACATGGTCCTCACTCCCCACACGCAGGAGGGAGGAGAACCCTGAACAATGGCGCGCAAGCCCTTATCTAGACTTTTGAAATTGCCCACCCTGTAGCCCGAGACCACCACCCCCTAAAACATCATACATATATCACATTTCCATGCACTCTGGTTTCCGTCACGGTGTTCCATTGTGCCAGAAGCGGTTTAGTCATGCTGGCCACATGACCCAGAAAGCTGTCTGTGGACAAACACCGGCTCCCTCGGCCTGAAAGCGAGATGAGAGCCGCTACCCCATAGTCGCCTTTGACTGGACTTTACCATCTGGAGTCCTTTACCTTTACCTTTTACTACATATATCACAGAAGGAGGCAATCTACAGCACAAATCCTGCCTGCCAGGATACCTGATAATGGTCACTGATTACATTACCTGGGCAGTCTGGCAATTCTTTTGTGATGGTTAATACTTTAGTTCCTGAATCCAGGTCACAGGCTCACCCTATTCATACACAAATATGCCCTTAAGGGAGGATTTGCAAGCAAAAAAGACAATGGGAAGGCTTTCCCCATTTGCCTCCCTTCCTGCAGGGGAATATTTGAGGTCATTGGGAGAGTCAAAATGGCTTCAGGATTGCTCTCCCATACTATTTCAGACACATGGCTCATATATTTAGATATGTGTGCATTTATGAATATTTATTCTATATTTGAGACCTTAAAATTCTTATAACACCACCATCCATGCTTTCCATTCTATCCAGCAAATGTGGCTGGCCTTTAGATTCAGTGATGGCTCCTCGGCTCCTTTCTGCCCTGTTGTTTCTCAGCTGCTGGATTTCTCCGCCGAAGAAGCAAAGTTATAAATGCTGATATTACCACTGGCGGAGTGGAAGCAACATATATTTATTCTGGCTTCTCAGTGCTTTAAAAATTAAGTCTGCCTGGAGGCTACAGCCCTTGACCTGGAAATTCTGACTGTAAAACTCAGATGTGTGTGTGGATTGGCTGTCATTGCTTAATGCTGTCATTCCCCGTGACGGGGAAATACTTTGCAGATGTCCAGACCCATTCACTTCTCATTACTCTACTTTTTTTACGGATCGAGCTCTGGCAGGTTTTATGTCTGAGGCCCCGGTTATGACCCCTCCATCCCTCTGGCTAACAAAAGGGGCATGAGAATTCGATGAAGTTTATACATCTGGTTTTGAAAACGTACAAGGAGAGATGGTATTCAATAGGCACCAGCTTGTGTATTTCAGACATCAGGTATTACTACAATAATTGTGCAGTATTAATGGAGCAATTCACCAGTAACTGCTCAGTATGTGAAAAGCAGTTGCAAACAGAGGGAAATAGAGATTAGCCCCACCTCCAGCCTGCTTTTGCATGCTCTTAATCCCTAAATAACATTAATTTGTAACACATTTCTCCAGCAAGTGATTTGAGATGAGAAGATCCACGGCAAAGGATGCAGTGTGTGTTTCATTCCTGGCCCCCCGCCCCCAAATATGCCACGCACACACAATTTATTCCCTACCAACCCAGATCTAAGGATAGGCTTGGGAAGTGATGAGTCTTATTTTTTATGTTCTGTTATTGGAATTTATCCTCCTCCCATCTCTACAGCTCAGAGCAGGAAATGACACCCATCCGTGTATATATATATAAAGCCAAATTCACATAGTACACTGTTCCATGACTTAACCATGTTTAAGATCAGAGTTTTATTAATGAATTGCCTTTACCTTTCAAATGCATCTAAGATGCTGCATAGTCATTGTTTTATCTTCATAACATCCTTGGAAGGCAAGTTACTTTTTCTTATTTCTCCTACTGTATTTTGTCCGTTTCCTGAAGCTGAGATTATGATGATAGCAATCTTAATGGTAATTGTAGTAATGCAACAATGCTTAGCATTTACATCACAGTCAAGAGTCCTCAAAGAACTCCATATAAATTATCTCCAGTAATCCCCTTACAGCAAATGGGAACTGATGCTTGCCTAAAGCAACCTATGTAGTTCATATGTCTAAGGAGGACTTGATTGGCAGTTAGCAACATGGCAGTAGTTAAGAGCTGCCCAGGAATTTGGCAGTGAAGGAAGGAAACAGATAAAATGAGCTGAACGTCAACTTCCTGGCTCACACCAGCTTCCTCTACTTCTGGTGTGGCCTGTTTAAAGCTATTTATTTTGCCCATGGCTGTGCTTCAAATTCAAGAGGACGATCCACTGTTGTTGTTTAGTCGTTTAGTCGTGTCCGACTCTTCGTGACCCCATGGACCAGAGCACGCCAGGCACTCCTGTCCTCCACTGCCTCCCGCAGTTTGGTCAGACTCATGCTGGTAGCTTCGAGAACAAGCCCACACTAATTCAAAAGCACTTCTGTTTAACTTCACCTTCCTCATGCTGCAAACTCTCAAAATCCAAACAGCATCGGAAGGGCAACGTGACACCAGAAAGAACTAGGCGGGGATTTTGGCAGTCTGGGGAGAGGATGAATAAAAAGCTAAATGACAAGTTTCTCATTATACCAGAGAGAATTTACACTCAAGGCTTCACAAAGTCTTTGGCGTGTTAGGGCAGGCCACGTGTTGACTGGATATTGCTAGCTAACCCAGCCTTGGGTCTTTACAGTGGTGCCTCGCAAGACGAAATTAATTCGTTCCGCGAGTTTTTTCGTCTAGCGAATTTTTCGTCTTGCGAAGCACGAAATCCCATAGGAATGCATTGAAATTCAATTAATGCGTTCCTATGGTCAAAAAAAGTCCAAACAAAGCCAAATTTGGTACAACAAGAGTTTATTAAGTGCTCTTTAAAGTCACACATACTGTAAAGAGCATTTCAAAAATTGAAGGAACAATAAATTAAGTTTCTAAACATGACAGAAAAACATTTAAAAATCAACAAAGTGTACAGTACATTTTCTAAGACTCTGGGGGACAACTCGAAGAAGGTTCCTCTTCCACTCTTTGCTTCTTGCTGAAGAACCCCCTCCTCAACTGTTCCCCCAGCCACCCACCACACAGAAATTCAAATCCAGAATTTTTTTTAGAAAACAGCAGAGTGGCCCAATGGTCACAGAAAATCATAAAAATGCAGGGGGGAAAACACACAAGCTTCCAGATTCTTGCAAACCCCTCCTCAACTGTTCCCCCAGCCACCCACCACACAGAAATTCAAATCCAGAATTTTTTTAAAAAAAACAGCAGAGTGGCCCAATGGTCACAGAAAATCATAAAAATGCAGAAAAAAACACACAAGCTTCCAGATTCTTGCAAACCCCTCCCCAACACCAAGTCCTTGAATTCCAACCACCCCAACCCAAAATCCAAAAACCCCCAAAAAAGTTTTAAAAGTTTAACTTACCAAATGGCTGCAAAAGAAGTTTTGGAAAAGCTTCAAAAATCACCAAAGTCTTTAAAAACCTCAAAAAAGGCTACCACACCTCGTTCTATGAGTTGCTCCTCGAAGTCAAGTCGCAACTGTATTAACGGTGTTAAGAAAAAGGAAACAAACTTGCAAGACGTTTTCGTTTTTCGTCTTGCGAAGCAAGCCCATAGGGAAATTTGTCTTGCGAAGCAGCTCAAAAAACGCAAAACCCTTTCGTCTAGCGAGTTTTTCGTCTTGCGAGGCATTCGTCTTGCGGGGCACCACTGTATTCCAGTGTGGCTGGCTCCTAGCACGACATCAGCCTCTGTGGCATTGCAGAAGGTTCTGGAATGCTCTTGAGATAGATCAGGTTCATGTGCTGTGCCTAGCAGAACTGTGTCACCCAAGCAGCTCTGCCGTCATCTGCCTGTATGCTCAAGTCAGCCCTTTCCCATCAAAAGCTCTTTGGCCATGGACCCTGGGATGCATATGGATTTGAACCCTGCCATTCTCATCTGCTCTGAAGCTTGTGGCGTTTACATGTGCCTGCTGCAATACAAGCCCATAACTATCTGTCTTTAATTTCTTACAGGCATCACCATGATCTCCCTGGTTCTGTTTGTCTGGATTGTGCCCTGCGTGGCCAGTCAGCTCGTCAGCAGCTTTGCGAAAGCAGAAAGTCAGAAAGGTTCCAAGCAGGTCATCTGCAGCGTGCCAGGACCACAAGGCCCTCCTGGTGTCCCTGGAGCTCCAGGTTCCCCCGGGACGATGGGAAGGATGGGTTTCCCAGGAAAAGATGGACAAGATGGAAAGGACGGGGAGAAAGGGGAGACAGGGGAGGAAGGTAAGAGACTACTGCTCCCTTTTAAAGCTCAGTCTGTAGCAACAGGAAGTGACACAAAGCAGGAGCATCCAAATGGATCAGTCCCAATGCAGTCCCAGTTGGGTGCCTACCTGCCCTTATTAATGGTGTACTGTTAAATTTTGAAGTGCAGGTACTTTTCATGACACTCCTAATAGCCACGTCCCTTCTAAACAAACAAAACTGGACTTTTTACCAGTGCAGCAGACATTACGTCTGCATGTTTGAATTTTTAGAGATCTTATTGTTTGAAAACTATGGTGGGTCTCTTTTTTTTTAGTCATGAGGCTTGAGTTTCTCACGAGACTCTGGGAGAAACCAGGCACCAAAATGACACAGGTGCTAATATCTCACATAGCCTGAGCAAGGATGACGCTATAAGATGTGTCATTGTCTCTGAAAAATGGAACAACAGCATTATTATTATTATTATTATTATTAGCCAAGTGATTAGCCACAGTATTAAAACTGTGAAAGGGAATTATGGGGCAAAGAATTATGGGAATTATGTTTCTGCCTTCAAACAGGAGTCAGCGCTCCATCTTTTTCTGTTAAAAATAGTGGCGTGTATCCAACATTTCATAGAATCATAGAGTTGGAAGAGACCACAAGGGCCATCGAGTCCAACCCCCTGCCAAGCAGGAAACACCATCAGAGCACTCCTGACATATGGTTGTCAAGCCTCTGCTTAAAGACCTCCAAAGAAGGAGACTCCACCACACTCCTTGGCAGCAAATTCCACTGTCGAACAGCTCTTACTGTCAGGAAGTTCTTCCTAATGTTTAGGTGGAATCTTCTTTCTTGTAGTTTGGATCCATTGCTCCGTGTCCGCTTCTCTGGAGCAGCAGAAAACAACCTTTCTCCCTCCTCTATGTGACATCCTTTTATATATTTGAACATGGCTATCATATCACCCCTTAACCTCCTCTTCTCCAGGCTAAACATGCCCAGCTCCCTTAGCCGTTCCTCATAAGGCATCGTTTCCAGGCCTTTGACCATTTTGGTTGCCCTCCTCTGGACACGTTCCAGTTTGTCAGTGTCCTTCTTGAACTGTGGTGCCCAGAAATGGACACAGTATTTCTGCTCAGCTCACACAGCAGACTTCCACATGTGCAACAGATTCCCCCTCCTCTCCCCTGTAGCCCCTCACCTACCCTCAAAATCTGCTACAGAGGGTTGAAGGACACCCCCACACACACACAGCAGATTGGGGGTGGCACAGGGAGAGGAGGGAGAAATTGAACTTTGTGAGCATGAGCAGAACTTGTTTCGTGCAGGGCTGGATTCAAACCAATGTTTTCAAAAGTCCAGAACCTATTTTGTGTGTGTATGTTATCATGATGTATACTAACATTCCAGGCTCAGATACTGACGCTTTAAAGCAGTGAAAGTAGCTACGTAACTGCTGCCCTGCCCCCACACCCAATACAGACAGAATCTGTTATTGAAAGGAATTCCGCCTGCACATCCCGGACCGCAGCTATTGCCCCTGCACGTAGCAATGTCTTGGAAACACCCTAAAACTCCGGCGGCAGCTAAGTGGCCAGTTACTTACGGAAGTCCATTTCTCTCCTAGGTCCACAAGGCAAGACAGGAAATCCCGGCAAGGCAGGGCCAAAGGGAAAGGTGGGAGCCATCGGCAAAGCTGGTCCCCGTGGTCCAAAGGGCCTGAAGGGGAACCCCGGGAAAAGCGGAGGTGTGGGGAAGAAAGGCCCCAAAGGAGCCCTCGGGGACCCTGGGATGCCAGGCCCCTGCAGCTGTGGGGCAAACAAAGCCAAATCCGCCTTCTCTGTTGCAGTGACCAAAAGCTACCCGAGAGAGAGGCTGCCCATCAAATTTGACAAGATCCTCATGAACGAAGGTGCAAACTACAACAGCTCCAGCGGGAAATTTGTCTGCAGCATCCCCGGCATCTACTACTTCACTTACGACATCACTTTGGCCAATAAACACTTGGCCATTGGGCTGGTGCACAACGGGCAGTACAGAATAAAAACGTTCGATGCCAATACCGGGAACCATGACATAGCTTCTGGATCGACTATCCTGTCCTTGAAGCAGGACGATGAGGTCTGGCTGCAGATATTCTACTCGGAACAGAATGGACTCTTTTATGACCCTTACTGGACAGACAGCCTTTTCACTGGCTTTCTGATCTATCCTGACCAAGAATATCTCAATGAAATATAAAGGGAAGACTGTTGACAACAGCAACACCAGCCAACTCTAACAGGGAGTCGGACATGGAAAATGAGAGCTGCAATAATGTACATTCATCTTTGAAATAGTCCCATCTTTGCAGAAGCAGTCTTAACCTGGACTGTGTCCCAGAGGCATTGCTATCATAAGCCCAGGATAGTCAACATGGTGAGCACATGTTGATGAACTACAGTTCCAAACATCTCTGAACATTGGCTAAGCTGACTGGGGCTGATGGGAGTTGGAGTCCAACAGAGTCTGGAAGGCACCATGTTGCCTACCTTAATCTAAGCCTTGATGTTTCTTTGTGTCAGTCTGTGGGCCCCCTTAAAGAATCAGCCTAGCTTATAAATTCTGAGCAGTCAGATTTTTCATCATTTGTGGCCAGTCGCCATTGCAATATAATTCCCCCCAAACCCAGTAAGGCAATCCAAGTATATGTTGAAACATATCCATTTACAGAATGACAAATTATAAAAACTTTAAAATTGTAATGCCCCCTCCCCAAATCATTTAGATCAGTGTTTCCCAAACTTTTTCAAAAACGAAAGACCCAATTTTGCTTATCTGTCCCAATAATCTGCATGTATCCTGAAACCTGTCAGGCACAGCCCCTCCTTTGGCTAATCCAATCAAGTCTCTTGTTCTCCATCTTAAATCAATGCAAACTCAGATGACAAGATCACTGGGTTTTTCTAAAGCACCTTTTGTTTTGCTCAGAATCCATCCTGATGATGTGTTCTGGAGAACTCCCAAAAGGTTGCCCACAACTGTGACATTTGGGTTGGTCCTAAGGAAAGTGTTGCTATCTGCAGCTTACTTATAGAAGCAATGAATGATCACGGTTCTCTGCCTAATGAGACACTAAGAAACCCCCAAAGGCAAACAAAAAAGGAATAATTTATAAAGAAAGATGGAGATGACCACATTATTTTAACAGTGGAAGAAAGATTATGATATTCAAAATCAGGAGCTCAACACTGAAGTGTCTTCAAGAGATCACAACACAGAATGATCAGAATATTATTTTCCCTGAATCTTTTTGTTTCCCATAATTTTGTCCTCACAGCTACTGCAAATCTCAACTGAAGTTAGTTAGGTAAGGTGGAATGTTGGGTTAATGCCATGGAATGTTGGGTTAATGCCATGGAAACTCGGGTTCAAATCCCCCCTTAGCTCACTTGGTAACTTTGGGCCCATCACTATCCCTCAGCTAAACCTACCTCACAGGGTTGTTGTGAGGATAAAATGGAGGAAGGGCTTTGAAATCCTTGGAGGGGAGGCAATGTTGTTAATGAATAATAAATAATTGGTAAAGGAAAGAAGATAAATAGAAACCAACATGTATCAGCCACTTTAGGGTTTAATATTGTATGCATACTGCCACCTAGTGACTACCATCTTCATTGCAAAAGGTGCTGCCTGAACAATACAATTTTGCAACCAAGCACTGGTGTTTTCACAAGTCAATAAAAGTGCCCTTTAACATGCTCACTGCACGTACAAGCAAACAATGCCATGCAGTTTTAAATGTACAGAAATCCAAGTATGTTTTTTCCCATCAGCTGAGGGTGGGTGGCTTTCCATTTGCATTTTCAACCCTTAGGAACGTTTTGTCAGTGCTTCCCGATATGGACCTTACATAACAAATGCATAATAAAAATCCAATTTTTGGTGTGCACTTCCAGGAGGTGAACAAGAAATGTTTCCATGTGTTTTTTCCAGTTGTCAATATTCACTGCTCTTCCACACCACTGATCAGTTTATCAGAATGTAGCAAAGCTGTGTTTCCCTCTCACCTCAGTCAATTTCCCCCAACCTTTTCTGTACTGGGCATGTTCATTTCTGTACCCGCACCTGCAAGTGCGCAAGAGTAAACATTTACCAGCCTTAGATACCATGTTTCACAATGGGCAAAATGGAGACTTGTTTTCTTGATGGGAAGCAGTATCTATTTCCATTTGTTTTTTGGGTTGTGTTTTAATACTGAGCTCTTCTACAAGACTTGTTACAGAATTGTGCAAGAAGAGGTTCTTGTGCTAGACTTCCACATTAGAACACTTTCTTAAAAAGTCCATTGTATGCACTGATCCTACAACAGACTGCAAAAAGTGAAGCCCAATATTGCTTTTGTACTACTTGAGACTACTTGAAGTACCGGTACATCATTGGTGGTCTGTTCCACTGAATTGGGGAGGGACAGGGACATCCTCTTCCACACAGCTAGAGGGGCTGAGATTATCTTCACAATGGAAGAAATATCACATGCAATCAAGTGAGAATCAGCTTGAGCAGTGGTGACATTATAGATAATTATGGGTGATAATGTGGCCTGGACTGCTTTAACAAATGCTTCTTCTAATCAGAACAGTGAATCTTCTTCAATGCACTGCTTCCAGTTTATATTATGCACCACTGAATTCACTAGGATTCATTTCTGAGTACATGCAGTTAGGATTGCAGCTTTACATCCCAGAATAAGGAATTCTGTGCTCATGATGCATATTCATATGCCCTAACCTCAGCAAGCGAGGAGCGCATGTTAAATTTTATTCTCTTCCTCCTATATCCTTCAAGTTAAGGGCAGCCTTAACACTCTGGAAGAAGCTGAGTAGTCATAGCACATCCATACTTGGAGTGAAGACTCTGCTGCTGATGGCATACCTTTAAGCAATGGTAAAGACTTCCACTGGGTATTCCGAGATTCTGATGTTTTGACAGTTGGGCAGTTGTTAAAGAGAGTTCTCAGAGATCCACTCAGAAGGAAGTTCATCCTTTTTTTACAGATCTCATATACCTGGTAATTATTTTAAGACTTTTATCTTCTCCAATAAATTCATGTGAGATGGCTCTCTTACAATATAGTTACAACCAATGACTACGCTAAGAAAGATCACCTCTGTAAACTAGCTACTTCCAGGGACACCACTGGAGTTTGTTATGCCAGGAGTCAACCTTGCAGGTGAATTTGCCTCTGGGAGGGGGGTACCTTAGTGAGGCTCTAGAAATGGGGAAGGCAATCTGCAGCCATTAGATTAATTTCACAAAGGTGGAAGAAACCCAGTAAGAAAGAAACTGTTTTAGGTCCCCCCCCCAAAAAAATGCTGCTCTTCTGTCCATTTAAATCAGGAATGGGGAAACCTGTGGCCTTTCAGAGGTCACTATGCTCCAACTCCCATGAGTCCCAAGCAGCATAGCCAATGGTTAAGAATGATGGGTGTTGTAGTCTGGCAACATCGGGAGGGACACAGGTCCCCCACCCCTGACTTAAACTGTTTTAGGGTATTGCGATTTATAAAATTAATATTATTATATAGTAGTAAGGTTGAACACAAGGGACGCGGGTGGCACTGTGGGTTAAACCACAGAGCCTAGGACTTGCCGATCAGAAGGTCGGCAGTTCGAATCCCCGTGACGGTGTGAGCTCCCGTTGCTCGATCCCTGCTCCTGCCAACCTAGCAGTTTGAAAGCACGTCAAAGTGCAAGTAGATAAATAGGTACCGCTCCGGCGGGAAGATAAACGGCATTTCTGTGCGCTGCTCTGGTTTCACCAGAAGCAGCTTAGTCATGCTGGCCACATGACCCAGAAGCTGTCTGCAGACAAACGCTGGCTCCCCCAGCCTATAGAGCGAGATGAGCACGCAACCCCAGAGTTGTCCACGACTGGACCTAACGGTCAGGGGTCCCTTTACCTTTAATGTTGAACACACTTAGCAAAATGCTGATTATTTCTTAAATTAAGCATCTGCTGGTAGGCGGTAAGAAAAAATAAGAATAGAAAGCTTTAATAAGAATAAAAAGTGAGTTTTTAAATGTTTTAATTTTGTAAACTGTTGCCTTTCCCATGTTGTGAGCCCCAAAATCAGATTTCCTGCAGTCAGAATACTTACTGCCAGTTCCTGCCCACATGTCTCACAGTGACATAACATAGCCATTATGTGCCTTCCGCAGGTCAAAGAAATCAAAGTACTTTTAAACCCCCACTTCCATGCCACCAGATATGGGAGCTGAGGTTTGCAAGGCTCTGGAAAGTGTCTATAGCTGAATACGATAATAAACCAAGGGTGAGTGGCCATGGAGGTTTGTATCTCATTATCTTGCTGGGTTTGTAAACACGTTACAAGGATGATTCACTTTTAAGCCTTTCCACCATTCATCTCAACTCTACCCAAAGATGGTGCCTTACACTCTGGAAACTAATGACATGTGATTTCAGAAATAATTTGTTTTCATCTGTGTATATATGGCATTGGAATTGTGGAAAGGCAGACATAAACTTCTAGCTGTGCATTTTATAAGCGACAAAGAAGCAATGCATTACTCCAGTTTCAGTATAAATGTAAAGTTTGATGTTGCTGTGAACACTAGAAGCATCACCAGATTCTGCGTTCCACTCAGCTGGCACTTTTGTTTACTTGGCAACGAGGTCTTGGATAAGTAAACGCAACTCTCCAGATTCTGATTCTAGAATTCTAGGATTACCATCGTGGCCTGTTCTCTAATTTGTTATATTTTCTTCTCAAGCATGACACGTAGGTAGGCTCTTAAGAAACATGAGAAATTCCCTAAGTGTTGATTGGTGTGCAGTTTTATTCCAAATTGAAGTAAAAAATTGCTCTAGGTTTTACATGTCTAATCTGCCATAAGCAAGGAAGTAAACTAGAAGGCTGGTCTCAAAGTTTGTAATCCCCTGAGCTATTGCTTCTCATCCTTCTTAACTCCTAATCCCACCCACTTCTGTGGGCCAGGACAGCTATCAGTGCCCAAATCCTTCTAGTATTCCCCACCAAGAGAGATATCACACATTCGGTTTCATTCCTCTCAATCTTTCCCCATCCTTGCTTCAGCTATGCAATATCCCACCTGTTCAGTGTCCTCAGTTCCTCGGCAGCTGGAAAGCAGGTGGGAGTTTGCCACATGAAGGCTGTGCCTTCAGGCGGAGAAGTACGGCATTATGATTCTGCCCTGCAGACTCTTATCCATCACCAGGATCAGCAAACATTCTTTCCCCCCTTGTACACCTAAGTCCAGGTTGCTTCCGCCCAGCACGTACTATCTTCACAAGTAACTTAATACTGGTCCTATTTACTGTATCAGGAACTGTCTGCTTTGCCCTTGCTACAGCTGGCCTAGAAACAAGAATTTAGCAGAATTTGTATAATGGCATCCTCATTACGGGGGAAAGCTTTCCTTTCTGCAACCTTTGCTGCTCACATTGAAAGCAAAACGAGGCCTGCCACTAAGAAAAGAAACGTTGGCAAAAGTTTATCAGGGCCAGTGTGCGTGTGCACGCACATTCATCATGACAGTTTTTTAAATAAAAAATGCAATTATTTCTCATGTAGCCATATTTCTGCCATTAAATATAAACAAATCAGAAAAGGTGTTGCTTTGGGCAAACAATCCCCCCCCCCCCATTTATTCCATATGTAAAGAAGCAAAAATAGTGATTTGCTGCACAAAATGCATGTGAGGGCAAATCAGTTTGCAAAACTTCAGAGTGCTTGATAAACTAGGATAGGGTACTCTATTTGGAGCTAAATTCCCAAGACTGTATTTTAGAATAAACTGCAAAAGTTCAAGGGGTCCGTCGCTTTTCTTCCACATCTCTGTTTTGTCTCTTAAAAACTCTTAAGTCTTTTTCTCTCAGCGAGGAACTCTTCCCTATTAATGTCATAGTCATGATCATTATTTAGTTGACATTCATATTTATCATTCAAACGATTCGATGGAGTAAGGAAGGCATATTTTTCAGCAAGTTCATGAAGCTGTTGGTGATTTCTTGGATCACTCTGTTCAGTGAAAGAAACATTTCTCTCTTCAACTCAGTTTCATGACAATTCAGCATCATCTCATGATTCTTCACCTGCCAACAGTTTCTTCTTTCTACACTGACAATCCATGACTATCCCCAGACCATCACAAATTTCTTTTGTGTAAGCTACTGAATTGTTAACTAATTTGTCTCTATTTTCAGTTTAAAATGCTTTTAAAGCCTTGAGCTTCATGCCACATTGTTGTACTGTATATTCGGTCCTTTGGTTTGGAGGTAGACCTGTGTGTTGTTAGGTTCTAGAAGGATGGATTCCGAAAGCACAGGAAGGAAAATGATTGAGAAGTATCAGGCAGCACGCCATCATCTGACCTGGTACTTTCTCCTTCACTAGTTGAATGCACTTCTACAGCATTTAATATTTGTGAGTGGTTCTTTTTTACAACTCACAGCATCTCCCTGTGCATTCCACTGCGTTTCTACTACACGCATGACACTTTTGACCGGTGACTGAAGTCTTGGTGTGGCTTTGCCTTTTCCTATTTTTGTCTTAGAAGGAGGGGCCATCTCTCTATGGAAGAGTACCTGCTTTAAATGCAGAAGGACCAAATTTAAATCTGGCATTTTCTCCGGATATGGCTTGGAAGCCTCCCACCTAAAACCTGGCAGGGCAGCTTTTAAAACGATAACTGATTACATTGGGCTAAGTGCTTTCACATCCAAGTCCAGCTTTCCCAACATCTGATAACAGATAAATTGCTATTGTTATTACCTGCCCTTCGCCCTAAGGTCCTAGGATGGGTTTCATGAATTAAAACACTATGTAAAAACAGTTACAGATGGGTAGCCGTGTTGGTCTGCCATAGTCGAAATAAAATACCCCTCCCCACCTTCTCAATATATAGAAGGATCTGGTAACTTCTGTTTCAGTGTATCTGAAGAAGTGTGCATGCACACGAAAGCTTATACCAAGAACTAACTTAGTTGGTCTTTAAGGTGCTACAGGAAGGAATTTTTTTTATTTCGACTATGTAAAAACAGTTTAAAAGGACCTGTTGCATGGATCGACAGTGCAAACTTAAACCATGTCTACTCAGAAATAAGTTCTGTTGTATTAAAATGAGGCTTGTTCCCAGGTAAGAAGGGCTAGAATTTGCTTTCCTAATACGGCAAGAAAATGTGTTGGGGCCGGCATTACATTCTCCTTTAAATGCAACTTTTGTTGTTGTTTAGTTGTTTAGTCGTGTCTGACTCTTCGTGACTCCATGGACCAGAGCACGCCAGGCACTCCTGTCTTCCACTGCCTCCCGCAGTTTGGTCAGACTCATGTTGGTTGCTTCTATAACACTGTCCAAACATCTCGTCCTCTGTCGTCCCCTTCTCCTTGTGCCCTCAATCTTTCCCAACATCAGGGTCTTTTCCAGGGAGTCTTCTCTTCTCATGAGGTGGCCAAAGTATTGGAGCCTCAGCTTCACGATCTGTCCTTCCAGTGAGCACTCAGGGCTGATTTCCTTCAGAATGGATGCGTTTGATCTTCTTGCAGTTCATGGGACTCTCAAGAGTCTCCTCCAGCACCATAATTCAAAAGCGTCAATTCTTCGGCAATCAGCCTTCTTTATGGTCCAGCTCTCACTTCCATACATCACTACTGGGAAAACCATGGCTTTAACTATACGGACCTTTGTTGGTAAGGTGATGTCTTATTATGCAACTTATTATTATTATTATTATTATTATTATTATTATTACTGGGGAATGGAGGAATCCCGCAAGCCCAGGTGAGCTTTGAACTGGGTCAGTTTTGGAGGATTGTGGCACGATCCCACTTACAGCGGTGGGAGACGAGCACCTATTACAGCAAGAGCCTCTTTCCTCGGACTGCAGCCGAGTCGGTCCGTCACCCACCTACAACACCCGTTAGTGCCTCCGATGTGATCGGACCCCTTGCCTGGATTAGTTCGTTTTGAATGAAGCTGCAGTTTGGGCGCTTCTTGAAATTGCCCCGCAGGAGAAGCGGAGCAGCAGCAGCAGCAACAGCAGCGCCGAGAGGGTCGGGACAGGGGAGAGGGGCTCGGGCGGCGGTAGCCTTGGCGCTGGTTTCAGAGGAAGTCCACGGGCGGACAGACGAATGAATGATTGAGCGAGCAGGACTCCCCCGCGCGAAAAGGAGCGCGGGAAGGCTGCTGCACGCAAAGAAGCGAAAGGGCTCCTAGGTGTGCGCGCGCGTGCGCAATGCGGCGCCGGCGTGTAATCTCCCCCTCCTCCTCCTCTTGCTCTTGGGATCTTCCATCCAGAGCAGGATCTGCGGGGGGAGGGAGGGAGGGAGGAGGAGAGAAGCGGCTAAAGGGCGGGGAGAGCACCTTCTCGCCCTCCACCAGCTACACGGCGGGGAGCGAGAGGGGGGCGGATATGCATCTCACCTCCGCCCTTCCCGCCAGACTCTAAGTTCAACATTGGGGAACTGGAGGCGGAGGGAGGGGAGGGGGGGCGCGCAGAGAGATAAGTTTAAATGCTCCCCCTTCTGCCTGGGCTGCAGTATTTTTCCAGCAAGAAATAGCTGGATGCCGGGTAGGACAAAGGCTGGGGATCCCGGTTTGGAGGGCGAAGAGAGGCAAAAAGGTAAGCGCTGCGTGGGCGGGCGCCGTCTTCGCACTTTGTGGGGAGTTGCGGACTGCGGGGGAGGGGGGAGTGTCGTGCAACTTGCAGTTATGGCTCTTTTCAATTAAAGGTAGCCTGCCTTTAAACAAAGAAGTTGTGCAGTTATGAGTGCTCTAGCAGACCGGGAGTGGGGGTGGCCGAGAGGGAAGAGAGAGAGAGGTTTGTTCCCAAATCTTTGGAGGTGGGCAAGCCTTGGTGAGAGTTCTGCAAAGAAGTGATCGCGGCGAGGAAGTAGTAGATCTCTCAGGTGCCCTCCCTTCGGATGGGCTGGTGCACATGGAAGCGTCCTTGGCGGCTTTTCTGCAAAAGGAAAGGGCGCGGGGAGGGGGAGGGACCCGTCTTGCAGGTAAGGCAGACCTGTGGCCGCCGAGATTCCTTGGGCGACTGTGGCCGCATGGAAATCTGCGATTTAATAAAGCGGGGAGAAAACCCGGGTGTTTGATAGAAGTTCGCTGGACTGAATTGGACCCCGGTAGAAAACGTGGGTGTAATTGCCCTTTCCCCTTGCCCTCTCTCTTTTGGCGGGGGGAGGATGTTACAACTAAAAGGTCTCAGCCAAAAGAACTTAATAACAGCCAGATCCCATGCAGGGACATGTGCCCTGAAGCCTGTTGATTTCCGTAGGATGGGTCTGTTAGGCTACAACCCATAACAACTTGACTAGGTAGAAAATGTTGGTTAGTCTGGTTCACTGTTTATTTCTCCCTACCTAGGTATTGCCTTTCCTCCCAGACCAGATTTTGGATGGGAAGTCTAAAGATGGAAGAGCCATGGTGGAAAGGAGACCTTGCAGCAGAGATTCATCAGACTTTGAGGTTGAAGGTCAGTTAGCCTCCCTGTCTCTGCACTCTTACCTGCTCTGCCTTTGCTGTGTCCAAAACTTTTTTCCGTGGTGGTTGATTCTTACAGTGAAAGACTGCAGTCCTCAATGCACTTTAAATGGGAGCAAGTTAGAAGTACATTGCATCTTACACCTTAGGTTGCGCTGTATGGAAGAAAGATACTGAATAGGTCGTCTTCATCGTCGTTCCCCCATCTACCTCTAGAAGAAAGCAATATGTAATTACTCTGGACTCCATTGTTAGTGTTGATTCCTATCCTGCTCCCATGTAGTGTGCTGTTGGAAAACAAAACAAAAAAAATCTTAAATTGATACATTCAGCCAAATTATTTTTCAAGGTGGATGAGAGCCTGAATTGCATGCTAAAAAGATTGGCTCACTGTCTTCAACTCTATTGCAAAAGCTGATAAGTAGTCACTGTAGATTAAAGAGGGAGTGAATAGATACCATATTTTTTGCTCTATAAGACTCACTTTTTCTCTCCTAAAAATTAAGGGGAAATGTGTGTGCGTCTTATGGAGTGAATGCAGGCTGCACAGCTATCCCAGAACAGCAAGAGGGATTGCTGCTTTCACTGCGCAGCGATCCCTCTTGCTGTTCTGGCTTCTGAGATTCAGATTTTTTTTTTCTTGTTTTCCTCCTCCAAAAACTAGGTGCATCTTGTGGTCTGGTGCGTCCTATAGAGCGAAAAATATGGTAGTTTAAAGCAGGAGACTGAGGCCCAGTCCTAAAGACAGTTATTTGGAGTCAATTGGATTTGTTTGCAAGAAAATGTGTGGTTAGGATCAGCAGCTTTTATGGAAAAGAGTGTGGTGACGCAGACAGGGAAGAGGGCCATATGAAAGCAACTTTTCACTGGGGACTTGATTAGGACACATTCATTCTAAGAAGGATATGTGTGAAAGGGATATTGCCTTGCAAATGGGTCAGCGAGTTGAGATAAAGCTGACAGTATAGGTTTGTCCTGAATGAGCCCCCGCCCTGAGCGTATTCAATGATGCACCTTTCTGAGCTCCTAGAGCATGAAATATATACATTTACAAGGAAATGTCTCTCAACTGTGTTAAATTCCTTATTAGTTCTAGTGAAAATCCTTGCTTTAATATTGCGGGTGCTGTGCACCTGTACTGGTCTGAAGTGGTTACTGCGGTGCTGTTCCTTGCAAGCCTGCTCAGGTTCCTGTCCTCCACTCTGCAGTCATACCTCGGGTTGAATGTGCTTCGGGTTGAGCGCGTTCAAGTTGCGCTCCACGGCAACCCGGAGCTTGTTACTTCCGGGTTTTGCCGCTTGCGCGTGCGCAGACACTCAAAATGACGTCATGCGCAGAAGCGGCGAAAAGCAACGCGTGTGTGCGCAGACGTGCCATCGCTAGTTACATTTGCTTCTAGATGCGACCGGGGCTCCGGAACTGATCCCATTCGCATCTAGAGGTACCACTGTACCTAGCTTTTTGTCCTGTCCCTCCTCCGTGAGAGATGTTTCCTCTGTCTGGAGGTTTGTTCCCATGTCTTGGCAAAGGCAGTGTTTTTGGAGGGAGGGCCTTGAACAGGTGTCAAGCATGACTTGGGGGAAATGTGTCTTAGGTTCATGTTCCTGCTATTTGCAAGTATGGAGGGGGTGTCTGCATGTCTCAAATTAACCAAAAGCCTTGTGGCACTTGAAAGACTTAAAAAAAATTATTATGGTGTTAGCTTTTGTCAACTACAGCTTGCTTCACTAGATGTATGACGCATTATCCTGAGTTGACAGGTGTATATGCACATGGAAAGAAAGAAAGAAAGAAAAAGAGAAAGGAAGGGGTTGGCCATGAAGTTAGAGGGAAATGGAGATGTCGGAAATACAGGTGGTGATAATTATGTTAAAGTGTGGATGTATGTAAAATCTTTAGTGATCTTTCACAAAGCATTGTTGAGGATAACATACACATTCTGACATGGGTATGCCTTGAAGCATGAGGGTAATCTAAGAAATTGTCATAAACACAATGGAAGATCTTTTCACAAAAGGAAAACTAGTAATTCTCAGAACCCTCCACCAGCCCACACAAAACAGGCAATAGCAATAGGCTGCAGGGCATATATTTCTCACCCCTCCTACACCTTCCTTTGGCTTGTATTTTTCCATTGTTCATTGTGTTCTTTGGTTACAATTGGAATATGTCAAAGTGAATATACTTGTTCAAGGTGAAATTTACACAGGAAAAGTAACTTGAATTGTTGTGTGTTTTCTTTGGAAAGAAAATTACGGTATGTATAGCTTTGTCTTTGTGTGTAACTTATATATATAGCTGAATGAAAGGCCACAATAGAGGTTGCCCTGGGTCCTTTTAAATCCTGGGAAATAATGAGCAAATGTCAGGATTTCATGATAATTTGATTTTGTTATCATTTGGCACACCTGTCCCTTCTCAACATTAGATAGTTTGGTTGGTTTGCCAAGAGCAGGGGTCAGCAACCTTTTTCAGCCATGGGCCGGTCCACCGTCCCTCAGACCATGTGGTGGGCCGGACTATATTTTTTTGGGGGGGGAATGAACAAATTCCTATGCCTCACAAATAACCCAGAGATGCATTTTAAATAAAAGCACACATTCTACTCATGTAAAAACACACTGATTCCTGGGCTGTCCGTGGGCCGGATTGAGAAGGCGATTGGGCTGCATCTGGCCCACAGGCCTTGGGTTGCCTATCCCTGGCCAAGAGCAACAAAAGCCCCTGAGTGTCTCAGCTAGCCAGAGAAAAATTATTATCCAAGGGTTGGTTCACTTGTGTTTTCCACATGGCATACACACACGGCAGAGAGCTGCCAGCCAATCGAAAGAGAGTATCCCGCACTAGTAGTTCGTACTGTATGTGTATTTTAAGACACACACATTCTAATTTTTAACCTGTACACAACAAAAAATACCACCTGTGAATTGGCCCCAAGGCTTGAAGGAGAGAGTTATGTAATACTTGGTTGTCTTTAAGCTGCTACTTTTTATATATACCATACTTTTCCATTTATTGGACGAGGTTTATGTAAAAAAACAACAACTGGGGTTGTCTTATGTCTTATACATTGATAGTGGGTAGGGGTGAAGGGTGATTGGTTGCAGCCACAAGCTGCAGATTGTCTTTGGTGTGTGATTGGTTGTTGTTTCAAGGGCTGCTTTGGATTGGCTGCCGCTGCGTCAATTGTGCTTGCGATTTCCTTCCGCTGTTGGCGATTGGGCAGCCACTTGTTGCAGATTTGAGCGATTGTCAGTGAGTGACATGAGTGATTGTAACCATCGGGTTATTTACTGCACTCCCCCCCCCCAAAAAAAAACACAACAACTTTGTGCCATTTTCTAAATTTGCCATTTTCTTATACACGGGGGCGTGTTATACATGGAAAAATACGGTATATGAAGGATATATCATCTTAGTTTTGTATATGTAACCCTTTCTGACATCAAACAAGAGGATGGAGGCATATGTTGGGGGGGGGGAAATCCATTTGTTTTTCAAAAAACAGTAACAACCACACACTTATTTACAATAATGAATGAGATACAGTAAAACAACGGAGTCCAGCAGCTCTCCTGGATTCTGAAAAAAGAATCCCATCTCTGCTATTCTTCAACTCTAGCCTTGTTCAAGCATTAAGTTTCCCTCACATAAGGAGGGCAGTGGTTCCCCCCCTCTCCATGGACCACTTGAAAATTGCTGAGGGCCTCGCTTAATGATATTTCTGTCTGTTGTAGCAATTGTAATGAGCTTTGCTAGGTGCTGGAGGATTTTTAATGGTCTTTTACTTGCCACTTGTGTTATATATCAATTGTATTCCATGGGTTCAAATTGCAATACAAAAATATACAGTGCAAGTATAAAAGAAGCAAGAAAAATTACAAATAAAAAAAATCCTTATCAGCATTTAATGTGATGGCTGTGCCATTTCCTATCTTCAACCCAAATCCGTAAATATGGTATGGATCACCTGAATGAAACTCATTGGAAACAGTTTGTGAACCCCTGGACTCTTGACGTCATGGCGCTGTGTCCAACCGCACTGCACTCTGTGTGTGGAATGGCAAACTGTCTGGTTCCTAAATTGCAGAGGAACCTCTGCAAATACAGTTTTAGGCATGTGAACGGCAGCAGCGACAGACATGGGGTTGGGGGCAGGCAATTCTTCCTCCTGTCATCGCATGAGGGAGAGGGACTCCACGCCTGTTTCAGGGTCTATCAAGGCATGGCAACAGCCTCGGCTGAGTTTCACAAAACTTTGAAGCAAGTAGGGATTGGTAAGGTTTACATTGGAACTTAATCCTTCAAAAGCCACCATGTAGTTATTCCAGGTAAGTGGACTGGTGACTGGAGACATCAGAAGGCAAACAAAACAATGTTTTCAAGTGGCAGCAATCTGGGGGATCAAAACTTGTTCATATACATGTGCAATGTGTAGGGCATTCGGTTCATTTGTATGTGCTTTTAAGCCTGCTTTTGTGCCTTATGCTTTATTGTACAGTAAACACAATCTTTTTCCGGTAACCCACAAGCGGTGTCGGCTTTAAATAATGCAATATATTTACGTAGGATGCCTTCTTTTACCCAAATTGCTATGCCCCACTATGGCCCAAGCTTTTTCTGAAAAAAGTTGTACCCCACCCTACTCTACATCGTACAATTTGGAACAAATTGTAGGCCATACGCCATTTGACATATGGCTCCTTCCTTGCATTTGCAAAATTAAGTTCACATCCTCAAATAGAAAGGATGGGTTGCTGGCTCCCCAAATGTACTGTGCTTCTGAATGCAACTTTAGAGAGGGATCGAGTCCTTAGAAATTTTGGAAGTGGAAAAGACAACATTGTTGCTGTTGTTTAATATTCCAAGCAAATGTTCCAAGACACACTTCTGACTAGAAATATTGCTCTGAAATTGATTCTTAGGCGTATTTCACTGTATTTGGCAAAGGATGACGTCCTTCCGTGTCAGCTTGTTGTGCAACAAACTTACTCTTGCGCTGCTGGGCTTTTCCTCCTCCCCTTCATTCAGCTCCAGATCTCTTCTTGAAGATTTGGCAGCCCTTCAGAGCAGATGTGGGCAGCAGAGGGAGGGAAATCTGTGTTGTGTTCCCTGGCGCAGTCGGTGTTGGATAGTGCCTACAGTATTTATTGAGTGCCCAGCACATGATGTGATGGTGTCCATATTGATGAGATGAGAAACCTGTGGCCCTCTTGATGTTGAACTACAATTCCCATCATCCCTGACTGCTAGTCATACTGGCTGGGGAGTGATGGACTCCGTTGTTTTACTGAGGAGTGATGGCAGAACGATGCCCAGTCCTGTACCAAATGGCGTGTCAATACAGGTGGCGGCCATTTTGCGTGCGTTCAGTTGAGGTGTGATCTCGGATGCACAGGTCATTTTGGAAAGAGAATGTAGGCACATGGTTTCTATGTTGTGGTACATTGTCGGCCTACAGACCTAAGCTGCTTACCAAGCCATCAGGTGCAACATGCCTCTCGTTGAATCTACTGTAATTATACTCTTATTCGGTAAATATTTATTGTAAATGAAGAGTTGTGTCCATGGGGTGGGGTGTAAAGGTGGTGTTTTGAGTTGTTCAGTGAGCAGTGTAGAATTCCTTGCTAGCTGGAAGACGGGGTGTTTTTGTTTTAGGCAACTTTTCTGGAAAGCTGGATCTTTCAAATACAGCCAGCTCAACTCCATCCCTGACTGGGATGTTTTTAAAACCTTCATCTGGAATCTGCTGAGGTCAAATGAGATGTTGCCTCTTGGAACAAGACTGGAGGCTTCCATCTAATAATTGTTATGTTAGCTGTGAATGGGCCTTGTGTCTAAACAGACAGATAAGCATGTTTGCCTGAGGAAATGGGTCCTCTTCACCTTCACATAAATATTTACAGTGCTGTCCTTTTATGTAAGAGGTCTTATCTTGCAGTTGGTTAAGAAGTAATTCATGAACTGGCTTATCCTTTAAAAAACTAATTTCATCCCATTTTCATACTTTTAATACAGTGGACCTGTAAGTGGGCTTCAACTTTAAATTTCTTGTCTGGGCTGCAAATTCATTTTATGCAGTTTGATTAAATAGTGCCCAAAAATGACTATGTAAGTCATTGAAAAGTTATTGACTTGTTCTGAACCTGTAAATGGGTGGTTTCTAAATTCTTTACTTGGGAGAGCCAACAATGGAAGATAAACTTTTCTTTTGAATTTGCCTTTGGATTCCAACCTTCTGCTGAATTTGCCTCTAGGCCAAACAAGACCTGAAGCCAACTCCTTGAGTGCCTAAATTAACATGTCTTAGGTTTTCTAGTGTAAGTAGCAGCTGTTGGGGCCCTGAGCAGGATTGAGATGTTTAATCCAAAACACACAGGGTGGGGGGGGACGCTTTTCCCAGGTCTAATAGGTGTGACACAGTTGTTAATGAAAAATTAATTGTACACCTGTAGGATTGGTTTTAACTATGCTTTGAATATTGTATTTTTTGTATTTTATCTTTGTTTGTATTGTACACTGCTTTGGTGACCTCAGGCTGTCAAGCAGTTTGTACATTTGTACAATAAATAAAATAGTAGCTCCCCTTAAAAACTAACAATTATTGTGGCAGTCCATGAAAGGTTATACCATCATAAATGTGTTGGTCTTTAATGGGTGCAGCAGTCTGTTTGTTTCTTTATAAATAATGTTGGTTCCTGGTCTTGAGCCCTGTGGGAGGGGATTGCTAGCTGATGGTGGGTTGTTGTTGTTGTTTAGTGTGGGTCTCCCCCTGCCCATTGCCTGATTCTCAGGAGTATGAATAGTTGTCGCAAGTTTTCATTGTCTTTCAATAACAGGTTGGATATTCATCCAGAACAAGAGCTGGATTGCTTTTTATTGCGTTAGTTGCTAAGCACTTGCCAGAACAGGTGGTGGATGGTGATCTGTGGATTTTGGCTTCTGAAATGGATATTCATGTTAATACCCCTTCTCTCTCTGTGTCTCTCTTTCTTTCCTCCCCCTCCTTTGTGTTGCCATAGGAGCTGAAGCTGCCCGTGTACAAGGCCCATTCTCCGCAAATCAGGATGCGGCGCTATTTTGCTGACCTCTTGGCCATCCTCAGCAGCCGCTGCCAGCTCTGCCCCACAGCCCGACACCTTGCTGTGTACTTGCTGGATCTCTTTATGGACCGCTATGATGTTGCTGTCAAACAGCTATATGTCATCTCGATAGCCTGCCTCCTCCTTGCAAGTGAGTAAGCTTGCCTGTTAATGCATACATGCTGTTGCGGTTACTACTTGTCCGTGGGGGAACAAGTAAGCTGTATATTGGTTAAATGCCCTGAGCTGATGAAAACTTTTTTTTTTCAATTTATTAAACAAAATATTTTTAGGTTGTTTATTTTGAGCAGGTATCATCTAAAGCATTTTTGAAACCATGGAACAGGAAAAGACTATTGGTCCTGCCCAGAGAGTATGATATTTATTGCTGTTCCACCAGGCCTTTGGTCAGGGCGCAGCCTGACCCACTCCTCTGGCAATCTGCACAGAATTTTGCTTAATGGTTGCCATCAATTTGATTTTAATTAATTTTATAATGAATGTTTTTAGAATGTTGGATTATTTTGATTGTTGTTAGATGCCCTGAGCCCAGCTTCGGCTGGGGAGGGCGGGATATAAATAAAAATTTATTATTATTATTATTAAATAGTTGACTATGGCTCCTTGCAGTTTCTGTTGCTTTTAGAACAGAGTATCAACAACTTTGCCTAGAATTTCCTGCAGCGATGTACTTCTTTTTTGCTCGTATGGGGAGGAGCCTTAAGTTTCAAGCTGTGCTTAAGAGAAAAGGGATTCTCAGCTGTTACAGAGAGTAACAGGTTCATTTTTATGCCTTTTAAATGAGGCCGTGGGTGATGCTTTTCCTTCAGATCACCCCTTGCATTACTGTATTATTCAGAGCCTGTGGGGCCCATCACATTGACATTTAAATATTACTCAATAATTGTGGACTGAGCCCATGGAAAGGGGTTCCTGTTACATTTAGAGGGCACCTTTGACCCCTGCCATATTATATTCATGGAGAGCAGATACTGTGCCAGTTCATTCTCAAACTGCAGCCCTTTCTATGTACTTACCTAGTGATCCATCCTGAGCTATATCCTCCTAGAATCCCTTTAGTTTTGGGCCACTTTAGAAAAACATAGTTGTCAGCCTTGCACAGAGACACGTGTCCTAATAACCCAAAGCTTTGTACAAGGGAGAAAGTGCAGGTGGGTAACTTCGGAACCAACCCTTAGAGTAGCCTTCCACCATGTGGTGCCCTGTGCATGGTCCTCTCTGACCACTGGCCATGCTAGTTGAGGTTGATGGTGAACTGGTGTCCAACTTTGACAGAGGGTCCAAGAGCAAGTTAGAGAAGGCTTGTTTAGAGCCTCTCAAGTCTCTTTTTAAAGACTACAGCCGGCAAAAAGAATAATTGCAGGTGGATTAACCAGGCCAAGATAGACAGGATCTACTTTTTGCCAGCCTCATGCTTGTATAGCTTGTCCTGTTAGCATGTTGTATATATTCCTGTCCAAAGCTGCTATACTGACATAATATTTTGTCTGTTTAAGGATAATAATAATTCTTCCCCGGCCACAGCCGGGCTCAGGGCGGCTAACATCATAAAACTAACATAGTATACAAAGAACATAAAACAGGCAATCAATTAATTAAAATACATCTTAAAATTAGTTCAGAACAAATTAAAATCTGGACAGATGGCAGTCCACAGGTAAAATTGAGAGTGGTTGATATTCTCCAGGGCCAAATGCTACCACTAGTCTTATAAAGGACCTGTGAGCAGGCTAGGAGGCCTCTTTAATGCTTATTCTTATACAGAAAGAAAAGAATCACACTGAACCACGACAAAAGGCCTGGTGGAACAGCTCCGTCTTGCAGGCCCTGCGGAAAGATGTCAAATACCTCATGGTCCTGGTCTCTTGTGAGAGAGTGTTCCACCAGGCCGGGGCCACGGCTAAAAAGGCCCTGGCTCTGGTCGAGGCCAGTCTAATCTCCCTGGGGCCTGGGATCTTCAGAGTGTTATTATTTGCAGACCTTAAGGTCCTCCGTGGGGCATACCAGGAGAGGGGGTCCCATAGGTACGAGGGTCCTAGGCCGTATAGCGATGAGCATTGTGTCACAGTAGTTGTTTTTTTTGTTTTGTTTTCTTAAAAGGCCAGTCCTTGATGAGGATGGCCGCAGTGTTTTCAGAAGCATCTAGATTCCAAGGGAGCAATCTAGAAAGGAGATAAGGAAGTGGTTGTAAAACTACAAAAGCAGCAGAAGCTATTCAGTGTCTTATGGCTGCTACCCTTCCTGAGTCAATTGTCTGGCCTTTGTATTCCACTCTGGCAAAAAGGTGGGGCAGGAGAGAAAACTTTTCTACTGCATATTATCTTAAATCCTGCTAGGCTGGAAAAATATTGATGGCAAATAAAAGAAACTTGTCAAACTGGAGGAAAAAGGATTCTTGGAATTTGTTAAAGTAGAGACTGGACTGGGTTCTTCCAAGGCCTATAAATTTAAATATTGAGCAGTGCCTGTTGGAAGGGTTGGCATAGTTGTTTAAATCACACTTTCCTATTAGTAATAGTTGACATAAAATAAAAGTGTATAATCAGATAACCAGATTGAACATAATGTGTATTTCCCCCCTTTTTCTTTGAAGTGTGGGCCAGCATTTTTCCATTTGTTCTGGTCTTGGTTATGTACTGTATTGCATCTTTATGTAACATTGCTTTCACACATTGTGAGATGCTCTAGTTTTCTTCCATGTTGTCTCATCAGTGAAAGTGGACTGCATGCTTTTCCAAAGCTCCCATAATTTTATACTCTGTACTATTTGTGTTTGACTAGAGCAGACATAGGCAAACTCGGCCCTCCAGATGTTTTGGGACTACAACTCCCATCATCCCTAGCTAACAGGACCAGTGGTCAGGGATTATGGGAGTTGTAGTCCCAAAACATCTGGAGGGCCGAGTTTGCCTATGCCTGGACTAGCGTTTATCTCATGCAGTGGCAACGTCTGGCTGATGAATCTCTGAATTCTGGGTTTTTCAGCATTGGCTTCTAGCTGAGTTCAGGAGAATCTAGACGGAAAGAATACTTTGAACTCAAGTGGCTTGTTCTTTCTTTTCAATAGGCAAGTTTGAAGAGAAGGAGGACAAGGTGCCCAAACTGGACCAGCTGAACAGCTTTGCTTACATGTGTAGCCTTAACCTGGCGCTAACCAAGAAAGACCTGCTGAAGATGGAACTTCTGCTCCTGGAAACTTTTAACTGGAATCTCTGTCTGCCAACCCCGGCGCATTACATCGATTACTACCTCTTTGCCTCTGTTAGCGAGAGCGATCTGCACAATGGCTGGCCTATCACATCCGTGACCAAAGTCAGAGCTTTCATGGAGAAATATTCTCACTATTTCCTAGAAGTCTCGCTGCAAGGTAATTTCTTGGTCCAGAGGCCCAAGGCACATGTCTGCCTTGCAGTAGCCTTTATCAGGATTATAGCAGTCCTTGCATATGGGGAAACACTGCGTTTAATGCAAATGCCACCAAAATATTTGTCTCACCTTAGAAAAGGCATGAAATCAAAGCTCAGGCTTTGTCAAAGGGAATTCTTGCTCTTTGAGGCCTTGTTTTGGGGTTAGGCATACTCTGGACCAAGCTAACCCACAACTTGTTTTAATATATGGGGGCAGCGTAGAGGCTGCCACAAGTAGAATTCCACTCTCAGGATTCTCCTGTTGAAGGAAAGGTGGAAATGTGATTTTCATCCATTTTCCCTTTACACTGCAGCTCCATAGGAGTTGGTTGTTGTCTTTTTGTGGAAGAAGTGTGATTTCAACCCTATGTTTGCCACTGCTTACCTCAGAGCAAAGAAGCCAACCTTTGCTTCTAGAACTTGGGATGGTAAGCTTTTGCCACCCCACAAGGAAGAAGCAAGTTTGAGAACCAGTAAAAGCCACATTTCCTCAATTTTGCCCCTAAGCGATTGCAAAATCTAAAAATGAAATATGCCATATTTGGATTTTAAAGCCAGGCAATACTTGGCATGTAGTACTGCATGTTTGTCTGGAAGTAAAGCCCACGGAGTTTAATGGCGTTTTCTTTCCAGTATGATTGCAGTCTTAAACGGTCTATAAAATCTGAGATCAGATGGCAACGATCTGTCAGATGCTGGCTTAAGAGCGCCCATCGAAGCCTGAGTTATTGCCCATAATAAAAGTTGCACTGCGCACACAAAGAGACTACAGTAGATTTAGTGGCATTGCTTGCAATAAGTGCTGACCTAAGTTGACTTGCTCTCTCTTGAGCCAAAGCTGTCATTGTGGTGTCTTAGTCTCCAGCCAGAATACATCACATGAGCCTGCTGCCAGACTTATTGGAAGAAGTTGACAAAGTCTTGCCATTTATGGATAGAGGTGCTTGGGCCTAATTTGAAATTCCTTTTCTTCCAGATCATGTTTTTCTCTCGTTTCGGCCTTCTCTGGTTGCTGCTGCTTGCGTGGGAGCCTCGCGCATCTGTCTTGAGGTTTCTCCTTCTTGGACCGCACAGCTCCAGCTGTTAACTTGTTATTCCTGGGAGCATCTTGCTCCATGTATCGAACTCATGCTTATGTAAGTTTTGAATAAAAACAGCCACCTGATGAACATTGTTTTATTTATGTGTTAGTTTTTTCAGGCGACTAATACGTCAAACTATCTATGCGGACAGAATTTCAAACATTAACATCTACCTGGTGTGACTCTTGACACCATGTTGATTGCAAACATGTAGCGTCCCCAGTGCCCTGGCTATTTACACTTGACATAGCAGCCTGCCGTATTAATACAATACTCATGCAAAGATCCGAAAAGCCTCAGTGGTAGAGCTGGTAAGCCCACTGGGAAACCTTGTTCCCTTTCTGTACAGATGAGCGCAGTTATTTATGACATGGCTAAATTTGGTGGCCCATTCCTTTTCTTTAAAAGCTCTGGTACACACATCTAGACCCTGGTCTACTAATTTCTCATTGCTGGTCTAGGACATAAGATGGCAAATGGTATTTTGGTGTCTGTAACTTTATTGTAAATACTATAATTTTCAGTGCGGCTTTTGGAAACATGATTCTAATGCCTGCCAAATGGCCTGGAGCATTCCCAGACATAGGTGTAGAGCAGTGTTTCCCAAACCTGGGTCTCCAGCTGTTTTTGAACTACAGTTTTTGAACTACAACTCCCATCATTCCTGACAACTGGTCCTGCTAGCTAGGGATGATGGGAGTTGTAGTCCCCAAAAAACCCCAGCGATTGCTAGTTACTTACCTGTCACATTTTATTTTTCTGTTTCAAAACCCTGGCCTTTAAGCTTGTGTGTGATTTTATTTTTATCTAACAGAGCTCATGATAAGGACATCAAAGAAGCCAACAAGGAAAAGGATCGTGTGAAGCTGTTGCAGCAGCAGCAGCAAGTTGTGGAAAGCCTCAGCCTTCAAACCCCGACTCAAGTTCTCTTCCAGCAATCGCGTTACCATCCCCTGGCTCAGCATTCGGCTGTCGTTCCGCAGTTCCACTCCCCAATACAGGATCTGTGCTCGGCTTACCGGGACTCTTTACAAGCTCCTCGACTGAGTGGCCTTGCCTCGGGCCACCATAGCGACTCCCTGCATTCCTACTCCACCCTACAGGCCAGCTTTCAGCCTGTTTTGCAAACAGTGTCCATTCAAGGGCCTATCACCATGCAGGTAGCCATTTCAACGGAGCCTAGACACTGCCTCGCTCTGACCTATGGCAGTAGCTATTTTAGCGGGCATCCTTCTTACACAACAGGTTGTTTTGATGGATGAGCACCTGCAGAGGAAGGGGGGAAGACAGGACCAGTACATCTTGGAAGGAAAACATTGGTGGTATGTAAACAGAGTTGCACCTGCCACCATAGAAAGGAGCTCAATGAAGCAACTACTTGCCAATAGCTTGGACAAAAATCCCTCGTTGATTTTTCTTTTTTCTTTTTAACATTTAAAACATGGGTGCCTTTCCTGCAGAAGCAAGATTTTTCTGAGAAGAAACGCAAAAATAAACCTCGAAATTCATGATGCTACTTTTGCAAGAGTGACTTACTGAAATTGGGGTGGGGAATGTAGAGACATCCCTTTCCTCTCCTTGCTTCCACCCTCCATAGAAGGGGTGCCAACGAACTTGAAATAAAAAACACTGTAATTAAAAACAGTACTCTGAAAAGCAGAAACCTGGAGAAACTTCTGGCCATCAGATATACTTGTATGATGGCTCTCCCGTGAACACAGTTTGTAGTGGCAGCTCATAACACTGGAGCCTTCTGTTGACACTAACAAGGCTTATATTTCCTTGATACCTCTGAAACTGTCACTGGAATTTTTTTAATGAATGTTCCTTGCTGTGCTTTGACTGGAATTTTCATAGAACAAGACTTTAAACTTGGAACACAAGTCAAACCACTTTTGCCTTAATTTGTCTGGTGAGGCATCAGTAGACAAAACACCACTTGGGCCTCAAGTTTATCGTATTTTTCTTAAAATGCAATCTTAACTTTACCTCTAAAATATTTAAGATGCTGCTGCCTTAAGTAACTAAAAGATCATTTTGTGGGAAAACATGGTTTACAACTTATGTCAGGGATTAATGTTTACTTGAAAACAATTCATTGTCAAAATGTTCTTAATATTGCAGGAATCGCTGCCTTTTAGTGTGGTATGTTTGGTCTTGCCGTTTGAGTTAGTTATCTAAATATGGTCAAATGTGTGTGGAAGGAGTTGATTTTCTTTTTAAAGGGATCCATGAGTAAGGGAACCTGAGGTAACCTTGGAAACTGGTCAGTCTTAAAAGCTGCAGTCCTTGAACCAGAGTTGAGGCTGTTCGTTTACAGCCTGCGAAGACATTAGGCTACCGTTTACTTTAAGCAAAGGCCTACTGATAATTTTTTTAAATCACAATGTCACTTAATAGAGACACCATTTTAGCTCTTGTACATCCAAAGGCTTATTCTCTCTCCCCCTCCCTTCCCCCATTACTTGAGAGTGGAGCCACACGTGGTGGAGAAAGCAAAGGATTCTGAAGCCTGTGTTTTACTGTGTAAACCAAATCCTGAGCTGTAGTGAGGCACTTGCAGGGACATAAAACAGGGAACTGCTGCTTACCCCACCTACCAGTTCCCCCATGCAAATGTTACTCCCAAGCCATTTAAATTTCTTCCCCATTTCCTAAGAGGTACCAAAATCAAAAGCGAAGCCTGTCTGATGGGAAAGCAGCTGATGTCGAGGCAGGTGTAGAGGGAAAACTCAATTGATATGTGACAAGTACTCAACCCAGCCAGTTAGATTTTATTCCTGTTCCCACACTCCACATTTGCAGTACCTCTGCAAATGCAGATTTGGGAACGGAGGGTTTGCCAGATTAACATGATATTTTGCCTTAAGTCCCATTGATTCATTGCAATTTAGTTCCACTTATCTGTACTTCGGGATCATGATCTTAACTATACTGGTGCGATTAAGCTTCCCGCAGGATTTCTGTGGGTTTTTTGTTTTTTGTTTTTTTTTTGAAGATTCCTGCTAGAATATGAAGTGCTCACTTGATATTCAGCTGTTTGTCCTGTTAGTCACTGAAAGCCAGTATTGTTTGTGAAAAGGGTTCTCAGGATTGCAATACAGACTATGTGCAATATATTGCTTTTATTCTGTCTAGAGTCCAGTGTGTGTGTGTGTGTGTGTGATGGTAGGATGTTCATCATTCTGCTTTTTAAGTTATATAATTTTTAGAAAAATAGTTCGTGAGAGGGTTGAGTTGGATTTTAGAGTGCAGACTTGTGTTTCCCCTTTTCAGAGGAAGTATGTTGGTTGGGGACTGATGTCTTTAAAGTGTACTGTAGTCTGGGCATGTCACACTTTAAGCAAAATGAAAGTAGATGTTGTGTTCCCTTTTTGTTACAGATTTAAATGAAAAGTGTTTATGCAAAAAATTAGAATAGTATCCGGAAGTTTTCTTTTTGTATTTATATACGACTTGGTATCTACAATATTTTGTGTGTTGTAAGCAAATTTTAACCACCCAATTGTGTAAATACTACTGAGGAAGCTCTGGTTGTAGAATCCAGTGTGTTCATTTTATTGGCCTTGCAGAGAAGCCTCCCCCGCCCCCATTTGACATTCATAAGTATCTCCATCTTACAGTAGGTTATTCAATAAACACAGTGCAAAATACTGATGTGCGTGTCCGCTTCTTGTATACTCCTACGAAGAAGGGTCTACCCACACTATTTGTGCCCGCGGGTCATTCGCTTTACTAATGGAACTGTGAAAGACTTCAATAATCATTAAAGTTCTCAGTATTTGCAGGTGAACGTGATGTTTTCCTAGTATATGATGCTTTACTATTTCATTGGCTCTTAATATGCTTAGAACTGCAGCAGTGCATCACACACATTTATCCTAACTCATTTCAGCCTCCCGTTAGCTCAGCATTGCAGTTAGATCTAGAGTCGCCGGACTTCATTTAAGTCATTTATGAAAGAAGTAACAAGGAAATGGGACATGCTGCAATATGGTACAAGGCTTTGGAAAAAAAGCTTTAGGAAACCATGTCTGCAGATGCTTCCCTTTCGGACGTGTACATTTCCCGCCCCCCCTTGTAAAAACCCATCATGCTGCTATTGGCATGATGATTATCATATGATAAACTCATTTCTTGGTTCGCTGCAATTTGTGATGGCAAACCTAAATTCATGACAGCAGAGTGGTTTCATTTAACTATAGTTGCACATGGCAGTTACGTATGACTTGAGAAACCTGTTTGTGGAATGATTGCTCTGAGTTCTGCGTACATCCTTTGCATAGACTGATGGCAGCAGGATTCCTCAAGGGCCTCTTCCGATGATGCTCTCGCCTATTAATTGTTCAAGTGTGTGAGAGCCTTGGATCAGCGTGCATGTTTCTAGCCCCCGTCAACTCTACTGCCAATGTTAACCAAATGGTTGGCAATGTACTATAATGTAGAATTTCACACTGGGCAGCCAACTCATTACAGAAGGTGATTATATATGTAGGGTTAGGGGAGACTGTTCAAATATTGGTAGGGTCAGCTGGCATAGGTCTTGCTGTCTGTATGCAATGTGCCCTTTGTCATGGCAAGAAGTCAGAACAGCCTGTATCTGTATTTTTTATGATAGCTTAAGACACTTAAAGTGGAGCTCAGCTCAGCAGCTTGGGAAACATGAATGGGAAGAGCAATGTGTCACATTTACTGACTACTTTTAGCTTGCCATATGTGTAGAAGGCACAAGGAGTGGGGGGTTATTGCTGATCATCCCCTCTATGTCCCTGAAAATGTAACTCCAGAGGATTTGGGGTTCTCCAAAGTGGGCTTGTGGAAGAGC
This sequence comes from Podarcis pityusensis, assembly GCF_964106645.2. Classification (NCBI taxonomy): domain Eukaryota; kingdom Metazoa; phylum Chordata; class Lepidosauria; order Squamata; family Lacertidae; genus Podarcis; species Podarcis pityusensis. Next base: position 45,106,259 of record NC_138029.1, on the reverse strand, counting down.
GGGAAGCAGGAAATCCATTACTCTCCTCTTGCCTTCCATTTGCAAGCTGTTTGGCTCTAAGCCCTCTTCTGTGCCATGTCTAAAAAGAGCCCCTGAATGAGCAACTGCTGTCTCGGTGGCTTGTGACAAACTAAAGTCAAAGCTGTGTGACTTCTAGAGCTATGGACACTTGGAAGTTGAACATAATTCAGTATCTTGGGACACTCAGCTGTCATGGATTTTAAAATCAGTTAATATTGCAATTGTCTACCTTGCAAAGTTGCAAATGCGATTGGAAAGTGTGATGATGCATGATGAATTATCACATGCTGGCCATCTTTTTTTGCATGCACACAAATATAAAATGCCCTGTTTAAAGACTGGGAAATGGGACTTTGAGACATTTTTAACTGAATGAGCAGCTACACATAAGAAAATCTAGTCATGTGAAGTTGTATTTATTTTTAAACCACCCATTCTAAAATTAATGCTGAAGTGAGTTGTGAATACCATTGTTTGGGGAAGTTTTTAATGTTTAATGCTGTATTGTGTTTTTAATATTCAGTTGGGAGCCACCCTAGAGTGGCTGGGGAAACCCAGCTGATGGGCGGGGTATCATCATCATCATCAGAGTGAATACTTGATGTAAAAAGATGGAACTTTCTTTCCTATAGAGAAAATATCACTGCTGAATTTTTCTGGCATAGAAGTTGAAGGCTTCTGAGCAAATGCTAACCAAACTCCTTTTTGGCTTTCAAGTTACTCATATTGAATTGGTGAAGTCCTAGGAAAAGAAGTTCAAATAATATTTTCATCCTCGGTTGCTTTATAATGCCAGGCAGTAGAGATAGTAGATCCAAATTAAATAAAGTAGATCCAAATTAAATAAAGTGTGCCTTAACCTTAGTCTTTTTGGCTCAGTTGGCCTCAAATTCTGAATAAATTTGTCTCGGTGCCCTTCTGCAGACTGTTTTTCTATTGTACTCATTAGGACGCTTCCCTTTGGCTGGATGGTGTCTAGACAGTGAGAGCCAGACAAAGGTACTTATTTCTTGTCTGAAATTCAGTGCCATTTCCAAGGAAGGGCAAATTGGTGTGGGTGGGAGGAGGGGTAGCAGCTGTGCAAAGGTGCAGCAGAGCAAACATCTGTGCTTAGGTTTTGGGGGATGAAAGTTCAGCCCCTGATTTCAGATGGAAATGTGGCATCATCTCCCATCAGTCAGCAAGCAGGAGCCTTAAAGGATTTGTGCATTGTGAGCTCTGACTTTGGAACACATGCTCGGGGCTGGTTGCTAAGTGACTGTGCAAGACCGAGCCCCAACACATGGCTTCCCTGTAATGGAGAGCGCAGCATCTGAACATGTGTTCTCTTGTTTTTCCTCCGTGAGAGCTTAAAGAACAGTAGAATATTGTTGCCTGATCCTTCTAACTAATGAGCTTATCTCTTGTTCAAGGAATTGTGTTTGCCATGTGGGAAGAAACAAGCCAAATAAATTCAGCACATGCAAAATGCAAACATTTGTGAGTGCTCTGAAGAGCAGGAGCCCAGTAACAAAAATATGAAGTTGTCCTTGTAATAATCGAGGGAGGTTTTGCATCACATGCTCGGAAGGCTGGATCATAGGGTATCAACAGACTACTTTTTTCCTGGGGTTGCAACCATTACCCAGTGTGGAAATGTCCCCTGTTTGGTGGTGTTGCCCTGGATAGCAACACTGAGAGCTGCTCTGCGTGTCATAGAATTATAAATAATACCTTCTTTAACACATTATAAAAAATAAGACACATAATGCTATCAGGTGAGAGTGGCAATTGGCCCTACACTATGCACTGTTGGAAAGTTAAAAATTCTAGCAAGGTAGGAACAGAGGAAGTTGCTTTATATTTAGACCCATTCTGCCTATTGCACTTGCTTCCAATCAATAAATAAATGCAGAAATAAAGTTCTTAAGTTCGTTACTTTATACTGGGTTTTTTTATTGCTCACTTTTCAGGTATCAGTAAGGCCACAATTATTCCTCCTCCAACGGCTTCTTAGACCAGTCTCTTGCTGATTCTTTTGAAAGTTTCATCGCCAATTGTAGAAATCTGCAGTAAAGGATAAAGCAAACATTGCTGATGAAGCTGGAAGCTGGGATTGAAAATATAGCTGTTAACATCCTGGAATGCTTTGTGAATTCCCTTCTTTACAATTGCTAATGATTCAGGAATACTGTGCCATGAATTTAAGGGAGGAGGGGAGACACAAAAGAGGAAACTTCCAATTCACAATTATAAAATAATCATTAATGTAGCCGAAAGAGTTATTTTTTTCTAGAGGGCACTACTGAACAACAATTTCAACCTAGTGTGTCTCTGCAACACTGCTTGCAAAGTATTGTGTTTCCTCCTCGCCTGTTATACTTTCAAATGCTTCATAATAGTGAGTTAGTTTTAGAATTATTTTGTATTTTGAATTGATCAAGTGACGTACCCAGTATGTGGGTATTGGTGGCCATTAAAATCATCATGCCTTCCGTCCATTCTTCAGCTAACATTTTGCTTTAATGCTGTAAACACCATTTTACAAGTTTTTGGGGGGGGGGCATCACACATTAAATCTTCAAGGAAAGTTTTTAGGAAATTACCTCAACTAGTTTGCCCCCAGCAATCTCTGCAGTATGATGATAATTAGGGAAGTCAGCAACCACTTTTCCACCTTCCATTTTAACAGTTGTCTGCAACAGATTTACATACATTAGTTGCCGCCTTGGCTGAATACAATTAAGGATTTCATTTCAATAAAGTGTTGCTAGTGTGCCAACCCAGCCACACCCCTTTGAATCCAGGCTAGTCCTTTGAGAGCAGTAGCTACAATCATTTACCTTGAATTTTTTACCACCCATTGTCTCCATTTCGGATTCCTTGCCAATAACAAACTTATTTGTCATGGAATGCCCGCTTGGGTAAATCTGGGACCAGGTGAATTCATCTCCATTCTGTACCACTTCAGTAACAATCTTGAAATTTTTTCCTTTTTCAATTGTGTCGGCAGGAAAACCTAGCCCAATGAAAAGACAACGTTAATGTAAACCTCCTCCAATGTATTTGTTTAAAAGCATTTCTAAATTGCTGTGGTATACAGATTTTCTAAGAGGTGTACAAAAATACAAACCCCAAAGGAGTGGTATAAAAACCAAAAGATTAATAAAAGAATGCAGGAATCTGAGTTGCAATGTCATTCTATCAAGCAGAATACCACTGTACGGCAATCTGCCAGAATGCAGTGGTTTTTATTCTGCTTGCCAAATAATGTTGTGTAAGTCTGAAAGACTGCAGAGTTTCACCAGGAGATCCCAACTGAAGATGCCATAATTCCCATGTTGAGGCTGTTTTCTGAAACCAGCAGCTGACAATCTAAGCAATTCTCTAAGTCAGCTTTCCATAACCTGGTACCCTCCAAATGATTTGGATTGCATCTTCCATTGCCTCTGACTACTGGCTGTGCCACCAGAAGAACTGATGGAAGCTAAAATCCAAAACAACTGCAGGGCAGTCAATTGGGGAATACTGATCTGAGTGCAGCAAACGAAAAGTCTTAATAGATACATACCCATGCGCTTCATAAAACTCTCATAGTTTTCCTCACTTTCCACTTCGTATTTGCCGGAGAAAGCCATGCTGTAGTCTGTGGCACAGGAAAGAGGTTTGCAGAGGAGGGTGTTTGTGGTTTGGCTTGGTAGGTTCGGGGACTGAAAACCCCTGCCTTATAAAGCTTTCTTAGCTCAGGTTATCCACCCTAAATGCATTGCACTTCTCCATCATACCATCTAATGAGGAAGTTTGTTTTTTTACAACAGGAGGGTAATTTTGTATGAATCACTTAACACTGGTGTCATTGACCCTTACAAAAGGTCCTATTCCAATTCTGGCATATCTCTTTTTACCAAAGACTTTCCCCAAAGTAAGTTCAGGGTGATAGATATAGATATAGAGATAGAGATATATAGATATAGATATATTGTTACCCTACAAAGGGGGTCTGGAAATATACCGGTCCACTTTAGCCGAATAAAGACAGCAGTGTCGTGGAAAGAGTTCATATTTGTTGCAGGCTGCAGCAAGAATAAATGATCCAGAGTAGTTTTCCAAATTCTGGACCCCAAATACAACATTCAAGACACTTGTATAACAATTACGTGCATGATCACCTCATACACAATCCTTTCTGGCAATATGATGGGATAACTGAATGCATGGAGAGCTTGTGGGCCCCTGAAACATATTTCATTGGTCAGAACAGCCTGCTCCTAATTGCTATGGCAACAGGTATCTTTAAGCAAAGTTCATACAAAATGTTGCTTTTTTTTTTGCTATCTGCTACTTGAAGACTTGTCTGGGTCAGGAAAATTTATTGTTCTCCTGGCTTTGATGCCAGCCCTCTGTCTGCTGCTGAAGGCCAGCGAGCTCTTGGCATGCCTACTAACCTGATAAGATGAAGTGAGAGGCCCGTGGTGGGTGCTATCCCAACAAAAGACAGGAATGCAGCTTCTTTCATAGGTGTGGGGGGGGGTCTCCATAGGCCTCTATAGGAAGGTGGGAAACAATCTCCCCTCCCCACCATAGCTGAATTCCTTTTAGTGAAAGTGGTTGAGGCCCAAGATGGCCAGTAAGGAGGACCAAAACACACCCACACACAAATGCATTACACACATACTCATTTTCAATATCCCTCTCTCCCCTTGCACTTCTCAATTTGGCTTTTTCACTGTGCACCGGGAAAAGGACACAAAGTGAGCTGGCCATGCAGGAAGATTAAACTCCCGCTTTGAAGAGCTGATAGAGGAGGTGAATGAACTCGAAGCGTGCTCTTTCCTGGTTTGTGCTGAACTTGCAACCTTGCTTTTCTAGCAATAATGCCAACGGCCTTGAAAAACTTCATCTCATCCAGCAGGTGAAGAAAAGCTACAGAACTGCAGGAACCAGGTGGCGGTGCATCTGGGCTCTCATGTTTATGTATGGCTCGGCTCGCTCTGCAGAAATCGTATTACAGCATTCCACTTCTCCATCACTCCATGTACAGAAGCCATGGCAACTGAATCTTATTTCAATGCAGGCACTGGGAAAGTATCCTGTACCGCACCTGAATGCAATAGATTAGTTAGGAGGCTGCAGGTCAGTTTGTATTACACAACTCTGCTTTTCCACCAAACGGTACAGTCAAGAGCTGCTGCTTCTACAGTTGCTGCCCAAGATGGCGGCTTCCTTCTGACTAATGGTGGGGTTGGCCCTTTCTACCAGCACTGGTCTTCACACTGATAATTTAATAAGCCTCTGATAATTTCAAACCTAGGAACCCCAGTGTTCCTCAGGTCACAGTCTGAAAGCCACTGCCTCATAGCGCCATTTGCCTGACTTCTAAATTTCAGTTCAGCTGTGTGAAAGACTTGTGCAACTAGCTACCAGCTCAAAATAGTCACTAGGAGTCTTCAAAATATGCTGTTATAACTCCATGAGAAAAGAATGTAGACTTCTTTGGGTTTCATTAATCATCCTTAATGAGAACACAGAACATTTCATATACAGTGGTACCTCGGGTTAAGAACTTAATTCATTCTTAACCTGAAACTGTTCTTAACCTGAAGCACCACTTTAGCTAATGGAGCCTCCTGCTGCCGCTGTGCCGCCGCTGCACAATTTCTGTTCTCATCCTGAAGCAAAGTTCTTAACCCGAGGTAATATTTTTGGGTTAGCGGAGTCTGTAACCTGAAGCGTATGTAACCTGAGGTACCACTGTAATTGTTAAAGATTAACAGAAGTGGAAAAGGGTTGAGTAAGGTTCTTTTCACTAAAGGGCTGTACATTCTTGTTCTGTCATAAATAAGAAATGGCAGTTATCTCTCCTCCTCTTTGTTATCAAGGTTATTATTTTATGACTTGATTATCTCTTTACACTTTTATTTTCTCATGCATATAGATGAGAATTTAATCTCCACTGTAATCTTACTCATATTCAACTATTTATGAGAGAAGGCTTTAGGATTCTCAGGGAGTTTTTGCCATCTTTAGAAGGACAGATAATTTATGGCAAGAAAATAGTCTATTTGTTCAACATATAGCTGGGTAACATCTGCTAATTGAAGCAGCCTTGAAAGGTAGGGAGAATAGGCAAAAGAATTGTGTGTGAAACTTAACCGCCTTGATAGATGGTATTGGAAAGACTCTGGAGTCTTTTTGAAGACACTGATTCCTTCTGCTTCAACTTTCAAGGCTGCCTAGCTAGCTCAGTCTTTTCCCTGTGGCCTTCGAGTGCAGGCATGTTTTCATGTGGCTTATGTTTTCAAATTGAATCAAAGCTGTTTTGGGGAAAACACATCAAAATGCAGTACTTCTTAAGATTAATGTGGCTAACGCGGATTACGGCTAATGCCATGTCTGCACCAAGTCACAAACTGGCAGTGGAAGTGCACTTGGCGCAGAGCAAATAGGTGCACCTCTGTAAAACTGTTTTCCACCACTGTGCTCATATAGATTTTTAGGTCGCTCAATACTTTTCTTGAAACAACCGTACCACAGTAGCATTTTAAGAACTGCTGTACAAGACTCTCTGCCATTTTATTCTATCTTCAGAGGGCCTTACTTCTTTGCCGTTTGTGCCCCCAGCCCCCTAAGCACTGGTGTGCACAGACAGCAGGTGACTTAGATACACATCCAACTCTACTGGTACGCAAATGCCTTTCTAGGCCTGGCTCAGAATATTCCATACAGTGTTTTGCCTTCCACTTGTCCACTGTAGATCTGGCTGATGGGAGATGTAGCAGCCTGATCTCAGTCACTCTGACACTCGCACCCAGGAGCTCCCTCTTGCACAGAGCCTGGCTGCTTACCGACTTATCTCTAACCTACTATTTCTAGAAAAGGTTGTTGAATGAGCACTCACCATCCAACACTTAAATTGTAATGCCTGAAGAAGACTGAAGTCCTTTCCAATCAGGCTTTCACTCAGTGTACGGCACTGACATTGCAATTGGCCTCGGTCGCTGCTCTTTGCCAAGAAGTTGACAAAGGAAGTTGTACTCTGTTGTCCCTACTAGATTTTGCAGGTGTCATTGACAGCATTGACCATAAAGCACTAGCATCACACGTGTAGCGACTGATGTTCCTGGGTTAGCCTTTGAGAGGTTTTTACAGGGAATCCCAGAAGATAGCTAATGTGAGTTTGCTCAGTGTTCTCCCTCCACTATCACCCTGACAAAGACTTCTCTGTGGTATCTTGCAGGATTCCACCACCATTCCTCTCTTGATAACTTACAATTCCTGTAAGGCAAAACAGTACTAGTGGAGGAACCAAGAATGCTTCCACGTGGCCTCTTATGGTGGGCTCTTAGTGCTGTCCATGCACACAAGTTTTGCTCAGCATATGCACAACGTCATCCTCATCAAAATATTATTTTTCCTTTCACGCAGAAAGTGTGATACGTTAGAAAAGCAAACATTCAAATGGTAAATCCAGATTGGGGGTAGGGGGACAGAGCGGCATTCTGACGAGGGAGATGTCAAGTGGACACTGAGCGAAACCTGCTTGTGTGAGCGGTATTGAATCCACCAAGAGATGCTATGTGGAAGCACTCCAAGACGCAGAGCTAGCAGAGACAACAGCTGAAAGCTGCTTATTCATCCTGCTTCATCCTGAGATTATCAAAGTGTCCAGATGTTTTCCATGTGGCTTTCTGCAAATGGCATTCAACATCCTTCTGATGAGGCAAAGATATGTCACAGAAAGCTAATATGAATCCTAAAAGAAACAGTTTTGTAGAGCTTAAAAGTGCTACCACATAAATGACATGGATGCTCTATTCCACAACAATACTGCGCTCAGGATGCAATCTTAGCTACACATACCTGCGAGTAAGTCCCACTGAACTTAAAGGGGCTGGCTTGTGAGTAGACACATATATAGGAGTGTGCTATTAATAGAAGAACAGAGCAGTACTTTAAGTACCGTGTTGTTGTATCTTGTCTACCCTGTTTCATCTTATGAGCAAGCAGGAGAAACAGGAACACAACTCAGAAACCCAAGTCACAGGTACCTGCTGTTCTAACCCCACAGGTGTTTTTTATTTCATAGATACAGCTCCATGTCCATTTCAAGTCCATTGCATGGTTTAGTATCTTTCAGAAGTGAAATGTGACTTCCAACTATGATGCAATGCAGGTTTTGAGGATACTGTCTCCCCCAGCCCACTTTATCGCACCATCTTTAAGGATGCCAATTACATGTAGATAGCGAAGCCTTTCTAAGACAAACCTTGATTGCTGCTTTGGGGTTAGTTACTCTGCCTATAAAAGCTTCTGTTGTTCCCCCTCTAGTTTGGATTGCACTTCCCAAAGACACTTCCTCTCCTCCCTTCTGAATGGTTCACTACCCTTAACCCCTGTAATTCACTTGAAGGAGGGGTCATCCAGGGCAGACAACTGTCTTAATGGAGCAGACTGGTCTTTTTCTGCCAAGAAAAGCCAGGATAAAAGGAGAACTGCGTCAAAACAACAGCAGTTTGCACAGCAGAATAAATATGTGCTTGCAGACCTAAATACAATGTGCCAAGTGCTAAAACACTCAGGTGAATTATTACTCTCAGTAGGTCAAAATGTATTTTACAAAGCCCATGTTGCTTTTTCTTCCTCTAGTTGAACAATGCTTGTTTTCCCTCCTGCTAATGGATATCTATCTGTTTCAAGGAACTGTGTGTTTGCACATATTTTACAAGCATGGATGCATGTTGTAAATCCCCATGCAATGATGCCATTTCATGTTACTTTCTCTGTTACCAGATCTTATTTTATGTAGATCTACTGCCCAACCTACTCTTTACAGCGACATCTGTTTGAGAAAAGGAAATGCTTCTTCACACTGCATGGTGACAGCAGTGTTTGGTGTATTAACATGCAATAATGCTGTTGCAGTGAATCAGCATTCGTTGCTCTTTGATGCTGTAGTTTATTTCTTAGAGCAGCACCTGATGGAACTTTGTTTAGACTGGCAAGAACCCCAAAAGAAAGGTATGGCTCCCATTAACATTAGTTCAGTATATGTTGATTGATCATAGAATCATAAAATTGCAGGGCTGGAAGGGAACTCTGGAAGGGAAATCTAGTTCAACCGCCTGCAATGTGGTGTTATCAGTTGTGGGAGGAAAGAAGTAGTAGTAGTAGTAGAAGTGGGAGGAAGGACTGCCCTAAATCCTAAAAATTAATAAATGCTAAGTTTTAGTCCAGTTCTCCTGTATGTTAAGATCCCATTGAATCATGATTCTATATTTGGTGGTATTAGCTGCCCCTCCCAGCTTGGTGTCATCTGCAAATTTGACCAGCAGACCCTCAATTCCTTCATCCGAGATATTTATAAAGATGTTGAACAACACAAGGCCCAGGACAGAACCCTCCCAGATCCCACTTGTAACTATTTTCCAGGATGATAGGGAACCGTTTGTAAGCACTGTTTGGGCTTTTTCAGCAAGTAAACCCAAAGCAGCCTGCTGTGTAAATAAAAGGGTGTAGTGTTAGAGCATTTCTGCATGATCTTTTTTGAAAAGAAAGAATTTTTAATTGATGGCCGGCATGTGTTTTGCCCAAATAGTGCCTCTCTCATGGGCCTACTGTATTTTCTGGAAAGTCAAAGCACTATGCTTTGTACTGTGGAAATGCAAAATTTATTTTTAAAAATTCATTTATAGCCTTTATAACAGCTTGTGACACTGGGGAGAAGTTAACCTTTCTGCAAAATCCCAGTCAGACATATATTTGCTCCAACAGCTGTGCCATTTTGAGAATTTAAATGAGACATGGATGGTGGGAACTGGGAAACCTTACTTGGAAAGCTAGGTTTTGTGTTGTAGCTGTTCAGCCTACAAATCACTAATATAAATGACAACAGCTATACTGTATCTCTATTTCCAGCAGAGGGCATAGTGGTATACCGTATTTACTAGAGTCTAATGCGCCATCAAATCTAATGTGCACATCAGTTTTCAGAACCTTGAAACCAAAAAAGGTATTTGCTGGCAAATGTAAACGTGCCATCAAATCTAATGCACACCTTAATTTTCGCAACGTAATTTGGCCAAAAAAGGTGAGCATTAGAGTTGAGTAAATACAGTTTTAGATGAAGTTTTTCTTTTTCTTTTTTGGGATTTTAAAAAAAGTTTAAAAACACCAATTGAAACCAATGATCAAGGATGACGCACTTCCTCCATCACTAACTCAAATCTGGTAGCAATTTTTTTAAAGGATCTTGACTTTCTTTCTTTTTTTAATGGGATTTGGCATTTAGGGAATTGCAAGACGCGGAAGAAAGACACTATTAGAAGAATTCAAAGGTCTCAAATATAAATTAAATGTTAATAATTGTACAAAGCAAACACATACATAATATATAAACCAGGTGTCTGAAATAGTATGGGAGAGCAATCCTGAAGCCATTTTGACTCTCCCAAATTGACCTCAAATATTTCTCTGCAAGGAGGAAGGAAATGGGAAAGCCTTCCCATTGTCTTTTTGCTTGCAAATCCTGTCTTAAGGACATATTTGTGTATGAATAGGGTGAGCCTGTAACCTGGATTCAGGAACTAAAGTATTAGCCAACACACACACACACACACACACACAAATGGCCAGACTGCCCAGTTAATGCAATCAGTGACCATTGTCAGGTATCCTGGCAGGCAGGATTTCTGCTCAAGACCGCCTCCTTCCATGATGTATGTATGATGTTTTAGGGTGTGGTCTTGGGCGATAGGGTGGGCAATTTCAAAAGTCTAGATAAGGGCTTGCAGACCATTATTCAGGGTTCTCCTCCATCCTGTGTGTGGGGAGTGGGGACCCTGTTGCAACAGTTCCTTGAAGAAAGATCAGGCTTACTAGCTGCTTTGCTTCTCAATATACTCTGGTTGGCCTCTGTTTTCTCCTACCGATAGGGAACCCACTTAAGGACTCTACACAGGCTCTGGAATATCCCATAAGGAAAGGGAGCAGTTTTTCTTATAACAATATATAAGTACAGTATATAGTGGTGGCTTGTGCCCATTGGGACTGGTGGGGAAGTAAGCAGCAAGTCCAACGGTAGGTGGAGCCAGAGCCAATGACAGGCAGAGCCAAGTAATTCTGGATTTTGGCTCCATCTTTCTGCCTGCTGAGGACTAAGGAAGAGGAAAGTGAGAAGCAGTGCCACCTCTTGACTGATTGTAAGTAGGAAAGTATGTAGGCAGACAGATGCTGGCTGAGGGCACACTGAGGTTGGTGGGGCAGCAGCCCGTCAATATTCTCTGGTTGGCCTCTGTTGTTTTTTTCTACCAATAGGAGACCCACTTAAGGACTCTATACGAGCTCTTGAATAAGGGGAAAGGAGCAGTTTTTTCTTATAGCAACACATTCAGGGTGGGCCAAAGACCCCCAAGAGATCCCACTCTGACATTTGGTAGATCTCCTCTCTCTCCTAGGGTTTCCTGCTAGCCTAAGAGGGGGAATGAGGTGCAGGGGTGGCAGCCCCAGCACAGGGAGAGAAGGTACACCTGAGGATGGGCTGGCCGTGTCAGGGGACCATGCTGATCCAGCCGAGGATGAGGAGGGAACCACCGTAGGGCACTGCCTTGGTCAGGACTGGGTCCCCTGTCACCGCGTGTTAATACTGGGTGCCAGAGAACAGCCCCAGGGACAGGCTGCTGCCAGCCATCATGGGATAGCGCCAGTGGGGCACAGCCAAGAGTGCCAGTCTGTGGAGGAAGTGGTATTTGTTGGCCGTCTCATTAAGAAGTCACCTCAGTCACTTTGACAGAAACCATGAGGCCATGGCGCTGTGGTCTAAACCACTGAGCCTCTCGGGCTTGCTGATCAGGAGGTCAGTGGTTCGAATCCCCACGACGGGGTGAGCTCCCATTGTTCGGTCCCAGCTCCTGCCCACCTAGCAGTTCGAAAGCACGTCAAAGTGCAAGTAGATAAATAGGTACCGCTCCAGCAGGAAGGTAAACGGCATTTCCGTGCGCTGCTCTGGTTTGCCAGAAGTGGCCTAGTCATGCTGGCCACATGACCCGAAAGCTGTCTGTGGACAAACGCCATCTCCCTTGGCCTATAGAGCGAGATGAGCACCGCAACTCCAGAGTTGTCCGTGACTGGGCCTAACGGTCAGGGGTACCTTTACCTTTACCTATGAGGCCAATAGGCGGCTGCCCCGACTCAGAGCCATTGGAAAAAGACCCTGGCACCCGCTGGGTCCAGCTGCTGCTTGGGAACTGAAGCTCAGTGCTGGGTCCAGAAGAAGAACCTTCAAACTGTGAGCCTGATCTTTGCAGTGAAGCGCAACCCCAGCAAGTTTTCTCCAGCCAACTGGTCCAACAAGTACCCTGCTAACATCAGCTTTCTTATCAAGATTAAGTTTCCGTTTATTTGCCACCATCCAGTCCATTGTTATGGCTGCCACTTAGCGACATCCACGTTTCGCCCAGATTTAAAGAAAAGAAGACGTTGGATAGGGATGATGCTGTAAGACATATGTCATGACTACCGTACCAGTGATTTCATGCAGAGGTTACAAACAGCAATAACAAACATGGGTTATGTGGAAGGCAAAATAGAACCCTGAGATAGCTCCCAGGGCAGTCTCTGTGAGGAGGAAGAGTAGCCTCTCAGCACTGGACCATAGAGCAGAGGACCATAGACCACTGAGTCAAACATCTAGCTCACTATGGTCTAGACTAGCAGTGGCTTTCCAGGGTTTCAGGGAAGGAGTCTCCCCCATACCTGCCCGGAGATGCCATGAATTCGAAGCTTTGGGCACTTTCAAAGCTCATGTATGCATTCAGCAATTAAAATAAGCGTGTGCTATGTGAAATGGTGCCACCTGGTGGGAAAGCACAAAAACTGAATGGTAAGCTTTAAAAGCAGGCTTCCTTTCTCCCATTCTATCTAAATTTTGAAGTAACTGTTTGGGATCACTGCTTCAGTGTGATTACTCTGGCTTCCTGTGCATGCTCTTGGCTCTGAGAACCTATAGTGAGCTACAAAGCTGAAGGCCTTTACATGCATTTTCATACAATTTAGAAGCTTAGGCTGCAGTTCTCTACATAGTAAACCTACACATAAATACACTTTAATCAGCGACACACACTTGGTTATGTGGTGCAGGATTTCAGATGAGACTGAGTCCACACAACAGGCAATTTTAAGAGTACCATGCATAGGGTGGTAGGAGCCTGCATGTCTACACTGCCATTCTGGCCACGATTAATGCCCTTTGGTAGATTCCTTGCCTCCTCCTAAATAAAGATAGGACACAATTTACTCATTTCTTTTTATGCTTGCTTCATGTCCCCATCTCTCTGATGAAATTAAGTAACTGGTCAGCTAGGATTGGATGGTTCTTTACCCCTGGCCTTCTCAGTTTGGCTCTTGAAACAAATGTCCAGCTTTCTAACTAAATTGATCCGCATTGATAAGGACTTATGAAGATAGATAAGGGCTTATGAAACAGCTTTTGGCCCTCCAGTTGTTGTTGAATTACAGCTCCCACCATCCCCGGCCATTGGCCCTACTTGCTAGGGCTGATAGGCTGTAGTTCAGAAACATCTGGAGAGCCAAATGTTCCCCACACCTGCCTTAAAAGATATATGAGCACAGATCTGTGTACCGCAATCTGCCTTTATTTTATTCTTTTTTTAAAAAAAAAAGGAAGGAAGGAAGGAAGGAAGGAAGGAAGGAAGGAAGGAAGGTCTGAATAAACCACAAGAGTTGCAAGTACTGGCTCCTGCTCTCTTGTTAATAGGAGCCAGAGAGGATGGCTTCTCCGTGGTATCCAGAGTCGAACAGAAGATGGGTAATTAAATAATAAAAAGGAATGAATGATAATGATGGAGCTATAATGAGTGCCTGATGAAATGAACAGCTGAAGCTGGCTCTGAGATGAGTTCTTTCTACCCACACAGAGAGGAGTCTGAGCTGGGGTTTGGTAGTGTGGAGGGCAGCCAACGCTGGGAAGCCAGGAAGAGGAGCCTTTTGTATACAACGTCAGGCTCCCTCTGCATTTGATGAATGAGGGTATTTTGTGATGTAGGCGGCTGGGCTGAGCCAGAAACTGCAAAGTCCTGAGGACTAACCTGTCTTTCTGAAATCCACAACAAAGAACTTCCAGCAGTCATGATTTCATCATCAATCTTCCAACCGTTTTCAGTTGCTAACCAAACTCATTCTCCTCTCTCACACAGGGCGGTGGACTGTTTTACTATTGTACGCTGCAATTGGGACTGGATAATGAGTTTGGCTTTTTGAGACTGAAGAAAAGTGTTTGCAAGGGCAAAGCGGGCACATGTTTGTAGAGATTCACTGGCTATTTCTTTCTTGACCATTTTGTTTCCTGTGACTGACATATAGGAAAAGGAATGCATTGTTTCCGGCACTAAGTTTGCCCGTCTCTTTACGTTAAAACAAACACCTGCACTTTGTACCTGGCCTGTTTCAAAAGGTTTACTTTTGCTTGGGCATTGCCAGTGCTGCATTGCTTTGAGTCACTGTGACCTACATACAGGGATAATCGAAGCTAACCTCTCTCTCTCTCTCTCTCTCTCTCTCTCTCTCTCTCTCTCTTTTTTTTTTTTTTTTGCTCTTAATTTTTCATACCAGCACTGGTGCTTAAGCTAATTTCAGCCCTTTGGTGGCCTCCATTTTAGCTCTTCCTGTGGGGATTCAGGAGATTACATTTGGGTTTTTAACCTGAGGAAATAAAATGAGAACAATTTTTAAAAATCAGTTGATGCTTTGCTTGGAAAATTAGAATACAGGATTTTTTTGTGTGAGCTGCTGTTGATCTCATACAAACAGAGAAAAATGAAGAGCACACTTTTTTCCGTCATAAAAATACAACATACAGGGACTGAAAAGACTTGGGCGGAAAAGGAGATTATTTACAAAATCATTTTTCAATCAGGGCCAACGTGTTCTTTTGACTTGAATTTTATGGAACAGCAAAAGGAGATGCAATAAGAAATAGCATCAGAGGACACAAAGCTTTGGGGAAAATGGGCTCTACCTTCCCCTTCCTCTTTGCAGCTATACAAAAAGTCAGCTTGAAAACTAGGGCCACATTATGCATGTTTGGTGGCCTGGCCTGGCTGGAACTACAACGAAAGATCAGTTTGAGAACTATAAAGAGTTTCAGCACATATTGGGAGGAATTCAATATTGCTCTATGTTGAACATCCCACCAGCACAAGAACGATTCCCCTTCTCCTCACCTGTATGCTGTTCTGGGAGGTTCTTCCAAACCCACACAAAATCATTTTGGGGAGACCAGAGAGAAATACATGATGCACTGGCAGAAGTCTTTGTAAGGGCTTCTGCTGATGGGACTTATTGGTTAAAATCCCTCCCACTGTCCATAGGGATTTCAATTTGGAATTTTCTCAATTGGGAAGGGCCATATTATTATTGGAAAGGGCCATATTATTTCAGCTCTGGTTCCAATATAATAGGCCACTCAGGTACAATCAGATCCTGATTTGTAGGTAGCCCTTAAACCAGTTTCCAGACTTGGATGGCACTGGAAACTGATTAAAAAATCATAAAGTCTCATCCACAACCAAGCATGTACGAGGAGGAAGAGATAGGGAGAAGTAGAGTAAACTGGACTTTCTCATTCAATCATGGGGAGGGGGGGACCTGTGGTTTGTTGAAATGGTCCTGCTGTACCTGAATGAGGCCTTTTGTCTGCTTTGTGTTCATTTTACGAGAGATATAATCTGTATTGTATCTGCTATATTTACCTTTCTGCTATATTCAACTTTGAAACAGAAAAGGCAGGATATGTGTTCTCAGTAAAATGAATTACACTTGGGTCTAGGTAATGCATTAATTCATTTTGATTAAACTGACCATCCATTTGCCTAAGCCAGCCATAACCTGTTGAACAAGAGGATCTTCATTAAAACTGGCAATTCCTCTAATATTCTTTGACATCTTCATTCCCAGACACTTACGCTGCACTGACCGCAATTTAAATGACCAATTCGAAACCTGCTGCTGAGAGATCAATTGGTCAAATCCCAGGAATTCTAGTTTTGATCAACTGATCCTGTATTTTAGCAGCATGTACACCCCGAAAGCTTTAATTCCTAAGAGCTTTGAGATGGATTGTATACTATGAAGAAGACACTGCCACACACAACTGAATTTTACATTCTTAGACTTTTGTCTTTATATCCAAAATCTCAGGATCCTGCATAGGTATACAAGTACAGGGCTCCAAAATGATGCCAGTCAAAATTAGGAATAACAGACAACCTTGCCTGTACCTCTTTGTATGTTAAGCACTGAGTTTTTGCCGATCAAGCAACCATGAAAGGCAAAGCACCTGCACCAAGAAGAAACAAAAGTTTTGTCTTTCTGGCCCTGCAACTCAGACCACAATGCAGGAGATGAATCTGCATACAAGGTTCAAGAAGGCTCCGAGAGGCACTGCTGGCACATAGAACTGTTCCATAATAGGATCATAGGACTGTAGAGTTGGAAGGGACCACAAGGGTCATCTAGTCTGTTATGTATTGAAGTTCTCACCCTGGCCACCAGGGGGTATTGTGTATATAGTTTTCACTCAGGTCCACGTCAGTTAATTTAGGCGGGAAACCCTGGGTTGTTGTTGTTACAATGTTGACAGCCGGCTGCCTATAAAAGCAGGCCGGCTGAGCTGTTCAGTTCAGTTCCAGCTTACTATAAAGAACCACTTGGAGAAATCTCTGTGTTGTCTGCTATGTCCACTCACAACTTAATATAGTCCAACCACCCGCCATGCAGGAATCTTTTGCCCAACATGGGATTCAAACACATGAGCCTGAGATTCAGGGTTTCATGCTTTAGCAACTGAGCTATCCCAGGTCCAGTATGGACCGGATACGAGAGAGTGGAAGAAAAGTCTCTTGAAGAAGCTTTGTGTACATCCAACAGGTTCTAGAAATTACGGTGGTGTGTGGTTGCCTGCCGTTTAAAAAGAAGTGGTGGGGAAACTGTTGCCTTCCAGATGTTGTTGGACTACAGCTCCCACCATCCTCAATAATTTGCCACTCTGGATGGGGCTGAGGGAAATACGAGGCCTACAATATCTTCTGGAGCATCACCAGTTCCCCATCTCTGACTTATGGTTGCCAGATGGTAAGCTCAACCCTGAGTATCGAAGGGGGTTGGGTTCCAGTTTAAAAAACTTCCTGTGTGTCTGACTCTTGCTTATACAGTGGTACCTCAGGTTAAGTACTTAATTCGTTCTGGAGGTCCGTTCTTAACCTGAAACTGTTGTTAACCTGAAGCACTTTAGCTAATGGGGCCTGCCGCTGCGCCACTGGAGCACGATTTCTGTTCTCATCCTGAAGCAAAGTTCTTAACCCGAGGTACTATTTCTGGGTTAACGGAGTCTGTAACCTGAAGCGTATGTAACTTGAAGCGTATGTAACCCGAGGTACCACTGTAGTGGCTTGTCATCTTTTCTCACAACAACACCTTACACGGAAGTATACTCCACACCCCCACATTCAAAAGTGGTCCCTGAAGTTGTGGAGGGGGAGAGACTTGCTGAAGCAGCCATGTGCTCATAGGGCTCTGAGGCTTCCTCTCTGCTTGCTTTGTGAATTTAACTAGAGAGGCTCCTTTCCCACTGTCAGTCTGACACCTCTTGCAAACAATACATTACTCAGCAATTAGCAGAGAGGAAACAGCAAACATTTCAGCACCACAACTGAGAAGCGGATATTTGCAAAATAAAAGGGAAGGCCAGGGAGTGGTTAACATCACTATGGTAACCATGCTGGCTCACATCCTTCTTTTTTTTGTGCTGGGGGAAAGCTGTATCCCTGTATCCTTTTGCAAATGATCACGCTTTGTGCCCTTCAGAATTGTTCCACTGATTCCTCTGTCAGAAAATTCCCCTAAACTGTAATATGATTGTGCTTTATTATTTTCCCTCTCTTATTTTTTTAGCCCTGAACAGGATGTCCTCTACGTCAGAAATGAAAATGTAAGCTGGCAGCAGTGTTTCTTCAAACTGCAGCACCTAGAAAAAGAGGAGGTGACTGAAGTACCATAAAGTAAAACAGATCTCAAAAGCTTGTTTGTTTGTTTGTTTGTTTGTTTGTTTGTTTGTTTTAAGGAAAATAACTCTTCACACTTCATTTTTTTACACACAAAAATCAAGAGTTTAAAATGGCTGAAATCCTGCTGGGAAGGATAAGAGCTGCCTTGTTGTATCTGACTCATCCCAGTACTTGTGTAGAAAGATGTTTCAAAGTACACAGTGTTAACATGAAAGACTACCCGCCAGTCTACTGCTTGACAAGTACAGGACGTGAACTCATATTTCTCCGTGAGGCACAGACCAGAATGAGGCATCCTCTAAACAAACTGATCTCCTGCCAACCCCTCCCCTTAGCACCCACAATTCAGGTTTCAGCTCTGTATCGGGGCTGCCCATTGACTCTGCTGTACTTTGCACCCATCTCTCAAACGTGGCAGCTGTTTACACATTGTACTTATTAAAACGCAAAACTTCCAATCCAGGGAAGGCACTAGACTAGGTCATCTCTAATCCTCGACTGCTGTGCAGCCACTTTTTATGAAGTCAATAGTTCTTGAAATACTATTTTGTTGGCACATGTAAGGCATAGGAAAATGCCTTGCACTGAGTTAGGCCATTGGTCCATTGAGCTCAGTATTGTCTACACTGAGTGGCAGCAGCTGGACAGACTTCCAAGCAAGGGACTTTCACAGTGCTACCTGGAGATGCCAAAAATTGAACCTGGAGCCTTTTGCATGCACAGTACGTGTTCTGCCACTGCTACAGTACGTTTCCGAGCACAATTCAAAGTGTTGGTGCTGACCTTTAAAGCCCTAAACGGCCTCGGTCCAGTATACCTGAAGGAGCGTCTCCACCTCCATCGTTCTACCCGGACACTGAGGTCCAGCACCGAGGGCCTTCTGGCGGTTCCCTCACTGCGAGAAGCCAAGTTACAGGGAACCAGGCAGAGGGCCTTCTCGGTAGTGGCGCCCTCCCTGTGGAACGCCCTCCCACCAGATGTCAAAGAGAACAACAACTACCAGACTTTTAGAAGACATCTGAAGGCAGCCCTGTTTAGGGAAGCTTTTAATGTTTGATGTATCATAGTATTTTAATATTCTTTTGGAAGCCGCCCAGAGTGGCTGGGGAAACCCAGCCAGATGGGCGGGGTATAAATAATAAATTATTATTATTATTATTATTACAGTCATCCAGATGCAGAGGCAAAGGGCACATGGAATTTCCTTATATGTTAGTATGGTAGGTACCGACATTCTGACATTAAATTATCATGGTCAACATATACACAGGAGGTTTGCCTCTTTTTTCGCAAATCTGCTTTGCCTTTAACAGCTGTGTGGTTTGCAAAACAGAAAGAACAAGTGAACCTTTTTTCTGTTGTTTTTTATTGGTTTTCAGAACACAGAACAAGTCCCCTCCCCAAATGCAGATGAAGTTTTTTTCACTACTGCATCTCCAGGCTATTGAAATTTCCACCTGTTGAACTTTTTTCCCTCTGGTGTGCTGTTAAAGGCACACAGCTCTACTTAAAAACACACATCAAAACAACAACAGGGCTGAAAACAAAAGCAAGCCAAGAAGAATGTCACTGATATATTCAGAAAGGTCTGATAGAGGAACCCATACTAGGTGTGTGCATGTCACAGAATAGCAAAGGGGAATATATGTGCAGTGAAGGCTGGTCTGTTTGGGCAAACGGGCTGCTGCCCCACCAACCTCAGTGTGCCCTCAGCCAGCATCTGTCTGCCTACGGGCTTTCCTACTTACAACCAGTCAAGGGGGTGGCTCTGCCTCTCACTTTCCTCCTTCTTAGTCCTCAGCAGACAGGAAGATGGAGCCAAAAACCAGAATTACTTGGCTCTGCTTGTCATTGGACTTGCTGCCTACTGCCCCACCAGTCCCAATGGGCACAAGCCACCACTATATACTGTACTTATATATTGTTATAAGAAAAACTGCTCCCTTTCACTTTATGGGATATTCCGGAGCCCATATAGAGTCCTTGAGAGCCAGTGTGGTGTAGTGGTTAAGAGCGGTGGACTCGTAATCTGGTGAACCAGGTTCGCTTCCCCGCTCCTCCACATGCAGCTGCTGGGTGACCATGGGCTGGTCACACTTCTCTGAAGTCTCTCAGCCTCACTCACCTCACAGAGTGTTTGTTGTGGGGGAGGAAGGGAAAGGAGAATGTTAGCCGCTTTGAGACTCCTTAGGGTAGTGATAAAGAGGGATATCAAATCCAAACTCTTCTTCTTCTTCTTAAGTGGGTTCCCTATCGGTAGGAGAAAACAGAGGCCAACCAGAGTATATTGAGAAGCAAAGCAGCTAGTAAGCCTGATCTTTATTCAGCTCCCCACACGCAAGAGGGAGGAGAACCCTTAACAATGGTTCGCAAGCCCTTATCTAGACTTTTGAAATTGCCTACCCTGTCGCCCAAGACCACCCCCCAAAACATCATACATACATCACAGAAGGAGGTGGTCTTGAGCAGAAATCCTACCTGTTAGGATACCTGACAATAGTCACTGATTGCATTACCTGGGCAGTCTGGCCATTTTGTGTGTGTGTGTTGGTTAATACTTTAGTTCTTGAATCCAGGTTACAGGCTCATCCTATTCTTATACAAATACGCCCTTAAGGCAGAATTTGCAAGCAAAAAGACAATAGGAAGGCTTTCCCCATTTACCTCCCTTCCTGCAGGGGAATATTTGACATTATTGGGAGAGTCAAAATGGCTTCAGGGTTGCTCTCCCATACTATTTCAGACACACGGATCATATATTTAGATATGTGTGCATTTATGAATATTTATTCTATATATGAGATCTTAAAATTCTTATAACAATATATATAGTAACCAGTTTTAATCTATGACTAAAATATATGCTCCTGAAATAGAGGGCTGCATGGTAAGCTCCCAACAGACATTGGAGGAGGTATCTAATGCAATTGTTCCGACAGCAGAATGGAATAGAATTTCTGGCTCCTCTTCCTGAATCTGCTATGGAAGTTTGGGAGATTCTCCAGAACAGATCTAAGAGACATGTGGAGAGAGAAGGAGGGGGAGTTTCATTGCCCAGCCTTGTCCTGACAGAACAGATATGTTGTATACTACACAAGGTTTCTAATGCCCACTTTCCAGAAACAGCACCCCCTCTGCCGCAATCTTGAAACAGAAGAATAGCGTCAACACATGAGCCTCTGAAGATGCATAAAGGACTCTTTGGCTCACATCTGTGGCTGTAATCTTATGTTGAACAGAATATTAGCCAAGTTTTTTCTTCTTATTTAACACAAATGCAGTGATCTAAAATTTGTATCATAAAACCTTGGGTCCAACAATATCTTTGAGCTATAACTCACATCTTGCCTGACCAAAGGCTAAAGTGGCTGGGGATTATGGGAGTTGTAGTAATCTACAGACACAGTAAGGATGCTAATTGGGGAAAATAAGCCTAAACGGACATGTTGTGCATATGATATATAACATTCCCCTCTGTTAAAACACTTAGTGGGAGAAATGGAGAAACTTTGCAGGCCTGTACATCTTACACCCATCAACCCGAGTTCAGCTCCATAGGTGTGAGAGACCCTATTTTCCGCCAGTCACAGACAGGCAGCAAAAGCAGGGGACAAATTGAGTCCCCAGTGGTGAACTACAGTGGTACCTCAGGTTAAGTACTTAATTTGTTCCAGAGGGCTGTTCTTAACCTGAAACTGTTCTTAACCTGAAGCACCACTTTAGCTAATGGGGCCTCCTACTGCCGCTGCGCCGCCGGAGCACGATTTCTGTTCTTATCCTGAAGCAAAGTTCTTAACCTGAAGCACTAATTCTGGCTTACTGGAGTGTGTAACCTGAAGCGTATGTAACCTGAAGCGTATGTAACCCGAGGTACCACTGTACCACACATAGCTGACAATGTGCATCTAGGACTACATTAAAAGAATAGGAGTTCTGTGGGGTCTCTGGTACTGGTATCCTAGATGCATTATTTTGTATGGAGCAATGTGATCATTTTTGCGCTTATAACTGACATCCTCTCTGCCTTCTTGGTTTACAGAATGTTCTCACTCCCAACAAACTCCCACGTTAAGAGAGTTTTCCCAGATTTTTAATGTGGACCAGTTGTTCTGCCCCATACTGCTGCCAGCTGACAAGGGTGGGTGGTGGGGATAGCCCCCTAATCAAACCTGGCCGACTCTTCTACAGAAATGTGCAAGGGAAACACTTCACTGCATGGAGATAATAAACATCACCTGCCAACATGTGTACATCAAGCTTCTGTTAAAAGCGCAGCTATGTTGGCTGCCTAGGTGAAAGGTTGGCCTGTGCTGTTTGCATCCTATTAGGCTGGAGAAGCATCCAAGGCCATCAGGCATTCAGGTAATTTACATGTCTGAAAGTACTTGTCAGCCATTAGCTGCAAAATTACACCAGAGACAGGAGGGCGCATTCCATTTGTTATCCTTCTTGAGTGATCAATGAGGCCTTTCTAGGTAAAGTATAAGAGGGATATGGCTCCAGGCTCTGTCACTGCCATACAGCAGAGTAAAGGTCTTTTGAAAAGGGGAGTCAGACTACATAACACTCCATCTCTCATTCTCTGTCTATCAGCCATCTGGCTGGCTGCCCACCCACCTACTCCTGAATCCTTACAGTGCAAAGCAGGGTTCTCATTAAGCTGTGAAAATACGATGTACGTTAAGATATGCAAATATATACTAACAACACTTTGAGACTGTGTGTGCCCACCCTCCTGCAAATGATACATGACTAGCTTCTCCACACTGAACAAAAATACCTCTGGAGATGCTGAGAGACTATGGTGTGAGTGAATTAGCTTTGCTAGCCACACAGTGTCTTTTGCACAGCAAAATTGGTTAGGTTTTCAGTGATATATGAGTGGATCTACAGAGCTGTCAATGATAATTCACAGAACATTCTGGAATGCTGACAGATAAAATGTTTGGGTAATAGCATTGGAAGGCTGAAGGTGCTATACCAGGCATAGGCAAACTTGGCCCTCCAGATGTTTTGGGACTACAATTCCCATGATCCCTAGCTAACAGGACCAGTAGTCAGGGATGATGGGAATTGTAGTCCCAAAACATCTGGAGGGCTGAGTTTGCCTATGCCTGTGCTGTACAGTCAAAAAGTGAGATACTAACTAAGGCAGTCTTGGCCAAAATGGTGATGTTCTGATGTTCTTGGACTCCATCAGACCCAACTGGAGATCTTTTGGGTGACCAGAGGTATGGAAATATGCCTGTAGTCTCTGCTCCTGTTTACTATCTGACACTTTATTATCATTTTACAAGTGAGGCTGAGAAACAGTGGTCCCATTTATATGCCACATTCTAGGGCTTTCCCCCTTTCTCTTCCCTGCCATGAACCTCCTGAAATTGGTTTGGAGGGTTTCAGGAGAACCCCCAGAACAGTGTGAGGGCGGGGGGAGACATGGAGGCGTCATTCCATCAGCACAAGCTGAAATGTTTGAGCTGATGGAACTGGAAGAACACAATGTTGAATTTCTCCCTACCCAATCTAGTCTGAGTAGAACTTTGTTGGGTACAACCCTTTATTTCTAATTTTGCATATAAACTAGCCTGTACAAATTGTATGTAATTCTATGCCTGCTTCCTCTTTTTTGGCAATGTATAAGTGGCCAACCTTTGTGAAGCCCACAGCACAGCACCCTTTCATGCACTACAGTAATATAGGTCAGAATCCAAAGAACAATTTTAGGCAAGGCCATGTTTTTGGCATACTCAGTAGGATTGCTGACCTTTTCTCTTCTTCTCTGAACCACAAGCCCATATCCATATGGCTGTGCTATATGTCAAGATGCTTTTGAATCAGATTCAAAAATATGGCATGGAGGGCTGCGGTTTGAGAAACGGGAACTCAAAGCTGCCTTGAGTGTGTGGAGCCAATTGCAGACTTGGTTACAACCTGGCCATCACACATCCGTTTAACCTTACAATTTTTCAAATTCATTTAGAGATTCTGGCATATGTGAGGCTAAATTTTACAGAGAGTTTCATGAATAACATGCAACCTTAGCAAAACAACGAAGGGAAACTGAACACAACACAGGCCTGGGGTTATCAGCAGGCACAATGGCACACTTGAAGACTTTGCCTGGCACCCGTGAAACCTCTGAGCCCTTTCCCCTCTCCTTGCCCGCTTATTATCAGGTGGAAAGAGCCATTCCCTTCCCCAACTCCTGAAAAGCTCATAAAGGGGAAAGAGGAAGTGGAAAGAGCATCTCTCTCTCCACCACTTCCTCTTTCAGCTCAATGTGCTATTCAAGACACATCAGCACCTGAGAAGCTAAACAGAAAATGGAGCAACAGTAGGAAAGAAAGAGGGGAGGAAGGGAAAGGCAAGTGGTCTCAGTGAGTGGAAGTAGGAAAACAGAATTGCCAGAGGGGAACCAGTGGGATGCCACAAAACTCGGGGGGGGGGGGGGAGCGCCTCGGCCCGCCAGATGTTTTTAAGACTACAATCCCCATCATCCCTGACCACTGGTCCTGCTAGCCAGGGACCATGGGAGTTGTAGGCCAAAAACATCTAGAGGGCCGAGGTTGAGGAAGCCTGTACTAACTCAATCAGGTGTATCTCTGTGAATGCAATAAATATTACTGTAAAGGGCAGCCACACTGCTTATTCATCTGATTTTTGTAAATAAGAGAAGGTTGCTGGAGAAGGAAAGAAATAATAACAGATTACTAAATTAAAAAAAAACACCTCTGTGTGTGTGAGAGAGAGAGAAAGAGAAAGAAAAAGAGAGCTAGAGGGAAGAGAAACAGCCTTGCAAATGTTTGCCACTTTAAAAAATAAGTGTGACTTCATCAGTCCCACAGGTGCACCTTAGTGGGGGATCACTCAGGCTACAAAGACGAAAAAGATGTGAGGCACCTTGAGCAAACAACGAAGTGGGATAAAAGGACTTAGATAAATAGAATTTTATAAAATGTAACATTTTAAAGAAGTTTTTATCATAATGGCACTATCATGGAATGGGAAGGATTTGTGTCGTTCATCAACAGTGGTGAGAAAGGCATTCTCCACTAAATGCCTTCCACTCGCACAGTCACATTCCAAAGTGCACTCAGGCTTGCAATAAACTCACACCTTAACAGGGAGGAAAGCATTTTGCCAGTGATAAAATTAGTGATGTCCTCATAACTGAAGTACAGCCTTGGAGAAAGGCATTGAGAGCCCATGTAAAGCTGATTAACAACTGCATAGTTATTAAACAAGGTAACAAGATACAGGGGGTTGAACTAGACTAGATGAACCTTGGGGTCCCTTCCAATTCTATGATTCTAACTCCATCGTCTGGAATAACTTTTGTATGTATTGGCCCCTGCTCTGCCATGGCACTACAATCTTGTTTTTCTTTGGCTTTCAAATTACACAGATACCCTTTCCTGAACACAAAAACATCTTGCCTGTCTTAAACTACCAAAATGTAGAATATAATCCCTTAATTCTGCAATGAAGAACAGCAAAAGAGGCTTGAGCCAAGGAGTCAGCCTCTTTTCTTTTGGCCTTAGGCCCACCCCCGTCCGTCCGTCCATTGTCCTCCCTGGCCAAGGGCGGGTCAAAGACCAGCTCAAGCAGGTGGGTGGCACCCGCCCAGGTGAGCCCCGCTCCATGCTGCAAACCCTGCCCACCTGTGGTGAAGGGAGGGTGAATATTGTTATGCTAAACACAGGTGTTACATCTGGGTCTATGGGCTATTGACAGTCAATTAGGATCTTTTCATTATAACACAGTCAGCATTCTGAAAAGAATTAGTCCTTTATCAATCATGATTTAAAGGACCACAGTCAAAGTATAATCTGAAATTTTTGAAAAGCTTGCAATACTTTTTTGACAAAATGTAAACAAAATAAATACGATCCCTTAATAGTCACGGGAAAGCAAAAGCTTTAGAAGCTTTGTGGAGATTAATAGTTTTGTTTTAATATTTGTCTATTGCAAAGAAGTAAAGATTAAAAGAAAGGGAGCCACAGGAATGCCACATCCAGTAGCCAGTGGAGTGCAGTGGCTCTTTCTACTCAGACAGCTTATTGTATACTCAAAATGGATGGTCTTCCCTGGCAAGCTATGAGAGCAATCCACCAACCACTACTGCCATGAACCCCACCTTCATGTCTGTGGTACTAAAAACAGCATTTTATGGATATATACAATAAGGCCTTGTCTACACAAAGATGAATTTTAATACCAGTGAAATATCTCCAAGGCACTGTTATACAGTATCTACTTGGCACTGGTCCACAACAACACACTTGTGATCAGATTTGTGACCAGAAGGAACCCAACAGGAAACAGTTATTATAGAACAGCAGACTTATCACCTTTGTGTTGCAGTATGCTTATATCTTCCACATTTCTAACATTTATGGAGAAGCAAAAGAAAACGGGGGAAAGGGCGTTATGAAACATGCAAATTAACCTGCACCAAGGAGTGGACAAAACAGTCAGTGCAATCCAGTAAATGCTGTTAGACCAAGACACATCACTGCAGCTGGTAATTTAAAATCACTCACTGAACAAATCTGTCTCCTAAAACAATTTAAATCAAAAACCCCAACTACTTATCCCATGGCCAAGAAAGCTGCATATCTTCCCCATATATATGGTCCAAAACAAGGAAGGGTATATTTCTTAGTATACAAATGTGGACTTAAATTCAGTCTGCAGTTCACAGTCAGGCATCTTGCATAAGGTGATATATACCTACCATATGGTCCCTAGCCAAAGGGCAGAACAGTTGGATAAACAAGGGCACAGCAGCTAGCTGCAAAAAAAAAGGCAGGTACTCCATTGGAAATATTGAATCACTCCTTTGCTCCATGTATCAATTAGCTGATCTGATGATTAAAAAAAAAAATACAAGCAAAAATTATGATAGTCATTAGAGGCACATATCTTGACATTAGTACTTATTTCTTGATTGACCCAGAGATTAAGCAATGTAACAAATGTTCTCTCTGATGTTTGTTTGTTTACTTTTGTCATGAAAGATGCACCAGTGATGCATATATAAGCTCTTGCTGGTGCTGTCTTCAAGGGGGATGGGATAATAGCAGAAACTTTGCAGTTTGGAAGCTATGAGACGGTTATTGTATTGTAGCTCTATTACAACTGGAGTACTTAGATAGTATTAAGAAATATGGCACTGAGTTGATATTATGCTTCCTGAACATTTTAGTATGTTATATTAAACTGTCACCAACCATTACATGGCAACAGCCATTCCATCAGGCTGTCGCAGACGAGAGAAGATAAGAAATGCAGTCAGAGCCACCATCTGCTCTGCTGAGAAGCCAGGCTCTTCCCCTCCATTAACTGTCATCTAGTAGCAACCAGTTGGGAGAGGGAAGAGAAGGGATGCATGAGCCCTCCATGCAGACACAGCTGAGAGACCAGCAACATTTGGTGCCTCCTCTCCTTGAACCTTTCCACTGCAACTGGTCATTTGAAGAATTTGTAACTCGGAAGTATCCAAGTTTGTTCCCCGACTTCCTGCCTCCTGAGTCCTCCCACCCCCACCATAATCTTCCAAGCAAGTCTTATAAAGTATATCCACCATCTGATTACATTGCATACTCTTGCCATTATGTAGGGTGGTGTTGGTAGCTGCTTGTCCATCTTATCTATGCAATGTCATCAGGTAATGCTCTTTTGCAAATGCCATGATGTGTAAGAACAATAATCTCAAAGGGCAACATCTCTGATGTCTTCATCTATTTCTAGACAGCTAAGTAACCTGGATCAGCAGGGGCTCCTTACAGGCTGAACACAGTGAGACCACAGTATTCTCTCCCTCTGTTTAACACACAAGCCTATGACATTTTGATTCCAGTTGTCTGAATTCATTTTCTCTTTGGTTCATACAAGTTCTTTCAGTGAACCTTGTGAAAGCATTACATGTGTTAATTTTGTTGTGGGTTAGTGAGCACCCTTTGATGTGT
This sequence comes from Podarcis pityusensis, assembly GCF_964106645.2. Lineage (NCBI taxonomy): Eukaryota > Metazoa > Chordata > Lepidosauria > Squamata > Lacertidae > Podarcis > Podarcis pityusensis. The sequence goes on along the minus strand of NC_138029.1, from coordinate 45,078,211 downwards.
GCTATTGAGGGTACGGTATATGTGCCTTTTATTTCATACTTGTGTCCCCCTAGAAGTTACTCTTGCTGTTTTATGCAGCACAACATATACAGGTGCTGTCAAAAGTAGCATAAATAAAATGAGAAAGGGCAAAGGTTTGTTGGCCCAAAATAAAAAAAAAGCCAGGTTCCCATTGATTAGGCTAACCAAAATGTCATAAAATAGTGTGCACACTTTTGTGTACCTTAGAACTCTTCACATAGCTAGATCAGGAGTAGCCAGGATGGTGCCCTTGTTGCACTACAACTCTCATCAGCCTCAGCCAGCATGGCCATTTGTGAGGGCCAATGGGAGTTATAGATTGGGACACATAGGCTGCCCCAACCTAGATGTTAAAAAGGATGGGGAGACTGTTGGTGTTAAATAAAGTCTGTATATTGAAGCATGTGAGCAGCAAGCAGATACTCAAAAAGGAATCTTTTGGATAGCTTATTATCTACCTTTCTCCTCAGTGAGTGAGGGGAAACAAAAGGGAAAGAGGAAGGGAAGAGGAGGAGCTGATAAGACAATTACATAAGAGTGATCAGGGTAACAAAGGAAGAATGTAAGCAAATGCAGCATCAAAATGCCAGGCTGGGTACAAGAGGATTAGCAGGAACAGAGTTTGGTTTCTAGTATATCACATGGAGATTCTTTTAGGAATGCAGAATCAGGGCATTGTTGTGCAAAGTATCCTCATCATCTTCAGCTTCTTTCAGGCAGAAGGGGGTCTGGTTATGAGCAAATTGCTCCCAAAATTTTGGCAGTAGGGCAGGAGTATTTGTGTTAACTTTTCCCTCATCTGTCTCACTCCACCTCTTTAAACATTTTTATGAACATGAACAGACAACCCATTTATACCCTTGTTCATAATGTGGATGCTGTTCTGCAGGCACTTGTAGTGCTTTAGGAAGCATATCAGTGTTTTTATCAGAACTATTTAATCCCCCAACTTTGGAGAAGCAGAGGAAAAAGCAGTTGCATTAGGATTCAGATAAATTTAAGGGCGTTCCCCCCACAATGAAGCAGCGGGCCAGAACATCACTAATAGACCTGAAGATGTGTGTGGGTAGGGAGGAATATACCTACCTGCAAATACTGATGTGACCTAAAAGGCTTTTATTTTAACTAACCCCCACCCCAGTTCCTGTAGCCAACCTTTCACAATGCAGATTCTAGGAAAAGCTTGAAAGCTGGCCCTTACCAAATGACATTTTGAAGGGGGCAAGAAAAGGAACACTGCTTGCGTTTTATGCTTAAAACTTAAAATTTTTGAACGTGATTATTTTTTTAAAAGGATTTTATTATTGACAGGTTGCCTTCCTTTCTGCATAAACACCACAGAATTTAGAGTAAGATCTTTCCGTTTACACCTTCTCCCAGAACCAGCTTTCCCCAGTTGCATGCAGCCTTCCTCGAGGAAGTATGGGCAATTTCTGAAGTCCCAAGATTTTATCTCACTTTTCTTTCTTTTGCCATACTGGTTGCTAGGAAGCTGACGCTACTTAGCAAGCCCCTTTCCAATTAATTGGTTGGTTTTTGCCAGCACCGAGGATAGATAGCATAAATTCCTGATTTTTTAATTTATTTATGGTTTCGGGGTTTCTCTGCTCCCCTTTCAGTCTCAAGTCACGTTGCGTGTTCCCTTTCCCTATTGCGCTGTAGTTTTGTTAAAAAAAGAATTAAAAAAAGAAAAATCCTGCCTGCACCGTCAACTGAGCGAGTGGACGGGAGGTTCGCCTTATTACCTCCTCCGAGCTCTTTATGAAGCCCCACCAAGCCCCTAAACCCACGGCTTCTGCCTCGCTCCTCACCAGCATTTCACCAGACATTCCCCAGGACCAATAAGCAACTTCAGCGAAGTGGGAGGGCCTATATTCTACCCCCCGCCCCCACGAATAGGCGAAGAGCTGCTCATTAACCTGCCCCTTTTGATCTTTGTCGACACAGATACCAGTAGCCCCACCCCTAATTCCTCTTCCTGCCCTCGAGATCAACGTCCCCTTCTCGCGGCCAATGGGAAGTTCCTCCTGCCCTTGATGGACACCCCCTGCTTCCAATAAGCGCTTTCGAGCGGCAAGGTCCTCGCCCCCCGGTAGGCGGCGTCCCCCTCCCTTGCCAGGCGGGCGAAGAAGGCCGCGGTTATCGATCCCGCTGCTGACTAGAGGGAGGAGGAAGCATCAGCAGAGAAAATGGCGGCCGTGGCTGCGACTGCGGCGGTGCCGGGTGATGGTGGAGCCGGCGAGGCCGAGCCCATCCCGGGCAGCGAGGCCGGCGCAGACCCGCTCCCGGCTGGCACTCAGGCCGCCGTGGAGTCGGCGGTGCTCGACGCCCGGGAGGAGCCCGAGCCAGCCCCGGGGGGAGAGGCCGAGGAGCCGCCGCCGCCCGGGAGCCCAGCGGGGACCCGAGACCTGCCGCAGGCCCAGCCCAGCCCGGAGCCCGTCGGAGGGTCGCCTCAGCCGCCCTGCCCGCTCACCGCGGAGCTGTCCGAGCTCCCCCCCGGCGAGGAGGCGGAGGGACAAGGCGGAGGGGAGCAGCCGCCCCGCTTGCCGCTGTCGCCGCCGCCGCCGCCTGCAGCTGGGGGCCCCGCGGGGCCGGAGCCCGGAGAGGAACCGCCCCGGCCGGAGGAGGAGGAGCCGGATGCTGCCGCCACGGCCGTTGCGAAGCAGCCGGAGCTCGCTGCGCCCGCGGAGCAGGCGGTGGCCGCTGGAGGAGAGGAGGAGGAAGCGGCGGCGGCGCTGCTGCCCGGCTCGGAGGTGCTGGTCACCCTGGATCACATCATCGAGGACGCGCTGGTGGTGTCTTTCCGATTCGGGAAGAAGCTTTTTTCCGGGGTCCTCATGGATCTTTCCAAGAGGTGAGAGAGCCTGCCCGGTGTTTTACAGGAGGGAGACCCACCCTCCGCCGCCCTTCTCAGTCTCTCCTCCCAACTTTCTTTATGGAGGTGGTGCCCTCTCGGCATCTGGGGGGTGGCTGCGTTAGATGAGGAGGTGGGTGAGCCACGAGGTGTTTGGTTTTATGGCTCCGCCAAGAGGGCGAAATTGCCCTGTTGCAAATGGCCTCGTGGTCTGCTTCAGAGCCCTGCCTTCCTCCCTCTGATCCATGCAAGCAGGGAAGAGGTTTTCCCTCGCCCTCGAATTCTAACGTGATCTGTAGCCTACCACTACAATATTCTTTGTCTTTATTTAGGTACCCCCCCCCCAATTTTGATTCCTCACGAAGTTTAGAAGGTGGGTTGGGAGGGGAACAGGCCGACCCGTCTGGACAGGGATCAAAAATTGGGGAGACTTCTCCTTCTTGGTAGCAAAAAGTTGGACCATAGTTCCTACTAGTTTGCTACTGATGCATAAATATGCAGTGATTTTATTTATACAGTACTGTATTATGAAAATTTCAAGACAATATGGTCCTATCCGTAATGGCTTGGGGCTCATATTTGTTTTCCAGTTAAGTACTTAAGATATTTGAATTCACCTTCACTTTATTCTTCTAACTTCAGAAGCAGTTAGCCTTCATGCTGGAAAAAAGTTGTGTGACAAGGTTGTATGTTGCTACAGCTTCACATATTGGGAAGTCACAGTGAGAATTGGCTAAATGCTGCATGGTCCCAGGCTTTAAAATAGTCACCCTATTCATAAGTTAAAAGGCACACTTTTCCCCACTACATACTGTGTATTGATTTTCCTTCTGGGCATAGAGAGAGGCCATGTAGAACAGGCTTTATGTAGAGGTTGTATCATAGTTTACAATCTTGGAGTGAATTTCTAGACACATCTTCATTATGGCTTTCCTGAGGGTGAATTAGGACAGGGGAAATGAATGTCCAGCCTATAGATGGTGTACTTGCTTGTAGAGAATGTGCTAAAAGTAAACCTAAGTAAACCTCAGCATACAAAGGGGGGGGGTGTAATTCTTCGTATTCTACTTCTGTGAGAGGATAATATTTGGGTGTGGCCTGGCCAGGGTATTCTGTGGGCTGACCTGCTGAACTGGGACTTTAACTTGGTTCCAAATCTAGCTTTGCCCATTCAAATGCATGTCCTTACCTTAAAACAGAAACTCTAGAATTGCCTTACCCAACATTATGCTCTTCAGGTGTTCTGAACTACAATTCCTATCAACTCCAGCCATTATGTTTAATGGTCAGAGATGATTGCAGTTGTAGACCAAAGCATTTGGAGAGTAGGTTGCAGGAGGCTGTTCTAGAGCAGTGTTCCTAACCTTGGGTCTCCAGCTATTTTTGGACTACAACTCCCATCATCCCTAGCTAGCAAGACCAGTGACCAGGAATGATGGGAATTGTAGCCTGAAAACAGCTGGAGACCCAAGGTTGGGAAACACTGTTCTAGAGTGTATGTTTTAAAGTAAGGATAAGCATATGAAAACGTTGTGAAACATGAAGTAACTAACTATCTGTACAGAATTTCATATATAGATTAGATAAAACTTTCTTGGATTTCATAGAATTTTTTGCTGCTGGTTAGTAGGCTGTTTTGGTGTAGAACATACCCGTTTTTATCATCTTCATATAAATAATGATACAGTGTGTGCACTTAACTGCTCCTTGAGTAGATAAAGGGGGCAATTTACAGTAGCTCTAGCTCAAAACATGAGGAGGGCACCATTTGGCAAAGGCATGGTGGCTGCTTGTACACCAGTTATGGGATACATGCAGCCATATGGAGGACTAGTTGCACGTAGTGTTTTGCTGTGGGGTGTAATCTCCTCTCCACTGTGCACATTGCCAATAGTTTACAGGGTGTCTTTAAAAACATATTTGCTGTGGAAAATGTGCCATGCCTTGCTACAGATAACCAGGTTGCCATATGGCTTTATGTGTTTCATGATGAATTTGCTGCATGGTGCTTGCTTGTAAACAGTCTGTTTTATCCAGTCTACCTTGGTAGAGATGATGTGCTTGCTCATAGTGAATAAGCTAAAGGTATCAGTCCTCTAATGCTTTAATTTGTTTATTCTTGGACTTTGAATATGTGGTTGGGTGTCTTACCTTACATTTTCTTTTTCAGGTATGGAGTCCTGATATGCTGAAAGAGTCAAGTAGGGGTGGAAAACAAAGCAACATCTATGTTGGCTTAGTTTAGATGGAAAGAGCAAAACACAAACCTATAAAAGCAAGAAGCTGAAATTGTCAGCAGGTTATTTCACAGTAATTGTATATTGTTTACGTAGTAATTTGATTGTCAGCTTGTTTACTCTGGTATATTTCTTCAAGTACTATTGACATTTTGTTTATTATTTTAACAATGAAATAGAATAGTTTGCTTTTTGTTGTGAGAGCAAACTAAAGTGGTATGTTGGGTGGGTTATAATAAAGAGTAGAGGTTCAGAATAGATTTGGTAGGGATGATTAGTTCATTCAGCCCTTTCTAAAATTTATTCTCTTACAAGTTAAAAAGACCTATAATAGTTAGAATTGTAATGAAACTTTGACCCAGTTTGCATGTGACACTAGAACAAAGTTGTAACAGTACTGTACGTGCACAAGCCTCCATGAGTTCAGGCAAAGCATGGAGCTAATTTCTCTCTTTCTCCACCCCACACAGCTATGGAGATGGCTTCTGCAAATTTGGTTTCATGGTTAGTGTTACATAAGAACCAGGAATCCTGGGTTGTTGTTTTTTTACAAACAATGGTTAGTTTCTAAACAAGCCAACTTCAAACCATAGGTTAAGAATATAGTTTGTTAGTTTGTTTGTTTAATTAACTATCCATTGTTTGTTGTAAAACCAGCATCCCTGGTTCTCTGAAAGATTATTTGAAAGTAAAACTAAACTTAGCAGATGCGTGCCAACCGTATCCCAGGCTTCATCTGTGGAATACATGAGTACTGTACTCACTTGGTTTAGCGTTATCTGTGAATGCAGCCATTAACTCTGCATACAGTTATGGAAGATGGTGTAATGAAACTCAAACTTTATTCATAGTGCATCTTTCAAAGCTAACATTGTGCATCACTTATCAGTGCATTTATTTATTTTTATTCCACTTTTTGGACTGTTGTCTTCTAAAACCACTCACATGGTTATTTTTTTTTTAAAAATGGGTCCATCTATCAGGCTTATAAACTAAAAAGACAAGATACAGAAGGGAAGGGGAGTAGAAGAAAAAGGTACAGGAGAGATCAGTCTTCAAGGCCAGAACAAAGTGCAGAGCTATGAGCATTTAGATGTAATCCAGGGCAGGCTGATCTTCTCTTGCTGGTGTTCTTGCTTGAAAGCAGCTGGTGGATCTTGTTCCTTTGACCAGAGGATGGGAGGGAGAGTCCTTTTCCCTTACTCTGCATTCCATTAACAGCAGGCAGTTGAAGCAAAGTGTTCTTTCTGAGAGGAGGAAGCAAGCAGGCAAGCTCCCTGCAGCTGCTCCTTCTCTGGTTAATGGATGAGGCCATAGTGCCTAAGAATTGACCAGGTATATTTGGTTATCTTGATCTGGCACTTTACTGCTTTTGTGGGTTTGAGATACAAAAAACAAAACAAAAACTGCACAGCAACTAAAACAGTTGAATATTCTGGACTTATTCAAATCTCTTTGTTTTTAGTGTTGCCTCCTAAAATTAATAGATTTAGAGTTGCCCTCCCTTCTTTCCTATGTATGGTTCAGCAGTTTAGAATAATGCAGATAAATCATTTTCCATCATAACTTTAAGGGTGCATAAAACCATTGTGTGGGGAAATCAAAATGGGTAATAAGGGACAACCTTACCCTCAAAAAATACTGTGGTATCTACTTTTATGATCAGGGTGAGACCTGAACATAATTTGAATTTAAGAAATAATGTTCCAAAGTACAATTAACTCAGAATTTACATGTGTTTGTTGATATCACACAAATTAAATGCATGGAAGGCATACAGGTTAAAAGTTCTTTTTGTACAGGATTTTTCTGGCACAGAAATTGCTTTTAAGCTGTCTGCCTTGCTTACCAGGCTCTGTGAGGCTCTTGCGAGATCTCAGACAATCCTGCAAGATCTGTGCAGGAGGTAGCAGCCGAGTACACTTCCACTGGGCCTCAGAGAGCTAAGCTGGCTAGCGTGCCCCGCCAGGGTCTAGCTGCCTTTTTGTTTATAACTTCATTCTAACAAGACTCCCACCCCAGGCCTCAAACAAGCTCTGCACAGTTCTGGGGGTAAGACCTGTTTGGCATGCTGAGTTTGGAAGGTAAGATTGCTCGCGCAGTGGCAGTTTCAAGGGATGGTTCAAGTATACAAGTCTCTGCGTATTCACACCATCCCTGAAACATAACCTCTGCGAAAGATGGGAGTTAACTTGTATATAGTTTACATATAATCATGCAGATTAAATAATTCTGATTTGCAGGGGACGCGGGTGGCGCTGTGGTCTAAGCCATAGAGCCTAGGGCTTGCTTATCGGAAGGTTGGTGGTTTGAATCCCTGCGATGGGGTGAGCTCCTGTTGCTCAGTCCCAGCTCCTGCCAACCTAGCAGTTCAAAAGCACATCAAAGTGCAAGTAGATAAATAGGTACCGTTCTGGCAGGAAGGTAAACGGCATTTTCGTGCACTGCTCTGATTATTTCGCCAGAAGCGACTTAGTCATGCTAGCCACATGACCCGGAAAAACTGTCTGCAGACCAACGTCGGGTCCCTCGGCCAGTAAGGCAAGATGAGCGCCGCAGCCCCAGAGTCATTCGTGACTAGACTTAACTGTCAGGGGTCCTTTACCTTTACCTTTTTTTAGCTGCATGCAGAGTTAGCTTGTGATGGTTATGCTCAATTTTAATGGTGTATCCCTTTGTAATCATAGATAGCATCAAACGAATTAACTGGTTCATAAAGGAAGCTCAGCTTCCACCATTGGGCATCAGAAATATATAGTTGTTTTAAATGGAAGGCTCGTTCTCACTTATGAAAGTGATGCAAGTCTTCAAGTCAGCGCATCAAGGATGAGAGATCTGTAGCCCAAATATGTTGTTAGTCACCATCCGTGGCCATTAGTCATGCTGGCTGAAGCTGATGGGAGCTGTACTCTCAACAACATCTGGAGGGCCACAGGTTCACCTTTCGTGCTGCACTTCATGATTTTCTTCAACAATAACTTATCTAGATACACCATTCATAAGCTTGCACTTAGCTGTGTTCATTATGTCTGAAAAAAGAATCACAGCACAAGTGGGGAGCATGGGGCATTGCTTCATTCCCTCCCACTTGAGTCCCAATCTGACCTCTTTTTGAGTGGGAAAGCTTGAAGGGGAATTCTAAGCATGTTTGGTTGAAAGTGTTTAGAAACTTCTTTGCTACTGGGAACCCTAAGGGGGTTCAAGGATGCCTTGACTGAAAGCTTTCAGAGCTCACCTTCAGACCCAGCTGCTCAGTGGGGCAGCATAGAGAAGGGAGCAGGGAGTCTGGCATATATAGGAGCATTAGGGTGTGGGGCTGTCATGCACAACTCCATTTTCTCTGTTTATGGTTTTTTTCATTTTCAAGAGTAATGCCTCAACGGTGCTAAGATGGATGCCCCTGTGACAGCAATATGGAGCTGTTCCAGTATTGCTATCTTCTTGAGCTATTATGAAACTAAGGGATTCGTGTTGGCGCTTATCTCTCAATAGTGATTAATACCTGCTTGACCGCCCCTGGTCTTTAGCATCCTTCACTCTTACTTCTTCCTTCCTTTCATATGTTGTTTCTTTGCAGTTGTGTGAGGCTTTTAAGCTGGGGTGGTCAATTTGTGACGTTCCACATGTTGGCCTACACTCCCACCCGCATGGCCTGTAGTCAGGGCTGATATCTGGATGGCCATAGGTTAGCCCACCCCAGCTTTAAGCCTTAAGTAGAGCAACTAGGGCATGAGATTTACATAGGACGGGAACTGAAAGCAGGCTACAGATTAGCAACAACCCTACAAGCTTATGGCTTACTTTCCTGTGTGTTATATTTCCTAAAGCATCCAGTTTCTAGCATTGCTGGAACATTGGTTCTGGTTGTCATGGCTCCTAGCTTGAGAAGCTTAATTCATTTTACGTAAATTGAAGGATAGAGGAAAAGATTGGATATTTAAAAAAATCAGACTGCATTTGACGAAGTTTGCTTCTGTCAAAGCACAGAACTACATAGTAAAGCTGAAAGATATGTCAAATATAATTTAGTCTGGTTGCTGGCAACCAATGTTTCCCATAACTAAATCACTGCAAATGGATGCTTATTGCTTCCCATATTTATTAACCAAAAATAAATAAATAAATATCAACTTGCTAAACAGCCTGTTCAGATCCTCTTAATTTTGAGTGGCTTCCATTGTATCTGGCTTAAGTCTGCTATGATACAGCTGAATTGCTGCTTCCTGCCTTTCACTCGGTGATCCTGGTGAAGGATTATTTATTAAAACAAAAAGCTGACATTTAGATGCTTCCTTATTCTCAGACCTTTCTGCTAGGCCAAACATGTTAACTTCCTTTAGTTATATATGTGTATTTCAGATACATTTATTAGTTCTCTGAAACGTTTCTTTAAAAGTATGTTTGCCCTTCAAACATGATGAGACACATAATACAATTCAGGAAGTTGTAAAAATCAAGAGTTAGAATTTAACCCACATTCATTCTTTGGCTAGTGATTTCCAGGCATCAGGTCCTGCTGCTGCTAACCCTGCCCTGTGCAACAAATGTGCTGGTGCCAAGTGTAAGCCATAATCCTTAGCTTCTCTTATTGGAGAAGTTGGGAGTTCCCTACTAGATTTTTACAGTATGCATTCCTGTCAGAAGCTGTGGAGGAGAAATAGTCATGTCAGAATTGGCTGACATGTACAAATCTGATTAAAGGTTGGGTGTGTGCATTTTACCTTTCTGAACTTAAAAAAACCTGTATATCTGCTGAAGGGGTTGTTGGCACCATTACACTTATGTAGCCATACAAGAATGCCACCAGGGCCACATGGGACCAATAGAGAATTCCACAAGGAAAAAATGAATTCTGTTGCATCATTTGGTCCAGCAAACCTGTGTTCTGCAGTGGCAGGCAGATTCTTTTGAGAAGTCCCATGAGTAGAGCGTAAAGGCAGTGATAGCCATCAGTAGACTTGTTTCTTCAGAGCTTCTCTCGGTTCCCTTTAAAAGCTATCAGTCATCATCACATATACAGTGAATTTATAAGCTAAGAATATGAAGTAATTTTTGGTCTAAACAATATTGACGGCCACCCTGGATTGGTTACTTGCTGGAAAGAGAGGAAAAACTTCCCTCCATATGATTCATAATTTTATAAACATTAATCACCATCACCATTTATTATTGAAAAAGACTGAAATATAATTACTCTCTCCCTGTTGAGGTAAAGTGCTGCAATCCTTGGATTTTGTAAATGTAGCTCCATTTCTGCACCTATTATTGTATGTGGTAAATGGAGGCCTCAAGGCCACTGTTTGAATATTCAGGGGAAATGTGTTGCTTCCTCCCCCTCACAATAGAAAGCCACAAGGGTTCAATGTACTGCAGACCAGTATGATACAACCTGTCAAGTCACAGTGTGTTTATATGTGGTTGAGAACTGATGTGTCGGCCTTGAACAAGTTGTTCTCAGGTAGTTGCCTCTGTACCCTAGAACAGTGTTCCCTAAGACGTTATATAGTAGGGTATTGTGTGTTTGTGTAGGCTTAACTGTAGGGAGGTTATGAAGCCAAAATGTCTGTCTTGAACTCCTAGGTGAGAGCTGAAGGACATGACTAGAGTGAATTCTCTTAATATGTTCTTGAAATTTGGATTTGCCCTGGGCTTTTCGTTAATGGTGCTTAACAACCAGTTTGGGTTGCAGCCAACAAAGTTGTCCTGTTAGTACAAAGACTTCTTCCTGTGCAACAGGACTTCCTCTCCCTCATGCCTCCCAAATCCATTATGGAGGTTCCCTCAACCTTCTGGAGCATACCACTCATTGTTAAAACCGTGTTTATACAAGACAATCTACGAGTGATCGCCAAAGAAGAAGAAGATGGGAAAGGAAGAACCTTTGCACAAAAATAAGACATTGCGCTGATTGGACGACTTTGTTGGATACAACCATCTGTCTGTTTACAACATACTCTTTGACTTGTAGCATGCATGTACAAGAATCTTGTTTTTGGTCCTTGCATGACCCACTGGTGGTCTTGATCCACAGTCTCAAGATCTGTGACATAAGCCACAGATACCCAGGATATGCCTTAAGAGTAGATTTGGTACCTTCATGGTGATTTTGCAGAAGTGGCCACTTAAATAGCACACATGCCATGATTTTTAGTTTTCTTACTGAATACCATATTGGTGTACAGTGGCACCTCGGGTTACAGATGCTTCAGGTTACAGACGCTTCAGGTTACAGGCTCCACTAACCCAGAAATAGTACCACGGGTTTAGAACTTTGCTTCAGAATGAGAACAGAAATCACACGGCGGCAGTGGGAGGCCCCATTAGCTAAAGTGGTGTCTCAGGTTAAGAACAGTTTCAGGTTAAGAACAGACCTCCGGAATGAATTAAGTTCTTAACCCGAGGTACCACACTGCTGTTAAATAGAAAGTAAGTAAGGTATGCCCATTTTGTGTTTAGCTTCTCTGAAACAGACCTTGGTCAGAGCTAGATCATTCCTATTTTGACTGCAAGAGTAGGACTCCCAAGGAAATGGAGTCTATTGAAACACAGTGGTACCTCAGTTTACGAACTTCAATCTGTTCCGGAAGTCCGTTCTTAAACCGAAACTGTTCTTAAACTGAGGGGCACTTTCCCTAATGAGGCCTGCCAGTGCCCTTCCTCCGTTAAGATTCTGTTCTTAGACCGAGGTAAAGTTCTAAAACCAAGACACTATTTCTGGTTTTGCGGAGTTTGTAAACCAAATCGTTCTTAAACTGGACTGTTCTTAAACCAAGGTACCACTGTACTATGTTTGTTGCATAATCTCTCCAGGTATATAATAAATTGTAAAGTCTGTGAAGGTGTTCTAAATAAAGCACTGCTGAGGGTTCAGAGCTCAGTATAGGCACATCTAGTATATTGATTTAAGTTTTTATATATTTCTGTTGCTGGTTAAAATTGCAGTGGTCTGGTTAGCATAAAATAATGTCAGAAGTGGGTGTTAGACATAGGCTTCCATTTTACCTTCGTATTCTGTTTCATTTAAGATAAGAGTTGAGCTAATATTACTGCTTTCTTGCTAGTTGGTATAAGACAGAGCTTTCCAAACTGTGTGTCGGCTGCATTGTGTAGGTGTGCCTCATGAACGCTCCCGGAGCTCCTCCCTAGGTTGGAAAGGGGTTAGTTTAACCCCCGGTTTGCTAGTAAAACCGATTTACTGTGTCACGAAATGATACATGTCTAAAAAGTGTGTCACCGAAATGAAAAGTTTGGAAAGCTCTGGTATATCTTTACTTTGTTTGGGTCATCTTTCGTGCAACACAATTGTCCACCATTGGGAATTGTGCAGCTGTTCATAAGCTGAAACTGTCAATACTCTTGTAAATATGGTGAGATCATACTAAGAACCTGTTGTTCCTTTTATGCTATTCAGTTAAGCCCAAACCTTCCCCCAAACTCACAGTGAATTATGGCTTGAGTACATTGCATATTTTATCTTGCCCAAACTAACATGGCAGTATTGCAAATGTAACATTGTTTTATAGAAACCACTGTAGCTAGTTCATCTTTACTGGATGAGCATTGTTTATATGTGAAGTCTGAGTCAGTACTTAATTGTTGGCAAATGTGATTATAGTTCAGTCTGATTTATGAAAAACATGATTAAATTTGCAAAGTGAATTTAAGACTATTAGGGATATGGGGAATAAGTTGCTGGTAAATATTAAATTGGTGGGGTATGCCATCTAGAAATCTGAATTTCTAATCTTGGAAGGCTGCTGAATTTCTGATTTTAGAAGGCACAAGCTAGGCAAAATGAAGCACTACTAAGTCTGGTTCACTTCAGTGGGAGTGGTAAGCACATACCTGCATATCTTTCCTTTGAATCATTGGGACTTGGTGTGCTGAACTTTGTCTGGATTGTTCCCAGAGTTTTTGGTGTAATTTCTAAAGATTAGTTTTGAGATACTCTCTGTCAGCAGAACAGTGTCTTATTGTTGAAGGAAGTATACTTTTTTATAATAAAAAAAGATAAAAGTTGGGCCTGGTTTATGGTGCTTTGGGCTAAGGATTTGATAGTAGGTATAAACTTTGATAGTCTTTTGGAGTTGTTAAAATCAGGAACTGGGGAGTATTGGAAGCAAGAGTCCACGAACAGTGTCAGTAGAGACATTTGCCAGGAGGCAAAGCTGTGCTAAATACTTTTAAGTAGCCATAACCAGGCTGCCTAAAATTTTGCAAAATTGCAACAAAATCCCCTACTGAATAGGGAATTTAAAAGGGAAAGCTGTGCAAGTTGTGTGGAGCTCAGAAACTGGAAGGTGTCTTGATCTCTCATTGTGCAGTTAGAAAGCTCCAGAATCTGAAACCCCAGGACTTTACAATAATTCACATTATGCATAATGAAGTTATTGGGAGGTCCGTGCAAGCTAGAACGGAACAAGCTGGCTCACTGTAGAACAATAACATGTTTCTGTAGATTCTTGGTGAAGCAAGAGGTGCTGCTAAGTATACAGCCATCCTTTAGGTATTTCATTCATTCATGCCCACGATTGTATGCCTAAGTAGGGAGTAAATAAGCTTGCCTACTCATCCTTAATAATGTGATCCTCATCTTTGTTTAATTCTAAGGACTTACTGTACAGATTAAGAAAAATAGATCAGCCTACGTTCATTTTATTTGCAAAACAACACCCACCCACACCCCATGTCTTATAGTTGAGGGTAGCCAGAAAAATGCGGGGGCAGGGTGGATCTGGTGGACTTTTTCCTTTCCTTACCCCCAGCAGTAGAAGCGTACAGTTTACCCTGATCCATGGGCACCTTCAGGCAGAAGTTTAAAGTCTGTTTAATGAAGTGGTAGGAATTGGGGAGGAGGAATGATTTGGTGTATGTTCCATTTCTTACACATAACTGATGTCTGTGTAGAAAAACACCTTTATATGTGGCATAAAGTTACTCTTTAGCAGGCAGGAGGAATGACAACAGTGTGAATCCAAGCTTTTTGAATTGAGCAGCCTGGTCCCACACTTAGACTTATGTTTGTAATATATAGTGGGGTAAGGCTGTAGAAGCAGCTAACATGCCACCCATTTGAGCCCTTGCTTTCACCTAGTCGCAGCCATGCTGAACGATGCAAGGCCTATGATGCAGGGCATCATGGACAGCACTTACTTATGCTGAAATGCTTGCTGCTGAATGTGTACAAAAAAGCCTTCAGCCTTTTTTGTGTAAGATTGCCAACTCTAGGCAATAAGGCCCTCTCACTTTGAAATTGATAGATTACCTCTTCAGACTGTTTAAATAGGAAATGCTAGCCAAAGACTGCATTGACTGTTAATCACATCACATGTATCTTCAGCGATACAGTTAACAGAATTGGCTGTGATTAAGATGTCTGTACTCTGCACCTGAGCTAGCTAGCTGGGAGGATTTGAAAGTTCTAAAGGTGACCTGTTCATACAAGGTATTGATTTCCCTGACTAGTTGGAGCTAGCCAATACTTAAAAGATTATAAGATTAGCCCAGTCTAAAAATTATGGGGACATGCACAGATGAAGGGTGGTCTGCACAATTTGGCTGGCTGCGCACTCTTTTTGGTCACCTCGGCCATCTGGCACAGCAGAAAATTTTGCAGAGGAGAAGGCAACGGGCCTTTCAATTTGCACAAAGCCTTGTTCAGATGCAGCTGAGTCTTTCTCATACCTTCTGACTTGGCCTGGGAGACTGACTCCTCCTCTGTACATGTCAGGTGATGGGTGGGTATGCTCGGTCTCTTCTCCCCAAATGGCGAGGCCCTTCCAAGTTCTCTGTGCAGAGAGCTCCAGAAGAAGGAGGGTTAACGTGTCATGCTGGAATTAGGAAGACGGTTGCCAGGGAGAGATTCGTGGTTGCCATTCAGGAAACCTTGGCACCAAGCTCCCCTAAAACCAGAACAGCTAGGCGATTACAGTTCTCTACCTTCCGATAGCCAGGCATGCACTGTACCTTCTACAAGATTAGCCTCCCTAGACCATTTGTTTCTAGAACATTTCTGGAGAAACATGGGGTTCCTCAAGAGAAAGAGGGGTAATAGGAGGCACAACAGCCTGCCCATTTCCAGTGCACTCTCAGCTTACATGGCTATAATAAAGCCCAACAAGCTTATGAAGTATCCTCTGCCAACTGAGTATTTGCCTCCAGAATATTTTAGGAATTCCATGGCAGGTGGGTCACTGTGGACAAAGTCTTGAAACCACTGCACTGCCATAGAGGAGATTCTAAATGTGTCTGAGAACAGCAATGAAAGGGAAAGAAACCATTTTGCTGCTGGCACACAATTCTTGTGACCCTTGGTAGATTCCTTTCTAGTCAGTGCTGAAATTTTCTAATTCACGTGATTGTGTATTCTGAAATGATAAGCTTGTTTTCATGTGGTGTGGAATGTTAGCTACTTATGATACTGAGAAATCTCAATTAAGCAAAGATTTGCAGTTAACTCTGTGTTTTTCTCTCTCATTAAGGTTTGGACCGCACGGAATCCCTGTGACCATATTTCCCAAAAGGGAGTACAAGGATAATCCTGAAGCGATGGAGCTCCAAAGTAAATCATTCCAAGATGAGACCCAAGTGAAGTGTGAAGCCAATGGTGTAGTCACAGACTCTTCTCCCATCCAGCCATCAGAGCCTAGCCTGGCTAAAAGCCTATGGACTTCCAAGCCACCTCCCCTTTTTCACGAGGGAGCACCATATCCTCCTCCTTTGTTTATCAGGGACACATATAACCAGTCAATACCTCAGCCTCCGCCTCGGAAAATTAAACGGCCCAAGCGGAAAATGTACAGGGAGGAACCCACTTCTATTATGAATGCTATCAAACTACGACCCAGACAGGTCTTGTGTGACAAGTGTAAGAACAGTATTGTTGCAGAAAAGAAAGAAATTAAGAAGGGCAGCAGTACAAGTGATTCCTCAAGGTATGAGGATAATAGAAAGCGAAGACATGAGAGCGTAACTACTGTGAATAAAAAAATTAAAACTGATCATAAAGTTGATGGGAAAAGCCAAAATGAAAGCCAGAAAAGGAATTCCGTGGTCAAAGTTGCAAATATTGCTCATAGCAGAAGTAGAGTAGTCAAAGTTACCACTCAAGCAAATACTTCAAAAACGCAGTTAAATACTAAAAAGGTTCTCCAGAGCAAAAACATGGATCATGCAAAAGCTCGGGAAGTTTTGAAAATAGCCAAAGAGAAGGCACAAAAGAAACAGAGTGCAACCTCTACTTCCAAAAATGCACATTCAAAGGTCCACTTCACACGGCGTCTTCAAAACACCAGCTCAGGTTCCCTGCCCCCACGATTGCGTCTAAAGCCACAAAGGTACCGAAATGAAGAAAACGACTCCTCTCTCAAGACAGGGCTTGAGAAATTGCAGAGTGGCAAGATGGCAGCTAAGCCTCAGTCTCGCTGCTCCTCTACCCGCTCAGCAGGTGAGGCCCCTTCAGAAAATCAGAGCCCCTCAGAAGGCCCTGAAGAGGCCAGCAGTGAGGTTCAGGACACAAATGAAGTGCATGTACCTGTTGATCAGGATGAACAGCAGACACTGGGCAAGAGAGGCAGCAAAAGCAATATAACGGTTTACATGACCCTTAATAAAAAGAAATCTGACTCTTCCAGTGCATCAGTGTGTAGTAGTGATAGCACAGATGACTTGAAGTCCACCAACTCTGAGTGTAGCACTACTGAAAGCTTTGATTTTCCTCCAGGCAGCATGCATGCACCTTCCTCCTCCTCTTCCTCCTCGTCCTCTTCAAAGGAAGAGAAAAAGCTCAGTAATTCCTTGAAAATGAAAGTCTTTTCAAAAAATGTCACTAAATGTGTCACACCAGATGGCAGGACCATATGTGTAGGAGACATTGTTTGGGCCAAGATATATGGCTTCCCATGGTGGCCAGCCCGTATTCTTTCTATAACTGTGAGCCGAAAAGATAACGGCCTCTTAGTCCGACAGGAAGCTCGTATTTCATGGTTTGGGTCCCCAACAACATCTTTCCTTGCTCTTTCACAGCTCTCCCCTTTTTTAGAAAACTTTCAGTCGCGATTTAATAAGAAGAGAAAAGGTCTTTACCGCAAGGCCATTACAGAAGCAGCCAAGGCTGCTAAGCAGCTAACTCCTGAAGTTCGGGCCCTGCTGACACAGTTTGAAACATGAACATGAGAAGTAAGGTAGGCAAGAAATGTGGAGGCTCCTTGAAATGTCTAGCCTAGTTAAATGCTATGAAGGACTTAGCCAATTAAACACAAAAATTGCACTCAGTTGGCTGCTTTTTTTATATACTGAAATTTCCATTTGTAGCAATGTCTTGACTGAAAGTTATACTTAACAAATTGTACATGCAATCAAATTAACCTAAAGCGAGATCTCAGTATTTTTCAAGAGGACTCTTACATTTTTTTGGTAAAAGTAAAAAATTCCTCTGACCACCCCATGCACAGGAGCCATAACCTCAGCTGAAGAGCAGTTTATTTGCAGGGAATTTTTACTAGTTTCTACCCACTATATATACCATTTCAGTGTATGTGGGGGGAGGGGGGAGGGAACAAATGAAATGGAAGTTTTAAACATGACTTGTATGGTCCACCTTAAATGCAGAACCCTAGGCCCTCTCTGAGCCTCAAACTTGATTTCAGTGTTTCCCCTTCCCCGTCCCCTGCCCAGAAAACCTAATTTACAATAGTGTGATGGGCCCAAAGAGTTCAGCCTTTGCCTAAAAACACTTTCTCACTGGCCACTTTAAATCCTTTTTGAAACCAATTTTAATCTGAATTCAGTTAGAAAGGTTTTATCATTTGTTAGCTAGGTCTTGTTGGTCACCTTTTCCCAAATGCTTAGTTATGCTATGCACCCAGGGACAGCAGCATGAACTTCAGGTTTTGGCAAGTTAAGAGAAAGCCAGTTGCTCATAGGCGGGTCTGGATAGTACCCCAGCATTTGGGATCAGAGGCTATTAATGCTGCATAGGTGTGAATCATAACTTCCAAGGAGGGTGGGGTGGGATGCTCCTAGGACATTTGTCTTGAGGGTTTAGCTTGAGAGAGTTTGTGTTGTATAAATAATTGGTCAGATTTCTCCCCCCTGACTACTTGTTCTTAAATTCTTAGGATGCGTCCTAGTAAATTACACTTTGTGAACTGTCAGATGTGTAATTATTGCATTTGGATGTACCGAGCGGCATATTTTTTTTAAACTATTTCCATTTAAGGTATCTGTTTGCAGGTCAGAAAATATGGAAAATGTAATTGTGTAATGCTCTGAAATGTACAAAAAAACTGTAAATAAAATTGACTAAATCTAATTATTTGTGTGTGTTTCTCAAAAAGCTTTGAAATAAAATCAGGAAACAGGACTGTTTTCTGTTTACACAATATTTAGGAAATAATTTTCTTGCTCGACACTCTCTAAATTAGTATCACTAACTGCGTATCAAAATAACATTGGTGTTGAAAATATAAATAAGGTTCTAATTTTGGCAAATTATTCAGCTATTTATTTCCCCATAGCAAATCCTTGTCAGTGCTTTAAAAAACCACACGCCTTTCCAGTGTAATTATTTCCCCCCACCATTTTATGTTACTTTATCCCTCATGTCCATTTGCTCCTAGATCTTCTGCAGGTCTGATGCTCTGCATTGGACCTTTTTATGCAGTTGATTCACTTAGACATTACACTTTCTAATGGACTCGTATAATTTGTACTTGGTTTAAGTTTGCAATGTCGTAAAAGGTGCTTAATTTCATTCTCCCCCAAAACACATTACAATTTTAGGAGTAGGCATTTAGGAAAAAGGGAAAAAAGCTTGAAGCTAAATTAATTGTGTGTATTAAATCTCAAAGAATTAATGACCAAAGGCTCTGTTGTGACAGTTTGATTCTAAGGTATGCTTTTTCATAATACTCAAACTTCATTTTATTCCCAAACATTTTACTTTAAATCTGGTATCTCTGATGCTTTGTACGTGGGCTTGAAATCGGCTCCAAATAGTTTTCATCCTTCCTTGATATAACACTAGATAAGCATAAATTTCTAAACGTGTAGACAAATAAACTTGCATTCAGTCTGTCAATGCTTTTTGAAATTACAAAACACACAACATTAATAGCATGCAATTCTGTTTCACTCCTGTGCTGTGTACAGTATTCTCTTTCCTGCAAACAGAAACAAATGCAGTGTTGAACTATTTTGTTTTGTTTTTTTCAGGCAGGCTGTGCCTAAGGTTTTTAAAAACAAAAATTCGCAATGAAACAGACAACTTTCAGTGCTTTCTGCAAAGTTAAAAGCTCAGCTTGGGGCTAGTGTACACATTATGAGATTGATAGGTATACCTGAGTGTACCTGCTGATTTCCTAATTCATGACCCTACCTTCAAGGGAGCCTGTGATGAGTGCTTGATTGGGCACGTCTTCTAGGGTTTTGCCATTTTGAATAGACAGTCTTCTACATTTGAATTCTACCAAGAGTATAATTTGATTCTGGAGCCTTTGCTCCAGTTTGAAATAAATATAATTGAGTCTTGTCTTCAAAATCATGCTTTTTACAACACTGTGGAACAGTTCTGTTCCCTACTCAGGCCATAGTTTGCAATCAGGCATGCCATACATGACATTAAAAGTGTTGAGTAGAAATTACTCTCACTTTAAATTTAATTACTACTATTCTCTGCTTGCCTTGATGAGAAATCTTCTCTTTGCTTCCCTTTTGAAAATACTTGTTTGATTTTTTTTTATCTCTTTAATTTTGGAGTTCCTTAGTGACATTTTGATGTCACAGGCAATGACTTAATGTCGTTCATTTCTGTGTAGAGCCTTACTGCAGTTTGATTTTTCAGTTCAAAGCATGGAGATGTCATGATATAATCCATTAGCTGCAAGGCATTCAAGAAATTTTGGATGTTGTATCCAGGCTTGGAGGCAAAAGCGGCTGTTCAAGAGGCACTAAACTACAAAGCAAATATTGGCTTAGATTCCAGGGCCTTCTGCCTGAGCAGGAAGCACTTCTAGTGCTGTGGGGGTGCATTTGCTGACTCATCCATCTGCACTTTCCTGTGTCCTTCTCCAAAATAAATGACTTGGGATTACTGAACCCACCGGTATAGGTTTTTTGTGGGAAGGTGAGGGGTGGATGATGAGGGTTTGATGGAAATTGGTGACACACCCAGCCTACGTGAGCAGGATGTTTGTATCCAAGCTGTTGAATTTTGGACAGAATACACAAATTGTTTGTCAAACTTTAGGCAAAGGTTTTCACCAAACACCTAGGTTTCGTATATTTTCTTTCAAATAGTTTATTATTCCACTTCAACCAGCTGTCTCTTCAGTGAAAGACACCGAGAATGCCCTGGTGCATGTAGCTAACCCTGAGTTGCCTTAAAACTTCATTTAAAATCATCATGAATTGCATCCAATTAAACAATTGTATGCACAGAACTTCTGCAAGCATAACAAAACTCTCCCCTCCAGATGGTCTCTGAAGGGTTGAGGGGAACTCCAGAGCAAATTTGGTAGATGCACAGGAGTAGTCCTAGGGAGGTAAGGGAAATTAGGTAAGCACAATAATTTAGTTGAATACATCCCTGTTGGTTAATAATAATAATAATAATTAATAATAAATAATAATAATAATATACCCCCCTATACCCGGGGGTCTCAGGGCATTACTTTCAATGCTTCATACCTCAAAGGAAAACGATGGTATAAATTTTATCCTGCCGTGGAATGAAATTGGTGAAAGAACAGATGACTTATTTCCACAAGCAAACCAATTCCAAATAAAAAGCTAGTAAACCGTCATGCCTTACTAACATGTTCTACCTAATCTGTTTCCATTGTTATAGCCCTGCACAAGTTGTGTGCTCTCATTTCCATGGTAATCAAATACACCGACCTGTGTTGAACTGCAGTTAGGATTTCAGAATGGCTGTCGTGATAATTTTGCTTTAGAAAATGCATTCTTTGTAGCAAGAGTAGTCTTAGAATAGCCATGACCCTCTTTCTTGCATAAAAGGAAATGCCTCTTTAAGATAGGACTTGCCACTTGTAATTTTTAATAAGTGCAGTGTTAGTCTGTCGTTGCAAAAACAGCAGTCTTGAAGGTGCTACAAATGCATTATGTCAAAAGCTTTCCTGGGCAAAAGTTCCAAGTTCACAAAGGCTTTTGCTATAATGAAATGTTAGTCTTAATTGCTGACACCTTTTTCAGTCTTATCTATGTTGTATTGTGTTGCTGCAGCACATCTTAGCACTATTCAGATCTAGCACTATTAGTAGCATGTGCTAAGGTCTAAGTAAATGATTCTTTCTGCATGACCAGCACGGGAAATTCAGAATGAACAGTTAAAATGAGATGCATACATGGAACATAGGTGCATGCCCCAGTGGATTGCATCCAGTGAATCTGCCCACAGAAACATTTTAAACAAGGACCGAGTAGCATGTTATTTTATCATCCTTCTAGTATGCGTTGCTCTGTTCTGAGACAAGTCCCCCTGCAGTCTGGTAATGAGCCAAGTGCATGTGTTTGAGAGAGACGGGCAGTACTTTAAAGGATATACCATAGTTTCAAGGAAGTGAGAAATCTCTGCTACTTCCAAGCTCAAGGCAGTGAAAAGAACGTTATGTATTGCAAAATAATCTACATAAGCCTTGGCTGTGCTGGCTGGGGCTAATGGGAGTTGTAGTCCAAAACATCTTGGGGGGGAGGTAGCAGGTTGGGGAAGGCTAGGCTACAGGCAGGTGGGCAAGAAGCCACTAGGCAAAAAATATTTATGTAGCACAGGAAGGGTTGCTGCAGCTGTTTGAGCTGAATTCACACATGCTCCTCCACTGGTGACTTAGGGCAGACTCTAACCTCACAACCGGACTCTTCCTCTCTTGTACCAGAAGGGTCCTTGGCCCTCCTGCACACATTTCAGCTTGTCCATATCCTTAAACTGTGGTGCCCAGAACTGGACACAGTACTCCAGGGATGGTATGGTCTGGCCAAGGCAGAATAGGGTGGCACTATAACTTCCCTGATTGGGACACTTCACTCCTGGTGACAGCCTACAATAGCATAAGCTTCTTTCTTTCTTTTGCATCTTATGCACTACTAAGATCCCTGGATCCTTTTCTACATGTACTACTGGCAATCCAGGTATTCCCCATCTTCTGTTTGTTCAGGTGGTTCTTCTAGCCTAAGTGTAGAACCTTACATTTGTCCCTATTGAAATTCATTTTATTAGCTTTGGCTCAGCTCTGCAATCTGTTTAGGTCATCTTGAATCCCAATTCTGTCATCAGTGGCACTGGCTACTCCTGCCAGTTTGATGTCACCTACAAACTTCCCCCTAATCTCCATCCTTGAGACTGGGTGCTCTGTCCATCACATAGAGGGATCCTGCAGGAGGTTGAAATGTGTGTTTGTTGCACAGAGCACTGCATCCCTCAGGGGTCTTGAAGAATACATCATTCTCTGCCCATACATCCCATCCACCACTAGTCCATGGTAAGCAAATTCCAATGATAGATGCTGATAGTATATTTTGCTAGTGTTCACGTCTTGCATATTGATTTCATGGGCTGGTTCATACCTCAGCTTTTATTCAGTGTAGTTATATATTACCGTATCAGAATTGATATGGCTTATTTGCTCACAAAGACTCTTCAGGTGATACATTTACTGAATTGCAAAGCAGGCGCTGTATAATATGAAAACATCCATTTTGCTTGGTTTCAGTTTATAACTTTATACGTGGAGATTACAGAGATGATGAAAAAAACAATGTCCGTCAAATCGAACAATAATAAGGAGGACTAGACTTGCAACACTAGTTAGAAAAATTAAAATCAAGTATCTTTTCCCTATGTGGTTTTTGGTTTTCAAGTTTCATGGTGCTTTGACATCAGACTTGAAAAACGTTTCCTTTTATATTCAAGGGTATTGTGTACAGCAGTGATAAGAGTAACATGGAAAGCAATTGTAATAAATATATTTTAAGATTTAAATTTGTAGCTTTAAAAGAAATTAATAAAAGTATTAAAATACTTTAAAATGTATTTTCAAAAAATAGATAAAAACCACTGTTCAAAAGAAGAAAGCACCAGGGATTTACATATATTTTCATAGCTGCTTTCAATACAAACGTTTATAAGAAAGTAGTTGTAAGTATGTTGCCTGCGTGTCCTTCTAGGCATCCTCCATGTATAGCTAGCTATGCAGGGTGAAAGCTAGCCTCACTTTGCAGCAGGGATGGGAAACATAGCCTTCCCAGTGCTGCAGGACTCCCATTGACCATTGGTTATGCTGACCAGAGCTGATGTGAGTTGAGAGGACCACAACCGTTGGAGGGCCACTGGTTCCCCATCTCTGTTCTGCAGCTTATTTTCTCAAACCCATCAACTTTGTATTATCAGATAATTACAAACCTAATGGATTCCGTTTGGTTCATCCTTCCCTTTTCGTTCTGGAACTCAAGTTCTGGTGACTTTGATATGCTTTTGGCCTGTGGATTCTTTTATTAATTCCCACATGTCCACACCCTTCCTCTAGTTTTCCATTTTTCTTTTACAGCTGACACTTAACATTCCTTGGCTACTGAGCATGCTCAAACCTCATTATGTTGTTTGTTTTTACACCATGTGTGCGTTTAAAAGGTTTTCTGTACTTTTGGAAACCTCGGCATTTCCCCCAAGCACGTCAGTCAATACCTCCTCATTTGTCAAAGGTTCTGTTTTGGCTGCAGCTCTGTCAGCACTCATCACATGAGTTGGCTCTTAGAGGGAGTGATAAACAAATGGTGAAATAAGTGGTCAATAAATTGCTAGGACTCAAAGAGCTACCTGGTAGGATTTTCAAGAGCTCATGCCCAGTGGGATTTTCAGCTTTCATTGTTTCAACAGTAGCTTCCCGTGCCATATTAAATTGCTCTGAAAGGTAAGTTGAAATGCTGTTTGGCCATGCGACATGGGATGACAGGGAGCTGCTTTTCAAGAGAAACCATTCTCACCTGCCCTTGATCTGCTGAAACAGCTGTCACTTATTGGATAATGGGTATAATTCAGCAGAAATATGTTGCACGGCCAAGTCCTATTGAAAACAATTAATTACAGTTAATGCCACATAGATTTCAATAAGATTTAGTTGTGACTAACATTTGCTGGGTTGTGCCAGGCATTATAATTAAGCTGTGTTTTTTCTATCTTCACGAACTGGATCTTCTGACATCTTTCTTGTTACTTTTCACCAAATAAAAATGTCTAAAGATCCAGTCACTGAGTTGGATCATGTTAGCTCTGTTTCTTACCAAAGGACTGTTAGCTGATATTCTTGATGTTTTACTGTTGCTTTTTGGATATCCGTGGGTCTGTTTTGTATCGTGAACAAGAAAATCCCAAGTAGGGGAAGTGAGTAATTGGTTGTACATTTGTTTCTTGTAAGGGAAGTTTGCTGACAGGATTATAAATACGTTCCACGTAACTTCTTAAACTAAGGCAGCAGTCCTGTACCCACTTTCCTCAGAACAAGCCCCATTGAATTCAGTGGAATATACTTATGAGTAGACCTGTATGCTGTTAAACATACACAAGAACAAGAAAGTTTTAGCTCCTGCTGTCTTTTAAAAATATTCCCAGTTTGGGAGCTTCATGGGTGAACTATAGTTTGAGGCTGGGAAATTTAAACCGTCAAATGGGATTCCTTTCAGTCAGTCACAACTGAGCTCCTTAAAAGATGGTGTTGGTATCCATGAATCGAATGGTAGATAGTACAAGAAACCCCAAAGGTGGGTACTAAAAATTGTGATTGGATGCCCCGAACCGTCTACTCATTGCTCATCAGCATCCTGTCATTTCACCACTATTTGCTGTGGAGGGTATCTTGCTGGATTCTTAGGTATATTGTCTTATGGGCTGGTCTTCTAACACCCTCTGTGTTTGCAGCCTAGGTTTTCCTCATTTTCATGGCTTCAGTCCCTTGGAGCTGTGGTGCTTCCAGAAGGTACGAAGAACCTCTGCCTGAATTTGTGATACTTCATGTCATTCGGAGCTCTACTCTTGGTTCCACACCTGATCCCTGAGCCTGACCTCCTTTTGCAGGGGGCAAGACAGAGTGCATAAAAAGTATAGGAGTCCTTGAGTCTGTGGCTAATGGGGAGCAAAGTAAACATAGCTGTTTTTCCCACATTGAGCAGCATGGTGGTGGCATGCATGCAGTGATAACAGCTGCTGAAGGATCCCTAGAATATACTGTCTTTGCTCTTGACAGTTCCCTGCATGGAGTGCTCATGCCCATTGTCCCCCCAAGATAAGATTCTCAGGAACCTGCCTTTCAGTTGTTTGTTTCCAGCCCACCCTTCCTTGGCTGATAGTGGTGTTGTAGCTTGGTAGCTCATTAGCTGTGCCTCACTGAATGCAGCGTGTTATGGGAATCTTCTCTTTATGTTGCACAAGTCCAAGGCACGGGTCTCCGTGGTTTTTCTAGAATTATTATTATTATTATTATTATTATTATTACTACTACTATACCATCATATACTTGCAGATCTAAGGGTGGTTCACAGAATAAAATCAGAATATAAAACCACAAAATACATAATCAAAATGAAAACAACAACCCAATAACCCGTCCCAACACATTTTAAAAGAGCAAAGGGCTACTAATAGCCCTGTTCCAAGACTAGGATGGGACACCTCAGGAGCGATAGTGTTATGGAGACAACATGGAAACATTCCAAGCAGTTTCTGGCGCAAGTAATTAAAAATATAAGTCTGTTACAGATGGTGTTTTCCTAGCACGTTTGTGGTCTGCAGTAGCTTTCCTCTTTTCTGAGCTCTTCATTTGAGCAGTTTGATACTGGGAATACTGGATTTGGTCCCAAGACTCACAAATGGGAGTTCTGCTCAAGCAGCAGAGCTTCCCAGCTCCTTTCTCCACAAATCCTCAAAAATCTGTTCCTGAGTGGTAGAAGGATGGGAGATGGAGAGCATGTGCATGTAACAGAAAGTGCAAGTCTCAAATACAGGGGAAATGGAAATGCCTTTCCATCACACAAGCCCCCTGTGGGACCCAACCCAGTTTGGTTCATGGGCAGTGGCCAACATTTTCTCCCATCCGTGTTGCCCTAGCCCTGCTTTCTCTGCTGTTAGAAATGATTGTGTGGGGGTGTCCCTATATAACATGATTGTGCTTACCTGTCTTGTGCTAATGTCTGATCCTTCCCATAGAGATGGGTTAGTGGAAGAGGCCTCTGCTGAGTAAGCAAATGCTGCTGTCCATTTAATGTTAGCTTCTATCCTTGTCCACCCCACCAGCATTTTGTCCTCTGCCCTGCCTGGAGCAAAATTCTCCAAAAGCACTGTATTTTCAAGTCATTGAGTTGTATCCAGCTAAAGCTAAGCTATATGTGCAGTAGACCCACTGAACTTGATAGACACGAGTCCTATGCAGAGAACACCCACTGAGATGAATGAATGCAACCCTTTGTTTTCCTTTCCCCTACCTCCTGCTTGTGTCATTTGAAGATGTTAGCTCTACTCACTACTTGTGGCCTTTAGGTAGAGAGAGTTGGAGTAGGCGGCATTTGGGTATACTTTTAAACTGTGGCAGTAATAAACCTGACAAACATCAGCTGGTGTAGCATATGGTTAAGAGACTGTTGTGTATGCATGAGGAAGTCAGATGTGCCATGAATTCACAAGGTGGTCTTGGATAAGGCAGACCCTAGTATGCATTATGGGGATAATAGTAACCAACATTACAAGGTTCTTGGAAGGATGATGTTGAAAATAATTGATATACTGTTTCGGGCTTGCTGTGTGTTAACCATCACATTTATCTGTATGGGCTTGCTAAGACTTTCTCCTCAACTACTTATTTTCCCCATTAAAGATTATGTCTGATTAAAAAAAACCCCACATATTAACTGTTCTAAAGTCTTTTAAGGGCAATTATGCATTCACTGCTAACTCAGAATTTTTCCCCTCTCCTTTTCAGCACAGAGACATTAATCGCCTGCTGTATTTATGGAACCTCCCTACACTGCCATGAAGAAGGTCAGCTGGCCAGGCATGATATACAACTGAAATCTAGATTGCAGTGTATACTGGGAGAGAACTTTTTACAAAAACCACCACACCCCTTTTCCAGGGCATCTGTACTTACTGTAAATTTACTTTGGAATTTGAAGTGTTAGAAATATTTTATAAACTTTTTTTGCAATAAATAAGGCATGAGCCAAGGAGCCTGTTCAAGATGAACTTGCAAGGAACCACTTGAATTACTAGTATGAAGAATCACAAAGTGTACTCTTACTCTTCAAATGTGATAGTCTGAATAGGCCCTAGCAGTGGAGTCAAGACCTCTGGAAAGTTGGCTGTAAACTTCTGAACATTTACTTTTGTTCTTGCTGTGTGTTATTTCACATCTTAACAAACTTTAATATTTGGTGCAGGTGTTAGCAGAGCTGTAACCTATTTCTGGAAGCACGTCCACATTCAGCTGTGGTGTTAAGTACTGACAGTCCTGTTTGGAGGCAAAGGTTTCCCCTAGAGATGGTGGTAAGGGCAGCGACAGTGAACTCCTTGTAATTCTAGAATAATTATGGCAAATCTTTGCTGTTGTGGGAAATGTTTCTTTGATGGCCACGAAAATCATTCTGTAAAATGCAGGAATCACTGACAATACACAAATGTCTGTGTGCTTGTGATTCTCTAGCAGTAGTCACCCTAAAGGACAGCTACAGCTAAGATAGGGTAGTAACTGGTATCCAAAGTCATGTTTCCTTTCTAATGAAGGAACATATTGCACATTAAATTAGTCCTGACTTGGTTGTGACTAACTTATTCATAACAGCCCGCTGTTAGATTGGGGTTTTAGCATTTCTAAAGTTAGTTGGTTTACAAGCCCTCTCCAATAAAACAAGTCTTAACTCTTATCTGCAGGACTTGAGTATTTAACTGCCAGATGGTTCCACATTTCAATGGAATTCAACCTAGTTTTCCACAGGATTGCACTCACTATTAAAATCTGCTTTTCATATTACCCAGGTATAAAACCTTAACTTGCATTTAGTTTATTAACAGCAGATCAGGATTCCCCAGGAAGGTTGATGGGTTAATAAACACAAGTCAAAATGAATGCACAATCTGATGAAGTACAAATATCAAGTTCTTTTTAAACTATGACAATGCCATCTACACAAGAGTTAAGTCTTGTATGGCATTAAGGTAACCATCTACAGATTAACAAAATATCTCTCTTTTCCAAAGTTACCCATACCAGCAAATACAAGCTGAAGTCTTGGCTTCATAATTTCCATGCATGTTGTAATTATACAAGATTTTCCCTTGGCTTTGACAGATTTATATTTTTAAATAGCATTCTAAACATGGGAAAGATGTATGAGTTAGTATATTACAATGCAATTCTATATTAAATATTTACTAAAAATGTCTGTGAAAACATTTAAAATTTTATTTATAAAAACAGTTCATAGCACCTTTTTAAGAGGTTCAACTGTACCATTTTCTTAAGAAATTAGAGAGGATGTTTAAAGGACAACAAGCAATTGCTTTGCAGTAGTCTTTCTACAATAGTCAAAGCAAAAGAGAAATAAAGTATACTCTACAATTTTCCAGCAAGATTAGAAGCTTATTTGGGCAAGGTAAAAAGGTACTGCAGCGAGTCAGTGCAGTGTAGTTAGACAAAAATAAGCATCCTTTTTATTTAAAAGCAGGGTTGGGTGACTTCACTGGAGAAGGTGCACATACCTTAGGAGGTAACCATGGCACAAAATGATAGTTTTGACTCAGGAAAATGGTGTTGGCTGTACAAATAAGGGTACATATCTGGATTGATGATGGGTGGAGCCAGTAGTGCCTGCATAGACATCTTACTTTTAGCCTGTGCTCCTATTCCTTCTCCTTCAAGAGCACAACCGCTGCCCATTTACATCCATAACACTGTACGAAGTGGTAGAACTACAGGTTTATGGGCAAAATAGACAGCCAGGTTGGAAAATGGACAAAATGGCTAGTTGGTACTTACTCATGAAGAATTGAGAAACTACAGCCACCTTGTTTTTCACTTTGAAATGATTGTCAGGGAAAAATTGTAGTGGTAGAAGTAATGTATTGCTTTTCACCCTTTTGCTTTAGTTGCTTAATATTTAAGCTTTGCTCCATGTTACCTTTTTTGTCTGTTTGCTATGTCACTACGCCTCCTTCATTTGGTAGACTTGAATGAGGAAAAATGATTCAACTTTTAAGGGTCACTTGAAATTAATTGTTCAAGAATGTTGTGTACCATCTATTCAATAAAGCCTTGATTTTTTTCCTGCACTTTTAAAAAAGATAAACAAGCAGTCGGTTTCTGCCTCTTCCTCTGGTTGCTTATTTGACAGTAAAAGGCTAATTAATATACTCAAGCTGCAATCCTAGACATACTCACCTGGACAGAACTATGCCTTCTGTGTAATCACACATAGGATTGCAGATTGATAAACAGCTAACACTGCAATCCTATGTGTGATTACAATGTTTCTGTTGCTAGCACAAAGGACTGGGCCTTCATTTTGGTGTCCCCTGCTTCTGGAATGTTCCTCTACAGCCAGGGCTAACTTTTCAGCACTAAATGAAGAATTTGTAAGTGTTTTTTAAATTATCACGGTGTTTATATCTGCTTTCTTTATTTCGAATATAGATTTTTAATATGTTTAGTTAACTACCTTGAAAACTCTTGTGAAAGGTGGGTGGAACATTCTGAAATAAAAACAGAACACACACTTGTGTTGCAGGATATTTCCAACCGAATAGGCTACAAGGTTTCTTCCTCCCCCTTGCAACAGGCTCATTCTGTACCAGGTTTGCAAATCTGCTACTTCATTAGCAGCTGTAATACTGCCAACAGCTGAACTGTTGTTTATGTTATGGAGAATTAAGTAGAGAGCTTCTTTGCCTGCCTTAGGAGCTCGGACATGATTATCTCAAAGTGGTGCTGGGATACGAACAAGCTGTAGAAAATGGTATTGTAAGTACAGCAGATGCACAGTCAAGAACTTGTGCCAGCATTTTTTGTATTGATATTGCCACAGGTTGTTATAGTTTGCCAACTGCCTCTGTCACTGCCCCCTCCAAAAACAAACAAACAAAAAAACCAAACCCCCAAGCACTAAATGGATAGAATTATCAAGGCCTTGATTCATTTACAGAGATAAACACCAACACAATTGCAGCTTTTGATAGCTCCAATTACACCCAGGCTATTTTATACAGTATACTACATTTATAGGAAAAGCATTCATATGTTCCTTTGAATAAGAAGGCAACAGAATGCAGACCACAATACCATCAATGCTTTATTACACTTAGTAAAAGTGTCCTCTCTGAATAGAAAGGGATCAGCCCTCTCATTCACGCACATACGCTGCAAACTCCATGAACACACAAAATGGTTGTACTTTAGTTACAGGTATGGGAACACTGGATTCTTCTATTTAGCAAAGCCAAACACTCCTCCCCCTTCATCACAAGGGAGGATAAAGAGTGCCCAAATAAAGTGCATCTAAGATGGCAGCGGAAGTCAGACCACTTCACTCTATTCACCCACACCTGTAAAAAGTACCTTATAGAAGAGAAATGCATGAGACTATGTTCAAATCTTCATATTTAGATAAAGATGTTAGGACTTAAAAGTTTTAATTCACCCTCTTTCTGCATTCATTGAAACGCCACAATTCCAATGCCACACTTTTTACCAGGAGTGGGTTGGGCTTATGTTATCGGTTGTTGTTATTTGGATTTTGAACAAAGTTGATAGAGTACGAGCCAGTTGAGGAATCCTGTTTCACCTGGAAGTTCTCTGTTGATAGGCCAAAAGGGCGCAGAACCAAGTTGCCAAGATCTTTCAGTTTGCCTGCAATACACACACAAAAAGAAATGTACTTCCCAACATGTACAAGGTCAGTAATGAAGCAATGTTCCGTGCTGCTTGAACACTCCACAATGAATTGGCTGCAAGCATTCCATTGTTCAAGAGTGCTAACACAGGAGTGATTATGTTCTGTACAGCACCTGCCTCATGACACTTAAGCAACAGTAGATGGTCTGTCATTTGGAAAGATGGGCTCCACATGCTTGAAACCTTGTTTAGTCCTCTGTCACAAGTTACCTACATTAGTGTTAAGCACTGTGCCTATTCAAAACTTATCTAGTGTGCATGTATGATCATTTTGTCTCCAAAAGTAATTAATCTTTGAGAACAGTGTTTTCCTTATAGCTAATAAAGTAACTTTCAAACTTGCTAAGAAGTTGTAGTAACCCTAAAAAAAGTGCTGAAACCAAATGGTTCTTAGGCAGAAGTTACAGAGCAAGTAAAAAAAACCCAAAACCTAAATAAAGCCTGCCTGAAGGCCATGAACTATCAACATGAAACAAAACACATGGGTAAGAGATAAGAAGGCACATAAAAGTTTGTATAAACTGAACACACTGGCCCGGGACCAGAGGCTTAAGAATTGGTTCGAATGAACAGCTCTTGTAGATGCAACTTTTGAAGAAGCAGCACAAAACATTTTCCTTCTGTCATATTCAAATGCCTAAAACTGCTAAAACTGAAAGAGTAGTTGTATGGCATTTTGGGGTTCAATATTATGTTCAGAAACTTGCTGCCTTTCAACTGCTGTGCTACAGATAGTGAAGCAAATGTTAGCCATGGCAGTTGAAATGTAGGAGAGACTAATTCATAATTCTGTTTGCTTTGCCTTTCATTCTAATAAGCATTATCATCTACACCCTCGACATAATTTCAAACTGAGCATGCAGCATAGTGTGTAAACATTGGTGTTGAGGCACAGCATCTTACTAAAAAGGAGATTGTGACCAGAACCACATGACCAATCAGGTCAGACTCCTGGAGACAGGTATTCTTCACTGACTGCCCTTTCTTCTCGCCAGCACAAGAGGGAAGGGAGATTCTGCACTCAGTATCCTGCTCAGCTACGAGTGTCTGGCAGAAATGAACCTGTCAACTGTTTCTCTGATTCTGGATGGTGGTCACTATGCAATCCAGAGGTACTCTCTAATATGAATCTATTGGGAGTTTGCCTCTCAGAATGCGTCTCCCCCACACACCCATTACCCACAACCTGCATACCTACTGCGACATTCATGAGTAGCTGCCACTGCTTCCCCTGTTGGGCTCAAGAAGGCCCAGTGCAGACACTCCCATCCCAAAAATCGGGGGGGGGGGGGAGATGATCCACACATACTACAACACCCATAGATGTCTAGATCAGAACAAATATATCTGATTGCCCATTTTCAACAACAGTTGTCAAATCAGCAGCTTAAAAGTAACGTTCAATAAGCCTTGATGTTTGTGGAGTTGGGATGGTCTAAGATGGGGCATCAATGTTGTGAAAAATGAGGATCTCTGAAACCCAGAGATTTCAGGGGTAAGTCTGTCCTAGAGTAGTAAGAGAAGTCATTAATTTGTCTGCAGGGATGGTTGTGTAAGAAATTCATGCTTTATACCAATGTATGGAAGCTACCACACAACCAAGCTGGATACCAGTGCCACTTACCCAACATCTCTTCCTTAAGCTTCTCATTGCGTTCTTCTATTTGTCTTGGCAATCGCTAAGAAAAACAAACAAGAGAATCAATTCTTCAAAGTTGGCTTTGACAACCTGTTTTTTTACCCATGACACATACTATGCATGGCTTGATGCATGACTTTGCATGAAAAAACACAGGGGACACACTCATAGCCAGAACTCACTGGAGCGCTGCACTGCTACTTTATACGTGAAGAACTACTTTGTAAGTCATTTTATGGTGCAGAAGTCTTTGGTTGAGTAAATGCTTCCAAACTGGAAACCACCCAAAATTTCTTTTGGAGATCACTCTTGAACTTCCCACATGGAACTCCCATCGTCATTGTGAGATTTGAGGTTATTTTCTATACTGTCCACAGTGTCTTGCTTCTGTACTGGCTAAAATTACAGCACATGCCAGACACAAGGTTGCCCCTAAAAACATTACTTTGGAGCAAATTTCTGATAGATCAACGTTGGGTCAATACATGTGAAACCCTTATTAATTCATGGTCTGATTGTTGATGTCTTCAGGGTTACAAACTAGTGTACTGAAAGTTGCAAAGTAGTGTACTAAAAATAAACTCAAAGAGCAGTACCTTCTGTTAAAAGGTGTCACCTCTGAACTAGACAATTTTCATTGTTTTATTACTCCCTGAAATGTTATTATGGTCTTCTAGATTACTCTCTTGAATTATCTGTTGAAGCAATGAGGAAGGGGTTTACAGCTTTGAGATTTTAAACTATGATCAATGGTTCCATCTCTAAAAGCTTACTGTAGGTCAGTTCTTCCTTCTTAGAAATGAAGTTTCATTTTGGACTTAAATATGGGAATAAAGTAATCTGGTCATACTTTTTCCAGTTTTAAAAGTATGGTAGGCTGTCATCCTGGTAATGCATGCCTTTACCTTTAAGATTTAATACTTATGTCCAACAGTTACCAGGAGCTATTCACTCCATTATTTGGGGAGGGAAAGACGCTTACCATACAAGCTTCTCTTGCTTGATGGATTGATGGGTCTTTTTCCAACAAGTTTTTGTAGTCTTCTAAAGCTTCATCCAGCTTTTCTGTTTTTTCATATAGTTCTGCTCTCCTGAGCAGTGCCTTGATATAGTTTGGATTTAATTCCAGGGCTATAAAACAGAATTAAAGAAACAGCAGAAAAACTGAGGTAGGAAACTTTTTACTTCAAAGCCTAGGGCATCTGCAGCATGTTCTAGTTTAGCTAGCCTCAGGCTATAGGATAGTGCTGGCAGTAGAAGCTATGATCTAGTGTGAACCATACGCAAATGGGTTAATAATCATTTTACTGTTTGCTTCAATGTACAGTTATAGCAAATATAAGTGATCAAAACCCTTTGTGGACCATCTTGAACTTGATTTACTTTCTAAGTGCAAGATCAAGCCATATACACAGCATGATTTCATGCTACACATGCGTGTCCATGTGGATCTTAAAGGAAAACAAGCAGCTCTGCTCTAGCAGGAGTGAGGCTAGCTGGATACTCCATCACTCAGGACAATACCTGATGACCAGCTAATCGTTGGCACTTTGAACGCTGTGCCTTTGACTGTATGGTCTGATTTCAAACCATGCTGGCAAAAATGGGTCGCCTGCCATCTTAAGACACCAGTTAATTAACAGGTGGGCAGCACCCACCCATCTATCAAATTTGGCCTGCAGGGGTCAGCCAAATGCAGCTCCCCAACCTCACTCATTCCATGGGCCAGGAACCACCTGTGGGTCTCAATCTGCTTTCAAGTGGGTCTTAGTTCCACAAGCTACCCAGTCTCTCTGCCTCACATCTCTGTACATGTGATAGCTCTTTGGTTAGACCAATGCTAGCGCCAGCTGAATAAAGGTGGTTGGAAGACCACTGGAGACCCCTCCAGTGGCGGGGGGGGGCTCCTTCCAAGAGGAAAGGGCTACAGGAGATGTTGAAGAAAACTAGAAAGTCATAAAAGGTGAATAATTTAAGAGAGAGAAAACAAATTTGGAATAAGAAGACAGGAGGTAAAAGAGGAATGTTGTTCTAGGAGGGAGAAGGACACGTAAAAGGAGCAGGGAGGAGGAATGAAGGAAACTGACCATTTTAGGGGTGATAAAGTACAAGTGTGAAAGGAGGACAGAAGAAATCACACGACATGAACAAAAGCATACTGAGAGACATGTAGGCAGGGAGGCTGGATATAATATACACTAAAAGCTTCACATAAAAAGCCTCCAGATAATAAACTTTTACCTAAAATAAAAGTGGGAATGCTGAATCAATAGTTCCAGAAGCAAAAATCTGTATTTAGCTAGTGGAAAACTGAATTATGGAACTCCACAGAAAATTGCTATGACAAAGAACACAGCAACTTCCAAAGAGATATTAGATGTCAATAAAAGAATGTCAGCAACTGCCAACTGATTAGAGCAAATTCCACCTCCATCACCATTTTTAACTGGGTTCATCTCTATACCTCCGCTGGTGGGGTGCCTCTCAAGTAGATAACATTCTTACCAAGACAACATGCTTTTAACAGAGCACAAGAACAGGAAAACAGTACCTTTGCTGCAGTCACTTATGGCAATTTCCCTCTTGTCCTGTAAAAGAAGAGGTGGCATTAACATTTAACACCAAATAGTATTTTTATAGAAATGCTAAATACTTATTCTTTGTGATACTTATTCACATATTTTAATGTTTGCAGTGTAACAGAATATTCTGGATGACTTATTCTAAAGCTGTGAGGGGACTAATTTGGCTAAACTACTTAGAGGCTAAGAAAAGTATGATCAGCATTTGTTGGCGAGCTCTTCCACAAGGGGACTTACGGCATGCAAATGTACCAAACTGCTGGACATTCTGCTGTACATTCAGCAATAAGTAAAATAAAAGCATACTAGGAATACAATCAAAATTGTTGATGCAATAGACCGTGTTAACATTGATTTACTCTCTTGATTTAAATAGTTGGTATGGTAGAGTTTTTGGCTGGCTGGCCTTGCTGGTCATGCCAAATATTGTAGTTTCCAGTGAACATCCTTGCTTAGCAAGCCCCACCACCCCGCATCAATCTTTCCCAAGGACAGCACACCCGGTTTGCCTGAAGTTGCCTTCCAGCATCAGCATCCAACACCCCCTTCTCAATGGAAGGACCAAGGAGGAACGCATCAGGTTGTTCACTGCTGCTTGAAAGCATCCCAAACACCTTCAAGCAGAAGCATGGAGCACCTCCCTGCCCACCTCACTCAAGAGAAGAGCCATTAGGAAGCACGCCTGGTTGAGCAGCAGCATTCAACCTTCCTTGCCTGCCTTTCTTGCCCTGGGGGTTGCAGGGTTGGCCGAGCTTGGATGAGGAACTCCAGGCAACCACAACTCTGGAGCTGGCAGGAACTGCTGCGCAACTGCCCAAGCCCCGTCCATCTCTACCACTTCCCCAAGTGAGGAAAAGACTGGTCACTCATGAGTCATGACATGTGCCAAAGGTCAGAGGAAACCTCTTAAGTCTGGAAGTAAGACTGTGCTGACCTGCCTACTTAACAGAGGTCCCAGTTTTACTTTTTCTACTCAGCACTGTTCCCGTGTTCTCCCACAGTGAGAAAAAAGTCTAAGAAAACAAAATGCCTTCAGCTGTCAAGTTTATAGCTGAAAGGGAAGATGAAAACAATAATCACATTCATTCATTCTTGCTACTTCACTGTCTTGGGCATTACCTGTTTCATTCTTGCTGCAGCTCTGTTTGAATACAAAATGGATCTGTCTGTGTTACAGCAGGCTGGACAAACCTGCAGAGCTCTTGCATAAGCATCTTCAGCTTCTTTATATTCTGCAGTTTAAATGAAATGTCAAGATCGAAGACAGTAAGTGCACACACAAGAATTGATGCCTTGAAGGCATGCCTAGCATCACATCCTGCCCCCACCCCCAATTTAATTTTTCAGAAAAAATACACTGCTAAAACAAACAAAAAAGCAATGTATCCCAGTCCGAGCAACAGTCATAAGGATAGCTAGAAGCATTACCAAATGTTCAGAATCTCAAACCAACCCTTTTGAGGGCTTAGGGGCCAGTCATAGCACATTACAACATCTTTAACATAGGTAAGGAGCTGCTCATGGTAGATAGGACTACCCCAAGGCAATTAGGAGACATCATTAAGGGAGGAGTTAAGAGTAGGGCAAAGCTCCACAAATACACTTTGTAAAATATAATTCTGGCAACCTGGAATGCAGATACTGGTAGCCAAGGTCTATTCTCCTGACAGTACACCAAGCCTTGGAGATACTGGAGAGGCAAGAAGACCTTTCTACTTTTGGACAAGCTCTGTGATTCAGCACAAGTAGTATGGCTCCTTACCCTGCTTCCCAGCACTGAGCTAGAGAAGAGCGCAAGGGATTCCCCCCACCATCAAGTCACTGGGCCTAGAGCATGGTGTGATGTATTTCTTCAGAATAAAACAGAGTGATGGCAAGCCCATCTATTAAGGTCAAACAAAATGTGAAGACCCTTGCTGAAAGTGCACTCATTCTCTGAGTGCCAACCTTTATGCGCCCCAAAATGGCACCATCCAAAGACAACAAGAAGACTTTCAGCAGGATATGGGGAATCCCGAGGTTTGCTTTGCAGAAGTACTAAACATATTTAAGAAAATGGCAACAACTCGCTCAGAGCTGTTTTCCCAAGACTGATTGAAGGGGGGGAACAATCAATGGCACAGTTGCCTCAAAATCTACAATGGATTTAATCCCAAGTAAGCACAAGTATGACTGCAGTTCTGGGATCTTAACTCCCAGAACCCTTAAAAGAGAATTCCCAAATACAATGGTAAGGTATAAAATGAAGTCTTCTCCAGGGGTAGGTATTCCAGATATGGCTGGTCATAAGAAGACTACATAAACACCTATAAGGACCGCATCAATCACCTGCACAGATGACAAATTCTACATAGCATTTGTCTTTAGACTGACCACAATTTGGGTATTACATAGTTGTAATTCACCCACCTCCTTTCTTGAACTGTTCATTTCCTTCTTCTTTTAATTTTGTGCTCTCATTTCTTCTCCTCTGTAATACAAAGAAGACCACATAATAAATATCTGAAGCAAGTAAGCAAAATAGCTTATTATTTGATATCACAATGGAAACTGCAACCTGAAATATGGAAAAAACTATCCAAAAACCCATCTATTATTTAGTATTTTGCCTAGCTATTTTGTACATACTTTTTAATGTTCTGATTTCTAAAAAGGAGACATGTTTCAAAATTTGAGTGAAGTTTTCTCCCCGCCAAAAAGACCCAAGAGTTCTTGAGGCTTGGCTATCCACAAATGCAAACAGTAGGCAAACCATAACCATAGCAAATTGGTTGGAGGCTCTTCCTTAGGCAAGGAGAACCTACCAAGTGCTTGTTTATGACAAATTTTTTACATTAAAAATAAAATAAAATAATTTCTTTTTCTCTGAATCCTGTGAAACAGAGGTCACTTTGCATTTTACAGATGAGGCACTAAGGCCAATAGAGACTTCCCCAAACCAAGGCTGGAGTTGTTTGACCTCAGTCTTGTAGTTCCAACCACAAAAACTATTCACCCACTTGGGAGGGAAAAAAAGTGAATGAAGAACTGACCTAATGTACATAGAAACTGATTATTGTTTATGATTATTTCTGCTATATGTTCTTTGGTAAAACAAGGAACAGTCAACTTTTGTGGAAAAATAAGCTTTCAAGAATTACAGCCCTCCATCTCTTTTCACTAACTACCACATGCTCTTTGTTCCCAAATCCCATTTAAGACTTTCCAACCTGGACTACCCTGTGACACAGGAGCTCAACCAATGTCTTGTGGAGGCAGGAAGATGTCTAGCCACCAACACCTTCTACCTCTTTTACTAATTTCTCAACTTTTTCAAACCTCTGCCTCTCTATCCATTCCTTCCCTTGGCCCCCTCCTCCCCCTTTAATCCTCTTTCCACTGGTCTCTAGTTCCTCATCTTTTCTGCCCTCTCCCCATTCCCTAAGGTTCCCCCCCCCCCGCCCCACAATAGTTCTTTCATCCTCACATCCATGACAGCCAGCATACTACTTTCCTGGCTGCTGAGCCAATTTCTGCTTCCTAGTTCAGGTCCTGTGACATCATAAGAGCTCAGCCAATAAATAGAGGACTTGAAAGGCAACAGACCCTGCATTTAACTTGAAATCAGGTGTATCAACACACACACCTATCTCTTTTTGTTCATTCTCTGCTTTAATGCACACTACTTAAAACTGATTGCCCAACACACTTAGGATTTAGCTTGCTACCACAGTACAGAAAGGAACTGTCATAAGATAAATTTCATTTTATTCTCTGGATTTTTTGAAGTGCCTTACCATGGAGGTTTTCCATTTTTTTACTGTGGGGAAAAACTTCCTTTTTAATGAAAGGAAAGTTATAATCTTTCAAATATATACAGCCAAAAAATTCCTATTCAATTAGAGAAAAGTTAACAGAGCATATATATATATATATATATATATATATGCGCATTAATGATTTCCTTTCTCTTTTAGAGAAATCAGGGCCAACAACATTTTCTACTACCCAGCCATACACCTCCAAATTTTAGTAAGCATTCATTGGATGAAAATAAAATTTAGTTTTGTGGTTTTGCTGGTAATTGATGGGAACCAAAAATTTGAATGTAAGGGAAAATATTACAGGTTAGGAAACATACATTTGAACAGGAATGCACTTCCTTGATAATATTTTTCTGTCATTAACCATGGCTGAAAGCTAAAAAGATACAAGCAGTCCAGCAGTAAGCGTGTAAGTACAACCAACCTTGCTCATCTAATGACTAGCAGAAAGATAACTCTGCAAAGTAAATATTTACACAATTTTAATATAATAGAGAGTTTAGCTTTACTAGACACGAGTTGTATGTTACCCAGTGAAGAATCTGATTTTGTTTTTAAATGCAAACAGAGGCCTTGTTGTTTATATACTGCTGAGTCACTGTTGCACATCTTTCTTGATATAAAAGGAGAAATGACTGTGTCTGAACCCTAAAAAGCAGCCTTGCTTGAGGAATGCATTTTAATCCCTTTATTAACCTTAGTTATCCAGTCTCAGAATTCCCCAACCTACCCTTTGTTCATTGCACATAAACTGATTGACAAAACCACTGTTGCTTTTGTTGAATGATAAACATAACAAAATAATTAAAAGATTAACTTTTATTTTAGATGAATATTCTTGCTACTGAATAAGCATTGCTTGCAAAGGTGAAAAGCCCAAATCCAGACAATCATGTCACAAACAAGCAAGATTATATGTGTCTTCTAGCAATTCTGACCTTAGGAAAAATCTTACCCACCACCAACAAGCACAGCTTTTTAAACTTTTAACAGTTGCCTTTTCTAAATCCTGAAATGAATCAGACAACTCAGATAAGTCAAACGGCACTTAAAAATCTAGAAGAGTCTAACACAAGAATTTTTTAAAAAGTACAGCCTGCACACAATTGTCCGGCAGGCACACACTGCCCATTTCTGTTTTAGGATGACAGAGAGCAAGTGGAAGAATAATCAGAAGACAAACAGAAACACAACAAAGGAGTGGTAAAGGAAAAGTCGGTGTCTCTGGCAAATATGGATAACACAGACAAAAATGAGGAAATAATGAGTCTGCTTGCAATCACATGTAGCAACATTCCCTAACTTGGTGCTGTGATGGCTAGGACTGATGGGAGTAGTAGTCCAAAATATCTGGAGGGCATCAGGTTGGGGAAGGCTGACATAAAGGAATGCATAGACATTTCTTGTTTTCCTATATCTTGACAAATGACACTTAAGCTGTGGGTGGGGAGAGTCACAGTGCTGGAATTTAATCACAAACCCTCCAAACCTCATCCATAAAACGGGGGGGGGGGGTGTGAACCTGTGCCCTGAAAAGATTGCAATCCAACTAAATCATTGTGTGCATGGAATGACTTCCAAGAGCACAATGGATTCATTTAAGTAGTTCTGCATGCACAATGATTTCATTGCACACTTGCCAATAAGCCCCACTAAGCTGAAAAGGATTTACTTCCAAAAAAGCATGAACAGGAATTGGTTGCTGTAGGTGGGAGTAAATTTGACTGAAATCAACAAATGCTATTTCCAATTTAAAAAAGAGCAGGACTATATGTTGAAAGATTTCATTTTTTAAAACATACGGTGAATACTAGAAAAGCTAAAATTCAAAACATACTCCTTGGAACTTTGTTGCACTTAAATCAATGGGACATACTTCCAAAGAAATATCATTAAAATCAGAGTGCTAATCAACACAATGTTAAAGAAACATTTGTAGTTTCATTAAAGCATACCTGTTTTTCTTCCTCAGACATATTTTTCTCTAGTTCTAATAAGTCCTTTTCATCTAGCTCTATTTCATTTTCTAAAGGATCTGCCTTATTATTGTGATTCTCTTCTGCCACTCCTGCTTCAAAAGAGTCATTACAGTCATGGAAGAGGTCTTCGTCTTCTCTGGACTCAGAGTGAGGCAGCTGAGTCACTCCTTCTTTGGCGATTTTGGGGACATGCACATTATTACAACCTGGCTGTGAAGGACTGCTTTGTTCCTCTGAGAGTTTCAAACCCTCAACTAATTTTTCAGGAGAAATTGAATCTTCAGATTCCATGTTGAGCTTACAAAGTTGATTTTCTGCCTTCAACAAACAAACACAGAAAGAAAAATTACATATGGCAACAGATATGAAATCTTTAAACAATGCTGGCAAAATCTTAACACGTCTAATCACAGAATCAGCTATAAACTGATAGTTGGATCTAGAGATACTTCCCCTCCACCATTTTAGCTTCATCATTCTCAAAGCAGTACTCTTCCAAAGCAAGCTAAACTCTAAAATGGGATTTGGTACAAATTTATGCTATGGTATTTTGAACAAGATTATAATGTATTTCAACAGTAATCCAGTGCCTTTAGTAGCAGCATGGTGAGAAACTGTTCCCAGATGCAACTCCACCAGTTACTGAACCTACTAAAATATTGACACATGAAACTGCCTTATTATTTAAAGTCAGCTCATGAGCCTACATAGTCCACCACTGTCTTCTCTGACTCTCCCCAGGGTGAGCCTTGCTACCTCAATTTTGTATTTTAACTGGAGACACAAGGGATTAAACCCTGGACTTCAATGTGCCCTCCCAATCAATTATGGCTCTTACCCCAATATTTCCATTTATTTGTTTTACAGGTCTATGTCATGCGTTTAAAATAATAATAAAGCAACTGAAAGAAATTACAAAAAACCGTGTAACCTCCCCCTCCCTTCCTCTTCTCCCACCCGCGAGAACAGGGTTGGCTTTTGAACTAATCCTGGCAACTCCTCACATTCAAATCATGCCCACAGACACCCAAGCCTGGCATCACAGCAGCGGGTACGGCAACTGAACCCACAACCGCCCCACCAGGAACAGCAGCCATGGGCTGCCAGGCCAGTGAAGCCACAGAGACATTTTGC
Organism: Podarcis pityusensis; assembly: GCF_964106645.2. Taxonomy (NCBI): domain Eukaryota; kingdom Metazoa; phylum Chordata; class Lepidosauria; order Squamata; family Lacertidae; genus Podarcis; species Podarcis pityusensis. Next base: position 45,036,019 of record NC_138029.1, on the reverse strand, counting down.
AAATTCCTCCTCGCAGAGCTGCTAAAGCTGCACACCAAAACAACCCAAAAAACACCACGTCCTTATTTCACGAATTCGAGGCGTTCCCCCCTCGGTCCTCTTCACCGTTAGTGCTGACAGGAGCCAGTGATCAAGAATTCGGGGCCCTTGGGCAAGCAAGCTCGCTCCCCGTAGCTCCCCCGCCCCTGAAGCATATTCTAAGGCAGGTGACCCAGGAGCCCCACTTCGCCCACTGCCCCGTTTCTCTCCCTCAGAGGCCCGTACCTATCACGTCTCTACCCGCAACTCCACTACTTCCTGACGCCGCGTCGTTCACGCGTCGCGCTCCCCCCTACGTCACTTCCTGTTTCCTTTGCAGGGGCGAAGCCAAGAAGACGCTTAGAGGGAGGCTTCGGAGAAAGGAGCGCCAATGACGTCACGCCCTCGTCTCGGAGGGGTGGACGTCGAGCCTCCCCGGCCAATCAGCGTGGCCGTGGCGCCAAGGGAGGCGGGCGGGAAGGCATTGGCGCTGTAGGGTTTGGGTTTGCGTAGAGCGGCTTTAAGGCGAAGGGGTTCCGCATTCTCGTTGGCGGGGGAGAGGGATCCCTTACGTTGCCATGTAAGGCAGTCTTATGGCTGATTGCTTAGAAGTCATTGGCACTGCTCCCTAGCAAGTGGCTTTGTGGCTGCAGGCGAAGAGCCCCGCAGGGATGGAGCGTGGCGCTTCTACTGCAGCGCGTAGACTAGGGCAGTTCCCGGTGAAATAAAGGGGGACAGAAGTTGCCACCCTAAACTTTTACTTTCCTGTTAAGTGATTGAGGAACTCGAATACAGTAATTACAGAGCAGGAAGAAACTCAGAGCACCATCTTTTTTTTTTTTTCTTTTAAAAATGTAATCTGGATTGCATGTCCTCGAATATGGGCAAAGTTTCTCTCCATGGACAAGAACAAAAATAAGAATAAACTTCCTGCAGTGTGTGCTTTCTTTCAGGAAGGAAATGTTCTGGTTGGCTTAAGCTGGTCCTGCATACATTAGAACCAGGATCTCCGAGCTTCCTTCTATATTGCCTATAGGGCTGCAATAGCCCCATAAGTAGAGTACTGATCTACAGGCCGACGAGGCCGCCATTTTTAAATAAATCTTTAAAAAATACAATTTTATACTGCAGCAAGTTGAGAGGAAGTCAGGAATATGTCCAGTACTGTATCGGTTTGCGCAATTCCAGAAAGCAAAGCTCAAAATAGATTCCACTAGAGGGCCCAAAATGCTTACTGATAGGCCCACTCATCAGTTCCCAAACTACCTTAAAAAGACTTAAAGCTGCTTAGAATTATGTCAACACACATGAATAAGCTTTAAAAAATCTGAAATGCAAGAAATAAATTTGATAAGACATACAGAAAGGAAGCTTGCTATTTATTCGTGTACCTAGGAAAAATTACTACTTACAGGATAACTGGTATTCTGAGCCGAAGCACTTTTAGAAAATCCTTTTGATTTAAATCCCTTTGATTGAAATAAAACTCTTCAAATAAGTGACCCTAAGCATGCTTACTAGGAAGGAAGTTCCACTGAACTACATGGGATATGTTTAAATTCAAGCTGAAAACTAGTAAAGGTATGCAAAATAAATAGGGTGCCTTTAAGCCACAGCTATATGGGATGCAGGTGGCACTGTGGGTTAAACCACAGAGCCTAGGACTTGCTGATCAGAAGGTCCCCGTGATGGGGTGAGCTCCCGTTGCTTGGTCCAGTTCCTGCCCACTTAGCAGTTCAAAAGCACAGCAAAGTGCAAGTAGATAAATAGGTACCGCTCCGGCAGGAAGGTAAACGGCGTTTCCATGCGCTGCTCTGGTTTGTCAGAAGCGGCTTAGTCATGCTGGCCACATGACCCGGAAGCTGTATGCCGGCTCCCTCGGCCAATAAAGCAAGATGAATGCCGCAACCCCAGAGTTGGCCACGACTGGACCTAATGGTCAGGGGACCCTTTACCTTTACCTATATGCTATATATCAGTTGGAGTATGAACTTTAGTAAAAGATCCCTCGGTAAACTTTCAGGGCACAGGAGCTCTCACAAAGCAGTGTATAAAAATAAAGACTAAACATAATAACATTAAAAACAACAGTATAAATAAATTCAAGCAATTAAGAAAATTTAGTTTGAAATGAAAAACAAGTAGTTGCTGGAACCATGTCCTGAAAGCAGTGCTAAAGAGAAGCTAGTTTTAGCTGAGATTCCTAAGGGCCCAGTCTTCAGTGCCTTCTCTTGATAAGCAAAGGCGGGGGGGGGGGGAATCAAATGGAACTAATTTCTCATAAGCAATAAGTCCTTTGTTGCTGCACTTTTCACTTTTGAAAAGGTATAATGACAGACAAAGCCATGCAAGCTTGCATATGTTCCAGACAATGCCTAGAGACTTGCAGAAGTATGGCCACAGAGTTCCATTTTCCGCCCCCTGTATTTGAAGATACTCATTGGTACCCTTTCGTTATGGCACTTGTTCACCTTTTTTACTGGGGGGGAAAGGACATGAAAGGCACCAGTGTCTAAACTTCAGGTTCAAAATCATAACACACAGGAGAGCGTCGTTGGCAGAGATACAAGTGCCTTCACCTGAATCAAATACAGGCAGCTTTTGTTGTCAGGTGTACTACCAATGTCCTAGGCTCAGGCTAGGACTGTGAAGCAAATTGCAATCCCAATGGCTTAAATCAGATTAAGAGTTACAGCCTGAGCAATACCTTTGCTACGTGCTGCCTAAGACTGCTCTGTGAAGTCATAGGTCAGGAAATTTTCAACTGAGGACATTGAGATTCCTGCATTGCAGGGGGTTGGACTAGATAACCCTCAGGGGTCCTTCCAACTCTACAGTTCTATGCTTCTATGACTTTGCAAGTCATACACTTAACAGTGATACTATGCCAGCTCTCATTTAAGGACATTCACTTTACAATTTCAGCACAATTGGAGGCTAGCCTCAGCTAACAGCTGGCAAATTTAAGGCAGGGATAGGCAACCTCAGGTGCAGGGCCCAAATTTAGGCCTCTAGGCATCTCTGTCTGGGCCTCAGAATTCTCCACAGGCCAGAGTTGGAAGGGACCACAAGGGTCACCTACATAGCTGTCAACGTTTCCCTTTTTTTAAGGGAAATTTCCTTATTGCGAATAGGATTCCTTGCAAGAAAAGGGAAAAGTTGACAGCTATGGTCATCTAGCCCAACCCCCTGCAATGCAGGAATCTTTTGCCTAATGTGGGGCTCAAACCCACAACCCTGAAATATGCAGCCCATGGTTGAAAATGGTTCCCACTTCTGATTTAAGGCATGGATAGTGCCAAAGAAAAAAAGCATTTGCATTTCCACTATTCTGATCCCAGTTCTCCCAGAAAGGGGGTCCATTTTTTCCAGGTGCTTCTCACACATAAGGGAATGCAGGGGTGCCAACTTGAATAAAATATTAGGGGGGGAAGCATTCCCCACCCCACCTAATCAATCACGAGACACAGCACACACATTATTTGAGTGGCAATGCCCATCAACTTTGGGAGGCAGCCCCCTCCAATATTTTATTCGGGGGCCCAAGGGACCTGAGCCCCTAGGAGTTGGCTCCTATGAAAGGAAGGTAGGTGAAAAAGAGGCCAGCGTAACTGACATCGTGAGGATTAGCCAGGACTGCAGTTTAGCTAACAAGCTTGTCTCTTCCCCAGCCTGTTTAGCTATTTAAAGCATTGTAAACAAAATAATCAATGTGACAGGGGAGAGTCTGAATCAGACACTTTCTGCTCTGATATCCCAAATATAGAAAAGCTGCTTTCTCGGGCTATCAAGTAGCATGCAAAATATTAACATGTCAAATAGCAAGGAAGATAAATAATGTTTCATCTTTGGAGGAGGGAGAGGGAGAACATTGCCCTACAGTACAGCTTGTCAAAAGGCATAGGTGGCACAAACACCCAAACCAGGAGCTTCCCCCTACCTGCGTCTCCCCAATGCTGGATTCCTGTCATTAAAATAGATTGTTATTTTTCTTTCAGGGAGCTTAATACGTGGGGCACACCTCACCCACATAGAAGTATACTTTGCCCCTTCTGTGCCCTCCTCCAATCTGGTCAAAAGATAAGGAAGGAACTTTCTTCTAAGCTACCTGGTGGGCACAGAATACTAAGCACAAGTCTCTAGTGGTTTATGTAAAATTTCTAGCTAAACCTGCAAAATCTACATGGCACCACTACATGTCCTGCCTACAAAGTATGACTGAGCAGCTCCCTACATGAAGGAGTCCCGCATGCGTCTTCACCAATTATGTACTTAAGAGGTACATAACAGGCCCATCATGCCATTGGCTGGATTATGGAGCAAATCCTTTATTCCAAGCTAATTCTAGTGCTCTGCGAACTCCCTGGCCCCAATAGTGGCCTCCCACCCTCTTGGCACATTGACACCAACCTAAATTCTGTCACCTGTTTGTACCTTCTAAGCAACACTCAAGCCAGCCTGTGCTTATGAAAGGCAGCGGGAAAACATTTGGTATCCACACACAAAATGGGCAACACAACTGCACACTCATTTCAATGTAGATTAATTGTCCAGAAAGGCTCTTTGCATGTACATAAGCCCAATGACCTTGGATGCTTGAGCCCAATGGTTGCCCTTAATCTGATTGGAATAAATTTTATAATGCAATGATTTTAGAATGTTTTATCATTTTACTGTTGTTAGCCGCTCTGAGCCCGGCTTCGGCTGGGGAGGGTGGGATATAAATAAAATTTATTATTATTATTAATGGAATAAAGTCACAGAGAACACTAAATGGACTTTACCAAAAAGGAAAGGAAAGGAAAAAAGTAATAGTAATACTATAGAAGCTGAAATGCAAGGGTGTCATAAACTAGCTGACTTAAGAATCTGAAGAAGTGACAAACAAATCAGGACTGGTTTCAGACCCTTTTTTCCAGACTCTCTCCAAAATAATACCTTCCATCATGATTGAATTAGGGCATGCGTCCAGAAAGTACAGGCACTAAGACTCGCTCAAGTTCCCACCAATCCAACCTTCTTCAGTTGCACATTATAACCGCCTCCCTTTTCTTGCCTCTAAAGGACTGAAAGGATGAAAATAGAACATGGTCCTTGCTTCCTGTTCATTCCTTCTGCATTTTCTAAAGACATGCAGTCCTTGCTGTTTTTATCTGCACAGTTCAGCAATGCAATAAGAAACTACTGCGCTTTATGCAATGGTTATTTTTAGAAGACTGCTTGGTTTGGCTTAAGGCAGGTTTTGCACGTGGAGTAGAGGAGGGAAGGGTCTGTTTGCATCTTTATGTCTTTTGTTTGAGGGATGTTGTTGTTATTGTTGTTTTATCATTGTTGATTCCTTGGCCCCAGGAACAAACACTCTTTGCAAATCAGACTCAGAAGCAGTCAGATGCCATCACCTCTCTGGCACCAAGGAGGAAGCAGTACAGTGGACTTCCTCTAAAGATGGAGCGAGAGAGAGCAGGGATGGCTTCACTCCATAATAGATTGCAAAGAGAGGAAGCAAATTTAAGGATGGTCACTCCATTAGGAGCCTCAGAATAGAACAGAACCAGGCCTCCAGTGTGGCCAATCAATAGAATTTGATAGTTTAAAAATATCCTTGCTATTTATATTACAGTAGCAGCCTCGTATGCAGTACAGTACTGCTCAGGAATTCTAAGGAAACTCAGAAATCAGTGCAGTTTTGAAAACAGCAGTTAAAATTAGTGCGGTTTTGAAAGGTTCAGTCTGGCATCTTGATTCAAAAATGGCATCCAATTTTATTCAAAAATAGATGAGAACCTGCTCTTTGACCTCAGGAACTGTCATGCAAAATGTGGTTACAATATTTTAAGAGGGGATCCAAATATGCACAAACAACTTTCCAAGCTATATAGTAAAGGTAAAGGGACCCCTGACCATTAGGTCAGGCGTGGACAACTCTGGGATTGCAGCACTCATCTCACTTTACTGGCCTTACATGACTAAGCCGCTTCTGGCGAACCAGAGCAGCACACGGAAACACTGTTTACCTTCCCGTTGGAGCAGTACCTATTTATCTACTTGCACTTTGACGTGCTTTCAAACTGCTAGGTTGGCAGAAGCAGGGACTGAGCAACGCGGGGATTCGAACCACCGACTTTCTGATTGGCAAGCCCTAGGCTCTGTGGTTTAGACCACAGCGCCACCCACGTCCCTTTGACCTCAGGAACTGTCATGCAAAATGTGGTTACAATATCTTAAGAGGGGTCCAAATGTGCACAAACAACTTTCCAAACTATATAGTAGAGTTTAAAAATTATTTTCCATCTTTATTGTGTTTCACATCAACTCTGTGAGGCAGACCACCGTTGCTAACATTTTATAGAAGAATAAATGAAACAAAGCAAATATCGGTGTCCAACACCACACAATAAGCCTTGCTGGAGGTGGGACTTTCACTGCCCATTGCCTTCTGTCTTTTTCAAAAACATTATGTCGTGTTTCGTTACTCCTAGTTTCTTCTGCCAGACTTCAGCTCCCACTGCCAGCAGCTTGAAAACACAACTCATCCAAAATTCCAAGGATCCGTGAGTCCTTACGCAGCTCAGAATCACCACGCTAGAGTTCACAGAAGATAGACACATCCTGAGAATTTGAATATAAGAGCCCTGCTGGATCAGGTTAATGCTTCATGTAGTCCAGCACTGTGCTTTCTACAGAGAGCCCCAGGTTCAGTCTTTGGCACCTTCAGATAGGACTGAGAGAGACTCTTGCCTGAAACCCCAGAGATCTGTTACTGGTCAGTGTAGGCCAGGGGTAGGCAACCTAAGGCCTGGGGGCCAGATGCAGCCCAGTCGCCTTCTCAATCCGGCCCGCGGACGGTCCAGGAATCAGTGTGTTTTTACATGAGTAGAATGTGTGCTTTTATTTGAAATGCATCTCTGGGTTATTTGTGGGGCATAGGAATTCGTTCTCCCCCCCCCCCCAAAATATAGTCCATCCCACCACATGGTCTGAGGGACAGTGGGTCAGCCCACAGCTGAAAAAGGTTGCTGACCCCTGGTGTAGACAATACTGAGCTAGATGGGTCAAGAGTCTAACTTAATATATAAGGCAGCTTCCTCTGGTTCCTTATGATATGAGAGCAATAGCCCTCTCCTGCTTGTAATCCCCAGCAACTGATATTCAGAAGCATAATTTATTCCAGTACTGGGGGTAGCAAACAGCCATAATGACTTGTAGCCATTGATAGCCCCATCCTCCACAAATTTCTCTAATCCTCTTTTAAATCTGACCAAGTTTATTGCCATCCTCAAATCAAGTAGAAGTGAATTCCATAGTTAAGCTACATACCGTGCAAAGAGATACTCTTTTTTTGGGTCTGTCCTGAATCTACCATAGTTCAGCTTATTTTAGTGCAAAATGTGGCAACAAAATTGGACAGGCATTCTGGGCAAATTGTGTTTTGAAAGCAGGGGTCACAAAAATTATGGGGCAAGTGTATGATCGTGTGTGGACAATCATCTCGCTTTCAGGCCGAGGGAGCTGGCGTTTGTCCACAAACAGCTTTCCAGGTCATGTGGCCAGCATGACTAAACCATTTCTGGCACAACGGAACACTGTGATGGAAGCCAGAGCGCACGGAAACGGCGTTTACCTTCCTGCCACAGCAGTACCTATTTTTCTACTTGCGCTGGTATGCTTTTGAACTGCTAGGTTGGCAGAAGCTTGGACAGAGCAACGGGAGCTCAGGCTGATTTGAACTGCCGATCTTCCGACCAGCAAGCCCAAGAGGCTCAGTGGTTTAGACCACAGCACCACCCACGTCCCTGCTGAGTAACCACAACTAGGACACACAAATTTGTGACTTGGAAAGGTAGCTTCCTAGCCTTAGGGCAGGGCAGGATTTCTTTGTAGGCTTGAGCTGTGTGTCGCTCCTTTTAGAAATCAATCACATAGTGAAAGCTTATTATTTTCAATAAATATACTGCTGACTGAGCAAGTGGGTTTACTTTGACCCACTTTCATGCATTTCTCACTTTCCAATAACAACTGAATTTATGTCCCAAAGCTGAGAAAAACTCCGTCCACTGTGGAGAGGAGTGTCTTGTAGAGTAGCAAAGCCCTTCCTTCCGTCCTCTCTCTCCAGTAATCCAGTGGAACTGAATGGCAGTAAATACAGATGAATGGGAACCTGAAATACTTCCACACTACATAATCCGCACTCATGTGGAACACATTTCCAGGACATGTATGATCACCATGAATTAAAAAACAAAACAAAACAGGATTAAACAAAATTATGGAGCGCAACTCTCAGTCTCTAAACTGAGCCTCTGTATTCAGGAATAGTATACCGCTCTTGAGTGGAAGCTGGAAGCAAATCACAAGGACCGGTTATCTCTTCCCTGGCCTGTTTGTGAGCGTGTTGAGGAGAAGGCACGAACTGTGGGTCTTCTAAACATTCCACGGGGAAAGTCACCATCAGTTTGCCCTGCCGCGTGCCTAGCCGCTCAGTGTGGCTAGACGGCCGGTTGCTTTCCCCGTACAGCGCCTTGCACCTTCCTCTGATGCGCTGCAAATGCGACCTAAGCCTCTGCAGCAGTGGCCGGGAGAGCAGGCGACCCTCTTGCCCGGCTGGCCCCGCTCTCCTCCCGCATCTCCCTCTGGGCGGTCCCGCTCTTTCCCCCCCAGCAGACCCGAGGGCTGGCTGGCGTCCTGCGCACCTTGGGGGGGGGGGGAGAGAGCGAGCGAGAGGACCCGCGTTATTTGCTGCAGCAGCGGCAAGAGGAAGCAGCGACTCGTCAGCTCCATTTCTCCAGAGCAGCGCGTGGTGGAGACAGCCACTGCGCCGCCAGCTCGCTCCAGAGTCCTCCCGATCCGGGATCGGGGCACGCTTGCCTGAAGCCGCCAGACTAGCCGATCCGGACAGCCCTCGTCCTGCAACGCCTCTGCCGACTGCAGCCTCGCCGCTTGCAGGTAGGCGTCTTCCCCAAGCCCCAGCCGTGCACAGCAATGTTGCTGCGGCTGCAGCCTGTCTGCAGGCGGGATGCTCAGAGACGCGGGGTGAAAAGCGGGTCAGAGGCAGTGGCCCCGGCCACGCGTCTTCTTGCAGACAAAACAAGGCGATGGTGAGTGGGCGCCTCGGGACACCCTCGGGGCAATAAGGAATCACTTCTGTCTCGGAGTAAGGAACCTCCCGACGCGCTTCAGCCTTATACTCCCCTTGCAATCCGGGTGAATTAAATTGATTTCACTCCCGCGCCTTTTGTGATTGCAACACGAGGGAGGGGAGAGGGTTAATTGGTGTTTGGGGGTTGTGAGGATAGAAACGGGTGCAGCTTCTTCCGCGGCATTATTCCGGAGTAGAAGGACGGGATATTTCCCCTTAGCCTCAGGAGACGTGAGAGATTTCAGGGAACAGAAAACGAGAAGCTCTTGTTTTTGTTTTTCGTCGTTGCGTACCAGGCGTCTTGTTTTTAACTCTGCCGGGCTCCGGTTCAACTTGTTCGCATTTTGGGTAGCGGGACTGGGGAAAAGATCGCCGTCGCAGAGTCCACGGTTTTCCTTTATGGTCATTGTAGCCAAGGTTAGGAGGGGTGCTCATGGGTGTAATAGTCCTTCAATAGGAAAACACACAGAGAAAGAGATTCGCTAGTATTTGTAACGTGTGAATGCTGTTGTGCAGTAGTTCCATCATTTGGCATATAGAGTACTACTAAAGTAGGATCCAACTATTAATTGTATCTGCAGCTTTTAGTGAATTGATTAGCTTAACTGAGTATACACCTCTTGATCAACCAATTAATTGATTTAAAAAAAACCAAAAACCCATGCTATTGTAAATTGAGGTCTGCACCTTTTTAAGCCTAGGTTTGTATTAGCTTTACCCCTCAAAACTCTCCTCTATTGCTCTTGTGGAACTACACTAGGGTTGGATAAAAGAGGATGCTTCTGCAATTATGTGAATTGAGAAGAGCGGTTCTGGAGGGGTTGGGGCATACCTAAAAATTACGTAACTCTTTGGTGACCTGGCCCCTCCTTCAACACACTGGGTGCCTGCTGTCACTCCGATACCTAGCCACCTGAAGACAGACTCTTGGAGTGTGTTCATTATTTGAACCATTTTGTTGAACAGCATAATCACAAGATACAGATGGACAGGTGTCTCCCTGTTTTTAGTTGCAAAGAATAAGAGTAACAAGGAGAATTCTGCAATCCATATTTGGGCAGGACCTTTATTTAGCCAACCAATGCCAGAAAATAGTGTGCAAACTTTCAAGTTCTGCAGAATTTCTCATCAGGCTAGAAGATGGTGAGCAATGCAAATGAGGGGAAGAGGAAGAAGAAATGGCTGTGGGTGAAGTGTCTTAAACTAGATGCAAATCCATGGCTTCTTCTCCACCAGTCATTTTTCACTCCCTTCTGTATTTATCATCAAGCCTGATTAGGAGTTCTGGAGAATTCAAGAGTTTGCATACTATTCTGCCATACCTTGGTTGACCTAATAAAGGCATTGCTCTAATATGGATTGTGGAATTTTCTTTGTGGGACATCTTGTTTTCTGTTAGAATCAGCACAATTTCATTTTATTGGATCAATTTCTGATCATGTCAGTAGTGTGCAAGCTTTTTCAAGTAGCATTGAGTTCTTAATTCATTCTGCATATTCACATATTCTTACAAACAGTTGGTTCACTCACAGGGCAAGCCATTATTTGTCTACACAGAAGTATGTCCCTTTGAGTTATTTTCTATGTACCACACACAAATATTTACCAGTATGTATATAGGAATAGAGCTGTGGTTTCCTGATGCATTGATACATACAATTTGAAAGGGTATGTACTGCAGTCACATTTTTTTGACTGAGTATACACATGTGAAGCTGTCTTGAGTGAGAATAAAACATCATACCCTTAAAAAGATACTGGGTTTTATGCTGGGATGAAGGCAGTTGAGAGTCAAGTCTGAAAGCCTGCCCCATAATCCTAAATATTTATGGAATTATTCTGGTTACCCAATATGCAGGAAAGCCAGGGCTGTATTCTGATACTAAAAGTGGGTTCTGGAGTTGAGTCTCAGCTGAAGTTGAGCCCTGTCTTCTCCTTTCCAAAGCTGTGGATAGAACTCACTGAGGTCTAGTTAATTTTGTTTTGTTTTGTAAAAGGCTAGTGGTAATTTGTTCCCAGTACACTCCATAAAGAGAAGAATTTTAGACTCATAGGATTGTAGAGTTGGAAGGGACCCTGAGGATCATCTAGACCTAGTGCCGGATTTACGTATAAGCTAAACAAGCTATAGCTTAGGGCCCCACTCTCTTGGGGGGCCCCAAAAAATGTAAACAAAAAAACTGGATGTACATTTCCAAAATATAAGAGAAATTCAACAATTACTTTGATAAAATACATATTTTGTTATGTGCAAATGGCTTTAGGTCCATAAATTTCCATATAGCATATATTCAACACAAAAACCAGCGACAATTTGTTGTTGACAAAGGACAGTTGGACATATAAAGCGCTCCATTACCTTCAGTAGCTTAGGGCCTCATCAAACATAAATCCGGCCCTGTCTAGACCAACCTTCTGCAATGCAGGAATATGCAACTGTCTCATATGGGGATCGAACCTGCAACTCTGGCATTATCAGCACCACCAACTAAGAGTCTCATGCTATTATTTTTGAGATGTGTGTACTAGGTGATTTTATACATAGCAGTTGCATTCTTCTGCTCTACAGACTAGTACTAATTATGGCAGGGAGGGAAGGACAGGAAGCTACTTTCTTTGGGGCCTGTCCCTAATCTGCTAGGATTGAGGCCACCAGTATTTTCCAGGCAGCTAGCCAGAGAATCACAAGGATAAAACAGAGTGAGGCCATCTGAAAGTCACCATTCAATGTCAGTCAATTAACACTGGATGAGACCTTTATGCTGAAGGATTCACTAAGTGTTCAGGAGTCTAACACAAAATTGGGCTGGGGTTTCTAGAACAGAGCTTAAGAAAGGCAGAGGCTTTGGGCCAATGGACACAATGTTGACATAGACCTGAAATAACTACCTTCAGATCGATGACCTGCTAAACAAAATAAATATTGCACATTATAGGTGTTGTTAATTTATATTTTACGGAGCGAGGCTCATCGGGCAGGCTCTGAGCAGGGAGATGAATGGACACTATAAATACAATCTGCAAGAAATGAGCAAAGCTCTCTTTGAAGCTACCAAGTTCATCTGAGATGGTTCCATACTAATGCATTTTCTCTGAAATTGACATCACTTATTTTCATAGTTATCACACAGAATCCAGATGACGTTGCTGCCAGACTGTTGTGTTCCAGGCCTTCTCCCATCTTCTTTGTGTTACTGCCCCCCCCCCAGGTGCACCCCACTCCTAACAAATTCCAATGCAATTTCAGCTCCCGACTTTCAAATGTGAACTTGCAAGATATTACGGTGTAAGATATTATGGATGAACCTTGTGGAAGCAGCAGTCAGTGATGAGACAGCTGGTGAAACCTTCCTATGTTACTTGCCACCATTACTAGTCTTGCCCCCACAGAGCACTTTTGCAAAAGTTAACATTCCACAGTTATCTGCTTGGGAAAGAGAATAGATAATGTGATTTGTCCTCCTCCCACACTCCTCTCCCATCTCTGCCAAACAGCTTATCAGTGGTGTTTTTTGCTTAAACAGAGATATTAATCTGCCACCGTTTCATATTTTGCAATACAATTTCTTCTTCCCATTCCTTTTCCACAGCTTGCATTTGAGTTTTTCTTCATTTTTTAAAAAGCGTCTTTTTTTGTGGTAAAGTGCCAGTGCACTAATAAAACTTAAAACACGTTATTGAGAAAATGTTCACACTTGCTTGTTCAATTTTTGCTTGATTTTTCCAATGGTTCGTGCAGTAACATGCTGCCCACTTTTGCCTTTGTTATGGGAATGGGCTTTGCAGGATGAGGGGTGATATGGCGTTTGATTATGAGTGCTGTGTGGAACCCTGAGGTGGATCTGCTTCCAGCTGATCCAAAATGCTTCATTAACACTAAAGAACCTTTGTAGTGTAGCACTAAGGAGTATATGTAGCTTCTTTTATTTTGCCACCGCAAAATAACATTAACTCGGTTCCAATGAGTTCCGGCTGAAATCTGAGTGAAATGTTTTCTTATTAGAACTACAGATGAACCTTTCCAGATGAACAAGATTTTAAATTCTGCTTGATTGGCACTTTGTGGGGTTTTTTAGGGCAGGGATGGGGTATGTGTTACCCTCTAGATAATGTTGGACTCTAATTCCGATCAGTTCCAGCCAGCATGGCCAACAGTCAGGGATGATGGGAGTTGTAGTCCAACATTATCCAGAGGGCGATCCCTGCCTTAGGGGCTTGAAGGAATATGTGCAGAGTTTAATGCAACACTGTTTTGACTAGTTTTTTCTGGGAATATGACCTTTGCATGTCAGGAATTCTCCCCCTTAAAAAAGAAAATGGAAAAATTGCACACGTGCTCCCCACATTTGGACACAGGTGAGACTACACTGATGGAGCCACTCTGTTGGGGAAAATGTTGACTGTGTGAACTGGGGCAATGGTTTATCTGATCTGCAAGCAAAGAGAAGAGAATACACCCTGCAGCCTCCAGCTATTTGGACAGGCCTGTTAGGATAACATAAAACGGGAACATTGATTCACTTGACCGTTTTGTGCAGAAGAAGATACAAAAAAGACACTTACCTGGAGAGTGGAGTTCTGTGTTCATTTTGTTTACTTATTAATATTCCTTATTATTTGTTTTGCATTACTGTGAGTTTTTGAAACTAACTAGATAACTAACTAAATATAAACATTTTAAAAACCAAAAATGTTAAGTAAAACTGCAGAGCAAAGCAAAATCATATGAGTTTGAAGAATATTGGGTGATAACTAAGATTTGATATTGGATTCGGCTTACAAGCCTGAGAGAATAAAGTGAATTTAGTCCTAGAGACCATGTTACATAACGACTGGGCCATTTCTCTTTACCCTTCTATATAAATGTAATTTCCCCACCCCTCAGAAACCTGCAACATGCATGAGGGAAGACTTTACCTGTCCCAGACTAGAGGCATTAAGGAGCATAGCTCCATTGATTGGTCCCAAATTGATTTTGAGAGGAAGGTCTGCTGTCAAATTTCACTTGGCTACCTGCCTCCCAGGACCCAAGGTGACTCCCTCCTCTAGGGACCAGATGATTTAGTCCTGCATCTTGCTTCATATTGTTGCAAATGAGGCCGCATCACTGAAATTAGACACAGCAAAGGAAAAGGAGGGGTGTCACCTTGCCCTGAAAGTACTTTCTGTGGTGAGATTTTGCCCTCTATTACATTTTGCTCAAAGGCACAGCAGTGAAGGCAGCCGTGTGCCTGGATCAAACGCATTTCACTCTCCAGCATTTCCTTCCCTAATAGAAATCCAATATCTTCCCTTGCATTGCCAGGATTCTTTGCACCCACAATAAAAAATAAGGTCCTCCATTCTTATTGTTTAGAGGGGATTAAACCCCCCTCTTAGTGGCTACAATGCTGGGACTGTAGGAAGCACAAGAGAGATTTGAGGGAGGGGTCTGGAAGGTTTGTTTTTGAAGCCAAATCTGAAGGACAACAACAACTTTTTATTTATACCCCGCACATCTGGCTGGGTTGCCCCAGCAACTCTGGCCAGCTTACTAAATACACACCCACCCACCCACCCCAGACTATGCAGGGAGTTAGAAGCCAGGACTGATGTGCTCATTCTACCAACCATTAAAGCATCTTCCTTTCAATCCCTTCACTTTTTCTTAGTCTGTAATACAGCCTTCCCCCAACCTGGTAACCTCCAGATGTTTTTTTGGACTCCAACTCCCATAATCCCCAGCCAGCATGGTCAATGGACAGAGATGATGGGGATTGTCGTCCAACATCAACTGGAGGACACCAGATGGGGTAAAGCTGGACTACCCTATAAAGCAATCTGACCTAGCTTCTATAAGCTTCTATAAGCTTCCATACACTTATCTACCCACCTACCCTTTGTCTAGATTACTGTACCAGTTCCAGGCAGCCAGCCAAGCTGGTTCCACAGTAGTGATGTAGGGTAGCCAGGCCTCACTGATGCTCACAATTAGTGCCAAGCTTATTGAGTTACCCTAGTTCTTTCCAACCTTCTCTCTCTCTCTCTCTCCTGAGCTGCTAATGACCTTTTTGTTCTTGCTGGTGTAGGAGCATTCAAGCTTCTGAGCTGCACAGGATCCTTCATGGGAATGGAAAGGTCCAGTGCATTCTGGAGGAGGTGGAATAGCCAAAGTGGAAGAGATGTCATGTGAAAAGCTAGGGTTGCCCACTCCCATTCTGAAGAAAAAAGCAACTGTGGAGTCCTGATCTGGAATGTGCTCTCTGATCCAGATTGGGGCCTCCTGACACTTTTCTGCTGAAAATGAGTCAAGAGGGCTTGCTTTTCTGTACATGTGCATGCACACACACATACACACAGAGGGACCTTGTCCTGATTGGAATAATATCCTGGATCAGGGCCCCAAAGCTGCTTTTTCTCCAAGCTAACAGTATATTCACATTAGCAGCTTAAAATGCAGAAAGGTAACCTTCTGCTAAATTTCCCAGCTGCATTTACACAGTTCTGCTCTCCTCCAAAAGGGGATGGAGATGTCTTAACCCAGCACGCATGGCCTTGATGGTTTCCCTGCCCCTGCAACTCCCCAGGAAACTCCAACTCGTGAAATTCAACTGCACATTTGTGATGGCTGTTAGGGTATATTCTCATTACCGTTTACCATTTCCTACTTGGATTAAAGTTTGTTTGAGGAAAACGTATCAAATGGCAGTGTTGGTGAAGCAACTACAGGATCGATATGGATTGTGGCTATCGTCATGTGAAAACAGCTTCGGGAAACTAGGGGCAGGAGTCAGTGGTAATGTGAACATACCCTCAAAGTGGCCAGTTTAAGCTTGTTTAAACACATGACATTCCTGTGAGGCTTGGTTCTTAAATACGGGCTTGGTGTGCAGCAATTAAATATGGAGATTTGTCATCTACTAATTGCTGCAGACTGAGCCACTGAGAAAGGCTGGCTGAGAACTTTTGACACCCTTATAATACAAATCTTACCTGTCTGCAGGTGCATTCTAACTCCCCCCCCGCCCCGGTACTCTTCTTGGTTATAAATAGGAATATTGGTATACAGATTTGCAAATTGTTACATGATTGATATGGATCAATCAATTCCTGTTTCATGTGGAGGGGGGAGGTTTCAGCCGGAACTCGCCGGAACTCAGTTCCAGCACCTCTCAGGTGGGCACCATTGCATTATAAGAGAACAAAGGAGGCGTTCATGGTGAGTTCCCACACCTCTTTTTCTAGAAAAATAGCACTGGTTTCATGAATGAAGCCCTAAGTTTAATCAGGGAGCGTAGGAGCTGCTTGTGTTTCTCAGGCTAGAGTTGACCCTAAACTGAGGTGTTGGAAGAGTTGCCTGCAGCTGGCTTGCCTTGAATTACCTGTGGTGATGGGGAGATAAGAGCAGTTGCTGGACATTTTCCCCTCACTCGAGTCAAACAATGAACAAAGGGAAGGGTCCAACTCTACAGTGGATTATCAAAGCAGACAGGTGGGGAAATAAGGACATTGTTGGAGTGGAACAGAGATGAAAGCATGCTATGCATAGGAACACACTGGGGAGAGGGGAGCTAGGACTAGGTGGGAGTCCATTTTGTGTAATCTAACTGGCATGCTTCAAGGCGGCAGTGAAGCTATGCAATCCAAACTGATTTAGTAATCCTTTCCCTTCCTCTTTTTTCAGGTAGTCAAAATGAGCAGCGGTGGTGGCACTGTCTGGATAATGGGTATAGCTTGGGCACTGGTCGTGTCATGGACCAGTGCTACAGGCATGGAGGTTCGCTGCTTGCCTGGAGGAAAACACAAAGCCAGCCCAAGCCCAGAAGGACAGCTTGG
This sequence comes from Podarcis pityusensis, assembly GCF_964106645.2. Lineage (NCBI taxonomy): Eukaryota > Metazoa > Chordata > Lepidosauria > Squamata > Lacertidae > Podarcis > Podarcis pityusensis. The sequence goes on along the minus strand of NC_138029.1, from coordinate 45,019,050 downwards.
CATTTGCCAGATCTATGCAGAAAGTGAGTATTGGTTAAGGGCACGAAGGCAGCAGGAGGGAGAAGCTACAAGGCTTGAAGAGCTTTGGGCAAGCAGGAAGTGGAGCTCTGAAGCCAAGGTTCCTCTCAGCATTTCCCCACAGGTTTGAGGAGAGATGAGCAAACCTCCTTATGGTGGTTGATGAAATAAATGAGATGATCAGATGCAAAGTAGACCTGTACCTTTAACAAGAGTTGGCATAGAAGAGTTGTCTAGAAGCTGGTAATACTTACCTCTGCCCTATATTCTGGGCACTAACCTGTAGGCCTCCAGATGTTATTGGACTCCAGCTCCCATCAGCCTCTGCCAGTATCGCCAATGGTCAGGGAAGGTGGGAGATGAAGTCCAGCAGCATCTAGAGGGCCTGGGCTTCCCCACACCTGACACAGTGTCATCACTTCCTCTAATAGTGAATGAGCGGTCTAGTTAGCCTTGCCCCTAGCCCTATACTAATAGCTGCATCTAAACATGTAATGGGAAAGTTTGACCCATTGATTCAGTGGCATTTTATTCCACATGGGATTGTTTTATTTTTCTTTTAAAAAACACACAATCTCAGACAAGGGAAATTGAGTTAACCTTTATATTGTCCTATAAAGGGTGGTCTTGCTTTAATTTAGTATAGGAATTTACCAGCTTGATATTTTGTCTTGTACTAATAAGGTCATATTTTGCATAATACAGTGCTGTCAATCAATCACAAAAATACACGAAGAAAGCTGAAATAGCAGCCCCCAGCTAACTATGTTCAAGGAAATCAATGTTGTATGATTATTTTACTATATAACAAAAATGTCTATGCAAACACATTTGATATGGACCATCAATTTTTTACCTCAAAAATCTTGGGAATACTGCTACCAGGCAGAACTTACACATGACTCTGCTGAACAAAAGAGCCATATGATGGCCCTTCAACTTCATGTTCCTCAAATCTTTCACTTCAGAGTCCAGGACCTGGACTTTCTCTTGGTTCAGGACCGTATCTGAGGAGGGCAATGCTCCAGACAAACAGATCAAAAGATTCACTTTTTTAAAGTTAACAGATCTTTCTTGTACATTTTCAGCCTCGGTTGTTTTTCAAGAAAAGAGGAAGGCTAGTGAGAATAATATGTACTGTATTTCATTTTGAGGCTGCAATGATCTCATAGCCCTGGCTGATCAAAATTTAACGTGTGTGAGTAGCATGCACTGCTATGCACAGGGTGCAAAGGAACTCAGCAGAGACAACCCCTGGTGCCTGGGGGAAACTTTGGAGGGTTGTACACAGAGGCCACAGAGACTGTAGGGAGCGGGTGGGGAATGGGACATGGGTATAGGAGTATAGGGTTCTTATCATGCCCAGAATACCTGCTAGGGAATTTATGTATGCATTGGCTCATCACATGGTAACTGGTGGCAATTTGCATACTTCCAGCTTGTTAGGCAATACCTGCAGCTGTTGCAATCAGACTGCAACATGCAGGGTTGCCGGAATGACAACTGGTTCATCTCAGCACAAAGGAAAGGGGCTGCTGACAGAAGGATTCTTTTCCCACAGATGCCTGTTGCTCACCGGAGGTCACCCAGGACCTTTCCAAAGCCAATGACATCTACTGGAACCGCTGTGGGAGCCTTAGCAGCAGGTCAGACAGAGAGGCAGCCATGCCTACTCCAGTCATGTGTGTGTGTGTGTGTGTGTGTGTGTTTGTGTGTGTTTCCTTTCCTACAAGCTGGGCCTACCAAGAGGTGGGAGTTCCTGCTAAAACTAGTCTTGGAAGTTACCAGACAACTGGGATGGGGAAGACCTGCTCCTTGGCATAACATTTCTTCACATTTTTTTTATTAAATCCCTCCCCTGTGGGTAGCCCTTTGCCTGCCATTTTAGGCCTGCTCTGCCATCTTTATGCCCTAGTGCTTCTTTCTCCTATGCAGGTGTGAGGGCTATCTACAGCAGCTGGAATGTTTTTACCGTTGCTCCCCCATCGCTGCCCAGTGGCCTCATCCTCAGCGTCCCACAGCTGTGCTGGCTGTGCCCCTCTGCCAGAGTTTCTGTGACCAATGGTGAGTGAAGTCTCCTTGTCCCAACTGGGGAAGGAGGGGACCCTGTAGGAGATGAAGAAACAGGGAAAGAGCATCGTCTCCTGGAGATACCAGAAGAGGAGAAAGTCATCACATTGCTGGTGTCCTGTTTAAATGAAATGCCCTGCCATTTTAAGACAGACAAGCAGTGAAAGGCATACCGGGTTGTTGTTGTTTTGCACTTAAAAGGCCCTTTATAAGTCATTTCCCCAAAGAAATTCAACAAGCTCGGGGACACTGTATCTATGACACCTGCATCTCGCTTTTGGCACACCCAGTTCAATTTTGGAATAAATCAGCTGGATGTGGGGAAGCTGAGTCAAGTGTAGGAGCTAACCTGGATATTGAGGGAAATCCACAAGCTTTTTAAAGGGTATCTCCACCCAACACAAACATACTTCCATTTCTTGGGCCTCAGGCAGTGGACTGGTGGAAATAAATGTATGTAATTCTATTGGCAAAAAATGTTGAATTGGGTAAAGGTGGGGAAAAGGAGGAAGTGCTTAGTGAGTATTGACCCTCCATTGGGACTGAAAAAGATAGAGAAACTTGGGTTCATATCTCCATAAAACTTAGTCATGAAACTAACAGAGTGACTTTGAGCTGGGGATTGTTATTCAGCCTAATATACCTCACAGGGTTGTCTGTCGTAAGGATCAAAATGGTGTGTGGACCTTGTGCACCAACTTGAGCTCCTTGGAGGTCTGATATAACAAAAATAAAAGGTCTGGTCTGATATAATAAAAATGGTCTGATATAATAACAATTAAAGTTCAACTGCTTTCCTAATTGCCACACCTTCTTATCACCTCAGGTATGATGCTTGCAAGGAAGACCTGACGTGTGCTCGCAACTGGCTCACTGACTGGCATTGGGGCCCTGAGGGAAACAACTGCAGCCAGGACTGCCTGTCGTATGGCCAGGTGAGGACACTAAAAGCCCCCAGATGGATGCAGCCCTCAGCCCCAGAAATCACATGAGTCATGAAGAGATGCCTGTACTGAGTCATGTTTGGGAAAAGCAGTTATTGGAGGAGAAAGAGGAATTACACCATTCCTAGGAGGCCTCAGCTTTAGCACAAACCAAGCCAAGTCTTTCACTATTCCTGAAATCACATAAATTACGTGAAAGGGCTTTGTCAACAACTTAAGGTCTTTATTTCAACTTGTGATGCCTTTTTAGAATAAGGTTCCCACTCTTCAAGGGGGAAAAGCTTGAAAGTGAATGTGCCTCCAACTTTAGGTGGGAATTGTTGGAGTTTGTATTCTTCTCTTAAAACAAATAGACCTAGCTTATGTGACTACTCACTCATGGTTCATCTTTTCAAGGACCACTGTTCCACAGAGGGATGGTAATCTGAATTGATGTTAGGCTGGGACATTTTCAGAACTATTGTAGGAGCCATGAGTAAAAATGCTGTCATAATATGCTCTTTGGCATTTTTTAAAACTGTTGTGCCACCAGCATTCTCTGTCAGAAACTGCAAGTCAAAGACAAAGAAAATGCCTGAAGTGATCAGTGGTTTTAATATTTCTTTGTAGCTGCCTCTGTATTGCCAGTTACACAATGAGGAATTGTTTCCCACAAGCTTAGCTGAATAGGCAAGGGGTTTCCTCCCATCTCTTAAAACCAGGTGACAGACATCAAGAGAGCACAGTGCTTCCCAAATACCCAACTTTATCTCTCATCATGAGGACTAAAAGCCTAATTGTTGGAGGAGGGAATTGTTTGTACTCTCAATGTTAGCAAGAGGCCAGAGACTTCAAATGTCTTAAGGTCAATCCGATAGTAAATGCTCCAACATCTCCAAGGTTTAACAAAACAGAAACATCTCCAAGGTTTTCCTTGGATGTACAGGGCACCCAAGGGGCGATCTTGGTCAATGAAGCCTCTTCTGTGTCTTGCTTTAAAAAACCACACACACACACACACACAAAATCCCAGCTGCAGTTCAAAAGGCAGGTGCTACATTACCCCGAAGGTTGGCAGAAATTGAAACCCCTCATATTATCTAACTCTACATGGCATGCTTCAGCCTTTCCACTGGAGGTGAAGCTAATTCCTGCTGACTGCTGGTCGGCTTGCACTGAGACAGTCATTTGAACCTTCGGGCAGCTAGCAGAGTTTGTGTCCAGTGACAGGCAGGCAGGCAGGCAGGCAGAGAGCAACAGCTTGGCAGGATGCCTGTCAGAAGAAATGGGCAGTATATGACTGACAGTGTAATAACGTCAGCACCATACAGCTTGTGCCTTCTTCCCCTGCAGTGTTTGCCCAACAAAGAGGACAGACAGGATTGCTAGTAATGTGTGGTGGCTGCTGCCCTTTTGAATTGGTGGAGCTGTCATTTGAGACCCACTCTCTCCCCAAACTGAGTTTTTTTTACTGTATTTTAGAAAGCAAAATAGTGCATCTAATTGTTATGTACTGAGCTGAATAGGATCCAAAATGCAGCAGTCTGATTGGTCCTAGAAAAATAGGATTCGGAATGCAGCAGTCTGATTGGTCCTAGAACAATAGGATCCAGAATGCAGCAGTCTGATTGGTCCGCAGGAGCCACCCAATCCAACTCCGGGTGGAAGTGAATCCGCAACCTGATTGGCCTACAGGAGAATCCCAGAATTAGCCAATCACATGGGACCCATTGTGTAAATAATGTATATAAAGCAGACATTTTGGGGGAACTTCCATTCCTCACTACTCTGAGCTGAATAAAGAGCATGAAATCCACACTCAACTCCGAGTATATTTCACTAATCATGCGCAGAACACAATGGTATCCCCACAGAAAAATATCAACTATTATCTCAAAGCATCAAAGGATAGGGGGAATGGTGTGCAAGGCCCTGAGCATGCTATCCTGACGAAGTTCTTGTTTAGAAATCAAGCCACATCAAATGGCATAAGCAAGCAGCAGGCCCAGTTAGTCTGCCTTTCTGCCATGTGGTAGCTATTGTGTTGGTCTTTTGGGAGAGGCAGGAGCTAACAAGCAGCCGGGATTCTGTGAAGCAAGCCCCTCTCACCCCATGCGGGAGGGACTGTGCTGGTCACACAGCTCAAGTCATCAAGATACTCACTCTGCTGCAGGCCCCCCCAAATGTTGTCTGTCTTCGGCTTCCTCCAGCCCCAGCCAGCATGGCCAATGGTCAGGGTTCATGGGCACTGGAAGTTCCAACAACGGTCTCTCACCCCCTTTGGGTATCTTGAGTCTGCTGAGTGACAGATTAGTTTGGAAAACTAAAGCAAAACAAGGTAATGCATTTGTCTTTCATATTGTGCTGCTCCTTCTTCTCTTCCCACCCACCCCCTTGCCCAGTGGCGGACCTACATTTGGGGGGCCACTGTCGCCCCCCCCCTTTACAACCAGCAATGAGGTCTGGGTAACCAGTATTCTGTTTTTCAATGGGGTTGTTCCACAACAGATCGCCACACCTTTATGTCGTCTTTGTGGGATGGTTGAAATATAGGCAACAAAAAACTAATCAAATTGAGTCATGTGACTCAAATTGGGTCTACTAGACCCAAAATGTTTAAGCAATGTGGACTGAAGTTGCTTCTGGGGTCCCTCTGGGATGAAGGGCCCTTAAGCTTCATTGGTTTCCTAGTAGATCTGCCCCTGCCCTCACCCCAGATTGGTTTGTTTGGATGATACTCTACCCTTCTGCTCATAAAGACACAGCCACCCCTGCTGAAAGTCTGTTGACATCCCTCTGCCTCGGCCCAGTATACCTGAAGGAGCGTCTCCATCTCCATCATCCGGCCTGGAAACTGAGGTCCAGCTCCAAGGGCTTTATGGCGGTTCCCTCACTGCGAGAAGTGAAGCTACAGCGAACCAGACAGAGGGCCTTCTCGGTAGTGGCGCCCGCCCTGTGAAACACCCTCCCTTCAGATGTCAAGGAAATACAGTGGTACCTCAGGTTACAAATGCTTCGGGTTACAAACTCCGCTAACCTGGAAGTAGTTACCTCGGATTGCGAACTTTGTCCCAGGATGAAAACGGAAATCGGGTGCCAGCAGCATGGCGGCAGCGGGAGGCCCCATTAGCAAAAGTGCACTTCAGGTTAAGAATGGTTTCGGGTTAAGAATGGACCTCTGGAACGAATTAAGTTCATAACCCGAGGTACCACTGTACAGTAAACAACTATCTGACTTTTAGAAGACATCTGAAGGCAGCCCTGTTTAGGGAAGTTTTGAATGTTTGATGTTGTTGCTTTTTTATTATTGTTATTGGTGTTCTGTTGGGAGCTGCCCAGAGTGGCTGGGGAAACCCAGCCAGGTGGGCGGGGTATAAATAATAAATTATTACGATGAGGATTATGATGATGATGATGGAGTGTTGTTCAGACCTTAATTTCTGCACTGAGACTGCTCAGAGCAAGAGCGCTTCACATTCACAGCTCCCCACCTCTCTCTTCCCCTCAGATGTACAAGGATGGCAAAGAGCTCTGCGAAACCATCTGGGATGATTCCTTCGTAGCCAGCACTGATCCTTGTGAGTGCCTGACGCTGACGGCCTCCGACTCAGCCCTCTCTGCCTCTTATTTGCGTCTTGAAGACAGTGACAGCATCGAGGAGCCAGACACCACCAAGGAAGGCATTGAAAGAGGCCACGCCAGCCCTGGAGGGCCCTGCCCAGGCAACCCCCTGCTCCGTCGCCTGCGGAGAAACATGCAGAAGCGCTCAGTCTTCATGGAAGATGTGGAGGGTAGTGGGAGCGGGTTCTGATTGGAGACAGCCAGCCTCCCAGGGGAAAATAACCCCCTCCCCTGTGATTTTCTGAGGCTTGGGGGGATCGCTTGTGATCTATGCAAATCCTTCATGTCCCGTGTCACCATCTTCTTGCCATCCTGTATAGCTCTGTGCAACCTGGGTGTAGCCGTGGCAGAGGAAGCAGGTGTGGCAATTTAGCCGAGCACTCTCATTCCCCATGCCCTAGAAGCAGAGTTTACCCCACCAGAGCACCACCTTCTACTCCCGGTATGCCTGCCTGTGGCCGCTGCTTCCCCTACACACGTCTTGTACATCGAATCATAGAATTGTAGTGCTGGAAGGGACCACAGGGGTCATCTAGTCCAACCCCCTGCAATGCAGGAATCATTTTGCCCAGTGTGGGGCTTGAACCCACAACCATCTAGAACAGCAGGGTTGGAGAGCAGTCAGTGGTGGTTTCTTCACTCTCAACACCCTGCCTTCCCTCCCAATGACTAAAACACCCATTCCCACCCACCCCCAGTGGTCCTCAAATCTGTCTCCTCTAGCACTATGGGGGTGGGAGCGATGTCTGTCTTTCAAAGGCTCTGGCCTGAGAGAGTGAGAGGTTGCATAGACTAAGAATAAATAAGTTAATGAGATCATTCTGGACTGACTATTAACCCCAGCTACTAATAATAAGGCTTTAGGTATGTTTGCCTGTAGAACTGAGCCAAAATGAAATAGCCTTCGCTGTTTGCGCTTGACACAGGCAGCAGAAAAAACCACTACCTAGGAAGTAGGATCTGAGAGTTAAAAGGCTGGCTACAGTTCTGTAGCAAGGAAACTGCAGATCTTTGTAAACCAGTAGCTGCTGCTGCAGTATTAAAATGGCCAGTGCTTCATAGTTAGCTTTAATTTGTATACAACCAAACACAGAAGGGGGAGGAGAAAGAGATTGTGCCACTGATGTGGCTAGATTTAGATTGGTTATCATTGTAATAATTCAATGTGTGTATCATGGAAAAGTTTAAAACATCCATTTTTAAAAATATACAGAGCCTCCAGTCTGAACTGGTGAGTGCCATGTACTACTTTGTCCTAGGCAGAAAAGTAGTTTGTGAACCAAAAAAGAAAAGGGCATCTCATCTTGAGTGGGTGAGTGGACAGAATAGTAAAATCCCTGGAGTTAGAATCTTAGAATTCAGTGCAGGAATCCAGCCCTCAGCCGTCCCTGGGGGGGCTCAAACCACCAACCTCCTGGTTAACAGCCGGTTCTTACCCGTGTCCTCCGTATCTTATACAGCACTCCTTGAATTTCACCACATCAAGCCCTGTATTACCATGTGCAAACTTCCTTTATAATATTGTCCACCTTCTGTCCAAAACAGATCTCGTGTCACAAACATGCACTGCTTTATCAGCTGCCTTGTCATGCTCTTGCTTGTTCACCCCTGTCCATGTTTGTTGCAAACTGCACACTATGTATTGGTTCAAACCTATTACTTGTGGAGAAAATAAACAACAAAAACGACTTGCATGGGTCGGTATTTGTGGAAAGAATCTGTGGGGGAGGACCCCCAGTAGGTATCTCTGCAAAGAACAGACCCTTTCTTAGCTTTCAATACATCAGGCTAAATGGCAAAATGAACTTGGACGAAAAGGGAGAGAGCCCACTTAGACAGAAATTTTCTGTTAATGGCTCAAGCTGCCTGATTTACTTGTTTGGTTTGTGTTTAGAGTATTGTGTATATGGTGTTATGGGTGTTAGTTGCCAAATCACAAGACAATACAGTGGTACCTCAGGTTACATACGCTTCAGGTTACATACGCTTCAGGTTACAGACTCCGCTAACCCAGAAACCTCCGGAACGAATTAAGTACTTAACCTGAGGTACCACTGTACTTGTGATCAGTGAGGACCGCTGGCTTGCTTTCTCCAAAACAAGAGATCTCTTTAGGCACTGTTGCATTTGAACCCTTCCTTGGTTCAGGATTTTATTATGAAAGTACTCATTAGCCTTACTGAGTGCTGCTTACCAAACAACCATCTAACACTGTTAAACAGTGCTGAAGCAAAAGTGACCTGGCCCAAAGGATAGGTGTGGTGGGGAGTCTGTTAGATGAGGATAGTATAATGGGAAAGCAGGTAAGGTAACGCTGAGCTGGAGAGGGATTGGTAAAGAGGCATTTCTTGAGGAAGCTCTTGAAGGAAAAGGAAATTGGCTTGACAGAGTGGAGAGGCTCTTCTTAAGAGAGCAAGCTAAATTAGGCAGGAAGATGGGAGAGAGATGGGTGGATGGAGTTGGAGCTGGCTATAAAGCAGCATGAGGAAATGAGAAGGGGCATGAGAGCCAGAGGAGGGGCACAGCTTTGTTAAAAGCATTTGCTAAAAGAAGTAAGACTCTTCTCCACAGAGGCTGCTTCATCCCTCTGTCAAGCAACAGCAACTGCAAAGTTTTATATTTATTATTATCCCTTTGATTATTCCAAATGTCTCACACGTATTCTCTCAGTAATCTTTGCATCAATGCAGAAAGTAGGTAAATATAATTCCCACAGTACAGTGGTACCTCAGTTTAAGTACTTAATTCGTTCCGGAGGTCCGTTCTTAACCTGAAACTGTTCTTAACCTGAAGCACCACTTTAGCTAATGGGGCCTCCTGCTGCTGCTGCGCCACTGGAGCACAATTTCTGTTCTCATCCTGAAGCAAAGTTCTTAACCTGAAGCACTATTTCTGGGTTAGCGGAGTCTGTAACCTGAAGCGTATGTAACCCGAGGTACCACTGTATAGATAAAGGACTGGCTAAGAGGCCAACTGAAAAGTTAATGACTGAAGAGAGATTTCAGTCAGGGATTTTCCAGGACCCTCACTCTCTCAGCCACTACATTTGTGCACTAGATTGCTATTTAACCATCTAGTCCTGCCCTAAAGCTGAGGAAATTCTCCCACCCCCATTTCTTCCCGACACATGAGAAACACTTGCAGCTAAAGGTGGAACACTGAGGGCACTGGTCAGAATGGACTGAAGTGAATGGAGACAATAGAAAATCCTGATGTGAGGACGTATTACTGACAGCACTTTAATGAAAGCTCCAGACCAGTCTGAAATGTGCAGACACACATGTGGACAGGACTAGAGCCCATTCCATGGCAACAGCACAGAACTGCTTCCCTACCTGGCTTGATTTCTCCAGCTACTGAAATTCACTAGGATTGCCACACTGGAGTAGATAAGAAGTTCTCTGGCTCAGCCAGGAGCTCAGGTTGGTGTGGGGGAGATTTTGCCTGGCTCTGTGTGGCCCCATTCATTACTCAAGCTGCCAACTCACTAAAAAAAAGTAACCCTTCAGTTGCAGACACTATCCCTTTTTGGCCTGCTTTTTTAATTAATTTTATTTTATTTTTTGGGGTTGGCCTAGGGTGTGGTTATTCATTTGTGGTTGGCTGTGGTGGTCTTTGTTTTCATGTGTGACTGGGGTGGGTGGGTATTTTGGATCAGGTTAGCCATATTGATTTCCTGTTGGTGGTTTTTGTCATTGTCTTGTTGGGCTGTGTAAGTGATAAAGGGGAGCCATACCGGGGCGAAGGTGTCTTCTTCTATTTGTCCCCGTGTCAGTTTCAGTTTATTGGTTAATTTTTCTAGTAGGGCTGTTTCCCATACTATTAGGTACCATTGGTCCATGCTTACTCCTGACAGGTCTCTCCAGTGTCTGGCTATGATGCTTTTGGCCTGCTTTTATGATGCCCCATCGGTCAATTCACACACCACAGAATTGTTGGTTGTTGTTGTTTTAAATTTATTAGCAAAAAAGGGGGGGGGGATATACAAAGGCTTCCAGAAAGAGAGGGATTTGATCAGACCCTTTCTCTTGACAGATCCTGCGCCTGCTTCTGCTCTTTGCAGCTGGGACTCAAAAGGATTTACAACCTCCGACTAAAAAACAAGCTTGACAAAATTAGAAAAGTTTCTTGTGTAGATAAAGCAAGATAATCCCACCGAGAAGGGAATAATCTGCTGCCCCCTACAGGCTGGTCACGGTCTTAAGCTTTCGTTCATGAAAGAAACGGTGGGGAGGGCGCTTGCTGGAAGTTTCCTTCCTGGCAAAGTAGCTCAGCAAGGACTGAGCGTTTTTCTGGGCTGCGTCGTCTTCCGTGTCATCCCTGTAGAGAGGAAGGTAAAAGATAAGGGGAAATGAGGGATCTGGGTACAGCATTGTTCCTCCGCTGGCAAGCTATGCTCGACTTCTACTTCCCCTTGAGAGTTGCGCCCACTTATCTTGGATTCAGACTTCTTCTACCTGCTACAACCACTGACCTTCGCTGCCTTCCAAGAGCTGAGATAGAAAACAGGTGCCCTGGCAGGCAGCCCTTCTTCCCTCAACAGAGACAGTACCGGATTCCTGCCCCATCTATCCAGGGGAAAGTTAACTGGCTGCCTCTCAAGCTCCTCCTGCGGCATTTGGCATAACTGCCAAGGTCAGCCTGAGATGGGAGGCAGCGGAGAATCAGCCAACTCCCTAGACTCAAGCGGAGGAGCTGCTCCCTGGATTGAGCTGGGTTCCAGAAAGCTGTGGATATCAGGGAAGGCAGTCACAAGCATCTTTGGGCATCAGCAATTCAGCAACTCTGTGCAGTACTCTGCACGGCCCACATAAGCACAGAGCAAGGCACAGGGGAGTTAGCAGAGCAAGCCAGCCACAAAAGGGGGGACCCTCCTTACTCACAGCTGATAAATGAATTTAAGGGAAAGGGTCCCATAAACACTCAGCAGGCCCATTCAGCTCCAACGATTGCCCTCCCCAGTGCCACTATTTAAAAAGCATCCTGGACTGCCAATCCACTATCTTCCTATATAATATTTGTGTAGGGAAGTCATCATGATGCATCGCATGTGCAGAACCATCAGAAGGAATCTCTCACATGCCTTTATCAGCAGCAGCTGTTTCCTCCTATGCTCCACAGTTTCCTCAATCTCCCTTCTGAAGGTTCATCTACCATCCAAGATCCATCCAACAGTTCTTCCTTCCCCACTTACCAGCAAACGGGCACAGCTTTGCTCTCCAAGATGACCTGAGCTGTACTCCAGCTGAACCGTACAAACTGTGGGTAGCCAAAGACAGGGTCCAGATTTTGGGTGAGCCACTCTTTAGTCTTGGGATCTGGGCCGGGGAAGGGGTAGAGAGATTAGAGGATGGATGGCCAAGTATCCTGGCATATTAGTGCTCAGTGTTATCCCTACTTCTAAGACTGAGCCGTAGCCTGGAGAACAGTGGATGGGAAACATGACACAATAGGGGTTTGCAAACCTTCTAAGTACTGTCTCCGCCCACTCTGCTGCTTTCTTGGTGCATAATATCTTAGAGATCATTTTGCACATATACACACACAGACACTCCCCTTTCATTTCAACTTAATGCAAGGACATGGCATTCTGTCCTAGAGGTCAACCCAAGCACAAAAGCCAATAAGGTCCTACTCACCCTAAGAGAGGGGAGATGGGAGGTATAGACTCTATACTATACTATAGAGGATCTAGGACAGCTAATGGCATCTAGTGAGGGCTGGGAAAAGCCCACATTGTTGCCAAGTAAACTAAATGTGTAATTCAAAGATGAGAGTGGGGAAGAACATTCACAAATAATAAATGTGGTTCTTAGTCACTGCCAAAGTAATGACTTGGCTTATTCATCTGAATGAAGCACTGCACTCTTTGTGTGCCTCCACAGAAACGCAAGAGCCAGAGGTCCATCTTGCCTACCCTTTTGTTTCCCACATTAAGGCAACAGCCCTCTTCCAGTGTTATCCTCAGCAGCTAACATATTGCCTTACAACCTGGAGTTTGCCTATTTCCATCCTATATGCTAATAGTTAAGACGTTATCAAGGTGCGACACCTTATTCAGAAAAACAGCACCGTACATGTGCAAGAAAGAATGGAAGAAGGCGGCTTGGGGGCACTCCCAAGTACAAACAATATCGGGGGGGGGGGGAAGAAACCTAACGGGGGGTGAGGGGAACCAGAAACAGATACGTGAGAACTGAAAATGATCAATGGACACAAAATGCCGACTGTTGTGGGAGGAGGGGGACAGAAAACCAGGGAGGAAAAAGGGCGAATGGGAGTATCCTGCCAAAGAGCCTGGCAGGCTGGCACCCTTGACATTTTGTTGCAGGTCCCTCTCATTTTGACTACCCCCTCATCCATGTGTTCATTTTCTTTTAAATCCACCTAAGTTAGAAGAAGAAGAAGAGCTTGGATTTGATAAACCTTTATCACTACCCAAAAGAGTCTCAAAGCGGCTAACATTCTCAGCCACCACATCTTGTGGTGGAAATTCATGTGGCTGGTTCTGTGCCCAAGCTGAGGAGAAATACTGGGATTACCATTAGGATAGCCAGAGCCATAATCCAAGTCCGCATCTTCCAGATCCTCCAAGAACCTCCAGTTCTTTACCACCCGGTCCCTCGCCACCTACGGAAAATGAGAGATAACCAACATCGGAATTGCCTTCCTGCATCATTCCCATCTATGTCCTGATCCATCTAGCCTAGTGGTCTTGAATAGTAGCCAGCCCCTGTCCTAATGAATGATGGCAATAGTCACCCCCTATTGTTTAGCCCCAGTATCCAGTATTCTGCTCCAGCACATGAAAGCTTATTTAGCTGTTTCACGGTGGAAGCGGTTAGAGCTTCACAGTTTAATCGTACATCTCTCCAGATACCAGAGAGCACAGTGAGCCAGGAAACAAAGAGATCCTATGTCTCGCATTCACCTTGGCACAGATGCTGGCTGCACTGACAACAGGGAAGAGGGAGTCTGCTTTTGGTTTCACTGTAACCTCCAGGTCTGGGAAGTGCTGCTTGAGTTTTTCTTGGTACTTCTCTGCTGGTCCCACAGTATCCACAAAGACCTGAAGGAGGAAGGAACCATAAAGCACTGAAGAGGTGGGATTTCTTGCCACTTCCTACAGGTATGGGATGCTGAGCTGGCTCACCTTTGCAACCTGCACTCCAGAGTCCAACGCCCTCTGGATTAATCCAATGGCCGTATCATGCGAAAGCGCGTTCAGGTTGTACTTAGCTCTGCAACGGAAAGGAAGCTATGTTTTTCGCTCACAAAAAAAAGCTTGGCTCTGAGGCCCAAATGTCAGAAAAGGGCTGGTTGGAAAAGGTGTTGTGGAGACTGCACCCTGGACCAGCTTATGCCACCACCAGCCAGAACAGAAAGATGGCCTGCCCTGCCCTGTCCACACAGCAAATAGGAGCTCAAATCTCACATAGTGTTAAGAGTGCAGTGGGCTGTTTGTGCCACAGCCAGTTAACACAGCAAACAACATCACAGCAGTAAGCATCATTCTCAAGGATGAGCTGGCATGAAGGACGAAAACAGCTCAGGGGGAGAGACACGGCCTCCCTTCTCTGAAAGAGGTCTGTCCAACTTTTCTGATAAACTCCAAGGTGAGAGGCCTCGTGTTTCCAATCCCCTTCCCCTTGCTCTGTCCTCTTTAGCCTGCAGCCACTACACAACACATCCAGTGTCAGCAGCACTTTTTCATTTGCCAGGTCGAAGTGATTTTATTGAAAACTGTGATTTTTTCTGCCATGTCAGTCTCTGTTACAATTTTATCATTGCAGTTGTATTTGGCTATTGTGGCTTTAATTATAGTTAGCCACCTTTGGAAACACGTATGCATTAGAAAGGCAGGGTATTAATCTTTCTAACGAGTACACGAATAAACAAAACACAACGATTCCAGGCAGAGAAGCGATCTTGGGAGAAAAACCGCCACCCATTCAAAGTTGTGGTTCTAGCGCAGGGGTGGTGAACCTGCGGCCTTCCAGGTGTGGCTAAACTACAACTCCCACCACCCCTGACCACTCTTGCTGGTACTGATGGGAGCTGGAGCCCAGCAACATCTCGGGGTGGGGGGGAAGAGGTTCCCCAACCCTGTTGCAGCGACTTCATCTAATATTGTCTGCTTACCGTCTCTGCATGCTGGTGGAGATGTAATTGGGTGAGAGGATGTGCAGGGCCCACCCAACAAAATCCTTCGCTGCACCCAGTTTCTCAAAGAGCTGTTCCCGCTGGGCCTCCGTCAGAGTCTTGGAATCTGTGACGGGAAAGCAAACAGGGAGGGGAGGACACAAACTCAAAAAAGACGTGACCAAGGATGAATACAAGCTGGGCAGTGCTTTGACAGCGGTTAGGGGAAACACTCCAAGAAGCACTGCATTGCCCCTTTTAGTCCAGATCCCATTTCCTGCCACGCCAGCATTACATCACAGTCCCAGTCAGGCACGCCTTTCTTTTCTTTTTACCTGCCACCTTCAGTGCCTCTAGGTCTCCCTGCCGATCCACAGGACAGTAACAGATTCCATAAACCATGGGACCTGGGAAGAAAGCAGAAGCCAATGCAAGCTACTCTTTCAAGACTCAGAGCTCCACCTACGGATACAATACTGCAGGTGTTTTTATAACAACATTGTCATGTGAGAAATGCTCTGAACTAGCAACACTAAGTATAGTTATAATTACGGTACAGCCCCAGGACAAAACTGGTCCTGCAGTAGGGAATCCTCCACAAAAGACTCCCCCCCCCCAGCCACCATCACAGGACATTATTCTATTTTAAGGGTGGGGAAGTTCTGCTTGGCAGCAGGGGTGGGGTAGGGGAAGTAAAAAGCAGTCGTGGGACTGAACAAACTTATTGGCACAGAACTGGAACAACGTTATTTGCAAATCAGGACTGGATTAATTGTCAATTCTACAAGAGAGTTATTGTGGTGTAGTGTCCGACTAGGGCCTGGAAGACCAAGGTTGAAATGCCCACTCAGTCACTCTCTTGCAGCCTATCCTACCTCACAGGGTTGTTGTGAGGATAAATTGGGAAGAGGGTCATGTACGCCACTTTGAGCTCCATGGAGAAAAGGAGGCATACAAATGAAATACTACTACTACAAAAATGCTCTATATCCTCACAATTTATCCTCATAATCACCCTTCCTGGCGTTATTAAAGTAGGTTGGCAGATAGCAATAGGAATCCTCTAGCGTCTAGGCCACCTGGCAAGTCCACGGATCACCCCAAGGCAGGCGAATATTAAGGATCAGCCAGTGATTTGGGACTCCCCTTCTGATGCTTTCAGGCAGTGCTTTTTTCGGGGGGGACGCATACCCCTAAACATTTTGTGAATCTAAGTTTGACCTCATTGAGGGACAGTATTTCAATATGAGTAAGAAAATGAGAGTACCCCTAAACATTTTTTTAAAGAAAAAGAGCACTGCTTTTAGAACTCGATTCCTCGCTGGAGCAAAAAGTACCCCAAGGAATCCTCGCTCCCGCCGGTTTCACCCTCAGGCACGTACCCAGCACCGGACCCCGGCCTGCTTCATCGATGCCCAGGCTGCAAGGTTCGCTCCGGCAAGCGGCGGGCACCGCGGAGTCCAGCAAACAATTCACGGCGTTGTCCCGCTCGAAAGCGCTCAGGTCCATTTTCGCGCGTCGCCGGCAAGCGCCGTACAAACTCGGTACAGGAAACGAAAGGGAAGGGAAATCCCAGAGAGTGCGCGGCTTGCTGGGTATTGTAGTTCGCAGAACAGATCAGACTTGCGCACCAACTTCTCTAACAGCGTCGTGGGGGATCCCATCGGGTTGTAAATTAGGACAGTAAAAGTAGCGGGGAGGAATAGTCATGACTCCTGGTTTCTGTCCTCTGCTTCGAAAGGGCTTCATTGCACTTTTGGCACAACATCTGTCCCTGTTGGATTACGTCTGATGAATGTATGGGACTGCTAAACAGAGCCAGGTATTACGATGCTCTGGCTAGCTAGCACCCAGCTGATGCTACAGTGTTCCCTGAGATCCTTATAGAACTTGGGATCTTTTTCATACAGTACTAGAAAGCATTTGTTCGGCCGCTCATCTATGTCCGCTCTATGAGCATATTTTACACACTAACAGTGTAAAGCTATAATGGGTGGACTTCAGGTGGGTGGATTGCATATAACGCTGCCCGTTTTTCCCCTGGCAAAGCTCCTGCGCATTTAACATGTGTGCAAAAGGCAGGCATCGAGCAGGCGATTCACCAGCTGGATGCCTACCTGGGTCTTGCAGCTGATAAACGGGAGCGTGTTTTCCACGAGCAGAGCGTGTATACGCAGCAACTGTGAATGAAGAACGCGAGTGGGCTTGCCATCTTTTGTCTCTGGCAGGAGTCGGGACGTGACGGACAAACATCCAGCAAGGGGTGATAAAAAGATTGACCTGTTGAACGTCTGCCTGCCGTGCAGTTGTTAAAAAAAAAAAAAAAACAGGAGCAGAGAAAGAAAGCCAGCAAGCGCCCTTTAGTGGAGTTGTTCGCCGCATTGGAATCAGAATCGCATTTTGGAGCGGAATGTCTTTGGTTCCCAATTCAATTCCCTTTTTCTGAGTCCAAAGGGAGAAAAAGGGGGGAGGGGTAGCCGGGGTGGGGGTGACCCGCGCGCGCAAATGTTCTCATTGTGAGTCGAATCCGGATTACACCGCCCCCTCCTGCACCTTTGCCCCGCCCTCTCCCAGCACGCTGCACATAAAACCCGGCAGCCGCGGCGGCTTGTTCTGCTGGTGTCACGCCTCCTCCTTGCTTCGAGAAGCGCTCGGCTTAGCTTTGGGACGGCAGCGCGCGGACCAGGAGGTACGGAGGGAGCGAGGGGTTGGGCGCCTCGAGGGCATTTCTGGAGCTTTTGCAGCGCTTGTGCATGGAGGCAAATGCGGGCGCGTTGCTCGGGGTTTGCAATTCGAGCCTGGCGAGGCCTGCTATGGGGTGGGGGCCTGCAGCGCTTTCTCTCTCCTCCAGCCTAGCAGGTTCGAAGGGTCGTCATTTTCTGGGGTATATATGTGGAGGCGAAGGGCTTCTGGAAGGTTTCGAGGCTTGCAATCCGTGCATCTCCTCGTGTCTTCCAAAGGCGTGATTTTGGGAAGGGGGGCACCTGCATTGGAATAAAGTGGGCTGGAAGCTGCGCTGCTCCTCGGTTCTCCTCTGGTCCTTTTTCCCCAAAGCGGAGAGGAGGCGGTGTGAATACTGCCCATTGTGTCCTCGGCAAGCGAGTCATAGGGATCTCCTTTGTGTTCTGAGCGGTACAGGGAGGGGGCTGGAAGCAGTGCGGGCTGGAAGCAGTGCTTTGCATTGTCACTGGAATTCAACTCCAGGGGTCGATCTTGGCTTCCTCTAACTCTCCTCCTCCTGCTTCCCCCGCCCCCAACCCTGGAAAGCGGTGAGGCTTTCCAGTCTCTTCTCAGCTTGCATAGCGCTCCTAGCCTTGCTCGGGGTCTACTCGAGTGAAAATTCATGAAATGGAGCCAGTGACTAAGTGCTCTTGCCTTAAAAATTGGGTCATGGAAACTCTGCTTTTTAAACAGGCCTTTAGTATGGATACAAGAGGTGACGACAGTGCAATAAGTTTAAGCTCCAAGTCTTACTAGAGGGGGGAACGAGACAAATGGAGTAAGATCTGTGCGCTTTTGTTTCAAGTAGTATATATAGCAGGGGGAAGATGTGATGTTTGCAGAACTTGCACAGAAGTAAACCTACAACGTAGTGCTTCTGGGATGTTCTCACCTGTGCGGAGGTAACAGTGCCTCTAAATTCCAATCGGTTACCATTTTAAGCGTTCATTCTGTAAACCAAAAAATGTCCAGGTTAATAAAGTCCCTCCTAAAATGTATTGGGCTTTTTATTTGGTTCCTAAAATGCAGTTAAAACACTGGAAGATAAGCAACAGACAGTTTTAAAAATGGTTTTGTAAAGGTTTGGGTAAATAAAAAGGTTTTAAGCATGATTATGAAATAATAGATTGTTGGAGCCTGCCTTACCTAAAGTGTAATGAATGCCACCATTTTTGCCATTGTGGTGGTGGTTCTATTGTCCTAGCTAATGTTAATATATGAGGTAAAAACCCAGTTTTTCAAGCAAAGACTGACCCAGAGAAGCAAATCAAAGTGCGCTTTTGACATGCTGCATATGGCTTTATGCTGGGACATTTTATCACCAAACAGGCACCTGTATTCAGCTTGGGGTGGAAAAATACCTCCCCCAGCTGTCAGTTTTTTGTTTAAGAATTAAAGAATCAAATATATGGTAATATAAGTCCCGCATAACTTTTAGCCGCTTTCTTCAGTTTTTGCTTGAACTGTAATCTTCTCCTGTCATGTGTCTTTTGGACATTCCATCATCCCAAATTACTTTGGAAGTCAGCCTGGCGTAGAAAACTATCCCAACTGCCTGCACCAGTAGCAACAGATCCTTATTAAGCAAACAATGGCTTGGCATTGTCCTTGTACACAACACCGCTCATTCTAAGCCAAAGACACTAATCACCAAATTCAAGGCTGGGTACCCATACTGTAACATCTCATGCTTGGCCCAGGAAACTCTGATAAAGCCTTTTAGCTTCTGCAAAAACTCTTGTTTTGTCTTGCTGCCGCCACCACATGCTGGACCTGGAGTAAGACAAGACTGTAGCAGAGGTCACATTTCTAGGGCTCAAACTTGCCTGGGTAGTGTAACTTTTTTTCATATGTGGTGGACATGTAAAAAAGTTAAAGAATATTGAGAAATGATTTATATTAAGTTGTACAGATTGTTTAAAACAACATTCCCAAAAAGACCAGAGGCCTTTCTGTCAGGAATAGTTCAGACTGAAGTTCCCAGGTGTCAGAAAAAATGATTTATGTATGCAACAATGGCTGCTTGAGTTTTGTTAGCTCAAAGATGGAAAGTGAGGGAGGTCCCAAGTAAGGAGGACTGGCAACTTAAGATGATAGAATTTGCAGAACTAGCAGGTTTAACATATAGAATAAGAGAGCATCTATTTAAAGAGGAGTAGAAAATATTTGCTGAGTACAGTGGTACCTCGGTTTAAGAACAGCCCAGTTTATGAACTCCGCAAAACCGGAAGTAGTGTCCCGGTTTGCAAACTTTACCTTGGTCTAAGAACGGAAGCCAAATGGTGGAAGGGCACTGGCGGTGGGAGGCCTCATTAGGGAAAGTGTGCCTTGGCTTAAGAACAGACCTCGGGAATGGATTAAGTTCGTAAACTGAGGTACCACTGTATTTGGAAAATAACTGTACAGCTGAATACACTGGCAGCATTAAGCTAAATTCAGCAGTGTGGTTAATATTTGAATGATGTAAATTGGAGAATGACTTAAATGGTTGCAGAAAAATAGGCAGGAATGATAGACAAGTAAAATGAACCATGGAAGGAGGGAAGTCATTGGATATATGGTACTATGTAAAATGCTTATTTTGAGACATATAACTGGAAAACTTAATAAAAACTATTCAAAACAAAACAGACTTGCCTGGTAGTGAAGGCAGAGGGCCTTCTCAGTAGTGGCTCCCACCCTGTGGAATGCCCTTCCATCAGATGTCAAGGAAATAAGTATCTGACTTTTAGAAGATATCTCAAGGGAGCCCTGTATAGGGAAGTTATTAATGTTTAATGTCTCACTGTGTTTTTAAATATTTTGTTGGGAGCCACCCAGAGTGACTGGGACAACCCAGTCAGATGGGTGGCATATTATTATTATTATTATTATTATTATTATTATTCAGGGTTTGGTGGATCACTAAAGTTGGTGCTGTCAGTATTGGAGTTGATGGAGGAAAGTATCTCGTCATTGATTTTGGCTTGCCCAAGCAGGCTTTTTTTCTCCCTTCTGGTTCATTATAAGCAGTGTGCATCTCAAAGCCTTCACTGCAGTAACCCATGAGTGACCGTTCCATTCTCCTCTGTCACATACCAATGGCAAATGTATGCACTAGTTCAAAATGCACTGTATTCTGCTAGCTTCACTCCAGAAACTAGCAATCAGTGTTTGTGATGTCAGGGGCAGCAGACCATCATCACATAGTTAATTCACTGTCGTTAACCATAGCCTGCTCATGTTTGCCAAAGCATATTGTAATAGGGCTATCTTCCTGAACACGGAGCTTACTGGTAAGTGCCCCACCCAACAGCTACCAGCTCCTTATCAGGAAGGTATCATGTCGCCCAGTTTGTGTTTGGGACACACTTCTGGAAGGGAAGTATTTGTCAGCTAGAGCTGCCGTAGGGCCCATCGGCTACCAAGTGGAACACGGTGGGTGAGAGTCATGGGCTAACGTAGCAGATGCATCTCTCCCCCACCCCATATCTCCAGCAACAGATGGCGCCAGGTTTTCTGTGCTCGACCAGGCCCTGGCAGATGCCTCAGTATCTGAAGAGCCTTTCAGTGGATGAACATTACTTTAATGGCTCTGTTCAGACACCATGATAAACTCAGGGCTAGGGAACTTGTGACTCCAGTGTTTCCCATCATCCCCTGAGTATTGGTTGTGTTGGGTGACATTTATCTTTCTGAAGTCAGAATACCAATTGTGGCCTTTTTGAAGATTCAGCAGTTGGCTTTATTAAATTGTGCAGAAGGAGTAAGTAGCCAAGCAGGCTCTGGCAGGAACAATATGAAGCTGGAATAGTAAAATGCAAACATCCCATCTCCTCTCTGCCATGCATTCAGCATAATAAAAGGGCACTTGTCTTCTGATGAATTTGAATTGTAAACTACTTTGGGAGCCAGTCTTGGCTGGCAAGTGGGATATAAGTATGTTCAGCTTCACCTTCTATTGGTGGCAGAGACAGCACCAAGAATATATTGATCTGACCCAAATTACAGTGCTAGGAGAATGAGCTATTTATCTGCTCCTGAAGCCTTTGCCCGTTCTTTCTCTGCTAGAGCTGGTTTTAGATAGTTTTCCACAGCAGTGGCAGCTTGCTTCTACCTGAGCCAGAGAAAGCTACTTAATTAAGTACTACTGTACTTAATTAATAGATTAGTGCCTATCCTTATCTGTCACCATTGTAGTTATGAATGGAAGAAACTTAATCTCCTGGTTATGTTGTCAAGTATCTGTTGTGTTTGCTTCCAGATTTGGCCTTTCATAACCTAGTATTAAACTTCGTGTTCATGCATGCAGTTTCTTGAAAGGAACTCAGGTTTGATTTTATACATGCTACATCTAAATCCCAGGGTTGTTTTCTTGATGCCAAAAAGCAGCCAGAGCTTTGAAGTAGTTATGAAATATTGAGACTTCGCTTATGCAAAAAGGAGCCAAACCCAAATTGGCAAGGTTTAACATGAAGGGGTGTAATGGGGCAAATTCTTTATAAAGAGAGCCTCTTATGGGATGGGGGTGGAGACAGGGCTGGCCCCACACAGGAGGCAAGGTGAAGCAGCCATCTTGGGTGGTGGAAGCCCCTGAGGGGGTGCCTTGGTGGGTGCCCCACTGGCAGAGTATCAGAGCTGATTTCCAGCAGGATTTTTGCCAGAACCTGCTGCTGCTTCATGCTGCCACCATGCAGCCTAGGGATGCTTTGGCGGCAGCGGCAGGGTGGGGAAGCACTTCCCACTTAGCCTCAAGCAACACAATGGGATGCGCCGTCCCTGGTTGGAGAGGAGCAGGCACATCAGACCTCCAAATCACCTAAAAATTATACACACACACACACACACACACACACAACTGCTAGAGCCAAGCAATAAGAAGCAGTGTTCAAAAGTACTGTACACAGCACACTACCACCTCATGTTTTTCTGTAATGGATTAGTGAAACTGCTTGTTGAGCTCCAAGGCAAATAGTGCATTGAAATGCATTGAAGGTGGTAAAATTTCAATTAGCCAGAAAGTTGTCTGGGAGCACTTGCTCACGCCTAGCTAAAATGGAATGAGGCTAATAAAAATATCCTGCTGAACCAAGAGGCCACTGACTCAAACCCTCTGCAGTCTTCCTCAAAGGAATGAGGGTGCAAGACTCCCTGATCTTGCATTCCTCAGGGATTGCCTTGCGTCACCCTCCACAGTTGTAATCCTTTACAACTCATGTGACTGGGGCTCTGTACAGCACTATGCAGAATTGGAAGAGGCTTCTTGTTTCCTCTGAAGTGCATCTTAATTGTTTGGGCTCTACAAAAGTTGGGCTTGACGTTGGGGAAGGGTTGTAAGCCAAAACAGAGCTGCCTTGTTTACAATCCTTCAGAAGGTAAGAAAATGCCTCTCCTGGGATATGTACTCAGTAGCAGGCCTCTTGGTTGAAAGCGGCTCAACCTGGTTGTCTACCTAAGCCTTTACACTGTTTGATATTTCAGAAAGAAATGGCTTCCGGTAAAGCTCATATTGGTAAGCCAGTTCCAGACTTCAAGGCCACAGCAGTGGTGGATGGAGCCATTAAGGAAATAAAGTTGTCGGACTACAAAGGTAAGAGAGAGTACCACTTTCAGTTGTTTAAACAACATCTTCAGTCAGTCTTAATGTCGCAAGGTGCCTTGAGCTCATGAATATGCAGGACATAAATACCCTAATTAAAAAGTTTCCCAGACCCACCTTGATAAGAGAGGTATGGATCACTTAAGAACTATTTTCCTGCTATGCAGCATTGGAGCACATAAGCGCCAAGAAAGAGGATCTTGCATTATCCGTCTGTTTATCAAGAGGTAATCAGTCCCCAGGCACTGAATCAGATTGCTGTGGGGATCATGGTGTGTAGTGCAAATACTATATTTTGTTAGCAGGTGCAGATAATGGACCTTGGGTTTGCCATATCCCAAAGGAAGGATGAATGTTATCGTGGTCAAGGCATGGCATTTGTTTTGAGTACATTGTGCTGGTGCCTTCAGGTGTTGTCTCCTTCCCTAAACTTCAGATAGTAGCCAGGCAAGGTTTCTAGCTCAAAGTATTCCGCTTCTGATGGGTTTTCCCCCTCTCTACACAGGCAAATATGTGGTTCTCTTCTTCTACCCCCTGGATTTCACCTTCGTCTGTCCCACAGAGATCATAGCTTTCAGTGATCGAGTTGAGGAGTTCCGCAAGATCAACTGTGAGGTTATTGCTGCCTCTGTTGACTCTCAGTTCACCCATTTGGCCTGGTGAGTCTCCTGGTGTTCAGGATCTAGCACAAGGTCTCCGTCCATGCTAGAAAGCAAGTACTGTGAAGACTTATGGTTATGTTGTTGTTTCTTAAGGCTGGTTTAGCTGTAGGAAACTGAGTGACAGGAATAACAGCACATCCCTATTTTGTGTGTTGCTTAGGAAGAGGGTTGGAATTGAAACATCATTAAGAATGTTCTAGGGATCTGACACTGGGAGGGAGCCAAGCAGAAGTTAACTGACAGAAGGGTGTGGAGGGTCCCCACCAGCCTTATCTAGCCAAACCTAGCTGCTGTTAGTTTTATCAGCCACCTCAGTAGACTAACTGCAGTTGTGTCCAGAGTTGATTTGAGCTCCTAAATGGGTGCAAAGAACATTTCAGTCTTCTGTGGGTCAGAGAATCCGACTATATCTAATTGGAGAATATCACCAGTTTGTCTTCAGATTTAGGTTTCTGATGAGGAAGAAGATGCTTGCCCAGTTTTTAGACCCAGCTTTGGTCTGGGAGCCCCATGGCAGTTTGGAACAAAAAGCTAGGGGCAATCTATCCCATGTGAAATATTTGATTCAACCATTTCTAAATAGTAAATGGCTAGAGTAGTAGTTTGCAGATGTTCAAGATGGAAGGGTGGGAGATATGAGGCCCTCCAGTTGTTGGACTCCCAACTCCCATCAGCCCTTGCCCAACATAGCCAATGATTAGGGTTGAGGTGGGCATCGGTTCACAGGTTCTCCTACCTCTGCTCTAAAATGATATTGCAGATGTTAACGGCCATTTCCCTGCAGGATCAATACAGCAAGAAAGGAAGGGGGCTTGGGATCTGCAAACATTCCTCTTGTGGCAGACATCAACCACAATATTTGCAAGGACTATGGAGTGCTCAAGGAGGAGGATGGCATTGCATACAGGTATGGAGATCTTGAGGTCTAACCTTAATTCTAGATGACAGTTCAAAGGGCTGTGGGTGGTGGCATCTTGGCAAATGCCAGTCCTCTTGTGTTCACTAGCAAAGCCTCAACATGGCTGACTCACGTACCACTTAGCTCCTCTCTCCAGTGCTGCAACACAGGGGTAGCTAACCTGGGAGTCTTCAGCTGTTACTGAACTAGAGCTGCCAGCTGCAGCCAGCATGGCCAATGGTCAGGAATGATGGAAGCTGCAAAATTTGGCAGCATCTGGAGAACAACAGATTAGTCCCGCCTGCTCTTAAGTCCTGTGATCTGTTGAAGAGGTTAGTCATCCTTGATGCTGCTGGACTGTTCAATCCTCTATTCATCAGCTTGGTCCCACCCATCAAGTCCATGTATGTAATCCAAATGGTAACCTGGCTGAAATAAAAAAAGCTATTAATACTAGCTAGGTCCTAGAACCCTGGTCCTTGGATGTATGGACTTGGACTTCAGAGAATGAGTTGCTGTAGCTGGAACTTAATTGAGTCTGTCTCTGCTTTTGCCCCAACCTCTTTTAGTTGATCTCTCAGTAAGGTTTCTGCATAGGCATAGATTCAGGATTCCCCCACTCAACTTTGACCCAAAGAACCTAGCCAATTGTAGTTTGCCCCTCACCGAACTACAGTTCCTTGTACCATTATACTATAGTTCCCAGGATTCTTTGGGGGAAGGCATGTGCTTTATTTTATTTTATTTTTTAAATGATATTTATTGAGAGTTTAAAATTACAGAGAAAGGAAAAAACAAGGAAAAAGGAAAAAAGGTAGACAAAAAGAGAAATTAAACAATACAAGTCAATAAAAACAAAAGTCAAAGAAAAAACAAAACACACAATACATCAAAATCAAAAAATAAAAATAAACAAAAAATTTAAAAACAAATCCAATATTCCCAAATCTTTATCTTTCATTAACTTGTTTCATCGACCTCCTCACACCTCCCTTTTTTGTATTCTAGTTATTATCTCAGCAAATCCTTTCCATCTTTCACAATATTATGTCATTAAATTATCTTAATCTATTTTAACCTTATCTTACCATAAAAAACCCTAAAGCTTAAAACTTAAGTCTTATTTATACCTAATTCTTTTTAGCATAACATATTTATACATAATTCTTTTTAACATTTCTACTAAAGCCAAATAGTTTCATTCCAACATTTTTCTAATACTCATTAATTTTACAATGATTTTCTAAATGAATTTTTAAAGCTTTCTTCCAATCTTCATCCATCGTCTCTTCTTCCTGGTCTCAGGTTTTGTCAGTCCTTTCTATCCCATCCATCTAGTCCATCAACCTGGTGACCTTCTATCCGAGGCTCTTAAGTCTTTTCCATGTCCCTTCCGCAGGTCTTCTTCATGTTTATACCTGTACTTTACTTTATCTTCTGCTGATCTTATTCTTAATTTCCTTCCTTTCTCTCGGGGAGACTCCGACTTGACAATATCTTTATCCCTTCTCAACAAGTCAGCCCATTCTCCATAGTCGACACTGAAATCCATAAGATATTTAAAGGCATGTTTCAAAGTCCCTCCAAGGTTGAGGGCCCCCACAACTCCAAACTCCCCCTGGCCCAAAGCCAGATCCGAAAAGCCAAAACATCCCTGCATAGGGGGATCTATCCAGCTTCCCATCTCCAAACCAAACAGTACTCCACCTCTCCAAATCTGACTTTCTCCAGGTTCAGTCGTCAAAAACAACAACTTATGTTCCTGCAAGGCCGCAGCTCTCTCCATTTCTGCTACTTGAGGTTCAGCAACAACCTCCTCCTTTATCTTCTTCACCACTTGCTCTGTCAAAGCACATTCCTGGATTGATTCCTGAGTGGTTTCTATATAGGTATTCACTGTTTGTCCAAAATTTCCAACTGCAACAGTCATCAAATCCATCTTCTCATGTAGCTGTTCCAGTAAAGCGCTTGTCTTGCAAAAAGCAAGTACTAAAGCTTCTTCTGGGCACATTCTTGTTCAAGGTTAAAGTCTGGTCTCATGATCTTTAATCTCTACAGCTGCAAAATTCCCCAGATCGACTCTAACAACAGTTTCACAAGCTCCCTCTAGAGGAAACAATTTCTATTAGTATCCGTCTTTTTAAAAGCAGATCTAGCAACAAAGTTCATTTCGTTTTTCAGATATTTTGTTCCTTTTAAGTGCAAAAGGGAACATTGGAATCAATATGTTTCTCTTTTTTAACTATCTGTCAAAAACGTTTTATCCACAGTCAATGAACTTCCCCAAAACGTCTGTCCTGACACCCCGCTCCCAGGTTCAAGACGGTGGAAATTTATCTTTCTTTACTCTCTCTTCTGCAGGTTTAAACAGTCTAAAAAGATTCCCCCCTCTTCTCCTGCTTCCAAGGGGGGTTTAGTAATTTTAACTGATGGAAATTTAGTCCTTTACAAACGACTTTCCAGACTCTAGCTTGCAATGTTTAGCTTCAATCTATTTACAAAAGCGGAAGGCGGACTTCCTGTTTAGGCTTTCCCGCTTCGGTGCCAAATTAAGAAGTTTCATAGTCCAATTTTCCGTTCTACTCACGGGCAGTTGTTTAAAATCCAATTGTCCACAGGAAAAAGTCAGCGCTCTCCAGCAACAGCAATGCGGCTTCACTCCGTGAAAAGAGCAGTCAATTCGAAGCACCGCGCCATTCACCCCACGTCGCTCCGGATCCCCGAAACCGGGTTTCCCCGCGAGTAGGGGAGGCGCAAAAGGTGCCAGCCGAATCCCACGTCCACAGGCTTCTCCCGCCTGTGGTTTTTGGTGGGTCTCCGCCTCGCCGCGGCAGTCCAGACCCTAATTCTCACGAAGCGGATTCCTCCCGATCAGAGGAAATCCGCCATTGCCGGAGGTGCAAGTCCGGAAGGCATGTGCTTTAAATGCATCTTAGGCTTGAATGCATACAAGCTCGAATCCTCCTTTTTTTAAAATAATAAATGCTCTTAATTGCCCTTCTTTCTCCCCCCCCCAACTATCCAGAGGCCTGTTCATAATTGATGACAAAGGCATCCTGCGTCAGATCACAGTGAATGACTTGCCTGTGGGACGTTCTGTGGATGAGACACTTCGCCTGGTACAGGCTTTCCAGTTCACAGACCAGCATGGTGAAGGTAAGGGGTGAGGATTGGGATAATAGAGCTAACACAGAAGGGTGAGGTCAGTATTGCTTTAGAAATTGTGGCTGTTACCTCTTCATGGGGCAAGTAAGGGCCTATCTCTGCCCATGAACAGTGCATAACAGCTTCCCAAACACCTTTGTAGCAAATAGTACCATATATGAAGTTGGCATGATTTACTGCTAGCAACATTTCTTAGAGCCTTCCGTAGCGCAGTTCATGCCATATCCTGTCTTACCCACCATTTTCAGCATCACAGAAGTGTGGCATGGTACAAAGTAGACCCAAGACAGCCTTATGCAACTCTTAATAACGCAAGAGCCCTGCTGGTTCAGTCCATTCGCCCAACTAGTCCAGCATCCTGTTCCCACAGTGGCCAACCAGATGCCCATGGGAAGCCTGGAAGCACACTCTTCACTTGTGAGTCCTAGAAAGTGGTACGTGGAGATAAACTGCCTCCAGCATAGCCATTGTGGCTATTAGCCAGTGACAGCTGTCCTCCTGAACATATGCAAACACACTAGTCTCCTGTTATGGACCATGAAACCCCAAAAGGAGCATACTGGGATGGGAAAGGCTGTGGCATTTTGCCCCTCTCCAGTGCTGCTTTTTTTTAAGGAAAAGGGTGTGGGTATTCACTAGGGGACACGGGTGGCGCTGTGGGTTAAACCACAGAGCCTAGGACTTGCCGATCAGAAGGTTGGCGATTCGGATCCCCGCGACGGGGTGAGCTCCCATTGCTCGGTCCCTGCTCCTGCCAACCTAGCAGTTCGAAAGCACGTCAAAGTGCAAGTAGATAAAGAGGGACCGCTCCGGCAGGAAGGTAAACGGCGTTTCCGTGCGCTGCTCTGGTTCTCCAGAAGCGGCTTAGTCATGCTGGCCACATGAACCGGAAGCTGTACACCGGCTCCCTCGGCCAATAAAGCGAGATGAGCGCCGCAACCCCAGTGTTGGTCACGACTGGACCTAATGGTCAGGGGTCCCTTTACCTTTATTCACTATGAAGTTGTTATAGTAAGTGCCACATTTTTAACATTTGGAAGAAAATGGTACTGCATACCCTTGAGTATCCCCAGAAAAAAAGGCACCGCTCCAATCTAGATTGTGCTTGTTGATGGAGTAAGTTCTGACTTTTTAATAAGTGATGTCTCCAAACTTCCTTCTACTGCTTCTTGGGGTACCTTGTTGCCCTAAGCTTGCTCCATGTGGACCTATGTGCTTTGAGTGCTGTTTGACATATTCTAACCCCACACTTCTGTACATTTTGCTACAGTGTGCCCAGCTGGCTGGCAACCTGGCGGTGACACCATCAAGCCCACAGTGAAGGACAGCAAGGCCTTCTTCGCCAAGCAGCAGTAGAGGTGTCATGCTGAACAAAGCTGGCCTAATGTGAAGGGATTATTCATACTGAATCTTTCCCGTTGAGATCTCTAGAAGTAACTCTCTGGGGAGAGCTGGGCTACGAAAGCCTCTCCCATGAGTAGTAGTTCATAGAAGTAGCTTGAATGTAATTTTTTGAGTAGGGCATCTTTATGTTCATGCTTCAATAAAAGTGGAGATTAAAATAAGCTTGGTGGTGATGTCTGGTGCTGCTGAAGGTCATTCGGAACGAGCAAATGACAAGGAGAATCAAAAGTGGAGAATGTGATCCTGGACTTGCTCCTCAGATGCAAAGAGAAGAGTTCTTTTCTGCCTTTGGAAGGATATACTTTTACTAAATGGGTTTGGATTGGGGTATAATTACTATGCCCACCCTTTGGTTTTATGTGCAAAGTAAGAAACGCCCCCCCAGTCCCTGTAGAGGTAACATGCCATGGACATCTTGAAGTTAAGAGATGTAGACATGGTGTTATGAATGGCTTGTCCAAGAAAACAGGAAAAGCAAGCATGCAGTTCTAGTATGTCCATGCTGTCAGTACATAAGAGCCTGAGATCAAGCACTTTTGAAACTTATGTCCTTGGCTGGGACCTTTTCCGAAGGCAAGCTGAGATTTGATACAGCTGTTGCATGAAGTAATTAAGGTTCTGATGATGATATTCAAAGCAAGCAGCATTAGCTTGCTGTAGGCTTTTCGTTGCTGGAATGAAAAGCAGGGAGTATCAAAGGCCTGGTGTGAGCTGGAATTATGTAGGCTTTAGATAGCTAGGAACAGAATCTCCTAGATATTAGCTGAGACCTTTTGCAAGGAATGCAGTGGCCTTCCTAAGAAGCTGAACAAACCTCTGGCATAACAAAGTAGCTTCAACGAAATGTCCTGCCTGGATCAGCACTTGGTTCCTGAATCATCATCCAGATTCAAAATTATGGATTTACTCTGACAGGTTGAATGGATAAAATCTTGCTGCAGAAGAAAAAGGACTGATTAGCAAGTATAATCAGGATCATTATCTTCCTATATTATAGTGATATCAAGGCCTAAACAAAGCTCCCCCCCAACTCCTTCACACTGCTAATTTTGTGCTTCTGAAGAGTTAGTCCTAAAGCACCTAGAGAATTCCAGGGTTACAGTGATGAAGCTGGTTCTGCAGATTGCATGAGTGACACTAGTCTCAAGAAATACGATTCATTCACATATTTACACCTGAATTTAGATGGAGGGTGTCCCAATCTTACAGCATGGTCATCTCAAGTGGGGCTTGTTCCCCACAGCAGTGCAGCACTGGAGTCCAAGGCATCTCCAGCAGTGTCCCGCCAGCTAGCCAAAACGGTTCTGCCTCTTTCTCATTCCAAGCCACCTCCAAAGGCCACAAACTTTTCCTGTGCCATCGCACTCAGTTACCCTGGCAGCCTTCCTCTCAATGGATGTCATTTAGGTGAATAGGTCGAGGAATTAAAACAGACCTGGCTGTTGGGTGCAATGGACACTGCTAGTTCTCAATCACTCTGAGATCTTAATTTCTTTTAAAGCCCATAATGGGCAGTTTTATTGCCAAACAATTTTGCAACAGGAGATGTTGCAAAGGTGTTTGTGGAAAATGTTTGCATGCTGCTTTGGAATAGTGATGGTTGTTGGGTTGCTCCAGACTGCCTGTTCATAATTTTCCACCTATTGTCCTCCAAATGTTGTTACCCCCCTCTCCACATCAAGCCTGACTGCCAGTAATTCTGGCTGGGGTGATGGTATTGGGAGTCCAACATCATTTGAAGAGCCCCAAGTTTCTTATCCCTCACATAAGATGCTGGCTGCACTTTAAGGGTTATATGGAAATTGATGTTCTTGTATCAGAGGCATCGCTGCCTGTGTAGGCACTGGTAAGTTTAGACTTCAGACAGCGGTTTCCAGGCTTAATTCATGGGACAGCATTTGTTTCTAATACTGAACTGCCATACATCTGCCAGTAGAGGATGCTGTAACTTCATGGAACGCTCTGATTCCAAACATGCGAGTGCCCAAGGCTTGAATACAAGATTGGAAGGCATGGCGTCCAACTATGCTGAACCATATTCCGCCACCGTTATCCAATTCTGTTTTCTGCTAGACTTCATATGAAAAGGGGCCTCTAGACAGTGCTTTGTAATCTGTCTTCCCATGTGAGTATTAAGCACAGAAAGCAATCTCAAAACAATACCACAGACAGGGCTCTTTTGCACAGCAAGGTATAATTTATACCTTATAAGTATACCTCTGACTTCTGTCAAACTTCCTGCTACTCTTAACTAGGTGGGTGTGCTGTTTGCCGTTGAACTAGTGCTCTCCACTTTGTAATATTGAAACTGGCACCAAGAAGAACAGTTGAAGCTGTTTCACCCTTGCCAGAGCATAAACCACGAGAATATTCATGTTTTAAGTGCCTGTTTTGAGATTAGGGTAGAAAAGATGCATTAGATATGTGATGATACAACCATTTGATATACTATAATGTATTTGTTACCCAGCCCTGATTTAATTTTGGGTCCTTGGGTTTAGGAAAAATGTCACTTAGAGCATGACTGTAGCATAATCTGGACAGAAGCGTGTGAAATGGAGGAGTGCGCATCAGGAGAAATGATGAGCTACCATCCTCTGTGCAAACATGGTCTCTCTGTGGATTTTCTCCCCTCGAATATGATGTTAGAACACAAAAATCTGAATATCCACAATACAGTGGTACCTCGCGTTACAGATGCTTCAGGTTACACACTCCGCTAACCCAGAAATAGTGCTTCAGGTTAAGAACGTTGCTTCAGGATGAGAACAGAAATCGGGCTCCAGCGGTGCGGCAGCAGCCCCATTAGCTAAAGTGGTGCTTCAGGTTAAGAACAGTTTTAGGTTAAGAACGGACCTCCAGAAGGAATTAAGTACTTAACCTGAGGTACCACTGTATGGGGGACTCTTACTGGCTGCTATATTAACCCTGCATCTCTTCCTTACTGTGAGCACTTTATGGCTCTCTAAGGGGAGGGGGAACCCCTTTTCACCCATCCCTCATGGGTAATCTTCCAGAGCCTGCTTATCAGTGGTGAGCATGGCTAGATGCAAAAGTGGGCAATGGATTCCACTCTGTACAGTGGGTTACATTCCAGCCACACACAAGTGAGAGGTTTCTACACACACCTCTCTCCATTGTTCTTCCAGTAAAGCAGGAGCAATTAATAATCATTTTATTATTTATACCCCGTCCATATGACTGGGTTTTCCCAGCCACCCTGGGTGGCTTACAGAATACATAAAATATAATGAAGCATCAAATGTAAAGAAACTTGCTAATTATCAGTTGAAGGACACATTCAAGCCAGGGAAAAACACTTGGGAAGAGGGCCAGGGGCTAAACAGAATAGCCTGGAGGGCTGCATTGAGTCCCACAACTTGAGTGGCTTCTTTGCTGCTCTAGGAGTTCAGGTAGGAGTCCTTCCTAGCTCTACCTGAAGATGCCAGGGGTTAGGCTAGGGATTTTCAGAATGCAAAGCAGATGTGCCCAAACTGAGCCCATCCCTAAAATACTTGCAATAGTCAGCACTGATGGATTCTAATAAGAGGTATTGTCTTGCTGTCCTTGTGGGTTTTACTCTGTGTGGATATGGTTACCTGTTTTTGATCCATGAAGGAGAACAAGCTGGCAGACTCTTGGGTGCAGAAGAATGAATATGACTGCAGTTGTCTGGTTATGGTGTTGGACCTACCTAGGAGTGAGGAGCCCAGAGTTCAACTCCCAACTCAGTCATACTGTCGGAGGTATTTGCAGATGGGGAGAGTACTATTGCACTCAGGTCCTGCTTTCAGGCATCTGGCTGGCCTATGTGAGAAAAAGATGCTGGGTTAGGTGGGCCAGTGGCTCAATCCAGCAGATGGTTCTTATGTTTATGATGTTTGCTGGGTGGCCAGCCAGCCTCTCAGTCTACCTAACCTAGCTCACATGGTGGCTGTAAGAATACTTGTGTATACCACCTTAAGCTCCTTGCCGGAAAGGTGGGATATAAATAAATCTGACAGAGGCAGAACACTATGAAGGATGAGTTGCCATAGTGAAGGCAAAAGTAGGCTAATGGTTGTGCCAGCAGAGAGCGCCACTGGGCGCCTCAGGAGCACTGAGGCTGTTTTAAACAGAAAGACGTAACAGCTCAGATATTTGCACTGCAGGACAAGGCTGAACAGCTCCCCTGGGCGAACCTGACACAGCTCTGCAAATTCTCAGACAGTCTTGGCACATACTAGGTTCACCCAGGAGAGGGTTCGGTTTGCATACATCACTTCATTTGTATTATTGTGGATGGGGCTCAAAAAACAGCTCTCTTTCTCGTCCAAAACCTGTGCATTGTACTCATCCTGGTTGGAACAGTTTTCCGCTTCACACATCCCACTGCTTAGGCTTTACAAGATAGCACAAATGTGCCCCTGCTGAAGCTAGAATGAAAAGTCACAACTCTTTCCTTCTCACACCCACCTACACAACATGAAAGACTCTGAAACTTAGAGTGGGCCAGATAGATGGTTTAGTGAAATTGCTACCCTCTAGGCAGGCTACCCTATTCCTAAGAAAATTCCCAACAGTTATCGGTCTAAAATACTTATTGGAAGCCCTTAGAGGAGGAAAATTCATCATCTTTCTATGCAACTTTTTATCTTTCATTATTGAAAAGCTTTCCCTTTTGAATACCCCCCCCCAACAAAACACAATGTTTATTGTGCACGTACTTACTTGTGGTTTAAACCCATTGGTCACCTTATCTACGGTAATCCTTGGAGCACAGAGTGAATAATTGTCCACATGTATAACAGTTGAGATTTCTCCTTGCTGAATTTAATCTGCCTGCCTGATTTGTCAATTATTGGGTGGTGTGTTTTTAAAATGTTTTAGCTTATCCTTTGAATGCTATGTATTTCCTGCCAATTCTTTTATCATCTGCAAATTTGGCAAGCGTAACTGACCGCTCACTCATCCAAATAATTAATGAATATATTAAATGCTGGCTTCCAACCAAGCAAATGCTGATTTTACATTATTTTCTTCGTCCTTATTCCAAAAACCTTCTTAGGAGGATATAATGTTAAATAGCGGATTTGGTGAAAAGCCTTGGAAGTCCCTATTACCAACTGAGGTCTCGCTACTAAACTATCGTATCAAAAACAGAAAATAAACTGGTGCTGTAGTTGTCTTTTACAAAGGCAAGTTGATTATGAAGTTTTCTCTCTAATCTTGTAAATGAATGGTTTTGTTTGTTCCAATATTCCCCCAAGTAAATAAATCAGATTCTATGCATCCTTGGATCTTTTTCAGTGGCTGTCTGGACACAGTTCAAGGAAGCTGCTGACCTTATAAAGCCCTTAATGCTGAGGTGGGGAAACATTTTCAGCTCAAGGCTCACACATCTTTTGGGTGGAGCAAAATATGCAACTCTTTTCTTTGTACAGTCCAGTCCCACAGTCAGGTCTCTACACTTGCATCTCTCTAGCCCAAGCAGGCGAGAGACAGTATCACAGTTGAACGACATTCCAACCAGCAAAAACGATGAAGGTGTGGAGTGTGGCCAGGGGAGAATCCTAAGGGCCAGTTAGAGAGATCTAGAGGGCCACATTTGGCCCTCAAACATAAGGCTTCCTAAGGTAAAGGGTAAAGGGACCCCTGACCATTAGGTCCAGTCGTGACCGACTCTGGGGTTGCGGCGCTCATCTCGCTTTATTGGCCGAAGGAGCCAGCGTACAGCTTCTGGGTCATGTGGCCAGCATGACTAAGCCGCTTCTGGTGAACCAGAGCAGCGCACGGAAATGCCGTTTACCTTCCCGCCGGAGCGGTACCTATTTATCTACTTGCACTTTGACATGCTTTCGAACTGCTAGGTTGGCAGGAGCAGGGACTGAGCAATGGGAGCTCACCCCGTCGCGGGGATTCGAACCACCGACGTTCTGATCAGCAAGTCCTAGGCTCTGTGGTTTAACCCACAGCGCCACCCGCTGCTTCCAACCCCTACCTTAATGCCTTAGTCCAAGGGTAGTCAATGTGATGTTCTCCAGATCGTAGAATCATAGAGTTGGAAGTGACCCCCCCCAAGGGTCATCTAGTTCAACCCCCTGTTGCTGGGCTGCAAGTCCCATGAGCTCTGTTGGCCCTACTGGTTGAGGCTGATGGAACTTGGAGCCCACCAACTTCTGGAGGTCACCTTGTTGGCTACACCTGGCTTAGATGCTACATATATCAGAGGCTTCTTTCTCGTCAGTTTTGCCATGAAAGAGCACTTTCTTGCATTGGGCATGAACAGGAAAGAAACACAGAGGCATTCACAGTGGAATTCCTGTCCGGTAGAAGTCCGTGCCAGGAGGCTTTGCAAAAGAGTGGTCAAAACCTTCCTCTTTGAGCTGGACTGGCATTCAACAGCCAGGGGTCAAGCAGGCATGCATATTTATAACTAGCTGGGTTTTGAAAGGAAAAAAAAGTTATTTTTCACTGTTGTTACCTGCACTTAGCCCTTCCTGGAAAAGGGCAGGATAAATAATGCTGCAATAAATAAATTTTCTGAGACTATGCCAGTTTTCAGCAATTAGGACAGCTGGCTGTTCAGAGGTTTGCCCCACTAGCTCCTTCCGTAAATGCCACCAACATCAATTCAGATTGCCCAAGTGAACTGTTTTCCTAGCCTTTGGCCTTTCCCCATCCTTGTTTTTGTCAGCACTGAATGTCTCATCACCATTTCCTTCTTGGTGAAGCAGAAATACATATTGAGCAATTCTGCCTTAAAAGCACAAACAAGCAACACTCCACCTTTCTTGTTTGGAGCTGAGCCACAAATCCACTGTACCTCCCTCTGTTGCTTTGGCTACTAGTATCGATCCACGCTTCTCCCCAACCCCATAACTATAGCTTGGTCTGTGCCCGTCCTTTTCTGATTTTCTCCCATTATATTTATGCTACACAGGTCCTGGCGAACCTGTTTTCCCTTCTGCTACAATTTCATCTTGCGATTTTAGACTGCTAAAACATATCCTTAGCACATTACTTTACCTTCACATCCCATTTCAACAAGCTGGATGTGAGCTGGAAGGTGACACAGCACCCTTCTACCCCTCCCCCTCTTTTGCCCAGAGGGATGACATGAGGCCAGAGTGCCTCTTGCTTCTTACACATGCCCTTCTGGGAGGCCTTCAGCTCTGGCATGCACTGTGGCCACATTCCATTCCGCGTCAGCTTCTCGTGCTTCCGGGGAAATCAGGTTGTTGTTGATGATAACCCCAGGCTGGTTCTGCAAGGAACTTGCCCCACCCCCTGGATGACAGCAACAAGTCGTGTCATTCTCACTAAGCCCACGAGAAGGCAACGGGTAGAAAGAGGATGGTATGGAATACAATGAGTGTGGTAGTAGCTCTCTGGTTCCCAACTTTCCCTTTAATGCCATGCCATGCTATGCCACACACACACAGTGGGACTGCACTCCCCTCCCATGTCTGGAAATAGAATCCAGGAAACTTGAATGCTGCTCCCCATCACCCAGCTAGACGTCTCGGCTCCCTGACTCACAGACCCATTTAGAGCTCCTTCCACCTGCTGTTTTCCTGGCTCCCTGTCCCTATCAGCACTGGGCTCTGCCTTGGCTTCCTGATATGGGATGGGAGCTTATTGCCTGCATCCCAGTCTCATTCATCCCCAACTAAGCAAAAGTAGATTATGAAATGAAAAAGTCTCCTTTTTCTCCCAGTCCCTGACTATTCACCTGTCTTAAAATACACCTGCCCCATTCCCGCAATGATCCGCCATCTACAATGATACAGGACAATTTATCACTTCTTTTTTAGGAACATGAGAAGTATAAAACTAAAACTGACCTTTTAATATTTTAAATGAAAGTATTTGAGATGCAACAACTGAAATGGACAGGGCAAATCTTTCTTCACGTCTTAATCCTTAATGCATGCAGCCATATGCCACAACATCTGGACTTTTTCTTTTGCCAATGCATTTTACTAGTTTGCATAAAGAACTTGATTTCCCCGCTTTAAGTGTCTCTTTCACTGAAATGCCTTTGAAGAAGCTACATGCAAAAATCAAGAATGCCAGCCAGCAATTCTACTTTCTTCATCAGACCCTTGATGATAAGAGAAAAAATTCCCCCTGCTCAAAACCCTTTTCTCTGTGCCACCTCTTATATTGCATCTCAGTCCACAGGGCTGATGCAGAGATTCTGTTGGGTCATTTGAGTTCAATTGTGACCATTTGCACATGGTCCCATTCTAATCCAAACACTCCCTTTCTTCCTTATAATCAACTCCTACTGACCAGGGCAGGGAATAAGGGCTCTCTATGGTCCCACTTTCTTCTGAGTCACCTTGACCTTTTCAACTGTGGCTGAACGGTTGAGGGCCAGCATTCTTCAGAGAAAAAGCTGAATCCCACATCCTGCTCCCATGAGCTCCCTTGTTTGGCTTGCCTACAGTTTTACTCTCATTATGTCCAGTCCGAGGCATCCACTGGAACCCCAGCAAGGCCAGAACCCACATGCAGAATGCTTGGAGTTTCACAGCCCACATAGTGATGGCTGTATTGTGAGCAGCTGGCAACAGCAGCAATGTTCAGTGGTCTGGGCCCTTCTACTGGCTCTTGCTTGGTAGGCCATCCTATTTTCTCCCTTATTCACACTCCTGTATGCCATATCAGCTTGATGCCTCCAGGAGAAAAAGTCAAAACAAACACACAAGCTAACAAAATTGTTTTTTCTGTATCACAGATCTGGGGCAGCAAAAGATGTCAACAGACTCTTAATTTATTGACAGGTCCCTGGAACTCTAGAGCTCAAGGGAGGCAAACTATGGCTCCTGCTAAAAGACCCAGGGCCACTGCACTCTTGCCTCCCATGAAGAACATCATGGTGAGGAGACCGGCCTGGCCCCATCCACTGGCCTGCAAAGGAACAGCTGCTCTGTTGCTTGCTCTCCTCTTCCCTTCCCATTCCTTTTTCCTTTTGCATCATGATATTGTGAGTCTACAGGCAGGGACTGTAATATTCTTATAGATACACCAGCACACATACACATAGTGCTTAGAAAAATCTTAAGCATTAGGGTTTAATTAGTCAGAACAACTAAACCAAGTGAGAAAGAATTTTTCCATATTTTTAGAGTCACTAAAATAGTAGCTGCTTATAGATTAGGATTTAAATCCAAGCAACAGAACAGAGGGATAACGAGACGACAGCAGCACTATGTTTGTTGGCTATGGGAGATTATTGCTTGTAACTCAATTCTCCCTTCAATTTCCCCACAAATTAACATATATGCAAAGGGGGAAAACCCTCTTAAAAACTCCTGAAAGAAAAAAATGTTCATCCACACAGATTTTTATATCTGTCAGTATCACCTTAATGACCCCAAATCTATGTTCTCTCAAGAATGGTGCAATTCATTAAGCACCCTCCTGTTACAGAAGCTGCATGCGGGACTAATTCAAATTCTGTTGGGGGAGGTTATTACGAGATTTGTTGTTTTTTATCTAACAGCGTTCTTCATCTCCCCCTTTTACACTTGTTTCCAGTGGGAAATCCCTTTTCTCAAATTAGGGTGGGAGACTTGGGGCTTTCCAGATGTTGTTTGCCACTAACTCCCATCAGCTATAGGCAGTGTGGCCAGCGGCCACAAATGATGGTAGTTGCTGTCCAGCAACAGTGCCGAAGTGACTTGTATTGGCATTGAGAAAGGGAAGCCTAAGTTGGTCCCCTATTCAGCTATGGGGCTCACTAGGAGGCCACGGACAAGGCACTATCGCTCAGCTGCTTCAAACATTTAACAGGACTATTGTCCCGTGAAAGGAAAGGAAAAATCAGTTGTACAGCAGCAGCCAACAGTTGCTGTACATAAGCTTACCCATCCTTTGTACAAAACTCTGTAACAAAAGGAACCTTTGAAAAACAGGATAATAAATTATCCTTTCAACACCAGACAACGGGAACATGGAGGTGTTGAGGTTGGAAAACAAGCCAAAAAATAGTTTAATTGCGACTGGCAGAGCTCCGTCTGCAGTAGTTTCAGTTACCGGCAGCGATAACCGTTGTGGGAAAGTTAACCTTATTTTTTTTACCAAACCCCAGAGTCCTGTAACATGTTATGTGTCTCACATTCCCCCGCAGGACATGTGAGTTGCTCTCAAGGGCCAACCCCGTCCGACCTCGGCCCGCTGGGTTTTGCGGATCTGCTGCACCCTGGGACATTCCCAGCCCCAAAGCATCACCCCCCTTCCTTCTTTGGCTGGAAATCGACACCGTCCAAGGCCCTTTGCCTGGTAACGTGGGCGGGGGTTCCCGGAATGGAGCCCTACCAGAAACGCGTCACTAGGCAGAAACTGACCATATATGGCCATCTTCCTCTGCGTCAGCGCGAAAAGCCCCCTCCTTTCTACCCCGGAGGCTCCACCCACTGGAGCTGAAGTCAGAACTTGTGAGATCAAGGAAATGAAGCTCGGCGTGTGGGAGGCCGCCCCTCGGGGCTTTTGGGCGCACGCCCTCCCCTTCCCGTTCCTCGCTATAGGGAAAGGGAAAGAGGCTCAAGCTGGTTTTCTGAGCACCAGCGCTTTCGCATCAAGGCTCCGAGTCTGACATCAAAGGAAAGTGGGGCGCGGCGCGGGAGGGGAGGGAGAACAGTCCCCCAAACCCGGGAAATGACGTGAAGCGGAGAGGGGAACAAGGCACAACAGTATCGCAGCACATTCAAAAGGCCTAGATCCGATTGGTTAGGGAAAACATCGGAGGGGGAAGAGGCAGGGAGGAGGGGGGGTCGCAGTTAGAGACAACAGAGATGACGTGCCTAAATTATCGTAGGTTTATAGGGAAATAACCCAGTAAGGAGTTAAATACACACGCAGGGAAGGCGAAGGGCCAGCTACCGGTAGGAGGGCTGTTAGGTTTGGTTACATCTTGGCAACAACTTTCCTCTCCCATCCCTCTAAACTTTAGCTTCAAGAAAAGAAGAGCAAGCGAGTTAAAACTGCCCCTAAAGAAACAGAGGCTGTTAAAAAAAACAACAGCTACAAATAAAAGTCTGATTTTTCCGATATAACCCCCCCCAAACAACTTGTAAAATAATCTCTAGGAGAGGAGACGGCAGATTAAGAGGCACACAACGGAAATTAGTTAGAACATGTTTACTTAAATAGCTTCAATAAAAAGTCAAAAACACAAATACAATCTTTTGAAGGAAAAAAAACTGAATTTGAGGACTCAAAAGAAATTAAGAGCACAAGTAGTAAACAATCCTCTCCCGCTCCCCTTTCCCCCAGTGACCCCTTTTGTCCGTACAGTGGCCTCCTGGGAGGGAGAGAGGTGCTGAGGTTTCATCCCTTCCCTGCCATCCTCTGTTCTGGTCCCTTTTGTTTCAATTATAAATTAAGCGATCATCTCCTTTTTCTACTGGCACAAGGAAGAGATCAGAAGGCCAGTTTCTGGCTCTGTCCAGAGTACCTCCAGTTCCACTGCACCAGCCAGCGACGCAGCAGAAGGGGTGGAAAAAAGGCTTTTGTTTTTTCTTTTAAATACACTCACGCACGAAATCACTCTCACATACAGATATATATATAAAAAACCTCTTACACACACTCAGCACAGACCGGAGTTCTGGATCCACCAGACTGAGAGTCACAGACATAACAACTTGGAAAACAGGACTTCAGGAACAGAAGAGTTGGGAACTGGGCTCGTCAGTCCGGTTCCGTGTAAACTTTTGCATTACAAGTCCCCTCTTTCTCTTCTCCCCACCCCACCCGCCAAAAAGGTCTTTGAGACGGCAGGGATCGCCGCCCATCAGAAGGACTGTTGCATCTTGGCCGTCAAGAGGAGCTGGCAGCCGTTGTTCACGTGGTTCATGACTTTCTGCTTGAGCTGCGCTACCTGGTCCCGCAGCGCGCTGGCCGTGTTGGACAGTCCCGCGTTCTCGCTCTTCAAGGTCTTCACCTTGTCCTCCAGCCGAGCGATGCGCTCCAGCTTCCTCTTCCTGCACTTGGTGGCGGCCAGGCGGTTGCGCAGCCGCTTCCGCTCCACCTTGATGCGCTCCTGATCTTCCATGTTGATGGGCGACACGGGCGGGCTCTGCATATCCGGCACCGTCTGGGGCTCCTCTTTGAAGCCTCGCGAAGGGTGCGGCAAGGCCAGGCCGTGCGGCTGCGGCATGTAGCTGAGGTTGGCGCTGGGGTAGCTGGACGTGGTGCTCAGCGTGGCCGACGGGTTGTAGCTGGTCAGGTTGGTGTAGACGGGAGGCGGCTCCTGCGGGAGGGAGGCCCCGTAGCCGCTGCTGGCCGACGAGGCCGCTGCCGCTGCTGCCGCCGCCGCCGCCACCGCTCCGATGGAGACATTGGGCGGCGGCATGTGGTTCATCTTGTGCAGGTCGTCCAGCGCCTTGACGAAGCCGTCGGCGAAGCCTTCCTGCTCCTCGGTGGCCCCGCGCGGGTAGTAGTACTGGCCCGGCGGCGTCGGGGTGGTGGTGATCACCCCGTTGCTGTTCTGGACGATCAGGCGCTCCAACTCCGGGGCGGCTAGTTTGAGCGACGAGCTCCCGGTGTCGGCCTGTTGCTGCGGCGGCAGCGAGCCCGGGAAGTACCCGGTGGGGCCGTCCTCTGGGGCGCGGAGGTGGTGCGGCAGCTGGGACTTCAGGCCGCGGAAGGGCTCCGCGGACAGGTTCAGAGCCATGCCCGACTTCAGCGTCTTGTAGTCCTGCCCGTAGCCGGAGAGAAAGGAGTCAGGGTAGAAAGGCTGCTCCATCTTCGTGCACATCAGCCGCGCGCTGGGAAGGGGTCGCGAACCCGGGCTGGGACCGTCCGGGATCGAGCCTTCTCCCTAGCTGCCTCTGCCTAGGGGGCGCCGCGGGTCGAGTCTCTCGCTCCCCGAAACGAGGGCAGCAGCGCGCTTCCTTCCGCCTCCCTCCCTGAGCTTCACTTCCAGATTTCGGAGAGACACTCACAAGGAAGGAAGGGAGCTCGTCTTTCCGGCGGCTTCTCCAACCACCCGCCCTGACTAAGCTCGGCTAGCGGGGATGGTTCACGCGTTGTCTGTCCCCCACCAGAAGGCGCGCCGGCTTCGAGCCCTCCCCGAGAAGCAAAAAGGAGCAGGTACCGTACCGGCGAAGGGAGAGAGAAAGAGCCTCCGGCGCGCGCTGGCGATTGCAGCTTTGCGAGTTATCTCAGCCGCAGCGTGCGCTTCCCGGAGCCTTTTATTGCGGGCAGGCGCTCGGCGGCGGCGGAAGCGAGCCGCCATTGGCTGAGGAGCCCAGAGCGCCTCCGCCCACCGCGGCGCACGCGAAGGGGGAACTGAGCTCATTGCTCGGCAGCTCGTGCTCCAGTAAACAGCCCCGGGGAGGGGGGAGTTGTAAAGGCGCCCGCGTCAGAGGCTGGGCGGGAGGGAGCCCGGGAGCGAGAGAGAGAGAGAAGGACGCACGCGGGCCCCGGGGGAAGAGAGGGGGGAAGAGCGCGCCACGCACCAAGCTCTCCAGTGCCACAGCCCCCCCCCCACACACACAGGGGCAAGGTTAACATTCAGCCACCGGAAAGGTGGTAAAACAGGCCGTGGGCATATAGACGAGCGGTTTTTGACAGCTGGAAGGGCTGGAGGCGGGAGACGCCGCTCCAGATTCCCTCTCACAGGTTAAACTCGCTGGGCGGTCTTTGTCCCAGGGTTGTTGTGAGGGGGTGAAATTCACATAAAGCCCCAGAAGTCAAGCGCAGCTCCCTGGAAGATACGTGTCAGATAAATATGCCACATTCAGTTGGAATGTCAGCTTCACCTTCCAGGTGAGAGAAGCCCCATCGGATGGTGAGGCAATAGGAGGGCTTTCTTCATTATCAAATCACAGGGAAGGGCATTTCTTTGGAAGAACTTGTATTATGTTGTATGTATGGCGGTCACACACATGTAGAAAGGTAATCATTTGAAACGCCTTCCAGGTAGAAGTTTTTAAACCCAGAACAGTAGCGCCTGACTAGACATATGTACAATAACACACAACCTCTGGACACAGAGTGCTCTTTCTTATAAGGTCTAACTGCACACATGACATTCACTCAATGTCAGTAACTAAATAAATGTGCAGCCTGAGATGGATTCATGCATAAGTACACAAATACTATAGAAATATGTACAGAAGAATCTCATTCCAAATGCAGAAGCTGTATTCGCAAACTGCAAACACTTAAATGCCACATTAAGACTTAACCCAAACATAAAGCTGCACCCTGCCATCTTCAAAA
This sequence comes from Podarcis pityusensis, assembly GCF_964106645.2. Lineage (NCBI taxonomy): Eukaryota > Metazoa > Chordata > Lepidosauria > Squamata > Lacertidae > Podarcis > Podarcis pityusensis. The sequence continues at coordinate 44,975,628 of NC_138029.1, read as the reverse complement.
TAAACATACATACAACCTTAAAGAGACTTGTATACCACATTCAAATTCCAGAGGAGAAAAACACCAAAGGCCAGATGTACACCCAAAGTTCAGAACTGTAAAATTACTCTTATATAAAATCATTAATTACAAGACAACACATGACTTATGTTCATGGCACTTAGCGGAGTTTCAGAAACACAGTTTCCTGCCCCCAATAATCTTCCAGTCTAAATTTTGACAGCGTGGAAGAAAAGAAGATAGGGGAAGAAAGGCAGGAGGGAGAGGCACTGGTAGTCAAAGGTGTATGAAAGCAAATGAAGTTACACCTGGTTACAGTTGCTGGGCATGAGAATTAAGGGGTTAAAGACTTAATGGAAAAGGTGAGTTCTGAGGAGGGGCCCCACAAATACATACACCTAAAGACTGATATGCACAGGTATACCAATCCTAACCCAACCCATTCACCCACAGAAGTACAAGGTGCAAAGTGATAATCAAGCCCAGTGGCCATGCTTTGGGTGGGTCTCGCTTCTTCTACAAACATGAGTATGTATTACATACAGTTCTCTAGCTTCATCTCCTTGCACGTATACACAATCACCCAGACATCTGAGAGAAGCTTCATCACATTCCTCTCCCAGGGTTTAATATATTTAACAAATGATCCACCTCCCTGCAAATATCAGGTATTAGCTTTAGCTGATCTTTATATATTTTCAAGAGGATGCGAATTGTACAGAGAGAGAGGTTTATAAATAAGTTATGAGTTGTTTCAGCAACCATAAGTGTGTAAGGGGAGGGGAGAGAACTTCAGGCATGGGGGCCAAATGCAGCTCTCCAGGCCTCCCTATCTGGCCCTCAGGACTCTCCGCAGACCATGCACCCTCCACACCTACATCTCTTCTCCCCAGACCATTCTCTCACTGGCACTGCTTCACACCCTTCTGGAGCATTTTTGCTTGGCTGCCTCTGGTCATTATTGGCATGTGCCCCCCATAACATTGCCCAGAAGGGATTGTGGCCCTTGGTGACTGCAACTTGACATTCTGGTAGTCCTAATACATTTCATTTTTTGGACAGTTGCCTTGAATGGAATTTACTTTCAGATAAGGATGTAGAAGATTGCACTTCCTCTCAGTAATAGTAATGGTAGAGGGCTAATCATTTTGTCTGATAATTAAACAGCTGTTTCTAATAAACGAAACCTCTCTCCCTCCCCCCGTATATAGAGTAAGGAATTCAGTGTTACACTACGGCAATTGTTTTGCCAGCGCAAGCATTTGAGCTTGCTAGACGGAATGATTTCCCCTCTTCTTCCCATGCACACTATTCAGGGTGGGGGGAGACCTGATCCACTGGCAGAAATCCTTGCATGGGTTTCTGCTAATGGGACTCATTAGTTGAATCCCACCCACATATTAATATAAGTTCCTCTCTCTTGTCTCTAAAAACTACTCTATGAGTCATTTGCCCGATTCTCATGCACAGTATAATAAAATATTCTAGCATGAAATAAAACAACGTATGGGGCTCTTCAAATATAACTTGGACAAAACAAAGAGTAGAAACAATGGTACTGTCAGGCAGTGTTAGAAACTGAGATATGAAAGCTAGGAGCTAAATGGCACCTTAAACCTAGGTTATGGGCACAACAACGGAATGTCTAGGCACACTTTTTAATAACAAAAATAAAAGCTGAAAATGAATGAACGACAGCTAAAACAGTATATTCATTTTTCACAGGGTCTAGTCCTTCCCCTGCCCACCCCCCTAATATTCTTAAGAGGGTCTCTTCTCCAGTCTTCAGAGAGTAGCTAGAAGTAGGGAGGCAGAAAAAGGTCCTCCTTTCCTTCCACCCTGCAGTTTTAATCTGAAATCTTAGGCACAGTACTGCGCCCAGAGCTCAGAAACTGCTTGTGCTAATGAAATTCCCTGTTGCAAAATTCACCCAAAACAACGGGAGTTTCGAACACTGCTGTTGGGGCAAGAATTTGTAGCAGAAGAGTAAGGCCCTGCTCAGTAAAAGAACAGCAGGACCTCCAAATGCAATTATGGCCAGCTTGTCACATTTTGAAATAGGTGAAATAATATACATTATCATCCATCGAGCTTACCCACATACAATTATTAAGTCCAGAGTCTAAAATTACCTAATTGCACCACTGCCTAGAAATGTGCACTGTTCTGCCTGGTCCATGAAAAAGGCTAGAGTGAGGGTCACAGAGGACTGTGGCATGTATTAAGCAGCACCTATTTCTTAAAATTAGAGGTGATGGGGCCCAGGCTCTCCTGGAAGTCCTTCCTCCTAGCCCATGATGTGTAACGGCTGATAATTATTACTTAGTTGTAAAGGAAAACTCTTTCCACATATGCTCATGTCTTTACTTATATTTCATATGTCCCAAAGCTGGCTGGCCCTGGTAAAAGCTTGTGAGCTAAACACCTGGTGAGTTTTACTCAAATGAAGTCAAACTTTAAGATGCCTAAAGAAGAACCATGGAGAAGCAAAAAGATAATGAAAAGAGGGAGTACCATTTTCGCTTTGCCCAGGAACACTGTTAACAAATGGGCAAAATCTACCACTCGGAAGTAGGCTGGGCATAGCAGGTTTCCCTTCCTGGCTCAATGTATACAACAGAACATTTTCTAGGAGGGCTTTGCAGCTTGTCCACTTGACCTATGGGTCCTTGGTTTAGCTTGTCTCATATTTTGATAGCCTTATACTAAAATGTGGCAGTACATTCTCCCTAGACAAATACAACTCTGGGTTTTCCTGAAAGTCCCAGAACTTTCTATCTGCCATCTTGATGTAAATCCAAACTCTACCATATTTGCAGGGACTAATGAAATGAGGGGTGGGAAGCTGCATGAAACTAAATAATGGTGAAATTGCACAAAGGGGGAAGCATACGTCTGGGGAACAGTCAGAAGCTACAGTGCCACAGGTGAGTAATTAATACAGAAATCATATGCGATGAAAGGAGGCGATCCAGGAGTCCCTTGCCACAGTGGGGAAATGTAGCAGATTCCATCTGGCTGGGATGAAGGTCAGTCCTGGATCTTGCTCTCCTCCTTCCAGGCACTACAGGAGGAAGTGCCAGCCCCTGGCATTGCCCATTAATCGCTGCCTTTGTTTGCCTGCTTAACTCGGGCATCATACGGGAGGGTGAAGGTTAGGGTGCGGCAGGCAACACACCCTTGCATAGCAAGCGTTTAAAAGGTTCCCGGCCTTGGAGAGCTTGCATAACGAGGGCAGGGAGAAAGAGACAGGCAGCACAGCATGCAAAGGAACTCTTCTGCCGCTTACCAATAAAAGTCAGAAATATCCGACTAGTGACGCCACATCAGGTCCTTCGCAGTTCTAAAATACATTGCTATTTTTCTCATAATTTGGAACCATTTTTAATTGATTATAACTCCATTCAGCAGAAACCCCAGGGTAGATGTTCGTGACATAGAATCATAGATTTGTGGTTGGAAGGGACCCCGAGCGTCATCCATGCAGAAGTATAATTTACCTTTTCTGCATTTCTAATAAAACAAAAGCATTCAAAAGTCCCTATTCAAAGGGTCAATAGGGACAAATGTAGTAATTTCCTTAGAACCACATATAAACTGAGTACAAATAAAAGGTAAGGACTATGCATTTTCTGTATGACTAAGATTGTACTCTTTGGGTTTTGTTTTGAGCTGTTCTTTATCTTGTAAAGCACAGGAATAAAAGATTACAGATCCACAGTGTGATACAATTGTAAAAAAAGTATTACAGGGCATCAAATAGTGCTTTGCGGGGGGGGGGGTTGGGGGGAAGAGGAGTGGTTTTAGGCAGAGGGAGAAATTAGGGGCCAAAAGGGAGACTGGATGAAGCACTGATATAGTCTTTATAATGTGTAGGGTTCACAGACTTTGCGATTTCAGGCTCCACTTGTCAAGGCTGTCTTGGTTTGGAGGTACATTTCTATAAATCAAGGCTAGCGCAACAGGCCAGGCTGAGGAAAACACTCCAAGAAACCCAGAGTGGAGTCTGAGTTTAAGGCCAAGACACAGATCATAACCAATAATACAGTCCAAAGTACATGAAGAACTGGAACAAAGAAGGTGGGGCAAAGGAAATCAGGAACAGGAATAGAGGATGGAACAGCTCAAGGTAAGGATCCAGGAAGAGCTGCAACACCTACTAAAAAAGTTGGAGTCATTGAAATACTGCACTGTTGATCGAGAAGAACACACAAGGATTCTGCTTTTTATATATATAGTGTGCATAGCTATTTCACTCCTGAAGAGTCCTATGAACTGCCTATCAGAGGGAGTGATGTTTAGAATTCCTTTTTCCTGAAAGGGTCTTCCAACATCCTGGGCAAATCTAACCTTGGACAGCTCCTCATGCTAGATCCCAGCCTTAGCTTTTGGGACCTTTCGTGCACCCTTGAATCCCCTGAAACCTCTTTTCCACACAAGGGACAAGCTGGACTTGGACAGATTATGCAGCCGCACAACTGGTTGCTTGGTATTGTTGGCATGGAGATATTTGGGGGCGGGGGGGGGAGGTGGATGAATGAAGTGGCATCATCATTTAACTGCATTTTATATTTGTGCACTTTTGGAGATTACATCAGGTTTGGAAAAAATGTCTAACTGAACTTACCACATGAATGTGCTAGAGCTGTCTGTCTGAATGCACAATCAATAAGGGCAGGAGGGAGCACAATTAAAATGATGAAATGTGGGTGGCTGAGTAGCGGTGCGGATCTGAAGAGGTTTGGTTAGTGGCAGCTTCCCAGGCAGTATGGGTTTCTCTTCTGTTTTCCTCTCAGGTTTTTAATAATGAGATTCTCAGAAGCAACCTATTTCAAATATTGCAATGAATGCTTGAATCAAATGTCAACCCAGCACTTTTGTACCATTACACCCAAGTTACAAATTCCGTCTTCTCCCTGAGCTCTCCAAAGGAAAGGCACAATTCCTCTCCTATTGTAGTCAGTGGCCAAACACCCGCTGCTTTCAGAGGAGCTGGACTCAATCCAATGCATGCAAGACAAAACCGCAGTTGAACTTTTTCTGCGTTAGTGACCGAGTATAGGTTAACTTGTCAACTTCATTTGTGTGCTAATCTGGCATTCAGTACATTAATTACATTGCTAAATTGCTCTTCATTAGGGCTTCAAGCCTTTAAAAATTACAATCGATAGGAATGGCTCTACAGCGCACTTAAGACGACAGCCTAAAAACTAACTATGCATTATATATTTTGTGATTGATTATGTTTCACCAGTAAGTCATTCCACAGGGTGCTAGCTTTTCAAAGAATTGGAATTTGGTTCTTTATTTTGCCATTTGTACTCTGCTACATGGCTCCATTTAACCTATGGCCACCAAGATAAGGGTGCAGGTGGTACATTTCTACCAGGAGCAGAGCCAGAGGGTGGGGCCTGCAGCTGAGTTTTCTTTTCTTTTTAAAATTTAGCCTCTCAGCATTTTGGAACAAACACTATGAAGCAAAATTTACAGGCACCATTCAAAACAACTGCACTATGAGGAAAAAGCCTGCTCTCATCTCTCAGTGTTTTTAGCCAATGGGTGAAGTCAGAGATGTGATTGACTAGTGATAGAGAGAAATTTAGAGTGATACAAGCCTGAAGAAGGTCCAAAAATGACTTCAAAAATGACCCAGGACATCCATTATCCAGACAGTGGAGAAGACACTTCCTGGTTCATTCTGAAGCTGTATTTTTCCATCTTCCTTGGTAGAGAAGTGACTGTTGCCCAGAAAAAAATAATTGAGAACTCCAAGAGTTAAATATAGCTGTGCATGTCCATCCAAAAACAAAAAAGCAGCAAAGAGAGGAGAACATGCCTTTTCACTCTTAAAAACTATGTGTGTGTATGCGTGCGCTTTCTGAGTAAACATTATTTTAAAATTACTTTGCTAGTGCAAATAAAAATAAAACCCATCATTAGTATATCTGTATGGCAGGATTGTGGCTATTATGGCTGAGAAAACATGGGTTATATCAGCCCTGCTGAGTAACCCAGTGTTGCTGTATTAATATTGCTGGGGCAGGGGTGATGAGAAAGAGAGCAGGATATGGCAATCCTGCAGTGTAGGCTAGTGTTGTTATCCTGTCCATTGGTGTATTGGGTTTGTTTTTAATTCTAGGAAATGCAGGGGTTTTGTGGGGGGATAAGGTGATTGTAGGAACAACATGTTGGGTAGGGATAGTTTGTTACTTTACAGTCATGGAGGGCTTCCTGGGGATGGATTATTGCTGCTGGTATAACACTAAAATACAGTGGTACCTTGGGTTACAGCTGAGAGCCAGTGTGGTGTAGTGGTTAAGAGCGGTAGTCTCGTAATCTGGTGAACCGAGTTCGCGTCTCCGCTCCTCCACATGCAGCTGCTGGGTGACCTTGGGCTAGTCACACTTCTCTGAAGTCTCTCAGCCCCACTCACCTCACAGAGTGTTTGTTGTGGGGGAGGAAGGGAAAGGATAATGTTAGCCACTTTGAGGCCCCTTAAAGGGAGTGAAAGGCAGGATATCAAATCCAAACTCCTCTTCTTCTTCTTCTTCTTCTTCTTCTTCTTCTTCTTCTTCTTCTTCTTCTTCCAGATGCTTCAGGTTACAGACGCTTCAGGTTACAGACTCGGCTAACCCAGAAATAGTACCTCGGGTTAAGAACTTTACTTTAGGATGAGAACAGAAATCGCACAGTGGTGGCGAGAGGCCCCATTAGCTAAAGTGGTGCTTCAGGTTAAGAACAGTTTCAGGTTAAGAATAGACCTCCAGAACGAATTAAGTTCTTAACCAGAGGTACCACTGTGGATATATTCATGTTAAAAACTTAAATCCTTTTTACTTAAAGGAAAAAGGGAGAGAGAAAAGAGTGGCTGTTTGACCTGTGCTGTAAACCCTAGTGTAGGGATTATGAGGTATAAAAAATAATCACAGCAAATGCTCTTAGAATACACTACATGCTTTTTGACAATATAATCTGGAATTTATAGAAGCATGGGCACCTGAACTTTTGATTACTATAAATGTTAAATTTCTTTTAACCTCCCCTTGCCCCCTCCTAACTGCCATCAGAAGTATACCTGGTTTGGAATGAATGTAGTATTGCCAGCCCAGTAACAACTGATGGAAAAAAGATACAATAACATAGCTGGTGTACAACTCATCAAACTTGAATTGTTTTCATGATTTAGGGTTGGAACTAGGGGAGCGCAGGGCTCTTCTGCATTTTAGAGCTGTGTGGCAGGCAGGAATCCAACAGGTTGTTTTTTTCTAGAATCAAAATAAAATGATGGGGAAAGTTTCACCTGATTACATTCTGTCTATCAGACATCTTTTCAGTTCCACATGGCCCCTTTTTTATTTTTGAGCTTTCCACCCCACTTGGAAAGGAGGATGCAAGCTGCCACACACAGGAAGCATGTGAAAATGTTATGCAAATTTGTATCCTCTTTCACAACTGGGCCAGAGGTCTCAATCAGTGCCGGATTTACGTATAGACTAAACAAGCTATAGCTTAGGGCCTTACTCTCTTGGGGGCCCCAAAAAAAATTAAAGGAAAAACACTGGATTTACATTTCCAAAATATAAGATAAAAAACAAATAAAATAAAACCTACATACAGCAACAGTGTTTTGTTTTGTGTTATGTAGGCTCCTATGATGTAAGTAGGGACGCGGGTGGCGCTGTGGGTAAAACCACAGTGCCTAGGACTTGCCGATCGTATGGTCGGCGGTTCGAATCCCCGCGGCAGGGTGAGCTCCCGTCGTTCGGTCCCAGCTCCTGCCCACCTAGCAGTTCGAAAGCACCCTTAAGTGCAAGTAGATAAATAGGTACCGCTTTATAGCGGGAAGGTAAACGGCGTTTCCGTGTGCTGCGCTGGTGCTGGCTCGCCAGAGCAGCTTTGTCACGCTGGCCACGTGACCCGGAAGTGTCTCCGGACAGCGCTGGCCCCCGGCCTCTTAAGTGAGATGGGCGCACAACCCTAGAGTCGGACACGACTGGCCCGTACGGGCAGGGGTACCTTTACCTTTACCTTTATGATGTAAGTAATGGGCCCTGCCTGCTAGCCTGCTCCCTAAAATATCACTGGTTTGCTATTAATATACTTCTTTTTAATTGTATTTCAGTTCAACAATTGCTTTGATAAAATACATATTTTGTTATGTGCAAATGGCTTTAGATACCTATTAGGTCCATAAATTACCATATAGCATATATTCAACATAAAAAACAGTGACAATTTGTTGTTGACAAAGGACAGCTGGACATATAAAGGGCCCAATTACCTTCAGTAGCTTAGGGCTCATCAAACCTACCGTAAATCTGGCCCTGGTCTGAATCCTCATCTAGTGTGCTTGGCCTAGAAAATGCTATTGGTATCCCTGACTGAGCCATTGGGATGGTTTACCATTACTCACTCAAACCTTTTTTCTATCGAAAAGTAGTGGTTCTTGGTATAGTCCACACTTATCCAAGGCACAATTGAAAGGGATGACTCTGAACTTGAAAGCTGTAAAGTGGCTGGGCCTGAGTTAACTCAAGAACTCTTTATCCCTATAGGAACCATGCATATATACTCAGAAGACAGACCCATTGAGTTCCATTGGCTTTACTATCAGGTAAGCAGTCTGGTCCTACCCATTGAAATTAATGGGCATGACTAACTTCAAAAGCTGCAATGGATCTCCTCTAAGCAGAACTCAGCTGGATACAACCCTAAGAATAGGACCACTCCTTTAGTTTGACCCTAAATATGTTTGCTCAAATGTAGGTCCTATTAAGTTCAATTAGACTAACTTCCATAAAAGTATGTGTATGGTTGTCTCCCAAACTCTATGGTTGTGTCCACACATTTAAAGAGCTCCCCCCGCCCCCGAATCCTGAGAACTGTAGTTTATATCAACAGAGCTACAATTCCCAGGATTCATTGGGGAAAGTTGTGCACTTTAAATGTATGGTATGCAGGATATCTATGGGAGAAGAAAAGGATGAGTAAACCCTACATAAATCTGGAGAGGAGTCCCTAAGACAGTTGGATGGCGCCTTGTATACTTCCTTCCAGCAACTCCTGCAGCCAAACTGGTGCAAAATGGATTGCTCTGCTTTCCTTTGGATCACATCAGTGAGGCCAAGACTGGGGTCCTGTTATCTGGGCAGTCCAGGACCTCCATACACACTGCCCAGGCTTGCACCCTGGGGGGGAGGTCACTTCAGTACTTCTTATGCAATGGTTTGACTTCTCTTCCAGTGGTGCAGTCTATGTATCTCAGGACAGACAGATGCTTACAATACAGCCTAATAGACCCCCAACCCCCATTTAAATCTGTAGGATTCAAAGCATACATCATAAAAACCAAATTCAGCTAGACTTTAATGTATCCCTGCATGCAGTTCAATCCTACGTTGGTTTACTCAGTAAACTCCACTTTGTACAGTTGGAGCTACTACAAAGTAAGCAGACAGAGGAACACGGCCTTAAGCAATCTCATACTGGCTTACTTGTGAGCGAGCCCCATTTGAGACTTCCTTCTGAAAACGGAAAACCACACATAGGAACAGATTAAAGCCTTTGCAATCTCTGATAAAGGAATGAGACCATCCAGATTTTGGGAGGAGTTTGGTGTCAGGACTCTTGGGTTCTATTCCTGGGCCTATTACTGATTCAGCATCTGAAGCTGAGTGACTCACTTCCCCACTGTGGCCTCAGCTTCCCCATCTGTGGAAAGCCCTTTGGGATCATTGGATAGGAAGCACTAAATATAACACCCACCTCCGCCCCCGCTGAATTATCCAAAGGAGGAAGGGGAAATAATCAGGACTGGGACAGCTCTGCCATCCAGAGAGGCACAGCAGGTGCCAATGAACTGCCATATCAGAACCCTCAAAATGCTTCTACACAAAGAACAAAATCCAGAAGAAACTTTAAGTGACTACTGGAAATACCCATGTAGCTTTTTGATCCTGAAATAGCTTTCCTTTAACTTTACTGTAAGAGAGCATATCTTGTGAATATACTTCCCCCGTCGTATTTTTTTATATATATCTTGTCCCAAATGACGTTTTACCTCAGCTAGGATGAATCCCCAAGCAAGGATAGCACATTCCCTGATAATATAACGCCGGCACCAGAACACAGAGAGGAACCTGAGCACTTTGATAGCGCTTTCCAGCCTAGGACTCAACAGGCAGGTCACTTTGGAACTCCAGACACACCCAACGGCAACCCATGCTCCACTCCAACCACAAGGGGGGCCAGGCACCCCACACATGTAAACTAGAGAAGGGGGCAGCAATGCCATACAGCTGAAATGCTGTGACTCACCCTTGGCTCTCACTCCTGCCCCCCTCCCAGCCTTTATTACATGTGGATGCCGTGTCCTGTCTGAACTGAATTGCCCTAACACACTGTTCTTCGGACAGCAGGGAGTGGTGTCTCCCAAAGACAAGGCAAGCACTCGTCTCCAACTAAGCTCTCTGTTCAAAAAGGCCAGGTACTCCACTTCAGTCACTGTTGCTGCTGGCCGAACACTAATCTTGTTGGGACCTGAGCCAAAAGCAGGCCGAGTTCTCCTTCCCTCTCCCCCCCTTCCCCTTCCCCTTCCCCTCCTTGTTACTCATGTAAAATTAAGTCAAGGCTGCAGGTAACCCTTCACTGCCATATACACTTAACCTGGGAGTAACTCCCATTGAATAGAATGCATAAGACTGCACAGTTAATCAGACACTGTGTAGTAAAATGGTGGTTTTTCCAGTATGACCTTATGAGTGAAGTAGGGATTTGAATCCACTTTTAGAAAGAAAATAAAAAACACAGAGATCAACTGAAGACTTATGTTGCTGGCAAACAGCTGCAAAACAGCAGGGTGTGTGTTTTTACCCACAATGCAACTAACACATGCCTGCAACCCCAGCTTGGAAGACTGAAAGTTCAGAACTAGAGAGGGAGGAGTTTTTATTCCATGATTACTGTAACAGAGCAGCTTCTACACAGATGCTCATGTGCTGTCAGAGGGAGAGAGGAATGTAGCAGCCTCTTCTGCCTTTGGGGAGTGTCTGAAATGGGGAAGGTTATGGCTGGCACCTGTACATGGATGAATGCACCACAAAAGGATCAACTGTGCTCACGCACGGGCTCCAGCACAGCCAGCAGCCCTTAGCTGCCCTCTCCAATTGGGACATGCATATGGAGACTCCCACTTGAACGGTCTCTGACAGAAATAAACAAACCTGGTCTGGACTAAACGCCAGACAGTCATAAAAACAGAGACAGAGGTAGGGCTCTTATCAGGGGAGAGGCTGTAACAGAGCCAGGCCTGGCCACAGGGCACAGAGTCCCAGAAGAATGTACTCGGGGCACTGGGTGTAGCCAGCAGCATGCTACCTTTATGTTGCCAGCCAGCTGGAAATCTGAAAGATGGATATTAAGCTGGTTCCAATTTGCTCAAAACCAGACCCAACTCACTCCACAGGATCCTAGTTCTCAATTTTCAACCAGGCTCAGAAATCCGAAGCCAAATGTAAGAAATGTTCCTTTGTTCTCTATCTCTCTCTAATCAGCAGACCCCACAGCTCATCCAGTGCTGGTTTCCGCACCTGCTTTCTATGCCTTTCTCCATCAGCCAGATACAGCTTTTCCAACCCAATCACACCCTGGTTCTTTTTGGTTCTGTTTGACTCCAACCACCTCAAGCCATTTCTTTACAGATCTGCATATGCCCCTCCCCACATAACATACAAAAAACCAAACCACCCCTTTTTACTTGTGTTCAGAGACTCAGGGTAGGAGGAAGGTGGGTGGGTGGGTGAAGAAGGGGCTTGGCCAAGCTATGGCTTCTCTGAACAGTTAGGGATTAGTGCCAAGGGCAGGGAGTTTCTAATCCTGGCATTTCGTGTCTCTGCCCATCCCAGGGCTGTGCCCGTCTGCCTCCTACTCAGCCTGTGCAGCAATGCATGCCTCTGCCCTTCCCCCTAAAAAAGCAAGTGGGATACTTTCGAGGCAGAGAAAAATGAAAACCTGTTTGTGGGAAGCCCTCCACCCAAAGTCTATATGAGAATGGATGCTTGTTTTTCTTCCTGCTGAGGAGTTTTTAAGTGGTTTCAGTGGGATACTGTATATGAGATAGATCCCAAGTGTTAACAGTATAGTCCCATTGCCAGAATGTAAGCTTTCCTCACCCGTCTCTTTCATTCATGGCACTTCTCTTCTGATTAAATAGATAGGGCACCTGGGGTTTTATTTTATTTTTAAAGCATCTAGGTTTCTAGAACTTAGTGTTGTCAGGAAAATACTCTTCCATGATTAAACTGTGTATTGCGCTCTTAGAAGATAACAGTTGCAGCTGCAGCTCCATAGCTTCCAACACTCCTCCTTGCCCTGGCACAAAGATTTCAATGGGGAATCTGCAAATGGCCAAACTTGAGTGTGAGACTCCAGGATCAAGATCTCATCCTCCAAGATTGGCTCATTCTTTCTACGGCCGCCTTCGAACCCACAAATGTACTGATATGAAAATTGCCTGCTGAACCTGAACAACGCAATCCAGCTCTGCCACCTCCAACATGTCCTGCCAAATTCTATCTGATCCCCTTCAACAGCTGTCAGTGGCAACAAAAGCTGAAGCGACTGAACATATATTTACAAAAAAGGGGGGGGGGCATACCAAATACAAGTCAGCCATACAAAATATATATATCATCTATCATCAAGATGATTTCCAAGCCAGTCAATAAATGGGATATTTGGAATTATCCCAAGAAAGTCCTGAGAAGCAGGGCGGGCCAAGCAATAGTGTCTTTGCAGGAGAGAAAGAAGAACAGCCACTCACACAGACTCATGCTGCTAAAGACTCGAGGCTCGTATCAATAATGCAATACTTCTCGGAGATAAAAACTTCTTCCCACTATTATTAAAGAAATAGCTGAGAGTAACTGGCATAGAAGGATTTAGTATTTCACCCAGGATCTGGAAACCTCATATTGCTTAGATCATGTCATGCAAACATAGTGGGGAGGACATTTGGTGGTGCTTCCCCCACCCCCACCCCTCTGCCGCTTGACACAACCACCTTACTATGGCTTACAATAGGTCTGGCCCTGCCTGTGCTTGACTCACACAGCAATGAGGCATGGGTTCATGTTGCAAGAGCCATTCCCACCAGCCCTTCAAACTGGGCAGTAGGCAGAACAGAACCAACCCCCCAACATCCTCCTGTGATTTATCCAGAATTTTAAAAGCACATTTCAGGCAGAGGAGGCAGTGCTGAAGGGGATGTAGAACAGGGTTTCCCAAACTTGGGTCTCTAGCTGTTTTTGGACTACAATACCCACCATCCTTGACCACTGGCTCTGCTAGCTAGGGATGATGGGAGTTGTAGTCCAACAACAGCTGGAGACCCAAGTTTAGGAAACCACAATGTAGAAACTGGAGTGGAGGATCTCTAGGGTACTACCACATTCTCATGAAATTCCAAGTCTTCACTGGAAGACAATAATTTTTATCTGCCATGCATCTATTAAAGGCACAGGAGCTCTGTCCAGGGGTCGGGATTGGCAAACCCACACATGCACAAGCAAACAATGTAGTAAGGCAGTTGTTTGAACATACAAGGCTACTGTCATTCTTTTCTTTTCTTTTTTGCAAACATTGTTTAATTCCTGTATTGTTCATACTGCCTGTTTAACACCTACATTTGTACATGGTAGCTTTGGTGATATCCTGAGGTTGCAGGTAAGTCCAATGCAGTAAAACAGGGAAGAAGCAGTCATCCCTAAAGCAGAGAGAGAGAGAGGGAAAAAACATTGCGCACACGCAACGCAGAAAAGGTACAATATGACAGCCAGTGTGTTGCAGTGATAAGAGTGCAGGATTGGGATCTATAATGCTAGGATTCAAATCCACCACCTGCCCCCCAGCCATGAAACTCACCAGGCGACCCCAGGACAGTCACTATGTCTTGGCTTAACCTTCCTCTCAGGGCTGTTGTGACAACAAAAAATGGGCAAGGGGAAGGATCACGTATGCTCTTTGGAGGCAACGTGGGTTATTTATTCATTCATTATTACATTTGTATCTCACCTTTCCTCCAAGGAGCTCAAGGTGGTGTCCACAGTACTGCTACTCCCCATTCTTTTCTCACTACAACCCTATGAGGTAGGCCAGGTTGAGAGTGAAAACTGGCCCCAAATCACTTGGCGAGCCACCCAACTCCACTCACTATGGCCCCCTCCACCTCTTTCCCCTTCTTCTGCCTAATGTAACACTAATATCTCAACAGATGAAACTGATCTGTAGAAAATGTAACTTGAAAAGAGAGACACTGCTAATACTTTTGTAAACCAAGAAATCTTTAATAAAAAAAATGTTAAAAAATAATAATAAAATTATAGTTAGATGTAATTCACCATAAATTATATTGTGATTCACTAATGATATTTCTTATGTCACAATCACAAATGTTTGTTTACTGTCATTCTTTTTTACAGGACCCTGTGCCTTTAACAGCTTCCGTAGGCGCGGCTTCACCTAGCAATGTGATCCGACAGTGGGGAAGCTTCCCTTGCTGAACCTATGCCTGTAGCCTCTGTTGTTAAAGGCACAAGATCTCAGCACAGGCAGACTGCAGAGCAGAATGAAGACCTGCTGACAGATGTGTGCATAAGCTTACAGAGAAAGCCGTTTAGGGATGCTGGTCAGGTCCAAAGGGAATGGGCCTTCACAGCTTGTTCACTGGGAGGCAACTCACTCTACCAAGGTGCTGAGAGAAGCCGGTGGGTATGCAAAATACTTCCCTAGAGGAGGATCCCTCTCGCCAGGTCTCCAGCCCAGCCTCACTCCACACAGGCACGTTCCACCCTGGAGAAACCTGCCCCTGCAGGAGCATCTGGGCTAGAGCCGCCTCCCTGCTAGCCAGGGCTGGGCAGAGCACGGCGCCAGGTTGGCGTCGTCTCCAAGCTTTGCTACAATAGGAGGCCTGGCACCCAGACTGGCCAGACCAGTGCATCTCGGGGACAGAAAGGGGGAGGGGGTGGCAAAGCCTGAGTCAGCACTTAAAGCCCTTTAACTGGCCACACCTGGAGCTTTCTCAATGCACAAGAACAGTTGGCTAATTATAGGGGAAACAAACACTATAAAAGGTAAACCCTCAAGCCTGAACTGAGCCCCATGCAGTCCTGCCACCCATCCCCTACTCCAGTGGTTCCCCATTGTTTTGCACTGCGGCTTCCTATAATCTGCTTAGCCACAAGATTCTTTATCCTCATTTTGTTATGCACCCCCCACTTGCCAACTCCTTCCCCAAGACACAAGGATTCCACCCCCCCCAAAAAAGATGAACATTTACACTATGTACCTAGGTTGCTGTCGTTTAGAACTGCATAGCCGTGTCTGAATTGCAGTGATGTCACAAAAGCAAGGATGTCAAAGCAATTAGCCCCCTTTGCTATTGGCTGAGTTGACGGAAGTGTCACAGAATAGTCAAGAACACTCTAACTGCTAAGGAGTTGAACTATCTGCAGAAAGGGCCAGAAACAGCTTGTGTGAGCTTCTGGGTGCAGATAAGTTCTCATCATTCTGGTCACTTTTAAGTCTGAGTACAGTGGTACCTCTGGTTACAAACTTAATTCGTTCTGGAGGTCCATTCTTAACCTGAGGTACCACTTTAGCTAATCAGGCCTCCTGCTGCCGCCGCACTGCCGCTGCACGATTTCTGCTCTCATTCTGGGGCAAAGTTCTTAACCCGAGGTACTACTTCCAGGTTAGCGGAGTTTGTAACCTGAGGTGTCTGTAACTTGAGGTACCAGTGTATGTGAATGGTGTGTTTGACTGGGAGGCTCATTAATTCGCATAGCCCAGAAATTGACAATAAAATTTTAAAATCTTGTATTTCCAACCTAGTCACTACTTCTTACTATTGCTTTGAAGCACCAACCACATCCCAGTTCTTTTAATCTTTGTATGCCTCTCCACCTCCAAACCTCTTTTTTTATCCCAAGTTTTGACTTCCATGCTTGAGAGCCCAGTGTCCTGGGCTTGCTGTGTCCATCTGTTCTGCTCTGCATTTTTAAAAATTGTTTTTATTAAAGATTTTCTGCTCTGCATTTTTAAGGCAGGGTGCCAATTCCTCCCAACCCCCAGGAACTGAGGACTTCCCTTCTTGTTGCTTTGTTGCTTCTACAAGCCTCCCTTTTCTTTTACAGCACAGTCCTGACCATGTTTACTTGGAAATGTCCCATTGTGTTGAATGGGGGTTACTCCTTGAAGGTGTTAAATGGAGAACTTTCCCAAGTGCACGTAACACCAAAGCTTTAACCAAAAGAAGGAGTGAAAGGATAGCAGGATTTATTAGGGCTTAGCTTGGGAACCTCTTTCCAGTGCCAAAGCCCTGGCTTTGTTTGGAGCACATAGCTATAGAATATCTCATTGTAGCATATGTAACCACAACCAGATGTTGGGTATCTGTGATAAAGAGTACAGGGGTGGGGGTAGGAAGACTTCCAGATAGGCATGAATCCCAACACCTCCTTTTAGAAATTTAAAACCAGATATATGAAAACTGTAGCACTGGTTTTTTGCTAGGCTATGGCAAGAATCCAAGGGTGGATTGACAACTCTCATGTTCAAGGTCAGATTTAACACACATTATTTCCCCTTGGGTGTCCCATATTTGCAGTAAATGAATTATGAATTATTAGTGAACTTTGTCAGCTGCTCTGGGAACCCTTTTGGCTGAAGAGCTGGCTGAAAAAATGTGTTTTTAAGAGAGAGATAGGCAGATAGATATAGAATAGCCGTAATACAGCTTTTAGAGCATTTCTCTCTCTCTCTCTCTCTCTCTCTCTCTCTCTCTGTGTGTGTGTGTGTACAATTCATATTTTTGATTGTGAAGTTCCAGGAAAACAGTAGTTACTCCAGAATTTTTTTAAAATTGGGGTTAATTAATTAATTAGGAGGCAAGGGCCGCTGCAAGTCATTTTATTCTGTTGCGAGGCTCCCTGGCTCTGAATGTTCTTTTCTTCCTCCGGTTTTTTTCTTCCTCTGCTTGACCGACACCCATGAATTTTAGGGACTTTAAGGCCTGCTCAACTTCTCCTTCCTATAAATATACTCCTTTACACAGCTGGGAGACAGCTGCGTGGGATGGCACAGGCTGGGATGGAAAGAGCAATTGGGCTTTCTTTCTTTTTTTTTTTGACAATCTCCTCCTCCCATGAGTGAACTGAACCCTAAATGTTTGCAAAATACTGCTAAACATCACAACTCTCTCCAAAGAATCACACCAATTGTCTCCCAGTGTTTTGATCTCTGGGATCAGAAGATTCACATGGCCCAGTAAACCGAAGCTGGCTCTAATTCAGGGATGCTGTGGCCTTCCAGATGTTGTTGGACTCTTCACTCCCATTAGCCCAAGACAACAGGGATGCTGGGAGTTATAGCACAACAACATAGGAAGAGGCAAAGGCTCCCCATTTCTTCTCTCATCCATCCCTTCCCACACTGTGTTACCCCAAAGGGAGAGGTTCATCCAAACCCAGCTGGGAAATATATTCTAGACAAAGTCAGTTCCACTCAGTTCTATTGATCCTCAGTTCTAGATGTCTTCCCCAGGCACAAAGTCGTGATTCAGATAACCTGTATCAGAAGGCCCTAGAGAGCAGGGATGACATTTACAGGTGAGTCACTCTGTAAAATTGGAATTGCTTTTGGAAAAACTAGGGGGACACAGGTATTTGAGAGAACATGTTAGATTTTTCTAACAATCACAATCCTGCCTAGAAATATAGGGAACCTGTAATATCTGAAGGAGTTTCGCTGGTAGTTTCTGTGGTTGCTACCACAACAGTCTCCAGCAGCCTGATAAACATGCTGGTAGAGAAATGGAGAAGAACATAAACACATGGTGAGAATCTCAGTCAGAAAAGGGGATGTGCTTCAGTCAGGGTAGGACACTTGAAAGGGATGGCATAGCCTTGTTAGAACATGACAAACCACAGGCCCAGACAGGTTATGTGAGGACAGGTTGACAGTTCAGACAATCCAGAAGGGGTATTCTAGTCGGGTCAGCTTTGCAGAGTAGCTTCTAGCCCAGGTATGAGTCAGAGCCAGCCTTGAACCACAAAGAATGGGTTCCCCTCAGCAATCCCCCGCCCCACCTTGACTCTCAAGAGCCTCTGCCAATGTTTTCCTGTGCCTCTTCCAGACAGTTCTAGGAGGCAAGCACTGAACACCTGGGTACCCAAGAGCTATAGGGTCTGGCAGTTGTCCCTAGTACATCACCTCCGCTTCAAAACCTAGAATCCTGCCATGTTCATTAAGGATCCTAATGATAAAATCATTAAAACCTCCCTGCCCTAAACGTGTCAGAGATCAAATGGGTGGTTCCAAGCGTTTTTTAATTGTTATTCTAATTGAGCTAATGGGGAAAAGAGCTAGGGAGTGTCAGGGACTTTCCCAAGGAACTCAAGGGAGTCGGTAGCAGAGCCGAGAGAGAACTCCAGCTTCCAGACTTCCTGCTGCTGTGGGGGAGCGAGGCTGAGACTGCGAGCACTGGAGTGCAAGTGAACTCTTATTTCCAAGTTTTACATTTCAGGGTAGAAAATCAGGAGAGGTTATGCAGCAAAACCAACCCGCCATTCCCTTGCCATGTGCTTGCAAGCATGTATTCCCTCCCCCCATGCCCAGTCTCTACTTTGCAGTCGACCAGCAGAAAATAATGTGCTGCTGCTCAGGAAGTGGTTGAGAGTGAGAGGAAGTGTCTGATGTCAGAGACAGAGGCTGTTGCTCCAGAAGATCCTTCAACTCCCCTCCTCCACTGACTCTCCCAGTGCTCTTGCCCCCAGAGAATGGGGCAGAGAGAAGAGGTTAGAGGTGCTAGATGTCTTATGATTTGAGGGAATACCCCTTATTTTAAAGTTCTTTCATTCTGAAATACCCAGTTTCAGAGGCTACAGAGACCAAACCACCCAAGTATCCCTTATATATATTTTTTCATCTCTAGCAATGGACCACCAAAGCCCTGCTCCTCCTGATCTCACGAGTTCCCCCTTAGACCCAAGTTCATGGTGTTCGTCATAAACTGGACACCAACACTAGTAGATAGAATGATGAACCTGAAGGAGCAGGAATCCTAGCCATGGATTAAGAGTGGAGTACAAATAAAATGTACTCCAGTCTTGAAGCTACCAGCATGAGTTTGACCAAACTGCGGGAGGCAGTGGGAGACAGGAGTGCCTGGTGTGCTCTGGTCCATGGGGTCACGAAGAGTTGGACACGACTAAACAACAACATGAATAAAATACTTTGTTTGTTTGTTTGTTTGTTTGTTTAAAAAATACAAGGCATGTTTGCAAGAAGCTTTGTATGCAAAAGCATATATTATAGGGGTACTATTGCCAGGGAAGTGAAGCTGACTGTGGCTCCCTACTTCTCACAGCAGATGAGATAGTAAACTGGTGTCAGGATGGTGCCATGTCACATGACTGAATTACACCTACACACACCAAATTCCCTGTACAGAGAAAGGAAGGGATCTTGCCAACACACTAGCTTTCAACACTTAGTAGCGTGTGAGCATTCCATCATGTGAGCCCCTTCTTGAAACCTGAAGAGTACTATCTGGAAACAGGTTTACATCTCATCTGTTCTTGAGAACTAGGCCCCACGTCAAACAAGGGGTTTGCTGCGCGGCGCAATGCGTGACGGAGCCTTGCCTGAGTCATGATTTCTCAGCCTCAGTTTCTCCTCCAGTAAAGTGGGAGCGTGGTGATGGCAAAATAAGAAGGTAAAGCACGGAATTCCTGAAGAAACGGGCGAGACCCCAGAAACTTTAACAAGCCAAGTTATCATGAAGCATAAACGAGCTGTTTGGTCAATTAGAAAGGGTGTGTGTGTGTGAAATGGCACACACCAGCCCCTTCAAAGTTCCCTGCCTGCAGATGCCCATCTTTCCCACCTAACGAAGCCCGGGCCAAGGAGCCGCTGGGTCTGGCACCGGGCCAGCCCGTTGGGAAGAGGCTGTGGCTCCCGGGTCCGGCCTGCTCAGCGCCAGGGAATGAGGTTCCGGGGCCTCCAGGCGGGGACCGGCCCAACGGGTTCAACCTCATTCCTGGAACCCTGCTCACATCCTGGAGGGGAGAGGGCAGGGCGAGGCGCGCGCACGCAGCCCGGGTGAACCCGCTGCCCTTTTGCGGGGGCAGAGCCAGTTCCGACGCATTCGCCGGGGAGCGGCGGCAGGGATCCCCGAAAGCCCCAAGTCAGCAGCACAGAAAGTGCCGAGTCAGGGGCGGGGAGCTGCCCTCGTCCCCTCCTCCGCTCAGCTTCCACGTCCCTTGGGGTCGGGCGCTCCGGGGTTAACAATACGGCCGGAAGGAGGGGCGGCAAAGCGGGCCGTTCCCTTCTCCTCCCCGGTCCTAGTTTTAAGACTGAGTCGCGGATCCAACGCGGAGCAGAGCCCCCCTCCAGTATCGCCCCCCAGCGCCGAAGCGACCCTAACCATGTTGCCTGGCTGCTAAGAGTCAACACACACAAACACACCCTCGCCTTGCGACTGGCCGAGCTTTCAGAACAAGCTTTTCAGAGCGTAACCCCGGAGCCCGCGAGCAATTCCGACGTGCACAGTGCCAGTCGCACCGGAGAGTAACGCCGCGCGCTCCTGGGCTAAAGACTTCCGCGAGGGGGGGGGCAACCCCCGAGGGCTCCTAAGGGGGGAAATCTGCGGGCGCGTCCCCGACTCCCTCCTCCTCACCGTCAATGTTTTGTGTGTACATGAACATAAGGGGAAGATGACATGACTTGGAGACCGCATTGACTCGAATCGGGAAATGGGGAGGAAGGTGCGCTTGCAGTCTATACATACATCAAAGAGGAGCAGGAGTGAGGTTAGGGCTTCCTTTGCTAAGAATCAAAACGAACTTTTATATCCCCCCCCCAATTTACAGAAATGTCAATGCAAAAACGAGAACAAGAGGCGTGTGTAGTCACAGGGCTTTCCCACACCATGATGGACAGAGCCAGAGGACAAGGAAATAGTCCGGCCAGTCTGGGCCTTCTGAGGCAGGATCTGCCTATGAACGTGCACTATATACAGCCGGGCGTACAGCAGGGTGTTCCCATTGGTTGGTCTCCAGTGCATTTGGAACAGTACAGTAAGCCCACAACTTATGTGGGGGTTACGTCTCGGGGATTGCTTCTAAAGCCAAAATCGTGTATAGTCAAAACAACAACAACATTGAGTTCAATGGCAGGTGGGATTGCCAAAGTCATTTTCCCCCAGATCCCTACCTACTTTGTTTACTTTTTCGTATCCTCCCCCATGTGTAAAACTGAACGCGCACAAGTTGAATGTGCATAAGTTGTGAGCTTGCTACAACACAAATACTTGACACTTGCATTGGGATTTGAAGTCTTCAAAGTGCTTCACATGCAGTTAAGGTGCTTCCACAGAATGGTTTACTGTGGTCTGGGGCTGCTCATGCGTGGATATTTTTTTTACAGTTTCATTTTTTTTTATCAGCTGTTCCATTACTTTGGTGTTTGCCACCCTAGTCTCCTTTGGGAGGAATGGATGGATATAAACTTAATAAATACAAATTGTCAAAGGTCCTCATATAAATGCCATCCTGCATTATTTCCCCATTTAAACTGGATTTACAGTTTATGCAGCAAATCCAGTAAGTAAATAAAATCCCACAGAAATGGTAAATATGGTTTAATGGGGGGGGGCGGATATTGGATGGCATTTTGATGAGGATGTTGTGTGGACTGTACCAAAAAAGAGAGACCTTTGCATGGATGGGCAGCACTGAGTTCACAATAAACTGCTGTATGGAAATACAGTAGCTGTAATCCATTAAAAAAAATATATCAGTGTCATTATCCCCCATTCTGCAAATGGGAAGGGAGAGACAAGCTAAGAAATAACGGCTTGTGTAAGACCACCTAGTGAGCACAGGTCATATTCATACTTGCGCACAGAGGCAACACATAATTTAATTCCCCTATCTCACATCCACAAATGATTTATATAGCCCAGTACTGGAGCCCTGTGTCCAACAGCTAGGCACTCAGCCTCACATAAAGTGTGCTTCAATAATCCTACCTAGATGTGACTAATGCATGTGCTGCTGCAGCCAGGTCTGACCTCAGGATGCAACTGGCACAGCAGCCTCAGCTGACCAAAGGCACTTCTGGCCGCAGCTGCCACTTCAAAACACTTTGAATTCCTATTCCAGAATTCATCTCCTTTCTAACTAGGAGCACCACTGTCTTGTCTGAGTTAAGCTTCAGTTACTGAAAGCCCTCATCCACTCACTGATTTTAGAACATCAACAGCTTTCATTTTGTTAGATGAAAAGGAGAAGTGAGGTTGGAAGTAATCTAAATATTGGTAGCAGTGCACCCTGAATTCATGTATGATCTCTATCAGTGGCTTCATGTAGATTTATATAATCAGGAGGACAAGATCTAACCCTACATGTCACCATAACCCAGTGGCCAAGGCACCAAGTCCTCCAACTCTACCTTTTCGAACTGACTTTCAAGGAAGGAGTGGAACTGCTGCAAAATGGTTCCTCCTAAACGCAAGACTTCATCAGTCATTCCAGAAGGATATTATGGTCATGGAGCTGAACATCACTGAGAGGTCCAGCAGATCCAATGGGGACATACTCTGCCTGTCAAATTCTTGACAAATATTGCCTACCAGTGCAATCAAAGCTGTCTCAGTCCCCAAACCAGGCCTGAAATTGGATAGAAAGGGGTCTAAATAATCAATTTCATCAAAAACAAACAACCCCTTACTAAAACTGAGGTGCCACTTGGAAACTTGCCCAATAATGGCAAATCTGAGACTGGTGGGTAGTCATCCAATACAGAGTGATCTAAAGAATGTGTTTGTTTTTTCAGTTGTAGTCTTTTCACAGTGATCCTAAGGTTAGATAGAACGATGTCTTTCTCTAAGGAGGCATTTACCATTCTCCTCACCCATTCCCCTGGCTGCTTTAATCAGCCTAAATGGACAAGAATCAAGTGAGCACATGGCTGGTCTCACACTGCCAATAATCTTGAACCATGGAGTCATTGTTCATCTATACTTTCCTACAGGATACTGATTCTGGATCAGGGCACACAGAGCAAAGAGAGGAAGAACACACTGAAGTTTCATTCCACAGACCGTTTATTCTGGAGTGGCCCTATTAAAAGCAACTGGATGGTCTAGAATAACTGGATTGCGGCCTGAGTCACTGACAGAGTTAGGAAACCCAGAACCCCTTCCTTTTCCAAACAGGACATACAGAACCCAGACATTCTGGTTCTCCCTGCTTCCTCCTGCTCTAGGAATCAGATCTCAACCCCAGAAATGGAGTTCAAGGGATTTCACACTCCAGGTCCTATTCCTGAATAAGCACAAGCGGCCAAATACTTTTCTGATTCAATCTAAAGATACTCTGCGCTTTGACATGACGAAGCACATTTGAGCCACTTTTTTTGTGAGCATGTGTGGATGCTGTTGGTACAAGAGAGAAAGTGGAAGTGAGATGTTTTAAAACTAAATGAATGCTCCAGCTCAGGGGTGGGGCTCACGGGGTCCAACTGCAGCTCTCCAGGACTCTCTTTCTAGCCTTCAGGACTTTCCCCAGGCCACACACCCCTCTACCCAGGTCATATGTCCCCCGCTGCCCTCTTTTGCTTCTGGCACAGCCTGCCACTGGCATGTGGTCTCTGGAAGTTTGCCCATAGGGGAATGTAGCCCCTGGGCTGAAATGGTTCCTCATCCCTGGCTCCAGCTGGCCTGAATATATTACAACTGAATTATAGAATGTGAGAACGCCCTTTCTTGGCATGGCATAACACAAAAATGTTACCAATGTACATGGGAAGGAGAGTCCCCAAGAACCCTAATAGGAGAATGAGGAATGGGTGGAGGTGAGAATTAGTGTGTCTAAAGGAGGCCTACCAGCACTATGATTCAGGTCTGCACCCCTTTTGTCCAAGACAGAAATCCTGGTTCCCATTGATTCCTACATTATTCTGTGGGAAACAGATGGTAAAACCCACGTTTCCAGATTTGTGTGCAATGAAATCCTTGAGGATACTGAACTCCCTCCCATCAGATGTCAAGGAGATAAAGAACTATACAACTTTAAGAAGAGATCTGAAGGCAGCACTGTATTGGGAAGTTTTTAATGTTTGATGTTTTATTATGTAGCCACCCAGAGTGGCTGGGGCAACCCAGACAGATGGGCGGGGAATAATAATAATAATAATAATAATAATAATAATAATAAAGGCGATGGTTGGCAATAATCTCCAAAGAGACGAAAACAGAGACTGGGGATAGGTATGAGATGAAAAGAAAATAATTTAGGACAATTCTGACTTGCCCCAGAGAGGACAGAGTGAAGTTCTGTGTGTGCAAGCAGGAACCAGGCAACAATGTCCAGTATCATTTCCGCCAGAAGACATTAAAGAGCTTTACTGAGTTAAACACTGATGCCTTCCTTGTCCAGAGCCGAGTTTACAGTTCTCTCTAGGGCATGAGCAGCTGTTTATAAAGGGATCTCTGCGATGCAGCTGCCTCTGGGGCGGAGAGCAGCTTGCTCTCTAATTGCCACACAACAATCCTGCTGGGCAATTTAGGAGAGGAAGTGAAGGAGGTGGCTGGAATTACTCAAACTGAATGGCTGCGAATGCCTGCGTTTCAGTGCTGTCTGGAGCAGGCACCTCTCGCCAGAGCGCTACACCCTGCTGCCGCCTTAAGTCAACTGGGGGCGCACTGCTTGCAAAAGGGGAAGCTTTGATTGAGCCAGCTATTACAAAAGGCATAGCCTCGTGACCCCAATAATTACAGTGCTTCCTGGCACTGGAATAGCACGGCTATGAAGGCTTTGACGCTGAAGGGAGTGCCCTTGCAGCACCCTAGTTTTTCCCCAGGGCTGTCGCTTCCACATTTTCTCCTGGCCTGACCTTGCTTAGTTTGCAAAATCCAAATGGCTCCAAGCCGGAGGCGACACAGCTGCAAAGGGCGGGGAGGGGGCCCTGCGGGGAGGTGCAGACCGAGCCAGATGGAGCTGGATAGGGCACAAGAAGTTGGATCGACTCAGTGGGAAGCTTCCCCATTCCCCACACCCACCCCGTGCTATCCAAAAAGTTATGCCTCTCATTCCCTGCCGCTGCCCTGCCACAAAATCTACATCCATTCTCAATTGCCTCTCCCCGTTTGGGCCGCTTCGCACATTATGTTTCTTCCATGTACATGTAAAGACACAGAGTTTGCATGCATGTGACAAATAGCTTGTCTGGTAGAGCACGAGACTCTTAATTTCAGGGCTGTGAGTTCAAGTCCCACATTGGGCAAAAGATTCCTGCATTGCAGGGAGTTGGATTAGATGACCCTCGCGGTCTCTTCCTGCTGTACAACTGTATGACAAATGCATGTATTACACAGGCACATGCTTTAGGATTGCCTGTGGCTTTCCACTACCTATGCACCCAACGACAAACAAACATGCTGCTATTTGCTTTTCCACCTGGGCGAAAAAGTCTCTGCCTTAGATGTTCATTTTGCATTGTTTTTACACCTATATCCGGGGTGTAGGTGTACTGTGTGTACTGTTTTTAAAACTATTTCTAGCATGTGTGTGTGTGTGTTTGTAAATCACTTTGACAGGCATTAAAAACATGATTCATGAATTAATAAATAATAAAAATAACATTCAGCCGGGAAACTGAAGAGGATTCTGGGGGCCTTGTGGCTTCCTCTTTCTAGCCTCTTGTTTGGAATACACAAGGAAAGAGTAGGATCCACACACACAAGGCCTGCCCCCCCCCCCCACAACAGCCTCTGAATTTGCAAAAACACACAACTGCTGCTATTTTCCGCGTAAGGCAACATCACAGGTTTCCAAATTCCTGCACAGAAGGTGTGCAGCAGAGTACATGCTTTAAGATCCTCTCAGATGACTGTCTACATGCGGAGTTCACCTTTCTTCGCTTATGTGTAGGAATCTGGTTTGCCACCTCTTGAAATAATATTTTTAAAAAATCTGGCCTCCAGAACTCCATAATGATTCCAGGACTGAATACATGAGGCAGGGCAGGGTGCAGCATCTTTGGGTGAGTGCTGAGGCAGAGCCCACTGTGCTTTTGCAGCTTCAGGACAAAATCTGTTGAAATTCATTTTCAATTACCGTATTTTTCGCTCTATAAGACGCACCAGACCACAAGACGCACCTAGTTTTTGGAGGAGGAAAACAAGGAAAAAAATATTCTGAATCTCAGAAGCCAGAACAGCAAGAGGGATCGCTGCGCAGCGAAAGCAGCAATCCCTCTTGCTGTTCTGGCTTCTGGGATAACTGCGCAGCCTGCATTCGCTCCATAAGACGCACACACATTTCCCCTTACTTTTTAGGAGGGGAAAAGTGAGTCTTATAGAGCAAAAAATACGGTATTTAAAATATTTTGAAGAGTGTGAGTGAAACCCTCCCAGTGTTGTTTACAGAAGAGAAGGTACAGAAACCTGCTCAGTTCATTAATAAAAGCCAGTGATTGTAATAAACCAACTATCCAGCCACCAGCCCTCCAATACAGCAACAGCTCAAAAGAAAGCCAAAGAGAAAAAATAGGTCTTTAAGGCTTTCCCAAGGCCTGTTGTGACAGGATCTGATAAACCCCAGATGGTATTCTTCTTTTCTTTAAGAGCCAAGAGGAAAATAAGCTAGTCTTGGCCTTTAGTTCTTAGGCAAGGGGTCTGAAAGCAAAAAATTCTCTCAGGATGTTTTTTGTTTCTTTATCTCTCTTGTCTCCTGATTGGACGACCACCCAACAAACTGCCATGCTAGTCCACCTTGCATTTTTAAAATAACAATATTTTATGATGATTTGTTGGTTTTAATTGTTGCGTGCTTCCTTGATTAACAGTTGCTTTAGAACAGCATGGTAGAAATGTCTATATAGGAATAAGCCTTAGTATGAATTTGGTAACGTGAAAAAGCCAGCTGATTTGAGCATCATTGGGGGGGGGGTTTGTAGGTGGCACCATCTGATCATTCTCAGACTCATGGGCCTAGGAGATTACTTCATCATCAATTTAATTAATTTGTTAGTTGTCTAATTCTTGGTGACTTATCAGAAATATGAAGCAAAGTTAAAAAGCACACCGACCTCCAAAAACAAAAAGATTATCAACAACTCAGGATATGCCCAACAAATAAGCCAAGGCAATTGTCTCATCGTATTCTATCACATGCTGAGGAGAAGAAGAAAGCCAGGCGCAAAAAGAATACAGTAATTGTAAGTGTTGATGTTAGGGGGGCTTTTCTGGGAAGAGCATTCCATAGACTGGGATGGGGGGCACAACTACCTGCCTTCTTGCCACCCGCCAAATCTCTCTTGAAGGGAGGCATAAGGAGAAAGGCCATGGATGAGAATCTAAGGTCCTGGGTAGTTTCATGCCAGGAGAAGCGTTATTTTAGGTATTGGGATCTCAAACTGTATAAAGCTTTATAGGTTTAAACTAGCACTTTTTTAATGGGCTCGAAATTGTATATAGGCAGCCACTGCGGTTGTACTAAGACAGGTGCCATGCCAAACTGCCGACTCTCAGACAGCAATATGACCTGGGCATTCTGCATATGGTGCAGTTTCCAAACCATCTTCAGAGGCACCTTCATGTACAGGCGTTTTTGTTCTCTAATCTGTAGGTTCCTAAAGTCAAATTATTCCTGGCCAGAAAAGGGTATAGCTAGGCTACCAAGCTGAAGCTGGGGGGGAAGCATTCTGCACAACTGAGGCCACCTCAGTGTGCCTCAAGTTAACAGTAACAAATCCAGGAGAACCCTGAAGTATGACCCCATCTAGAACAGGCTAGAGACTGTTCCTTTGCTCAGAGGAACCACCCACTAATAGCATTTTGGTCATGTCTGGACTGAGCTTAGGTTTATTGACCTCCATCCAGTCTATTGCTATGACCAGACACCAGTTCAGCAGATCCGCCACCTCACCAGCCAAAGATGAAAAGGAGAATTGAGCTGCACCATCTCAGTGTACTGATGATAATGTGCTACAGAGCTCGGAATGACCACACCCAGTGGCTTCATGTTAAATACATGGGAGAGAACACCTGAGAAACTCTATACAGGACCATCCACAGAACTGAGCTATATCCCCCAAGCACCACAGTACCCATCAACTCCCAATTCAGACAGTTACCCCAGAAAGCCACTATATGGCCAATGAAACTGAAAGCTACTAAGACATCAAGGAAAACCGACAGGGACACGCTCCTTCTCTCTCCCGATACATGTCAACCAAAATAGTTTTTGTACCAAACCTGGGGAAGATATGGATCCAAGAAATCAGTTTCCTCCCACTGAGCAGACTTACTCTCAGGAAATTGGGCACAGGATTTTAGCACTAGTGTTATATTTGCACTAGCATGCATTAGGCGTCAGTATCACAATACAGTATTCTGCTCCTACCTAAGAGAAAGGAGGGGATACCTGTAGCAGGGAAGGCAGTCATATTCCTGTTTGTGATGTTAAAGAAAAACAGGGGAGATTCATGCTCTGGGGCTGAAAATAAAGTCCACAGACTTCCAAGCACTAAATAAAAACATTTGAAATGACAGGGCTATGACAGGGAATCCTTGCTAGTATTTTATTTGAAAAACTCGATTCACATGCGTGCTCTATTCTTTAGTGGTACAGCAACGGAAAAAACAGACAATTTTGTAAAGATTCAGGCACGATCCATTTGGTGCCTGCCACACTTAATGATATCCCACACACCACTTACAATCACAATGGGTGGGCTGGAATAATATTTCCCAAGTGGCAAAATATTGCAGGTTGACTGCTGGGAAAATCATGCTCCTGCAACAGAAATGCTACTTTGAGAGATAATAGATATAGCTTATGGCAGCACTAAATTAAAATAATAAAAATAAAAATACTGGGGGAGCGAGGAAAATCTCTGTGTGGATGGGTTTGACTTGCATGTGTGAACTGTTAGGAAACTACTGGTCTGAAGCATTTCCTTTTGTTGAAATGCCATTTATGCCTGGATCTTGTGCAACACATGAACAATAGCTGTGCATAAACAGGCCCTTAGTTGTAGAACTACAAGCCCCATCAATTAGGGTCACTGGCTATGCTTGCTAATGCTGATGAGAGTTGTAGTTCAGCAACATCTGGAGGTCAATGGTTCCCCAGACCTGATTTAAGGAGCATTCGTTCTGATTTGTTCATAGGGAGGTTAGATGATGTTGCATCAAGGCAAGTGTCATCCTACACTTCCAAGTGCATTTCCCCATTACTTTCTTTATCGCAAAAAAATATGATCTTTTGGGAAAGTGGGTGAGTTGGCAAGACACCCCCCTGCTCAATCAACTATAATTACTCAACCTGAATAATTACCAGAATGTGATCAAATCCCACTTGCAAACAGCAACAACTTGGAAGTGCCCTGTGTGCATATTGATTCAATTCCAGACCACAGCTAGGAGAGCTGGCTGATGTGGGAGAAGGTGGGACATGAGGGCTTGAAAACTGGATAGAACACCTCTTTCCCCTCTAAATCATCTTAGATCCATGTCAAATATGTGCCTAGTAAGTAAGCAAAGAGATGTGGAAGCATTCTCTCTTTGGGAAGTGCCAGTAACATACAGTGGTACCTCGGGTTAAGTACTTAATTCATTCTGGAGGTCCGTTCTTAACCTGAAACTGTTCTTAACCTGAAGCACAACTTTAGCTAATGGGGCCTCCTGCTGCCGCTGCGCCGCTGGAGCCTGATTTCTGTTCTTATCCTGAAGCAAAGTTCTTAACTTGAAGCACTATTTCTGGGTTAGCGGAGTGTGTAACCTGAAGCGTATGTAACCCGAGGTACCACTGTACTATGCTTCTCATTTAGTTTCTATTTACTTGCCTTTGCCCCATTCTTTTGCCCCCTTTGTGGCTTACTCCTTGCTCCCCATTGCGATGGCACACAGCTGGGGATCCTGGACGGTGGGTGGGTGGATCCCGTGGTGAATCACTGCCATTTGCCCACAGAGCTGGAAGCAAGTGCTGCCTCCCCCACAGATTGGCACATCCTGCATTGGTGCTCAGGGAAGGGTTAACTCAAACTGGGCTGCACTCCAAGGCCTGGGAGCTGCTCCCCACACACTATCCCTGCGTCAGCTCAGCTCCGCTCCCTTTCCCAGCAGCTGTGCTAGACCAAGCCCAGTTAAGAGAGGGAAGCTGGGAGTGGGGGGGTATGTTCTCGAATATCAAGCTCCACACTGGCACCAGGCCTGCCCCCTGCAGGGAGGCAACCTATAAAGACATAAGGGTCTGGGCTTTGGGGCTATCCAAAACAACAAGGAACACCACACTGAGGATAAGCCATGTACATGTTGTGTTATTGGCAGAAGAAAAGTGATTGTGGGTGGGAAACGGCTATAATTTGGGGAGTGGATCTTGTGCTGGCAGTAGATCTTGTTTGGTACGTGGTTTATGCAGCTGGCTGAACCCAAAGCCCTCTAGGTAGAAAGGCCTCAGGTCCTAGCAGTCACCTTTGCCCCTTCCCTTTCCACCCCCAGCTGGGAAGCTCCTTCCCTCCCATGACAGGAAGTTCATTGTTGAGGTCCCGGGATCTGCCAGACAATAAAGGAAGCAGCTGCTACCATGGCAATGGTGTGTGACATAAGCAAAACTTGCGCCATAATGGGTGTGGGGATATGTCCCAATTCACGGTCTCCTTGCTGTCATGGGAACAGGGAACTGTGCTAGCCGGGCTCCTCTCTCTGTTCTCCTCCCACTGCAAGTCCCGACTGCTTCCCTTCGCATGCCACAGCAAGGGGTGAAGGAAACAAGGTCACTGGGTACACCACCTGCCTTTACCTGTAGCGAAGCCTCAGATGCACTTAGCCCGACAGCCACAGAGGCACAACCACACAAAACAACACTTCCCAGAAAGACACACGGTCACAGAACATACGTGACACACTGCACTGGAGGTAACGCATAGCCAATTAACAAAACCATGGAAATAGTTATCCTAAATGATGTACAGGGCAAAATGGACAGAAGTTTGTGGTACTACATACAGCAAAACTCATAAATCCAAGTGGTTGCACAGTTTTCAGAAATGTATACACGTGTACACAGCCTGAGAACTTGGGGATCCAAGTCCACAAGCACAAAACATAGGGCTGCAGTAACAGAGCGCCATTCACAAACCCAAGGTGTGTGTGCGTACACCCAGAGACACACTATATGCAACCCAGCCATAACACACACACTACTTGCCATGTTACAGAAAAAGGATGCATTAAAAAATAAAACACAACATTTGTATGCCACACCTCTTCTGTAACACATACACACCACATATGCATGCAAGGCCAGATGCTCTGTATACATGCACGCAGGCACACACAGCACTAAACAAACATTTGTATGTGCACATTAGAAAGCAGTGTACAGCTCTTATGGCAAACACACTGCCTGCAACACATGGGGATTTTAGGGGAGCCATCCAAGTATACAGAGAGAAGGAGGGAAGGATTGAGTTGAGCTCTCTTGTGTGTGCGTGCATGCGTGCTGTGTTTCACCTCCCTCCTCCCCGCTGCTATCTGGACTACAGCCTGGTGGTGGCTGCGGTCACGAAGGGAGGGGGGATTGCCTCGCCCAGTGCATGAGTCACAGAGAGCAGACTTCCCTTCCCAGCAGGGCCCTGGGCTCAGCCACTTGCCTGCCGGGAAAGGCTCTGTATGCTAGCCGGGGTCAGAGTCGTGGCTGCTCTGAAGTGGGCATTGGCAAGGGTGGGAGAGGGGTCTCTGGTGAGAACATCTGCTGGGGGAGGAGGAGGAGGAGGAGGCGGAGAGAGATGCGTGGAAGAGTTTTGATCCCAGTCCAAGCACTCTTGTTTTTTGGACAGCCCAAAGACATATTTTACTGTCTCTTGGCTGCAACTAATTTCACTGTGAATGCTCTCCCACTTCACAGCGGCCAAACAGTTATGGATTTCTTGGCTCTAAGGAAGGAGCAATTCGGGAAGACATCTCCATCTCATCCTCACCCATGTGCAGTATAGTGGTTAGAGCCAGTGTCGGACTCAGACTTGGGAGACCAGGGTACAAATCCCCACTCAGCCATGAAGCTCAATGGGGGTCTTTGGGTCAGCCCCTGCCTCTTAGCCTAACCTACCTCACAGGATTGTTGTGAGGTGTAAATGAGGCAAGGGAGAACCATGTACGTCACCTTCAGCTCCTCGGGGGGGGGGGGAAGCAGTGGGATATAAATGCAATAAACAGATAAAAGTGCATCCTTGATGTGCTCCAAAAGTAGGTATGACAGATTGACAGAATAACAACCCTGTTCAAAATAAGGGAAAGTAGTCCATGCCTCATTGCCTCAGTCCTCTTCTCCTTCCCCCAACACCTGCTAATCTCAGACTACAAGATCCTGCCTTATGCAGATCCCAACCTAAACAGGGGCATCGAATGGTCCAGAAATGGGGTGGGTGACTTTATTGCTGGATCATTTATGTAGTTCCCTGTTCTGACCTTGGGGACAGCCCCAAATTGACTCTCTCTGCCCCTCACTGCCAGCTGGGAAATCCCAACTGGAGACTAAAGCAGAGGCCTCGCTGTGCTAGGTTCATTCAGCTGTGTCCTCCTGGGACAGCTGCCTCCAAAGTCAGTCCAACAAGGGACGTAAAAAGATAGGAAGCTGCCTCATACCAGGTTAGACCATTGCTCCATCCAGCTCAATACTATGCTGACAAGCAGCTTTCCAGGCCTTCAGAGAGGGACTTCTCCCTGCCCTACCTGGAGATGCTGGGGATTGAAACTGGGACCTTCTACCAGTGAGGTACAGCCCTTCCCCAACTCACACATTCTCCACCTCTCTCTTTCTCCTTTGGGTCTGCTTCTTCCCTTCCCACCCTCTCTGGCCCTACATCATCCCTTGCCCCTAAACATGCTCTGGATCTCTCTGATCTGGACACTGGCACCTGGCTGTGTCCCTCCCTTGCCCAGGCTGTAATTAGCAGTTATTAAAGGTCATTAGCAAACTGGGAGTTAATGACCAGGTAGGAGCAACTTGGCTTCAGCACTGGGGTGTTGGCTTGTCTACCTGCCTGTTTACAGCTTTGCCAGCTGCTGGAATACCACCGCTAAGCAGAGACCAGACGGAATAGATGACGCCTTGAGTTGGTTGGGAGAGAGGGAGGGATGCTTGAGAGGCAGTTTTGTAAGGAGCCAGGGCTGGCTGCAGACTTCTGAGGCTCAAGCAGTGGGCACAGAAAAGAGAGTGGATTAGGGGGGGATCTTGGGCTGCGGGTGCCTATGTCCACTTAGAACCAGCCCTCACCCTAGCATCCTACTGTGGCACAAAGGGAGTGGAGTATCCTGCTTCTCAAAAGTCATGTAACCCCCAAGCCCAAACACATTGGCTTGGAGCTGGGGTACAAGCCCCAGAATTCTGGCTCATTGCCCAGCCAGCCGTTTCTGCTCTTCCTGCTCCCTAAAATTCCCTGGCTGCTCTTCATGGAATTAATCACTTCCTGTTCCAGAGCTGGGTGTTGTTCCGTTCTGTCCGAATGGGTAATGCACCACACTTCAGAGGCAATTGTACACCAGTGCTAAGCAATGAATTGCTATATAAATATATTCTAAGACATCCAACCTCTTCTCTTGTTTTCCCATTCCCCACAACCAGAGAGATTGCTTCAAAGCAGCCAAAGTATCTAAACAATGACAGCTAAGGACCCTTTTCCTGACCTCTGACTCCATTCCTAAATATTCTTCCTCCCCTGTTGTGCCTCCCCTGTTTGCTTTTCTGTGAAATCATCTGTTTTTAAGTGTGGGCGGCTTCTCCAACTAGGACGTGCCTAGAGCAGAACAGCTGCCAAGGAACCGCACGCCAGAGACAGGGTGTGTGTATATGTGCACAGAGAGGGTGATGTACGTGGTGTGGGGTTTGTGATAGGGTGAATTGTCAAAGCCTGCAGAGGGTAGGTGGGAGTATGTAGGGGTATACTAACTACAGCCTGTGGGTGTGTTTGTGGGGGGTGAGGAACACTTGGTGTAAAGAATGGCACAGCGTATGTTTAGCGCACAGTGCACGTTTGGCTGAAAACAGCGTTGCTTTTATGTTCTGCAAATGTGCAGAGAGTGGTGGTGCATTGCGAGCAACTGATGCAGAATGTGGAAGGTCTTGTCTTTGGGTAGTATGTGGGAAAGTGCATCTGTGTATGTACTGTCTATAACATGCTATAAAACATGAGCATCCTCAGAGCTGTCACAAAGCATGTTTGTTTACATGGTGTCTGAAGAAAGATGAGAGCAAAAGTGTGTGCGCAAGTGAACATGCACAGAAGGTGTGTGAGAATGTCTGAAGAGGGGCAGTAATAATACGATTCTGTGCTCGCTTGTAAATACTCATTCACCTGGTTGCTTGCGGTAAAAAACGCTTCCAGGCAACTAGCAAGGGATGTTTACAGCACTTGTTTCTTTTACACCACAAATCACTAATCCAGTAACTCTCTGGTCAGGTGGGCAAGTTAAAAAAAAATAATGTTACGGATTAATAATTTTAGTTGACTAGAATTTGCAAGGCTGAATAAGGCATGCTGTGCAAGTTTCATCTCCCTTGCGTACAAGGAAATCCCTGCCAGAAAGTCCCACTCTAGACACTCCATTTGTGGATTTGGGCAGATTTCCTTGTCAACATAAAGCCCTGAAGGATGCCAAGACTTGCCTGAACAGTAAGGAGTATTACAGTGCGGTTAGGAAAGGGAGGGAGGAAGACAGAGAAATGCCAGTTCTACAGGGGGGTGGGGAAAGGGCCAAAGATAAATGCCATATTAAAAATGCCATATAAAAACAAATTAAACTTAGAATTAAAAAAACAACTAAATGTCATATAAAAACAAATTAGACTGAGAATTAAAAAAAAAAAAAAGCTGGTGGCAATCCTGTTGGGGTTGAATGCTGTAAAGAAACACAAAGAATGGGGTTGAGGAATGGGATCGAGAATCCGCTGAGGCCCTGGTTTGTGACTGAGGAAGGATTTGAACTGGGGATTAATTAATTTATTACATTTCAATCCCGCATTTTTTTCCTCTGAGGAGCTCAACGTGGAGTAAGTACATGGTTCTCCCACTCCATTTTATCCTCACAACAACCCTGTGAGGTAGGTTAAGCTGAGGATCCATGATTGATCCAAGCTCACCCAGTGAGCTTCATGGCTGAGTGGGGATTTGAAGAACCTCGGTCTACTAGGTCTTAGTCCAACACAGTAACCACCACACAGGCTCTGGGTCACGGTTCACACTCCTCCTTGCCAGTCTACTACATCAACTCCCAGAGAGCAGTGGTGAGGCTCAAGCCTGAAAGCCACCCCAAACCAGCTGAAGCACGACATGGACAAAAACAGCCCATGTTCCTTCCTTACAGCCTCAGGGCAAGCTTGTTGAAGCAGAACTGACCTCCTGCTAGCCCTGGATGGGTTAATACCAGGCTATCCCAGGAAGGGAAGCTGGGAGCAGACGGTGTCTGAGTTGCTCCTGAGTCACATAGGCCGATAACACGTTTCCACCCAAGGCAGCCAAAATAACCCGGCTGGGAACTTTCCCACATGGAGTTTGTTTTTCATCTCCGCGGTTGCATGAGGCGGGGGATGTGAGAGAATAAAACACAAGGCTCCTGTTGAGGAGGCATACATTTGCCAAATGCTCCTCGGCAGCTAGTGTGGCACAATAGGCAGGAGTGTTGGGCTGGGGTGTGAGAAGCAAAAAGTCTTGTTGCTACTTAATGATGAAGCAAACTGGGTGGCCATAAGAGAACGGCAATCTTTCAGCCTATCCTACCTCACAGAGCTGCTTTAGGATAAAAACACAGTGCTATGCGCCTTGGAAAGGTGATATGCACATGTAACAAATAAATGTTTCACGCACCCAATATGGTTCCCCTCAAATAAGAACTTAAAACACAAAACAAGCTCCAAACCCAGGACTTACCTAAAATGTGAGGATTTCCCGATAGCTGGCAAGTCTGTCTGGGTCAGGTGGGAGAACCTTAGGCCTGGAGGTCAAATGTGGCCCTTTATCCGTCTTCTGAACTGTCCCCAAGCCATGCCCCTCCTCCACACTCTCTTCAAAAGTTTTTGCCTGGCTGGAAAGTGCTCTTGAACTGTAAAAATGGCCCTTGCTTGCCTAGATGGAGAGAGATGTGTGTATATAAATATCTGCCTTTGGAATGCCTAGAACGTGGCTTACTGTACAAAGGCAAAGAATCACACCCATAACCCTACCTACTCGCCTCTGGCCCCTCTCAGCAATGCAAGTGGCCCCAAGAAATTTGTCCATGAGAGAATGTGGCCCCCAGGCTGATAAGAGTCCCCTGACCCTGACCCATTTGGTTAGTTTTTGTTGTAAGGTACTTTGTAGTGTTTGATGGGCTGTGCTGGCTACTCCTATGCAGGAATTAGTCCAACCCAGTTCAATGGGACTTAGTAAAGGTAAAGGTAAAGGGGCCCCTGACCATTAGGTCCAGTCATGACCAACTCTCATCTCGCTTTATTGGCTGAGGGAGCCGGCGTACATGTGGCAGCATGACTAAGCCGCTTCTGGCGAACCAGAGCAGCGCATGGAAACGCCATTTACCTTCCTGCTGGAGCGGTACCTATTTATCTACTTGCACTTTGACATGCTTTCGAACTGCTAGGTTGGCAGGAGCTGGGACCGAGCAACGGGAGTTCACCCTGTCGCGGGGATCCGAATCGCCAACCTTCTGATCGGCAAGTCCTAGGCTCTGTGGTTTAACCCACAGCACCACCCGCGTCCCTTTCAATGGGACTTACTCTCCAGTAAAACAGTAGCCCTGTGCTCTCTGTACACCACGGTTGTGGGTTGTGACTGAGTAGATCAGCAAATAAGTTTGGATGTCAAAGAGGGAATCTTTAAAAACAAAACTATACAGCAGAAAGAGTGTGGCTTTTGGAACCACAGGTAAATAAATGCTACCTAGCAGCATTGTGTGGCCCATCAGGGCAAGGAGAGTGAATAAAGAGTAAGATAGGATTTGAGTCCTTTTCCTTAGACTGCAACACTCTCGATTCAGCCTCAGCAGCTGGGATATGAAACAGGCAATGTTCTTCCGCCTTCTTCTTGCCCATATAAAATGAAACTCCTTGGCAGCAGTAGGCATGAAAGTTATTCCTTCGAATCACAGACACACACACACAAACATACACAAGCTTTGCATAGCTGGCATCGCCCATGTCGTTTCCTCTACGGTAGCAGCCTCAAATGAAGGCACACTGCTGTCCCCCGGCGGGGGCTCGTGGTCCTGCAGCGCCGGGTGCTGAAACATCTGTTCCCTCATAGCGCCCCCTTTCATTTCGCATCAATCCAGTTTAATAAATCTTCTTCCCCTGTTAAGAAAGTCGGCTGTTTGTTGTCACACACACTACTACAGAGTCTTCGGCATGTATGCTGCGTCTCGGTGTGGAGCTGGAACGGCCGCCCGGAAAACAGAGAATTCCTGGAATATCTTTTCAACACGTGTAGGACAAGTCATAGAGAAACGTGACCATGAGCATGTGCAGAGTTCATTTCCACCGAGCGGCCCACACGCTTAAAAAGCAAGGCAGCTGGCATGCCTCCCAGGTGGCCCTGAACCGCCTCGGCTTCTGTCCCCCCCCCCCCGCGCCCCCGGAGTGAAGCACCGACCCCACCCACGAGCGATCCCCTTCGCCATATACAGTCATAAGCGCTCGCCTGACGCCCCCTCGCTCGTCCTAGAGCGTCTCGGTGCCTCGCGGGCGGGGCTGAGCCTCTCCGGTTCCGCCCCAGCCGCCAACGGCGGGGCGCGGGCGGCTGACGTCACGCGCGGGCTGCGCAAGGGGCCGCTCTAGGCCAGCAGGGGGCGTGGCGGTCGGGGTACCGCGGCTTGCAGCGCCGGAGCCATGAGCGAGACGGGCCCGGCCGGGCGCTGCGGGGCGCTTCTCACTTGGGTAAGCCCGGGAGCTGGAGCGCGGGGGGTCGCCCGCCGCCGCCGCTCGGCTGATTCCCGCCACCACCTCCATAGGGCGCCCTCCCCGAGTTACCCCCGCTGCCACTGCCGCCCCCCCCCCAATGTCTTCAACAGGTGCCTTCCCGCCCGGCTTCCTCGCCCAGCCACCTGGGATAACCCTTACTTGGGGAAGGGGAAGAATGGCCTACAAGGCCACACGCGCCCCTGTTTTTTTTTATTATTCCGGGTTAGTTTAACCCGGGATTGCCGCTCACGTTTCTGCATTCTCACGGACGTGCTTTACACCCGCTGTTCCACCCATAAGCATTATGCACCGACAGAGGATGCGTGTGGGGGTGTGTGTATGAATGTATCGTGTGCATGGACACCGGTAATAACCACCTGGTTTGGTGAGCACGGGCGGGAGGAACGTAGGTTAAAGTCCGCGGCGGAGGCCTGAACTTAGCAGCACCGGTTACTCAGCCCCTGGAGTTCCTTCCAGGAAAGTCTTGAGGCCTCCCGGCTACCTCCCAACTCCGCTCCTCAACTCCCAAATCCTCTTAAAAACCTCCCGGTGCGGCAAGTCTGCCTTAAAGCCTCGGCTATTTTTGTAGGCTCCACTCGACACACAGTGACTCTGCATTTGCGCTCTTTGCCCCCTGGCGCTGTGGATTTTCTCCGTTCCCTCCACCCGCTCCCTTAAACTAGCTTTTTCTTTCGTGTCCAAAACTGGAATGATTAGGGCTTCCAACTGTTGGCTGCTGTTCCTTGAGATTCTCTTTCTCTGTCCTTCCTTCGGAAGAATCTTTCCCCACCACCTGCTGTGCCCAGCACCAAATTCTGAACAATGAAGGGTATCTAATTAATTCCCATCTTGCCAAACTCCCCAAGGAGTAACATAATGAGAGTGAGGTTGATAATCTAGTTCATCCTGCTTAAAAATGTGTAGAACAAGACATAGAGGTTTGTAGTTCATCAGAGGAACAAACTTAAAACTACTTGGAATGTTTAAAAAAGAAAGAAGGCAACACTTGCTCAATCTATAGTTCAGACCAGTCTAATTGGTGAGGTTAAATATATGAGAGAACCAGAGCCTGGATTATTAGAAATATATGCTACTCAACTGGGGCCCAGTTCCAAACTGGACCATTTCATCCCAATCCTGAAATAAGGCAAAGCATTTATTTGTGCTGATTTACTTATTCTTGAGAGAACCCTTGTGGAAGCTGCTATCTGTCCATTAATTTGATTCAGTGTTTTGAGTAGAAGATTCAGGGGTCTGACAAACGTTCATGCTTTTGGGCCACATGTGTAATAAAGTCTACAATGTGGAAACTACTGCATTGTTAAGTTCAGTTGTGTCACCTGTGAGCCAAATCAAGGTAACAGGGTTTTGTCCTATTACATGTGTTGAAGTAGCTTACGAATGTCAGGACACTTTTATGATAATCAACAATGCTTTATGAATTGTTACTGTGACAATTTTAAGCATTACTGTAATTGCTGCAGTCTGTACCCTTTGCATTGCATTTCTTTCTACCCCTGCTGCTTAGCTCATTGCTGACTTTCTCCTTCACTCACTCCCCCCACACCGTGTGTATCTGCTAACTTGAGTTAACAATTCAGGCATCTGATGTAGTAGTCTACAAAAGCTTATGCCATAGTAAATTTGTTAGGGTTGTATTCAGAGCACTCCTAAATACCTCTATGTGTGAGAAGAACAACTTCTGTTTGTGCAACGATGCTCCCCCCCCCATGTACTCCCTAAATCTGTTCTGGGGGTTCCCTCAACTCTCTAGAGCAGATCTGGGGATAGCGTGGGAGAGGTGCAGGGGGGCAGAGGAGGGAAATCATTTTTGCACAAGTGGAAGTCATTCCCCTCTCACAATTATTTAATTGAATACCATCCTCCTACGTTAAAGTACCACAAGACTTTTTGTTTTTTGCATTAAGATGGTGAAGAATAAGTGGATTTTGACTCAGAAACTTCACCAACTTGCTCAAGGAAAATATTTCTGGAAAACTTTTTCTTTTGCAATTAGAGCCAACCGGGGGGTTCTTTGAAGTATTATATTTGTGTGATATTTATATTTGTGTACTTCCATTATTGTCATATTTTAGATTTAAATGATTTTTAGTTTTTACTGGAAAAACTAGT
This sequence comes from Podarcis pityusensis, assembly GCF_964106645.2. Lineage (NCBI taxonomy): Eukaryota > Metazoa > Chordata > Lepidosauria > Squamata > Lacertidae > Podarcis > Podarcis pityusensis. Next base: position 44,935,483 of record NC_138029.1, on the reverse strand, counting down.
GTTTGAACAACTAGAGCAGCACATACCTCTGTGCCTGACTTAAAGAATGGCTGCTTGGCTTATTAAGAGTGGCTGCTGCTCTGCCCTCTAACAGCTTCCTGGTTAGATTGCCCTATGTCCTGTTTATCACTAATAGCTGTAATGAGAAGACTTTGTTCTTCCAGTGCTAATCACCTTCTCCCTAACCCACCATGCCAAAGATGCCGGATGCTTCTATCTCTGCCCAGGGCAGAAAATACTGGAGTTGTTGTTTTTAGATTCAATATGCAACAGCTGTCATACAAGGAAGGATTTTGGTATGATCAGCCTTTCGTAGCACTGCAGCCGTAAGAGAGGAGGAGCTGAACCTGTCAAGCTTGTCTCTCCTGCACAAGTATTAAAAACACAGGAGTCTTTGTTTACGCTGAATTGAGCAGCCCTAACACTGTTTTTCCTCAATACCCCCGTGCCTGAGTCTGCAGATGCTGTTGGGGACTCTTGGCTAACAAGGAAGGGTCTTTTGTTTATGAGACCTGGATATTTAGGAAATAATTTACTAATGCAAGATGGCTGGTATTTCTGCCAGATTCAGAATGGAATGCTGATTTCTCCAGTAAGAATCAGGCATCTGTCAGCCTTGTGTGAGAAGGTTGGAGTTGGTACCCAAGCGAGATCTGATGGGAAGGTGGATACCCATGTGCTGTAATGTTATTAGCCAGAGCTAATTGGACCACTTTAGGATGATTTCACATGGCAAGACCTGTAAAGACTGCCCCCAGCAGGAGAGACCCTTCTACTCTTAGGCACGCTGAGGTCAAATGGCAGTCACTGATACTAAAGAAGGCCTGATATGTGTGTTTATGTGGGATGCAGTACTGTATCTCAGGAAAAACATCAGTACTTTACCTCATGCAGGTAGTTGATGGGACTTCTATTAAGAGGGGTAAACAATTTGGAGAAGGTAGGCACACATGGTTTCCTAAAATGTAAATTTGGTCTAAACATGTTGATTCCAGTGAATAAGAGAGCTATGGGATCTGATTTCTGCACGACTGAGAGTTCAGTGTAACTTGAGAGGCTGATCATTTGACACAAATAGGACCTAATCCAATTTAAGGTATTGCCACTTAGCTGTTTCAGTTGAGAACCATAAGAATTAGGACATCAACAAAATGAAATTTTAAGGGGGAGGTACCCAAAATACAGAGGAAGATGGGGTGTTCGTGGCATTCACTGGATGTAGTGTAGCCACCATCTTCCAAACAGGGCACATTAACAATCAAAAGGAGAGTGTTGTTTAATAGTGAGGTAGGTAAGAGAAATATCTGACCCTGTAGAAAACCCCAAATTGGACTAGATAATTCAAAGACGGAAAGCTTACTTGTTTTGGTAATCTTTTTGGTTAATATGAAAACCTTAATGTGTTGTTTCAGCCTGTTAGTTGCAATTGAGGAAGCAAGGTTAAAATCATGGGAAAACAAGCAGGGATGACTGTGTGCATATTGGAGGAGAGGACCAAGGCCACTCCTAATCCTAGGTGTAAATCCTGTAGCTGCTCTCGAGGCAGGAGGTAGTTTGGAAGACTTCTATTTCATTATACTCAAGGATGCCCTGACTGTGAGCGTGACAGCTGGGCTGCCTCTGCTTAATGATTCATTGTGTATATCAGCGCCTTGCAGGCATGTGGGAGTACTCGTGCCGAGCTCATTGTGGGGGGGGGTGCATGTGTGTGGCAGGCACTGTTGTCTTGCAGCAGCAGACTTATCTATTGGCATAGATTTTCAAGTTTGGTTTTAAAGATCTTGGTGTCTAATCATGGAGCCTAAGGGCACCTAAACCTACATAGGGTTGCCACCTTCAGCCAAGATTCTTTGTAACTCCACAGTTTTCATTCTTATGGATATATTCCCATTGGATGAGTTATACAGAAAAAGTGTGTTTTTCTTCTTTGATATTGACACTGTCACCAGCAGCCCGGATAGATTTTAGGTTATGTCCCTCTGTAGGCTGGTTCAGAATGGGCTTCCTCTGTTCCCAGATCCAATAATTCACTATTTTTTCACCTAAAGTATTCACTTGCTGATTTGATTTGTTTCCTCCAGCTGCAGACGTTTCATGTTCCATCTCCATGTGCCAAAGAACAGGATTTGGCCAGCGGGGTCACAGTTGCCCAGGTGCTGCACAAAATGTGAGTGTCGTGGTGGTTAATGAGTGTTCACAAGAGTTATCATGGTCAGCATGGCCAAATTCTCCCCTCACTCCCCTACAAATCTCTTTTTGATCTCTGCCCCTGGTTAGCAAGTTGACGGTTGAAGTTTGTGCTGCCAGAAATCAGAATTCCCTCCCTAATGAGTTAATTTGACAGTTTGATACTAGAGAAGGACAGACAATAGCTTAGCAGCAGGAAAGCTCCTGTGGTTGCCTTCTTTGTCACATTGGGACAATGTGAATGAAGCTGTGTGTGAGACAGAAGACAGAAGAGCTTGACTCTAGGCTGGTGAAAAGCCAATATAGAATCTGTTTCGCAAAGCTTATGTGCAAGATCACAAAGTTGCTCAGAGTTTGCTTTCCACCCCCAAACCAAAGGCAACAGCTTTATGGTTTTCATTTCCAGAGACCCATCTTGGTTCAATGAAACCTGGCTCCTGAGGATTAAAGATGATGCCGGTGACAACTGGAGGCTGAAGGTATGAAGTGAGAATAGGGTGAGTGGTAGTCTCTGAGACCTAGATGCTTAGCAATACCAAATACTGCCAAGAAATTGTTACGGTAAATCTGGGTGCGTATTTACCCTGCCACCCAGCTCGTCGGACAGAGTCCGCGGGTCCTTGCGGAGGAAAAGGAAGCTCAGCCGGACGCAGGAGCAAGATGCAAAGATCCAAGTTTATTGCGCAACAGGTTCAAGATGAAATTGAACCCCGAGAATGGGGCGACATAAACTTTTAAAAGTTCCCTCCAAGTCCCAGAATACAGTGCAAAATACATCACAGTTACATCATGAATACATTACACACGTCATGAATATCTCAGAGAGAGATGGGGTTACACTAATTAACATTTGAGATAAGGGAGGGGGAATATGCAGAGCGAGGGAGGTACACAAATATACATTTCCTGAGCACCGGTGGCGGTAGGACAATAGGTTGGTGATATGCATCGTCTGCCACCTGGCACTGCCCGGAGGAAGGGCTGGGCAGAACGATCTGACCGGATTAAGGAGTTCCTGTGTACGTGACTTGTCGTCTCGGGGATTATGGAGTCTGGGTAGCATCATGGAGTCCAGGGGAAACTGAGCCGAATGACACCAAGAACAAGAAAATCGGAGTTGTGGTTGATTTTATATGATTTTCGAAAGGTTCCGATGGCTTCCAGCCTGTCCCGTAGCGTAAATCAAAAGCGGAAATAGAATGTATCCATTCTAGTAAAAATGGATACATTGTAACAGGGTTTTGACAGTTTTACGAGGTCAAGAGTTTCGGTTCCATTGTTCTCGCAGCAGGGGGCTGTCAGCAGCTCGTCAGGAGGTTAAATGAGGCGTGCAAGAGCTCCCTGAGCTCGCCTCTGCAGGATGAATTCATGGCTGTGATTGGCCAAAACGCAGGCATAGGAATAGACGGGGATGCAGGGACACCCGGTCTATTCATTCTAAGTATAGAGCGCAAGCAGGTATAGGGATAGGGGAATATATTTACAAGTGAGCTTATTTCGCTCGTGAAAGGAAGAAGAAAAGGGGTTTACGGGAGAAGTGTGGTGCTTGTGCAACGGTGAGGGGACCAAGGGTGGGTGTACTGTGGGTACCCTCGAGGTCATCGCCTCTGTTGTTCAAAGGAAAGGGAGCGGGAGAGGTACCCCCCCCCCCTTCCCGGTCCGTATCAGTCCCCCATTCGGAGATAGATTTGCATTAAAGTTCTGAAGGAACTTGCAAATCCTTTCTCCGCACCACAGAAGCGTTAGATTTCAGTGATCTCGTATTCCCCTTCCCCCAGATGCCTCATCTGTACGTAGTCTGGGAAGGTAGGGGTGTGTTGGGAACGGGAATAGGCTCGAAGAGAGAATGAGTTAGAGGAAGTAGAGTGGCGGAGGAGGGAACAGCAAGGGTTAATGCAGTGCACAGTACAACATAAGATAGAGACACAAAAAATAGCGGTCAAGATGAGGAGCAGCACGACTTTCAGTAACTGTCGGAGCCATCCTAGCTTGGGTAACCATCCCCACAAGTCCAGATCGGATAGCCCCTCATGTTGGATATTGTGTAGCCTCCCTGCTAACTCGTGAATGTTATTTAAATGTCCGGTTATATTTAAAGTCTGGTCAGTCACATATGTACAGCACTCTGTACCTATTAAGGCACAGGTTCCTCCTTGACTGGACAAGAGGAAGTCGGTCGCAATCCTCGTCTGTAAGCTCAACTGTCTTACCTCGGATAGTTCAGACATGAGGGAATCTGTGATCTGTGTCGCTTCCTGCATAAATTTCAGGAGGATGTCGGTGAGTCGGAGAATATCTACATGGTTTGAACCAGCACCGTAGGCAGGGAAGAGTGCTCGGCCCACGGTCTCTCCATTCGCGGCGACGTCTGACAGGTCTGACAGTCCCTTTTGCTCCCTTTTGTTCCGTTGTCTGCCAGGGGGTAGGTGTGGGATTATTCTAATCCCGGGGACAATGTAGCCAATGAAGCAGGATCCAGACATGTGTGGGCTCACCCACGTATAAGCGCGGTGTCCACACACCCAGAATAGGCCGCTGAGGTAAGACTCCATTCTGCCTGAAGCAAAGGTTTGCAGCAGCATGGTGTCTGTGGGTTGTGGTTTCCAGTCCAAGGGGTGTCCGATGGCAGTGGCCCAGGCAGTGGTAAGGTTAGGAAAAGTCTGGGAATCTCTTGTGTTGGAGATAGTGACCAGCCCAGTTGGTAGGATTTCAAGAGTGTTGGTACATGTACTGGATCCGATGAAGGTTCCTTCCCCTGAGAAACTGCGGCAAAGGGGTCCCTTCGTAGGGCCAGTGAGATAGAGGTATTGGTGTGTCAAGTTGAGCGCGGTTAAGTTCCAGGAAGTAACGTTTCCGGAACGGAACTGTTCTAGGGTGACCGGAACTGGAACTAGTGGAAGACTTTGTTGGAGATGGCTGGGCGCGTGAGCGCAAATCCAGCAGTCTGGGTAGGGTGCCTCCTTGGCCACCTGGCTGAGAAGTTTAATGTAGGAGTTTTGTTCCCAGGATGACAGGAGGTCTTCTCCCGGGAGTGCAGAGTCGGTGCCGAAGTGTCGGGGTGCCGTACCGACCGGGTGGAGGGGGTCGGTGGTGTTCAGCAGTCGCCTATCCCTGGCGATACCGCCGCATCTCAGGGGTCCGACGTGGTCCCATGAGGGGGAGCGCGAGGGGTGTATAGGATGGTGCCACCCCTCGAGATATTCAGCCCCTTTCCACTCATGAGCGACCCCTAAGTCCCATAAGCAGCAGAACCGTCGAAGGCAGAGTCCTTGGAGTTGGGGTTTCGGGGTTTTTGGGGTGGAGCGGAGGCACTGGAACCCGAAAATCAAGTTTCCAGAGGGGTGGTTCGAGTCCGTATAAGCATGAGTGGTCCCTCCTAACTCAACTTCGGTCCAGTTTGGGGTTCGTAAGACTTCTCCCTTCTCGTAAAGAAGATAAGTCCCATTTCTGCAGATCAGTCGATAAGAGGAGTGGTCCAGAGTGAGAGCCGCCGAGCCGATACGGCGTAAATCCTTGTTTCGGATGAAAAGTTCCCAATATTCGTTGTCGGCGAGTTGGGGTACTAGGGAATGGCGTAGTAAGGTCCGGGACTCAGGAAGGCAGAAGTCGAAGTCCCCCATTCGATCGGGGTTAGACTTGCCCGTCTCGACCTCATGGTAGTCCAGGAAGTGATAGTCCGTATGCAGTCCTGTGCAGTGGTCCGATGAGGTGGACGGGATCCAGGGTAGGGCGGCGAGAAGAAAGGCGATGTGGGCAAAGGCCATAGCTTGGAGGCGCGCGGGGAGAGTACAAATTGTGTCAGGTGGTGCGGAATTATTGTCAGGGGAAGCTGTCGATGGAGCTGTCAGATGGAGCTGTCAGATGAACTGTCAAAGCGAGAAGCTGTCAATGGAGCTGTCAAATGGAGCTGTCAGATGGAGCTGTCAGAGCGAGAAGCTGTCAATGGAGCTGTCAAATGGAGCTGTCAGATGGAGCTGTCAGAGCGAGAAGCTGTCAATGGAGCTGTCAAATGGAGCTGTCAGATGGAGCTGTCAGAGCGAGAAGCTGTCAATGGAGCTGTCAAATGGAGCTGTCAGATGGAGCTGTCAGAGCGAGAAGCTGTCAATGGAGCTGTCAAATGGAGCTGTCAGAGCGTTTGAAACGCAGCTTGATGTTGTTGGTATCTGGGATGATTTCAGACGTCCAGTTGGATGTCGAGGCGTCTAGTCCGGTCTGTTGAGCCCGACTTTGGCCCCGATCCGCCGGTCCGGTCTGTTGAGCCCGACTTTGGCCCCGATCCGCCGGTCCGGTCTGTTGAGCCCGATCTTGGCCCCGATCTGCTGGTCCGGTCTGTTGAGCCCGATCTCGGCCCCGATCTGCTGGTCCGGTCTGTTGAGCCCGATCTCGGCCCCGATCTGCTGTAGTTTCCTCCTCGACGTCGTCGATGTAGGAGGTCGGTGGGCAAGGTGGAGGTTCGAAGGTGTAATCCTCGCCGAGGTTGTCGTGGGTGTCTTGGGGAGGTGGTGACGACTTACACCTCGTGTGATGTATCCATGCGGCCTTTTCTCCCACCTTTACGGCAGTTGGTGAAGTCAGGAGTACTTGATAGGGGCCTTCCCAGGCTGGTTGTAGAGGTAGTTTCGGATATACCTTGACCAGGACCCAGTCCGCTGGATGAAAGGAGTGGGCTTGGACGTCGATGGGGAGGTTCTGTCCCTCGACGGCAGCGTAGTGGTGGAGGCGCTTCAGCTGTGTCTGGAGCTGAATAACATAGTTAGTGAGTTCTGTTTCCCCCACCTCAAGTTCTGAGAGGGGATATAGAGTATTATATACGGGAGGGGGCCTCCCAAACAGGAGTTCGAACGGTGATAGTTTTAGTGGTCCAGTTGGGGCACTCCGGACGTTGTGTAGAACTAGTGGGAGTGCATTCACCCACTTCAGTCCTGTAACTCTGCAGAGCTTTCCCAGTTGTATTTTTATCTCCTGATTCATTCGTTCTACTTGGCCAGAGGATTGCGGGTGGTAAGGGGTATGTAAGTCCCATTTTATCTGGAGGGCTCTGGCAATTAGTTGTACTATTTCAGCGGTGAAGTGGGTTCCCCTGTCACTGTCCAAGCGCCGGGGTACCCCGTACCGGGGTATAATGTCCTGGAGGAGTGCCCTGGCAACTACTGAGGCTGTGGCCTTTCGGCAAGGGAACCCTTCCACCCATGAGGAGAATTGGTCTATTATGATCAAAGCATGTCTGTAGCCCTGGCACTGTGGTAAATCTATGAAATCCAATTGTAAGCTCTCAAAGGGGACAAAGGCCCATGGTCTGGCTCCTGGAGGTCGTTTGGGTTCTCGCTTTGGGTTGAAGGCATTGCAGGTAACACAATTCTTGGAGGCTGCAGTGGCTGCCGCAGCTAGCCCGGGAGCAAACCAGGATCTTTTAACGTGTTCAATTAATCTGTCTTTTCCCCAGTGAGTCTGTTGGTGGAGGACCCTCACCAATTTTGGAGTCCAGGATTTTGGAAGGACGGTTCTGCCATCGGGGAGGGTCCAGACTCCGGCTTGGTTAACTGCGCCTAGGGACTCCCACATAGTTTTCTCCTCGTCTGAGGCCATGTGGTACATTTGTGAGGGGTCTATGTTGAGGGGGAGTTGTAGGGCTTGGAATTCTGACTCGTCTTGCGGGGGGCGGAGGGCAGCGGTCTGGGCCGCCTTGTCGGCTCGTCTATTTCCTTTAGAGACGGGGTCTCTTCCTTTTGTGTGCGCTTTACAGTGGACTACTGCTATTGCGGTGGGTAAATGGATTGCTGTCAGTAGTCTCTCGACCAGTGCGGCGTGAGAAATTTGTGAGCCGGCAGCAGTCAAGAAGCCCCTTTGGAGCCAAATTTGACCAGTTGTATGTACGAGTCCGAAACAGTATTTGCTATCCGTGTAAATGGTTGCTCTCTTACCTTCACTAATTTCACAGGCGCGTATGAGGGCAATTAGTTCCGCGGCCTGGGCACTATATTGGGGATTTATTGGGTTTGATTCTAAGACTTCGAAATCGGAGGCTACTGCATATCCAGTTTTCCTTTCTCCATCAATAACCTTCGAGCTACCGTCCGTGTAGAGTATGATGTCGGGGTTTTCTAGGGGGAGGTGGTCTAGGTCCTCTCGGGGCTTCTCTGCCTGGCGGACTATCGTAGCGCAATCGTGATGTGGGGTGCCGTCTTCAGGGAGGGGGAGTAGGGTTGCTGGGTTGAGGGAGTTTACTCGTTTAATGGTGACATTTGACGGGGTCAGTAGGAGAGCTTCGTATCTGTTGAGGCGGGAGTTTGAGAAGTGATGGCAGCCTTTTAAGGTCAGAAGAGTGGAGACGGAGTGGGGGACATGAATAGTGATTTCATGTCCTAGGACCGTCTCTTGGGCTTTCTCAAGAAGGATCGCGGCGGCCGCAATGGCTCTCAGACAGCCTACTGCCCCCTTTGCGGTGTTATCTAGTTGGAGGCTATAATAGGCTACTGGCCGCTCAGTGTCACGGAAAGGTTGGGTCAGGACTCCTGAAGCTACCCCCATTTGTTCATGGATGAACAGGTTGAAAGGGATCCTGTAGTCCGGCAAGCCTAGGGCGGGAGCGGACCGCAATTCCCGTTTTACACGTTCAAAGGCTTTGTAAGCTTCTTCCTCCCAGACCAAGGTGTCTGGGTGGTCTTGGCGGGTCATGGCCGTCAGGGGTTTGGTTATTTCACTATAACCCGCGATCCAGGCTCTGCAGAAGCCAGCCATTCCTAGGAATCCCCGCAGTTGTCGTTTAGTTTTAGGGAGGGGGATCCTTGTGACTGCTTCTATCCTATCTGTGGCCAAACTTCGGGTACCTATCCCTAGGATGTGTCCGAGGTACTTTACTTCCTGTTTGCAGTATTGGAGTTTTTTTGGTGACACCTTGTGTCCCTTTCGCGCTAGTTCAGCAAGGAGGTATTTAGTGTCCTTTTTACATGCTTCCTCACTGGTGGAGCAGAGAAGAAGATCGTCTACGTAGAGAAGGAGGGCGGAGCCAGCCGGAAGGTGGATGTCTTGTAAATCTTGGTGTAATATGGCCGAAAAAATTGCGGGCGATTCTACGTATCCCTGGGGCAACCTTGTCCAGGTTAATTGACTGGGTCCCCAGGTGAAGGCGAAGAGGAATTGGCTGGCTGGGTCCAAGGGTATACTAAAGAAGGCGGAGCATAGATCCGCGGCAGTGTACCATTTAGTGTCAGCCGGTATGGCATTCAGGAGGGAGTTTGGATTGCCCACCACTGGGTGGCGGGGTATTACAAACTGATTCACCAGCCTTAGATCTTGGACAAAGCGGTATCGGACTGGGGCTCCTTCTGCAGATGGTTTTTTTACGGGAAGTACTGGAGTGTTGCATGGGGATGCGCAAGGGATCAGGATCCCCTTTTCGAGGAAGTCCTCTATCATAGGGGTTAATCCTTCGATGGCTTCCTTGGGTAAAGGATATTGTTTTGTACATGGAAAGGGTAAATCGGCCCTATAAGTGATTTTTACTGGGACTGCTGATAGTAAGAGGCCAACGGAAGTCGACTCGGTGCCCCATAGGGAGGGGGGTAAATCAGTCTCAAGTTCAGGTGGGAGTTCCGGGAATTGTCTGCCTGTCTTCGCTTCCTCTATTATTCCCTGAAATGCGGGGATGGAATCCTCCGGCATATATAAATAGATACCCTCCTTGGAGCATTTGATTGTTGCGTTTAATTTGCATAGAAGGTCTCTTCCGAGAAGGTTTACGGGGCTGGTGGTTAAGAGGAAGGTGTGTTCGGCTAGTAAGGGTCCAAGCGTAACTTTAGTTGGGCGTGAAAGTGGGCACGTGCGGGGAATCCCATCGAGACCCATAACTTTTCTGGTTTCTGAGCCCGGTTCCAGGTGGCTATCGGTCAGAGTTGAGTATGTGGCCCCAGTGTCCAGTAGACATTGGTATGGATGGCCGTCTATGTCTATGGTGCAAAATGGGTCTTCAGCAGATAACGTTAGAACTGGGCAGATAGTCTGAGGTTGGTCGGGATCCCCCTCTAATTGTCAGTATGCCTCTTGGTCGTCAGGTGGTGGCTGGTTAGGGGGGTGAAGGGGTGGTGCCGTGGCATTTGTCCAAGGGTGGGTCGGTGGATTCATTGTAGGCATTTGGGTTCTTGGCCCTGGCATGGGCCCGTGGGTTTGACCAGAGGCGTTTGCAGGTACTTGTGGGTTGTAAGGGGCAGAGGTTGTTCGAGGGGTATTGGTGGGGGGTGGTTGGTTTCCGTATCCGTGGGTCGTGTTGGAGTGCATGCCATAAGACATATTATTGTTGAGGTAAGGGCAAAATCTTTTTATGTGGCCCTCTTCCTGGCAGTAGTAGCAACCGCCGGCGGCAGGTCCCCATGGCCTGTGGGGATTTAGGGGTCCTCCTCCCCGGGCCCCCTTTCCTCTGCTAAAACCTCTTCCCCTGTGGAAGTTTGGTTCCATGCTGAGAGCCAAGATCTGATCGACTTCGGGCTTGGGGTCTTTCTTTTTTCGTTCGTCTCGAGAATTATAGACCGACTTAGCAATGGAGAGGATTTCACTAATACTTTTTCCATCGTATCCTATCTGTAAGTTCAGGGCTTTCCTAATATCAGGGCAGGCTTGATCCTTAAAGAAGCCTTTCACTATGACCTCATGCTGGGGGTTTTCTGGATCGATTCCACCCCAGGTCTTGATGGCCGATACTAGCCTGGTGTAATAATCGGATGGGTGCTCATTTGCCCCTTGTAACACAGTTTGGACCTTCGTCCAATTGACGGTACGCTGTCCCGCAGCTTTAATGCCGTCTAAAATTGCCTTTTTAAACATGTTTAAACACCAGATTCCGTTGGTGGTATTATAGTCCCAAGACGGTTCGATACGCAGGCATTGGGCTGTGAGTGCTTCCAGCCTTTCTGGGCGCCCCGCCTGGTAGTTCGGGAGCTCGATTGCTTCTCCAGCTTTAGTTAAAATATCCGTCTTTTCCGCATCGTTGAAAAGGGCGTTTAGAAGGACGTGAACATCTGGCCAAGTTGGGTTATGTGTTGAAAAAATAGCGCTGACCTGGCGGTGGCATTTATCCGGGTCGTCTCTTAGGGATGGCATTTGATTAGACCAGGTTACCAAGTCTGCGGTATAGAACGGCTGGTGGGTGTATACCATTCGAGGGGGTCCATCCGGTTCTAGGGGAGGGATTGGTAGGGCCCTTAAGGGCATCTGGACAACTGCAGGGTCCGATGGTTTGGATGTCCCTGGGGCTTCTCTGGGTTTCTCTAGGGGGCTGGAGTTTTCCTGGGGGGTGTTCTTCTTTACTCTAGCCTGTTGTCGGGTAATTCTTTGGCTTGTGCCCCCCCGTGCCCCTTTCTCTTCCTCGCTCTCGGACTCCCCGCTCGAGGCGGACGGTGGAATCTCCCTATAGTAGAAGGGAATGAGCGCTCGCTCCGTTGAATCGTCTGCTGAGTGTCCTTCATACGGGGGGGGCAGGGGTTGTCTCCCTTGGTTTAGAATGGGGAGTTGGTAAGTCGTCGCTCCTTTTGGAGCCTGAAGCATTTTCCTGACCGTCTCAAAGGCGGCTAGATATTCTAACTGACGAGGTTTCTCCTCCATCAGGTACTTTCTTAGGTGTTGCAGGCGGTCCTCGTTAAAAGAGCCTCCCGGTGGCCAACGTAGTTCAGGTTTTGCGGAGGCCGTGCCTTCAGGCCAGATTTCTCTACAGAGGTCCTCTAGTTTCTGTCTAGATAGTAATTTGTGCCCGGGGATAGACTTCCAATATGAGATGACGAATTCAAGGGGGGAGTCGGGGTCTCTCTGGGATTCAGATGGCTTTCTGGAAGCCTTCTTCCCGGAGCGAGCCCGCTCGTGCTTGGAAGCTTGGGTACCCATTTAGTTTCACGCGTGTCTGGGTAAAGAGAAGGGGAGAGAGGGAGGGTCGTTATGGGTGCTGGGGTTTATCTGGGTCTGTTATTTCTGTTGCTTGGCAACTTCCTAACGGGGTTTACTTTAGAGAGCTCTATTCTACCTACCTTCCTTATCCTGTTTCTTCACTTTATCAATTTACCTGGGGTTTCCTTCCCACTCTGCCGTTTTCCCGCCCAATCCCTCCTGGGCTCCCCTCCTGGCAACCTCCTACCTATCGTACAATCTCAGGAAAAGGGGCCCTACTGGACGCCCGCTCCGTGCGGTGCCAGATCGGGTTGTCCCTGGATAGAGTTTTCCGGGTCGAAAATCCCCCTTGCTTTCGGAAGCGAACTCACGCACGATACACGTGTTACGTGGCTCGACCGGTGCGGCTGGGATTGGTGATAGAAAGCAAGACCGCTTCCCGCCCCCTTGCCGGGCGCTAAAGAAGTTCGGAAAAGAACTCCAACCCCTTGCTTTCAACTAGGATGTCCGTTGCGGAGAGTCGGCTGTCTTTCAAGTCGGCTCTCTCCGTCTTACCTTCGGACTCCCAATTGGTGCGGCTGGCTGGAGAGTTTAGAGAAAGGGATAGAGCTCAGAGCCCCCCTTTCGGGCTGAGCGGTGGTCCACGGTCTCTCTCACTAACCGGACCAAGAGAAAGGTAAGAAAGAGCGATAGAAGGAGGGCAGAGATTCAGTTGCCAGGAGATTTCCACCCCTCTCCCACCAGTGCACTGGATTTCCTATACTCACGCGTCTTCTACGTTGATCCGATCCCGGGATCGTTGAATAAGCCGGCTGGATCCCCTTTGCTCCCCGACTGAACTTCTGGGACTCCCGATTACCGCCCGGGAGATGGCCGGAGGTCCAAAAGGGTCTTCCCAGGCAAAGTGGCCCGGAGCCGGCTGAAGAGTTCGGGACCCCCGGTCAGCAGCCCGGGAGAACCGCTCGAGCCCCACGTTGGGCGCCAACTGTTACGGTAAATCTGGGTGCGTATTTACCCTGCCACCCAGCTCGTCGGACAGAGTCCGCGGGTCCTTGCGGAGGAAAAGGAAGCTCAGCCGGACGCAGGAGCAAGATGCAAAGATCCAAGTTTATTGCGCAACAGGTTCAAGATGAAATTGAACCCCGAGAATGGGGCGACATAAACTTTTAAAAGTTCCCTCCAAGTCCCAGAATACAGTGCAAAATACATCACAGTTACATCATGAATACATTACACACGTCATGAATATCTCAGAGAGAGATGGGGTTACACTAATTAACATTTGAGATAAGGGAGGGGGAATATGCAGAGCGAGGGAGGTACACAAATATACATTTCCTGAGCACCGGTGGCGGTAGGACAATAGGTTGGTGATATGCATCGTCTGCCACCTGGCACTGCCCGGAGGAAGGGCTGGGCAGAACGATCTGACCGGATTAAGGAGTTCCTGTGTACGTGACTTGTCGTCTCGGGGATTATGGAGTCTGGGTAGCATCATGGAGTCCAGGGGAAACTGAGCCGAATGACACCAAGAACAAGAAAATCGGAGTTGTGGTTGATTTTATATGATTTTCGAAAGGTTCCGATGGCTTCCAGCCTGTCCCGTAGCGTAAATCAAAAGCGGAAATAGAATGTATCCATTCTAGTAAAAATGGATACATTGTAACAGGGTTTTGACAGTTTTACGAGGTCAAGAGTTTCGGTTCCATTGTTCTCGCAGCAGGGGGCTGTCAGCAGCTCGTCAGGAGGTTAAATGAGGCGTGCAAGAGCTCCCTGAGCTCGCCTCTGCAGGATGAATTCATGGCTGTGATTGGCCAAAACGCAGGCATAGGAATAGACGGGGATGCAGGGACACCCGGTCTATTCATTCTAAGTATAGAGCGCAAGCAGGTATAGGGATAGGGGAATATATTTACAAGTGAGCTTATTTCGCTCGTGAAAGGAAGAAGAAAAGGGGTTTACGGGAGAAGTGTGGTGCTTGTGCAACGGTGAGGGGACCAAGGGTGGGTGTACTGTGGGTACCCTCGAGGTCATCGCCTCTGTTGTTCAAAGGAAAGGGAGCGGGAGAGGTACCCCCCCCCCCTTCCCGGTCCGTATCAAAATGAACTCCAGAAGTCATGAGACTCTGACTTAGCAATACCTTGAAGGCAGAGTTGTTCAATTTTCAGGGTTTCTTGGCTGGCTTAGGTTGATCAGCCAGCTTTGTGATTTGAAGATGAGGGTGGGATTTGGTAGGAAGGGCTCTTCACCCCAATTAGATACCTGTCCTGCATCAACCCTGGACTCTTCTCTCCCATCAGAGTAGTTCTGAAGACGACTGAGCATGGCCAGCTTTTTTTTTAATTCCAAACCAGCATGGGAAATAGCGGAGTCTTGCTTGTTGGCTGTATGGCTTTTGGAAAGGGGAAATATAGTGGGAATGACAGGTCTCAGTACTCTGACAAACCTGCACATTTATGTTCATTCATCCTCTATCTTGTCTCCAGGTGAGCAACTTGAAGAAGGTCCTGCAGAGTGTGGTTGAATACTCCCAGGATGTGAGTACCTTTTCTGGTTTGGCTTTGCTGGCATGGTGGTGATGTATTTCAGGGCATGGCCCAAGCCTCCAGTGTAAGTTAAGGGTCTCTGCTTGGGCAGTAGAGCGGCAGGTGAATGCCAAGGGACAAAACTCTGACAATCACTCAGCCTGGCTGTATTGAAGCCATCACTGAAAGACGGAGCTCATGGTTCCAATCTAACATTCTTTTTTCCCAGGACCCACCTATCTCTTTGATGGTAATTAGTTTTAGCTGGTTGTAATACTGAGTTTTAGATTGTTGTAGTCTGCCCAGGGACCTGCTGGTGAAGGGTGGGTAATAAATTGAATAATGATAATAAATAATAATAGAAATAGCCCTGCTCTAGAAAAGCTGGGTAAATGTTATTGGTTCTCTATGGATGTGGCTTTCTCTGTGTACAGAACTCCCAAGACACAGTTGACATCCAGTGGAGTGGAGTGGCAAGTGAGACTTAGACTGGGGAGATTTTGTTTCAAATCCCTGATTTACTCCAAAGCTTCCTGGGTGGTGACTTTGGGTCTACCTCTTAGCCTAATCTATCCACTCACAGGGATAAAACAGTGGGAAAACTATATATGCTACCCTGAGCTGTTTGGAGGAAGAATGGGATTGAAGTGTAGTAGTAGTAGTAGTAGTAGTAAATGCTCCTTAGCACAGGCAGTCTTGCTAACAAGTCCACTCAAGTTACTAGCCCATAACTTTTTAAAAAAATTATTCACCTTTCCTCACATGCCTGTGTAAGTCACTTATTGCCCACTGACAGAGGCTGTTGCAGTTTCAAAAGCTCCATTGTTTGGTCACTTGGAGGCTTGCCACAGACTAGTGCTGGACAAGTGGCAGATTTCAAACCTAAGATAAAAGATACTGAAAAGTAACCTGTCCTCTCCCAGGCAAATTGCTGTCACAGACACAGTGAGATAGGTGGAATAAGTAGGTGGCAGCAACAGTGAAAGGTCTGCTGGCTGTCAGAAGCTATATCCGCTGCTGTCTTCTCAGGTCCTGGGCCACCAAGTCCCGGAGCAGCTCCTGCCTGATGTAGCTCTGGTTGGAGAACTGTCTGACACAGCTGAGCTGGGCAAGCTACTGCAGCTGGTGCTGGGCTGTGCCATCAGCTGTGAGAGGAAGCAAGGTATATGTGTGCGAATGACAATTACGATGGGGGGATGTCACAGTGGAGCTTTATGGGCATCTGTGCCATGAGGATGACTCTGCAATGGCTGCTTTAAATACCTGCCATGTGTGGGTGGGGTCTAGGAAGCAGGTGCCCTATTTGTTGTGGCATTGCTGTCCTGCTTACAGGGACTTACAGTTTCCCTTCATTAGTCCTCTCTATTCAGGTGGCTCCTGCCTCATCCATATAACTTCTGGATCTCCTTAAGCTGGAGCTTCCAATCTTTCTCCTTGGGTTTTCTCCTCTTGGTTTTCTTCACCCCTGATACTAGTTGGGATATCAGCCTCTTAAATCAGTTTGAGACAGAAGGAGGGTGCAGTGAGAGACAGACAGACAGATCTGACATTCTGCCACACCCACAAAAATACTTCATTGAAATTTGGGCCCCACTCCTGGAGGCTGTACCAACCCTCATGGCTGCATGATTTGGGGCAGGGGAGGGAATCTGGCCAGAGGAGGAAGGAACTAGTTGGAGAGTAACTTGAGTGCCCAGCCTCATCTGTTTGCAGATCACATCCAGCAGATCATGACCCTGGAGGAATCTGTGCAGCATGTTGTTATGACAGCAATACAGGAGGTGAGTTCGACTGTGTCCTTCAGCCTAGTGTGAAGCCATTAGGCTCCGGAACTGGATGCTTGCTTTGTGTTGCTAATGATCTCCCTGGTCAGGAAGTGCCCCTCATTCTCAACCTACAATCTTGCGTCTTCCCAGGTAATGATGCTACTTTTGTGCTAGTCCCTGCCCCCGCCAAGTCCTGCCCACTCCCTGCTGCCAGGCCTGGTGCTCATTAGATGAAAGTTCCGAAAGATGTTCTAGTTAACCTATGCCTGCTTCCTGGAATACAGGGCTTAGAAAGTTCTGTGAGTCCCCTCTATGTGACCAGTTACCAAACCTCTTTGTCTTTTGCAGCTCTTAAACAAAGATTCATCGGACACGCTGAGCTCAGAGACTTATGGGAACTTTGACAGCCAGGTACTTGTGATATATATTAAGAGTGGGTGGGCGGCATGAGCCCTAATGGTGCAAATTCAATAGATGTAGGCTGAGCAGGAATGGAGAAAGAGGTCCTTTTTTTTTTTGGTGTGGCCAGATCAGGTAATTCAAAGGAAGAAGGCTAGGCTTGAGCTACTAGGAGTGGCTTGCCTTGTTCAGTGTCTGTAGTACTATATAGACTTTTATTGACTGACTGGCTGACTCCTTGTACCTTTCTGGTTTTCCCTTGTAGTCCAGGAAGTATTACTTTCTCAGTGATGACCTAGAGGAGACAGATGACATGCGCCAGCGCTGCCATGACCTAGAGCAGCAGGTGAGTGTCTCTTGGGAGCCAAGAAAATTGGAGGTGGAAACCAGCTCTGTTTGCTGTGGACTTAAAAGAATGTGCATCAGATGATGGAAGCCAGGAGACTATTCATAGGAACAATGGAAAAATACTGAGCACCATCAGGTCTCCAATGGGTTCTGCCCTTCCTCAGAAGTTATGGGGAGGTATATATCAGGGGTAGGGAACCTGTTGTCTCATAACGTTTGGTTGACTGCATTGTCTGTCACCTCTGAGCATTAGCCATGCTGGCTGGGGCTGATGACAGATAGGATTCCCAATAACATCTGGAGGGCCACAGGTTCCCCACCCCTGGTATATATTCTGTGCTGGAATTTTGCAGGAGCCCTGACATGCCGTTTTCTGAACTGCTATCTTGATTACCATCCTTTCTCTCCCCTTCCCTCCCTGCCTGCCTCTCCATATTGCACAGCTCTATGTGCACTGAGTTGGTGGTGTTTGGGGACCGGGCCTATTCTGGTCATTTGGATATTCTGTCTTTCCTTATATAAAGGCAAGGTGAGGTCCTGCCTTCCTTTCCTCCCTCATGCAGTCCAGTTTCTGGGGTGGGGTGGGAAGTGCAGTTCTTTGTGGATGGTGTGAGCTTGCTGGGCTGCATGGAGACAGCTGGGCTTGGCTGCAGTGTGGTGTGGTGTGCGAGTCCGTGTCCCTCCTCCTAATGCACAGCTGTCCTTTCCCTCATTGTTTTTGAGATTGCTGTGGACGAAGAACAAGATCAGCTTGGTAGTTTTGGGGCTGACCTTGGACTCAGTGGTCCTGGGCTTTATGCCTCTTTTTACCTGTTAAAGCCATATGAACAAGACTGGTGTCCAGCAGAGGGGCTAAATTTAAAGAGCAGACAGTGCAACTGTGGAGATTTTGGATATTTCAGGAAGGGTGGGTTGTGGGGGACCTGAGAAAGGATAGACTGATCTCGCTCCCTTTACAAAAACAAACCCTTTACTCCTCCAAGGTGCTAAAGTGCCCCTGGAGATGCAGCCCCCTTCAAGAAGGTGAGTGTCTTCCCTCTTCCCATGCTCTTGCCTATGATAACAGACCTGCTCACCCAGCAGTGGAGCCCCATGCCTGGTGGGACCAGCCTAACCTCCTTGCATGAGCATGTGCCATGTTGACAAGTTAACAACTGCTTGAGAGCTAATACAGCTACAAATCCACATTTCTGCATTCTAGGTTCTAAACTGCATATGAAGATTCTGGAATCACTTAGGTTTAGGGGATGTATATACAGGCTGAGGGGGTTTTTGTGGCCTCTTCATTTGGCAGCATTTAATCTTCGTAGCAATTCTGGATCCCTGCAGTAGGTCGGTAGGTGCCTGTAATGAAGTTTTCGCTTCCATTCAGGGAGCATAGGTCCTTGGCAAAAAGTCTGCCAGATTTGCAGAGAGAGGAAGTGAACTTGCTTGCTAGCAGTTCCTTTCAGTAGCTCACACATGCTTTAGTAGTGCCTGTGTGGATGATAATTCCTTCCCGCCAAATGAGCTGGTGCAAGAGGAGTCCTGATGAGGCTAATTTCAATGGCTGCTGTGCGTGTTGGGGCAGGAGGCCAGCTGTAGACATTCTTTTGCACATGCATGCAAATGTCTGTTAAACCTACTCTGTTACCCACTGTATGGTTCCATAGTTTTGCAAAATCTGGGGACAAGTCTGCTAGAGCAGCAAAAGGAACCAATTGCTTGTGGTTACATGTAGCAATTTGATAGAGAGTGGGAGAGCAGGGTTCTCTTCAGCCTGCTTAAAGCCAAGGGAAAGAAGTGAACAGCCAAGACTTAAGCAGCTATGCTTCCACTCTCCCCTTTTTCTAGGGCCCTAGTAGAATGAGGTTGAATGTCACAGGCTGGTTGGGCTTATGAAGGACCTGGTAGAATCCGCAAAGTTCTTAGCTGGACTTAGAGCTCCATTACTTGGCCGCCTCCTAGAAACTAGTCTTCCTCCTCCCTTCTCTCAGATCTCCATCCTGGTGGAAGAAAAGAATACTTTGTCTCTAGAGAACAAGAGTCTCCGGGAGCAGAAAAGCTCCCTTGAGTCAGATGCTGCTGGGCTCACTGGCAAGAAGTTGCTTCTGCTTCAAACCCAGATAGAGCAGCTGCAAGAGGAGAACTTCCGGTAAGGCAGATACTGGGGTGGGGAGGTTATATTGCCCTCAGGACAATGTGCCCAAAGGCAGTGGAGTCCAGAGAATAATTAGAAGAAAAGTCTAGCTAACTAGATGTATTTTGGCCAGGCTGGAAAGCAGCAGAGATGACTTCCGAGTGCGCTGTGAAGATCTCGAAAAGGAAGTGCTGGAACTTCAACACCGCAATGAGGAGCTGACCAGCCTGGCTGAGGAAGCCCAAGCACTGAAAGACGAGATGGATGTGCTGCGGTAAGTGTGCCTCAATGCCTCAGCTGCAAGAACTGTGAATATACCCTTTTATTTTTTTGGTTATGTGTTACGGCTTGTGAAGCAGCCCATGGTCCAGCCTGGGCCTGCTGTGTGTCAAAACTCCACATTTGTGAATCTTGGGCCTCAGGTGTGCTGTGTTGCCATATAGGCAAACCTCCCACTGCAGCAGCTGACTAATAGAGGTCTGCTTCTCTGCATATTTGGACACTCTTAGGTAGACAGTCCATTTTTGCACACATCCTTAAGTTTAACATGGTGATCTTTGCCACTGAAAAGGCAGAGCAACAGATTCCCAAACACCTGATGGAGAAGAGTTGACAGTCCCACCAGAGGGTTTGTGGGTGGCACATGCCTGTGCACTGGAGCCCTGATGAATGCTGTCTCTCTTCCAATGCTTGAAGTTCTGGAAAAGCAGAAGCAAATTAGTCCAGGAGTTTTGAGTGAATATGTGGAATGTGGCTTCTTACTTGGAATCCAATTAGTTCTGCTGAATAATCAAAATCTCTGCTATCTGGAATTTGGTGGAAGTGGGGCAGCTTGTGTGTAAATAATTTGGTTTAATTGAGAATGTTAGTAGCTCTAGGGGGATGGGTTTCTGTGCTGGAACAGCATTCATTGCAGTCTCTCACTATTACCAGTCTTCCTTTTCCTGTGTTTGTGAGTTTTGTACAAAGCATGCTGTTAGGTAACTTCACACAGATTTCTTTTTTTGCTATACATTAAAGCAAACTCAAGTTTTGTTGTAACTTGCCAATTTTTGGACTGTTTCACACAGAAATGTAGACATAGTGCTTCAGTTCTAGAATAGATGCACTGACCCATAACTTCATGTGATGTAAAAGAGTGTCAGCAAGCCTTGGGCTTTCATGCATCCTTTTCTACCACATCCCAGTGGCTAGAAGCAGAAGTGGGGAATCAAATGCTTTACTATTTGTTTGTTGTGTCCAAACCAACAAAGGACAGTTACCATTTGACTATAATTTGTTTGCAACAATCCAACTTGGAATGTTGGCCTTAAAATGCATGGGATACTTGTTGCTTATCCATTATTGTTTCAGTTTTTGGCACCCTTTGACCTTGCTGCAGCAATTCCTGCTTACACAGTAGTTTTCTATAGCTAGTAGAGTTACTTTCTGTCCCTCCACTTTTTATCCAATAAAGTCAGAGTTACCTGACATTAAAAGCTGTAAAAGATACCTATACTTATATCTATATCCTGCTGTTCTGCAGTCACTCCTCAGACAAGGTGGGACGGCTGGAGGCTATGGTGGACTCCTACAAGAAGAAGCTGGAAGACCTGGGTGACCTTCGGCGGCAAGTTCGGCTGCTTGAGGAAAGAAACACCGTCTACATGCAGCGCACTTGTGAGCTGGAGGAGGAGCTTCGGCGTGCAAATGCTGTCCGTGTGCAGCTGGAGGCACATAAGAGACAGGTGAGTTGGTGTTAATAAGAGAATGCATTTGAGCAGACCTCAGCCTTCAGAATGCACTTGCAATAATACTCTGTCCTGAAGGAATCCTAAAGACAGATTGGAGCACCATTGGAGCCAGAAAGGCAAAACCCATTTGACCAGGATTGACCTGGTAGCTGTAGCTGTGCTGTGGCTTTGCAGGCAGAACTGTTGTCTCAAACAGTCTTGTACTCTTGGTGTTTGGGAGGACTTCAATACTAAACATAGATTCAAGACAACCTGTAATGAAAAGCAGCGTTGCTGATTGCTTTGCAGCCGGAGAGGAGGGCAAAGATCATAAGCACAGCAAACCCCTACTCTTCCCTCTTCCAGGTGCAAGAGCTCCACAGCAAACATGCAGATGAGGCTTTGAAGGCGGAGAAATGGCAGTTTGAGTTCAAGAACCTCAAGGAGAAGTTTGAGGCCCTGGTAAAAGAAAAAGAGGTAATGCAGACCTTGTACCACAAGAGGATGATGAGTGTTTCCTTTGGCTTGCAGGTGAAGGCCTAGTCCAGGAGTGAGGGAGCTTTTTCAGCTTGAGGGCCACATCCTCTCATGGGCAGCCTTGTGGAGGTTGCATGCAAGTGTGGGTGGAGCAATGGATGTGACTTCTCTCTTCATTGAAAGGGCTACATTCTGGCCACGCAAAAGCTCGAGCTTGGTGGTGGGTGGGTGTGGATAGATATAGGTATGTCCATACAAATTTTTTATATATGCGCACAAATGCACCACCTATCTACCCATCCATTATCGCAGTTCAATGGCTCATTCCAGCCTGGTAAAGGAGGGCACAGAGCAGGCCTGGAGAGCATGTGGGGCGAGTCCCAAATGTCAGAGAGCCTTGAAGGCTGCATTTGGCCTGAGATTCTCTACTCCTAGTCTTGTGGCAAGAATAGGGAAATCTGGCAGGAGTAGCATCTAGTTTCTGTTACTTTGACAATGTAGTACAATAAGGCATCAGCCCACCATAGCTTAAGTGGTCCTTTTCCTGGAGTGATTCCTGACCATTTTCCCTTAGAGGCTGATTGAAGAGCGGGATGCCTTACGGGAAGCCAATGAAGAACTGCGATGTGCTCAGGTGCAGCAGAAATTCCTAAACCAAGCAGGTGAGTATCAGAAGTCTTCCCCACCCCAATGAAATCCAATAAAGTCTGCCTCAGAACAAAGATTGGAAGTTAAGGAGAAAAGGGACACGTCTTTGTGTTGACAGGGCCAAGTGCACTCAAGTTACACTAAACTAGCAGTCAACTACATTTAACATTTGTTAATACCTGAAGAGCCACAGTGAGCTGCCTACTTGCTGCAATCATTAGAGGAGATTTGTTCCATCTGAAATGAACCGGGGGGGGGGGGGCTAGGGCCACCTCAGTGTTGGTGCCCATAATTTTTTGTTGCAGGAAAACCAACTAGACCCTTCTTTATGCATTTAGGTGTTGATTTAAGAGCATATTGTTTGGACATTTATTTTATTGAAATGTCCTTTAATTTGATTTAGTTGCTGATTGAGCGTTGTGCTTCTATTTTTGCGATTCCTTTTTGGTTGTTACGGCTGTTTTTTGAAAATGTATTTTATATTTTTTATTTACACCTGAAGACTCCATTTGGGATGGAAGGGTGCATTAAAAATAAATGAATTAAATGCTGTCATTTTCATTTTTAAGAACTTTCTACAGGCATGTCCAGGGGGATTCCCTTGTCTGTTAGCTTACTTGGAAGCCACAGGAGGGCTGAGAGGGTAGGATTTTAATGGATTGGACTGTTTTTATAAGCTGAATGGATAGCTCAGTCGGTAGAGCACGAGACTCTTAATCTCAGGGTCATGAGTTTGAGCCCTACGTTGGGCAAAAGATTCCTGCATTGCAGGGGGTTGAACTGGATGACCCTTGTGGTCCCTTCCAACTCTGCAGTTCTATGAGCAGCTATACGGAACAATTTTTTTACTGTTTTATTTTAATTAATGTTTATTATGTGATTTGTGATCTTAATTGTTCTGATATGTAAATCACCCTAGGATTTCTTTTAATGAAGGGTGGTAAAGAAATTATATAAATTAAATTTTAGGCTAAGCCTGATAGGATCTCACACACCTGTCTCCAAGAGCTTTGCCTACAGCCGGTGTGTGTGCTTGGTCTGCCATTCAGTTGCCTGAACCTGCTTGTAGGGAAAGACCTTGTATTATGGTTGGCTGCTGCCTGAAGTGAGGTTACCGGTTTCACCTCCCATCTCTGTGTGGCTTTTCTCAGCCTTCATTCTTCTCCTGTTTAAATGTATTTCTCTTGATGTGATAGATGCCAGTGTGGACCATGTTTTGCTTAATACTGCTGGGACCCATAACTGCACTTTTATTGCTCCAACTCAGGGTAGATGAGTTGTCCGGCCCTGGCTAGGTCAAGTGACACCAAAAGCTTGAGTGATTGCATCTTAGAGGGTTGTGCTTTATAGCAAGGTAGTATTTGGGAACGATCGGCTCCTCCCCTCCAACAACACCTGCACCTTTGGGTAGAAAGCCAGAGTAAAAATAAATGTATCTTCTGTTTCTCTCCCCCCCCCCCCCTTTGCAGATACCATCCTAGAAGAAATTGCTTCTCCTGTGGATAACTTAGCAGCTGAGATCATGCCAGCAGAACTCAAGTAAAGTTTGCCCCCTTGGGGATCCTGTCTTGGGAGGCAGAAGGGCAAAAGCCTATGGGGCCTATTTGAAATTGGGGACTTACTGTTATTCATAATTATACTTGATTACTTCCATCAGCCAGAGGCTGGAGTCAGTGTTACCCTGGTGTCCTTTTGGTGATAAAGAGAAAGTGGTGGGGG
Organism: Podarcis pityusensis; assembly: GCF_964106645.2. Lineage (NCBI taxonomy): Eukaryota > Metazoa > Chordata > Lepidosauria > Squamata > Lacertidae > Podarcis > Podarcis pityusensis. Next base: position 44,911,713 of record NC_138029.1, on the reverse strand, counting down.
GGGAGTGCTATCCTGGATTTATTTTTCTGATATTGTAGATGAAACAGGTGTCATCCCAAGATCACCTTCAGCTTGTTTGCTTAAGCTTAAGAAAACTGGAGTACAGTTTTCTGCTTCATACAGTCATGACATAAATTCTTTAAAAGGTCAGGCTCTAAGTGAATGCTCCTAATGTATATGCTAGATAATACAGCACGGTAATCTCTGTGAATACTGTCTATCCCAATATGCATTGCTCTGGTTTGGCCCCCAATTCTAGAGATTGCATCCTCTCTATGAGCTGTTCTGCCTTTTAGTACAGCTTTTAGGGTTGGGAGTTGGGCCCACATGAAGCGGGGGGGGGGGGGCTGGGAAGTGGTGGTGGTGGTGGTCCACACCATTGGATAATGCCCCAGCTAATAATTGTAACATTCTGTGTTTCTTGCGGCCAGGGAGACCATTGTGCGGCTGCAGCATGAGAACAAGATGTTATGTGCACAAGAGCTGTCCTATCGGCTGCAGCAGACCGAATTGCAGGGGCTGCTGGAGGAATCTAACCGTACTAAGAACCAGCTAGAGGCACAGCAAAGGTATCCAACAAGCTGAAAAGTTTGCAGTTTGTCCCCACTGGTCTTAGAAGATCCAACCTGCCTTCTCTAGTCCCTCTTAACCTTTGACCAGCTATTAAATTTGCAATTCTAATTTAGAATTATTTTTATTCACTGTTCTTCCTCTTATCTGGTAGGCAATATTCTACCTCCTGTTCTAAAAACCAGTGGGGAAACTCTTACTGTTGGCCAATCAAGTGAAACCATATTTGCATGGTGTCAGAGCTGGCTCCAGGTCCCAGCTCACAGAGGACCAACGCTAGCCGGCAGTAATGTACAAAAGTCTTTATTGAAGTACAGTTTCCATTTTCAAGCCGCAGCGCCCCAGCTCTACGTCTAGGGGTTAGATCGGCGAAGCTCCATCTGAGTCTCCGCCCCCTGTACACCAGTTTAAGATTCTAGCCTTGCTCCACCTCTTCCGTCTCTCCTTTCTCCTCTGGGTCCTGCTACCCCCCGGGGTCCCTTCCTTCCTGGATTCTTCTGACGCTGACGTTGACCCCCCTGACTCCTCCCCCTCTTTTCGGCGGGCTTTGGGACCTGGCTCCCTATCCGGGCTGCCAACTGCGCCGCCCTCCTGTACATTTGAACTTGGCGCGCGCGCCCAGCCTTCAACCTTCCTCTCGACCGTTTCCTCGCTCCCCGATGGAGGCGTGGCCAATCCTGACTCATGTCCTCCCACTGGCAGTGCGCCGCCTGATCCCGATGCCTGGGACTCCTCCCCCCTACTGCACTCTGGTGTGGACGCTGGTCCTGATTTCCAACTGCTGCTCTCTGAGTCCCCTCTGGCCCCTTCTTCCTGGGGTGTCCCCCTAGGCACCCCCCTTGCTCTGACCATGGGAGCCCCTTTCTGTGAATCTTCCGATTCGCTGGAAAGACTCAGAGACCTCGGACCGCTGTCATCGCTAACATTTCCTTCGGACTCCTCCCCCTCGCTCTCTATTTCCTCCGTTTCCTGTGCCTCTGCTCCTGAACCCCTGACACATGGTCAGTTGGGGAGTGTCCTTGAGCTCAAGCACTGTTTGCATGATCTACTAGGAATGTTAAACTAACATTTTTTTAAAAAATAGAATTTTGTCCTAGCTTATCTTTGTTAACTAGTGAAGGGCAAGCTCCCTTCTCCTCTCATTGCCCTGGCTCAGAAATAAACAGACCATTTGAAGGTGTACTACTTATCACAGCAGCTTTTAGCTAGGCACCATCTGTACTGACAGTCCTGTGGGCTTTGTTGCTGCTTGCAGCTGGCCTTTCTCTTGCCTGTTTTAATTTGATTTGCCCTTCTCTCTATCCAGACTGAGCCAGCAACAGATCACTGAGCTCAAGGTGCAAGTAGAGGAGCTGCAACGGGCCCTCCAGGAGCAAGGAAGCAAAGCAGAAGATGTGAGTTTGCTTGAGAAAAAAGGGTTCTGTGAGGCCTTGTCAGAGTCAGGCTCACAGGGAAGTTTTGAAGGAGATTTTCACAGGGGCTGGTGGTCTCTACTCTCAGCCTGAATCCAGACCTTCTTACAGGGTGGCAGTAATGGGAGCTGGTGGCATAAACCCACCTGTCCGTTTCTCAATGGAGACTTAAAACCAAGACAAAACAAAGGAGCTGGGCCGTATGAGATCTTTGTTGCAACATCTAGTCTAGGATTGTGTGCTCTCTGTGTACCAAGTGGGGGAACTCTGCCTGTGTATTGGCAAGTTTTAGCCTCCCAAATTACCTTGGGGCTCAAAACAATGAAAAAGGAGTGGGGCTAATCCTCAGATACTGACTACTGCTTGACAGGGTTGCTATAATGTGGGTGGTAGAGATTCCTTGAACATACAAATTCAATGATAAGGCTACACTTGTGGGTCTTAGGAGCTGCAAAATTGCAGTTTATGGTAGCTACGCTGGACAAAGGTGTGCTATTTGGCTAAGAACCTTTTTTCTCGGGTTTACGGGCTTGTTGCCTATTGGGGGAGGGAGGGCAAGAACTCGCAGGCTGTAAGTGTAGTTTTGCCCCAGTTTGAGAGCCTTGTGTCCCCTCTCCTGTGGCCTGTTCTAATGATCACCATTACCTTCTGCCCAGACCTCTTTTCCTCCTCACTTCCCTAATCTCACTATGCTAACAGCCCTCTCTTTCTCCCTTCTGACTTGCTGGCTATCCTGCCCAGGCCATTGTAAGTACTTTCACATTCTGTGTTGCTTCCACCATCTAACCTACTCCGCTGCCAACTCATTGTTGCTTCTCTTCTGTCTTTGCTTGATTCTTGGTGTGTCAAAGATAAGGGGCTGCTCTGGGTTCACCTGCCAAGAGCTGCTAAGGGGCCTGCGTATTCTGAAGGTTTAAAGGAGCACAAGTTCAGTTTTCTTAGTGCAGAAGGGAAGCTGGGAAGCATAGGTGCTGTTTTGAATTGGTAACTTCTGTTCCAAACGGCATTCTGATAATCTGAAAAGGTAGGAGCAGTCTAGATTTGTTTCTGAATTCGTGCAAAGCAGTTAACTGTACCAACATCTCTTAGGAGATGTGCTGTCTCCTACACAATCAGTAACTGTTCATGTTACTGCCCTGTGAGTCTTGTATATTAATAAGTCCGTAAACAATTATGGTTCAGCATTTTCTAAATTATCCCTACTGGGATAATTGAAAAGGAAGTAGAGGAAAAACTTCCTAATGGTTGAGAGCCTTTAGGCTGGAGGTGAAAGAGAAATGCTGTTGATGTGACATTGAGCAATGTAAACCAACATTTGCACACCTAGTAAAAGCTGTAGTAAACTTTGAAAAGTAAATGCTTTTGCATTGCCCACATCTATTGATGCTACTTGAGTGACAGACCCTGAATGGTCTCAGGTGGAGAGAGGAGACTTTGACTTTTACTGCCAGAGATGGGAGTGAGGTTTGAATGCATGAATGGATTAGTAACTAGTATAGAAAGACCTTTTGTTTTTTAGACTGCAGCCTTGTTAATTGACAGTAGGATTGACCGTAGAGTTGAGCCACCGGCTGTGTTTAGTTCACTTACTGTATACTGGATATTTTTATCTTCCCCGTCATGCCAGCATAGACAACCATGTTTGCAGAACTGAATGGAATTCTCTGTTCCATTTTAAGAGTGCTTCTGAGTCAGCAGCATCCCAGTTTAACTTTCCTAGCTCATGAAGACAAATCTGAACTGAAACCTTGAACTCCTAGTGCCCCCAGGATGAATCCTTCAAAGCCAGCAAATTTATGCATAACCTGAGTGCAGGAGGTCTTCAAGAGTACAGGGTACACTACAACTCCACAGGTTTTAGTATTGTGTGTAAGATAAACTGAACATAGCACCAGCTCACTCTAGTGGTCAGATGATGACAACAACAGCAGCTTAGCTAATTGATCTGCAAACAAAATAAAAATCCTAAACAGTCATTTCTCTCTCTTTTTAGTCTTCTCTCCTACAAAAGAAGCTGGAGGAGCACCTGTAAGTGATTCAATTCAGTTTGAGGGACAGGGTTGGAAAGGGCTAAAGCTCACTTGGTTTTCTTTGTTGCATTTGATGAATACATATCTGGGGTTGTTATGGGTCCAGCTGTGCTACTTAACAACATATTGATGCTGTCACACAATACACAGCAGGGCTTTGGTTCCACGCCCTTCAGGTTTCTGGTCCTTATTCTTCAAGACACCTGCATGCCTAGCTTCTGTTTCTCTTTCTGTTTCCTGGTCAGAGAGAAATTGCATGAGGCCCATGCAGAGCTTCAGAAGAAGAAGGAATGCCTTGATGAATTGGAGCCAAAAGTGGACAGCAACAGTAAGTGGGTGGATGACAGATCCATTCCTTTAGGAGTCTCACCTAAGCCCAACCTTTGCTGGGTACTACAATGGGATGGGATGGGCTGGGCTACCCAGAAATCAGAAGACCTTGTAGAGCATAGAGTGAAGATTCTTGCTACTCCATCCACATTTTGGGGTCAGGACAGCATTGATGTCCCCGCCTTTCTCAACAGCTGCCAAGAAGATTGATGAACTGCAGCAATCTTTGAAGAAGAAAGATGAAGATATGAGAGCCATGGAGGAACGATACAAGCGTTATATGGACAAAGCCTGCACAGTAAGTCAAGTCTTTTCAGTGCCTTTTGCCACTGCACAGGCATACATTGGCGAAGCCTCACTAAATGGCTTTGTAGATCATACACGCTTCCCTGCGGTCAGTGTGATTCAGTCAGCCTTTCTAGTAGCTATATGGTCTTGGCCTCCCAAAGCTAAGTGATTATGGAAGATCTCTTTATCCTTTCACAGGTCATCAAGAAACTGGATCCCAAGCAGCAGCCTCATGGAGTTCCACTGGAGATCCAGGCTTTGAAAAACCAGCTGCAGGAAAAGGATAAGAAAATCAACCACCTGGAGGTGAGCTCCTCTTCCGAGAATGAGGGTTGCAGCTTCTCTTACATAAGAGCCTGCCTGATTAGGCCAAAGCCCCCTCTAGTTAAACAATGGAATTTGCTCCCTTGAGAAGCAGTAATGGCCACCAAACATTGATGGCTTTAAATGAGGACTAGGCTATCAGAGGTTACTAACCATGATGGCTATGTATTACTTCCATTGTTGGAAGGAATGTACTTCTAAATACCAGTTGCAGGAAACTGCAGGAAGGGACACTGATGTTGTGCTCTGGACCTGCTCACAGCTTCCCAAGGGCATCTGGTGGGCCACTGGCCTGATCCAGCAGGGCAATACTTATTATAACAAGTTTCCAAAATTAACAAGGATGTGCGCACTGCAGCCCTCTTACCCATAAGCTACAGGTGTCTTGAGTATAATGCATTAATTCCTTATCTTCCGAAAGTCAATATAAATTATTTCAGATGAGTGGTTTGCCATGCGTTGCCTGTTTCGACCACCCTGTTAGCAGCTCAGGTAGTTTCTTTCTTTTGTCCTTACTTTGCTTTCACTTGGGATCAAATTGGTAGACTGAGGTCCTGCACATCTATAAAAGGAAGAGGTACACTTCTCATCTCCCCTCTGTTTTGGTTGGCCTTGGCAGCATAACTTGGGGTTTTCCATAATCCCCCCAACACACACACACACACACACACACACACACAGCCTTGGGGTTTAGCAGCATGACCACTTACCTCCTTTTTCCTCTCTGTGCTTCATCTCATTAGTCGGATTTTGAGAAGACAAAATCTCAACAAGAACAAGAAGAGAAACTCATCATCACTGCTTGGTATAACATGGTGAGTTTGAATTGGACTAGGCATAAATAGAGGTGCATGTACTGATGCAGGGGTGTGGCACATTGCTTTGCAGGAGAACAGTATGCATAATTGCTGTGGAGCTTAACATCCTGAGAATCTCTTACTTTTTCTAACTATTTTGGTACTAGACACGTTTTGCAGCTGCTAAACACTGCTGAGTAAAATGTCTGAAGTTGGGCTCTTTACAGTAGATCATTTTGATGATCCTGTATATGTCTGGATCACAGAACATGGCCTTTTTGAATTCAGACCCTCATGTCTTCTGACACATACTGTCCTGGTCAGAGCCCTATGGAGGAAGAACAGTGAAGAACCCTCCATCTCCATCCAAGAGTCTCCTGGCACAAGCCAAATGTTTCTTTTCTTTCCCACTGCAGGGCCTGGCGCTGCACCAGCGGGCTACAGAGGAGCGGTCATCCACCTCTACACCAGTCCAGTCCTTCTTGGCCCAGCAAAGATTGGCCACCAATACTCGACGGGGCCACCTGAACCGAGCTCAACCCTTGCTGCTTCGATACGTTGGTACAGACAAACCTCAGTTGTCCTGATCTGGAAAAGCTGTCCTGTGGATCTTCTAGAGAATGCTCACTTCCCGGGGAGAGTGAAATCGGAATACCTGTTATGCAGTGGTACTTCCTCTGGAAACCCCCGTTTTATCCCTATTGTTGAAATTCATTCTCTGATACTAAAGATTATTCCTATGCCCAACTGTAGTGCTTGTTTTTAAAAAAATGAGGAATCTTGAGCAGCAAGGAGCTGGATCTTCCCTATTCATTGCAGACCTACATGTTCCCTCTTCCACTGCATTTGGGAGCTGTTGCATGGCACTACCCTGGGTGATGGAGAGGTATCCTTCAACCATGTTCCTTACCCACCTTTCCACTTAAAATTCTGCTTTTGTACATAGTTTCTGTATAGCCCTGTTCCCCACCAATTAAAAATGTTCTTTACCTAATGATGTCATCTGCAGAGGGTATGGAGGAAATATTTTTACTGTCATTCACATCTCCCCTTATGGTATCGGCCTCAGTCTTGGGTATTTTTTGTGGTGATGAATGCAAAAGGATGAGATGGCTGCTTTGATAGTGGCCCTGCATTTGGAGTTTGACTCCTTTGAAAAGCTAGCATCGGTTCCTCAGGAGCCAGATTGCATTGCCTGAGGCACATTATGGCACAGCTTTTCTTAGTGACTTAAGAATCCCTTTAAGAAGGGCCAGGGCCTTGGTACAAAAAAGCCCCATTTGAAAACGTATGAACACTAAATTGACTTTAGACCCTAGGGGTGAAGAGAGCCTGCAGTCCTGCCCAACAGTAGTTTGTGCGCGCATCTGTAACTGTGTTGTCTTCACGGCAATATTTAGTGCCTGGTGTTTTTTTTGAAAAGTGCTACTCTTTTTCTTCCCTCCCTGTTAGTATCATATTCAGAGACATTGCAAGATGCAGTATCCTTTTAAAAATATGTTCTCCAAATTTTGATTCTTTTTTTTTTTTGAAGTAAAGTTCATAGTTTTAATTCTGTAAATTATACATTTTGTAAAGCTACCTTGTATCTCTGCCTCTTTATTTTTCTATCGGACAGAAGCCTGACATGCAATGTGGGAGGATGGGATATGTCTATAGAATCTTTACACTACAAATAAAATGTTATAAAATCTTTTCTGTATCCTCATTCCTCTAGTAGCAACAACTATTACTGTTGGGCAGTAGCCTTCATCTGGGAGGACCAGCTGTAGCTGTTAGTAGTTCTTTGCAGTACCTTTGTACTGCTGTAGTTCAGGCTTCCCATTAATTCTGAGATGGGATTTTTCTCTCTTGGAAGTTTAGTAGACCAATCAAGTGCAGTTCCCTATTGGGCCTTGGAAGAAGTCCTTAGTTGATTTGTCATTGTCCTTAGTTGATTTGACCTACTTCAGAATCTGGTGGTGGGCTGATAGCAGTTAAAACTCAAAGAAAATTATTGATGGTCAAGAGTAAAGTGGTACCTTGGTTTACAAACTAATCCGTTCCAGAAGTCAGTTCTTAAACCGAGGCATGCTTTCCCTATTGGGGCCTCTTGCCACTGGTGCCCTTCTACCGTTCGGATTCCGTTCTTAGAGGTAAAGTTCACAAACCGGGATACTACTTCCAGTTTTGCGGAGTTCGTAAACTGAATCATTCATAAACAGGACTGTTCTTAAACCGAGGTACCACTGTACTTTGCATTTAGGATTGCTACAAAGGCTGGCACAGTGGCAGTTGATTTATTTATCAAAAGGGAGCATTTTCAATTGGGAAGCCATCATAAGATCAGCAATAGAGCATTTGTTAAAGAAGCACATCCTCCGTACATCGATGTGTGGTTGTCCTTGTTGCTGATGGAGTTTTTAGAGTTAGAGGTCCCCTTTGGCTTCACAGCAAGCACCCAGCCTTAAGGGGAATGTCTCCTGTTGCTCCTAGCTAAATACTACCATAAAAGATGGTTTAAAGGTTCTTAGAATGTGATCCACCATTAAATTTAGTCTCACTATCCTCTGCAGTACTTACTGAAGGCTTGAACTACAAATAACTTTCTTCCCTAGTATACTGAGGTACCAGTTAACACAACACAGAATCAGGTAGGATAACAATACACGGCATATGAGCCCTTTTTCTCTGTGCACTAAGAGGAATCCAAAGGATCTGATGCTATGGACAGACTGATATCTTGAGTGAATCGGCAGCTCCCAACATTGCCCTCCAGGCCCATGTACAGCTTGTCTGAGGCTCTCCCCAGTTGACTGGGAGACCCAGGGCATTCTTGGCATGACAGCGCCTGCCATGACCCCCCTGCCCCCTCCGAGGCCTGGAGCAAGTATACCCGGCTCCCCCACCCCACCCACAGACCTGTTTCCATCTCTTTTCATTTGAAGGGAGCAGGTACTTTTTTAGTGCACAGAGAATCACTGGAGCAGCTTCTCTTTGTCACTGCAACTCTCTTCTGAGCAGCTTAGTTGCGCGGTGGGTGGGGAAATTTCAGAGAGGTTTGAATTTCCTTTCCCCATTATCCCTTTTTCTCCCTGCTGCTCCAAGTGTGCAAGCAGTGGCAAAGAGGTAGCTGCTCAGTCAGGTTCCCTTGCCTTTTATGGGCTTCAGAGAGGATGTGAGGACTGTGACTGGAGCCCTAACCAGCATGGTCATAGTTAACCAGGGGTTCCCCAATCTAGTTTCCAGAAGCTATTGGAATACATTTCCTATCTGCTCTTGCCTTGTACAATTTGTTGGCTGGGTGAGTATTTCGGGTGGAGTGGCTGAACAAAGCATGGCTGAGGAAGGATGCTGGGTTCACATGTAACACCAAAACATACATATAATCAGCCAGATGGGACATTGGTCTGATCCAGGCAAGTTAATTTGTGCCTATCGGAATTCACTTCTAGACCTACAGAACTCTTAATAGTATTCAGTATGACTGGACATATACATTGGAGGTTTAAAGGGCAGGCCACAAAACATTACTCTAGACAAAATACCATTTAATAAAATACTAGAAAAGCATGAATTTTAAAACATAGTAGATCCACACTGAGGCATTTGGGTAGTAGTAAGCGCAGAAGTGATTACCTCCTTCCATGTTCACCATCTGATGATTACAGAAAGGAATGAGATGCAATAACCAGCTGCGGCTTTGGGTAAATATAGGACAGAATAGTACCTTCAGGAGTAGCTCAGTGCCCATGATTGCCCCTGCATGTTCAGTTAGGGGCTGCAGATGCAAGTCAAGAACACGTGGGGGGAGGGAAAGGGGAGGTGGGGGGGGACAGAAACAGAGGCCTGATTAACAGAATCCTCCTGACTCCTTATGAAGTGGCCCCACATTACAATGTGTCATTAAAAACCAGGTGTCTAGCAGGGGCCACCAATTCATATTTCCCTTTAGCAGCTGCAAGGACTATCAGTCTTCACTGATTTCCTGTCCTGAGGCCTAAGATTGAACCGTGCCATGGGCCACCCTTTGTAATGGCTCCACTCAACCCTGTGGAGGCTGAAGTAATAGCTTATGCCACATTCTCCTCCTCGATAGGGCTCTGCAGCCAGTGGGGGTAATTGGCTGGCGGAAGACCCTTGCTGGAGGCCTCCTTTGAGCTGTGAAAGAAGGGGGCATCTGAAGAGCCGTGGTCTAGGAGAGGCTGAGACGAGTCGGTATCTGTTGCTGCAGGGACAGACATGTCCACAAGGGGCACTGGATCCTGGGGGTTGGCCACAGCACTGTCATGGCCTAGCGAGGTCTGAGCTGGGCCACTGGGCTCGCCGGCGGGATCCTCAGAGAGGTCCTTGTGTGTCTCCGTGCCCAGGCCAGTGGCATCAGGCCCAAGGTCTCCCTCCCCCTCAGAGCTGAAGTGAATGCTATTGATGGGCACAGACTGCCCAGAAGGCCCACAAGTACAGTCCGTGGTCTGTGTATCCTGACAGAGGCAGCTGTAGGTAGTGGATGCTTCGGAAACACAGCTGTTCTTGCGCCTCAGCAAAGACAGCCGACGTCCAAAGCCGCCAGGCGCGGGGGCTGTGGATAGCAGGCGGTTCAAGAGGTGTGCAGGGACATGGCGGCTGTGTTCATAGCCCTCTGCGATGTCCTCTAGGGGCTGGAACTGCATGTCTTCCTTGGCTAGGCTGGAAATCGAGGAGGGGAGTAGTTAAAGGGAGTAGCTTCACCACCGCAAGTTGCAGAAGAGCTTGCTTTGTGGTGCAGGGATCTTCCTTATTGCCCTCAGACACCACACTAGTGCTCTGGAATGAGAGGGGATATCTATGGCGTAGTATAAATGGGGATCTGAATTTGTGCAACCAACAGGGGCTCCATGTGCGCCGGAAGAAGAGCCCTCGCCCTACCCCAAATGAGCAGGGAGGAATGGCCAAAAGGAGAAAGCAAGCTCCAGTTTCACGGACTGAAAACTGTTCCCACCGACGGAATCCCTCCTTCTCTCCCCAACCCTCTACCCAACCAGGACCACCGTCATTCCCTTTCCTTGCCACAGAATGAGAAGTTTGGCTTACGTCATATCAAAAGTGGAACCCTGGAACGACGGCTGTTGCAAGAGGAAAACGGTGGCTGCAGTATATGGGGCTCGGGGGTTGGAGGCATCCCAGTACCGGTCCTTCTCCAGAAGAGGCAGGTCCCCATACATCTCGTCCACTGCCATCATGGAGACCTGCAAAGGAAGGGAGGACTTCAGGAGTCACCAGCAAAGTAAGTGAATACTAGCCTAGGTGTATGCATGCTTGTTGGTTAGTCATTTAGTTGTGTCCAACTCTTCATGACCCCATGAACCAGAGCACGCCAGGCACTCCTGTTTTCCACTCCCGCAGTTTTGTCAAACTCATGCTGGTAGCTTCGAGAACACTGTCCAACCATCTCGTCCTCTGTCATCCCCTTCTCCTTGTGCCCTCAATCTTTCCCAACATCTGGGTCTTTTCCAGGGAGTCGTCTCTTCTTATGAGGTGGCCAAAATATTGGAGCCTCAGCTTCAGGATCTGTCTTTCCAGTGAGCACTCAGGGCTGATTTCCTTAAGAATGGATAGGTTTGATCTTCTTGCAGTCCATGAGACTCTCAAGAGTCTCCTCCAGCACCAGTATGGAAATCTGACATGTAGGGCCTAGTTTTAGATTTCCAAGTGGAAGGTAATCCTTCACATGATTGGGAGTTCAGTGAGGGCAAGGGAATGTTTAACCAGTAAAAAAAAATATTGTTCCAACATCTGAATCCACGAGGAAGACAGAATGCCCACGTACTAGGTGTCTGAATGCTGATTTGCTAGTCAATTCCCACTACAAAAGCTAAGTTGCCCAATTCTGGAAGCATCCTTCATCTGTTTTAGAAGTGTTGCTTTATTCAGCAGAAAAGGGGAGGGCAGAGTTACCTGGAAATTCCTGTCAATCAGCAGGTTGGTTTCAAAGTCATCATCGTCTTCCCCGAAAGGGTTGATGAGCTGCTCAGCCACCTGTAAGGTATTTAGAGGCACAGTCAAAAGAGGGACACACTTGTGCCCAGCCTCCTTATTTGTTGCCATCAATATGGTAACAGACATGGCAAAGGTGTGCAGCATTAAACATTCTCTCTTCCTTCCTTCCTTCCTTCCTTCCTTCCAGACACTTGTTAAATCACCCAGCAGCTGATTCATGGACCATCCCTCTGCCCCTGATTTATTTCCTAATCTGTAGGAAAGTGTCCCAATAATGACTGTCCTTACACATCTTAAACTACCTCCTGTCTGCCATACCTTTAGCCACCCAACATAGAAGAAGAATTGCAGCAGGGTGAAAACAGGGACCCACAGATCCAGGTCATGTCCTTTGTAGCCCTGGCCTGGGTCAAGGAACTGCCGCCCAATCAGACAAGAAACGAAGAAGCTGTACACAGCAATGGTAACCACCTGTCAGAGCAGAGCAAGAAAAAGCAGGTAGAGAGGCTGAAGGGGGGGATGAGTTGCAGAATTTAAGAGCCCTGTTTTTTAGCCCTAGTTCAATCTTATGGGCTGTTTACTGAGGACCAAACAATTCATCTGTGATTTAATCCCTAATAATTTATCCTCTGTGCATGGAATCAGGGATGCTAAGCAGCAGTAATATAAGAGGTTCAACCTTGTCCTAATGTATGTTTGTATTAAATAGGGCAGAGTTTCTAATTTTCAGCAGCTTTTCATTCTTGAATAAATAGGAATGAGTTAAGATCCTTCACACCATACTCAGTTGCTAGTGCGAATTAGTACCACTACTTCCCATATAAACATACTGAAGGAGAAGAAACATGTTATTCCTCTTTAATCACCCTAAATGTGACTATATAAAGGCATTTAGTGTGTGTCAAAGCCAGATAACTGGGTTTTTGTTTTAATGATCCTGAGTACATTCCTTGAAATAGTGATTGTAAGCACACAACTAGAGGCTGCTCTGGATTAATCTAGCATGAGATCCTCAAAATGTGCTTTAGAATAGCTAGACCTCAGCTGTCCTCATATAACATTAGGATCTGTGCGTTGCTGCTCTACATATAAGGCTTGCTCCATAGTGTGATGAATTTTCTGGAGTGGGGCTGGGCTTACCGCTGGGCTAGATGTGCCGTTTTGGGCTGTGTTAAACTTAGCTGGGATGCAAATTCCCTAATATATGATGTGCTTGTTCAGTGGCTTCAGTGCTTTTGACTCTATGCATGCCTTTGGGTGAAATAACTACCAATGTTTGGAAGCAGGTGGTTCATCATATGATCCCAAATGGATGTAATTGGGCTTGCTGACTGCTTTGGGTCCTTAACTCACCTGAGTGTAGACTAGTGGTACACTGATCCAATCATAGTGGTAGAGCATGCTGCAGTTTCCGCGAAAAAGATTCAGTTCCTGAAGGAAGAAAACAGCCATCTCTAACGGCTAAGCACTGAAACTTCTGCCTAACTAGAACTTTTCAGTCCATCTTCAGACCTGCTTTCAGCTCAGAAACAGCTTTGGTTGTCCTGATGGATGATCTATGCTGGGAGAAGAACAGAAGGAATGCGACCCTGCTAATTCTCCTGGACCTTTGATACCATTGACTATGGTATCCTTCTGAATAGGTTATCGGGGTTGGGGACTGGAAATATGATGTCCCAGTGGTTCCACTCCTACTTGGAAGGCCACTTCCAGAAGGTGATGCTGGGAGACCCCATGGCATTTATGTTGAAAGGTCCCCAAGAATTCCACTTTGTATACCATGCTTTTCACCATCTGTATGAAGCTATTGGGTGAGGTCATATGAAGATTATGGGTGGGGTGTCATCAATATGCAGATGACACCCAACTCTAGTCTAATTTTCACCTGAGTCACATGAAGCAGTGAAAGTGCTGAACTGGTGTCTTGAATTGGTAATGGGCTGAGTGAAGGCCAATAAACTGAAATTTAGGCTGCAGTCACAAGAGAGTTTATTATGCAATTGGTACTGCTCATGCACATATGTTTTTCACTGAGTCCACAAGATGTCCACCATCATAAAAATGCAAGCCCATCCTTTTTTTTTTTATTTAATCTGGATTTTCCCTTCAGGCAATAATAACCAATTATATATCCACAATCACCCCTGGTGAGAAAACTCATTAATTTTTGGGGTGGGGTGGGGCATCGTTTGTCACATGAGTGATGTTGTTTCAATAGGTGGCATCTATCACAACAACCATATGCTCCTTAACTGAACACAACTTAGCCTTTTTTTCCCTGGCAGCAGAAATGACATGTGTGTGCTTATTTCCAGTTGCCACATGATGAAGGCATATTCCAAATTCAGCAACGGTAGCTGTTCTCAAGATCTCCACCCAGTACATATGAGGGATTACCTCGGAGACTAATCACAGTACATGTACCAAGCTTCTTTTAAATATATACAAACACATATGCAACACCTACTATATCTTGCGTAAGTTTTATAAATTCAAGTAAATATTACTCTTGCACAATAGCCTAGTATTAAACATTAGAACAAAATGATTCAATATTGCCACATACACAATGCAAGCCTCCATTTTACCTGTTGCGAAACATGATAGCTAAAACTGGTAATGTTTGCTCTTGAACACTTCTTGGAATTTTTTTTTTTTTTAGGTGACTGAGCTCTCCAGTATAGAAATCCATTTCTAAATTTTAATAAAACAATTAGAGAAGCCAGGCTTGACAGGAAGGGTAAGATTTTTATATAAGCTAACAGGGAGCATGGGTCACAAAAGAAACCTTGCACTAAAGGCTCTTGTTCTGGAGGTGCTCCTATTATCATCATCAAATTTATAACCCACCCTTGACTCGCAGGTGAACAGCTTAAAATTAAAAACAATTAAATCATATTATGATCACAGGAATAGGGTGGGCCCTGAAAACACACATCTCAGGTGTCAAAGGTATAAATACAAAAGAACTATTACATCTATAGTCTGGGGGACAAGTATTTACCACCTCACCTCCATGAGTAACTTGAGAGCACAGTTATCACGGATGCGGCCTTCTTTGCGTGCCTGTGCAGCTAAGTTGGTAAACCAGACACAGGGGACCCAGTATCTGTTGTAGGAAGTGTTCAGGTTCTCGTATTTCTTGCGCTCCTCACGAGTCATGAACCCTGTTAGATGCAGCACAGGTTATGCAGTCAATAATACTCTATTTAGAAGGTCCAGAATGCAATCTTATACTGAAGAACTGCACTCTGAAAGGCTATAGGCTTTTGAAGAAGCCTTGAAGAAGGACACAAGATATGTAGTAAAGCTCACACTAAATGCAATATGCTCTGCTTACAGGCAGTCCACTTTATACGCTGCATAATCATGGCATTCCGAAATGACATATTCTAGATTAAAAGTTATGCCTATTATTGCTTTAAAAAAAACTTTGAAATTTCCCAATTTCATTCTAACAAATGAGCAAGGGCAGGGGAACACCTAACTCTTGCAGGCTTTCCCACAGTCCTCTCATCCTTATAAGCTTAGTGCAGAGGCTTTCACCCTTTTTGAGTCCCTTGACCAACTACATTCTTTCTGTGGCTCCCCTGTGGGACTCAGGAGCCCAGTTATGTCACCCCTTGCTTGCAGAGCTGGCAGCCTCTCATCCTTTTTCAAATACCTTCCCATGTGGAGTGTTCCCTCAGCCTCCTCTCCCCTCTCTCCTTGGGAGTCCTCTGGGCAGCTGCTGCTGCCGTCCCTGGTCTCTGAGCTGCTCCCTCTGCCCCAAAGAGAGGTGCCTCCTCCCACTGCCCCTCAGGGGCCTGGAGAGCACCCCCTGGCCAGCCCCAGAGGCACCATGCGCCTGAGGAGATTGTAGCCAGGGCTGCTGCAATAAACAGCTGTGCAAGCCTTTGGGAGGCAGAAACGCAAGAGGGCACTAGAAGAGGGAGGGAAAGAAAGAGGGAGGGAGGGAGGCCAGTGTTACCCACAGCACCCTTGACCATCATTCAAGGCACCCCAGGGTGCCACGGCACACTGGTTGAAAACCACTGGCTTAGTGGGGAAAAAGGTCTCCCTTCTGCACTCACCTGCCTCCACCACATGGTCTATGGTGGGGAAACGCTTGAACACAGCAATGCTGACTGAGCGAAGAATCAAGACAGCAGACAGGCTGCAGTACCGCATGAGAGTTCGCCGGTAAAGGCGCCCCTTCTCGTCAGTGCCGTGCACGTTCCCAGAGATGGCACACATCAGGCGGTCTGGCATAGGCATGCAGGTGTACTGACTCCACCAGCGGTTCACCACCAGTGTCACATAGAACCCTAAATGAACCCAGGAGATGGGGAGGGGATGCATTAGAATTCTGCCCCACGGCATGCTGCTAAGTCAGGCAGCCTCACTCTGAGATAAAACAGGAATGCTTCACTTGAACCAGGACTGAGGACGCCCCCTGCTCACACATTATGAAAGACAGAGCTCGGTTCTGGCAACATTAAACAGTAAGTGCAAGAGAAACTGGCCACAAAACATTGCAGTATGGAATGCCTCTGTTCAGCTTTCCAGTCCCTCCATTCTATTCTCCCCACTGATTTTCTTATATCCCCACCCCCCCAAAAAAGCCCACAACAGGCAGACAGCATTCCATGCCCACTGTGTTGTTTTTAGATCCCCCTCAGCATTCAATACCCACTGGGCACACTCAGTCTTCACTGGGCCATTTTGGGATGTCCCCTCCTCTGAGGTTTCCTTTCTATACTTCAGCATGCCTGCTTGATACCTCCCCTTTTCTGTGTATGGGTGGTGCCATTTTGGCTACATATAAGGACTATTGCTCAGAGAAGGGAGTTTGCTTGCTGCCAGTACACATGACATTACCCTGAGCACGTGCAGAGTTCCTTTCTCTCATTGCCAATATGTTCAGGATCAAGGACATGGAGTGTCCTGGGCTGCTCTTCCTGGCTTTCAGAGAGCTCTGAGCTCCACTGAGGCATCTAATCATAGCCTGCATTTTTATCAAGGCTTATAGTTTGATTAGGGTCTGTATTTTAAAATGAGCTTAAAGATTTTCAAATGTTTTATGCCAGGCAGAAGACCAGCTGCCTAAGTACTTTGTCAAGATGTTTATCCTCCTGGACAAGGGGGCCCCCTGATTTATAGCAGAAAACAATTCTCAAAGTCGTAAAAAGAGAATTACAAGCTGAGAGCAAGGTTACACCACCCTACATAATTAAGAGTTGGTAAATAGTAAAAACCATTAAACTTGAGCCATATCTTTCTAAGGTTAAAGGCCAAGAGCAACTGGCTGGAGAAGGAGAAGTGTAAACAGAAAAAGAGGCTTTTTCCTATTTTATTTTGAGGCTGTAAACTGATTCCTTCCTGTTACTTTGAGAAGATTTATTCTTCTAAAAAGCTATCTATGATAATGTATGAAATATACTGGCTTAAATGTAATTATGCAAAGGATCTAGAAAGAAAGAAATGTTAAATTCTTATTTCATAGAGTCATATTGCTGTAGGAGACCAGAGGGGCAAACGAGCCCAGCCCCCTGCCAGACAGGAGACGCCATCGAGCACTCCTGATATATGGTTGTCAGGCCTTTGTTTTAAAGACCTCCAAAAAGGAGATCTTTCATTGATGATGCATGAGAATGTGAACCCAAGATCTCTGACATCTGTTTAAGATAAAAAATTAAAATTATTAACCATCTGTTTTGGAGGGCAATAGGGCAAGGAGGGCAAGAGGTGAGCTGGTAATTAAGGTTTCTTGTTGAGACAAATGTAAGATATATGACTACTTATTTGTCATTTATAGATAGAAGAATATATAGCTTTTTGTATCCCATAAAAGGCAATAGGAAATGGGTGTATCTTTTAGGATTGGTTGTAGCAATCAGCCAATAGGAAATTCAACCAGGCTGATTGGACAGAGGCAGCCAAAGGAGGAGCAAGGGAGCTGGGCTGAGGGAATATAAGTGCTGGCCATAATGGCAGGAGACCAGGCCAGAGCTTGGTAACCATATACCACTGTGCCTCTCATTTATTTGTCTGACAAATAAATTATTATTTTAATTTCTCTATTGCTGCGTTGAATATTTCATTCCAGCTAAGCGTTAACCACAAGCAGGGTGCTACACCACCAGGCCTAATTGTAGAAGTTAGCTGCTGAGTATAACACGCACAAGTCACCCATACTCTACCCAGTTTCCAGATGAAATAATTAAAGTCCATAATACCCTATTATCACCATACTGTTGCTTTGATAGACTGGGGGGAGGGAATGAGTCCTATCACACCCAAGTCTAAACCAGAAGCATTTCTAATGATTAAAAGTTGAGCCTGTATTATAGTCTGACACCCTTGCAGTACTCAAAGGCCAAGCAGTAAATTGGATTAGGCATGGAAGAAGGTTCTGCCCTGGAAGCCAGCGTTGGGATGGGCACATAGATAAGGAAAGAGCATGTCCTCCTTTAGGAAAGGAGCTGGCGTTCAAGCATCTCACCCAGGACAAAGGAGACAGGGATGAGATTGGCATAGTTGTCACAGTAAATCACCACCTTTTCGAAGTCCCTTTTCTGAGTCTCACTTAAGACGAAGCTAGAGGTGGGAATAAGAATGAGAGAAGGATTAAGAAGGATGCATATTTCCCAAGGGGGTTGGCAGCACATTTGCTGAGAGCCACCTGCTTGTAAGGGGAGAATCTAAATGCATTCTGAAGGGCAAGTGAGGGTTGTTTTAAAAAACGTTATGATTGGACAGGACATAAATCCTGCAGCAACTTTATACAGCAGAGCAGCCTTCGCCAACCTGGTTGTCCCCAAAACATTTGGAGTCTGCAACTTCCATCAGCTCCAGCTGATGGACAACCAGGTTGGCAAAGACTGCACCAGAGTGCTAGAATCACACAACTGCTGGGAGCTGAGGACTTCTGTATCATACATAATATATGCAAAGAGCTAGGCTGACTCACATAAATGGGTGGTTGTATATCACACACACACACACACACACACACACACACACACATATATATATATATATATACATATACACGCACACACACACACACTTCTGCTATAAGTGAGTGGTGTGTGCAATAAGGTGACTGCCCAAACTGTGAGCTGAATTGATGCCACTCCAGATCTGCTGCTCACAGGAGGTCCTCTCTAGTCGTCAGCAGGATAGCAAAGTGCCCAAAACTAAGCAAGGGTTTCAAAAGTAGCAAATCAGTCACCCTGATCTGGGGTTGAGAAGTGGAGAAGTGCAATTTGAACTTGGAGAGGAGGCAGTGTGCAGCCAGCAGAACCCAGAAAGAGTGGGTTCTACAGCATAATTACAGTTGTGAAAGGGGGTGGGGCTGGGCAATGCCATATTTATATATGTCCTGCCCATCCCACTCCAGTGTGTTAAGTTTCAACTTTGGCTGGTTAGACCAAGTTTGTTATAAGGGCTGTGCAAAATTAAAAAAACCACCAAAACAAGTTGCCAATCAAAATGCCAAACACTGTCCTCCATCCCGGCAAATAAAGGCATGCTCCTGAACAAACAATTTTTCTATGAGGTTTCTAATTTAAAGACACCACTAAGGGAAAACTATGCCTTCTCTTGGGAAATTAGTGTATTTCTAGAGAGTGGATCCAAGTGGTAACTATTTGAAGAGCCCTGAATTTTGGTGGCGCGAGTTTGACACACCAAAGGTCATTTAGGGTAGATATGAGACTGTTCTTCCACGTTCCCACTTACCGATATGTAACACTAAGTCCCAGGTATGAAAGAGAGAAGACCAAGAACTCCTTGTAGAGCAACTTGTAGATGCTTCCACGCCAGAGGGTCAGTAGTTTGTAGAAGCCACCAAAGCGAGCGTTGGCCACGCGGGCTGTGTATGTGACAGTCATGGTGCAGCCAGGCAGAGAGACACAGTGGGTCTGCAGTGTGGGGAGGAGCAGAATTAGAGTTTAAATCATTTCAAATATCTACATCAGCAGCACCATCTCTGGCTGCGAACACACCATATATTTAAAGCAATACCCCCCCCAAGAATCCTGGAAACCATAGTTTGATAAGGATGCCAAGAATTGTAGCTCTGTGGGTGATAAGCTACAGTTCCCAGGATTCTTGGGGGGATGTCATGTGCTTTAAATGCAGTGTACATATGTAGCCTCACAGCTTGCCTTGTAGAAAGCTTATGGGTGCTTCACCAACCCCAGGAGTGAGATCATGCATGAACTCCCTCTTCATCCAGCACTCCTTCCCATAGATAAGGGGGTCATCAATCTTGTATGTTCTTCACAAAACATAGTGGTGCAGTTGGGTAATCTTAGACTTTGGCCTTAATGTTCTTGTGTGTGTGCATGGGGCTTTTAGATGATAATGTGTACTACTTGATAGACATCCACCTCAGTGTGCTGTCTTGACAGCACTACTGACAAAAGGGAACTCTTATCTCCTGTGGATTCTCATTCTCTCTCTCTCTCTCTCTCTCTCTCTCTCTCTGTGTGTGTGTGTGTGTGTGTAGAAAGCTTCTATTCCATGGTTGGGTGACAGTGGTAGGGGCCAGGTGCTGCCTCAAAATTAGCAAAAAAAACATACAGCATGTAGCATACCTAGCCTCTAAACCAGGCATAGGCAAACTCGGCCCTCCATATGTTTTATGACTACAACTCCCACCACCCCTGACCACTGGTCCTGTTAGCTAGGGATGATGGGAGCTGTAGTCCCAAAACATCTGGAGGACCGAGTTTGCCTATGCCTGCTATCAACTGACTCTCAAACATTTTGTATTATTCCAGCCCTCCTGCACAACAGTGTAAGTACTGGAGTGACCTCCGTTTTAGAGTTTGAGAACTTTCACAGTTGAAATATAACTGTAAGTGCTGTAATGCATTGTTACAACACTAAACATTCCCTTCAAAGAGCAGATTACCAAGTTACAAAGTAAGTAGTTATTATATTAAACATTATCATATTGAATGTCCCAAGATCCATATTAGCCAACTGATATGCCACAACATAGTGGCCAGCCTTTGAGTTCTCTGGCTAAATGGTAAAGTTTGCACAATGCTCTGTGACATTTTGGTTCGCCTAAGAAAACTATTGCCCTAACATAGATTTTTAATTTCTTTCTTATGGGTCAACAAAGTTACCTTCACTTTTTGTGGGATTTTGAGAATACTGAAACTTTAGGAGTGTTTGATGAAAAGTTTCCCACACTCCTGGTTTTATGATTAGGACTCGGCTGAATGAACGGAAAGCAGTACAGCTATACACACACAAAGTGTATAACTGTGGAGTCTTCCATAACAGACCCTTGTTTTGACTGTGGGGACCCTGCCAATTTTTCAGCTTCTGCTTCAGATCAGAGGGATCAAGTGTGCAGCTAGTTGGTAGTGGGTCAGCATGCTTCTAAGAAATCTTCTAAATTGATTTAAGTATCTTGCATGGCTTATTGTAGTATGAGTTTTTGCCAATAACAGTGTTACATCTCATAAAATAAGCTGCAGTCAAGCAAATCTTATGCAAAAGCTTTGAGTCGTAGTATCTCTCAAAGGCGTTTGCTGTAGTTTCCACAGATAAAAGGGAAGGGCTGTTGTTCAGTGACAGAGCATGTGTGGAAGATCCCAAATTCAATCCCGGTATCCTCATGTAAGGCTGGGAAAGACTGCTGGTTGGAAACACTGGGGAGTCATTCCCCAGTCAGCAGTGTAGACACTATTAAGCTAGATGGGCCAATGGGTTTGACTCAGTACAGTGGTACCTCGGGTTAAGTACTTAATTCGTTCTGGAAGTCCGTTCTTAACATGAAACTGTTCTTAACCTGAAGCACCACTTTAGCTAATGGGGCCTCCTGCTGCTGCCGCGCCGCAGGAGCACGATTTCTGTTCTCATCCTGAAGCAAAGTTTTTAACCCAAGGTACTATTTCTGGGTTAGCGGAGTTTGTAACCTGAAGCGTATGTAACTTGAAGCGTATGTAACTTGAAGCGTATGTAACCCGAGGTACCACTGTATAAGGAAACTTCATATGTTCCTAACTACCAACCCATTTTGAATGGTAACTGAGACTTCAGAAGAATGTTATTGTTGTGACATGTTCTTGTTTTTTAGGGGGAGGTAGTCTGTATGCCTGAATCCCTTCTAATTCTTGAATCCAACAAGGATCTAAATGCTGGAATAGCCAGACAAGTTTATGGGTAATGACCCTTGGTAATGGGTCCTAAAGGGACACGGGTGGCGCTGTGGTCTAAACCACAGAGCCTAGGACTTGCCAATCAGAAGGTCGGAGGTTCAAATCCCCGCAACTGGGTGAGCGCCCATTGCTAGGTCCCTGCTCCTGCCAACCTAGCAGTTCGAAAGCACGTCAAAGTGCAAGTAGATAAATAGGTACCGCTCTGGCGGGAAGGTAAACTGCATTTCCGTGCCCTGCTCTGGTTCGCCAGAACCGGCTTAGTCATGCTGACCACATGACTCAGAAAAACTGTCTGCAGACAAACGCCGGCTCCCTCGGCCTATACAGCGAGATGAGCACGCAACCCCAGAGTCGTCCACAACTGGACCTAATGGTCAGGGGTACCTTTACCTTTTTAATGGGTCCTAAAGGCAGCAAAGGAAATGGCTCTGTGCCAGATAGAAGATGGGTGAGGCCCCCTCCCTTAACTGTCTGTTAGTTAGAAAGACAAAAGTCAGAGCTGTGTGTGTGAGCTAGAAGCTAGAAGGAGGAAGCAGGCTGGGCAGCTGAGAGACAGAGCCATGCCTGATTTCTGCTGGGATCCAAGGCAGTGGCTATGGGAAAAGCATGACCCTCTTGGGCTATTAATACTATGAGCTCCTCCAACATAGGCTCAGGTTGTATATATGAGTAAATAAACCATATATCATAAAGACAACAAAATCTTTGCTATCCCTCATTCCAAGGAAACTGAACTCTGGGTAAGTGCCTGGGATGTTGCACTGCTTGGAGACTGGGGTGGTGGGCAACATTAGATTAGAGGTATTGCCTCTTTGCTTTATTTCCTGGGGAAACTAGTCACTCCTTGGAGATTGCACAACAGTCCACTCGACCATGAAGGGCTTGCCAAAATGTACTTTGATGGAGGCCAATCATTCCCAAACACCTACCCACACCGTAATCCAGTTAGTGGCATATCCTCACCAGGCATGGCCTAGTAACAATTTTTAATCTGGTGCATTCCATTGAGAGATTCTATGCTGCTGCTTATTTTTCCAAGGTGAATTGAGAAATCAAATCCCCCGCTGTGCAAACTGCAATCAAACTCTCCTGGCTTAACAATGCTAGGCAAGGCCTTTGAAAGAGACCCACTTCCCAGGCTATCTAAATGAGCTCTTTCATTAATGAGTAATGCTGGGAGCCCCTCCCCCCCTTCCAAGATCTAAGGCTGGCTGTGACCACTGACAGAGGTTCAGCTGACAACAAATGCCCAAATATTTTGTTTGACTTTCCGTGCAAGCAGAGCAACTACCAGGGGGAAGAAGAAGAAAAATAAGGAGGCGTGTGTGAAGGAGAATACAGTGTCTTCGAGCCAAAACACTGCTTTTAGAAGATGAGATGGCCCTTAAGTACTTAGAGCTGGAACTGAGGTAGCACTTCAGCCAACAGGCTTGCTTGTCAAGCAATCATGTTGGAGTCCCAAAACTTTCTCAGGAGAAGAGACTCCAGATGATTCTAGGACTCGAATCAGAGTGAAAACAGAATCCTAGCTGCAGGTAAGAGTTCTGTATAGAGCATCAGAGAATGGGAGATCCAAATTGATATGCAATGCACATATTTTTAAAAAAGTGATCACACATTGTTGTTTAGTTGTGACCCCATGAACCAGAGCATGCCTTGGAAACTCTCACTTTCTTCTCAAAGCTTCTCCTTTTTTATGTCCATGGAGTTTTCTTGGCAAAATACTGGAGTGGTTTGCCAGTTCCTTCTCTAGGTGGGTCACATTTAGTCTAATCACACATACATAGTGTTAAAAAAAGACCCACAATTGTGGGAAGTCGTTTTTTTTTAAGACATGTTCCTGCTAAGGAACTATTAGTCTCTCTTTGCTTCCCTGAAAGTCTCCTCGCAAAGCCAGTAGCAGAGCCTCGACCCTCTAATCCACCCTAGTAACCATCTTTTAAAAAGTTCAGATTCCCACACTCAGTTTCAACACATTCAGGTTTTAAATAAAAAGTTTAGTTTATTAACCAGTTTGCTGTTACATAACATTAAAAGCAACTGTTAAAGGATTACAGCTGTTAATGCCTGGCTTCTGTTACAAAGGTCTGTCCACCTGGGACAAAGTTTATACATGTTCCCATATTGTTACAAAAGAGTCATAATTTACTGAACAAAGCCCTGTGGGGTACCTGTGCTAAGTCTGTTATAGCACGAACAACAGGGGGCTATGTGAGAGACTCCAAGATGCCGCAGAACTGATTAAATAATTACTTATTAAATAACAAGTTATAAGGCAGTAATCCTATATACATTTAACAAGGATTTTCTGTATAGGCATGTTTAAGATTGCACTGTAAATATATGATTGCACTGCTCATGTATAGAATTGGGTTGCAAATCATCATTTACACCCCTACCAGTCCAGGGTAGTTATTCTATCTACTTTCATATTTTTAAATTTAAAAAAAAGATTACAGTACAATCTTGATTAAATTATGCCTGCCCATTTATAGGGTGGCTTTTATTATTTCATTCATCACAACATCCCAGAGGTGGCTATAAATATTTCATTGTATGACTAGCCAGCTAAGGGCGGAGAGAGGATGACACTCATGGTTATCTAGCAAGTCCATTGATGAGATAGGATTTCGGACCAGATTTCTGTTTGGTCGACTGCAATGACAGAGAAAGCCTACAACTCCAAACAATTCACTGGGGCAAAACACCTCTGGTTTTCTGTCACCTTGATCACATACTAGTCTTTAAGAAGGAGAAAGCAAGTTCCGCTTCTCCTTTCCAGACCTTCATGCAGGCAAGCTACACCACAAAGCAGATCTCACTGTAAGCAAAACATTTCTGATTGTCTGTTTTCATAGGAAAGAATAGTTAAAGAAGACACAGTTTTGCAACATCCATGAAACCAAAATTTCACAAGCAGAACAGAAAGTGGATGCAGGAGCAGGGCACAATTTAACCGGTTTTAACACTAACCTGTGCAAAAGGTTATCAGCTGATTTGGCTTCGCCCTCAGTGAGGGCAATTGCAGGGGAGAAGCAATCCAAAGAGCACAGACTCCCTTAGCAATTATCCCCAAATTCCACCTGGGAAGCAGCTCTTAGGCAAGGTGAAGAGAAGAGAAGAGAAGAGAAGGCTGCTCTGACAGCCCCCACAGGTTTCTAAATACCTAAGTGCCTCTGTGCTGACCTTTTACATCTCTCCTAAAGGTAGACTCTTCTTTGATTGCTTGGCATCAGAAGCTGGAGGGAGGGGTGAGATGGGAGGGGTGAGAGGCTGGGCTGGCTGAAGGGTGCCTGCAGTTGCATTCCCTCCTAATTGTCAGGGGAAAGGAAGTAAATTTAACATGCAGCATGGCAACTCAAAGGACCTGAGATAGAACAGTCCTGGAAAGTGATTGAAATAATGTAGAAGCAGAAGAAGTGCGGATGAAAGGTAAAATGTGAAAGGTTGGGAAACAAAAAGGGAAGGTTTGGAAGCCCTTGCAGCATAACCCTACATGTGCCTGCTCAGAAATGAGTCCAAGTGAGTTATATTAAATTTACCGCATTCCCATATAAGCATTATATAGGCATTGCAGCATTAGCAAGAGCATTGGGGCGTCACTCAAGCTTGTGAGAAGAAAAAGGGTTTATTTCAGTAGGGAATTTGTAGAGAGGTGGGCAGAAAGTGTCCTACACAAAAATGAGAGGAGTGTCCTGGAGGAGGGAGCTCTAAAGCCTGACTGCTGCGCTAAGGCCTCCCCAAAAGGCCTTGCCCTATGTCATCCACCCACCCAACCCCCCGCCTGATGGTGGCAGGACATGGTGCAGCGTCTCTGCTGAGGATCTCACTGGTTGAACAAATTCAAGCGGGTGATGCTTTAAATTCCCTGGTCCAATGACCAGCACTTACCACTAGCACAGAAACAAACCAAACACAATGCTGTAACCAGGAATGGCCAAACTTGGCCCTCCAGATGTTTTGGGACTACATTTCCCATCATCTCTGACCACTGGTCCTGTTAGCTAGGGATGATGGGAGTTGTAGTCCCAAAACATCTGGAGGGCCAAGTTTGGCCAAAGGAACCTAAAGATAAGAGCTCATGTACAGAAAATGGGGGCTCCTTGTCAGGACAGGAGTCTGATTAGTCATCATTTGTTTTTCTAGCCTACCCACCCCAGGGGCTCAATGCAGGTTACAATTTTAAAACGCACACCATACCAAATATACAAAATTAATGCGTGCCTTCAAGGCTTGGCTTGGGAACTGCAGCCTAATTATGAGTTTGGTACATGAATTTGTGATATTCAGGACCTGCTCCCTTCTGTGCAGCTTCTTACTTTGCTAGCTCTTGCACCTCTTCAAGAAATCCTGTGCTGAATCCAAATCCTTAAAAACGCACACACTAAAAAACAAACAAAACAGCCCTTCTTCTCTGGAAACCTGATGGAACCACTCTCCTCACTGGGCTTAGTTTTCTTCCAATGTTTGACAAGTCAACACCCACAAGGTTTGCCTTCTGGAACAGGGATGAACCAAGCAAACAGCCTTGATGCAGAAGAAACTAGTTGAGAGGGGAGAGAGAGAGAAAGAGAAAGAGAAAGGGAAGGATACTTTTCTTTTCCCCACCAGTCTCAAACTGAGGAACTGCCAGGGTCTACACACATGAAAGGCTGAGTTCTTTCCTCAGCTCTAAAATGGAGGGTGTGCGTACCTTGTGATTAGAAAGGGATGATCGAGGAAACCACAATTTCTGCCTTCTCCCTGACCAGCTGCTGGATACAGAGCTGCAACCAACCATGCTCCTTGGTGGTAATCAATCCACCATATTAAATCGTATTTCTACCCAGCTCGTACTGATGACAAACACACCACATACTTGTATAAGGAGCTGGCACCCACCCATGCTGCCCACAAATAGCCCCTTTGAGAAGCAAGATGCCATGGGTGAGAGCCTGGAAAGA
Organism: Podarcis pityusensis; assembly: GCF_964106645.2. NCBI lineage: Eukaryota > Metazoa > Chordata > Lepidosauria > Squamata > Lacertidae > Podarcis > Podarcis pityusensis. Next base: position 44,884,898 of record NC_138029.1, on the reverse strand, counting down.
GGGACAAAGCAAGAAAAGCATGGCTGCCTACATGAAGCCACACTTTGGACGTGGCTCCCTGTTGCCTAAGTTCTCTGTTGGCAAGAGGGCAGAAGGCCACTGCACACTAGGCTGAGGAGGAGGATCACAGCAAGCCTTTCCCTGGGATTCTAGGGTCTAACTAAGGGTAGTTAACATGGTGCCCTCCATAAGTTGTTCACTTTCATCATCCCTGACCACTGGGATTTGGAGTCTACAACACCTGCAGAACACCACATTAGTTTCCACTGGCCTACAGGGAAGTGTAATTCATAGTATCTGAAATCCTTATTTATTCTCCTCTACCATTAGTGATAAATCACTGTTATTCCCGTTTTGAAAACAAGGAACTGAAGCATAGAGGGAGTGGTTGGCTTGGTCAGGAGGATGCAAAATTCCCCCACAGGTGAGTTAGAGCTTGCATTTGCAGCAATCTAAAGTGAATTCTCTTTTCCTTGCATCTCACCGTCAGTCCATTACTTTCTAGACATAATTGTGACACTCCTAGCTGCACCTCCTATTTGATCAAGACCTACCACTTAAGTGCCACAATTCAGCATCCATATCTATCTAGGCAACAGTAAGCAGCAGCCCAGACCCTTCCTACTACCCTGCAGCCCCCCTTGAACCCAATGCAAACCCCAGAGTCCATTCCAAACCTTGCAGAAACTCCTAGAGATGCATCTGCATGCAGCGACTCCTGCTTTCCGTCTGCTGTGAGAACCTATGCTGCTTAAGCTGGGTGTACTATAAATTGGGCAGATACCTGCTAGAGCCCAACCCTAGCTGCTAAGTGGATGCAAACTCCAGATAAGTACTCTTTTAAGTGATCAAGCCAGCATGACAACCTTTCATTTTTGAGGCTGGGTACTAGGATTTGACCTCAAAAAAATACATGCAAGATTCTAAAGATGCTTATAACGAGTCCATTGCATGTATTTCTAACCCACAGTAAGAAAGAACTGTGCTAGGAGAGAACGAATAAAAGGAGAACTATCTGGCAAGAATTACAAAGAAAATTAGGAGAGAAGAACAAGGGTAAAATCCACTTTTGTTGTTTAGGACATGTTCATGTTACTGGCTTAAAATGCAGCTAGGTCCCCCTCTTTTCTGAATTGAGATAAAAGCTGGTTTGCAGGGAGATACATCAAAATGCACTGTTCCCTAAGTAACATCATGATAAAGGATAGATACGGATTGTGACTAATGTTGTGTGTACAATGCTTCACAAACCAATGGTAGGAGCACACTGGATGCAGAGTAAACATGAGTGTGTACACAGCCCAAGTCTTGGTGGGTTACACAAGGGGTGGGCAGACTTCAAGCTTGCAGAATCTACTGGTTTCTCCAGGAACCCTGAAGACCACCAATCTGGGTGCTTCCACACTGTCACTTTTTCATGGGAATGATTCATATCCATGCTGGAACTTTAGATTTATGTGGTTAGTGGGTTAAAGGACTCTGTTGCCTTAGTGCAATATATCAACTTTAAAAAGGAATATAACTTATTAAGTTTTGTAAAATTGACAAGAAAATGCATTGGAAAGTGTGGGGTGAACAAATGACTAACAGGAAGATGTATAAACACTCCATAACCAAATCAGAATGAATGCAAGACAAATGCTCATTGTTAGACAATTGGGAGTCAGAGAGACTTGCCGAAATCTGCCTTCTGCCCAGCCCTGGCTTAGTTCTGCTAGGCACTCAACTGTACAGGCTTTTCCTGGCAAGTCAGAAGTCATATCAAGAACAATACAGAGTGAGTAAGTGGAAGTAGAAAGTAGTGGGTTTTTACACAGCACCTGCAGTTACAACCACTAGGACAAGATAAGATTTTGCTTGACATCATCCATTACTAAGCTTCCATACCTTGATCTGTGTAAACTTTGGGGTTAGAGTTCAGCCAGTGTACTACATAAATGATCACAACATAGGAAACTGCTTTATCCTGAGTCAGACCATTGGTCCACTTAGCTCAGTATCATCTACACTTACTGGTGGTAGCTGTCCAGGGTTTCAAACGTGGTTCTCTCCCAGTCCTATGTGGAGGTCCCAGGCATCTTCTGCATTCAAGGCAGGTGGCTCTACCACTGGTTTTTTTCTCAACCAAAGTTTGCCATCTAAGTCAGCAGTTTTGGCTTTGGGCTGCCTGTTCTAGCTTGTTAGCCCACTCTCGTCCTGCAGCAAAACATTGCTTGGAGTCAATCTCAGGTTAAGTGCCAAGGTTTTCCATTTCACAATAAGATGCTCTCTTCTGTCATCGCCAGATCTGTTTGAATCCTCACATGACTTGTCCTTGATGGGCCTGAAACTAGGCAACATCACAACCTATCAACAGTGTGTGTTTGTGTGAACATATGTACAATTATGTGTGTGGAAATGCCTATGGGTGTGTGTGCTTATGTGTTGTGGCACTGTCTGTTCAGTTACTGAATCTGCATTATCCAGATGGCAGCCCAATATAGATTTCTGTGCTAGAAGCACCATTGCTGAAGCCCAGTTCTGATACTCTCAATGACATGTCCATATTAGCAGAGTGTACATCTGGATAAAGAATGCATTGCCTATTCAATTATAGCATGGTTTCAGGGTCCAGGACAAATGGGTTTAGAATATGAAACTTTAACACAGATACGGGATATTACAAACCATTTTTTTCTACAGAACACGAATGAAATAACTTACTCTCCTCTCCTGTTCAAATATTTTTCACTCCCTTTGGTAGATTAATGAACTAGTGATCGATTTTAGCCTGCCTTTGATATATTGTGGTGTTTTTTCTACACTTTGTGACTATCTGTAATTGCTTCTTGCTTTGCATTTCATAGAATCATAGAATCATAGAGTTGGAAGAGACCACAAGGGCCATCGAGTCCAACCCCCTGCCAAGCAGGAAACACCATCAGAGCACTCCTGACATATGGTTGTCAAGCCTCTGCTTAAAGACCTCCAAAGAAGGAGACTCCACCACACTCCTTGGCAGCAAATTCCACTGTCGAACAGCTCTTACTGTCAGGAAGTTCTTCCTAATGTTTAGGTGGAATCTTCTTTCTTGTAGTTTGGATCCATTGCTCCGTGTCCGCCTCTCTGGAGCAGCAGAAAACAACCTTTCTCCCTCCTCTATGTGACATCCTTTTATATATTTGAACATGGCTATCATATCACCCCTTAACCTCCTCTTCTCCAGGCTAAACATGCCCAGCTCCCTTAGCCGTTCCTCATAAGGCATCGTTTCCAGGCCTTTGACCATTTTGGTTGCCCTCCTCTGGACACGTTCCAGTTTGTCAGTGTCCTTCTTGAACTGTGGTGCCCAGTTGTATTAGAACTATTGCTTTACCCCAAACTGCCCCCAACTACCAGCCTGTGTCCTGTATTTTCAAACTTTTTACATCAGAGGCTAACCTGAGGCCACCCATATGTTGCTGGCTGTTGACCACTGGCTGCAACCGATGCGAGTTGGAGTCCAACAACATTTGAAGAGCCACAGGTTTGTCACTTCTAATTTAAAGTAAACTGTTGGGTGAAATTATTTGGAGCTTTGGAGAAAGGTGTCACTGAATGCAGAACACAAAGCTCTACTGCTTGTTTCCATCAATTAATTCCAGGGATGCAGTGGAAATGATGAACATATACCTGGGAACAGTTCCAGGATGAATGAAAGGAAACAAGTGGAAACTTAATCCTGGTATGACCAAAGTAAAGTTGCTTGGGAAGATTGCTTCTTTGGATGGAGGTTTGCAACTGCTTTTAGAGAGGGCTGAAGAATCAGATGCATATTGGACTCAGTATTATCAATGGAATTGCAGGCAACAACAGTCACTAGTGCCTTTTAGTAGTTTAGGCAAATTATATACATATACTGTACATACTTCAGCATGTGCAAAATCCCAGTTGCTGAAATACTTCTGGGGCCTAGCAGCAATTCTGCATCAGCTACAATGGCCACCCATTTGTACAGTGGTACCTTGGTTTAAGAACAGTCCTGTTTACAAATGATTCAGTTTACGAACTCCGCAAAACCGGAAGTAGTGTCTCGGTTTGTGAACTTTACCTTGGCCTAAGAACGGAATCCGAATGGTGGAAGGGCACCAGCGGCGGGAGAACTCATTAGGGAAAGCACGCATGGGTTTAAGAATGAATTTGGTTTAAGAATGGACTTCAGGAACGGATTAAGTTCATAAACCAAGGTACCACTATATCTCTAAAGTTTAAAGTTATGAACAGTTTAAGACAAGGTTACTTGAATGACCACTTACACCCCAATGAACCTGCACCAGCTCAATAATTGCCTTCAATGTATCACTCTCTGGCTTGGCACTAACTTCAACCAGGTTTCTAGGTAGCAGAATAGGATGGCTAACTGGTGTCTATGCATAAATTTTGCTTTTCTTTCTGTGTTTAACAAAATACCCCAACTATAAATTCTAAGAAAGCTGCCATGTGCATTTCATGTTCAAAATTCCAGTCATGACTGCTGGGAGTTACACCACTTTTAAGTGTCCTCAGCAGAATTCCTTCAAGACTTGTGGTCTGTACTTACCATATATTTGTCACTGATTAAATTTTAAAGCAACTGTGGGAAGAAGCCTGGTGGCCTCCAGCTGTTGCTGGACTACAACTCCCACCATCCCTGACCTGGCCTGGCTGGGGCCGACAGGAATTGAGGTTTCAGTAAACAGGAGGGCAACAGGCTTCTCACTCTGTTTTAAAGGCTACCATGCCAAACGACCAGAAAACATGTTTCAGAGAAAGGTAATAAAGGAGTCCCCAAATAATGAACTCAGGCCAATTATTCTGATAATATCTTACATCTTTGCATATTATTTTGAGACAAGGCTTCAAGACCTGCCTGTTTAAAATTTCTGCAGATGGAAGTTAAAGATCCTCACCCGCTGTTTTTACAAGGTGTAGGACACATCACTTGGTGTATCCAAAATCGAATTTTGTTTGAAGAAAGACAACATGACGGACAGGAGCTACTGATTATATTATACATTTATCATCACACATGTAATCCTAGATTTCTTCCAAAAATCTTAGGAGATGTAATTATTCCCATTTCATCGTCAGAACAAACACTTTGAGGGAGGGTTTGGCAGAGATACAGTGATTTGCCCAACACCACATGCTCAAGCAGGAATCCAAAACGGAGGTCTTCACAATTCAACCCTGGCTTTTTATGGAAAAGAAACAGCTCTAATTTTTTTGTGGGTTGTATTGTTCTGCATATTTTTGTGTGGGGGAAGAATGAAGGAAATTAACAATAAATAATGGGAAAGTCACTCATTTTCCCACAGTGGTGGTAGTGGGGAGTTTGAATGATGCTATCAGTATAGTTACATAACATATATAACCATCTTATTTAACAATTAAAACCACAGTTGGCTCCAATTATGAAGATGCTCAAGAATGTTGAGCCTCAGGTTTAGGAGTCAACATGTTTGTTCACCTAAGCCATACACACAGAGGCAGACAGGCAGACAGGCAGACACACACACACACACACACACACACACACACACACACACTGCAGTGTGGTCATTGACAAATCTGTAGTGTTTTTGCTTGATGGAAGGCAGCATTTCCCTCTCAGAGTACAGCTGTGGCCATGCTGGGATGTTTTGGGTCGCTTGGCTAAGCAGCTGGTGCTAATGAGCTCCCCAACCTCTTGCTGGGGCAGACGCCGAGTTCTAGACAGGACCAAAGGAGCAGCTTACGTAATGCTGCTGCTGCCACCACCACCACCCCGGGCATCCGTCTGAGCTGAACAACACACATATAAAGCCGTTGCACACACCTACAAGACGCTATGTATCATAATGTGGTTCACATACTAATGGCAGCCAGTTCCGGGAGAGGGTGGGGAAGGAACAGGGCTAAGCTGGCACGCAGTACTGAAGGGGGAAAGAAATGAATCTGCAGCCGCTGCCAAACATTGTGGTTACCCAAGAAGGGAGGGAGGGAGGGAGGCTTACCCCCTGGGCTTTGAGGTTTAAAAACAACCCTTTAAAAAAATTGTCCTTGTTCACCTGCCGATGCATATTATCATTATCTAGCATTTGCCAGATTAAAAATAGGAACAGCTGCTTTTACTTATGCAAGAGAGCAAGAAGATAAAAGCAGTTCCAAAGGAATCCACTTCCTTAGTCTCCCATTCCAGAAATACTTTTTTCTACACTTTGGGACCCACACAAATTTGTACATTCTTCAATGTGTCATAAAGGAATACTTCTAAGTCCACTTTTATAAAGTTTCAGATCCTGCTGTATAACTAGCAAATTTGTTAGCTTCATAAGAAGAAGAAGAAGAGTTTGGATTTGATATCCCGCTTTATCACTACCCGAAGGAGTCTCAAAGCGGCTAACATTCTCCTTTCCCTTCCTCCCCCACAACAAACACTCTGTGAGGTGAGTGAGGCTGAGAGACTTCAGAGAAGTGTGACCAGCCCAAGGTCACCCAGCAGCTGCATGTGGAGGAGCGGAGACGCAAACCCGGTTCACCAGATTATGAGTTCACTGCTCTTAACCACTACACCACACTGGCTTAAGTGGGTTTTTAAAAAGCAACCCAATCAGACAGGTGATTCTGGAGAAAATGCAAGGTATGATTTGAACACATTTTTAGAAGATGAAATATAGAGGCAAGGGCAGGGGAGTGGGTGCTATGTATCTAGATTTTGAGCCCTTCTGTTGTTGCCAGAAGCCCAGCACTTTTTCCAGTGTTGGGGTAGAATGTTTCATCCCTAGGCTCTACCCTTTTGGGGGAGGGGGATATTTCTGGACTCAGTATGCCTTGACTGCTTTAAAGTGAGCTTGAGAACCAGGAGGTTTTAAGAGCCAGCTCCCTATCCAGATGTGGAAACTAGAAGGCTACAGAAAAGGAGTATCAGCCTCAAGACTTCAAGCAGGACAGTTCTGTCTGTAAGCATTCTACAGAACAGACAGACCAATATATCTTACCCCACAAATGCTACAGTGGCTGGTGCTATTTTACCTACATTTTCACCCAGACTGAAACTTGAATACTCCAGCCTCCTGGAAGTTTTATGGGGAAGGGCTGTAGCGCAATGGGGGAGCATCTGCTTTGACACAGAAGGTCTCAGATTCGGCACCTCCAGATAGGTCTGGAAAAGATTCACAGCCTAAAAATCCTGGAGAGCTGCTGCCATTCAGTGTGGACAATACTAAGCTAGAGTTTGACCAAAGGTATAAGGCAGCCCCCTGGATTCACTGACACCTCCAAGCCTTTCTCCAGCACCTATTTCAACAGTGTAGGGAAGTGGAATACTTAGTAGTTTATGGAAAAAAACACAAGGCTTTCTAAACATCTGGACTTCCCAGTTAGATCCAAAGCAGGAAAACAAACAAAAGGTATATCTCAGTGACATCCACTTTTTAACTTAATACCACACTCTAGAACAAGGACTTGCATCCCACTCCTGCTCAGCTCCTGTCCTTGGCTGGGGCTCCCAGTGAGATCCTGTTGGCAGAAGCAAAAGCTGGCTGGCTGTCATTTTAAAATATATTACTGGTGTCCTTGCTATAAATGATGATCCCATTTCAGTCCTCTGGCAAGAATGGGGCAGGAGCAAAAAAGGGCAGGTCTGTATCCCACATCAAGTCGTTAATGGTTATTGGGACATTAGTAAACGAAAGTCAGTTAGCCAGGATGTTATGAAAACACAAGTCAACTGAATTACCTCATGCTTGAAATGTTTACATTACTAAAACATTTGAGAAACGTTTCTACTTTGGATAGGATGTATGATTTATGGAAGACTGGCTAGAGTATCCTGCCCCAGAGACATACTAGCTTGCATGCCAAAATGGCATGCCTTTAATATCCAATATCAAGCTACTCCTCCTTTTGTAGTTTTCTGCCTCGTTGTTGGACAGTGTTCTCGAAGCTACTAACATGAGTTTGACCAAACTGCGGGAGGCAGTGGAAGACAGGAGTGCCTGGCATGCTCTGGTCCATGGGGTCACGAAGTGTCGGACACGACTAAACGGCTAAACAGCAAACAACAACAAATCATGACAGCATTGGGTGACATTGTAGGTTCCCCACCTCCCTATTCTGTCTTAAATTCAGGAAAAATATAGCCCTGAAATATCAAACATAAGAAGACTCTAACAGTCCAGCTCCTCTGCCAAACTCTGGCCAGCTACCTTTCAAGGTATGGAAACCTGAGAGATTATGTACATCGTCTGCCTGCTCACTTTAACATCCTACTGTTTTAAGAATGTGCAGTTGTGGAAGGGTCCATATACCTTCTTGGAGACGCAACTTCACATTAGTTCTTCGTATATACATGGAGGAAAACATGTAAACTGTGTCTTGGTAGAACAGTAAACTAGACACACTTGTGCTAATATGCAATTGACATTATAGCCAACATATTCCACCAAGGAAGCTGCCTTGAACCAGGTCAGACTATTTGCTCACCTAGCCAAATATTGCCCACTCTGACTCTCCAGGGTCTTTAGGCAAGAAGTCTTTCCCATTATCAGCTGCCTGATCCTTCTAAACGGGCATGCCAGGTTTAACTGGGACCTTATGCAGGCAAGATAATCATGCAGTCTACCTCTGAGCTATGGTACAACCCTACTTTTCAAAGTTTTATTTCCCAGAAGATTAAAGTTGTTTCCGCTCACCAGACAAAGTTCTGTACTCGGTAAATTACATGCTTCTAGGATCCCGCCTTCATACAAACTGTTAATCTCTCCAGACTGCATGTGATACAGCCCTCAAGTACTGTGCAGAATTGCGAATTCATTCATGCCTTGGTTTACAGTAGGACTGAAAGACCTGCAAGGATTTCGGCGGTGTTTTTGACATGCTCTTCCAGCTGTTCTGTCTGCACAAGCATTGCAGTTTGCCAGATGGAACAGTCTCCTCTCTGCCCCCCATGGGCTGTTCTGTGGGTTATGCCAACCCTCCTCCCAATAGCCAATTGCGGGGGGCACGTGGGGGGAGCAAAGAAAGCCCTGTGGCACAATCTGAAGTGCAGGGCTGTTCTGACTGGGCTGGTTAGGCAGATCCTGCCATCCAGAGAGACTTTGGGTTTATTCAGTAACCGTAACTCTCATTCTACAAGCTATTTTTTTCATGTATTAGCTTTGCAACAAGCATTTGTTCCACAATTCCTACAATTACAAAGCTGAGACACTGTCAATGAAAAGTTCTTCTATGCTTATCCCTCCCACAGGCAAAGAAATAAAGGCAGAGAGAACCAGATGCTGCTGCTGAGGTTCTGTGGGGAAACTGGGACTCTCTCTAGACCTTCCAATTTCACTGTCATACCCTGATTAATAAAAAAGGGAGCCAGAAAATGAATAATAGGCCTAATTAAAATAGGTATCCTTTTTTATAATACTGGTTTACACACTTTTAATGTTGGATTTTTGTATACTGCTTAGAGATTTTTTAAATATTTAATTGGTTTAGAAATGCTTTTACATAAATTAAAACAAAGTATCTTTAAACACCTGCACCAGTTTCCTAATTCCCTGGCATTTTGAAAACCACACATAATACAAAGTCAGTGCAGCACAGTCGATGTACCCACATATGCCATTTCCCACGAAAGACTTAGAGTACCAAAGAATTCAGCTGCCTCTACATGTTGTGATTTTTAAAGATTCGTAGAATGTTGAGATGCAGAGTTGAAAAGCTTTTACTTATCTGGTAATCAATTTACTCTGAGTTCAGCCATGCTAAGGAAGGCCTAATATTCAAGGGTGCAATGGGAGCCTGCCACCCCAAGCACCAAAGTAGTTATGGTGGATCATGCCCATGCTTTGCTAGCTCACCCACCTCATTGCCCATGGTCATATAATACTCCCATTAAATGGTCCATTGCATTTTTAAGTCAAGTTTATTTTCCAGTTTCCTCTAAAATGAGAACAGGCAGTCAGGCTTGCTCCCATCCATTTGATCATACAATGGGATACAGTTTTACCTTGGTTTTCGAACAGCTTAGTTCTCCAACGTTTCGGCTCCCGAACGCAGCAAACCCGGAAGTGAGTGTTCTGGTTTGCGAACTATTTTTGGAAGCCGAACATCCAACGGGGCTTCTGATTGGCTGCAGGAAGCTCCTGCAGCCAATCAGAAGCCGCACTTTGGTTTCTGAATATTTTGGAAGTCGAACAGACTTCCGGAACAGATTCTGTTCTACTTCCAAGGTACGCTTGTACTTTTGAAAAAAGAAAACCCAACAACAGTTCAATGAACAGCAGTTGGGAACTGCTTGTACTTTTGAAAAAAGAAAACCCAACAACAGTTCAATGAACAGCAGTTGGGAACACAGGAAGCTGCCTTATACTGAGTCAGACTATTGGCCCATCTAGCTCAGGACTGTCTACCCTGACAGACAGTGGCTCTCTAGGATTTCAGAGAGATCTTCCAACCCAACCTGGGGATACTGGGGAACGAACCTAGTACTTTCTCCATGCAAAAATGATGCTCTACTATTGAGTCACAGTCCTTCCCTTAGGAGAATTTTGTCTCTGCCATAGACTGCTCTATATACACACATACACACACTTTGGACCATATATGCTATGATAGTACTGACACTCCAGGGGACTAGAATGTATATATATGCTCAGAAAGCATAGAGGGGCATATTTTTCAACCGCCACATCTCTATTCCAATCCCTGTTTGTGAGACTGTATTTGCTTTCTGGACCCATTTCACAACCTTAAGCAGGAGATTTTCAAGATGCTTCTGAGTTTCCCTTGCAGAACATGAAACTGTCCCCTGCTGAAAATTCCCCAGCATAAATTAAAGTGGCAGCCTGATAGATGAAAAACAGCAAACTACTTTCCCTTACAGTTTATTTACATACTTCCCATTAGCACGGATGGCCTTAATGCTGCAAGAATGTCAGTCTCTGTGTCATCATAGCACCTGACTTAGGACTCCAGCCAGAATGGCTGGAGACATGATCCAGGGAGAAGTCAGAGTGGAAGAGAAACAAAAAGTGACCCAAGTTTAAATTAGCTAGCTGGTTAAGTGAGGAGAAGGGATGTAAGGTGTAGATCACTTTTGGGATGTTCCAAGATGTTAAGTAACAGGATTAGGGCAGAAACAAGTGGGAACACCAAATTCTGCCTCTTCCAACCCCACCACAAGCCTCTCAACTACACAATTTCTATAGAAGAGAGGCTGCTGGAAGGGGAGGAGTTCCAGCAGATAAGGGGTGGGAAAGGGCAAGCACGGAATGGTACAGAGGGGATATCAGTGGGAGCCAGTCCATAGGGGTTTCATTTTGCACTGGGTGGCTTGTAGGGCTCCAGTAGCAGACTTGAAAAGGTGTTGACTTTATCAGCCCCTCGCACTTCATGGGGCAAGAGTGGCAGCTTTACAATGTGAAAGTCTTCATAGAGGTCTTCCATCTGGAGGAGGAAAAGAAAGACAAATCAAAAGGAGCATCTAACAATTACAAACTTCTTATTTGGAATCAAGATGGAAGAATCTCAGCAGCAGTTCCCTGCTTGGTTGGAAAGTGTGCTCTGTTGACTTTGGAAGACCCTCTTCGCAACAGCACTAAGAAAAGTAATCCTCTTGCAGTCTAATGGCAATCTTAAACTAATTTTGAACAGCTTTACAGCTGGGCCCTTGGAAGACCTGGTACAGATTAACCATCCCTTGGTTTACTGAGTGAAGAAAGGAAGGACACATGGAAAAGGCACAAGTGGCAGAAAGAAAAACAGAGTACATAGTACTGAAGAGGCAATAGGACAACTGGAGTGGGAAATGGAGGTTTTGGCCCAAGAAAAATGTATAAAACATCCCCACAACTTTTCAGGCTGAGTAATGAATGAAGAGATAGCAAGGGTGGAAGTCACAGAAAAAGGATACCATGGTTAGAAAGAGGTGGATGGATACAAAGGCTGCAAAGATCATTCAAAGGGAAAGAAAAGGAGAGTGTAGAAAAAGCAAAATGGAATACAGAAGAAGCAGAAGCAACAAAATGGCAGAGAAAAGTGAAGCCTGTCTGTGGAGGCATTGGGGAAGGTCTGCATATTTTCCCTGGACAAAAACTACTCAGTTTACTAGTAAACATTCCCTTTCATTTTCAAAGAATAATAATAGTGAGGTTGGACTGAACAGAGATAAAAGTTATAGAAGAGAAAAATTCCACATTTCCACCTGAAGGCCAGATTCCACAAAGAGCAGCACATATGGAGGAGACCCGCTTCCTGCCTTCTACAGCAAGCCAGTTGCAGGACCCATTTCTTAAACTGCCAGTGGCTACTGTTCACTTGGATATTTGCACCCCTCTAGAAAAGCTAAACACTTGCCGTGGCAATGGAAAGGGGAATGCTGGGAGACAGGAATTCTGAAGCTGAAGGTAAAAGTAGAATAGCAAACTTCAACCATTCAGAAGTTTAAAGTAGTATTGACCAAAAGGGCTGGGAGTTATAAAGTTAGGTATGCAACTCAGAGACCTTAACAGTCCAAGTAGACAATATTAGGATCAGACAAGATGGACCAGTGGGCTAAATCAATATAAAGCAGATCCCCAGGCTTAGATTGGTGCCTGACTGCTGCCACTTCCCCAAAATGGACACTGAAAAATCTGAACAGTCTCTAGCCATACCTGGTCAAGGTATTTGGACTGGATTTTGTGCCGGGCCTCACACATCTTGCAGGGCTTCTCTGGGTCAGGGAAGACCAACTGATTGACTATGATATTGTGGGTGTCGATCTTGCACTTGGCCAACTCCTGGATGAGCCGCTCTGTTTCATACAGGGACAGGAACTCGGCAATACAAACACAGATGAATGTTGTTTGTTCCTGGGGAGGGGATAAAGTGCCATTAGTTCACAACTGCAAATAAAATTGTAGGAGCTGGTCTCCCATCCCTGGGAGCCACCTGTGTGCTGCTGTCTCCCCCACAGTCCCTGTTTCCACCTTAAATTCTCAGCTTCTACATTCCTTCCACCACCATGGTTTTTTTAGAGGAATAAGGCCAGAGGGCAAAGCAACAAAAGCTGTTGCCCCTCAGGAAGCAATATGGCCACTTGTCCTCAGGTTATCTGCCACCTGAACACCTGTTCGCATAGTCCACACCATGTGTCACGTCTATCTCTGGGTACAGGGGATCAGCCATTGCAATCCCATCTTTTCCAGTTAAGTTCAGAAGGCACACAGATCACGTCTACAGAATCTGGAACTATCCTTTCACCAGCATGGTCGAGAAGAATGGCTGCAGTGTCTAGTGTAGGGCACTTGGGCAGCTGGTAACTTCCTTGCTTATCTAGGATAGGCACAGAAGAAGGAGACACAGCACTTATGCACCCTGCCTTGTTTCTTAGCTCAGATAATAATAATAATAACAACAGCTTTTTATTTGTACCCCGCCCTCCCCAGTTAGAGCCGGGCACAGAGCAGCTAACATCATATAAATAATACAATATGCATAAAAACAAGCAATCAGTTGATTAAAATGCATCCCAAAATTAATTCAAATAAATTAAAATTAAAACTGGACAAATGACAACCCTCAGGTTAAAATTGAAAGCGGTTAATACTCGCCAGGACCAACTGTTTCCACTGATATTATAAGGACCTGTGAGCGGGCTGGGAAACCTCCTTCGTGCTTGTTCTTATACAAAGAGAAAATGAGTCAGACTGAACCCTGACCAAAGGCCTGGTGGAACAGCTCCATCTTGCAGGCCCTGCGGAAGGATGTAAAATCTTGCAGGGCCATGGTCTCTTGTGAGAGCGTCCCACTAGGCTGGGGCCACAGCCCAAAAGGCCCTGGCTCTGGTCGAGGCCAGTCTAATCTCCCTGGGGCCCAGAATCTTCAGGGTGTTGTTATTTACAGACCGTAAGGTCCTCTGTGGGACATACCAGGAGAGATGGTCCCGTAGGTACGAGGGTCCTAGGCCGTATAGGGCTTTAAGGGTTAAAACCAGCACCTTAAACCTGATCCTGTACTCCACCGGGAGCCAGTGCAGCTCCACCAGGAGCCAGACAAAGGGGGAAAGCACCCAAAGAGGCTGCTAGCCCCAATATTCTTTCAGTTCCTCCACCTGCTAGAAGGACAGAAAGGAACGAAGAGTGACTAGAATATGTTTATGAGGCTGCCTCTTCTTCCAGCCTTAAGAGTTTTAGCTTAAAGGCAGGAGCAACCCATAGCACACAGGGAGGAATTCAACGCAGCTCTATGGCAAATGTTTTGCCAGCTCAAGCATTTCAGCCTGCCAGACAGAACAATCCCCTCTCTCTCCACCCCATGTGCAATTCTGGGGCTGCAAAGGGGGGGGGGGAGCCCTGTTGAATTAGGGCAAATATTTGTTAGGGCTTCCACTTGTGGGACTTATTAGCTGAATCCTGACCCCAGTCTCCAGTAGAAGACTGGAAATTCACCTGGCCATTTAAGGCAATCACTCACTTGAGGTGACCAGCGAAGTGGCTAGTTGCACGGTTAAATTCATTGTCTCTGCCCGATTGTTGCTAGACTTGGTCACAATACTTTGCCTAAGGAACACCCACACTCGCAATAGCAAAATGGACAATTAAATGCAGAAACCCAGCCTTTAACTACTCTAACGTGCAAACAATACAAAGGACAAGGCTGACATGCCCACCTCAAATAGCTCCCTAAAGTCATGTCCCATCCCGTTTCCTTCAAAACCCTTGCCCATCTTTACAAGATACATTCCAAGCAACTAGAAATAGGGTGGGTGGCAGGCAAAAGTCCTGACAATTATAGCCACACCTGGATTTGCAAATAATGTTTTCAAAAGTTAAGGAACGCTTCTATTACTAGAGATGCCTGCTGGCCTATTCTATCCTTCAGTCAAAACATGAAGATCCAATGCAGCATTCCTGCATCAAATAACTCATCTGTTGTCGACAACTCCCTACCTGCCCATATGGCCAATGGTGAAAGTTTGTTCAGCTAACAGCTGGGAGACAAAGCTTTATTATTATTATTCCTCTAAGCTAGAAAAAATGTGACCCCGCTACCCACCGCTTCTCATTTTGTCCCGATTTTTACTTCACTTCCTTTATTAAATGTTATAAAGTTTAATTTAAAAAAAAAAATTACTCTGACCAAGAGTCTAGTAAGAAAGTGTAATGTTCACAGGGGTATAACTAGAGCAGTTTACAACACAATGAGATTTGCAACATTTTGCAAGAGAAACACAATGTTCTTCTATGCCTTTGGGGCAAAAAGAGAGCCAGGAGGCATGCAATCCCTTCATTCCTGCTCCTTTACCATATCAGCTGTTATAGCAGCCGTGGAGCACATTGGTCACATAAGAATGCACAAGAACCAGTGTAGTAATAGTATGCAATAGCTTCCAATAGCTGAGATTCACAAGTTGAACAACTGTTTAAGATTTATGTTTCTATCTCTTTAGGTTTCCCTCTGAAACTATAGCCAATTCCTCAGCAACCCAAAGTCAGAAAACAAAGCACATACCCTGCAAAAAAAAAAATACCACCAGGGTGACTGACTGACTGACTGATCCTGGTCTCCCAGGATCTAAATGAAGCAGACTGTGGGCTTAACAGTGGCGTAGCGTGGGGGGTGCAGGGGGGGCCGGCCGCACCGGGCGCAACATCTGGGGGGGCACTCGCACTCGCAGCTCTCTGCCCCTACCTGGCTCACTCACTCTCTCTCACTGCAGTGCTGGCTGTGCGAATCCGATCCGAGCCGCTGGGTCGCCGCCCACTGTGGAGGGGGTGGGTGCCAGGCGTGCGGTGCGGAGAGAGAGCGAGGGACTATCTGGGGGAGGGACAGTGCAGCGGCCGCCCAGCGCAGCGCTGAGCGCGGGTGAGAACCACACCAGCCCAGCCCAGGCAGCAGCAAGAAGAAGCTGGCAGCGGCGGCAGGTTAGGGGTTAGGGGGCGCAAATTACTTGCCTTGCCCCGGGTGCTGACAACCCACGCTACGCCGCTGGGGCTTAATAATATGCTTGTAATATGCTAATACAGTTGTACCTTGGAAGTCGAACAGAATCCGTGCTGGAAGTCCGCTTGACTTTCAAAATCTTCTGGAATCAAGGTACAGCTTCTAATTGGCTGCAGGAAGCTCCTGCAGCCAATCAGAAGCTGTGACAGACATTTGGGTTCCAAAGAACATTCGCAAACTGAAACAATCACTTCTGGGTTTGCAGAGTTCGGGAGCCAAAATGTTCATCTCGCAAGGCGTTCGACCTCTGAGGTACGACTGTACCAAAGTTGAACTCCTCACCCCCAGCAATTCCAAAAATCACTCCAGCCAGTACCAGCTGTTTCCTGTCAGTGTAAATGTACATTAGCAGAGGAGCTGCCATGAATGGAAAACACTTGCAAAATGTAGACTTATCAGTGCTGTGGAGACTTGTGTATGTGACATGCTCCCCCCCCCCAAGGTCTTCCTGATCCAGCCCCAATCCAAGTTGGGTCAGAAAATCCCCACTTCAGGTCTCATTCTTTTTGGCACATAGCAACTTCACTCTAACTGGAAGATTCTATTTTCAAATAGATTGCTGCTACAATTGGAAAGATCAGGAAAAGTATCTGGATGCCCTGGCCTGGTTTGAACATTATATTAGAACAAACTATGGTTTAATCAAAATATGCAGCATGCATATTTATTGCTCCACACCTTCCCTGCTCCTGCTGCAAAATATGCCAGAACCTAGGTTATTGTGACATCTGAACTTTGGAGGCAAGCAAACTACACGCCAAATGGACAATGACAGTAAATAAGGATTACCAAGCGATAACCCTGCTCTACAAATAAAACTTAAGTTTACTACATTTGCTTGCAGTCATGCACGGACTCCCCCTACTGTCAAAATTGTATTATAAGCTCCTTGCAGGAAGAGCCAAAATTTGTGAGCTTAAAGAGAGAGCATATGTGTTGTTGGCATAATGGAAACCCGGTTGAATGGAGACAACCAGTGAGATGTGGTTATCTTAGAATTCAAATTCTATAAGGAGGACAGGAAAGGGTATACTGGAAGTGGTCATGCTCTGCACATTAAAGAGGGTATAGAGTCCAAAAAGCCGGAAAGGGGCAAACTCTCCCACAGAATAGTTGTGGGTGGCAACACAGAGGCCTCTAGATAAATTTAGCACCGGAGACATACTACCATATATCATAATATCATTTACATCTTCAAATATGTAAAGGGCTGTCACATGGAAGATGGAGCAATGGATTCAAGTTACAAGAAAGGAGATTCCGACTAAACATCAGGAAGAACTTTCCACTGGAAGGTGGTGGACTCTCCTTCACTGGAGGTTTTAAAACAGAGGCTGGACAGTCATCTGTCATGGATACTTTAGCGGAAATTCCTGTATTGCAGGACGTTGGACTGGATGACTCGGGATCCCTTCCAGCTCTACAATTCTATGATTCTATAAATACAAAGGATGAGATTCTGTAGTAATGGGTGAACTCTGTTTGTTTGTTTGTTTGTTTGTTACCTTGTTGTCACGACTGGAACACAAATATGCCCAGCCTATGTGAGAGAAACTCAAGTCACCCTATCATGGAACATAGTTTGTTGCTGACTTGCTGATCATGGCTTATTAGAGAGCAACAAACCATGATTCCTGGTTCAGATGTAGGAAGGAAGCCAAGTCTTCAATCTGTTTATCATGCACACAGAATGGAAGAAAGTCTGGCTTATCATTACATGCAAACATGGTCCCTGTCTAGATTTAAACAACATTCATTTTGACCTGACCTGACCTTGTTGCCGTTTCATGGAATGAACTAAGCAGAAATTGATCTCTGGCTACTTCCAAACATTTAACCAGCTACATTTCAGTGTTCTTTTTCATTACTTGATAGAATATTATGCTATGAGAGAAGTCATCTTTAGCCTGATCATTCTAATGAACTAATATCACCTGGAAGACTGCAACTATTGAATGGACTGAAAATGAATATTACATTTGAGAAGACAATTTTAAAAGTTTTGCAAAATTATAAAAAAACAAGTATATAAAAATAGCTAACTGAATTAATTAATGTTAAATCTAATGAAGCAGTCACAAATGTAAGCATGTTTCATCTTACTATACATTCCAAATTCACCTTTGCCAAGGGTGAAGCATCACCCCCCCAAACCCCTCATCTCTGCAGAATACTTGCCGGATCCTTGAACTGCTCACTGACTGAGCGGATGACAGGGAGGGTCTCCTCCAGCTTGGAGGCCAGCTGGTCAGCATTCATGTCTCCCAGGCCAAGCATGTTGCACATCTAGTGAATAACAGAGAGGGAGTTGCAATGAGAGATTTCTATTAAGAGACAACAAGTCACCCCTACATGTCCTGCAAGCAACAGAGGAGGGAATAAGCAAAACCTGCTTATCAGCTCAACTCAGAGTGACAAAGCCCAATACTCCAAGAGCAATAAGTGCAACTGTGTCCTGCAAGCAACCCAACAAATCAAATAGATTATTTCATGTTGCTCCTGAGTGTTGCAAGAATAATACTGGGGTCCATGCAAAAGCTTGCAAAGTGCCACATGGTGGAAATTTTTAAAAAGATGTCTGGCATGGTCTTTTTTCCAGGAACGCCTCATTTTTCTGGCTCCTCTCCCATTTTACCTGTGATATGAAGGGACTGATCTGGTTCTTTATCTGCATCAAGCGGCCTAGCCCCCGCTCCACGATGGTGGGGAAATTGAGCAACCGTAGTGTGTGCCCAGTGGGTGCTGTGTCAAACACTACCACGGAGAAATTCATCCCTTTCACCAACCTGTGCAGGCCAGAGAAAGAACCATCAGCTGGAGCAGTTAGAAATAGTCACCTCTTTCTTTATACTAACCTTCCCCAGCATACATATACAGTACACTCTAAGGTTCACTTAATGCTAGTGCTTTCTTTGCTCTGTGAACGAAAACTTTGTATGTGGAATCCATATCATGCAACAATGGATGTTATGGAACTTTGGTGCACAAATTTGTCCAGTACAAAAAATGACGCATAAATCACAAAAGGTTGAATCCAACATTAGCCATACTCACGATTAGAGCCATTTAAATTAATGGTCATGGCTAACTTAGGTGAGCCTACTTATTTAAACAACAAGAAGTCAGCCCCATACAGTGTTCAAAACTCCCATTGTTCTAGGCACATTTTGCGACAGGGATTTCATTAGGGTGAGCAGTTTCTGAGCTCTGGGTGCAATACCGCGCCTAAGATTTCAGATTAAAACTAAAGAGTAGAAGGAAAGGAGGACCTTTTTCAGCCTTCCCACTTCCAGCTACTCTTCGAAGACTGGAGAAGAGACCCTCTTAATAATATTAGAGGGATGGGCAGGGGAAGGACTAGATCATGGGAAAAATGAACATAATACTTTAGCTGCAGTTCATTCATTTTCAGATTTGTATTTCTGTTATTTAAAAAGTGTAGTATTATTATTATTTATTTTCTATACCGCCCTATACCCGAAGGTATCACACATTCTGTTGTTGTGCCCATAACCTAGGTTTAAGGTGCCATTTAGCTCCCAGCTTTCGTATCTCTGTTTCTAACACTGGCCCTGTATAGTAAAGTATTTAATGTTTTATTGCGCTTTTATATTTGTTGGAAGCCACCCAGAGTGGCTGGGGTAAGCCAAGTCAGATGGACAGCATATAAATAAATTAAATTATTATTACTATTATTACTACTATTATTATTTTATTATTACAGGAAGCCTACTTAGTTGGATACAAATCACAAATAATATAATAACTCTGGCCTTGTGCAAAGCATACTCAGTTACTATGCTGGACTATCCTAATGGCTAAACCATTAGGCTTGGGATACCTCTGGCTAACCCAAACTTCGTAATGGTGAACACAGTAAAATACCTTTGAAGTCTGGTCTTCTGCTTCTCAACCCAAAAACCGCTTTGAGGTTTGTTTGTTTTTTAACCCACAATCAAGCGGTGTATAAATTTTATGAAATAATAAATAAATAAGCCTCCCACAGGCTAGAAAACGTTAGAAGGCTTGATGATCCAGGCCACAGTTCTTACCGCATAACTTCTGCGTAGCTCATGGCCTCATCAATGCCAGGAAAGGCACTCATAGCCTCTTGCATCATCTTCTTGCCCATACTCAGCATGTTATCCTCCTCAAAGAACTCATCTGGAAGTTCAGCCACACCTAGGCTGGGATCAATCTCCTGAGAAATAAATAGAAGGATCAGCACCACTTTTCATAAAACAAAAGCAGAGTCATTCAGCTATTCAAAAAGAAACATGATGTTTAAAACAGAGCTAAAACCCCCGATTTGTAGAACAATTCTTTCAATGTCCAGTCAAAGAGGCTTTCAAACTAATGCTCACCATGTCAACTCACAATTAAAAGTAACACCACAAATAACTGATTTCTTTGTAATTTGAGGCTATTTTTATGCTTGTCGTTGCGGAATACATGGAGGAAAAAGAAAATAACCTCAAGATGTTTGAAAATGTAAATCCAGTAAAAGGCATACAATCAGCACTATTTGTTGTCAACATTGGACAATTTAGGGTACTTCCCTAAATTTAGGGTACTTCCGGGTTTTGACACTTGCGCATGCGCAGACACGCAAAACGATGCCATGCACATGCACAGAAGCAGCGAACTGCAACCCGCGCATGTGCAGACTCACCGCTGCGGGTTGAGTTCATGTTGCGAATGGGCCTCCAGAATGGATCCCGTTCGCAACCAGAAATACCACTATATAGTAATTGCATATAAAATCCTTTTAAAAAAAGGTCGGGGAGATTTCCCTGACATTTGTCTTCCCTGAAGATTATGATAAATGTTGGTTTGAAAAGAAACAAATAATTAGGGTGTTCTCATAGCCCAGTGTGAATTCCTGTGGGCATTACAACTTCCCACACAGACTTAGTGCTAACCTGCAACTTACAGATACAAAGTGTCATATGCAGAGGGTCTTGTTTTGGAAGCATTTATTTGTATGTGTCAATGTATTGTCACATGTTATGCTGATCACAGGTTATTTGATAGAAAATATTTTTTCAACTGTTTCTACTAAAGGCTGCTGTAAGTTTGATACTTGCCCATGAAACACTAGCTGTTTATGTATATTGCTGCTGATGGAATTTATTTCATTCATAATTTTATAGAATGCAAGTCTAAGTTACAGATAAATTCTCGAGGTTACAAACCACTACATTAGTCACATCACTTAAAATACAACGAAGAGAAACCAGTTAAACAAAATATACGATCATCTCCTCACAGTCCAAGACACAGACATTTTGGAGGAAAACTTCAGTTGGTTTACTTGCCTTATTGCTACATATCATAATCTATTCAGTGTGAAAGAGCAAGATCAGAAAAAAGAATGTTTTCACCCCCTGCCTGATCTTTTCCTATATGTAGTAAGAACCGTTTTTGTTTTTTTGCTCAATACTACCCAGTCCCTTCAGAGGAACACTCACCATGGCAAAAAGGTTATCATAGCCCTTTACTTTGGTGGGGACTTTGGAAAATTTCTGGTCGAAAGCATCTGATATGTTATGAGCAGGATCGGTGGAGATGATGAGGACACTCTCCCGCACTTTGGACAGCTGCACAGCCAGGCTGCAGCTAGATTCAGGAAGTAAAGCAATGTCCAGTTATTAACATCACAAAAGGAAATACATACAAACATAGAACATAAGCTCTTCAGCTATCACAGTCTTAGTAGGTCTGTTTGGATTTGTCCACCCTAAGAAATTATGATCCAAAGACTTCCAACTTTGCTTCTCTATGGAGGTGCTTACTTGTCACAGACAAGTAGCTACTCAGAAGCAGCCAAATCATATGCATATTGGCTTAGCAAAACAGCTCACTCCTGAGTAAGCGTGCACAGAATGACAGCTTCAGCTATTTAACTTGTGATACCCCTCTCTTTCAAGACAGGTTACCTCCGCCCCCCGCCAAAAAAACCGGCCAAATAATATATTAATGAGTTTATTATGAGTCACCACAAAGTAAATCTAGAATATATTGAAAGCCCACACTTTAAAAGGTTTAACCCTAGACATCAAAGTCCAACACACACACACACACCCACCAGCCAAATTTAATAGCCTCTAATAGTGTTTTAAGTTCTGATCTACAATTTTAAAAATCTTTATGAAGAAAAGGCATTGCACAATGGGAAACCTACCACTACAAGGTTATTCCACAACAGCAATGCTAATATAATCAAGAAGGTATTGTTGGCAGAGTTGCACAAGGAAGTAGGCAAGATACAAATTAAGTTAATCCAAGCCATTTGGGGGTTTACAAGATAAAGCTATGCCTAGAAGGCAGTGAGGGTTCAGTCCAAGTACCAGAACAATTACATTCTTCAGAATTTGTCTGAAAATGCATTCTGCTCTAAATGAAGCTTTCAGTCATCAAGGACAACCACACATAAAAGCAGCTTCAAATACTTAGTCTTGAGATTAAGAAGGCATAAATGACCACTGTCAAAATATGAATCTGAAAAAGGAAGGCACCCAACCCCTATGCTTCTGCTCAGTTTCATCCAGTCTCGCATCTGAAGCAGGGTGCCCCAAATGCCATGATATTTACATACAGTGGCATGAAGGTGCATACAATTCGCTTGCCTAATAAGTCACTATTCTCCATAGCTTAATGAGATGCGGACGTTCAACAGGTAGAGCTTTTGCCAGCAGAGGTTCAGCGGCATGAAAGCTGCGCTTGCTGGGTTTCTGCCTGTCACACAGCTCCTGAAAAGGCACAGCAGCAGCTGCCAAGGAGAGAGAAAGGCGGAGGCGGCAATGTCTGCCATCCTTCCCAACGACATCTCCCTGACCAACCCACCTGCAGGTGGTCTTGCCAACGCCACCCTTCCCTCCGACGAAAATCCATTTCAGGCTCCGCTGCTCGATGATGTTACTCAGTGTCGGCTCCAGCGGCTCCACGTCTGGTGCGTCCTCGAACTCATCCGCCTCAGTCGCCAACCCAGATGCCGCCGCCGCCGTCGCCATCTTGAAACCAAAATCACGTGACAAGACGCAGAGCTACACCATCTTGTAGGGAGATTCAGGTTGGTTGTCCCCGC
Source organism: Podarcis pityusensis (assembly GCF_964106645.2). NCBI lineage: Eukaryota > Metazoa > Chordata > Lepidosauria > Squamata > Lacertidae > Podarcis > Podarcis pityusensis. The sequence continues at coordinate 44,861,854 of NC_138029.1, read as the reverse complement.
TCAGCGCCTTCGCTCATTAACAGGAAGCAAGGCGCGCAAGTACTCTTCCCGACCTCGCCCTGCTCTTCAGATCCTTCAATCACACAAGATGCTCAAACCGGTGCGTCACAAAAAGGTTGAGTAACACAGTCATCGCACCCCTTCCTAGTCGGCTGATATGGTCTTGCCCACACTTGTCTTATCTCAGCCTATAGGCCGGCAGTTTCCTTTCTTGATTGGCTCCTGAACCGCTTTCTGAAGGAGCTCCCACCCACCCCAAACGCCCGCCTCCCGCTGTTTCTGATTGGTAAAATGCTCACTCCATCATCGATTTCCCCCCCCCCCCCAAGGCTGCGGCCCGTTGCTTTTTTTGATTGGCTCAGAAGGCCTGTCAGTATCCCGCAGGGCGGACGCGGCCTGTCGTTCTGCGATACTTCTCCTTTTTTTTTTTTTTTGACGTGCGTGAGCAGCCTAGCAACGTCGCCTCTCCCGTCGTGCTTTGCGGCGCCGGCGTCGTCACCGCTCCCCACCGTGCTCCAGGGCGCGTACGCTCAAGGCAGGGAGGGCGGCGCAAGATGGCGGCGGCGCAAGGCAGGGGCCCAGGCTCCGAGGCGGCCGGGCCGGGCGGAGTGAACGTGTTCGCCAACGACGGCTCCTTCCTAGAGCTCTTCAAGCGGCGCATGGAAGAGGCCGCCGCCGCGGGAGGGAGGAGCGGACCGGGAGCGGGGAAAGCGGGGGCCGAAAAGCAGAGAGAGACGGAGTCTCGGCCGGAGCCGCCCGGGGAACAGGAGCCGCCGGAAAAGAAGCGGAGCGGGAGCGCCCTCAGCTTCGTAAGGGATCCGGGCCCTGACACCCCCTCCTCCCCTGTCCCTTGGCTTACTCCTCTTCGCTTTCTGCCTCCGCCCTCCCCAGACCCCAAAGGACCGAGGCGCTGGCTGGCGCCTTCTGCCTGCCAGTTTTCATCTCCTTTCCTGACATGGTCGCGTGTGTCCTTAATAGGTGCTTGGCAGGCAGAAGTTCAACGGGTGAAGCACTTCCTCACCCCTGTAAAATGTTCTCTCTTCCCCTCCCCCCAGTATTTCTGTTACGGTAGCGGAATAATGTTACTAGGAGCACTGTTAAATTCTCTTCTTCCTCCGAGCTCTCGACAAAGGTTTTCAAAGCTCACTTTAATTCACGTTATAAATTTAGTGCTGATCTCCCTCGCCCCGGTAATATATAGCATAGGAGTATGCAGCAAGCAATTTTTAAAAATATCTGTTGCATACTATAGTCGACATCTGTCATTGCTGTGCAAGTTAATGTTTTGCTGGGTTTGTTCATATTGATTTTAAGTAGGCAGTTCTAGAATAAGTGCTGTCCCCAATAAATGTTGGGAGGCTATTTTTACTTAACTAGTCCTGATCTCAGTCTATAAAGTAAACATCAAAATCCCTTTTATTCTCTGACCATAAACATATTTGCTCAAAAACTCATTAATTTCAGCGTGCCTTATTTCCAAGTGGGTGAACTTTAAGTTCCAAGCTTGCCTTTTGGGGTTCTTAATAATCCTGCCCCATGACGGAACTACCTGCTGCTGTGCATTTCTAAAAATCAAAGCCATTCAGTAGCCACAGCCAAAATACTCCAACAAAATTATGACAATTTTTTTTAAAAAAAACCCTACTGAATCTTAACTTGGGACAGATAAAAGTGCAAGGTGCAAAATAAATAATTGCCTCCTTCTGAGAAACTTAAAGTGTCAATCCTGATGTGTGGAATATAGATTCAAATTGGAAGTAGGAGATCTAGAAGGCCATCCTGTGAACTGCAAGTAAAATACCACCACATAATGCTTTGATTTAGCTGTGTTTTGGAGAACCACCTGATACAGAGACTGATACAGGCCTTATATGAAAACAAAGGAACTGAGGTGTATTAAGATAAACTAGGCCTTTTTTCTTAAAGCAAACCAGGAGTTTTCCCTGCTTTAAACAGCTGTTGCAAGTAAATGGGTTTTTTGTCTAGCATATGGAAGTTTTTCTGCACAGATAGTATCATTCTTACAACAGAATGAAATCCGTTCAACATCCGTATTGGTGTGATAATTCTGAAATAAGCTGCTATTTGGTTCGCAGCTGGATAGAGAAGAGTGCAAATGTGACTGTATTCTCTATTGGTTTAGCATTAATAACATAGCCTGTTATAGAAAAGGGGAGGCTACTCAGAATGGAATAACAACACGGTGCTCTGTGTTTACTAAAAAATAAGCTGTTGAGTTCAATGGGAATTAATACCAGGTTATTGTGTATGGAATTGCAGGCTAAGAGTAACAAAATTAGTATTTTTTCCCTTTCAGTCTTATGAAACCTGGAGTCTCTAGATAGAGGATTCTTGGAAATGGAGCATACGTTTGGGCATATGGCATTAGTGGTGCTATGAATAGGAAGAGCATAGGGGGCATGTACTGCAGGAATTTCAGGATGTGAGCAGGGTTCTGATAGTGGGCATTGAAACCCTGCTCTTGTTCCTTAGTTTTTAGCGGAAGGTCCCCATCTGTTTTCAAGCTTGTTTTTTTCAAAATGAAAGCTGAAATTTCATATCTTAAGCCTCGAGCTGCTCTTAGAAATCCATTTTTGTTTTATGGAGATTATACAGATTTATAGAATGACAGTAGCACACACAGCCCCTCCCTAGACAGGAATAAGACTGACTCTGCCAACTTGATTGTCCTTGTAATTATTAGGAAATCAAACAGTTTCATGTATGTTGTGATGTTTTAGGGGAATGTGAGTGGAAGTTCAGTGTTGATCCTATTTTCTAATGGACATTGAGCCTGGAAAGCATTCAGAATACTTCATTTTCTTATAAAATGTGTCTTTTAATGTTTGGGCTAATCTGTACAGATGTATTGGTGAACACTGCTAAGGTGCCCTTTTACCCTCCTAGCACAACGGTGTAGGTAACGCTCGGCAGCTCTGTACTGACTGACAGGTGTGATGGCGAGCTAAGATGATCTAATTGAAGGACTCCCTATACCGTTATATAGTGGGCAACATTCCCCTTGCAGCTCCCAGGCTCGTATAACGGTTGCAGTCTTCTGTCCCTTCACCCAGGTGGGCAAGCGGAGAGGGGGCAGCAAGCTAGCCCTGAAGACAGGAGTGGTAGCCAAGAAACAAAAGACAGAGGATGAGGTAAGTTAGCATGAACCTCATTTATGTCAGCTTGACAGCCCATGGGGCAGCAATGCTTTTGCTTCCATTTCAGCAGTAATGGAAGTTGAAGCTAATATTCTTCTCCCTCATGCTATCTAAGTTTGGCACTGATGTTGACCTTCCATCTTTAGGGAAATGGCCATCTTTGGAGTGCGAGAAAATTTGTAGGAGAACTGAAGAATGATTTTTGGCCTCTGCTAGAATCTCAGGGGCAGGTTGCTTTAATTTGTGTATGTGAGGGGAGGGAGAGAGAAAGAGACAACCCACAGAAAGAATATGAACTCTGCAATAACGGCAGTGGCAGCCCTTCAATGAAAAACTGCTATATAGGTCTACAGGAGCAGCAGAAGAGTACTTTATTTCTTGTTCCTGCTTCAGTTGTGATAATAGCAATGAAGCTGGAAGCTTGTGTTCTTCCTTAGTAGGAAAGGTGCTTGTCAAGTGAACTGAAGAACTGATATTTCCTAGTTAAGTGTTACGCTTCCCTGTCTATTTCATTTTTGTAAAGAGGGTTGTTTCAAATGCTGCATTTACAGAGTTCCTCTTGCATAATAGGACTCCCATCCTTCTCGCATGCACCTTCAAAATCTGCTGCAGAGGGTCCTTGTGAGGACTGGAAAGGAGAAGATGGGAACGTCTGTTACAGCAGCACTGACTATGACCCAGTTCTTTTAATTCCAATGAGATAATGGCAGATCAAGTAGCTGGGGTTATCCTCCTTTTGTCTTCACAATATTATGTGGTAGGTTAGACTAAAGAGATGTTGACTACCCCAGTGTCATACTGTGAGGTTTATAGCTGAGCAAGAATTTGAACCTGAGGCTTCCTAGTACAACCCACAGATTCCTAGTTAGATGGTTAGGTTTATGCCATTGTTTTTTGAGCGTTAATGTTTTCTGTATATGGTATGCTTCTGAATAAAATAATTTGAGATATGTAACATGTCATTTTTGCCTCTCCTGTTTTGTTTGTAGGTTTTGACAAGTAAAGGTGATGCGTGGGCCAAATATATGGCTGAAGTGAAAAAATACAAAGCCCACCAGTGCAGTGATGATGATAAAACCCGACCTTTGGTGAAATAACTCTCATCTCCAGCTTGGACTTTCTCTGATGTACATAATTATTTAAAACGTCAAAGGAGAGTAGCTCTGCCCCACAGACTGACTGCTGCCACGGCAGCAGGTGACTTGCCATGCTTTTATATCTGGGAATTTAGAGCCTCCTTCATTGGTTCATTTATTGTTATCTTCTTTCTTCTGAGAACTAAGAACTTTGACTTAGTTGCAGGATTTTTTAATTTGTAATCCCCAAAATAGTGGAATTGGTCTGATATGTCTTTCCCTGAATCACCAGGCAACATACCATGCCCACAAAATCTTTAGCATTAAACCTTTGCTTAACACTTCCAGTACTCCTCAAGTTTCCACAATGGGATAAGCTAAATGGATCCGTTTTGCCAAATGCGTTATCTGTTTCTGTTGAAGATGAACTTAACATGTGGTCACAATTTCCAAATCCGCATTGCAGACAACAGTAATTCCAGAACACTTTGATGAAAAGGTGACCAGTGCTGAGTTCCTTGGTATGCTTAGTATCTGACAATTCTGTGGGTGCATTTCTGCTTCTATTTTTTCCTCTCCATTTCACTGTACAATACAGTGCGTTATGTGGTTTTATTCTGAATTCCAGTTGCTGCTGATTAAGCTCATTCCTTGCCTTCTGCTATGCATGCTCCAATTTAGCACTGCGGATTATGTTGTGCCTATCTGCTAGCTAAGAAGGTAGAAACTTGGTCTGCACTTAAACCCAATATTAGGAGAAAAATTGGCTAAAATTACAACAAACGTGCTCTGGGACAAATGGAATTTCCAGATATCATGATTCTAGCCTTTAACTAGCCCCTCTGTTCCAGTCCTGGGCTTTGTGGCCAGAGTTCTTTGAGAAAGGCTGTTTGTCTAGCAGTTGTTTGCTGTGTGCATGGGAGCCTATGTTTCTCTTTTTTTATTCTCCATTTAGACTCCTTATACTTTCAGTGAAGTAGTGTACTAAAGCTGAAACTCAGATAGTTTCTGCAGTGATGTGAGTTCTGTCACTGAGAGTAACTGGGGATGACAACTTCATAGAAAGGCCTCGGGTACATTCTTAGCAGTTGGAATGTCAAGAAATGAGAATACAAACAAGACCTTTTCTAGGATAATTTATAGCCCCCAGTTTTTGTGTTGAGGGTGCAGTTGGGCTTATGTTTGAATCTTACTCTATTTGTGCCATTTCCTTTTCATGGAACAGGCGCTTTGTGTCAGAGAACAGATATGAAATACCCAACTTCTGCTCAATGCAAAACATACTTGCAGAAGATTTTTAAGCTGAAGGAAAACCAGCTGAAGTTTTATATTCTCATCTAGGAGAGGCCTAAAGGGTGTGTGTTATGTTATTGAACAGCCTTTAGGCCAAATGTTTTATATATAAATGCCCTCTCTGCGGAAAAGGTCACTGCTTTCTACCAATCAGAATACTCGATTACTGTTGTGTAGGACATGGGAAGTGGAGGAAATACTGGATTGAATCCTGTCTGCAACCCCCAAATCTGCTTTGGATGTTTGGGGGAAATCCCAAAGCAGATTTTGGAAGGGAGGTAGAGGCAGGAAAGGGAGTGGAAGTTCCATGGTGTGAGCAGAAGTCATTCTGCTAATTCAATGATTCTGTTGGGTACAACTCAACACTCTTGTTTAATTAGTTATGTACACTTGCTGGAATCTCAGCCGACTTGAGTCCTGTTCAGACCTTTATTCAGCAGAAGATCTAGAAGGGGTGTGTACATCTATATGTGTGTAGGCTCTTCAGTGTGATTAGGAAACCTAATCATGTGGCAGAAACTTTCATACATATGACCGTATGCATGTCAAACACTATTTCAGACCTGAATAGGTAGAGATTGGGGAAAGGGCTGGAAGACATCACCACTTGCTGTATTCAGTTTGAGGTAGTGTCTGAAAGGGGCTCGGGGTGGTCATATATGAGACTTTACTGTTTAAAGCCTGAAGCAACTTGGAAGGGTTAAATATTTCACTGGTATCTGGTTACACACCTGTTATAAAGTGGTGGCAGTTTGCTTCCTTGTTCTACACTAGAGCAGACTCCTTTATTGCTTTTGACCTCCACAACCTGGCTTAGAGCACTGATAATCATTCTTACAACTAGCTTTTTAAAATAAAATTCTGTTGTGGATATTGATTCGCTAGCTTTGTCTTGTTTCCTTTCTATTTCTTTTTTATGATAAAAGGTATTTTTACTTATACAGGTAGTGACCATTTTGCGTGTGGTCAGTTGAAAAGTGACGGCCAGCAGATGGGTTGTTTTGGACCCAGTGGAGGGTGGAATGGGGACAGGGTGGGCTTATGCGCACTTCTCTGAAGAGTGCAAATGCCAAGAACGCAACCCCTGCGCAAATTGGGAGTTGCCTGTATAACCTATGGCTGGGTAAGTACCTTTCAGAGGTAATCATGCTACTCTGTTGCAGCAAAAACAGTAAATATGTGGCACCTTGAAGACTTAACAAATATATTAGTGGTATGTGCATTTGTGGACTAAAGTACTTGATCATATGCAAGAAGTGTTATCTCATCTTTTTAATTTTATACACAGACATTGGTAGTGGGTTTAGGATATAAAATGCAAGAGACGTTAAAAATTATATTAAAACTTAATATATGTAAAATCATTAGTGACTCATCACTGCTTTGAGAATATTCACTAATGATTTTATGTATTTAAGTTTTAACATAGGAGGAAATTCTAAAAGGCACAAACTAGACTAACTACACTGCTAATAGTTCTCCCTCTCCTATCACATGTATGTGGAATCCAATGTGATGTAGTGGTTGAGAGTGCTGGACCTGGGGCTTGGAAGATGAACATTCAAGTCCCCATTTGACCATGAAGCTCATTGGATGACCATGGGCCAATCACTTTCTTTCAGCTTAATGGGCTACAAGGATAAAATGGGGGAAAGGCAAACAATGTACAAAGGCAAACAATTAAACTCTTCACAGTAAGTACAGGATATAAACATATTTTTTAGCTTAGGATAACTTTATGCATCTGGTGAAGGTGTAATTGCACTTTGCTAGGGAATATTTCCAGAGGGCAAGAGTCATAGACTGTTCATTCACTATTCTGGAAAATATGTGGTTAAAGAATAATAGCAGGGGTATGAAAACATAGCTTCACATTCATTGCAGTTACAACAGTTGCTTGATATATTCATCTTTATTTCTAGGTGTTGCTGCTTGTTCTTTTCAAAACACAATGATAGATAACCCATACAGTATATTTTTGTTCACTGTGAAATTTATTTGAAAGTATCATTTCTGTTAGATGTTGTTCTGACCTGGTTATATTGCCCCAGCCAGAGCTTTGATCACTTACCTCTTTTCAGTTGCTTGAGGCCCTATACCCAATTGCCAGCAGAACAACTTTGTTTCCACTCCAGCCAGTCTTCAGATGTGCATTAGACATCCCTTTGATTGATGCTAGTGTGTGTATCAGGCCAAATGGAACTCAGGATGCTGTTGCTCACTCCACAGTGAACCATCTTTACATATGAAGCTGCCTTATACAGTCAGGCTAGTAGCATGTCTTGTTCAGTACTGTCTGACTGATGGTGGCTGCTCACAGCTTTGGGCAGAGGTCTTCACCAGTACTTGATACTTTTCATTAGTGTAGTGGTGCTGCCCCAGGAGGATTTTGGGGCAGGAATCTTGGGGCCTATTCAGCAGGAGAGCACCCAAATGTAGTACAGCTGGCTTGCCACATTTTTAAATAGGTAAGTAATGTGTTTTACCATCTAAAGAGTGGAGCCCCCATAAGACCATTAAGTTCAGAATCTAAAATTACTTAACTGTACCACTGGATGCGGGTGGCACTGTGGTCTAAACCACAGAGCCTAGGGCCTGCCAATCAGAAGGTCGGCGGTTCGAATCCCCACGACGGGATGAGCTCCCGTTGCTCGGTCCCAGCTCCTGCCAACCTAGCAGTTCGAAAGCATGTCAAAGTGCAAGTAGATAAATAGGTACTGCTCCAATGAGAAGGTAAATGGCGTTTCCGTGCGCTGCTCTGGTTTGCCAGAAGCGGCTTAGTCATGCTGGCCACATGACCCGGAAGCTGTCTGCGGACAAATGCCAGCTCCCTCGGCCAGTAAAGCGAGATGAGCGCCACAACCCCAAAGTCGTTCGCGACTGGACTTTACGGTGAGGGGTCCCTTTACCTTTACCATTGAATTAGAGATGGCTCTCCACCTTTGGGGAGACAATATGAGTTTTTAAAAATGTCATCCCTGCCATTATTATTTTTTATACTTCTACATTCCTCTCTCCCCTGCTATTTGGTGCAAGCATGTGTTGAAAGTATTGCAAAGGTAAACATGAAACTTGTAGCAAACCAGCTACAAATCAGGCCCTGATGTGACTGCTGGAGAAGCAGCCTTCAGGAACATAGTTTGAATTTTATCTACTGCTCTACTCCATTTCCCATCTCCTGTCATCCCTTTAAGACAACAACTACACTGCTCCTTATTAGTTGTTGCTGTTCCTTCAAGGCAAGAAAGCTCTCTAGGGAACTGGGCTGCAGCTGCTTCTCTGCTCACCACCCTTGGGATCCTGCTATTGAAAAGTGGTTTGTGATGTAGCTTAGAAAGCAGCTGCTGCTATTCCTTTCCTGGGACAATAAGGAAAGAGGAAGGGCCCAAGTCTCAGCATGGACCTTGCAACTCTAAAATTATGCCTGATCCAAAATGGACTAACCACCAAGTCCATCTTTTGCAAAGGACAAAAGGTAGTACAGAAAAGAAACACTGATGATTGACCAGTAGAAGAATTCTCCTTGTCAAGTGCTGCTGACATTCATTTTAGCTGGAAAGAGTGATGGAAGAAAAGGGATATGAGCAGTCCGCTTTGCCCAAATACTTATTTCTACAAGGGATTATATGCAATCTATTTTATTTCCATTTGAATGCAACACACATCAGTTTTACTTTCAAGTGCTAGATCCTTGTTAAGGACAATGCATAATCAGAAAAGCACTTTCACGCCTCTCCACTTGCAAGGCAATAAACAGCATGACTAAGGGAAGCCTTTCCAAACAGTGGGCTTGCTGCATGGCATTAATCACTAGCAGTTTCTTATGGGACAAGAGTCTTCATTTTGTGTAAGGCAAACAGAGTAAACATTGGGCAAACAAACAGTTTCTTTACCCTTTACAATAGTGCACTTGAATGCCTTAACCTACCATCTGTAGAGGAAGCTTTTGTACTTCATCACTAACTTACTAAAAAGCTGTTATTTAACAAATAACTCTTCTGTCTCCTTCACCTTCAAAGCATCTTAAAATCTTTACAAGCAGAAGAGAGGAAGTGAAAAGTATGTATCGTTCACTCCTAGTTGAAACATGAACCTTTAAACAGAAGCACTCTGACTCCAACTATAGAAATCAAGCTCAAGTCCCCGCCAAGGTCACTGCTCCAAATTGCCCCCACAAAGAACTGAGACAAACCCTTAGACTTGTTTTGTGCATTGTAGCACAAGTGCTACTGGGTAAGATTTCAATAGTGGCCAAGCTTTAAAGATGCCCGTTTCCCACCTGGTTAAAAGAAGCATTTGTGGGGTAATGGAGAAATGCTTTAAAAAAACCCAACACTTCTCAAAACTCCAGATTCTGCCACAAACCAACCAGAGTTGATGTGACAATGCTAAAACTCCTTTTCTGGATTTGACATTACAAGATCTTTGCAACCAGTGTCAGCTTTAAACAACTCTCTCTTTTGGGTCAAAGAGTTGCAGTCCCCTCCCATGTAACACCCCAGACCTGTACTTGATAACTCAGTGGGGATTTAAACAGGTATGTGGGTAAGAATAGTCCTAAGGAACAATCTTGATCTTCTTAAAAAGAAAAGAAAAAAACAGCATTTGTGGGTGGAGTGAAAGGACAATTCTTGCTTTGCCATTTCGCCCCCAGTCTCCACCTACTCTGGTTACAATTCTCAAATATGGCACAAGTCAGCCTTTAGCACAGCCAGCCAAGCTAGAATGGTTCTGTGTTGTCCTCAAGGCCTGGGATCAGATTCTCTGCCATAGGATCTTTGGTGTATCCCAGAAGTGTGCAAATAAAAGAGTGTGCCACATCCCAGCCCCCCACACAGCCAGAGCCTGGAAGCATTAACAAGAGCAGGGCACCGAGCCACCTCAGTTAGTCTCGTAGGAGGACAGAAGAGCAGCGTCAACTGGCTCCATGCAAGAAGGGCAGGTGAATGATCGCATCAGCCAGTCGTCAATGCAGTGAACGTGGTAGATGTGCAGGCAGGGCAAGAACCGGATGGGGTCTCCGTATACAAAATCCAGCATGCAGATCACACACCTGAAATCAGGCAGAGAGAAAAGGAAATGTTATTAAAGACACTAAGATGGCTTCTAAAACTTCTCTCTCGCATTCCCTGCCCAATTTGCCACCACGTGGTAAGTTCAGGTATCCCAGTAAAGAACTACTACCTGGAAAGTCATCTAGTCTCACTATTCCATTCTTAACAGTGTCCAATACTGGTTGTGGTGCTGGAAAGCATGCAAGCCTGTTACACACAGAGCGCTCTATCTTAAATAGTTTGCTTCTGACTTCCAAGGTTCAAGGATGACCCTCCACCTACATCTATTCCAAAACATGGACATTACCCCAGCTGAAAGTTGCTGCTGTATATTCACATTTTATTGGATGTTTTTAAATACACACTGTCTTCATAGCAAAGAACTCTTTAAGGTTAGATGGATGCAGAGGCTGAAGAGAACAATATTTCACTTTAAATATGATGCATGTTAATTTCACCTTGTGTTATATAGCTGGGGGAAAATATTGGTGTGTTGGAAAAATGATGGTGGGGAAAAATGATCCAGGGGGAATCCTAGAAATTACAGGCTGGTTAGCTTAACACCTGTCCTGAAAAAACTGCTAAAATGACCAAGCATATAGAAGTACAAACCTTACTAAAGCAGACAGAAAGTGGAGTCCCACAAGAATTAGTATTGGGACCTGTACTTTTTAAAAAAAAAAACAAGCTAGAGCAGATAAGCCTTTCCTTCAGGAGTGGAAGCCCTTCCAAACCTCTAAAGCCCATTCTACTTTTTAGCCATTTTCCCGACTCCCCAGCTTTTGAGATGGCTTCCTGCCTTTTTCTTCAAGTCCCCTTTCCAGTAGTTCAAGATCCTGCAATGTTGCCTAGTGAGTTATTCAATAATATAGTTGCTCCATTTGGAAAATAGATTCAAAGGACTTTTTTTAAAAAAAGGGGTCAGTTGATACAAGAGTGTACAACAACATGCTATGGAAATAAGTACAATTTCCCATATGCTTTACAGACTACCACAACGGCCAGGTATAATTTTGTTTTAGGACAGCAAGTCATCATTTTTTAAAACCAAGAATTGGACAGTACAATATACCCATATTCCATTTTGGAAAGGGAATTGCTACACACTGTCAGTGGGATATAAAGGCTATATATGCATCTACTAGCAAATAGTCTCAGTGAACTGGATAAACACAAAGCATTACACATGGAAAACATACTCTTTGATTTTCTTTTCCGATGGCTCTGTGCCTGGATCAAATATTCCTTTGGGAAGATGTTGAATCAGCCCAATCCTCTGAGCTATACGGATCTGCTCCTCTTCTGTTAGTTGTGTGGCAAGACGTGCCTGGCTGGGCGTTGGGTGATATACTGGAATTGGTGCATGTTCCTAGAAATTCAGAAGACAGAGTGGCTGAGTGATTGCTACTCTTGTAACCAGCCAGTAATCAAATGGAGATAAACCCACACTCAACATACAGCAATTCAGCCGTCAACTATTCTTTCTTCACAGACCCCTCTATTACTCCAGTAGAGCTAGTTATTCAACATATTTCCACAGATGTGGCAAAACTAAATAACCCTGCAGGCTCCTACACTGACATACTTAACTTTTTGGCATATGCAAGCTGTAACTGTCAGATAATATCTACTCTGTAGTACACCAGATGGGCTAAATCATGGTGCTGTCATGTTTCTGATTGGGATTTTAAGTTTTTACAGGGGAGTGAGCCAGTAGTTGCTAACTAAACAGCAAATGCATCATTTGCAGATGCGTAAGAAGCCCTTATTTCTGCTATGGACTCTGGTGTTGGGATCCTTGCAGAACTAATTAACTCACCATAAAACAATCAGATCCATCTCTTGCTCCTCTATTTTGGGATGTATCTAGACAAACATTTATTGTGAGACAGTGGTCCAATAATATACTGTTAGCTTGGAATGCCCATGCCCCCAATTGCTTTCATGCAGCAGAATGCCCTTGCTCCCAAGCCACTGCGTTTAAAATGAAGACATTTTAGCAAATTGCAAGTTGCCCCCATAGAGATGCATTAAATTACTGGTCTCTAAAGCAGATGATAATTGTTAGGAACACTGCCCCAATCAAGATTTGGGACACAAGAATTGCAGTGCTGGCTGAAATCAATAGTCTACCTAATTCAGCATTTTGTCTAAAAGTGGCCAGTCAAAAGCTAAAGAAGTTCAGAAGCAGAACATCCATTCTGTGTTGTTAGTAAACATTATCCAATCATCTGTGGTACACTCTTCTTAAATATGGAAGTTCCTCAGTGTATTTATCATTTGTTTATTTCCTTTAGAAAGCAATCTATAATATAATAGTGTAGGGATTTTTGTGTGTGTGAAGCAGGTTTTTCATTTGTCTAATCTGCTGCCTATATGTTTCAGGAGGTAACCCAAAGAGTTTCTGAAATTAATGTGAATAAATTCCCCACACATTCTAACAGCCATCTTCCCAAGATCCACTCTGGTACTTTGAGATATAGAATCCTGATGTTTTGTTCTAGCCACCCTTTTAAACTAAGTTTGTGCTGCCTTTACCTTCCCCAGGTTTCAAACAGGATGAAACCACCAGAATTTCCCTCAGTTTTTCCTAATTCTTCTTCCATAGACTGTCTGTCCCCACATTGGAGAATGCTACTCTGCAGGTATGGCAGCTTGCAAAAATGCCAGAGAAACATGCAGCTGCTCCACAATAAACCTCAGACATGGGAAAGCAAATATCAAAGGCACACAGGACAACTGTTGAAATGGACAAGACATAACAATCATGCGTGTTCTATGTCATTTTTCTGCAGAAAGAGATGGTGGTGTTATGAAATCTTACTCTGCGTTTCTGGTTACCACAGCCTGGAACTCAACATCTTCTAAAGATTTGTCAGGATGGGTGAAAGCACACCTAGCATAAGATAGCCTGGAGTCTAAACATTCATTTTCAACCAAGCCTATTTAGTAATTGATTGGTTATGTTCAGTACTGTACTGCTCATTGAGAGCCATTTCCCACATTAACCCAGGTTTGCCACCAAACATACAATTTGTGGGGCTGCAGTCAATCTTGGCCCACCGACAAACATACCTGTATGATGCCTGTACTTCAAAGCAGGTCCTGTCACATTTACATTCTACATTATAAGTTGTATACTTCATCATGTGGAGCAGTTCACAGCTCAACATGAATTTGGGTCTCCTCACTTCAGATCCACAGCTCATTCTTATAAATCACACCACACTATTTCTGCTCCCCAGTTCTTATCTTCTATAACTGACTCATGACTTTGAGTTCTTCGCCCTGAATGCCCACCACGACCCCAGCCCTAGTCACACAACTCATGTTTCCATAGCTTTTTGAGAGAACCTTGACCTATGACCTCAGACTCGCACACCACAGTCCAAAGGTTAAAGGGCAATACTAATGGCAGTGCAAAAATATTATCTTTCTGTGCTTGACACTGTTCTGTCTCCTGCTCAACCTTGTACATCCATTCCCAAGCTAATAATGGGCTTAACTCACCCCAGTAACATCTACTCTCTAGGTGACTGTAGGGCGAGAGGGCATCAAGCCCGATTCTTGTGTCTCCTTAGCATACCTGGATGAGGTCGGGGGTCTCCACCCTAATCTGTTATCCCAGTTTCTTTCTATAGCTACTGTTCCAGCTCACCCCGCCCTACTTACCCCAAGAACCCGAAGCCAAAGCCAACAGCCGACCCCTGCGCACCCCTCAAAATGCCACCCGAATTTCCTCGCCCCATATGTCGGCTTCCTACTCCCTTGCGTAGCAGAACCCCGTAGGCTACCCAGGGCTGGCCCCGACGCCCAGCACCGCAGTCGGCGAGGCCTGGGGGAACCCGCCCCACAGCCCCCCTTTCGCCCTCCGCCCCGCAACCCCCGACCCGCTACCTGGTAGGGGGGCGGCGGGACAGGGATGGGCGGTGGAGACGGATCCCCAGGCCCAAGGCTCGCCCCATCGCCGGTAGAGTCGTTGAGCAGCGACAGGTCATCGGCCGCCTGCGAGGAAAGGCAGCCCCCCATGCTCGCCCGAGCCCGCCCGCTCGGGGCCGCTGCCGGGTCCGGCCCGGGCAACCTCCCTCCCCCAGCTCCGGAATGGGAGGGGGCGCAGGGGAGGAGCGGCGTGTCGCAAGTCTTCTCGGGAAATGTAGTTCTAAAGACTGGATCTCCGCGCTTGCGCAGTGTGAAGCAACCCGACCGCGGAGGGATAGGGCGTAGCAGCGGAAAATAGATGGAAAGGTAAACTGGAATTCCGATAGGCAGCGATAAACAAAAGAAGCACCTTCAAACGGTATTACAGCGTAGCTTTAATTAAATCTGAACATTTCTATGCGCAGCAGAGTTTAAGTCCATAACTATTCATCTAATTACTAATTTTCATGTTTCGGTTGCGATCTACATTATGTCGGAAGTAAATAGCATAAAAAGGTAGACCAACCAACCGAGTTGTTCTTGAGTGCTCGGGCTGAGGATCACATCTGAACCAGGAGAATCTTACTTTAATATTACGTATAAAGTTTAAACTGTCTAAATCCTGCTTGGTGCATTGATTTGTTCCGGATTAGGAGACCAGGGTTCAACGCCCCCTCCCCGCGAAGCCCACTGGGTGATCTTGGGCAACACACTGCCTTTCTGCCTACTCTATCATACAGGATTGCTGTGAGGATTAAATGCGGGGGATAGAGAACCGTATCTATCACCTTGAGTGCTTGGGAGGAAAAGCGGGATATGAAAATGCTACTTATATGACAGTGAATTTTTACTATGAGCCCTTGAGTTTTCTGTAATGTTCATCATAAGTTGTATCCAACACTGCTGTTCATTCATATAGACTTCCCATCCTCTCCAACTCTTCCCCTATCCTGCCATGTGCTCTCGAAATCTGCTCTGGTGGGTTTTCCAGAGCAGACTATGGGAGTAGCATGACCTTTGGCCTTTGACCATCTGTGGCCTTTTAAAAGTAGGTGGGAAGTATTTAATGTATTTTTCCTCTGGGTTTTAATGTATCTATATATAAAGGTAAAGGGACCCCTGAACGTTAGGTCCAGTTGTGGACTCTGGGGTTGTGGCACTCATCTTTCTTTACTAGCCGAGGGAGCCGGCGTACAGCTTCCGGGTCATGTGGCCAGCATGACTAAGCCGCTTCTGGCTAATCAGAGCAGCGCACGGAAACACTGTTTACCTTCCCGCCGGAGCAGTACCTATTTATCTAATTGCACTTTTTGGCGTGCTTTCGAACTGCTAAGTTGGCAGGAGCAGGGACCGATCAACGGGAGCTCACCCCTTCGTGGGGATTCAAACCACTGACCTTCTGATCAGCAAGCCCTAGGCTCTGTGGTTTAACCCAGAGCGCCACCCATACCTTGCGTTGCAAACGTGATCTGTGCAGCAGGCACATTCGCAACCTGCAGTGCTCAGTGTGCGCAGATGCGCGACATGATTTGGTGTTTCTGTGCATGCACCAAAACCAGGAAGTAACCCGTTCTGATACTTCCAGGTACGGTGCGGTCTGCAATCCAAAAACACGCAACCCACAGCGTTCGTAACCCTAGGTATGACTGTAGTCACTTTGGGTTGCCCTGGGAAAGATAGGGAGACTAACAAATATAATAATAATAATCCCATAATACAGAATCATCAACGTGATACATCTCTCCGTAGCAGCCCATGCATGGACAGTTACCTTGTCATGTACTGTACAAGAAACATATATGCAATAAAAGAGCGCCATACATGTGACAATCGAACAGCCTAGCCCTAAGCATTGTCACATCTTATACAAACAAGATTATAATGTTTAGTTATAAATAATAGTTTATAATGAAGCTGTCGGCAAATGTGACAGCCTGGTAGCCTATTTGGAAGCAAGGGTTTGCCCCCTGAAGCATGGGCGTAGCCAAGGGGGGGCAGGGAGGGGCGGCTGCCCCCACAAATCAATAAAAATACATAGCTGAGGTTCTCCCCCCTCTAACAAAAATCCTGGCTACGCCGGTGCCCTGAAGCCCCCTACCACGGGGTTTGCCCATCTTTGAGCAGGCGGCCATGATCTGTTGCTTGCACGGGGCTGCTCCCCGTGTGGTTTGTTTGATCGCTCCCAACTCTGTAATCTTTTTACGTTTCTCTGCCAACATTATTTGAAGATAGCACTGCATATGCTCCGTAGAACGTAATGGGCACGCCTCCGCCCCCTCCTCCAGAAATATGCATCCACGAGACTCCAGAAGCGCCCCCTCATGTCTTATACCGACAAAAGGCGGCGCCACCCCGCCCGGCTCGGAGTCCGGGTCAGGCTAGACGCGCCAGCCCGGCCACGTGGGCGGGGACAGCCTCCCTAGCCCAACGGCCGCTTGAACTCCTTTTTCCCTTCGGTGACACCGCCTGCTACACTGAGCACGGAAAGGCGCCCGGTGGCTCTTGGAAAAAGAACGGGTTGCTTCCGTTTTTAGGTAGACGCGAAGCTATTAGGTTTTTTTCCCCGCCAACGGAGGTTTGCACCGGAAGAAAAACTTTAAAAACAAGCGAAACGAAATCTCTTCGGGGTAGCAACGTGCAGCTGGGCGACAGAATCAAGCCTCCCGCCGTCTGGCTTTGTAGCGCTTCATCAGCGGCCAAGTTAGGTTGCGCGACATGACGTCAGCCACCTGCCTCAAGGCGCCGCGCTTCCATCCGGACTAGTGGACGGAGGGAGGAGAGGGCGTGGCTACCGCCCTTTCTCCCGAGCCACGTGACGTGCTTGCTTTGCCCTCGTCTATAGACGTGCGCGAGCGGGTCCTCTGCTCCTCCCCTTTTTCTTTTCTTTTTTTCCTGTTGGTCTTAGTCACGTGAGCGGCAGAGACGGCGGCCGGCCCGGCTCATCGCCCGCGTGTCGCGTTCGTCTTGCCGCCCCCACCTTCTTCTTCCCTCCTTCGGCGCCGAAGCCGCGGCCTGAACCTGGGCACGCGGGAACCGGGCAGGTACAGCGCCGGGGTTCCCTGGGCGCGCGTGGGAAGCTCGGTGGTTGGGGCGCGCCGTGAGCGGGCGTGTGAGGGGATGGCGCGAGGCTCCCCCGGCTTCGGCCTAGGCAGGGATTTCGCGAAGGCGAAGCCTTCAAGGAGCCGGGCTTGGGCGGGCGGGTGGCTGGCTGGCGGGGGTTAGGTCGCCCAGCGGCTGAGGAGGCAGGGCGGGAGTGGGGCGGAATCTGAAACGGCCCGGTCGTGGGCGGCGAGGCGGGCGGGGGGGGACCGAGTTGTCCGGGCCTGATCTGATTGGGGCGAGACGTTGCCGGCTAAGCTGCTGGGCTGCTCCGGCCCAACATGGCTTTGAGGGAGGGGCGTGAGGGCTTCCGCGGTGGTCAGCGGGGCCCTGGGCAGCTGCGCTTCTCACGCTTCCTCTGTGTGGGAGGTGGTGCTGCAGAGCCCAAGGCGGGAGCCGGGAGAGCCTCGCCGAAGAACTGTTCGCCCGGCACACGCTTAAACAGAAAGAGCCCCGGCGGACCAGATCAGAGGTCCCTCCAGTCCAGCGCCTTGTTTCTAAAAGCGACTAGAAAGCTCAAACCATCCATCAACCATCCATCTCCCATTATACGTTTCGTCCCCACGCAGAAGGCAGCTGGTACTTAAAAGCACACAGCCTCTTAAGCATGGGCGGGGAGGCCTTCCGTTTGGTGATTAGAAACTGTTGGTTGATCTGTCACCTCTAATATTTACATCTCTGAGATGACGGAAGATAAGGTTAAAATCTGGAATTGGAATAGATGTGCTGGAGAGTCCCGCATTTTGGCTCGGCTCTTGTTGGCTCTCGCCTGATACCTTGTACAGTACTCCATTTCCTTGCTGTAAGCACGTGTCTCCCCAACTATGTGGAGTCTTTGCACGGTCCTCTTTCATGCCCTCATTCTGAAGTATTAAGAGTATGTCCAGTCCCAATGTAATGGAAGCAAAATAGCCCTGCTTGTTGATCATAACTGTTCACTCCTTCAAAAATCAAAATTGGAATAGTGAAAAGCTTACAAAATGATTTGTATGTATGAGCGGGTAGTTTCTGGGTATCAACTGGATTTTTTTAAAGGGAGGTGAGTACTCTCACACTTGAGTGTAATAGTTGTGGAGCACTCAACCTCTAATACATTTTGAAGAGTCACAAACGCACAGTTATAGGTATTGGATTGTGCAGTGTTGTGTCAGAGGCCTTATTAAGTGGATGCTTGTGGAAGCTGTGCAGTTACATTTCATGTGGAAATCAAAACAATAATAGGTGATCTATATGAGGAAAAACATTTTGCTTGATACAAAATAGCATATTTAGACCTTAGAAAATGTGTCTTAGAAGCAGAACATTGCCGGAAGTTGTCAGAATTGCATGCAACAAATGGGTAACAACTAGGCATTATATACTGTAGTATGATACATGGGTGATTACTAATATCAAACAAAGTCATCCCTCACATCAACATCCTTTGCTATCTTTAGGTATAATATCTTTCATTTATTTCAGTGAAACCTGTCTACTATATATTGCCATAGGGGAGAGCCTTGAGCAAGTTCCTCCCATGTTCTATGGATGCTCTCTGATGAGTCATACATAGATCTTGACTATGCTGCCAAAAATGGGTTTTCTAGCACTTTCTAAGGACCTTGCTCTGTTGCATATCTTTTTTGGTAAAACTTATTTTTAGATGTTTTCATTTATATTGTCTTAAGCACAGTGTTCAAAACTCCCATTGTTCTAGGCGCCTTTTGCGACAGGGAATTTCATTAGTGTAAGCAGTTGCTAAGCTCTGGGTGCAGTACTGTGCCTAAGGTTTCAGATTAAAACTTCAGAGTGGAAGGAAAGGAAGACCTTTTTCTGCTTCCCCACTTCCAGCTACTCTCTGAAGACTGGAGGATCAGACCATGTGAAATATTTTAGCTGCAGTTCATTTATTTTCAGCTTTGTATTGTTATAAAAAGTGTGCCCAGACATTCCATTTTTGCGCCCATATCCTAGGTTTAACCTGCTATATTATATCAGTTTCTAACACTGCTTAAGCGGTCACATTTGTGCTTGTGGAGAAGTATAGCAACTTATGCATGTGAAGTCCAGGTGCAATATTGTATAGTGGACAGGTTTTTCTGGTACATGGGAAATCACTCCATCTATGATGTTTGTGCAAATCACTGTCTCTCCATCTTGCCCACCTCACAGAGTTATGGATCTAAATGAATCCTGTCTTTTGTGGGCCTCAAATACCAATTTGCCATCTGGCTTGTACAAATAAAGCAAGCACTGGCTGATTATCTAGGTTACCTGAATTTTGATTGCAAGTGAAGGTGCTCTCAGATGTGTACAACATGTAGTTTTGCTTCTTAGTTTGGTGATGTTTGCAGTCATAAGACAATGAGTTGAAGTGTAGCTCTGCTGTCATGCTAATATACTATATTATTCTTTATCATTCTACAGATAGGCAGCTTCCCATCATGGACTGGCAGCCAGATGAACAGGGCCTCCAGCAAGTGCTTCAGTTACTCAAAGACTCTCAGTCTCCAAACACAGCAACACAGCGTATTGTTCAAGATGTATCCTTGAATAATCAAAGTTGCCATAGAAAGTGGCATAAGAGAAAACATTTCTCATGAACTGCAAAGGGAGCAGGAAACAATAAGCCATGTTATATCTAGTAAAACAATCAGAAGTAAATTGTGAGATAAACAAATGTTATAGAATAGTCTATCCTTAAATTAAATTATATGTTTGGGAATGCGAGCAGGAACAGGTGCATTAGTCCTGGAAACTATATTGGGTCAGTATTGTATGAGAAAAGAAGAGTCCAACATTTTTAGCATAAGAACATTTGAAAAATCAGTAAAATCATTATGTATAGAGTCTTGAAAACCCTTTATTAGTAGAAAATTTTAAGAATTGATTCTTTAACAAATGTTACAGAAACTGAAGCAGCTGAACCAGTTTCCTGATTTCAATAACTACTTGATATTTGTATTGACACGACTGAAATCTGAGGGTATGTTGGTTACATCTGTCACGATGAAAGTTTGAGAAAAACGTCGTGGTATCTTGCCTTTATTGTATAATATCAAGGATTTAACTGCTAATTTAGAATTATGGCAGAATAATGTATTTGCTTGATTGATACCTGTTTTGCTTCAGAAAGTACTATCTGGTGTAGAGGTTGGAAAGGGTTCCCTTTCCCTTTGGTGCTGAACTAGTAATTGTTTTTGTTCTCTGTTCTGCCTTGCTATGAAAAGTGAGTCAAATTCTAGCAAGGAATTCAAATGTCAGAATTTTGCCAGACATTGATAATCTTTTTTTACAGTGGAGATTATACTGCTTTCTTTTGGTGGGAGGGGGTGCAGAAAGAATGTAAGGATTAATACATAAGTTTGGTTTTGGGTGTCTGTGTGTGTGTATATTTATAATGAAAGGGTCTGCACAGGAGGGTAGGAATGCAAGCCCATTGTAAACACACAGGTGACCAGTAAGGGACCTTGTAGAATAGATAAAGATAAAGGTGCTCTGTTTCTATGGTGACCAGAGGTGTCCAGTTTTTAACTGCTTTTTAGCCATGCCCAAAGAAATGAAATTATTTGGATCACTACATATCCTGTGCTCTGTAAGCTCCTGTCAATCAGCTGATAGATAGGATTGTGCACAAGGCTTTGCAGGTACTTTGGATGAGCTGATGGGCGGTGCCTGCAAGTCACCTTTTGGCCCAGCTGTGTCTTCCTGCCCAACACCTGATGTGGCTTGGCGAAGGTGACCTCTTGGGCCAAATGGTGAAGGCCTAAATAGGCCTATGGGCCGGAGTCTCCCCACTGCTGGATTTTAGGAGGAACAGGTCCTACAGAAGCATCCCATTGCAACTCACTTTGGCAAGGGGGATATAAGAGCGCTACTGGGAGTGTGTCTGAATAGAAATAGCATACCTGCAGCATATCCAGGTGTCAACAAATGAGGATCATAAAAATTTGATTGCAACAAAGTAGAGCATTATTTGTATTCATAAACAGTTCTAAAAATGCTAAGGAACCACAGTATGTAGAATGAAAAAAATGCATAACGCTTGTTAAGTTAATGAGTAAAATCCTATCAAATGATTGCATTACTGTTTCCGTTCATGATTATTGAGGAATATCTAGTGATCCTCATTTCCCCCCTGCATCTCTGCTTAGGTCACCATTATTACTGTGGGGTTGTTGGTTTTGTACCTTCCTGTGTACAGTATATTGGGTCTTAGAGAATTAATTTCTTTTCTCCAAAATCTTTCTAAACAGATGAGCCAACTCGTTCTCTGAGTGGTCTGATCCTGAAAAATAATGTGAAGGCTCATTACCAGAGCTTCCCCCAACCTGTTGCTGAGTTCATTAAGCAAGAATGTCTTAACAACATAGGGGATGCTTCCTCTCTTATTAGAGCTACCATTGGTGAGTACTGGAGAAAGGGGGGCAGGGATTGGGGGAAGCATGTGTTTGTGTTTTTTCAAGGAAGTTGAAAGTGTATTCTTGAGTAGTGTTTGTATTCTTACACTGGGCAAAGCATTTGCAGGGTGGGAAGAGAGTTACGTTAGTGTTTTCAGTGCTGTTTGTATTCTCAATGAGAGATAAGTCTCTAAATAGCAGATGCTGCTTTTACTTGCAGTTAATTCAAGTAAGTGAGTGGGAATTTTACTAACTTTTTGTGTAGGTGCATATATAAATAGTAGATGATGCTCATGAACATGGTGAAGTGAGCTGAGTGCAGAAGTGGGAAGGTTGACATAGGACTATGATATTAAGGTCATGTGTGGGTGAAGGATGTCTGTCTCGTGGCAAATATGCTTGTGTAAGCGGCAAAATATTCTCTTTTCCCCTGTTTCTTGGCTTCCTCAAACCAAATAAGCAAAATATACATGCTTGTAGGAAGGATATGCACAATTAATTTTTGAATTACTTAGAGATACCAGCTGTTGCTGGCTTTCTAAGATTGATAGGTGTCAGTGAGTTCAGCACTCCTGGCAACTCCAATGCATGGGGCAAGGAGGGCAAGCCAAATGCTTTCACTCTACTGCAGGAGACCTCAGAGCAGTTCACGGATCAGCTCAAAGTATTCTAGAGGCAGCTTTCAGTTCAAAGGCCAGATACCATAGATGACTGATTGGTAGAAGCATCTCATAGCCTTGGTTTGGATCAGTTTCGGTCAGAAGTATTAAATTCTGTTGCTTTTGAAAGTTCAAGGGAGAGTTGGTTGGTACAAGAAGTTAAACTGGGCTTGTGATGTGATATTGAACTGCAGCCTGTTCTTTCTCTTGGTAGGTATTCTTATTACCACCATTGCTTCCAAAGGGGAGCTGCAGATGTGGCCAGAACTTCTGCCCCAACTTTGCAACCTGCTCAACTCTGAGGACTACAATACATGTGAAGTGAGTTTAATTGCAGTAGGTTAATAATTGATAATAGGCAACAAGATTGTGTAAGTAATTACTTTTTTAGCATGACTGGCTGTAGCACAGCAATCTTGTACCACAACGTACTAATGTAATTTGCATCCCAATCCTATGCATGTCTACTCTGATGTAAGTCTTGTAGAGTCACAGGTAAGGGACTGCTACTCTGTTGGTTCTCCTGAATCTCTCAGCAGCTTTCAGTACTGTTGACCATGGTATCCTTCTGGATCATTTCTCAGGGTTAGGCTTAAGAGACAGTTTTACAGTGGTTCTCATCCTTTCTGGAGGTATAGTTCCAGAAGGTGGTCCTGGAGAACTTCTGCTGTACCCCATGGCTGTTGGTTTAAGGGTCCATTTTGTCCCACTTCAGCTTGACACCTACATGAAATTGTTGGGGGAGGTCCTCTGGGGTGGCTGAGGGTGAACAAAGCTCAGGCTAAATCCAGATAAGACAGAGGTACCGTAGGTAGGGCGGTTCTCCAGAAGGTGGTTTACAACTGGTTCTTGATGGAGTTGCATTGCTAAGTGTGCAGGTTGAGCACTGTCGTGGCCTTAGCCCTGGCTGGGAAAGCTCAGGTGGCAGTGGTGTCCAGGAATATTCTTTACCAGCTAGACTGGTATGCCAGCTTGCAGTTCTAGCTGGACAGACATGGCTGACTTATTCATGCTCTAGTCATATCTGGGTTTGACTGCTGCCATGTTTGTGAAGATGTCATTAAAGCCTATTCAGAAACTTCAGCTGGTCCAGAATGTGACTGACTGAGTTCTGTTAAGAGCTGGGCGATTGGCTCACAAAACACCATTACTGTACCAGCAGTACTGGTTACTGATGCATTTCCGAGCCCAGTTAAAGTGCTGGTTATATCCTTTATGTTGATTACAACCATTAAACAGAAGTACAAAATATAAAGTAGTACAAAATTAATATAGTAGAACCAATTATGCGTTATTAAAACTGACAAGCTAAGAACTAACCATCTTTACAAATCTAAGAAATATTACATTCAGATATATTGCCAGCTGTTCAGTAATTGATTTATTAGACCATTTAAAGAAGATTCTCAAAAGGGTCCATAAGATCGACTAGGAAACTGTCTCTTAAGGAGCTAAATTATGCTTTCGATAACCCCTTGATAACATTTATAGTAGAAGAACCCATGATAGACTGTTTCCAAAGGACTGAACCTATCCTTCAAGGGACCATTGGCAAATCTCATGCCTAGGATCTTAAGAGGGTAAACAGTGCCAGCAAAACTGTTCTTCTGTATTTTGATAGTTAGAAAGTTTAGATAAGGAGTTGTGATCAGTGTTTGAAATTCACCAGGCACCAGGGACATTTTGTACCTGGCTGTTGGCCACTTGCATCTAAGTGAAGATGCCCAGGTGCCAGGATGGCACCTGATGTTTCCACCATCTGGAGGTGCATGTCTGGGGATCGGATCCTTGGATCTTGACTGTTTTCACACACTAGCAACACGTTCTGTAGAATTCTATTTGTTTATTCCATCTGCACAATCAGAATGAATTTCAGGAACCAAAAAGTGATATTTAAAAATATGGCTTTGAAGCTGTCTGACCCCCAAATGGCAACTAACCCTGGTTTAAGGAGCCATTTGACACCTAGCTTAAATATCTGAGTTTCTAACACTGGTTGTGATCTTTAAAACCTTAAATGGTTTGTATCCCATATATTTGAAAGTCTGCCTACACCTGTACCAACCTTCTCACTATTTGAGTTCAACAGTGGAGGCCCTTCTTGTTTGCCCCACACCAATAATAATTACATTGGTTAGTATGAGAGAGCGACAGAGAGCACATTTTCCATTGTAGCCCCACAGCTTTGGAATCTTTTCCAGTTGGGTTCCACCAGACTATTAACACTGTGCAGACCTTTTGGAAAGATCTGAAAACCTGCCCCTTTTCAGTGGCTTTTAGTTGAAAGAGTTTTATTGAATTTTGCTACTGTGTTGGCTGTTGGTTTTGTTGGTTACTGGTTTGTTTTAATATATAATTATATATTAGTATTTATGTTAGTGTTTCTATTGGAAGCCTCCTTCCAATAGAAGGAGCTTTTACTCTTTTGAGAAAGAGAGTTTACCCTTGAAGGAGGTATGTTAATATAGTAAGAAAGTGAAATTGTGTGTGTGTGTGTGTGTGTGTGTGTGTGTGTAGGAGCATATCCTTAAAAGGTTAAATGTGAATTTTAAGACTTTTTTTTATTAAATAAAACAGTTTATTACTAGGTGGCTATTCACCTAGCCTGACAGAGATGTAATTTTCATATGACATAAGTGTTCTTTCTGTATGCAATGGCATCCAAATAGCACTGCTACTCCACTGTTAGTGTCATGGACCAATTTTTCATTAACCCAGTAAGAACCCTGAATTAATCTGGGTGGATAAGGTAGGGTGTATGAAAAGGGAGCAATTTTGAGCTGTGTTCTAAGGGTGAGGTCAGAGATTATTAATCTAAAGCCATTTTTCTTTTCAACTTGAAGTTCCCCACCCTGTTCCAGGAATATTCTAGCCCCCAGCCAAACCTGCCACCATCATTTTTTCTTCAGATAGGCTTTTTCTCTTTAAAAACAATCCTATTGCTACATCTCTTGTAGCATCCCTAGCTATTTAGGCAATTAGTTGGCATATATCAGACTGTTGCGTAGGAAGTCTGGCTGAGGGTAGGAGGACAACACGTTCTTTCAAATTGGCAGTCTGTCACTTAGATGGTTTTCCTTTGGCGTAGACCTCAAAATGAATGTAGCTCATGCCAGAAGAGCAATTTGAGCATTGAAAGTCTAGCTATCATTGTCGGATTTAAATGCTCAGATGCACTTTGCCTGTTTCCTAACCTCACATATTTGGTGGCGACTATTTCTATGTTCTCTAGGGAGCTTTTGGTGCCTTACAGAAGATCTGTGAAGATTCTGCTGAGCTCCTGGACAGTGATGCTCTCAACCGGCCTCTTAATGTTATGATTCCAAAGTTCCTCCAGTTTTTCAAGCACTGCAGCCCCAAGATTAGGTATGTAGCTGCTGTGCTACTGATTCTTGTTCTGTGCTCCAAAACCTGAGAAGGATGTGCTCTTGTTGAATATTGCACATGTGGTGGAGTTGCCCTCCTTATCCAGGCAGCATCGGAAGTAAAGAATGGTTTGACAGACTTGGCCAAATTGCAAAATTGTCATGTAAAGGAAGGTTTATTGTAAAGTGGCATCCTTTACTTTTGGAAGTGTGATTGTTACACTGATAGCTGTATACTGTATATAATGTAATTGTTATTGTAAATCACTTGTAGCTGAGTAAGATAGTAATAATAAAACATAACTGACCAAAAACCCCACAAACAAATCATTGACTAAGCAGCATAATGGCTTAGTTCAGACATGGATCAAATAGGCCATGATTTATTAGACTTTGGGGCCCAGTGCTTGTGCCCACATCCTCCTTCTTCCTTTCTTGGATCAGAATATTTGCAGGGTTAATTAAACCACAGTTTCCAGTTATAACTGAATCTCTGCCTGATGTTGGTTTCATGTCCTGATTTGTAATTGATTAAACTGCACTTTTCATGTTCAGATGTAATTGGAAACTGGCTTAATAAATCCTGGGAGTATTGAATTCCAGAGTGATGGGGAGGAAGCATGTGGGCACAAGGCTCATTCTTGGCCAGATAGATAAATAAATCTGTCCTAACCAGTCCTGTGTCTCCAGTAATTCAGTTCCAATTAGAGATGGAAATGTAAAAGGCAATAAAAAGTTGCCTATTCTGCCAACCCATTATTTGAGGTCTGTGGGGAAAGCCCTGTTGCTGGTCCCACCAGTGAATCTGGCCAGTGGAATGGCGACTTGTGAAAGGATCTTTTTCATAGCAGTGCACCAATTGTGTAACTACTTCTATGGACAAGTGCATCTGTCCCATGCATTGTTGGCATTTAAATGCAGACTAAAGTTATATATATTGCTCAGGCCCTTGGCACATGAATGCCTACTGCAATCTCGGTTGCTGGCTTCTGCATTTGATTTTTAATGAGGTGTTGTATATGATATTTTAAGTCAGAAATTAAAATTGACATAAATGTTGATTTTTGGCTTGTTTACATTGCAAAACTGTTCCTTGGTACCCAGAAAAAACTGCAATTAAGCTAACAGAATGCACTGATGTTCACTTATTGGAGGTAAGTAGTAATTGCTTGGTCAAGTGGTTTCAGCTGTCTTTACTGTCTCTTTAGGTCCCATGCCATTGCATGTGTTAACCAGTTCATCATGGAAAGGGCCCAGGCCTTGATGGATAACATAGACACCTTCATTGAGGTGAGATGGATTTCTCTTGTCCAGTTGTGGTTATTGAAAGCTGAAGCATCACAGTCCATGACTATTTATTAGGCACAGAGTTCTGGGACTTAATACCTGTAAGGGATGCTCTTGATGTTAGCTGGTCTATCAAGAAATTCTTGAATGTTTGCCACTGACCTCTGTGCATTTATAGATCCTGCATAATGTTCTAGGGTATACACGAGTTCACCCATTGCCCTTGCCAGACCCCTTTGGCCTCATTGTTGCCCTATGCAAACAAAGTGCTTTACTGAAAGTGCTCCCCTGTTGCTGCATAGTGGCAGGGAAAGTTAACAGGAGCAGTTGAGCAGTTTTTCAGAGAAATGTATCCATAATTTGTTGATCTACCTCCTTGAGGAAACACCTAATATGGTCCTAGAAATTCCTGAATTCCCCAGATCACCGTTTGTGTTAGCCTAGCACAATGACTTTGAATCTTCTCAACTGTTTGTTCATTTTAATTTTTTTAGGCCAGTTTTTCCTCTCAGCCCTCGTAATATCTGCATTTTGCCTCCTTTTGTAAATGTAGGGAGTGCCAGATCTTAAAGCTTTTGTCCACTTCTTAATAAGATCTTTTTAAAAAAAAGGAAGATAAGGATTTTTAACACTTGCATCCTAAGCTTTCCCGTGTCTCAGTGACTTCTTTCTACTGCAGTAACATATCCCTGGCCAGAGGCAGCCTTAGGAAATACAGGCTCCAGTACAGAGAGAAAGGTATTTGGTTCTTAACACCAACATACTCCTTTGCTTCAGGCCTAGTTAAACATAGTATGGCCCTAGCTATGCTTCCTGAGACCAATGTTTCTGTTGTATTGTGCTACCTCTGCACTTGCAAATGTGCAGGCAGTGTCTGTAAAAACCTCAAAATGTTCATAGGCTAGAACATATAGTTGGTCCTCTCTACTTTGTATGCTTTTTGGTTGTGTTCCTCTTATATGCACCAATTGTCTACTACGTAACTGTGTGTCATTTTGTTACCACACCTCCACTCGCCAAAAATACTAAGCTTGCAGAGAACTTAAGAGTTCACATACAAAATAAGCACATTTGTGTTTCTATTGGCACAAGAGCCCTGAGCATAATGCTTCTCTGCTGTCTGGCCAAGTTGCAGCAAGTCTAGAAGAACCATCTCTGTGTTGGAAGGCACAGGTTTGGGCCAGTTGAAGGGGGTGGTGTTTGATTCTTAGTCAAATTATTTTGAATGTGTGAATGTTAACTCTGCCTGCTCTTGGCAGCACCTGTTTGCTCTGGCAGTAGATGAAGATCCTGAGGTTCGAAAGAATGTTTGCCGAGCACTGGTGATGCTGCTAGAGGTGCGGATTGATCGACTGATCCCTCACATGCATAGTATCATCCAGGTAAGTGCCTTTTTTCTACGGAGTAAGTCCTCTTAAAATGCTGCCTTGCCTTTGTTTGTTTCAGCCACTAGGACTCTAAATGATATATCTAGAAGTGCCACCAAGTCTGCCTGAAGGTGATGGGAGCTGATTGGGGATTTCATCTCTTGATAGCATTCCATGTTAGTGGATCAATACTGTGACTGAGTAGGCATAATTATGCCACTTGTTCGGTGGTGGGTTTACTTCATTGATTGATGCCGCTGACCTGGCAGGTCACAGCAAAATGCTGCTGTATTTTGAGGGTAAACATCATCATTCTATGAGACAGATGCAGCAAAGGCAGTAGCTGTCTTTGAGCCAAAGTTACATGTTGGTCCTCTTGTTTCCTTCCAGTACATGTTGCAGAGGACCCAGGATAGTGATGAGAATGTGGCGCTGGAAGCGTGTGAATTCTGGTTGACCCTGGCTGAACAACCCATCTGCAAGGAGGTGCTCTCTTCACACCTGGTGCAGTGAGTAGCTTTGCCTCTGCAGTACTAGCATTCTAAGTTGCATGTTATGAAGCCCAGTTTTACTTTGCTTCCTGGTTGACTTAAGTCATGGCTAGGGGCTGCCACCCCTGTTTGCTCCATTCACCAACCCTTTTGTTGATCCTCCACCAATCCAATTCCTCCTTTCCTTTAAACCTGACCAATCTCCATCCCTTTAAACCTCACCCATCCCCTGAGCCCCACCCCCTTTTAAGGGAAGGGGAGATGCTTTAGAAAACTATTCTGAAGCACCTTCCCCACTTCGTTAAATAGCTCGCCTGGGCCACCTGCCACCCATGCTGCTTGCCTGCTTGATGTTCTTTCACCATGCAAAATGCAGCATGACTGCAGCCTTACATTTTTATGTATATTGTACCTTTGTACTTGTATATTGTACATTTTTATGTACAATAGGGCAGTGAGACTCCTGGATATCTTAGATTTACTAGATTTGAAGGGGCCTGGGCATCTGCATGTCCATTCTCCCTGCAAATGGTATTATTGCATGTTTCTTCGGCTGTAGCTTTGTGCAAAAACAAATTAAGGCAAAAGCTGGCATGTTGCTAAGCTAGTTTTCCTCAGCTTAGCTTTATCTTTACTTTCATATTTTAAGCATATATGCTTATGGTTTATCTAGTGAATCTAGTACAGGGCTCTTCCAAGTTAGAGGTGTGGAGCCCTTCAACATTCCTTCAATTCTGTTTTTTCTGCAGTTCATCATTACTGCAAAGTTGGGGAGAATTGCCAGATACGTGCAGTATGACTGAGCATTCGGAGCTGGGACAGAAAGGGATTTTTTAAATGGAAGAGTTCAAGGGAAAGGTGGCTGCTATAGAGCTGCTGTGCATACTTGTTGCTTGCCCAGAGTACCTGTTTCTCTTTCCAACTTGGCAGCAGAGAATAGCATTTTGTGCTAGCCACAACCTTGTGAGCGTGGGATTGCATGGATTATATAAATTACTGTTGGGCTTTTCTGTCTGGCAGTAGTGGCACTTACACTAAGCAGTGTGTAAACGCTTGCTTGCTGCAAGAAAATCTGTGTTGTAGGGGGCATTATCTGAACAGTCAGAAGCTACTGAAATGCCCTCCCCCCCCCCCCCATGTGCACAAAGACATTACTGCTCCTATTTGGCAATGATTAACTTCAGCACCTACTGTGGTCTATGTCATTGTTGCCCCAGGACCCAGTTGGTGAATCACTTTTTCTACTCCTTCTCCTTAACAGATTGATTCCAATTTTGGTGAATGGAATGAAGTATTCTGAAATTGACATCATATTGTTAAAGGTATTTGTTTCCAACTTAGGATTTAATACAATATGTATTTCCACCTTCTTCTGGGTTTTACATTCCTCAGTCACAACTTGTTTACTGAGCATAACAAATGAAAAGGATTCTGTGTTGTAACATCTAGAATCTCATTCATCCTTACCCCACTCTTGCTGCTGACCATCCTTACAGGAACAGTGCATGGCAGTATGGTTGGCAAATCTTCCGCAACAATGAAACTTTGCCCTTTCAGTTCTGATAGTTGAGGACCCTCATTCCGTAAGGCTGTAAATTATTCCTTGTCCTATTCCTAAAATTGAGCATACTGGGTGACTGTCAATCCCCTTCTTATGTAGCTGGCATTTTAAATGTACTAGTTCTGTTCTACTGAAGCTGGGTCTGTGGTGCTGGGGGCTTTCACAGGAACTCCTGCAAGTTCCATCATGACCCACACCTATATGCTGACTGAATAACCATGTCTTTATAAGAAAAGTTCTTCCTAAGATTAGACTAGGGTTATGGGCTTGATCAGCTGAGTTAAAACACTTTTTTCTGAGTTTCTTGGCTGCAAAAACCCCCTGGTGACTTTAACTGTTTTGCCCCATTTAATGTAAGTCAGGGCCAGTCTCACTTTTCAAGCGAAATTCATACATGCTTGCACCCTCCCAAGTCAGTGGCCAAGCACATGCATTCTTGGAAATGATGCATAACCTATAGTCTGACAACTGTGATGGGTTGTTGTATTCGTCCTGTCTGATCCATGGATGCATGATGTGAAGAGTCCCAAGAAGACTGGAGGGTTACCGTTCTTTGCCAGGGTTTATTTCGGCATTAAGTAACAATCTATCCCACCAAGAACAAAAAATACTGTACTGTTTTGCAAGAGCTCATTTCCCTGGCAGACGAGACTCGGTATTAAATGGGCTTCCATGTGCTCTCCCTACTCAATTTCAGGGTGATGTGGAAGAGGATGAAGCCATCCCTGACAGTGAGCAGGATATCAAGCCTCGTTTCCACAAATCACGCACGGTTACCCTGCAGCATGAGGAGGAACGGCTACAGGATGATGAAGATGGAGAGGATGAGGATGACGACGATGACACGCTATCTGACTGGAATCTGAGTGAGTAGGGGAAGAGTTGTGCAGTGCTTTTGAGATGGGAAAGTGCCAACTATGAGGGTGCCAGGAGCTAGTAGAGTGGAGCACTGGGCACTTAACTGACTTGATACCATTCCTTTTCATTTGTGATAGTATGGGGCAAATGCCTCTGAATACCAATTGCTGGGAATCGCAGGTGGGCAAAGTATTGTGCTTATGTCCTGCTTGTAGACTGTCCTCAAGCATCTGGTTGGCCACTGTGAGAACAGGATGTTGGACAAGATGGGCCATTGGCCTGATACTCTAGACTCTTTTGTGGGAAGAAGATACACACCGAAGGAGCTTATTCAATGGTCCAATTTTATTTCTTGTTAAAAAGATAGTTCTTGTTTAATAGAGTTGCTGGAGTTGCACAGCTTGGGGTTTTCTTACCCCTAAAAGATACTTTCTGCCTTGCATGTTTATCCTAAAGCAAGTGCTTTTTTCCTGCTTGTCTCTTCCTTAAAAGACTCTTTGTTCCCACAGAGTTTACTCTGGGCAATGCATAGGGAGTCACTTTATGCTGGAGAGCGGGCTCAAATAGCAGCCAAGGCTCCACACACCAGATTTGTCAGTCATCTCTGCCTTATGACCATCTGTAGCATAAGGAGGAAGGAAATCCAGCTGGGAGCTCCTGAGTGGAACCAATTGTGCCCCAAAGCAGTGAGGCTTATATTCAGCCCCAAACATAAACAGTGCAAGTTCAGAAATGCAAAGGAACAATAAGGCACAAATTGGGAGACCTTATGGGCCTAATTTGGCTCATGGGCCAGAGCTTTCGCACTGGTGCTCTGTAAAGATTCTACCACATAGCCCCATGTCTCCTACAGGAAAATGCTCTGCTGCCGCCCTTGATGTCTTGGCCAATGTCTTCAGAGATGAGCTCCTCCCACACCTGCTCCCGCTGCTCAAGGGGCTACTTTTCCACCCCGAGTGGGTCATCAAGGAGTCGGGAATCCTTGTTCTAGGTGCCATTGCTGAAGGTGAGTTCTATAATTGTATCACTTAAACTAGGGGTTTGCATTTGCAAGAAGGGAAAGGCATTGGCACCAACTTCATGTGAACAAGAATTTGGCAGCCCTCTGATATGCCTAGAAAGTATGCTGAACGTATTTTCTTGCATTTCTAGGCTGCATGCAGGGCATGGTTCCCTACCTCCCTGAACTGATTCCCCACTTGATCCAATGTCTCTCTGACAAGAAGGCCCTAGTGCGCTCCATTGCCTGCTGGACCCTGAGCCGTTATGCCCACTGGGTTGTGAGCCAACCCCCAGACATGTATCTCAAGCCTCTGATGACAGAGCTGCTCAAGCGGATTCTTGACAGCAACAAGAGAGTACAAGAGGCTGCTTGCAGGTAACCCGTTCATGGCATCACTTCACTTGATGCACATTTGAACAAGTGTGTTTATCAAAACAGTGTAAGCTCAGAGGGCCTGAATATACTTCTCTTCTGATGGTTCCTTGTAATCTATAGCCATTTCTGCTTGAATGTAGAAGTGTTTCCCAGGATGCTTTTGCAGAGTCTTGGTCCATTATGGTTAAGCATTTGAGTTGGGCAAAACCAAACACAGAAGCTATGACTATCTAGATCAGGTATAATGTGCAAAAATTTAAGAGTACCTTAAAATTGATACACATCTTGAGGCCTTCTTCCTAACTTAGAACCAGACTAGATTCTAGAGTATCTCTGAGCCACAGATCTACTCTTCTTAGATTCATCGTCTCTCCTGCACCCTTCAGGTTTTCTCTGGATGTGATGAAGAACTTGAAATTTGAGCTCTGCTGTGATAGTTCATATATTCGTACTGTCTGACCCAGAGAAATTCCCTTATACTTCAGATCAAAGAGTGGCATAGGGTTATAGTTGACTCTTGTGCAGTGAAACTGATCTCTTAAGTGCCCAGGATAGAAATTATCCAGGCATCTGTGGATTTCAATCTTTCCAGCTTCTGGTGCTGCTTTCACTTTGGTCATGCCCACCACTTTTTTTTTTCTTGTAACCTTAATTTTAGTGCATTTGCCACCCTTGAAGAAGAGGCCTGCACAGAGCTGGTCCCATACCTCAGCTTCATTCTGGATACTTTGGTTTTTGCATTTGGGAAATACCAGCACAAGAACCTGTTGATCCTGTATGATGCGATTGGCACCTTGGCTGATTCTGTTGGGCACCACCTCAACCAGCCGGTATGTGCATTCTTCCTTTTGGCATTAACAGTGGAAACTGCTAGCATTTAATCACCGTAGCTGGTTGTGTCCTCTTACCTCTTCTGATTGGTGTGAAATACTGTCAGCATAAACTAATTATTGAATGCAGGGCAGTCCAAATACGTGAATGTTTTTCCTTCATTAGTGTGATGAACAAAACCCACTGTAGTTTAACTACATGTACACCACATGTAATCCCCCTCCTTGATAAACCTTGATTGGTGGTACATTCAGAGACCTGAAGCAAAAAAGGTCTCCTATTCCAAGAATTAGTACAGTGGTGCCTCGCAAGACGAAATTAATCCGTTCCGCGAATCTCTTCATCTTGCGGTTTTTTCGTCTTGCGAAGCACGGCTATTAGCGGCTTAGCGGCTATTAACGGCTTAGCAGCTTTAAGAAAAAGGAAACAAACTCGCAAGACGTTTCGTCTTGCGAAGCAAGCCCATAGGGAAATTCGTCTTGCGGAACGACTCAAAAAACGGAAAACTCTTTCGTCTAGCGAGTTTTTCGTCTTGTGAGGCATTCGTCTTGCGGGGCACCACTGTATAAGAATCTAATTGACTGTCAAACCTGTTTCCTTGGTGCTAAGATATTGCAGGTGAAAGGTCTA
The DNA here is from genome assembly GCF_964106645.2 of Podarcis pityusensis. Lineage (NCBI taxonomy): Eukaryota > Metazoa > Chordata > Lepidosauria > Squamata > Lacertidae > Podarcis > Podarcis pityusensis. The sequence goes on along the minus strand of NC_138029.1, from coordinate 44,827,450 downwards.
GAGAAGGGAAGCCCAGAAATGTTTATTTCACTGATATTGAGGCTGTGTGTGTACTACTTTATATTTAAAGTTTTGGGGTTTTTTTTTACAATCAATCAGTATATAAATTGGGTCATTTTATAAATTAAAATTATTACTGACAGGAAGAGCATAATGAAAGGACAGTGTCCTGTAGTTGATAAAGTGAGGGACTGGGGTTCATATCCTCACTCAGCCGCCAAAGCTCACTGGATGAACCTGGCCACTCTTTGAGAGTTTTTGTGAAAATAAAATGGAGAGGGAAGAACCATATAGGCTGCCTTTTGCCCCTTGGAGGAAAGTCAGGAATACAGCTCAGCAGAAGAGCATTCTTTCTATGCAAACAATCCCACACTCAATCTTGGAAATCTCAAATTAAAGGATATCTGGTGGCGAGGCCAATTAAAACAAAGTTGGTAGCTCTCTGGGGTCTTGGGAAGAGCAGACAGTATTCGGTTAGGTGAACCCAGTGGTCTGACTTCATACAAGGCAGCATTGTAGTTCCATATATGATTAGGGAGAACTGCTACTTGGTGGAACTGTTACGAGACAGATTTTCCATTTTTTCCTACTTTGTATTATTGACTACAGAATAAAGTAGTGTTGTGGTGTGAGCCTTAACTTAAAATAAGGTAAACCAGTGATTTCTATGATGCTGTGACACTACAAAAAGTTACTTTAGTGTCATGCAGGTAGAAGTGGTTACAAGTTCCTTTGCTATTATGCAACTGTAAGTCTGCAAATGCCAATGAGGTAAAATACTAGTCTTGTGCTGCTTCTGCACAAATAATTATTCTTAAAAGGCAAAGAAACGTCAAGCACACATACTTAATAGTCTTACTTGTCAAGCATGTTGTTTTTCCTACTGATGCTGTTTCTACTTTTTCTTATTTGGTATAAATGCTGCTATTTATCAAGGCCAAGTCCTTTCTGCTTATCCAGACAAAATTATTTTTCTCTGAAATAATACCCTGGTCAGAGTGGTTGGGAAACACTTAGAAGTCTGGTTCTATGGAATTATAGTAGTAGTCCTGGTCTGACAGTATCTGCACACTGAGCCCAGAAACAGTGATGACCAATGAAAATACAAGACATTCGAATCCTGAAGCTACATGTTGAGTGTTTTTCAGTTCTGAAGGATTCTGGGCTCACTTTATGATCCTGACAGTGGCTGGGACTACAGCATGATCATAACTGGTCATAACTGATCTTCTCTTACCCAGGAATATATCCAAAAACTGATGCCACCGCTGATACAGAAGTGGAATGAGCTAAAGGACGAGGACAAAGATCTTTTTCCTCTCTTAGAAGTAAGTGGCCAGCCATTAACCTTGGTGGACTCTAATGTTTCAGTTGAAAGAACTAAGCTCTATTGTGCATAGTGGCCATGCTACTCAAAGGCAGTGGTTTCCCCACCCCCTCTGTCTAACAAGAAATATATTTAATATAATGTATTGGAAATCAGCCAAAAATGTACTGTTGCGTGTTGAGAAATAGAGACATTTTGATTCCCGGGCAGGCTCCTTGCCCTTAGTGCACAATTCTAGCTGCTTGAAATAAACACATGAAAGGGGTAAGTTGTTTCTTGTCCCTTTCATGACTGAGCTAAGTGGTTTTGTGTTAAATGGTTTCAGTGATAATAAGGGCAAGACAATGTGCATGCCAGGTGGTCCTCCATGCATGTCTTTTGAGTTGCTATCTGTTATTTCTACAGTGTTTGTCATCTGTAGCAACTGCACTCCAAAGTGGCTTCCTCCCATACTGTGAACCTGTCTACCAGCGCTGTGTGACACTTGTGCAGAAGACCCTTGCCCAAGCCATGGTAGGATAGGCTGTTGTTTTTTGGTTTTGGTTTTTTTTATATAAAAAAAGTATGCTGTATATAATACTGTTGATCAGAGAAGGGGCAGATTAACCATAACTGGCAGTAACAAAAGCTACCATTAACCATCGACTAGGCAACTGAAACTTACCCTGTGCTTTAACAGCACAAGTGTTCCTGTTCAGACTGTTGCTCAGTGAAGCTTGCTATGGCCTTGTTGAGGCTTCGTGTTTTCTTTGAGGTAAATGGTTCTCTGTTCTCAAATTTGTAGATGTATAGTCAACACCCAGACCAATACGAGGCTCCTGATAAAGATTTCATGATCGTTGCTCTTGACTTGCTGAGTGGATTGGCTGAAGGTCTGGGATGTCACGTGGAGCAGCTTGTGGCCCGGAGCAATATCATGACTCTCCTGTTCCAGTGCATGCAGGTGGGTGAGAGAGTCCTGCATTCAATGTGTAATGACTGCTTTAGGCCAGTTCATAGCTTCTGGGACCCTGGGATTTCTCAGCCTTAGCCAAGAACTTGAATTCAGAGGTACTTGAGATTAGGCTCACCATTTGTTTTCCAAAATTTAGACTAATGTTAATAAAGAAGTAAGAGAGCCAGAAAACAATAATAGGAGAATTAGCAGACAAAAGCACTGTATCATCAATGCCTCTATGTCAATGAGAAGAAATCAGGTTTTGAGGGTGGTGTGGGTGATGTGTTCTACATCATGTGCTGTTCTACACTTGAGAATTATAGACTGAGTAAATTATTGAATATGATAGGGGACTGGATAGATGGTGAAAAACTAAGTGGGGAAAATAAGTTGGAAATAATTGTAGCAGAAGCTGCAAGAATAATTGGGTGAATCCAAAGGTTAAAAAAAGAAACAAGCAGGGAGCAAGAGTCCCAGAGTGTCTGCCTTTCAAAAGGATGTTGGACTAGGTTGTTAATGCATTGTGAGTTGCATGAAGAGGTGAGGAGAAAGCATCAATTGTAAGGTTTCCCTGACTTAAGAGCCTCCTACTATCCTGGGAAGCAGAGCTAGACAGAACCAGCAATGGATAGTCCTGTTCTGGTATTTCTGAGAGGGTTTGTGCCTATTAACAGCCAAATTCCTTCCATCTGCACAAGGCTCCTTCGTAATAATTTTAACAGAGAAGGAGAGTTTATCACTGTCTTTTATGAGAGACCTGTTGAGTGCAGACCCAGAAAAAGTAATGATTAGTGAATAAATAAGTTTGCATCCAAATTTAATCTCATATCCTGGATCTTGCATATCTACTTTGTTTTCCCTCTATCACTTACAAGTGAGCACCCACCATTATGTCAGACTGAGAGACACTGCAGTAGGCCTGGGTGATATATATTGATATATCACCCAGGACCAGTATGTGGGGGCAGACCATGATGACAGCTTCACTCAGTGGTATATTGCTGGTGAAACTTTCATCGCTCTTGAGTCCTTTTGCTTCCAGCACCCAGCACGCTGAGGGAGAAACAAACTGGCTGGGAGCTGGAGGCAGAGGGACACAAGCGGCAAAGGTTTAACCAGCAATATACCACTCGTGAAAGCGCCATTGCACTCTGCCCGGGCAGAATCAAGCTGAATCTGCGAGGTGCCAATACAGCTGGCTCCTTCCTCCGCTTCTTGGCTGCTTGGCTGAGGAGCACAGTGCTGCCCTCACCTCAGCCAAGCAGTTTTACAGAGCCCTCGACCGGCCACGGTCTCACATGAGCCAGCGGTGGGATGATGGCTCCATTAAAGTGCTGCCCCTCCCCAGTTGAGAGAGCTCCAACCCTGCTCCTGCTTGCACACAAGCTGGGAGCAGGGCTGCTCAGCTGGGAAGCGCAAAGTCCGCCCTTCCCAGCTGAGAGAACCCCAACCCCACCTGACTGCCTTCTCCAAGAGGGTGTGCTGTGCCTTTACTCCCAGGAAGACAGAGCCCACCCTCCCGGTGGAAGGCAGCCAGGCGGTTTAGGGCCTCTTTGATGCTGCTGGTGGGCCCAGCGCTCACCAGCAACCCCTCTCTGCAAGGCACGAATAGGGTGGCTTTGTACCCTGTGCCTTGCAGACTTTGCCCGGGAGGGTGAGCTGCATCATTCCTCCTGGAGTGAACGACCCCCCCCACCACCACCAGAGAAAAGAGACAGTGCACCTGCACGGGCGAAGGGAGTCAAACACACAGAGCCTGATAGCTTCCATGTGCTTGACTACTGCCACTTGGTCCATCTTCGGAGAGTGGGGAGCAAGCGGGCAAGGTAGCTTGCCCACCCCACATGCCAGCAAAGGCAGAAGGAGCTTGGCCAAGGAGCCCCAAGGTCCTTGCTGCTCCAGCACAAGTAGCAGGTGACTCGGGGCTGGCTCCGCTGGGGACAGAAGCCTTTCCGCCCCCTGGCTGAGCAGCAGGCTGGGGCCAGCTGTATTGGCCACAGCCCATGAGGCGCTAGGGTGAAAGCGCCCAGCATCTCGCTGGTTGGGGCCAATGCAGCTTTTTTCAACATCGCGGTATATCACCAAACCGTGATGTTTGGCTGGTGATACACTACGATGTTGAAAACCCAACATCGCCCAGCCCTACACTACAGTCTTGATGGTACACACAACACTATCCCTTCTAAACTTCCTTGCTCTCCCTGTAGGACACCATGCCAGAGGTTCGGCAGAGCTCATTTGCACTCCTAGGAGACCTTACCAAAGCCTGTTTCATGCATGTCAAGCCATGCATTGGTAGGTACCTGTTGAGTTATTGTTGTGTGACCTTATGTTTCTTGGCATGATAGTAGTGATCTTTGTGTTAATACTGTTTTTAATCCCAAGGTCTGAGAGGGACCAAGATAGCTGCTAGCAGTTATAATAGCTCTCAAGTGGTAACAGATTTTGGTATATCTTCTATCTGGAGGAAGAAACATATCTGCCTTGGTTTTCTTTTATGAAAAACAGGTTTTTGCCATAATGCTGTTAGGGCCTTGTGTAGTAGTTTCGAGGGGGCATAGCTAAGTTGTAGAGCTCATGCATTACATGCAGAAAGTCCCGGTTTTAATCATTGGTGCACAAAACAAAGAAAAAGATTAACCAGCAGGTATTTTCCTGGCAGATTAGCCACACAGACGCTGCTAGGTTTAAGTCTGTCTTGCAGCCCACGCAGGAAACTTCATTGATTACTTTGAATTCTCTTCCTTCCTGTCTTGGCATCTTGTTTTAACTGCCAGTCCAGACAGACATTCTTTCTCTTTCTCTGTCCTCTGTGCTTGCTGATTTCTTCCATCTTTTTTGTCAACCCCCTTTCAGTGTTTTCTTAGGGAATCTTCATAAGGCTCTCTCCATCTTGACTACTCAAACCCCTGGCCTCTGTTCCCATATGATTGCTTATGTTCAAAGTAGCTGCTGCACATTAGTCAGAAAGGTGACGGATTTAAGTACCTTGTCAGTTCAGGGCAATCTCTGCATTTTTCAGAAAGACAAAGTAAACCTCGGAATAGATCTGTCCTACATTCCTAAGGTGAGCTCCACCTTCCATTGGTCACAAGAACTGAACCTTCCCTCTTTTTGCCATCTCAAAAGGTACATAGAAGCACTAGATTAAATACAAAGAGTGAGAGAGAAAAAATCAGTAAGTGGTCCTAAACAACAGCTGTCAGCCACAGAGACAATTCAGGGCTAGATGATCCAATGGTATGATTATAGCCAGAAATTTGCTACCAGAACTAAGAAAGAAAATATGCAGAGGTGCTGTAGTAGCCGTGTGCTTTATTTAGAAAAAGACCAGGGTTTAATGTTTTACAACTCTCTTCAAGGGTACTTTCCATTTTCAGCTCCTTTCAGAGAGAACAGGTTCTTTTTCTTCGCCCTCCTAGATTTATTGCTGCTATTGAGACATGTTGACAATGATACTTAACATTGAACGTTTCCCTACTTTTAAAATTGTTTCAGTACTATCACTGTTAGCTCTGGATAGGGAATGAGTGCAACTTACAAGGCTACTTAGTCAAAAGCTAGTGTCTATGACAGGATATAAGAAAGGAGCCATCTGGCTTCTACATCTTAATGCAGATTCAGGTATTGCCAATATATGAGGCAGAAAATTGATGAATCAGAGTCCAAATACTGTGGACATGTACCCTTTCTCATTTTGGTTTTGAATGCAGCATAGATTCAAGACTCAGTATTCTTATGGTGTAGTGGTTAAGAGCGGTAGTCTCGTAATCTGGGGAACCGGGTTCGCGTCTCCGCTCCTCCCCATGCAGCTGCTGGGTGACCTTGGGCCAGTCACACTCCTCTGAAGTCTCTCAGCCCCACTCACCTCACAGAGTGTTTGTTGTGGGGGAGGAAGGGAAAGGAGAAGGTTAGCCACTTTGAGACTCCTTCGGGTAGTGATAAAGCGGGATATCAAATCCAAACTCCTCCTCCTCTTATACAGCACCTTGCAGCTAAGGGCTATGGTTACATTATTTTCTCAGATGTTTCTGGGTGAAGAAATATTCCCTCTTGTCCAATAAGACTGCAGTGCATTTAAATTTTATTTTCTGTTTACATGTAACAAAATGTTATGTAACTGTCTTTGTATATTTTGGAATAATAGAAAACCAATAAAATCTTTCTTTTTTTTTTTTTTTAAGTGCAGCGCACCCTGGAAGTTGGGCAGAGTTAGGGAAGAATGCAGCATAGTGCTATGGCAGTTGTTTTAACTTTGTATTTTGTGTATTGTATTCCATTTATTTTGTGTGCCCCCCATGATATTTTTGAATGGGTGATTTATGCATTATTCAAATAAATAAAACAATGTGTCATCTTAGCTGTGCCAAAGGCCAAAACTGGGGCTGTCAAACAAACCTGAGTTAGAGCATTGATCTTGTTTGGAAACTGGTTTGGAGGACTAAGGACCTCATCTTTGCCTTGGTGCTAGTCAGTGCTGACTAAATTGCTAGTGTTTTATCTGCCCTATTCTGTTAATGTAGTTGTTTGCTTTTGGTTGGATTTCTGTGTATCTTGCCCTTGGATCAAAATACAGTGGTACCTCATGTTACGTACTGTCCCCCTTACGAATGCTGCGGGTTACACGCTCCGCTAACCCGGAAGTAGATGCCTCTTGTTGCACCTTTGCCCCCGGATGCAAGCGGAAGTTGCGCTCCAGTGGCGCAGCAGCAGCGGGAGGCACCAAGAAAGCGAGCCTCATGTTACGAGTGGTTTCCTGTTACGAACGGACCTTCAGAACGGATTAAGTATGTAACACGAGGTACCACTGTAGTGTAGGGAATGCTATAAACACTTCAGTTAAACCAATACATGTCTCTTCTCTTCAGCTGAATTCATGCCCATCCTAGGGACCAACCTGAATCCAGAATTCATTTCTGTTTGCAATAATGCCACCTGGGCTATTGGAGAGATCTGCATGCAGATGGGTAAGTGTACCAGGAACCCACAGTAAGTTTAAGCAGCTAGCTTTGTACTGCCATGCTGTTCAGCAGTGGTACCCTCTTCTAGCTCCTTATAGGAGAAAAATACAACTTCCGACTGTTAGGATGGGTAGGTGTTTGGCTGTTAAGTTGACTTATCTTCCTACATGTTAGCGGTGTAACAGCAGAAGTTCCTGAGTTTCAGCAAAGTGTAACTAAATTCGTTTCTACTATTGACATAATAAGGTCCTTGGCCCTACATTATGGATAGCTCATGAGAGTCTCGAGTTACAGCTACAGTACTGTGTCTACCTCTAATTTTGGGCTATCTGGAAGCAAGCAATTTCCTCCTGTATGTCAAATGGAGCAGGGTATTGTGTATCAATTCAAGGTTGATAACCTGATTCTTGGAGCTATGTATGACTCAGCTGATCATTTCTTCCTTACCAGGGGCTGAAATGCAACCATATGTTCAAATGGTCCTGAATAACCTTGTGGAGATAATCAACAGGCCAAACACCCCAAAAACACTTCTAGAGAACACAGGTGAGGGTGGACTCCTAATTCTGTCTTAATTGCATTTTTTTTTTTTTGTACCCTTGTGCTTATTATCAAACTGGTGGAAAGGGGTTTGTATGTACCTTTTCACTCATCTGCTTTGGAAATGGGATCTGACTTTTTTATGCTGGAGCACATGACCAGTCGTGGAAAAATCCAATTAAATCTTGGAGTTCTGTGACTATTCCTCCACTAACACTGCGCTAATTCTAAGAAGTTTTCTTGTTTCTGTTGCCTGCTGAGAGTCCCATGGGGGACATGATCCTATATCAAAGAGCTAATTTCCTATTCTAGAAGTCTCTTCTGGCCTTTTCTGCACACAGCATTTGCAAATGGCTCTTGAACACCATATTTCCCCCCTAATACTTTTTACAACTGCACTATGCACTTATTATGGTCTAGGTCCTGTGATGCCATGTGTCCCCTTATAAATCCCACCTTCCAAACTCATGATGCTACAGAACAGACAAGGCTGCTGCTTTGAGCAGTTGTGACAGGCTTGTTTCTCTCCCCTTTCTAGCCATCACGATTGGACGCTTGGGTTACGTCTGCCCTCAGGAGGTGGCACCGATGCTGCAGCAGTTTATCAGACCTTGGTTAGTGTTTATACTCAGACAGGAGATGTGGCTTTTTGGCCTCACTTTGCAGGGGGTGAGATCCACAGGGGCCACCCTCTCAATCTGTCAGCTTCATTCTAGAACAAGTTGATGTGCATTCAGAGGCATTTTGCTCAATCAGTTTTTGTCCAGCTCATATTTGTCTCAGTCGGTACATCATCCATCAAGGTTGTGTTTCTTTTAGAGGGATATCTCCATTTTTCTGAGCGCCGGTTGGGATCCAGTGTTGCATGAGTGTACTTCTGGCGGTGAATTGAGACTTTAACTTTATTTTTTACACCCTGTAGCCAGTTGTGCACCTCCCAAATCTCTGGAGGGTCCCCCAGCTCTTGAAAGCAGATTTTGTGTACAGGGGGCTGCAGGGTGGATGGCAGGAAGGTTAAGTCCTGTTCAAGTAGAAATCCACACTGTGCAGTACAAACTATTTAGACAGTATATACAATACAAAGAGAGTGATACAGATAGTGCATCTATTAGTATTGTACTCGTGCCAAGGATATTGGGCAACTGCTAGATATTCCCTGCGATGCTGTCTAGTGACAAGCTGCAGAACTCTCCTTGTACATCCTGCTCACCTCTCTTGTCTCTTTTCCCCTCCTGCCACTACGTAGCAACTCTTTGGATGACACCATCTTCACACTCTAGTTGCACAGTAGTCATCCATCAGTATTTCTGAGAATGCAAAACACACGTGGAGCACACTTTTTTTCTTCTGTGGGAAATTACTAAAATGTAATTAGTCACATTTAAATATGTTCAACTTTCTGCCACCTTCAGTTGGGAGAGGGATTTGCAGCCTTATCCCAGCTATTGATCTGACTTTACATGGAATCCCCAAATACCCAGAAAGGAGTATTCTAATTGAATACTGGTATTAAAAAGCATGGCCAATAGAAGAGCACACCCTGGACAGGAGAATTAATCTAATACTTGATCTTCAGTAAGTCTTGATCCATATGTTTGTAACTTTTTTCCCGATTAAAAAATGCCAAGCCAGCTGTTCTACCTTAGCATTATTGCATGGATTTGTGGGGAAGGAGCTATTTTTTCTCTTCTCTGCCTCTCCAGTGTGCAAAGTGTTTACTTTGGCTCCTAGGTGTACATCCCTCAGGAACATACGTGATAATGAGGAGAAGGACTCAGCCTTCCGTGGCATCTGTATGATGATTGGGGTAAACCCGGGTGGAGTTGTGCAGGTAATTATGTTGAGAGATTTTTCAGATGTTTGTGGGATACCTTTGATCACTAGAAAGGTCACTGTGACAAATATATAGCAAATGGTTGAACCCCAAACAGCACAATTGCTTCTTAAGGGCAAAGTACCCTGGCCTTCTACAGTTCTAGTTATTTTGTTTTGTGGGACCCACCTCTTTTGCTGAATTTATATTATGTGTTCTGGTTGCAAAAAGTTTACCTGCCTTTATAATTATAACTGTTTTACTGATTTTACTTTATGTTGCTCTAACCTGCCTTGGGACCTTATGGGAAAGGCGGGTAAACAATCTTCATAAATAAGTATATCCAAAGTCACATATATCTTACAGAATTATGCAATTTATTTTGATGCATCTGCAGTTGGAGTACTGTGTGCTGCTTTGTGTCTTTTTCTTTGTGTCCCTGAGTTGCAGTACATTTTCCAAAACCTGTGCTGGTTTAGAATGGTAGGAAATCTCTAGTGATTCTAGTGACCTGGGATCTGTATTGAGTTTTCTCATTCTTCTGTAGGATTTTATTTTCTTCTGTGACGCTGTTGCTTCCTGGGTGAGCCCCAAGGATGATCTGAGGGACATGTTTTATAAGGTATGTCACTGCAGTGGAGAAAGGCTTCTTTGGCCATATACTAAAAGAATGGGCTTTTGCTCATAAGGTATGTTTGTTTGTCATGCTGGCATTGGGTGGGGTGGGGGGGATACACCTAGATTTCCCCTTGACACAGATTGCTGTGTGTGAATATTTATTGAAACCACTAGCCACATTTTGTAGTAGGCAGTGTAGTTGACCCAATAGTTTCTGCCTTGATAGCAAACTCATACTAAGCCTTGGCTTTCATTTTTAGCATTCCCAGCACCAGTAACTAGATAAAAGCTTGGAAATGTGGTGGCAGTATACTGATACTTAGCAAGCCCTCCCTGGACCCAGAAGTGTGTGGCGGCTATCACTCAGTTGCAAATAAGCTACTTTGTAACACCAGGCCACACCACGGCTTACTGCAAACATGTGGGTTCCTGGAGCAAAGATTGTGGCTGCAGTACTCCTCCTCCCAGTACTGCTGCTACGACGTTACCTAGGACTAGCCATGATTTAACTTAATGTTATATCCAGATTTGGGGTCAGAGACAAATAAGCCTGAGTTCGGACATAATGCCAAACCATAGCTTGGCAGCAGATACAGGGTACAGATTCCATTTATTATCAAGTGAATCAATCATAGAGTGGGATTATAATCACAGACTGAGAAGATCCTCTGTTCCAGTCCTGTGGAGGATGCAACTACAGCGTTCTTGAGAGATGGTCATCCAGAGTTCTTAAATACCTCGAACAAAGGAGAACCCTCTTCCCTGCACTTTCCTAAGGCAGTTTGTTTCCACTGCCAAACAGCTCTTCCCGCAGGAAGTTCCTTCTACCATTTAGCCAAAAATTATTTTCCTGATATTTCCACTTCTGGGTTCTAGCCTTCCTCTCATGTCTCATAACTACAGATTGGAGTTCCTGTGTGTATACACTTGATGAACTGCTAAATCCACTTGAGCTCTGCAAAACAAACTTGGGGCCACTTGTGTATGTTTCAGTTAAGGTTTTAAGCAAGGTTAACAAGTTTCCCACTCTTGACACAGCGTGTAAATACCAGGTCTCCTAGTTCTCTCTGAGCCCATGGGAGGCTAGAGTTGGGGGACAGAGTGTGATAGATATTTTCCACTTGTGATGATCTCTTCTTCTTTCTCAGATTCTTCATGGCTTCAAAGATCAAGTTGGGGAGGAGAACTGGCAGCAGTTTTCAGAGCAGTTTCCTCCACTGCTGAAGGAGAGGTTAGCTGCGTTCTATGGGGTCTAGGCAAACAGTGAAACCGTACTCGGTAAGTCCCATATTCGGTGAGATGGGAGAGGGAGAAAAGCCCTAAGAAGGGAATGGAGTGACCAAAGTAGGAAGAATGAATTGAATGTTGGAGCTAATTGAGATGGAAAGATGTAGGCCAGCTTGTAGTCAGTTGTCCTCTCAGTGATGCAGAATCTGTGCTTCAGTGATACTGAGCAGAGGCTCTTGAGAATGTGAATGTGGAGATCAAATATCCCATATAGGAAGCAATCTACTACCCTTGTGGGATGTGTCAGGAGATGGCAGTGCAGGAAAGCCCACATTCCCCAGCCACAATTCCTCTTATCCTGATATTTGAGGTTCTGGCCTTCCGTATTAATATTTGCTTATGAATTAATGTAGCGGAAGAGGTCAAAGTCCACCCTACTCCGGCTTTGACCCGAATTTGCCAGTACAGCAATCAGTCTGCCCAAGTTAGTTGTGGCTGTGTATCCTGCAGACATACTAGTAGATAGCATGAGCAACATGCTGTGAAAGGGGGAGTCAGGCTCTAATGCGCTCTGCTGGTTACTTTTATTTAATACCGACTGTCTTTTTTTCTCAGGTTCCTGTGTGCGCTGGGAGGAATACTGGGAACTCGTCCACAACCCAGTGTTACAAATCCCTGTTAATGGGGGGTTAGGGAGGACGGGAAGAGCATTGTGGGACATAAAATGACTTCACTCCCCATCTCCTGAAATTTACAAAGTTGGGGGGGAGGGTGGGCCTCCGTGACCAATTTAAACAAAAACCAGGGTATCTCACTAGCGGAAGGAAAAGGTCTCTACTCAGAGGCCATCGTTGGTGGAATGGGGTGGGGTGGGACTCGGACCTGGGCTGAGAAAGGGGAGCAATCTTAAACTGCAACACTCTTGAGAAGGGGATCTAACTAGGGGCCATCATAAAGGACTAGCTAATAATAAATAATAATAATAAATAAAGGATCGGGTTTAAGATGTTAAAATGGGATTAAAAGATACAATGGTTTAAAACCAGCTGATGAAGAGGGAAGAGTTAAAACTCAATCCAAGGGGGTTATACTGCTGTATATTTCCAGTCACCGGTGTTCAAGAGATCAGCTATTCACCTTTTCAAGACTGCATGGTGACCAAGAAGTAGACTAGTGAACCTGTGAGTAGCCCATAATGACTAAGTGTAAGCATTTTCATCTAGGAATCTTAAGGAAACCCACAAACCCTTTTTGCCATAGTTGCCATGGCACTGTGTGCTGGATGTGATGCTTGGAGCAAAGGCAGCCTCTGACTTTGTGGGGACCTGCCAGCCATCTAGGGAGCAGTCCCTATCATAAGAAATACTGTTGGAGAAGCATGTCTTTATTTTTTAAGAAGATGCCGCAGTGCAATGAATCTGTTACCCTGTTGTTCAGCTGTTACTTTGTGACACTGCTATTGCATTACTTCAGCTGCAGGAGGCAGGAGAGAGCAAGGAAGGAAACTGAATTCCATCTGTCCATAGGCCAAAGGCTGGCGGAGACCAGTGTGCACTTGGTCATTTTTATATGGCACACGTTATGTTGTATCCTGTGCTATTGGGGGTCAGAATGGCATTTGTACATACATAATGGTGATTTAAACTTTCTGTCTTAAGGGAGTTCTATGCCGCATCCACCACTTTGGTTTACAAAAGGAGCAGTAAACATAGCAAAGCATAGAGGAATTAATAAAATAGAGCCCTCCATGCATGGCCAGTGGAAGCTCGTAGCTTTTGCTGCATGCTTAGTGGAGTTGCTGTCTTAAATAATTCTCATTAGACCCAAATCTGTTCGGTCCCTGGAAATAGAATCTGGGGTTTGCTGAATGAATTTGAGTTAGTGAAGCCATAGCTTTTTAATTGTAAGTGAAGAGGATGTGAAGTGGAAGCAAGCCTGTTTTCCCAAAGGCAGCTAGGTTATGGGGAAAAGGGGATACTGCTTCAGCTGATGAGAGCAACTTCTGGAAAAGTGGGAAGTGCTGGGGATGAAAAAATAGTCACCAGGAATATTCTGCAGAGTCAACATGAATAGAGTTTGCCCAGGGAAATGATTGCCAGCAGGCAGCGTGCTGAGGAAGAAGAGACAAGTGAACTGAGCCCCAGCCCCAGCTTTCTTCAGAGCAGATCCCAAAGGAACTCGAGCAGCATCAGGATTGGTAGCCAGACAACTGGGTTGAACTGTGCCTCATATCCTGTATTGCTTTGGTGATGGTAGATACAGTGGTGGGATGACTGAAGAAGATATATGTGACAGAGGATGGACACCCGTGTTCTGGGATAAGGAGACGCTTTCTTTGACAGCAGTTGACAGTGACACTGAGTATAGTGGGGTGAATTTCTGAAAGTGTATTTGTGAGATTGCTCAGTAACTTAAACTTCACTGATATCCCGTCCCATCTCGTTTTTCTTTCTATCCCTGGCCTCTGTTTCACATGTTGCAGTGCTTGCAGTTCTTGGAGATTTGTCATAGAACTTGCTGGGGCATTATTGTGCAGGCTTTTTTTTTAACTTGGAGGCAGCACATACCTAAGTGAAAGCTGCTCTCCTAATCCTTGAATCCAGTTGCTAGGGACACCCCTGCACTCTTCTAGGATAGCTAGTTCAAAAAAAAAAATGATAGTAAACTTGCAAATGCATTCCTCAATTCGTCTTTTTAATAGTGTGGAACTCGAGCAGGTCTCTGGAAGCAATCAGCTAGTTCTTTGCATTTTAATGATTTTATTACAAGCGTTCCCTCTCGTGCCTCAGTTTCAACTTTCCCTATCCTGCAACGGGGAAAGCCAGAGGGTTCTATTTGGGAAGCAATTGGTTTTTAAAATGGGCAAGAAATGTGCACAGATGGCAGGCAGAGTCCTGGCTTGTGCTTCTCAACTGAAGGCTTGTGAACTCTTCATTCATCCAGTGAAGTTTAAGCTACTTGACCTGACTGCCTCTTGAAATGAAATTTGTCTTTTGTACAAGTGCTTCTAGTATTGCCTCCTGTTCGTTAATCCTGGATTTGTATATTTGTAAATGTGCCGTAATGTTTCCAATGGTGGAACTGCAGTGTACCTAGTGTTGAAGCAGCTGCTTGCACCTTGCTCAAATGAGATTTTTCTCATTTTATGTATAATTTTTTTGTCAACTAAAAAATTCTTGTGACTCCAGTTTCCATGTTTCTGCCCAGTTTTTCACCCCATAACTGAATGTTTTGTATATTTCTGGCACAGGTCTGAGTGGCCAGAAAATTCAACCAGGCTGAAGAGCCTCTCTTACTGTAGAATTCAAAAAAACAAACAAAAAACAATCAACTCACAGTTTAAACACATTTAACTTTTGTGAATTCAGCTTTACGTGCTTATCCAGAAAAAAATTTAAAGGGGGTGAGTGTCTGAGGGGCAGGGGGAACCTTGGCAATGTCACCTGCCACTGCACTCACCTTGGGAAAGTGTGTTTTGACTATACAGTACACAAATTTGGCTTTATGCACTAGATCCATGATATAACCCGTAGAAGTTGAAACTTAATATTATTAAGTCTTTACTAACTCTTCTATTGGCCTGCTCTATTATGAGGGTAGTACTTCTGACATTACGTGGGAAGCTGCAAACCCTCTTCTAGTTGGATTTAATAGAATTTTCAAATTGTCACAATGCCAACTTTTATATTGGTAGAATATACCCATTAGCTCAGAAGTGCACCAGTGTTATGTGGGATGATGTAATTGTATTTCCACCACATATAAATATCCCAAAGTGACATCATTAATTCGTGATTTACCTTGGTGTGCTTCCTCTAATCCTTAGTTGTATGTCTTTGCCAATAAAGGCTGAAGCTGCTTAAATCCCTTTGGCTTTATTGACCAGCACCTTGAATTGAGCCCAGGTCAACAGGAAATCAATGCAGATTCTCAACCAACTTTTCAGAAAAGGGCAGGTTAGAAAGGCAGTTTCCTGAGAAATACATATTTACGTTGAATTCTAGGGGCGAGACTGACTTGCAGTCCTTTTGAAACAGCATAAGGTATTAACTATTCCTGGCAAGCCTAGTGGGCTTCAGTAGGAGAGAATGGTAAAAGACCTGTTCCCATTCTAAATATACAGTAACTGTCATTAAAAAAGGGACGTGGGTGTGCCAGAAGCAGCGGACAAATGCCGGCTCCCTCAGCCTGTAAAGCAAGATGAGCGCCACAACCCCAGAGTCGTTCGCGACTCAACTTAACTGTCAGGAGTCCCATTACCTATCATTAAAAAGCTTGTGTTGTTAATTAATATACTACTATTGAGTTATTATGGCTAACAGTAGTAATTCACTTTTCTGAACAAGTTCTTCCTCACTGGTGAATAACATGTTCAGAAAATTAGACCTTGATGTTTAAGGGCTTTTGGGAAGTTCTGTTGACATAAGCTCCGTTACATTTTTATTTGACAGTGTGAAGGTTATGTGTGTGCATTATCCAATTCCCATTTTCTTAGGTAAAAAAATCTGACACCAGCATATTGGGCATGTTCACACATTGCACTGAACACTGGTGCAAGCTGTCTGTACACACAGAAGTGTTATGTGTGGAAGAGTGCACATTTTTTCCTTTGTCCAGCTCAACTAGTGTGCACATGGACTGTACACTCATTGATTGAGAACGTTCCTATTGGCTCATACTAAAATTTGCTGATTAGAACATGTCACTCAAACGCATGTCAGTTTATAGTTTAAAAATACATTGAACAATGGCTCAGTATAGCTTAAGACTCTTAATCTCAGGGTTGTGGGTTCAAGTTCCACGTTGGGCAAGATTCCTGCATTGCAGAGGGTTGGACTCTTACCCTTGTGGTCCCTTCCAACTCTACAGATCTATGATGAAAACAACTATTCCAAGACTTTATAAATGGCTGCAGTTGCCTTATATTATTCTTTAAAACCTAGTCTGAAGACATGTTCTTAATCTTGTCTTTTGAGCTGTCCATGTTTCTCTTACTAACCATTAGCAAATCGCAGCCAGTTACGGCAAAGGAATAAACTAAGCTTACAAGATAGTACTATGACTACTCGGACAATACTGAAATGGCGATCCTGTGCTCTTACGTGCCTACTAAGAGGGAAGCCGGGCCTTCCTTTGACACGCCTAAGCGGCCTCGACCTGATCCCGTTGACCGGAGGCAGCTGCCGCTGCGCGAAAACGCCGCTTTAGCAGCCCTGGGTTGCTCCCCGGCCCCCGACACGCAACACGCCGCAGTGGTCCCGAAGGCAGCGCGGAGCCGCCTGGCCCGAGATGGTCAGACTCGGCAGAGAGCCGGGCTTCTGACGTCACTACGCCGCGCCGGAAGTGTTTTCTCCTTGGAGACGAGACGCGAGAAGGCGGCGGCTCAGCCCTGTCAGGATCCTGGAGAGGCTGCCTTGACTCCATGATACTCGCCGCTCCGCTTCGGGAGAAAGGTCGAGGCAGCTCGGCCCACGGGTGAGAGGGGCCATGGGGCAGAAAGGAGGCAGGAAGGCACCGCGGGGTGGAAGGAGGGCGGGCGGGCGTCGCTCTCCGCCGTCTTCGCCTAGGCGCTGCCCAGCCTTTTCCATGGCTTCCGGGGCGGGTGTGACTCCTGCGTTGCTTATGGGATTACCTGCGAGTTGGATTTGGCATTTCTCTTTGCACCTGCCTGCAACGTCCTCTTGCTTTGCCTCCCGGACTTCTGCAGGATGATTCTTGGATTGGGAAACGGAAATAATAATTCCTCCTCCACTTGGTTATCGTCTCTATTACTTAGGAAAGAGAACATGGCTCCTTTCAGACCTGTCAGTGCGAAAAAGGGCTCTGCCCCCAATTTCCTTATCCACATGCAGGTTCTGCTGTATAAAACAATACAGCTGTGTAAGAACATGAATCATTCCCAAAATATAATTGTAAACGAGCCTCTTGCATATTTTATAATGCCATCCTTCATCCATAGATCTCAGGGCGATTCACAAAGTATATACCTCAATGAGCGTGAGCTTGTGTTTGCAGGGTAATCTCATTTATATTAGGTCTAATTTGAAACAAACCCATCTCATCAACACAAAGAAGCCTTTCTCTTTTCTAATCTTTCAAATTTGTCAGAGTTGAAAATCCCTTTTCACTTCATTTGTCATGGAGAACTGCAGAAAAATAGCCAATGCTCTTGAAGAGAGGCATAGATCCTGTTTCTGATTGTATATCCGTATATACTACACTACACTGAAATTTTAAAATATTTCTTTGATAGTCCTTGAATCTTTGTGCCACACTTGCCATCGTCTCCTGCCACACCTTTGAGAACCACTAAGCATAGATGTGGTGTAGTGGTCAGTGTATTGGACTAGGACCTTGGAGTCCAAGGTTAAAATCCCGATTCTGCCATGAAGCTCACTGAGAACTTTGGACCAGCCATTGTCTCAAAGCATAGCCTTCCTCACAGGGTTGTTGTGAGGATAAAATGGGGAGCAGGAGAGCCAACTTGAGCTCATTGGATTAAATGTACTAATAAAATAAGATCTTATTCTTCCAGTTGTCCATTTAGTTGTTTATTTTTTTAAGAAGTTACACCTCTGGTTTTGTGGATAAAAACACAGGCCCCATGTAAAAATATATTTTTTGCTTACACTTCATAGAATATCTGTTGTCCATTAAAAATAGTTGTACCCTTACTGAAAAATTATAGTGATAGTAGTTAAATACAGTCATACCTTGGATCCCAAACGCCCTGGAACTCGGACATTTTGACTTACGAACACCACAAACCTGGAAGTGATTGTTCTTGTTTGTGAATGTTCTTTTGGAACCTGAACATCTGACGGTGCTTCCGCTGCTTCTGATTGGCTGCAAGAGCTTCCTGCAGCCAATCAGAAGCTGTGATTTGGTTTTCAAACATTTTGGAAGTCAAATGGACTTCTGGAACAGTTTCTTTTTTAAAAAAATAATAATATTATTTTTCCAAAAACTTAAACACTAAAAAGAAAAAAAAACAATACAACACAACACATCAAATTAACAAAACAAGACAAAGACAATAAAATAAATCAAACAATTTCATTATCCCATCTTTCATTCACTTATTTCCACGACCTCCTCACACCTCCCTTTTTGTATTCCACTTCTGTTAATTATTTCAGCAATTCCTTTCCATCTTCCTTGTTTTCTATCCTATAATTATCTTAACTCATTCTAATCTTATTTTTTCCTTTAATGCTCTATTAACCTATCTGTACTTAATTCCTTATAATATTTCTACTAAAGCCATATAACTTCATTTCAACATTTTTCCAACATTCATTAATTTTACATTATTTCTGTAGATAGTCTTTAAACTTTTTCTAATCTTCTTCCACCGACTCTTCTCCCTGGTCTCGGATTCTGCCAGTCATTTCCGCCAGTTCCATGTAGTCCATCAACTTCATCTGCCATTCTTCCCGGGTGGGCAAATCTTGTGTCTTCCAGTACTTCGCGATGAGTATTCTTGCTGCTGTTGTTGCATACATAAAAAAAGTTCTATCCTTCTTTAACACCAATTGGCTGACCATGCCCAGGAGAAAGGCCTCTGGTTTCTTCAGGAAGGTATATTTAAATACCTTTTTCATTTCATTATAAATCATCTCCCAGAATGTCTTAATCCTTGGGCATGTCCACCAAAGGTGAAAAAATGTGCCTTCAGTCTCATTACATTTCCAACATTTATTGTCGGGCAAATGGTAAATTTTTGCAAGCTTGACTGGTGTCATGTACCACCTATAAATCATTTTCATTATGTTTTCTCTTAAGGCATTACATGCCATAAATTTCATACCTGTGTGGACTTCTGGAACAGTTTCTGTTCAACTTCTGAGGTACAATTGTAGTATATGATTATAGATTTACATTTTACCATAGCTCTCACTTTTTGTTCTTGATACAGGTATGGATGCTCCTCCTGATTCTGCTACTGAACACCAAGACTCTGATAATGATTCTGACACAGAGAGCAAAGCGGATCCAGATACCCAGGCCCAGGAATACATTGAACGTGTTCTTGGATCTTCAAGCCAGTCTAGTCAGGCATCCCAGTGCCTTCCTCCCACATCTCTCTCAGTAAGTGATAAGGCCCAAGTATCAGATCACAGGTCTCCTCCTCTGGAACTGAAAAAGTCTCCTGTTAGTGATGATACAGCTTCAGGGCTGTTATCTCTTCCTCTGGAGCTGATCTTGGAGATCTGTTCCTACCTGAAGCCCAGATTTGTCCTGGGTGTCCTTCCTTTGGTCTGCAAGACACTGAGGGACATTCTGCAGGATGAAGTCACTTGGAGAATTCGTCTGCTGAAGAGGATCAGCAGCAGCTATCCAGTAGTGGAAGGTGGGTTCCCTTTCTGCCTACCATGTTTTATTATCTTGTTAACTCAAGTATGAACTAACCTTTCCAGATCAGCTTTGTCAATAATAAGATAATCACTGTTCTCAGACCTGCATTCTAAAAGACACAGCACAAAAAGAAATGGGATTGGGCATGGAGGAGGAATAAAGCGAACTCATGTGTTCTTAGATGCCAAAGTTCTTATGGGGTTTTTTTTCTGCCAGGGAGTAAACTCCTTGCAGCTGCTCCTTCTTTGGGCAGTGGGTGGGGTCTGTTGGTCTCACTGGCTGTTTCCAATGGCAGAACCCAGAATATGCTGCCCTTCCACTCTGCTGTTCCAGGGCAACTGGCAGCTCAAATCATTGTTATTTCTGATAGGGAGGCTGAAATGGATGGAAGTTAGTACAGTGGTACTTCGGGTTACAGACGCTTCCGGTTAAAGACTCCGCTAACCCAGAAATAGTACCTTGGATTAAGAACTTTACTTCAGGATGAGAACAGAAATCGCACGGTGGCGGCGGGAGGCCCCATTACCTAAAGTGGTGTCTCAGGTTAAGAACAGTTTCAGGTTAAGAACGGACCTCCAGAACAAATTAAGTTCTTAACCCGAGGGACCACTGTATTCCTGCAGGTTTTTAAACATTATTCTATAAACATTTGTGGCTAAGTGTCTTCCTGCCCATTCTTGCTCTTTAGATTCCATGCCTCTTTTGTTTCAAATTGAAAACCTGCCTTTAATTTTTAGAGAGTTACAGTTGAGCCCAGAATTGGGTGTAATGTTGACACCAAACTGATAGTGCTGAGTGCTGGCTCTGCATTTAAAGATAATGTCCTTTCAGTCTCCAAAGTTTTCCGAATTGATGAAAACCCACTTTTATGGTTATATAACTACTGTTTTCTCTTTTTGAGGACACTTGTATGGAAAAGCAATGGATAATGTTGTAAATAAGATACAGTGCAGTGGTACCTTGGGTTAAGAACTTAATTTGTTCTGGAGGTCCGTTCTTAACCTGAAACTGTTCTTAACCTGAAGCACCACTTTAGCTAATGGGGCCTCCTGCTGCCGCCGCACCACCACAGCACAATTTCTATTCTTATCCTGAAGCAAAGTTCTTAACCCGAGGTACTATTTCTGGGTTAACGGAGTCTGTAACCTGAAGTGTCTGTAACCTGAAGCGTCTGTAACCTGAGGTACCACTGTATATACATTTGCTTACCTTGCCTGAGTTTGTTCTGCAAAGCCCAAAGGAAGAATAGCATCTCTTTATGCCTTTTTCATGTCTCAGCAGATGATGCCTTTAACTGGCCAGCTGCCTGCATTGAACTAGAGGAGCACCTCCAACAATGGGCAGAAAATGGCAGGAACACAGAGCACTTTTCCCTTGCTGAGGGACACTTTGCATCAGTTGACTCTGTGCTGCTGCTCCAGGTAAAAGTCACATTTCCTGTGTCGCTTTTATTTGTACAATATTAAGGATTGATAGAGTCTGTGAACAAGCAGTCATGAAGTTAAGAGTGTGTTCTGAAATATTATTTTGTCATAACCTCTCTGTGATTACTCATCTGAGAAATCAGTCTTACAAAATTCATTCATCTAAATTGTCAGCAGAAGTTCCATTTCTTACACATTGCATTCCATTCCTTAGAAGAGAGGGCTGACTCTGGATTTAAACCTCTAAGACTGACAGTGGACATGGCATGAGTGGAACAATTTCAGCTCACTCAACAAAACTTTGCATCCTCCCCCAGTGCACCCCCCTAAATCTGCTTTGGAGGGTTGGGAGACCCCCAGAGCTAGAGGAGAAGGAGAGAGAAGTTGTTCCACTGCGCATGCAATAATTTTGTTGGTTACAACCCAGAATATTTTAGCTGGGAGGATTCATGGTTCGGTATGCTGAGTGGAATACCAGCAATGGCATGCACCTTAACTACTTTTTTTTTTAAGTTAACATTTATGATTACAGTGTTCAATTTGAAAATTATACAGTTAGTGGGTTGTGTCCAGTTGTGTTCTTCCACATAGGGAAGGTATGTGATCCATCCGAGGCTTCCATGAATGGAAGGTAGGAAGAATTATCCTGGTCTCCTCCCTCCATGCACTGTTCTGGGGGTTCTCCTGCCCTGCCAACCCTGAGCCAATTTCAGTGGATGTGTGGGGTGAAGGGAGAAACCCTGGTGTGGAAGTCCTTGTGCATATCCTTCATGCAGAGGTGGTGGTTTTTTTGTTTTTTTAGTGCCTGCCTCTCAAGAAGGAGGGCCAGCAAATAGAAGGCTACATAGCCTCTTTCTGTTCTTCCTATGGAATAAATGCACAGAGGGACAGATTTGTCTAAACTATTGATTGTATATTGTCTAGACTACATTATACAGCTTGATGATTAAGCCCCTTATGGGAAGAAACGCTAGTTGTACCGGAACAGCGTCTTTAAGTCGATTTACGAGTTGATGTTGCTTCTACTAATACACGATTGACTGAAAGAAAAAGACTTCTTCAGTGATTTATTTGTTTGCTTGTTCACACTCCTTATTCTGGAATAGTTGCTTTGGTGATACATTTTTGTATGACTTTGCAATGTGCCGGTATATCACTACCCTGTATATTGTTTGTTGAAGAATCTTAAGAAGGAGGGACAGTGGCTCAGCTTTTACAGTAATCAGTTGTTTTTCATTGTATCCAGGGTGGGAAGCTCTGTGTCTCAGGTTCTCGGGACCGAAATGTCAATTTGTGGGACCTGAGAGAGCTGGGCAAAGCACCAGAAAAAGTGCTGGTGAAGGCATTGGGGACAGAGCGCAATGGCACACACAAGGTAACCAGAGTCTGGAGTCTATGGCCCCTAGGTCATGTAGTGGTAGTACTTTAATTCTATAATTATCCTATCCTGTAAATGTTTAATCCAGCAGCACTACTGTTGCTAACGTCTAGAACACTTAAATACACAGAAGATTAATGAGTAGTAGAAATAGCATATCAGCTCAACATTTCCACTCATACACCCCCCTCTGAAAGATTCAAGGCCAGTTCTCCCAGATCAATCTGTTTCTTACCTGGCACTGCCTTGCAGTGAGTGGCAGCTCTCCCACCGTATAACTGCTTCCCGTTGTTCTCACGCTTCTTAATATCAACACCACCTCCTTTACGCTACTAATTGTCCCAGCATTCTTTTACCTTCCCTATCCCTTCAGAAAACACAGCATGTTAGTTTAAAATAGACTGGTCGCCTGTTAGAAGTGTAAAAAGCTTTAAGTTGCCTCTCCAAATGGCCAACACCCTTTTGCATCTGGCCACACAGTAAATAGTTGTTATGAGAGGGAAGGGGGCTGGATAGTTGTTGTCTATCCTGGAGGAAAACTGGCCTATCCTGCGCAAGAAGGAGATGATATCTGAAGGCTGCACTTCTTCCCTGTCCCTAATAATAATAATAATAATAATAATAATAATAAATTTATTTATACCCCACCCTTCCCAGTTCAAAAACCGGGCTCAGGATGGCTAACAACAAATTTAAAACACTTTAAAACACTTAATTATAAAAGCAGCATAAAATACGGTATAAAAACATGAATAACAATAAAATTCAAGAATCAATTAGCTAATGCCCAGGGCTAGCTGGCTGAATTGGTGATTAGAGAGAAGCAAGCCCTTATGAAAGGGAGAAGATGTTGAGGCACTTCTGTTCAGTGTCTTCTATGCTCAAGGATTCTGTAATGCAGAGCTGGACCAGTTGCTCCATTCTGAACTGCTGTCTGTTTCCTGACTTAGCAAAACCCAGTTTCTCACACCCAAGCAGAGTTGTATTAGAAATGTCTGTCTTTTGAAAAGGGAAATCCCACAATTGTCCCCTATCCATGCTAGTCTGTTTTGCTGCATTCAGCAGTTCAGGAGGATAGTAGAAAGATGAACTATTCCTTTTTCATCTTCTGGAGAGAGTTGATTATTTGGGTCTGTCCATACCTTCTTGGGCTATCCTCTGCAGTGGGGCAAGATCACATGTTCTTTACATGTCACCAGAATGATAATCACAGGGTTACTAAACAAAGGACTGAAGTGCAGTGATGGCTCTTGCTTTTTCTTTTCACTGCATAGGGATGGGTTTGGTCACTGGCTGCAAGAGATGACCATGTGTGCTCTGGCTCCTGGGACAGCACAGTGAAGCTGTGGGACATAGCTGCTAATGGACAACAGTGTGGAGAAATCAAGTAAGGTTGCCTCTGTGCTCTCCCCTGTGAATGGAGTAGCACTTGGGAGTGGCATAGAATCATAGAATCATAGAGTTGGAAGAGACCACAAGGGCCATCGAGTCCAACCCCCTGCCAAGCAGGAAACACCATCAGAGCACTCCTGACATATGGTTGTCAAGCCTCTGCTTAAAGACCTCCAAAGAAGGAGACTCCACCACACTCCTTGGCAGCAAATTCCACTGTCGAACAGCTCTTACTGTCAGGAAGTTCTTCCTAATGTTTAGGTGGAATCTTCTTTCTTGTAGTTTGGATCCATTGCTCCGTGTCCGCTTCTCTGGAGCAGCAGAAAACAACCTTTCTCCCTCCTCTATGTGACATCCTTTTATATATTTGAACATGGCTATCATATCACCCCTTAACCTCCTCTTCTCCAGGCTAAACATGCCCAGCTCCCTTAGCCGTTCCTCATAAGGCATCGTTTCCAGGCCTTTGACCATTTTGGTTGCCCTCCTCTGGACACGTTCCAGTTTGTCAGTGTCCTACTTGAACTGTGGTGCCCAGAACTGGACACAGTACTCCAGGTGAGGTCTGACCAGAGCAGAATACAGTGGCACTATTACTTCCCTTGATCTAGATGTTATACTCCTATTGATGCAGCCATGGAGTTTTGCTACATGTTCAGCTGAGTATGTTGCCTCATTGCAGTGTTCTGTGTTGAATCTGTGGGGGCATTATTTAGCAATGCTGATGCATGAGAGGTTTGTCTTGGCTGAAGGCCTTCTGCTTTTTAGGCAGAACAGAATGTTGCTAAGGAGGATTAGAGGCAAGGGTGTGGGGTACAAAAACTTGCCTCTAAATAAGATGAGCAAAAAAGTGGAATCATTCAGGATCGCTTTGCCCCTGTAGTAAAGGATTTAAGGTGTTGGTGACAGCACTGGGTACTCTAGACCTTCATTGATTTTGTTGTTGTTTATTCATTATAGCCCAAGAGCTCACTAAAAAGCCAGATGAAGAGATTCAGGAGAGGGCAGAAAGAGCAAACAGGGGGAAAGTTGTGTGTTGCATATAGGAAAGAATTAGTTCTTCTGATTTGTGAGGTCAGGGGAGGCAGAAGTCTCAGCTAATGTGTGGCAGGCATTAAGAGGATGGTTGCTTCATCCTACAGGACGGCACAGAAGGCAGCAAAACGAGAACTAGCAAATCCCACTTCTAAATCCTATTGGTCTAGGTCTAAGGCTGAGCAGAGGTTGACTGACTTTCATATATTACTTGAAGTGTGTGCTCTGGCCCTTCACCTGATTCTTCCCTTCTTGTCTTGTTCTAGAGGAAAAGCAGCTGTGCTGTGCCTTTCATATCTGCCTGACATTCTAGTCACGGGAACCTATGACAAGAAGGTGTCAGTGTATGACCCTCGAGGTTAGTGTCCGTTGTTTCCTGTGGATACTGGTGCTTTGAGCTGCAACTGCCATGCTCACTTGCAAGCAGTCAGTGCCTATGGGGTGGCAGGCGTTTAGATAAGTTTGCTATCTCCTCTGAGGGAAGGAGAAGGGCTGGGGCAGGCAGCCAGGAAACCCAGCCAGATACCTCCATTCAGTTCACATAAGTGGCTAGCACTTAGCTGCTTCTGGCAGCCATCTTAACTAGAAAACTCTGCGCAATGAAATAATGGTTTTTAACGCTACTTGCTTAGGCTAGAAAAATATGACCTGCTTAAAGGAAATCCTTGCTGCTGTTCTACATCTAATCACTGCAATGGTTAGCTTTGCCTCCTGCCCCAATATTTGTCAGTAGTAGTGAAGAGCTGGCTAGAGAGCACCCAGAAGCTCTGCTGCTTAGTTATTGCCCAATGAAAGTGACTTCAGCTGGAAGACTATGGCCTACAAGAGAGAGAGAATATCTGTGAGGTGCTTGCTGAATGAGGCATTTCTTTTGTGAGAACTTAGGTAAGTGCCTGGGCTCTGTTAATGCATCTCTTGGTCCTCTCTCACAGCTGCACTAGCCCCAGTGAAGAGCCGCAAGCTTCATTCCAGTGCAGTCCTATCACTTGCAGCTGATGAGCGCTTCATTCTCTCCGGCAGTGAGGACCGAACACTGGTGTGTTTTGACAGGAGGGCCAACAGTGTCCTCCAGAGGCTACAGGTGAGCTACAGACTTTGACTCTCCTTTTTGTGCTAAGGATGGCCAAGAATTCCTTAGAAAGCAACTTAGAAAACCAGGATCTGTGGGTGTTCTCTCCAGAGTTTGTCAGTAGAATCCTTAATCCTGTGGGTTTGAGTGCTAGTTATTTCTGTATTAGTTGAAGGTCTGGGACTACAAACCAAATCCCAGGCTTTTACTTGTGTTCAGATTAGGTATGTTCTTGTGCTCAATAAAACTCAGAGGCTATATGGCTCAGGAAGCTACACATTCCAAGTTGAGGGACTTGAGTTTAGTGGGACCTTGATCCGGCCTCACCCAAGTATTCTTTAACTTGGCATTGCTCTTGCCTGACCTTTACTCTCCTAAGTTTATACGGCAAGGCCATGTGGGAGACATTCCAGAGGGCGGTTTTTGCTTTACAGTCAGGCTGCATTCAGACATTACATGAAACCACAGTTGCTTTAGCTGAACCATGGTTTCGCATTATGAGCTTGCTCCCAGTTTGTTTGGGACTGGCAAACCAGGCTTTGAAACCGCAGACTCTGTTCTGACTGAATTCAGAGTAGTTTGTCAGGGCCATTGTTTTGCCTGAAGAGGCTGCTATACCATGAAAATGGGAGTAAGCTCTACCTCAAGCGGATTCTCAAGGGTGAACTTTTGAAGCTTAGTGCTGAGCCAGATGGGAAACTAAAGGCAGAAAAGCAGCTCTAAACCATGGTTTGCTTGTTCATGTGGAAGCTCATGGTTAGCACAAACCATAGTTTTGCACTATGTTTGAACCTAGCCTCAGTTCTGCTAATTTTCCTTATTTAGGTTCAAGAATTTCGCCCCATATTTTATATTGGCAAGTAACTTGGGGCATCTTTTTGTTTTCTACTTTAGCATACACAATCTATTTCACTTAGTTGAGCTATCTGCTTTACTTTAGTACAATACCTTGATTAATGCCAGTGACATTAGTTCCATTCTTTCCCTAGCTGGACTCTTACCTCCTCACCATGTCATACCATGGTGCTCAGCTATGGGCAGGAGACAACAATGGGCAGCTGTATGTCTTTGAAAACAAAGGAGGGTGTTTCCAGCACATCCGGGTACGCTGAGAAGTTGAATCGCGGAGAAATATGGTACTTCTCTAATCTCCACCCACAAAATTACTTGTGCTTTGCTAAGCATAGCCTAGCATAAGGTGTTGCTTTACAGTAGATTGTAGAGATATTTATAACACTGCTGGGATTCACCTTAGAAATCTCATGAGCTTTGACCATTTGGAGCCATTTTTCTTCTGCCAGTGTCGCTTCTGAACCCAAACAAGCATGTTTTGCTGATAGTATAGAAATCACTAGTGCCTAAAGGTAAAGGGACCCCTGACCATTAGGTCCAGTCGTGACTGACTCTGGGGTTGTGGCGCTCATCTCACTTTATTGGCCAAGGGAGCCGGTGCACAGCTCCTAGGTCATGTGGCCAGCATGACTAAGCCGCTTCTGGCGAACCAGAGCAGCGCACGGAAACGCCGTTAACCTTCCCTCAGGAGTGGTACCTATTTCTCTACTTGCACTTTGATGTGCTTTTGAACTGCTAGTGCCTAACCAGTTGTAAAAGAAGCAGCAGCAGCATACTAGCATTTGTCTCCCATTCAAAGCATCACTCTGTTTTTGTTTTGTTCCACAGTATTTCGATGTGGGTCACCGCTCTCAGATCACGGGAATCCAACATTCACTGGGTGCACTTTACACAACTTCCACTGACAAGACACTGCGTGTAAGAATTGTGGTGGTGTTTAAGTTACAGGTCTGAACCACAGACAGGCCTAGGAGACAGGGCTTCCCAATCCCATCCTTCACCTGTGGGGGCAAAGCAAAACCTGCCCATTTTTCAGGCTGAAAGACAGATCATGAAAGGTGCGTCTTCCTAGCTAAAGCAGCCAAACCCCTTGGAGTCTCCCACCAGCTGCGGGAGAACTAATAGCTTGGCATAGCCATGATAAAGGAAGGCCAGAGCCCGCACAAAGCTGTTTTCATACCAGGTTTCCATGTCCCTGATTGCAGACCGATTGCTTCACAGTGCACTCCTGGTCTTTATCAGTCACACAGGTCATTCTTTTGGAGGTTTTCTTACCAAATAGTTGCCTTGGTACAACACCCTTGTGACTCCGAACCAATCTGCTCTGTCCCATACACTATTTTCTCTACTTAGCCATTGTTTGTGTGGTACCGAAACGCAACTTTCCATTTCATTAGATTTTAAGCTTCTAGACCGTAACCTCTTGGATTTCTCTTCCAGATCCATGTTCCCACAGATCCGCCCAAGGTCATCTGTTCACGCACACACAGCTGTGTGCTAAATGGGGTAAGGATTGTGGGGGTGCTCGCCAACGTAGTTACAGACTTTTTATATTGGCCCCGACCTGAGAAAGGGAGCAGGGGAGATTGTGGGAGAAAGCATCCATAGCTGTCTTTGTTATGTGGGGTTATGTGCTAGGGTGTGTGTTTTGGCTTCTGTGACTTTTGCTCACTGTACTTAGATTTCCTCCACCACCCACCCTTTCCTTTCTCCTCTTTTTCAGATCAGTGTTGAAGGAAACATGGCTGTTGCTGCCTCTGGTGGCGTCTCTGTAGAAGTCTGGAAGCTCAGTGTGTGATCCACACTTGCAAACACAAGTGTCAAGTCTCAGACAACCTGCCCCCAGGTTCCCAGTGCCCATTGAGTTGTTAGGTTTTTGTTTTGTCTGCTCTTTGGAGCTGTGAGGTTAGGGGTGGAGGTTCAGCCTTTACTTGTCCCAGGTAGCTTGTAACCAAGAGTCATGCTCCTAAATTAGTGGACCTCTACATGTCCAAACCCTGTCAGCTGCTCACTCCCATTTCTCTTGTGTGTATGCACATGTACACATACTCCTCGTCCACTTGAGCTGTCACTGCCACACTCAGCCTTAAGGAGAGCAGCACCGCTGAGTGGCGTGGTCAATGAAGAGAACTAGCTGGCCCTTCAGGTGAAAGGATATCATCCTAGAGGCACAGCTCCAAGCCTGAGGAATGTCAGCTCGAGGGAAAAGAGTTACGGGAACAAAGGAGGGTGGAGTTTCCCATCAGGTTAAAAGCACCCTCTAGTGACCCAGTTCTGATCCATGTTTACAACTTTAAATTAAAGATGGCTGATCAGGAGTGGTGGTGCCTTGTTTTGTTTCTCATGCAAGCAGCATGGTTTTAAAAGCCTGCTTATCTTTATACAACAGGCTACATTCCAGCAGCGCAAAAGTCAACGGTTTGCACACAGGCCTGAGTTTCCCCCATCCCAAGGCAGCAGGAAAAGTTGTAGGATTTGATAAAGAATCTAGTTTTCAGAATGCAAGTAGTAATTGTAATACAGTTATGGGAAGCAGCTCTTACCTTCAGTTTGTTTCCATTTCTGACTTGGCTGGGTAATAGCTATTTAAAAATACTCCAATGCAATAAAATACCCATTAAAGCAGGGAAGCAAACACAATACAATGGTACCTCGAGTTACAAATGCCTCAGGTTACAAACTCCACTAACGTGGAAGAGTTACCTCGAGTTGAAAACTTTGCCCCAGGATGAGAACGGAAATCGTGTACCTGTGGCAGCAAGAGGCCCCATTAGCAAAAGCACGCCTCTAGTTAAGAACAGTTTCAGGTTAAGAACGGACCTCCAGAATGAATTAAGTTCATAACTAGTGGTACCAGTGTAAAACAATAGAGTTGTGACTTCAGAAATATCTGGTCACTACTCCGCCATGTACCTCTTAGGTGATCTCCTTACATGTTGTGCAGTTTGGGCATTAGTTTCGTGAAAGTAAATAGCTGTTGATCACATGAAACACAAAAATTATCAGGAAATATCAGGAAAGTGGAAGGAAGTGCTGCCTAACTCCTAGACACCTAAGCACTCTTAGAGCAACAGTGTGGCAAGCAGGGCTCCAACCACTGGATCTGCCTACTGTTTGTAGTAAGCTCTTTAAAATGTCTCTGTTTGGCACTTAGGCCTACTCTCGTGTCCCAGCATGCTTTATGTTTTTCTCATTGATATTAGACATCAACACAGCTACAGGCAATTTTTGTTTCCCAGACCGGTAAAGCCGGTTTGAACAATGTGGCTAAACTTGCGCCAGGAGGTTCCTACCAGGATGTGGTGTGATGCAGTGCACTGAGCTGTCCAGTTGTGTGACTGGTGACTACTGCATTCCAGTCTGGCCTCCTTATATAGTATTTATGCTGAAGTACACGAGAGCCAATGTAGAGCAGTGACTTCAGTTTTGGGGCTGAATGTGAGCAACTCAGGCTTAGATCCCTACCTGCAAGGCCATGAAGCCCACTAAGTGGCCTTAGGCAAATGACCATTCTGAAAAACAACTTAATTTTACTTAGTTTTCAGTAAAGCAATACAGTCTTTTGGGGGGTGGGGAAGGAGAACAATCAACTCAGGTATTAATGTTGAAAGATGAGAGTACTTATAAAACAGAAACCTGCTGATGGTTGAGGGAGAGAGACTAACATGACCATCCCTCTGGAAACTGGTATGGAACTGAGAAATTGTAAGTAGGTGTTACAAGCACCAGTTGCAAAGTGTGATTCCAAAGAGCAGGGGAGTCCAGTGTTGCACACCTTCCCGAAGGCAGTGGAAACAGTACTGTGCTTCTGAAGAGACGTATGGCTGAGAGTTCCATCTCCTTGCAGCTTCGGTCCTCCACTCAAGCCAGGACAGGGACCATCAGGCTGGTTCCCCTTCCTCAGCCACGTACGACTCCTCCCTCCAAAACTGCACACGGCCCTCTGCAGCAGTGAGCAAGCAAGACTCAGTTGGGTGGAAGGACAGAGACTGAACTGCAGTCTTGCTCACAGGCAAGCTCAGGGCAAGGGACCCCTGTGAAGAGGAGAGAGAAGAATAATGAAGATAAGGGTAGAGATAACATACTCCTAACACTTGGGCAGCTAGACATGGGCTGGAGTTCAGAATTGCATCTGCTTTTCAAGCACCACCTCTTGTGCTGAATGATCAATATGAGAAAGGGACAGTCCAAGTTCAAGAGAGGAAAGAGAAGAAATGCCTTGCAGTGGAAAGCATGCAAACTGTACCTGATCCTCAATGGTCATGAGGAAGCAAATCTTGTATTTAGCTTTGAACCAATACAGTTGCATCAAAAGCGCTTCCTCCCATAAACTTCAGATAAGTGATAGTGGTCTACGTAACACTTTAACTCAGAGATTTTCAATGTTTTTGAGTCCATGGCTCCCTTGACCAACTACATTCGTTCTGTGGCACCTCTGTGGGGCTCAGGAGCCCAGTTATGTCACCCCTTGCCTGCCGAGCTGGCAGCTTTTCACGCTTTTTCAAACACCCTTCCTTGTGCAGGTGCTCCCTCAGCCTCCTTTGCAATTGCCTGTCCTTGGGAGTCCTCTGAGCAGCTGCAGCTGCCTCCCCTGGTCTCTGAGCTGCCCCCTTGATCCTCCCTGACCAGCCCCAGAAGCACCATTCGCCTGGGGAGCTTGTAGCCAGGGCTGCTGCAATAAATAACTCTGCAAGCCTTTAGGAGGCAGAGACACGAGGGCACCAGAGGGAGGGAGGGAAGGAAAGAGGGACAGAGGCCACTGTTGCCCACGGCACCCCTGACCATCATTCAAAGCACCCCAGGGTGCCACGGCACACTGGCTGAAAACCACTGCTTTAACTGTTCGTTTAACACATAGATTGGAAAATGCTATGCATTAATTCCTCTGCCTATGTTCTTAGTGGTCATATTCAGGCAACTAGGTCATACAAAAAACAGCTATGATTACTGTCAGCAATTAAGGCACTGAGCTGAAATCTCTGCTGACCACCAACAATTTGGAGAGAAGGCTTCATGCTTTGTTCTCCAAGGTTAAATGTTGCCTTATCCAACCAAATGGAATTCAAGCCCCCCAAACTGCACCCCCCCCCCACACACAGTATCTGTGGCTCAACTCCCATGAAGCACTGGTAAGTTACATGACCGCCTAAGAAGGAACCTCTCCATTTTCCCAGGTCATTCTGCTCACCTCCACCAGGTCCCAGAAGTACACCTTCCCATCCTCAGAGCAGCTCCCGACATGAGTGTCCCTCTCGCTCATGCAGCAGTCCATCTTATAGGTTACATTCTTGTGGCCTGTATATCTAGAGGTGTCATGGGGGGGGGGGATGAGATGAGAAAGAGGAGAATATTTCTGCTTTTTTCAGTCAGGCTTTCCCCCCATAAGTCCACCTATGGTTGTTACTAGTCCCTGACAAGGTAGATGGAGGATAATGAAAGCCCAGCATCACCAGAGTTCAAAGCAGACTGACTGTGGCTCTGATTCAATGTATAAAAATTTCTCTAGTCCACTAGGTTCTTTTACATGGAAGCCTCATACACTTAAACACTGGATTGGCTGCACCCAAATGCTGAAGAACAGCCACTCTTTTGAGCTGCTATTGTCTGTCGACAACAGGGTGGGGTAGGGCAAGCTTTAATGACAGGACTAAATAACTGCATTGCTTACTCTCCCAGTAGTTCACCCGTATCCTTGTCCAGCAAACGCAGAGTAGAATCCAAGCTAGCAGCCAGGGTACATTGCCCATCTTTGCTGAAACACACGCAGGTGATGGGACCTATAATGAAAATATGGCAGTGTTGGGTTTGATTGCATCAAGAAACAAAAAAGTGCAAGATTCTGGGCAATCCCCATCAGAACTTGTTCTTAGGAGTTTCTTCAGGGCTACAAATTAGGAAGGAAGGAAGGAACAGTAGCTTGCAGAGATCAAGTCTACCCACTGCCTAGAATGAGTCAGTGTCGGACATGATACAAGATGTGGCAGGGTCCCTTCGGTCTGGACCTGAGAGGCATCAACTAAAGAGAAGAGGCAGGGGAATACAGGTGAGGGAGGCAAAGGAAATGCAACAGGAACCATCACCCTGAAAATTGTCTCTCATCATACCAAACTGTCAACAAGTCTGTAAGCAACACTCACTTCCAATGTAATCTGAGTAGAGCTCCCCAGCACGGAGGTCATAGCGACGGACACGCCCATCCACAGAACTGAAAAATAAAAAAGGGGGCAGTGGAAATTAGCTGGCAGCAGGAGGGTGGCACTCAGCAAGCACATTGGCGGACGACCCTGAGGTCTCAAAGGGTGCCCTTTCAACATTCGTTGTTTTCAAACCATGGAACTCAAGTTGTGGGACAGGATTCCCTATATGCTTGTATTCTTTTGAAACTAACTTTCTCCCTTTTGGAGCAAACACTGAAAATATTTCTTCGTTTCTGATGAAAGTTTAGAAATGAGAGGATACTACAGAGTATGGATCTACACAGCTGTGTGACTTTAGGATTGGGCTTTTTATTAGTCCAAAAAGAATCTGATCAATTGGTCAGACAAGAATTGTCAAATGCTGGTACAGTGGTGCCTCGCAAGACAAAATTAATCCGTTCCGCGAGTGTCTTCGTCTAGCGGTTTTTTTGTCTTGCGAAGCAACCCTATTAGCGGCTTAGCGGCTTAGCGCTATTAGCGGTTTAGCGGCTATTAAAGGCTTAGCGGCTTAGCGGCTTAGAAAAAGGGGGGGGGAGCGAAAAAAAATATCAAGACTCGCAAGACATTTTCGTCTTGCAAAGCAAGCCCATAGGGAAATTCGTCCTGCGAAGCAACTCAAAAACGGAAAACCCTTTCGTCTAGCGTGTTTTCCGTCTTGCGAGGCATTCTTCTTGCGGGGCACCACTGTAATGCAAAACACCAGCTTTATAAGAACAGCATAGAATATAATGTTTAAAAGTTTTATATTTATAATAATTATAAATAACAAAACAATATCAGTGGCCATACACTGTATTTTGGAATGCCAATGCGGCCATAGGGCTTCCTCAATCTGCTTCTTTCAATCCATTGCAGATGAGTAGAGGGATAAAACACACCTGGATGGGTCGGGAAGCCCTTAACAGATCCCAAGGTCCAGCATGGACTTCGCATGGCAGGGAATTTGCCCTCTCCAGCTCTAACTTCACTCCACCTTTCCTTACCCTGTAAGGATTTCATGGTCTGACACCTTCAGACTGGAAATGCCATCCTTGGCCTCATCCAGGATTTGGATGGGATCTGGTCTGCGTGAGCGGCAATCCCAGCAGCGGACACTGGAGTCAATGGCACCTGCAAGAGAGCAAAGATGTCTATTGAGTACAGCCTAAAATGAGTTCTCTGGGATTAACAGTGAAGCAGAGTGAGAAGAAAAGTATTCCTTACCTGAAAGGATCACAGTTGCCTCTTCATTGAACTGGACACAGTTTACTTTCTGCCAGATGAGGATAGAGAGAAGAGAATGAAATAAGCAATGACTATTGTCCGACTGGTTTAACAGATTCAAGCATAGAAGGATTACATTCTCTGTTCCCATTCCTGCCACATTTCTACACAAAGTACCTCAACTCTTTGAACTCCTTGAACTTCTACAAAGCTCTCTCTTCGTTACTATTTCCACCCCACAAGCCAAACATCCAATGTAGTCTTGTAGCCAGAATGCAATATTTTGACACTTCTCATAAACTTCCTCCTACTGTAGTATCTAATGTGTCAATAGTATTTTCTACTGCACAGCTTTTTAGATGCCAAATAGACAAAACTGCAGACATTATCCAGTCACTGTGAGGCAGGATACATTTCTACCGTCATCCCCCAGTGGAAGCTCAGAAGAATTCACCTTCTTATGTGCATAAAGCTGGATATTTGAATCATGTGCAGAAAAGGGCAAGCAAAATGATCAGGTGGGTGAAGAAACTCACCTATGCAGAAAGATTGCAGTATTTGGTGCTTTTTAGTTTAGGAAAAAAGGTGAGTAAGTAGGATGCACACACATGATAGCAGTATATTATATAAAATTATACAGGGTACAGAAAAAGTGGACACAGACCTTTTCTCCCTGTCATATAGCATTATAACCTGGGGTGATCCAATGAAAGTGGTGGAAGATTCAGGACAGTCAAAAGGAAGTATTTCTTAACACAGCACATAGTTAAACCATGGAATTCACTGCCACAAGATGTGGCAATGACAACCAACATAAATGGCTTAGAAAGGGAACTGAACAAAGTAATGGAGGATAAAGCTATCAATGGCTACTAGTCATAACAGCTATACATTACAGCCTTCCAAAATCAGAGGCAGCATGATTTTGAGTACCGGCCACTGAGAAACAAAAGCTCTCATACCCAGCTTGTGAGATTTCAGATTGGCCACTGTGGTGAAAAGGATGCTAGACTAGATTGGTCTGATCCAGGGAAGTTACTCTGTTCCATTTTCTTGGAAGGGACAAAGGACAGAAGAGGTCTTACCCCTGCATGGCCACGGAACTTGCGAATCACTTGACCTGTGGCAACATCCCACAACACTACTGTCTTGTCTGCACCACATGAACAAAGCTGGCTGTTATCAAATGATCTGCAGAGTGGATAGAGACAGATAATGATGGGGAAAGCATCCTGATTGCTTCCTGTATGTGCAACTCCCTGAATTACTGTATTCTTACTGTATTAAGAATGTCAGATTTAATTTTTCAAAAGCTAAGTTTCAAACCTTAGGACATTAAAGATGGGTTCAAATGTATGGAGCAGGGACTGAATAGGATATCCTATTATCACTGGCTGGGTAGTGGGACAGTATTACTATGCTATTTACAGGTTTTCTCCCAACAGTTAGCAGGTTCAAGTTTTGCATATTTAGACAATTCATTTAAATTGGTTTAATATACAACTGATAGCTTCATGGAGAAATTGATTTTTCTTTCTTTCTGGAATGTAAAAATGTTATTCATCCATATCTGTTTCTTTTGATTATGAATTTTATAAATTATTTGTTTTCCAGCTGTATTGTATAACATTAAAAGTTAAATTTATGCAACACAGGCAGGTCAGAGGATTTAATTTGTTTACCAAGCAATTTTTAAAACTCTACTTTGCCCTGCTCACAACTCCAGTAGAAAAGTAGACAAGGCATAGACCACAAAAGTTCTGACCAGTGACCCACCTGCTTTCCAGCCAGTTTTTATTATTATTATTGATTGATTGGTTTTATATACAGTGGTACCTTGGTTTACAACCATAATCCGTTCCAGAGGTCCGTTTGTAAACCAAAACAGGTTGTAACCCAAGGCGCGCTTTCGCCAATGGGGCCTCAAAAAAAAAAATTCTTCGTAATCCAAAAGAAATGGGTTGTAATCCAAAAAAAGGTTGCAAACCGGGACACGCACTTCTGGGTTTGACGTGTTTGTAATCCAAAACCAAGACGTATGCAAACCAAGGTACCACTGTACTACCCTATACCTGGAGGTCTCAGGGTGGTTCACAGAAGTCAAAATATAAAACCACAATATTTATAATCGAAATAAAAACAACAACCCAATAACCCTCCCCCCCAAAAGAGCCACATTTTAAAAGGGCATACCATCTCAAAATTTCTGGTGGTATTTCACCACAAAATCTTTTTTTCCAAAAGAGTGGCTCCCTCTTCCCAGTTCTTACCCTGCTGCATCCAGAACCTCATAGCCATGGCCGCTGTAAGTCTTAAGGAGAGTGCCTTTGAGGGGGTTCCAGAGCTTAAGTGATTTGTCACTGCCACAGGTGAGACAATAATTTCCATCCACTGCAGGGGGGATGGGAGAGGAAAAACTTATTGAACAGTATCCAATGCAACACTCTTCAGCAGTGTTCCTGACAGATTTGCCTTTCCTATTTTCTGCATGTGCTACACAGGTTCCACTATTCCTGCTGCAGGCACAAATTTTCTCCCTGAGCAAGAAACCTATAACCACGGTATAGACACCTTCCCCCAATCATTATTTTCTTTAGCTCGTGAATCACTAAGGATTATATTCAACATAGCACTAAGCTGAATGTTCCATCAGTGCAAGGATTTCCTCTTGAGCAATGGAATATTCTCTCTCTCCCTTCTTCCCCGCCCCCCCTAAATCTGTTCTAGGTTTCTCCCCAACCCCAACCCTCCAGAGCGGATTTGGGGATGGCACAGGGCATACAGTGTAGAAGAAGGGGAAATCCCACTGTGCTAGTGTTAATCCTTGCACTAGCACAAACCCTTAGTTGAACACTGCCCTAATAATTTATACAATGCATTGCTATTCAGCTCCAACTTTTGGGTTTTCCCCCTTTGCACTCTTCTATGTATATATACCAGGTAACTGAGGATTGCACTTCATGCATCTGATGAATGTTGTTTTCAACGACTTACGCCGTAATAAAATTTGTTGTTCTTTAAGGCAAAAGAGGAGAAGCTGTGACCCTCCAACTGTTACTGAATTCCAACTCCCACCAGCCCCAGCCAACAATCAGGGATGATGGGAGTTGTAGTCCAGGAACATCCAGAAGGTCACAGCATCCCCACACCTGCAATAACTAAGGCGTCACAAGACTCCTTGCTGGTTTAACTGCAACAGGCTACCACAACTTCACCTCTAAAAATTGTAAATCACACACTAGACTCTGCTTTGTTTCTCTGGTTCTAAAAATTCAACACCATGTTATAAGATCAAGGATGCACTTACCATTGAACCTCACTGCCCTGACAGCTCCCTGTTTACATTCCAGTGTGCCCAGAAGTTTCTTTGGCAACTCAGGCTTCTTCAGTTTTGGCTCTGGAAAGGCCATGATGAAGACAAGCAGGCGTGCTATATGAGGATTCTTCTATACTGGATGCAACAGCTGTAACTTGACAGCAAATTCTCAAGTTCTACGAAAACTCCAAAGTGGATTGATGTGATGTGTTAGGATTGCCCTGCGTCTGGGATTTTTCTTCCATTTGGAATACCACCCTGTTACAAAACGACACAGGCATACAGAGAAATCAGGTCCCAGCTGCAACAGCCACTCAAGCTACCAGTTTCTTCACAATGGTAAAGACCATTTTTTTCTCCAGAAAGAAAATTGGCAAAGGCAAATCACCTATGCCATGTAGCCTTGCTTATCTTATTTTACAAGTTTCTATCAACCCTCTAGAAATCCTTCTCTTTCCAAACCAGTTAAAAGTTATCTTTACATAGCAAACCCTGTAGCACACCTACAGTTCTTTAAACTTGCAGAAAACCACCAGAGAACTCTTTCTACTACTCCCTGATGCTCTTCTCAATCTAATTCTTATCCTATGGTAGCCATTTTTGAGGAATTCTGTATTATCCTGTACAGTACCTTGCCTATATAGCTGGATTTACTTATTTTCTTAAATTTATATCCCGCCTTTCTTCTACATGTGGTTCCGGGGCGGTCACTGAACAGACCCAAACCTGCTTCGTTTCAGCCATGTCCCTTCAGACCACAACCAGGAATCAAACATGCGCAGACTTCCCATTCGGAAGGATACTCAACATGACTGAAAAACGACTTAGCACCTCTTATAGCTTCCCTCAAACGTTTAACTGCCAATTGAAAACCAGATTTTATTATGGGAAGGAGGAAGATTGAATGAGGAACACAGCGCAGCCCTCCAATTCGCTCCCCTCGGTGCACAGCTACCTCATCTTTAGTTCCGCCCATTCGCAGCGTGGATTTCCCCACCCTGGTAGGAAAAAAAACCCGAAGGTTCTTTACCTCAATTGAACAACCCATAGCATCTCCCCACGGAAGATTAATCCGCTAAACCGTCTCCAAATACTGCGGCCTCGGGACTGATGACCGGAACCAGAAGGTTTGAACTCCGGGGTGTTACACTCTTAATTGTCCCCCTTGCGCCACT
This sequence comes from Podarcis pityusensis, assembly GCF_964106645.2. Taxonomy (NCBI): domain Eukaryota; kingdom Metazoa; phylum Chordata; class Lepidosauria; order Squamata; family Lacertidae; genus Podarcis; species Podarcis pityusensis. Next base: position 44,788,628 of record NC_138029.1, on the reverse strand, counting down.
GAAAGGAACCGGAAGTTGGTGTAGCGGCGGCGGCCGAGGGGTGGGGGCGCTACTCGGAGTTAGCCAGAGGCGGTGCAGGATGGCCGGTAACAACGTAATGGACCCGCGGCGGCCAAATCGCGTTCTCAGGTCAGCGGCGGGGGGCCGTGGGCGGGGGGGGGCGGGTGAGCTGCCTGGGCAAAGCCACGGAGAGGGCGCGAGCGGGGCGACCTTTGGCACGGAAAGATTGAGCCGGGGGAGTGGCATGTGATGCTAAAGGGTGCGCTGAGACGTCACCCCTCGCTGTAGCGCGGGACTGGCAATGGGGTCGCCATGGCAACGCAAGGCGGAGGGCGAGAGAGAGAGGGGCGGCCTTTCCTAATAGCCACCGGACTGGGCAATAGGGGGAACTTTTCATGGGGGAAACTGCAGCAGAGGGAGACTCAGGGACAGAGATGGCTAGTGTTGGCTGACTGGTGATGATCAAAATGTGCCCCAACTGCAAGTCCTGGTTCAAAGAGAATAGTGTGGCCACCAGTCCACACTTACGGGGGGTATATGTGTGCGCACGCGTGTGCAGTGCCGGATTTACGTATAAGCTAACAAGCTACAGCTTAGGGCCCCATTCTCTTGGGGGCCCCCCCAAAAATAAAGGGAAAAAACCTGGATGTACATTTCCAAAATATATACTTCTTCTTAATTGTATTTCAGTTCAATAATTACTTTGATAAAATACATATTTTGTTATGTGCAAATGGCTTTAGATACCTATTAGGTCCATAAATTACCATATAGCATATAAGCAACACAAAAAAGAGCAACACTTTGTTGTTGACAAAGGACAGCTGGACATATAAAGGGCCCCATTACCTTCAGCAGCTTAGGGCCTCCTCAAACCTCAATCCGGTCCTCTCTCTCTCTGTGTGTGTCTTACTGCATATAGGTGCTCAAAACAGAAACAGGGACGCTTCAGCGTTGCAGCAGTGACTTGCACAGAGTTTAAAAAATGCTTCTGAAACAAAGAAAGTGGTGAGCTGTTGCTGTAGTGTGCAGGGTGACCTTGCTCATAGGCACTTACACTTGGCATATCTTGCTCTGTATATTGACCTGGAGACGTTTGGGGCAGGATTTAACAGTGTTGTTGCGTGTACAGAATGAAGTCCGCATATGCAGCAGGACTTCCCAACCATATACTCACCCCACCCCCTAAATATGCACTGGATGATTGGGTGGACCCCCAGAACAGCATTGGGGGGCAGGGGGGAGTATTGTTGCATGAGCAGACCTCATGTTGTACATGCATATAGCCTACTTAGCACTACATTGAACTCCACCCGAAGTATACAAAGCATGTGTGCTGTCACTTAGCTAGAAACCTTCCCCAACACATATCCATCACTTTTTTAAAACGGACACATGAACATGCCAAGAAACACAGGGCAGTTACAACTTTTTTATAAAACAAAGTTTTTAAAAGTTAACAAAATAGTATTAGCAGTTTGTGTTGCTGGTCACTAATGATTTCATGGGTATATAGAAAGCACTCATCCTTGCAGCATACAGAAGTACAATATATAATTTTCACAACAAAGTCATGTAATATGAGTGCTTGGATAATCTAGAAAGATGTGACTGAGTAACCTTTAGGAGAGATGTTTTTCCTGAACTGTGAGAGAACAGTTTTGGAGACTAGCACCATTTCTTTTTCCACAGACACTAGAGCATGTTCAGAAAATGTTTGGCCTCCAGATGTTACTTAAATATTACTCCCTTTATCCCTGGCCATTGACCATGCTTGCTGGAGCTGATAGGAGTTGTACTTCAGGAACATGTGGAGGACTAAAGGTTCCCCACACCTAAACAACTCCAGGCATGTTGGCTTGAAGCTGCACGAAGCCTTATTAGCAGCAGAGAAACTCCCATTGATGTCTTACTCCTTATTTTGATATGGTGGTGGATAAAGCTAATGTTTTATTTTCAAGCATAATTTAAAATGTTTTCTTTCCACCATAATGGGATTTTTTACTTTATAGATACAAACCTCCATCCACAGAGAATAACCCTACCCTGGAAGACCCCACACCAGACTACATGAATCTACTGGGAATGATTTTCAGTATGTGTGGCTTGATGCTGAAGGTGAGTATTGCAGTGCTTGGCCTTTTGACTTCAGGACATGCAGAACATTAGCTGAGCAAATTAAGCACAAGATTCTACCAGCTGCTTGTTGTCTTGTAATTATTACACTGCTGTTGGATTGTATAATTTTGAAAACCATATAATCTCTGGAAGGTAATCTCTCATCAACAACCCCAGGTTAGTTTAATGTGCCTAACAGACCTGGATTGAGCATCTTATTCTAGTAGTAAATGACACAGCTTCTTTTCCTTCTTTCTGTCGGATTAACTGCATAATATTCCTGTGCTTAAACCTTCCCTATTTCCCTGCTATTTTAGTCTCTCCAAGGAATGCTACCCAACTGCTAAACAGTTCTTCGCAATAGTCAGATAAGAGAATAGTGCACAGATGATGAACATTTATTGGGCCCCAAAGGCTGATGAATCAGTTGAATGTTGAGAGTAAATAATGATTTCATGATGTTTCAATTCATGTTAGCTATAGAGTCTAATTTGCAATTACTTATAAAGATCTCTGAGTCAGAGTGCTTCACTTTTCTTCTAGATAAGAGAGGTAATAGCACCTGTCAATTGTAGAATAAGAGTCTGAAATGATATCAAGTCATTGAACAATGGCATTAGTTAATAATTGTAATAATTGTAACAATTACAATGTGATTCAACCATAAACTCCAAATTAAAGCACCCATTTAAGTATATGGTATGTCAAATCTATGCTAATATTAACAGATGCTTATAGTTCATCCAGAAAAGGATAAAATCTTATGACAATGTATATACATATTATATTAATTTAAAGAGCATTTTATTTTTCATTAAGACTTTTACGAATGATAGCATTTAATGAAAAAAATACAGAAAGACTTACTCTGTAACAATATATTGAGATCTGTATGGTAATATCTGTGTCTTTGAACCTTAAAAATGGCCAGTAAATGACTTAAATTTCCATTTGATTGTGTTTACTAACAAAACGTTGAACTAAAGCAGGGGTAGGCCGGATGCGGCCCTGTCGCCTTCTCAATCCAGCCCACGGACGGTCCAGGAATCAGCATGATTTTACATGAGTAGAATGTGTGCTTTTATTTAAAATGCATCTCTGGGTTATTTGTGGGACATAGGAATTCGTTTGTTTTTGTGTTGTTTTTTTCAAAATAAAGTCCAGCCCCCCACATGGTCTGAGGGACGGTGGAACGGCCCACGGCTGAAAAAGGTTGCTGACCCCCGAACTAAAGGGACTTTCCGACTCTTATTCTTGATCTTTCTTGTATGTTGCACAGTTCCGATTCACAACTAACATTGGTTTTTTCTGACACAAAATTACAAAAGCTGGCTCTTTTGTAGTTAGTTTTGAGTTTATATTATATAGGTGAACACTCTAGGTATTTGAAATGCCCATGGACAATGTGCTATCATTTGAGAGGTCTGAATGCATTAATATGACTTTAATTTCATAGTTCCCTGGAAATCAAATATATTTTATTATTAGCGTGTCCATTTACTTTGAATGAGCTTCATGTCTTTAAAACTGAAGACAATTCCTCAAGGGGAAGGGTCGTAAGCTCAGTAACAGAACTTCTACTTTTCTCCCAAGTTCCATCCCTGAGGTAGGGACTGAAGTGTCCCCTACCTGAAACCCTGGAGAGTCATTGTCAATCATTGTAGACAATACTGAGCTAGACGGAGCAATAGTCTGACTCACCGTAAGGAAGTTTCCTATGAATTGAGTAAAGAAACAAGGCAGAGTGCTTATCATGGTTTTACACTTTTACTAAGGAATAAATAGTATTGCTTAATCCTTGAGACTTCATTAAAGCTTTCACTACATTACTCTGTGCTGTTTGCAGCTAAAGTGGTGTGCCTGGATTGCTGTCTACTGTTCATTCATCAGCTTTGCCAATTCTCGGAGTTCAGAAGATACCAAACAGATGATGAGCAGCTTCATGTGAGTCAGGTTCTTTTACTTCTTTCAGCCTTTCACTGAATCCTGTGTTAATTTCTTACTGCTGCCAAGTCTACTTTGAGACGAGAAGCACACAGCTGCTTTCCCTTTGCCACAAACAGTATGCAGTTGCCCATGGAAAGTTAAGGGTACAGCACTTGTGTGGAAACTTCAACCAGCATCTCTTGCCCAGAAACTATTGCTCTGAAAGATTATAAAGCTCAAGGCAAGCCCCACCCTGAGGATCCCTTCATTGGAATGAAAATGAGTGGCCTGGCACCTTGAATACCCACAATGGAGCTCTTGGATATAACTAATCCAGTCTCCCCCATGCCCAAATCCAGTCTGGGCTAATTTCTCTAGTTATATTTAACCTACCACACTTTTGCTGCTTGTCTCAGCAGATTAATCATTAGTAACAATACTTCTTCCTTTTCCTCCTAATCTATTCAACCTCATTTTGGGGTAGCCTTAATCATTCAGACCTTGTAATAACGTATTCACAGATAAATATTTATTCTGCCTTTTTCTTAATGAGTTCCATTCTTTCTGATTAAGTGATTTACTTCCCAGAAACCTTGAAGTGTTGCTTCACTTGCCAGGCTAGGGCTGGGGGGCTGGGGCTCTCCAGATGTTGGGTTCTAAGCCACATCAGCCCCAACTAGCATGGCTAGTGGTCAGGGATGTTTATAAAGTTGTAGTCCTCCAGATATTGATAGACTACAGGCTTCACATCCCTGATCCCAAGGATCCTAATGTACATGCTAGCTCACTTTAATATGGCTATGGTGCTAATTTTCTGAGCCAGCTCTATCTGTGGCTGGCTGTTCGTTCTTTGGGAATTGAGCTAGCGGCTGCAGCAGAAAGAGGTTCCCCTTGTACCAGACTCATTCCCCAATCCTCCAGTGTCTCTGAGGGATGCACACACAGGACACACATTCAGGTTCAAACTCAAGTCAAATACACAGTTCCCAAGCAAGCTTAGTAACACATCCCATATAAACTTTTTAATTTGAATACACTGAACACACTGAGATTCTTTGGTCACATTTGTAATTCATTCTGTTGACATTACTATTTGCATTGCTATTATTGGTGTAATATTAACGTTCCTGCCCTGATTATAACTCCTTTCTTCTTTCCAGGTTGTCTATCTCGGCTGTAGTGATGTCCTATCTGCAAAACCCACAACCCATGTCTCCTCCTTGGTGAAAGGTTATTGCCTCTCTTCAGAGCTCCTCTTGCAAAACAGAGGTGCATGCCCTCAACAGAGAGGACTATTTTCTCAGGCAATGCAGATCCATTTGCACATGTCTTGGGAGTACTCATTTTGCTGCATTAATAAAGTGATGGTTATTAGAGATGCTTTGGCTACATTGCCAACTTGGCTTAGTGTGTTAATACGTAATGCATTTCACTTGAACTGTAGTTTAGTTCTTAGCCAACCAAACATCTACAGTGTGCTCTGACTGTACTTCCTGTACTGTTCGGGTTTTCTGCCCAGTTAAAAAAGGAAATACTCCTATTCAGAATAACAACATCCTCAACTTTTACAAACCAATTAAAAGAAGCATCTGCTTTTAGAATCAAGTACTGAAGCCAATTAGCGTACCACAGAAATCATCTCTTGGGAAACTCATTTCTGTACATATCTGTACTGCTAGGTAACTTCCCACTGTAGCCTGTAATCAGAGCAGGAGTGCTGTACAGTAAAGGCATTTCGTCAGACAGCGCCCCACATCTAGCCCTGTATTCTGAAGGTGTCCGAGGCAGCAACCTTGCTCAATATTGATTTTATGTTAAAATCTTTGGATTTATTTGCAGCAGTTTTACCATGCTCTTCAGCTGAAAAAAAGTGCATTGAGCAGCTCGCACCTGTTTGTATATGTGTATTTTTGCACATACAATGAATGTGATTCAACAAAGGATTTAAAACAATAACAAAGGATTGTTTTATGCAATGCATATTTTGTGGGTGACTAGTCAGATTTGTACTAGAGTTTGAGTTTAGAATGAGATGGCAGCAGTAAATGAAGTGAATGATTTTGCACTATTAAGTCTAGTATTACCTTTTACATAAAACAAGAACAATCAAACAGCAAGGGAAAGACTGCAGCATTATTCTTCTCATTTGCTTTAAGGCTCTTTGGCTAAGTGCCAGGGAATGGGATGCAGCTGTTGATTCAGGCGCTCTCTTCCCCCTCCCCATTTTTTTCTAGGCTTTCTGCCTTCCAGACAAATCCTCCTGCATATCTTTGTGAGGAGGGGGGACGCTTGACTGGTCTGGGGGAGTGGTAGAGCTGGAATACCAAGCAAGAGGGGCTGTGATCCCAGACTGGGAGGGAATCCAGCCTGGGAGGGCCTGTTGTAGGGAGCTGGGATCACAGGAGAATTTGAAGGGGCTGTCAGTCATGGGAAACGGGGAAAGGTTTGCATAGTTTATAATTGTGCCGCTGCACAAAGGATGGAAAGGCCCTCGGGTAAGTATCTCAGGACAGATGCCCTTGCGATCACTTTAAATTGATAAAAAGTTGTGGTTGGTCACGTATTTTAACTGGCTTTGCTAATATCACCGAACCGTGCCAGGCAAAAATTAAGCGAAGCTTTCTCTAGCGTGGCAGATAAAGCTTCGCCTGCTTCAATTCCGTGCAGTGTCGCTCTGCGGTTTAGAGTACAAAAGCAGGAGTGGTACACGCAGCAACAAAAGGCGGCGACTTCAGATTAGCCAACTAAAATTACCCTCGCCAATCTCCCCACTCCATGCTATCTTCGAAGCGTTGGAGGAAATTCTAGCGTTGTACGGAGCCGGGGGACTGGCAAGAAAGCTTAGAAGCAAGAGGGTGCGAGCCGGGGGGGGGGGAATGGGTTTTCCTTTCTTCGCACGGCGTCGGCGCTCTAAATCGCGTTGACCTGGGGCAGAACCTCTTTAGACCAGAAAGACGAGTGTGTTTGGGGAAGCGGGCGGGAAAGGATCGTGTGGATTCGTGAACGCCCGCCCACCGGCTTTGTTTTGAATATACATTGGAAACCCTTTCATCCGATCGCGACTTCTGCGCCTTTAAGAGAGTCGAAACCCCGCCGCCGCCGCCGCCGCTCCCTTCCCCTCCCCGATCTATTTTGGCTCGGCGCTGCTTTCATTTCCGCCTTCCTGTTCCGCAAGTGGTGCCAGGAAATTCCCCGCTTCCGCGCTGGCCGGGCAGGAGCCGGGGGCGGAGCGGAGGCCGCGTAGCCGGTGCGGAATGCAGCCGGAGGGGGCAGGCGCAGGCTCCAGCTAGTCCTCTTAATCGCACACGCCACCCAGGAGGCTTAGGGAGGCCGGCCAGAGGCAGCGTATCCCTCCGCCCTGACCTACATTTCCCGCGCTCCCGAGACTTCCCTGCAAGGGCGGGGAGCCGAACACCTGGATCCAGGCCGCCGTTCACACGTGACGCCAGGCCCGCGAGAGGAACAGGGGGCGACTTTGCACGCGCCTGTGCGGGCGCTGCCGGGACGCCGCAGACCCGCAGGCCAGGAAGGCGTTGCTATGGCGTGCAAACATTGCGCCGCAGCGGCCTTTGAAGGCGGCTCCGCGTGTGCGAGATAGATCCTTGCCTGCCTGGCGTCTTGTTTAAACGGGGCCCTGATGCTGGTATTTAAGGCACCCCCAGGACGTCTGATGCCTGACTTGGAAGCTCGGCTCCTTAGCTCCACATGGCTGGGCTGTGGTTGCTTCGTAGTGAAGGAGGCTCCCTCTTCGCATTGTTAAAGACCCTGCCCTTAATAGGTTGTTTCTCACGTTCGTAGGCTGCAACCTTGACAGAAAAAACCAGATTTAAGAGAGCCGAGCCCACATGTTCCAGTGCCCAGCCTTGGTTCAAATAAAGACGTGGTTGTTTTCCCCAAAACGAAGGGAGAGTATCCAGTTCATGGAACTACTGAAGAATACTCCTGAGTTGTTTTTCAAAAGAACGGGGCTATTTATTTTATCTTACTCAGAGCAGTGAAGCTTGTTTGATGAACAGCTTACGTGTGGAGAGACCTTTGCCCTGCATGCAGTAAACCTAGTGTCCTCCCCTACAGCACTCTGGAACTGAGCTAACCACCAGGAAACACTGGTGGAGTGCGTGTTTGGGTGTAGCAAGGAAAGATAACCAGCGCCCAGTTGCGATATTAGTGTCTGAATGACTGTGTGCTTTGTATGCAAACGGTCCCAGGTTCACTCCAGGTAGGGCTATTAAAAATTATTGTGTTAAACCATGAAGAGACACTGCCAGTCAATGTGTGCAGACCAGAGTTTTCCAAACTCTGTCGTGACAGACACATTAGTGTGTCGGCCGCAGTGTGTAGGTATGTCACACGAACACTCTTCACGCTCCTCCTCAGGCTGCAAAGGGGTTCATTTAACCTCTGCTTTGCTAGTAAAATTGAATTAATGTGTTGCAAAATAATGGATGTCTAAAAAGTGTGTCAACAACATGAAAAGTTTGGAAAGCTCTGGTGTGGACCTACATGGATTTGATACGAGGCTGCTTCCTATACTGTATTCTGTCCTATAGTTAAAACAAGAAGACTGTGACAATTATGTGTAAAAAACTTGAATATAGGCAAGATCAGCATAGTGACCATACACAGCAGCTGTATGGTAGTTAAGAAGCAGAAAAAAGTGCTATGAGCAAGAGGCACCCATTTGTTTGATTGACACCTCCCCGCCTGTACCCCTGACTTCCTAACAGACAGCAGAGGGCAAGCGCCAGGGATGGGCGATGTTGGCTGCACAGGAAGAAAAAGGGAAGTGGCTGTTGGAGGGGGGTGGGGAGCTACTGCTTTGGGGAAAGAAGGAAGGAAGGAAGGCAGCCTCACCCTATCAATGCTGCTTCCTCTTCATGTCTGCCGCCACCAGAATGGGCAGTGCCAGCATTACTGATTTACACTAAAGTACAAAACACTGTTTCTGTTTACATACTTAGTACAACAGATACCTAAACTTACGTTTTAGAAGACATCTGTAGGAAGCCCTATTGAGGGAGGTTTTTAAGGACTGGTGTTTTTATTATGTTTTCAGATATGTTATAAGCTGCCCAAGAGGGACGTGGGTGGTGCTGTAGGTTAAACCACAGAGCCTAGGACTTGCTGATCAAAAGGTTGGTGGTTCGAATACCCCCGACGGGGTGAGCTCCTGTTGCTCGGTTCCTGCTCCTGCCAACCTAGCAGTTCGAAAGCATGTCCAAGTGCAAGTAGATAAATAGGTACCGCTCCGGCAGGAAGGTAAACGGCGTTTCCATGCGCTGCTCTGGTTCGCCAGAAGCGGCTTAGTCATGCTGGCCACATGACCCGGAAGCTGTGCGCTGGCTCCCTCGGCCAGTAAAGTGAGATGAGTGCCGCAACCCCAGAGTCGGTCATGACTGGACCTAATGGTCAGGGGTCCCTTTACCTTTAAGCTGCCCAGAGTGGCTGGGGAAACCCAGCCAGATGGACTGGGTATAAATAATAAAATTATTATTATTATTATTATTCCTAAAATCCATTATTTCATACAAAGACCTTAACTACACTTGCATTACAGAGTGTTATGAGTTAGGGGGGGGCTATATGCCTGACCAGTGGCAGACTTTGGGTTCTCATATTTCAGTGGCACCCTGGGTGGCGTCAAAAATTAGCACCTCTCTGCCTCTTGTGCTTCACTCTAAATCATAGTTGCTGCGTCCTCAACGGTGCCCCCCAAGGTTCTGCGCCCAGTGCTCCCCTAAATCTGCCTCTAATCTGGCCTGACCCCACTTCTAATTGTTGGATCCAGTACAGATTCCATTTCTGAAATACCCAAGTTAGCTTCTCAGTAAGGTAATGAACTTATAAGTAAGGTAACAACACCTTACCTTTAAGGTAACAAAAGAAGTGGCTCTGTGCTAGAAGACACATGGGTGGGTTCCCCTCCCTCAACTCGCTGGTAGTTACAAAGACAAAGCCAGAGTTAGGTCTTGAGTTATGTGAGCTAGAAGTTGCCTGGCTGAGCAGCTGGGAGACAGAGCTATGCCTGATTTCTGCTGGAATCTAAGTCTGTGGAGATGAGAGAAGCAAGATCCTCTTGGGATGTTAATGCTGTGAACCCCTCCATCGTAGGCTCGGGTTGTATAGATGTGTGAATAAACCACACAACATAAAGACACGACAATCTCCACTGTCCCTCATTCCAAAGAAAACCAAGCCCTGGGTACCCTAGAATCTTGCACCACTCAGAGACTGGGGTGGCGTGCAACAATTTGCTCCTCCTTCAGACACACTATTAGCACCAGTGTGCATGTACTCTTTCTCCCTATACCTCTGGTCAGCAACTCGATTTTGTTAGACGGCCACTTCAGAATGGAATAGGATTGGCAGGCCCAGAACCCCAGGCTCCATCCCCTAAAGTGGCCTGTCAGTGAAGCTTGTGACAGCTGCAACTCTCATCATGCTCCTCTTTTATCTCTTGCTTTGCATCTGAGTGGTCAGGCAGTGGGAAAGAAATTTGGCCAAGTGGTCATTAGTGGACACTTCTGCACTGCACACAAATACATATATTAAGGCACATTAATTACCACATCACATATGCATACAATTTTCTCTCTCTCTCTCTTTTTTAAAAGCCATGTTAGTATTTTCAATACACACACAAAACTACATGTCCAATACCTCACTGACACAAGTGCAAGCCATAAAATGGTTTGCGCACTTATGGCAAAAAGGCTTTTCACTTGTGCTGCAGGTGTTTGAGGACTCCCATATCCTTGTCCCAAATGTAAAACTCCCTAAGTCTTGTGTTTTGGAAGTAGAAGAAGCTGCTTTGTATGAACTTTTTGGATAAAAGTAGCAGCTGGCGGCCAGTTGTGAAACTGAGCTTGTCTACAGGATGCAATTTCTGAGAAGCAAGATTAGTTTGGGGTCATTCCAGAGAAAGGAGGAAAGTCTGCCTGCTGGCTTTCTGCTTCTAAAGCCACAAGGCCTTATTATGATGAATGAAAACTGGAAGGAGATGGAACTTTGGAAATGCCCAGAGGAAGACTGAGCAGTGGCAAACCAAATACAGATCACAGCATTCGGCCTTTTATGGGTCTTTGACTGAGAAGTTCCGCTTTGCTTCCAAAGTTTCACCACCCTTACAACCACTCAGTCCAGGCTTTTCCCAGCCAGATTGTTGTTTGAACCCAACTGGCAGTGTGCCCAGGCCTGAACTCTGCAAGTGCCGCCCTGCTAGGGCGAGGGCAAAGAACAATCAGTATATTCCCAATGCCACCTCCCTAAGCTTGCGCCGCCAGCACTTTTGCATGTGCAGCCAGTGTGGGAAGGAGAAGGTGGAGCTGCAAGAAGAGAGATGGTCTCGGTAGCCTTGCAGCAGCAAAGGTATTACCCAAGGTGGAAGGAGAGGCTCAGTCCAATCACCACTCTCCGCCCTGGCTACACTCTAGAGATGCAATCGGTGGGAACTGCAGGATACTCAACAGAGAGTCATATCTGGGCAGGAGGAATTACAGTCTCTTCACCACCCTGCATAGTTTCAAAGTACATACAGCTCTCTCCCACACAATTCCATTCACCTCAGTGGCTCCCAGCCAGCATGTACATAGCTTGTCAAAGACTGAAATATCTTTATAGATATTTATAGGTATTTTATAACAGGACCGTCATGGCCTGCTACTTCTATTTCTTGCCCGCAATTCTTGTCTCCCCATGAAACACATCCCTCTCCTCACTTCTTTCACCGTGGGATAAAATGACAAGCTGCTCAGGGTTGGGATCCCAATTTGCCTGATTGATAGAACTGACAATCCTGTTCTATTCTGAAAAGCAGAACCAGAAGAAATCTGTGCTTCATTTCCCTATCTAACTATGTGGGCTTCCCTTCAGTGCTGGCAGAGGCATACCTAGGATCCCTTGTCCCCTTGGCAGGGAGCCATATTGGAGCCCTGCCCCCCTACAGGGGGAAAAAAAATCACTGTACTACAATAGCCACATTGGAAATTACTTCATTTTACATGATCTAAGTACAGTACTCAAAACATCCAGAGCGAAGGCAAAGTTAGGAGAAAGGGCAAATAAGTCCACACGCCTTTGTGCCACAGTGCAGGGTGGATGGGAAGCTTCTCCCTTGTTTGATTTTGCTGTGAGACACATATATGGTCTGATAGGTGATTTTTGCCCCTACTCCAGACCTGCACCCCTGGCAGGGGCCAGTTCCGCCAACCCCCAGGTACACCCCTGAGCACTGGAGACATAATTCCTGCTTTTCAATTTAGAAAACAGTTGGCAGACCGTTTCTGTTCCAATAAGGGCTGGTTCTCTCACCCAGCTCCAAGGGCACATGGTAAACGTTCAAAGAGTCCGAGCTTGTAGCATAACCTGCTCTAGCTGTTTGCTTATGCAGCCTGCCTACAAAGCAGTTTCCCAGGGGTGCTAATTATTCCGAGGTGTGGCCCATAATTGCCCGGGTTGGAGCAATTTAATGAGGTTGTCTGGCTGCTTCCCTGCCCAGGATAATATCCCATAGTAATTCCACATGCTGAGGAGTGTAGTAATTGTGGGATCCCAGACTGCCGCAGCAATGTGGCAGATCATGAGAAGCATAGCAAGGGTGCACTCACTCAGGTCAAGGGAAGCTGGGCAGAGAAAAACAACTCTGAATGAAAACCTTGAGCAACTCCGGAGGGCTGTATGCTTTTCAGACTTAACCTTCCATTCAGATTGGCTGGTGTATCACAAAGAGCAAGGACTGAGCCGTAGCTGAGGATAGATGGGAGATGGGGTTCTGGGCAGAAGGAAGTAATTGAAAATATTGGCAGGCAGGAGTAATGAACTGGAACGGAGAGCTTGTTTTGACAGGGATCCATTGATCAGAGTAGTTGGGGAGGAGGGAGTTATTTATTTAAAAAGCTTACAAGCCACCATTTTAGCAAAGAACCCTCCTGTGGCAGCTCCCAACATTATGTCAACAGCATGTAATTCTTAATAAATGTAAAATGTACAACAACAACGCCATTAGAAACAGTAACCGGCAACAACATTGTAACACTCTACCCAGTAAAAATCACAAAAACAAAAGAAAATCACAACAATGTTACAACAGCCCAATTAGACTCCTCCTTAGACATGTGGAAACATAAAGGCTTGCAGTGATGGGACCTGGCTTATCATGGGGCCACTGCCAAGAAGGCCCTGTCCCTTGTGGCCACCAGCCTAATTGCTCCCACAAGGGGTGGCAGAAATAGAGCCTCGGAAGCAGATCTCACAGTACAAGCAGGTGGATGTGTGTGAAGGCAATTAAGGGATAACTCCTGGTTTCTGTCTGCAGCCACAGAAAGTGTGGGTGAGTAGTTGCTGCCAGGGGCCTGGAAGCTGGTCTTAATCACCAGCTTTGTAACCTGAACAAGCCACTTTCTTGGCTTGAACAAGCCAGGAATATAACCCAAGTATCTTGGGCAGTATCACTTTAAAAGGGTATGCAGATAGCAGTGCTTACAGTTTGGGAGACTGGGCATGCAAACATCTCCTCTGAATGAGTTACTATAATCCTCCTTGATGCTCTAGTATTTTGCCCTGTGATAGGTAGCACATGTATTGTGACTGTAGCAGAGCTGGAAACTATTTCTCTTCCTGCCTCTCACTAAATGAGACAAAGCAAAATTTGGTGAAACCAGAAGAGAGAAAGCTGAATTTCCGTACGAACTGAAATATTTTGTCATGTGGCAGCAAATAGCTGGCAGAGAAAGCAGCTGCGGTCACCCAGCCAAGGACCTCATCAGGCTGAAGGTGCAAACCCCTTCCCTCTGGTGCTCTCCCCTCCCCTCCCCTCTTCCTCCCCTCTCCCCGTGAGAACACAGGAACTTTAGCAGGTGCCGGATACAGCCCAGCTCATGGTAAGGCGGAACAGGCCATCCGCTTTGGTATCCTGTCTCCAGGGGTAGCTGATGCACAGGAAATCGACCTAACTGCACTGCATTTGGTGTGCCAGGCCTCCTTTGCTCTGCAGCCCCCATATCCTGGCTTAGATGCGTTTTCCTCCCCTCCTCCTCCCTCTCTGTCCTTCAGCCTGTGCCTTTAGGGGGTGGAGGGAGTTCAGATTCCTGGCAGAGAGTCACACTGTGTGAGTGGGAGCCATTAGCTATGCTGCCTTTGTTCTGCTGGAGATGTGCTTGGGGCGTTATCAAAGACCCTTCTGTCTTTTCACAGGGGGAGTGTCTTGCACAGGCAATGGCGTGACAGGGCCCCTAGGTGCAATGCAGAATCGCCTGGGCTCTCTGAGGGTTTCCCACACAGCTAGAAAGCTTAAGGGAGGGGGGCAGGGGAGGAAGATTGTGGAAACATTGGAATTCACACACATCTTCAGCTGGTACAAGTCTGGTATAATGTTGCAAACAGGGGGAAGAAAACTGAGGGTTTTAGTTGTCCAGGTGCCTTGCACTTCATTTGACGTGGGAGAAACCTTGCAGAGCATATGCTAAATAACTATGTTGCATAACAAATGACATGTCAGAAGGAACCCAAAGCTGTGGGATGTTTTCACTGTCCTTTTGCTTCCACATATAAGCAGCAGCCTTATGCAGAGGCATATTGTAGCCTGTGAGCTGCTGTGAGTCAGAGCAGATTTTCAAGATACTGAGCAGACTCTTACCTCATCCCTCCTACCTGAGATCCTTATATGCATGGCAACACTTTGTTGCATGTATTACTAGGGACACTGGGAACTACAGCTGGGAAAATTCTCCATTGTTTTCAGTGGCCTCCTGGGCTGCAAAGGGAACACTGATTACTTTTTTAAAAATTAAAAAAATAGCCCTCACCAGAACACAGTGTGATAAGATTAAATGGTGTATATTTCCTCCAAGTGCTTAAAAAAAATATATTCCTCCATGCCAGGAGGAAATGGATTTCCAGAACACACAAGGAGGTAGACTAGAAGGCATTGCATGGAAAGCCTTGCATCATTTATAGCCAGCATGAAACGGCTTGCAACTTATTCAGCAGTCTGGCAGAACAAGGTCCACCATGTAGCACGAAGCAAGCCTGATCCTTGCCTTGGGCAAGGAAGTTCATAGCCATTCTCCCCTTATGCCTTGAAGTTGCTAACAAGGATCACTTGGGGGAATGGTTCCTAATTAAATTTATTCTGTCACAGCCTGTGCTATAAATATTGGGAAGTCTATCTCTGCCATAGATTAACTGATAAATCAGATGCACTAAATAGGCAACATGCTTTATTCAGCTCCCATGTGGTTAGTGAAAGTGGATTTTATGTGTTCATGTTCTACAGGACTCTCCTTATTGTTAAGTACTAGTTCAAATGCACAGGTTTTAACATATTCTTCCATATACTGGTCTTATCTTGAAACGTTTAGCACTTAAGTTACACTGATGAAGATGTTACAGAATTTTTTAAGTATCACAGGATGAAAAAGGCCACTTCAGATTTCTGTGAGGCTCAAACTTCTACAAAATGCCAGTTAATTGGTATTTTGAAAACAGATGCCTATCATTTGCTTCTTTCCTGACTCAAAAAGAGACAGAACTGCCTCCTCTCTCCAAATACACACACATTTGTTCAACGAAGAATGTGTGGCGAGTCTTGACTCCAAACCCCAGCCTTACTTCTAGAAATTATCTTGCCCTAACTTGTTTAAATACCCCCCCAATTCTCTTTTATATATTGTTGCTGTGAATTAAAGAGATAACACAAAACCCCTTTGACTGAAAAGTAACAGGAGCAGTTAAGGCCTTGGGGCACATGGGTGTGCCTTCTAACTCTAGTCAGACCTCCTTGGCTGTGCTGTGAGGCACACCAACTACGCTATGGAAGGGCAAAGATTATGCCCAAGATCTAAGCAGAGCTCCCCAGACTGAGCCAACATCTTTGGTTCTGTCTGTACAAAATACTCCGCTGTCATAGGAAAGGAGGTCACAACAACATACCCATCCTATCAGGCCAAGCCACTAGTGTATTTTCCAGAGAGACAGAGCTCCTCCAGCAGAGACTGGCTTTCCAGCTGACTCACGAGACTGGGTGGAGTGGGTTTTTGTGGGAAAATTTAGGGCTGGGCTGAACTTGAGGCCTAGTTCTCATTAACATAAGTTTTCTATGCGCAGGGAAATGTTTTTATCAAGAGGCTCATGCAAGTCCTGACCTGTAATTCCGATGCAGCACAGCTCACACGCAGGTTTACAACCATAGTTTAGCCTAAGGATTCTCATGTGTCCAGCAAGACATAATCCTACTCTTTGCAGTGAAAGCAAACAAAAGTGGCTAACTGGTGTCAGTCATTCCTATTCCAGGTAACTCAAAGCACTTTACACCAGTCGAGGAGGAATTAAATCTTATAAAAGCACTGGGGCAGGCAATCAGCATTGTTGTAGAAGGGAAAATTACCAGGTTACGGCCTCTAAACTGGCAGCAGCTCAGATTACAAGGAGTAAATTCCTGAGCCTTGAATCACGGCAGTGTTCCTTTAACCCCTGGGGGCTCTTCCCCATTGATCTCGCCCCACCTGCTTGCTCAGCTGTCTCAGGAAGCATCCACTGAAACCGGAGGGGTTCTGAAGAAAGTACTTAATAAATCCTTGGTGCATTACCCTTAGCTTTTTAACTACCGATGCTAAATCCTAGACTTTTCCCTGAAGCACACATCCCAGAGTGTGTGAATTATTTAGGAGGCACACTTACATTCTTGATTACACCCATTCTCCCAACATATATTTCATTCCTTCAGTCATCAACCACCCCCTTGTTTCAAATGTCTTGTGGCTGTATTTGAAAATACAAAAATCACAGGGAATGAAACAAAGACTTATCGCCACTTTGCTGAGGGTTATTAAACGAGGGCATCCCTCACCAAATTAGAATGTATACATCTGTCCTGTTTTATATTTCAGTTGAAAGGGACTACACACAACCTTCCTTGGTGATTTGCAATGTTTCTCAACATCCATGGGGTCTAATCTGGCAAACCTGTATTGTGCAAACAAGTTCTTATGACAAGGTTTCCATTACATGATCAGGGACTGCAGACAAGCATAAGTTGCTCCCTTTTAGGGGATTACCTCGAGATACTGCTACTGTTAATGTTTTGCAAAGCATACTTGCATCTAAGCTCCTGCCTGCCAGCCCTATCCGCTGGCTAGTGGCCCATGTTTATGGAAAGGCTATTTTAGTTCCATCATAAACAAGTTTACAAGCTGTTACTGGAGCTCTAAATATAAGTTTCCCATGCTCTCACATCCATCCTGAAACCAAGCATTGTTGTTATGCAACTCGACTTGCTTGACCCATGCTACCCAGCATGGTGAGATTTGAAAAGTGATCCCAAACATCTACGACCCCATCGGGACTGGACTGCTACCCAAACAATCAAGGCTAATCTTGTTGACAACCCCTTCTCACCCCATTCCACCCACCATTAGAAACAGCTACATAATCAACAGCAAGTTCTGGATGCCCCAAGGGTCCAGCACACTAATTCATAGAAGGCTGGGGGCAGAGCTTTGGAGAGTTTGTTTACTCCATATCTCAACACTGAATAGTTCAGATTTGCAGGAGCCCACATGCTTGGAAGTTTGGCTCTTCAAATGTGCAGTTGGTTAAGGAACTAAAGGTTGCCTGCCCTGTCACTAACTTTGCTGTTCCCCTTGTTTCTTTTCTCTAGTTCCTTATTTTGTACCTTGACTAGTTTAATGTAGCAGGAGGCCTCATACATTTGGAGGTAGGTTTGAGTAGCTGCTTGAACATTCTCCTCCCCTCCCATATCCTCTCCACCAAGAGAGAATTCTCAATGAAGTTCACAAATGGTTGGTTTTTTTTTAAATTAAGAACGGAACACCACAGAAGTAAAAAAAACAGATGGCCTTTATTTCAGTGACCAAAAATATTAACACCATGAGGATAAAACCAAATAAACTTGTATTTTGCCCTCTTTGAGGCAAATTCAGATTACATACAATTAGCATTACAAAGTACCTTGACAGTGACCATTCTACTGCCCATTTTGAAAACCAGTTTCGGAAGACATTCTTACTGTTCTCCTCCCAACCCTAAAGCTTGAATCAAACTAACACTTTTGAAGCACTGAGATGACACAACAGATAAATCCAGCACAACAGCAACTGTTTCATACATTTGAGAGAAGAGAGTGGAGGAAAAAATCATGAACAAAGGCAAAAACGGTGTCAAGAAATCTCATAAATTGACTTGATATACTGTTTTTTTGTTTGTTTTTTTAGAGACAAGACACTGCAGAACACACCCATTTAAAGAATACAGGTTTCGTTGCCCCCATTCTCCTGATTTGGGTGAAAAATATCCAAGCTGCATATGGAGTGGAAAGAGAAAAATGTTTGTGGATGTAAAACAGTACCCCTCATTACTGTTCAGTGCATAAACAGCTTCAGTCATCTAGGAAAACCGCCAGCGAGCTTTTAAGATGACATCTTTAGGGGAAGAAAAACCACTTGTCTTCCTCTCCCCCACCCTCCAGACATTCAGGGCTCCACCCACACCTTAAAAAACAAAAACCACAACAACCACACACACACACACACAGCCAAGGCAACAGAAGCAGGAAATCCCCTGCAGTCGTGGACCCAGTGTAATGCAAATGCTAGTCATATGAGAGATGTGTCATAACTAGTATGACTGGTTGGGTTTTTTCCCCTCCCCTCCTTCTGTTCCTGCTCAGCACACACACTTTGGCAAGACTAATCTGGTTCGGAGATCTTCTCTGGCACAAAGAAACAGGCCACTTCATCGTTCTTAATTACTAGGTAAGAAAAAAAGGGATGGCCCTGAGGAAAAGAATACTGGGCAGACAGGAGCGGGACTGACAAAAGCTGCTTTTCTTCGACAATTCTCAGCATGACTCTTTTTAACCCTTCAGGGGAGCTGCCTAACAAACCTTCAGACCTTTCCAGTCCCGTTGAGGGGAAAAAAGGGTGGGGGGGGGAGAGGAGACAGAAACATAAACTCAGATCTGGCAATTAACTTTAGTTAAGGAACGGCAGAATGAACACGTCATTGTTATCGACTAGCACCAAAAAAAAGTGCACCCAGCACCCATCGCGCTTGCTTTCCGCCCGAATCCGGTTTCCGAAGGCCCGACGGGCTGCGAGCCTCTCCCGTTTTCCTAGAGTCCGCTGCCCGCCGCCGCCCCCCCAAAGTATCGTGTCCCGCCACGCCGCCGCTGCGTCCAGTCCGGCGCATAGCGCACCGCAGCCGCGTCCCGGGTTTACTGGCCGAGGTGGGGCGTCCTCCTTCGCCGCGCTGCCCGCAGCCTTTTGTCTCGTCGTCTTTCACAGCCACCAGAGCGTCTCTCGCCTAAACCCGGAGGGGGAGAAAATGGGAGGAGGGAACCCACCAGCGCTCCCCGCCGCCCGCCCCCAGTCCTTCACCAGCCTCCCGCGGCGCGTCTTCCTCGCCGCCCAGGCCCCGCCACCAAGGAGAGGGGGCCGGCGGGCCGGGAGCGGGAGGTGGTGCTCAGCTCCTCCGCCGAGAGAGGGGCTTCAGCAGGTTCCGCTTCTCCGCAGAGAGCGAGGTTTCCAGCTACGAGTCCCTGGCGGGGGCGCTTTAGAAGGCCACCACGGCTCTCACCATTATGCTCAGCACGCCGTCCCCTTGCCTGCAGCTCGCCTTGGGCTCGTCGGCGCCTTTGGCCGGCGGAGGCTGGAGGATTAAGCCGGAGAAGCGGTCCTGGAGGACCCTGGCTAAGCTCGGGAATGGCCCCTCCTGGCGCTGCGGCTGCCGCTCGCCTTCCTCTTCCACCAGCTTGGCTTTCTTGCTGGGCACCAGGCCGGCTTCGGCGGCACCGATCTTGCCCAAGCTGCTGCTGCGGCGCTTGCGGCTAGGCTTGGCGGCGCCCGCCTGAGGCCCGGGGGCGCCTCGGCTCCACGCCGGCGGAGGCGCGGGCGGCGCGGGCGAGCTGCCGTCGAGCTCCTCCTGGGTCTCCATGGGCTCCGGATCAAGAGTGGCGCAAGGCAGAGCAGGCGGCGGCGCCTCCGATGGCTGTACGGCGGGGAGAGGCCCCGGCTCGGGCAGGGCTTGGGGGAAGGGGGTCGCCGGAGGCGCCTCCAGATGTTGAGGGGCGGGCGCCTCGCCCTGCAGGTCCAGCTGCGGCTCCGGGCGCCCGGCAAAGTCCTCCTCGCTCCCTCCGCCCGCGGCCATCTCGTCCTCTTCCTCCAGCTTGGCCGAGAGGTAGAGGTCCCGGGCGTTGCGCATCACCAGCGACAACTGCAGGCTGCGGTGGAGACGCAGGCCGCCGCGCTGCATCCGCGAGTGGTACATTTTCCACACCGACATGGTCATAATGCGCTGCGCTTCCTTCTGCACTTCCATGATGGCGGAGCCGGCTTCGCCGCGGTTCGGGTCTCTTCGGCTTGTTCGGGGGCTGTGAGGAGCCGGGAGGGAGACCTCTGGCGCTTTCTCCTTAAAAGGCGAAAGTGACGCGTGCCCCCGGGTCTTAATTGGTGTTTGTTTTGCTTTGCTTTGCGAAGCGCAGCCTTCGGAAGAAGCCTTTCTCGTGACGTCCGCCCCGACTGAAGGAGGCCGCGCCCAGCGCGCTTCTTTTTATACCGCCGGTGATCTCAGCGCCTGGGCCTCCTCCGCCCACTTCGAGAGCCGCATCCGGCCTTTCGCAGCGCGCCACTGGCCGCCCTCCCCAGCAGGGGGAGGGGGAGGCGGAAATGTCAGGCAGTGGGGGAAGGGAGGAGGGAAGAGCAAAGGGCCCGGCCCCCCTCCAGCCAGCCAGGCAGCCAGCGGGGACAGGACTTGAAAGGGGCTGCTCCTGCTGCCGCCGCCAACAAAAGAGGAGCCTGGAACTTGGGCTGCCTCTGATAAGTGCGCTGCACAACTGCCCACGCAAAGCTCGTCCCCTGGGAAGAACTAAGGAGCATGCACGACCTGTGGCTGCAGATTCCTTAGATCATTTACTTAAGTGTAGAGGTGTTGGCTTCACTGGAAGCACGTTTCATGGGTTTGGGTTCGACCGAAATCAACGGGGCTGGTTTCCATGCACGTTTACAGCTGGGAATTATGGGGCGGGTTTCCATGCACGTTTACAGCTGGGAGTTAAGAGTACGGTCGGAATGGGGCAATGCATGGGCATCATCACTCGGTTTCCCTTCACTAGAATACGATTGATGAATGGCAAATGAAGGGCCATAGGAAAGTTGTGTTACACTGGCCCATTCATGCATGCAGAAGCCATCATGGCCCAAATACGGTATCAAGTTGGTGAACTTACCTTTAAGGCAGGGGTAGGGGACAGGGATGGCTCTGCCCTTTGGAGGATTGTGAGGTGTCAGCCTCAAGCAGCAAGATGCTGAAGGACTAGGAAGCAGGCAGAGCGCAGCCTGTCCTGAAACTACTGACACCAGATGTGGCGGAAGAGTGTTGAAGCAAGGTGCAGCTCCAAATCTGGTGGGCTTCTGCACATGGTGGGGAAGAGACCGTCTTCACCACAGGTAGTGGAATGTCTTCCCTGGTGGGGAAGCCATGGCTCTCTGGATGCCTTTGCTGGGCTCCCATCAGCCTCAGTCAGCACGGCTAGTGATGATGAAAGTTGCAACCCAACCACCTTGGGAGGACCGCAGGTCCTGCTTTAATGGGTTGCATACGTGGGCCTGCCATGAAATAACGAGTGCACAAAATCTCTCTGTGAAATATGGCACCTTCAAGAGGTGCTCAGTGTGTGCAGTTAGGAGTGTTGCAGAAAATGCTCAGTGAATGTCCAATCAGGCCAATACTGTTTATTTCTGCCTGCAGCAGAATCTCTATTTCCATGGTTCTGAAAGCATCAGCCAGGCAATGCTGCAAGCAGCGACTAGAAGACATATATCGGCTCTGTCCTGACTAATCTTAACCAAAAGTTTTTGCATATCTTCATTAGACTTGGAGGGAGGCTATTGATCCACTCCCCATTTCCTATTCACTAAGGCCAGATTCACACATACATGTAGATCTCAGGATTGTCCCATGCTATACTTTTGATGAATTAAATATCTGACTTTATTGAAAAGCCTTGCATTTGAAATTACATGCCTTATTAGCTACTGGGTTAGATCTCTGATGGCTCATTCACACACGCAATCCATCCATTGCTTGTTTTTATAATCAAGTAATAAAGATGTGTGTGTGAAACAGCTCTAGGAAATGAGTAAGCATGGTTTCCCACTTCAGCTGTTTTCCATAAGTGACACATGTTCCATCCATGATCGTTTACAAGGAATCCCTACTGATTTTAACAGAACTTGCTCCTGAGTGCAGAAGACTGTAGCCTTAAATGGCTTACTGCATTTCCCACATTCATAATTAACTAAAAACCTGAATTGGCCATAATGTGCTGTTGATTTTGCCTTTCTAAATTCAGAGTATTCATAAGTGATACCTAAACATTGTATGTGCATTTAATTTGCACTGATTTCAACAGAACATACTTCTACGTAAGCATGTTCAGAATGAAAGTGCCTTAATTGTGTCAGTTGATGTCCTGGGGGAATTCCTGGTAGCAATTCTCTTAATTTTTTGCTTCCCTGGGTTCCCTCTCTGGACTCCCAAAGCATGCCATTCTCGTTCTACTCTACTTGGGCCATACCCAGGGGAAAGGTGAACTCTGACCTATTTTTGCTTTGACAAACCACAATCACCAGACAATTATTTCTTAGATTTGGAAGCTCATTACAGTACGGTTAAGGACTCACATTCTGTAGCAAATCTGTTTTATTTTTATGCAGAATTACTTCTAATGCAAATACAATCAGATATATGTATGAATCGTTTTAATTTGATTTGCTGAACTATTCAAAATTGCCTCATTAGCTAAATCAACCACAAAATCTTCAACTGTACTGTGGTTGCAAGTTGATGCTTGCAATCCTCATATTTCATCAAAAGCCGAGTAAGGCTATGGGACTGCTGAACTCTCAACAGAATATGGTGAGGAAGTCATTGTAAAAGACCTCTGGAACTTCAAAACCAAAGCAGTACAAAAACTATTTAACAGGCACTGCAGGTGTAAGTAAATGGTGAGCAAGATACACTTTCTGAAAGCTCAAGCTCTTGCCCCATCATGTAGATTTAGCTGAAGTTGTCAGATTAGTAAGCACTGACTGCACATAGCTTTCAGCTTTGTCTTCAAGGAGCTGATTCACTACTTGGAATGACAATTTTTTCACATCCGTTTTAACAAGCCGAAAGCATAAAAAGGTCAGCTCCATTCTTCCTGTTCTCTGTCAAGAGCACGTATAGCCCAGATAGGCAGAGGCCAAACTCTGCAGGCAGAATCCCTTCTGCAGCTTGACAACAGAGCCTGACAACTGTAGGACACACTTTACACTTGATGATTCTTTATTGGCATGGCTGGGCATGCAAGAATTCTTGTACACTTTGACACATAATGCTTTCATGTTCAAGACGTTTTGCACACAAAACATATTAAGAATTCAGGCTTGCTGCTGGGACAGTAGCAGTTCCCACCATTGACCAGCAAGTATCTTGCAGGAGCATGAGTGGGAGAGATGGTGCAGGCAGGTACTGTAGTTTTTCCTGCTTTACAGCTCTCATTGCTCAACCGGGGGAAATACTGAGTCCTAGTCATGTGTCCCTTCCCTGGGAACAACAACCACAGTAAGTAGCAGAGTGTGGGGGAGGGAGCTTCTTTCTCTCTTCCTTGTCAGCTTGTGTCACTGGAATTGTTATCTGCTGCCTCCCTCCTCTGCCAGAATTGCTGAAACAATAAATTGTGCTGTCGCCACCACGGCTATTCGACTAGGAAGAGGATTCCAAGCTATGGTCAGTGGGTCTTGCTATCAGTGGGTCTCGCTCTCCTTATTTTCCCTTATACTCACCAGGCTTTGTTACTAGCCGTGCGCGCACACGCTACTGAGAGGTTATGTTGCGCTCTTTTTGCACGCATCACCGTTTACTAAGTCACGTTCACGCACACGTATCAGAGGCTTTCACTTTAAAAGCAAATCTTTTACTCATTCGTGACAGAATCAGAGAGGCCAGTTCGCATTTTTACCAGATCAACCCGATCACTATGGTGACTGAGCGAGGACTCTCTCCTGGATCCCCGTCGGTTTTCTCTCCAGGGCTTCCTTCGCTCAACAGGCTCCTCCTTCTATTTAGGTCACCCCAGCCTCTCTGCTTACCGCTTCCTTGCATGTATTATTGGACCATGACGACAGGGGCGGAGCCAAGGCTGCGTTTACCAACGTTGTAAAATATGCTTACGCTCGTAGCAGCACTGCTTCCTGTGTCCATAAATGGGCAACCAGACGAGAGACTCCATTGAGTTTCCGGGAGCCTGTCCAAAGAAGGGCTCTGCGCTTGCCCCTCCCCCTTCTGTTTACACACTGCCGCGACGTGATGTAACACGGCACTCTAGATACACAAGTTGCACACAAGCCACTAAAGCCTGCCATAGCAATGTAACCTAAAGGCACAGACTCCCTCATTAGAAACAAATACTGCTTGTATTAAAATCAAATATTGCCTGGGTACGTTTTCTTTTTCGCACATACACGGCCGTAGGTCTGTAAATTCTTATCACTGAACTCCCCCGTGATCTAAATGTATTACCTTCTTCTCATAAACTCAACACGCCGTCCGTCCATGCACAACCATCTTTGCTGGGTCGCATGCAACCCGTTTGCACGTGCTCTGCGTTGTTCCCTCCACAGCCTCGCCGCATTGTCTTCACGCGCGCCCAGCTCCCATCCCCAAGCATATTCCAAACCTCCGCATTGATCTGTACACGATCCACTATGGCTAAGGGTCCTACACACATACATACGTACTTGGGAGTAAATTCCATTGAACTCAGCGGGACTTGCTTCTGAGTAGACACCGGTAGATGTAAAATCGCGATCCTATACACACTTTAATCAAGAGGCAAGTTCCGATGAACGCAGCGGAATTTACTTATTAGTAAAATACGCGTCAGATCGGGCCCCACATCCTAGGGAAGCCAGCAATGACTATCTTTAGCTGGTCTTGTATTACAAGCTGGCACGTTTTCCCTTACTCTTGCATCACGCCCGAGTCTCCGCAGGCGACCTTTCTTCCCCGCGGACTCTCCTTTCCTGCCCGATGCCTGGGCATGCGTTGGTCACGCTAACTATTACACCGAAATAAATTGCACAGAGTAATGCGGGGAGTACAAAGGAGCGCACTCCATTGTGCCCTGAATCTAAGTACTGTTCCTGGTCCCTTAAACAACCGCCACCAACATGAATTAAAATCTGC
Source organism: Podarcis pityusensis (assembly GCF_964106645.2). NCBI lineage: Eukaryota > Metazoa > Chordata > Lepidosauria > Squamata > Lacertidae > Podarcis > Podarcis pityusensis. The sequence goes on along the minus strand of NC_138029.1, from coordinate 44,763,341 downwards.
ACTTCACCCACAGACAAGCACTGAGAAAACACACACACACACACACACACACACACACACCCACCCACCCAAGCAGGGACTTGCAAACCGCTCTGTAAGCCTCTTTGCAGGCGCCCTTACAGTGTGAATGAGTGGCTAGAGTGTAACCGATAAGGAGCTGCGGTTTGGAACCCACGCCCAGGGAGCGGAGCCCAAGATCTCAAACGCTCAGTTTGCAGGCGGAAAATGAATGAATCAGGAAGCAGGGCGGGGTGCGGCCTGCGCTATTTTAGGGCCGCGTTTCTTAGTAATAGTGACGCATTTTCCAGCTCCAGGAAGCTGAGGCGGAGGAGGGTGGAGGAAAAGAAAGAAAGGAGGCCAAGAAAGAAACGCGAGGCTGCTCGAAGCTCCAGGGGAGATTCCTGATTGCTCTCGCCAAGCGCTCTCCTCCCTTCCCCCGGCTCCTCCCCAGGAAAGTCCGGCTCCACTTTCGCAGGGGAAGGGGTGGGGGAGGGAGCGAGCGCCGGGTTGGGCTGAGTTGAGAGAGGGCGGCCTGCTATTATTAGGAAAGAGGCGCCCGTAGTAAACGTGGCTGCTAAGCGGCTTCAGCTCAGGAAAGGAGGGAGGGACGGACAGGCTGGGACGCTTCGCTCATAGACTTATATGGTTTGGCCCCCATACGCTGCTCTCCGGCCAGCTAGGCTTTTCCTGAAGGCATCTCGACCGGTCAGCAATGTCTCTGGAGGACCCGTTCTTCGTGGTGAAAGGGTGAGTGGCAGCCACTCCCACGGCCGCCGCAAACTCCGTCTGTCCTCGCCCCTGGTGGGGATAGGCGCCGCAGCAAGGCAGCCTGGCCCCGCGTGGGTCTGCGAGCGTGGGAAGCGTCGGGTAACGCGGGGATGTGGAGGCGGGGCGGGGGCGAGAAGCTAGAGAACTCTGATTAGAAACCCGCCTCAGCTAAGGAACTTCGTCGAAACTCCGTTTCTTAGCCGGTCCTAATAAAGGCACTGCCCTACTTCTATATTATTTTTATTATTTTATTATTATTATTATTTTCCACCCTAATGGATCAAACTCTCACGAAAGCCGCCACAGGGTCACAGCAAAGCGGATTCAGCCTCGAATTTGGGACCCTATTTAGGGTTCTTGCTACAACACAGTTTATAAATTTTATGGACCGCTCATATTTGGGGAACTGTGGACATGACTAAAAATTATTGTGCACAAATATTCCACGATGACAGAATCGTGTGTCTGAACAAGCTACAGCCCCCAAAATATGTGTCTGTGACAAGTAATCAGTTTCTGTAGCTGAGTATACTTACACACACACACACACGACTAAAAAAGGAAGTTACTTTGTAGAAATGGGGCGGGGGGGGGGGTTGGTAAAGTATTTTGCTTGACACTTGCACTTTGAAAGAATTGCTGAGTAGGATAACAAGGGGTTATAATAACCACTGGGAATTAGTGATGTTTTCCAGTTTCATATTTCATATTTAACAGACTATTCTCAAAAACCCTTGAATATACTTGGTTGCAATTTGTCCCTTGATCTCCTTCCTCATTTTGTCTTACTGATCTGGTGAATGGTGGGACTCTATATAATTTGCCAGCTTGAAGGAACACTCTTGAGTTTTGGCAGCTGGATCTCATAGATGGGAACAAGGAGATCTAGAGTTCTGTGCTTTGCTCTCTCTTTAAATCTACTGTTCTTTGTTTGGATGATGAAAACAGACCTATGCCTCCCTTTCACCACACTTATCCTCTGTGAACATCCCATTTTATAGCAGACATGGGAAACCTATGCCGCTCCCCTGGGCAGTTGTTAGACTCCAGCTCCCATCAGCCTCAGTCGGCATAGCCAATGCCCAGGGATGCCAGGAGCTGTAGTCCAGCAGTATCAGGAGGGCCACACTTCTGCTTTATAATTGCAGTAATTTTAACAGTGCCTTATCTCATTCACTGCCACAGTAGCCTTTCCAGTACTGTACAGAATTAGAAGGAATGGAACAGAGGCGGCTGGAAGAGATGGCAAGTTGTAGGCTAACTACTAGTTTGCATCTTTCAGACACCACTATTTGTTTCTGTTGTTTAATTAAAAAATAAAAATTAAAAAATGCAATACTGGGTAAAATCCATTAGGACCACCTTCTGGAATAATTCAAACACCTAGCAACAGAACCACTGGAATGTGGTACCCCCGGTTTGGAGGTTGATTGTACTGAAGCTGCTGAGAGGTCTAGGACAGGCATAGGCAAACTCGGCCCTCCAGATGTTTTGGGACTACAACTCCCATCATCCCTAGCTAACAGGACTAGTGGTCAGGGATGATGGGAATTGTAGTCCTAAAGCATCTGGAGGGCCGAGTTTGCCTATGCCTGGTGTAGGACAACTCATAGCATCATGCTCTCCAGGACTATCTTTTGGCAAAGGCCATTCATTAGGGGAACCAAAGCTGTTTCAGTGCCAAATGAAGGCATGAAGCCAGACTGGAATGTGTCAAGATGATCCGTGCTATCCATGTTTGCCTGGAGTTGACAGACCCTCCCCCTCTCGAGCAGCCTGCCCCCAAATGGAAGTGCCTATGGGGTGCTCAAAGCATGGTTCCCTAAGTACTCCTCCATATGAAGTATCCAGCAATGAGAAACTCACCCACTTACTTTAAGAAGAGTCTCCACATCAAAGGAGCTGACTTCAAGGTTTTAGGTTTATGTATATTTCTTTGAGATGACCCATTAGGTATCCTAGTGCAATTGTCAGGCTGTCATTTCCTGGAGTGCATGAGATGCCACTTGAGTTAATGAAGGTATCTTGTTTCTGATTAGATCCAACTTTCCCTGACCCAGTGCTCTCCAGGTATCGGTGGGACTGCAGCTCCCATAAGCCCCTGCCAGCAAAGACAATAGTTAGGAATGATGGGAGTTGTAATCCATCAACATCTGGAGTGCACTAGGTTGGGGAAGGCTGGACTGGAGGGATCACCAAAATGCATTTACCCGCTGGGCGTGTGCAATATTCACATATATCGGTGCTAGACTGTTGTGATCTAAAACAGGGCTGTAGCTATGTTAGACTCTGGCTCCCATCATTTCTTACCATTGGCCAGGCTGACTGGGACTGGAGGGAGTTGGGAGCCCAGACCAGGAACATCCCGTTAGCTAGAGGTTTGCTACTACTGGACTAAAAGAATGAAGAACCACCATTTTTTTGTAAAACCTTCCTGCCTGGTCTCCAGGAGGCAGCTCTTATCTGCCACCAGTGGTCCAGTGTGCAGCTTTTTACAAGCCCAATTTCCTCCAGGGTAACTCATCTCTAGACCCATGGAGCCTGGAGTACCATGTGGTTCTCCGGACAGCTATTCATACAGATTTTCACCTTCCAAACAGTCCTCTGAAGTGAACTGTTTTTTTAATGCAACAATACCTTTCTCAGTATAGAGATGCAGCTGCTTCGAGGGAGGAAACTTTGCCTTATGGGAGGCTCTCTGTCAGGTGGAACAGAGCTGCACAGCTTGCGGTTTGCCCACTTGAATGGACCCAATCGATGATATATGGGGACTCACTGGGGGTTTGGCAAACCTCTTACGCTTGTCACCTGCCTGCAGCTGCAGAAACAGAGCTGCTGCTACGCAAGGCCGGTGGGTTGTGTTCAGTCTGGTGGTTTCACGGCTTTGGCAGGAGAAATAGTCCCCTGTCCTGGCTCGACCAGCTCATCCCTGCCCTCTCTTGTATTTGTGTTCTGTAGGGAAGTTCAGAAAGCCGTAAATGCAGCACGTGGGCTCTATCAGCGCTGGTGTCAGCTGCTGCAGGAGACGCAGGTCATCAGCAAAGAGGAATTTGACTGGACTACTAATGAACTACGCAACAGCTTGCGCAGCATCGACTGGGACCTGGAGGACCTAGAGGAAACCATATATATCCTTTTGAAGCTGGGGCTGGAACAGCGTATTGGGGGGGGGGTCCCTCTCCAGGGAATTATGTTGCATCATTTTTTAAACGCACTGTCTGCTGCTCGGATGGTAGCAGCAGGCAGTAGCAGCCCCCTACCCCACCCCCATCCTGCTCTTTGCAGGGATATTTGCAAGAACTGGAAGGGGAGTAAACCCTTATTCAGTTACAAGAGATAAGGCATTCTCAGCAGTAATCCCCCAGTTTTATGGCATGCCCTAGCTGAAGAGGTTTATCTGGGGCCTATGTTGCCTTTTTTGGCGCATGTTGCCCAGAAAACTGTGACATACAGACGAAGAGAACTAGAGGGCCATATTTGGCCTCTGGACCAAAGGTCTCTCCCCCAGTTTTAATGTTCTTTTCTTTCCTCTATCTGATTATTATTTTATATTTTCCTATAAAGTGTAGTAGCGCACTGCCCTGAAATGAAAAACCGGATGTAGGGTGCCATATAAATTCTTTATTAAATAAAATGAATTAATAAATAGGTAGCTTTCTGCTACAGACAGAGAGCATCTGGTAGGTTAAATGCGGCATTGGCCCACATGATATTTGTAACCAGGTAGCTCTGTCTGCTTTCTAACTCGGTGACTCAAACTTAACTCACGAACACGCATTGTGGAGTCAAACCCGCGCAAGTTCAAAATTGAGCCTTCTGAGGTTGCCACCCGGCGCACTTTTGTCACAGAGATGCGGGAATCAGTCAGGGTGAGTCAAACGTATGCCTTGTCACTCTTGCAGCATTTTGTCCTGTGCAGCATAAAACACTTACTGTATGCAACAGGAATAGTTCTGTTGCAGGGTTAGGGAGTCTGTGGCTCTCTGTGTTATTGGACTCCCGACAACCCTCAGCAGTAAGCTCAGTGGTCAGGGATGATGGCAATTGTGGTCTAATAACATCTAGAGGGACACAGCTTCTCCATCTCTGTGCTACGGTAAGTGAAATGTTGAGTGATGATTTGGAAGTGTTAACAAAATTGTGTGGCTGGGGTGCTTTATTCTGAGAGAGAGGTTTTTTTTAATTATTATTAAAAAAAAGAAGGAGGATCTAATTCCATACTCTAATCACTATACCACACTTGTAGCTGAAGCTGGGACAGTACTGCATTTTATATCCAATATTTTGACCCATCGGTGATCTACAAGGATGTCAACTCATGTAATCTTATTTATTTACATATATACCCCTTGGACCCTATGACTTAGGATGGGTTACAATAGGAGACCTTCAAAAACCTACCCTTGTTGTTGTTGTTGTTGTTGTTGTTGTTAGTGTACTTTTAAAGGCCATGGTTTCATCTGATTATATTCTCTTACTGCTTCCTTTTCTTGACTAAAGGAAATGCGAGATCACATATCCAGTCCAGCAGCACAGGCCTTTGCGGAGAGGAAAAACAGAGAGGTAAGCACATTTTAACACCTTCACCACACCTCAGTGTTTTGCTGGAAATTTATTCCCTGGGAGGGAAAGAATTATAATTGGCAATGGCTAGGGTAGCTCTTTATCCCCGGTAGCATCCCCCATCCTGGTACCTTCAGAGTCTCCCACTCACCAAGTGGGCAGGGCCTGATGGGAATTGTAGTCCAGAACATATGAAGGGCACCAAGTTGGAGAAGGCTGGTCTAGAGCTTCTTTGCCACAAAGGAAGTACAGGTGGTCATCTAACCAAGGGTAAGGTCAGCTTTCTTCTGCAAGGCACAAATTGCTTGGATAAATGGTCTCTCTCTCTTTTTAAAGTGAAACATCCTTTGTCTCACTGTCAGTGTCCTTGGAGTGTGGATTATAGTCCAGAGCTCTTATGAAATGCATGATCACCCTTGTTGATTCCCCCTTAAATGAGTAGAACCACCTGAGGGCATCAGCTTCTGATCTCAACCCCACATCTTTTAAGAGCCATTTAATTCTGGAATGCAGTGAAAAAGGTTCCTGATCTCCTTACCAGAGAAAGGCTCTTCCTAGGCCCTGAGTTCCACTTAACCCTGCAGATTCTTCTACCCAGCTCACCCTTGCTTCCTTGCTTGCTTCCTTGCTTGGTCTCAGCTCTCCCGGGAGCACTAAGAATCCTGGGCTTGCTCAGATAGTGTCCCCCTTTTCCTCCCTCTGCAGATGCTGGTGGGGAGCAGGGAACACTATGGGATGCTGGATGCAGAGGAACTGTCAACAGCTAATTCACATACTTTGGAAGAGCAGCAGTTGCATCAGAAGGTAAGAGCAGTGACAGTGAGCCACCCCAATCCATCATTTTCACCAACATCCCTTCCTGCAGAGACCCAACCATGTCCTCTATCTTGATACCTGCACTGAGAGAAATCTTGGGCTCTAGTGCAAAAGATGCTCACAGCATCGGTATACTCCCTGTCCCCTGTACCTCTCTCCTCTCCCCCAGCTATGGGTTCAGTCAAGTACAAGAGTGAAGAACGTGTGGTTCTCTGAATGTTGTTGGACTCCAACTCCCATCATCCTGGACAGCATAGTCAGCAGTTAGGGGCGATGGGCACTGTAGTTTAGCAACGTCTGGAGGCCACAGGGTCCCCATACCTGGAATTGCTTTCTTCTTTCTTCCCTGTCAGACTACAGGTGACAGATATCCTTGAGTGGAGGTGAGGATAAATGCTTCCTGCTTCCCTTTCTTACAGTGAGTATGGTTTCAAACCCAGGCAGGAGGCAAGGACCTGTTTCTCAGCAGTAGAATTGGCTACTCAAAATGTTATTGTGAAGACAGTCAAGATAAGGAAACACATTATCCAGTCTTTGGGAGGACTTCGGCTAGAAATCAAATTGTTCCATGTTTATTCAGGACCAAAGCAAACCTCTTTTCCCACTCTGTTTGGTCTCCTCCCAAATGGCCATTTCAATATATTGTTAGGGACTGGCAGTGCAGGATTAAATCCTGTGGAGGCCCCCCTTGCAAATTATCTCCTAATACGTTTTTGTAATTTTCTCTCAAGATCAAATCAGTATTATTTTGATCCATTGTCTTGGGGCCCCTAAAAGACGTGGGGCCCTTAGGCCAGTGCCTACTCTGCCTATTTGGTAATCTGGCACTGGGGGCTGGCAGGGCTCTGAGGAGTGACCGGAAGCGGTGGCAGGGCCAGAGGCTGATCTTGGGGAAGGGGGTAGTGATTTATGTGGTTGTGGGCCTTCTGTGAGGCAGGAGCCTGAGCTGCAGGATGGGGAGGGGTCTGAGTAGTCAGAGACTGTGGAAGGACAGGACGTTCCAGGAACTGAGGAAGAGACAGTGCATGAAGGGACGAGGCCAGCAGAATCCCCTCCGTACCCTTCCCCACTGTCCCCCAGGACCAGGAGGGGCTTGAAGAGGCAGGCACAGTGACAACTTCAGTGTAGTTCAGTCACAGGCTGTTTGTGCTCACACCATCAGATGAGGGTACTTAAGTTTGGGGTCTAGGCCTGGCCACCTGTCCAACAGTCCAACTTGGAGTGCAAGCCTGAGGAGAGACGCCAGCTACCTAGCCACCAGAAGTGTGTGTGTGTGTGTGTGTGTGTGTGTGTGTGTGTGTGTGTATGCGTGTTCAGTGCGCCTCAGGAGCTGTAATTCTTTGTCAATAAAGAATTAAACATTTGTCCTCCTTGGAGTGGGTGTGCTCAGGAGGACGTCTATTGAGCAAGTACCAGAGGCCTTTCTCTTCTTGCTAAATGAAGAGGAGCCCCATAACCACTCTTGTTGTTCAGGTGCTGGATTCTTTGACAAAACATTAATGTGACAGTCAAGATCCTGAGGGCTGACTTCTGTGAAGGGATATTAACCTGTAAAAGCATTCACTAGTTTCAGGTTGTTTTTTGTTTTTTATTATTAAAGATTTTCTTGATTTACAGAAGTATGTGTAATGTCTCTCGTATTTTTTCCATGTAACATTTTTACAAATCAGTTTCATTTGTTGAGACAGTAGGAAGAAAAGGGGTGGAGGGGGGGAAGATGGGTGGGGTCGGGTGGCGGTGTTTCTATTTTGCTTAATGTATGTAGGGTTTGGTGTCAGCGTTTTCACTAGTTTCAGTTTTTCAAGATTGCTGTTGAAATGAGTTTTGGTCCCATTTGCCTAAATGCACACAAAAAGATGGACATTTGTGGGTCATATGTGGGGCGTCAGCAGTGACGGTACGGCTGCCTAACTCCCAGAGTTGCTGCTCCAGCTTGGTCCTCATTTCCCCTCACCTTGAAGGCCAGTGTCCAGTTGAGGCTGAGACTTCTTTGTACAACATATTGTTGTATCGTGGGCAGGAACCCTCTTAGTTTCTCTTTGCTTAGAGTTCTAACAGACTCCCCCGCTGATGTCTTGCATTCTCACTTTCTCCTTGACAGCTGATCATTGAGGAGCAGGATGAGCAGCTGGAGCTCGTCTCTGGCAGCATCCGAGTGTTGAAGCACATGTCGAGTCGGGTCGGAGAAGAGCTGGATGAGCAGACTGTGTGAGTGCAGGTAGTGTGGGGTGTGCGTGTGTGCTGATATATTGCAACACTCCTATCTTGCTCTTCAGACAAACCTTTCAAGCAGCAAAGGGGACAGTGGGGGTGGCCCATTAGCAGGTTGGGCCTGGATAAAATGGCAGCAGACTAGTCCCAAGGCCGCTGCTAGATCAGAGAAGAGGATGCAGAACCTTTGTCTATCTAGAACTGTGGTGGCCACTCATTTCTAACAGATTCAGGAAGGACTCGAGTTTCAGAGACATGAGCACAGGATGCTCCTGTACCTGTGTGAGCCCCCGATAGGGGCTAAGAGTGCTTTATCCTCTCCCTCCCGTCCTTCTTCAGCAGGAACGGATTTCTTTGCCAGAGGGCCCCCCTCCCATTGCTGTGCATTTCCACTGCCCAACCCCATTTTCTGGGTGAGCATCACAAGGAGAGCACATGGCCAGAACCTCTGTTGCTGTTCACTCTGCCAGGGAGCAAGTTAAGAAACCCTTTTCCTTGCATCTTGGCTTGGCAGAAGGGAGCACCCTTGTATTTATTAAGGCTGGTTATTGGGATCAGGGATTATGCTTGGAACAGATTGGACCTCTGGCTCCCAGTTGTGTATCCCATTACTAGAAAATGCTGGTGTAGCTCGAATGAGTAGATTCTGAACTCTCTTGGCAGGGAAGATACCCCTAAAAGAAAACTGCTTGCAACCTGCCGGCATACCTGGCTGACATCCCCATGCTTTTTGTGGGGTGGAGGCAAGACTCAGAAGCTCTTATTGGGAGAGGGTTGCCCTGTGGACAGTTGCCACTCGCGTTGACGATGCCTTTGCTGGCCTTTCAGGATGCTGGAAGACTTTGCCCACGAGATGGACAGCACTCACAGCCGCATGGATGGCGTGCTCAAAAAAATGGCCAGAGTCTCCCATATGGCAAGTGGTAAGAAACAGCTCTCTGTTCCATAACTACTTTGGTACAAGGGAGATTTTACTCTTCCGCACCCCGATAACCTAATTCCCCAGACTTCTTGTAATTGCTTTCTTTTGCCCATCAGTTTTGCTCAGGGTTTGGCATCAAGTAACTGAAGGTGTTGGTTTAGGAATCTGGATGCTTGGCTTCTCCCATAAAAGAATAGCAAATGTTATTATTTTAGTGGTGGGGAATGTTTCTCATCCTGAGGGCTGCCTTCCTTTGTGGATAATCTGCTTGGAGCCGCAGTGGGGTAGCCAGGAAGCAGCACCACAGCAGATTCTTACCTTTTGTACAGTAGACTAATTCCAGCTTTGCAAATGTCAGATAATTTTACACATACTCACCTTCCAGGCAGGCGAGAAGCAGTAGAGTCCAGGAACATATTCAGTCAGCCAAGACAGGACTAGTGAGGGGTGTGGCCTCAGGAGAGGGGTGTGGCCTGGTAAAAGTCCCAGTGGCCAGGTAGAGAGGCCTTAGCTTCCTCACCCTGCCTTCATCACCATAAACATCACCACAGGCGAAGGCAATCTGGCTTCCACAAATGAATTCTGTGTTTCACAACTGTGAATTTCTGCCCCTTTTCGCCTGCCTCTTGCCAACACTTCCAGCACACCCCCCGCCTCTTTCCTCTACAGCCAGATTGGCCCATTCGCTTGCTGGTGGGTGGTGGTGCAGGTGGAACAATAATACAGGGTTGAGCTTAGTATTCACTTTGGAGGCAGTTTTTGCTGCCTTCCTCTCTTAATCAAAGGAGCATTTGGCATCACTGCTGAGACTCAGCAAGGCAGATTCATCACAAGAGATCTGGAGTACGTGCATATGTGTGAAATAGAATGGCAATTAAAAGAATGATGTAATGGTATAAAAACCTGAACATTCTGGTTGGGCCAGTGTTGCATCTCCATTTCTACTGCTGGCTCTCAGCACAAGTCCCTAGAGTAATAGATGCAAAAGCAGGTTAAAACCATTTTTTCCCTGGCAGGAGTGCCACTACAGTGTCATTTAGTGCTCTTGTTTCTGGCTTACAAAGAGCAGGCAGTTGCACACAGGAATGCAGCTTCCCGAGTCAGATCCTTTGTCTACCTAGCTTGGTATTGTGAATGCCAACTAGCAGCAGCTCTCCAGACACTCCCAGCCTTACCTGGAGAGGCTGGGGACTGAGCCAGAGATCTTCTGCATGCAGATCTCTTAAGTTGCAGCCCTTCCTCCATGGGTGAGGCAGGCAGGAATTCAAGCTCCACTGTATGGCATAAACAGGCCTGCAGTGTCTCTCCATCCTGCCCCACCTCTTGCCCAAGAGTGCTACAGATGTTAGCTACCTGTGTCCAGTGCTGGAAATTCCCGTTGTTCTAGGCGCATTTTGCGACCGCGAATTTCATTTGTGCTAGCAGTTTCTGAGCTCTGGGCGCAGTACTGTGTCTAAGATTTCAGATTAAAATGGCAGTGTGGAAAGGAGGACCCTTTTCTGCCTCCCCACTTCCAGCTACTCTCTGAAGACTGGAGAAGAGACCCTCTCAATAAGATTAGGGGGGTGGGCAGGGGAAAGACTAGACCCTGTGAAAAATGAACATAATATTTTAGCTGCAGTTCATTCCTTTTAAGCTTTGTATTCTTATTATTTAAAAAGTGTTCCTAGACATTCACGTCTGCACGCACACAGATACCGGAAATCGTGTCTGCTCATGTCAAATGCTGAAAATAGCTTCTGCGCAGGTGTGCTTTTTGGCATCTGGGCATGCGCAAAGCGATTTCAGGCACCACGAACATGCGCAGATGTGATTTCTGGTGTTGCGCTGCACCAGTCCGGCTCACACACGATCTCCTTGGGGGTGGTCCCGCCCATGGCCAGTAAACCTTGCTGACCCCTGGATTAATGATTAATCCAACAAAATAGATTAGGTCTCCACACTATGGTGTTTTAATCTGGGAACAGACCACCCAACATCATTTCCTCGAATGTTCACTTGAGCTCTTTCTACTTGTGGTCTTCCAAGGATGATTCTTACACCTGTATCCATCATGCTTGGAGTGCAGGCCAGTGGGATGGGGCACATGGTTCAGAGGGTTAGAATATGGTTCAAATTGCGGCATCTTACGTGCTTTAAATTAATTCTGTTTAAGGCAGGGCTGGAGAACCCATAGCTTTCCAGATGTTCTTGTACTACGGCTCCTATGATCCCTGACCATTGGCTATGCTATCTGGAGCTGATGGAAGCCAGAGTCCAACAAGATGTGGAGGGCCACAGGTTCCTCATCCCTGTCTTAAAGCATCCCTTCTAACTGTTTTTGCTTATTTGCAATGTCAGACCCTTCACTGTGGTGGAAGGGCTGGTGGGTTCTTAACAGGATTGGTCTTCTTGCATTTAACACCACTTCCCCCTGTATTTTCTCTTCTCCCACTCCATCAGAACGGCGTCAGTGGTGCATCATCGGCCTGTTGCTCGTTGTCATGGTGGTAGTGCTGGTTCTTATCTTTGCTCTGTGATCAAACGGCAGAACGGACATGGGGGAAGGGTGGCATGGAACCAATCCCATCCCTGTCAAGTATCCTGTGTGGGATCGGTGCGAAGCTTTCTCCAAAGGTGAAAAGGAAGCAAGTCCATTTAATCAGGTGGAATGATGGATTTCCAAATGGGCTGCTCTCCCTTGCAGTCAGACTTTGCTCCTAATTGTTTAAGGCTGCAGAATTGTGAAAAAGGAGGACTGGGTTCTGGAGCTTAGGAAATTTGTGCCATCTCCCCCTTTTGTGTGTGCCAAGGTGAAATTATAGACAGACAGATGTGTCTGTTAAATGTGGAAGCCATATTGCATATGCGGTTTGTTACCCATTTTGCAAGTAGATGCAGCAGCGTCAGTTTCCTTTCCCCCACTGAGTAGCCTTTTCTTCTCATCTCCAGCAGCCAAAGAGGAAGAACATGGTCCCAGCTGACTATTTTTGCTGCCATTATAGGTTCTTATTCTTCATGCCACCTCTGAACGGGCGCAAGATTGCTGCACATTTAATGTGCCTGCTGAAGCACAATTGACTAAGCCATCGGTTGTGTTTTACCTCAGCCAGTAGCAGATGGATACTGTGAACAGACGGGGTAGGACAAAGGCCTCGCTTCCTTTTTAAAGGGCAGAATTGCTCAGAGTTGAGAACAGGCCAAAGCCATCTCACTGCATTAAGTGCCAAGAAAGGGATTTTGCTTCGTGGAACTGGCAACATCACCCCAAAGCTCCTTCTCTTACCATGAGGCCAGCCGTCCAACAGAAACAGGGAGCAAAATGTCAGAATCTCATCACCCAAATCCCTCAGGCCTCAGTGCTGTGCTTCAGGTTGCAAGTGGTGCCAATACTTCTGGGGCGCTGCCAAGCACTTCAAGAAAACTGGTTTCCAGACACCCAGTCAGCTCAATCCCTTTCAGTTATATGGTAAACAAACCCTCTCCCCTTAGGTCTAAATCCCTGCCAAGGACACACTGTCTATGCTGATATAAAGAGGCTACTTTCAGCCAAGCCCAAGTGACTCAGTAGCCTGATGTGGAGTATAACAGTCCTTTCTATGAGGCAGCCCTGCTGTCACATGCACTCAGAAGCCATTCTGTTTCTATTGTGAAGTATTATTAAAAAAAGGTACCAGAACAAGTTTTTTAGTTCTTCCAAGAAAAAAAATAAAAGTTTTTATACTTCTATTTAATTCAAACTTTGGTTCTGGAATGTTGCTGTGGGAAGGAGTGGTGATATTTACGTACCCCAAAATGTGAAAACAAGAGCAGCAATGGCCATCCAGATGATGTCGGATTGTCACTATCATCCCTGGCTGCTGGACACTGAAGACCAACAAAATATGGAGCGACAGAAATTCCCCACCTCTGAACTAAAAGAGAACCCTGCTTTGATCTCACTAGTCTAGCATTCTGCCTTCAGCTATGGCCGGCCAGCCACAGAAGTTATTTGAAGCTAGGGATCTAATGCACTTTGAACGCACTCTCAGTCATTCTTATTGAATTTTGTGGGCATTATTTAAGATGATTCTTAACTGATTGCCTAAAGCTCAAGGCTGTGATCACATTGTATTCTGAGCAAACGAGTAGTTTCTCTCTCGTCTCTACCATTTGCAGCAGTACAAACCTCGTATCGTGTCCTCCCTCCCTGAGAGTCTTGCTGTGCAGTTTGCAGGCTTATCTGATGTAGTTCAATCTGTGTTCAGTGGGGCCTAGTCCCAGGGAACTGTGCACAGCAATTTAATCGGAGCCACTCTTTTCAGTAGAGTCATAGAAATTCAACATGTTCTGCTGAACTCAAGAAAAGGTAAATATGCTAATCAAATGATGCTCGATTTTGCAAACATTTATGCTGTGGCTTAAGGAATGCTTTGTCTAGTCCAGGGATGGGGAACTGGTGGCCCTCCCAATGTTGCTGGAGTACAACTCTCATCAGCCTTCACCACTGGCCATGCTGCTAAGGGCTGGCAGGAAATGAACGAACAACATATGGAGGGCAACCAGTTGCCCATCTGTACTCTAGTATAGGGGAGTTGAAGAGCAAGATACGAAATTTAATGAATCACACAAACATGAATCTCAGTCATATTTGTTTTGTATAATGGGGTTGCTTAATTTGGAAATAGAAGTTACTTAGCCTGATGGATCCACAGAAATGCTCCAAAACTTAGATACCTACCTTAAGCAAATCCGGTCTGTTTTTAATTTCAGCAAGGCTGCTCCATGATAAACTCCCCAGGGAATAATCAAGCTTACAAATGAAATGGTCAGGCACGCAACTGTTACAAACTTTTTTTTTTTATTAACATTTCTGAATTCCTTTTTTTATTTTTAATCTTTACAGTAGTTAATGTGCAATTTCTTGATACTCTCAGGTCACAGGGATGAGGGAGTCACAAAATTTTTCTTGGCACTTATAACACAGAACAAATACTGGCATTATCCAGGGGCAAAGAGGTGGGCTTTAAGGTGAAAAGCAGGGGGTGCTGAGGGAGCTGGGGTGGGGCGGGCGGGGGAAAGGGGGAGGATGCTTTTGTTATTTCATTTTAAAGGATCTGTTTTCCTCTCTGAGAGGGTTTTACAAGGGGCAAGGAGGGAGAGGGGCTGATATTGGAGTAGCTGCTTGCATCAACCCAAAGCGCCTGGAAGGGGGAAGAGAGAAAAGTCCATGCTGCATCTGCACAGAGGTTACATAATCAGGCTTTGTTAGTGCTTTTCAGTGTACATTTTTTTGTCCTTTTTTATAAAATTGTTTGCTCTAGTTTAGAAAAAAAGAAGAAGAACCCAACAAAAGCAAAAAATAAAAGATGGACCAAAAAGTGGATACAACAAAAGACAGAAGAAGGCCTCATTCCCTTCGCCCCATCGTGGGATTATTCCTATTTCCAACAGAAAGCCTGCCCAAGATACAAATAGACCATGGGGGGCGGGGAGAATTATTCAGCTGGCTAGAAGGAACCTCAGAGAAAGATTATAACATTTTGAGTCCAAGTGATCCTCAGAGACCCTCTAATATAGGTAATTCTTAAGTTTCCTCTGCTGCAGGACATTTATGCTGGATCTCCCCATTCTGTTACATCTCCAGATAATATCCATGAGGCTAGACAGTGCCGTTTCAATTGCCTCAGAGTGGGCCTCCCCAGGATTCTACATACCCAGAATTCCAAAAAGCACAGCCCCAATAGGTCATAACATATGTCCAGACATTCCTCTTCCAGTGTCCCTTTGTTTTTGAAATTTAGATCTGGCAGTCCTACCAACACAGCTCACAACACAGAGAAACAGGATAGGATTCTTCAAGGTTAGTAGCTACTTTGGGCCAACTCTCCTAAATATGCCAAGCCTCCTGGTGAGAAAATGTACAACTCTTATCTTTTTGGCCTAGGGGATGCCCTAAGCCAATCACACCTGATTTTTTAAAAAACAACAACAACCCTTTTGCATGCAGACAAATGCTGCAAGAAGTTAGTCTGTTTCATGTTCCAGTGTAAATAAAATTGCTCACCTAAGTTCAGCCAAATGAGATTCAGGGTAAAGGTAAAAAAAGGTAAAGGACCCCTGAACGGTTAAGTCGAGTCAAAGGTGACTGGGGTGTGGCGCTCATCTCGCTTTTCAGGCCAAGGGAGCTGGTGTTTGTCCACAGACAGCTTTCCAGGTCATGTGGCCAGCATGACTAAATCGCTTCTGGCACAATGGAACACTGACGGAAACCAGAGCGCATGGAAACACCGTTTACCTTCCCGCCCCAGCGGTACCTATTTCTCTACTTGCACTGGTGTGCTTTCGAACTGCTAGGTTGGCAGAAGCTGGGACAGAGCAACGGGAGCTCACCCCATCACCTAGATCTGAACCGCTGATCTTCTGATCAGCAGGCCCAAGAGGCTCAGTGGTCAAATACAGAGTCAGACCATTAGTCCATCAAGCTAAATTTTGTCTGTGCTGTCATCCCCAGCCCTACCTGAAAATGCCAAAGATTGAACTTGAATGCAAATCACTTGTTCTACCTCTGACCTATGACTCTTCCCCCAAGCGTCCTTGTAATTTCCATGCACACTTCTGTCCATATCTAAACAGCTTTATGTTAGGAAGAAGGATCAAGAAGGTACTCAGATCAGTTACATAATAACTTACTGGTTTGATTGAACACTTACTTTCTACAGATGTTTCCAAACTCCAATAGTAGGTTAAAAAGTGTTCTTTCCAAAGCTCTGGAATCAAACCTTGTGGCTGATATACAAAAGGTAAAACTCAAACTTTGCTGGCTGACCGCTTGCATTTGCAACACCCGGATGATATAAAATGACCACCACCTGCATCTGTCTTGCAAAAAAAGCATGAGAGAGGGGAGGGAATTTAGGCAGAATAAAAGAGCTGTAGAAATGAGCAAGAATGTGAAATTTCTTTGTCTGTCCCATCTCAGTTTGATTGCAATTTGGTTACTTGCAAGAAGACATGGTAATCATTTCAAGATAACGGATGCAAAACTGGGAATAGCATCGGGATAAGGAAAAAGCAAATATAGTCGTACCTTGGATCTCGAATGCCATGTGACTTGAATGTTTTGGCTCCCAAACACCACAAACCCAGAAGTGAGTGTTTGCAACCGGTTTGCAAACAATCTTTGGAAGCCAAACATCCGACGGGGCTTCCGATTGGCTGCAGGAAGCTCCTGCAGCCAATCAGAAGCCGTGCCTTGGTTGTTGAACGTTTTTGGAAGTCAAATGGACTTCTGGAACAGATTCTGTTCAACAACCAAGGTACGACTGTATGAAAACTTAGAAAAGCTAATGGAAAGCAGTCAAAGCAAGCAAACAAGCTTCCATTCTCATGATGCAGCAGCAAAGCATGTCTTCCACTCTATATACATGCAGCAGGTGATGGTATGTTCAGTCTTGGCTTAGGTTTGGCCTTCTCATACACATGGTAAAGAAAGTGCATTTGGCCTAGTCATAAATATCAGTTTTAGCTGTGTACCCTAAAATGTAAGCCATGAAATGCATTCCAGCTGGAAGGTTAAAAAAACAATTTTTGGTGAGTTACTAGTCTGGGAGGCGGCATTAACAAGAAGCGTAATTTATGACTGACCAGTCATTCCAGAGATGAGAGTTTGAAACAACATTTTATGTTGCTTCAAACAATGGCTTGTTCTTTAACAGGGTTCAAAGTGAGATTTGGGGGCTTGTCCTGCTTTGATATGATCTAGTTTCTACCATCCACCCAGAAGTCTTTTTCTTCTTCAGGGAAAAAAAAAATCAAGCTTAATTTACTCAATCAGGTAACAATGTAGCCCCACCACAGTGTTTTTTTAAAGAGTGCTTCTTCCAATGATGGTCTTACGTGAAGGTCATGGAGAAAAGTAGGCCCACAAGGACTAGTACGTGAAGAGGAACATATGAAAGCATTCTAGCCTCTTTCACCACATTTACTTAGAATTTCAGAGTAATTTCCAAACCAAATATAAGCCACCCAACCTTCACTTCTCCAACTTGATTCTTTAGAGAGTGAGTGAGTTCCATTACAAATTCCAGTTCCGCCATCACTGGGAGAGAGGAGAGGGAAATCTATCTGAACTTGTACAATTTAGAACTTAAAGGTCAAATGGGAGAGGTTTGGTGGGGTGGGGGAGAAAGTAAGAGAAGAGAGTATGATGCACATCAGTCAGCCAGTGTAATGATGTGTGTATATATTATATATATGAGTAACAGAGTCAATGACCAGGCATTTGGAGGAGAGGGACTTGGGCCATATGCAACTGGAGTTGAGTGCAACTGGTAACTTCATAACCCCATAACAAATGGTGGCCTCATGTGCATTAAATTATTCACCCAGCCATTCAGCAACACTTAGATGAACATGCAGGTGTGCATCCAGGGGCAATGTATATGTATAGTTGCTTACACATGTGGTTCTTTTTTTCTGGATTAGGTTGACAGATGCCTTGCAACCAAGCTGATATCTTATTTTGTTCCATGTTCATATTCAGCATGACTTAGAACAAGGCCAATCCTCAAGGGAAATCTCATTAAATTTCCCTTCTAGAACTATCTGAGAAATCAGATTAAGAAAATTAGAATGAGATTGCCACTTTTTGTGTAGTGAATATCTATGTTTTTAAATAAAAAAAATTCTTCCAGTAGCACCTTTAAGACCAACTAAGTTAGTTCTTGGTATAAGCTTTCGTGTGCATGCACACTTCTTCAGATACACTGTGTATCTGAAGAAGTGTGCATGCACACGAAAGCTTATACCAAGAACTAACTTAGTTGGTCTTAAAGGTGCTACTGGAAGAATTTTTTTTATTTTGACTATGGCAGACCAACACGGCTACCTATCTGTAACTGGAACTATGTTTTTAAATGTTACTTTTCCATCAACTTCTTCAGGGAAAAGTACAAGGGTAAAATGAGTGAGCTTAAGTACAGACATGACCATATAATGCAATAGAAAAATAGGGCATGCTGGGTGATAAAATAACCCTTTCCTGTTTAAAAGCAGCTAGTGGGGAAGGAGAAGAAATGGCCTGAAAGAAAGCGAGAACTTAGTGTTATGTCAGAATTGTGTCAATGCCAACATTTATGCTTTCAGATCTTGGCAAAATGTGATCCATTCCTCCAAGTGTAGTGCAAATGCTGACACAGTCACCAGCTAGTGTCACTAAATAAACCCAGTTTACCATGGGTTTCCACCAACGGAGGCACTGGAATGGCAATTCTGGGGAAGATTGAAAAAGAATATTCTCAGCAAATTCATAAAAATACAATTCCCATGATTTCCCTGGAGAAGTCATGTCATTTAAAGCAGTATAAACCTGACCTAGGTTTGAAATGTAGATCTGCCTACGGTAAGTTTAGATTATTGCCAGCCCTTTTTATTTAAAAACAAACAAACAAACAACCATTTCACAGCGAGTGAAATACAACTGTGCTGGGCCAACACGGAGCAAATGGGGAATGCTACGCATCCAGCCTCCTAGACTTGACCTCAGTCTCCTGCCGCCAAAGGCAAAATGAGTGCTCATTTAAACAGTACTTCCTTTTAACATATTCACGTGTCTGTCTTTGTCTCCCTCCAGTGGAAGGAAAGGAAAATATCCTGCTTTTAGTATCAAATAACTCATTAAAGAAACAACAGCTAAGACTGCCAACTGTGCAGACAAAAGAAAGCCAAAAATATGCCCTGAAGTAGAAGCCAAGTCCTTTCTACGATGAAGCAACGTTGTAGGACATACAAAATGGATGCATGCCATCTTAGTATTTCAAAAGCCATACTCTATTGTACATAACTTTTCAGTCATGCAGCTGGTTGGTGGCCATTTTGTCAAGTTACCTAAGGAGAGTTCTGACCAAGATATCGAGACCCAAAATGTATCCTTGCAGTGCGACCCTGTGCATGTCTACTCAGAAGTATATCCCACTCAGTTCAACGGCACTCACTTCCCAGTTACGTATGCTTAGGATTGCATCCTTAGTGTTGCAAATGTTTTCTCCTGGGCGCAGAAATACAAGTAAAATTAGTGAAGAAGCAAGCATAGATTTGTACTAGTAGGTGAAGCAGCCACTACAAGGTACGTTCCTCCTGCGCCACAAAATTAAATGTACCAGGGTGTTCTCTGAGCTTGCCTACGACAAGTGAAAATATACCCCAGCCCACTTGTCAACATGGAGTAACTGCCAATGCTTAATTAGGAGCACTCAGAGCAAAGTGCTCTCTATAGGCTAGGCTGCTTTTGAGCCCTTTTCGTAACAACAACATGTTCAATTTTTGTTACTGATCTCCACATCAGACCTGGTGGAATCTGAGTGTTGCAACTCTGACTGTAACATATCCAGTACAGAGTTGGTACTACCCACTAGAACTTTTATTAAAAATTATAAGAGAGTTATTTCACAAGAGGTAACTGGGCCTGCTTAGTCTCGCTTCCTCTTCACAAAGAAACAGTGGCCTGAGCCCAGGCGACCACTGCTAGCCCTCCCTTAAGAGAAACGGGACTTTCCCCAGACCAGGCCTGCGTCAACTGACAGATGAGTAGACATGAGATAGCCAGCCCAGCTTGAAATAATAAGCCAGTTAGTCTCCAAGATGTCACAGCATTTGCCATCTTTTTGCTACTAGGGACAACTACTGCTCTGGAGTTTATTCTCTTGGAAATTCATGGGCAGGAGTTTCCACCCTCTTTAAAAAGCTGTAATTCCTTTAAAAAAAAAAAAAGATTGCCACCCATTGCCTCATTTCACAGTTTGATTTGCTCAAAGGAAGGCCAACCGTTTCCTGAGAGAATTGCAGACTTTGTTTTCTAGTAAGAATAACCAAGAGAGAGATTCTCGCAATGTAATTCAAAGTCGTTATCTTAGACCATACAGATAGAAATGCAGAAAGAGGGAGAGGAGCTTTGCTGCAATCAGGGTAGAACCTAAATGTGCTTGCTTCCCATCTAAATGTAGTTTCCATCTCAAAATATCCCTATGAACCCGAGGATGGGAGTTCTTCATTATGCACCAGGGGTGCAAACTTGAATAAAATGGGGGGGGGGCAGGTAAACTCTGCCCTGCATAATCGATGACATGACTTAGTGTACACACACTATTTGGATTACAATGCCTATCAACTTGTGGGGGGGTGGGGTGGCTACATCAAATATTTTATGGGG
Organism: Podarcis pityusensis; assembly: GCF_964106645.2. Lineage (NCBI taxonomy): Eukaryota > Metazoa > Chordata > Lepidosauria > Squamata > Lacertidae > Podarcis > Podarcis pityusensis. The sequence continues at coordinate 44,742,894 of NC_138029.1, read as the reverse complement.
GGAGCGAAGGGACCTTGGCCCCTAGGAGTTGGCTCCTCTGCTATGCACCAAATATGACTCGGAAGCATCACTAACGGAGCAGAGGAAGGAAAGAGGCAAAATTTCACACTGTGATTCATTACCTGGTGCTGGGAGGCGAGCTAAGGCCAAAGGCAGCCTTGCATACTGGGTAGCTTCTGGCACTTCTAGGGGAAAAGAATGTGATGCTTTCTCCCTTGGCTTTCCTCTTCCTTCAAAACCTGATTCCCAAACACTGTGACATTTGAGCCAATTTAGCTGAAGTGGCAGAAAAGGTTGGCATTTCAATCAGCAGTGCTGCTATTTGTTCCACAGACTGGCTGAAAAGTGAATAGTTTGCACATTGCACCCCACGTTTAAACTAAACACCTCAGAGATAACACTAGGCTTAGGAAACATTGGAGGTATCAGAGCTACATTAGACCTGCATGTATAATTTGGGGTTTTTGCGGGGGTGGGTGGGTTTGGGTGCGGGGGTGAGAACCTTCCTTGTTCCCTTCATGACTCTGTGCCACTCAAAATATGGAAGGGCTGCACTGCCAAACAGATTTGCCGTATACGTTCTCAGTTCAGTAGGCTAGGCTGGTCAAAACCTCCAAGGCAGATAATGGATGGGGAAGGTACATAAGGTCTAGAAGACAGAAAAAGTAGGGAGAGGTATGTCTGAGAGGGAGGGAGGGAGGGAGGGAGGGAGGGAGGGAGGGAGGGAAGGGAAGAAAGAGAAAGAGAGAAAAAAGAGTAAGGAAAAGGGAGTGTACTGACAACGGCAGGGGTGTAATTGCCATGCTGTGCAAGACCTGAACATACCTAGGCAAGAGTGGAGGGAAGCCAAGATGAGTAAGGATAACATGAGCACAGCACTGGGGTCCAGTCCCTTCCCTGTTCTCATTTATCATGGCACTAGGATTTTCCCACTCTCTAGTATGAACCTGAGGAAAAGGCTTGACGATGATCAGTCTAAGTTAGAGAGAGCCCTGTCTGGCGAGAACCCGATCTGATGAAGAAAGAGGCAGCACTCTGGGATAAGACCTCCCTGGATCATGGCCTCCATTTGCAAATGGATTTGGTATTAAAAAAAAAAAATCTACTAAAATATATATCTAAGAACAATTAATAGCACAACAAGGACAGAGGGAAGGGACGGGGGAGAAAATGCCAGCCAGAACTGCCAATGCAGCAGCAAGACCTCCCCTCTGAGCCCGTACTACCTGTGGCGCCTGAGGAAGCAAGGCCCATGTTTAATAATATATATATATATATATGTATATATATATTTTTAAAGGAGAAGGCACAATGCTCTTTCTCCTCTGCCGAAACAAAAACAAAAACCAACAACGGGTGGGAAGAAATGAAATAAAGGTGGAAAAACGATTCTACAAAAATCAAATTAGGAAATAAAAACCATCGACTGGGGGCGGGGGAAAGAGATGGGCATGTTTTTACTGGAGGCCCTCGGTGGAGGTGCCTGCGTCACCGTCATGGCTGCCCGTCTCGAAGCTGTGCTCCACCCCCATGATGTCTGGCTCCATCTTGCCAGTGTCATTGATGAAGGTGGTGTAAGTGTCGCCCTCGGCCATCAGTAGTTTCAGTTTGGGGATCCAGCTCTTGCGGACAACGCGCCGCGCGTTCGTGCACATATCAGCAGCAATTGCATTCATCTCGCTCTCCTTGAAGTTGGGGGCAAAGTTCTGGCAATAAACTGAGGAAGAGAAGAAGGGCGTGAGCCCGGATCAGGGTCGCTATAGCGGCAACTGGGAATCAATATCCTCACAGCTCTTTGCCTCTCGGGAACCCAAACACCAACGCCTGCCCAAGCCAGCAAAGATCCCCGAGATGCTGGTGGAAGCCTGCAGTGACTCACAGCACAGTAAATCTTAAAACCACAGCTTGGAGTGAGACAAAGGACCCGCTTCCAGCTCTGTATTTGCTTCCGCTGCTGGAATCATTACGGATCTGGGTGCTCCAATAGGGTGGAATAGGATATTCTGCCTATTGACCATATGACACACAGCTAAAATTTCCCACCTCATGCCCTTCAAGAAAGCAGTAATAATATACTCCTAAGCTCCCTCCCCACCGCAGAAGGATCTATTAAGGCAGACACTCACACTTCACAGCATGCAGCACCCGGCTGTCGAGGGGTTTCCGGCTAGGGTCGTTGGTGGAGGAGCGGATTCCAGTGCCACAACTGTTGGCAAGGGTGTTCCTGGCAAGCGGTGTGAAAGAGAAAGTATTTAAATCCTTTACCAGCAGTATCTTATTGTTCTCCACCCACCCACCTTTAACTGTCCACTCCTAGCCGTTCCAGCTCCTGCCTCGCCTCTTGCTCTGGCAGGACTCCTCAAGCCCAGAAGTCCTGCCTCAAAAGCAGAAAGAAATGGTGTGGCAAAAAAAGGGGCTGGAAACAGAGCAAAATGGAGCCTTTCCCCCTTTTCTACACACTGGGAGGCTCACTCACCGGTCAAAGAAAGATGCTAGTAGTCGTCTGAGAAGCACTTTGTGTCGTGTCCCAGCACTGACATGACAGTTCATCAGCTGCGCCCGGGTGATGTACACGTTGGTACCTAGGCAGGGAAAAGAGACAAGGCCTGTTGTGAAAACAACAAGCTTTCAACTTGGATGCAGACCCATAAGCCACCTAATCACTTGTGTGCAATACCAGATGCTTTCTGGAAGCAACAAGAAACAATTATAATGGGATCCATCCAGCCATTCTCAGCTTCCAACTCCGTGTAGAACAGCCTTTCTCAACCTGTGGGTCCCCAGATGTTGTTGAACTACAGCTCCCATCACCCCTAGCTAGCAAGGCCAGAGCTCAAGGATGATGGGAGTTGTAGTCCAACAACATCTGGGGACCCACAGGTTGAGAACCGCTAGTGCAGAACTATGGCAAGCACAAAGTTGGCTAACAGTCATTAACTCCTGGGTGAGTTTGGTCCCATCCTGTAAACACAGCTGCACAAGTGGCTTTTGAGAGCACACAACATCAGCAGGCTTCCAAAAGGAATCGGGTTGGCGACTGTGAGAACAGGATGCTGGACTGGATGGGCCATTGGCCTGATCCAGGCAGGGCCAGTTCTAATGCTCTTGCCAGCTTTATACGGACATTTTGGGGACGTGCTTGTGGCTAGTAACTTTGGTGGATTGGGGATGTTGGGAAGACAGATTCAAACCAATACCTGAGAAAGAGGAAGTTCACTTCTGTGTGAAAGGAAAGTTTGACTTGCTGGTCCCAGCAGAGGCTGGGCTACTGAGCAACTCACTCCCCACAGTACAGACAGAGCAAGTACATTGGCACGTGCAAAGGAAAGGCCAACAGCAGGAACCAAATCCCCCAAGATAGCTCTGAGCGGGATGTGGCATGTGCTGGATATGACTTACTTAGCTTGGGTACCAACACAGTTTCTCTCCTTCCTATCCCAGTGCTGGGCACCAGCCTATAAGAGATGCAGCAGTGTGGGGCAGTGGAAAGCCAAAAGCTGGATTAGCTCATAAGCAAGATTTACAAACTGATTTCCTGTTTTTCTGGCTTTCTTTCCAATAGTCTTTAGATCAAGAGTTTGAAGTCTTTCCTGCTAATTTGAAACAGTGCTCACGGAGTATGCTTTGTCTAATGCAGCGGGGCATGGCAAGGTCCCCGCCAGCTCCTTTTAACTGATCAGAGAATGCCACGGAACAAAGGTACAAGGGGCTGGAAGCTGGGATGCCCTGGTAGGATCATCTCAAGGCCTAATCAGACTCTGAGGCCATGAGCAGTCAATTTCTATGTAACATACACATGCATTACTTCAGGGTGCTATTCAGGCAGCCCCAACCTCTTGACTCCTGCTTGCAACCTGCAACCACGAGAGCTGTGGTACCCGATTTACTAGTTGTTGTTTTTAATCTGAGAGAGGAAGCCCCCCTGAACCTGAAGGATCTTCTGGTATTTTGTAGGCTAATAATCAGGATCACCTTGCTCTGGGGGGGGGGGGGGGAGAAACTGCCACTTCATTCTGCCAACAAGGCCCTAATCCATCAGACTGGGATTAATTTTAGGAAGCCAGCCAGACTTTTCCTCCTGACTGCAACTGGCTTGAAACCTACATTCTCACTCACCGCCCCCCCCCACTTGACCCCAACAAGCTGAGGCACCTATCTTACCTGTCACAAGTTCCAGCTTCTCAGCTGGGTCCCCCTCATCGTACAACTTGGGGTGGCACCGGTTCCCAATCTGGTTGATGAGCTCAGCAGGCAGCGAAGCCAAATCCTGCCGCACCCGTATCCGGTTGCGAGACTCGGAGGCCACCTGGTCTGGCAGCGCTTCCACTTTCTCTGCTGGGCAAAAAGGAGAAGGGAGGCAAGGAGGGAAAACATGAAGAAAATGTGTGAAAAGCAAGTAAGGAATGAAGCTTAAAGCTGTGGAATCTCAACAAGTATATATCCCACCACAAACATATATTCTTTTCCTCCTCTCACTATTTCCTCCTCTCACAAGAACAGAAAGCTGTTTGGAAGCTTATGTGTTTTTATCTTTTCAATAAAAGTGAAAGTGGGGAGAGCTCATTGCTGTTGTTGCCACAGGGATCTCCAGTCAGTGAAAAGGGTTAGATCCACACTATTCAATGGGATGCAGGGAGATGAAATGCTGACAGGTGGCAAAAGCTCCATAATCCATAAGGCCTGGATGATTTTATGTTTCTGTTTGCACTGCTCATCTCAAGCAGGAACCTGTCAGGAGCATAGTACATCATATTTATAGGATACTTTCCGGAAGTGCTTTCTAAAAATTCACAGCCATCTTTACAACAACCCCCCTTAGGCAGAATTGTTATAGCCTTATTAAATACTGGGAAGGAGGTAGGTGAGGCTGACAAGAGCAACTTTCTTAAGGCTACATAGTAGGCTTATGTCTGAACTACAATGATACTACAGCTTACACTGCATTTTTACTAATGCTCCTCCTATTATTATTTGATTATATACCATTTCTCAAAATGGTGTACAAACAACATAAATGATTTTAAACTAGCAAACACACAAATGGAGTAGATCAAAAGTAACAAGTCACCTATCAAATGAAGATTAGAAAAGTCCTAAATTGCCTCTGAAAGGATGGCAGGGGGGCAGGCTAAAGGCACAGCCAACGGGAAGGCATTCTAGAATACTAGAACTCAAAGAGAGATTTCTTGTGGATGCTGAACTGTCCTTCATATAAGATGTAAACTTCAGCAGCGCCTCCTCAGTAGATGGATCATATGTTCCCTGTGATCAGGACTGTGGCTGTTTAAGGCAATAAATTAGCAGCCAGTGACTGCTAGGATAGCTCAGTCGGTAGAGCACGAGACTCTTAATCTCAGGGTCATGGGTTTGAGCCTCACAATGGCCAAAAGATTCCTGCATTGCAGGGGGTTGGACTAGATGACCCTTGTGGTTCCTTCCAACTCTATGATTCTGTGATTCTATGAAATTCTTAGTATGTTATACAAGAAGGCCAGCTCAAGAGTCTACAACTGAGCAGCATTCTGCCAAAACTTCTGAACAGTCTTCAAGAGTTGACCCATGTAGCATGCATTACAGTAGTCTAGACCAGGAGTCACTAAGGCATGTATGATAGTTCTAGGTCTATGAAGCTTAACCATAACAGGATTAAAAAAAAATAGTGGGAGGATAAGACTGTAAATGGCTACTAGTCATAATGGCTATGTGTTTAATATGAGAGACAGTATGCTGTGGACCAGGTATCCCCAAACTCGGCCCTCCAGCTGTTTTGGGACTACAACTCCCATCATCCCTCGCTAACAGGACCAGTGGTCAAGGATGATGGGAATTGTAGTCCCAAAACAGCTGGAGGGCCAAGTTTGGGGATGCCTGCTATGGACCATGAACGGGACAGTGCTACTGCCCTCTTGCTGTACTTGCAGACTTCACCTAGGCATCTGGTTGGTTTGTGTGAGCACTGACTAGATGGGCTTTGGTCTCATCCATCAGAGCTCTTAAGTTCTTATTAAGTTCCTTGCTACATCTGCTCTTTTCAGTGCACATTTTTGCTGACTAAATCTCAAGAGCCTTGAGTATTTGGCCATGGGAAACTGGACTGGAAAGAGAGACTCAGAAGGCACAAAGACAGCCTTATCCCACATGGACATACAAGGCCATAGTGATGGTTGGAACCCAAGGTAAAAGTCACCCGAGGAATTAACCCCTAGAAAACCCAGGCCACCTTTGCTTGCTCCCTCTTTAGAGTCCAGTTTCAAAGCCCTGGTCACTCTCTTCCCTGCAAGCCACACCTCCAAGGTGCAGGGATATCCAGGCTTGATTCTAAGGCTGTGAGAAATAGAGAATTAATTGACTCTTTAATACAGATACTCTGCCCCCGGGGCAGCTTTCAATATGTCAGGGAGTGCTTCACACAGTAGAGGCAGCTACATGCCATCTAAAATACTTAGCAATTTTCCACTACTACTTAACGTATGGAAAGCAGCAACTTTTTAACACCACAAGAACACCCATGGAATCAAGATGGTGTGTCAAGCCCAACTGCAGCACTTCCGCCGTGTATTGTGTGAAGGGGTGGGTGACAATGCCCTCATCTCGCATTTCACTAGGCAGAAGTGGACACATGATGAATATCATGTACATACTTCTGCTGTGAAACGTGAAGAGGCCCAGACTGAGCCAATCCAACTCCACAGATTCCCGTGGATAGTGAAAATTCATTTGAGTGGGATGAGAGATGGAGGCCTGCTCAGTGGCTGCACCCAGCTTATGGAATGCCTTGTCCTGTGAAGTGTGGTTGGCACTTAGAATCACAGATTTGTAGAGTTGAAATGGACCCTACCAACCCCCTACAATGCAGGAATATGCAGTTGTCCCATAAAAGGATCGAAACGACAACCTTGGTATTATCAGCACCATGCTCTAACCAGCTAAGATATCAGACTGCCGCTTCCCCGTTGTTGAAGACTGCTTGAATTCAGCAGACTTCTATTGTACGGCTTTTATATGTTTTGGTTTCAACTGCTGGCCCAGTTTCTTCTGTCAATTTTTTTATATTGCTGTTTTAACAGAATTGCAGATTTTAAGGTTTTGTGCGTCACTCTGAGTGGCGCTCTTGCACCAGAAGGGTGAGATCTAAATGTTTTAACACACAATTTAAAAGCACTCCTTTCCCCAGCCTCCAATAACTTTCCCCATAATGCATCTCTGCAATGATTTTTTTTAAAACCCCAAATCACAGGTGGGCAACTTGAACCAATTCCCTTCCTGCAGGGAAGAAGCTGAACAGGAATGTTGTCCAGTCACCAATCTGCCGTTGCCACTCACCCGTCTGGCCTACATTCATCATGCTGTACATCGTGTACATGTTGCAGATCTGCCGGTACTGCTCGTCAGAGCCCTCCTCGGGAGCGTCCTCCTCCTCGTCTTCCTCATTGTGGTAGGAACTGGGGCTGTCGCTAGTGTAGGCACTGGAGGTACCAGGGCTCGTCTGGTCTGATGTGCTGGGGCCACTGACCACGCCTGCCCCTCCACTGCCTCCCGTTAGCGCCCCCTGTTGTTGAGACTGCTGTTGCTGCTGCTGCTGCTGCTGCTGCTGCTGCGCCTGCCGGTTACCCCCGCTCAGCTCCTGCTGCGAGGAGATCTTGGCCATTTTGCGGCTGCCGTTACTGCCGCCTCCGCCTCCGCCTCCCCCTTCCTTCTGGCTGCTTTCCCAGAGCCGCTTAACCACAAATGTGCACTGGACAGAGTCCGACTCCTGCTGCTCCGTCTTTACGCGAGAGACCAGGGGCAGGGGGGTGTTGCCGGAGGGCCAGGTGGAGGTCTGGGCCACGGGGCTCTGTGGCTCAGAGGAAGGTGCCTCTTCGGTGTGCAAGCCTTGGGAATCGCAGCTGGGCGAGCTGACCTTCAAGAAGAACTCAGTCCCCTTCTCCATGATCTCCTGGATCTGCAGGAACCCAGCCGTGTACATTAGCAGGAACTGGTCGCCCACGTTCATGCTGAGGCGGCCGGTGTAGCAGAAGCTGAGGATCTGCTGGAAGGACTGGGGCTGCACAGCAGCAGGAAGCTCCACCACCGTGCTCTTGCTGTTGTTGAAAAGGTCCCGGAAGTAGCAGCTGCTGGCCGCCAGCACAGCCCGGTGTGCCTTGAAAGCATGCCCCTTCACCACCACCGAGACGTCACAGTACAGGCCCTGCAATCGCTGCTCATTCAGGCACTCCAGGATGCTGTTACCAAAGTTGGGGATCTCCATCTGGAGAATCTGAGCCATCCTCTCCTTCTCTTCACGTGGGTAGGTGAGCTGCAAAGGGAAGAAGGAGCCAGAGAGGTTGTAGATGGGTCCAGCATGGAAAGGCACATATGAGAAAAGGGGGAACATTGGGGAAAGGGAAGAGAAGGTCATCCATTTCCTTTTACTCCCTGGTAGGTCCCCCTACCAGGACGCGGGTGGCGCTGTGGATTAAACCACAGAGCCTAGGACTTGCCGATCAGAAGGTCGGCAGTTTGAATCCCCGCGACGGGGTGAGCTCCCGTTGCTCAATCCCTGCTCCTGCCAACCTAGCAGTTTGAAAGCACATCAAAGTGCAAGTAGATAAATAGGTACCACTCTGGCGGGAAGGTAAGCGGCATTTTCGTGCACTGCTCTGGTTCGCCAGAAGTGGTTTAGTCATGCTGGCCACATGACCTGGAAGCTGTACGCCGGCTCCCTCGGCCAATAAAGCGAGATGAGCGTCGCAACCCCAGAGTCGGCCATGACTGGACCTAATGGTCAGGGGTCCCTTTACCTTTACCTAGGTCCCCCTTCATACTGTCTGGTGAAGGAAGGGTTACCTTGAAAAGGTGGCAGAGGGGAAAAAATATGCTGGCCACCCAATCAACTATTTTATGTGCCGTTTCTAGAAATGGCAACATCATTCCATTACAGATCTTTTCCAGCTTTCAGTAGTCAGAAGTTATTGTGACACACCAAGCGCAAGACTGGCTTAGCAATTTTGGCTAAACTAAGAATTCTATGAAGCCAGGCATAGAGAGGACACATTCCCCATCAGGAGGGAAGTTAAAACACAGCGAGGCATCAGTGGAACAAGAAGAGGGTTTGGAATTCTGCATAGAAGGGACAGGAACAGGAAATAAAATACAGTGGAACCTCGGTTTTCAAACATAATCTGTTCTGGAAGACAGTTTGACTTTCAAAATGTTCGAAAACCAAGGATCAATGGGCAGTCGGCAAAATCCATTGAAAAAATGGAAAAACCTGCAGCGGAAGCCATTCAACCTCCGAGGCGTGTTCGAAAACGGAAGCAATTACTTCTGGGTTTTCGGTGTTCGGGTTTTGAATCGTTCGGCTTCCGAGACGCTTGAAAACCAAGGTTCGACTGTAGGTGCTTTGAAGTCTGTGTTTATGGAATAATTTCATTATGGTTGCATTGATTAAACATTATTTGTACACACTCTGTGGGGGGGGAAGGTAAAATATCTACCTGAGTGGGGAGTAACTTAATGGAGAGTGGGTGAAGTCTTGAAGACAGGGAAGCCTACTTTCAATAGGAAAAGAATCCCTCCTTGCAGAAAATGTCCCAAGCTTGTGACAGCCTCAGGCCAAAATGTGGATATAAACAGAGATATGTTATTGAATGTACAAGTTTCTTTCTTGGCCAGGTAATGTGAGCAGAAGAGGAAGTATGTCATTAAGGTCAGAGGTGCAAGCGCTCAGGACAGACATCTCAGCCAACACTCTTCCCAACCCCATCCTTTTAAAATAAATGCTGCATTAAGTCCCCTGACCGACTAATCCATTAAAAGAAAATGTTATGTTTCCTTAAAGCATGCATCCACCCTATTGTTATAGCAGACATGTGTTGCAACTTCTACAGGTACTGGCCCGTCAACATTTTGCCTTGGAAAAGGCAAGGGAAATCAGTAACTTGAAAAACAGAATTGCACACTCTACAACAAAGAAAGCCTTTCAGCAGAAGCTACTAGCTAGGCTATTTTGTAAGGCTAAACTTCAAATAGTTGCTCTTCATATATTTTGAATCATGGATTAGTAGTGATAGAAGGCATGTCAGAATGCCATTTAAGTCCAGCCTCTTGTGGCAGGAGACTCTCCACATCCAACATGCATCTCAGATTAGCCTTGAACAGTAGCTTGGGGAACCTGCAGCCCACAAGTCTAATTGAGTCTTGCCAGGGGTCCTAATTTGGCCTTCAGGACAGGTTTCCCCAAACTAAACCCACCTGCCCTGCACCTAATGTTGTATATGATGTCAGATGTGCAGCCTGTAAAGATGCGACTGAAAAGGAACAACTGGGAGCCTTAAAATTGAGCACCTGATTGTTACTTGGCAAGCGGGGCTTATATTAAGCACCTTTAAAATTCTCTCAAATACAGTATATCATAGAGGACAGTAAACCAGGAATAGAGGGCAAAGATGTGACCAATGAACAGCTCACAAATGTGATTATGGGCTATAACCCTAGTAGCTCACAAACAAAAAACTTGAAATAATAATCCTGGGATTAGAGGCTCAATGAGGGCAAAGCATCGGCGCTTGAGGGCTGAAATGTCTCTGTCCTCCAAGAATTTTTGATGAGAGCGCTGCTGGTTTTGAAAGAACCTAAAGGTCATTTCGTTCTGTTTCCAGAATCAAACCATCCTCTAAATCCAAACTGACCACAGAGACCAGACAGACTAAATTATACGCCAGTTGCAACTGATCTGAAATTGCATTATTGCTGGCTTTCAATGTTGACTCTTTTTGCACAGTACTGCTTTTACTGTATTCTTTTATTTCTGTAAGTTACTGTGAACTGTATGAGGAAAGGTGGTGCATATCCAATTAGCAAAGTGGGGCTTACATTCCAATATTGGCAAATCAAGATGGCTCCAGCAACATTCGCAAATGGACACATCTTTTAGTGTGGTTCTGTAGAATATCTACTACTCCATCCTTGGCTGGCCAATACTCTTTTCACAACTGTGTGTTTGACTTACACAGGACTTTCCCCCTTTCAAAGTACTGTGCTATAAATAAACAACTGGCAAACTCAAAACTATAAAGAAGCACAAAATTAGGGATGCAAGTGATTGGGCACCTCCTCATGCAAGAGAGAAACATGAACAGATGGTATGTAAAGAATACCCAATGACATATATACTGTATGTCAGTGGGCATATATTGTATATTATTATAGCCACACATGGATGTTGAATGTGCTAGAAGGAATGATCAACACTGCTTCTACTTGTAGCAGCAACCTACTACCACAAGGGATCATTTGCATATAACAAACCTTTTACAGTCCTGTGGTTATTAGCAATCAGGAAAGACATAATGTGCATAACGTCCTTATTGAATGATGCACCCCTTTTACACTAGCCTGATGCTGATAACACTCAGCAGTTAGCTGTCACAGGTATTATAGCATAACCATGTGAAACTACAGAACTCGTTTCTCGGATGTTTATTTTCATATTATCAAGCACTGTCCAGATTATGGAAAAGTGACAAGGTTAAAACATAGCTCTTCATTAGCCAGGAAAGGTTTGTGTTTGTTTGTCTAAGCTGGTGAAACATTGTTTGTGTTGGAAGAGACATGCAGACACAAACTATAATGGGAAGTGGCAGCTTTTGCTATTCCGCTCCCCCCCCCCCCAGCCACATGGGGTAAACAAGCTGCAACCCAGCACTGCTGATCCACAAGCCCAGCGAGGCTTCTCTATTGTCAGCTCTAAGAAGGGACAGAACCCTGAGAGCGAGCGTATGGATCCGTCCCTCCCAGGGCACAGGGAGCTTTGAATCATGGGTATTGTCTGTTTAAGACAAACAGCATGTGTGCTGCAGATAAGAAACACTATGAATTTAAATGAAAGCTTTTGCTAAAAACAGACAAAACAGTCATGTGCTTTTTATTCCTTCACACTTGCCAACTGTGGGGGCAAGTTAATGCTGGGTGGAATGTTAAATACTAAAAATGAATGTACATTTTTACTGAGGAGAAGAGGTGCCCTAGTTAGTTTTAAAATGTGTCTGTCACAATGCGCACTGAGGGAACATATTACTTTGTGAGGCTGCAGAGAGCGAGGGGGGGGGGACGCAAGATGAGCTCTGGAGATACTGCACTGTGACTGCTGCTTTTTAAAATCCCCTTGCATGCTAAAGGCTGGGTGCAAAACAGTGCCTGAAATGGCATTTGGAAATGGGATGAGCAGCTCAGGAATCACATTTTACCTCCATGCAGAGTCACACTGAGTGTCCCACAGTACTAGCAGTTTGAAGAACTGCCTATTTGTGAAAAACTGAAAATTTTGCAGATCTGCGTGGCATGCAAATGAAAAATCCCTAGTATGAATTATATTGAGCTATTCTCCTCAAACACCTACAATTCCCACAGTAGTTTAATCACCAGAGCCAGTGTGGTGTAGTGGTTAAGAGCGGTAGATTTGTAATCTGGTGAACCAGGTTCACATCTCCGCTCCTCCACATGCAGCTGCTGGGTAACCTTGGGCTAGTCACACTTCTCTGAAGTCTCTCAGCCCCACTCACCTCACAGAGTGTTTGTTGTGGGGGAGGAAGGGAAAGGAAAATGTTAGCCGCTTTGAGACTCCTTCGGGTAGTGATAAAGCGGGATATCAAATCCAAATCCAAACTCTTCTTCATCAACCCGTCTTTCCCAGGGAACTCTGGAAATTGTAGCTCTTGAGGGGAATAGGGGTTTCCTAACAGCTCTAAGCATCCTTAACAAACTGCACTTCCCTGGATTTTTGGGGTAAGAGGGGGAGCCATAACTGTTTAAAGTGTTAAGACATTGCTTTAAATATATAGTGCAGACGGGGCCAAAAACTGGTTGTGTCTAGCTTATATAGGGTTGCCATATTTCATAAAGTAAAAACCAGACCATCACGAAAATGCAAAAAACCCACGATTTTCCAATTGACTTGCCTAAGATCCAGGACAAAGTGCTGCCTTTTGGAAATCCACCCCCCACCCGACAGCAATTCCACCTTTCAAATGCCAGTGATGTCCGGGAAAATCCGGTGGCTTTCAATGGGACTTGAAAGTCCTTATATTTGCTTTATTTATTGGTATTCTGTACAGCCTTTTTAATTGCATGCCATATAAAATAATAAAAAGACACTACGCCATTATTGTGTATGTGAACAGCTTGTTTTAGTAGTATGTTTTAAAAGTGGTGGGCGACAACTAGCTGCAATGCCCCACCTGCTCACAGACTTCTGTTTGCACAAATGGGACTTACTCTTTCTTCCCTCTGCAGCCCCCCACCCCGGCCCCATTTGGGGGACCCTTGAAAAGATGGGGGGGTGCAGGGTGACTGCAGGAGGCAGAGCAGAAGGGGGAATCCTATCACACCTGCTGGTCCAATGTATCTTTAAGAGGTTTATTCTGTTTCAGATAGGATATATTGGTTTACATAATAAGACATATTCTGCAATAATTTGAACAATACAAGAATGAGTGTAAGGCTAGTGGAACCCCCAATGTGATGCTCATGGACACTATGGCAACCTCAGATTGTTTGTACTCACCAAGGCCTTCTTGCCCCTGTCATTTTTGAAAATGGCTTTAACACCCCCCCCCCAAAAAACCCCATGGGTATCCTTGGACTGGCTGGAAAATATAGGCATTATCAAGGTATTCTACCCTCCTTTTCCTCATAATGCCTTTGGTGTGCCCATTGGAATGCTTTGTCTACCTTTGCATTTAGCTATTTGTCTGAATGTGCATTTGGCCTAACTTTTTGGACTTTTGTTTGTTTGGAGGGGTTGTCTGCTTTTGCTGCCTGGGTTTTATTTGCCTTTGGGGGGCATGTTGATGGTTTGCCTATTTTATTTCGAAGGGGACTGTATTTTTAAGCACCTTAAAAGAGGTAAGGAATATAATTAGGATCCTCAATTTCCAAAATGGTGTGCAGAAACAAAACACAGGCTTCTCATCACAAGAGCTGAAATTGTAGCAGCTTTTGCTGTCTCTAGCAGAGATCCATCAGAAACTAGAGCCCCCCCCCCCCACTCCTTGGGGAACTGCCCCAGATCATGGAGTTCTTTACTGAAAGCACGCTCAAGCTTTCCTTCATTTATTTTAGAAAAACTGGAGGTAGAGATTACTTTAGAAGAGTGGAAAGGTATTTCAGAGACATCATCACTCACTGCTGACATTCTATGCTTTAATTCTGAAATGGAACTACTCCCTTCTGAGTAGTTAAATCTACAGTGTATTAATAGTTTAAAATTTAAGCTTGCTGCTACGGAGCTAAACCTTGCCCTAACCTTTATTCTTCAAATTGACAACGAAACTTCCTTATTAGGAGGCAGGAGGAGCGGAGTGAATTGTTAGGACGTATTTGGCTTTGAAGAGATAGTTTCTACTCTAGAAAATTTCACACCACAAAATATGTGTATCAGGCACTCAAACTCGACAGTGTAGTAGTTCTGATATTTTATAGCTTCTGTGTTAACTCTGTGCGACTGAGTCACTGATTCAGCAAGGCTGTATCACTTCGCTGGAAAAACATACTCAGTCAACTTCTGTTTTAAACCTATCATTATGCTTTTTTCAAGACAGATGAATTACCTTAAGTTTGCATCTTTTAGCAAACAGAATTGAACCATACTGTATTCTCTTCAGTGCTGGTGTATATTTAAGTATTACTTTATGGGTTTAAAAAAAACAAAATAATCTATAAGTTCTTGTACATTATTAGTTCTAGTACAATCTGAACTCTTGTGCCCCAAATAAGAACTCCGTAGTTGCTTGCCTTTAAGCATGGAACACATTTGTTTTGGGGTTTTGTATTACCTGTATGGAGATATGAATTTACTAAATGAAATACATATTTTATTTTTAAAATAGCAGCTCTACCCCCCCCCCAAAAAAACCTGGAACTAGGGTTAACCATTCCTTAAATGTGCTATTTTCCTCATCAAACTCTCCCTCTTCCAAAGCTATCTGACCAGATTAGGAAAAAATAAAACCTTTAAGGCTCTAAATTATCCACTTACTGAACTCCCATGTCATGACTCTTGCTTTTTAACTGGTATCCCAAAACAGAGGCCTACAGACAGTTTCTTACCACAGCTTTTCCATACAGGAGGTCCCAGTGAATTCCTATCCTTGAATTTAAAAGGTTAGCTACAATAGAGGTAGGCTCTACAGCTTCAATTTGGAGGGCTTATCTCCAGTCTCAACACTGTGGTGCTTAGCTCTGAAATAGGAGATAAAAGATCCCGCTGACTGATTTTCAGATGTCTTTTCTAAAGGGCAGGCAGAGGGATTTTAAAAATCTCTCAATCAGGAGAAAAATGCTGTATCAGCTCTTTAGAGATTCCTCTCTACAGAACAAAGATCTCCTGATCTGATTGGGAGATAAAAGTTTCCAGGGCTAGAGGGGCCATTTCTTGTGAGTTGCTGGACCAGATTCGGGCCATGGGTTAGCCATCCTTCTTGCAGAGCTTCAGGTGCTCACTGATCATTAACTACTAGTCCCACTCTCTGACAAATGGTTGCCATCTATAGTTCTGGAGAATTGTGTATGTGTGTTTCTTCAACTGAGGGGTCAAAGTTAATCAGCTTATCATTTGCTAGGGCTCAACTAGCAGCTGTTAAGCAGGACTAACTCACAACTCATCCTAGAATAGACTCATTCAGTATAAGAAATCTCTCTCTCCCTCTCTTTCTCTCTCTCTCTCATTATTCTAATGTCACTCAGGAAGCCTCTGCTCTTTTGTACCTTCGTGCTAGCCACCTGGTTTAGACATCTGATACCTCCCCATTCTTCAGAAGGGAAGGTGCAACAGAGCCAGTGGACCAGAGAGGATTTATATACTAAAGCAAGAGTGAACTATGGAATAAAAGACCCAGGGGCTGCCAGGGGAAAACCCCTATGATTCTTCTTCCAGTGTGACCAAGGATCCCTCATGCCTAGCAGTGCTCAGATATCAAGACAGTCTGCAGGAATGTAGGATTAAAATCTGTGTGTGGTTAGGCAAAAGTCTATCCCATTAACTGGAGTAATTTCATTGGAAATATGTGGGAGAAGGCAATGTTAAAGTTAAAACAGCTTAGAGTTCAAGAATGGGGAACTCTGGCTTTCCATGTCCTTTCCAATAAATTGCCTATGGAAGACCTTCATTTTGGGAGTGAGGTTTCTAAAGGGTTTTAAAAGGTGAGACATTAAAAGGATTTTAAAAGGTGAGACATTGATCTTTCTGAATTTGCACAGAGCAACTGCCTCCTTCCTTCCCCTCTCCCTTCCTCCAAGGAGCTTGGGTTGGCATACATGGTCACCCCCACCCCTACTTTTATTCTCACAAGTTCAGTATTAGAAACTGTGATAGAAAATCTAGGAGCCAAATGGCTTATGGGACCTGGGTTGTGGGCGCCGAAACAGAATGCCTAGTCACCATGGGTGGGGGGTGGGTCAGCAACACTTTTTATTTTTATTATTTTGATAGTCATAAACTAATGCGCAATTCACATCGGTTACACATAGTTAATATCACATTCTTAGCGGAAATTGTTAATACATGTTTAATTTGTTTACAATAAAAATATTGGTACCATGGTTCAGTTTTCATAACACTCTACTCTTTATTGTTAAACACCTTAACATATTGACTGTCCTTAACATATACTTTGAGGCTTCAAAGCACATACATTTCAGTAATCCCTGAGTGTCAGCCAGGTGCAAAAAATGACACCCAGACTTTTTGAGGTGCTCGCAAATGGAGAATCTTTAGGCACAAAATGCACCTGATGCCCTGCTAATTTCGAACCCCTATCCTGCAAAATAGATTAGGCTGAGAAATAGTGATTGGCCCAAAGTCACCCAGTGACTTTTGTGGCAAAGCGGGGATTTGAATCCACGTCTGCCCAGTCTAATCCCAACGCACTAGGCACTGCACTGGTTCTCACCTTGCTTAGTAACGGCCCTGTGACTCCCATGTTGAGAGTCCCACATTGTTAACCTTCAGCCAGTCACTGAAATAGAGGAATGAAGGCTAAATCTCAGTGATATTTCCTATCTAGAAAGCAAATAGTTTGGGGCAAAAATCAGTGGCATATCAGTCTGAAATGATTGAAGAGAAGGCTAAGTGTGTCTTGTATCACAGCTTCTCCAGTATGTTATTCTGCTCTGTGCTATGGCAGCAAAGCACTTATCCACCAAGGAAGTCCCTATGGGAACATGACTCTGCTCTCAGAGTAATCCAGTGTTAGCAAGCACATTAATGAGGCTTCAGTTACTCAGCCGTGGTTTGTGGAACTATTCACATTCACCTAGTATTTTTATGAGCTAACACATTTCACTTCTCTCATTTCTATGGATACACTTATCAGAAAAAATACGATTTCCCCCATCAGTTTCACTGCCTGGCTCTCACAAAAGCAAGTTCACTTTTGCCCCCAGGAGATCTCAAAGTTGCCTTGCAAGCAGAGACCATCTCTCTCTCTCTCTCTCTCTCTCTCTCTTTCTTTTTGGAGTAATTTAGTGAGCAAAAGGCCAATTAAAATATAGCTCAACTGACAGCCTTAACTTCAAGTCCTGGGCCTGGATGCTAGCAAACCAAAGTAAAAGTAAGTCAGAGAGCAGTTTCACATAGGCTTATCACACATGTTAACAACTCAAGGGCAGGAAACCCATTAACATGCTTCTGCTGGGATTGGGAATGGGAGGCAAGGTGTGGGAGTACCGTGGGACTCATAACACAGCAGCTTCCCACAATTCCTCATTAACCCCCAACAATATCATGGAATCAAATGACCAAAGCTTCCATCAATTAAGAGTTTCTGCTCAATAAAGCAGGATAGCTTCTGTTGATACCAAATTCCTTACTCCTTTGGAGTTGTGTGTTGTGAAATGTACCCAAGGGTTAGGCCCATAGCAAAGATTATAACCAGATGTTCAGCCTTGCAGATAGGTACCAACTGCTCACAGCCTACAAGAGGTCTGATCAGCCTGTGTCCTTGGGTGGCTTGAGTAGCAAGTCTGGCAAGTTATTTCCAGAAATGACTTGCCTTAAATGAAGTAGCTGTAAAGAGTGAACACAGAGCCTCCATATTCAGAGCCAGTATCTCTCTAGTTTACCAGGTGCTAGGGGACAAACTTCAGAGGAAGGCTCTCTCCATGATGCCCTGCTTTGAGCTTTGTGATCTCTGTTGGAGGCAAGAAACTGGACTAGATAATCATGTGCTCTAACTGAACTCTTAACTTAGGAGTAGTGAACTCATAAATTAGAAAATGCATGAATAAATTTTTTTTAACAGGAGTAGTGAACTCAGTGGTACTATTTCTAAGTAAGCACTAAAAGGATTGGGCCATGCAGATTAACAAGGAAAGGCATTTTCTCATGAAACCCAATGCTTCTGTTAAAGAAGCGCTCTAAGAACATTGAGCAATTTAGTAACCTCAGAAAGTTATTGCCATGTATCTGAGGGATTGCAAGCCTGCTGGCACTTGGGCTGGTCTCTTCGTTATGCAGGCAGCGTAAATCACAGAACTTTTTGTGTTCTGTGTACTTTGTGTACTTTAGTGACAGTGACCATAGCACAGCTGAAGAAGAAGAGTATTTTTGCTTCTGTCTCCCAGGTTTAGAAGTTACTATTTAAGATTGTTAATTTCCTTGTTACTGACAGAACACACACAGAGATGCTGTAAGTTATTTAAGAGGATAAGGCAAGTAGATGCTAAATTTTGTAATATGAGAGCACCAGACTTCACCCCCTGCCCCCAAATGATGCTAACTCCAGCCATGGTTGGCAAAAGATAATTCAACAGCCCTTAATATTTCCTAGCTTCTTCCTGTCCCAAGTTTCTTTCTGTGTATATAAAACCCAAGTCTGTCACAGCAACAACATAAGATCTCCCTTGACTACACAACCTTTGTGAGTATAAAACAAATGCCTCACTGTTTCACCGACACAACACTCTTCTACCTTTCTTCCTTTCTTTCTGGCAAAGCCAACAGGAACCAAATTAATGCGTAGGACTTTGTGGCTTCCTTTTACACTTGAATCAATACAGGAACCAAAGTAGTAGAAGCAAAGAACCTGGAAAAATAACCAACCAGCAGCAGACCTGGTGACTGAACTGCCTCTTGCCTTATTTGTTTATACGTAGACAACCTGACCTGTGCCCATGAGCCCATACTGAGACATTATAGGGCCACTCAGAGGCTTCACTCTATTAATGTTCTTCATCCAAGACTCCAAACACACCTGCATCCTCATTGTAGTCTTAAGATCATCCTTCTTCCGGACAGACTCATCCACCAAGGACAAACTATGGTGGCTGGGTATTGCCAGGTTTAAATGCTTGGGAGGATGGCAGGATGTACAAGTAAGTTTAAAAAAGTTACTATTGCGCAATTATTATCATTTATTATCCTACATATCCATGCTGGCCATGGAGGAAAAGAGTCCTCCTCTACGACCAACATCAAAACTCATGCTACTAACCTCTCAGCAGTCCAGGTTTATTTTTTTATTTAAAAAAAAAAGTCTACAAGATCCTTCTCTCATTCATCACCCAATGAGTTTCCTTGTTGGCCACACAGGGAGGGAAAACTCTGCCAGCCTCTTTGAAATTCCTTCTTCCCTAAGAAGTCTGTATGAGATGTGTATATTCCATCACAGGGAAGTCACAAACATCTCCTAAAGTAAATAATCTAGTTTTTCTTCCCTGTCAAATTCCAATATTCCTCCTCTCTCTCTTTTTGTTTGTTCATCAGGGAACACAGCCAACTTCCATGATCCATGTTTTACCTCAAACTATTTTCTTACATTAAAAAAACTCTCCTACTCTTGCATAACCATAATATTCATATGTTACAGCAGAATTCTTCTAAGTGTCTAGGCTAGGGCAATGTACATATGACCATCTTGGGTGTGCCCAAAATCTGCTACAGGGAACATTAACTGCTCAGCTTATTAATAAGGAACCTGCTCTTGTATTCTTTTCAGCCTTCAGCATATTTCAGGACTACGGACTCTTTCAGCAAAATGACACACTACCCCGATCATCTTAGATGGCATCTGCCTACCGGTATATTTCTATCACTCATAAATTGCTCTTGTCCTCTTTTGAACTTACTTATATGTTGGCTCTTTGTCCTGTGTCTGTAGCAAAGCAGTATCACAGGGCAACTGTACCGTGGGGGTAGGGCAGTTGTGTTAATTTAATAAGTGAATCCGTCAGTTATTATAAGTGAAAGAACAAAACAGATTTTCCAATCCAGCTGTGATTTGCAGAAATGACTCATATTCTCACCTAGGTGTTGGTTATCTGTTCCAATGGCTCTCAGTAGGTTTACTTTCTTCTCATGTGAAAGGCCTTCTATACTCGGCCCACCCCTGCATCTTTTCCAGTTCCACAATTTTAAGATGAAACGGCCAAAACTGAAAATCATATTCAACGTACAAATGCATCTGCAATTTATTTTGGTAACATGCATCATTATATAACCATATTAACACATTAAGCTCTCTCTGCCAGCACTTGGCCCTACAGCCACTGAATAGGACAATACCCCAGGCTCAGATAGGGTTGCCATCAGATATGCCTCCTTACAATAGAACGTCACATCCCCAAAAATCACAATGGATGCCGGAGCCCGCTAATCTGGAGCACTGCAATTTTATAGAACTAGGGATTTAAATTCAACACCAATCCATTGCTTTGACTATCAGAAAATTTTCAATGAACGTGAACAGAACACACAAGCCCCTCGAGACTCATTACAGTACAGGTAATAAGGTTCTAACTTAAAAAAAACAACCACCAACAACACTGCAATGATACATGCAGTTGCCACAACCAGAATTTACCATGTATATATGGAACCAATAGCTGGGAGAGTTTTTATACATTTTGAATCTGTCCTCCATACTCTGCCCTCTGTCTGGAAAGCAGGAGGCAGGACAGAGACTGAAGCTTTACAGCTCAGTGGAGGAAATAGGCAGGGAGAGGAAGAAATGTATGTGCCCTGCAAAATGCTTCCCCTTGGTTCAGCACTGCAGCAGTCTGTGTCCCTATTAAAGTGGTCGAAACCCGATCTTTCTAACCTTTGACCTATGGGTCAGGATGCAAATAGTTGTTGATTAAACAGTAAGATCCCTGACAAACAGGCTACTTCTGTGATAATTAGGCTTACAGGGACCAAGACAGCAAGTACATAGTCCAGCAGCCTCCCAGTGTCCTTATTCTCCATGAGACAATAAAGAGGGAATCCAGAAACATGGGGCTGGATGGGTGGAAACCATCATGAGAACATAATTCTTAAAAAGAATTGATTCACTCCTGTTACATCTCTTAGGATAAATAATCCAGATCACCAAGTGTTTTGCCTGTGTATCCGCCCCACTAGGTTCCAACATCCTGCACAGTTTTTCTATCCAGTATGTGTAACCATACAGAGTTAAGAACAGGATCCAATACTGCACTGCTGAATATCTCCACGTATGTAAATGACAAGTAAGTTTTCATACATGAACTGGAACTGAACCAGTTGGTTCAGGTCTGCTGAACCAGTTACTCAATCTTCACCTGCTTGAACCATAACACTTTCTGTCACAGATGAACAAGAGTTAAAAGCCAAAGCATGCAGGGAGGTGAGGCCGGGGAGAGCAAGGCAACAGTTTGACTCCCTGCAGCCCCATGCAGAACAGATAAATGGCCAATCATCTGGACACAACAACCACCAACTCAAAGTGCCTCTGTCTTCTAGAATTCCAGCTTAGCCTTTTGGCCCTCATCCACTCCACCACTGTACCCACAGAAAGCTCCAGATTCTATATTACCCTTCATCTGAGGATCACAGGGAGGTATACAGTATAAAAACACAAAAATACATAACATAATAACAAACAAAAAATAACCCCTTCCCACAGTTTAAAAGGCACAATTAACCAAATAACTTAGAGAAGAGGAATTTTTTCACCTGGCCCCTAAAGATATGTAATGAAGGTGCCAAGTGAGCCTCCCTGGGGAGAGCATCCCACAAGCGGGAGGTCATCTCACAAAAGGGCTGTTCTCATGTTGCCACCCTCTGGACTTGCAGAGGATGCATATGAAGAAGAGCCTCAGGTGATGATTGCAGGGTCTGGGTCGATTCATATGGGGAGAGTCAGTTCTTGAGGTGCTGGGGTCCTGAGCCGTTTAAGGGTATATAGATCAAAACCAGCACTTTTGAATTGGGCCCAGAAACTAATTGGCAGCGAGTGCTCAAGTCATTTTGCCCCAGTGAGCAACCTAGCTGCTGAATTCTGCACCAGCTGAAGTTTCTGAACCATCTTCAGAGGCATCCCCACATATAAAATGCTGCAGTAATCTAACCTAGAGGTCATCAGAGCATAAACAACACAAGTTAGGCTATTCTTGTCCTGAGAGGGGTGCAACTGGCCACCAGCCAAAGCTGTTGGAAGGCATTCTGTGCCACAGAAGCTACCTGGCCTCAAGCAACAGCAACAGATCCAGAAGTACCTCTAAGCTGCATACCCACTTCAAAGGGAGAGTAACACCATCAAGATCAGGCAACCTCCCATCCATCTGGCCTAGGGAACCACCCACTAACAGTGCCTCTGTCTTATCTGGATTGAGCTTCAGTTATTGGCTCTCATCCAGTCCATTAGCAAGGCAAGACAACGGTCCAACACCTCCACTGCCACACCTGCAGATGTGTCATCAGAATATTGCTCACAATGTACTCCAAAACTCTGGATGACCCCACTCAGTGGTTTCATGTAGATGTTGAACAGCATGGGGGATAAAATCAAACTCTGAGGAACCCCACATTGAAGGCTCCACAGGGCCAAAAAGCACTCCCCAAGTATCACCCTCTGGAAATTACTATCCAAGTAGGATTGGAACCACTGCAAAGCGGTGCTTACCTCCCCTAACTTGGACAGCTGCTCCAGAACGATACCATGCACAGCTTCTACTGACATAGATGTTATGGAGAAGTAGAGCTACAAGTCATTAGTATAGTGATGGCATGACTTCACAGGGTTTCTGCCAAGCTCAGGGGAGATAAGCTCAAATCTGCAAGTAGAACTATACTGTCAGCCCTCACTGAGTTAACAGTGCCATCTCTCCTCAGTGTCACCTTTCCTCATTGCTGAAGAGAGTGCAAGAAGGATGGTTCCTTAATTCACCTATGACTGTCATGCCCCAGGGAGTAAATCTTTTGACAAGAATATATTTGGAATAATAGCTGATATTTTGTGCCATCTGATCATCCCAGATTCAGCATTAGCCCTCCTGTCCAACCCCTTAGAACAGAAGAGCTCAGTGCTACACATGGATCTTAAAATCTTTCTGCTGATAGTGGCATAAATGGAAGTTGCACAGCACTTGGCCTCTCAAATCAGATTTACAATTAAGGGGTATATATCAAAGGCACAGCAGACAGTTTTCTCTGAGAAATTGACCCAACACTGCAACTCGGCAGGGGTCAGACTCACCAAGACCATCTCACTGACACCTGTCTGCCATACATAATGTGAACGGGTTTTTTGAAAAATATGATCTCCCTACTGATTCATCAGGAGGGCTAGTGAGTCTGCTGGAGCTCAACCAACACCTGTTTAAATGATTGTGTAAGTCATAATAATTTTGTAAAATGACGACTTCTGTACTCCAATTTTTTGCTTATTGTTTGTGATGCTCATCTTTATTTTAATTTATGTATATAGGAAAAAATAAAATAGATCCAAAGCAGCAATCCTGTGAACATTTACTTTGAGGCCCGATGTAACTTGGCAAGATTTACTTCTGAATAGACAGACATGCAGCTGTTCTACAAGAGTCTGTTATCTGTTTGTGCAGAACTTATTAGAAGCAGAACTTGGTTTGGACTGTGGCTTGCTCTAAACAACACTAAACAACACTGCTAACTATAATACACAGCTTCAAGTACCAGTAAGGTAATCTTTGGAGGAGAGTTCCATTGTCTGTGCACCATCTCCCTCCCATTAGTCAGACCTCAGTTGTGACAGAATATTCTTATTGAAGCCTTAATCTATATGAGAAGTTACTGCAATTTACAGCAGGATCTAACTTTTAGAGGCCCTTCTGAGGAGCTCAGTTAACAATGTATACAATGCCATATCCCTGTGCTCTTCCTCTTTTCAGAGCCAATTTTGCTGCAAAGTCGTCATGCACTATTTTTGAATAGCTCACCTGCTTATGAAAAATAACACTACAACTCTTTTCTGTTGTGAAGTCACAAGTTGACAAGACACCAATTGTGTCCTCTGGTAGAATAAACTTGGCACTTAGAAAAGCCAAATTGGAATCCAGCGAGAGAGAGAGAGAGAGAGAGAGAGAGAGAGAAAAGCAAAGACTTAAGAAAACAAATAACATATGGTGAGCTATTCAGTGGCAACTTGTTTACAATGTTCATTTATCAGGAACATACTGCACCACCTCCACAAGTATCTTCAAGAGAACAAAAACTATCCTCAAGACAGAGCCACATTGTGACCTTCTCCTTCCCTTACCACGTGCATAAGGAGTTAACCTAAGTAAAATACAGATAATCCCACCCCTTCCAAAACAACCATTGAAAACTTTAATTCCCCACCCGCCACCCCAGGAAGTTGTAAACCAAGTCTATGTTTGGGAGTAAACTCCCATTAATCTCAGCGAGAGAGTAATACTGCAATTTCCGAGTGAACGTGCACGCCAAAACAGTTAATAATCCCCCCATTCCTAGCCTGGTCTCTTCGAACCAGTATCGATCTTAACTTCTGCTGCCCCACAAGTAAAAGTTTCTGAAGTTTCGTTTCTCGAACTTTTTTCCTGAACCCCCCCCCCCGCATTTTTAAACTCTGAAAGGTCCCATTGCAGGAAAAGGAACATTTTGCCCCCTCCCCACCTCCTCCCCCCGCTGGAAGAGGAGGAGGAGGAAGGGAAGCGCCCCTCCTCCTCTCCTCTCCCCTGCCGCTTTCTTTCCGCGCCCCTTCCCCCACCGTGGCCCAAAAGCATCCTCCGAAAGCCACCGAATTCCGGGTTTCCAAGCCAACCGCCCGGCCAGGCCTTCTTCGCCTGGCAACGCCAAGGGGCTCCCACTCGAAACTTCTCCCTCGAGGGTGGCCCCGCCGCGGCGCCCTTCCTCTAGGCGGCCGGGCCCGGGGGGGAGCGAGGCGAGGAGGAGCAGGACAAAGCCCCCGCAGGGAACGTCGGGGGATTTCGGACAGGCCTGCGGAGAGGGGAAGCCCGCGCCCTCCCGGCCAGCCAGCCTGTGCGGAGGAGAAGGCGCAGGCCGGGGAGAGGCAGCGAGCGCCACCACGTTGCTTGTGAGGTCCGGGGAGGAGGAGGAGGAAGGCGGGTGGGGGGTAAGGGGGACATCCCCCCCCAACACACACACTTTGCTAAGGGGTCGCCGACTGCAGGGAGGCCTAGCAGGGGAGCCCAGGGGCGCAGCTCCTCTCCCCCTCCACACCCGAAGGCAGGCGCAGAGGTCCTCCTTTGGGGTCTGGTTTGGGGTGCAACGGAGGAAGGGGGACGGAGGGAGGGTGGGGGAAAGAGAGAGACGGGGAGGGCTGCTAAGGGGGGCCTCTCCCACCCGGGGGGGGGAATCGGCGCAGGCAACAGCTGCTATTTTAAGGATCCCCTTTCCCCCCACCCCGCCGCCCCCCTTGGGCGAACCCGGCAGGTTAGAAGGCTGCTTGGCGAGGGCGAGGAAAGTTTAAACACCCGGGATAATGGGGGGAGGGGTGCATGCATTGGAAGGAGGGTGGCGGGTGGGTGCCCCGACTTAAAAGAGTGGGGCGGGGGGCGACCCTGGAGTGGTGAGGTCTCCTGGAAGGGAGGGGGGCGACGTGGCTCTCACCTGCGCAAAGAGAAGGGGGGGGAGAGGAGATGTCGCTCAATGGAGGGGCTCTGCTCCCCTAGCCCTCCAAGCAGCACTAGCAGCAGCCATTCATTGTCAGCCTAGGCAGGCTCAGCAGAGAGCCGAGCTGGTGGATGGAGCAGCCTGCGAGCCGCTGTAGTGCTCTGCCCAGCCAAGCCAGGCCTCCGTCTCTGCGCTCCCACAGGCCTTGCTAGCGGAGCTCCGAGCCAGCTCCTGCTCGCTCCCTCGCCCCTCCTCTCCCCTTTGCCTTGGAACTGGGAAATATTTGCTCCTGAACTTGCCAGCCCGCCTGACTTTGTTCTCCGAGAGTTGGAAGCGAGTGATCTCCCAGGAGCTGGCGGGAGAAGCTCCGTATTTAACCCAGGGAAGTAAATGTTCCAATCTGAGGATCCGCAATTAAAAGAAATAGAATTTAAGGAAAGGGTTTCAGGATGACGGGCGGAATCCTCCCCGATTTGTGCCTAGAGGCGCATAAATTTCACCAAGTTTGGTTCCTGTCTCCAAACTCCGCCGACGAATGAAAACAAAAGGGAGCTAGCTTTTCTCTTCCCGCACCGTTTGCCCGGAATTAATTCTCAAGTCAACTACATACAGCGTGAGTCACACAGAAGTTTCCCAAAAAACCTGAGTCAAGTCATTCACTTTATCCTGACTGAAACAAAATCAAGCTTTCAGAAATCCTCAAATCCAAAAGACTTGTCATTAAACGGAGCTGAATAAAGATAAAAATTCAGGCTTTAGTCTTGGAAGAGGAAACAAAATGTTCAAGGCACCTAGCAACTCCCCAAAGTCAACACTGGGATGAATTCAGACAAGTGACAGGGGAAAAAAGGAGTTGAAAATAATGTTATATTCCGTACGAACATCTTTCAATACAAAAGAGAAAAATAAACTTAAGCACTTTTTCATGTTTTGAAGATATTCTCATAATTTTCTGATACAGAACTGAGCATTTAAGATTGCCTATTCTTACTTTTCCTCCACCCTGAATTCCCAGGTGCACAAACACAGTTGATCAAGCCAGTCCTCTGTTCTCATGCTCAGCTGAAAAAAAAGTATAAATATGTAACTTCTCTTGCTCACACACATCATTACGCTTTCATCTCCCTTTTGCCCCTTCTCTAAAAGGAGAATGCAAGGCTTGGGCAAGGACACGTTTGCTAATGTTAAAGTGCTGTAAACACTGTCATATAGTTTCAAAAGGAAGCTAGTTTTCAGTGGATTAGGGCAGTCGCAGGTGCACAGCTTAGGGGTCTATTGCTGTCACAAGGCTCAGACAGCATCTGTGGTGTGGAGTACATTCCATCAGCTTTGGCTGGTGGCCCAGCTGCACCGCTATCTGGAAAAGAGATAAGCTAACTTCTGTTGTCTATGCTCTGGTAACCTCTAAGTTAGATTATTGCAACATGCCATACGTGGGAATACCTCTGAAGACGGTTTGGAAACTTCAGCTGGTGCAGAATTCAGAGGTCAGGTAATGGGGCAAGATGGCTTGAGCATATTACACCAATCCTGGCCCAACTGCACTGGCTGCCAGTTAGTTTCTGGTCCCAATTCAAAGTGTTGTTATTTGATCTATAAACCCTTAAGCAGCTCAAGACTGCAACACCTGAAGAACTGACTCTCCTCATATGAACCAACCTGGAACCTATGATCATCATTTGAGCCACTTCTGTTAGTAAGAGCCATTGTGATGTTGTCACTAAACTTGCCAACTCATCACACAGAGGTACCTGGCCTAATTCTGTGCTTTTAGCTACAGCTTTATCTGTAGAAACGAACAGGTGCATTTTCACAATATGCAGATGAGCATCATAACCTGCTGTTGGGTGGAGGAACAGGAACCAGAAAAGAGCTGGCATTCTTAGCAACACCTGGAGTTACATGGTGACCTTAACTTTGGAAGACTCAAATCTAAACTCCACTTTGACTATAACATTCTCTGAGGGAATTTCCAGGCTGACGCTATTTTCAGGTGTGATTGAATCACATACCCGCAAATTCAGGTTGTGCAATAAAAGTTGATTTGGAAGTCTTGCACAAGAAACCTGCTTCCCCCAAAGATCAGGCATTTTGAGATAGGAAAGTGGTGGGGAGGGAAAGTGCACTGGACAGTGTGAGAAAATTCTTGATGCAACACCATCTAATCCACCCATCGGATCAAGGGGCAACATATTCTAGTATTTGGCCTCCATTTGTGATCAACCATATACCAGGTTGAAAAACTGCTTATAGGTAGACAGGGTTGACAGATACTCATCTTAAGATGGTGGCTGTAGCAACCAGGTTAAAGTCATCCAGTGAACTTCATTATTGAGTGGGGATTTGAACATCATTCATTCAATATGGGGTGCTAGGGGAGGGGTAGTACCTTTGGTGGGAGACATCATCCTTACCCTGCATTCAGCTCTCACCTGTGGCTCCTAGAAGCTGTCAGATGCAACAGTGGCCACACCCCAGGAACAACTTCGACTGGCTGGCTAAACCAGGTGAGTTAGGGACTTAACTTGCATGCAAAGGCAGGCTCCGGCAGATCGAGTGGATGAGACCAATAGTGGGTCCAGCAGTCAATAAGACGGTTTCTGCCCATGCTGTAGAGGGAAGTCAGGGAGTAGATGGGGCTTATCAACCTAGGAAGGTAGCCCATCTAGGAGAAGGAAAACTCTGATCCTAAATCTCTGCTGTCTTGTGGGATATCTTCAGGAGAAACAAAGTCTAACAGCAAACCCTACATAAATCAGGAGTCCCTAAGGCAGTTGGATGGCGCCTTGGATGCCTCCTGGCAACTCCTGAAGCCAAGCTGGTGCCAAACATATTGCTCTAAATTCCTTTGGACCACATAAATGAGGCCAAAATGGGGGTCTTGTCATCTGGGCAGCCCATACACACTGGCCCCAAACCTCCATACACACTGCCCAGGCTTGTGCCCTGGAGAGGTCACTTCAGTGTCACTAATGCAGCGGTTTGACTTCATCCCCAGAGGCATATTGCATTGTCTCTCGAAACAGATAGATGCCAACAGCTTAGAGTAAGTACATTGCACAAAAATGGCTCTGAACTGTGTATGGGAAAAACAGTCCCTGCTTGATTTCTGCATTTAATGCACATTACTGCATTCCTGTGCCAGGAAAAGCCTTACCTGCTTATTTTTTCAGTATGAGATTGCTGCTAAAGGAGCAAGAACAAAAAAAGGTGGCAGCTAGGTGTAAAGGAAGATAGGCTTGCATACTTTTAAATAATTGTGTAGAAGAGGCAAGTTCAGCATTGCAAGACACACCTGCCCAAATCCCTCCTTCTTTACAGCTATTAAAGCTGCAATCATATGTGTGTTTATTTGGGAGTACTACAGAATGCAGTGGGATTTACTTTGGAGTAAACAAACATAGGACCAGTTTGTAAAGGTATTGGTGTGCTCCTTTGCATCTAAAGATCCTTATCTTCTTGTCTACCTGATTTGTATATATAGATAAACTTGACAGAATATTGCAACATATGTATAATGTATTACTGTGCAATGCATGTAAGGATATCCGTGCAAAGAACAGAGCAATGTTGCTGGCCTTGTCCTTGATGTTATCTGGCTAGCCTAGCCCTGCCCACTGAATGCCCATGCACAGCGTGCAAACATATGAACAGAAACCCCTATATTTAAGGGATGAGATGTGGGGCTAGCCCTGCTATCTCTCTCATATGTGCTAGGAGGATAATCTGAACTGCCTAACACTGATGCTGATTAGCTCTAGAAAATCTCAAGCGATCTACCGAATATCAAACGAATATCAAATATATTGGAAGCCACCCAGAAAACATGTATTTAGATTGCTTATAAATCTTGTCAAATAAATAAAATTAACTGCTTCATAAAAGAGCGACTTACCTAAAACAGTGTGAAATATTTATGAAAAATACAGATAAAATCTGTAGATTTTAAGAAGAAGGATACGTAACAAAATTATACGTCTGGGGAAGCTTGCTGTAACTAAGAAGTCTAATCAGCATAGTGAGGATGCCCAGCCTGGTGTTAATATTGTTTTCAATAAATTGAAGGGTAGCATATATATTGTTATTTAAAAATATACAGAGAGATATGTAGGCACAGATCAGCAAGTGTGCATAGCCACCCTCAACCTTGATGTACAATTTAAAGTAAAGGTAAAGGTACCCCTGCCCGTACGGGCCAGTCTTGACAGACTCTAGGGTTGTGCGCTCATCTCACTCATGGAACCGCCGACCATCGGCAAATCCTAGGATCGGCAAATCCTAGGCGCTGAGGTTTTACCCACAGCGCCACCCGCGTCCCTGGATGTACAATTTAGCTTCAGTCAAATAACCTCAAGGTTATTGGTTGGGTGTCTTCCCACTCTGACCCCCAGTAAAGTGTACCCACCCCTTCCTTGAACTCAGGAGGCTGGGGACTAGAGAGTGGATGCTTTTATTGAACTGATGTGGAAATCGCAATATGTGAGCTTGGCGAAGTACCACAGTCCGACTCTGAATAATGAAGTGTTTCCAAATCCTTGAAAAGAGCGAAAGGGACCTACTGTCACCACACTCACTTATCTTGGTGTAGGAGTTCGCCACGTTGTTACCTTTGACTCTTTCAGACGGAGTTAATGCCTGTTCACGGAGAAATTATGCCCCACTGAGTTCGATATGGTTTAAAAGTTTTATATTGCAAGATGGAAAAGGAACTACTTTTCGCCCCCCCCCCCCCGACAACAAAGACTTCCAAGAAATACCGGCCAATGGCTTACATTCCCACTGATTCTCATCGCCATTTATTGCAAATCGTTTCTGGGGAACGAAACTATAAACTGCAGGTGTTCCCGTATAAGCCGCATATACATCCGGATCACGGAAGAAGTCGTGTTCAAAGGGACGACACATGACCCCTCCTAAATGAGTTTAAAGAACTCCAGGTTTTCTAACTCCGTTTCGGAAGCTGGGCTACGTCTCCTTTTTGACCCTATAGGCGTCCCATCCGCCGCAAGTTTTATTGGTCGGAATAGCGTCAGCTGATCGTCTCCCACAATTTTCAATATGGCGGCGTCGACATAGCCTGTGCTGAGAAGCGTGGAAGTCGGTGCTGGTTGGTTGTGCTGCTTCTGGGAAGGAAATACTCTGGGTTGGAGGATGAGTTAAAGAGGTTGGTGATTGTTAGACTGGAGCAAGCTTCAGATTCTATTATGGAACATGTTTTGTTTCCTTCCGCCCGGAGTGTGAATAAAGCATTTACTTTCCTATTCTCCACAACCTATGCTGTTCGTGATATGCTGGCTTGGCTTTGTTCCCGATTCCTTAGACTAGGAGGAGGATTATAGAAAAGATGGATCTGAAGTGCTGTGTATTTTCTTTCCTTTTTCCGGTGCTGCTGCAAGCTTCCCAGTTCTGATCAGACGCAGAAACCTACAGCCAGCATTGCGGAGTAAGAGCATAATTATGGTGGTGTGCAAACAGCAGCCAATCGAGAATTCTCAGTTAGGTTATAGTTTGGATAAAGTGTTTCCTGAAGGTGGTTATTTAATGATTAACTTGAATAGCTAGCCTGCCTAACTCAGTTGCCCCTCCTGCATGTTGGAAGATGCGTTTGGCATCTCATCCATTTTTTCTCATTTGATTGGTGAGCTGGTGGGCCTCCCAGTAGTCCTGCACAAGTAAGATCTGCTGCACTGCCAGGTACCAATTGCCCTTAGGCAGCCGAGACAGGACTGTGAGCCAGCACTGCTCTAGAAGCCACAGAATTAGCCTTATACCAGCAGTATATCACAACATTTTAACTTAGGTGCATAGGAAGCTGCCTTATATTGAGTCAGAGCCTTAGTTCATCTAGTACATAGTTGTCTATACTAAGTGGCAGTGGCGCTCCAGGATTTCAGGCAGGGTCCTCACCCAGCAGTACCTGGAGATGCTGGGGATTGAATTTGGGACCTTTTGTATGCAAAATATATGCTTTACCACTGAGCTATGGCTGTCCACTTGCAGATAGAGTATAAGTGAGAGGAAGAAGGAGAAGCCAAGCTTGGAAGCAGTTTGCATGCTTTTTCCTGCTACCTCTGTATGTCTTGTTTCCCCTGCCAGCTGGATTGCCAGTGTAACTAGCTGGCTGGCTGGCTCAGAGAATTCACCAGGAGAGCATGGGGGCAGGTGGAGGTCAAATGGAGAGACCCATCCGTCCTTCACCAGCCCACTCACCTGCATGGAATTCTCTGCATAGAATTCCTAAGTGCCTATTGTTATCAGGTAAGTTGTTAAATTCAAGGCTGATTTTTAAAATCTGATATTTCCTTATCTTTTTTAAAAAAATTAAGGACCTCTTGCTCTTAAAGGCCAGTGAGGGCTTTCCTTCCTTTTTAACTAATCACCGCTTGCTACCCAAATCTTTGGAAGCGGACAGCTATCATAACATATGTAAGCTGTCACTCATATACAGAACAGCAGTGCTGCTGACTGGAAAATTATGCAATAGAAATAGCTTTTCTTATACTTTCAGAAAATACTCAGGAAGAAGCCTGTACTAATGAAAAGCAAGTGTCTCCTGTGGATTTGGACTCTGGGAGGCACCTTACCTCCTTACAGAAGGGCAGGAACTCTACAGCTTCAAAAGGCCTGGAATATTTCACCTTTAATTGCTCTTAAAGTCAGAAATATTTTTGTGAAAGCCATGGATGGTGATCAGGCACAATGTATGGAAACAGCTGACTCGAATCTGGAGCAAAATGTGGCCCAGTCCCCTATCGTGAGCACTACTGGTGGCAGTGAGGCAGTAAAGAATGGAGGAACCCTGGTCACTGAAGGGAAGGGGAAAATATTTTTTCCAAGTGCCAATGAAGTGTTCTACAACCCTGTTCAGGAGTTTAACAGAGACCTTACGTAAGTAGACATGTGGGGAGAGATTGCTTTCCATTTAACTTTGCAAATGATGGGACTGTTGGAATCTGCTCTTGCATTTTGGAAGAGGCTGCCCCTTTGATTTTGCGAGAATGAGAAGGGGCCTGCAACCACTGGCCGAATTAAACTTAGTTTTTGAGTGTAATGAACAAGAGAGGAACTGTGACATTCTCACGGTCAGTGCTTTTCTTCTAGGAAAAAAATGCTGGTACTGTGTACCCTTGAGTACCCCCAGAAAAAAGCTCTGCTTACAGTTGTGACCCCACTTCATTTTTTTTTTTTTACTAACTCACTGAGGACTGCCCAATCCACCTCCTCAGGTTATTCCTATGGTGAAGGTGGGTTCAGTGGACCTTCATTGTGGAGTGGGGAGGTTGGGAAGCATTTGGTTTCCAAAGATGGGTACCTGATTCAGCTACAAGGTCTGCTTTTGCAGAAAGACTTTTCTCTCTCTTCTCTTCCAGCATACTGCCCCAGGGGCCCCTATTCTGCTCTGGAGGGTTGGGGGGAACCCCCAGAAAAGACCTAGGGGGCACATGGGGAGGGAAGAGAGGGGTGAAAAGTCTCATTGGGCAAGTAGAGCTCACTTAGCACTACATTGAATTCACCCCTGCATGTGCTTGGTTCTAAACTCTCCCTCTTCCATTGGGATCTCTTCAGTGGTGCAAGGATATGCACTTTTGTCACCAAAAGGAACCCTATTCTCCAGAAGCTGCAAGGAACCCTGGGGGCAAAAGGATCCTGGAGAGGCCTGCGTTTGTGTCCTGGGTGCTCCTCTCTTTGCTAGAAGGATCCTTGTGTGTGTGAGGATCGAACTTGAAGGCCATGTGCTAGAGAACATGCCTCCTAGTTTTTACCCACTTCAAGACCCTTTTGGTAATGAAGTCAAGTTAATTCCCCTTTGCTGGCAAGAGGGTTGATGAAAGGAAGGGCCAGTCCTTTGATAGAGAAGGGGCAGCCCTATTTTGCTGCCAAAAAGATTTCTGTCAAGTAGCTGATAGTTTCAGGAATCTGGTAGTTGAGAGGATTTTTTTTTAGTAATAATAGTGATGATGCTTGAGTTCAGTGAGCCTTAAAAGCTGATTTATATAACATATTTTCTATTGGATTTGTCTACTGATACGTAACATAGCTTTTAGTTACCAATAACTACCCAGTAGTTTAGGCTGAAAAATATGGACGAGAAAGCTCATTTAGTGAGTATGGTTTGAAGCGGAATGGCTTCTTGCAGGGGTCGGGGACCTGTAGCTTTCCAGATTTCTGGACTGCAGCTCCCATCATTCTTGATGGGTGGCACCATCCATGTTGGCTGGGGCTGATGGATGAGCCTGTGCTCTGGAAAATGAGTGGTTCTGAAGACACACAGGGTCTTTAGTTTTGCAGGGGGTTTTCAAAATCAAGTGGTATATAAATTTCATGAAATCTTTTTTCCTATTATATCTTGGCTACAGAATAACAAAAATCACATCTCTGACATCTCTCTTCCCTCCCACATATAGGTGTGCAGTCCTTACGGAATTTGTACGGCTGCAGCTTTCATCAAAAGGGATTTCAAGTGAGTAGTAATGTTTTCCTCTATTTGAGACAAGACCCAGAGGGGAAACCGCTGATGTGTAAGAGGCATGCATAATTGTCTTTTCAGGAATGTTGATTTACCTTTCTCTCTCGTTGTTGTTTGTCCTGTAGTCTGGACATTGGGGTAATTACCTCTGTCCATTGGAGGCAGTTTTTCTCTCTCTCCAAAATGAAACGTTTGACTAGGGCACTTCCCTATTCTTTCTCTTGACTGTGAAGTAAACAGGAGCAGAAGAGGTGTTGATGCTCTGATCTCCCCTGCACCTGGCTTTCTGCCAAGCACCCAAGGCACTTTACATTTTAAAATATTAAAACAAATAAATGTTATAAAATGTAAAGTTGGCCAGGGGAGAGAGAGGGGAGAACGGTTTGGCTGTAGCAGACCCTGATATTGACTTTGCCTGCTGTTTTCACTCTCTTCTTCCTTCTCCAGTTCTATATTGTTCCTCTTGCTGTGACAGCTGTGCTTTAAGCACCTGTTTAGGCAGGCTTGCATACTGTCAGCGGCTCTGTTGTGAACTAGCCATGCCCCGTTTTGAAGCCTTGGGGATTGTTCCTAGAACTACAGAATGTAGATCTGGTTAACACATCACTCTTTAGCCAAGACCCCACTCTGTACCATAAAAGAGCCATGAGCAGCTGTGGTCTTCTTGCACAAAATGTGCTAAGAATATCTATGCATGGTAAATAGAAGATAGAACGCTAGCTTGATTGGCACATTGTAGATCTCTTAGCACCCTGCTAACCTTTCTCCAGCTTCTGGGAAATGGCTGCTTAGCTTCCTGGAAAATATATGCAATCTCTTTGTCCACGCCGTTCAGCATAATGTTGAATGCCATATTACAGTTGTATGAAATGATTTCAGGATTGTGAAGCTATGTAAGGAGAATGGCAGGCCCAGACTTCATGTCACTCTGTGTTATTTCCATCTGTTCCAGTTGCAGTCCCTGGAGAGGAGAATGTCTCAAAAGTGATTGTGGATCTCTCGAAAGGGGAAAAAGATGATGACCTGGAGCAGACACCTGGTGGTGATGACCAGCAAGATAATGAGGAGCATGAAGCTGTGAAAGTGGGAGAAGTATGCCAGGTGCTGTGTCCCTGTGTGTATGTACACTTTGGGGGTTTGAGGGTCTTGTGATGGCACCTTATTTTATTGTAGTGCTGAATGTATTGATCCCTTGTTCATCCTTGACCCTCCTTTCTTTTGTTTTGTCAAAATATATTTATTTTTGTACTAGTTTTATTGTGCTTAGTTATATTTTATCTATTTGGTTTGTGTCCTGCCTTTCCTTCAAGGCTATCAAGGTGGCATACAAGTTTGTCCTTTTATTCTCACAACAATCCTCTGAGGTAGATTAGGCTGGAAGATAGAGACTGGATTAAGGTCACCCAGCAAGATTCATGGCCGAGTTGGGGGGGGGGGTTGAACTTGGGTCCTACCAGTTTGAATCTGACATGGTAACTGCTACACTGTGCTAGCTGTGTTACAGTTTTGACTGCAAGGTCTCTGTTTGGTGCAGAGGCCTGGCTTACAAGTGGTCACCAAATGCTCCACTAAATACTAACCACCTTGCATTATTCCCTCTCTCCTCCCCAAACTCCAACATTGAGTCTGTGTTTTCGCACACATTCTCAAGAAATCCAAGATCTGGGGAACAGCTGGAGATTTTGATACACGCTAAGGCATTCACAAGGCTGACCCAGTCTTTCAAGATCTGCTGCAAAAGTCATTTTGGGTCTACTTCACCATGTGCATTGGTCACAAGATGATAAGGCATATGAGGAACATTTTGTTCTACATCTCCATCAGTTGTGGCAAGGGGATAACATTTGAAGTCAGCTGTTATGTTCATTTTTAGCAAAGCATCTGTGGAGCTCAGTTGCTTTGGGGCCTCCCGCCATCTCTCTTTTCTATATCTTTCTTCCTGTCTCTCTGCAGAAGGGAGTGCGAGTGCTGGAGGCCTTGGCTGCTTCTGGATTACGCTCCATCCGGTTTGCAAAGGAGGTTCCTGGCCTTCAGAGAGTGGTGGCGAATGACTTATCTGCCAAGGCTGTTGAGCTAATAACCAAAAACATCCAACTCAATGATGTCGGACACCTGGTGACTCCAAGCTTGTCAGATGCCCGGTGAGTAAAGGTTTTCCATTTAGAAGAGAGATAAGAAACCCATGACACCCTGATTGTGGTTGGACTCCAGCTCCTTTCAGCCTCAGCCAGCATGGCCAATGGTTGGGGATCATGGGAGTTGTAGTCCAGCAGCATCTGGGTGGCCACAGATTCCCCACCTGTGATTCAGGGTCTGGGAGCTAGACTCCTTCTCCTTTTTCCATAGTAAAAACTGGGCCACTGTTGTCTTTTTGTTTCTTTTTGTATGTGGAGTGTGGTGCTTCTAAACAGGTCTTTCTCCCACACTCACAGGATGCTGATGTATCAGAGCAAGGCAGACAGAGACCTCTTTGATGTCATTGATCTAGACCCATATGGCAGCCCTTCGATGTTTCTGGATGCTGCGGTTCAGAGCGTGAGTGACGGAGGTGAGCTCATAACTTCTATCAGCTCCACTTTTGTGAGTGATGGTGAAAATCAGGGTGTTTGGACCACTCTTCTTCTGCAGTGGTTTTTGGTTTAGGAGACACCAACCTTTTTTTGCCTACTTAGCTTTTCTGTCAGCCCTTATAAACAGTTTTTTTTGGAAGGGGTGTTTCAAAACAAAATCTGGGTATAAATGTAAAATACGGACCATAACCTCACATTGACTCATGACGGAAAAGCTAGGACTTTGTCAGAGACATACTTTTAGCATATTATATGGCAGTCTAGCTATGCAAGTTCCTAAAGCTCTCTGAGGATTGGAATACTCCTGTAAAAGTGAAATTGTTCCTGCTGTGCAAGCTACAGAACTCTTTCTGTATGCCTTCCCTGCCTCACTGAGACAGGAGAGTGTTGTTTTTCCCTATGCACAGACAGAAACTGAAGCCAGCATATGTAATGGTTTGGCTATGGGCTTTGTGGCAGAGCAGCAGTCCAAACTGAGGTCATGGCACCATATGCTTTGACTCTACAGTTGTTGCTTGATGCCCTTTTAGGTGTGTTTTTTGGGGGAAAGATTGTGTTGTATCTCCTGACCCTTCTCTTCCCTTTGGGGACACTGTTGCAGGCCTGCTGTGTGTCACATGCACCGACATGGCTGTAATGGCTGGGAACTCCGGGGAGACCTGCTACAGCAAATATGGGGCCATGTCTATCAAGGGCAAGTTCTGCCATGAGATGGTGAGTGGATTGAGCTGCCAGGAACCCCAGACTACAAGCCCATGTCCCATCGCTGTATCTGTCCAGCCTTTGGCCCGTCTATTGTCTTCCTCAAGAGGAAATGAATGCTTTCAAGTTGGTGGTTCTGCAAGGTCAAGTGGTATCTACCCGCAGTGCCATTCAGGCATCCAGGACACTGCTGCAGTTCCACTCCCTCTTTTTCCCAGCTTGGCTGCCTGCTGCTGTGCTGGAGGACACACTCCCAAGGCCAACCTCAAGATAACAGAGTGACACTTACATTCTTATGGGGCTGACACATGAAGAGTTGAAGTTCCCATGTATCACAGTAATGTTAACTGTCCAAAATCAAAACGTAACAATAGCTCTCACTGTAGTTTCCTCCTACCTTCCTTCAGGCCCTGCGGATTATCCTGCACAGCATTGATCTGCGGGCCAACTGCTACCAGCGCTACATTGTCCCACTCCTGTCGGTCAGTGCAGATTTCTACATTCGTGTTTTCGTCCGGGTCTTTACTGGGCAAGCCAAGGTTAAAGCTTCTGCCAGGTGAGCCACCCCCAAACTTGAGTTTCAGTCCTTGGGTAGTGCCCCATTTGTGCTTACAACCATTTTAGTGGCATCCAGTGTGGTGGTGTGGTTAAGAGCGGTGGACTCGTAATCTGGTGAACTGGGTTTGCTTCCCTGCTCCTCCACCTGCAGCTGCTGGGTGACCTTGGGCCAGTCACACTTCTTTGAAGTCTCTCAGCCTCACTCACCTCGCAGAGTGTTTGTTGTGGGGGAGGAAGGGAAAGGAGATTTTTAGCCACTTTGAGACTCCTTAAGGGGGAGTGAAAGGTGGGATATCAAGTCCAAACTCCTCCTCCTCCTCCTCTTCTTCTTTATCATGTGATCACTGACATGCAGGTCCTTTTGGACACAGAAGAAAGTAGAATGTGGGGCAGGGCAAGGAGTGTGGGGACTGTGAGCGGCACCACTGTGCAAAATGGTCACCACGTGTGTGTGTGTGTGTGTGTGTGTGTGTGTGTGTATGGCTGTCCATGGTGCTCCCAGTAAGCTGAGGTAACAGGGAGCTTATCCACTGCAACCAATACTTATTGAGGCCCATCCCTGGGCTTTTCTTTCCCTGCCTCTTATTTGTTTTTGGTTTTTTTCAAATGATATTTATTAAAAGTTTAAAAATTACAGAAGAAAGAAGAAAAAAGAAATAACAATAAAGTAGAAAAAAAACAATAACAAAACATATAAAACATATAAAAACCATACAACAATACAGCAAAAAAAAAACAGACAAAAAAGAAACTAAAAAACACATCCAATATTCCATGTCTTTACCTTTCCTTAACTTGTTTCATCGACCTCCTCACACCTCCCTTTTTTTGTATTCTAGTTCAATTCACTATTTCAGCAAGTTCTTCCCATCTTTCTCAATTTTGGTTCTATAGTTTTAACGGTCTAACCTTAAAATTTTTCAATTTAACCCAATATCAATCAACTTTTACTTAATTCTTTGTTGCATTTCTACTAAAACCATGTAACTTCATTCCCGCATCCTTCTAACACTCATTAATTTTACAATGTTTCTGTAAGTATACTTTAAATTTTTTCCAATCTTCTTCCACCGACTCTTCTCCCTGGTCTCGAATTCTGCCAGTCATTTCCGCCAGTTCCATATAGTCCATCAACTTCATCTGCCATTCTTCCCTGGTAGGTAGATCTTGTGTCTTCCAATATTTCGCAATGAGTATTCTTGCTGCTGTTGTAGCATATATAAAGAAAGTTCTATCTTTCTTTGGCACCAATTGGCCGACCATGCCCAGGAGAAAGGCCTCTGGTTTCTTCAAGAAGGTATATTTATATACCTTTTTCATTTCGTTATAGATCATCTCCCAGAATGCCTTAATCTTTGGGCATGTCCACCAAAGGTGAAAGAATGTACCTTCAGTTTCATTACATTTCCAACATTTATTATTGGGCAAATGATAGATTTTTGCAAGCTTGACTGGTGTTATGTACCACTTATAAATCATTTTCATTAAATTCTCTTTTAAGGCATTGCATGCCGTAAACTTCATACCAGTGGTCCATAACTGTTCCCAGTCAGCCATCATAATATGTCCAACATCTATGATTAAATGTGCCCATTTAATCATAGCAGATTTCACCATTTCATCTTGAGTATTCCATTTCAACAGCAAGTTATACATTCTTGACAAATTCTTAACTTTAGGGTCTAACAATTCTGTTTCCAACTTTGATTTTTCCATCTGGAAGCCAATTTTTTAATCCAAATTATACACCTCCATTATTTGATAATAATGGAGCCAATCTCGTACTCTGTTTTTTAATTTTTCAAAACTCTGCAGTTTTAATCTGTCACCCTCTTGTTCCAAAATTTCCCAATACTTCGGCCATTTGGCCTCCATATTGAGTTTTTTCTGAGCCTTTGCTTCCATTGGTGACAACCATCTTGGGGTTTTATTTTCTAACAAATCCTTATATCTTATCCAGACATTAAACAGTGCTTTTCTTACAATATGGTTTTTAAACGCTTTGTGTGCTTTAACCTTATCATACCACAAATATGCATGCCAACCAAATACATTATTGAAACCTTCCAAATCCAAAACATCCGTGTTTTCAAGAAGCATCCATTCTCTCAGCCAGCAAAAAGCGGCTGATTCATAATAAAGTTTTAAGTCTGGCAGGGCAAATCCACCTCTTTCTTTAGCATCAGTTAATATCTTAAATTTTATACGAGGCTTCTTGCCCTGCTAGACAAATCTGGAGATATCTCTCTGCCACTTCTTGAAACAGTCCATTTTGTCCAAAATTTGCAGTGTTTGAAACAAAAACAGCATTCTTGGCAATACATTCATTTTTATCACAGCAATTCGGCGTAACAACGATAGCTTCAAGTTTGACCATATTTCTAAATCTTTTTTCACTTCAGTCCAACATTTTTCATAATTATCCTTAAATAAATTCACATTCTTAGCAGTCATATTAACCCCTAAATATTTCACTTTCTTGACCAGTGTCAGTCCTGTCTCCTTCTGAAACTTCTCTCTCTCAATCTCTGTTAAGTTCTTTTCTAATACCTTAGTTTTCATCTTATTCAGCTTAAAACCTGCCACCTGACCAAATTCTTGGATTAATTCTAATACTCTTTTAGTACTAGATTCTGGCTCCTGTAAAGTCAATACTAAATCATCAGCAAATGCCTTCAATTTGTACTGTTTCGCTCCCACTTGTATACCTTTTACTAATTGGTCCCTTCTAATCATATTTAACAAAACCTCCAAGACCGATACAAAAAGCAATGGAGAGATTGGGCAACCTTGTCGTGTTCCTTTCTCAATCTTAAATTCTTCCGTCACTACATTGTTCACAATTAATTTGGCCTTCTGTTCTGAATAAATTGCACTTATACCGTTTCCAAAACCTTGACCCACCCCCATCCCCAATAAATTCTTCTTCATAAAACTCCAAGAAATGTTGTCCTTGCCTCTTATTTATAGCCAGGTCTGCTACATGTTAATAATTCTCTTTCTTTTGACAGCAAACAGGCCTTTGTCTATAACTGTGTGGGCTGTGGCTCCTTTCATATGCAGAGACTTGGCAAAGTGGCTCACAATGGAAACAAGTAAGAGAGCTGGGGAGATGTTTTTTACAGAACAATCAAACAGCATTTCCCCTCTTCCTCCTACCTAAGACAGTCAGGTGGGCAGATTCCAGGAACACTTGCGCTGCCAGATGTTCCTGTGTTGACCAGGGTGGGAAACTCATTTCCCGGGTGGCTCTCTTAATGAGGCATCCTCTTTCGGTGGGGGTTCATTGCAACATTTCCTTTATTCTCAGCTTTTGGCCTCAAATTTTAAAAACCAAAGTTTTGTGTGTAGTCATACACAATAGGTTTGTGGGAGTCAGAAGCAGGGGGACGTGTTGTTTCTGTGAGGAGAGGAGGGTGTGTTTAGGCGCAAGTTTCTATTAGAGTGGAAATCATGCTAGCTCATTTTTGGATGCTTCCTATCGGTGTAATAGAACAATTGGCAAATGGGAAGGGATCTTGGGGAAGTGAAGATCAATGTTTGAACCCCTCTGTGCCTGCCTCTTCTGCCTGATGCCAGAGATAATGGACACAGTTCTGAGCTACCAGTCAAAGGAGGCAAACTGACAGTCTGTCTGATGGATGCTTAAATGATATTTGTTCCCTGTATCAGGAAGTCTTTAATGTTTTATTATGTTTTAATATGTGCTGGAAGCTGCCCAGAATAGCTGGGGAATCCCAGCCAGATGGGTGGGGTATAAATAAAATATTAATAAAAATAAATAGAGAGAGAGAGACTTGGGCATCTAACAAGCAATATTTAATAAAACAACAACAAAGGAACAGGGAAAGAAAAAGTATTGGCCCCATTTACCGCAATGAGGCTCTTAAATACTGCTTTTGCTCTCTCTGACCAAACAACAGCTTCAACTACAAGGCTGCCTGTGGGCCTCCTGTGGGACCATCCTGTGAGTATTGTCAGCAGCGCCACCAGGTGAGCCCAGCTGATCTCTACACCTCATAATATGCCCCTGGCCAGAAGATCTCAAGCTAACCCTTGCTTCTCTCCTCCTCCTCCTCCTCCTCCCACAGCTGGGTGGCCCTCTGTGGGCAGAGCCCCTGCACAATGCGGATTTTGTCCAGCGGGTCCTGTCAGCAGTTGCGAGCAACCCAGCACGCTTCCGAACAAGCCAGCGGATTCAGGGCATCCTGAGCATGGTGATGGAGGTGAGGAAGACTGTGCAGAAGAAGAAGGCGATTGCCATACAGGATCCCTTCCCTTTTAGACCACCCCCATGAGCCGCAGCTTTTTGCCAAGG
This sequence comes from Podarcis pityusensis, assembly GCF_964106645.2. Classification (NCBI taxonomy): domain Eukaryota; kingdom Metazoa; phylum Chordata; class Lepidosauria; order Squamata; family Lacertidae; genus Podarcis; species Podarcis pityusensis. Next base: position 44,700,433 of record NC_138029.1, on the reverse strand, counting down.
TGCAACAAAGGATGTTGGGTAGTGGACCACTGAGTTGCGCAAACTCTCACTGTGAATGAACAAATGAATACAGTATTGTGTGGCAATTGGTTTGATTTAGAAATTCAAAGGGAAGGGTATGTTTTGTGCTCGGCACCCTTTTCATATAGGGCAGTGGTTTTCAAACTTTTTCTAGGGCACCTTGGGGTTCCTTGGAAGCCCATCTAGTGAGAAGATTAGCATGGGTAGACAGAAAAAAAAGAGATAAGAAGGGAGGGACGCCAAAAGGGAAGGGGGAAACAATGGTAGATAAGCAAGAACTTGTATACTGCAGTCAGTCTTCTTCTGCAATCCACAGCCACAATGGAATACCTACCAGTGTCTGGCAATGTTCTGGCAAATGCTCTCACCTTGTGTTTAGCAAGGGGAGTGCCTGCAAAAAAGTTCGCTCTAGAGCAGGGGTGGGGAACCTGTGGTCCTCCGAATGTTGTTGGAAAGTCCAACTCCCATTGCGTCTCATAGTAGCTGGAGCAGCAGCACCCAGAGGGCTGCAGGTTCTGCACCTCTGCCATAGAGCAGGCCTCCGTTCTCACAACCTGCAGTAGATCTGAAGCAGATGAATCACCGTGGAAAGGAATCTGCAGGGAGAAGAATCACCCAGTGTACTCTGGTCTATTGACAATCTAGAAATAGGGTGGAGAAACAAACAAAGATTGAAAAGCCACCACTGCAAGATCTTTCTTTGTATATAAGATAAACTGGTGTTGTTGTCTTTATGGCAACTGTAGGGCAAACACCCGGTTTTAACTAGTATTATTTTCTCTCTGTGCGATAGGAGCTCAGTGATGTCCCTCTCTACTACACCCTTGACCATCTCAGCAAAACCGTCCGTTGCAGCAGCCCTTCCCTGCTACAGTTCAGGTAAGATTGGGGTTTGTGCTGCAAGAACCTATCCTAAAGTAGGGGAAAGCATACAGAGAGGGGTTGTAGTTTGTGTGGGTTGGAGTGGGCAGGGGCTCATTTAGCTGGTGGCAGAGTCAGGCTCTGAAAGCCTTTATAGAGCTATACTGGAGCATTGTGGCTTCCTTTGTTTTCTCAGTTCCCTACTCAGCAATCTTGTCTGGCTTAAGCCTTAAGGGTCCTGCTGTGGGACTCTTGTGTTTTCTTGTAGCAGGGGTACCTGATCCGTGGCCTTCAAGGTGTTGCTGGACTGCAGCTCCCACCACCCTTGCCTATGGACCAGAGTGATTGGGGCTGATGGGAATTAGAGTCTGGAAAAAACTGGAGAGCCACAGGGTCCTCACTCCTGTCCTATGGAGTCCTATTGTGACTCTCTGGGTTTCTGTAGTTCAGACCTGAGCAGGCTGGTTGTGTTATGCTAGGTTGCTGCTGGAACTTTGCTCTGTTATGCAGGAAGCCACAGGTCCTGTTGCCCAAAGTGATAAGCTGTAGAAAAGTACCCCCCCCTTTTCTTTTTATAATAAATTTTATTCAATTTTAAACACCTAAGCACATATTGAACTTAAAATTCAATATACCGTATATTTCTCTTAAAAAATAAACAAGGTGACTTCCCATCCTTACCTCTGTGGTGTGTTTATTCCTACCCATATTCTGCTGCATTATATGTTAAACTATAATACATATTTCTTCTATTACAATTATTGTCATTTTCCACCCACTGCTCCTAATTCAAATCCTGCCTGCAGTTTCATTTGGCTATAGTTCTTTTTCAGATATTCCAAAAAGGATTTCCATTCTTTAGTAAAAAGCTCATCACTTTGCTCTCTCACTCTTGCTGTCAGTTTTGACAATTCTGCACAGTCCATTAGTTTTGCAATCCATTCTTCTTTGGTTGGGACTTTTTCTACCTTCCAATTCTGCACACATAGGATTCTTGCAGCTGTTCTTCCATACATAGTTTAATAATATTCTTTGGGACATTTGTCCCCCATATCCCTAGAAAAAAAGCTTCTTTTTTGGGAATTACCAATTTTAACATCATCTTCATTTCATTATATATTATTTCCTAAAATCCCTTAGTCTTTTCACATGTCTACCACATAGGAAAACTTCCCCTTTTCTAACCAGGATGGATTGCTCATGCTATAGGTTTTCTGGATCCAAGACAAAGTTGCTTCTAGGATGGGATCTGGCAGTTTGAGGGTGGTCATCTTCAAATTGTTGCATTGTTTGGAAAGAATGACACTTCACAGAGTAGCTAAGACGAACAAGTTGACAGACTATAGTGCTCCGACATCAACAAGCAACAAATGTTTAGAGATGTGCAATGAAATGGTCTGAATCTGACCAAAATTGGAATCCTATGTTCTAATAATGAGGTAACAAGTGATGTTGGCTACAGTTTGAAATACAGAATTGACTCAAACAGTGAGAAACCCTCCACTGTTTCTACCAAAGTTCTTCCCCTTTGGAAATTAGGGATTTCTGTGCAAATCTTCCCTGGATTTCTTTTCCAGGTCAGCTCTCCTCCATGCTGGTTACCGGGTCTCACTGTCCCATGCCTGCAAAAATGCCATCAAGACAGATGCGCCACCATCTGTGCTTTGGGACATCATGCGCTGCTGGGTGAGCAAAGTCTTAACCTCTGCATAAAGGAGCTTTTCTTTCTGGATCTTTTACCGTAGGCACCTCCAGAACAGCTATTTGTTCCCTGTTCTCAGACTCCAGCCTGTGGCACTATTGCTTTTTGTCTGCAATGACGGGGCATGCTCCTGCCACCTTGTACCACTGGCCGCTGTTTCTGCATGTATACTTTGCTCTTTGGGTCTGGTTTGATAAAGAGCGATTAAAACACAGTCCTGAGATGTTTGTAAAGGACAGATTCCTAGCCCATCCTTCACTTGAAGTTTGTTTCTTCATTTGCGTTCCCCTTCACCTCTTGAGATTAAACCCACTTCTTGTTCTATTCCTCCTGCCTATCTCCCAACTTTAGGAGAAACTCAATCCTGTGAAACGAGAGCGCCTTTCCGAGAGCAGCCCAGCTGCCCACATCCTTTCTGTAGAACCCAAGTAGGTATTGGGGGTGTACTGCCAGACTGGGTGTTGGATGGGCAAATATGGACCTTAGGCCAAGTAAGAAATGGCTCGTTGGCAGGAAACTCTGGAAATCAGGAGGGCATATATCTATAGGCTGTTGTTGTGGGGCAGAGGTGGGAGGGACAGACAGCTGCGGGTTAAGATAGATAGCAAAATAAGCTCTAAGGGGTGTGTGTGTGTGTGTGTGTGTGTGTGTGTCTGTCTGTCTGGCTGTCTGTCTGTCTGTGTTCAAATGCTCAAGAGAGTTTCATCTAGAAGTTGTCCCATTCTGACCAAGAGAAGGTAGTGATCCCACTTTGTGAAAGGGTTTGGTTCCAGGTTGGAACTGTCTGCCTTCCTTCCTTGCTGACACTCTTAAACTCCACAGGCTGCAGGCATCCTTCACTGTCCGGGCAGATGCTAATCCTAGCTCACGAAAGCAAGGCCTCAAACGGTTTCAGCTAAATCCAGAGCCTTTTTGGGGCCCAAAAGCAAGAGCCAAAGCTGGGTAAGATTTAACATGGAACCTGGGTGTGCTGGGAGCAAGCTAGGATACAGTTTATGTAACCTGGGATGGGGAAATCAAGGTCCTGGGGTGGGGGTGGGGCATTAGAACAAAGACAGGCCCAGGACTCATTCCTGTTGGTTAAAAATGGTACCAGAATGCATTACTTTTAAGGATGTCATGGAAAAGCTGACAAGGAGAACTATGGCACCGGTATCTTCTGGTATTGCCTTTCCCCATTCCCCTCCCCCAACTTTCTGGGAAGTAGAGGAAGATGTATCTACCTCATTTGGGCTACTCCTTCTGGTCTTTGGCCCAGGTTTCTGCCCTGACCATCCTGGCTAGGGCAGTAGTGATGGGGACACTGAAACAAAAGCATCAGCCTCCTTGGCTCTGTTCTGACACATCTGCTGGGGGCAGGGGTGGGATCTCTTCCTCCTTGCAGGAAAAGAGAAAGCTACACCAGAACAAGAGGAAAGAATGTGCAGAACAGAGTGATGGGGCCCACCTGAAGAACTTTCCCTGCAAACGGTTCCGGCAAGTGAGTAGTCACAGCTACTGTGCTGTTGGCTTAGAACTGAGATGTTGGGTTGGTATGTAAAAGAAACTGGGTAGCCTTTTGGGGGAATCTGAGTGTTGATGACAGCAGGGAATAGCTGTGCTTAAAAGTGCAGAGAAGGGACATGGTTCTCTGCTCTCTGCCCTGTTCCATCTCTCTTTTGCTTTTTTACTGTCTAAGCACATGGCCTGTGCAGCTAAAGTTCTTTAAGCTGCACTCGTGGCAAATGGAGGAAATGGTACCTGTGTAACTGATTTTTATTTCATAGCATGAGCAAAAGAAGCTTGAATAGAATGGGGAACAGGAAAGGGTTAAGCACACCCCTCTTCTCTGGGTTCTGGTTTTATTCCACTGGAGCTGCATGCGGTTTGCCTCTCTGCCATGTGGCAGGCAGTTTTGTAGGAGTGCTCTTGTCGGCTGCCATTATTAGTTGTAGCTGCTGGCAACCAGAGGTCATTATGCACAACCTGTATCGATTGGTCTCATTTAGGGGAGTCAGCTGGAGAATACAGTTCTCAGTAATCATTTTAAGCCCAGCTACAATTGCCCTGTCCCTAAACACCATTCTATGTTTGGTATGAGGATGACCAATGAAAAGCAAATTTTTTTTGAAAAAAAGATATTGTTTTTAACCAGGCTTACATAACTTGTGACCCACCAACCCAGGCACAGCTTACCTGGTGCTTCACAGCTGCTCTGTTTTTACAGACCTAGGCAGGCAGCAAAACCAGGAGGTTCCTTAAACCTGGGTTACCCTATTTGGCTGGCTGGGTTCTTAGTTGTATGTAAGTCTGTTTTAATTTTACCTGCAATATTTAAAACACTTGCAGACGGCAAGTGGGCTGTTTAGAGTAACCTTGAAAATTTGGTATGTTTGGCTTTTATACAGAACAGAATGGTGAAGGCAACTAGAAGTGTAGCTATGGGTTCTGTTCCCAGATCAGCTACAGCCTCCTTAGGCCAAGCTGCCAATTTCTCTTTTGCCTAAGGCAGGGGTCAGCAAATTTTTCAGCAGGGGGCTGGTCCACTGTCCCTCAGACCTTGTGGGAGGCTGGACTATATTGGGGGGGGGGGGGAGAGAACAAACTCCTATGCCCCACAAATAACCCAGAGATGCATTTTAAATAAAAGCACACATTCTACTCATGTAAAAACACACTGATTCCCGGACCGTCCGAAGGCTGGATTTAGAAGGCGATTGGGCCGGATCCAGCCCCCGGCCTTAGTTTGCCTAAGGGCCAGCTGCTTCAGCCACAGGGCTGCATGCAACGACTTGAATGGTTTAGTGATGTTTGGCGTTGCTTTTCCCTTACAGGGCAGCTGTTCACTGGGGGACAAGTGCTGCTACTCCCATGAGACAGAAGGAAAGACGGCAGAAAACAACCCAGCACCATCTTGATGAGAAACAGTCTTTGGTATCTGCTCCCTTTTGTTTTATATATTTGTGCTAAATGGAGAGCCTTTATTTTCAAATGACGGTCCATTTATGATGTGCCTGCCATTAAAAAATGGTGTTAGCTTTTGATGGTTCTTGGTTTGCTAGATGTTTTCTACCTGATCATGTTCAAACTGCTCTCTAGTAGATCAGCTGCCTGCCCTGTGAGCCTACTGAACTGTCAGGCTCCTCAAGTACTGTTGCGGGGTGGGGAGCGGGGAGATGACCCTATTACATCCCCAAAATGGTATTTTAAGAACATCCTCATGCACTGCTTCACTGTTGATGTTTGTCCATTCTAAATAGTGGAAGGTCATGTCTGAGAATCTAGTGAATAGACAGTAGCAGTATTAAGAAACTCTGTTGCTTCCTCACAGTTACACTGTTTATCACCGCAGGCTCCAGCCCAATGGCATGTGCAATAATGAGTCAGGGTAAAGCCAAATCCTTTGCATGCAGCAGCAACTCCCAAGATTTAAATCCTGGCTCTGCCAGACTGGGCTGGGAAAGACCTCTCTGTCTGAAGCCCTAGAAAGATGGTATGTTAAAAGAAACAAAACTGCCTGTTTCGCCCTCTTATTGTGTACAGTGGTACCTCGGGTTAAGAACTGAATTCGTTCTGGAGGTCCGTTCTTCACCTGAAGCACCACTTTAGCTAATGGGGCCTCCTGCTGCTGCCGCACCGCCAGAGCATGATTTCTGTTCTTATCCTGAAGCAAAGTTCTTAACCTGAAGCACTATTTCTGGGTTAGTGGAGTCTGTAACCTGAAGCGTATGTAACCCAAGGGACCACTGTACTTAGATGCTAGACTGGGGTCTAAAAGCAGAATGTTTCAGCGTGTTTTTAAGTGGTTTATTGAAAAGGTAATGATTGCACTTACGGTAGCCCAAGTACTCCACCAACTCCACACCCTCCCCTGAAAATGATCCAAGTTTCTTTGGTGTGCAGGTGTGGAGGAAAAGGGAGTCTAAAGGCATTTTACAGTGATCCCTTATTCACCAAAATCATTGCAGAAGTTCACAGAAGCTGATTCTACTGCCTTTTAGCAGCCTAAAAGAATCCTCTCTCCACGAGAATGTCTTGGCTTGGAGAGAAATCATTTCATCTCCATTGAAAAGGCCCTGTCAAGAGCTCCAGTGTCCTGCCCTTGCTTGACGCAACTCCATTTGGACGGAGTAAGAGGTGGAACATTAATCCCTCTGCTCAGATCTCTCTGCCAGGCCTTGTTTTGTGCTGAATATGAGCCAGGAATGTCCGGATCTCCATGGGTTGCAGTGCAATGTGTGTTGGGTCCAGCCTGCTTCTGGACTGCTGTTTTGCTGCTCCTGTGGATAGAAGGAGTTTAGGAAAGACAATATTGGAACCCCAGTCCCTTGTCGATAAGACGCTTTTGGAAAGAAACAATAGGACTAATTGTGCATCTAATGAAGTAGATAAGCAATGGCACAAGTACCTTTGGTCGACTAATTAATGCAATTGGTCTTAGCTTACATACATGATCCTGTGGCTTCAAGTCCCTTGCATCTGGGAGTCAATAGCTAGCATTTAGTGGAAAGCCTGTGAGTTACATGCAGATGATTACCAGCTAACTGGCAAGGGTAGTCAATCTTATAACAGGGAAGGACAGATCCCTGCAACAGTGCTGGTGGAAAAAAGGGCATACACCTTCTGCCTCACCTAGTAGCTTCATATCTTCATGTAGGCTACAGCAGGAATAACTAATAGGAATCTAATAGGAAAGGCCATAGGTTACTGGGAGAACATCTGCTTTGCCCCAGGTTCAACACCTCCAGGTAAAACTAGTAAAGGTTGCTGCTTGGAGCTTTGGAGGGCTGCTGCTAGGCAGTGTAGACCAGGGGTTGGCAAGGTTTACCTTGCCTGGGCCCGGTTCACTCCAGCGGAGATCCTTCCATGGGCACGCCCCCCCCCCCCCCCCGCGATTTCTGGTGCTGCGAAAGCAAGTCCCCATGCTGCACTGGTTTAGTGCAGCACGCGGGGATTCGCCGAGCGGGCGGCTCGGTTCAGGGGCAGCTCATGGGCTGGTTAAACGACCGCCATGGGCCACTTGTGGCCCATGGGCCTTAGGTTGCCGACCCCCGATGTAGACAGTAATGAGGCAGATGAGCCTCTGGTCAGACTTAATATTAGGCAGCTTCCTATGGGATTTCAAGTGTCAGTGGAAGGGGGAAAGAAACAGGACTGAGCCCCTCTGCCTTGGGGAGACTGTTCTGAAAGGCTCTTTGCCTCTTATTCACACACCCAGAATCAGAATCTGACAACATTAGAAGCAACCACTGCACAGCAAGTTTGGTCTAAATGGTTTCAGTGATGCATGGTTATCTTTATGAGACACTCAGGGAATTCTGGAATCTTATGCAGCTTTGGGGGACAGTTATATAATTAGGTAAAGGACCCCTGGACGGTTAAGTCCAGTCAAAGGCGACTATAGTGTTGCAGGGCTCATCTCACTTCAGGCCGAGGGAGCCAGCGTTTGTCCACAGACAGCTTTCCGGGTCATGTGGCCAGCATGACTAAACCGCTTCTGATGCAACGGAACACTGTGACAGAAGCCAGAGCGCATGGAAATGCCATTTACCTTCTAACCACAGTGGTACCTATTTATCTACTTGCACTGGTGTGCTTTTGAACTGCTAGGTTGGCAGAAGTTGTGACAGAGGAACAGGAGCTCACTCCGTTGCGCGGATTCAAACTGCCGACCTTCCGATCAGCAAGCCCAAGAGGTGCCGTGGTTTAGACCACAGCACCACCCACTCTGTGCGCTCTGGGTTCCATCATGGTGTTCTGTTGCACCAGAAGTGGTTTAGTCATGCTGGCCACATGACCCTATAGTCGCCTTTGGACTTAACCGTCCAGGGGTCCTTTATCTATATAATTGATAGTCACATGAGCAGGATGGTACCAAATTCACCCTGTTCCAGAGGTGGAATAGACTGGCTTGACCAAAGGCTGTTTTTTTCACAATAGCATTCTTACACGTATGAACCGTTGTCATTATGAACACCTCTGCTGCTTAGGACACAAGGATCAAAGCAGTTTAGTGCTGTAAGCACAGACATAGCCAATTATTATAGTTGGTGTGAAGGATTACCTCAGAAGAAGATGGGTTCTGTGCTACTGTAGTTTAGAGTAGTGAGCCACCATGAAGTCTATGGATTTGACTTAAGTAACTTGGTTTCAATGGATCTAGCAGAGGGTATTGCCCAGTGATTTGTGGGGTTTTTGGTCACCGCTGGCCATCTTCCTCTTATAGCAACAGATATGGCCCATCAAGTCTGTCACAGTAGCCACATTCAGAGTTGAAGATTTACCTTCAGCTGGCTGCCAGATCAGCCTGTTCACGTCTTCCAGCTTCTGGTTAGCAGCCAAGTTCATCTCTTGCACACTGATGATGTTGAAAGATGAGAACAAGTTCTAGGGTGTGGAGATAAAAGCCATACAGGATATGGTGACAACTCAAAGAGATTCCATATCATGCTGTTAGTTGAAGTTATAGCTCAGTGCTAAACTCCTTAAACAGCCAATAAATTCACTAGAGTGCCTCCAGTAAGTCACTCATTGTGAGCTAGCTTCCTTCCCTCATCTGCTGGCATGCCTTATAGGCTTTCTTGTAAAGGGATGTGAAGAATATTACAAAAGAGACCTACCAGCAAGTTAACAACAGCAGGCATGGAGCCATTGACGCTCTCCCCCCTTTCAAACTGGTGCTCCAGACGGATGAGAACGGAGTCAGGCTCCCATTGGGCCAGCGTAAGCAAGTGGACATTTGAAGGGAGAGCCTGGTGCAGTGCAGAGAACTGGGATTGGGGAAGGAGAGAGTCAATCAGACAAGCATCGTAATATGACACTACCCAATTAGAACAGAGCTGAGATTCACTAGCTTTTACTTTACTGATCAGCCATTTCAAAGCAATAAAGTAAGAAAAAAGTGAGACAAATACGTTGTGAAAGTCAGTAAAAGGGGCTCAAGAATAAGAAACACATTCTAAGAATACAACATCTGTGTCCCCACCTGTCAATGAATTGTTCTTTTTGGATCACATCATTTCCTAAGAAAGTTTTGTGGACTAGTGGGTGGGATGTGATTTATACAAAGAAATGTGTTGCCCAAGATATTCTGGGCCCAGACTTGTAGAGCAATATGAGAATCTGCCTTGTTTGGAGAGTCATGGGTTATCTAGCCTAGTACCATAATAATAATAAATTATTTATACCCCGCCCAGCTGGCTGGGTTTCCCCAGCCATTCTGGGCGGCTTCCAACAAAGTATTAAAATATAGTAGTCTGTTAAACATTAAAAGTTTCCCTAAAGAGGGCTGCCTTCAGAAGTCTTCTAAAAGTCTGGTAGTTGTTCTTCTCTTTGACATTTGGTGGGAGGGCGTTCCACAGGGTGGGCGCCACTACGGAGAAGGCCCTCTGCCTGGTTCCCTGTAACTTGGCTTCTCGCAGTGAGGGAACCGCCAGAAGGCCCTTGGCGCTAGACCTCAGTGTCCGGGCAGAACGATGGGGGTGGAGACGCTCCTTCAGGTATACTGGACCGAGGCCATTTAGGGCTTTAAAGGTGAGCATCAACACATTGACTTTGAATGAGAGCACCTTTCCAAAGGTTGGGGCAGAGACCACTCCCAGCTCTGCCCTCTTTAGCCAGAGGTGGGACCATTTTGCATGCCAAGCATGAGCTCGCCCACAGAGCTGCATATGCAAGGCCTTGAGTGCGTGCAACTGGCAGCCACAGCCAACTGACTACATTGCTTTCCCAACTGTTCCCTCACCTCCTTCACGTTGTCCTGGCCAGGCTGGTATGGAGGCCCCTCGCCAGGGGCCAACACCAGCTGTGGTGCCATGAACTCCTGCTGGGCCCACAGGCGGTGCTGCTCAGCTGACGACTCTGCTGTGTCCAAGAGGATGAGGTGGCGACCCCGCACCACCAGCCCATGGTGGAAGTCGCCAGGTTCCAGCAGTGGCTCCCCTACGCCCCGGCTATCGTCATGCAGCAGCCGTCGATGTACCTGAAGACCACGAAGGAGGAAAGGGGGAGAGGCGATGCAAGTTGGGAGAAGTACTGCAGGTCGGGCTGGTTTGCTTGCCTTGCAGCTGACAGGGCCTGGTGCTACAAAGTGGGCTTGCCACTCTAGGATGCTGAAGAACCAGCAATTCCTTCACTGGAGTCACCAGTATAAGCTTTGGCCTTGCTATTATTTAAGGCAGGGGGGGCAACATCAGGGTCAGCGGCTGAATGTAGGGCTCCCCCACCCTCAGGTCTCTCCACCTCAGGCCCTATTCCTCCCTGCCCCTGCTTTGCAGCCCGAGTGTCTGATAAGGCCGCCTTCCTGTCTGGATACAGGATGCAGAGGTATAACAAGCCAACTGCACAAAGGTAGCATTTGTTACTCCACCCACTTTGGCCTCTGGCCCCGCCCACCACTGGCATGGAGACTTCAAAAGCTTGCCCAGAAGGAAATGTGAAAGTTGCACATCCTCAGTGACTCCCGACTGGGTAGCTCTCTGCTTTCTCTGGATGCCCCCAGTCACCCGGCCTATGAGGGCCTCTCTACTTGACCGTGGTTCCTTCTCTTCCCGAGCCTGACACTGAGGCAGTTTGCCCTTCTTGCTACTTGGAAGTCCTGCTGCGCTCACCATGAGCTCAAGAGAGCCGTCAAAGACGCTGCTGCCTCCCTGCGAGCGGTCCGTCAGCACCGTCAGCTGCACCTTCTGGTCCTGGAGCGATTCAAAGAGAAAGCAAGGACAGAGCTGCATGCGTGTGTACACTAAGAAAGCCTCCTGCCACACTGCTCGCTAGGTGCTACAGGAGGGAAGGGCAGGTGTGCCCTTTCTCTCAGCCCCCCTTCCCACCACACTTGAACACAACCCACAGCCCCCTCCCTCAACCTTTGCCCCAAACCTTCACTGGAAACAGAGGAGCACCTGTCCCTATATTTCCCACAATTACGCTGTGCGGGTTGATAGATCTGCAGGTGGGCCCGTCACAGTGCGCAAGGGGTGCTATTACCTTGATGTAGATACGGCTGTTGACAGGGTAGTAGTTGCCGGCCACAGGCTCTGTCTGGCTCAGGTTCCACGTGGCCCTGTAGTTGCGCCTGCACCAGGGTGAGCAGAGAGAGAAGAGAAAGGGGAATATCAACCTCCTGCCTTTCCTCAGCCAGTTAGGAACCCAGACACACCCAGGCAGATATTGTGAATGAGGAGGGAAAAACAAAACATGGAAGGGTAGAGGCAGAGCAAAATGGACCCCAAGGTGCTGGCAGCAGCAACTACATTAAGACACTTCTTCCTAAGTGCATGTCTATTGTCTTAGAATTTCTTACAATAAGCATGTATTATCCTCCCCATTACACATCTATTGGGAGATGGGGGAGAGGAAGAGTCAAGATGGAGAAAGAGCAGCTTGCATCCTGCGCTCTTAGCATCCTCTGCTCCTGCCCAGGCTATGGAGGGACAGTCCCAAGACACACATGCTTCACTTTGCCTGCTGCTCCTGCCAGTACCTTCTCTCTAGGATCTCACGCCCGTTGGAGTCTGTGTAGAAGCGGCCAGCGGTCTGCAGGTCTGTCTCGAAGCGGCTGATGATCTCCTTGCCAAGACCGTCACTGTGGGACAACCCGGAGGTCAGAGATGTACTCTGAAGAGAAGGGGAAGGCCCCACCCCTGCCCCCAGCTTCCTAACACTCACTGGATAGGGATGGGCCCCACCGTCCATTCCAGCTCAACGTACGGCTGCCCAGCGTAGAGTCGCACCACCTGGGAGCACCAGGCAGAGAGGTTCTGGTACAGCTCCTCCACCACTTGGGTCTGCCAGATAAGAGACACATGCAGCTTTTATTTATAATTTTCCTGTCATCGATATGCAGCCCCTTCTATCGATAAAAAGTGGCACGGATGGGGTTGGGGAGACTGTGTGTGCACAAGGGGGGGGGGCGTGAAGGAGGAAGGGAATTGCAGAAGTTGGCTTTTGGGCATACAAAAGTGGTAGCCAAAGTAGTCCAGGGCACTCTATTGCCACACATGCATGAGAAACTTTAGGCTTGAAATTGCATAGGCATGAACTATAAGCCAGGAGGCTAACATGCAGCTTCCCCCTTCCCTGCACAAAACCCTGGCAATGATAAACTTATTTTAAATAATGTAGACTAGCTGATGGGAAAAGTCTTCTGGGAATCAGCCTTGAGAACAGCAGATCTTGCCTTCCCCACTTTGGCCCCTGGTGGGCTGTCCAAGGGTCAATGTGGCCCTTGGCCTGGAAATGGTTAGCCACTCCTGCTGTACATATTAGATGCTTCTATTCTTGGGGTCTGGCAGCAGAATCCACCTTCCCCAATCACTCAAGAGCCACCAGCAGAAATCCAAGGAGGAACAAAGCCTGTTTTCACTACCAAGCCCTGGCAACTGCAGTTCGGCCACCGCAGAAATTAAAATGGAACCAGTATTTGTGCAGAATAATTACACAAAAAGATTCTGGTTGTGGATGGTAAAACATGAAGACTCAAAAGCAATATACATGACAAAACATCCATGAAAACGGGGCTGGGAGCTGTGACAGCTTCCAATCTCTTCCTCATTCTCTCCTATATCGCCATAACTTTCTCATCTCCTGGGCTCCACGCTGCAACTTCAATTCTCTTCTGTCTCTTTAGGCCACAGTGAAACACTGAGCATTCAGTGGCAAGGCAACACTGTTCCTACAGCCCAAACTATGCAAAAATGCCCAGCAAAGCCATACAAGACATTCAGCATGCTCTGGTTGTGGGATTCACTGTTAATGAACGTGGATTTAGGGTACAGACCACTTAAGAGAGCCAGCTTGGATGTGGCCACCATCCTTCTAACAATGGATCCAAAGCTCTTCAGGCCCTTGGTGACGGGGTCAGTTCCCTGGACAGGCTAGCAGCCCTTCTAGGCTTATGATCGTCCCTCAGCCAGTATTTGTACCGTCTTCTGCTGGTTTTTCCTACCTTCACATGGTGCACCTGGGCTCCCTTGGCAATGGGGAAGGTCTGAGAGGTGTCTGGGCGGAAGATATAGGCTCCAGAGGCCTGGGAATTCTCTTCATTCCCAGCGCTGGCATTGTACCTGAAAATGTCAGCCAGTGGACAGAACCGGTTATGCAGCTATAACAAGTTCCCCACCAACTACTGCCAATAATTCAAGCAGGAAAGTATAAAGACAGCCAGCCCATCTTCAATATCCACCTTCCACTGAGGCGAGAGTCCAGCTCGCAGCCAGGAAGTCCAGGTAGAGAGCTCCCCTCCACACGGCTTCCCAAAGCTTCTCCCTTTCAAAGCAGAAGACAACTCACCAGAAAAAGTTCTGAGACACTGGCAACGAGATGTTCTTATCCAGGTTCTGAATCTCCTTCAGGAGTCCTGTTTTGGGGTCAACCAGAACTCGTAGATGCTGGGAAAGGAGGAGGAGGAGCGAACGAGAAAAGGAAAAAAATTGCTGTAGGAGATGCAGTCTGGAAAAGATTCTTACTCTGGATGTGCATGAAAAGATGTGACGTCGTTCCAGGGAAGTCTGCTTTCAAGAAACAGATCCCTACAAAAGTTTTAAAGTAGGAAAAAGTGTATCATGTGATCATCTCATTCTACCCAAGTCGTAAACAAGGGAGGAGCCTCTGATGGATTTCTTTTCAGTGCTTTTCTTGAATGTCTCCAAGGAAGATGACTTCTCAAGAAAGCTTGTTTTGTTCCTGAACTGGTCTTAGTTCATAGATTTGGGTTATACTTCTTTCTACAGATTGAACTCATAGTTTGGCTCCGATTTCAGGGGTCTGGTAACACTTTTGTAAAGAATAGTCTAAAGTTTACACCAAAATGGACGTCTGGGAATGGAGAACTGAAAATCCAGATATTTGGTAGTATTCAACCAAGTTTTGCTCAGGATAGACCGACCCACTGAAGTTAATTAACCTCAGTTAGTCACATCCATGAATTACAATGAGCCAACTCTTAGCTGAATACCACTTACTGTTGGTAGGAATCAGGTGTGGGAATCTCTGCTTTCTCTGTTGCTCAAAGTTATAGTATTTTGTTCCTTGAGAAAAACAAATTGCCCTTTGAAAGTTTTCTAAGAAAGGCTTGTGCCTCATAGGAAAAGAGCGTGCAAGACCAGGCCAGGAAGACCAAAGCAGAGTCAGCCAAATGTCAGGGTGAGATTGGCGAATACCTCATTCTGGATTGACCAAGAAAGCTGGTCTGCTCCAGGTTGGTGGGGCAACCTCTTCAGCAGTCTGGATCGCGCTGGCTCCTTGCCGGGCAGTCTAGAGACTGAGTAAGTGGTGTAGCCCAGCGGTGGGGCAGATGCCTGGAACACCAACTCATTGACAGCATCGCCCCGATCACGCCGAACAGCACGGGTGAAATTTGATACGGGAATGACCTGGAAAGAAAGTTTGCACAGTTCTTCATTCCACACAGCAGAGCACCTGGAAGGGATACTCTTCTCTTGAAAAACCCAGGGGAGTTTGGTGTTGTGATATTCCATACAACATGGGACATCAGTTTCATGGCCATTGAGTAGAGAAGCACTAAGATAGTGGACAAGCACTGATGTTTAGTTTTGATACAATTAGCCCTCTGTTAGCTGCATTTTTGCAGCAGGGGGAGGATTGGGAAGTTGGCAAGAGCTTTGGCTTATGTTGGCCACCCCACCAAATGTTTCATTACCGGGCAGCCCCAGTGAGGAAAACAGTGCCAATTTCAATTCTATCTACCCCTCAAGCATCCCCAGCTACAGGGGAAACAGGGGCTGTTTGCTTCCTACCTCATTCAGAACAGCCTGGCCACTAGGATCTAAAACGGAGTAATGGCTTCCATTCACCGGCAGCCGGACGTTCCATCCCACAGGGCGGGCCAGAGGGTTATAGACGATCACCATGAACTGCAAGGGCAGAGAGCAACATGTTAGGGAAGGAATGAATGACTGCAAGAGGAGCCCAGCCAACTGAGATGGTGTTGGAAGGTCCCCCCCGAATTCCAAGGCACAACCCTTGATGCTTGGAGGTAAAGAGGGAAGTTACAGATTTCAAGTGTTCAGTGGGATAAGGGACTAGACAAAAATGATGGTCCCTTACAGTAGAGGCAACTTCAGTCAGCAGGCAGACACTGATGTTAAGATAGGTGCAATAGATGAAGTTCTCTTTGCTTCCAACGAGACTGGTGAGGGCATTGCTGACCACAACCTGCCAGAGAAAACGGTAGCTATAGGTTAACCACTCTCGCCACCTGTGCAAAGGTGCGGAAACATAACAAGGAGATCTCCAGGGAAGGTCAAAGTCCTGAAAACAGAGCAACTTCACGCATTTATATATTTGTACACACCCTTCCACCCAAAAGAAGTCCAGGGCAGCAAAGAGAACATCGCACAAGCAAGATCCAGATAAATAAATAAATACAGGTCTAGGAAAGGCATCAGCAAACATCTTGGAGGAGAGCAGAGGACTGAGGAGCCAGGGCTGCCCTCCATCTTTTCAATCAGTAACGCTCACATACATCTGCATGTGAGATACATCGGGCGGCCACTTTCTTGGTTCAGAGCACACACCTCACAGGCATCCCAGCCGGTAGACAACTGTTTGGCGTAGTCATTGGTCACATGCTGCTTTGCTGTGCCAGTCACTGCATCGTGGTGCTGGGCAACTCCCATGGCCTGACCTGCAAGAAAAAGAGGAGCGTGTCACGTGACACTGGGATGGGACCCCAATAGGCTGGCTCACACATGCAGACAGTGGCCACCCCAACTCACTGGCTCTCCAATACAGACACCACTGCCCTCTGCCTTGGCTTTTGACACCTGCAAGTGTATATTTTTACGACTCCCCTTATTTTTGTCATTGTACATTGTTTTAAACTTGTAATACTATGCTTTAATGTTGTGAACCGCCCTGGGATCTTAGGCTGAAGGCCAGGTAATTACGAATAATCATCACGTTCTCCAAGTTAATTCAGGATTTAGACCAGATCCTGGCTGAGACCCTCCGATAGCCACCATGGCAGCTACTGCTGTTTCCTGGCTCTTACTGTAATGTCAGGATGAACCCGCCCCTGCCGAAACCCTCATGATTTCACCTACGCAGCACAGAACTGCTGGCATTGCCGTAAGGCCCCACATTTGCTTGTGCGCCAGCCAACACTTCGAGCTGCTTGCAGGCCTGCAAAAGTAAAGAAACGGCATCAGAGGCACAAGAAATGCTCGCCTGTCAGGTATGTCCTGAGCCTAAGGGGTCCGTGATGGCAGCGGGACCAGGACCCAGGAGTTCTGGTTCTTTGCCTCTCCCCTCCATATCTTGTGGGAGGAAAATACTCCATTTTTTGTATTCTAACCCCCCTTCCCCCCCGCAACTGAGCACTGACCTGCAGGAAGTTATTGCTGAGCCGCTCGTAGCGTTTCAAAGCCGGGCGGCTGGTGAAGTAGCCTGTCCAGAACTGGTGAGGACCGTCAGCATACGGGAAGAAGTCGTCATATTTCACAGTCCTGCCCAATGCAGATTTCATTTCAGCCAAGATCTAGACCTGTGTATGGCCTATCACCCTCCCCTGCACCTCAAATGGAGCCTGCGGCAGGTGGTCAGCACAGGATGTGAAGACATGGAGAGAGGCGTCCCAAGGCCAAATCCATCTTCTGCCAGGGATTCACTGACTGACTGCGTGTCTATCAGCCCCTGTATTCCATCTTATGATATGGAAGTGGCTAACCTTTACAAGGCTAGACAAGTAAAACACTAAATGCTTTTGATGACTAATATTAACAATAATCCCACTTTACTATGTACCCAAAGTACACGATGAAGGTTACTGGCATGGAATGAGCTCATTAAGCAATTCAGATTGCACATAAAATCAATGGGCGGGATTCAAGTAATGAGCTCCAGCCCTGCAAGAACTTCCACTAGCTCAATGGGGCTTCTCCCCCACCCTCCTCAGCCCTGAAAATTGGCTCAGAGGAGGGTGGGGGTTAGGAGAATCCCCAGAACAGCACACTGAGGGAGAAGGGAGCAGCTGGCTCCATCAGGGAAGCGGAAATGCTTGTGCCTTCTGAGCAATCTGCTTCGGACTACAGTGACGCTCTCCCCTTTGGTTGAAGGCTGTGCTCTCTGCGAGCATTTGTGCTCTCTTTAGATCTTCAGCCTGGTGAGCGTGGGGAGACTCCTTCAAGTCACCAAGCTGCTTGGGGAACAAGAAGGCCTTAACCCAACAGAACACGCAAAAAAGATGGAAGCAGATGGCAGGGATGCAGGTGTGGCGGCCAGATGAACCCTCCCAGTTCAACAGTGGGAAACAGGCACTAAAGGGGTTTGGGCCTAGAAAGAATCTATAGAAAAGAACACTCTTTTTTGAGGGGGGAGGGTGTGCCTCTGGCAGCTACATGCTGCGTCCTATCAAACAGACAGCCCTCATGCAGTTGAAACCCACCCTCTCTTGCTAGCATTCAGCAGCATTCTCGCAGGGGTAGAATTAAGCACCTGCTTGGGGAAGAGGAGGCGGCGGCCAGCCCCTAAGGAAATGCTCCTGCTGCAAACACGGGCGGCCCAGCAAGCCAGACCCAGCCCTCTCACCATGATATGTTGGCCTTATTGAGCTCCCACAGGTAGCAGCTTGGGGTGGAGTAGAGGATATTGACGCGGCTCCCGTTCAATTGCTGCAAGAGAGAAGCGAGGGAAATTAACAGGCAAGCACTCACTGAGGAAAGGAAGGGCATGTATTGGCTATGCAGCAAAGACAGGGCACGATGCCAGCTCTAGCTTTCTTTCAGCGTGGTCCAAGTCATATCTCTCTAGCGAGCGTTTCCAGAATATGGCATGTGAATGAGGAAAGAGGCTCATTCTCAGTTCCAGAGCTGACTGGGGGAAGGAGGAGAGAGGCTTTCCCTCTCTGTTTTTCACTGAAAGTTCAGCCTAGACAAGGCTGAGGTTGTGTCAATGTGACATTTGACTACTGCAGTAATTTATGTTTAACCTGTTCACTGTGTGTGTAGAGGCTGCTTTTCCTCTAAGGTAGGAATGGGGATTTCTAGCTCCCGCCAGCCATATGCTGGCTGGAGCTGATGGGAGCTGAAAGCCAACTACACCAGGAAGGCCACAGGTTCCCTGGCAAAAGGACCAGGTCCAAAGCTTGACCCACCTTTGTCACCAGAGGCACGAGGGCTATTGCCAGATGCAACCGCCTGGCTTAAGAAACCTATGCCCTGCTGGCCTCCTGCTCAGATTATAGGGATGCGGGTGGCGCTGTGGTCTAAACCACTGAGCCTCTTGGAATTGCTGATCAGAAGATTGGCGGTTCGAATCCGCAAAACGGGGTGAGCTGCTGTTGCTCTGTCCCAGCTCCTGCCTACCTAGCAGTTCGAAAGCATGCCAGTCAAGTAGATAAATAGGTACCGCTGTGGCAAGAAGGTAAATGGCATTTCTGTGCACTCTGGTTTCCGTCATGGTGTTCCGTTGCGCCAGAAGCAGTTTAGTCATGCTGGCCACATGACCTGGAAAGCTGTCTGTGGACAAATGCCAGCTCCCTCGGCCTGAAAGCGAGATGAGCCCCGCAACCCCATAGTTGCCTTTGACTTGACTTAACCATCCAGGTGTCTTTTACCTTTACCTTTGGATTACGGAATGTGCTGTCCTATACCAAGGTCAAGGGGTGGGTATGTCTTTGAAAACAGTCTGGAAGCTTAGCAGAGAATATGACTCCACAAATATAAACCGGGAATACCTTTGCATTGACGTGCTTGATGAGCTTGTCCATGTTCTTGTACCAGAGGAGGGCATTCTCGTACTGGAAGTCGGATCCCATTGTCATGACAATGTGGTTGGTGCGATAGTGTTTTGCCTAAAGGAAGGAATGCTGAGAGTTGGCCTGTCTCCTGACTCCACAACAGCCTTGCTGCAGCATTTGTGTAACGCTTCCAAGAACTCAAAGCACCATGGATAAGCGAAGCAACGGACCATGCCCAATCAGCAAAGCCAGCAGCTAAAATAAGGGAACTTAATAAGGACTGTGTTTTATGGACGGATGGAAGCCTTTTTCGAACTATTTAAAGAAATGTAATAGGATGAATCCATGAGCGGGATTTGAACTATGAGCAACAGAAATAATTAGAGATTATTGTATTATGGTTATTGATATAAAAGAATGAAGACAGGGTGAGGCACCAGGAGAGAATTAAAAAAAAAAAATCACAAAAAAATGGGATGGGAAGCGGAGAAAAGAAAAGAAAAAGTTATGTATTAGAATTTTATATGAAATTTGTGGAAATTTAATATATATATTTTTAAAGAGTTCGAAGAACCGTGTGCATTTATATTGCTGCAATCCTTAAAACAACCATGTAGAGAAAGTATTATTATTCCTCCACCACTGCAGATGGAAAGGCTGAGGCTAAGAGAGAGTGACTTGAACTAAGGCCACCTAGTAGAAGAGGCAAGATTTAGACTGCAGACTTCTCAGTTTGTACTTCAGTCTCTGTGCCATTATTCTACACCAGCTCTCAGCTGCTCAGTGTGGGGAAAGGCTGTGGCTCAGTGGAAGAGCATCTGCTTTGCATTAAAAAGTCCCAGGTTCGATCCCCAGCAGGGACAGAAATCCAGATAGGGTTTTCTGAAATCCTGGAGAGCCACCGCTTGTCAGGGGAGACAGTGCCGAGCTAGATAGATCAATGGTCTGATCCTGTACACTAGTGAGACACCATCTTCAGAAATGACCCACAGGTTGCCTTATGTCAGGTGGGAAGTGCTTTTTTGACCTAGAGGGGCATAAGGCCCTGTTGCCAATCCTCCGAAAGTACCTATGAAAAGTGGGCTAAAAAAAGTGGGTGGGACCAGAGTTGGCAATGGGAGCCTATCTCAAAAAACCACACAAAAAACCACACCAGTCTTTGTCTTTATACACACACACACACACACACACACACAGTGTCTCAGCTGAGGGATGGGATATCTGCATCCCCTTTATGACACTGGGATAGACTGGGAGGATTAAACTTCTCCACCCACCCAATACTGCGCTGGAGATGGAAGTTACATGGAAATGGAAATGTATAATATGCCTGTATTGCACTGTGAAGCATGGCTGGGAATTTCCATGAAGCTGAACAATTGCCTAACAGGTTAATCATTAAGTGGGGCTGTATCTTTGTAGCTCAGTCACAAGATGTTTAGCTCACAGTCATAAGAAAAGGGTTGTATTACAGGTCTTTGGCATATGCTAATCTGTAGGCATCCATCTTGGGTGGAGTGCCCTCTTTGTTCTTAACTACTGAAGAGAATGGATGTGTGAATCTCTTGTCTCCAGCAAATAGCCCAAGGCTAATGGAGGCTGCAAAGGAGAAGAGAAGGAGCTTCGATCTTAGATCAGGATGCAAGATATTTGTAACATATATTTGTAACAAACCTGTAGCTTTAGGGCTAGGACCAGAATAAGGAATATGCAAAGGACCAGAATAAGAAATATGCAAATATCCGAATGTAACTTCATTTTTAAAAGTTGTTTAGAGTGAAGTTCGGTAAGTAAAGCCTATGAACCATATTTTTCCTGTATTATTTCAATACAGGAATCAGTTTGTATTCATCCAGTGGCTTCCATGTCCAATAGTTACACCACCCTCACTTTGTGCACTTCCCAACCCTTCCTCCTCCCCACCCTCATGGTGGCACTGCCATAAAATTAAGTCAGGGGCTGGCAGGCTACTTGGGAAGGCTCCATGGGTCAAGTCAGGCCTGTGGTTGTCTCCTGTTGTCTTAGATCTTTGCTGTTAGCAAACTAATTCCCTTTCCCCTCCCCTGACTAAGGACAGAGCTGCAAACCCTTGGTCCCCTTTGCTCTAACCTGAGCCGCCGCCGTCCCCAAGAAATATGCCACGATACTCTCCACGTTGTTCTCATCACTGTCGTCGTCGACAATGGGGTTGTCCGAGCAGATCTGATCCCAGCAAAGAGACATAGGAGGGTTGTAGCCGTTTGGCAGGACACCTGCCAAGAGAGAGTTGGGAGAAATGGGAGCTTTCTGACCAGAATGTTCTTGGTAAATGAGAAAGGCAGGGTGAATCCTACAAGGCCACATTCAACAAAAGAGGAAGCCGAGATCCATCATGGGGAAGAAGCACCCAGAGAGAGAGGGGGGGGGGGAGGGAGGGAGGGAGGACTGAATAGAACAAGGAGAGCATTACCAAGAGGTACTGGGATAAATACACTTTACTGAGGAATCAGAATTGGGAATATCTAAGTGTGAAAAGAGACAGTTAATACAGAAACAGAGAGACATGGCATCAATTGTTGAGACACAGTCAAGACCGATATTACTGAGAGAGGCTGGATAAGAGGAGCCTTAAGAAGACTCCTGTCTCTATGGTTATTTGATTAGTCTTACATTTGCATTGCTTGGGGAAACAACTTTGCTGCCCAGGAGGCACTAAGCTGCTTTGTTGGTGGGTTGGCCAGGGCTCATGGCATATTTTGGGGCTCATGGCATATTTTGGAAATCTATGAAACTGCTGTCAGCACCACAAAATACCCAATTCACAGAGGATACTCATACTAATACCTCCTCACCCCAGCTTTTAAAGTACCTGTACACCCCCCCAAAAAATACAAAGCCAAAACATGAAACCAGGTTACACTCCCCCAAAACAGCCAGGCTATACTCACCCAAAGAATCTCCCACCAAACCAACCCTGCCCCAGTTATTTAAAATAACCTGGGAGGGGCAGGGGAGCTTGGCAGGTACCAAGAGTGGTGTCTTAGGGTGATATGGTGCCCATGAGCACCACATTGGGGACCCCCAAATCAGAATAAGAGACATCTGACAAGTCAGCCTTGCTCACCAGTGAAGAGATCAGCAGCAGGGGGAGGCAGGCTTCCGCTTCCACGCCACAGCTGCTCCATCTCCCGCAAGGCCTCGCGCTGGGCCTTGTCCTGGTAGTCAATGCGGCCCACAAAGAAACCATCATAGCCCATCTTGAGGGGAGGAGAAGAGAGAGTGGGTGAGCCCTCAGCGACTGGAAGAGGAGACACAGAGTACAATCCTGTAGCTGTTGTGTGCAATAGGAATATCCTGGGAACAGAGGCTGACCTGTGCAAACAGTGAGGCCTGTTCCCGACTGTGTCCAAAAGGATCAATGTGCCAGGCCACACGGGGCCGGCCACATTCTCCAAATGTTTCTTTCAGGAAATGGAGGCCGAGGCTCATCTGATCAATGACTGGGTTGTAGTGTACGGCTGCTTCATCGTTCATGCACCACCCGCCATTCACAAATTCCAGGCGCCCTACCAAGGAGTGGAGAAAAAAAGAGAGAGGCCATCAGGACAAGACTTGTGCTGCCTTCCATTGTTGCTCTGAAGGAGAGCAAGAGGTGTTTAGGCAGGTAAGCGGAGATGTGACAGCCAGCCCCAGCAGGTGTGAAAAAGCAACTGGCAGCCTCTGCCACAAACAGCCTCTGGGTAGTGTTCTTAGAACCTGGGTCCCAGACTACAACTCCTATCACTCCAGGCAGCTTAGTTAATGGTCAGGCATGATGGGAATTGTAGTCCAATAGGCCAGGTTGCCCGGTCACAGCCCAGAAAATCCTCTTGCCTCTTTATTGCCCCCAATGAGCAAAGGAGGCTCCCCTCTCATGGCTTTTGCTACCCTACTCCCTCCAACCTCAGCCTACTGAAGAAAGCAGGGCCCTGCTTTCGCCCCACAGCAGATGGGAGAGGGAGTGAGAGGAACAGCAGAGCAGGAGAAGCCATATCTGCATGCTTTTGCACAGATGTGGGGCAGAGAGAGCGCTCTCTCTGGGTTATGCAAGTGAAAGCAGTGGCACTCACTTCATTTCCTCAGTTGCAGCAAGACTTTTGAGCTGCTCTGCTGCCTTGGCAACCCATACATTTACGTATTTTTTTTCTTGTTAACCTCTCTGAGATGTTTCACAAATGGAACAAATAAAACAGTAACTAGTTGGCTCCCTGCTTGCCACTCTCCCTCAGGAAAGCTCCCCCATCCCCAGAGGCAAAGAGCTCCCTGTTTTCCTTATGCGCACAGAGAAGCCAGGTGGGAAACGGAGACAGGGGCCCCACTCTGCCCGTCACACTTACCCTCCGCAACAAGCTGCCGCACTGCCTGGCGCATGGCTTCAGTCTGCAGTCCCCACCAGCGGGCAAAGAAGACCACTTCCACGTAGATGAAACGCTTGCTGGGGTCAGCCAGTAGCTGCGGGATGACGGAGTCCAAGATGTACTGCACCCCAGCATGCTGGATGTCGTTGCGGACTGCAAGGCAACGGACAAGGGATGGGGAGAAGGTGAGGAGGAATCAGATAGCTCATGCCTGGACCAAAAATTCTCCAGGTACTGGCTAGATGGAAGAAAGTCTCCCCCTGAAGAAGACAACCAAGAGCAGAATCTCATATTTTAATAAATTAGGAGATAATCCGGGCCTCTGTTTTGTTTGCTTTAATTTTATGTTTGTGGTATGTTATTTTTTGTTATATTTATGTAACTCCCCATTTAATGGTTGTGTTTATTTATTTTATTTATGTACCGTACATCCCTGCAGAGAACTTCACATTATGTGGCACCATACAAATATCCTGTCATTCCTCAGTCAAACAGCTGTCACAACTAATATCTGCAATTGTGGCACTGTTCTGGCCTTGAAAGGAAACATGCAAAATCCACCCACCAACCTGCAGCTTTCAGAACAGGATGTTGACATAGAAAGCACTAAGGCTTATCTCCCAGTGGGTTCTTCTCAGAGGCAGTGGGAAACAACATATGGACTTCTTGTTCAAAAGAGAAGCTGGACAATTCCATACTTGAACAGCAATTTACAGCTCAGACCCAGCAGGTCTAACACAAAATGAAGTGCGTGACATGTAGGCCAAGAAGCCCCCGATTTAAAAATTTACCTCAGCTGTGAACTATGGTTAAGAGAAAGTACTACGGTGGTACCTTGGTTTAAGAACAGCCCTGTTCATGAACTATTCGGTTTACGAACTCCACAAAACCGGAAGTAGTGTCCTGGTTTGCAAACTTTACCTCGGTCTAAGAACGGAATCCGAACAGTGGAAGGGCACCGGCGGAGGGAGGCTTCATTAGGGAAAGCGCGCCTCAGTTTAAGAACAGTTTCAGTTTAAGAATGGACTTCTGGAACGGATTAAGTTAGTAAACTGAGGTACCACTGTATCTCTTTACCTCAACCCTCATTTCTAGCATGGAGTGAATAATATGTGTGCACCTTAGAGAACTGTTGCAAAGGTTACTGAGCTTTAAACAAGTTCTGAATGCATTTTTCACACCTTGTGAAAATATATCTAAACTGCCTTTTACGGCATATATAAACACTAAGGATTGTTGCAATTGTCTGTTGGAAATGAGGTACAAGGTTTTGCTCCACTAGGGCATCATTCCCCCAACACGGTCCAGTCAGTCAAAAGGCGAGGCAGCCCAGCCCTGTGGACTGATCCCCCGTTTCAAGGAGGGAAAGTAATCCAAACATGTCCACACTGGTCTACTATGCCTAGAGCCACGTTTCATAGACTCAACACTAAACTCAGAGAAGGGCTCTTGCTTAACCTAAAGTACAGATCCTAGAAACTTACAGCCTTTTGCCAGGCCTTGCTGTGAGACCGCTTACAAGCTTACTTCACAGTTTCAACTCACCTCCAAAGAAATACTGATCCACAGTCTTCAGCCAGCCCACATCATCATGTGTGTGGGGGATAAGGTGAACATTGAGCATGTCGGGCTTTGTCACCGGGCAGGACTAAAAGGAGGGAGAGAGATAGAGAGAGAGAGAGAGAGCACATTTCTGAGCCAGGAGAAACAATATATACACAAGGAAACATCTCAAAATCTGCCACAGGAAAGCCACAGTCATCTAAACAGGTAGTATAACTCAATATAACTGTGAAGGAGGCAGAAACAATTCCTGCTAGCTACAAGATAGGGAAGCGCTACTGGCTAATACTATTGGTAACTAAACATTTTGCATACAGTATCAGTGGTACAGTAATTTTTCTACTGAAATATAAACCCTTTGCTTACAATAGCTGGGATCCAGAATTCCTTGCTGCTTGTAGAGAAGCACAATTCAGAAGATTTCAGAACAGCAGATAATGAGGTCTACAATGTTCTAGCACTGATTTTATTTATTAAAAAAAATCTAACTCACATTTTAGCACAAGGCTTGAAGGCAGCTAACAATAAAATATACAGTTGATAAAAAAGAGAAACACTTCGCAAAAAACACAATAGAAGCACTTAAAGTAACACAGCAGAAATCAAAGGTTATTCATGAAAATTAAAGGCAGAATAAATATATATTATCTATTGAAAGCTTGAGATGAGACAACCCTGATGCCTAAAATGTTTAGGGTTGTACCCAGTGTAGAGCTAAGTATAATGTTCTGTCAGAGCTAAGATTTTTCCCTGTGTGGTGGAATGTTTTTCGCCTTGCATGCTCCATAAATCTGCCCCAGTTTCTCCCACTCTCCAGAGCAGATCTGGGGAAACTCCATTGCACTAGCACTAATCTTTGAACTAACACAACTCTCTTCCATGTAAAATGCGGAGCTCTGGTTGGAGGGTCAAAAGATACTGCTCAAAGCAAGGGTAGAAACCACAAAGTGAGGACATTCAGATTAACAGTTAGAATGTTTCTGCTGTGCTGCACTGGCAAACAGAAACAGTTTACCGCTTTCAGGTGTTATAGGTCTCACAGGTTGCCTGGATTTCATTACTCCAAGAGTAGACCTTGCTCCCTGTGAGCAATCTGACCCTGGCATTTAATCTCAGTTTATTGTGCCTTGCCTATGTGAAGCTGACCATTTGTGATGCCAGTGTGGAGATGTGCATAGGCACAGAATTTACTAACAGAGGAGAATCAGGAGTGCAAAGATAAGTGTTTCCTGGTGTTTCCTGCTTGGCAGGGGGTTGGACTCGATGGCCCTTGTGGTCTCTTCCAACTCTCTGATTCTATGATTCTAAGTATTTGACCTTCAGTGAAGCCATTTCCCAGAACCTGAGGGACAGGAAGGAGATTTTACCTTGGGTTTTTTTGGGTTTTTTTAAAAATGATATTTATTAAAATTTCAAAAAATACAAGAATTATACAAAAACAAAAAATAAAAAATACAAGAAAATACAAGATACAGAAAAAAGAATAACAAAACCCTTATTAAGATATAACAAAGAAATGAAAAATAAAAAGAAACATACAAAATAAAAACAGTTAAAAACACATTAATTTTCCATAGCATATCTTCCATACACTTATTTCCCCGTACCTCCTCGTACCTCCCTTTTTTGTATTCCAGTTCAGTTTGTTAGTTCAGCAAATCCTTACCATTAAGCTGAGATTTTACCTTGACTTAAGTTTGCTCAGTATTCAGACTGAGAGTTGCCCAGGGAACAACATTAAGTAGATAGGGAAGTGAGGTAGCAAATCAAACATGAAGGACATAGCTAATTGGGAAATAACAAACACTGAATCAGCTTTCCAGAGCGCTCAGCCTTGAATCCCTAATCCGCCCACGCTCTCAACCCATCTCAAAAACATCAGTGTTTACAGAATAAGAATCATCAGCTCTCTGGGAGATTTGCAGTTGTGGAAAGGCAGAATGGATTAGCAGATTCCATCCAAACAACCTTGGGGACAGCAGTGGAAAGCTGAAGGTGGTTCTCAATCACACTGTCAACGGAATTAACCAACACTGAATATGATTGTGGCCACTAGCCTACATAGCTTTAAAATAAATCAAGGGGCAGCAAACATGGTGTCCTCCAGAAGGTGTTGAACACCCAACTTCCATCAGTGCCAGTCAGCATGACCAATGGTCAGTGATGGTGGGAACTGTAGCCCAACAGCATCTGCAAAGCACAATGTCAGCTACACCTAAATTAGCTCAATAAAATTATGCTCAGATGCATCAGAATACTGGATATTCAGGAATGACCATCAAAAGTATATAGGTGGTTAATACCAGGAACAGATAGACCTTGGTGTGGTCTAAGTGGGGCAAATCTTGTGTTCTTAGTCTTCAGCCCTGCACCAAAACTAAAAACTGAACTGTGTGGGCAGTCCCAGGTGCAAAAACAGTCTCTTCTGTAGCTGAATCTTCCCAATTTGGCCACACCTCCCACCCCCATTTCCTTTGTGCATCTGACAATTTTCTCGTGACTACAACCCACCCCCTTTCTCAGGTTCCTCCTTTAGAGTATTCTGGCCTCAGCAACTATCTCTTACCATCCACTCGTGCCTAATTTACAGAGTGGCACTGTCTTGCTCCTTTCAGCTCATCCTTATAGGGAGTGCAGCTGTAGGATCTAAACAGTTATACAGTAGCTAACAGTTATTTCAGACGAATTAAGAAGAATGACAAAGCTATACGCATAGTCTTGAGTCCCTCATCAGTGTGCTTCCTTTCTCGAAGGGTTTTCTTTACAGAATCCTCCAGGCTTCCTCTTTTCAGTTAAGTAATGGCCTAGCCGTATTTATAGCAGGTCACCTTGCTAATTTTGCTTAGTTTTCCTGCCCAATGGATTACAAAAAGGACCCTGGGTTTAAATAAATCCCTACTGCTGCACTCCTGCAGAATACCATATAACATTCTTTAGTGATTCTTCACGATCTTTTTCTTGAGCAGCCTAAACGGAGGATCCTCTCCGTTTCCTCACACCGTACGACCTCCCTTTTCATTTAGACCTCACGAATCCCACTCTCTCCGTATAGGCACCTCCTAGACCGCCGCGCCTCTCAACCTTCCGCACAACCTTCTCCATTCTTCGGCGCCAGAACCCAGAATTTAGTGGGACACCCTAGCTTTCCCCATAACAGCCGTGCAGACGTAGACCGCCTTACCTGGTAGCCGCATGTCGCCGCAGCTGCCGCCACCAGCGCTGCTCCCATCAAGAACCCCAAACCCGAGCGGAGCCCCATAGCTGAAGCTCCTGCAGCAGTTGCCAGAGAGGCAGTCATGTGACCAGCCACTCACATGACAACTAGAGCAGGGTTCCGGGCAAGCCACGCCTTCCGTGGGTGGGGGAAAACGAAAGCGATTGGTGGGCGGCCCTGCTTTGAAACTCATTCAATTAACTTTGCGCGAGGCTGACGGAGCCCTTGCAATTGGCTGGCTGGGAAGAGTGGGCGGTGACTATTAATTGAGCGCCTGCTTTGTCGTGTGCAGGAAGTAGGAAACGTAAAACTGCAAAGCTAGATGCTTTTCCTCTAGGTCTCATCATTGCCAAGGGAGAGAGGCGAACCTATTTGTCCTCTGGCAGAGAGTCATCCCCTTTGGTCCCTTAATGACCTTAAGTGAGCCTGGCTATTCCAAGAATTAGAAGCGTCTCCGTCTGCAGTCTACTCCTCCACCCAAACTCATAACAATATCTACATCTTTTAAATTGAACCTGCCAATGCAAATGTAAGCCCTGCCCCATGTTATTAGTATATCTATACTGCAGTGAATTGCATTGTGGTCGAGAAAGTGTGGGTTGCATTAGCCCTGCAGAGAAACTCAGTACTGCTGTAGTAATATTGCTGGGTGTGTGCTATTGTTGTGAGACAGTAGTGTATGACAAACCTTCAGTGTAGTCCAGTGTTGTTATTCAGTCTCTTGGTATGGTGGGGTTTTGGGGGGAAATGGAATGTGGTTGGAAGGCTCTTTTGTGGATTATATGGAAAGGCAATGATAAATTGCTTTCCCACCCATCAGGAGGAAATAGGGATATTCTTTGGGATGGGTTTTTGCTGCTAGATGTTAAAAGACTCAAATCCTCCTTCCCATAAAAAAGTGGGGGAAAACCAAAGTTCATGTTAAACATTTTAAATATTTTTACTTTGGTATCCTCAGTTTCCCAGGCAACCAAGTACAGCTAACAGGATACTGGTTCCATCCAGGTTGTTTACAGCAACACAAACGCATACATCTCAATCCTGTGCATGACTATGCAGAAGTAAGTCATGCTGAGTTTAATGAGATATATTCCCATAGGATTGCAGCCACAGTGTTTGTATCTGTACCACTTCTAAGACGTCACTCTCTCGTTTTTAGTAGGTAATGGATGTGGGATGTAGGATTTAAGAGGTGTCTTTTTGGCTAGGCCTGACAGTTTCTTTTTTGTTTTTCATCCAAGCACCAGATGATGCTTACGACAAGTATTCTTGGGACAGCCAGCACACCACTTTGTGAACTTGCACATCCAAACTGCTAGCATCTTCTTTTTCTGTTGAGTTACCAAGTAATAGAGCTTTGTCTCCGCTACCAGCTTGGCCTTTATTTTCTGGGTAACTTCATAGAATCTGTCAGCATGTGACAGCAGCCACATCCCAGGAAATGGCTTTGATTAACTGGCTAAACCAGGTGAGGGAAGCCGATCAGTTTCAAACCTTCAGTGAGTTAGGGACTTCCCCCACATGCAAAGACAGGCTCTGGCAGATCAAGCGGATGAGATCAACAGTGGGTCCAAGAGTCCAGAAGGCAGTTACTGCACATGCTGTAGAAGGAAATGAGGTGTGAGGGGCTCATGTACATGTGAAGATAGCCCATCTAGGAGAAGGAAAACACTGATTCTAAACCTCCGATACCTTGTGGCTATACTCATACATGATAAAGGCTTCAGGGGTAAACCCCAAGGAAAAATCCATACCCACTGCCTTGTGGGACATCTTTGGGAGAAGAAATGGTTAAGGAGTAAATCCTACACAAATCCGTGGAGTCCCTAAGACGGTTGGATGGTGCCTTGTACATCTCCTTTCAGCAACTCCTGCAGCCAAGCTCGTCCCAAATGTATTTCTCTGGTTTCTTTTAGATCACATCAGTGAGGCTGAGAATGAGGTCTTGTTGTCTGGCTGGCCCAGGACCTCCATATGCACAGCCCAGGCTTGCACCAAAGAGGTCACTTCAGTGCTGGTCATTCAGCAGAAACAACGCGGGAGGCAGCAGTTACCAGTCTCTGCAGACTTCACCCCTGGAGGCACATTCTATTGTCTCTCAAGACAGATGGATGCCAAACACAACCTGCATTGCTAAAGGGGGCAGTGATTTCTGTTGACTCACCATGTGGCAACTGATGCTGAAACCTACCTTTTCAATGACAGAACTGCACTTGTGAATGCATAAACATATGTCCAGGCTCCCAGACTGAACAGTTTCCCCAGGTGCTTGAATAGTAATGGGGTGACTGATGAGGTGGATATGCAGTGAATAATGTGTGTAGTTGCTATGCAGTTGCCATAGTTTATGGCTTCACTCCAGCTTTAGGTAAACCATTAGTGCTGAAGTATGGTCAATTAAGGCCTTGTAAAGCAAGTTTAGATTTCTGCAGCCATCATACAGGCAGTGGGGCTTATTACCTTCATGTAAAACCTTTCAAATTAAAGGTATGCAAGTGCTATAAAAGGAAATGTAGACACACTGCCCTTATTGCCAACTCTAAGTGGGGCTTTGTTAGTTCCAGTGTATGTCAAAAGCAGCCCCACTAGTGGCCATTATTTGGGATGTTACTGGCTTCTTCCATGAACATCAAGAGCCCATGGCTATCTCTCCTTGCTCCCATATTAACACACCTACAGGTGCCAAACTGACAGCATCTTAAAGCACTGCTAGAATCCAGGGATTGCCACTTGGTTCCCTACACACCAAATTTGGTCCTTGAAGCAAATTAATCTGGCCAGCATCCCTATATTTTAAATCAAGGAATAATAAACATTTTATTCACATTCTTAATGGAAATAAGTGAATGTGTATGTGTGAGAGAGATGCCATACCTTAGTGATACATCTTCCTTTTTTAAATTTAACACTGGTTGACAGCTCCTTGGAGACTTCATTATAGAACCAGAACATCCATGAAGAAGTTGGGAGGTGTAGCAAAATTCCCTTCTAGTCCTTAGGTCAATGTCTGTAGAATAATGTGCTTTCCCCAGAGAATACTCACATTAGTTCTTCCTGCCATTCTAACTTAATTCAGAAGATACCACCCACATTTTGCTTAACACTGGTGTCCATGGTCAGCATGGTCAAGTATCTGCCAAGGGCCCATACCCCAGCCAGGCTCCTGCACCTCTTCTCCTATTCACCACTGCAGCCTGCTTATTTGCCCACTTCTCATTCTCACCCAGATGAGAGCAGTCGTGAGGCAAAACAATAGATTGCTTGCTAACTTGCTGGCTTTTGACCTGGCAAGCAAGGAGGTGGCAGCAATGCCAAGAAAGAAGAGCAGCACTATATTTACTATGGGAGTGGGGACCATGGAAGAGGTCTTGCCCATGAGCTCTCCAAGTCCTGAAACCTGGACAACACAGGAGCAGGGGCATGCTGAATAGTCCTACTCCCAGTCTTCACACATACAACACAAGCACCATTCTGCACTCATGTGATTGGGGCTCCAGATCATGAGGAAGCATTTGGAAAGCCCCATTGGTGCAGGCTGCCATGCTGCTCATGCAGAGACTAGTTACTAGTTGCTCATGCGTTGAGCAACACAGGAGCAGTATCTTCTGAAGAGTCTCTTGCATGTTCTAGCCTTCTGCTTTTACAAGGAATGGAGAGAACATGCAGCTAGTTTTGAAGGCACGGCTGGTCCCAAGACAGATCCTTACACAGTGCTGATAAACAGTGTTAACTAAGCCCTGCTGCATTGCAGAACGGTAAGCCAAATTTTTATCTCAAACTCCATTTGTACTTTGCTGAACTAGCAGACATTACTCAAGGGTCCATCAGTGTTGAGGAAGTGTTATACAGTATTATTTTTTAAATAAACTCTTTCTTGATAGGATAGGCTTTTCTGGCATAGATAAAAATGTTCCATTGTGGTGCATTATATTTGAGATTAACTGGTTGAATCTTTAGCATGTATGTTTTACCTACAAGGGATCTTGCCTTCGGATTGTGCTCAATGGGCCCCTGTGATTCTTTTTTCAAAAGCTTTGTTGCTAGAGCTGGGGGTATTAAAGCTGTAGGGGCCCAAGATGCTGACCTGCATGTGGCCCACTTATATGGGATTTGCCTGAATTCAGATACAGGGCTAGACCTGTGACCACAATTGTCTCTAGTAGTAATGCTATTCTTGAGTGTTTCAGTCACAACTGCTGAACACCAGCTGGTCTTTCAGTGTAGTAGCTTTCTCTTCTGTTACAAAGAAGTTGTTAGTGATAATCAGTTTTTTTGCCAATTTATAGTTGGGGAGTAACTGCTGAAACAGCCTCAAATACAGTCCATAAGAATTTTTCTATGTGTGTATCAAATGACCCTGAGAATCACTCTTGTATGAATGTACATGTAAACATGCATTGCTTGTATGTGAAAAATATTTGTTTGCAATCTCTTCTGTCAAATGGGTACAGACAAGGAAGCCAGGACTGGCCAGGTCACTCCGTCACATATACACATAGTGGCAAATATGCATTGTTCACCATCACATGTGTGAAAGTGAAATATGTAAACTGAACACACACCCAAATCCATTTTTGGCCCTGACATTACTCTAATATTGATAGACAGTGTTATAATGGGGAAATAGGTTTGGAGACCATATGACACTTTCATTATATATTCAATAGCGAATTTCATCCACCAATCCTTGTGATGTGTCTAGCAGCTGGGTCACAGATGAAGAGAGAAGACAAAGGGCTTCATTCTCTGGTGCTTTCAGCATATCACTCCAGATGTTGACTACAGGGGCCTCAGGTATGGTATAAAAATATACAGACAACCAACTAGGTGTCTGTCAGGGTGAAGAGCTAGGTAAGAGATCCCATTGTGGTTGAACACAGACATATAGTTGTACTTGGGAATGATTAGATTATGAAAAGACCCACATTCGATCCAAGGTCTCTTGTTGAACAGCTTCTGCTTAATGATCTGATTTGTTGTTCGTTCTTTGCAGCTCAGACAGCAGCAACCAATACTTCTCATCAACCATACATAGCTGTACATTTTGCTTTATGTAGCATTATAAATGAAAAAGGTGAAAGGGAAGGAGGGAGGAAGAGAGCAAAGTATGAGGAAACTAACAATAAAGCACATTTCAATTAAAAATTCATTTTTTTAATATTTTTGTTTTTTTTAAAGGATTTTTAAAATTTTTCATCATTTGTCTTTTTACTTTGTTTCATGCAATATTTCACAGTCCCAATCCCACAGGTTTTTTTTCAACTTTTTTTTCAAACAAAGTAGGAAAAAAGAAATAAAGAAGCTGAGGAATTAGTAATTTTTTGATGTCATTTCTTTTTCTTATTTTTCAAGCAGGACCAAAATGTCAGAAGAAAATGCTTCATTTTTATCAATTATTTTTGTCCTTTTTTGTTTTTTTCTGTTTAGTTTTATTATTTCTTTTTTTTTTATCTCTGCAGGCAGTAATATTAGGGTTTGGTATAACCAGCAAGCACTCCTTTTGTTTGTGTCTGTGTGTGTGTGTGTGTGTGTGTGTGTGTGTTGGGTGTGTGTGTTTGCGTGCGTGTGTCCCTCTTAAAAGGTCAGGCCACAAACTTTTTTAAAACTTTTTTTTTTTAAGTTAACCAGGTAAACTGAGATGATAAAACTCATCAATAGAAGCCCAGAAAAATATTTTTTGTCTTTTTGCTTCGTTTTACATTTTTTAAAAGGTTTTTGTTTCTTAAACTTTTCCAAAACGTCTTTGCTGAGGTTGACAGACCCCTTTCTGTTGCTCCCACCCGTCCCTAGGTAAAGTGGCTTCTGGTCTCGTTTCTCAGAGGCATAGTTAGCTGTAGCGTGGGGCTCTTGGACTGCACAATTTCCCCACACCTGAGTGCATTTTCTTTTGTAAATTCTGAGTAACGTCCCCCCCTCCCACCCTCAAATCACCACACACGACTTGATCTGTAAAAGATAAACATGCTCTGATCTCCCAGACCCTCTCTTCCCTAGCCTCCCCACCCAACCCCCAAACCCTTGTCCCCCACCCCCCTCCCCAAGCCCCCCCAACAAAAGATAAAAAGTTTCTTTCCCTTGCCCACGTTTGCAGGGTTCTCTTCCGGGATGCCTTCCCCAAATCAGTTGAGTTCGCGGCTATTCATCCATCCATCCACCCATTCTTCCTTCCTTCCTTCCTTCCTTCTTTCCTCAAGCGCTCTCTCTCTCTCCCCCTCCCCTCACAGCTCCCCTCCCCCCTCCCCCAACCGGGAATGCCATCCCTCTCGGGTGTGTGTGTTTCGTGTGTTTCGCGCGGGCGCGCATGTGTTTAAGGTGAAACCACTTCTCGGTTAGCAGCAGTCGTCCTCATCGGTTTCGCTATAAGGTTCGTGCAGTCCTTTGCGTGATCCTGTCCCACGCGACTTGGCTGGTCCATGCGAGTGATAGTACCCATTGGGGAGCCGCCGCCCATGCCTGGAGGGGGAGAGAGAGGACGAGCCGCTGCCCACCCGGGAAGTTCTGGGCGAACGTCCTGAGCTGCTCCCGTGCTGCTGCTCCCGCTGCTGCTGCTGCTGCTGCATTGTCTCATAGGGGAAGGCTTCCTCGCCGCCGGGGCCCGCGTAGTCCGGACTCCGGTAGTAGCCGCTGCCGTGCCGGGGCCCCGGGTGCGGCTCGGAGACGTGCGGGGCCGACCAGCGGCTGCTGGCGTGTCGATAGGCCCGCGGCGAGTCGTTCCGCGGCGGGACCGTGTGCCGCTCCATAGCCGGAGACCTGCTGCGACGCTCGGAGACGTGGTGCTCGGCGGGCAGCGACGGGTAGCGCCTCGGGGCTGGGCTGGAGATCCGGCCCGAGTGCACGGACGGCGGCTGCTGCTGCTGCTGCTGCTGGGGCCCCGTGTTGACGGCCTTACGGACCACGGGGGAGTAGGAGATATGTGGCCGGGGTGTAGAAGGGGTCTGTGGGAGCTGGCGGCGTCCTCGCCTCGGGGTGCTGGTGCCAGACGTTGAGAGGACCGGACTCCCACTTACGGAACTACTGCCCTACACGAAAATCGAAACAAAGGAAATCAAAAAGAAAAAATATACAAGGAAAATCAACCAAGAAGAGACACGAGGAAAAGTGGCGGGGCAGGAGTGAAGGTGACACAGACATGGACAAAGTTGGCAAGAGGAGTTGGGGGGGATGGAGGCAAAGGAACGAAAATAATTCGGCGGGGAAAATAATAATTAAAGCAACAGCCACATGGGGGGGAGGGAGAGGAGGGCAAGGGGGACAACGAAGAAGGGTAATAATAATAATAATAATAATAGGAGGGGGGAGGATCCAACACAAAACAAAAGCAGAAAGAGAAATGAGAAATGGAGTTTTTATAAGTTCCAGGGTTTAAAAAGCAGCAAAAAGCTTTAAAAATTACTTGCACGGTTTTTTTTGGCGGGGGTGGGGAGGGGAAGGAAACAAAACAAAACAAAAGGGTGATGGTCAATTTATTTAAGAAAACAAAAACTGAAGGAGAGAGGCGGGGCAGGATTGATTTTGCAAAGCACGGGTCATATTGCATGTTATCAAAGTGGTTAGGAGGGGAAAATAAGAAAAATATCTGGAGTTGAAAAAGGAAGGAGGAGGTTGGGACAGAGTGACAGGGTGGAATTGGGAATCTAGCAAGGAAAGGTGAGGGAGAGCACTGGGTCTGGAAAAGTTTGGAACAGAGCCGAACTCTTGAGGGAGGCTGTTGTGTACCTGTGAAATGTTTGAGCTCTTGGTGTAACGGCCTGTGCGTGCATGTTCTCAGTTCAGGCAGGTAGGCAACAGTGTGGGCTCCCCAGTCTGGTGGAGCCCTGGACCAAATGAGAGTTCACCTCAGAGGCAGTTTCCCACTTTGTGCACACTGAACTCTATATTATTTATGGATGATAACTCCTCCACCCACATACAGTTAAAGTGGCCTCCTTGACTAGGCTGCCTGATGGATTGCAGTACAACAGACCAAAGCTCCACCCAGTCCTTAACCCTACTTGAATAACATGTGGAAAACAGCAACAAAGCAAAACAAAACCCTAAATGTACAAGACCAAGACCACTAGATCCCGGGCAACGTCCTTTATTATATTGCCAGTACTGAGCAGTTTACTCCAGTTGTGACGCTGAAGGGCTCATGTCTTACTAATTGTCTTACTTCACCAATTCTTTGGACTGTTAGGCTCAAATGAGTTTTTATGAGTTATGTCATACTATTTGTTCCACAAATGAATCTTGTTAATATGAAGAAATAAAATATGCATTCTGAGCACTGTATATGTCACATTAGATTGATTTAGTAACAGAGGTAAAACTTGTGTGTAAACCCACACCCCCATTAAGTCTTATGCCAGACTATAGCAGCCAGAAAAAGAGAACTACTGAATGAACTTCAAAAAGTACACATTTTTAGTAAAATGACTGCAGATCAGACAGACGGGCAAGATAATGAAAGAGAGGGATTTTCATCTGTCTGGCTTGGATAGGGGCTTTGTTCCATGGCAAGTGACTGAGGAGGTGTGTGTTGAAAAGACTGATACTGTACTTCCCTCACTGTCAAGAGAATGGAAATGGGTTAGCTGGGTACCAGGGTATGTACTATATGTACTATATGAAGCGACCTCCAATTATCACATTGTCACTAAATCTAACAGTAAAGCAAATGACACAGAGCAGGCAAGGAAAATTTTCTGACTCTAGCACAACTACCTCTGTCTGGGGATATGGATGAGAGAATAAGTTCCAGTTTGGTTTAAAATGAGAAATAAAGAGGATAGTCACTGATATTTTTCCATTAGGAACACACACTCACTTGGCTGTGCAGTGCTATAAGGTTCCATGGCATATTAGAAATAATTTCATATTAAACAGGTAGTGTTTTTAAAGTTAAATTTGATTAGCAGTTTCTTAAGGCAGGAAACAATATGTTTTAACATCTGAACTGCAAAGTAAAGGTAAAGGTAAAGGTACCCCTGCCCGTACGGGCCAGTCATGTCCGACTCTAGGGTTGTGCGCCCATCTCACTTAAGAGGCCGGGGGCCAGCGCTGTCCGGAGACACTTCCGGGTCACGTGGCCAGCGTGACGAAGCTGCTCTGGCGAGCCAGCACCAGCGCAGCACACGGAAACGCCGTTTACCTTCCCGCTATAAAGCGGTACCTATTTATCTACTTGCACTTAGGGGTGCTTTCGAACTGCTAGGTGGGCAGGAGCTGGGACCGAAAGACGGGAGCTCACCCCGCCGCGGGGATTCGAACCACCGACCATGCGATCGGCAAGTCCTAGGCACTGAGGTTTTACTCACAGCGCCACCTGCATCCCGAACTGCAAAGTACTGAGCAGCAAAAAATGCAGTGTTCATTGAAGCCAGCTGCAATGTCTCTTTGCATCTTGGTCAAAGATAGGCTGCACTACATTTCCAGGTGCTTCTAATGCCCATTTTTTGAGAGTTTACATGGTGCCTTTGGTTATATAGGTAAGAAGTATGAAGTTCAAAGTTGAGGAAGGCTTAAAAAGAGAGAATTGGGGGTAGCTTTCTAAGAAGCATCTGGCAGAGCTGAATCCTGAACTAAACATTCAGATCATATCCTTCACCTCACCCCAACTAAAAGAATAAACGTGTTAGAATAGTTAATGATCACTCGCTTTAGAAACAGTGGGTGGAATTCAACCTCACACTAAGGAGATCTTTCTGTCAACACAAACATGGACTAATGGGACTTGTTGCACTGGCTTCCGCTAGTGCAACAACTTTGTTGAATCAGGTCCGGTCTTTTATTTTTGTTGCTGCTATCATTAGGTAACCACTCATAGGTTGCTTCTACCCTTCCTGTTGTCACTTTCCCTGTAAGCAAAATTTTTATCAGTTTCCTTCAAAGAGGCTGAACTCATTGTGCTGGGTCTCCTCAGATAAAGCACACACAGAAAGCAAACTTTGTGCGATTTTTTAAAAAAGTGCTATAACATGGCTGAATGGTTCAGTGTTATTGCTATGAGAAGCGTCTGATAGTGTCTAGTATTGGCTGAACCAACAAAAAGTGAAAAGACAATGATGTATCCATACATGCAGAGGCAGCTGTTTTCTTCATGGGAGCTGGCACCTCTCTAGTGATAAAAGACCCCACTTGGATGGCCCTCAACAGGATAATAAGGCCCCTAAACTCCAGCTGTTGATGATAAAAAGTGATAGATGTGTACACATAGACTCTGTAAATCACCCAGGAAGGTGAAGCCAAGTTGGTCATTCAAATGAAATAATTTTGCATCTGTGATCAGCCAATTGGGATAAGAGAACTTCAGAAGAGTAGTTTGAGAGTAGTGGAAGTCTAGCTTGAGTTCAGCCTTATAGAACTAGAATGCTGGAGAGAGGCTCCTGAAAAACCTGCAATGTGGTTGCCCTGGGTCTTGCACCACAGAAAGTTGTGAGAAGAGGCTTCTGTGGCATCGTTCAAGTGACCAGCCACTCTTTGCCAGCAATGAAAAGGAAATAGCTCCATAGCTGTGAATAAAGTGAATCTGTGAGCCAGTCAGCAGTCACTCCTCAAAGGTGGAGCATGGTAAAAGCTGCTCTTCAAGTGCAGCAGGACAGTGTCACAAGACTATATCACAATATCCAAGCAGGAACTGTGGAAACTTCTTTAAGAGAGATCTGAACATTACCAAAACCCAGATGTGCAGGCATTGCAATTTACATAAGCCTGGCGAAACGTGACAAGAATCTGAGATAAATGAAGAAGACCCAATTAGATGTATAAACTAATCTGCCTTAGGTGAGCAGTTGTGTCACACACATGGTGAATAGTCTTTGGGAAGAATCTAGGCTGAACTGGAAACCTATAGACCTAAGAAGATGGAATAAATCTGAAGAAGAAAGGGGAGACTGCATCTCAAAGAGCTGAGAGGTTAAGTCCATTGTTGCTGAAAGTTATCTCCGGATATATACTTTTTTTTAAAAAAGGAAGAGAATGAAGTACTTACCTCAAAGGGGAGCTGGAGGTGGTCTTGAGGTCTGTTCAGACAGGAGGACAATAATGGTTCATGGCATAGTAAAAAAAAAAAGAAGGCCTTACTGTAGACGTCTGAGAGAACTCCAGCCCATGAGAGTTAAATATGAAGGACAAGTTAAAATAGAAGAGAATACTGCTTGCTGGTGGTTTTTTTTTAATAATTAACCTCAATCTAATACGGAAACATATTTTAAGGGAGAATGTGTTGCTAACCACTGAAGCAGCTCCATGCTGCTTGGTACTTGAAAGTGGCTGCCATGCTACAGTTTTCTTGGGCTGATGATCAGTGATTCATGGTCAGAAGAAGACCAGGGGAGAGAGGAGAGAGAGAGAGAGAGAGAGAGAGAGAGAGAGAGAAACCAAGACAGAGAGAGTAATTGAAGGAAAAGCCTACCAAACCAAACAGGAATCATTATTAGGAAAGGTATCCTAGGTTTACAAAGCAAGTTTTTGTATGCTTTGAATGTGCTCATGTGTGTGCATGTATATGTATATAACCACATCGCCGGGAATTTCACACATACGTATTTCAATGAAGTATCTCTTTCTGTATCATGTTGCACCATACATGCATCTATGAATGCCTATGTATGCCATACAAACCTGCATAATATTTGTTATGCCATGCCTGCACTGTGTATTTTGGTATGCTGTGAATATTTACTTACACAATTTATATACATCCTTTTGTATTAAAAACACACACACATGCCCTGCATCTCTAAGTATTAGTTGTACTTACAACTTTTTGTATGCCACAAGACTCAAAATCTGTGTGGGGTGTCTTTGTGTGTGAATGTATGTATCATATGTGTCTGCATCTAATTTTGGTATGTGTCTGTGTATCTGAAGACCACCATCTACAAGAGACCACAGCTGCATGCCACAGAACCTAGATCACTAGAACCAAACATAGGTATTCTGCAAGAATCCTTTGATTCCCAACTTCTTATTTTGGGGATGTACAAGAGGAATCCCTCAGAGCTGCAGGAAGAACTTTAAAACATAGGGGCAATTTCTGTTGACAATTCAAGGGGGTCCCACTGATCATAGACTGTATCTCCATTCCCAATATTGCTTTTTATCCCCGTTCAAACTCCATAATACATATTCTTCATAATGCTTTTAGTGTCCTCTTTTCCTTACTAAATTTTGCAGAAGAACCAGAATTTGCAGTCTGAATACATTACTGAAAACCAAGTCAATTTTATGAGAAGATGCCTAATGTTCAACATATATTACTGCATAATTTGAAATTTCCTAGGATAGAATTTTAGGGCTAAACTGGACTAGGTCAGGAGATCTGTGACTGTATATCCTGATGCTTCTTTAAACAAATAAGCAGCTGTAGAGACATAGCTTGGGCCCATTACACTAGAGGAAGGGATCCAACACTTCACCATTCCAATTTAAGTATCTCCTGAAACTGCTATTTGACTGATCCCCTGCTGGAGAAAATCTATCAGTACCTCAGTCTTGCCATACCCTTGGGCATCCCTCTCCCATATATCAGGGATGAGGAATATGAAGCCTTCCAGCTATTGGTAGACAACAACTTCCATTAGCCTAAGCTAGCATGGCCCATGGTCAGGGAAGATGGGAGCTGACATCTGCAAGGCCACATGTTCCTCATGCCTGCCATATATCCTGTGTCCTATATACGTTCATTGCATGCATGCCTACAGTTTATGCATGTATTTCTGCTTTTTTCTTGTTTTGCTTGGATGTGACATGCACAGCTTACATGTGTGCCTGTCTCTTCAGGTGCAGCTTCATTCCAAACTTTCCAGATTCACAAACCCCAGAGAGTTCAGTGCCACCAGCGTAACAATAAAGGGGTCACACCACAGACACTGGAGAAATAGGCCAGCGAGCTAGGCAGGGCCATCCGCTGGATTGGTTTGAATTTTTGTTCTCTGCTCACCAACCATCTTACCTGCGCCCGCCCCTCGCCGTGACAGCAGAGCCAAGCACAACGGATACAGAAATAAACATGTAAATAAAGGCAGATTGGCCAGGAGACCCCGAGTAAAGCGTCCAAATTGTCCAAAGGAAACAAATAGGAACAAAGAAAATGACTTTGTGTGTGATAACGGAGGGGCGGCGTGCAGCAGTGGGGGGAATAAATGGAAAACAAAGGAATAAAGGACCTTAAGAAGAGTCTCATCGAGTAATTGTATTCTCATTCACCCAATAAAATTTTGATGCAGTTCACATAAAGCTGGGCACAACCCCTGTCTTGAGGCTCTACCCTTATGTTGTTCAATTTTCTCTATAATTAAAGTGGTAGGCTTTATTATTTCTTTGCCTTTTGTACCACACTATGAATATAAATAAGGAATGTAGTTGTGAGCTTCAGTGTGAGTTTGATAGCCTTTGTTTTCTTGGCCCATTACAGGATATAATATTTGGAATGGAGATGGGGTAACATGCTGCATTAATATATGGAGGGAGCCAACTGCACTACTAAATTGGCAGTCCTGGCATTGCTCCAGTTCCAAAGCTGTAGACATACAAACACTGCAATAGAATGAATCCAGACTAAGCCCTGTGAAAATCAAATCCTGCAAACCCATACTTCCTTAGGTGTGAACTCAGCTTTGCATGAACTGAATTTTTTTGATACTATTCAATTGTCTTATTTTGATCAGAGGATGTACTCCAGTAATAAAGGTGACAGAATTTTCCACCCATTTTCTCTATATAAGTGCCATGAAATATGCTGTCCATGATATGTGTATAATTAGCAGGAACATAGCCTAAGCAGCCTTGTCCAA
The DNA here is from genome assembly GCF_964106645.2 of Podarcis pityusensis. NCBI lineage: Eukaryota > Metazoa > Chordata > Lepidosauria > Squamata > Lacertidae > Podarcis > Podarcis pityusensis. Next base: position 44,658,249 of record NC_138029.1, on the reverse strand, counting down.
GCCACAGGAACTTGTGGTTTCCTGTTGTGATGCCTCAGGGATATTGTAAATGGGTTTCACAGACATCACAATACTTGTCTGTGCACACACATTGTGATTTTGTGTGTGTGTAACTCAATAGGTGATCAGGATCAGACAAGACTGTGTGTGAAGTGCCTGCTGTGTCTGTGAAGAGGGGTGGACAGGTATTAAGCAAGAGGGTATCTTTTGAGGAAGCAATTCCTGAAATGGGAGGAAAGGAGGATATCACTTGGGGCAAAATGCAATAGGGAGTTTCCTCTGTACCATTTACTGGAAATGAGCCCTTGTGTGTAGTTGTAATGTTGATTCAGAAGGGATCGTCATCCACACCCATCTTTTCTGGATCTCAGCAATGGAAGCTTCTGCATATATAAACATATCTATACCAAAGACTTAAACTGGTTTAATTGTCTCTTCTTCTATCGTTTTCAGAACAGCAAAACCCAGATGGTGAAGAGTTCAAAAAAGGTCTCTCCAAAATGGGTGAATGGACAACAGAATGCTTATTAAACTCATTACAAATAAGTCCTAAATTGTGCACACTGGAGGGAAAAAAATCTGACTGCTGATATGTATGCTGATTGAGTTGAATTGGCTGTGATTGCTTTGCAAAGAGATTTTGGAGCTATAGTGGAAAGCTTACAGAAAACATCCATGTGCCATGGTAATGTGCCAGGAATAATTAGGAAAGGAAAGGAAAGGAAAAAAATAAAAATAAAATAAATATTTAAATGCCATTACTGTATATAAATCTATGGTATGTTTTGAATACTGTGAAGAGTTAGGGTCTCCCATGTTAAAAGATTATCCTAGAGATGTAAAACAGATAGAAAATGGCAAGTTGGGTGTTGGAGCACATTCCTTATAAGGGGAAGCAAATGAGCTTTGGGGCCTTTTTAGTTTAGAAAAAAAAATACTATAGTGGAAATTGTCAAAGTTCACAAAATCACAACTGAAGTGAAGAAAGACAAAGCTTAGACAAATGCATGGGGGATTTGTCAATAGCTATGATAGTTAAATGGAACCCCTATGTTCAGAGGAAGTTTACCTCTGAGTACCAGATGCTGGCGACAAATCACACAGGGTGGCTACCATCTTCCTACTTTGCACGTGAACTTTCAGAGACATCTGGATGGCTGCTGTTGGACAAAATGCTGAGCTAGATCACGCTTGGTCAGACTCTGCAAGTTCTGATGTTGGTTAAATTCAGAAGTGTGCTTACAATGGTGCAGCCACTTCAGTGCAGGCATGCTCACCCGGCATTCTCACTGCACTATGTTAGTAATGTGGTGGTCCCTTAGCAATACATGGGATGTCCATTCATGTGCAGCTACTGTATGTATAGAACCTACAGGTCTTGCTTGGGCCAGTCAGGATCATAAAGTTCCATCAGAGAGATCCAGAAAGTAATAACAGGGTGGGTAATTGGAGCTTGATTCCCTAAGAGTAGAGACTCTCTCCGTACTGGACAAACCTGGATCGATCCCTAGGGGCGCAGCATGGAATGGAAAGCCACACCCACCTGCCTGTGAGGCATGTGGTCTCGGCCCTCACTGGGTGAGCGAGACCAACGTCGATCTCTGGAGCGAGGCCGGCTATATTCGTGCCTCTCTTGTGAGTACCGCTCTTTGTCAGAAGATGTGTGGTGGTGATGATGGTGGTGGTGATGGTGATGGTGTTTCCGGTCCTTTGGCCTGCCTCGTTCTTGGTCTCTTTCTTTGGGAGGTAGGTCACCTGACTGTGTGGTCATGCTGAGGTCCGTGCCCAGCCCTGCCAGTAAGAAGAAAGAAGGCAGTTCAAGGTTGAATGTTTCAGTTAGAAATATTCTGTATATGTCAACATATGTCCCCATCCTTCCCTGGCATCTAGGCAACAAGGGAGAACAGCAACCACAAGGAAATCCTGAAGGCAACGTTTTGCATGGCTGATGTTGTGAACCTGAAGGAACATGTGCCCAGGACTCAGATACCAAAGTATATTGCTTTTCTAGTCTGTCTTTTCAAAAGCTCAAGCAGCTACTCAGGGCTAAATCAAGACTGATGGGGGAGATCTGTGAACAGGATCTTCCACAGCTGATTAAAATGTTAACAGCAGCCATGGAAGAGAGTACGATAGTACTGGTGTTGTGGTGGTGGTTTAAAACCTCATGATGCCATTTTCTTGATGAAAATTGGACTCTTAAAGCTGCTATTTGCCTTCCTGGGCAAAACAGACTATACAGTGGTACCTCTGGTTACGTACTTAATTCATTCCGGAGGTCCGTTCTTAACCTGAAACTTCTTAACCCGGAGGTCCGTTCTTAACCTGAAGCACCACTTTAGCTAATGGGGCCTCCCGCTGCTGCCGCGCCACCACCGTGCAATTTTTGTTCTCATCCTGAAGCAAAGTTCTTAACCCGAGGTACTATTTCTGGGTTAGCGGAGTCTGTAACCTGAATCGTATGTAACCTGAAGCTTATGTAACCCGAGGTACCACTGTACATGTTTTGCCCTGCACTGAAAGTATCAGCTTTGGAGGTTAACAGCAACTTTAGAGCAGAGGGCAGGAGGAGGGGGGGGGACAGAACTGCAGCACCAGGGAGGCTTAAAAAAAACCCTCATGCCACCACTCCCCCAATTAAAATTGTCCTTCCCAAGCTATTTGCCCCGTGGGGGCAAGATTAATTAAGCCTTTGCACTGCATGGGAAGCAAAATTTCAGTTTGCTGATATTAATCAGAAAAACAATGCTAAAGGGTTTAATCTACACATATACACACACACACACACACACACTCCTAGTGCTGCAGTTGCAATATGAACAACCCCCCTATTGCTGTTATTAACCCTTAAACTGTGGAGATCCAGTTCATGGATCACCCACATCATAATTATTTTGGCTTGCAGAAGTCCCTTCATAGAGGGATCAGAATTTGTTTCCAGTGAGTCCTCAATTTAAAGTAGGCTCTCAGCTGACAAAATGCTCCAAAAGTGCTTCTGGATCCCATACACTGTCTTTTGACCTACAGTTTGGGGAAGGACTGATCTGCAAAGAAAGCAAGAATGAAAGTACCTGAGACATATCTTACATTTCTCACAAACCTTATGTGCTATTATAAAGGTCTATTATGCAACGCCTCTAAAAGAGCACAAGTATGCATTTGCACATTTCACATGCTGCAACAAAATCAGTGAACAGTTTTGTAACACTTTAAAGACTAAGGCCCCTACATACTTTTTGTTTGTCTGTGTAGGTGTTTTCTGCAACATGTCTTTGACACAGTGCATCTGCGGCAGATTTATAGTGAACTGTCTACACATTTCCTCTTTATTAGTTATGTGATTCTTCCCAGTGTTACCACATTACTGCCACCTGGAGGGGCACTCTGGAACTATAGTGCAACAAAAAGAAAACCTGCAAAAACCTGTACAATTATACTGAATACATCAAACGTATTCACCAGTTATTGAGAGACTCACACCTTAAGATGCTTGCCAAGCAGGAGCCTTAGATCTTTACATATATACTTTGACCAGCTACCATAATTCTAAGGCTGCCATATAATTTACTCTCTGGAATTGTGACAGTAGCAAAGATTGCAGCTATTCTGAAGTAAGTAACTAAAGGACTGAAGCCTCTGTCTCTAGGGTTTGCTCCTGCCGGTCCTGCAATCTGACCTGTGTCCACATCAGTATATCGGCTGAGTGAGCGCTCTGATGTCCGGTGGCCTCGTTCCCGCCGCCGGTGATGCCGTTGGTTCTCCTCGGGGATTACCCTTTCCAAAGAGTAGTCATCCAAGCGCATGCCTTTGGAGCGTGAGTGGCCCAACATGGAGGCAGAGCGTTTCATGGGGCTTGCATCTGTGATTGTCTGGAAAGGGACAGAAACCCAGAACAATAACTGAACTGACACTTTATGAGAAGGCAAACCCCCATGGATTTGATAGACAATGGAATACTATGCCTCTTTCTAGGCAACTACTCTGTCATGTATAGCTCAGCTAAAGAACTATGGGCACATCTATCCATCCTCCCGTCCAAGTTGCTACCCAGTCCATCTTTCTGTGCCCATAGTTATTAAGTTAATGATGCATATATGAACCTCTCTCTCAAGATATACCCATTTGCCACAAGTGCTAGGAATGGTTGTCTAAAGAGTTATGGAGCGTGAGGTTTTGCTTGCAAACCACCAAATCTTCCTTCCCAGTCTGCTGAAGAATGAATGCATGGGTTTAGCTAGCATAGAGAGCAGTTGCCATGTTGTCTTTCTCCCACAGATGATACAGAAAAGGGCCAAACCCCACATTTCATTAATCACGTGACTGTTACATATAAGATTTTTCTTTCACAAATAGCTAGCACAGGGTTGTCAGTTGGGACTGGGATCCTGGCATGGGGTAGGTTTGGTTTTAACCCTTTGCTTACTGATGTGTTCCTGATCCAGATCAACTAATAGGAACATTCCCACACATGCAATGAGCAGGTGCTGCAGGTCCCCTGAATCAGACTGCAATGGGGAGGGGGGGTCAAAGCCCTCTATACCAGGACACTGAACTAAACTAGGTTCCCCACACTGGCCATTTGAGAAAGAAAAATCCTGCATTTAAGGGCAATCCACATGATTAATGTAATGTGTGGTCCGACTACATATGACAGTGGTTTTCAACCAGGGTGCCATGGCACCCTGGGGTGCCTTGAATGGTGGTCTCTGTGCCTCTTTCCTTCCTTCTCTCCTCTGATGCCCTCCTGCAACTCTGCTTCTCAAAGGCTTGCACAGCTGTTTGTTGCAGCAGCCCTGGCTACAAGCTCTGCAGGCAAATGGTGCCTCTGGGGCTGGCCAAGGGGTACTTCCCAGGCTCCTGTGGGACAGTATGAGGAGGTACCTCTCTTTGGGGCAGGGGGGAAGCTCAGAGACCAGGGGCGGCGGCAGCAGCTGCCCGGAGGACTTCGAAGGAGAGGGGAGAGAGGAGGCTGAGGGAGCACTCCACAAGGGAGGGTGTTTGAAAAAGGGTGAGATAACTGGGCTCCTGAGCCCCACAGGGGTGCCGCAGAAAGAATGTAGTTGGTCAAGGGAGTTGTGGACTCAATAAGGTTGAAAACCTCTGACATATGACATAGATGTGTTTGTTTTTTTTTAAAGTAAATGCCAGGTGTGGGGGGTAGGGAGTGGAATTGTCTTCAGAAACGTAGTGTGCCTGGAGAAGAGGCATAAGTCCCCACTGCCTGTCCCCACTGCCCAGTAATTAGCATTAGGGGGAAAATCTCCCTCGTTAAGTAATTTGTCAAATGTCATTCATTGTTCTTTTATTACGGAACGTGAAGGTACACCTGATATTATAGTACTGGACAACAATTTACAATACATCTCATTGTATGTTAAGATTGGTGCCAGTAACAACTCCCAAGATTCTTATATGGTTTCCTCAGCTTTGCTCAAATCATTGTCTGGCACCCCTCTTCTTGAACAGGACACAAGACGACTGGTCTTGGAGCCTGAATTGAGACCTCTTGTTACTTCTTCCTTCTTAGGTTTTGGGGGTCATGCTCATTATCTACATTTATAGGCAGCTATCTCTAGGAATAAAGACACTTCAAGGTACAGTACTCTCAGAAACCAGAAAATCTGCAAAGGCTCTTGGAGGCCATCTTGTGATCAATAAAAGAAAAAAAATGGAAGGCAGTGATTTAGTAGAAAGGAGGCCATAGAAAAATCTGAATGCTGCCAAATGCCCTGTGACTCCCACTCCCTACCCTATGTTACCTTGTGCTTACTCACAACATCAATTTCAAAAACTACTGGGTTGGGCTGACACCATGATATATTAAAACAACTTCAAGGAATCTGTGTTTGGTATTTCAGATTTGCTCAGCCAGAAAGATCTTGGTTTAAAGTAGAGATGGCTAAACTGTGGTTTTCCAGAGGTGGTTGGACTGCTCATCATCCAAGACCATGGCCATGCTGGCTGGGGCTAATGGAAGTTGAGTCCAACAACATCTGTACAGCCCTGGTTCAAAATATTACACAATAACAAGCCAGAACAACAAGAATAACAAAAGGCCCTCTACAAAGTCTTACAGAATAAAAAAGCTTTTAAAAATTCATCCAACTTCTTCTGAATTACATTATTATTGTATGAGAATACCACTAGGTTGAAATTAAACCTAGAAGTCACAAATTACACATTGCTTGTACAGGTAAAATAAAACACATTTGTGTCAACTTTGATTTAATATGGGTGAAAATACACACATGTAACTGTATTTATTATTCTTGTGTACAGAGTTCTGATTTGTAAATTTAAATGTGACCAAAAGATATTCACATGCAGTAATCTGCAACAGACATTAGGAATATAGGACTGCCCTATACAGGGGTACATCGGGTTAAGAACCTAATTTGTTCTGGAGGTCCGTTCTTAACCTGAAACTGTTCTTAACCTGAGGTACCGCTTTCACTAATGGGGCCTCCTGCTGCTGCTGCCACCGCGCAATTTCTGTTCTCATCCTGAAGCAAAGTTCTTAACCCGAGGTACTACTTCTGGGTTAGCAGAGTCTGTAACCTGAAGCGTCTGTAACCTGAAGTGTCTGTAACTCGAGGTACCACTGTACTGAGTCAGAGCAGCAATCTAAGTATTGTCTATATTGATTGGCAGCAGATCTTCAGGATTTCAGACAAGCTTCTCTTCCAGCTCTACCTGGAAATGCTAGGAATTGAACACAGGACTTTCTACATGCAAAGCAGATGCTCTGCTACTGAGCTATGGCCCTTCCCTGCATTATAGGGCTGTTCTATGGTCCTTTATAGTATGTTACGGATTATTTCATTTGATAGATGTGTCATCCTGAATATATAATTTGGGTCTGAAGTAGCAATCACATTTGAGTTTGGATGCATACTTAAAGTTATACATCATTATGTTTTGTGACACAGAGATTTAATCATAGCTCAGTTGGGTTGGATGTTGATATATATCATCCAAACTTTTGATCAAGAGATATTGGAGACATCTGGATCAAGAAAATGAAAAGGGACCAAATTAACAGAAAAGTATGAGGGATGTTTTTGGAGATTATGCTGCTAGTGGTTTTAACACATCCTTTCAGAAACAATATAGGACACAAGTCATAAATTCAATTACATATGTATGGACAGTAGTCACTTTCAAATGATATAATCTGTGGTGGTTTTCTCATGAAGAACACTCCATAACTGCACTGAAGACTACCTTGTCTCCAAAAACACATCTAATGCACCCTGGACCACATTCCAGGCTGAACAGCTTCAGAAATGGTTGTGAAATATGACTTGATATATTAACTGTAGGAATGGTACTGTGAGAAACATTCAGTCATGTCCTTTCCAGCAGCAGTGAGGAACCTGTGGCCCTCTAGATGTTGTTGGACTCCAGCTACCATGAGCCCCAGTCAGCATGGCCAATGGTCAGAGATGATGGGAGTTGTTGTCCAATAACTTCCTGAGGGTCACATTTCCCTCACAATGCCTTACAGCAAGCACTGCTAGAACTGGCCGTGTGTAGTATCAACCATATTTATTTGAAGCACCAGCAGTCATATACTTTTAAAAAAACATTTTTTAAACAGCCATGAAACTTGTCCAGAAATGGCTATACAGTTTCCGGTAGCTACTATATAACTTGAAAAGTAAGCTGCCTTCATAAATGCCTAGCTGGAGTCTTATCAGGTGAACTGTAAATGTTGCCCACAAAGAAAACATTATCTTATATCCATTCTGGGAGCGAAATTACATTTTCTACCCTTTTTGTGCATACCCCAAAGTATTGGAGTTCTAGAGTATCAGGAAAAGATCAGTCACGCACACATTACTGTATTCTGCCTAACAAAGGTTCATTATTGTTTTAGTTTAGTTTAGTTTAATTTAATTTAGGTAAATTTAGGGAAAGACAAATTAATATCCCCATGTGCAAACAAACATGTTTCTTACCACTTGAAAGCAATATATTCCATTGCTGAGCAGGGATCAAGGTTCCACACACTATCCCTGCCTTGGATAGGTTAGCGCTTCTCCATTATACTAAGACATTGTTCCCTCCCCTTGAAATCACACTAACTCAGAAAGAGGAAATGCTAAAGAAAGAAACTAGGACTCCCGACCCCACAGTCATACTGCTCTGACCAAATAATCCCACGTCTCAGTATGCAACCCAGAAATCCTAGTAGTCAACTCGCCCATATTTAACACAAAGCCAGAAATAACACTCTTGCTTACAATCCCCTCCCTGCTGGAGCCACCTGACTCTTCCTGTTTCACAGGACAAGAGAGAGAAAAATTACTCACTTGTAACTGATGCTCTTTCAGTTGTCCTTCCCCTTTTCCCACCTATATATAGGTGCAGATGCATATGCAACCAGGCCTTCCAGAAACCTCTCTCCAATAGATTATTCTTGGAGTAACCTCAGCATGGGGCTGCTTGTGCATAGTGAACCACAATTAAAATCAAACAAGTTACCACAGAGTTGCAAATAACTCTAAAAAAGGAGTTAAGTTGATCCAATCACCTCAGCCATGTAAGACTCCTACCTCACAGTTTCATCAGAATCTATTTGGGTGGGTATTCTGAGACTGAGACTGAGACTGAAGGGAACATGCTGTGGTAGACATCTGGGAAAGAGTCGGAAATGGACAGAGATAATTTAAAATAGCATCACATATAAGCTATCAACCATTTCTTAAAGAGGCTCGGTCAATTTTGAAAAAAGTAAACAAGAACAATGGTATCTTCTACAACATGGCAGCTTGAGCAAGTACATTCATTGAAAAAGACAGCCATTCATAGCTCTTAAGGGATCCTGCTCTAGGAAGTACAGCCAGTCATATCCAGGTTGTAAGTTTTTCCATCTTGCGATCCCCTCCTCTAACTAGATGTGCTTCAGAATTGAAGGAAAGAGGCACAGAAATTTCTCTGGGAGATTGCTAAGAAAACCACAGACATTTCTAATTAAAATGGGAAGTTTTCTTGATAGGATGCCTCCTTTTGTATGAAGTAAAAATGAATGGAGGTGGTTGGAGAAACTACCCCTCTTAGGTGCTCTCTGCACAACATTATTGTGGATCAAGACTTGGTCACACCATATCTGTCAACTCAGCAAATTCAGGAAATGGTAGGCTGTGCTTGGGCTGCACAGTCCACACATGGGAAGCAGATAAATGGACACCGAAAGCTCAGTGTCACACCATCACTTTCCTCAGGCAACACCATTCTATACCAAAAGCATGTGCTAGAAAGCAAGAAAAGCTTCCCATGTGTGGGAACACTCTCAGCTCAGCAGATGAGTGCTTTTGCAGTGAAATAAAAGGCAATTCCTGCTCTGGTGGCTCACTGCTGAGCAGTTGTTTCTGGAAGGCCTGGTTGAATGCACATTGATTCAACAACTGCAAATGGGCAGATCATATTAGAGAAGAAAGAGAGGAACATGTTGGACACACAGAATCCAGGATTTGGTGGAGTGAGTGTGAGAATGGATAGGTGGTCCAGATTGAGAAAGAATTCCCATCCACCCCACAAAACAGATGGAAAATGGAAATAAGTAATTGGGCATCTGACAGACAGAAGAAGCAACAAGGCATTCTGTGGCACCTTAGAGAGCTATAGACTTATAGTGCAATTCTATTCATGCCTACTCAGAAGCCCCACTGAACTTACACTTCCTTGGACTAGAGCCCACTTCATCAGATGTGTATGTACACACACCAATTGAAGGCAACACTTACCATGTCTAATAAAGTGGGTTTTGGTCCATTAAATCTTTAAAATGCCCTTGGAAGGTACAGTAGGTTACCGGCTAAGTTTTTCACAGCCCAAGAAAAAAGGCAACAGGAATGAGGAAGGAGCAGATCTATGGTTAGAATGAGTGTGGGGCTGTGGACACGCATATAACTTTTCCCCCAGCAGGCCCAATAAATAGACAAAACAAAAACTTCATCTGGCCCAAAGGATGTTTTGGCCACATGAAAAGCTTCAATTAGTGTGATGACAGAAACCCAGCCTGTTACTGGGCTAGAGTGCTTAAAGAATTATTTTAGCACCCGTTAAAACTAACATGGCAGACAACAGAGGCAGGAGCAGAAAATCAAGTGTATGGCTTGAAGCAGAGAGAGTGAAAGCAGGAAGAAGGTATGCAGAAAGGGACAGTGAATGAAAGGAAGAGAAAGCCTAATGAAGACAAGATGAGGACAGAATGGGCTGGAGAGAAAGTTTTTTGCCTGCATAGCTTTGAATGCAGCAAAAGCAATTGGGAGTAGAGTAAGAGAGAGAAAGAGGTGTGCATGAAGAGAAACACATAGGAGTTGGCAGCTTGCTAGTCTGAGGAGCCCAGGGGAAGGGAACTGGAGGCAGCGAGCGCGCAGAGCCAGGAGCCCAGGCTGCAGTACATACACTGAGATTATTCCCTCGCGGTCGCGCCTTCCTCCACTGTCGCAGCCATACAAGACGGTGCACACAGAAACGGGAAAGAGAGAGAGAGAAGGAAATAAATATAAAGGCAAAGGGAAATATAGGACCAAAGGGGAGGGTGGAGGAACCAGAATGTAGTAAAGGATTGAAGGGAGGAGTGTAAGGAGAGAACAGTCAGGTTAATGTTGGTCATTTATGCACAAGGCCAGCCCAGCCCAGCCCAGTGCTGGAAGCTCATATTCTCTGATATTTGGTTGCTCTTGACAACCAAGATAAACAAAGATAGACACCACGAAGGGACAGACAGTTCTCAGTAGGGATGAGTTGAGCAGCACAGCAGAGACAACAGCAAGGCCACACCCCCCCCAACCCCAAACATGCGGCAACAAGCCTCAGCCACTGTTAAAAGCTGCAACATTGTGCACGGCCCAAATGGGGACAGTCACCCCTACACACAGAGCTGCTCTCACTGATTGGCTGGGCCCCCTCATCTTCGCGACTTTGGCCTTGCCAGCCCAACCCAGCCCAAAGGAGGCAGAGTAAGGCAAGGGGAAACTGCAGAGGAAGCCCTGAGCAGGATTTGATAAGTGGAGAAATAGGGGTCTGTAACCTTGGATATACCTGCAATGTTGGGAATTCCAAGAAATGAATTTCTTGCCATTTCTTTGGATGGAAGCAAAGTTTGGGAGATTCTTTGTATGCTAATTCTGAAGCCTAATGAGAAAAGTGTAATGCTGAAAGGGACTAATGAATAGAATACAAACGGCTGTACTGCCTTTTTTATTTGGTAAATGATGTTGGTAGGTGCTGCTGCCATGGGTGTTCTCTCTTGAGCAAAATAGCTTCTGGTCAGAAATGTGACTGCTGAAATGGAAACATTCAGCGTCTTGATTCTTGCATTGTTTCAAACTGGTATAAAGGCTATGAATCACCATTTACCTTGGATGGCAACTAACTATACCTGTATATGTGGGTGTGGGTGAGGGTGAGAGAGAGAGAGAGAGAGAGAGAGAGAGAGAGAGAGAGAATTAGGGAAGGGATTTATCATAGGTGGTCACAGAGCTGTTTGACAGTGGAACAGGGTGCATTGGAAAGTGATGAGCTCTGATTCACTGGAGGTATTTAAGCAAAGGCTGGCTGGGCCTTTGGCAGACATGCTGTAGCTGCATCCCTTGCAGCGCTATGGTTCTAAAAACAGTCCCACTAACCTGACTTTTTCAGAATGCCTTATTTTAGACCTTTGGTTCTCCAAAATCAGTCCTCCTTAACTGATAAGAAAGGCATCAGTTTCCACCAAATCACCCCAGCTTAGTATTCTTGCCCAGCAATCACAACCTACACATATCTCTGATCTAAAGGCTGTTGCCGCTTCTCATCACCGCAGGCCAAGATTTCTGAGGAAGCATCAGGAGTTTTCTGATTGGGTATTGGGAACTGTTACGGGTCCTCCTCAAAAAGACCCAAACAACAATAATTCTCTTGCAGAGTCCAGCACTGAGTCCACCTAGGCAGCCAAGGGACAAGATTATCATGGGGATGTTTTCTGCAGTGTGACATCCATAAGAGTGTATTACTGAGAGAGATGAGTCACACTGAACAGGCTGCTTCCAGACGAAACTAACTTTGGAGATTGGAAGACAAGTCCAAGACTGCAGAGTGCTCCAGTCTTCTTCTCCTTTCCCTGAAACCCAGAGCTAAGTGACAGGAGGAGGGTCAGCACAACCCCAGCAGTATGCACATCTGGAGTCTGGAGGGAAGTGCAGGAAAGGGATGACCTGGTGGAAAAGGTACATGGCTTCTCCTATAAAACGTTTCCTGTACTCATGGTTGAGTGCTACAGCAACAGAGTAAGACCACAGCACAGGAATCTGGCATCTGGACACGAGCTGAGAGTAAGTTTTGCAATGGAAAGTGGCAGTAGGAAGGTGCATGTGTGAGAGTACCAAGGGAAAGGGCAGTGCTACAAAAGGGCTGGCAGAATGTTTATAGGAACAGCAGCATCATGACAGCACTGCGACAAGAAAGGTATGTAAGTGCCTGTGCTAGGACAGGGCCAGAAATTGCCAAACTGGAGAAGGCAAACTACATGCAATGTGGCAGTTATCGCCAAGTGTTACATTACTTTGTTTAAAAATGTTATGGCCTTCTTCTAATCTGTAGGGATAAAGAAGGCTATATGTCATATGCCTACAAATGGCAGTGGGGGAGGTTTGTTTCCTACTTATACAGATCGGCTGCAATAGGCTTGGTGAACTGAGACAGCATTGCTTATTGGAGTAGGGCAGAGTGGGGAGCCTTCCATTCTGACCTCTTCCCATTGGCCACACACAGTCTCACTTAGAAGAACTGGAACCAGGTACAGAGATGGAAGGCTCTAGGACAGGTACAGAGAACCTGCAGCCCTCCAGATGTTTTGGGGACTTCAACTCCTACCAATACCAGCCAGTATAACCAACTGTTAGGTATGATGTAGTCCAACAGCATCTGGAGGGCCACAAGTTCCCTACTCTGGTTTTAGGAAGTTCTATCCTGTCCTTATTTTGGGCAGTAGATGTGCAGCATTTAGCAGCTTCATCCCGCCATAACTCCCTCTGTTGTTTTGAGGTTTGATTACCAGATGCAAAGCTCATGCAAAAAAGTAAAGGAGAACCAACGCCATTCACCTCCTTCCCTGCAAACAGATGCCCCTTTTCTGCACTGTAACTCATCATCACAGCTGTGCTGAAAGCAACACTTTCTATTACATACTGGATCGTCTTCTAGGAGCTGTGCTGATGTTGGATCAAGACTGCACAGAAGGTCTTATCAGTCCAACTCCAGCAGACAGGCATAGCAGGCAAGCATCCGGCAGCGATAAAAAGCCTAAGATGCTTTAAAGCAGCAGTGGCCAACATCTTTTTTTGCAAGTGTACAACCACAAATCAAATGTAAAGAATAATACAGTGCTACTCAGCCTCACTCTGCAGTACATAATAAAATGTTCTAGTGTCTTGGAACTGTTTTGCTTCTGTCTACTGGAGTAGACAATAGCACAGCATGAGAGAGCCAGGTAGGAGCACAGTGATTCAAAGCCATTGTTAGGTCCAGAGGTCCTCCATTTCCCATCGACATGTACTACAAACTCCTACTGCTTGTGTCAGAGGTTGGCAGCCTATGCCTTAAAGCCATTGTTTCAAGCTCTTCGCCTTCAGAGAACCCTGATCACATTGACCTTTCTGACAAGGAGCATCTGTATATTGCAAAAAATTGTGCTGAAAGTTTTAGGGAGCACATTTAGTTCACATAGTGCACTTGTCAGACCAGCTGGGTTGCTTCACAAAGCCCACATATGAGGAAAATGTGCTCCTTAGAATTCCCCTGAGGCTCTGTACTGCAAGGGAAGATTGCTAGTGGCTGGCAAGTCATCTATAAGGTCTGTCATTACTATTCTTCCACTGAGGAACCCATTGAGGAACCTGAGTCTCCAGAACAGGTTTGAAAACAACTATCTTAAGAGTAATAAAGCCTATTGTTGAATCAAAGGGGGAAACCTTTGTTGAAAATGCAGTGTGGATGATGCCAAGCAGCCTGCTGCTGGGACCTTTCCAAGACCAGTGGGCCTACTAGGTTGAAGGACAGCTTGCCCAGGGAGCTATCCAGGATGCTGAGCTTTGGTGTGAGACAACCATGATTTATGTACCTCTGACTTAAAGGGAAGGTCTGTGTTTGGTAGCTAGGTTGCCATAGCTGATGTTTTCAACAAGTTGTGTATGCTAAGATGCTTATAAGTTACGATTTAGACCCTACTTGGTAGAATTGGGAGGCACAGTTATAAACTAATTGTAGCAGATAATGTATTTATTTTGTCCATGGTCTTCACCTCATAATATGCCCAAGCTCTCACTTGCACACATATACACAGAGACACAAATATGCTTAGCCTGCTGGTACGGCAGTAAATGCTGCTACACAGCGGAGCATGCTAAGAGCGACTGCTGCTGGGCACATGCTTAGCAAAGAGCACTCACCCCCAGCCCATTATCCCATCCCCACCTTCCGCCTTGCACAACACTGGCTGCTGGAATAGCATCTCACAACCCTGTAAAGTTTGCTACTATAAAGCATGCTTCATGCCAGATCAGGAAGCGTACATTACTAGCTGGACGGTAGCTGCAGAAGGACGCGGGCTTTGCTTTGACAGCAGCTGTGCTGTGACAGGCCACAGTTTAATTTAGCCTTTTCCTCCACTCCCCATCAGAGAAGTGAAGAGTGAGCACAAGGCTAGCATACCAAAACAGCCCTCCAGGGGCCAAGGAAGTAAAATAAAATTCCAGCCTGGTCAAAGCAACAAGTTAGCAGAAATTATGCCTTCAAAACAAGACCACTTAAGACAACAAGAGGTGATTGCCCCTGTGAAAACCCAGTGGGAAAGCAGAAGTGCAAAGACAAGATCAGAAACCTGATTCCCAGATCCCAGGTCTCAGAGCAGAAATAGGGAAGCTGCGGCTCTCCAGAAGGCCTTGGGACTACAACTCCCATCATCCTTGACCACTGGCTTATGGGCTAATGGGAGCTGAAATCTAACAACATCTAGAGGCCCAGAGTTCCACATTCCTGTCTGATAGGGTGCTCTTCCCATGGCTGGGATTCATGGCATATGTTACTTACTCAGAGGACCCTCCTTCTCACCTTCCTTGACAAAGAGGTGCAATTTCCCTTCTCTGGAAGGATTTGTTGCTTTACTACATTCACATGCCAATATTTTTATGCTTCTTAAGGGCAATGTCTCATTCTCCTCTTTAACATCTCCATCCTTAGACACAGCGGTCTGGATCTGCTAATAGAGAGCTGACACGTGCATTGCAGCAAATGCTGCTACTGTTGTGCACCTGCTACTGATGCAAATTGAAAGAAATGTGTAGCAGGCACTCAATGCCCGCAGGGCATAAATGCGCCATGGTGAAACTCCATGATCTTAGTTGGACTGGTGGCAGTGAGGAGGCAAAACAGCCTACACACATCTGCTCTGACTTCGTTTTCATCATGTGATTCTGACTGCCACTAGGCTGGAAGAAAATATCCACTTCAGTCTTGCTGCTACCCAGCTGTTTAACTGAGCTGTCTGGATTACTTGGTAGTCTACTAACTAGATGCTAAAGATCAGAAGGTTGTAAAAGTATTGAGGGAATTCGCTGCCTAAAGGGACTTGGAGTGGACCCATTACATTGGAATCACTGCAGGAGAAGGCAGTGGTAGCATTGGAAATATAAGGGATGACTTCTACAGCAGAATGCTGCCTTTAATGAGAAAGCCTGATAGCTTTCCCCTAATATTTGGACCAATAAATTGTGATGACAGGCACCTGCTGTCTTGTATGTAAGACATTATTCTGTGATGTATTGCTAGGAAGTATCATCCCATGAGCATCTTCCATGAATTTAAAGGGTTTAACATGAAGTGGGTGGGGAGAATCTGCAGGATAAAGAGGATGCAGGAAAGGTAGTATTATAAAGTCTAGCCCTTTCTTGAGGGGGAGTGGATTCAGTATGCCATTTAGACCTAAACTACACATAATGGGAAAATGCACACATGCCATTGACCTGCATCTCCCCTGCAGAATACGTAATATTCTTTGTTCAGGTGCCCCTTTGTGGAACCTTCATCTTGCCCAGGGCTTTCATTTCCTGTGTGAAAGCAAAGCCTTCAGCACATGTTACTAAGCTGAAACGATTCCTAGAAGGAGCATGCTGTTCCTTAGAGTGATATACACACCCTAAATAAACAGATGTGTAACAGGAAGACTCAAGGATTCTTTCAGTTTGCACCAGTACCGAGTAGCACTAAGCCCAACATTGCTACCTCCTTGATGTGCAGGTGACAATGAGGATCACTGCTACCCCTATGAGCAAAAGAGAGTGCAAGGAAGGGGAGGTCATCACAGCCCTCAAGTTCAAAATGGGCTGGATAAAAAAACCCTCACCTGGTTTTCAGCAGGCAGTCGTGGCATGGAGGCAGCACGTCCATGACCTTCCATGGGCAGGTACTGGTCACTGTCTGAGTAGCCCTCCCTTGCCATCTCCCGCATCTCTACAGACTGGATTAGGCAAAGCAGATGAATTTATTGATTTATTTAAAACATTTATAAACCTCTTAGTATTTGAAAAGCCTCTAAGAAGTGCACAACATAAAAAACTGTAAACAACATAATTAAAATAGAAATACAACATAAAACAAGTAAAACAGTACCAAGGAGAAACAGGAATTTAGAGAATTCATACAAGTAAAAAAAGGGGGCAATCTTATGGGTCATAGAAAGCCTGGGCAAAAAGATACATTTTTATACCATGTCTGAAGCAATGGGGTCACGACACATGGGATGCCAGATTTGGGGGAGCTGGGAGGGACAGATGTGGAACAACTGACCAAAGATTAAAGGGCTCAATGGACTTCAAACATAGAATCTACTTATTCTGGCCTCATGCTGCTGGCAACCTCTAGTCATTAAGTATTCTTCTGCTAAACATGATTTGACCTCCCTGTCTCTAGCTCTCATAAATATATTTCCTACCCAAATCCAGGAATACAAGTCACAGGCAATGAGCATTTTAGATTCTGGATCTGCAGGCTGTTGTACTGCTGCTGTGTCCTGTGGAACCCCACATACAAGTGGTGACTGGTGTGGACTGGAGAAGAAACCAAATGCAACTGGAGCCAGAACAAACTAATTCTGTTTTTCCCCTCAACCTTCTTCCTGGTACTTTGAGTACTGCAAAGGCAACACTGAGAGGAAGAAACTGACAGCCAGTGCCATTCTCTGGACTGGTTGTAAGGAGGAAGGCAGGCAGATGGAGGCTGGCTGAGGGCAGATAGACATTGGTGGTGCAGCATCCCATTTGCCTTAATGGAGCAGCCTCCATTGATATACAAATGGTTCAAATATGCTGTGCAAAGTCTTTGGAGCCTGCAGGACACAGCAAGAGGCAGGGGTGAATTCTCCTAAGGCGCTTTCTCCTAAGGCTGCCACATATAAAATCATGCAAGGAAAGAGGGCGTTGCTAGTATTCTTGGAGAAATCACTCCTATTCTCCCAGTTCATAGGCTGAGAGCCAAATGCACACTACGGAGGAACATATGTACCAATAAGGTAGTAGACTTATGACTGTGGAAAGAAATCAGTAGATTGTGACTGAAAATGACATGTAATGTGCCAGAATGGATTTTCCTCTCAAATGACACTGTGTTCATGATACAGAGCATAACTGCAATTTTATCTTTAAGACAAATATTTTGAGAACAGCCATATGAACACTGAGCATCAACATTCATACTTCTCCATTTAACTCACGTGGAGCCCCTACAATCTAGGTGGTGGTGAGGTTTTGCTTCACCTTTGGAGTCCCCTCCCCCTTTGTTTAAGGTAAGGTGAATTCATATGATCAAATTAGCATGGCAAGAAGGCAATATGAGCAAGCACAGGCTGAGTTCAGTTTATGGCAAAAAGATTTTGCAGCCGATTCACCACAAGTACAATTTGCAACTCATCTCCCTTTTGTCATGCTACCAAAATTTCATAGAGTAGGTTGCACAGGGTGCTGTAAATGTGGGCTGTCATGAGATCCAAGTGTCACACGATTCCTTCCTCTTCAGCTGAAGCTCAACCCATATTGGCCTGACCCACATCTCAACTATTTGCTCCTCTGAACTGGACCTTCCTGAGCAACTTTCCTATGATTCTGGAATTTTCAAAACATGATGTCTGATTCTAGTGAAAGATTGCATTTTATAACAGATTTTAAAAAGATTTCCAGAGGACAAACTGGTCAGAGAAGAGAGAAAGATTGAGAGATAGGCAAGTGCCAGTCCAAGCACCTAGCTGGCACACAAACCACCTGGGAATTGGTCCGGCTATTGGGTATCTCTTCCGGGCGCCCCGGCTCTGGGCTCCAGGTTCCTGTCTTCTGGAACATTTCTTGCGCTCGTTGTGTGACCCAGGATTCACTTTCTTTGATTCCTCCTTCCTGCATGGTCCTGGAGCAGAAAGAATAGTCAGACTATAACAAGTTGCTGCACAGTCACAAACAGAGTCTGACGACACAGAATCATTAGGGTTGTGGAACTAGCTACAATAGCTGCCTTGTCAGGTTCCCTGCTATTCATAACCCTAGAGTTTCCCAGCTAAGTAAACACAGCCAGAATCTGGTAGTTTCAGGAACTCTTATACAGTACCTGGAAAGCATACAGCAGGGATCAATCATGTACAGAACCAAATCAGGAAAACCCCCCACTCAAGTTGACATACTGAAAACCAGAGACAAACTCCCTTGAGAATATTTAGTAAAGGCTTGTATACAAACATCTAAAGCAGAAAATATCTATAAAAATACACTGTAGTGTTTCTGGGCTGAAGACTCCAGTTATATCTATTGATGTGGTAATCACTGTGTGGGTAATCTAGTAATCTATGATGATGGTTCTACAACAGGGGTCAGCAAACTTTTTCAGCAGGGGGCTAGTCCACTGTCCCTCAGACCTTGTGGAGGGCCGGACCATTTTTTGGGGGGGGGGGGTGAACAAATTCCTATTCCCCGCAAATAACCCAGAGATGCATTTTAAATAAAAGCACACACTCTACACATGTGAAAACACCAGGCAGGCCCCACAAATAATCCAGAGATGCATTTTTAATAAAAGGACACATTCTACTCATGTAAAAACACGCTGATTCCCAGACCATCTGCAGGCCGGATTTAGAAGGTGATTGGGCTGGATCCGGCCCCTGGGCCTTAGTTTGCCTACCCATGTTCTACAAGGTGTCTGATTCTGCACATTCTGTTTCTGAGATGTCTTTTCGAATATAGCAGGTCTGAAAGCTATACTGATTAAGACTCACGTTCCATCCCCTTGATCCAGTTGTGAGGAAGGGAGAGCATTCTGTCCTGGGCCACCTTCCTGGGATGGGGATGCTAGATCCATGCGCTGGAACATAAGTGGTGTCCGATTCTACAGGAAAGCACAGAATGATGCACAAGTTGGTATTTAGATATCTGTTGGAAAATACATGCAGCTATTAAATAGCTTCTTTTCCTCGAGTAAAAGTTCAGACCATTTGAAAAGCTGTCAGTGACAAGACAATCCCTGCATGCTTTGAACTGTGAGTGAAACCTTGCTCACAGACTGATACATTGCCTATTGGCTTTACTGAGAAGCCACGCTCTTCCCTCTATCACTGTCAATTGGCAGCAGTCATTTCATCAGGCTGAAGCAGGGTAGGTGGGGAGAGAGGAGTTCTAGGGCCACTCCACTGATGCAGCTGAGAGTCTAGCAACCATTGGCTCTTCCTTGCCTTGAAGTGGGCATTATAAGAACTTGTACTTAAGAACTGGCACTGAGGTTTGAGCATTTCCTCCTTGCCAGGGAGTTTTTCCCCTTGATTTTACTTAGCTCCAGTTCCTTCACAATTCAAGAAGGCATCAAGATTCTCCTCCAACCCTGCCTTTGATGCATATTGCATCAAAATTATTTGGCACATGTACATCTGCATGACTGCACACACACAACTGCACAAATACAGTATCATATATCCCTCGTCCCCCCTTAAAATACAGTGGTACCTCGGGATAAGAACTTAATTCGTTCTGGAGGTCCGTTCTTAACCTGAAACTGTTCTTAACCTGAGGTACCACTTTAGCTAATGGGGCCTCCCACTGCTGCCACGCCGCCGTGTGATTTCTGTTCTCATCCTGAAGCAAAGTTCTTAACCTGAGGTACTATTTCTGGGTTAGCAGAGTCTGTAACCTGAAGCGTCTGTAACATGAAGCGTATGTAACCCAAGGTACCACTGTTCAGGGATTCATGGCCAGAATTGGCAAAAAAAAAAAAAAAGAAGAAGAAAAAAGAAAACTGGATACTGAGGGATCTTTTCTCAAACCATGTTTTATGGTTGCCACATACCTGCTCCTCCTGTATGGCCTGCAACTTCTTGGCCTTACTTTGGCGGTAATATTCCATGATCATCATGGCTGCATAGATTTTGCCCACTGTCAGATCGGTAGCTGTAGGATGAAGAAAGCAGAAAGAAAACAACAAATTGTTTCAGCTTATTCTTCCCTTAGGTTTGTCTAAAGGTGAACTCTGCCCTTCAGTTTGGGCTGAGATTTCTTGGCTGGTGGGGTGCCATCACTGTAAGTCTGTGTGTGTGTGCACATGTAAAATTGTTAATTCCTTCATGGGTTTTGTAGTTGCAGCTCAGGTAGACATGAATGAATGTGGACAGAATGAATGTCACAGGCAGGGACAATAACGACAACTCTTACATTTATGAGGGGTGACCAGGAGATCCAGAGTTTTCTGGGAGAGGTTGGGCCAGATTGCCATCATTTCCTTCCTCAGCTCAGCATCCATTTGCTGTTTGTCAGCGCCCCCTAGAAGATGTAAGCCAGGGATGAGACACAACAAATAAACAACTGGGCACCTGATCTCCACCCTCTCCCCCCAGAAGTATTAGAATATTTAATCTGTTTCTTTTGGATTCTGTTAATTCTCTGGTCAATATTGAAACCAAAATTGAAAAGAAATATTAGGGCAGATCCACGCCATACATTTAAAGTATATTCAATGCAGAATATAGAATTACAGAGGTACGATTCCTAGCAGCCTTAACAAACTACAGTTCCCAGGATTCTTTGGAGGAAGTCATGTGCTTTAAATGTGCATTGGATGTGCTTTAAATGTATGGTATGGATGTGCCCCGTTGCTGTTACAGCCACTCTACGTCAGAGTTGAATCAGTCACACTTCACATTGTAGGTGTTAGTTGGTATGTTTGACCATTGCTGCCCTCAACATTTCCTGGGACACAGAAAGCTGGCAAGTCAGAGAGGATTCTAGAACAGTTTTCTCCTTAACATTCTAAAGTTCTATATCAGAATATTCTACATCATTATTTTTTTATTTTGGTCAGGGTGCATTCCATACCACTCAGTAAGATGACTCCTTGCATGTAGGTCAGAGATGGGGAACCTGTGGCCCTCCATATGTTGCTGGACTACAACTCCCATCATCCCTGACCATTGGTCATATTGGCTGAAGTGGAGTCAGAGTCCAGCAGCATCTGGAAGGCCACAGGTTCTGCAACCCTTATCTACACTTTGGGAGAAGTCTTCCTGAGAGATGTGGAATGCACCCTGGGGCATTCTGCTCCATGGGATGTTTCTGTGCTCCCTGACCTCACCTGTGGGGGGCAAGGAGACAAACTACTATGGCAAAATAACCAGAAAGATATCCAACCCAAGTGAGTCAGAAAAGGGGCCTTGGAGCTTTTAATAATGACATTTCATCCTGCGTAAAACTGTACAGTGAAATGTTCCTTGGTTTTAAAGGCAGTATCACTCTTCTGATGGGTCTTTAACATAACTGCTTTCTTCATGCATAGGCTGGTACTGGGATGTTTGACCAATTTAAGAGGCAAAATGCCTACCCCTTACTCCTCCTCCCTGGGGAATATCTGGTCCAGGGAGCCTTGTTTCTCCTATAGGCATTTGCATTCATATTTATGTGCAATGTACCATCTATATAAAAGAACTAGCAGGTACTATAATTGTGCAATGGTAGTAGTGTAGCTAATGAGGTTAATCTGAGGCAAAATTATTGCTAATTGAAAACTTTTCCCAGGCTTTGCTTTCCAATATTTAATTTAATTTCCCAGAATTCTCTAATCTGTTAGGAAAGAAACTGTTCTCTCTTGCTGTCACTTACCTTTGGCAATCTTGATGTCAAGTGCAGTCCGGATCAACGCCATGAGGGTAGAATTGAAATGGACTGTATTGTCGTCTGCCACAGGCAGGTCCATACGTAGTAGTCTCTGCAGAAACCCAAGCAGAAAGGTGTCATCTCACAACTCCCCACCACCCAGGTTATCATGCACAGAGGAGTATATGAGCTCTGGGGAGAACTCTGAGTTCAATAATTTGCATCGAATCCTCCTACTCATGTTTTAACTTCACTTCCCACCCAGTATCATGAGGACCAGAGCCCAGTTGCAATATGTTAATATCTGGATACTCTGCTCTTATCACACCTTATTTTGCTTTCACCCAACTGCTTTCAGATACTGGTATGTGGATTCCACATCAGCTACTAGAAGATGGGCCTGGAAAACCCTCCACATAATAACTGTATGGACCTGGTTGCACTCCTAAACGTGTTGCTTAGAAATTCATCCCACTGAGATTTACCTTAAACATTCTGCAAGACTATCTACTGGGTTTTTGCCAATGACTTTAGCCAGAGATGACTGTAGTCTGAAGACCTCTGCAAGGAGACCCTTATGTTGTCTGTATTAGACTTGGAGGCAGTTTCCTGGCTTCTGTTCTAGCCCACTGTATCCCAATCAGTTTTCAGAAATAGGAATATTCTAGTCTCCTAGCTTGGGTCACTAGAGCTACTCTCATCCCCTAGCTGTAGATGAGTCCCATGTGTCCTGTCCAACTAAGTCTCTCATGATGTAATCTCTCCTCTCCAGAATGTATCCCTTTTAAGGTCCTCTTCCAAACTTACACAGAGTTCTCCCCAAAGAGTTCATTGTCTATATAAAAGTAAAAAAGTGTAAAACAAAGGAAAAACCCAAATAAAATCCCAACTATCCAAGACAGCAGTAGACAGCAGTGGTAAAGGGATGGGGTCCAAGGAGAATGCACACACACATTCAACAGAACAGGTTTCATCAAATGCGCAAGACTAGAGCATGCAAAAAGAGCATGCAGCATGCAGCACAGTGCAAAAGCATGCACAGAGAACACGTTGAGACTCATTCATAGCTCTGGTATAGATTGCTCTAAGGGAGAGATCCGGATTGTGGGCTCTTGGTGCAAAAAATGGGTGCATCCTTAAGGTAGAAAAGAAAGAAATGAAATTGACAGACTATGGGCCATGTGCCATTCCTGAGCCAAGGCTGTGGGCTGGAGATCACACAAGATGCTCAGGGTGGGGCTTGACCAGCTAGTGCATTAGCTGAGATAGGACCAATGGAAATGGGGGTTAGACGGTCAGGGTCCTTGGGGTTCATTAAGTGGATGTCACTGAACAGAGGTGCACAGAATGACAGATGAGATCAAAAACTCTGAAGGAAGAGGAGAAAGAAAGAGGGAGACACACATATAGAATGATGGTGATGATAATGATGATGACACATTAAGTAGGAAGATCCCTCAGGAATCTGATGTCCAGAAAACCTGTAAATCTTGGGAGAGCAGCCTGCATTAGACTGAACAGATCTTCCTCAGTGCTTCGTACTTGGGTACTCAGAATTTCCTCCTCTTTGGCAATTTGGTAAGAATGCTGCCTGTGCCCTCACATTACCTTGTGTTCCTGAGCTGTCCATGAACAAGGTACATGGCCTGTGCATCAAATCCATTTCTGTCACATAACTTAATTCAACCTGTCAGAAGATCTTGCAGAGTCAAGCCTTTCTTTTGGGCCATATGCAGGATCTGTTGTGGATCCCAAAGGTGAGGCACCTCATAAAACAAGATGAAGCAACCTTATTTTCCTTCTCATCCCTTAGACCTTCCTTTTGCATTGCATTCAGAATTCACAGAGGACTGGGGATGGACTCTCTGGACTTTTTGGCAGTTGACCAAAAGTTTAACAGTAGTTGTAGAAATTATATTTTTGCTTTGCAACCAGAACTCAATACCACACCTCTTGGTGACTGCCTCACTCAGGGCTTGTCGACTTTTCCACTTGTGCCGTGCCTAGAAAGCATGGGTCCAAGAAGTTTTCCCTTGCCCTGTTCCTTTCCAAGAGAAAACATGCTCTTTAGTGATAGATTGGAACAAATGGCAATTTGGGGGGAACCTGAATTGTTATTTCCTCTGATTATAATAAAATCATAATAATTTATTATTTATACCCCGCCCATCTGGGCAGCTTCCAACAAAATATTAAAATACAATAGTCTATTAAACATTAAAAGCTTCCCTAAACAGGGCTGCCTTCAGATGTCTGGTAGTTGTTTTTCTCTTTGACATCTGGTGGAAGGACATTCCACAGGGCGGGTGCCACTACCGAGAAGGCCCTCTGTCTGGTTCCCTGTAACTTGGCTTCTTGCAGTGAGGGAACCGCTAGAAGGCCCTCGGTGCTGGACCTCAGTGTCCGGGCAGAACGATGGGGGTGGAGACGCTCCTTCAGGTATACTGGACCGAGGCCGTTTAGGGCTTTAAAGGTCAGCACCAACACTTTGAAATGTGCTCGGAAACGTACTGGGAGCCAATGTAGGTCTTTCAAGACCGGTGTTATGTAGTCTCAGCGGCCGCTCCCAGTCACCAGTCTAGCTGCCGCATTCTGGATTAGTTGTAGTTTCTGGGTCACCTTCAAAGGTAGCCCCACATAGAGCACATTGCAGTAGTCCAAGTAAGAGATAACTTGAGCCCTAAAGAGCAGTTTTCCTTGGAGGAAAGCAGTGGGACAAGAGAAAGTGTGGATAAACCCTCAGTGGATACCCCAGGATTCTGGCAGTCTACAAGACTGGGGGCTTATCCACAGCTACCTTTTCTCCTGCTCTTTCCAGACACAGGTTTGCACTCAAAAGCTCCACGTCCAAGAGTTGTTGGATCTCCGCCCCCCCGAAGCTTTCCCTGTGAAAACCTGCTCTTCAGAACCCAATCGGAGCAAGCATCAATTTGGGTTTCCCAGCAGATTGCTGTTTGCTCTGATTGAGCTTTAAAGAGTGGGTTTTTGCAAGGAATGTGATGGGGCAAAAAAAGAGAGAGCACTTGAATGCGGTGTTTTAAAGCGCAGACTGTGCCTGGAAGAAGTAGAGGAAATATAACTGTGGGTAAACCCCGAGTGTTACCTTGCTTTTATGAATGGCATAGGAACTGCTACAGCATGGCTGACCTCTAGTAACAATGGATTCATGTGGCTGGGGCCAGCAGCATAGTTACCTCCCATAGGAGCAGTGACCTGTCCCAGGACCTGCAGAACTGTTATGGGTTTGTAAACTACCTTGCTGCTTCCACCCACAGAATTGTCTTCCTTCAAATGTTACCACACTGCAGCTATTATTATATCACAAACTGTGATATTAGGCCTGAGTGTAGCAGTTGCTTGTGGCTTCCCTCCTCCCCACTCCCATGCCACATGCCCTTCTTCCAGAGTCATTCTATACCCACTTTCCCCCTATTGTTTTGCTGCATTCAATTCCCTGAAGCATTTCTTGTAGTGACCCAAAATATCTCAATGCCAATCAAAACAAAAACATAATGTTATAGAAATATTCATACAGATTTGTATTGTTCATAAAAAAAATCACTTATAGCTTGTAGTTTCTGCTTACTGAATTTGAATTTCTGTATGTGTGCATGTGTGTGTGTTTCAATGGCACAGAATTCACAGTGTGCTTATTTGGGGACAGCACCCTAGCTTTTCCATGCACTGGAGCAAGCATGGATTGCAACAGTAAGGGAGATGAAAGAGCCAAATCATGTTAGCCATAGTGTATGTAGGCTAATGATTATGAAAATGCCAATTCTGTCGGAGAATTGGGTCCCTTGGATTGCTGTCTCATGCAGAATAAACCCTGGGATCTCTGTATGATTAGGGACAGCAACAGTGAATAAGGGATAATGGTGGGGGTAGATGGATACAGGCAGCAATTATTTACCAGGGCAGATAGGGCAGTCAGAAATCCCAATTCTCTTCCCCACAAATATGTAAGGGAACTGCAGAACAAATTTATCTCTCTCTGGTTTTCTGGACAGCTGATGTCATGGTTGAATGAACCAAGGGATGTATGGACAATGGTAGCGAATGGGAAGGACATGGAAGATTTACAGAGGAGTGGGCCATTACAGAGGAGAGAGATTATTATAGTGTATTGCACTGAAAACAATATTTTTACTCAAAAGGGTTTTGTAAAGCTGGGATGTAAAGCACAGATATGGAAAAGGCACAGCTAGGAATGAGGCCTATGAGTCTTGACACCAAGGCCTCTAGCCTAAAGTTCATTTACCTTGAGCTCCACACACCACATTCCTTCTCCCATCTCTTCATCCTCCTTTCACCAAGTCTATGCTAACCTGGGATTCCTGACACCCAATGCAAGCCCCTGCATACAGTCTCCTTTGAAACCAGATGCCTCACCAGGGTCTAAGGCACAGGTAGCTATGTGCATTTCCTTATGTAAAAAGTCAACATGGTACAAACAAAGCTTTCCTACACCAAAGCTAGTCAATGTAGTACCCTCCAGATGTTTTTGGGCTACAACTCCCCAAGGCAGCATTGCTAATAGTCAGGGATGATGGGAACCATAGTCCAAAAACATCTGGAGGGTACTAGATTTTTTACCCCGCCCTACCTAATTGCTTGGCCTTACATGATGAGCCTAATACTGCCAATAACCACTTTTAACAACTCCATCTGCATCAAGGCTAATTCGATTTTTGCCCCCATTCAGAAACGATTCATCAGTGTGCTGCTCTTCTCCAGCCATAACATGATCGTTGCAGATCATTCCATGACAGGAGGCATGGACTGCAGTGTGGACTCACAATGGTTCCATATCTTCCTGTGACTCTCCACAACTTAGGACTAGATTTCAATATTTCATTGAGAAGTTAGCATAGTGGTGGCTTTTTCAAAACATGGTCACTTGTGCCTCCTGTCTGAAGAATAGCAAAATGCAAGAGGTATTCTGCGAATGCAGCCTGCACCCTAACTGCAATACCACCAAGTCTCTTCAAATTCCTCCTAAGGAATTTTATTCTTCTCTGACCAGCATGTACTTAGTTGAGTTGTTGTTTTTCTTATCCTGGTGTTGTCACAATTAACTGAGGCATGAAAGTAGTTAGATACCAAGGATGACTTTCCCTCTAGGTGGGAAAAAGGGCTTAGCTTAGTAGTACAACAAATTGTTTGAAGGTCTTGGATTCAATTTCTGGCATCTCTGGTTGAAGGGTCTCAGGAAACAAAAGCTGGGAAAGGCATTAGATAGATAGGCTAGATAGACTTGATTTACTGCAACTTTGCATATTCTTATAGAATTGTAGAGTTGGAAGGGACCCAAAGGGTAATCTAGTTAAACTCCCTGCAATGCTCCTTTTTGACATTTGTGTGCAGCAAACGGCAGTTACTATGACTGTCACAGCATATTTAATTTGTGTGGAGGGCCTCCCATCTGTACCAGCACCTTAGCAAGTATGGCAATACAGTATAGTTTGTTGGTACTCACAGGCTTTAGCTTTCGACTGTTCCAGGAGACAGGATATAGGTCAGTGGTGGAGTATATGCTTTGTACATAGAATGTCCCAAATTCATTCACATGCATATGCAGTTAAAAGGATGAGGAAGCAGATGATGGGGGAAAACTTCTGCCTAAGACCTCAAAAAGCCACTTCCAATCAAAGTAAGTGAGCAAACAATACTGGGCTTCAGGTAAGCAGATGAAATCCAGATTGTTCATAGATATATATTCAACACTGGGCTGACTATTAATGTGTATGTGCCTGACAGGGCAGGACAACATTTTCTTTGTAGCCTTTCAAATCTTCTAGTTGTTAACTGGTGGTTGGGTTTTTTCAAGCACATTTTTTTTACCTTTCACCTGCCCTCTTTCCATAACTTCCATATCCACTATCCAATGTATTGCTTCTTCAGTTAGATAGTATTCAAGCCAAATAACTCATGTTTCTCAAACAGCTACTGTTTTAGTAGCATATAGTCATACTCAAATTATAACAAATGATTGCAGATCTCTAAGAAACTGTAGCCGATTTTGCGTTTTCATTGTCATATTCGTATTCAGCACCTCAAAATCTATAAGAAATGGCTACTTTTATCTCAGAGGCATGACTTTTGTCAAAAATTGTTATGCAGTGTTATCAGCCTATGAACTCTTCTGCCTCTTTGGCTGCAGGAATTGAGCGAAAGGAGATGAGAGGCAATACTGAGAGTGCCTTTCATTATCCAAGAACTCAAGAGCTGTGACAAAAAGATGAGTAGAAAGAGAACACTTGGTTTCCCACCAATGATAGAGGAACTGAATTTGGAATTTCAACAGTAACAATATCAGGTTGCAGTCCTTCTTATAGTGGTCCTGTAGGTGCAAACTTTCTTTAAAAGTTTTGGCAGGGTTTTTTGTTTTTGTTTGAATAAAAAGAAGTGTGTATGTTCTAATTTCTTCAAATCTAAAGCAATAATCAATGGCAGTTAGTACAGCAAAAAATAATAATGGAAATTTGCATTGAAGAGAAAGTCCGTTTGCCCTTCTGGCATGGGCGGCTTTGCAGGCAGGCCCCAATACGCTCTTGTGAACCAGCATATGGCAGGCCGGATTGTTCTCTGCTGCCAAATTGACCAATGGTGGCAGGGCCTTGTGGGTGTTCCCCTGGGCATGGGAACAACTGCCCAATGGAGGCACTTGACCCTGCGCTCAGTGCCAAGATAAATAGGCAGCCTGTCAGGCCATTTGGCCTCTTCTTCCTTTTAATCAAACTGTAGGAAGATTGAGAACCTGATATTCTATTCAAATATAGGCTGGCAAAGTAGTCTGGTGGTGCAAAGCAGTGACTGGATAATTTATTTTCCTGCGGAGCAACTACCATGGAGATTCTTCACTTGTTTAAGCCAGCTAATTGACAAGTGACTGGCAAATACATTTTCCAACAGCTTTCATGTGAAGATTTAATTGTCTGACCCACATCGCAGATGTGCTGAGATCAACATAAGACAAAATCAAACTAGAAAGCATTTTTGCAACCTCCATGTCAAAATATTAGCATCAGTTTTTGAACCAATCATTAAGAACTGGGGTAGTTGTGAAGAACCAGTATTAATGTGACAAAGCAATGCCTGCAGCAATTCAGATTCACTTTTAGCCCAAATCGCAGAAACAGTCATGGTTCAACGAAAGTCAACATACAATTCCTTATGGAGTTGCTGGCAGACTTGCATCCTTTTGGAGATTACACAGAGGCATTGGTTTATAAATCAGGGTCTTCTCATGGAGCCTATTCACACACCCATAATTAACAAAGCAAGACAATTTATACTACAAGTGGGTGTGAATCTTGAATTACATGGAAATCACATGCTAATGGCTTCTGCCACTCGAAAAGTGACAGAAAAAATGAGTGTGAAAGGTACATACCTGCATTATCTTTGTTCCTGTTACAATGGATGAACTTAATTAGCTTAAAATCTATGATCTGCATATTTATCATGTTCAGCAAATTTTTGCTTTTTAATAATGTCAAAGATGTTCAGGATTCTATGTGTCATTGGCACAGCAGTCACTCCAACTTATGGAAGAAGATATTTGTGTTTACAGACAACATATCCTCCCTGCATCTGTGCAGGATGAGAGCATTCTCCATGTTGGCATCCATCAGTCTCGCAAGTCAATGCATCGCATATCCAGGAGCGAAGTCAAACTCTGCATTAGCAGCATTGAAGTGACGTCCCTGGGGCGCAAGCCTGGGCAGTGTGTGTGGATGAATGACAAATGGTTTGTGTGAAGAGTATTTCTACAACTTCCTGTAGGCAGATAGTGTGGTCACATCTCTACTGCACTGAAACTTTAGAGTTATTTTATCTGCTATATTATAATGTGATGAATGAACTGCAGGAATGAACTGCTTGGCTCACTTTTAAGGAAGCTGAACTTTAAAGACAAACCTAAAGTCACTGGACAGATGAGAGCCTGACATCATATCCAGATTTTGCCTGTCCTGCAAAGATCAGGCAGATTTTTGTGCATGAAACATAGCGGAATATATAGCTGAAGTGAACACTTCATTGTAAGATGAACTCAATAATTTTTAGTCCTTGATTCTGTATTTGATCGTATTGTTTTTAAATGTAATTATAATTTTTTGTGACTTTGCAATTGTCATAACTTTTGACACAGCTTATAAAATCTAATAAAATTTTGGTTAACATTTCTTGATCTAGATGGTTCTACTTACTAGGAGGCTGAGAAGAATGAGAAGATCACATTGATTTTGGTGTCTTCCTTGATTCATCAGGATGGAATGATCCTTGTTGAAATGTCCAGCTCACAAAGTTTTTATTTGGTTCAATATGCAGACCTGGCTTTGGAATTTTGTATCTCTGACAGAACAGTTTGATTTCAATGATCATCTTTATGCAAACGACATTCAAGTTTATCTTTCTGTTTCTGCCTTTTTGCTTTTTTTGGTTGGAACACCCAGAGACAACTTAAAAAACACTATACAGAATTTGTTGTCTTGTCCTGTAAACCTTCTGTTTCTTCATCTGACAAATAATATACTTGTCATTCTTCCTAATTTCATTGTCTCAAGTTTTATTTTTTACTGTCCTCTTTCATTCTCAAATATCCTGTTTCTAATTCAGGCAGGTGTTATATTTTAACCTCACCAAAATTTACACCTGTCTCTCAGTTGATGCTTTAACTTCTCAGCAACACTCTTCACAGTCTTATCCATCCTTATTTAACTTCTTTATATGTCATAATGCTCTGGACAATTATCTTATTTTGTTTTAAGTCACAGATAGCCTCGGCTATGTCTTGTCTTTGATTCTTCTCATTTGCTTCCTCCAATGAATGGAATTCTCTTTCTCCTCTTGCCCATTACACCTCTCTCTGCTTCTCAAAAAAATCACATCCTTCTCAAGACTACTGTAGTAGTCACAGTAGTATCAAAACATCAGAGTGATTATTGTTATTTCTTCAAGTTTAGTCTGCATGCAATATTCTCCATCAGACTTACTGCTTTAATAGTAATTTTTCATTTATACATATTGTTTCTATTAAGCATGTTCAACTCATAAGATATAGTCAAACTGGCTGAGAAATCCATGTTTTCTCACTGAGTAAGATTATGACCATTCCAAAAGAAGAATAACACCCTTCCCCTGCTCCTAAACCCAAATTAAAACATATCACAAAAAGGACCTACCAAGAGGTTGAAAGAGCTGTCATGTTTACTTCAGTAGCAAGATGTAGTTGGAGACTGATCACACTTCTCTTATGGCTTCCACTTTGGTAACCTAAAAGCGCAGGAACCATGTGGGAGGGGTAGAATTACATGTGAAGAACCACACAAGCATCAGAGATCGGAAATGTGTGGTGGCACTTGCATAGCTGTGCAATTCACCCCTCCCACAAGGTTCTTCCATTGGCAGAGCAATGTGAGCAAACTGACCTCGTCTCTCCCAGCACTCTGATCATTTCACATATGTTTCAGTACAACGACTGGTCTGATATTATAGTCTGAAGGAAGTATTAGTTGCTGGCTGCCATTAGGATACAGTAGTATAATCTTTCATCTGAAAAACCTATTTCAGTTACTGCCTCCTACTCACCATGGCCCTTTCAAACATTCATCTTTACTTACTGCTCTTGCTTGGGTGGATTTGAGTACCCTCTCCCCAAATCTTCCTACATTTCTCATCCTATAGTGGCATGTTCACTACACAGTTTCTGTGGCATCAGACTGCACTGAAACCTTTACTACAGAGTCTATCCCCACTGATAAAACTGGCAGAGTTTTATATCTTCCCCCTTCTCCCCACACTAAACTTGCAGAATCCAAGGACCCTTTCAAGTGAGAGTGAGCTTTTCAATATCTGTGCCATGAACCAGCAATAGAAACACAATGGTTCAGAAGGGTGAAAGAGAGATCACACACATAACACAGAAAATGTGAGAGGGTAAGCTCTGGGTATGAGTGGTAGACTTAGGGAAGAAAAGGAGAAAGAAGATGTAGCTTGATGATCAGCTGCTGAGATGCATAAAAGGTTTAGGGTTAGAATATGAAGTTATGGAGGAGCAGAAGGGAAAAGCTTCTGATAGGTTAGAACTGCATTGACAGAGAAGGAGGCATGGAGCAGCAGAGAGAAGGGGGCAGAGAAAAAGGTTAGTTGCTGTTAATTCGTCTCTGGTTAAGAGTAGTGAACTACTTCCCCTTAGGTTGTGTTCTTTTGTAGGAAGTTACACCGTTATGGAGGCAGAAGCACTGAAAAGGCATGGGTGTCTGTTTTAAGTTATGCAAAGAGATCAAAAGAGCCATTAGAACAACTACAAGAACTTCCCCACCTCCCTTATTCTTTTATGGGCAGCCGGAAGGGCATGAGAGAGCAATCCCAACTGCAGAATGAACTGCAACCCATAGGCAAGTTGGTGGATGGAGCCCAAGACTTGAGTCTAACTTCTACCCAGAACACATACCTGGGCATGTGTTCTGTTGCTAGCCTGTACATGTGTAAGAGGTAATGAGTATAGTCCTGCACTTCTAGGCTCTTGTTAACTGGCAGCTGAAGGTGAATACTGTCTGTCTTGCACAAAAGTCTGAACTAATAAACTGGAGCTTAAACCATAGTAAAACTCTGTGAAGACCCTCATAATACAAGCCCAATTCTACCAGTTTCAATTCATTTCCAGATAGATGGTTTTTCAAGTGCCAAGCACACTAACACCTGCAAGTCCTGTGCCATGTGTTCTAATCCGGACAATGATTCCCACAAGCTCAAATGGCAGGTTGGTGACTGAGCAGGCTTAACATGGGTAGCATACCCTAGTGTACTGAAAAAGGACCATCATTCAAAATCCTATTTTTCATTATTCAGTATTGTTTCCTAAATTTATGCTTCAGTACTAAATTGCATTATCAGCTGCTGCCATATGAATGCAACACCAAGTGGCCATGCCTATGCCATGGTTACAGAAAGTGGTGTAGATCAAAAGTGATCTCTAGGATACATACAACAGAAAAACTTCAGTTATGAAAAAAATGCATCGCAAGTGAGCACTCTAATTGCATACTTGTTAAATACTGAATCAAATGCTCAGAACGAGCTTTATAAATCATTATCAGCACCAAACTAGATGTGATGTTATTTATTTTATTTATTAATTAAATTTATACCCTGCCCTTCCTTTCAAAGAAGCCCAAGGCAGTGAACCACAAGGGATAAAATAATAAAACCATCTTTAAAACAATTCAAGTACAGATGCAGACTGGTAAAGATCTCATCTTAAAAGGCCTGATGAAAGAGGAAGATCTTCGTTAGGTGCACCTATCTACTGTTTAAGGAAAGGGAATTCCAAATGGTAGGGCCCAATTCTGACATTGTACAGGATGGACCTTCTGAGGAGGCCCTCACCTGCAAAGCACAATGATCGACTAGGTATCTAAGGTGTAAGACAATCTTTTGGGTATCCTGGTCCTATGCTGTATAGGTCTTTATACAGCAAAACCAGCAGCACAAACAGCCTGGTAGCTAAGCACCAGATTTTGCAACAGCTGCAGCTTCTGGACCAACCCCAAAGGCAAGCACACTGAAGTAAGTAATCCAGCCTGGAGGTCAGGATATTCTGATCCAGAAATGGCTGTAGCTGTCTTACCAGTTGAAGCTTATCCAGCTCCTAGACCAGGTACCAATCTATAGCTTGCACAGTCTCTCCTGATGTTACAGAGCAGAGCTGGGTAGCATCAGCATACTGATGCCACCTTACCCCAAATCTCCTAATGGCCACTTGTGTACCAAGGTGCAGAACAGGCTCCACAAAGCCTGGGAGGACACTCAGGGGCAACTAGGAACCCATATCCTTGGGAGGGGTGGCAAAGAGGACCATGGGGTAAATTGCATTGTCCTCACCTTCCTTGGTGACCTATCACTTTTCCATGGCTTTATCTCCCTCACTGAAACTGAAGGTGACTTTGTCTTATCATTGCATAGGCTCTCATCATGTGTAGGAAACCACACATGCATTCTGGTCCCTTAACACTATCCAATGTCTCCAGGATGCAGTGGGGTGGGGTTAGATGGGGGCACTTTCTTACTATCTTGTTTACATTTAATTTCCTGCTGTTTTGAAATATTGTTAAATTTATCTGGAATTTATCCAGATAATCTAAACCCAGATACAAGGAAATTAACTCATCCCTGCAAATTACCTCATGGAGTCTGAATAATGTGCTTCTGCCCTTGTGCTACCTGTGCTACCCCCACATTTCACATTACTTACAGGAGGTTGATCAGGAATTCCTGGGAGAGCTCTGTTCATGCCGTGAAAGACACCAGGGGATTTTGGGTCCCGGATACTGCTGAACATGTGAGGTGCATTCAAGAAAGTTGGGAACCACAGAAACTTCATCTCATTGGGGGGATTTTGTCTGAAATGGATGAGTGTGGGCAAACTTCTAGTTATATGCTACATTGTTCACCTGCATATATGGGCAGTTCAAGTGCTTCATATGCTTTCAACTAATGGGTATAACATTAATTTTCTCTACAGTGTTCCCTATATTGACACCAAAAAGCTCATCAACAGTCATATGTACTATGCTGCAACCTACCCCTGCAATGTGGTTAACTGGATTTTAACAGAGATTCAGGAGCTCCACTACAGTGTTATGGGTCAAAGGGAAAGATTGCCCAGGTAGAGGAAAACTGATGAATAGATGCACAAGGCCTTGCATTTTACTTATTTAGAAAATATTTCAATCCAATGGCATCAGTTCTTTCTGGAGAGTGCAGGTAATGGTGACTAATATCATTTTGACTCCCCACACTAGAAGCGGACACACTGGCCTGATCAAAAGTACTCATAGCGCCATTAAATGTGTTTTGGATCTTTGGTCTCTCTTCCCCTTCCGGCTTTGTTCTTCCCAGTTCATTTGTGGTATCTGTATTGGCTGGATAGTTTCAGAGCAATTACAGCTGTTTAAATTGTTTGGGGGCGGCGGCAAAGGGAATGGGAGGTGAAACATTTTAATAGCAATGTCTCTTCTGCTAGATGCAGGAGGACAGGGTGGTGGCACTTTGATGGAGGATTTTGAGTAGGATCATGCACCTTGGAGTTGTTTCTTACCCACCCAACATTTATTGGCCATAATGGAGTCTCTGAAACATGAAACGCTAACGGTACTGAACGGACACACTGTTACTGCTCAAGAAATTGTATTGAGAAGGGGGAAGAAATGTACAAAAATTATAGCTTTTGTATTTTTGTTGTTGAAAAAAAAATAATTAAAAATGAAGCTAACTTGAAATATGCCTTGTTTATTTCTTAAAAATTATTCTACCTTATAAGCAACACGGGCAGGGCATTTCTTCCCTAGCCCCAGGGGTGGAGACATGTGTCTCAGCATCTCATACATGTCCATGAAAGTCATCCGGCCCCTGGGAGCAAAAAATTAAAAATAAAAACAACCAAAAAATAATAATAATAATTAAAAAAGGAAAAAATACACAGAAAAATAGAAAAGAGAGAGAGATGCAAAGAAGAGAAAAATATTGGAAATCAATTGGAAAAGAAAAAAATGGAAGATAAAAATGTAAAGATTACTGTGCTGCTTATCAGCCAAGAGTTCAAATATGCTTGATCTTCATGGACGACTGGGAGTAGAAAGATGGCTCCTCAAACTGGCTGTGATCCAGCAAAATGCTTAAGTGCAAGCTCCGTACTTACAGAGCTAGCGTTCCCATTGCAAAAGGGACAGGTTTAACTTAAGCATGTGCCTTCATCTAGTTTACTCAGCCTCAGGTTATAAATGCAGACCACAATCCTCCATGGGCTTATAGGGCCAAGGAGTACAGAGTCAGGTCCTCTTAGTAATGAAGATCCACAGAAAGAAGGAGAGAAAGAGAAAGACAGATTGAGATGAGAAAGCCCCTCTTTGCCAATGTGGGAGGAGGGCAGAGTGCAGGAAGAGAAGGTGGAGGGAAAGGGGGGTGGAAAGAAGTGGGGAGGGGAGGGGGGGAAATGGCAGAGGTGTCAATGGAGTCTCTGTCCTCCCCAAATGAAGTATTAATGTGCAGAGAGTGGTGGAGGTGAGTAGAGAGAGAGAGACTCATAGAACCCTCCAGGCCTAGCTCCAGCTAACAGCAAGCAGAGATGGTTCAAGGTAACCGGTATGCTCCATGCGTTACTGGTCTGGGTGGCAGCATCATTTCACGCATTCTGTTGGCTAATTACATTAAATTACTCTTGAAAGTGCAATATATATAGATAGGTATGTGTACA
Organism: Podarcis pityusensis; assembly: GCF_964106645.2. Classification (NCBI taxonomy): domain Eukaryota; kingdom Metazoa; phylum Chordata; class Lepidosauria; order Squamata; family Lacertidae; genus Podarcis; species Podarcis pityusensis. The sequence goes on along the minus strand of NC_138029.1, from coordinate 44,621,832 downwards.
GATATATATAGATATATATATATGAAATATATATATTAAAGAAATCATAAGCAACATTCATTCCGTTGATGCTAGCAGGTTTTAGTGTAAGTCAAACCTTGCAAGCAACCCTATGAGGGCATTTCTTGCCTAAGCCCAGGGGGGGAGATATTACACGTAATAAACTGTACATATCCTTATAATGAATTCGGCCACTGCAAGAAGAATACACGGGGGTTAGTGCAGACGCTACAGGGCAAGAGAAACACATACACTGTCATGAACACACAGAACATAGCAGGACTGCTGGCTAGAGACCTTCAGTCCAGCCATACCACCCCCCGCAGGGCTTATGGAGAAACTGTACATTCCCATTGGTGGCAGCAGGGGGAAAGGGGCTTCTCAGAGCTGTGCAGCCCAGGTTTTGCTGCAGCTCTATTGGGTTCTCCATCAGTACTGGGAAAGAAGATGAGCCAGTACCATTTCCATTAAATATATAGGGTGACAGGAAGATAGGGGAATGACACACAACTATGCAGCATGGTGAGATTTATCAAAGATCATGTGTCAAGTGTGAGCTGAGGTCCCAACTTGGGTATTTCTTCCATTAGGCATTGCTGCCTTTCTGTAACTCACAATGGACGCTTTAAAACCAGTCATTGTGCCATGGACTCTAGGAGCCCTGGGCTTCCCATTCCAACATTTTTCTTCCTTTTTATTAAATGCACAGAAACCAGTGCTCAGGCGGGGGCAGACCTGGTTTTCCTGCCCCTGCATGGCACAGGCTCCCTGATGAACACTCCCTCAGCTGGGCTTGGCAGGTTTTGCCAGTTAGGGCTGGCAGCGTAAACAAACACATTAAACCTGGACACAACGGGCATTCATTCTCAACAGGGCACAGGGGTGACAAATGATACCAAGAGAACGCTGGGTGGACCTTCTGTTAGGTGCCAATTATCACAACTCTGCTCACTGTGCCTGCTTGCAGCAGCAGAGTGCTTGGCCTCCTCCCCAGCAAACCATAAAAAAATTACAAGAATAGTTACACACCAGAATGATAGGCACACACATACACATGCTCTCTCTCTCTGTCTCACATACACACACAAACAAACAATCACCTCTCTACAGGCCAACATTTGAGAAGTGTGTCATTTATAACTAACAGAGCTATTGAGCACATTTCTTTGATGGCTGAACAATACATAACACTGGTAGGTTCTGTGACGGCTTCCAAGTCAGTACCACAATAACCCTTTTTTAGCTCACATACTACTAACATGACACAAAACAGGAAGCATAGCCGCTACCATCAGGGGCTTCACTGAGATAAGTGTCTGGCTCAATAAATAAAAATAAATAAAAATTGTCCAATAGCACCTTACAGACCAACTAAGTTGGTTCTGAGTATAAGCTTTCATGTGCATGCACACTTCTTCAGATACACATGTCTGGCTCAAGTGACACTAGTGATGTTACTCAGTTTTCCTACAGTAGGGGCTACATAGCCCACTAGGTAGAATAGGGAAATGGCAACAGGTATCCCTGGGCACAAGGGGCCATACATCATGCCCTTTTGAACATATGGGATAATGTAAGGGTGTGTGTGTGTGTGGAGTTGACAGAGTCCAGCTGCAAAAACCTAAAATTAAAAGAGGAAATGTTAATCAGAGATAAAACCCCCCCATATCTGCTTCTTGCAATCTCTTGTTCCTAGTGAGACCCACAGGAATTAGCCAACAGGAATGGGAATGGCAGAGTGGCAGTGGCCACAGATCCACACTGACTGGAACTCAGCTAAGGTGGGTGACTCACAATGGAGCTGCATGCAAACAGGGGCAGTGGCTCCAGTCTCTGCCTCAGATTAGGCTTCTGCCTTTCTCTCGCATCATTACAGATAAGGACTGTGTCTACCAATGTGACATCATATCTTCGCTCTGTTAGAGTAGAACAAGCATAAGACTATTTTTCTTTTGTAGTCCTAAATATTGTTTTCCTTCCTGAGATGAACAAAAACGCAGGAGTCGATGCTCCTACCAGCCAATGCACATCTTGTGTGAAAGTAATGTAGAGCGCATAGGTGTCTTAGCTTTCACACTGCTAAATCTCTTTCCTAATAGAGTTGGAATCAGCAGAACCCAGGAATCTTAAGCTGCAGCCTCCCTGCCCAGCTTCTAAGACCTAATTCTTCTCCATCCCCTGCCCCTGTTTTCCTTACTAAGGAGAGTTTTCCCCAAGCATGGATCAATTTGATCCACTTTCCCAAGCTTTTGCTTGGTGTGGGGCAATGGCTGTGAGTACAGTATTGGGAACGGCCAGGTAGGCATGTCCTTACCAGGCAGCAGGATCATACTCAGCCCACACACGCACATACTCGTCCAGATGGTGGGGCCCCAAAATGGAAGAATCACGTGTCAGATACTCAAAGTTGTCCATGATAACAGCCACAAAAAGGTTCAACATCTGCAATATCAAGAAGGCACACAGATGGATACAGACGTGTTAAGTAACTGGTGAAATGCTCAATAATGCTGAGAATTATCATCTTGCTGCAAACCAAGGCTTAGGCCCAGAGTCTATGTGACCTCAAGTAACTAGAGAGAGGGACCAACATAGCAAATAGTGGCACACCCCTTCGCCTCTCCCCCCCCCACATCGCATATTAGCAACGGTAACATGAACAAACTTATATATGCAGATATGCAGGCACAAAAGTAACATTTTAAAACTTGAAATGAGCATACCTGTGAGTAGAGCAATGTAACTTACCATTTACCTGCTGACATTCTCTCTTACACATACATACAACTTGCCACAAAGCAAAGGCTGCTGCCTACCTCAAGCTACCTCCTGCGGTTGCAACCACCACTGCCACACTAGATCATGCTTGGGAGCTGCAGGTCCTTCTTGCAGCTACCAAACAGCCTGTTCCTCATTTGAGAAATGAAGCTGCAATTCACTCCAAAGCTGTCCTTCCCTGACTCTAGAGTGCAAACGCAGAAAATCATATACTAACAGCTATCTGAATTCTCTGAATGTTGGCTTATGAAGCCAAAATGGTATAATCCACACACAAGCAGGTGTGACGGAAAACCCAAGGTTTGCAAAAGGACAAAAAAGCTTCTTTTTTTAAACCATAATTTCCCATTTTTGTGTTCTCCCCCAGGCCTGCAACAACCACCAGCTAGCATTCCTGAGCAAGCATAGCCCTCAGTGTGTGTTGCAGAGGAATCAACAGTTCAATGAGGACTAAGCTTGTTCAGTTGCCATGGAATATTGCCTGATGGTGGGAGGAAAAACAAAATGGAAAATCAGAGGGGAGGGGAAATTGAATGGGGTATCCTCAAAGAGCTCTTGGCTAGCTGACTAAAATCCTGAACTGGAAGACTCCATATTGCAAGTACTACTTGTTACTAGTACTACTTGTTAGCTACAAAATACAGCAGCTCTTCATTCGTGTGGAGATACCACACTGGGTTTTATTGCTTCAGAGCTTCAGGTATCTTCTCCCACTAGTACCACTAATTGGTGAGAGAACAGATGTTGACCAATGTTGGAGCCATTCCCCAAGCTCCTCCTTCACCAATCAGGACTGACCAACCATAGAGGCAAACTAAGCAACTGCCTAGAGTGCCTATACTCCTGGGAGACAGATAAAGATACTTGAGTGTTCCTGCTGGAATTGCTCAGTATCTACAGCAGTAAAAAAACACACTTAAAAACCATTAAAAACAGCTCTTTTTACAAATGCAGAGAGAAGGGGGAATATAAGTAAATTTTATGATCTGATTCAAGATACAGAACAAACAACCAGTAATTTTATGAAAAAAATTGGAAAGCATATGGGTATGAAATAAATACAAATAAATGGAAATAAATATGAGCTCATAGTCTTCAAAGGTTATCAGCTGATTTAAAGTAAAATTATTATTAAAATCAGTATTAATGGGACTGTGCCCCTTATAAGTTGAATTTGATATAGAATACTAATGAGGACAAACTGTAGGAGATGTGGGGAAAGAAAACCAGACTTAATACATATTTTTGGTGTGTGTCCTATTATTCAATCTGTTTTGAAAACAATCCTTAATACTACTTAATACTAATAATCCTTAATGGATTATCTTATGCCTCATTATTTTAGGACTGTATTTTTAGGATTTTTAAAATAATTAATTTCATAAAATGACTTGGAGGTGGTAGTTAATTTATTAACAGCCACAAAAATAACAATTGCCAAGTATTGGAAAAGCGGAATACACCATCTTTATTAGAGTGGATAGAGAAGGTATGGTCTATCATAACAATGACTTAACTTATTTTAACAGAACACATGTAAACCAATCAAACAAAATCATGGAAAAATGGGCAATGTTCATTATGTTCTAGAATTATAAATAAAGGGCAATGTATATATGACGCTTTCAACTGATTGCACTTTTACAAGATATGTCAATAAAAATACTAATAATTAAAAAAAATCAAACTCTCACATGGTACAAGACTATGTGGGGAGAAGTGTATTGTTCATCAACAGGAATTGCACAGGTACCAGCTAATAAAAGTATATGATAGTTGCACAACCACAGAAGTGCTCACTGGAGGGAAAGTTGCATTCTCCATGTGATTAATATTTGAATGCTAGAAAAAAGCGATCGTCCTCTGGCAAAACACCCAAATGTCTATAATGCTATTAGGAATGCCTTCTCTGATTGACACTTATGGCACTTAAAAATACGTGCGTGCCAATCTAACACACTAAAAGCACACAATACCTATTTACCCACCTTCCCCATTCATCCCCTTTGCTCATTCTGTTACTGTACGATTGATAATAATGAAAAACATTGTCTCTAAAAACAAACAGCCCTGTAATACCAGCATCATGTTGCGGAAAGATGTCCTAATCCCCACAACAAGTGTTTACTACTGCATAATGAAACTGTCATCTGAGAAAGGTGGTCTGCTGGCATCCTTGTTCTAGCAAACTGTGTATCACAGTCCTATGTCCCCCCCCCCCGCTCCCCTTTATGAATTTTGACTCACCAGGAAAGAGCACAAGAAGATGAAGGAAACAAAATAGAAGTATGCAAATTCATTGCCACACTCTCTGCCTTTGAGGTCTGCTTTCTCATCACAGAGCTTTCCACTCAGACAGGAGAGCATGATCTCATGCCAAGCCTCACCTGTGGCACTTCTGAGAAAGCGAGAAGAGAAAAAGACAGTGAGCATTGGGGATCCATCACAGCTGGGATGGCAGCATCTCCATCTCAATAAAGGTCCATAACAACCAATAAAGGTCCATAAGTTTTGGGGTCTCACAAAAGAACTGCAGCTACCTTCAGAACACTTGGGTGGTAGTTACAGAAAAATCCCTTGACTGTGATGTAGAAGCTTGTTAATACAGGGATTTTTCATTTAGCCTGTTGATTCAGTCACTTTTTGGATGAGCAAAAGAAGTATTGTATAGTGCAATCTCTGATCCTTTAATGAAATACACTGAGTTTGTTTTAGGTACAGCTACTGCCCCGCATCTAGGAGACTGTACATCTTTTGCATTGGGCAGGGCCTTGGCTAGATGAAGTGGGCTTCCTGCGCATGAATAAGGTCTGGGCCTCACCTAAAGAGAAGCATTAGGGCTTGAAAGAATGTGCGGAAATTGTTGTGCTCGGTGATGGCAGGTTTTTCATCTTCAGACATATCTTCATCAATCTCAATGCTAATGTTACCAAAGACCTGAGAAGACAAACAAATAAAAACAAAATGAAGAAAAAGCCTTGAAATACAAAAGATCCAAAAAGAAAACTTCAGGAAAGAGTAGGTTTCCAAACATTGCTATCTAGTGGTGGTAGAGCCATTGCTTGTAGCAATGGATGTAGGTCACCTATCAGCGAGGCTAGGTGGGGCTCATTTTCATGTTTGGAGAAGAAATGAAAAGGTAATCTGTTCCTGACCACAGCCTACATGGACTAGGGACAACAAAAGGCCAGAACAGGCTGCCAGCAGTTGAAACCAACCCCAGGCAGTTTACTGTGGGGCTGGTTACAAGGACAGACTGAATGTAAGGTATCCCAGCAAAAAACAACTTGCAGAATTCTTCCAGTACCAGTCACCTTAAATAGTCCTGCAGCAAAGTGGGTGCTTCAGGATGAATACTTAAAGGGGATGTGCCTCATTCTCTGACATCAAATCTCTTCTGATAGCAGGAGTGGGACAGTGCAGTTGTACACTAAGCTTTTATAAGGCAAGGTAAGGCAATATTACAGGGACAACACTCATCCTAACCTGGAATGCTGTTATAACAATGAGGATGACAGGCACCAAGCTGCCTGTCTTCAGCTTGTACTAGGGTTTATTGTACAAGCAGGAAGACCTCAGGCATGTTGCAAGGGTGAGGTAGATGTTCTTGACATTGACACTACAATGTGCTTGAGCGCTCCATAAGTTAAGTCTTCTGCAGTTTGGGGACAGCTCCCAACTAGGCTGGTCCTCACTTTACAAGTTCAAAGGCTCCAGCACAAAAACAGCAGTATGTTATTGTACCTAAGCTAAGCACTAGAGGCACTGCAGCATTCATGGTGAAACCCAGCATGGGATAGTAGCTTACTGGCACTTACCTGCATTCCAATAATCGCATAAATGAAGAAGAGCATTGCAATCAGCAGACACACATACGGAAGGGCCTAGTGAGGGAAAAACATGAGCATACATTATTATTTTTTTAAGTTTCACATTTTGTGTGTGTGTACCACACTTGTTTTACTGGGAATATGGCTCCCTTCTTCTTACAAACTGATTGCTGTCACTGAATCAATGAAAGAGACTGCTTGTAGGCCAGTCTTCCCCACCCTGCTGCCCTACAACTACCATCAGCCTCAGTCAGTATGGTCAATGGTCAGGAATGAAGGAGGATGGGAGTCAACTGGAGGGCACCATGTTGAAGAAGGCTGTTGTAGACCCTATCACTCCTTCCTCCAATCCCTGCCACATCGTGACTACAGAAATCGTGCAGTGATTACTTACCCATGCAAAAGGGTGAGTTAATGGAAAGCTACTCATGAAACATGATTCAACTTCAACAACATGAAAGAAAGTATTCATGATTCAAAGTGCATGATAAGAGGTGGTGAATGAACAGAGAAATAAACAGGTAGATGGATGAGGTTGGATGTCTCTAGCTATAATCTCCTAAACTTTCTGCACTCCTACTACTTCCCTCCCTTTCTCTCTCAACCACCCACAACTTCAAATCTCAAGGAATCCAAGTTAGTAGCTCAATCCTAAAGCCCTTTGTTATTACCTTAAAGGACTGGACAAAGGTCCAGAGCAGGATGCGGATGGTGTAGCCTTGTCGGAGCAGCTTAATGAGACGGGCAGCTCGAAACAGCCTAAGGAAACTCAGGTTGATGAAGTTGTTCTGGGGAGATGAAGGGAAAGTGGCATTAGCTGGATCAGGGTGGGGATGTGGTGACCACAGACTCAGGGGGTTGGTAAGAAAACAAATGCAAACCAACTCTGCAGTGGTTAGTAAGGATCACTGAATAGCAAAGAAAGGGAGAGGGATCACACACATGAAGAAAATTAGCATGATAATAAGGCCACCCCTCTACTTGGAAAATCATCCATTTGGAAAATCAGTGATAATTCATTAGCACATGATTACATTTTTTTAAAATAAACCCACAACCAAATGCACTGATATTTTTTGACACAAGCAAGCAGAACATTATTGTGTGGCCTCACATCACACATGTTCTGTGCACACAAATCTGGAGAGAGGAGAAAGCAAGACAAGTGCCAGTGAGGAAGAGGAGAGCTGAGAAATGTCTGGAGACTTGCTATCATATCATTCTCGATGGAAAATGCATCTGTTCTGTGCACCCAACAGGTGTTGGGCCACACCCCAAGCCCTGAAGGAAGAGCTTAGTTCAACAAATTTGTAGCTAAAAGAAGGATTTGTGATTCTGGCAAGATAGGAAAAACATTCTCCTGTTGGGTTCACCAAGATGCATTTTTATCTGTCTCCTTCAGAGGAAATGGCATATAAGCTTCTGGGATAAAATGAATACATTGAAGTGTGACATTGTACTTCTTAGTTGCAAAGTGTTCTATGGCCAGACACCCACAGCCCCTGAGAGCGAAAGATGCCCAAGGTTTCTGAGGGTTGGGATATCACCTGAGTTTGGACAATAGAATATTGATGTATGTGTTTGTGTATCTCTAGTAACTACCACTGAGACCTTCAGACACTTTCTAAAAAAGAGTTCCAGTAAAGGTTGGAAGAAGGGCCTAGCACAGAAAAAGATAAACTTAGATACAAAATGCCAACTTATATTTAACTCATGTAAGAAACACATGAGCTTTATCCCTGGGCAAAAGCCCTTGAACAGGAACCTGTATTTTAGCCCCAGTATGAACGGTTAAGTGCTTTAGTAATCTATGCCCCATGGACCTTTCCTGGGTTTCGATATTGAACTCAATGGAACCACACTTTGATCTCACTGGAACCCGAATTGCATGTTCAAGCAATGAGAACACTGTAAAGGGACAACCTGGCTGGCTCTAACGGTTCCAAAGAGAATTACCATGTGGCTTCACCATAGTACACTAAACAGTGCAAGTGATCTGGCGGACTGAGTGTGTAGGGATACCTATGCAACATACATCACAGGAATGAATGTAGTTGCACCAACATCTCCCTCAAGACTCATGAAAGTACCTGTGCTACAGCGCCCCTCATACACAAACTCCAAAGAAAACTGCACAAAAAAGACTCAGGCAATACACATGCCAAAGGATTGGTGTGACCACTCAACATGTACCGGCTTGCTACATGCCTTGCTCTATAATTATAAAACAAAGACTGAGGAATTGCCATGCAGTTACACAATGGACATTATAAGTGTGGGATAACACAGTGGACATACAGTGTGGTTCTTGCAGCCAAATATATCCATGTACTGTAATAGGATTTATTTTCTCTTCCAAAAAGAAACCTAATTGCTGCATCTTCACTCTTTATATGCATGTGTTTGCATGTGTGTTCCCAGAAGCTATAAGCCCATCCTTCTCCAACCCTCCAAAAAGGCTGTTCCTCTAACTGGGATTTCAGTGGACATGCATGGTGGCAGTAGTGGAGGTGGCTCTGTGACACATACAATGGGGTGAAACCAGTTTGTTAAAACTGCCATGCTCAGATCATGCAGGACAAACAAAGAATGATATTCATGCAGAGGGAAAGAGAGACAGGCAGGGGACCCACACCCATTTCCAGTTGGAAATATATGCCCACACAGACCATTAGGAATGGTGCCACACACCATTCTCTCTTTCCTATTAACCACCTGTATTCCAAAGTTCACTTCCTACATTACTTTTTAAGCCTATTCTAAGATCAATATCTTAAGTGGACAATCTTTCAGCCAAAACATATAGCTCTTTTGTTTAAACCAATATATATATTTCAGCTCTGCCCCTTGCCTTTTGAATCTTATTCCAGGACACAATGATGCAGTGAAAGTAAACTATTTAACCAGTGGAAACCTGTGTCAGACTAGATCTAGAAACACGCCCCCCCACCTCGGTTCCACTGTCTCTAGTCCTCCAAACCTCTCTTGCCTGCCCATTTCCTTTCAGACAAAATCCACAGTCCTAGCTCAGCTTTCTTCTTGTATCCTACTTTCTTCAGTTCCATTCCATGTCTCCACCTACAAATTTTATTGCATTTTTTCAGTCCACTCTACTTTGCCCCACACTTTTTATTCATCCTGTCTCTTTTGGCTAACAGTCCTAGCACTCTCCTGCCCCAAACATACACCATACACCTGCCTCTTGATCTTACACATTGTAGAATTTCTTCACTGCCACCTCCTCCTTTTCTTTTTTGCCTAAACTCCCGTTGCTGCTTTTTCCTAGCTCACCTACCCTTCCTTCAGATTCCCTGCTTTCAGTCCATTTCCTACTCTGTACCATTCATTCTGCCTCCCTTCTTCTGAACATTTTATCACTAAGCTTCACTACAGGCCAAGATTTCTTCAGTCAAACTGTCAATTTACCCTCCCTCAGAAAAGCTGGACTTTAAGTAGCAATGTCCTTTCAGCAACTGAATATTTAGATCATTGTACCAAGTCAGCCAACCAGTATAGGAGGCATCACTGCTTCAAGCTATGCATTTTGTCTGTGATGTGTGTCTGTTTCAATTTGATTTATATTTATTATATATATGTCTGTTTCATTTTGAAGAAGTTTTCTCAACAGATTCCTCTTTGGTAAATATGTGAAACGGACGCACATGCAATCTTTCAAAATTAATGTCTACCCTAATCTTAAGAGGAGTATCGGTGTGTGTTAGAAAAGTAAGACTGAATGTGGCCCAGAGAAATAAAATTAAGGATTTCCCTTTGACTTACCCTCCACAACTGACTCTCAGGAAAAGGGATGTTAATATCCCTCTCAATACTCCTAAATGGGCTTGGGCTAATTTCCATAGTTATAATGATATTTTACTTCTTCTAAGGAATTGTTCTACCTCAACTGACCAAAGCAGAGGTTGTCTGTGCATGGCTGAAAGTGTATGGAGAATACTAATATCACTGAGAGGAACTTAGGGTCAGTTCATGTGTGAGGAAATGTGTTTGCGTGTGTTGTGTTTAGGTGGTAAGTGGATACCCAGCTAAAGTTGTATGCATTAAGGGAAGGTTAAATGTGAAAAGTTTTGAGTGAATGGGCATGCCTGTGCATGCAGAATGAAGCTGGGGGTGCAGGGCTTTTCTGTACTTGTTCAGATAGCTATTGACAAGTGGGATTTTTAGGTCTTCTATTTGACTGCGCACACACTGCAAAACCTATGTGCCTGGAGGTGATGCCAGATGATATGCAAAGTATCTGTAGTATTTCAACTGTGGTGGATGCTCCACCCATGCAAACTGTCATCAGGTTTTGTATGTCATCAAGTAAGGCACTTGCATGTTGAATTCCCATCCCAAGTTTTCCCCCAGACAGAAACTGACACTGGCCCTGGGTCAGAACCCAGCAACTTGCAGATACAGCTTTCTATCTACCACCATATCCTTTTAGAAAGCCTATCCATACTGATGCAAGTCTTAGATTAAATGTAATCATCTCTTCAGAGATTGGCATCACCAAGGCTGCAGTATTACTATACCATATCCCTCAATCAATCAATGTTTATTATGGCAAACAGCCAGCATATATACCACATCCCTGCTATGGGGTTACTGGAAGCCATATGTGAATCTGAATAAAATAAGTGACACAATATGGGGTAAGTGGGGGGACTAAAAGCGGAAGCTGCCCAGTAAACTGCAGGCATCTTTGGCTCAAAAGATCATGCAATGCGCCAAGAAGATGCTTTTGATTAATGTAAGGCACTTAGGCTTGAGAAAGTAATCAAACCAACCGGATCCTAGATGCAAACATTGAGATGGAGAGGATCAGAGAAGGTCAGGGAAGGGTGGGTATTTTAATACCGCAAGTTGAGTTCCAGCAAACGGAGAAATGCAGAAGGCAGTGATTTCATTTTTGGTGATGGGAGAGGGATCAGGGCAGGGAGGTTCAGAAATATTCATTAGCATGGACACACAGACCAGTTCATGGATGGACAGATGGATTTTTCATAGTGCATTTTGATTGGATGACATTTTCAGAGGGTGTTGCGCCAAAATAGAACAATATAAAGAGACAGCATGGAAAGAAGACAAAAGACAAAGTCATTATATATCATACATAGTCTTGGGGAAGGAGACCCCTAGCCCACCCTTCTCCCACACTCACCCCTTTCTCCTGTCTTTCTGGAATTTAGGAAATCCATGACTTTAGCATTCTGATCTTCCTAACCAAAATATCTACACGTTTGGCTTTACCTACAAGCTTCCAGCATAAACAAAACTTTTGTTCACCCGCCCATATTATTCTGGGAGGTAAGCGAGAGAGGGAAACTGAGGCACATATTGGAACAGGGACTTCCATGAGTCAGTGCTATTAATGAAAGTTACTTACCAACACAGTTCTTCAAAACCCATCTGTGAGGTCACTTCTTTGAGTCTGAGCACTATGTGTCCTTAGACTACCACCTTCTAAAATGTGAAACTTGTTGGAGTGACCTAATTTCTCCATCTTTCAGTGTGGTAAGTACTCAAAGAAATGCTATATGAACAAAGTTGCATAATATGAAGTTGCAGTGTTCAAAGAGTTTGGGCATTCAAAGGAAAGCCAGGTACAATTACAGGAAGGCCCCTTGTAATTCAAGCTACTTGTAGGTAACTTTCACTTGTTCTTAGAGCAGCCATAAGAATGGCCATCCAAGCGTACTAGAAATGTGTGGAGGCCTAACTACTTGGAAAAGATCACACATATACGAATAAGTGGCAGAACAAATGTACACCACAGTTGTAGTAAAAAAGATGACTTAGCAACCACAGACTTGAAATACCTACTGTGTTCTAAGCAGAACGTATGGGTTCATTTTAAATCTCCTTTGGGTGGTGGGAATTTAGATTGGGAAACCCACTTCCCATACAGGCCTTTCCCATATGGGACTGCTAATCTAATTAGAAAAAAAAACAACAAAAACAGAAGCCTAAACCATGGAAGATCCTGATCATGGATCTCCTACATCAGGTCTAGTTTGGCCCCAAGATAAAACACTGAAAAAAGGCATAATAACCCAAAATGGTATTGGTGGTTGTACAACTTGCACTAAAGAAAGAGATCCATTCAGAATGTGGAGCACAGTGAGGAGTTCATACCTATTTATACTGGAAGTTTTGCATTGTCTCTGGAAGGTCTCAGATTTTATCTCCTAACTGAAGTTCTGCCCTTGGATGGTGGTGGGAGATTTCCTGCACCTCTAGATGTCATTTTATTGTGCATTTATGATTTGTGCTCATGATTATGCTGGGGCAGCTACTCTGCTTTTGATACTGTTCATGCTTACAAAAAATTTGGGGCAGACATATTGCTTCGTTTCCAGTCTATCCATGTCCTGTAGTGTCTTGCCAAAATCCTGCAACTTTTTATACCACAGCTGTTCAGGGGGTAGGGTGTTGGTCCCATTTTTGTTGTGTTATAGTGCAAGAGTGCCCCTCCAGAAAACACTGGGAAAGAATCGCAGAATAACTTAAAAAAAAACAGAAGATGTGCGGCTGGTACAATATAAATCCACCACTAATGCACTATTAAAGCATCAATGACATGTTGCAGAACACATATGAAACCCACCACCCACAGCAGTCTGGGAGGTTCCTGAGCATATGTAGTGGCCACAGAACATTAACAGACTATTGGAGGGTAGGATGCGATGGAACCAAGTGGTTAGCGTCCTGAGCAGCAACACTCCACATTGCAACATTTTGCTTTGACAAGACACTTTGAAGGCCAGCACTAGCTTTTGCAATTCTCATTTGAAGTGTTCTCAGTACATAGCTAAACTGTTCAGTGTTTCCTGTGTAAATTTAAGTAAATTTAAATAACCCTTTAGGTCAAACGGAAATGAATCACTATGCCATATTGAGAAATCTAGAAGAATGGGTGTTCTTTAAACACCCTCATCACCTGTGAGGAAATGTGCATAAGCAATACATATGCTCCCTTGGTACACATACAGTGCACACATATGGGCATTTTGGAATAGTTTGCCATGCATGCATATTCTCTGGGAAAGACCTTTCCTGATAATTTTAGTAGTTCACATGTTTCATGTTCTAGTCAAAGGCCATGACAGAATAATTTTAGTAAGAAAGAGTTTGCTGTGCTGTGTACTTCCCAAGACCAAGGATAAAGAAAATTATCACCATCAAAGTGTTCTGGACAAAACTGACAGAAGGATTTTGCAGTTACTATAGGCAATTGGAAACAAGTCTCTCCATGCCTGGTTGTGCCATAAAACTTATGGAAGCCTTTCCAAGGTTAATGCCTCAGTTTCCCTGGTCTATTCCTGCTGGAAGCACATTGGCCTTTGAATGGGTGGGTTGTTCTGCCAATTCCCTGAATTTGTCATGGCTCTGTATCATTTCAGGATGTTCATTCAGATATCTTCCCCTGCTCCACATCTCACTGTGGGCTAAGCTACTTATGACATGGGAGATCCGTGATCAAATCTCCCTAAGCTCTTTTACTTTTCTTCAAAGCTACTTAAAGGGACTGTTATTTTGACTAGGGAAACAGCATAAGGAAGCAACATTGGAGGAGAGAAATTCTTTCTATGCTGTTTCCTTGAGTGAAATTACCTCTCAGCTGGTTTTAGCCCAGCTGAGGCAAAAATACAAGTACAATATGGGCTTTTCCCAATAGCTTAGAGGGAGAGACCTTTGTTTGAATGGGGAAACTTCACGGTGGTAGGAAGGACTCACATGGAATTGATCCTTCAGTATGGCAGCACTGAGAGCCAGTGTAGTGAAGTGATTGGAGCAGCCTTTCTCAACCTTGGGTTCCCAGGTGTTGTTGGGCTACAACTTCCATCATTCCTAGCCAGCACAGTCAGGGATGGTGGGAGTTGTAATTTAAGAACATCTGGGAACCCAAGGTTAAGAAAGGCTGGGTCAGTGTTGGACCAGGACCTGGGAGAACAGGGTTCAAATCTTCACTCACCCATGAATCTCACTGGGTGACCCTGGGTCAGTTGCTGCCTCTTAACCTAATCTACCTCACAGGATTGTTGAAGGGCATTAAATGAGGAAGGGAAAAATCATGTATGCCAATTTGAGCTCCTTGGAGAAAAAGGTGGGATAGAAATGCAATAAATAAACAACTTTCTTCCCATGAACATTAGGCAGGCACCTTTGTTGTATATTTTTCTCTGCCTGCTAATAGCCTGTAATTTTAACATGCAGCTTTCGCATGTAATTTTATTAAAATGGTTGATTTTATCTATATTTTGATAAAAAAGTCAACTTGTTTGCTTTTATTGGCTTTTTAAAATAATTTTTTTTGTAAGCTGCTTAGTGATTTTCTGCCAAGTGAATAATACATACATTTTGATAACTACATAAAGGTAACATAGGAATCCCCCCCATCTCAAATTAGAAACCCTCCCCACTCTCAGATGCAGCTTTGAAGAAAAAAGAGAGAAGATATTGGGAGATCTGGTCATGGGGCTTCCAAGTCATGCACAGTTTAGCCCCAAGGCATGCCTAGTATGTCCCTCTCCCAGCCACCTGTTACATTCTGAAGGCTGGATAAGGGTGAGAGGAAAAAATGAGAGAATGCTGATTGCAAGCCCCTTCTGCAACTTGAACTGTTATAGAGGGATGTGCATGAGAAAAACTAATTCAGAGGATTTCTGCAGGGAGTTAGGCACCCCAACTGCTGCCATGCCAAGCACAGCCTGCCAGCCCTTACACAATCTTCTCTGGAAGTCATGAGGACAAGCTCTGTTGTGTGATGGCATCTATTTGGATTAAGATTCACCCTCGTTGTTGCCTCTATAAAAAACCTCTGTAAAGTGGCTTTAGATTTGACCATGTATATCCCACTTGGGGCCACTCCACACATTACAGCAAAAGGAGGTACACATTAAAGATTTACGGTGTACCTACTTTTAGTCTGATAAAATGCCTTTTACTTTCGACTGCAGATACACTGAGGAAATCCAACATTTTGCAGATGATCTTGGTTACCCTCTCCTTCCCCTGACACATATGTCTATGATATACACACATGTTTAGACATGACCTAACATGCTATGGAATAGAAGTGAGTATATCAGTATTTCTAAATGTTTTAAAGGGGAGGTACACATTTCTGAGTTAAAATGGGAAGCACACTGACTCATACACTCATATGTTGAATTTTATTATGTGTAAGAGTAAAAACTGCCTGCCTGCCAAGGAACCCGCCCTGTTGTGTTCTCTGAGAGTCACTGTTTTGGCCAGGCTTCCTGACTGGAAGGAGAACAGCTTCCCAGAACAGTGACAAGTGCAGAGATGTAACATGCAGCTTCCACCAAGGACATGTGTTTCTGCTGCATCTCTGCACTGAGGAGTGCTTGAATAATCCAATCACAGATGGAGAGATGTGGTAGAATTATAGATTCTTAACAGAAGCTGCTTGGAAAGAAGCAACACTGTTTGACAGTGCTGTTTGACAGTGGAACAGTCATCTTTGGGAGGTTGTGGACTCTCCCTCCCTGGAGGTTTTTAAGCAGAGGCTGGATGGCCATCTATCATGGATGCTCTAGCTGAGATTTCTGTATTGCAGGGGGTTGAACTAGATAACCCTTGGGATCCCTTCCAAATCTATGATTCTATGAACACCTGAGTAATGAAGGATGGAGGGCTGAAGTGGGTAGCCTCCTCTGTTGTGGGCAGGAACTTTGGGCTCACAGTAAGAAACTGAATCATTTCATTTCTGGAAGCATATCCGTGATTCTCTTTTGGCACACTAGAATGCTCTGGCCCACTGGTTTGGAAACGATTGTAGTAGTTACTAATTCTTTTAATTTGTGCATCCACACTGTAAAGTGCAAAGTGGCCCTTCGTACTTTATTGTTTCAGGTGATGGCAAATGCCATAACGAAAGGATCCAGCATTTATAACTTATTACAAAGATTATGGGTTAATGCTGGTGTAAACAATACAATGGAGTGACTTTGGCATCTTTAAATCTGTAACTATCTAATTTGAGAAATTCCCAATAAATACCAGTGTCAAGGCCTTAGAAGAAGCCTACACCTTTTCCTGAGCAACAGCAAGGATTGTCACAAATATACATATTTTACTGAAGAGTTATTGAAAATGTGGGAGCGGTTGTTATGCACTTTTGAGAATCTGTTCTTGAAGAAGAAAGGGAACACTGCACTATGTTCATTGGCAGCCAATAAATAATGTTTACTTGGGCCTTGTATTGCCATTCTCTGGATTCTCCAGCCCCTATCCTAGTTAAGGATGCAGTTCAATGGGATAAAAACCTCATGTTTCAGTTCTTGCTTCCCACTCCCTGCAGAATGCCTCCCACCCCCAGAATGCCATCCCCACCATCATTTTGAACTTACCCCAAACTCTGTCACTAAGATGTCTGTGATGCTACCCAGAACTGTGACAAAATCAAAGATATTCCAGGCATCACGGAAATAATTCTATAAAGAAAGAACAAAACAAAGGACGAAAAGGAACAGCCACACAGCAGCAAACAGGTGACAACATTCAATCACGACGGAAGCAACAGCAACGAGAACAGAGAAATATCCACCTTTTCTATTCCTCCACCCTCCTGCCCCAGTCAGGTCCTGATTACCTTTTGGGTGCATTCCAGCTCTTGTGATGGGGATTGCAAAACTAAACTAGCTAGGGGGCTTTTCTTTATGCATTTTGCCTCCTGAAATGGGGATAAAGTGGCAGGTCTTGTCGCCTTATGTCAGTGAAAACAGCTGAGCTCAAATTTTCAGAGGCCCATGGGATTTGTTTCCACTGGCCAGAAACAGACCTCAGTGAGTGAGAGTAGGATGAGAGGGAAGGGTTGTTTTCTTTCAATATGCTCCCTGTGAACGCTTAAGGCAATGCAACTGCCCAGTGAGACCAAGGGCTGTGACACTCTCAAGCAAGGAGCAAGCAGTTGTACATCTTTCCCCTTCCTCAAATATTTGCATGGACAATCACAAGAACATCTATAAAAGTAAATACAACACACACAAGCCTAATAATAAGACTACACCTGGGGACTATTCCATTTTTCAGCTCGGCTTCTCTAAGGAGAGAATGCCAGTTGTCTCCAAAGCCTAACTAAGTAATGGCAGAGCTATTACTAAGCAAATTAATTCAGCTCATCAATCACAGTGAATATCAAATAGTGTGGTTCAGGGTCAGGAATGAGTAAGTTCTTGAAAGAGTCCTTGCCAGCAATTTGGTCTAAATTGTTTTAATATTGTATTTTTATATTGTTGTAACTTGCCCTGGGACCTTGTGGTGAAGGGTGGGTAAATCTAAAATTGAATTAAATTAAAATTAAGATTATTATTTTTGGAGGGTCACTTTAAGATGAGTAGAGAAGTTGGGAGTGGCAGCTATCCATGGACCCTAAGCCCAACACCTCAAAATGTTCTGCTACCCATTGCTATCTGCTACCATTCCATTGCTATAGACACTGGTCATTTAAACTCTTGTGTTTCCTCTGAGTTTAGCAACCAGGGATGCAGGCAGAGAGATTGCATGGCTTAACAGATTGTATTTGGCCCAAGTGTTGTCAGGTGCTGGCTTCTATGTTAGAAGAAAGCCTTCAGTGATCAGATTTCCTAAAGCTGCTATTGTCACAATATTGCTTGTAACAATAAAACTTATTATTCACATGAACCTATGGTGTTTCTGTTTCCCTTTTAAGAGCGCTTAGAGACCAACTTAGTTTCTGCTCTCAAGTTTGGCTGCTGAACATTAAAGTTTTCAAATGAGAGGTGAGATGTTTAGTTGGACCCCTTGGAATGGAACATTCATGTTGCAGAAGAAGCTAACAACTAACTGACCTTTGTATAGATTTATTGCTTTCTCACTCTCCCAGGAGGCCCCCTCTTTCTTTCTCTGACTACAACATTCAAGCCTGGACACTGCCCAAAAATACTCTTCTCTAAATCATGGGCGTAGCAAAAGTCAGAGTTTAACTAGAGTTGAATGTGAAGAATAAGTAGCTTCCTGTACAGGAAGCCAAGAGTCCTAGCACAAGCAGCCCTGTTGCAAGAGAAGCTAAGGTCTAAATTTGGTGATTTTTTTTCAGACTCCTTTGTAAATGAGTCCGTTTATATTCATGGCCTCCAGCAGAAATACAGTTTGTTTCTGGAGGAGTGATATGTTGTTACTTCCCATGCTTCCATAAGCAGTGTGATCTCTGAGGGCCCTGTGAGCTCTGTTAAGTCATGTAGAGGGACAGATGGGCAGGGTATAAATAATAAATTATTATTATTATCAAATAAATTAAAATTTTCTTTAAAAACAACAACTAACCAAGGTGCAATATATGCCTTCCTGTTTCATGAGGAAGGGGGTCATGTTCCTCCCACTCTGTAGTGGACGCCTTCATGATTATTTCTCATGAAGTTTAGCAAGAGTGACACTTACCAACAATCCAAAGGCGATGATTTTCAGAATGCACTCCAATGAGAACAGGGAAGTGAAGACAATGTTGAACATCCTTAGTAGATGATCATATACAGGTGTGGCATTGTAGAACTATTGAGGGGGTGGGATAGAGAGAGAAATAGAAAGAGAGAAAGCACAGTCATGAAGATGGAGGTAGGGTTAGGATAGGGAAACTGGGGGAGCTGAAACAATGCTGCACTAGGCCAGGGTAAAAGCGAGACCCTCCCCAGTTAATACTATAAAAATCCAGTTTAGTTGCTACTTCAGCGTCACAGCTATTCAACAGGGGTAATAACAGACCAATGAGATCAGCTCAATAGGAGCACAAATGACTCTGAATAACAATGGGTTTGGACAATGTCCACTACGATGGTACTCAGACCTATGTAGCTCAGCTAGCTATACAGTATGCATCATACCCCCACGTTAGTCAGGGCAAACCCCACATGAAGCACACCCCATGACTCCGCCTACTTACTTTCATCATTAAGACAATGGTGTTTAGGGCAATCATGGCCATAACGGTGTACTCAAAGGGTGGTGAAACCACAAACTGCCACATACGGTACTGAAAGCTCTGCTTGTTCTGAGGCATGTGCCGGGTGAGTGGCTTGGCGCTGATGGCAAAGTCAATGCAGGCTCGCTGTGAAGAGAGAATAGAAGAGTAGCAGTGAAGAAGGTGCAGGAGTCATTTTCAAGAGAAGATGCCAAGGAGAAAAAACAAGCTTGGATTCATAGGAAATGTACGTAGATCAGGGACACAGCGCATGCTTTGAATGCAAAAGGTCCCAGGCCCAATCCTTGGTTTCTCCAGGCAGGGCTAGGAAAGATTCTTGCCTGAAACCCTGGAATGCAGCTGCAAATCAGCATGAATAGTACTGAGCTACAAGGATCAATAGTCTGACTTGGCATAAGGCAGATTCCTATGGTGCTATATTCTTTCCTTCTGATTGGATCACTTTAGCGTCTGCTTTGACCAAAATGTTTGCTCTTCCCTCTAGTCCTTCCTTGTACTGACTCAAGACATTTAATGTGGCCTTACTTTAGCACCAGTAGCAAAATGCCTGCTGTATATGACATTAATTTTGAAGGCAAGGTTGTGCACATCGGTATCTTAAGATGCCAGAAAACATCATGTTGCAAGGTTGAAACATGCATCTATATGTCAAGGAAGATGCAAATACCCACTAAGTGCTTCTAAACCCAAGTCTTACCTAGGAAGTAGATGAATGTCTGCTTTCCTACATGAAGTTGGTCTAAGACATGAGTCTATGTACACATGCCTTCAAAAAGCAATGTGGTAAATGGCCCTAAGGTTATCACTAAAATAAACGAAGCACAACTAATTATCACCTATGAAGTCTTCCATCTGGCTGTCACCAACTTGGTCCTTCCCATGATGGCTGGGGCTGATGGGAGTTGCAATCCAAAACATCTGGAGTGGGCTAGGCTGGTGAAGGCTGCTTTAGTCCCATCCCAGCAGCATGACTTGGAAATCCTAACCTCAATGAGCTAAATACTATTCAGTTCACACAACCAGTTCAGTGAGCTCTGCTTTCTACAGGATCCTCAGAGGAATAATTACCGTATTTTTTGCTCTATAAGACTCACCTTTTCCCTCCTAAAAAGTAAGGGGAAATGTGTGTGTGTCTCATAGAGCGAATGCTGGCTGCGCAGCTATCCCAGAAGCCAGAACAGCAAGAGGGATTGCTGCTTTCACTGCGCAGCGATCCCTCTTGCTGTTCTGGCTTCTGAGATTCAGAATATTTTTTTCCTTGTTTTCCTCCTCCAAAAACTAAGTGTGTCTTGTGGTCTGGTGCGTCCTATAGAGCGAAAAATACGGTATCTTGCCTTACTTTAAAAATAAAAGAATCCCTCCCAACTTCACTGGGGCTCTACCGTTGCATGGTGGAGCATCCATCATCGGTTTCTGGGGTTTTTTGGGGTGGGGTATGTGGAATATTATCAGTCATGGAAAATTGTGACTGAATCAGGCTGAAGATTAGGCACTCCTGCTTTCAGAGGACATCAATATTCCCCCCAGGGCAGCTGCTTGAGGTGGGCTATTACTATTTGTAGAAGAAGGAAACAGAAAAAGGATTGTGCACCACAAAACTAGGAGCAGAATCTTGTTCATGTTGCAAGGAGTGGAGGGAAAAAAACAAATGATATCAACTGAACCTTAAACTATCACAAATTCCAGTTTCCTCCAACCTTATAGATTGCAGAAGTAGAGGATACATCAATAAAACTCTAAAGACTTCTAGTACACGGTGCATTGCCCCTTATGTTTACTTTTGTATGTGAGTGGTGGTGTTGCTGCTTTTAAATCTCTGTGTTGGGTATTTTTTAAAAGATTCTGATGTTATTGTTAACTTCTTAGAATTTCTCAAGAGGAGGAGATGGATGCAGTTCAAAATGGGAATGAGCTTCTTGGGTATTCTATAATAAAACTGTTTTTGAAATCTGTTGACTTTTTGTCATTTAAGTTTCACTGCTACTAAACACAGATTCAGTTATCCACTGCCCCCACCCCCACCCCCTTTTAACAAATCAAAGTTTTGAAACTATCATGAAGGAATGGAATAGAAACTTCAGGAAGCTGGCTGGGTTTACCAGTACCAGTACTTTTTTTTTTGCCAAAGCACTTTGCCTAGTCCTACCTCATTCTTCTCCAGGCTGTACTCTTCCATCATCTTGTCCCCTTGCTCCTGGAAGGTGATAATGATTAAGGCCACAAAAATGTTGACAAAAAAAAAAGGGAAGACCACAAAATAGACTACATAGAAGATGGACATCTCCATGCGATAACCAGGACTGGGACCTTGATTCTCATATGTAGCATCCACTGAGTGCTTGAGGACACTGCAGAAAAAACAAGGAGAAATGGGGAAAGCGAATGAGATGTGGTGGGAAGAATTGAAGAGCCCTGTGAATGATCCATCATGCTCGCTGATCCATCTAAAATAGTAGTAAAGCCCTATGATTTCTGAGATAGGTTCCTAATACTCAAAATTTAAGAAGATTTGAGATAGTCCATGTCAGAAAAACCTTCATGGAGCAGACTATTTAAAATCCCAAATCAGCTGTAATCACACCAAAGTGTCTGTAAAGTCTTTTGTAGCTTTTGAGATTCTCATCACACAGTGAGATGAATCTTACTAAGCTCAAGGTCTCAGATGGCAGCTGGCAAAATTCTTAGCAAGTGGGAAAGAGATGGATGGGAAGGCAGCACTTACCTCTTCCTCTTGGGTGCATAGAGGAAGAGGAAGATGCAGTCATTTGTTCTGGTTCTCTTTCCCATGTGGTTGTCAATGAAAGCACTGGTACTTTTGAAATGGAGACACCTTCTAACAATTCTGTTTTTTTTAATTAACAAAAATTATATTTACAAATCTGTAAGTCAACAAAACAAAACGTTAGACTTTCCAGAACCAGAGATTAGTCTGAAACATAAAACATTACATTCCAAACATTCTTCTGCAATTTCAAAACCATTTGTCTGTGCATGTATCTCTCAGAAATTCATGAACTCCATTTTGTTTGAAAATAGCTGGTATATGTATGCTTTGGGCTCTCTCATCTTAACATACTGTATTACCCCTACCATCCATCACAGCAGCTCCCCAGATTGTTTTTAAAAAACAATTTTTATTAAATATTTTCTTAGTTTACAAAAGTACATTCATTGTCTCTTTTTTCAGGTTCTGTATTCTACAGATCAGTTACATTTGTTGTGAGACATTAGTGTTATATGCAGTAAGTTCCCCAGTTTGTTAATTTGTTGTTGTTGTTTAGTCGTTTAGTCGTGTCCGACTCTTCGTGACCCCATGGACCAGAGCACGCCAGGCACTCCTGTCTTCCACTGCCTGACCAGTTTGGTCAGACTCATGTTTGTGGCTTCGAGAACACTGTCCAACCATCTCGTCCTCTGTCGTCCCCTTCTCCTTGTGCCCTCAATCTTTCCCAACATCAGGGTCTTTTCCAGGGAGTCTTCTCTTCTCATGAGGTGGCCAAAGTATTGGAGCCTCAGCTTCAGGATCTGTCCTTCCAGTGAGCACTCAGGGCTGATTTCCTTAAGAATGGAGAGGTTTGATCTTCTTGCAGTCCATAGGACTCTCAAGAGTCTCCTCTAGCACCATAATTTAAAAGCATCAATTCTTCGGCGATCAGCCTTCTTTATGGTCCAGCTCTCACTTCCATACATCACTACTGGGAAAACCATGGCTTTAACTATACGGACCTTTGTTGGCAAGGTGATGTTTCTGCTTTTTAATATGCTGTCTAGGTTTGCCATCGCCTTTCTCCCAAAGAGCAGGCGTCTTTTAATTTCGTGACTGCTGTCACCATCTGCAGTGATCATGGAGCCCAAGAAAGTAAAATCTCTCACTGCCTCCATTTCTTCCCCTTCTATTTGCCAGGAGGTGATGGGCCCAGTGGCCATGATCTTTGTTTTTTTGATGTTGAGCTTCAGACCATATTTTGCACTCTCCTCTTTCACCCTCATTAAAAGGTTCTTTAATTCCTCTTCACTTTCTGCCATCAAGGTTGTATCATCTGCATATCTGAGGTTGTTGATATTTCTTCCGGCGATCTTAATTCCGGCTTGGGATTCATCCAGCCCAGCCTTTCGCATGATGAATTCTGCATATAAGTTAAATAAGCAGGGAGACAATATACAGCCTTGCCGCACTCCTTTCCCAATTTTGAACCAATCAGTTGTTCCATATCCAGTTCTAACTGTAGCTTCTTGTCCCACATAGAGATTTCTCAGGAGACAGATGAGGTGATCAGGCACTCCCATTTCTTTAAGAACTTGCCATAGTTTGCTGTGGTCGACACAGTCAAAGGCTTTTGCATAGTCAATGAAGCAGAAGTATATGCCTTTCTGGAACTCTCTAGCTTTCTCCATAATCCAGCGCATGTTTGCAATTTGGTCTCTGGTTCCTCTGCCCCTTCGAAATCAGCTTGCACTTCTGGGAGTTCTCGGTCCACATACTGCTTAAGCCTGCCTTGTAGAATTTTAAGCATAACCTTGCTAGCATGTGAAATGAGTGCAATTGTGCGGTAGTTAGAGCATTCTTTGACACTGCCCTTCTTGGGGATTGGGATGTAGACTGATCTTCTCCAATCCTCTGGCCACTGTTGAGTTTTCCAAATTTGCTGGCATATTGAGTGTAGCACCTTAACAGCATCATCTTTTAAAATTTTAAATAGTTCAGCTGGAATATCATCACTTCCACTGGCCTTGTTATTAGCAGTGCTTTCTAAGGCCCATTTGACTTCACTCTCCAGGATGTCTGGCTCAAGGTCAGCAACACACTACCTGGGGTATATGAGACATCCATTTCTTTCTGGTATAGTTCCTCTGTGTATTCTTGCCACCTCTTCTTGATGTCTCCTGCTTCTGTTAGGTCCTTTCCACTTTTGTCTTTTATTATGGTAATCTTTGTACGAAATGTTCCTTTCATATCTCCAATTTTCTTGAACAGATCTCTGGTTTTTCCCATTCTATTGCTTTCCTCTATTTCTTTGCATTGCTCGTTTAAGAAGGCCTTCTTGTCTCTCCTTGCTATTTTTTGGAAATCTGCATTCAATTTCCTGTATCTTTCACTATCTCCCTCGCATTTTGCTTGCCTTCTCTCCCCCGCTATTTGTAAGGCCTCGTTGGACAGCCACTTTGCTTTCTTGCATTTCCTTTTCGTTGGGATGGTTTTAGTTGCTGCCTCCTGTATAATGTTACGAGCCTCCATCCATAGTTCTTCAGGCACTCTGTCCACCAAATCTAAATCCTTAAACCTGTTCCTCACTTCCACTGTGTATTCATAAGGGATTTGACTTAGATTGTATCTTACCGGCCCAGTGGTTTTTCCTACTTTCTTCAGTTTAAGCTTGAATTTTGCTATAAGAAGCTGATGATCTGAGCCACAATCAGTTCCAGGTCTTGTTTTTGCTGACTGTATAGAGCTTCTTCATCTTTGGCTGCAGAGAATATAATCAATCTGATTTCGATGCTGCCCATCTGGTGATGTCCATGTGTAGAGTCGTCTCTTGTGTTGTTGGAAAAGAGTGTTTGTGATGACCAGCTTGTTCTCTTGGCAGAACTCTATTAGCCTTTGCCCTGCTTCGTTTTGAACTCCAAGGCCAAACTTGCCAGTTGTTCCTTTTATCTCTTGACTCCCTACTTTAACATTCCAATCCCCTATAATAAGAAGAACATCCTTCTTTGGTGTCATTTCTATAAGGTGTTGTAAGTCTTCATAGAATTGCTCAATTTCAGTTTCTTCAGCACCAGTGGTTGGTGCATAAACTTGGATTACTGTGATGTTAAAAGGTCTGCCTTGGATTCGTATCGAGATCATTCTATCATTTTTGAGATTGCATCCCAGTACAGCTTTCGCCACTCTTTTGTTGACTATGAGGGCCACTCCATTTCTTTTACGGGATTCTTGCCCACAGTAGTAGATATGATGGTCGTCCGAACTGAATTTGCCCATTCCCGTCCATTTTAGTTCACTGATGCCCAGGATGTCAATATTTATTCTTGCCATCTCATTTTTGACCACATCCAACTTACCCAGGTTCATGGTTCTTACATTCCAGGTTCCTATGCAATATTTTTCTTTACAGCATTGGACTTTCCTTTCGCTTCCAGGCATATCCGCAACTGAGTGTCCTTTCGGCTTTGGCCCAGCCGCTTCATCAGCTCTGAATCTACTTGTACTTGTCCTCCGCTCTTCCTCAGTAGCATGTTGGACGCCTTCCGACCTGAGGGGCTCATCTTCCAGCGTCATAACTTTCATATGCCTGTTGTCTTTGTCCATGGAGTTTTCTTGGCAGGGATACTGGAGTGGCTTGCCAGTTCCTGCTCCAGATGGATCACGTTTGGTCAAAACTCTCCACTATGACCTGTCCATCTTGGGTGGCCCTGCACGGCATAGCTCATAGCTTCTCTGAGTTATTCAAGCCCCTTCGCCACGGCAAGGCAGTGATCCATGAAGGGGAGTTTGTTAATACAGTGGTGCCCCGCAAGACGAATGCCTTGCAAGACGGAAAACCCGCTAGACGAAAGGGTTTTCCGTTTTGGAGGTGCTTCGCAAAACGAATTTCCTATGTGCTTGCTTCGCAAGACGAAAATGTCTTGCGAGTTCCTGCGGGGTTTTTTTCCTCCCCCCCCTTTTTCCCAAGCTGCTAAACCGCTTATCAGCTGATCGGCTAAGCCGCTTAACAGCTGATCGCTAAGCCGCTTATCAGCTGATCGTTAAGCCGCTTATCAGCTGATCGTTAAGCCGCTTAACAGCTGGTCGCTAAGCCGCTTATCAGCTGATCCGCTAAGCCGCTAATACTGTAGCGCTAATCCGCTAAACCGCTAATGGGCTTGCTTCGCAAGACGAAAAAACCCGCAAGACGAAGAGACTCGCGGAACGGATTCTTTTCGTCTTGCGAGGCACCACTGTAGCCAGTTTTTAATCTTAGGGATTGCTGATTCTTTCCATTTTAAAGAAAGACCTGTCTTTGATGTAACTAATACATTGCCCACATTTTGTTCTTTGTAACAATTCTTCTAGGGCACTAGAAGCAACCCCTGCTATTTGCACAGTGCTGGATATAGGTGATTTTAAACTCTAGACGTTATCATCTTATGGAGGGGCAAGGCTTTTAGATGGTAACGTGTATTATTTCTCTGATTTTAAAATGTGGTTTAAAATATGCCAACTCTCCTATATTTGCGGCCCCTTCTGCTCATTCTTCTGAATTGAGCCCTGGACATCTGCCTCCAAATCTCGCACCAATGGCACTGCTATATTAATGTGGGGTGTGGGCACTGGAGGTCTACAGTAAGCTGATCACAGTTATAGGTCACAAGAGAAATTGTTTCTCTGGCAAAGGGGTTATATATAGGGCATTTTACAGTGAATTTGATGCAACCTATGTTTTTAAGTTTTTCATGTTATCTACACATCATCATCCAAATGGCAGCCCCCCCCCCAATTTAATTTGCATTTCCCAATCTATTGATAATGCAGTAATGGAGGTGGGAAATCTGGCATAAAATGGCATGTAACTCACTGAAGTACATTGTGTGGCTGGTTTGTTGTTGTTTTAACATGGGTAAAGCTATTTTTCTCAGTGTTATTTATTTCCACATCCCCTATTCCCATTTGCTTGTTGTCTGAGCACAATCTAGCTATTTTATTTCAACAGTTCAAAGGAAAGGTAGCATGCCTAACTTCACCAGTTGTCGCTGGAGGCATGTCCACTTTAGTTTAATTTTCTAAAACAGCTGTTTTGTGTACAACCGCTCTTGCACTATTCCACAGACAAAACATTTTTTAAAATAAAAATGGGACATATGCACAGGTAAACAAATACCTATGTGCATGCCCACAATGGACCTTGGGTTTCCAGAAGGTAAAGTTCATGAATCACAAGCCCCAATCTTAATTACATTTTGCCTCATTTTACATTCCTGTGCTTTCAGTGGCTTTTCATTAGCAGAAATAAAGAAACATTTCATACAAATCCTTCTTCCCAGGATGGTGTTTTTATATGGCAAGGTCAAACTATGGCTGATAAGCCTGGACTTCTATGTGACAAAAGTGTCTTAGTGATGAAGCTAATCCAAAAAGGCTAGACTAGTTCTGTCTAGGGACCAATCTAGTTTCCAGCAGCGGCCAACCAGATACCCGGCAGCCTAACATAGTAACAGACACTCATTTTCCTGAATCACTTACTCTGGCCAGCCTTCTCCTGTAGATACAGTGAAAAGAGTAAGGAGCGCCCACAACACGTTGTCATAATGGAACTCATATTTCTTCCATTCTCGTTTCTCAGCCTTCACGTCATCCTTCTCATAGACTAAGTACTCTCCCCTGATGAAGGAGATCAAGAGAAACATTCAGGGACACGCTACAACAATGAAGTGGGCAATTTAGCAAGGATATGTTATGGTGCAAATGGTTGCTTTGCCAGTGATTGGAGCTTCAGTCTCTGTGTGAATATAAGGAGTGTCTGAACCTTTTATTCATGTTATCACACAATTCATGTTATCACTTCATTCATGTTATCACACAATTCATGTTATCACTTCATTAACTTGACTGACACTGATGTACACCAGTTTAAGATTTGGCTGTGTTATTAAAGGTAAAGGTAAAGGTACCCCTGCCCGTACGGGCCAGTCGTGTCCGACTCTAGGGTTGTGCGCCCATCTCACTTAAGAGGCCGGGGGCCAGCACTGTCCGGAGACACTTCCGGGTCACGTGGCCAGCGTGACGAAGCTGCTCCGGCGAGCCAGCACCAGCGCAGCACACGGAAACGCCGTTTACCTTCCCGCTATAAAGCAGTACCTATTTATCTACTTGCACTTAAGGGTGCTTTCGAACTGCTAGGTGGGCAGGAGCTGGGACCGAAAGACGGGAGCTCACCCCGCCGCGGGGATTCGAACCGCCGACCATGCGATCGGCAAGCCCTAGGCGCTGAGGTTTTACCCACAGCGCCACCCGCGTCCCTGTGTTATTAGTAAGAAAATAACTGAGCTATGCTGTGATTTCACTATGGATCTGGGTTATTTGTATTATTATTCTTGATTATATTTACTTAATGGTGAGATATAAAATCAGCATAACAAACAATACTAACAAGTACACAGCAAAATATAAACCAGGAACTACAGCATTAGAATTCATTTGCCTGCACTGATGTAGCAGGGAACGCAACATGCGAAATGCAACCTGAAAGCTCCAACCTAATTTGGGTTTTGAGTCTATAACTCTAGAGAAGAGACATAAAAGTTCTTAGAAAATGTTAGAATGGGAATGGTGTCAGGCCCAGGAAGCAGAATGGTGGCAAGATGGATGGAAGCAACATACATACCTGCAATCTTTTGCAAACTCCTTGGACTCATCAGTGCAGTAGAAGAATTTGCCTTTAAAGAGCTGGACAGCCACCACAGCAAAGATGAACATGAAGAGCATATACACAATGAGAATATTGAGGACATTTTTGAGTGAGTTCACCACACAGTCAAAGACGGCCTAGAAAGAACACAGGGTTCTGGTAAGGGTTTGCTAGTTAACTTATTATAATGTATATCCAGCCAACCGAAGTGGCTTAAAGAAAACTCCAAATCAGCTTGCAAAAAAATGGACATACAACACCAAATATAAAATCAAGCTAAATTAACAATTGTGTGCAGCACTAAAATATCAGCACTAAACAAATGAATAAAAACTATTTTAAGAGCTGCAGACAATAAAATTGCAGAACACAGCAATTCAATTTGATGTGAAACATTTATTAAAATAAGTAAGTAGAAATATTCAAAAGCCCTTTAAAAACAGATAGAAATCCAGTGGATTCCCACTCCACTATCTTGCTTCCACCACCTCTCTCTCTTGCAGCTGCCTATATGAAAGCAGAGCCTCTCAAGGGCTGAGAAATCACTGTGGGAGCAGGAAACTTCTGAGGAAGCCAAGTCCCAAGCTGTCTGCATAACCACAGAAGTACCTATTTCTTGAAAATCCTCAGCCCATCCAAAAATAATTTCAAGTTCCTCCAGAACAGAGCAATAACTTGTCCCCACAAAGAGGATTCCATCTTTTTTGCTACTTATAGATAAAGCTGTGTTAGTCTATTGTAGCAAGAGAGAGTCTAGCTCTCTTATTTATTACATAAATCTTCATGGATTACAGTCCACTTAATCAGATGCATGAAATGTTATCCTCATTTTGCAGAATTATGGTTGGAAAACAGGCACAACTATGCTTAGGTATAGATGGACCCATTAAAGTCTGGTCCATCCCAGTTCTCACAGGTGATGGGACTAAATTCATCCCATCCCCTTTCCAGGCAGATTTTAAATGGAAAATTATTTAAAATGCACCTAGAAACACACATGTTAAAGTACTTATAAGGCAGTCTGATGGTTGCATACTCTCTCCAGTCCCCCCCGCCCCACCCATTTTTCTATTTATAGCTTCAGGAATAGTGTATGCAACCACCTAAGCAGCTAGCATGGGGGGCTCCTTGCTTCCAATATGCATAGAGCAAGACTCCCTGAGAGCAACAGTACTTGATATCATTCTGTCACTCCCAGAGAGAACTGTATGGGGGGAAATGGCTGCCCCAATGTTTACATGCATTTTAAAGGGAGGGAAGTTCAGAGAGGGGTTGGAGGCAGCACAGAACCTGCAGATCCCCTCATAATGGAATTCACTGGACTGTGGATTCTGAAGATGATCCAGGTCATGCATGATCTGTCTGGATTGTATAAGGGTAGGGTGGATTCTTCCTCCATCCCTAACTATGATCCAATTCAAATGACACTGAGAGATGCCTATGGAGAGAAAATACAGAAACCCCTCCCTTTGTTTCACTAGATCTCATACATGAAAGGGTCTGAAGGCTGGGTCCAACCTTCTTCTCACTCTAACCACACCCACATTTTCTTTCTTAAACTGTTGATTTACATCCCCCCAAAACAACAATGATTATCATCATCATTTATTTATATAGTTCCATCAATGTACATCTCCATCTTTTTTTGCTGCTACCCCCAACACACCTTGAGCTTTGGCAATCGCTTGATAGTTTTGAGGGGTCTGAGGACACGCAGGACACGCAAGGATTTGATGGTGTTGATGTCTTTCCCTTTGGTGCCTCTGTAGAGAGATGTTGGGTGAGGACAGAAGAGCAAGGAAAAACAATGAGGCTTGAATCTTTACACTGTTCTAGACAGAGGACTGCCAAAGGGAGATATATACTCATGCTATATGCTACCCTTTTTGTCATCCATACTACTTTTAAGGTTCTGTTGTAACAGTCGCATCTACCTTTTCCAGATACCACTCCATTCTTTCCATTCCTTAAGCTGCTTTACCCTTTTTTATATGCTTTTGATTCCACCCATCACTTCATCTGTACTGGTACCCTTTCAGTTCATACCCTTTCTGTTCACCAGCACCATAGGATTTAGATCCCTTGTGAAGAATTCCTCAAGGTGCTAAGAAGTTGGAATGCTCCGTCCCAAGGCATGTGCTCCTCAAAAAAGAAAATAGCCTGGTCTAGAAGTAACATTTTCAAAGGGGGTTCAAGTATTGCTGGATGTATTCTTTAACTGTTGTTACCAGATTCACTGAGAAAGCATAGAAGGTGCTGTGAGGTGTATTGGAGTGTTACCAGGTAATGGCACTCATTGATACCAGCTGATACACAGCACTAAAGTATTCAACACCAGTTCTCTACTCAGTTCCAATTTCCTTTAAAGTTCAAATCTTGCCAGTCAAGTTATCCTGTCTGTTTTTATGCTACCCTATATTAGTTTCCCCTCATCTCCTGTGCTACTAAAGTTGTCTTCTCCCAGTTTTGTAAAGTGTACACACATACAATGCCAAGAATCATTACAGCCTTACTAAGGTTTACATTTCTCAGATCCTAACTGGCTATGCATTTGTGTGTAAGGTAAAGGTAAAAGGTAAAGGGACCCCTGACCATTAGGTCCAGTTGTGACCGACTGGGGTTGTGGCGCTCATTTCACTTTATTGGCCGAGGGAGCCGGCGTACAGCTTCCGGGTCATGTGGCCAGCATGACTAAGCTGCTTCTGGTGAACCAGAGCAGCGCACGGAAATGCCGTTTACCTTCCCGCTGGAGTGGTACCTATTCATCTACTTTGACATGCTTTCGAACTGCTAGGTGGGCAGGAGCAGGGACCAAGCAACGAGAGCTCACCCTGTTGCGGGGATTCGAACCGCCGACCTTCTGATCGGCAAGTCCTAGGCTCTGTGGTTTAACCCACAGCGCCACCCACGCTGTGTGTACATCATATCAAATGAAGGGGGGCATTTTAAAACAGGATTCTCCTAAGAATGGAGAAAATAACAAAGGAAGAAGTTGCAGCCTGAATTAATGCTCTCACTGTGCTGCTTCAGGAACCCATGCCGAAGTGAAGCAGAATATGTTGATGTTGTTAGAAACATATACTAGCTTTATGCAGATAACTTATACAGAACTAACAGAACACGGAAATGTGGGAAGCTCCTTACAGACCTGCTACAAATTGAAAGAATACAAAGTACACCTACAGAATCTTTATAGCCCTGAGGCATAAAAAACACATATTCAAACATACTGGGTGCTTTGGTTGTTGTTGTTGTTGTTGTTGTTGTTGTAGTAGTAGTTGTTATTATATCATGTAGTAAAGCCTTCCTGGGACTGTACTACTGTACTTCAGAATGCAGATGGGTGGCATGGCATATTTCATGACAAAAATTATTCTATGTTGAAAGCCAGCACCCCAGTGAGAATGCTTGCACATCTATGCGAATTGTTCTAGCCTATCCTTCTCCATGACACATTAGTTTTCCAATCCCAGAGAATTTTTGGTATGGGGAGAATTAAAAGTTTATTCTGAAGTAGTCCTGTCCTTGGATGACTGTTCAATATGCTTTTCCTTAGCCTATCCACTGGCTCACATTCTGTTTGCATCCAGATAACCTAGAACCTTCTCTCCAGCAGTAAGATAGAATTCCATCTCTCCCTCCAGTGCACAACACACATGCAAAGGTGAGAGTATCAATATGCTAAAGTTCTTCAGTCCCATTTAGCTCCACCTTGTCAATTTTTCTTATCGGGTGAAAAAGTGAAAAAGAAGATGACAAGGACATATTCCTGGAATCAATTCCTAGTTTGGAGAAATACATAATCTCTTCTCATCTTCTACAAGAAGCCACTGAAAGCCAGCCCCACCATTAGGCAGAGCAGGGCAGCTGATTTTGGAAATCATGAATATGCAGCAAATTGTTAGCTACAGTATTTAATTTATTAATGTTGTTGTATTTTTACCAGCTGGGGTGGTAAGAGAAACTTGTATATGCCTACAATAAACCACTGCAAGTCCACTACAACACAACTTTTCTAATAGCGGGTTTATTTGAGGCATCTATATAATAAATTATAGTTATAATTTAAGGAAACATTTAAGCAACATGACTGTATTACAGGAGAGCTATTATAACTACAGCTGCTTCACAGGTCCTGCTATCTAACATACACTTCTGCAAGGAGCACTCTTTCTTTTACACTTCTGATTCAACACATGTGAATAGCCTCATACTATAAAGAGAGTGGAAAACCTTTTCTCAGAAATGCACTGCTGGAGAGATGGTTTTCAAACTTTTGAGTGAACATATATTCAATGGAGAGCCAACAAAGCCACTTGGAGAAGAGCCCCTGATTATAATCCTTCCAAAAGTCAGACACAAAGGGAAAGAGTTCTAGCTAGAGACCTCTGAGTTCTAGAGACCTCTGAGACCTCTGAGAGACCTCAGCTAGATAATCTCTCATGACACTTCTAATAAAATGACAGTTTTAGATGCCAGAAAATGCAAAACGGATGCCTAGTAGTGACATATTCCAGCTTGATCCAATTAGCACTCTCTGGCCATGACATTCCCAAACACTGTCATTTTCCAGCATAAATGTTTAACATTACTGAAAATAGCTAGCCTGCAGAACAAAGAGACAGAAGGATTGTCTGTTTGGGCATAACATATTTCCATAGTTGTGAAAATGCCCTGCTTATTTGCGTTATATCTCTATTCACCAGAAGACTTTCCTTCAAACAACAGTGAGCCCCAGGCTTTACAGACAAGCAAACTATGCTCTCCAACTCCCTCCTTGACAGAACAAAAGTACAAGGGAGGCTAGATTTAAAAAAAAAAAAAAAACAACTCCCAAGCATATGTCCCAGGGCCGTTTTTGTTGCTGTTGTGTGTAGATGACAACAGGCCTCTAGGAAGTAGCACCCTGTCCTATGACTGCTCAGTGCAGTTGGATGTTCCCAAAGTCTCTAGCACGTGGGGCTTTCTTTTTAAAGCTGATGCTATTTCTAATCACCATCCTTGTCCTTCATCCTTGACAACATTAGCATATCATGAGTTCCTGGCACAAGTAGGATTTCAATATATTTCAAGCAGGTTGCAGTAGAATGTTCTGTTCAGTGCACATCATGGCCATTGCAGAGTCCCAGAAAGTGAAATCCTGACAGTAAAATACAATGATCCCAACTCAGTGATGCAACCTACAACAGTACCAACGGAATGACTGATGTTTGGAGAGACGAAAGGAGCTCTAAAATGTATTCCCTTCCAACCACATTAGCCAAAGTGATGCATAACCAAGATAACATAGATAAATAGAATGTGTACCAGAGAGTGAGTGAGAAAGAAAGAAAGAAAGAAAGAAAGAGAGAGAGAGAGAGAGAGAGAGAGAGAGAGAAAGAGACAGATAGAAAGACTTTACCGTGTGCTGCTCCTGTTGTGAAGTGGCAGTGAAAGGGAAGAGACAAGGAAAGTGAGTAACATTAAGAAAGAGAACACACAACATAAACCCCAAACGAACCCAATACCACATGCTGGCTCTGTTCAGGGAAGTTTCTGAAACAAATAGGTTTTTCCTGCACCCTTCTTTGGCGGCTGCCTTGAAACACAGGGTAGTAATGTGCTACAACTGTTTAGCTACAGATCTTAGGCTAAACAAGATCAAAGCCTTGGTGTTGAGAAAATCCTTCATGCCAGCTCAGCTGGAAACCTGGGAAGTTTCCAGCATCACTGGACAAAGCATTTCTTACAAAGAAAACAAACCTGTCTGCCCTTGCTCATCCAAAAACAAACAACAAACACAAAAAACCACCTGAGGGCAAAGGGCAGCAGCCAAAGGCGCTTCAAAAAAACTTATTCATCTCTTATGTGGAGCTTACACACATTCAGATTGTACTTGTTTTTTATTCAAGGCTTAATCTTTACCCTAAATTTACATATCCTTATTCTTTAAAGCTTTTTGGTCTTTCACTCAGCATCCATTTCTTGATGTGCTTACTTGGATTTATATACTAATTTCCACTGACATAAAAATCGAGGCGTCAAATTCCAATGGTTACACAAATCCTGACTAAGGAATGAAAATGAAGAGGAGTTTGATTGAAATATCAAGTCTTTATACCTAAGCACGCTTAGTAGGGACAAAGGCTGCAATCCTAACCCCACCTAACTGAGAGTAAGCACCACTGAATTCAATAGGACATATTTCGTAATAGGCATGGTTAGGATTTTATGTGTGACTTGGTTCCAAATAAACATATGTGGGATCAGGTTGCATGCCTCACCACATGGCATGGGAAGCTAATTAGGCTGTTTAGGTCTGGGACACTGTTTAACAATTCTCAGTCCTTACCTCTAAGTTAGTACAAATAAAAACTATTGTTTCATGAAGCTCTACTAACTTTCCCTATCAAGGTGATCATTCTTTTGTCCAAATACAGATAGCAATAGCGGTGGGGGAGGCCAAGCTCTCATCGGCACAATTTTTTTTGGACCTAGGTGGGGTAATAGCAATTATCTTGACACTCCTCCGGTGATCCCAAGTTCCAGTCTAGAACAGTGGCTATGAAATGAGTTTACAATCCAGAATCTAGTTGCTTAACACACTGGTGTGGCTGCTACTGATGCAATAGTATGAATAAACATAACGTGGTGGACTACAGAGCAGTTTATACAGTCAGATGACAGCAACACAGCTGAAAAACAATACAGACCCTTGTACATTTAATTGAAGCTGGCATGATTGGCTCAAAAAACATTTTCTAAATGCTGATGAAAATTTTAATGAAACTGATGAGAGATGAGAGAAGAACAAACCAGATCACCAGTGATATAGAATGCATAAGAAAGAGAGGAAAAGAAAAGTGCAGTAGAGGGTGGCAAGTTCCATCAGAGTAATAAATGACTGGGAAACACAACCACCAACAATGTCGCTGCAAAGTTGTTTGCACTGACTTTTTAAATGCCAGTTATGTCAGACATTAATCCTATTCCACCACTCTTCTATGGTGGCAATTGTCAGATTATAAAAGAAAATGAGACCCATACTCTCCAGGAGCCCCAAATCTCTGATAAATCTGTCAGATACCCATCATCTCTACTAATGCACCCCATATTCTCTTCCATAGCTCTTGCTGCCCTTATTGTTTTTGAAGCAGAAGCACTCTCCTAGTCAGATCTCCAAGGCTGTGTATATAAGCATGTGCATGTTGGATCAGTAGAATAAATGCTAATCTATTGCAAGGTGAATTCACAGCTCCCATTCTTCAGTCCTGCAGGTACAGGATCAAGTTCCATTGTGTTAAGATATTTTTAAAAATGGGATATCTGGAAGAGTGAGCTACGGCAGGCCTTAGAGACAATTACACTTTCACCCTGCTACACAACCCAGGTACATAGGCTTGCCTTACAGGGACATAGGCTTGCCTTAGTCACAAGTTCACAACACTACTGGAGCTTGCCTTTCCATGTGATGGCACTGGCTCAGTGCCACGTGCTGCCTATGTGACACCTGACTAGAAACTTTAGTCACCATTCCAGGATTTCAGCCTGAGTTCTTCCCCAAGCTTGTTCTATGTCTGGCCACTTAAGAGATATGCTAGAACTGTAAGAGTACTTTCACCTGAGACAGCTACAGAGGAACTCGCAGTACCATCATGACAACAAATAATCATGAATAAAAAGGACATATGGAGGGGTCCGTAAGCGAAGCATTGCGGCCTCAGGCGAGAACTGAAGGTTTCAAATGTTCACTCTGTATTCAGGCTGCTTTGCCCATCGCCTCAGGACGGAAAAAAATGAAGAATAACATGCTATTAAAGGTGTGTGATCTGGGAAAAGAGGCTGAAACACCTCCAGATTAAATCTCACCTGGGCATGACTGGAGACAGCAACCCTGAGACCCCAGTGCATGAGTGCAAGCACTTTTGAGGAGG
The DNA here is from genome assembly GCF_964106645.2 of Podarcis pityusensis. NCBI lineage: Eukaryota > Metazoa > Chordata > Lepidosauria > Squamata > Lacertidae > Podarcis > Podarcis pityusensis. The sequence goes on along the minus strand of NC_138029.1, from coordinate 44,584,961 downwards.
CCATAGCACGTTCCTAGGTTCATGCAGAGAGCCAAAACCTATAGAAGAAAGTTGCAGATGCACGGAAGAGCTGGAAAATGGGTGCAAGGCATGCAGGTAGGGAGGAAATAAGGTGGCTATTCCAGGAGAAAGGCTGACTGCACTAATCTGGTAACCTTTGCGTTGCTGTGGAATCTCCTACCACCCTTGTGGTTTGTAGACAGAAAATATGAGATAAGGTTGCATTAATAATTTTTTTCTCATGCATCACAAGAGCCTGATGCTGAATGATGGAGTGCAGAGCACTGCAGAAAAACTGCCCATGAACTTCAAGATTTCTGGCTTTGATGAATTTTGGGATAAAGACACTAGGCAACTTACTGTTCACTAGCAGAAGCCTGCACAAGGACAACCCCAACTGCTACTGGGCTTTCCTGCTCTTCTTCCTCCACATAACCCCCAAATTGGCTTGGAGGGTGGGTACTGAGAGAACCCTCAGGACACCACATGAGGGGAGGAGAGAGGACGCTCCATCAGGCAGCAATGCTTGCCCTGATGAAGCAATTTCCTTAGTGCTATGTTGCAATCCTCCCACTGCAAATGCATATGGAAGTTCACCTGCTTGCATACTCAGAAAACCTTGTTACACTTGCCTCCACTTCACCCCCCAACTCCCCGTTTTTCTAAACACAATTTAAATGGTAAGCTCACTGGGGCTGAAGGATTGTTTTTTCTTCATGGGTTGCAGTGGCATGGCTTAACCAAATGACATGGCCGCCACCACATCCACACAGCCCCACCACTCACTCCAGCCAGGGCAGAAAGGGAGTGGGAAACAAAAAAATGCCCTGTTGCTATGCCAACTCCCAAGCTGGCATAGTGAAGAGGCCCAGATTAGGCCCATTGGTATCATGTGATGGCAGCAGGGCTAGTTCAGGATCCAGCAGATCCCTTGCTGGACTGACTCTGACCTTTCTCTGTTATGGGGTTTACCCTGACTACATCCAGTGGTTATATTGCTGGTGGTAGCTTCTGCCTGACTGCCATTTGTGCAGGCACATTGAGGTGCAGTGGTGAAACATCTCTGCTGGCAGGGTTGGACAGAGGCTCACCTTTGCCTCATCCAACCTCCCCTCCAGCCAAGTGGACTGGATTGCAGCTTAGGGCTCATCTGCACTTCTGCTTGTCCTGTGCCTGAAACGGGGTGAAACTAGGCTTTATTTCACCTGGGAGCCTCAATAGTGCCCCTTTCTGGAGCTTTTACCCAGTGCAAAAACCTGGCTAGCTCCCCTGTAGCTACGGCTCTGCCTAGAAAGCACAGGGCTGAGTGGTTTTCCGCTTGACCCACTCCTTTCCAAGGGAACACCTGCTCTTTTGCAATAAACAGAACAAATGGCAATCTGGGGGAAATCCGCTAAAGAGCGGTTTCCCCATGAAGAAAGCAGCAGGACAAGAGGAAGTGTGGATAAGCCTTTAGATTGCCATGCGTGTTAATAGAGCTATAACATGAACAAACAACAGAAGTGGCAACCTATTAGATTGTTCTTTCCTCTTCTACTACACCTTGGTCCAAGCTCCTAAAAATTATTTCTAGCAGGGAAAATGAATATAAATCTGTACCTTTAAAACTAGTTACCCTTGGAAGCAATTAAGACATTCAAATCCTGTCCAACGTGCTCTGAATCAATCAGCACTACACAGCCAAAAAGCCTACCCCCCTAATTTGCAAACTATTTTGGAAGCTGAAAAAGTAGAGGGAGGGCTTTTTACTGTTTCAGGGGGAGTGAGGCTGCGGCCATTCTTCCCCCCATAGTATCTCTAAGAACAATGCTACAGTGGTGCCTCGCAAGACGAAAAGAATCCGTTCCGCGAGTCTCTTCGTCTTGCGGTTTTTTTGTCTTGCGAAGCAAGCCCATTAGCGGTTTAGCGGATTAGCGCTATTAGCGGCTTAGCGGATCAGCTGATAAGCGGCTTAGTGGCTTAACGGATCAGCTGTTAAGCGGCTTAGCGGATCAGCTGATAAGCGGCTTAGTGGCTTAAGGGATCAGCTGTTAAGCGGCCTAGCGGATCAGCTGATCAGCGGATTAGCGATCAGCTGTTAAGCGGCTTAGCGGATCAGCTGATAAGCGGCTTAGCGGCTAGGGAAAAAGGGGGGGGGGAGAAAAAAAACCCTGCAGGAACTCGCAAGACATTTTCGTCTTGCGAAGCAAGCCCATAGGAAATTTGTTTTGCGAAGCACCTCCAAAACGGAAAACCCTTTCGTCTAGCGGGTTTTCCGTCTTGCGAGGCATTCGTCTTGCGGGGCACCACTGTATGTGATTAAGTATATCATTTGATATCGTCTTCCTGCTTCCAGTGCACCAGGAATAGAGTCTCTCTCAACATTGTGGAATAGAGACAGATGGAGATAATCAGAAAATGATAGGGGGATTTCATTATCTGCATTCCTCTTCAGTTGGAAGAGGAACCAGGCTCTCACTCGCAGTTTGCCTGGCGGTATGGCACTCACTTCCCCATGGAATGTGAGGGCAGCCAAAGACACTGGGTGCACAGAGCACTCTGGCTACTGCAACGTCCCCTGCCCCTACCCCTTTCCTGGAAGCACAGGCTATCCTGTTAATTGGATTCTAATTGGAGTAAACTACAGGCGCGTGCCAGAGGTGATAAGAAACTGCAAAAACAACCCAGCTACAAGGATGTAAAAGGTTTGGACTGAGAGTGGATACCATTCGGTGAGAGAGACGATGGAGGGAGGGGAGCCCATGGTTTGCTTATTTATAGTTTTTCTCTTCATTTTTGATACGGCAACCCTCCCTGGAATGCAAGTTTTATTTAAAAATATCTGAACAAGTGAGGATGGAAGAAATTGGAATATAAATGGAATTTAACAAAATTGGAACTGCGTGTGTGAGAGAAAGGAACTGAGAGGGAAGGGTGTGAGAAACGCCATGCTATGAAAATAAAGAGCAAAATCCACCCTAACCTCCATTATCCACAAAGGAATGTGTTCAATATGAAGAATGCTGTTGTTATAGTGAGGCTGCTATTGGAATGATATTGGAAAATCAATAAAAATATTTTTAAAAATAAAAAGTATATCATTTGATCTCAACCCTGCAAAACTGGTAGCGGGGGGGGGGGGGGTTTGAAAATAAAAGGAAAGCAAAATGCATCCCCTCCCTAATGTGAGCCAAAAGTAAACTATCAACTCAGGTTTTTGTTGATATTATTAGAAATATTGTTAAGAACATAACCTCATTTTCTTTGTTTTAGAGTAAATTAAATTTGATAATAATAATAATAATAATAATAATAATAATAATAATAATAATTTGTTATTTATACCCTGTCCATCTGGCTGGGTTTCCCCAGCCACTCTGGGCGGCTTCCAACAAAATATTAAAATACAATAGTCTGTTAAACATTAAAAGCTTCCCTAAATAGGGCTGCCTTCAGATGTCTTCTAAAATGTGTGAATTCACATTTCTTTTCTAAAGTGTGTGAATATAGCATAAGGCACTTTAGGACTCAGGGCCTGAACCATATTTTATTCTTCTTTTTAAACCCAACCCATTTTGGTGCTATGCATCTCACAGCATCTGTATTGCAAACGTACAAAGGACAAATCAGAAAGAGCAGACCTCATGAGCTTCTCACCCTATATTTTGATGACGAACTATGAACTGATGTAGACATACCCTAAATGTGGTATTGTAAATGTAGGCTGGTTTTACATTTAATCAGCTCTTTCTCTTAGCTTGAACAGGAAGTAGTGGAGCCTCTCTATAAATGGTGCATGCTTCTGTTATCACTGAGAGAAAAAAATCTTAGCCATGCCAGCCTCTTGGCCTTTTTGCATCCTGATATATCCATTCAGTGCAACGTAAGAGATCATTTTTCGGAATTTATGGCTCGGATTCCCACAACCTGCAACTTACAAGGAGTCTGAAAAGAAACAGGGGCAGTCTGCCATTCCTATCGTTGGCCCTTGGGGAAAACTCCACATGCAAGGAGCATCCCAAGCCAAGGGAAGAGCACACAGATTTGGAGTGTCCATGCTCTAGGAAGGCTTATGGCAGCACCGGAAGAGGGATTGTGATGAGGGAATGGGCAGGGGGGCCAAGTTGCCTATGTGTTGACAACTGTTAACAGACCAATCATGCAGCAAGCTTCAACAAGAGTGTTTTCCAGATGAAGGGAATGAGCTGTGCTTTCTGAAGAAGGTAGTAAAAGAAAGAAAGCACTATGGCTCCCTAAAGAAACTTACGTGAAGGCAAACGCCACCAATGCTCCACTGACCACAATGAAATCCAGGATGTTCCACAGGTCCCGGAAATAAGCGCCTCGATGAAGGATCAGTCCTAAGTCAATCATCTAAAGAATTAACCAAAGCAAAGAAACACAGGGTTCTTGAGGCACTATGCATGGTTTTGATTACTATAATTTTGAGATCCCCAGTCCCCTAGTGTCAATTACTATTGTTTCCATAATTCCACTCTAATGACGGAGGTCAGTCTTGCTGGGCTCATTTTACAAAGAAGGAGATCAAGGCAAAAAAAGGGGACTGACTTGCATGAAAATGAAAATGAACAGACCACAGGTGCAGCTCTAGTATTCATGGGCAATGCAGAAAATAGCAAACAAAGGATACTTCATGCCCAGTTCAAAGACTAAAATCTGGTTTTTATGAATCTTGAGAGTTGTGCTGGCACAACAGAGTCTGAAACACTGATTGTTTTTCTGGATGTGTTGTACACACAATTTCCTCCATGACATAATCTCTCCCCACATGTTTAATGGTGCTGTCGTCACAGGAATCCTGACTGGGTAGAGATGGGATCTATGCAATACTGGAGTTATCAAACCCCACACCACATAATCCAGAGTGTATGAAAACATTCTGCAGCACATATACTGCTGCTTGTAGGCAAATCTTTCACTATGCCACTCTGTAAAGCATGCATTAAATTCAGAGCCACTTCAAATGCTACAGTAAAAAAGACATATAGCCTAGCATTTTTACTACGTACCAACCACGCATTTTCTGTAATGTTAAAAGAGAAAAAATATATGCAGTCATGTGGGAAGCATGCACCTGGAAGCCTCAGAAGTGAATGCAGAGTGAGACCTTTCCCTTCTGAAACCCATTTAGCAGCTCACAAAGAACTGCTGAATTAAAAACAACTAATGCCTGGAAAAGCTCTTGCAGCCCAATGGAACATAAGAAGCTGCCTTATATTGGATCTGACCATTGGTCCATCTTGCTCAGTGTTGTTGATAATGACTGACAAGGTTTCAGTAACTCACAGTCCTGTCTGGAAACACCAGGGACTGGACCTGGGGCATGCAATGCATGAGCTATGGCCCTTTCTCAGCTACAGCCTTCCCCTGTATGATTCTAACCATGTTTACTCAGATAATTCCCATTGATTTTCAGTGAGACTTAGGGCTTATCCACACTTCCATTTGCCCTGCTGCTTTCTCCCAGGGAAACCTGTGATTTAGCACTGAATCATAAATCAGGCTTTCCATGGATAGCTGTTTGTTTTGATTTAGCGCTAAAGCATGGGTTTTCCAGAGGAAAGTGGAAGGGCAAAAGCAAAACCACTCTGACCTGTGCCTAGAAAGTATGGGGTGAGTGGAAAACCGCTCTGACCCATGCTTTATATTGGCATGGGACAAGTGGAAGCGAGGATGAATTGTGGTGGAAGTTAACCTATAAGGCGCTATGGTGTCATCTAGTGGTCCTCAGTCACAACTACAAGCAAATCCTCTGGCTTGAGAGAGTATATAACAGAAATGGGAAGCCAGAAGGGGGAAAAGTACTGTATGCTTAGGGCTGTCAACCAAATGAAATATATTCCCCTCAGTAAGAGACCTGGGAGTTACGATAAGGGCATGGAGCAACCATTATGTCAGCAAACATGAAAGACAGTTGTAATAGACAGGTGAGTGGAAGAACAATTGACAGCAGGGGGATGTGATGGAATGCTAGCTAGAGTCAGAATGAATGACAGGTCTAGTGTCCGTTGTGAATGGCAGCTGAAAGAGTGTGAGGAGTTGAGTAAAAATGCGGGAGGGAATTAGGTGTGTGAGTGTTAGGGAATGAATGAACGAACGAATAAACAAACGAAGGTATAGGTAATAATATTAGGATAGTTTTAAAAGAGAGGGATTTAACCATTATGCCTGGTCAGGATAGAAAAAACTTATTTTTTATTCTTTATAAATTTACTAATTGTTCTGATACATTAAATGCTTTTTGTAATTATTTTGTCATTTTTCATACAGAATGGTTGACATAAGCACATACAAAATGCAGTAAGAATGATGAGTGTAACAAATAGAAATAGAAATAAAAAAATGAGAATACAGAGGGGAGGGGAAATTTAATTAATGAAGGTGTTCTGGTCTGGGTGGATTCTAGGAATACCTCATTTTAGGAATAGTTAATAGTATCTCATGCTACCTATTTGCACAAACCAGCTTTTAGTCCAGATCTTGCTCTGTCTTAGCACTCAACTGAGCAGATCTTAGTTCCCAAGTGAAGTGAAAAAAGCCTGTCACACAATCAATCCGCGGTAGCCTCAAGAGAAGCCAGCAGTGTGAACTGCGGCACACTTTAGCTTGTAAAGCTGCAGCATGAAAACACAATATTCTTCACTATAATAACCACATTTGGGGAATAATGCCTTGCTTTCTTAGGCCCAGTTCAGTGCCCTCAAGGAAATATGCTAGCACATTTGAAATTTTTGTAACTTTCTAGGAAGACACTTCACACAAATGGCTTCCTGGGTGAAAAGGTTTCAGTTTGGCTCTGCTTTCAAGTGGCTAACATATTATACAGTGGTAACTCGGGTTACAAACTTAATTAGTTTAGGAGGTCCGTTCTTAACCTGAAACCATTCTTAACTTGAGGTACCACTTTAGCTATTGGGGCCTCCCGCTGCCGCCGTGCTATTTCTGTTCTCATCCTGGGGCAAAGTTCTTAACCTGAGGTACTACTTCCGGGTTAGGAGAGTTTGTAACACGAAGTGTTTGTAACCTGAGGTGTTTGTAACCCGAGGTACCACTGTATATGAATTAGGCCCCAGATATCTGTCAATGTCACCATGCCTGTACATTTCCTCACCGGTGAATCTAAACTTGTGTGCATCTGTCTTAAGTGTTCAGTCAAGCCCCAGCAGAGATCTGCTCTAGGCTGTCTCTTGTTTTTCTTACAATTCTGGTCATGGGGGCAACTGTTATTGTGGCTGCAGCATGCAGGAAAGGAAGGTTTATCCTTTCCCTTCCTAGCCACAACCTTCTCCTGAAAACTGCCCCCCTCCCCTGCTACGATGCTTTTATACTATGCTTTATAACTGTAGTGGGGACATTTTTTGCGGGGAGGGAGTTGTAGGTATGGAGGAAAGGGATATATTTCCTCTCTGTGCATGGTGCGATCACATTAACAATCCACCCCTAGGGCTATAATTAATTTAAGACAAAGAGATGTAGCTGCACAACGCACAATAAGCATAGCATGTAGTTTAACTCTTAATTTGCTAGGGTTGCTGAGGAATTAGAGTGCTGGTTGTACAGGAGGCAGAGTGGCAGAGTTTAGTTTCTGAAAGCTCTGGTTTGAGGCACACATACCCTTACTTGTTCATAATTGTGTCCATGTACAACTGTTGTTTTTTTCTGAGGGGAACAATGGTTTGGAAGTACTCAAATCCATATTGTATTTTGGCAGAGAAGTTAATCATAACTGCTTAGAGATTTTTGAAATATTAAGCAGTATATACATTATAAGAAAGAAAGAAATCTTATTTCTGAAATTTTCACTCGACCTGGGCAAGCTAAGAAAGATATGTGTGCCTGTTGGACTACTAAATGGGAAAGGAAGTGTGAAAAGGCTCTTTTGAGCAATTCCCCCAAGGGACATTTGTTTCTCATGCCCCCCAAATACTGATTCACAAACATTCAGCCCAGCTCTACTTCTGCCCTGCAGCTTCAAGTTCTCTGTTCCAAACACTACCAAAATGTCATGAGATCACAGGCTCAAGCCCAGTTCCCCAATTACTAACCTTAACAACCATTTCAAAGGTGAAGACACCTGTGAAGACATAGTCAAAGTAACGGAGAACCTACAGGGAGAAATGACATAAAGGAATTAAAAATATAGTTCAGGTCTCACCACATCTCTGAAGTCATAAATCCTAACCAAACTCGTGACTAAGGCAGACCTTGGCTTCCATTTTGTCTCTAAACACAATCTTGTCAGCAGCATGCAGGAGATAAGGTTCAAAGCAACAAATGACAGATTAAAGACTCTTATATTATCTAGAATCAATAAAGTAATCCATACTGCATTCTGGTCACTTCTCCATCTTTTATGAGATACTACAGCCTTACTGATCTGTAATGAGGGTCAGAATTTCGAATTGTGTTTTACTCTACTACCACCTTATGGAGTTCCTATTGTAACCATTGTTATCTGTGGAAGATGCTAACGGAAACATAAAAAGCATCTGCATGTGTCACATCCTATCTCCATGGGAGTTACAGCTGTCCTTTGGCTTCTGATGTTGCTATTAGAAAAGGGCTGATTTATAGGGGCATATAGTTAGAGTAGCAAAAACAAGGTTCTGTGATTACATGCATAAACATTTTATAGCTTATAAAAATAGCAACTGGTGGGCTAATGATTTGGAATTTGACATACACGATTTACCTGATGAGGTCTACAAAAGTGCCACATTTACACTGATCCCATACAACATATTGGAAAAACAAAAACAATAAACGCTAACAATAAACAAAACAACTCTCCCATCCCCTAACCATCAGATTAAAAAAAAATAACTCAACACTAACACATCCCTCCATGGCCCAAAGATCATTCATATTAACTAGGCTGTATTTTGTTTTTGTTTAATCTCCCCACTCTGCCCAGAAACCTTGTGGCAAGGCCAGTTGATGTAAATCAATGTGTGTGGGGGAGGTGTCCTCCAGTGATAGTTCAGTATCTCTCCTCCATTTTTAGGGAGAAGCAAAAGCAGAGCAAAAATTTGCCTCCTCTGCAGTTGTCCTGGCCGTTTGCTCCAATCCTGCTGCTGAGGAGGGAGCAGCCATTTTGCATTAGGCCACCACCCTGGCAGCAGCCATTTTGTGACTGGTGCCCTCAACACCTTCACAAAATTCCAACTATGTCCCCAGATGCAAAGAACTTGATGACCACTGGATTAAACAAATTTCATGTGTTTCACAAAATTACAAACCCTCCAAGTATCCCTATTTTCCAGGGACATCCCTGATTTAGAGAAGCTGTCCCGGTTTCTGATTTGATCCTGGAATGTCCCACTTTTCCTTAGGATATCCCTATTTTCACTGGAGGGTATGGAGTTATCTGACCCCCGAGCCGTCTGAAGGCAATCCTGTATAGGGAATTGTTTAAAAAAACGTTTAATTATTATTTTTATATATGTTGGAAGCTGCCCAGAGTGGCTGGGGCAACCCAGTAAGATGTGTGGGGTACAAATGGTAAAATCATCATTATGGAATGGGACGTCGCTATTTTCATTGGAGAAATGTTGGAGGGTATGAGATTACACTGCCACAGTTGCTATCTATAGGAGAGAAAGAGCGTGGGGATGAGTTTTCTGATGGAGAGGAAAGGAGTAGCTTGGGAATCAATTGAACAGGAATTTATTGGAGGGGAATGGGGACAGGGGTGTCTTGGTGGTCATTTTGTGACTAGGCAGGCTCAGCTATGGCAGCCATGTTGTGCTGTTATTGATACAGGCTCCAAAATGTTGGTTTTGCTGAGAACTGGATTTTTTTTGGTGAACAGCCAGCAATAGTATTTTTTTTTTTTAAGATATAGGTACAAAGTCCCTTTAGGCCAATGGAAGCTGTTTACCACAGAGGTCAAGCATGTCCAGCACTGTTCTCATGTGGGGGAGGGGCGGCAGTTAAGTGACAACTGAAGCAGTATGGAGGTAATTTCTGAGGCCTTAGGGAGTTAGTTTGCCAGAAGGTAGGGAAGTAAAACAATGAGGTATACTGTAAGCCTGTGCAAGATCACTCAGAACAGCAAATCTTTCTAAACGTAGAAGAGGCACAACTATCCTGTTAAGTTGTGGGTGAACATATCAGATGACACAGCGATTCTTCAAACAGCTCTTGTTTATTCACAGGCCAGAACAGAACTGAACTGAAGGGTTCAGCCAACCTGCTTATAGAGAGCTCAACTACAAAGCAACAGTAACAACTTTCTGTAACTATCCAATCACTGAACGTCACTTTCAATTCCTTATTTGCATATGCGGACCTGAGTGAAAACTATCTACAGTATCCCCCTGCTGGCCCAGGGTGAGAACTTCAGTACATTAACATATCCATTTGCACACATTGCACAGTTAAAGATAAATATGGGTGTGGGTGGGAGAGAGAGAGAGAGAGCGAGCATGTTTAACAGATCCTGAAAGAGCAGGAGCATAGACTATCCTGAGGGCAGCATGCCCCTGTCAATTGGTTTGTAGGTTCGACAGATCCAGGTCAGATTTGTCTATGATAGCCTACTGAACATAATGGTACCTAAAGTCTTCATTTTCTTTCTTTTTTACTTTGAAAATAAGATGCCATGTGGTTAGCAGTTTAAAATTGTCATGCTCTAGATCAAGCTTTGTAACACTGCGAGTTGCATTTCAGTTTGCTAAATACTGTACATTCTTCATAACAGGCTGCTGTGCAGTGTAAAGTTCAGAGTATGAATGAAAGTGCATAATGGAGAATTGCCAATTATATCCAACAATTAATAGTTACAAAACAACCACTTTCATGTTTAGCAGACTCCAGTATTTTAATACATTTTCTTTTTAAAAACCTGTGAAATTAAATCATAAAACCTGCTGGTTTAAGATTAGAGTTAGGGCTGTCTCGTGTTGACTCAAGCTCTGCAAAGCTGGGAAATTGGAAGCTAAGGCTGATGCCTTAACAGATGAACCTCATGAACAGGAATGATGTTGTGCGATGTACAAATTGCGCTTGCTTACAACTTATTCCCCATGCACATACACTTTTCCTTGGTCATTCAGGCCCAAATCCATATGGGGAGTTTGGAATTCCTGTGTACAGCAAAGATGCCTCATGCTGTCCTGTAGTGCCTTATGAAGCAATTGAAGTCCCTCTTTCAGAACACAAGTGCTTTGCTTCCGATTGCACCCTCTGAATATCACTTTGCAACAGAAAATATGTGTGGACTAAGATTTGTGAGCTCCCTTATCTAACTTTATATTCTCTGTAAGTTCCCATGAGAGCTTTTTTAGAGGGGAAGGGGCACTGGCCTACATATGCACTGAAATATAAATAATTAAGCAACCCGTTCCTTTTCTTGTTGCCTCTTTAAAAATCTATGAAACGGCTGGGTTATTTCCAAAACTTGCTTTACTGTTTTTGGTATAATCTTCCGTTGTAATGGTGCTAGGAAAGAGGTCTACACACCCCATGCCCCAAGTCATTGGTAGCAGTACTGTACCAGTCTCACCGCTAGTGCATCAGAGGATTCCCCACTCTGCTACTCTTTAACCCATCCTGCTAGCTATGATATAAGCCACAAACTGACATGAGTCCTCTAGCAATACATTAAGGGCCATAGGCTTCATAAGGCAACACAGGACAAGGACAACATCTTAACTCTGATCTTAAACTAGCAGGGTTTTTTAAATCACTGAATATTTGCCTATATGTAAAGTTTTTTTCAATTTTGTGCAGGAAAATTCCTTTTCAGAATAGGAGCCACAAACAAAAATAAGCCAAAATTGTTTTGGTATCCACATTAGACAGTCTGAAAGAAAAGGGGGAAATCACCAGGGTGCATGAAGATGCCATGTAGTCAATAAGTTGCAGAGTTCACAGCTCATTAAACACAGGAAATGGGAATAAAAACAAAATTCAACCATTAAGATATGTCCATATCATGTTAATACCTCCCTTGATATGACCTTTAACAGGTTTTACTCTTTGCTTTGGTAGTGAAGATGGCCTTCACTTCTGCCAGTTACATGCTATCTTACTGGGTATTAATAGTCCCAAATGTACATAGTTCAGTCTCTTCCTGGTCCATATCAATTTTTGTTTGTTTTCATCTATATCTGTTGGCACATCTTTTGACCTGTTTCCACATTAATCAGTGATCTTTGAATCCACACTAGAAGTTGTATTTAAATACATAGAGTGGTATGGTATTCAACTAAGTTTTACTCAGAGTAGACCCCCTGAAATTAATAGACATAACAGTCATGCTTATTTTATTTTAATGGGTCTACTTTGAGTAAAACTTATTTTATGTCAAAATTACATGTTTATATGTACTTTAAAATGCACACTGTAATGCATTTTGGTGCATCATTGAGCCAAGAGCTACATTGCACTATTTGGAAAAGTGTGAAAATGTTTCATTCCACACATTAGGCCTGCAGGTATGTATCAGGTCAGTTTGCACCAGAATGTACTGAAACTGAACTCCTTTAGCATCCTAAGATGTATGACACTGGTGCTGGATGCCCACCCTGGGCCAGGTTATTCTTATGTTCAGCTAGCATAAAGCTGGGGGGGGGGGTGTCCTTTGGTTATTGGGATGTATTCTATTGATTTTATCCTCATCCCAGCACAAAGGTTTCTTATTACTGCATGAAACAGAGAAGCCCAGTAGAGGCCCTCCCTCCTGCCCATCCCTAGTGGAGATGCTGCTCTAATTATTTCACTCATTTTTCCGTAGGGATATCTCATGGGACCTGTCCAGCGAAGCTCTTGAAAAAGAAAGTGCAGTGTAAGCTGGTAGCAGAGCCAGGCTGTGATTTATCTCTTTCTCTCCCTTTATACCACTACACCTCCCTCCTAACCTATTTAAATCCCAGCTGCTTTTCTCAGAAAGTCAGAGACTGGAAGAGGGATTTTTGCTTTTCACATATAATATTATAAGATCAGTAGTGTTAATAACAATCCCACCCCAAATATTATTTTTTACAATATTCTCAAAGGACTGGCTAATACCAGACATAAGGCTTCTATATGCATGACAATTTCCCTATATGAAAATCACCTCAGTGGAGAAAAAACTGTACACCATCACGTGCAACCAACTCACATGTGTCTATTTGGCTGCATGCACACATTGAAATAGACATCTGAACCCTTGTCTGATATGAGGATATACAAGATTTTGCCTACAAAGAGCAATATCCATGTAGAAAAATCATTAATGTATGAAGCTGTCCATAAGGTCTTGGAAAACATAAGACAAAGGGTTTCTGTCAGATGCTGATGGTGGTTGCTCGTGAGTAACCAGGCAGGACTCCAACCTGTCTTTTACAGGTTTTATTGTGCAAACTATTTACAGTGCAGATCTACAAAGTTCATGTCCATCTTAGTCACTTGCAGAATACGGGAGTGGCCCCTTCCGGCTTCTCCCTCAACATAAGAACTTCGGCACCCCAAGCCTCTTCCTCCCCTCCTTGCGTTTCACCCCTCTGCGCAATCTGGGCAACGGAACTGGCGTGCGTCCCTCCTGGCCAGCTCTCCACTGGAGGTGTGGCTTTTCCCACCCCTGGAAGAGGAACTGCTCCTCAGGCGTTTCGTAGGCTCTCTGTATTCTAACGGCCCCCCTGCCTCCCTCCCCTGTTCCAATGGCAGTCCCCTGACAGGTTTCTCTCTCAAAGGCCCATCGCCAACATTTCACTCACTGGGGCCAGTGAATTATGAATTTGACAGCTGACATGACACTGGTAAGTCACCCTAGTATGGTTGTCTATCAGATTATCTCAATCAGTTAGAAAGCTGGACAGAGGCAGGAAGGACAGAAAAGAAGCAAGATGCACCTAAGTTCCAATACGATCTTGAGCTCTAGTTCCCATTCCTTCCTTCCAAGCTCTATCCATATTCAGTCAAAGTTTGGAATGCATGGTAAAGTGATCACAAAGCCATGCAATCATATACTGAGTTCTATGTGGCTCTACTGAAAACCATACCAGTTGGATCATAGGCTCGGACAGTCAGTACAGCTCCTAGTTGGTCACCAATCCCAGATGTAGACAGAACATGCAGCAGGCTAATACAATATGGATCTTACAAGGACACTAGTATGAGGTGCTATATAGCTGAGGACCATCTGACATCTCTACACATACCAAGAACTCCCATATAAAGTGTGGAATTAAGGGAGCAACAGTAGGTAGGCAACCCGGTCAGATGAGCAGGGTACAAATAATAATTTTTTTATTTCTATTACTAAAGGAGGAGAGACAGAGCTGCAGGTTGGACCAGCAGAGATGTGGAAGGTACTTATGCTAACTGACCAGGAGTTCCTTTTATTCCACCAGACCTCCCTGGTTTACTTTTTGATGGAACTCCCGTACAGCAGCCTCCCAAATGTCATTACTGGGTCACTGTCCAGCTTTGCTCCTGGCCTGTCCCATCAAACTAGACAACGGTGAGGAATCACACACACTTCCATTCAGGCAAGAAAGTGGAACCACAGTTCAAGTACACATATCAGCCAGGCAAAAGCATTTGAGGAGGGAGTGCAGCCAGTGAGTGGGGAGGCCTACAGAGTGGGCATGGCCTAGGGAGGGTCCTAAAGGCCAACTACAGAGGCCTGGAGAACCACATTCAGCCCCAAGCTTGAGATTCCCTGCTCGTGAACTCAATTTTGTAGCAAACCATGGCTACAACATCCAATGATGAGGAGAATACTTGTTTCTATAGCAAGATGTCTCACTGCCTAGAGACATTTTGATCAGGCCATAGTCGTACCCATCAAGGCTAACTTAGAGACATAGTCTTCCCCATCTAAACGGTGGGCCTTCCAGAGCTGATCATATCTATTTTGGTATCCTATGATTCATCTTCAAAGTCAGAGGAGAGCAGGAGCTGCAATGGAGATTCACGGATAAAAGTAAAGGAATGCAGGAAGGACTTACATTGTTACGGGGAGCACTTGGCTGCACAGGATCTTCAGCAGCCAAAGCAATGCTGCTCATGGCAATCACCATCAGGATGCAGATTTCAAAGTAGCGCAGGTTGACAATGTAATGACAGAGCCGCCGAAACCTAGTACCAATAGGCAAAAGCATATTCTGTGGAAGGGTATCACAAGTGCTGAGCAAATGGCTACATTTCTCCTACTGAATCAGATAAAGTAATTATCTTGGAGCTGAGTGAGAATTACTCAGAATATATATTTTTTAGAAAATTTCCCACTGTATTTTTTTATTGCTGGAAAAAGACCACTTTCTCCCCCAGAGAAATTCAGTGAAAAATAGTGATGCCTATTTCACTGCCACTTAAGTTCTCCACAAGCTGGAGTGGAGACTTTTGAGAGGGCATTTGTCTTCAGCTCTGATATATATATATATATAAAATAGTCAAAGCCGCCAATATATATTAGGTTCTGGTGCATAAGCCAACCTTAATATCTCTGAGCCTAGTTGTGGATCAGTCTCATGAATCCAACCAGCATGATCCTTCTCATTCTCTGCCGAAGTTCACAAAAAATGACATATTCAACCTAAATCAGAGCCCCAAAGACTCAGTCTCTGCAAATAAGCAGTCCTCCTTCATCCTCTGAATGAATCCTCGGCATAATCCAGCCAAGTATCCAATTTTCACACACTCTAACCATTTGTGAACTATGGTATCAGGTTCCCAGCTACCTTTCAGTCCATAATGGAGCAACACTTACGGGTTAGTGGTTGAGAGAATGAACATAGAGCTGTATGGTGGCATAGGCTTGGGTCCCTCCCCTCCATCATCTTCTTCCTCCTCCTCCTTTTTTTCTTCCTCCTTCTTGGGCAGAGGTTCAGGGTTGGCATTCTTATTGACTGGCGAATAGGTGGAGAAAAATAAAAGTGATCAGTCTTGATATGTTCCCTCTCTCAGTCCTCCCAGTACCATTTTAGCAAAAGTTGATCCAGTCAGTTCTGCATATGCAGAAACTTATGTTGGGTAGTCTTTTGGGGGAGTTGGGGAGCAAGTTAAGGACAAATATGGAGACCAGGATGTTGGATACTCTACATATAGAAACAGGTTTTGTTTTTGTTTTTTTACTGGTACACTGCATATGCCTACAGAAAACACAAAGTGTACAAAGTAGATATTGACACCCAATTCTGGGATGCAAAAATGTCTGCACAAAGGTTTGCAGGACTCAGACAGATGCATGACAACTTGTGTATGGAAATGCTTCAGCACAGTCAGAAAGATAAAGCCTCTTGAACCATAGCACACACCGACCTGGACAATATGTGTAGCAGGCCAGCAGTATCCCCAATATTTTATTCTTTTGTTTACACAATTTACCATGCCATAAATATTTAAGATAATTTACAACTAAAAGCCCTTAATATATAAAGATGCAACAGATTTAAATAAAAAAAAATCTTTCCTAGGTGTAAAGTGTGTACATTCTGCTCTGTGCAATGAAGTCCTCAGCAATTCAGAATATGGTGGCTTGTCATACTTATCATGTAACAGTTGCTGTAGTTTTAGTTTCCTCTGACAGGTTTATATACAGTGGTGCCCTGCAAGATGAAATTAATCCATTCCGCGAGTCTATTCGTCTTGCGGTTTTTTCGTTTTGCGAAGCACGGCTATTAGCGGCTTAGCGGCTATTAACAGCTTAGCGGCTATTAACGGCTTAGCGGCTTTAAGAAAAAGGAAACAAACTCGCAAGAACTCGCAAGACGTTTCGTCTTGCGAAGCAAGCCCATAGGGAAATTCGTCTTGCGGAACGACTCAAAAAACGGAAAACTCTTTCGTCTAGCGAGTTTTTCGTCTTGCGAGGCATTTGTCTTGCGGGGCACCACTGTACACTCAGCATGAAAGAGACAACAAATCTTCAGGATATCCAAGGGAACACAGATACAGACACACAGAAATTCAGCAGCTAAGAGGCACATGCAGATGCATGTCAATACAACTGTGAGAGGAACAGAGCCAACTCACACTCAGAACATCAGTCCACTTACATAGCCATTGGGCTAGACACAAACATGACCTGGAGTAACATAGCTGATGGCACAGCCATTACACTAATACAAGAAAATAGGTAGAACTAACCACAAACACCATTATGTGAGTGTTCTACAAACTCATTTTGTCTCTTTTATTGCCTGTGATGGTTACCGTATTTTTCGCACCATAGGACGCACCTTGTTTTAGAGAGGGGAGAACAAGAAAAAAAAATTCTCCCCCTCTCTGCCCAGCGCCCCTTCAGCGAAGCGGCAGGAGGCGCTGCGCAGAGAGGGGTAGAATTTCCCCCCTCTTGTTTTCCCGCTCTAAAACAAGGTGCCGTTTAAGGTGCGTTCAGACGGCTACCTTGGAAGCTTGGAGAGTGAGAGGGGTCGGTGCGCACCGACCCCTCTCGCTCTCCAGGCTTCAGGTTCCTTTCGACCTGCTCTTTGGGGCTGGCGGGGGGAAGCCCACCACCAGCCCCAAAGAGCAGATCAGGGAGAGGCGGAAAGGCGCAGCGGAGAGGCTCCTGCCATAGCCGCGCGTCACCTCTCCAGCCGGGAGAGGGTCGCAGGGAGCTTCTTTAGCCCCGTGCGCGCGCTCTCCCGGCTGGAGAGGTGGCGCGCAGCTAAAGAGGCTCCTGCCATAGCCGCGCATCACCTCTCCAGCCGGGAGAGGGTCGCGGGGCTATGGCGTCTTCGCTCCATAGGACGCACGCACATTTCCCCTTCATTTTTGAAGGGGAAAAAGTGCGTCCTAAAGAGCGAAAAATACGGTACTTCCTCCTGCCTTCCACACAAACAAAACAAAGCCTTCTCTATCCTTTCCTCTCATGCAATTCCATCCAACTTGCATCTCAAACATGTGCCTATAATTCTTCTGCCTCATATCCATGTTGTCTGGCTCTAGCCCTACAGACACAGTGCACTCAGTGCTCACCTTGCATGATAGCGTTGTTGATTGGTGGTGGAAAGGTGGGTGGGATTTCCACCACAGTGTGCTCTGTTTTCTTGGCAGTTTTGGGTGGATTGTTCTGGGTGGTGGGATTAGTGACAATGAGGCTGTTCTCTGGGTTTTTAGGGGGTCCAGGGCTGGATGGATTGCCAGGATTATTGGGGGTCCGGCGACTGGTAGAGTTCTGAGAGTTGGGGAGTGGTTGGTCCAAGGGAACAGGTGGGTTTGGGGGCAGGTGGCTTGGTGTGGAATTTGAGTGGCTGCCTCCTTTGGTAGGATTCTGAGGGTGGCTGATGGGATGTTGGTTTGAGGTCTCATTGGTTGCCAGCTTATTGTTCTTCATGTTGTCAATATCCTCAGCCACTGGGGGCTCCAAACGCCCCATATCCTGTTGGATTGGCCGTGTGGTGGATAGGTTTGGTCCAGGTGGAAGGCCAGAGCCTTGGTTCTCTCTGTATAATTAAAAAGAAAAAGTTTGATCACTGGTCGAAATATTTATATCAATGGGTCACTGAAATGCAACTAGGACAATAGCAAGTGGGGTTTGAAACTGCCTGCTCACGTGACAATTGCTTCATTCTAGCACAAGCATTACCTACACTCTCCACTTCTAAAGCTGCATCATCATTACCCACATGACATTGCCTTAACCCTCTAGAGCCAGACTATCTTCCTATGTGCACAAAATGCAGTTGTATTAGTCAAATTGTCCATTATTTCAGCTATTAATCTTACTCCATCTTAACTGCCTCCAGTCCAGCTTCAACCAAGTTCCCTGATGGCTATTGGCTCAATACAGCAATAGGCCAGCAGGACGGCAGGTTTAGCAAAAGAGCCTTGCTTATTTTGACCATATCCACACATGTACTAAGGGGTTAGAATCTAAACTCTCTTTCCAGAGAGGCAGATGACCTAGTCACTAATAATTTCCTCACTAGATATTCTTTACCACCTTGTGGGTTCTGAGCTGGTCTTGCTTCAGCAACATGAGCATCTGAATGTGAGATTCCTAACTCTATACTGATGTCAAACAGCCTAGTAATATTTAAAGGCAAATTGGTTCTGAGGAGGAATGGGTGCTATGAGGGAACCAGGCTCCATTGCTTCTGAGGAGTCTCCTTTCTCTCCCTACTTACTTCCTGCGCCGGTGCCGTCGCTCCTTTCCATCAGCTTCATAGGTGGACTGTGCAGTATGTCGGTGCCGTCGGCGCCTTTCTCCATCAGGCTGCTCCCCATCCACATCACCGCGTGCAGGCCTGCTCCCCTCACGATGCCGTGGCCTGCGCTCAGCTTTGCTTGTCTCCTCCCCCCCTCCCTCATCTGGTGCCCGGCGGTGAGGCCGATGCCGCCGGTGCTCCCGGTCACCATCGCCTGTACGAGGTGACCCACTTCGGCTCTCTTTGCTGCCTCGGTGCCGGCGGTGGGGGTCCAAGGCCTTGATTCGCTGTGAGTCACAGTCACCACGGTAACCACGCTCAAGGATGGCATTGTGCTCCTTGCTAGAATAGTCAATCTCATGGTATCCACTTTCCTGGTTAAAATCAATTTCCTTGCTGCTGCTCCGTGGGCGTCGTGGCTCCATGCTCCCTGAGTCAGGGCGCTCATATATGTGGGGGTCTCGGGGGTGCTCATGGTAGCGAGGTGGCTTTCTCAGGAACTCTTCAGGCCGCTGCTGTCCAAAGTGGGGGTCCAAGGGTGGCTCACTGGGACGTGTCTTGTTAGTGTTGTTATTTCGATTCTCCTGAGGATCTACCACTAGTGGCCGGTCTAAGTGGGTTTTCATATCTGGTCGCATTTGGCGGGCAAATGTGACCTTCCAGCGATCCTCAGGGTCCAGTTCATTGTATAGTGCCTCCCGGCTTGCCAACAAGTTTTGCTTCCGCATCTCACTTGTCCGTTGCTCCCACACTGATTTAGCGCCCTTCTGGTTCTTTTGCTGCTCTTTCCTGAAGACAAAACAGAAACAGTTCCTTGAAATGCACGCCTGGCAAAACCAAGACCATCTCACACACCATCCTCAAGGACGCCAATTTTCCTGCTCTGGTTCTGACTTTCTGGCGTTCCTATTAAATCAATCTGTATCCAGCCAATTAATCATTCCTTTCAGATGCAGTCAGGCTATGCCTGCAGAGCATAATGCAATCCAAAGAATTGTGAAGTTGCAAAAGATCCTAGAGTAAAACTCTCCACTTATACGTGCTGTTGGCAATGCTGGAAGCAGCATGGAACCCCAAAGGCAGAATTTGGTTTACATGCTGCTTCTGGCATGGACAGGAATGAATGTTGTACATTAATCCAGATGTGTGCAGACATGACTCGGCCCAGCTGCTGACACTACAGCTCTTCTTCCTGATTCTGCTGTTCACCGGGGCAAGACAGCAAACAGCAGGTTAAAACAGAAGAGCAACTGTGGCTGAACTTCTTTCCTAGCACTTGCTTTGGCCATTTACTCTTCCCTAGCTATTCTATCACCACCACACATGCCATATTGATTCCTCTCTAGGAAATGTTGGAAGGTCAGCTTGGACTTAGGCAACTATTCATTATTCATACAGACTTTACTCCTCCTACTTTTACTTGCAGAAACCCCTATTAGAAGATGCACAAACTAGAGTAAGAGTTTGTATCATTTCTCTTTATAGTGTCCTCTTTGGGCATGCAAGAAGCCAGCACTTTCTGCTAGAAGGCTAGGGCTGGTGAGGGCCAACTTCTCCTTCCATAAGCAAGTGTTCCTCACAGTTTACAGGACTCAAACTGTCCCTACTCGCCCCCCAGGGAACCTTTTACTGAGATCCAGAGCTACATGTAAGCCTGCCCTGCTTTGCATTTGTGAAACAGAAACCCAGGGGTCATGTGGGGCTGAGGTAAATCAAGACAACACTTACGCTGCTATTGACATGTTGGCTGCAGACAGAGGGCTCACTTCTGCTACTTCCTTTGCTTTCTGGAGGGCAAGTTTCTGGCTGGCAGCTTCTTCTTCTTCTTGCTCATCCTGTGAAGCCCATACATTAGAGTTGAGTTGCCACTGCCCTGAGGTTTAGTGCCCATATCCATGTGTCTGAGCGTGGGAGGGGGGCACTTAATGTTCATGAGGAAATGCCAGTTCCACTAAGCTAACCGTAACAGTTGCTTTTGCAACTGTCCTGTGATTCCTTTCCCAATCACAGAAAGGGCTGAATTGCCTCTTTCATCACAGAAATGTGATTCCAACAGAGCAAGGATGGCAAACCTGTAGCCCTCCAGGTGTTGTTGAATTAACTGCTCCCATCATCCCTAGCCATTGGCTGTGCTGGCTGGGAGGCTAATGGGAATTTGAGTCCACAATAGCTGGAGGGCTACTGATTAGCTACCCTGGCAGTAACAGGACAGAGACAGCGGCCTGTTCATGAAAGAAAGAGGTTCAAAATACCATTTTAGGCATAATTACACAAGAGTTAGGATGCATCCAGACAGCAGCTTCTCCCAAATGACTGTAAGGTTAAACTGAAAGTATCTGTAGGAAGAAGGATCAGCTAGCACCAGGTTTTAACACAATTAGTCACTGGTTTAGACTATCACCTGTGCCAACCCTTGGACTGACAGCAATCAGAAAATGAAGCAGAGGGAAGCCATTCACCTACACAATCCTGTTTTCAGTATACAGGAAACCCAGCCCTGTAATCACCCCATTCAATAAGCATGTCTCCCTGTAGCCCCAGTTTTCCCAGTGGTGGTGAAGTAATCCCACCTTGGTGAGCTCCTGAGCGTTGGCAAGATTATCCACTGCGATAGCCAAGAATACATTGAGCAAAGTGTCTGAATGTTGAGAGTCAAGGCAAAACCAAAAGCAGTTCTAGTTTCATTTTCACTTGTCTACCTGAAGAGTTGTCAAATGCTTGGTTTCCCTTGCAGGGTTTCCCCAAAATGGTTAGCCAGACTGCAGAGTTAACAGAATTAGTCACCCAAACCTAATGCCTATTTCAGCACCAGTGGTTCATCTTATTCCACAACTCCCTTTGGAAGAAGTGTCCCAAATGAGTGTAATTTCAAGATTTATAAAGGGGACCTTTTATTTTAGCATGTAAAGTACTGACTTTACCATTTCTCAGTCCCAGTACCGACAGACTGGAATTTCTCCATCATTGTAAACAGATGGAAACAAGTTCAACTGAGGATGTATTTCCCCAACCATGTAACACATTCAACAGTAAAGATGGAAGAACCACCAAAGAATCCTCGTTCCCAGACACCTCCTGCTTTTATAACCAGTAGTTATCGCCTCAGAGTTCATAATCTAGTCCCATAAACATATGAGAACTATAATATTTCTCAACAAAGGATACAGTTACCAAACAAAGTCAGTACAATGAAATAGACTGAGAACATCATTCCTGTATCGACACCGCCCTGAGATTGGATACCATCGTACATTACTTCGTTCCAGTCTTCACCAGTCAGGATCTGAAATATGCAATATATAACTAGAAATTCCAGATGAAATTGATAGATTCCTCAGCTGAGTCAATGGTAGTACTGGAAAGGGAATTCATTATTGATCAAACAGGGCCAGAACTTAAATAGAAGATTCTGAAGAGGTTTTTCATGTAATCTACTACCTTCTAATGTAAGTAAGTGTTTTATTCTGATGCTGAATAGTGCTCCGTGTCATGGTTTGTTTCACTAGAGTTTCTTCCATTTGAAATGTTTTTATCTACCAGACTTCTAGAATGCTTTTTCAACAGAATTCAAGGCAATTAAACAAATCAAGACATGCAATATTCAAATTAATTCAGCGGCACAAACTAAAAGGAATGCAGCAAGGAACAATTGGTCACTTGCTTCTTGTTTATAGAAAAAAAAGTAAAAGAGTGGCAAGAATTCTCAGGTTTAAAACAAAGATATTCTAATGATGCAAACCTACATACAATTATCCAAGATATATTTCTATGAATAATCCTGCTTACTCCAATGCACATACAAAAACAAAAGAACACAAAGAGTGGCAATAAATACACTTCTGAAAGTATGAGCACCCCAATCCTAAGGGGCTGATTCAGCAGTTCTACAACCCAAGTCTCTAAAATTCAACTATCACCCCAACTCCAGGCTGCCAGATTTTGTGACATTTTTGTTGCTACATCACTATCCAATTTAATGTGAATAATCTATGACAACTAACAGAAGAGAAGAACTGCTGCTATGTGGACTTTTTGGACATATCAGCACATAATCCCAGCTCAGGTGGTTACCCTACATGAGACTCATTCCAGGGACAGAAAGACAAACAGGACAGGGAATGCAGCAGTGGCGTAGCGTGGATTGTCAGCACCCGGGGCAAGGCAAGTAATTTGCGCCCCCTAACCCGTGGATTTTAGTAGGGGCAGAGAGCTGCGAGTGCGAGCGCGCCCCCCCCCCAGATGTTGCGCCCGGTGCGACCGGCCCCCCCTGCACCCCCTACACTACGCCACTGGAATGCAGCCTCCTTCCCATTCCCCCTGCATACCTGAAATACTGTCATTATTGCTGCTGGGAAAGTGTCAAAGTTGGTCGGAGGGGTTCCATCATCAAAATTGAACCTGAGCAAGAGAAACACCAATCCAACAGAAACAGAGATGTTAGTTACAGATCCTAAGGAACTTCAACTCTTTCCATCTTAGTCAGCTCGCATCCGAATCCTAGCTTTGCATGCTAAAGGAACTGCAGATACCACAGAAATGTGGGCAGTTGTGTGAATCTTGATTTTGTGTGTGTGTGTGTGTGTGTGTGTGTGTGTGTAGAGAGAGAGAGAGAAAGAAAGAGAGAGAGACATCACAGACTCTCCAAGTCTAGCAAAAACATTGTAGCTGTGGGCAGAGATGAGTTTCTAGCATCAGGGTCCCTAGAAGAAATTGGAGAGGAACCCTAGCTTATTGATTCCCTATTTGATTTCTCCATTCTAAAGCTGATCAAAAGCAGGAGCTTTCTAGAAAGACCGTAGAGATTCTGGCTATATGTGTGTGCATGCATGGATGTGTGGAATACTTCTATATTACTACAGATATGAGTATCTGCGTACTCCAGCTCTTCCTATTACCAAAATGAGTTGTGATGAGTTAGTGTGATGCCCAAGTGGAACAATGCCCAAGACTTGGGATGGGTTCAGACACCACAATCCTCATCTGATAGACCATAGTTTATGCAAGCGGTAACAAGCTTTGTGCCTGTGCTTTCCCCATTCCCTCTTGAGTTTTAGTGCTTACAGCCTGGCTTGCTAAACCACAATTTCTTGTGGCATGTGAACCAGTCAACTGTGCTTTAAGCACTGTCTACAAAGTAGGCTATGAAATCAGGATCTGATATCGTGAGTGACATCATGAAAAAAGGTAGTTTAACAAGTCAGGATATTAACATCAAAGAGGATACAGAAAGCAGGGAAGCAAGGGGCAGGAGGGAGTGTGCAGGTACAAACCTTAACCATGGTTTCAAAGGCCATTATTGTGACATCTGAACAGGGCCCAAGTATTCACTCTAAGGATGTTGCAGGAAATGTCACCCCCCCCAGCTTTTCCCATTACTCACTGGCCCCCAAAGAGTTGCATTCCCAAAAGGGCAAAGACGACTATGAACAGGAAGAGGAGGAAAAGGAGGCTGATGATGGACTTCATGGAGTTCAGCAGAGATACGACTAGGTTTCGTAGGGAAGCCCAGTACCTGTCAAGAGAATCTACATGTGAGCTAGCAGGAAAATCTGTCTTCTAGGGCCACACATCATATAGCAAACATTCATTCCAGGGGTCACATGATAGAAAGGATATTTCCACTCAGGCCTGGTGAAGGCTGTCAGGATGCAAGATCATAATTTAGCTAGCTTCAGCTGCTACAAACAATATATGTGTAATCCACAATAATTAATACAAAATAACATTTTCTTGCATATTGTTGCTAATTTGGATATGTCGACGACCTGCAACTGCAACTCTTGATAAGATAGAGGTTTTGTCTTGTTTTGTTTCATTTTTAAAAATCAAATTATTTTACTACTGAACCACTTGTTCTGACCTGTTTTGGGAACTGGCAGTAACTAAAGGTGGACTAGATTCAGGTAGGGATATCTGAAGAAGAATAATCTGTAGATATCTGAAGAAGTGTGCATGCACACAAAAGCTTATACCTAGAACAAACTTAGTTGGTCTCTAAGGTGC
Organism: Podarcis pityusensis; assembly: GCF_964106645.2. Lineage (NCBI taxonomy): Eukaryota > Metazoa > Chordata > Lepidosauria > Squamata > Lacertidae > Podarcis > Podarcis pityusensis. The sequence continues at coordinate 44,559,879 of NC_138029.1, read as the reverse complement.
TACTGGACAATTTTTAATTTTTTTTAAAGGTGGACTAGTGCTTTATTTATTTCATGACATTTTTACCTTACCCTTCCTCCAAGTAGCTTGGGGCAACGTATATAGTTCTCTCTCTTCCATTTTATCCTTACAAAAACCTTCTGAAGTAGGTCAGGTGAGGAGACAAAGACTAACCCAAAGACATCCAGAGAACTACATGGCAGAGAGGGGATCTGGTGCCAGTCCAATGTTCTAAGCACTGCTCCTCTGAAACATTTTCTCTGCCTTTTCTATTGCAAACAATTCAAATTCAATATTATTTCCTAAACTCTTTTCATTCAATAAGACTTCTCCCAGTCCTAACTTATAGTGACATCCTTTGCTTCATCTCCATCCTTTGGGTAACCCAGCAACAGTATATTTACAGCGAATTTTTATATGCCAGTTTTTACAGGGAAATGCAACTGTGGTCATCTTGTAAAGTCATCTTTACTGTTAGAGAAATTAATGACTATATACAAAGGCAGCTATCTCCTGATCCATATACAGATGGCTTCCACCAAGCACATTAATGCTTCCTGGTATTTCTTAAACTGATGTACACTCCAACGGTATTTAGCTTTTGCTGCCTGCTGGCTGAAGATTCCTTTTTAGATAGAATGAAGCAAACCATCAAAACAAGGGATTGTTTATTTTATTTGTTTGATGTTTCGCTTCCATCCAAATGCCTCTCCCTTTGGACACAGAGGACGTGGCAGTTTCAGCAGTGAAAGGAACATTCTGCAGATCGCAGTTTCATTGTAAATATATGCAGAAAGTTGTTCTTATAGATGCAGCAGGACGAAGAAACCTTCTTAAGCTAAATTTAGATATTTCAATTGCTCTAAATAATTATTTGTTTTTGACAATGTAAAATATATGCTTGCAGAACAAATTGCAGATTTCCAGTGTGTAAGAACATATACATACAGCGGTACCTCGGGTTAAGTACTTAATTCGTTCCGGAGGTCCATTCTTAACCTGAAACTGTTCTTAACCTGAAGCACCACTTTAGCTAATTGAGCCTCCTGCTGCCGCCACGCCGCCGGAACATGATTTCTATTCTCATCCTGAAGCAAAGTTCTTAACCCAAGGTACTATTTCTGGGTTAGCGGAGTCTGTAACCTGAAGCGTATGTAACCTGAAGCGTATGTAACCTGAGGTACCACTGTATTTGTATGCAACACTGTGTACACACACACAACTGCACAAGTAAGCACATGTTGGGACATGTACAAACAGCACACTCAGTCTTCCTGCCAATTAATTCATGCACATACACTTAGGACACTGATATAAAACAACAACAACTTACTTTGTGACTTTGAAAATACGCAGTAACCTGAGAGCTCGTAAGACGCTGATCCCAAAGGAGGTGCCAGGCTTTACCACAGCCCAGATCACCTCAAAGATGCTCCCAATGATAACCTACCGAAAACCAAGTTAATGAGTTTAGTAATACACTATTATAGGTTATGCTTTAGACAATTTTTGCCAGCATTCATGGACACAGACACACACAGAGGATTACTCATCCATCTACTTAAGCCTGTATACTCCATATGCTTAGGGAGAGTGCTTATAGCACATGCCTTATGTGTAGAAGACCACAGGCTCAGTCCCTGGCACCTCCAGGCAAAAGGATTGGCTGTCTGGTGATGGATGAGACCTATGCCTGAAATCCTAGAGAGCTGCTGCCAGTTAGAAGAGACAACACTGGACTAGATGGGCAAATATCAAGATTTGAAAAATAAGAACAGCATGAAGCTGTGGCATTGAAAAATGCATTATCTTGCTAAAATCCTAGACATCTGGTAATCCTAACTCCAGCTCATAAACATGCAGCAAACTACAAAGCTTTCTCCAGCTATCATATAATAATAACACATTGCATCTGCTCACTCCACAATTAGACTTAGGATCGCTAAGCATAAAAGTTCAAAACATATGTCAGACATACCTAATCATAATATTGGCTGTGAGCAGGAAGTTGCTTTTTGTTACTGTTTCTTGAACACCTGGTGTCTTGGCTGGCAGGGTTCAAACAGTAATCAAGCTGTTCAAGCTCAAGTTTTGAGAATGGACCAACCTGGCTTCAATGTGAGAGCACATCCAGTTTGTAAATATATCATGATGCAAAATGCAGCTTCCAGTCATATAGATGACCAAAGCAGAAGGTGATTTTGCTACCCAAGTAGGTCAAGCAGCAGGGTCAGTAAATCCTAGATTTGTTAGGAACCATCTGAATCTATCTATCATCTATCTATCTATCATCTATCTATCTATCTATCTATCTATCTATCTATCTATCATCTATATCTATCTATCATCTATCTATCATCTATCTATCATCTATCTAATCTATCTATCTTTCTATCATCTATCTATCTATCTATCTATCTATCTATCTATCATCTATCTATCTATTTTATCTAATTTTTTTATTTATTGCACTTCTATACTGTTCTTCATTGCTAGAAGCAATTCAAGATTGATATAAGAAGAGGCTTGACAACCATATGTCAGGAGTGCTCTGATGGTGTTTCCTGCTTGGCAGGGGGTTGGACTCGATGGCCCTTGTGGTCTCTTCCAACTCTATGATTCTATGATTCTATGATCTATTAAAAGTAAAGTTCATAACGCACAATTCACCCTGATGTTAAAAGTCCAACTGGCAACAAAAGCACAACAATGGTGTCAGTAGTACAGTACTTCATGGTGGACTTGGCTACACCTGGGACCATTCCACAGGGACAGGTTTATGTTTTGTAGGTATGGGATACTTCCCAATAACATCTGGAGCAAAGATGTTCATGAGAGAGCTGGCTCATCTGCATGCTAGTGTGCCTTCACCTACGTAGCTGAGTGCATGATCTAAGAGAGTGGTTGTAGTCTGATACTAGAGCACGCAACAAGAGAAGTCCTGTCATGTCAGAGAGACTTACAGCACAGTCGAAGCAGTTGAAGGATGAGTGAAAGTAAGGCCGCGTTCCGAGCCCATACATTTTTATAAACATTTCGGACATAAAGAGCCCTAAGAAAATGAATTCTGCATAGTCTGAAACAAACAGAGAAATAGGGAGAGGTACAGGGTCAGAGCCAAGCTCTTCCGTATGACAAAATGACCCCCCCATCTGTTTCCACAGCACGAACCACCCCTCACTCAACCTTTAATGATCCCCCACTTTATTAAACAGAAGCAGCCTCTCTTGGTGTTCCCTAGATGAAAGAAGCCAAAATACATAGTAGTTATTGTTTGAAAAACTGCTAACACCTACTAGAGACCTAGAAGGATCCTATGGAGAACCTAAGCACAATAGACCAGGGGTGGGAAACTGCAAGCTCAGGGCCCAAAGCTGGCCTCTCTTTCTGGCCCTTGGGGTTTTTGCTTGGATGGAATGCATCCTTGAACTCTGATAATGCCTCTTGCTCACCTGAATGGGGAAGACAGAGAGGTGTTTGAGGGTGTATGGAAACTAGCCTACTGTAGAAAGGTAAAAATTACATTTATTACTCCCTCCTTCCTGGCCCTGCCCACCACTGGCATGTGGACCTTGGAAGGATGCCTAGATTGCAGTGGGCAGCCTTCAGGCTGAAAAAGGTTCACCACCCCTGCTCTAGAACATGAAAGGTCCCTTACAGCACAATCCTATACAGGCTTACTGAAAAGTAAGTCCTGTTGAGCTCAATGAGACGTACTCCCAAGTAAGCATGCATAGCATAGGAGCCTTTGTTTACAATTTCCTTGCATCACAACAAGCTTAGATTTCTTTCTCATGAACTGAGAAACATCAGCAATTATCATCTGCTGTAACAATAAGTGCTGAGATAAAGAAATAGACCCGCATCAGAATTATGATGCTCTTCCAGCCCAGCACAGGAAAGGACTCCTGGGGCGGCAGGGTAGGGACACACAACCTAGAAGGCATAAATGGTCTTAAAATAGTGATCAAACAGCAACCTTCCTGTCAGAATTAAAAAATATAATCCAGAAGTCATACGTCTTCATGACCTAGTTCTCATTGAGGTTGGTAAATTTGGGACTGGGCTGCATTCCTTCAGACTGCAGGTGGGAGTCACATGACTGAATGCTCCTCCATACTGAAATTAAAATAAAGTAAAATCCTGTGAACGGAAGACTAAAAATGGGTTGTTTCCGCACTAATGCTCTTTATTGCTGCTGAGCATTTTTCTTCAGTCTGTTGGTAAAGGTGGAACCAGATATAAAAGAGAGGTTCAACATAATATGGTGATGTATTATACAGCAATTTCCTTCCCATAGCAGAGATCAAAGGATACCTTCTGAATTAAAATATATTTGAGTATAAATAAAAATAAATAAAACCAAACAACAATATCCAGGAGTTGAAGTTAATACAGAGGCTAACTTTAAAAGAGAGTTTAATCACACGGACCTCATACAGAATCCATTATCACTGTCTTGTAACTGGCTATGCCTCTGATAAATGTCCATGGCTAAAGGAGGATGGGCCTATTATAGTAAAAACTGAACAAGCTTCCCTAACTCCTACTAGACAAGGATCAGGAGGGGCTCCCCATGTAAAATGAAAGTACAGGGGCTCTAGTACTCACAGAGGAAGTCAGATAGCCACTCTGGCTGGTCGTAGTGTACTATAGCAACACACAAAGTGTTGAGAGCTACCAGACTGAGGACTGTCCAGTAAAAGGCCTGAGTTTTGACAATTCGACGGATATAGAAACGCAACCTCCGCTCCTTTTTGTGAAATAAAGTAGCATTTTCCAGCTTGGCACTTTTGATGCTGGCTCGAGCAAAGGGTGAACCTGGCAAGAAGAGACAAAGATTAGAAAGAGAAAGGTCTTAGGGCATTTAACCTACCAAAACTGGCTCAACCCTGTGGTCTATCCAACCCAGTATCCTTTCTGTGAAAATGACAGCACATAAAGTACCACAGGAAAGTCTCTGGCCCTGCACTAGGTAGATGTGGAATATATCTCATTGCCGGTAAGGTCTCATCTCGATCCTCAATAGGCATAACCAACTATAGCCCTCTATTAGGAAGAAGTCTTCTCATCTTTACAGAGCGTGGCCTCATCAGCTACATTTGTCCTGAAGAGGATCACCAGGTGCGCCTTCTTTGCTGCTCACAAGATATTTGATGCTGGTCATAGCCAAATAACTTCTATTAAGCATGACAGCAAAGGCCTCCCTGGCCTGGTATGCTGCCGCCAACAATAGCCACACCTCTGAAGTAAACAGTGTACAAGAAGCAATATGGTGGCCTGTCATTCACGGTTTGCCTTCCAAGCACTGTCCTATGCAACAGAAAGACTGACAAGATTCCACAGAAGGTGCTAGTGGTTGCAGACTTGCAATTAAGAATGCCAGTTGGTACAGTAACTGCTGCTTGTTATAAGGAGCAGCACTAGAAATGTGATCGGGTCTCTGACAGAGTAGCAGCACTTGCATGTGCCCAAACACACATTTGTTGCAGTCTGCTAACATTTATATTTACTTAGTTATGTATTTTAAGCCTCCTCCTAGGGAATGGCCCTCACACTGTTCTTCTGCTAGTGGACCAAGACCTGCTACCGGGCCATGCCCTGATCTCGGGTAAGTAGCAACAAAGATGAGCATCATACACATAGATGGTAACGAATTAGTAAGTAGGTCCCCAAATGTATGTCTGGATGAATGGTAGGCACCGAGTCTGAAATGGTAGGTGACTCTTGCACCTCACCCCACCCCACCATGCCTATTTGACCTACCCACTGAGGAGATGTCAGCCAGCGGGTCATCTGCTTCCTCTGGGTTCAGCAGATCTGTCTTGCTTTTCTTGATTGTGGCCCTCCGAAGAGCTCCAACAATAGGAACATCGTAAGAAAAACAGACATTATCCTCAAGGTCCCTTGATTAGACTCATCAGAATCAAAAGATATTTATTTATTTTTACTTATTTTGTTTTAAGAATTTATAAACCACCTAATATAGAGTACCTAAGCCAGGGTGGTGATATTCAGGCCCAGAGGCTGCCTATGGCTCTCTAGCCCTCTCTATCTGACCCTCGGGAATCTCCACATGCTGCACCAATCACCAGTCCTGCTTTGCCTCCTCCTCAAGCCCTTTTCCCTACCTGGAAAATGTCTTCATGGCTCTTGCTTGCTTGGAGGATGGAAAAATGGGGAGGAGGTATAGAAACCTCTGCTGTTGCATGTGGCTGGAATAAACTCTACTGTATAAAAAGAAGAGGCTCACTTATTGCGCCAGCTACCCCTGGCATTTGGCTGACACGGCTGCAACCAACAGGTTGAGAAATGTTTCCCACTCCTGATCTAAGCAGTGAAAAGGGCACAGAGATCACCACAGGCTACCTCAGGCTGCCAACATTTTTGGGCCTGTTAACACAGTTGGAGTTTTGACAGAGTGCTGTGGGGACCAACCCCTCTGGCTATTTCTTTCCCACCTCCCTCTCTTGGTAAATCTCCATCCCCAGATGTGTGCATGTAGGCAGACTTTACTTTTCCATGAGATCTGGAAAAAAGTCAGATCCATTAGAATTAAAACAGACCTTCCTGAAATTGTATGATTTTACATGGGGTCCCCAAATAACCCATCATCAAACTAAAGCTTAGATTGGTGGTCTGCACAGTAAAGATCACTTTTCTGGTGCTTACCAGCACCGCAGAAACACTGATCCAGGGAACAGATCCTCATGGACCCTCGTGATTTTTACATAGGATGACACCAAGACTACTAACAAACCACAGAACACATTTTGGGACACAGGTGTGGCCTATGATTTGATGGCAGTTTTGAGGGAATTACAATCAAGTGATGTACAAATTTTATGAAATATATACATACATTTAAAAATATGCTTGTCCATAACATTTAATGTATTGGATCCAGGTATCTTTGTGCCATGACACAGCTGGAAAGAACTGTATTCATTATTTTTATGGTTCAGCCAATGAAGCAGACATGATCTGTGACTTGGTAGTGGCTTTAAGAAGGGGAACCTATGAGGAAAGTATGCAGTTTCAGGAAGACCTGTTTTATTGGATCCAGTGTGTGTGTGTACTCATAAGCGAGCACACATGCCTTCTCTCTCTCTCTGGCACCCAATTCTCTCTCTTCTCCCCTCCCTGTCTAGCCACTCGAACTCGATTTTCCTCTCCCCCGTCTTCTAGTTTGTTCCCCTTTCCCTCCTGCCCTCTCCCTTTACATTTTGGGTTAATCTGCTTTCTGTTCAGCAATCAGGCTCTGAACTGAACTTTGAACAAGCACATCAAAAGGAAAAAGAAAGGGGGAAAGAACACTAGCCTTCCTGCTCCCCCCTTCAGCTATATGTTCTTCTCAAGGATGGGAAAGGTAACCACTCTCTCCACCTCATGGTGAAGGAGATATGGAGCGAGAGCAAGTAAGATCTCAGAGGCTTTGTGGACACCAGCAAAATTTCAAGGACCTGTAGGCACCACATTGGTGACCCCATAGTTCATGCCCTTTCCCCACTCACCTAATTGGGAGCAAGTGGAAGCAAAGTAGACCGAACCACTTTCGATTCCCTGCTCACCTACTGAGGACCAACCTAGATGCTACATGTTAACGTCCTTTTTAAAAACCCTGACAGTCCTTTGTTTGTGGAAAAGCATATTTGAGAGGCAGTAGTTCAGAGAGGTAAAAGCAAGGAGAGGAAGTTTAAACCATTTTTACACACAATTTCCCCCTCCAAATCACCCGCAACTATACCCTTAAGGAACTTTACATCCTGAAGGGTTACAGATATACAAGGGTAAACATGCATCTGGAGTGGGAAAATAGCAAGTAAGGAGAGAATTAACATTTATCCACACCTTCCCACCTGTAATTGCTCCTTCTTGAACCTGCTTTCCCATAAATAAAGCAGTCACAAAGATTTACAAACATGCACTTACAAGTAACATTTGGCCCTAATTTCATGACTGATCTAAAGTATGGACCTAGGTCTCCAGGACCTTTAGTCTATCCACTTTACCACACCAGCAGAAAAAACAGGTCCCTCTACTAGGGTAGAAGACCTTTCTACAATGATACCACCTGTTGGAATAAGCCAAAATTTTTGTATGATTTTCAGCTCTTGTTTTCAGGCTCATGGCCCAGTTAACCACAGTTGCTGTATTTCCATTGCTTGAATGTAACAATCCTTATACAGTCCATAATCAAAGTAGATCAAGCCCACATCCCAATGTGACTGGTAGCTTGCTGCTTCCCTCCTGCTCCCGCATGAAATAGTCTGTAGAAGACGGTGGCTTACCATCAAAGGGGTGACGAGGCTCTCCTTCTATATCATCTTCAGCCAGGATCACTTCTTCTAAGACAAATGTGCGAAATTAAACTATGGGCGGCATTAAGCTTTGCAGGAGGCAAGTGAGGCAAATGCATCAAAGAAGAGATGGGTAGCTCCAGAACATGTTTGGGCAGACAGTTGCCCTAAGAAACCCACCTCTCATGAAATGAAAAGGGAAGCCAAGTGAACAAACTAACTTGGGCAGGAACCTGTGAAAGGAAGGGCAGCTTTCTTATTTGGCCTTGGGGATGTTTTTACATACACCCGAATATGTATCACAGGAATTCTCAAAATGTCTCCCTATTATCCACATATTGTTTTTTTAATACCACTCATGAAACTAAGGGGTGACCACCCACACGCTGCGCTGGTCAGTGCAAGGCAAATGGCAAGGGGTTACATACATTGACATCACTTCTCCATCTGTGCTGTGCTGTGAACAGTGCACACAACCTGAGATTTCTTACATCTGCTATGCAGAGACAAGAATTCTGTTGCAAGTTGTATATGGATAACTATGCACCCCTGACCCAAACAAAATCCTAGGAAGACATGTCATTTGCTGTCCACATTCAGTGCCCATCAGCACCCATGCTAGTGTGACGTGCACCTTGGTCGCTGATTCTGTCACTAGACTCACAAAGTAGAAGCTCAGCTCAGTGCATTATATGCAGGAGATCAGTGATCAGGGTAACAATGTGGGGCTATGAATTTGATTGACGAAGTACTGTTGGATAGGTAGTTTTCAACCCTTTTCTCCCACACCATTTCCATTCTTTAAATAACATCCTCAACTCTAGTGCAGCTATTAGCTACACAGAGGTGTACAGAAACACAGGCACAGATACTAAGCATGTCTCCCCGAACTTTCGAAGCCAAGAACAGTTTGGGGGAAGAATTTAGTTTGGGGAAGGGTGTGGGAGGAAAGGGTTAAACACTCCCTTCCTCAAGTGCTTTTCCCTTGATTGAATTAGCAGATCCAGACAAGTAAAAAACAAACCCATTAAAAAGAGAAGACCCAGATCACGGACAATCACATCACAAATAGTCTGGCCCTTATTAGGGTTCATGAAGTCCTCTGATTCATCCACAATTACAGCAGTGATTAAAAGATACATAAAATTTGGCTTCTGTTTTCAGAGGCTTTCTGAACCAGATACTTCCAAGTAAAAATATTTATACTGAATTTATTTCTGTTTTACCCTTATAACTAGTACATAATATTATAAGCAGTAAGTAATCAATATAAGCAACAAGCAGCAAGTTAAACTGATTTTATTAATTCACTGAAATTGAAATATTCAGCTGAAAGAGTCAAATATATTTTTCTCAGAACAAAACTTCAACAACCAACTCTTCAAGTTCACCCTCTAAGATCCCAAAAGCAAAACTACAAAACTGAGATGTTTCTTAAAAGCTGGAAACTTTTCATGTATTGGACAAAATCACAATTTTATCTAACAAAAGCCTCATTCAGTGAAATAAGTGAATAGCAACTATTAACACAAAATCTCTCCCCCACTTATTTTTTATGGTAGGTCTGAAGCACTTTTTGATAAACTTCGTGTTCACACGTACACCATCTCAGTCTCTACTACAGAGACAGGCAAGATTATGGGAGTTTCCCAAAAGGCAAAGCTGAGAAATCAGCAATTCCAAAACACTTGAGCTGAACTTGTAGTGTAGATTTTGTTGGTCATAAAGGTAGCAATGTGGAGAAGAAGAACAACCTGGCTGTCACACTCAAACCAGAGGATAAAATCTTTAAGTCGGCTTCCAAGAGAAAAGCCAGGAAGTGCAGCAAATACCAGAAGAGGGCATGCGGGATTAAGAGGCATGGAGCAGTACTTGCCTGCTTTGGAGATCCACTCCATATAGCCATTGAGCTCCCGTTCAATCTGCTGCTGTCTTCTCAGCTTCAGAAATGCTCGCCGGTTCTCCACCCGCTCCCTTTCTTTGGCAAACTCCCTGTAGGTAAGAATGGGACAGATTGCTAGAGGTTCTCCATGACCCTGGCTGAATCACAAGAGGAACAAGAAGAGATAAGAAGAACCCTTCTGGATCAGACCAAAGGCCTATGTAGTCTAGACTTCTTTTCCCACAATGGCCAATCAGATGCATACCTGAAGAAATGTCTCCACTCCACATTGTATAGCTCAGACACTGAAATCCAGCTCAAAGGGCCTTCTGGCGGTTCCCTCACTGCGAGAAGTGAAGTTACAGAGAACCAGGCAGAGGGCCTTCTCAGTAGTGGCACCCACCTTGTGGAATGCCATCCCATCAGATGTGAAAGAGATGCATAACTATGCAATTTTTAGAAGACACCTGAAGGCTGTTCTGTATAGGGAAGCTTTTAATGTTTGATGTTTTATTATGTTTTATATCTCTTGGAAGCCAACCAGAGTGACTTGGGCAACCCTGTCAGATGGGCAGGGTACAAATATAATAATAATAATAATAATAATAATAGTAGTAGTAGTAGTAGTAGTAGTAGTATAATAGTAACAACAACAACAAGGTCTCTGGAAGTCCACAAGCAAGATGTTTGTGCAACAGCACTCTCTTGTTTGTGATCCTCAGCAACTGGTATTCAGAGACATATTGCCTTTGTTACTGGAAGTAGTACGCTGTCATTATGACTACTAGCCACTGATAGCCTTATTCTCTGCAAAGAATGACACAGGAGAGAAACAAAATCAAGACACAGAGCTACACAAAATCAAGACACAGAGCTACACAGTGAGTGTTTGAAGATCAAAGGTAGAAATGAACCCTGTCATGGTGTTCAGTTGCTGTTAAACATCATTTCATTTGCAGGGCTGAGAAAGGCAATTCCAAGCTCTGTCTAGGACAGGTGTGCTACATACTTACCCAGAAAGCACCCCCAGAACAAGGTTGAGCATAAAAAAGGATCCAATGATGATGAGGGGGATGAAGTATAGCCAGTTCCAAGCGCTCCCTGAGGCATCGTTACTCTGCAGGAGGAAGACAGAAAGGGTGAAGTTATAAGATGGTAACATAAAGGAACACATTTTGCATGGAAACCATTCAAAATAGGCCTTAAAGCAAGGCTCCTAAATCAGTGCTTGGAAGGTAGCCTCATAATAAGTTGGCCCAACAACACAGGAATGGGCAAGCTGGACCAAGTACTGTATGAGGTGTAAGAACAATCCACCTTGATGCTTCCTGAATTCTTAGGTACAGGAATCCCTCAGATGTAATCACAAGGAAATCTGGCTCATTCACAATGACTGCAACTGTTGTTCAGCCCAGACACTGAGATCCAGCGCCGAGGGCCTTCTGGTGGTCCCCTCATTGCGAGAAGTGAGGCTACAGGGAACCAGACAGAGGGCCTTCTCGGTAGTGGCGCCCGCCCTGTGGAACGCCCTCCCATCAGATGTCAAAGAGATAAACAACTACCTGACATTCAGAAGACATCTTAAGGCAGCCCTGTTTAGGGAAGTTTTTAATATGTAATGCTGTACTGTTTTTAACACTTGATTGGGAGCCGCCCAGAGTGGCTGGGGAAACTCAGCCAGATGGGCGGGGTATAAATAATAAATTATTATTATTATTATTATTATTATTATTATTATTATTATTACTCTAACTACCAATACTACCTCTAACTACCTCGACTGATAGTGAGGTTGTTATTCAATAAACCTGTATCTTTGCAGATGAGCTAAATGGCCACTCTCCTCCCTGAGTACCTGTGCACTCACATGTACACATTAAGCCAGAGTTTGACACAGTGTAACATGAGACCCAGGCCACTGAGTCAGACCTTTGATCCATCAAGGTCAGTATTGTCTACACTAACTGGCAGAAGCTCTTGGGGGTTTCACGCAGGTGTCCTTCCCAGGCTTACCTGGCGATTTAACCTGGGGCTTTCTGCATGCATGGCAGATGCTCTTCCACTGAGCTACGTCCCTTCCCCCTGGATTTACGTGTGAGTATAAGACGTAGGTTACAAGAAGCAGCCTTAAAATGAGGTAGTCCAGTGGTTGACCTACAGCAGAATTGTCAGCAATCAATGGTCTCAGGTTGAGGTCTTTAGAGATGCTAGGATTGAAGCTGGCCCCTCATACACGAACAGCACATACCTCAGCACTGATGTTGGAAGATAGGGTCCATAGCTCAATGACAAAGCATATGCTTTTCCTGTGACAGGTCCCAGACTGGGCTAGGATATATCTATGCTTGAGTCTTTGGAGCGTGGCTGGCTAAGCCAAACTAGTAGGCACTTAAATAGATTGTAGGTTGTTATGCATATTGTTTTTTCTACACTAATTATAGGAGCAATTCTCACTGTAAAGACAACCTGCGGTGGAAGGGGATTATCTCTCCACTTCCCACTAAAATTGAAATAAAGATTCCATGCCATACTGTTGCCACTAATTGTGGGACTAGGAGCTTTAGGGGTGTGGGGAGGGGGAATCATTGGTGCAAACGGACTTTTCCCTAGTCCTTTAAGATACAATATATTTGGGGGAGGGAGAGGCAATGATCTTCATTCCAATCCCTGTAGTGGGGTGCAGATATAAGACTTCATTTCTCATGAACTGCCTTTACAGTAAGAATTGTGTCTCCCTTGCCCTTGTCCTTACTTAAGAAAACAAAATAAGCTACAGTCTACCATGTGTTATTTGCACACCTAGTCTGGCCTTCAGAGTAGGCAGTAGAGACTAGTTGGACCAATGGTCTGATTCTGTATGAGACAATTTGTATGTCAAGGGGAAAGGCTCAAGAAATATTGCTTCTAGGCCCATTGCTCGGTTTCCATTAGAACAGGGTTTCCCAAAGTTGGGTCTACAGCTGTTGGGTCTACAGCTCCCATTTCCCTAGCTACCAGGGCCAGTGGTCAGGGATGATGGGAGTTGTAGTCTAACAACAGCTGGAGACCCAGCTTGGGAAAGCTCTGCATTAGACCATTGGGTTGTTACATTTCACGAGTATGTAAAAGACTGTAGCAGCAAAGATGATGGAAACAGGAAACTGGTGAACTTCTTGCAAAGGTGAACAAGCCACTTTTACATCTCAACAGAACTGGTGGCCCATAAAACATGTACTTTAAGTTAAGGTCTGTGCTAGAAAGTTCTTCCCTGTAACAACTGTAACCAGAACCTGGAAGTTGTGGCTTTCTGGAGTTTTTTGTCCTAGTTCCTAAACAAGACAACTTCCAGAACCAGGATTCTTCTTTCATCTGTTAAGGCAAGTACAGAAATGAGTCTTCTTTGGTCCTTCTCTGTCTTACTGACACCATCAACAGAAACTATTTGGTCCTTGCTCCATGCCCTGCTATCAAATGCCTCCTGCAATAGAATTCCAGCCATGCTTTGCTTGTATGCAGATAGTTCTCCAACAAAAAGTAGCTTGCCTCTCCTCTGTACCTTGAAAGCCAACATTAGCAACGGGTCACAGGTTTGCCCCAAGGAATGTGCTAATGGAACGGACCCTTTTGTGAAGCCTGGCTCCTCGGCAGCGGCTGTAGGGCACTAGAAGTAGGAGCTTTGTATGGATTGCATTTTTGTGAGCCACTAACAACTCCTTGTCCCCATTTCTCCCTTCTAACTATAGGATGAGGAACAAAAAGATATTGTGCAACTGTGGCAGCTGGTGAACCCCAGCCTTCAAGAGCGCACTGAACAGCCAGGTGACTTAGCACATAAAGGACTCCACAGTCACTTGAGAGGCTTCTATGTCTAACCATATTCTTCCCACACAAATATCTGACACAATTGTTGACTCACGACAGGTGCAAGAACAATCTAAACCTCACACAGTTTCTACCTCATCACTTACACTGGAGCTCTCTGAGGTGAACAGTGTTAAAAATAGTAAGATTTAGCATTTATTTAGGGCTTCTGAGAATCCCAAGCACACTATATTTCTTATCTTAGTTATCTGGGGCGGATGGGGGGGGGGGTGGACGTGAAAGAATGCTCAGTATTATCCTCATAACTGCAAATGGGTGGGTGGGTAAGGAGTAGGACCGAGACGTCAAGAAATCATGTGGATCATGTGCACAGTGAAAACTCAGTTCACATCCTGGGCTTATCTGCATGGTCAAGAACTAAAGGTTGTTATCTCAAGGGTTGCTATTTTGAGGTTATTCATACCCTCTTGTTGCTGATTATCTTGCATCATTCATAGGCCTCTGCTTTCTTTTTTAAAAAAGTGAAACTGTGAACTTCACATCTGCCATAATCTACCCAGCTATTGTTTACATGACAACTTGTCCTGGGATGAAAGAATAACTTGTTGATGCATATGATAGTATCAGGTCACAGAGCAAGTTTAGGGCAGATGTCCTCAACCTGGTGCCTTCCAGGAGTTTTGGAGCCCCAGCTAGCATGGCTATTTAAAAGGTATGATAGGAGTTATAATCTAAAACATTTGAATAGCCCAAGGTTGGAAAAAGCTGGTTTAGGGGGTTATCTATCGGGGTATTTCTGTAGACAGCTCCTCTGTTAATAATCAACCTCTGGTTTGGGGTGAAGTACTTCCCAGAGGATCTAAATTTAGTAGAGGAGCTGAAGCACACTAAAATGGCCTCTGCACAGATTCATGTATTAATTCAAATGCATGAAATTTTGCTAAGGAAGCCCAGGACCAAAATGCTTGCCTTAGGGCACTGTAGAATTCCTCCTTCTGCATTTTATATCATATATTTGTTTTACTATTTTAAAATTGTAAACCCCCTTCACAGAAAGGTGGTAGATAAATGCAACAAACAAACCAACAAACCATTATATCTGCCTAACATTTATTTTGTGCAACCCGTACAGCACATAGGCGACAATTACCGGTATTCACATTTATTTTGAGCTTGTGGAGAAGGCAAACTCATTGGGTTCAACTTGGTTCTACATCAATGATAACTCTATTGATTCATTGTGCGAGAACTCTGTAGACTTATCCAGACAATTAAGATATGTGTACCCTAACTGCATATTGTAGGAACTTCATGATCACGGTTGCCTGTGCTTCATTTTTTAAGTTCATAGCAGCTGGGAAGGGGATCTAATCAGGACTGAAGGTGCACAGGGCAGGATGATGACTCTTTCTCCCCTGTACTGTTTTCTTGATTTAAATTACCCCTCAAAGGTGCTATTTGCCCCTTGGGGAAAATACTGAGGTTTCCAACGGATGCTTTTGATGTTCATGAAGCCACATTCTAGAAGGTGATCCAATTTGCAATGATACAACCCTTGCTGGTAATAAAAATCTAACATCCCCCAAACACCAGGAAAATAATACAGTATCCCAGCAACAGAAGTACTGCTTGGGACAAATGTGAAGTATTGCCTTCAACAAAAAAGTGGAAATTGTGTTTCTATTGCCCAGGAATACCTTCATCAGAATAAGCGGCATGCAGCTGTTCAGCAGGACACAAGTGAAATCACCCTAAGGGCCATTGTTGTATTTTTTACTAACTTTTATTTACAAACTGTTTCACTATAATAACCACAAAAAACACATTTTGCCACCATTTTATGTAGGGTTTTCTATTCTCACGTCAAACCTCCCTTTTTCTCTGAACCCCACAACAATATCTTCTCTCTTAACACTACTATGGGCATCTTTTTCTCTCTCTTTCCACTCCACAGCACTTTCTCTTTGCACCATAGCAATGCACATGTTCTCTTCTTGGTCTGCACTCCATCTCTCAGTTACCCCTTCTTTTTCAGTTTCCTACCCACAAATCACTCCACACTTCCACCTCACCACTGTCCCCCTTTCCTCACTCCATAGGTCTCTCGACACAACATAATAGTCTGCTTTTTCATCCAATAGTGGTCTCTCTTCTTTTTCCACAACCACAGGTTGGTCTGCCCACCCCATGTTTTTCTGTTTACCTCCCCACAGATCTCTCTGCACTTCCATTTCTCAGTCCTCCCTATGCCCTTCTTCCATCTCTAATTTTGCTCTGTTCCTGTCGTCAGTCCCTGCATCCCCCCCCCAATCTACTGTTCACTGAGTTCCGTAGCAAAAGCACAGAAATAATTCACTCTCCCAGAAATTCATATGCTGAGAAGGCATGTCAGACAGAATAGGTGACCCATGTAGCATGAATGGCTGCTACAGGCTAGAAAAGCTGGTGCCATTATGCAGTTGTAAAGATGCAGGCATTATCTCACCCCCTGATTGGCTTCAGCAAGTGTTAGATGTTCCCATATAGATGTGGGAAAGGGATGCAAACAATGGGTGTGTGGAATGCCCCAAGGTGCCACAAATAGGCAGACAGGTCTGTTGTAAAGGCACATAGTCCATTGGCACAGTCCAAGTGGATTGAGGGAGTCCAGCTCATCAATAGCCACAGGGGCCCAATGAATTATCTCCCTGAGAGAAGATGCCCTCTACTATATTTTCTCTCTTTTTTTTTTTTGAAAATAATATTTATTACTTTTCCAACAATTTAAACACTACAAAAACAATACAATACAATTTTCTCTTGACTTCACTTCCCAAAATATTAAAATACTGTTTGCTAGTATAATACAAGTGTTCCAATGGGTTCTCCTTTGGCAGTAGAATGTCACCAATTATTCTAAGAACTTCTTCCTATCTAATTGCTTTCCTTTCCCATGATTGCTCAATGCGTATATGAGCTGACCCCATGTACAGATTGGTTCCATCTGACAATGGGTTTGGGAGAGACAGAGAAAGTCAGAGGGTCTGAGCCATGGCTGTCCTGGTGTTGTTAGATTCCCAACTTCCATCAGTCCCAGCCAGCATAGCTAATGGTCAAGAATGATAGAAGCTGTAGTTCATCAACATCTAGAGCAGAGCTTTCCAAACTTTTCATGCTGGTGACACACTTTTTAGACATGCATCATTTTGTGACACAGTAATTCAGTTTTACTAGCAAACTGGAGGTTAATTCACCCCTTTCCAGCCCCGGGAGGAGCGTGGGGAGCGTTTGCATGAGACACCTACACACTAACATGTTACGACACGCAGTTTGGAAAGCTCCGATCTAGAGGGCTGCAGGTTGCCCATCCTTGGAATAAGTCATCAAAGGGGTCATAATCAATTATATGTTGATTGCTGTTTTAACTGTTGATTATCTCTATACTGTATTCTACTCTTTTATTGTGGTATAAGGTAGCTTAGGACTTTTTGTGAAGGGTGGGTAATAAACACACCAAATAAAAAATTAAATAAATAACCTGATGCTGCATTCATCAAGTAAATAGCTCAGTCCACAGACCATGAGACTTAATTTCGGGCTTGTGGGTTTGAGTCCCATGTTGGGCAAAAGATTCCCACATTGCAGGGGGTTGGACTAGATGACCGCCGCGGTCCCTTCCAACTCTACAATTCTATGATTCTGTGGTTGTGTGAACTGAACTGGAACTAGGAAAGAAAGAGAATCACTGATGCCCTATTCTTTCTTGGAAACAGTTATATGCATAAACTCCAGCCATGTTACATTTTTAGAGAGCCTACAGGGAGAAGGAACACAACCGCTTTCAAAAAGCTTATAGGAGACCTACATGGGGGTTGGGGGTGGGAAGGCACAGGAGAGTAATGAAACCAATTTGGGTAGAAAGAAACTAGTTTCCTTTCCCAAGAGGCTAGGAATGAAAAGATGTGCTGGTTAGTTATCCAGGGCACCTTCAGAAACGCACAGGACACAGAGAAAAGAGGACAAGGTGGGCACAGGAAAGTGATCAGAGAACATGGAGGGAAAGTACTATAGCAGAAAGCCATTGAAGTGGATGTTTCTTCTTTAAATATGCAATTTAAACAGAGCCTCACCATCTCCACCCCAGAGACTACAAAAAGCGGAAGCTCCCCCTTCCCCCCCAAATAATTTCTTTGCTCTTCTGATTGTTATATCAGCACGAGCATTTCCGCTTGCCAGACAAAACAATCCTCCTCTCCTCCCCTTATGTGCTGTTCTGAGGGTTCACCTTACTCTTCAAAAAGGATTTGGGAGAGGTGTGTCTTGGGCAGAGATGGGGAACGCCCCGATGTTGGCTTCCACTTAATGTACTGGGTTAGCTGAATCTGGGCCATAGGATCTACCAGGTCAGTATGATGAGAAGGAATTCCACTAGATGGTGCATAACTGTGGAACTCACTTCTGTTGAAAACTCCAGCTCTGCTCAGTGGGGCTTACTCTCAGGTAAACATGCAGCTGGAGAAGGGGGAAGAGGCTGTAGAAAGAACTGTGAGTGGAGGGGTATCCTTCCCTCAACCCCCTTGGAAACTCACCAAACCTACTGCACCAGTTATGTTAAGGCATTTTGTGATTTTATAATTTATGTGACTTTGTGCTCAGTTCAATCTTTTTACATGGCCTTTTATGTACTGTGGTAATTTATGCATTGTGACTTTGCTGTTGTTTTTATTGATTATAGTTTAGGAATGATTTACCATAATGGTTGACAGTTAATTTCTGTTGAATTATTATTTACTGATATTTCGAGAGTTTATTGTATAATATATTCTAAGTGGAGAGTCGTACCTTGGATCCCGAGTGCCTTGCGAGTCAAACGTTTCGGCTCCCGAATGCCGCAAATCTGGAAGTGAGTGTTCCGGTTTGCGAACGTTCTTTGGAACCCAAACATCCAACGCAGCTTCCGCTACTTCCAATTGGCTGCGGGATCTTCCTGCAGCCAACTGGAAGCAGCACATTGGTTTCCGAACATTTTGGAAGTCGAACAGATTTCCAGAATGTATTCAGTTTGATTTCCGAGGCACCACTGTATTACATTATTTTTTTTATAAGTTTTTATTTTAAGTCATTTTTAAAATGACTTACCACATTTTTCGCCCTATAGGACGCACTTTTTCCCCTCCAAAAATGAAGGGGAAATCTGTGTGCATCCTATGGGGCGAAATAAAGGAATTTCCCCCCCTTTATTTCCCCCCCAAAAAACTAGGTGCGTCCTATGGGACGGAGCGTCCTATGGGACGAAAAATACAGTACTTGTATTGAATTAGACTGTTATAAGGATGTGTGATCTTTGTTGTGTATTTTGTTGTTTCTTCTGATTGCAAAGTGGCTTGTGTATAGCAATATAGAAAGGGAGTATACAAATTAAAAAGTGAAATGAAGAAATGCAGAGTAAACACCTGAAGCAGCATTGGGCTTATTTATTTAATAAATTTCTACTGCATCTTTCTCCATCACAAGGAGATCCAAGGGTGGGTCACATAATAAAATCAAAATATATTATAAATAACCATCACCTCTCACATAAATAAAACTCACATGTCCAATGAATACTCCTGCAACAAGACAACTAGTATTGGCTGCATCTCCCCAAAACCTCTCCCTGCCAAAAGCTTGGACAAAGGGATGAGTTTTTAACTGCTGCCTAAAAGCAAATAAAGTTAGTGCCAGACTTGCAGTTAGCACTGGAATACTGGCAGTGTTTGTGCATGTGCTGCATTAACTGCAGGATCATAAAATCTTGTTATGCAGAATTAAAAATATTTAGCACAGGTGACTCGCAACTTAAGCACATTTAACCTGTGTGCATTCAGCTTTACATGCTTGGCAAATTTAATTGAAAAGGGGTCGGAAAGGGGGCAGGCAACAAGGGGGGGAAAATCTTTGAACCCAATGTGTTTTGGACTATATGTGATTTTGGCTTTAAGCAATATCCCCAGAACATAACCCCAGCATAAGTTGAGAGTAGTTTGTAATTACTTTATCTATCGTGTTTTTTTGTAAAGAATGGGATAGGGAGAATTTTGTACCCTGCTTCTCTGCCTTTTTAATTTTATTTTTAGGCTAAAGCGAAGTGAAAATCTAAATAATAAAACTCGAACTAAATTGTGAGGATAGACTGATCCAGGAAATCATCAAGGCCAAATGATCCACATGCCACACAAGCACAGATGATTAATCAGCGTAATCCAGCTCATTGTGAAAAGACTTCTCGAGAAATCAGAAGTGAGTGCAGCAACAGATTCTTGCAGAACAGACAGCTCCAGCGGACTTAAGCATATATCGTGGATCTTCTCCACTGCTTGGCTTTTTCAAAGATCTCTATCAAATCAAAGCTGCTGAGAAAGGTCATGCCAATCTATAATTTGAAAGTGCTCTCTCTTTTTCGCTTCTCATTTCCCTAACATGCATCTTCCTCTTTCAGGCCCCTGTAGACTGTGCTGTTTTGATTCTTAAAGTGATTTTTTTATTGCTGGCTGAGACTGCCAGTTTGGATTTAATTCACTCCAATCAGTCTGCCTTTTCCCCATCTCACACCCAGTGCCCCTCCTCCAATAGTAGGGTGGTCTCCATTTTGGGGGATAACAGGACATAAAGCTTTTACTCCACTTCTTTCTAACAAAAGTGACAGACTCCTGGTAGTATGTAGTTGCTCTAAGAGTGAGCAATTATGCAAATCAAATCAGGGTCTGAAAGGAGAATGGACCGACTTTTCAAATTTCTCCTCTTCCTGGTAACCAAAGCTTAAGGTGCAGTTGCCACCCTCTAGGGCAGGCCTGAACAACTTGCGACCCACCAAACCAAAGGCAGCCCACTAGCCATGTTCTGGGGCCTGCCAGTTGCTTGACAGCCCCACTCCATATCTGCATTCCTGGGCAGGCAGCAATAACAGCCATAGTGTGCTGCTTGCCTTTGAGGAGTTAACACTCACTGCTTAGTTTTCCCATTTCTAACTAGAACCACACACCCATGTCTGTCAAACATTTAGTGCACACACACTAACATGGAGGCATTTAGCAAATTTGTTCACTGAAATTCACTCCCAGGGTTCCAATAAATAGTTCCATGAATACTGGTGCAAAGCGCAGTCTCCTCATCCCAGTGCTGTCTTGGAGGGATTCATGGCCACTGACTCACAAAGCATTGCTGGCTGCCACAAATTCTCTTGGAAGCCAGTGGGGAATATAGTGAGAGACAATCCTGGGACAGCGAGCTCTGCTGTCTGCATTAGCTTGATTAGCTCATGGAACAGAGTGTGAATTCCATGGGTAGAGCACTTCCCAGTCTCAAGCAGTTTGGGAAACTTGATACAAAGAATTCCATCTGATAGTAATCCTACTCAAAGTAGATCCACTGACTAACTTCAGTCCATTGATTTCAATGGGCCAACACTCTGAGTAGGTCTAGCATTAGAGTGGCTGGGGAAACCCAGCCAGATGGGTGGGGTATGTATAAATAAATAAAATAATTATCACCATCATCATTATCATCATCATCATCATGATCATCATTATTATTACAACCCGCAGTTCCCTAACACGGCTACTTCTGAGAAAGTGGGCAAGCCAGGTGACTTGCGCATGACCCCAAAAAACGGGTGTCTTTTGGTCCAACGCTTTGGCATGAGCCAACTGATTTGTGTGAGAGTGAGACCAAAAAAGAGGGTCTTTTGGTCTGAGATCCAATCAGAAGCTGCAATTGCTTCTATTGGGATGGTTTAGGGGTACACTGCTAAAATACCATCAGACAAACAACACAGGCAACCTGCTGCAGATGTTGCCTAGCACAACTGAAAAGGTTACAGCACAGCAGAAACTTTATGCAGTCACGAATGCCCAGTGCTTAGAAAAATGAGAGAGACTATTGAAACATTAACATTTTACGTGCTGGAAAACCCCCTGCCTGAAAGGCAAAGTAAGTGAAGAATACTGAGGGCTAAGCTGTGCATTTAGCTATGCATCTGTACATTTAATTGCATGCTTATTCAGGGGTTTTGCTTTTTACACAAATTACCAGTATGAGGCCTTTCAACTAGGATCCTAACATAGTAGGGAGGGTTTTAACTATTTACCCTCTTGCTGTGATCTGGACCGCGGCCCCTATGCCTACAACCAGAGGGTGGGGCACACCTCTTGTTCATGGTGGCTTTTTTTGTACAGTGGTACCTCGGATTAAGTACTTAATTCGTTCCGGAGCTCCGTTCTTAACCTGAAACTGTTCTTAACCTGAAGCACCACTTTAGCTAATGGGGCCTCCTGCTGCTGTCGCGCTGCCAGAGCACAATTTCTGTTCTCATCCTGAAGCAAAGTTCTTAACCTGAAGCACTATTTCTGGGTTAGCGGAGTCTGTAACCTGAAGCGTATGTAACCTGAAGCGTATGTAACCCGAGGTACCACTGTAGTGCAAAACTGCAGCTGTGGGGAGTCTGATTCCAATCAGGTTTATAGCTGGGGTGGTCTACCCCCTCAATACTACGCTCCTGATCTGTATCTGAGGACCTGCCCTGCCAATTTGTGGAAAAACAAAACCCTGCACTTAAAGGCTAGATGGGTCAGACTTGGTTTAAGGCAGTTTCCTGTGGTTTTAACAGCCCCTCAGGTTCTTTC
Source organism: Podarcis pityusensis (assembly GCF_964106645.2). Lineage (NCBI taxonomy): Eukaryota > Metazoa > Chordata > Lepidosauria > Squamata > Lacertidae > Podarcis > Podarcis pityusensis. The sequence continues at coordinate 44,537,257 of NC_138029.1, read as the reverse complement.
AAGTACAAACTGCTGTGGATTTAATTAGCCAAGATATCTGGCTGGTACTGCTCTCCTGCTGTCTCATAGGAAAAATAGACACAGACATCACATCTTCTTTCATATTACAACATGTGAATGTCTGTTGTCCCAAATTCTGTGGCTACGCCGAATTATCAACAACACTAGCAAACATACATTATTGCTACTATTTTCCCATTTCTAGCCAGACATAGGTGCTGTACAAAAAACATTCCCCCCCACAAAAAAATACCACAGACCCTGCCCACAGGTTTAGTCTAATAGCCACAATATAAAATGGGAAAAAGAGACAGGGAAGAAGAAGAAGAAGAAGAAGAAGAAGAAGAAGAGGAGAGCAAATGTGGGAGAGCCAATTCTTATATACAATTCTATTATTGTTGTTCTAATGACCAGGTGGAATGGCTACTGAAGAGATAGTTCTGGGAAGTGAGGAGCCAAATGGCAATTGGGCCTGGCTAAGCCAATGAAGTGGGGCCAATTTGTCTTCTCCAGAGGCAGCCAAGTGAAATGACGACTAACAGATGACAACCCTGGGAGAGGAAGAGCTACATGGCAGCTGGTCCTAGTGAAGCCGTTGTAGTAGGCTTTGCTGTTTCAACTCCTCCTCTGATGCAGCCAGATAGAATGGCTGCTAATAAAAACAAACACGTGCCATTTTTACAGGGAGCCTGCTGTGGAGATGCACTCACCGCAGTTAGAGCTAAACACCATCTTCTCCCAGGACTGAGCTTAGGGGAAAACTGTTCTTCCAGTTTGCTGCAGAAGCACAGTAATGACTGATGGAGCTTTATGTCAATCAAAAAGCCACCTCTCAGAGCAGCAGTACAAGACTGTGAATACACTCTGTGAAAGCCTTTTCTTTAAAAACTTGAAAACAAAGAAATCAAGAACCGGATGCACATGCTTGAGATTTAAGTAGAATGCCTGAATGAAGCCTGGTGGGGGAGAGGGGCAAAGGAGTAACAACAACCGGCTTCAGTTTGGATACTGCATGCGCCTCCTTTGAGAAGTGAAGGCAGGGAAGAAGCAGAGCTCACCCTGCAATAGAAAAAACTGCCCCATTCCTATGTGCAGGTACACCTGTATGCAACCTTAAAAGTACTGAACCCTGCTGCACGCATCTCATGCACATTCACCTTCCATAGCAAAACTACGTCTTCCAGGAGAGCACGGTAATGTGGCAGCAATAACACTCATATATTTGCAGTATATATATATAAAGGTAAGAGGCAAAATGAAATATCCACATGCATTCTAAGTGGGAAAGGGGATAGAGAGTCTATAGTTCACTGCTATTGCAAGTGCATTATCCAAACTGAATTAGGATCTAAGGGAGGACTGTGAGTATAACTGAATGAACACGTGTCTCTAAAAAAAAATACCTATGATTTCTAGTTTGATGACCCACAAGGCAAAAAGGAAAAGAATAGCATACATATTGCTCATCTGTGCTTTTGAAAAGAGGGCAGGTAGGAGGGGATGATTCATGGGGTTCAAACTTTTTAGTGTTAGCAACATGCTAAAATGGTAGTAGATTATACATTAATTTACAAGAAAGTCTTGTTTCCAATATAGGAATGCCTCAAAGAGAGACCTGTCTCTAATGCACATCTTATGCCCCAAACTTACCTTTGGGTGCTTCTTGTGGGACATGGAAATTAAATTTCTTTTGGCACATCCCTCCCAAGGTCTGGTTCAGTGTGATAAAATGGTTCTGAGGCAGTAAGCTACTGAATACTAGTTACTGAGAGAGCAGCAACAGGAAAGGCTGTCACTTTCATGACCTGTTTGTGGTTTTGCCAGAGGCACCTGGCTGACTTCTCCTGAAAACAGGATACTGGACTGGGTGGACCTTAATTCTGAACCTGCAGAGATCTTCTTATGTTCTTAGGACTACACCTAGACAGCTATAGGTTTATGAGGAGCTATTTTCCCAACTACCATATCATACTAAAAAACAACCAATGACTTTGCCTTTTCCAGAATTCCTCACTCTGTGACACTGGCTTCTCCTACTCCCAATATAGTTTGAGGGTCAATTTCAGATGTTTTACAGAGCTTTAACTATTTAGATTGGGAGCATTCAAATCTAATTTCTCACTCAACTTTATTTTGCTGTAGAAAGAGTCTTATATCCACTCCTGTCACCTATCAGTTACTTGGTCCCTGCATCACCTCCTCATTTTTAAATGGTTTGCTCGTGAGATATGTAATCTTGGGGGGGGGGATAGAAAGAAGTGCTGTGTTTACATACATGATCCAGTGACTAATATTAACAATATTATTGTAGCTTCAAGAATTGCATCTTGTCATCATAACAAACATTCAACAATAACTATTACTCCTTACTCAGAATTTAACAAGTGACATTCAGTTCTGGGGCAATGAGTTTTGCAGTCAAAATGGGGATGTATTTGTTTTAACCACACATTATGTGAGAGAGTACCACCAACATATCAAAATGGTGCCCCCACAGCTGGTCCTTTGGTACTATCCATAATCAACTTCAGTAAACAAGAACTGTGTCTGACTCCTGGCTCTCTTCCCTTTCTCCAGAGATTTTAAAATCTGTGCTCATCTTCCTGGCTTCTTGACCTCACCACTCCTCACGCTTCTTGAAACACAAACTCAACATGCCCAGTCTCATCAATTGCCATTTACATGGCTAATCAATGCTCTCTCCATTACAGTGATCCACCCTCCCTGGCTACCAGCCAGTTTCCCTCCCTCTCCATGTCTCACCCATCCTTCGCCTTTTGCCAACTCTGCTCTTTCCTTTTAAAAGACTTCTACAACCAACACTGCAACCAGGCATCGCTTCTCTCCTGCTAATATTCTTTGTTTCTCCTAAACCTCTATAAGGTCTACCCAAGGTCTACCAGTGCACAACCCTAGATCACCTGGCTTCTGCATCCTCTCACATACCAGAGTAGCCTTCTGCTTCTGGGGACAGACATCTACAGTAGCTGTACAAAACCAGGATTATATTAGACAAGTTACACCACTAGCATCTGAATTTTAAAGGGCAAATATTATCAACTGGGGGGATCAGCAATGCCATTTCTTATGCAAAACCCTCTGCTGTTGCTTGGACTGCAAAACTAGACTGAAGCAAAACTGCCTCCTCCTTCTATGTTCCCACTCAGAGGCCATGAAACAAGGGGGACAAATTCTGAAATTCACTGGTGCTCTTCAGGCTAGCAGCTGCCATTTTTATTTTCCTGTGATGCCCCAGAATTACACTACATCATGATGTAGTGTAGAGTCATTTCAAGTGACATTGCAAGGAAAATGACAAATCTTCACTGGTGGCTACCATTAAAGTGTGAGAGGCCATCAAATTTTTTCACCTTACAGTTGAGAGTTCTCTTTTTCAGATGCTCAGCTGAGCAGCATGCAAAAGACCCCCTCTTACATTTTCATCCTTTGTCTAATCCCTGCGCAGAGCCCAGAACTGTTGATAACAATCTCAGCCTTGAGCTCAGAGTCAAAGAAGGATGGGCTGGCTTTTTATGGGGTTGCTGTACCACCAGCTGGGATGCTAGAATGGGTTCTGGACACTGAAGCTAGTGATTAGGAGTCTGTGCAGCCACCTGAACAGGGATGGAGGAGAATTTCCGTATGTTCCACAATTTGGAGCCACCTTTCCAAGTATGCATCCAACAGATCATGATCAGATCAGAATGTAGATATGCAGATTAATTTGCATGTCTACAGTTCTTTCTGAGCATGGTCTGCTCCTACTCATGTATTTGCTGCTGTTTTTTCTTTTTTACAAGGTGGCCTGAGTGCTTTCAGGCTCTTTCCCTCATTTTTTTCTAGCTGTTTGGAGCTATCTAGGACAGGCAGTCCTTGCTGTGCTCATCTAAATGTTTTAGGTAAGTGGCAGTACATTATGACATGCCACCATGGCAACCCCATGTTCCTATAAGGCTCCCCTGCAGAAGTAAACTCTCCCAAAATGGGTGCATCTCATCTCATTTCAATTCAGATTCTTTTGCTTCTTATTACAGAGTCTGCTGCTATGGGATAAAGGTTCCTGTTGCTATTCTGGAATCAGGTATGCTTGTTGTGACTCACGGAAGTTATCAGTCTCCTGTGCTCTGCAGCCTGGCTTTAGAAGACTTAGAACTGTACCTCCAGCAAAAAATGTATGTTGCCTCTTTGGTGTAGAGTGCTTTTATGTTTTGAATTCCAAATGATCTTATTTCCTAATGACAGGCAGACCAATCCTAACAGGAGGCCTCCTAAATTGCTCCAGGGATTCAGGAATTCCTGTGGCTTTAGGATTAATTCCTCTTCCCCATGTTGGTTCAGCTGTGACACTTGTGCCTTATCCACACAACCAGCCACCAGCTGTACTCAACGCTAAAGAGGAGAAAATAAGGGACTGGGACTGGCATTTACTGACCTCAATTCAAGGTCTGGAATATAATTTGGGTGTATGAGAGAGACTGTGCTGCACCTAATGCAATCGAACTATCCTCAGTAATTGCACTATTTTGCTGTGTGACCTCTTAAATCTCCACAACAGATACTGAGAAATCTCCACCACCACTGTCCCATGTATCATTAATTATGTTATGAAACCTAGTTTGAATGGTCAGAGGGCAGCCGGTGGGAAGATCTGTTTTCTCCATTAAAATCTCCCAGTTCTGATCAGCATAATTACGGTATTTCCCAATGGGATAGAATTGTTACAGCTCAATGAGGATTCTGTGCATCTGAGACTGCGACTAAGGTGCCAGATTCAGTCTAGATCAGGGCTGGGGAACATTTTTAAGCCCAAGGGCCATATTCCTTAATGGGCAACCTTCCAAGGGCCACAGACCAGTGATGTGTGGGGCCAGAGGCAAAAATGGGTGGAACAACAAATACAAGTTTTACAGTAGGCTAGTTTCTACTGACAATGAGACCTTATCAGAATTCAAGGACATCTTACAGCTAAGCAAAAGCTATCATGGAGGGTATGAGGCAGGGCCAGTGAAAGAGGTGGCCTAGGGAGAGGTCCAAGGGCCTGAAGGGCTGCATTGGGCCCCTGGACCTGAGATCCCCCCCACCCCTGGTTTAGATAGAATGCTTCACAGTTTCATTCTAGAAACTGATCTCTGAATGCTTGGCTATGGGACAGATGCAAAAACTAATTTGCTACTCCGCAGGAAAACAGTTTTTACTACAGATGAAACTGAAGCATGTTGGCGAAAAAGGGATATATGCATGTATGCAGCCAACAAATGAACAAACAAGGCAGGAATGTGGCGAACAGATCCTAATTCCCATGCCTAGGTTCATATTATACTCATCACTCCTTTATACCATAGAAAAAGCCACAATGTTCTTCTACCAGCATTAGGCCAATGCCTGCCCACATTCATAACATACCCAGAGATACTATATTTTCAAATTACAGTCGTACCTTGGTTGAAGAACACCTTAGCAGTCAAACGTTTTGGCTCCCGAACGCTGCAAACCCGGAAGTGAGTGTTTGTGAACGTTCTTTTGGAAGCTGAACATCTGGTGGGGCTTCCGATTGGCTGCAGGAAGCTCCAATAGGAAGCCGCACCTTGGAAGTCAAATGTTTTGGAAGTCGAAGGGACTTCTGGAACAGATTCTGTTCGGCTTCCAAGGTATGACTGTACTTAAGTCCTTGTTTTTCTGCTTTTCTTGCTGCAGTACATTCTGCAGACAGAACCATAATACAGCCAGTTCTACCATTTAATATATTTCTTTGTAAGCTGCCTTGAGTCCCTCTGAGAGAAGAAGGCTGGGTATAAATAAATAACAATAATACTCACATCGTATAGGAGGTCAGTCCACCCTTCCATGGTGATACACTGGAAGACAGTCAGCACAGCAAACAGGATGTTATCGAACTGCGTGATCCCGTAGTTGGGTCCTTGCCAGTATTCTTCACACTTGGTCCCATTAGGGCAGAGGCGTGATGACGCGTCCGTTCCACATGGAGCTTCCTCCTTGATTTCATCTGTGGAGGGAGGAAAAAGAGACTCTCTGGTTATACTGCAACTGTGCCAGGCAGGTAATCAGGAGCAGGTAATAAAGCACATTATGGAGTGTTCAGTTGCTTGAACATTTGTTCAACACCCTATTCATTAAAAAAGAGCCCCATCAAAACACAACTCTTTTAAACAAACAAAAAAGTTATATGAAAAGGGGGAGAGGTGGTGATATCACAGGGATCAGTCAATTAGCATTCTCTGTACTTGGCTTCTGTAGAAACAGGTAGAGCTGTTTTGGCCTGAGGTCAATCTTGTAAGGCGGCTCACCACTTAACATGTACATTTCTATCCAGTCTACATTTCTTCTCCTACACAAGTTGGAGGGGGGAGAAGAAACCCTGTAACAAGGAACTAATTAGGCCCACCAGGTCACAGTTTTGGCTCAAGAGGCTGTTTTGGGTGTGCCTCACCCACCTTAAATCACCTGGCATCGGATATGGGAAAGGTTCAAACAGCAGCCACAAATAAATTATCAGAAGTGAGCTCTTAAGTACACTCTCAAATCCTCCTTTGGAGACATGGCAGAGGAAATGTCTGATGTCACAGGAAATCAGGTGAAATCAGGTGATTGGCAAGTGGGAGTTCCCGTCCACCTACCAAAGTACCAATCCTAGGAGTGTTGACCCTTTTTGGATCCATCCCTCCAGCCAAAAGTAGTTCCTCACCCCTGCCCTAAACTTGCTCACTCAGTATATTCAGCCTGGCTCACTTAATCCTAGCAGAAAAAAAGTTTGCCTGATAACTATGATCCAGGGTCAAAACAACCTCACTGCCTTCTATGTCTGAGCTTGGGATGAGGAGGATGAGGGGCAAACACAGAGAAACAGATGCTCTTTACCTACCTGTAATAATATCCTTGCAGGCGGTGTGAAATTTCCCCATATAAAATTCTAACCCTATGATTGCAAAAATAAGGATTGCAAAAAATAGGAGGAGGCCAATTTGCAGCAGAGGTATCATGGCCTTCATGATGGACTTGAGGACGACTTGTAAACCTAGAAGAAAAAGACAGAGTGCAGAGCAGGATTATCACAAGGCAGATCCATAAGTATGCATACTGTACTTAAATTTCAACAGGAGCAGGGAGGGACCTGACTGTTACCATAAAGCACCAATGCTGCAGCAAGCAAAGGCTCTAGCAGCTCAGCCAGCTGCTTGTGGCTGGAAAGCCAGACAGGATGTTTGTGACTGTTGCCATGGGAACAAAGGGGCAGTCCATTCTGTACTGAGCACCGGATGTTAGCTCACTGTGTGTGTGTGTCATATGACCCGTACTGGATGTACTTGGGAGGAGTTACTTCTAGCTGTTGTTGAGTGCAGACATGATTCTCTGTACTGATGTAAGAGGCAGAAATAAATGATGTAAATAGTTTTCTGTCTGCTTCTTTCCCCTCCCTGGGGACACCAAAGGGGAGAGAGGAAGAACGGTGTGTTCCTCTCATACATCTGAGAAGAATCGCCGGACCTCGCCTGCTTATCGCCAGAGGTTGGGAGACGCGGGGAGGTCGACAGGAATATCTGCCGGTGCCTGCTTGTGGCACATTCCTCTGACCCAGGCAGAATTCCAACAGTGGCAGCCTTCGGATGGTTGCGATTCATCGGACATCTGCATGAGAGGCTGGTGGATTGTCCTCCTCTGCTCCAAGGAGGAAGAAAAGCGTCTGAAAGCAGCCAGAGGCTTCACAGACAGCTGGTGGAAAGAAGAGGTGTTTTCCAGAGCAAGGTATGCTGCATTTCGGGCTAAAAGTGTGAACGCAGGAAGATTAATTCCCTGGTTCACGGAGCTGCGTTTCAAAGAAAACAAAAGCTCCGGAGGAAGAGGCCTGCATTCCACAAATTTTTGTGGTAGATAAGATGTCTTATTGAAATGCATTGTTGCTAGGTAACGGTCCTGGAAAGATACTGGCAAAGGGGCTGGACCATGAGTGTGAGCCTGGGAAAGCGAAACAAAATCAGAGAATGTTTTGGCTACAAGGTTTCCGAGCCCTTGGAAGGGACTTTTCAATAGCAGCCTGAGTTTAGCTGCCAGGTGCAAAGAGCGTAAACAATTTGCAGTTTGCTGCGTGAGAAAGGAAAAAAACGACTGTTGGATTTTACAGTTTGTTTGACATTGTGTGAGAGAGGCTTGGCTTCAAGATGGATGCCAAGAAAGGAGCTTTGCCTTGCCCACCTCCCTTAACCAATGACAATTATTCATCTTGGTCTGTAAAGATGAAGGCCCTGCTGCAGAATCAGAGGCTTTTTGACGTAATTGAAAACCCCATCCCTGCAGCACCAACCAGAGGTTGGGAATCACGGAATGTAAGGGCCAGGACTGTTATAATTCTGTGTGTCTCAGATGATCAGTTGGTGCATGTTCAGCATTTAGAAAATGCGAAAGAGGTATGGGACACGCTGCGTACAACGCATCAGAGAGATGCTGGTTCTTCAGCGTTGCTGTATTTTGAGAAATTGACCAATCTGAGACTTGCGCCTGATGGAGATGTTCAAGCGCACCTGACAGAAATGAAGTTTCTGCGTCAACAGATGGTGGAACGCAATTTTCGTCTTCAGGAGGAAGTGTTTTGCTTCATGATGATAAACAGCCTTAGCCGCACCTACAAGGTTGTTGCCAGTCAGCTTGGTTCCCTACCGGCCGCGCAGCTGACCGCGGAGAGAGTTTGTGCTGTGGTCCTGAATGAACACGACAGACTTGCTGCACTGGAAGAAAAAGACAGGGGGAGGGAAGAACAGAGTTCTAATTCCCCCACTGCTGATGCTACTGGAGAGCATGGTGTAGCATTGAGTGCTGTCCGATGCTACAATTGTGGACAGACTGGGCATCTACAGCGAAACTGTAAGAAGCCGCGCCAGTCAAGAGGAGCAAAGAGCAGCTCTACGAAGCCTCAGGCGTCAGGCAAAAGCCGTACCAAGTGCCAGGTGAAACCTGCAAAGGCTATGATGGCGAAAGGAACCACGCCAGATGTTGGGAACTCGTTCATAATCGACACGGGCTGTACAAAACATTTGTGCCCGCACAGAGGACTGTTTTCGACGTTGAAGAAGCAAAGCTTCACTGTGAAACAGGCCAACGGTCAAGAGCTGGAAGCGACTGGAATTGGGACTGTGTATCTTGAGAGTCTGAACTTGACTATAAATGATGTTTACCTGGTTCCAGAACTGAGATTTAATCTGCTGAGCGTGTCGCAGATTGCAAAGAAAGGACTGAAACTGTCCTATGATGCTAAAAGCTGCAAGATCTACAAAGATGGAGAACTGTTTCTTACTGCCAAAGAGAAAGATGGACTGTATTTGTTGACTTTTGATCAAAGTGATTACATGAAATGTAATTCTTCTGTTTCAAACGAAATCTCTCTTGCAGGTGTGACCAGTGTGAGCACCAGGAAGGTGACTAAGACGAAGAAGGTCGACAGAGCATTTCAGCGGGTGTATGCTGATGTGATTGGTCCTCTAGAACCATCTAGAGGCGGTGCAAAATATTACCTTTTGTGTGTGGATTATTTCACTAATTATTCTTGGGTTTATATGATGGAGAAACCGCAAGAAACTTTAGAAAAGTTTCAGGAGTTTTGTGACAAGGTTAAAAGTATGCATGATGCTAACATTGATTGTCTTTTCACAGATGAGAAGCAAATTTTTCTGTTACAGAAGTTTCAGAAGTTCCTGGATGGAAAAGGGATAGACCACAAAGTGGCAGTTTCGCAAGAAGCGTGGAACAGGGGGGTCTGTGTAAAAGTGAACAAAGAATTGCAAAAGGGGATGAATGCGCAATTGCTGAGTTCACATTTGCCACATGAATATTGGGCCGAATCGCTAGCGTCCTATCTTCATGTGTGGTTGAGAAAAGTCTCAAAAGACTTGGGATGTTCTCCTTTTGAGAAGCTGTTCAATAGAAAACCTTCTGTTGCCTATTTTAAGGTTTTCGGGTCTCATGTGAGAACAGAAGCTCCAGGTGGAGTAAAGAATGCCAGAGGCATTTTTGTGGGTTATGAAAAGGGTCTCTACAGAGTAATTTTGTCTGAATCTGGTCAGGTGATTCTCACAAAGTTCCTAGAGAGTGCTCCAAAGCAAGAGCGGATAGTACAGACATTTCCCACAGGAAACGATGATGATGATGATGATGAGTTTGATCTTATTGAGTTCAGTAGTACTGATGATGACAGCGATAGCTCAGACAGCTCAGTTGTCACAGTCATTGAGAGGAAATCTCACATAATGACTAGACCCTCAGAAGAGGAGGATGAACCATTGATTAAGCTTAGTACTGGTTCTCGACAGAGTCCAAAGGTTGAACCAGTGAGCACAGAGGATCAGAACCTCTTACGTAGGTCTGAGAGAGCAACGAAGGGTGTACCACCCAAGAGGTATTCAAAGGAGTTTGCTAACCTTGCATATGTTGCTATTGTAAACGACCAAGGACAGATTGAAGCTGTGTCTGAGTCAGAGACAAAGGCACAACAGAGAGTTGTTAACCAAGGTAATGCGAAGTCACACAACCAGAGAGGTACATTGGTTAAACCAGTGGCGGGTAGTTCCAAGGGTGGAACTGAAACAACAGGGGAATGTTATAAATATAACAACTGTTTGTTTTCTTCTCTGGATGACGCTTTGCTCGCAGCACACATTGATACTTTAGGGGGAGTATGTTACCATAAAGCACCAATGCTGCAGCAAGCAAAGGCTCTAGCAGCTCAGCCAGCTGCTTGTGGCTGGAAAGCCAGACAGGATGTTTGTGACTGTTGCCATGGGAACAAAGGGGCAGTCCATTCTGTACTGAGCACCGGATGTTAGCTCACTGTGTGTGTGTGTCATATGACCCGTACTGGATGTACTTGGGAGGAGTTACTTCTAGCTGTTGTTGAGTGCAGACATGATTCTCTGTACTGATGTAAGAGGCAGAAATAAATGATGTAAATAGTTTTCTGTCTGCTTCTTTCCCCTCCCTGGGGACACCAAAGGGGAGAGAGGAAGAACGGTGTGTTCCTCTCATACATCTGAGAAGAATCGCCGGACCTCGCCTGCTTATCGCCAGAGGTTGGGAGACGCGGGGAGGTCGACAGGAATATCTGCCGGTGCCTGCTTGTGGCACATTCCTCTGACCCAGGCAGAATTCCAACACTGACCACTGCTCCCTGCTTTGTGCAAATTCCCCCTAACCTAGAATTCACTCCCTGCTTATTGCTTTCATAAGTAGTGGAGACAGAAGAATGAGAGAAAAGAAATTCTTCATTCTGTACAGAATGCGGCTATAATCTATGACCATTTCTTTTTCTGCTACATGATATTTCCAGAAGAGGCCATAAGCCTAGAGGGAAGAGATCCTAATAAGAAAGAAGCCTGAACTAGCGGATATTAAGCAAGAACCATTTTGGAAGGTCACAAGGGACCAGATCTTCCCAAGTATGGAATTTGCGTGGATATTCCCAAGTCCCTTTTGATAACCATCTTTCATTGGAATAGGCTCCATTCATGCAAATTGTTTCCAAATCTCTACCATGGAAACAAATGGGAAACTCCACAAGTTCTAGACATCGCTCTTAGCATTCAAGAACTTTGGAATAATATCCAGTGATGCCATACTCCTGGCTGACGCTCTAGTTCCTACATGTAGAGCCTAGAGGAGAATAAGGGGTGGCAGTGCAATGCTATGTATGTTTACTCAAAAGTAAGTCCTGCTGTGATCAGTGGGGTTTACTTCTGGGAAGGTGTCCCTAGGATTAGAGTCTGGGTTTTACAGGGAGAGGACAGATTCTTTGATTAGGAATTGGGTTATTTATTTATTTTGTATATCACCTTTCATCTGAAGATCACAGGGTGGTTCACAACATAAAAATAATATATGAGAATGTAAGATACATAAAAAAACCCAACAACCCTCCTCCCTCAAACACATTTAAAAAACCATAGAATGTTAATCAGCCTGAAACTTTTTTGCCTGGTACCTAAGGAAAAGCAATGAAGGCACCAGGCAAGCATCCCTAGGGAGAGCATTCCACAAATGGGGAGCAACCACAGAAAAGGCCTGTTCTCATGTTGCCAACCCCAAACCTCTTGAGGAAGAGGCACACAAAGAAGGGCCTCCTGTGATGATCACAGGGTTCAAGCTGGTTCATATGGGTTGCATGGGAAGGCTGTAATAAAAGTTGTAGGTTCCCAGGAGGTGGTGGCAGAGGTTGATACTGGGGCCACAGGAAGACAAGAACCCCTGCCTGGGTCAGTCGTTACATCTTGTAGGAAGATGCTAAGGTGGGTGCTTCAAATAAGTTACAGGTGAGCTGCAGGACATGAAGAGTGCACTTAACTCACTTGGGATTCCCGACACTAGCTTTAGTGGCCGGAGCACACGAACAGCCCGCAGAGTCCGCAGGTCAAAATCGGTGCCGACTGTTGCCAAGATGCTGCAAGAGAAATAAAGAGGAAGTGTTGGTGCTGATAACTTGGTCTATTTCAACAGAGCAGAGTAGGAAGAAAAGTAGATTTCCCCCAATAACGCAGTGGAAATCTGTTATTTCCTGCTACTGTTCGGGAGGAATCTGGACTTCGTCAAAAGCATGTGGAGCTTTTCCTTCTTCTGGAAGTTAATTCTAGGGATGTCTGCAAGATATACTCATTTCCTGAGGATTAATAGCAATCGTTCTTTTATTCTGAATCCACAATAACTAATAGAGGTTAGCTCCACCATTCCACTAATACACATTAATTGCATTTAGAGAGTACAAAAATACTGCAAATTTTAGGTGTGTCATTAATAATAGTTTCATGAACAGACATTAGAAGAAGAAGAAGAATTTGGATTTGATATCCCACCTTTCACTCCCTTTAAGGAGTCTCAAAGTGGCTAACATTCTCCTTTCCCTTCCTCCCCCACAACAAACACTCTGTGAGGTGAGTGAGGCTGAGAAACTTCAGAGGAGTGTGACTAGCCCATGGTCACCCAGCAGCTGCATGTGGAGGAGCGGAGACGCGAACCCGGTTCCCCAAATTACGAGACTACCGCTCTTAACCACTACACCACACTGGCTCCAATTTACATGCCGGGAAGTTTCTCCTGTTGAATGTCAGGCTTCCATTAAAGGACAATCAATTCAGATGAGGAGTATAGCACCTAGAAAGTGGGATTAACCCTTTTCCTAATCACCATTTTATCAAGGAAAACCATAGTCCCCAAATTTCTATCTGGCCCATGTACCATTTATATGAAAGAATAGATTGTATCCAGGGGCTGTTGAGTTGGAAATAAGTATTTGTTGGCTACTCCCACAAGGGAGGGGAACCCCTTGGGACTATGCACATCCTTTTTAATTTTATCTGTATGAAATCTTAAAAATTACACCTGAAACCTAGACTGTATGCAAATGCCTGAAGACAAAAATCACATGTGCCCACAATCAGGCAAGGAAGTATTACATTTCCCTACATCATCATTGGCATATGCCTCGCCATGGATGTGGCAGGGGGGCAGCTCCCCCCCCCCAAATTAAGTAAATAAACAAAAATGCTTAACTAAGTGACCAATATAGGGACACGGGTGGAGCCGTGGTCTAAACCACTGAGCCTCTTGGGCTTGCCGATCAGAAGGTCAGCGGCTCGAATCCCCGTGACAGGGTGAGCTCCCGTTGCTCGGTCCCTGCTCCTGCCAACCTAGCAGCTTGAAAGCACGCCAAAAAGTGCAAGTAGATAAATAGGTACCACTCTGGCGGGAAGGTAAATGCCGTTTCTGTGTGCTGCTCTGGTTTCGGTGTTCTGTTGCACCAGAAGTGGTTTAGTCATGCTGGCCACATGACCCGGAAAAACTGTCTGCGGACAAACGCCGGCTCCCTTGGCCTGTAAAGCGAGATGAGCACCGCAACCCCAGAGTTGTCTGCGACTGGACTTAATGGTCAGGGGTCCTTTACCTTCACTTTTTAAGTGACCAATTGCATCGTAGACAACTTGGTTCTACTCCCCCAGTAAATCCTGTCCGTCCGTCCCCCAATAAATCCTGGCTACGCCCATATGCATGGCTGAAGTGGGCCAACAACTGCTTAGAGGTAGGAGTTGGTCAGTGCAAAGAAGCCCTTAGCTTGTGTCCACTCAAAGATTCAGGTGACTTCCTCTCCGTGCTTTTAGGTAACAGACAACAACTGGACTAAATAGGTTCATTTAACAAGGTGGTTTCTAATGAACCAATAATTGCTTGCTTTTTAAAAAATGATTTTATTAGCTGTTATCTGCCTCAAAGCCAGGATATAAATATTTTTTTAAAAATAAGGGGGGGATATTCTGTTGCCATGGGCATAGAAAGCGACCCAACCTTCCTGTTTAAACAACACTTTATATATCTGAAAAATGCCATCTCTCTTTTGCTGACCTTCGTTTCTTTTCCAGCTAGTAATCACCATTCTCCATAACTGCCTTCAGCTAATTTAATCCACCACTCCTTCTCAACAGCTGGGAAGGATCCCAAGAACTTTGCCTGCAATTGGTTTAGTGCTATGAAATAATATGATGATGGTTGTTATCATAATCTCTTCATTTTACTGCAATACATTCAGGATCATCGTAACACAGGCAAGAGGTAAACGCACCATACACGGCATAAATATGTGGCAAGCATCTTAGCATCCTTTCACTGGTTTTTAGTTAAGCAGCCCTCCCCCCACCCTTTTTTCTGCCTTTCCTAACTTAAAAGTGGTTACATTTTAGAGGATAGTAATTGCGTTGTAATGAGATCTCTGGGCTCTGGAATTAGAAGTTATTCTTGCTGTGTTCCTATCTTTTTCTTATGGTAATTAAAAAGCTGACTCAGATGGGCTCAATGAGCAACTCTGATTAGGAACCACTTATCTACTCTGGCCATGTGACTCAGCAGTGGGGGGGGGGGGGAGAAAGCAAGGTGTATGCCACAGTCTCAGACAAATGGGAAGAAAGATAAAGAACTCACTAACTCTAAGCTGGCATAATCTGCTTTGAAAAATATATGGCACCTACATTACAAGGTAGCATTTTTTCCTGGAGTTTATGTGCAGTTCTCATACCCCAAGCTGAGGTGGGGGGAGATTTTGTGCCTAGAGACCCTGAACTGCAGGTAGATCATACAGGACACAGAAGCGGGAAAACATGACGCAGGACATGTACTGAGCTTCTTTCCACATTTCTGCTGCTGTCTGCAGTATGAAACTTGTGGATCCTGCAAGCCTGATTTAGCCTACTGAGCCCCTCCAAATGGCCCATAAATGGTCCATTTTTAGCGACAGCTGCCAATCATATGACATTATGATGGTGCCATCTGACAATTGTTTTGATCTGCCTCACCACTTTCTGGGATGTTCCTCGGCTTAGACTTTAAATTTTAAAGTATTTTGCATATGTTTTACATGTTTTATGTACAACTGCCCTAAAACAAAGGGAGAATCAAATGTAAAGTACATTTGATAGTAACCCCCCTGCTTTTGCCACACCCATCACTGGAATGTGGAGCCCAGAGGGCTGGCCAGGTTTCAGTTTGGACTATGGACTCAAAGTGGTTTCCCACCCCTGATTTAACTTATGATGAAATTCATGAGCTTCACACTCCATCTGTGGCCAACAGAACGAGGATGGGAAAGCACCATATGTGAAATATGTAATGTTCACACATTACAGCGGAACATCCTTACCTTGCTATTATGAAGTGTAATGTTTCAACCTCCACTCTCTCTCTCCATCCTATGTATTGCTGTACTGAATATTTATTATTATTAATAATAAACTCTTATTTCATTAAAAAATCACATAAACATTCCAGTTAATTATCATTGTGTGATACTGCACAACACTATATCATTATGTTAAACAATGATTTATTAAAATCTATTAATCATATATTTATACACTTCTCTAATTACATAATAATGGATTAATATTGAACAGAATTGCTTTGTAATTAAATAACACCAGTACAGTTCTTTCTTTTACAAATGAGCATGATTTTCAATCTTATATAACTTTCAAAACTGATTTCCCAATATTTTTATATCAAGTTTTAAGAGTCCATTATGAAATAAATTCACAGTCACAAAGCACCTTTCTCATTATTAAAGTTTATTATAAAATACTTTGTGCATTAATATTGTATGCCAAATATATTTTCCATATTCCCCACAGATGACTTTTGCTGTTTCTTTCAACATTTAGCTATCAATATCTGTGCTGCTGCCAACATTTCCCCCAACATTTTCCTTTAATTTTTTTGGGTAATGCCTCATTCAGTTTTTCTGATAATATAATTGTGGGATCCATGATTAATTTATGTCCTATGATCTTATCATTTTTCTTTGTAAGAGCAACCCAAAATTTCTCTTTTTTATTTTTTACAAACCTACCAAATGTGCCTAAATTTCATCAACACAGCGGGGAGCGTGCAACATTTTAGCAGCTGGTATGGGTAAGTTTTCATTAAAAAATATTTGCTACAACATCCAAATTTTACTCTGAACCATCTTGGCACATACAAATTGGTTCAATCTTGGATGGTGAAAATTCCGTCCCCCCCTTTGTTTTTAATACCTGACCACCTCTTGAATGTGTACCTGTTTCATCAGACACATCTAAATATCAGACCATAGTAACGACATCAGAGTAAATAGTTTTCTATCTTTCAGTTTGCCTTAGGTTGTTGATTTTTGCCCCTCTTTTGCATTCCCAGCTGCTGAAGCACAAAAGACGGTACCTTCTTCACACAGTGCATAATAAATTTATGAAATTCACTTCCAAGTTACGGTGGTGAAGATCTCAGGTTTTGTGGTTTTAAAAGGAGATTAGACAAATTCACGAACGATGCATCGGTGATTGACCATGATGACTGTATGGCGTTTCCATGTTTAGAGACCATATTCCTATGAGTTTCAGTTGCTGGGGAGACTGAAGCAAAGTACCACTTGTGATCTTTCCCAAAAGCACCTGATTAGCCACAGTGGAAAGTCTTTGCTCAAAGCCAACCAGACTCTTCTTGTGTACTACTTAGGTTAGAGACATTCTGAAGTCACAATGACTCTATTGCCTACTACCCTACATTTCTAGACTCTCCTGATTGCCATTCCTTCCTCTGGCAATGTTTAGCCCCACAGAGATCCACTAGGAAAAATTTCTTCCCGGCATTTGCATGGATAGAGCTCACTACAGACAAGAAGTAGTGATGGGTCGTATTCCCATCAATCTCGCTGCTCCAGAACTTCGCGGGTCAGATATGTCACTGGGAGGGCAGAACTATGTGCAGAATTGCAGTCAGGATGGAAGCACTACAAACCCAGGCAAAATCTGATTCTGTTAGCATGCACTTTTTATCAGAGCATTCACTCATTGGAAAAGCTGCAGCTCGGTGTCAGAGGGAGCTGTTAGTGTGTGCCATGAGTGTGCAGTGTAGAGAACCAAGTCATTCTGAAATTGTTCCTCCATGAGGTTTACCACGTCTGTGTTTCAGAGCACACTACTGGAACTGGCATGCCACATGCCTAGTTTCTGAGATGTTTAAAGAGATGCAAAACCTGTATGATCGTCCTGCTGTTGAGTTCTTGATTTTATATGCATTCTTTTGCCCTGCACACTAATGCACAGGCCTGGATCTGGGTTTATATAACATTCTGTCTTGCTGAGACACACTCAAAGTCAGACTAGAGGGAGAGTAAGCAGAGTCAGCATTGGGTTAAACTTCAGCATGAATTGCCCAGGGATTTATAAAAAAAGAGGAAAAGGGGAGGAAAATAGACATAAAAAATCATACACCCAAGTACCATTCTGCAAAGGCTTGCATTATTTTCAGAGTCAATAATGTCAATAATGTATTGTTAAAATCAACTGATAAACAAATTGCACCAAAGCCATTTAACCCAAAACAGTGTTGTGCCAAAGAGGCGCAGATCTTGTTGAAGCCAGCAGCAAGCATGTATAGGTTTGGTTTACAAGCCACCAGCTGGTACTTAGCAGTCTTGCATTTTTCTATTTTTAATTACAGAATTATCAAGGGCACCAAAGCTATAGATGCTTTTAAAATATGATCATCAGGAGAATATTTATAGCAGGTTGGGTGTTAAACAGCCTGCCCTGAAAAAGCTTTGGGTGAAGTTATTGTCACCTTCCCTTCAGTAAGGGGAGGGGGAAGGTGGCAAAAATGGCTCCTGCAGTGTAAATTCACATGTATCCCAAGCCATCACTAATTTACATAGTGTATCATCTCCAAAAGATCACAAAACCACCATGGCTCAGTATTGGGCATAGTGAAATACCTATATCTATATCCATCCCCATTACAGGTCTATATAAAGGATATTTAGAAAACAGCAGCAGCTCTATGTCAGCACCAAAATGCAGACCCTCTTAGGACAGGCAGATGGGAATTTCAACATCTTGAATAGTTTTCAGTTCAAGTCTGTGATCCTAGTACACTGTCAAGAAAGTCCCATTGAAATCAGGAAGTCCCACTGTTACTCACGATAAGCACACTATATTGCTGTAGTGTGTTAAACCACATTACTTCCTTCAAAGAATATTGAGAAGTGTAATTTATCTCTCACATAATTTCAATTCCCAGCACCCTTAACAGCGTCAAATTTAGGGTGGTATGGGTGGTTCCTCTGCACAGGGCAACAACTGAGGGGGAACATAATAATACAGTGGTACTTTGGTTCTCAAATTTAATCCATTCCAGGAATCCCGAAACAGCTAAAAAACCAAGGCGTGGCTTCCAATTGACTGCAGGAGCTTCCTGCACTCAATCAGAACCTGCGGAAGCCGTGTTGGATGTTCAGCTTCCGAAAAATGATTGCAAACCAGAACACTCACTTCTGGGTTTGTGGCATTCGGGAACCGATTTGTTCAGGAGCCAAGCTGTTCAACTACCAAGGTACCACTGTGATAATAATATTAATAATACCACCTATATTTATATGAGTACCTACTCAAAGTACCAAAAGGAATTATTGTGAAAATAATAAATATTTGGGTGGGGCAAATTTTGTCTTCACTCAGGGCTCCATATTACCAAATTCCATCCCTGTGCTAACAAACTACAATTCCCAGCATTCTTTAGGGGAAATCGTGTGCTTTCAATGTATAGTATGTGCATAGCCTTAGTGCCAATTGGAAGTTCCCACCTGGTACAAATAGAAGCTTCAGGATCATGACAGAGAGAAACGGTTAATCTTCACCACTCACCAAGGTTCCCATTCTCACATGGAGGTTTGGAGGATCAAAAAATAATCCTAGTGGGTCATGCTCTCTATAGCACTAGAACATTTAGGACAAGCCTGAATTAGGCCCACTGCCATGCTCCAGGAATCTGCTCCTTCCTTTGGTCAATGGCAGAGGTCTCTCTATCTATGAGAGTGCATCATCTGAGTCATACCTAACCATCTCTCGGTTTTGCCTGCCACTGCAAACTAGTTCATGTGCAAAATGAGTCAGGCAACCTAGAGTTGCCATTTTTTCCTTCCTGGCAGAGTTCCTGTGCCTTGAAAAGTTGCATGGCAAGTAAAATGCAGGAGGTGAATGCCCCCCCCCAATGCATAGGAAGCAATGGGAAAAGATGCACTTATTCAATTTGCTATGCAATTTTTCAAGGCATAGGAGATCTGGGGAGGGGGGAACACTGGCAATCCTACCACCCATCTTGTACTTTAAATTGCCTCATTCCCAGCCCACCACTTTATAGGAGTTTGACATGATTCCTATATCCCAAACTTTGCTGGTTGAAGCATGGAGTAAATAGCAGAAATTTAGTCTGGTAGAGGAGCTTATACACATCCTTCCCACTAAGGGGCATAATTGGGTTGCAAGTATCACCCAGAAAAGTTAGCAGCTGCACTGCAGCTGATGAAGCCATATGTAACTAAATGCATTAGAAATCTCTGGTATGGGAAAGAAACCCAACAGTATACAACAGGGGAACAAAATATAATTTTTAAAATAATAATAATAATAATAATAATTTAGAAATAGGAGGAAATTAACCCAAGTTTCAAAGCATTTTTACGCTATTAAAAATCCTTATATCCCATCCTTCCCTTCCTACATGGAAGTGTCAGAATGGCTTATAGCACTGAATTCCACCCCAAACCCCAATGAAATTAATGAGGCTGATATCATTTGTGTTCTGCATGCATTTCATATACAGAATCCTTCTCTGATATACAGTACTCCCCCTTTTACAGATAGGAGACTGAGACTCCAGAGAGATACTGACCTGCTCAGGCTGCCCAAGCAGTTCTAAGAAAAGCTGAGATCTGGAACCTACGGATTCTAGATCTGAGACTGAGGCTTTTAATTCATGGAAACTGCCACCCTGGTCCCTTTCCTCTCCTTTACAATATTCTGTTTAAAAAGGCTGAACAGCTCTTTCCCATTCCACCATGTGGTGCAGAGATTACAGTTCAGCTGCCGGGTAATATGGAGATGTTCAAAACTCTCCTTGTCTGAAATTCAGTTTTGTGCACCCCCAGCAGGTGGTTACCGGGAGACAGAAAGGTAACTCCAGCCGTGCCTAAAAACAACAGCAATAATAGGACAACAACGAAGTAATATGCATTTAACAACCTATGAGCACTGGGTTATATTAAGGTACATATTATGCTGCTATTTGTCTTGCCGGTTGTTTTTAATATAAGCTGCTTTGTGAGGGTGAGTCTTAAAAGGTGTGGGGTGGAAATAGCAGCAGCAGCAGTATCCACATGAAGGAATCCAAGAGGGCACAGGAGGGAGGAGAGTCTCTATCCATGCTAGAAACACTTCCCTCTTGCAAAAACAAGAACAGAAACAAAACCTGGTGATCGGACAGAACAACCCCATTCTTCTCCCCAAGCTCTAAGAAAACACATGAGGGGCAAGGACTGTGCTAGGGAAATATCCCCTAGCAGCAAAGGGCAGAGTGGAAGTGCTAGTCAAACAGGGGAAACTGTGTTGGCAGGGGAGGTGATAAGCAGCATGCTTTCCACTGGGCCAACCCATGGAGTTGTCTGGCAAGACACTCTTGAGCTCTCAGGCTGCAGTGCAGGCCACACGAAACGCTTCCTATGCACCTGCTGGTGCTTTCCCAAGTCTCTCTTTATCTTCCGCTGCTGCACCTTGCCATGTGCTCTCTCTCTCTCTCTCTCTCTCTCTCTCACACACACACATACACACACACACACAATTTCTGACAGGTTTTGACTTTTCTATGCTGTGGCTCACTGCAACTTCTGGGTTTCCACTACAGTGGTACCTCGGGTTAAGTACTAAATTCGTTCCGGAGGTCTGTTATTAACCTGAAACTGTTCTTAACCTGAAGCACCACTTTAGCTAATGGGGCCTCCTGCTGCCGCTGCACCGCTGCTGTGCGATTTCTGTTCTCATCCTGAAGCAAAGTTCTTAACCTGAGGTAATATTTCTGGGTTAGCAGAGTCTGTAACCTGAAGCGTATGTAACCCGAGGTACCACTGTACTGCAATCCACTCTAATCCACACTGCAGGAGTGGTTACCGAAGTCTGCAAAATCTAGGAACAGAAGCTGCAAACTGGTGCAAAGCAGGAGTTCAGCTGGAGCACAGGAAAGAAAAAGTCATTTCACTGAGGATCTTTTGACTCATCAGCTATGCTGCAATACTAAAAGCTGAGCTCTGGATTCCCAGAAATACGCAGCATAAAGCCTTAAACTGTCTTGGATAGGGGTCCAGTAATCAAGGAATGTGCAGGAACTGGGCAGCTGAAGATGAATACATTATGGAACCGTGCTGGATACCATGGGTTTTGAATATCAGAAATATAAGAGATAAATGAACAATATACCTTAGGGCCCATTTGCCTTACTTGGAAACTGGCACCACAGGTTAGTGCCGTTTTAAGATATCTGTGACGCACACCTGATCTGCTACCTACAACTGCACTGTTTTGTGCAGGTGCCCTGCATTTGCTTAGGGTCATTCACACTGAAACTCTAAGAGGAAGCAATGTGGGCATGATGTGGTCCAGAATTACATTGCTGTGGGCTGATCATGCCATTACTCTAATTACAGGAAGGATATTTGCATGGCAATTGTGTGAATCAAATATATCCTCCCCCACCCCCGGTTCAAAACAAAAGATTTGTGCTGGGAGGGGGCTTTTTCTTTTTCCATTTTGGAGCAGAAGCTGTACAAATGCCCAAATTCATCCCCAATAGTCATTTTGATCAACAATTACAAAATACAGAAGAAGCAAGCATGATTGCTTATTGTGCAACAGCAGTTTAGTCCCCCTGCTTAATTTCCACAGTTGCCCAAATGTAACAAAAATACTCTCTACGATCTGGAAAAAATACACAGAAGATAAATATGCACACAGCCAAACAATTTGTAGTCATATATCGATTTAGAAATACTGCATAGGGTTGTAGCCAACTAAGCTTTACTCAGAGTAGACCCATTGGAATTAATGGACCTAACACTGGATACAACCCACAGAGAGAGGAGGAATAGGAGCACTTGGCAGGATGGCAGCATCTGGAACCAGCTCACAAGCTTTATAATTAGCTTTGTGCATAGAAAGAGTGTGTGGAAAGTCCATATACACAGTTTGGGACCAGTGTGGGCAGCAAATGATTCCAATGGGAACCAGTGTGAACTCATAGGCATCCTAATAAGATGAGGAACAGACTTCATTGCAGTGGAGTCAGAGAACATCACTAGAAGTGTGTATGTTGGTTGGTCAAAGAACCTTCATGACTTACTGCTGTTTCTGGGTAGCTGCTGGCCCATCTCAAAACAGTTCATATATACACAACTATATATGATTCCTACTAAAGGATTCCTAGGGTCATCTAGTAGTCTTCACATCTTACTGGGTATTTGAGAAAAAATGGTCCTAGTCTGATACCTTAACCCCTATGCTAGACTAGTTACCTAGGTATACCATACCTGTCCTCCATGATTGGAAGAAAACCCAAAGAAACCTGGTCTCTAGCACCCATACCTCTCTTGCCTTGTGCTCTAGAACTGGTTAGAGAAAAGAATCTGTGCTTCAGAGATTCCCTGTAATTCCAGAGGGGGGAATTACAGCTGTCACACCTCTCACAGGTTGCACTAGTTGGTTTAGAGAACTGATCTGTGAGGTGAAAGTCTAGTGACTCACAGTAACCAATGGCTGAATGGCAGAAGAATGTATCTCCTTCTCCGCTTCTATTGCCAGAGCAACATACCCTGTGACCCTGACCAGACAGATGCATGAGTACTATCCTGACGTAATCCAGCCCGGGATGGATGTTTTAAATGATCAGCACATCTGAGACTAATTCGTAAAACCAGAACACAGCCATCGACCAGATTTCACAATATATTGTGACCCAGTTCTAGGCCGTCTGGACATAAGAAAATAGGCATTTAAAGAAAACACACATTTAAATATATATCAAAATGTTTTATTTAGAAATCACAAATTAATGCATAAATGGAATGGAATGATGGGTAAAAACACAAGTGATATGAACCAGATATAGAGAAATTTTCCCATTCATACTTGGCACGCTTTGCCTCACATACTTCCAGAATCAACCCTCCATTTTTAGCCCGTTTTTTGTACACTGCTGGTATAATTATATAGGTGAGTCTGACATATGACTTCCAAGTAACTTATCTTGCCAATTGTATTAATTACTCTACCCTGTTTCCCATAAACAAACCACTGCAATAAATAGGGCTTGCAGTCATATGTTCTCATATCCACACTTGGGTTATTGGTTGGGTCCTGTAAATACCTAAGGGACTTTCCTATGAATATATACCTATTTGGTCCCAATCCCTTTACTCTGAGCGAGACACTCACTCTATTATTACTTGTCCATCAGGTGAAGTGTGAGAAGAGCTTCTGCCTGCAGATGAGCCTGCTTCTGTCACACCAGAGGGGCTCTTTCCATTTACTGGATCACCATAGCAACTGGACATTTCCCATTCACATTCTTCACAGTTACCTTCTTATGCTCATTCATGTTGGTTGCCATGGCAACGGGAGTCATCTCATTGATATAATCTGCCATCTATGTTTGTATGTGTTTTGCAGTGAGCACGACTGTTGACACACTCTGAGGGCAAATCGTGGTTTGGCTGTTGGCTCAAAGCTTTCAACTCCTGAACTCCCTCCACCACTCTTGCACACTCCAACTCCCTCCTCCACTTCTTGTTTTGAGCAAACCATATTTTGCTGTTACCTCCAAATTGGACAAGCAATGGTTTGCACAAACTGTAGTTTGCTTCCAAACTAGAATCGAAAATCAGTTTTACATTGTTCGAACAATGGGTTTCCTTACACAGGAAATGAATGATGGAATCAGAGCATGAGAAGGCAGTATGTGAGCTAAAGGCTAAAATATGATGACCACATCTGAACTGGTCTATTCATGACTGGCCCAAGTACCAAAGGCACACTAGCAAAAGAAAGCACATTCTTAAATTATTGATTTCCAATGGCTGCATATGCAAAATGTGTATATCCTCATATGAACCCCACTGCGGTTTGCATTATGCAGGTCAGCCCCTTCTCTGTGTGCCTATGTGGGATGAAGTGAGGACATCTGCAGAAAGGAGCTTGATCTTTAATTTGATTGCCCTGAGACTATGGAATAGCATTCCTGATAAGGTTCAGGGTTTTCCCCTCTCTCTTAATCTTCAAAAGGGGGAGTAAAGCTCACCTGTTTCAATCAGCTTTCTGCCACTGAGTTTTAATAATATCATGTTGCTAGTATGAATTTTATACAGCCTTGCTGAGGGTATGCGTGCTGTATTTATTTATATTTTTTGTTTTGTGATTTTACTGTTGTCATCTTTATTGTAAGCTGACTCAAGCTCTGGAGAGGCAGATATAAATGTTTTTAACAAATAAGAGGTAGTGTCATCTTTGTAGTCATATGCTACAACTCCCTCTCCAGACTCTACAGATGTATAAAAAATCCATATTTGTCTTCATGAATGAATATGTGAATGCAGGGCTATTTTCTTCATTTCATTCTTAAAAAATAATAATAATAAAGTGCATTTTACCCACTTATTCTATCCATCCATATTTGGCAAATGGTGAATTGCTGTGTTCAAATAGAATCCTATTATGATTCCATTCTCCATTTGATGATGGTACTAACTATCCAAACCACTGTCGCTGGATACTGTAATGAAGCTACAAGCAGCTGTGACAAGTTGCCTCCATGATCCAGCTCTGAGGATGACAAGTGGAGCAGACAGTGTAAGCTACAAAGACTTTTGTTTGAATAGGAAATGAGATGGCATTTTAAAGTATTTCACATAGCAAGAACCGTCCTCCAACAGCTCCATTAAAATTGTGTCCTTCTCCCTGAACGTCCTTCATTCGCAAAATGAGGCCAGTTGTTACAATATCTACCCTATGCTATGGACGATATGTTATCCCTACACAACAACACTGCTACCAATCCTAAAAAATGATTAATCACTCAAAATTCAGCATGTTATGAATCCCGAGTAATCCTCTCTAACTTTCTTGAGGCAGTGAGAAAGGGGCAGTCTCCTAAACATGCTTCATATTAACACACGTGTTCCCCTTACACAGGGCTAGAATAATCCCGGGAAACCTGTCCTTTAGAATTTGAAATATTTATTCAGTCCCATGCAGGAGCATCACCTAAAACATTGGTGTAGATTGTCAAAACAAAGAGCTTATTGTGTTTAGGAATTCGTAATATTTTATTCACTCCTCAGTATCCTCTGAATAGCCTGAACAGGAGGAGAGCAAATGTCTAAGGCAATGGCCTTCAGGCCCACCATTAATTTCCACATTATTATTTTCACCACATCAGTTCCTTCACTATTTTTCTGTATCTGTCTGCATCCCTTCTTTTTTTCTTATCCTATTCCACACAAGCAACAGCGGTAGCAGTACTAGCAACTCACCTTCGGTCAGGGTGTGATCTAGCTGTGAGTCATGACTCACATGTCCATAGTGGGGCATTTTTATAGGGACATAAGGAATAGTGAACAGTTGTCCAAGAGGACAGTGGGATAGCTCAGTTGGTAAGAGCATGAAACTCTTAATCTCAGGGCTGTGGGTTTGAGCCCCATGTTGGGCAAAAAAGATTCCTGCAGTGCAGGTGTTTGAACTAGATGACCCTTGTGGTCCCAACTCTATGATTGTAAGACTCTTTTTTCCTGACAAGGTTACTATTAGGGAACAACATCAATACCTACCAACTATGCTAACAGCAGCAAGGAAGGCTAGCTTAGCATGAAGGGGACATGTAAAGATCAGAGTTGTGGGAAACTACTTACAACGGTGGTGGTGACATTAAGGAAGTGAGAAGATCACCCACTCCTCAGAATTTAACTTAGCACCATTCCTTTCCTTTTAAATCTGACACTAAAATAGCTCTGGAAAATCCTCCTCAGTTCAGCTGAGTCTAGAAGGAGCTATATGAAACTGTGGGAATGCACAGCACAGTTGGAAAGGAAACTGAATCCTGGGATAACAGCCTTCGTGGCAATTAGAGAGAGTCCCAATATTTGGATAGAGGATGAGGGAAAGTTGACAGGCTTCTCTGCAGGCATTCCCACCCCCCTCCAGTTCATATATGTCAAACTTTAGGTGCACTGTCCCCAAAAACAGACCTCACTAGTTTGAACCATATAAAAATTTGCAATAGCATCAACTTCTACTAATTGTCTCTGCTAGAAATGGTGAAGGAATCTTCTGCCCACAGAATAGTACAGATGTTTAGTGCTAACCATGAAAAACAGTACAACAATCTGAAACATAATTAATATTAGGAATGTTTCTTGAAAACCTAATATATTAAATATATTCAAAAATATAGCATATAGTATAAAAGAAGAATAGAAGAACTCAAACATATTATTTCAAACCATAAGTGATTTTGGAGACACTTCCTATCACATACCTAAATCTCTACCTTCAAAATTTCCTTTTGCATATTTTCACCATGAACATAAATGAATTTATATCAATCTTAATATTTCTGCCTAACTACACAAACCTATATATACACATGTTCATACGCACATACAACTCTCCTGCTTAAGCAGATACTGTATATAGATACACATACACACAAACACACACAAATATAGATATACATATACCGTACATATATGCAGTGCTATTTTTCTAGAAAAAGAGGTGCTGGAACTCACCATGAGCACCTCCCTTGTTCTCTTATAATAGCAATGGCGCCCACCTGAAAGGTGCTGGAACTGTGTTCCGGCGAGTTCCGGCTGAAAAAAGCCCTGCATATAAATACTCACACACAAACACACACTGATCGGCATCCAACTTACTTGTTCCATTAGTACAAGGATTTGCACTTGAGCAGTGAAACTCTCTCCTCAGTCTCCTCCACCCCCATGTCTCCTAAAACTGCTTTTGGGATTTCCCAATCCTCTGGAGCATATCTGGGCAGGGGCGGGACATACGTAGGGAAAGGAGAGGGGAAGTTTTCTAAACAAGTGTAAATCCGTGCACTAATGGAACAAGTTAGTTGGATATTGCCTACTATTTACATATATATGCACATCATGTATATCCGCATACTCATGAATGTATACACAACTCACAATCAGCAAGTTTTATCTTGGATTTTAATTTTAAGACAGTTGGTCAGTTCTTTTCAATTATTCATAAATTTGAATGGGATAATTCAAAACAACATAAAACCCTTTTCAGATTGTGGGAGTAACCAAATCTACCCTAAAATGATCAATTTTTCTCAAAGCTATATTTCCTCTTTTGTCTTTATAAAATGAGTCAATTTTGCCATTAAAGTAAAATCCCCGCATTTTTCAATCCATTCATTTGTTGTTGGGATCGTTTGCATTCTCCACTTACTGGAATATTATAATTTCACTGCTGCCAACAAATATGAGATGACTTCCTTTTGTTTATTCGTTACCGTAATGTCTATGATTATTTTTGAGGTTATGATCAGATTCAGCATTTTTTTCCCTTTTCTTTTTGCTTGCCACGGTGATGGTTCCACAACCCTTTGGCAAATGTGGTGAGCCCCAACCATCCTCTCAACCCTGGAGCAGAAGAGGGGTGGCAATTGTCCCCACTGTTGCACAGTGATCCTAGCTAAAGGACGAATAATAATAATAATAATAATAATAATAATAATAATAATAAAATGATTGTTTGGGAGATAGAGGGGGTGGCGAGAGGGAGCTTCTTTGGCCACTGCATTACTGAAGACAGCAAAGGGCCAAACCAGGAAGTCCCTTTCTAACTCCGAACATGGAACTGGGGATGGAGGCAGAGGAGCACCCCGGCCTCAAGTCAGGGTTTAGGGCCTAGGAGAGGGGCAGCATCTTGACAACCACAGGTTTTGACCTAGCCTCCAAGGACATCCAAAAATGGCAGTCATGCAGCCCAATTCCACAACCATCCATTTAAGAAGCAGCAATATCGGCATTGATGGCAGCTCTACCCCACCACAAATGTTGCTTCTGAATACCAAGCGGTTCAATAACCCTGATCTCCACCAAAGGCCAAGGAAGAGCTCAGCTGTTAATCCCAGCCATACCTTGGTGGGAAAAAGTTTTCAACAGCCTGGGTATCCCCACTGAGAAGACCCAATCTCAAGCTAAAGCTTCAATAGGTGATGGAACAAGAACGAATGCCTCCCATGTAGATTGTAAAACTCAGGCAAGGCAAGACCAAGAGAGCTTCTCCTTCAGGTAACTGGGTCCTAACTTGTTCAGGAAACTACAATAAAGTCTTGAACTGGGATTGGTGGCATACAAGCAGCCAACATCAACTCTTCAGATGTGGTGTTATATGGGTTAGAGCAACTGTATGAGTAAACATCCTGGAAGACACATATTGCGTATTCAAAGACAGCCCCACCTAGAATGCATTACAGTAATCTAATCTGGACATCTATGTACAGTGAGCTATACTGGACTGCTGCCTTTAGTACAGAGTGTTAATCAGTGCTCTTTGTTTGGACCCGGAGGCACATGATCATGTGTCCACATAAAAAGGTGAGGTGGAAGAATATTAGACACCCCACCCCACATGTATATACTACTGGGCATACACACACATACTCCTGTGGTGGTTGCTCTCAGAGGCACTGCAAGAAAAACAAACTATATTTACATGAGGTATACCCCCCATGAATATATCATTTGTGCACTGGGTAAACATGCCGACTGATGTGCACAAAGACAGAAAGATTAATAAGCAGAGAATGCTGTATATGTAGATGCATAAAAGTGCAAATGCCCATTGAGATCTAGCCACAAATGAATCGCTTCTACCAAAGTCCTATAGTGCATCATCTGAATCTGAGACCAGAAGATCTGCTTGCCGAGCTGCTTGCCTGCCAAAGTGTCAGGGAACCTCCTTCAGCATCCCTGCTCCCTCCCTGCCTTTTCACCATTCTGGCTGTGCATGCAGGCTGAGACTCGCCTAGCATTCAGGGCACGTCTGGAAAGCTCCTTTAAGTAATAGTGCTGGGAGGACTCCCTAATCAAGAAGCAAATGCCGCCTGGCATACTAATGAATTGTGTACTGCTACGGATGCAGTGGGCAAAGAGTGGCAGCAATTTCCTAGCCATCCTGGATGAATGTGTGAAGGAAGCCTCACGGAGTGTGGGGCATTCAAGTATATCACCCCCCCACACCTGCATTCTGAACTGATATAGTCCTGCGAGAGCAGTACTGTGCAGATTTCCAGAACATGCAAATCAGCACCTTGGTGCCAGAGGTCAGCCCTAGAACACGTGAAGCAGGACATTAATTTGCGCTGCTGCCTCCTACTCATCAGAAACAGCCTTCCGTTTTTCTCTTCAAAGCCCAATGAATAAATCTAGAATGCTTGTGCTACAAAACACTCAGCAATTGGTCTTTTGGGTTCTGTGAATCAGCCTCTGTGCGGTCTCTTTGGTCACAGCCTTAAAACACATCCACCAACCTGTATACAAGCTGAGAGCCTATTTAAAGAGATGCGGGGAAGCACCAAGTGCTGAGATGATGACCCGTGTTTTCTATTACTAGCTACCAGGGAAATACGTAGAGGAAATAGAGGATAGCTGATGCTCTTGGCAGCCGCCACACATCCCTTGTGCAACATCTAGCTTGGCCCTTAACCTTCTCATTCCGCTCAAAGAACGCAGCAAGATTAAATATACTGCATTGTTTTTCACCTCCAGGCACTCCTCTTTAGCATGTTGCACCAGTCACAGCTCCCTTCCATCTTAGCTTGAGAATCCTCAGCAGCACTGAATGGAGACACAATGAGGGCATCAAACAGCCACCCACCACTCTCCAAAAAACACAGAGCAGGGGTGGGAGAAGCAGTGGCCCTTCATGTGCTCCCATCATCTACGCCTACTGGCTGTGCAGGCTGGAGCTGATGAGAGTTGGAGTCCAACAGCACCTTCCTCACTCCTGACAAATAGGAAATGTAACTGATCTCTGCAGGAAGAAGCCACACTGGCTTTGAAAATATGGGAAGCATATTTAACAAACCTAAACCCTCTGGTTGATGACTGTGTCCTCAAGAACCCAAGTACTAACACGACGAGGTCTGACATGGCTTCACACCTATGTGTGAACAGTCCAAACTACAAAGTCACTGCCAAGG
The DNA here is from genome assembly GCF_964106645.2 of Podarcis pityusensis. Lineage (NCBI taxonomy): Eukaryota > Metazoa > Chordata > Lepidosauria > Squamata > Lacertidae > Podarcis > Podarcis pityusensis. The sequence goes on along the minus strand of NC_138029.1, from coordinate 44,506,636 downwards.
CGCTTTCCGGCCAAGGAATGCACACAGCAGAGAGCTAACTCTTTGTTGTCAGATAACACAGTCACTTCAACCGCTCTGGCATTGTCCAAGTAGGAGCACTGACTTCTTCAGATTTTTCTTAGAGATATACTCTCTAAACTAAAATGGCTTCTGAAAACCTTGCTTCCAAGTACTCTATGAATTACTGTTCCTAGGGAAATACGAAGAAGGAAGGAGAGAAAGCAATCTCAGGACAGCAATTCCATGTAATGGGAGCTTCACTTCAATGTTAGCTCTCAGGGGTTTGTGGCATTCTCATTTCTCTTTGATATAGCACTTTTCATTGTAAAAAGTGATCTCTCTCTCTCATTCATATATATATATATATATCCTCTCAACAACTTTGTGAATTAGGCAAGGTTGTGAGTTAGTGGCTCAGCTTCATAGATGAGGCGGGATTTGAACCTGGGCTTCCCTTTAGTCAAATTCAAAGCTGCCTTGAAACAGAGGCATCAGACAAAGAGAGGAAAAGTTTTCATGCTTTGTTCAAAGATGACAGAAGCCACCAAACCGGGCAAATGATGGGATTTTATCAGTGCTACAATCCCCCTTCAATCAGTCTCAAAGAAATATAAACCACCGTAACAAGACACCTGTTGAAACTGCAGGAGTAAAGCACATCAGCTACATACATTGAAGCATCAGAGAAGGGGGGAGAAGCTGCAAGGCATGGCGGAGCAAACCTGCAAATAGCCCAGCACTCTCTCCATGGACTTCTCTCTGCTGACTAGATGCTCTTCTCATATCCAAGAATGCACAACAAATGAGAGCCTCTGTGGGTGTTGTGAAAACTCTACCACCAATAAACATCTCTGTTTCGGGAGGAAAAATCTTTTGTTCCCATCAGAGGAATTGTGAGCAGGTTGGGAAGCAGCAGGGAACAAGCACTGCAAACTAGAAAAGTATGAGAGCACACAGCATCGCAGGCAGGATGTACCTGCTACACAAAAGATCCAGAAATTCATGCTCATGGGCCAGCCTTAAAGCTGTGGTGACCGAAAACATGACGGTGTCCAAAAATTATGTATCTCTATTAGCCTACACGTCTGCTAACAAGGGAGAACCAGCAGAAGTTAGTGGCAAAGATGAGAAACAGCCCAAACCTTCCATTTGGAATTCTAATGGTGAAGGTATATGCAACATTTTAAAAGCAGTGGTGGTGGGAAGTTTGAAAGCACCCCACAGAATGCAGAACAAATATACCATTTTCAATGATAAGTCAAAATGTTATTTTTTTAAAAAAGATTCTGCAAATTTTCAGCACGGCAAAGTGTGAATTGGTAGGAAATTGTATTGAATAGTGGAAAGGCAGGGGTTATAAATGTGTAAAACAAACAAATAATAAACAAAGGAAATAAAAACCACCTTCAGAAGGCACCTATTGGCTAGAATTCATGATATTACCAACACATTTCTTCCATCTCTACAATAATTGTTTTCAATATGAAATGTCTGCATTTTTAAAACGAAGAAGAATAAGAATGATTGTATATCACTACAAGCATATCTATGAGGCTTAGATTCTTTAAGATGCATAACTTGGCTGTAGCATGATTTAGAGAGACAGGACTGATGGCTAAATCAGCATTCAACTTGCATCTCAAAACTGGAATCCAAGCCAGAAGACCTTATGCCAAGCCTTCCCCTGTTCTAACTAGACTTCCCTCTCCTTGCATGTCAGAGAACAGAATCTGAGAATTCAAACTCCCTTCCTGACTCTTGACACTGTCCAATGTCCGCTAGACAGAAGTGCCTCTGCCAGACTGCAATTAAACAAGAACTGATAACAATTTAAAAACCAGCTACTTACCCTGTGAGAACCACCACAAAGTCCATCACATTCCAGCCGTTCCTTAGGTAGGAGCCTTTATGGAAAGCAAATCCTAAGGCAATAATTTTAATTCCAGCCTCAAAACAAAATATTCCAATGAAGTATGGTTCTGTGTCATCCTAAGGAGAGATTCATAGGGGAAAATTTTATTTGTTAAATTTTGATTCCACTCTTCCTCCAATTAGCTCAAGGAAACCAATATGGTCCTCTTCCCCATTTTATCATCACTACAATAATGTGAGGCAGGATTGGGTTCAAAGATAAAATGACAAGTTCTGAAGGAGCTACATAGTGAGGAGGGAACTGGTCTTTTGGGTCTTAATTTAAGGTATAAATATATTCTAGGAACATTTTTCTCTTTCCCAACATATCTATTAATACCAATTATTAGAATACAAAAATCATTTGCTGCCTTTTATCAGAGTATCCAATATGAGCCAGGCTACTAAGACCTTATCAATGCATCTAAGGAAAATATGCATAGGATTAGGTATGACACCAACTTTAAATCCAAATTATGGAGAGGCTGCTAATGAGCCACCACTCCCAATTTTCATTCAATCACATGCATGAACAATATTTTATGAAAACAAGTCCAGTGGAAGCTGTGTTTGGGTCAATCTGTTAGGGTCCAGACTTAGACAGTGTGAGCAATACTGAGACAGAGAACTCTCAACCCAGAGAAATATCTCCAGTTCCCATGTCAGCTGCTGCGGTAAACAGGAAAAGAAAGAAAATGTATGGTGGCACTATTCTAGGGGCAGAAATAATGTTAAAGGGAGCATGAGCCTGCTACTGAAAACAGTGACCTGACCCTATGATGTACGTTTCCCCACTAGCATTCCACATAGAAGTGCCAACCGGTTGTGGGGGAGGGGGGTGTCTGCTTGGTTTTCTTACTCTCTTGAATGATACCAGATAAGCAAGGGGCAAGGGCACCCCCTTGGCAGTTTTTATTTAATTGCTGGATGTGTTAGGTAAATAGGCAGCACCAAACACCTGGACCCACTAGATGAGGCAGAAACTCCTCCTAGGCCCTGGCTCCACTGCTACATTCCAACCATGCACCAGAATTTTTGAGTTGGCAACCTTAGCTCCACATCACTAGGTGGGAAACACAAAAATAACACTGTCAAGGCACAGGTTAAATTTATTGTGCCTTACGGAAAGGGAGAAGGAACTTGACACAGGACTCTAATTTTTGACATTATTATAATGCTCCGTTAACTCTGCCATAACAATGTTTAAAAGGGAGAGGTTGCTACTCACCAGTCGTTCTGACATTGGCGTCTTGTCTCCATCAGGCAGATGCTGCTCCAGAGCAAGAACAATGCAGTTTGCTATGATGGTTGCTAAAATCATGTATTCAAAAGGAGTGAGGCACAGTTAAGGAAAGTCTTGCATATGGTAGGATCTTCTAGATTCAGTCAAAACAAAGAGGCCCACTCCTCAAGTAAATGCGGTCTACCCACCTTGGATCAGATACATATGAAGGATGTTTAGAATGTTCTTTAGCCTGCAATGTGCAGAAGAGAATGGTTTCGAAGTGGAATAAAATCTGTGTTCCAGTCAATGCCATTCTTTGTACTTTCTATGTTTCAAATGAAAACACAAATTTAAGCACTAAGGTCAAAAATATACTTCCTTGAGCCCCTGTCGGGGGGAAAGTGGGATATAAACAAATAATAAGGTGGTTTGAAATCATTGGATACAACAAAGGACAAATATCGACTAGTCACCAGTGCAATTTTCCTGAGTGCAGCTACAAATCAACATCATCATTTGATTAATGCCAATAGAGATAATTTCTAGAGCACCTCAACTTCCTGAGTAGAGCACAGTGACAATTCTTCACCTTCACCAAAATACAATCAATGCTGTCCTTTCTGAAAATTCTGGCATCTACTCCAAAATCCACCAAGGTTTTTCAGTGAATGCCAGTTGCAGGCCATGCAGAGATTAACATTGTGTATTCACATTAACAGAACAGAGGCCAGAAACAGAGGCTAGAAAAAGAAAGCAGCCCTACAAGACTGTCCCTTACTACGCCCTGTTTTATCATTTACCCATTACACAAGCTTCTTCATATAATACTTTATCTTGCAGTAACCTTTTAAACTCCTCCTTTCTTTTGTGTTCAGAACATTAATTTATACCAATATTTAGAGTTGATAGGGATATATTGAATTCTGAATGATAAAAAGCACATTATCTGGAGTAATTTACTCCATGAGTCAAGCAACCATGTGTACAAGTGTAATGGTGTTACGTTTGGATCTAATTCACTTAAATAGGAACAGGAGTGCCTGGCTGTACAATTTCCTTGATGCTCCATCTCCTCGCTCTGTGTGTTTATGAGCATCTATTAAAGAAATGCATAGATATCTCAAAAATAAGAGCTCCCAATTAAAAGCCATAAAGATAAGAGGGCTTCAGTGACTTGCAGTTGGCTATCCTCACAGTTACATGGAGTGTGAATTTTGCAGTTGTGAGTCTAGATTATTCATACTTGACTTGAACCCTCTTTAAACATCGTTTAGAGGAATATTAGGAGGGTCAGTGACGCTGTCACTGTTTCACAGAGGAGCCAAGCCATTGGCCCTGTGCCATTCAAGAGCTCTGCAGCAAGAGAGCTGGAAACAGGACTCCCAGACTCCTGCTTTTGCTGTGAGTAAAGAGCTCCTGTCTTAGCTTTTGCAGATACAGATCAGGATTTTCTTGAGAGCCAGCTGTGTGCAGATGTTTAATCTGTGCATATTTGAACTCAATAACAAACAAAATGGAATGAGAAGCATCCACTCATCCTTCGAGCCGCACCAATTCACAGCTCTATTGTGCATTGCTCACCATGTGCCCACTGGGCATGCATCTCTAGTTCACAGGGCTCACCCAATATATTTTTCTGACTGAAGTGAAGGACAAGATGACCACCCTTTCAACAGGTTCCTTCAGCACTTGCAGAGAGACAGCATCCTTTACACCACACCTGAGGACAGCAGGATAACTTAGGAGAAACAGGGCAGGTTGCAGGACACATAGCTCTGTCCTCCGATGCCTTGTAGTTGTTCTCCAGCCCCCAACATGGCTGCTTCACTCTACTTAATAGTAAAACAGACTTTATAGTCTTAGCCAGGACACACTGGTGAACACACAGCAAACATGTCTACCAAGTACACTGGCATCTTCATGCAGGGTTGAGAGAGCCCCGTTTGAAACCCTAGAGAGGCATGGCTGAGTACTAAGTACTGAGCTAGACAGAATAATGGTTTGTCTTGGTATAAGGTGGATTCCTATGTTCCTATGTGAGTGGCTGGCCTGCAGCTGGAGCACTTTGTGCCCTTTTCTTGTGGCCATTTTCATTTCTTCCCCATGCTTGTGGCAATATATTACCTGGAATTTGTTTTTGTTGTGTGCATGGGTTTCCCAGTTCACGTTCATGGTAGTGGAGATTCGCTGGATGGGAAGCAGGTACTATTATGCGGCATATACCATCTCTCATCCTCCAACAATAGGCTCCTCATTGGCTTACCTGTGTGAAGTGGTTGATTCTTGCACCCACTGTTCCACCTGCTGAGGTGAGGCTCCGTGTGGGAGCTTCGGGGCAGGGAATCTATAGGAAATCTGGAAACACACCTGCCAGGAAGCATCTGCTCATCTTTCTCCATGGAGACCTGATGCTCAGGACCTGACACACAAGCCCAGTCATATAGAAAGTGTTGCATGAACCACTTGAGCTTTTGTGGAGGTGTAATGATGGGAAAGGTAGCTGCACTAAGTGCTAACTGATCACTACCAGCACTGCGCCAAAAGCATCTATTAGGGAAAGCAGGAGAGTCAATTGTTCCACTTGTGTTTCAGACCACAAGTGATTATTCTTCAGGAGCATGAGCAACTAAATCTCTGGTTATTATGGAATATAAACAGGAAGCACAATAAAAGCTCTTAATAAATGCCTCACCCTAAGAAATCTTTCCCAAATCTTTAAACACACGCACAGCTTATTGTTTGTAATCAGCACCTACTGAAAAGAATGCTGACCTTGGGCACAAGAGCACAAAGGTGTGGTTCTATTTATGGGTCTTATTTAGTCTTTGACAGGGTAGGATCTTACTGACACACTTAGAAAAGCTTAAATGGATGGTCTGCACACCTCACACATTCTTAAACAACAACCGACATTGGCCAACTTAACACTAAACAGTTTGGAATTTAACACAGTTCATTCCCTTCTAGGATTTAAAATACCAGATCTTGGAATTTCAGACAATCCTCTCTTAATTTTTTTCCAAAGGTGTTTTTGAAAGGTTTTCCAAGATGCTGATTAATCTGCATCAAGTGACCAAATTATCATGAATTCCAAAGGAAACGAAAGTTTGAATTATTGGAGGAAATGGAGGAAAAACCAAAACTGTAAGACCAGCAGTCATTAACAGTCATCAACAGCTTTACCACCCCTATCAGCCAATCACCCATTCCCACCACCCTTCTGAGTAATACCCCTCCCCACCCTCTCACTATATATAAGGGTCTGGTGACTTCTGTTTCAGTGTATCTGAAGAAGTGTGCATGCACACGAAAGCTCATACCAATAAGAAACTTAGTTGGTCTCTATGGTGCTACTGGAAGGAATTTTAAAATTTTGTTTCGACTACGGCAGACCAACACGGCTACCTACCTGTAACTATATCTATTCTAGAAACTGGTGTTAGGCCCTAGGACTTCAGCCTGCCAGATCTAGGTGTAGCTTACACACACACACACACCGCTTGGAGAAGAGTGCCTCTGATTATGGGATCATCTAGACCATCCCTATTTTTTATGTGATTCGACCACATACTGGCAAATTCAGGCTGCGTAATTATAGTTGTTTTAAAAAGAAAGAAACAGGAAAATATAAAGGAATGTGTGGGCTACCCCTTGATGTGATTCAACATCATCTAATCTCCCCAGAAACAAATCAGAAAGAATGTTTATTAAATAGCCAGTGCTGCCTCATCTCCCTGCAAATGAGCAAATCAGGATGAATTCTCAACAAACAGGTCATCCGGAAGCACCCTTTGTATAGAGATCCCAACTTTCAAGAGACACCAGAACCAGCTGCTACACATACAAGGCACAGCTTCCATAGCAAGGGGCTGGAATGCAAACAGATCTGCATCTGAGCCCTTTCTTGAACATATCCCCGTACTTGAGCCAGGAACTGAAACCTCTGCTGATGCTCCGGACGGAGACTGCCTCCCTCCTCGTCCTCCAGTCAGAGTTCAAGCCCCTGATGTCTGCCCCCCCCCCCATTCTCCTTGCTTTGCTCCTGCAAACCAATGCGCCTCCTCCCTTCCCTCTCCCTGCTGGATCACTACGACTCGGCGCTGAAAGGGTCAAAAGGAAAAGAGCTCGCAGCTCGCAGCAGCCAGCGAACGAGCTTGCTTTAAAAAGTGGAGCAGCGGAGGCAGGCGCTGAAACGTGCCGCTGGGACCGGCCCAGTTCTTGGGGTGGGTAGGTGGGCAGGAGGATCTAAGACTGCAGTGCGCGCCGCCTGCCTCGCAGCAGCACAGCACCGTCAGCTGCTGAGCCACGGAGCCCGCTGCAGGCCCTTCCTGCCCATTGATTGGCTTGCGCGGAAAGATGCCTGAATCAGCGGATCCGGTGGAGGAGAGAGATGCGGGGGGAGGAGGGAGAGTGAGCCGGGGACGCGAGGGGAAGGCGAGGCGAGAACACCAGCCAGCTCCTTGAGCGGAAAAAGAGGGCGAGGAAGAGGCCTCTGGAAAAAGGCAGCTCAGCTCCACGAGCTCGCAGGCGCGCCAAGCCAGGCTCCGTGGTTTCTGAGTCCCGAGGGCGACTCCGTGATCCAGAGCCAGGCTCAAAAAGGGGCGAGGGGGGAGGGGGTGGATAGCTTGGGTTCCTGCCCAAGTACACAAGATGCAGTTTCCTTCCTATGACCATCCAACGACCATATGTTCCAGGTCTGCATTTATAAGATCACCACCACCGCCCCCTCTTTTAAAATTAAGGAATAAATACCACCCAGTTTTGTACTGATGCTGATGACACACCTGGCTATTCTCGGGTTAAGAACTGAATTCATTTTGGAGGTCTGTTATTAACCTGAAGCACCACTTTAGCTAATGGGGCCTCCTGCTGCTGCTGCGCTGTAACCTGAAGCCTATGTAACCCGAAGTACCACTGTACACTGAAATAAAAGGGAGGGAGGAATCCATCCTTTCCTACATTTGGGCATGATCCTTCAAGTGTGCTAGGTGGTAACTAATCAGCCCTGGATTTATGGCTAGCCAAGCGAGTGCAAACAACAACAACTACTACTACAGTGGTACCTCGGGTTACAGACGCTTCAGGTTACAGACTCCGCTAACCCAGAAATAGTACCTCGGGTTAAGAACTTTGCTTCAGGATGAGAACAGAAATCGTGTGGCGGCGGCGCAGCGGCAGCAGGATGCCCCATTAGCTAAAGTGGTACCTCAGGTTAAGAACAGTTTCAGGTTAAGAATGGACCTCCAGAACGAATTAAGTTCTTAACCTGAGGTACCACTGTATACAGGTGCCTACTGAGAAGATCTATTTTTTAAAAAGCAACTATACCAAAAGGAATTATTGTGAAAATAAGAAATATTTAGGTGGGGGTGCCAAATTTTGTCCCTAGCTCAGGGTGCCATATTACCAAAATCCAACCCTGAACTAATTCACATAATATGCGCAACAATATACTTCACTTTTATGTCCCCACTCTTTTTTCTTCAGTTCACTCTTGAAACTCCAGGCATCCTCCTCTGCTTCTCACACATATTTCTAGTTCTCAAATATGGTAAGTCTGGGGATGTTCACATTACTGCTTGCTCTGCATCCAGTGCATGCCCAGTGCTCATTTTTGAAGCCACATTCATAAGATGTGAGCCACACTCCATCTCGATCCTGTAGTTTCTTGACAATATATTGCTGTGTCCCTCCCTTAAACCTGCTTCAATCTGAATAGAGCAGTAGATGAGGAGTAAATGGAAGTGTGAACACAATCTAACAGCTGTTGCAAATACACAAGTGACAGCATAAAAGCAGAGGTTTCCAACCTTTTTGAGTCCAAGGCTCCCTTGACCAACTACATTCTTTCTGTGGGACGCAGGAGCCCAGATATGTCACCCCTTGCCTGCAGAGCTGGCAGCCCCTCACCCCTCCCTTGTGGAGGGTTCCCTCAGCTTCCTCTTCTCTTTCCTCTCCTTGGGAGTCCTCCAGGCATCGCCACAGCCACCCCCGGTCTCTGAGCCACCTCAGCTCCTGGCAACCAGCACCCCCTGGCCAGCCCTAGAGGCACCATTTGCCTGGGTAGCTTGTAGCCAGGGCTGCTGCAACAAACAGCTGTGCAAGCTTTTGGGAGGCAGAGGAGAGATGGAAGGGAAGAGGGATGGAGGCCAGTGATGCCTGCAGCACCCCTGACCATCATTCAGGGCACCCCAGGGTGCCACGGCACACACTGGCATAAGGAATAAGTTCTAGGTTTGTGTGTTTTGCAGGGGCAAGGAAACCCAAAATGCCATGCACATCAGGTGGCAACATCCACAACCCCTCTCGGATATGAACAGCACCGTGCAAATGCAGCCTGAACTGCAGCTGGGGTGGGGGAAGATCTCGCTGCATTTCAAGCCACTAATGTGAACAGAAACTATGCCTGGACTGTTCACTTCAGAGTCTGGGGGTGGGGGACTCACACAACTGAATGTTTCACCACACAAAACTGTGTGTTCCACATGGAAAACTAGCAGGTCAGGACACTGACAAAAGCATCTTTTGTTTCTAAGTGTGTGATTTAGAAAGGGTTCTCCAAAATGAGAAGGCAATGGGCCATTGCCACTCTTCCCTTCCCCAGGATCTGATGCCAATAAATGATTACTTCCCGCTCCCTTGCCAAACTGGGTACAGAACTCCGGAGCCTTTTCCTTCAAGCTCTGAAACTCTGTGTATAAACAATCCTGCATCTTGCAAAAACAACCACCACCCTTAGCTTCCTCAGTCACTTCAACCAGCCATCTTTATACAGTGATTATCATCTGAAACACCCACACCTACACATAAACACATGAAGTAAACTATCTGTACCTAACCTTTTGACACAAAGGGATTAATTTTGTTTGAATTATGACAGAGAAATAACCAGGACGTCCATCTTGGAGGAACACCATGCCTCTAGGCCTGAATTCTTTACACATCATGTTTCTAGATATATGTCTAATATGGAAATCTTTAATGCAGCAAACTTGTGCTTGTTATAACAGTGGCACACTTGCCATGGAGCCACAACTGCATGCTGTTGAGGCAAACCAGTTTTTGTCTTTTGTGTGTAAAAGTGCCCTAGGAGTAAAAGATAGCCTCTGAATCAACCATCCAATCTATGGACACAGATAAACTAGCTTTGGTAGAGGACATTATCTAGAAACCATCAGCATAGGTAGTGCCGTCTCTGTGGCCTATTAAGTGACGCCGGCACACGGTTTTACCATGCCAGACCTGCTTTTTAGCAATTCTTCCCCACCCCCACCCCACCCTGCCCTGCACATTTATGTTTCAACACTAAACCATTAAATTGGGTGTGCAAGAAACTGTAGAGCAGGCCTGCCCTAACTGGATTACAATAGGGAGTTTTTGTGCCCAGGTCCAGAAGGCAGCAAGGCTGTTCATTAGAGCAGGGTGGGACCAATTCATAAAAAAACCTGCTTCTTTCTCTTTCTACTTGTGGAGGAAAAAATCCATTCCTGGCCAAGCAAGAAAAGAAAGGAAAGGAAGCAATAGCAGCAGCCTAGTCTCTGTTCCCACAGGCAGCAGAGTCGAGAAATGGCTGTGTAGCAAGGGCAGTTCCTTGGTGCCGAACCTATTTTCAGCACGCTGGCCAGCTCCTCACCAAGGCAGTCACCTCCGCTCAAACTGCGACCTTGCAAGAAAGAGTTTGCATGGTCTCTCTTAGCTTTGCATGGGAGCGTTTGTAGGCCAAACCACCAGGATGACACTTGACTCTTGGCTGGGAGCTACACCACAGAAAAAGAGCCTCAGTTACAGCTAGAGAAAAAATGGCCGGGCAGAAGACAGAGGACCCATGTTGGTGAGCAGATATATAAGGACCCCTCCTCACAATGAAAAAACCCCCCACTATGGGTTAAAAGTCTGCAAATAGGGCCCTGTCTTATTTGCGTGTTGCAATTTGCAACAAACTATTGCAGCACACAAATGGCAAATATTTTGATTTAATTTAAAACCATTGGGAAGTTATTATTAATCATTTATATAGCTCTTTTAGCAAACACTGCTTTGGTCTTATCTGATTCATCTCTGCAACAACCCTGTGAAGCTGGCTACTGCTATTCTCATTTTACAAATGTTGGATGGAAGTAGTATGATAACAATTAAACACAAATCAAGCCATATTGATCTGAGATTTGAATCCATACCTCCCATGTACAAGTTTTTTAAAAAAATACATTTTACTAGGTCAAGCTGACTGCATCTCTATGCTGATGGATGGAGTGCTAAGAGTATGAGCTGTCAACTATGAAGTTCTTAGCTCAAATCTCACTGCAGCCATAAATTCACAAAGGGGCTGCAGGCAAAAGGCTATTTTTCAATGCCCCCTCCAGCATACATAATAACATTGGCCTACCTTACTGAGTTGTTGTAAGGAGTACTAAAAGACTGCATGTGAACTCTGAGCCCACTCAATGGATAAATAAATTTTAATTATATAATTACAGCAATCCAATGGCATTCAGTGGTGTGTGCACAACTAGGAAAGTCAAAGAGGGTAGAACCCTGGATACACTTCTAAAGAACAAGCTTAAGAATGCCAGCATGTCATTCTAATACACATGTGTACTATATGCGAAGGTACCATTACCCCATACTTCCCAGCTGGAACTGTAATGGAATTTCTGCAGCTGTGTATTCCCTACATACATAGCAAAAAATGCAAATGGCACCACTGAGCAAAGAACCTGCACATTTCTGTTGTTACATTAGACAGAAGATCACACACTCTTTCTGTGAGGCTCTCACGCGATTGCAAAGCACAAGATCACAATATTAGAGCTAATTCACATATCACTTTGTTCTAGATTTGAAATCAACTCATGGCTTTGCATATTCAGAAAAGGAAAGGGAAACCCTGCAAAATGCCGCAGAAATCCCACCCAGGAGTGTATCAATGTACTGTAGAATACACATGATGATCTATGTGTTAACACTTCACATCCCCGCCCCCAAGACTTCTGCTTCTGCAAATCCTCAGTGGCAAAGTACCATGTAAATTGGCCCACAGTTTGAGTTGCAACAGATTCCATGCATATACATCATCATTACCTAAGTTAAGTTCCCCTAAGACCCGTAAAAACAAAACAAATTCCAAAAAGATGCTCAAGCAGCAGGAACAAAAGCTAATTCAACAATATTCAGTTCACTGGGAGGAAGAGATCGAAGTTAGCAGCAAGTTGTACTGTTGCAGATGCTGGCACAGAATAATTTTATTATCACCAGTCTGACAAGATACCTTAGAAATCTGCCCTTCCCATATAATGGGCAACACTTGTATATCATTCTTGGCATGCCAATATAGCTATTATTCAGACTGAAATTAGACTCTCTTCCTGTGTGTGCCCTGTAGCTCTGCAACCTGGCTATTTAACCCTTTGAAGCACTTAACATTATAGTCACGTTGCTGAGGCACCCCATTCCCCTTTCTCAAAGCCCCAATTATCCTTCATCCCTGGCAGAGTAGTGGGAGCATTCACCCCGCCTGTAAGTTTTATCATTTAAAAAATAAACTCCAATATTTTATGTCTCCAGCAAGGAGAAGCTTTTCCTTTTGCAAACTGTATCGATTTAATCCTAGAGGCAACTGGCAGCGGTCCCAGGAGCTTAATCAATATAGCAGGACCCTACAGCATCTCGCTGCAAAACAGCTCCCTCTCCCTCTCTCCTTCTCCCCCCTCCCCTCTCTCTGAAATGCTGCTCAGTCTGAGCCCATGTCTTTAAAAGACTGTGGAGAAGAGGGTCACATTGTTGCATGAGCAAATAGGCTCTGAATCCCAGTTGGCACAAACCAAGTGGCACAAGGAAGATGCTGAAGGCGAATCTGACAAATTCATGGAGATGTGTCTATCAGCGGCTATTAGCCATGATGTCTAAAAAGAACCTCCACATTCAGAGGCAGCAGATCTGAAAGCACTACATGCTGTCGGGCAATGGGTAGGACACATTGCTTGTTTGGGCAGTGATGGAAACAGAATGCTGGATTACTTATGACATGGGCCTTTAGTTTGATCCAGCAAGTCAATTCCTACACTATTATTATTTCTTTATTTTTAGACCACCCTTCATTAAAAACCACAGGGTAGTTTACAATACATATAACATTAAAACATGAAACACAACCTCAAAATACATCAGTAAACTACAACCACATTAAAGACAAAGCATGATTTGGTTCAAAAATCACAACGCAGCTGCATTCTAGGGCACAGTCTAAGGTGCAGACCAACATATTCAGTTACAATAAATAAATAAATTATAGACTTCCCCACATATAAAATATCAGGATGGTATATAACGAAATTTGCAAAAAAGCATAAAATCCCGCAAAAACAATGCATACCAGTATGTTCCAAAGCGAAGAGACACGTTTTTAACTGCTGATGGGAGCTTAGAATGAAAAGTGCCAAGAGGAGCTCAAGGGTCAGGGGGACTCCTGAGGTGTGGCGCCCTGTCCTGAGACATAGGTGGGACCATGAGCGGAGTCTCCTCTGCAGATCTCAAAGCCCAGGACAAAAGATGATACACAGAGAGGCGATCCTTCAAGCCACTGGAATTCAATCTTTCTCTTTTGTTAGGGCTTGCACATCAACATCAAAACCTTGAACCGAGCCTGGAAGCACATAGACAGCCAGTTCAAAACTCAGGCACATCTCATCCTCTGTGGGATTTGGATGAGTTTCAAAAAATGGGGAACAAGAAGCCAGAAATGGGAATACATTATTTATCACTGGCATGCTTGGGCCGCAGACTCCACATAAAACATAAAATGAGGATTAAATCAGCTACCACTGAAATGGGCAGCAGGCTCCTAGGACACAGCTTAATTCATACGTGTATATTTCTACCCCACTGAAATGAGGCTTTAAAGAAGCATTCTGTTGCAGCCAACATAATAGGTTCCAAAGTGGACTTGGTTGTGGAGTGTGTGTGCTACCCACAAAAGTTTATCTGGTTAGCAAAAGTGCTCACAGGACCCAAAACATTTTTGTCACCTGTTCTACACAAAAGTATGGGGAGTAGGAATACCAGTAGCTGTTGGAGAAGTAATTCAGAGGAAGCATCATTCAGTTCAGACTGCCTTTAAAACCCAAGGTTGCTGGAAGCTGGAAAAGAAACCACAGACAATGGGATATTCCATTACTGCGGTTTCATAATAGACTTCCTCTGTAGAATGTATTGTTATTACTGCTGGTAGACCAATGATTATTTGTCCCACTCTGGAGCAATGTTGGGGTGTAAGTCTGACTAAAGCCAAGTGAGTTTCAAAACATGGACCTTCACACTAACCACAAGCCTGTTTCCCATCTGAAGCCTCAACTAATAGTTCTTCGCTACTGTCTGCCCTCTTTCCCCCTCCCACCATTCACAGAGGAAAGCAGAGAGCTGAAATGTGCAGTGCTAGCGCCACATCTTCCCTTTTCCTCTCTCTGCACAGATCCTGCTGAAATGGAAGTTTTAGGCCCCCTGACAGCAATTGGGCAGGGGTTCAGTTTCCTGCACAAGAACCGCTTTCAGGGAGGGACAGCAGCCAAGAATGTGGTGGTTCTGTGATCTGCACTAGAGGCTTCAGAAACAGGAGCACTTTTTAGGGGCTATCTGTTTCCATAAATCCTACACATGTGTATGTCAACCTTCCTAAAAGGACAGAGCAGCCCTACTGACTTTTAGAAAAGAAAGAATCCACATCTTGATCACATGGAAGCCAGACAACCTGGCTATAGCACTGTCCATGCCAACCTTGCTTTTCAAGGCAACGGGGCTTAGCACCATCTTATCCAGACCAGACCACACACCCTCTGTTTTGTCATTTCCACCCTGTCATTTGAGGGCATGCCCTCAGAAGACGGCTTGCAATAAAAATACTAAAAGCAATGCAACATTAGAATAAATAACATGCAGTAAAAACAGCATCAGATAAAATTATATACAGGGCCCAGCCATAAAATCAATAAAAGCTCAAGTAGCAACACAGCCTAGGAGTTTCACCATACCACATGCCTCTGATTTTCCCAAAAACAAACCCCCAGGGTTGCTGCTTTCCCCATCTATTCAGTCCACACTCCCTCCCTTTACTTCTCAACATCAGAGGCAGATCTCAGTAGTCCTTACTTGAGGCAGAAAATGGATTAGTTGCTTATGAGGCTACCCTTACAAAATGGAAAACACCAGTTCTGTAAAGTGACTAGGCCTTGCCACAGGCTTTTAGGCAGATACTGAGTAAAAAGCAAGGAGCACTTCTGGTTTCCTCCACCCATCATAACCTTCCAAAGCAATGGAAGCAATACTCGGAAGCCCTACTCACTCTGGAGCTTGGAAGTTTGGCAGTGGGAAAGATGGGGCGAGTGGGTATGGGTAAAGCAACTGGGAAACAAATTGCTCAACCCCTGCAACCTAGCACATGCTCCGTCTCTTAGCATGCGGTGGCTCCCAAAGCTCAGGTGGTGAGCAGGTCACCTGAGATCGAGATGCTGGCAGTAATGCCTCTAAAACCCTTTTCCTAATCCCTATATGTGAGGCGTGGCTATGCTACTGTGGCACAGCATACCTTCCCTGGGACTGTTTATCACAAGCCTGTTCACAACTGGGACAATTTTGCACACACATATGAAGAGAACCACCCAAAAAGTAATTTCTTGCTTCACTCTGATCCTGCAGTTTTGAGCCTTTCTGGCCAAGCAAAACCAGAGGGGCAGCCAGCTCTTCACACACATTATTCAGCACATGAGCAAGCAGGATTGGGAACATGGCAGACAGGCTGTTCCAGCCAAGGCATTACTGCAATTGTATGGCTCCGGGCAGAAGGCTGGCTCAGCAATGATTACAGCAGCGCAGCTCCAAACAGCAGAGCATTTGTCAGAAGAAAGCGGAATGATACTCTCCGAGCCCCCTGGAGTCCCTGCTTCCCAGATTAAGCATGGGGTGCCCTAAACAACAACCTTCGTGTTACACCTTGGTTTTTCTGTCTTGTGGCCCTCTTCTTCCATATTCTCTAGCTGCCCCTCTCAGGATAAGAAAGGACAGCAGCTACTTTCTTATGCCACATTGCTGTTAAAATCCAGCATATCCTTAAGGGATGCTCAAGAACGATATTTGGTCAAGAGTGGTGCCACCTGTGACCATTTTGAATGTTGAATTGAAAGTGGAAGAAAAACATTTAAAAGACTTGTCCCATGTTAAGTTTTACGTTAAAAGCTCAGATGCAGGAAATGCAAAAGTCAAGTTAAACTACACTTTTGAAAACAACCAAGGTACCCTGAGTGCAAGAGAAAACTCTGGGATCAGGGCATCAGTTCTTGTGTCCAGAGGGAAGAAAGCTTCACATTGCATTGTGGTATTCTGGGACTGTAAAGCTTGGGTTTTTCATCCCAACACCCTTGGCCATTACCTGCTATCATCTTGCATGTCATCTTTGAAACCCGCAAGCAGGTCTGATCCCATTTCATGTGCAACAAAGAGAGATATGCAGAGCAGTAATATAGGTTGTCCTTCCTTGGGAAATGTGAAAGATTCTCAACAGAAAATAGTCCTGAACATGACTGAACCACAGGTTGCGCTGAGTCCCAGGCACAGAAGGAACCCAGGGTAGAGGACATTTCTCTTTCTCTCTTTTTTCTCTCGCTCTGTTTGTCTCTCTCTCTATCCAGCAAATACTTTGAGAGGATTGACACTACATCTCACAGCCTGTAGAGGACATGGGCCCATGAGGACAGAGAGGTAACAGCTGGCTCATGTAGTAAAATGGCTCATTTCCCCAGAGGAGGAGATGGGAAAGGAAAAGAAGACAAATGTGGGGGAATAGAAGAAGAGGAGGAGGAGAACAAAAGGGAAATAAGAACTGAGCTATGAAGAGAAAGATGGGTGAAAGATGGCAGAGGAAACCACAAAGAGAAGGGAAGCTTAGCTGAGGAAGCAGCTCCTGCTGTTCACGCGTGCCACCTACAAGTCTCTCCTCCTCTCATTAATTTCACCATCACATGAGCTGCAGCCTAGATTCCTCCATGATGAAATATTCAGCTCAGAGGAGTCCAACTGAGATCAAAGCTCCTAGTTTACAGCATGACCCTGGGGAGAGCTACACAGTCACTGCTGCTGGGATTAACCAGAGGCCATGCACTGCTACAGTGTTGTGACAAGAAACCCACAGTGCTCTGCCACTAAAAGATTGGGGTGGGGGAAGAGAAGCATTAGGCCTCGTTTTCCTCAGTCTCATTGTTCACAAGGACCAGGGTTGTGATAAGGGGGATGGAAGCAGAGCTCTGGTAAGATGTCAAAAGGCACTATTCAGGTAGGGGCAGAAAGAGCTAAGGCCAACTCATGGAGAAAGGAGGGTTGTTGAGACCAGGAGGCTGAAGAAGAATGTGGATAGGTACCAGAAGCTCAGAAGTAAAATACAAGAAATAAAAACAGACTGGCACAGAGGTTATACCCAGATAAGCTTCTAAGTTTCCCCACAATCAATCTGGTAGCTGAGCAACCTGTGACCCAGTGGTCTCTTAAATATTCTTACATAACTCTTAAGCCTAGGTGTACAGAAGTCTCTTTCACCGAAGAACAGAAACCTGGTTTAAACCACTGTGGACAACAGGGTTCATGTATACAGAAGGATAACCTTTTGAGGTAGGCCACCTAGTTCCAATTCCTTTGAGTTAGCTGGGTACAACCTCCTTCAGTGCACACAGAAACATAAATCCCTAGGGATCTTGAAGTCAAAGCCCATGAACCTCACATCCTGTACTACCAGTACCATTTGCAAGCAGAGCAATCTGCTGGCCTAAACTTTTGCAGCACCCCTACTGCAGATGGCCAGAGGCTGTGCTGTAGCATTAGGACCCAGCAGCACCAGGTGACTTGAGGAGCCATGGGTAGTCCTATCTGAGTTTACGACTGCTGCTCCAGCCTGACTTAACAATATGAACAACTTGTTGATCAGCACACAACTGCAATGCTGCAGACTGCCCTACTTAAGCCTTCATCTTGGTCAGCTATCACTGACCAGGATAATTCTCAGTTTCATAACTGTATGTTAAACTGGTTGGTGCTGCAAATTGTAACAACAGAACAGTTGTCCATCCACCAAGAGCTAGTGGAAGGGCAGGGGTAACATGATTTTTTAAAAATCCCCAAGATCTCTTCTAGGTTTCTCCTCTTGATAGGAAGTTTCCATTTCCTCTATAGGTCTTAGAAATGACCAACTAATTACCACAATTTCCATGTTTCAAATTACTTGCTTTTAATGCCCTGTTAATGCCATCTTGGTTCTACTCTACATTTTAAATAGAGCTTTAAAGGGGGGGGGGGTTGTCCTTTATTGTACAATTGTGTAAAATGTACCTGATGCCCCTTATTCTAAAATTCACATGGAACAGAACTCTTTTTCTAGCAAATCCCTTAATATTTGCCCAATAACTCTTGAAAAAGAGGTGTATCCCAGTTTCTGAAAATTGGGGGGGGGGGGGCACCCCATCCCTTCTTGACCACTGAAAACTCAGTCAAAATTAATTTATATTATGTAAGGTAATGATTAAAAAAATCCATTTGAATCTGCAGAAATATTGGGGTGGCGTTGATCTGATTTCCCAAGTGTTAATTAATTAACTATTCCTTTTTCTCCTAAGCAGCTGGCATGTGGCGCCAAGGGATCAGATGCCGCTTCCTGCATTCATGTTTTCCTAATCAATGACCAGCTCCCCCCCCCCATCCAGCCACCAAATCTTCTCCATTTAGGAAAAACAGCCAATGCAGAAAGATTTAGGCTTATGTGTGTGCACATGCTGCTATCTATTTTTCATCCCTTACGACATTCAATGGAATGTTTGTTGCAAGATCCTCTCCTAGTTAGAATAGGGCAAAAACAAATTCTCTGCACTGAATGACAGGGTGGCCAGCTTGTTTTGGGTGATAAATTGAATGCTATGCAAGGCTGTTACATCCCATAGCTTCTGAGGAATATTTTCTGCCGTCTCCTTCTGAACTTCCTTTGGCTCTGTGTAAGGAGGCCAGTTTTAAAGCTCTCCGTCACCCTGGCCCAGACCATATTTCTTCCTTCTTGCCACTTCATCCTCCTTTTGCTCTCTCTGCTCTGTGCAACAAGCTCATCTGCTTTAGTTCTCTTTGTGTTCTTTTTTCACAGCCATCTTTTTATGCCACTACAGCACTGCTTCCTCAGCTTGGCACAGATGCTTCACTGCTATTCATCAAGCAAATCGCCTCTCCAGCAGGCAAAACAAATCTTTTCTCAAAACCTCTATCTTCCTGGCCTACCAAAAGCCAAAGAGTTCCATGGAATTGCCTGCCTCCCAGTAGCCCACACCTTCCCCCACACAGCCCAGCTGCCTTTCTTTCCTCGCCTAGGTACCAAGACCACTCAGCAGGGAGCAGGTCTCATCTGCAGCACTCAGAGAATGTACATAATACTTGGAACCATCAGGACACAAAGATTCCCTAGAGATCATCTGGCTCACACAGTCCAGGTAATGTAACAAGATTATTTATTCCTAAACAGTATTTTAAAATCCAAAACAAACCCAGCCGACTGTGGTTTATAAAAGCCTGCAAAGTTGGATAAGCAACTGTTACTAATGAATGTTGAAAATCAACAGCAAAAACCAGGACGAATGATGAAATTCTGGTTGCCTTTATTTTTTACAAATGAATTTTGGTGGTGAGTTTGTCATATTCCTGTCTTTCTGAGGTTACTATAGCAGGATGGGAGCCACTCCATTGTGTTCTCCTTTTATAAGCTAATTTGGTAACAGTGAAAGCATGGCCGCAGGGAAGAAGCCCATAATCACAGAAAAGCAACACTGGTGTAGGAAGGACTCATATTTAATCTAGATCAGTGATGGCCAAACTTGGCCCTCCAGCTGTTCCGGGACTACAACTCCCATCATCCCTAGCTAACAGGACCAGTGGTCAGGGATGATGGGAATTGTAGTCCCAAAACAGCTGGAGGGCCAAGTCTGGCCATCACTGATCTAGATCTTCCAATGTGACTAGAATAGCACAGCAGGGACACCACCAAAATGACTGGCTCCCATGCAGCAAAGGCAAGGTTGAAAAGACCCCTGTGAGGAGCAAATCTCAGGAAACCTGGATTCCAAGCCACCACATTCCCCACTCTCTACTCCTAGATCTTGCTCTCATCCCAGAGCAGGCCAGCACTGACTTCAAGAATCACAGTTCTTATTTATTTTCATCTCATTTGCTCTAACGTATGCCTCCAGTTTCAAAACCTGATTTAAAGGATCCTCTCTTAGCTTACTTTTTCTAGCCAGGCCTTCTCATCTCCAAAATCTGACAAGAACATAAACCGCATGTTCTGGTTCCATCTTAAAAGCTAACCTCTTCATTCTGTTCTTGCAACAGAGCTATTAGTTCCCCAGTCCCCTTTCCCCTTTTATCTACTTCCATCTCTCTTCTTACAAGGGGTTGGTCTAGATGATCCTCATGGTCCCTTCCAACTCTACATTTCTATGAATCTATTATTCTTCCGCAGGATGATAGGTATTCAGACATAGGCTTATTATGGCATTAGCCACTGCAGTGGGGTGGGGGTGGGGGAAAAGCCACTTCCAAACGATTCTCCCACTCTGAAAAGCAGAACCCTCCCTGAACCTACCTGTTAAGGGCTTGTTCTGGAGAAAGCAGTAGAAATAATAGGGGAAATAATCATGGCCCTCCTAGATAAAATAGATAGCTTGCTGCAGGAACTGGATTGTACAGCAGTTCCAGCAGTCATTGTGCTTACAAACATGGGCTTGTGTGCCAAGGCCCCATGACCCGCAGTTCCCTAGTGGCTAATAAACACACAGACACACGTATTTAGGTTTATGGGTTCAAATAGGCCACAACTTTATTGGTTACAGATGTGAGCGGTTTTGCTTAGGAATTGGGTGAAGCCGACCCATCTGCAGGGAGTGTCTGCAGGGAGTCCATCTAAGGGTAAACCCATAGGGGGAGCCCTATGACTTACATCAAATAGGGGCACCTCGAGGGGTCCCCGTTGGGGTCATGGCATGGCCCTAGCCCACGTCCGGGCATTGGACAGGATCCACACCCCTAGATCCCTTTAACAGGATACCCTTAATGAGGAGGGGCAGGCGAAGGCTACAAGCTCCCTTCCATCCAAACAAAGGCTTACCCAATGCCTCAACTCACAAAGTTGTGACGATTGCAACAAGGTAGGTGAAAACCAAATGGCTGGTGCCAATCTGCCAAGCGGAAAAAATTCCTACTCGGCCCCAACCATCTGGCAGCTGACATTTGTCCATAGCAAGGTCGTGTCAGAGCAAAGCATGAAAAGAGGGCGGGTGGGTTGGGAGATCTGGCAAAAAGGTGAGAAAGAAGCCCCCCCCCCCGCCATGTCGCGGTTAAATTTCCCTTGGCTATGCCCCCTACCAGTACTGATTGGCCAGCAGGGCCACACTGGGAATGGCTCTGCCCAGCACTGATGACACGGCTGAGACGGCATGAGGGGGATGTCAACTCCCTGCCCCCACGCCGGATCACTGAAGGGGCCTAGATGGCTGGCCACAACACCGCTCACCGAAAAGGTTGAGTGGACTTGTCTGAACTGTTTGTTTGTTTTCTCTAGCAAACATACAAACACACACATATTGTGTGCAGGTGAATGCTAAGATCTGTGGCAGGAGACGGACAGCAACCAGAGGATTACATGAGATGGAGCCAGCTTGTTACTTGCAAGAACTGGGGGGGGGGGGGGGAGAGAGACAAAGAATGTGGCAACTGCTCATCAGAGAAGCAGCAGGGTCGGGGAGTGCTGGCTCTCATTTACAGTGGAAAAATCCTTCCCTTGCCTACACACAAACTATGAGATGTAAATCTAGGGATTCCTCATTATTTGTTACTGTCCCCAGGTAAAAAGGCCCAAGGCACAATGTTAGCTGATTTAGAAGAAATGACTGTGACTGGTTCTTGTTATTTCCTGTCCATCCTGCAGCCACTTTTGGCACGCACCAGTTATTGGCAAAGCAGCAGCTTCACAGACCTCACTTCAGGGAACCCTGGGCCTGGGATCCACCTCATTGCACCTATGCCCAGGAATGACTCATGCATTGTTAACAATATTGTCTCTTCCCAGCACCTGCATTTGTCATTAGTTTTGAGGGGACACTGGACAAACTATTGTAGATGATGTGGTGACTCTCAAAAGAGCTTTTATTGATGGAATATTGAAGCACCCACATGGAGGAAGGAACTAGCCATACAGTGAAGAGAGCAAAGAGAAAGAACTAGCTGACTCCCACAATTTCACAAATGACACAAACCCACAGGGCATGAGTAGTCGGTATCCTAATACACAGCCTTCTTATTTGTATCTCAGGCTTAAAGTGGGAAGTGCAAAAGCAGAAGTCTAGCTACTGAGTTCATTTAATCTTAATAATGTACATAACTCTTCTTTTTACTTCTTACAGAACTTAAAAGAAACACACACACCCCCCTCAAAAAACTACCTGTCCTCCAATCAGAAAAGAAATACCAAAGGGATGTTGTTTTGAATGGTTTGCTCACATGGGATTCTACCAAACCCCAACAGGAGAGAGTGGGTGGGCACAGGTGGAATTTTTACTAAGGGAACAGCTACATGGGGATCAAAATGGGTGACGGATAGAATTGCTCATTCAGTGTCTTCTTGCCCACATGGCAGGACAAACGAGAACAGCTTAAGTAGTGACACTATAGTGACACTATTCCATCCTGTGCATCTCTATATTGTTGGAATGGATAATAAGCCTATGTCTGAAGACGTATCATCTTACAACAAAATGTATGATGAAGAACTTGCTGTTCGACAGTGGTGGCCTGCTGGAATGCGGAGTTAACCAAGGCTATTGACTGTCTGGCTCCAAAGTGCACTGTCCAATTGCATGGAGCCCAGACAGCCCCATGGTTTTCCCCAGAGCTGAGGGCGATGAAACAATTGTTGAGACGGCTAGAGCGCTGGTGGCGGAAAACACATTCAGAATGAGACCGGACACGGGCTAGAGCTCAACGTCAAGCCTACCAAGTGGCAATGGCAACAGCAAAGAGGACCTTCTTCACCGCTTCTATTGCATCTGCAGAAAACAGTAGCAGGAGACACTTTCAGGTGGTTCGCAGTACATAGCCTGGGAGTCATTTTGGACTCACAGCTGTCCATGGAGGCGCAGGTTAATTCTGTGTCCATGGCGGCTGTCTACCAGCTGCATCTGGTAGACCCTACCTGCCACCAGACTGTCTTGCCAGAGTGGTGCATGCTCTAGTTATCTCCTGCTTGGACTACTGCAATGCGCTCTACGTGGGGCTACCTTTGAAGGTGACCTGGAAACTACAAATAATCCAGAATGCGGCAGCTAGATTGGTGACTGGGAGTGGCCGCCAGGACCATATAACACCGGTCCTGAGAGATCTGCATTGGCTCCCAGTACGTTTCTGAGCACAATTCAAACTGTTGGTGCTGACCTTTAAAGCCCTAAATGGCCTCGGTCCTGTATACCTGAAGGAGCATCTCCACCCCTAACGTTCAGCCCGGACACTGAGATCCAGCACTGAGGGCCTTCTGCCAGTTCCCTCATTGCGAGAAGTGAGGTTACAGGGAAGCAGACAGAGGGCCTCCACCCTGTGGAACGCTCTCCCATCAAGGAATTAAGCAGCTATCCTATTTTTAAAAGACATCTGAAGGCAGCCCTATTTAGGGAAGTTTTTAATATTTAATGCTTTATTGTTTTTAACACTCGATTGGGAGCCGCCCAGAGTGGCTGGGGAAAGTCAGCCAGATGGGCGGGGTATAAATAATAAATTATTATTATATTATTATTATTATAACAGTCTCCCTCTGGGGGTTGTGGACTCTCCTTCATTGGAGGTTTTCAAACAGAGGTTGGATGGCCATCTGTCGTGGGTGCTTTAATTGATATTTCTGCATTGCAGGGGGTTCGACTAGATAACCCTAGGGTCCCTTCCAACTCTACACTGCTTTGATTCTAAGATTCTAGAACTTTTACATCTTCCCTACCCAGAAAATGCTTCAGCTGCCTAATGAGTCAGGGATGCAGAGGAACAGGAAGTGGATACAAGTGCATTTCCTTTTCTCTCCACAGCAGTGCTCTCTCTGCTCCTCTAAGAATCACAGACTGCACAAGGATAGAGCAGAAGAAATGTGTTGGTGTGTAACAGCATCACATCACATTCTACAAAGCCAACCCTGCATTTTGTGGCACAACTTGCAATGCCCATTTTGAAGGGGAAACACAAAGCATGCAGAAAATTTATGAGCCTAGGCCACATGCTACATAAAACCATAATTTCAAACAAACTATGGTTTAATGTAAGTGAGCTCAAAAGTTCTCACAGTGCTCCTCGCTCACTCCTGCTGCTGCTGCTGCTGCTGTGCCACAGAAAAAGCAAGCTAGAGTCTGGCCTGCCACTTCATCTTTTGGTTAGTCTATCTCCAAATAATGACTGGCAACCAAAGTTTATTCTTGGCTTAGCACTTGTGGATTATCTGGGGGAAGAAAACCACTTGCACAAGTTTGGACAACATAACAAACCAGACTCTGGTTTGTTTCATCCACTGTGTGGCAGCAGGTGTAGCAAGGGAGGCGCACTGCAAGAACTGTTGACCCTTGCGCATCAGCATGCAATGCATTCATATTAAACCACAGTTTGTTTAAAAGTATGGTTTAATGTGATCTGTGAAGTGGACCAGTAAAAATCCGTTAATTATCCCAGCCTCTTCCTGGATAACTCCTCAAAGCTATTCTCCAAGGAAAGGCTGATGAAGGAAAAGAAGAATGCCCACAACAACCAAATCAGATGGAAAAGATATTTCTGTTATTTTGCTCCAACCTGCTGGGATAGCAAAAGCAGGGCCCACACATCCAGGTTGTAATATTAGACTCCAGGTGATGCTTACCCCTGTGACCTTCCCCTGATAAATCCACTCAGATAGGCTTGCAGCTTCAAACACAGGTAATTCTATGCCTTACTGGCCTTAGCAAACAAGAAGAAGGAGAAGAAGAAGCTTCTCCATCTAGCTATCCCCAACCTCCCAGTGCCATTGGGCACACATGACGTTTGCAATGGTATTAGTTGGAAGTGATTTTCTGTCCTGCCTCTTATTTTTGATATGATACTTATGTGCAGAGGATCCAAGTCAGGCTCCAGGTGTTTAATTATTTGCACAGAGCCAAATCTTGAACAATATTAGCACATGCTTAAACTTACTTACGCAAGGGATGAGCCTCCAGCATTGAACAATCCACACAGTCATCTAATGCAACCCACAGTATAGTGTTAGTAGCATCTACCTATTAGTTCTCTCCTCCTCCTCGCCTGATCAATGCATGCAATGTAAAGTTGTATGCTACCAGAAGAGAGCAAGTGATGTTCAGAAAGAGCGCCTGCAGAGGAAACTGCTTCAAGTGATTCAAGGAAATAGGATGCTAAACTAGGTGGACCTTTGATCTCATCCAGTCGGGATCTTAGGATTTTATACTGAAGTATACAAAAGCACCCCCAGTGACAGAAATACTACTGAGAAAGGGTGGAGGGAAGTACCATTGTGGCAGAAGTGTTTTAAAGGACTGAACCTTATATTTTGATAGCTCAATGGGATGGCAGGAGATCCAGAAAGCACCACAGCTTAGCTGAATGCACTTGCGAAAGTCACCACAGATTGCCTTGAGACTGATGAGATAAAGAGTAAAGCAAAATCGGGGGGAGCAGGCCTCTAAGAGGGAGCCCCCCCAAAAGTCAACTGAGTACTGGGTATGCTTAGTGGGCCTGGTTTGCTGACTGAATGGAGGAGGGGAGGAATGGAATGGCTGGAATCCTATACATTTTGTTGCAGGTCTCACTTAGGATGACTACACTTTATATTCTCATACGCTGGATGAGAATATATATGTTCTCATAGGCCGTTTGCGATTCAGATATCTTCCCCAAAGCAGGTGCTTCTGCTTTATGAGTAACACAATTTCCTAGCCATTGAATCACAATGGGCAGGATTCAACAAATGAGTCCCATCAACAGAAGTGCCAAGCAAGGACTTTGGCTTGCACAATGATGCTTTCCCCTCTCTCCTCCCCCCCCAGCCCCCCACTCCCTGGAGTGAGGGGGAATTGTTCTGTATGGCAAACCAAAATGCTTGTGCTGTTGGAATGATTGCCTTAGTGCAAGACTGAATTCCTCCTATGATATTGGTGAGGGGGAGGGGATACTGCTTTCCTAAGCCTGCAGGTTATTGCGATTACAATGTGTTATATCATATATATGCAAAAAGGATGGAAGGGTCTGTCAATTTCAGTTCTCTCGGTTTCTCATTTTTCCAATCTTGTACTCAGTTCCCTACATTTCTGAAGCAACTTGAGGGTTGTTGTTTTTTTAATGTCTGGAAAATTCATCAGAAAATTTTTCACAATCAAAACATTTTGGTATGCAGTTTTAACTAATGTTTACATTATTTTAATCAACTTCCCCCAGTATATGCACTTTTGCAAATAATGAATGTTGGTTGGACAACTGCATCACAAAATCCAGATACGTGCAAATTTTGCAGGTTTTGGTTCTCAAATTCTTTCAGAAAGTGCAAATTAGATAATTAGCTGCAAAGTGCACACTGAATCCAATTTCTCCCCATTCTCTAGCAGTATATGGAGACAGCAGCTGTTCTCTTCATTGTGGTAGCACAAGTGTTTCAGGTTCCTTTTGGATAATCTCTGTGACATCACTGAAAATGAGAGAGACCACAGCCCTGCCCGTATGATATTATACCAGTGCTGAGCTTGTAAAGAAGGGGCCCACATGAGAGTCAAAGCAAGCCAAGTGTGGGAGAATTCCTTTGACAATTTTCGGACTCTGACTTGAGACCACAGCAGAACTCAGAGCCCAGGTTACTCTAGCAAGAGATTTTCATTGGGATTAATCAGCATCAGCCTCCATGCACACCCCATTTTTGCATCTCCTGCTTTGCTATCTGTATTGTTCATATGTGTGTGTGTGTCCCCCCAAAAAGAAATGAATGATAGGAGACAGCAGCATAGCTAACTCTGTAATAAGGCTATGTTCCTTATTGAAAAGCTACCTCTCCATTCATTATGCATCAACTCAATTTTGCACTATTGTTTTAGCATTGCAGGGATTCTCACAGAGACCAAGATGTGAGAGAGGCACATTTTCAACTAACTGTCTAAGTAAGCTCTGAGTGTGACCTGGAGGAAAATACAAGCTCAGGAGAGAATCTGGAATTTGCCCAATGAATTTAATATGTATACAATTAGAGAGTGGAGTAGGGCCAGTATTCTCAATGTATAAGATTCTTTCTCTGGAGGGATCAATGACAGTGTCTCTCTGGACTAAGAATGGTCACCTGGTTGGCAACAGATCAGGCTGTCTTCTGATTTGACTCAGTGACACCAATATGTAAATATACCTAGGGCTGCAATGTCTCTCTGAAGAAGAGGAAAAAAGAGGGCTGGTGCATATTTCATTGTATATGAATTTAAAACTGAGTTGAAAGGGGGCGGAAATAGCCAGGCAGCAACTCTATACATGCAATGCATAATTAGCATTGTGCTTCTATGCTGAGATCAATTTCTATGAATTTTTGTTAGATTTTTTTCTTTTCTATTTGGCAGCTCTTAAAAGTATTACCTCCTCTTTGCCAACTTTTACTAAAATGTTCTCATGGGGAAATTGACAAAATGGTTGGTATGTTTCTGAAAAACTGTAATATCCCTCAAAAACAATGACCTCATTATGTCCCTCTGTAGATGCTACTTGATATATGTGCTTTCCTTCTGTACTATTCATTATGTATATTGTTGGGGGTGGGGGACAAACTAGGTCATATTCACCTATAGAATCACATTCTCTCACGGGAGCATCTAGAGTCCTCCTTTGCTAGTTTCCCCATAATTTACATTGAACACATAAACGGACTACGCATAGTTCACATGATGGAACAGCTTCTCAGAGAGGAAGTCATAATCTTCCACACTATGAGTCACGGCGACACACTCAGAAGTGAGGAAGGGAGCCTTTTCTTGGCAATGTTCTCGTGAACCACTTTCACTCTCCTTTCAGGCCCAATTCATGTGTCAGTATTGCAGCATAGGAACCTGTTCCATATGGTCTAGTCTCACAGTGTATCTATTTCTAAAAACAACACCTTGATGGTGACGCTGGTGCAGATACCCACGTCATTCACTCAACTTCGTTATTCCCCTTTTCAGACGTTACTCAAGCAATTGGAACCGAATCACAAGAAGTGATGCCACATAATGGTAATGTATGAACTGAGCCCCTTTGAAGACCAAAGTGGAGTTACATGAGTGATTACAGGCAGCAACCATTTTAGGAGCATTCAATAGATGACCGCCAACACACTGATCCTCCCCAGAAGAGGGAGGAATGGGGGCAGAACGGGGTGGAGGCGAACAGGCTTATGCATGCTTTGACCCAGAATGCAACCCCTGCAGAAATGGGGTGTTGCCTGTACATGACTGACTGTTTCTTCTTCACAAATCTTAAAACATTTCAGTTTACACCCAGACCTACTCCTGAATAATTTTGCTTATGAGAACATTACAGGGGTATCAATTACATTGCCTAACAATTTTGAAGGCCATCCCGGTTGTGCTCACTTTCGTCACCCCTGAGCCTGTCGCTATTGCTTTTGTCCCGTATATTCTCCAGTCCTATTTTTTTAATTAAAAAATATATTGCTGTAATTAAAAAAAAATCTGCCATACCTTAATGAACACAGAGGTGACCAAGAGCGATCATGCATATTTGCACACAGCCGTCATTTTCGAAATTGTCCAGGTGAAGTAACATTTAAAGATGGGACTGAAGTGAATCATTGGCAATGGAAACAGTGATAGAAGGTCAAAGTACTGGCATGTGTCTCTTTCTTGCATTTCCAAACGATGGCATGTATAACATTATTGAAGTGGGACCACTGATTTACATGGGCTGATTGCCCATGTAAAGGGAAACGCTCTAGTAAATCACCACAGCGTACTTACACAACCCCCCACTTTTCACGAGAGGAAGCATTTACTCTTGCATGCACAGAACACACAAATAAAATGCTTGCTCCTGAATAACTGTCATGGACTGGTTGGGCACAGAGGAATGATGGGAGGAACCAACTGGTGAGCCCCAAGAGAAGAAGGGTCAGAGCTCAGGGATTGGTGGTTTTATGATGAGTGGTCTGAGGAGGATCGAGAAGACTAGGAGGAGGAGGAGGTGTCAGAAGCTGAAGAGGTAACAGGGCTTAGTCAGCTGAGAGAGTCTGTACCAGAGAGAAGTCCAGAATCAGTCAGAAGCTGAAGCAGGATGAGTGAGGCCAAGAGGCAGATTTGAGTCAAGCTGGTGCAGAATCATGGGTGTCTCCCCCCTTGCTGTGACAAGCTCCTTTTCTCCCTGCCCTCCTAGAACTATGAGAAGCATGTAGCGGGAGGAGAAAAGGCAAGCACATAGGCACAGTCTCCGATTGCTTGGGGAGGAAACCCAAGAGAGGAAGAGACATAGCTGGCTGTGGGAAGGAAGGAACCTTTAGTCTTAGCAACTGCTTCAGGGGGATAAGACCAGAGTTGCTGTGCTCATTAGGCTTGACACTCCTGCTTTGCTAATAAAAAGGTAACTTTAGCCTGCTCAGGCTGATTTTCTGCTGGCTCGCTCCTGTCAATAACCAAAGCTAAAGTTCCAGTGTTTCCCTCTTTTGTTCATAATAATAATAATAATAATAATAATAATAATATTTATTTATATCCCGCCCTCCCCGGCCAGAGCCGGGCTCAGGGCAGCTAACATCAGTAAAATTACAATAAAAACATAATGAGGGGCAATTTAAAATACAGGTTAAAAATACAATTTAAAATGTAGCCTCATTTTAATTGTAGCCCATAGATCAAAACCATAAGGGGAGGGAAACATAAGGGTCAGACTGAGTCCAAACCAAAGGCCAGGCGGAACAGCTCTGTCTTGCAGGCCCTGCGGAAAGGTGTCAAGTCCTGCAGAGCCCTAGTCTCTTGTGAAAGAGCATTCCACCAAGTCGGGGCGAGTACTGAAAAGGCCCTGGCCCTAGATGAGACCAACCTAACCACCTTGCAACTTGGGACCTCCAAAGTGTTGTCATTTGTGGACCTCAAGGTCCTCTGCGGGACATACCAGGAGAGGCGGTCCCGTAGGTACGTGGGTCCTAGGAAGCATAGCCAAGGATTTGTCAAACTGAAATCCTATACACAGAGAAGTAACCTCAATAGTGTTCAGTCGGACTTGCTCCCAGGCAAACGTGTATAGGGGTTGCAACCTAAAGGAGTAATTTGTAAGAATATGGTGATACTAAAGTGGCTAATGAGATTGTGCAATCTGAATCCCTGAATAGTTTATGAGCATCACTTCTGGCAAGTTAAATGTAAGATTGTAATATGACACTCCAGAAGAAATTTGAGGAGCTGAAGACAGAAATGCTAACAATAAGGGTTTCATGTTTTTATTTAACTACATCAGGAGGAGGAAGTCAGCTGGGAATTGGGTGATGGAGCCATTAGACCATAAAGGTGTAAGAGGAGCAATCAATGACATCAAGGCCATGAAAGGGAAGCTAAATGAAATCTATGAGTAGATTGATACTTGCTTAGAATATGGTGGGACTACATGTTTACTGAAATTGCTGCACATACACTGTGGTGTTTATAGTGTATCATTCACATTCACCTTGCATGATTAAGAAAACATGCATAATACAAATGAAACAGGTGCAATTGCAAATCTTGCCAGGAACCAGGAGTTCCTTTTCCTTTCTCTTGAGCAATATTCCCCAGCTCCCAGCCAGTAAATACAATAAACAGAAGGGATAAATTGGGTTCAGTTTCCCAATTTTCAATAGGAGTGGGGGATAGGATTTTAACGGGGATAGAAACCTAAAATAATAGCCAAGCATTCCAAGGTATAGCCTACTTTTCAATTTTGATTTGAAGGAGCTGATTACCAGATTAATGTCATCTCACTTGTCAAATTAACACTGTATCAAATTGAAGGAAATTTAATTGCAGATGAAATATATCATGGCTATGACATGGATAAGAACAACAATTTCCAAGAGATAAAAAGGTTCAAACTGTTGTTTGAGAAGTTTAAATTGATAAACATATTGGGGGACAATATAATAATCATCCAAGAGTTGGGGAAGATCTTATACAAAATAGCTGAACTAATCCACATATGTAAACACCACTAAAACTGGCTCCCGAAAAGAAAACTGGCTTGAAAAGAACTAACATAAATACTTTTCTTTTAGGAAGCAAAAATAATCATGAACATTGCCATCCAATAAGCATAATATTAAATTTTAAATAAATAAATAAATTTGCCATCCAATAAGCATAATATTAAATTTTAAATAAATAAATAAATTTTAAATATTAAATAAGCATAATGTGGGAATCAAGAGAATTATTAGACTCACTAAAAATATGGTAATTTGAAGAACCATTAGCACAGTTTCTGCAAAAATAATTGGAGATTTTCAGCAGAGCCTACCAACACAAGGAAAAGGATGTTCTAGTTCAACATTCCTCACCCTGGTGCCCTCCAGAACCCTGTTGGTCATATGTACATAGACTCAAAACTATAAGAAGATCTCACAATATACGGGATAAAATGACAGATGACAGCCAGTGTCTTCAAGTGCCAATAAACATATGCAGACTTGGATAGGTGGGGGAATCCAATTTATATACACACACACACACACACACACACACACACACACTTGTTGTTTAGTTCATCTGTTTAATGGCCACTAACTACACAATAAATTGGGTGACTGCAATGAAATGCTGTATAACCAAAAATAGACAACTGAATTCAAAATCTGCCATTTTACAGAGAAATCCTCAAAGGGACATAGAACCAAGATGAACAGAGGATGCAGCCTCAAAAAAAGGATTCCTTTGAAAGATGGAAGTAACATGTGAAAGTGTTTTTTTTTAAAAAAACAACCTTTGTTTCAATACAACATCAGACAAGAATGATGCACTGTCATCAAATAAATCCTTAGCATTGTTATAGATGCCCAATATCTGCAGTATAACATTTCAAGTGCAACAGGTACAACTAGCTGAGAAAAGAACTACAGTTTCCCAACAACAAACCACTTCAACTGATTACTGGGAAGATCCAACCCCAGTAATGACAGCTGGAAGCTCAGCTTCAACTATTTCTGTTCTTCCAAGACTGTGAGGTGATTTGGTTTTTTGCAGAATTTTGAGTAGGCCTGTTTTAGAGGGGTTCAGACATTACTGCAGAAGTGCCGTCAGCCAAATATGAGAATATACTTCTGCCATTTGGCTTCTTGTAACATTTGTATTTCTAGTAACATTCAAAGGAGAACTTTCGCATCTCACCCTGTGGTCAAATACATAAGCTCCTAAAGTGCCACCAGCCAAATGAGAAAGTGACTGCGCTTTTGACTCGCTGCTTTTCTTTGACAACATCCAAAGCAGCTCCCAGTAGGGAAATTTAGCTCTGAACGTACCCTGAGAGAAAGACTGAGCTCTGGGAAATGGCATTCTCATGGGTGTCTACCCATAACCCCCAGCCCCTTAGCCTCCCTGCAAAATAAGCAACTTGTTGCAATAAATGCATACCCATTGCAGTCTATCAGTTCTCTATCTCCCCTCAATCCCCCTGTGTATCTTTGCTGGCAAAGATAGACTAGTGGCAGGAGAAAAGGCAGGGACCATCTCCATCTTTCTAAATTCTTACTGACTTTCTGTAAGATGTAGGGTATGCAGATCTGTAGCTTAAATGCTCACAGAAAGCTAATGCACACAGCAAGCTATGCATGCTGCCATATTGGCTGTGTTTCTGGCATGAAATTGTCACACAACCTCAACCCCAATCTAGACTCCCTTTTATAACAGCCATCAACCGCAATACCTTCTGTTCCAGAAGGCTGTTGGAATCAAACAGCCACGGTTGTTTGTGGAAACCCTTTCCCTGGGCTATACTAACATCCTCTAGCAACTACTGTAAGTGCAAACCAGAGAGGCTAGGTTCAAGCTAGGAAAGCAGGTTCTAGGCACACTTAACGGTCTGCTGGCCAAGCTACCCCACAGCAATCCCACTCTATTCTTCCTCTGCAGTAGCTTAAAAGGCTAGAACTGCCTAATGTACACTCTTTCAGATTCTCATCTGTGGTCATTCAAACGTTTAATTATATGGACTACAGCACCATGAAGAGGTCCAGCCAATAATGACCCCACAAGACTCACAGGAAGTGACAGATTATGCCTGGAAATTTCTAAATGAGTCAAGGCAGATATGGAGGGCTGTCACAGCTAACTGTACGAAGATGGGAGGAGGACTAAGGCACAGAAAAGGCCAACTTTCTCAAAGGCGTCAGCAGTGTCACTAAAAGGGAGCCTATGTTCTCTTGAGCCCCCACTTGCTGCTTTAATTGGAAGGAAAACATAGATTTCTCCTCCTTATAGGTAGCCAGACTTGACAGCAGTGGGGTGGGATTAAGTGCTGAAAATTAACCAAGGCATTTGCAGTAGAAGAGATCAGGAGGGGCTGCAGCAGCAAAAGAAAGTGCCTGTCAACAAACTGTTCAGCACTCCTCTTTTATATCAAACAAGCAAAGGTAGTGGCATGCACACCAAATACCTAGGAGCTGTAAAGTTCTATGTTCCGTAAGAATAAAGAGAAACAATTAACAAGCCAACCATTAACCCTCAAAGAAGTACATGATATTAACTGATGCCAGAGAAGAAAATCGTGTCTCACTGCTGAGAGCTTCCAAAGAACCACCAGGTAGGCAGAGACATGACAACCTTCAGTATCATTGCTCTGAAACTGACAAAACTGTGGTCTGTTTCCGCACTATCTTTTCTGCAGCTGCAAGGGAAGTGTTGAAGTTCTCTGCCTGCAGTTTTAAGACAATCAGTTCTTCTATCCTTTATGGATAACACAGGTTATTATCCGAAGAGCAGAAACCCTGAACTGCATTGGTTTTTATGAGATTTGGCTTGGGAAATTCTTCCATTGCATTGGATACATGGGCCACAGTGCAGAAAGCACACAAATATTGTCAAACGCCATCTAACCTCATGCCACAACAGGTATTGTTTTTATAACCATAGCATGCAAACAATAATGGGCCAGTTGCACTAATTAAGCAGTTCGCTGCCAGTTTTTATTTGTGCCCATCTGTCTGTAGAGTATACACACAGCATATAACCACTGCATCCGTGTTTTTAATGCCAACTCAATAGTACACTCACATCCTCGTTCTAACTAACGCTGTTACATAAGATGCATTCTTGGAAAAATTAAGTGCTAACAGCAGCATAAAGGACTAGCACAATTTCCCCCAGCCAGTCATAGGGCACAATCTGCCTGGAAGTTATTTTGTGCAAGCCCCTGTGAATTAAATGAGACCTGCACAAGAATGAAGATTCATTCATTTCACTGAGGCTAGAGCAGGGGTACATCCTAGTATATTGTACCCCCAAACCTGCTTTGTTTTGGTTGAACATGCCCCATGTCAGTGCTATTTTTCTAGAAAAAGAGATGCTGGAACTCACCATGAATGCCTCCCTTGTTCTCTTATAATGGCAATGGCGCTCACTTGAGAGGTGCCAGAACTGAGTTCCAGTGAGTTCCGGCTGAAAAAGACCCTGCCCCCAGTAAACCCATTTAAGTCCAAGTCCTAGAACATTGAACACCAACCCCCTAGATACACAATATTAGAGGAAGTGTGGGTGACTTATTCTTTATTTTCCTCACTGTCCTTAAATTCTGAACAAAGCAGGGTGGCATCCATTTATCCCCTACTTAGAGATGTGCTCTTCCCCCATCCTGGTGCGGAAGTAATGTGTATCTTCCTATGGGAAATATAGACATCACCTTTTTTTGGAAACTGGAGAGAAAAAACATGAGTCACTCACACTTCCCCTTCCACAGCTTCTTTCTTAAGAATATTCAATGTTGTCCCTGTGGTTAGAACAGGCTAGAACTCTTCATCATTTGCCAGCTCTAGTCAAGGTCCAAGAGAAACTTATAAAGACTTTGAATAGCTCTGGTCCTCTGTGGCTTTTTTTGCAAGCCCCTAAGCTTGCTCTGAGAAATGGCTGGATCATCTATTTTGCACAATGAGTAGGACTTCCACTTCCACAAAAGACATAGGTGGTTGGTGAGGGAATGAGAGCTCCACCCTGGCTAACGCAGCCTTAGAGATGGGGCAGTGTGTGGCCTCCTGGATGGTGAGAGTACCTTCAATTCTATGCCAGAAAGAAACTTGCTTTCCTACCCACCTGGAGATTCAAGTGTGTGTTTTCTAGATTTAGGAATGTTCTCAGAGAGAACCCGAGTTCAAATACATCATGCCAGATATATTAAATCCAGTGCTAGCTCTTACATACAAATACGACAACCTTGCCTGGATACAAACATAACAATCTTTTGGCACCAATCATTATTCCCTACTCCTGCACCAGTGTTTATATTCCTTAAAAATAAAAATAAAAACCTGTGTGAATCCACATGCCCATTATTAGTAATTAGCAAACATCCCAACAATTGCAAGGTGAAAAAGAACAGAGGGTTCTAGCCCTTTCCCCGCTCCTATACTTCTCCATCCACACTCCACTGTCCATCACTGGGGCCATTATCACAGGTGGGGCTCAGGCCCTTGGTAACATACATTTCCCCTGTCACCCAATCCAGAAGGAGCATTCAGAAAGGGGGAGGGGAGGGACAGAAGCCGGGAGAGATCTAGCAAGTCTCCACTTCCTGTTTTTAGACAGGTATTGTGAACCTTCTTATTCTGGAGGGCAATTTATAATTGATTCCAACTGTGGTTGTTGGAGGGGTTTTTTAGGGTTTTGATCCTGATGTGCTTTACATTTGAAATTTTAAAATGCATTTTCACTATTACATTTTATTTTTGTGCAACTATTAAGTATTATTTTGAAAAATGGAATATAAATTATATTAACCAACTAATAAAATGCTCCACATTTCTCCATTCTGAACTCAGGTCCTGATTTTGCAGGGTGGGGAGTACAAAAAATATGCCTTCCTTATTTCACTCTACATCTGCTTTCAGCAGGGGAAGATGGAACCTTGTTCTACTCCTCAAGGAGCCACATAGTCTCCCAATAGGCAAGTCTGCCTCCACTAAAAGCACAAAGGATAAGCGCTTTACTTTTCCCTACAGGAATGAACAGCAGCCATTAGTGCAGAGGGTTAAACCTGACTCTAATGATTCCAGTACCTGTAGAAAGAAATGGGCTCCTTCTCACCTTAGCCCTACATTGTAATCACTGTGTCCCAATAACTTAAAAGCAACCTCCCTTGGCTGGCAATGGAGGAGAAGAAGACACCACCCTTTGGAGGGGCAGGTTTGCCTAAGCACTGTTAGCCCCTAATCTACAGCATGATGGAATGTTAGAAGAATATGATGGGACACTGGGGAAAGTATAACAAAATGAGAAATTGTTGGAGATGAACTGGGTTTTTTTAGACAGGTGATAGCTATGATTTCCATTAATAATGAAAATGAGGTAGCCCTGTGCATTGAAACAGGGCTTCCACATTGAAGGCTATGGTAGTGAGGTAGAAAAGTTCTGTGTGGCTACACAGCTCTATCCATAACTGACAATGGGCCCCTCATGTGCCCACAAGGCTCAGACGTTAGGATAACTTGCCTAACGTAACCCCATAAGATTGTGGTTGATCTGAGATTACAATCTGGATTGTCAGGAAGGGGGGAGGGAAGCCAGCATTTCATCTACAGGATTAAACTGCTCTCATCACCACCAAACTCCCACATTTTATCACATTCCTCTCCCTAAAAACAAAAGGAGCATTGCAAACTCACATGAAACAATAAATAAAGCACAAACAACATGATACTTCAATAGATTCTCAGGATCTATAAACAATTACAGTAAACAGAGAGGAGTTTGGCTGATTCGCTTTTCATCTATCCATCACACATCTGTCTCCACCCATCCACCCTACAGTTTTCTTCAGTACCCACTTTTACTAACATCAAATATCTGCAGTGCTCATGCTTGGTAATCCGTATTTCAATAGTGAGCTTGATCATTTTCAATGTATGTTTTTAAGAAAATCACATTTGCAAGTATCTACTGTATGATAAGAAAGGAACCAGCAATGTAACCTGATTGACTTGTTACACCTGCATTAACTCATTGGTTTCAAGAGACTTGCTCTACCTTCACTTTCCTGTAAACAAAATGTGTATTCCCTCTCACACACAGATGACAAAATTGCACACACATACACACGCTGTGTAGAACACAACTACACTTTAAAAAGACTTTCTCCACACACACACACCTGCTCTAGAATACAGCATCTCCCTGCAATCTGCCTCATATTTTAGCCCCTTGCACTTGAGTGTGTCAGGATTTTTAGCACATTCCAAAATAACAATTACCTCTCCAGGCATAATATATGTTGTCCCTAAACCATATTGTGACTCGTAGCAGACACCAAACTTTTCTAAGCAAGGTAGGCATAGGTTTAGAGTCTATGAAACCCAAAGACCCATACAAGATACGAAGTACTATACAAACTATTATAACAGAAAGCAAGATCTTTTACATACCGAGTTGATGTGAGGGAGGCAGCGGCTGCGGATCTTGCATTTTTCTCCACCATCAGAGGAAACCAGAAGACCTGAGAAGCCCCCTCTCCCCCTGCAAGGCCCAGCAGAGGCAGATGAACCCAACATACCTCCTATATCTCTCACCACCCTATGCCACTCCCAAAATACTGCCCTGGGCTCTTTGAACATATCTAGGACTTGGATAGTAGATAATGGATAGCAGACCCATGAATCAATGAAGAGGGGCACTGAAATCTCATGCTGGACTTCAAAACTGGGAGGGTGGTGGAGGGGGAAAAATGTGCTCAGTGGAACGTATTGATGGTTCAGTTTCACATCCCTCTCTCTTGATTTCTATCTCTAGTATGGGGGCTACACTTGGCTCAGGGGGCCTATATTAGGTTGCTCTTTGCCCACCATGTGCCTTTTCTAGAGACTAGGCTGAGGTTGGCTCCTCCTGTCTCAACACTACCTGACAATTCCCCCGTTAATAAGGGCCTTTATTTTCTGCGCAACTAGCCAGACACAGTGCTTTGAAGCCCCACTCTCCACAGCACACCTCTGGGAACCAAGTTGATTGCTGACTTTCCAGAAGGCACATGAAAAGCCTGGCCCCATATGCCCCTCTGCCTGAAGAAGGGGAAATGAAGGCATGACTAACAAATGCAGTCTCCAAAACCCTGAGCCAGAGGAAATGAAAACTGATGCTATCGGTCCTCCTCGTCCTCTCCTTCCTCCCCATCCTCCCCCCCACCCGCCTTTGCATGGATGAAAGACAGCTGGCTTGAAAGAGCAGCTCAATAACAGGTATTAGAGGTAAAGTGGGATGTGGGAGAGAAGGGAGGAATAAAGAAAGCAGGAGATGCTTGGCTTGGTGAGAGGCAACTGGCCCCTGCACAGGGGAGGCTTGCATGTAGGGAGAGAGAGAAAGAAAGAAAGAAAGAGAGAGAGAGAGAAATCCACGAGGCAATATACAACTTAAAATCAGCAGAGAGACATTGGGGCGGTGGGGGGGGGGGAGCAATACATCAATTAAGCATTTCAACTAGATGGATCAGAGCAGGGATGCATTCAGTGACAGAGCTGTCAGCCTCGAGGGTTGCATACATGCATCTGAATCGTGCCTTGAGAAATCAGGGTGGAAGATAAAGGTCCCTTGGCAGAGACCTGCTGACTAGGTGGGGTAGCACATGCAGGAATGATACAGATGTGGTGCATGAATGGGATGGGTATGCAGTCGCTGGGTTGGGGGATGTGCAGGTGGGCTTCATGCATAGAGACAGGGTGGGCCAGGCATGCAGGCAGGAGCCAAAGTGGGACACAGGCTTTGCCACTGCTCTTTCCCCCTTAAGTTTGAGATGTTCACTGCGGCCTAGGTTGCTGGAAGCCCCCCCCCCCCCACAGAAAGGATATGGCCATTCGGTGATCTTTTTGGCGTATTTCCTCACCACGTTGTCCTCACTGAAGAGGAAGAGGGAGCGGTTGACAGTCAGGCAGCTCTGCCGGACGGGGATGGGGTTGTAGAGTGCCATGGTGCGGGCTCGCTGGGCCATTGACTGTTTGTATATCCTCTGGGCCCCCGGGGGACCACCTTGCCGGACGCCCCCGGCACCCCGGCCACCTCCGCCGCCTGCCGTTCCGGAGCCAGCTCCCCCTGCACCTCCTGCCCCATAGCGGGCTGGCACCTCGTCTCCAAACCGAGCCATCCTGTAAAGAGCAAAGGGCCGGGGGTTACGCCGCTGAGGATGCTGCCGGAGAAAAGAAGAAGCTCATCACATCCCATCGGCTGCTGTAGGATGCTGCTAGGGAAGCTTGCAGCAGAGGGAGGGGCACTCAAGCTGGAGAGCGGTCGGGAAAAGCAGCAGAGATCCTGGACATTGTCACTCTCGCCTCCCGTTGCAGGGGGGGAGGGAAGCGATGTACAAATTCCCCACCCTCTGCCCAAAAGGTTGCAATTGTCGGGGTGGGAGCCACACCCCAGAAAAAGAAAGGGGAAAAAATCACCCCAAAATTGTGGGTTGCAATTGGTGGAGGGGGGGGGAAGACCAATGCACCAAAATGCCCCTAAAATTAATTACAATGAAAAAGAAAAAGAATCAATGCACCATCAGTTAAAAATATTTCAATTTAAAGAATAAAAAATGCATTGCCACTGGGAGGGAGAGGAGGGGGAAATGACAATTAAATGTAGCGACAGCAGCACCTCCTCCCCACTGAGGGAGGGAAAAAATGCAATTAAAGAAATCAAATGCACCAGTTCCTTGCTCCTGCCTCTCTTCTCAAGCCCAGAGGGAAAGGAAATTGAAATAAAAATAAAAATAAAAAAGATGCCATCAAAATTAGGCTCACTGTCTAGGTATTTGCAATGCAATTTGATGGGAGAAAATGCAGGCTTCCTCTGTGCCGGACAGCTTGGCAAATGTTTGCACTCGCAAAGAAAAAAAAGCATATATATATTTTTTTCTGTTAGATTTATGAAATCAGTACATGCCCTCCCATCTCACTGATAGAGAAATAAAGTACTGCATTGGTGATGGGGAGGAAAAAGATATTTCTTTTTTAAAAAGCAGAAAAATACCCCCCCACACACAAAAAAGCCCCCAAAGACACCCTAAAATCAAAAGGAACCCCCCCTCCAAAGGTTTCTTTTCACAGGAGCTTCATCCTGTTATCTTCAGCACTGTCCAAGATCTGAAGGCGAAACGGTTTGGGCTCTCTTTAAGCTTCTGAAGCTGAAGGCTGTGCTCCCCCCCTTCTTGCTATCCAGCGGTCTCTCTTCCTGCCTTTTTCCCGTGTGATTGCGTGTATGAGTGTGTGTGTGAGAGAGAGACACAGAAAAAGAGAGCGTGTGTGTCGGTTTTGCCTCAGCTTGGAGTTGAATGCAGCAATGACATCCTGTAAAATCCAAAAATGAGAGAGACAAGAGAAGTAGTTGCCATCCACCATCTACTCATAAGGGTTCCCTGGTTGCTGCAATGTCTAGTATTTTTTCCTGCCCTGTATTCCTCCTCCTCTCCTCCACCGCCTCCTCCTCCTCTTGGGTAAGCTAAAATAAGACTGGTGTTAGGGAGGGAGGGAGGGAGGGAGGGAGGCAGGCAGGCAGGCAGGGAGAGAAAATGGAAAAAAAAGAAAGAAAAGGTCTGATTCACTGGCAGGTTGAGCTCTAATGTGCAGCAGTGGATCGATTTAATGCAAGCACAGAGCATCCCAAAGCCTCGGTCAGGCTTGGCACATGATGGCCTAGAACCAATAGCAGGGGCTACAGCCCAACCAAACCCAGTTGGGTTTCTACAGGGAGAGAAGGACACACACACACACGCGCAGCTTGATGGGGTAGGAAAAACCTGTATACAAATGGCATCTCTCAGCAGCCCACACCCTGGCAGATTAGACTGATGTCAATTCTCTGATGTAGACTTAGATCTTTCTACTGGAAAGCAGGAACATGAATATCTCTACCCCGCCTTCATGCCCTCATTTGGTATAAAAATCAGGTCAGAATGGGCTTCCCTTACTTTACACATTTTATAGTGAATGCAGTTGGCAACTACCAAGTCCTGGGGTGGAAGTGGGGGCAATGTTAGAACCGCCGTGCAATGTAAGAAATGCGATACTGCTGGAGTGAGTGTTAGTAAGGCATGCAAGTGTAAATGTGCATACACAAGTCAGTGTGCCATCTGCAAAGTCGAAATGTGCAGATGGTTGCATGTGTGTGGCACAGAACTGTAAAGTGCATGTGTCATGGACATAAAGCTGAGATATCTGAGCAAGTCAGCCAAACTGATACCCCACTTGTTAAAATAGTTCTAGTAGCTCCAGTATTGTGTTTGCTACACCAATATACAAATAGGAGTGAATTCCAGTGGGTTGGACTGGGAGCTCAGTTCAGCTAATGAGAGTATCAGCAAGCATATAGAGGTAATCCAGTCAACCTTGTGTATTTAAGATTTCCAAAATGCTTTTGAAAAAGTCCCTTATCCAAGCAGTTACGGGTTAAGAGGAATCCTCTAATGCAGAGCGTTTTTTTCAGCTGGAACTCACCGAAACTGGCACCTCTCAGGTTGGCACCACTGCCACTATAGGAGAACAAGGGAGGCGTTCATGGTGAGTTCCAGCACCTGTTTTTCTAGAAAAATAGCACTGCTCTTATGGATCAGCAATTGGTTAAGGAATAGGAAGTAAGGAGTAGGAATAAACGGACAGTTCTTCCAAAGAAGGCATGTAGAAAGTGGACCTGTGCTTTTTAACTTGTTCATAAACAATCTGGAGTTGGGGGTCAGCAGTGTGCTCATAATTTTTGCCGATGATACAAAATTGTTCAAGGTAGTTAAACCAGTGCTTTTTTTCTGGGGGCACGCAGGGGTACGCATACCCCTAAACATTTTGTGAATCTTTGTACTTTTGTCCATTTACTGTATTTATTTCCCCCGATTTGAACTATAAAATGGTGATTTTCTTGAATCAAAATGAGAGTACCGTTGAACATTTTTTTTAGAAAAAAAAAGATTGGTTAAAACAAAAGGGATTGTGAAGGGTTCCAAAAGGATCTCTCCAAACTTGGTGACTAGGCAGTAAAATGGCAAATGCAACTAAATGTAAGCCAGTATAAAGTGATATACATTGGACAAAAAAAAAATCTAATTTAATGATTATGCTAATACAGTCTGAGCTGCTGGTGACTGACCTTGGGGTTATAGTGGATAGGCTCAGTGGAAATGTTGACCCAGTGTGTGGCAAATTCCAAGTCAGGGATCATTAGGAAAGGGTTTGAGAATTTTTTTAATGTCAATATCATAATGCCATTTTTAAAATCTATGCTGCAACCACACTTGAAATGCTGTGTGTGGTTCTAGTTGCTTCACCTAAAAAGCAATATTGTAAAGCTGGAAAAGTTTCAGAGAAGGGAAACCAAAATGTTCAAGAGGGAGGAGCATTTGAGGAAAGGTTTAAACATTTGGGGAGTTTTAGTTTAGAAAAGAAAAGCAAGTAAGGGAAATAGGATGCCCCTATTTTCGCTGGAAAATATTGGAGGGGA
Organism: Podarcis pityusensis; assembly: GCF_964106645.2. Classification (NCBI taxonomy): domain Eukaryota; kingdom Metazoa; phylum Chordata; class Lepidosauria; order Squamata; family Lacertidae; genus Podarcis; species Podarcis pityusensis. The sequence continues at coordinate 44,463,781 of NC_138029.1, read as the reverse complement.
TGGAATATGATGTCCCTATTTTCACTGGAGAAACACTGCAGGGTATGTGACTGAAATTTATAAAATTACACATGGTGTAGAGAAATTTGGTACTTTTTCTCCCTCTCCAATAGCACTGAACATGTTAGAAGATGAATGATAGACAAAATAAATTACTTCTTCACACAGTGCATAGTTAACCTTTAGAATAAGCTCCCACAATACATAACTTGGATGACTTTAAAGGAGGATTAGACAAGGATAAGGCTATCTATGGTTGTTAGGACATATATATGTCCTGTCTATAGCGATGTCCACCTTCAGAGGCCGCATGTTTCTGAATGCCAAGTCCTGGGAATCACAAGTGGGGAGAATGCTACGGCACTCATGTCCTGCTTGCGGATTCTCGCAAGGATTGTATTGGCCACTGTGAAAACAGGATGCTGGACTAGACGGGTCTTCTACCTGATCCAGTAGGACCATTACATTAAGTTTTTATAGCATAAATAAACCTTTTCACTGTAGCTCTAGGTTCTGGGTTTATCTACCCTGGTTTAAATCTGGACTCATTCCACTGGTTTGAGAATTACAAGATTTACGGCTACTTCACATGAAATGTACGCCCAATAAAGGATACAACACTGAATTAATCTTGCAGAAACTGCCTCCATGTGACAAACCAGTATTCGTGAGCAGCATCTTTCTTTGATTGCTGGGGATCTCTTCTACGCTGCCGCAAACATTTATTTTGTAGGTGTGTGATTGTGTGGGAAACGTTCCCAGCCAATAAGCCCTTTTAATCCAAGCAGCGTGACACTCAGATTTCAGGGGGAGCAATTTAGCCAGCAATCCTCTTTCCCAGAGGTAGGGAACCTTCAATTCAATGGCCACATTCCCTTCTGGGAAACCTTCTCGGGGCCATATGCCAGTGGTGGGGCGGGGCCAGAGGCAAAAGTAGGCGGAGCAATTTATGTAAAACTTACACACAAACAAACATCTATCTGCTCTCCATCCAGGAAAGCAAGAGTGATCAAGTGAGTTCAAGGGCACATTCCAGCCAAGCAAAAACACCCAAGGAGGATGTGAGGCAGGGCCAGCGAGGGTTGTGGCAGGGGAGAGTGTGTGGCCTGGAGAGAGGCCCAAGAGGAAGAGGCCTGGAGGGCTGGATTTGGCCCCTAGGCCTGATGCTCCTAGCCATGCTTTATCCACTGAAAACAATGGAACTTCTGAACAGGTATGTATAAAACTGCATTGTTTAGTGGCATCCAGGCGGTGGATAATTCTGTCACATTGCCTTTATCATACTGCTCCCTTTCAAAACAGACTCTGTTTGGCGTCTGTCTTCTCCACCACTGTAACATCAACACATCTCTCACTATGTAATTTCTCTTCGTCATATGGCACATTTCTATAGTGGTAGCACAGCATGATGCCGACTATGATTAAGGAAAGATTAAGGAAAGAGCGTGGAAAAGACACCACACACAGCATGCTTCCAGTGGTAGCCACATGACAGAAGCAACACGTACCCCAGCGGGGTGAGTGGGTGGCAAAACAAGATGGCCCACCCCAGCCACCAGCTGAATAGAGGGTGGAGCTGTTAGCAAATTTCCTGAACAAGTGCTTTAAAAACTGGGAGTTATATATGGGAGAATACACCTATGGGGCAAAAAATCTGGCTCCAAACTGTACAGGTCTCTAAAGATAAACACCAGCACTTTGATTCTAGGTTGGAATCAAAGAGGTAACCATTGAAAACTGAACATATGTTATACATACCCTGCAATTACCTCCAGAGATCACTCTGGCTGCCACTTTCTGAACCCTATACAGCTGAGGAACAGCCTTCTGTGGCAGCCCCATATAGTTCATGTTATAGCATTACCCTAGAGACAAACAGTTCAATTTTGGCCGCAATCCTAAGCATGGTTTACCACGAGTAAATTCCCCTGAATTACCTGGGACTACACTGCTGTGTTTTGCTTCTAATAATGGAGGACAAAAATAAAGAAACTGTGCACAATGGCAGCTTTTATTGGAATATTTGAGGGCAGTATCCTACAGCAGTCCTGCTATAGTGACTACAGTGGTACCTCGGGTTAAGAACTTAATTCGTTCTGGAGGTCCGTTCTTAACCTGAAACTGTTCTTAACCTGAAGAACCACTTTAGCTAATGGGGCTTCCCACTGCCGCCATGCCGCCGGAGCACAATTTCTGTTCTCATCCTGAAGCAAAGTTCTTAACCTGAAGCACTATTTCTGGGTTAGCGGAGTCTGTAACCTGAATCTTATGTAACCTGAAGCGTATGTAACCCAAGGTACCACTGTATAGGGGAAACCCAACTGTGTACCCTAGCTCCTTCTTGAAAGATAAGATAAAGGCAGCAGAGTAGGAAGATGATAGACTGTGCACTATGTGTGTGTGATAGACTCAGTGATGCCATTATTTTGCTCTGTTTCTTAGAGATCACTGTAAAATAACAGCATTCTGCAAAGGGGTGGATAGAGCTGCCTGTCACAATGGTATTTCTGTCTTGGTGTCTGCACTGGAGGGCAGAGACCCTGCTTCAGCCTCAGCCATGCTGTTAGCAGCAATAGCCTCAGATGCACAATCCAGTAATATACACTTCATACTTTCTCTCTCTCTCCCTCCCTCACCTCCCCCACCCCCCATCTAGCTAGCCCTTTGCTTGTCAAGGGTTGCAATTGGAGGTGGGATTGAAAGCTTTCAAAGCTAAGTGGCACGAAGGAATATTTCAGGTCATCTTAATAATAATTTTAAAAAAAACTGTTGCATTGAACACTGCTAGCCAGAATTGAACCTCAGTGGCATATACACCAAAGGATAAAAAAATAACAGTGCTCTTGTGTACTTTTAGCATTCCCATTCTTTCACAAGGCTTCACTTGGTCAGCCCTTCCCTTTCGCTACTGCAAACTGCTGATAGCTCAGTTCTGCCTACTGTATGGAAGATTGCCAACTTCCTTAACCAGCCTATGCTGCTATGCTGCTTGATCTGCAGCTTTTAACAGCAAGGAGAAAAGTGTTGTATGTCACCTAATTGCTTCAGATCAAGTCTGTGATTTGTGAAAGGCCCAGCGGGAAAATCCAGGTGTAAATATTCATTTCCCCTCACCTCTAAATGTATCAACAGGAAAAACAAAAACTGGGCAGGACCTCTAAACAGAATGATGATGATGATGATGATGATGATGATGATGATAAAAGGCAAAGGAGCACCCGCCCCGCAAGCCTCAAACCACTTTGCCTGCTCACTCTGGACAAGCTGGTGCTGCAACTGTATTTTATAGCAGTTTCTTTTTTTGGCCACAAATCAGGTCTGAAACACTGGACTAAAAAATGTCACAACATTATCTGAGTTCTCTATAAAGGGTGGGTGAAGAAAGGGTAGCAATTTGAGAGATAGGGACTAGCATGTAAGGAAGCAGGAACGAGCACTGCTCCGAGGAGGAACAAAACGCATGCTGCAAATACATATGTGACTAGGCAAGACCTGCAGTTGTGTGTACAGAGCCTGTACATACAGTTTGTGAGTGTGTAAGCTCTATTGGGTGGTCTGCCAATGTATATCATCCCCCCACCCCTTTTAACCTTCTGCTCCTTCCTTGAAGCAAAGCGGGAAAGCCATCATTTTGGCAAACCAACATGTCACATCCTACCATATGAAGGCCAGTGTCAAGGATTTGACATTCTACATGCACAGCATATACACTACAATAAGTGCTGTTTTTGTAGAATGCCTTCCTTGTTCTCTTATCATGGCAATGGCACCCACCTAAGAGGTGCTGGAACTGAGTTCTGGCATATCCCAGATGCAAAAAAGCATCTGAGCTATGGCTCTTCCCTTTCTTGGGGGATGGAGTGGCCTGCTGAGCCAGGCCCTCCTTTTATCTCCATCAAATTAGGCTGCCTGGAAGGCTCCCTCCCATCATACATTTCTCCCTTCACTTCACCCAAGCCACGGCTGGTTTTCCTCCCACTCTCATTCTTTATCCCGAACAAGGAGTACTCTTTAGCTCCTTCCAACCTGGGGATTTTTATTCGAGGAGGAGGAAGGACACAAACATTATCCAGGCTAATGACTGGTTTTGTTCTCTTGATTTGGGTAGCAAACATAACTGATGGTGAAATCAGGCTATTTCCTTTCCCCACACTGTGATAGAATCTCAGAATTCCACAAAGAAAAATCACCCTGCCCCTACCCTTAGCCACTTAAGTGTCTCATACGCACTACCCGAAAATAAAATAAATAAAATAAAATACTGCGCAACAGAGGAGTGACTTTAAAAACAACACTGATATTTCACAAAATAATAAATGGGAATAAATATAAATTTTAAATGAAACATCTGCACTCTCCTGGTGCAATGCAGGAGCACACATATACAGCACTAGTTTTAAAAAAGTTCAGAGAGGCAAGCATGACTGCCACCCACTCATCTGAACTGCTTCCTCTTCTGCATTCCAGGTAGAATAATAGAGTCACAAAATAAGAGTGAGAAGGGACCCCAAGCATCATCTAGTCACCTCCCCTGCAACGCAGGAATATTTTTGCCCAACGTGGGGCTCAAACCCACAACCCTAAAATTAAGAGTCTCATGCTTTAGTTTTTAAAAACCTTGATGGTTATACCCTCCTATGTAATGTAAAGCCAGCCCTGTATGTATTTCTTAATGGCTGCAAAAACCACCATGGCAGCTCAAATATTTTGATATTGTACTAATTTTGATTGCTTTATTTTGCAATAGTGAAGGAGACATAAAATCAGAGGCCATAAAATCAGAAGGTAACACAGCTAATTAAATGCTTAATTAAATAAACAAGTTTTTAATGGCTATGAGAAAGTGAATCAAAATATGGCCCAGTGAGCATTCCTGAGGAGGCTACTCCTTAGCTGCAGCATCACCAGTGAAAAGGTCCTGCTCTGGATCTGAGAGGATATTTCATTTCAAATAGAAGGAAACCACCCAGAGTGACTGGGGAAACCCAACCAGATGGGCTGGGTATTATTATTATTATTATTATTATTATTATTATTATTATTACTATTACTACAGTATACAATAAAAGCATCATTTGTAGATCTTCATGTGCAGGTAGCTTTGTATGGGAGGTTAAACCCTAAGGACACTGCACCCAGACTATTTAGACTTGATAGGTGATCACCTGCATCTTGAATCAGGAGGAGGAGGAGGAGGAGGAGGATTATATACCGCCCTTCATCTGTAGATCTCAGGGCATTTCACAGCATAAAACTAATCAGAAGCTAATCAGAAGTCAGTGCTGATCAGCAAATGCTGATTTAATATACTCTCTGTTCCTGGGCTCTATCAAGAACTAAGCAGCAACTTTCTGCACCAGCTGGAGCTTCCAAATGGTCTTCAAAGGCAGACCCACAAGTTGGCATATAATGTAACAGCACTCTGCGTGCCAACATGTCAGAAAGTCCCAATGGTGTACGTGTATGCACACACACATTTTTAATGAAAAGCCACATTGGAGGGGTATGTAAGTGTGTTGAGCATAGAAGCAAATGGTGTGTGCACATAGTTAACATTTTCACGACCAGGCATCTTTCTGTTCCACATCCCCCGCACTTGCTACATTTCATTCCTGTAATTTTCTGGATGCACACGAACCCTCTCAAGGCTGCTTTTCTTTTCTTTTTCCAAATGCTACTAAAGCTTCCTTTTGTGTGTTGGTTTGTTGTGTGTAGCTTGCCCGGCAGTGTAATTATATGAATAGAATGGTGGTGGCCAACTCCACTAGCATCACCTAGTGATGGGGATACTGCACTAATGGCACTGGATCAGTAGCAACATGTAGTACTAAAGACAAAATAAATTTGGGATTTAAAAAAAAATCATTTGGAAGTAACTTGAGTCCTTGGAGTACGAATAGCCAATTAATGCCCCTTGGAACAGACGGGGCTTGTGTAGCAGTGCACCTATCAACTTTTAATCAAAGCCTTTTTTAATTATGGGGGGGGGGGGGAGAAAAATGTGTTCAAAAGTCATGAGGGATAGAGGTGATCCACAATTTAATGTGCCATCCTACCTTCCTTTTTTGGTCACTAGGTATGCTCAACTGAACATGCTCTGCAACAATGATGGTGCCCTTAGCCATTTTCTGAGAATATAAAAAGAGCCTTGCTGGAACCCACCAAAGGCCCATCTTGTCCAGCTGTAAGCACAGGTGATCTGACTGGGCAGGGATCTGCTGTCAACTGGGAATTCTATAGTGCAGCAGTTTCCAGCAGAGCTTGCTGATCAGCACTGACAGCAAGCCTTGCTTGCCAAGGAACAATTGGGAGCACACTTAAAGGCTCCTGATTTTCCTTTGCAGCTGTATCTTTACCTGCCTCACACCTGATGCCATGTATGACCCCCATGTAAGAGCTAATCTGGTCAGCAGCTTGGAGGTTCTCCATCCCTGACCAACTGTATAACTTCTATCTGGCTTTGCTTTATCCAGTAGGAAAAACATAGCAGCAATTAGGATGCTAAGAGTATTAGCTAACATGCATAAAAAATACATACAAACTGTATGATAGATAATAGATAGATAATAGATAGATAGATAGATAGATGATAGATAGATAGATAACGGCATCTTCCCGCAGACACATCTAATGACCCTCTTGAACAGAAGGGTTTTAATTTGTCTTTAAAGAAAGTGGTGCTCTGATGGACCTCTCTCAGAAAGGCTATTTCATGCCCTGCTACTGGGCTTCCTATTGACTGGCCACGATGGGAAGCTGGATGCGGAAACAAATGAATGTTTACTCTGGTCTTGTAGGCTCACTTCATGGGCAGATGCTGCAGAGGATTTTTTTTTCCTTTGAGGATCTTAACACTGAAGAAAGTTCAAAGAAGGGAGAAATCAGGAGTGGTACTCTTTGAGACACGCATGGATGTGTATGATATTTCAGGGAATCACCTGCATGCTGAATAGTGCTCAGACACAAGCTGTTAGCTGGGGCAATCAGTAACAGGGAAGATGGAGTTTCCAGGCAGTCTGTAAAGGAAGACACATCTGGTGGTATCCAACTAAGTTTTAGTTAGCATTAATGCCAGATTTAGGGTGTTATGGGCAGTTCCCCTGCACAGGGTGCAGAGCTGAGGAAGTGCAGAAAGGAAGCTGAAAGGGAAGAGGACATCAAAGTAAGAAATATTTGGGAGGGAGAGCCAAATTTTGTCCTCACTCAGAGCACCATATTACCAGAGCCTGCCCCTGGTAAGAGTAGATCTACGGAAATTAATGAATCTAGCGTAATCATGTTCATTAATTTCAGTCAGTCTACTCTAAGTAAAGCTTCACTGAATGCCACCCATAGGCACATTTCTAGCATTATTTTTTCATCGGAAAGTGCTTAAGTTTCTGAGCTATGCATGCATGAATGTGCAGGATGGTTAGTTGTGGCTCAGCCTCCCCCAGTTGCTTAAATCAAGAGCGCAAGGACCAGCTTTCAATTGTAGGTAAAAGATTGGCAGCAACACAGAAGATAATATCAGGGGCATTGCTAGATATTTAAAGGACTCGTGACACAGGCCCATGACACAAATTTGCATAACATTTCCTAATGCTGATTTATATGTATAGATGCAAATATGGGCTGACTTTCAGACAAGGAGAAAAACAAACTCTGGCTCCTTCTATGAGAGCTTACTATGGGGATTGGTCCTTTTGCAAATTAAGATGGCAGGTAGCTGGGCTTCACCAGTACTGTGCTTTGCAACATACCCTGTAAACAAAGTTAAAAGAAAATAGGGGAGAGCAGCAGGAGATCCAGGGTCTAGTGCATAAAACCCAGCCCCGCCCCCTGGCCATCATTTAATAACACTCCTGCAGTACATAATATTCCTATATTCCTGTAACTCAACAACTATTGAGCCCTTAAGAAGAAAAAGCAATAGTGCTTAAGTAACTTGGGGAATTAGAGAAAAAGAAGCTAAGTTTATTTTTTTTATATAAGATATTTATTCAGATTTTTTAAAAATGTTACAATAAAAATGAAAAAAAAAATGACAAAAATACAAAATAAAAATAGTTTAAAACACACAGATTTTCCATTACTTATTTTCCTTTGACTTATTTCCCGGACCTCCTCATACCTCCCTTTTTTGTATTCCACTTCAATCTGTTGGTTCAGCAAATCCTTTAAAAGTAATAATATTAAATTTTTACCTATTTATAACCCTTTTTTCATATTCCCTTAAAGCATTACAGCTGGAAACCACTTAATTACTATCCAACATCATTCTAACATTCATTAATTTTACAATATTTCTGTAGATAATCTTTGAATTTCTTCCAATCTTCTTCCACCGACTCTTCTCCCTGGTCTCGGATTCTGCCAGTCATTTCTGCCAGTTCCATATAGTCTATCACCTTCATCTGCCATTCTTCCAGAGTGGGTAGATCTTGTGTCTTCCAATACTTTGCAATGAGTATTCTTGCTGCTGTTGTGGCATACATAAAAAAAGTTCTGTCCTTCTTTGGCACCAATTGGCCGACTATGCCTAGGAGAAAGGCCTCTGGTTTCTTCAAGGAGGTATGTTTAAATACCTTTTTCAGTTCATTATATATCATTTCCCAGAAGGCCTTAATCCTTGGGCACGTCCACCAAAGGTGAAAGAATGTACCTTCAGTTTCTTTACATTTCCAGCATTTATTGTCGGGCAAATGATAGATTTTTGCAAGCTTGACTGGGGTCATGTACCACCTGTATATCATTTTCATAATATTCTCTCTTAGGACATTACATGCCGTAAACTTCATACCTGTGGTCCATAACTGTTCCCAGTCAGCAAACATAATATTATGTCCAACATCTTGTGCCCATTTAATCATAGCAGATTTCACCGTTTCATCCTGAGTATTCCATTTCAACAGCAAGTTATACATTCTTGACAAATTCTTAGTTTTGGGTTCTAACAGTTCTGTTTCTAATTTTGATTTTTCCACCTGGAAGCCAATTTTCTTGTCCAAATTATATGCCTCCATTATCTGATAATAATGAAGCCAGTCTCGCACTTTATTTTTTAGTTTCTCAAAACTCTGCAGTTTCAGTCTATCTCCATCTTGTTCCAAAATTTCCCAATATTGGGAAGAAGCTAAGTTTATGTAATTGCAATGGTTTGGATTTATTTACACTTATATTGTCTCTCTCTCCCCCCCCCCCATTGTGGATCCCAAAGCAGCATGCATCCAAGCACTGACCAACTCCTAGCCTTGCTTAACTTCAGCAGGGTGGCAGCCTCATGCTCCTTCTGACCAAAGCCTGGGGCTCTGGGATTTAGGCTTTGGAAAGCACACACCTTTAAAAATGAGGGTAAAGCATCACAAGTCCCTCATTGGGTGAAAGATTCCTGCATTGCAAGGGGTTGGGCTAGATAATCCTCGTGGTCCCTTCCAACTCTACAATTCCATGATTTGATGAAATCACTTTTCAAGGTATATATATCACAACAATCTGAGGATTCTAAATGCCTGGCCTGCAGCAAGCTGTGAGTCTATGAAAAGAGTGGAGCACTCCACAGCCATCCACACACACACACACACACACACACACACACCCCTCTGTCTTATACTCTTAATCTGTCTTTATTTATTTCTGGACATTGTCAAAAGCAGGACACTGGACTGGATGGGTTCCTTGGTTTTCCCTGTTCTGGCAGTTCCTGTGTGCATGTGGGTCTGAGGATAAAACAAGGCCCAAACTTGTATTGAAAGGATGGAAGCTGCTGTCTAGTCATTTAAATACCCTATAAAAATCCTAAATATCTAGGACTGCTGCAGCTGAGAGAGCCAGCGCTCTGCACACAAGGCATAATGGGCTGTCTTGTTTGAGTCCCTAACCTATTTTCTATTCTCCCTTTTCATTCCCACCAGCCTTGACGTCACCAGGTTCCTTTGTTTGAGGGTAATGCTTTTGTCCCATGCCAGCAGATCTGAGGCTGCCTAAATATAGTCCTTAAGGCACCAGCGTCTTAAGAACCGGTCTAAAGTACCTAGCTGAAAGACTCCAGAAGTGAGGAAATAAGCAGCACTCTCGGTGATTTCTGAGATCATTGCCCTTGGCCCTTTCCTTGCAGTGGGCCAGGGAAGATAACAAAGCTACAAAGGAAAGCAAAATATAAATGCATGCCATAGTCCATTATTTATTTATTGGGGAAGCTGTTTTATGCTGGCCACAGCACCCAACAGGGGAGGCATGATGGGACATATTCTTTCTGCAGCACCCTGGGAGTACAGTTGGACTTTGAGCAAGCAGAATAGGCAGATTCCCCCCTGCTCTGCACTGGAACAAAGCCATGGTCCTTCTGGCCTAGGTTAGCGGGAGCCAACACAATTGGCTCTTATAATGGCCCTGTGACAGATTTACCCTCAATGGCTCTGACTTGCATGCATGTTGAATGGTCTGCACTTAGCTCATATCCACCTACACTGCAGGCAGGATAGGATGCTGATCAGGCATAGCTTCTGTACAATAAAAGCATTATGGAGAGGGGCCACATGGTAACATACTAAGACACAACCATTTCCTTCTTCCATGACAGAGCCAGCAATGCAGATATGGGCTACATATTGAGGCTCCTGGGTTCCTTCTAATAACAAGTATGGACGGGTCATTTCCCAATGTAGAGAAGATACCTGTTTCTTTAGGAGCCCTCAATGTAGTCGTTCCAACAGACGTTATTGAAAGAGCTTTATAAAATAATTTAATTCAATTTTAAAATACTTTGAACATCTGAGGATTTCAGATTAACCTTCCTAGACTGTTTCTTAAAAAAGATTGTAGGTTATAGGCAGTTCAGAAGTGTCATATAGTCAGATTAAGCTGACTGTAAGGATAAGACAGACTTTTCCCCCCCTTACAGAGGAGATAGAAACTGCAGCATTAGACTTAGGAAATTTAATCACTCTGGCTTTGTGAAATTATATGATATGTAAGCAACAGGTATGGACCACATTCCATCTTCTGCCTGCTGATTGTGTCTCCTTTCCTTTCCCTGATACCATGATCTGCTCCAACATGCTTACATTGACAGGGTAGTCATTGATCCTCTGGCCACCATTAGCTTAACTGCTCTAATGCCACACTAGGCAAACTTTGCCCCACATAACTGAGTGCTTGTAGAGAAAGGTCACTGGAAAACTTCAAATCTGAATTCCAAGGTCAATGTACACATCTCTGTGAAATTAAACCCCTTCATCTTTGGCACCATGCAGTGAGGTTTCAAATAGCATCTTGCATGCATATACAGATTGCAGAACAGTTGCACAGACTCAGAGCCTTTTTGCCATTGCAATATAGTCAGCTTGTTGCTTTAGAGGCAGAATATTAAATGGCGTCTCCTGTTGTTCATAGTGTAATCTTCTGTACTGAAAAATAAATCTCATTTAGTTCAAGGAAGCTAACTTTCAGACAAATGGGTACAGGATTGCAGGCTCAATAATGCAAATAGCCTTTCACTCTGCCCTCTTTCACTCACTCCTTTTGCCAAGTAGTTTGCTCAAATGAGAATCACTTATAGCAGGGGTGGCCAACTCCCAAGAGACTGAGATCTACTCACAGAGTTAAAAACTGGCAGTCATCTACCCCCTTTTGGGGGGTTCAGGTCAAAGTTGTTAAGCTTTTTTTAGGAAGGAGCTTTTTTTAGGGGAGCCACAGTTGTTCAGGTTCTTTGAGTGGAGCCAGTGATCTACCACAGACATCCAGTGATCTACCGGTAGATCACAATCTACCTGTTGGACATGACTGACTTATAGCTTCTGTTTCTCCCTTAAGACCTCACCTCCACTTTTTTTGCTGTCTGGGAGAACATTTTAAGCGCTTCCTTAGTATTGTCATGGACCCTCGACAGATTCCAGCCCACAGAAGCCCTCTATGGAGAGGAGAGCTCTGCCCATGCTAAACTGCCATAATACATTGGAAAACAGCAGTGCCCACTTTGTTTAGTTACTTGAGGGAAAGAGAGGTTATATTGGCAAAGTGGAAAGAAGCAGGAAGAATGGTAGCTACCAAGCTCCGTGGGACAAAAATCTCTCCCACAGCCAAGAGTTTGCTAAGTCAACTGTCAAGGAAAACATCACAAAATGAAGAAGTCTTTCTGTGCAATGCAACTGTCTTGTGTGTTTATCTTCTGAAAAGTCTTTTAAAGAAAGCAGCTGTACAGGAGACAGGCCTTTCCTCCAGAGGAATAGTGATCCCTTAAAAAAGAAAGACAGTCTCATTTCCCTCAGTTGTGAAATGTCTCACTGCCCTGAAAGGCAGCACTTTGAAAGAAAAAAAAGAAGCAGCAGTTTCTGGTATTTCTAATAAATGTAATTTCAAGGTGGGGGAGGGGGGTCTCATTCTCTGCAAAAACTAATAAGCAGTTTAAGCAGCATGGCCTGTATTTATTTAGGGGGCAGGAATTCACTGAGACCATGGCCAGTACCCAGATAGTCCCTGAGGCACATACAGGCTCTTCCATACATAATCCCTTCTTTCTGTCTATTATTAATCATCATCATCATCATACCCCATCCATCTGGCTGGGTTTCCCCAGCCACTCTGAGTGGCTTGCAGCATATCCAAAAGCATAATAATAAAAATCTAATTCTATCTCTATCATCTCTTTCTTCTACTGCAGTTTCTTGTGTGTACTACTTTTGAGGTCTCTCTCAAAGTTCCTCAGATTTGGGGAGTGATTTGTCAGGTTGCAAGGGGCGACTTTCAAAGTGGTTGCTCTTAATTTCCCACTTGCACATATAGAGTTCCCCACTGAGCCCTTTAGACCCCAGCTGTTATGGGATTTGAAGCTGACATTCTAATCCAAAATATGTTTATTTGGACACCTCACTGCTTTAAATGGGGTTTGCTTCTAAGTAAGTATGCTGAATATTGCAGCCCTATTCCAAATTTTAGACCAAACGCAGCCTGGCAGTTTCCTTTTTGTGCCTACAATTAATTTTATATGCTCTGACCCAGTTTCAAAAATTAACATGCAAGTGTTTCTCTGTAGCAATCTATCCTATTAATCCTTGTACTTGGGAAAAGCGGACCAGAGAGATCAAGTGTTTGCAGAATTGGCCCAGAGATTAAATATCCGTTTCTGAAGTTTCTGGTCCTGCCCACTGTCAAGGCACTGAATGATTTGTAATTTTTATTTATTACTAGATGGATAGTTTTATTTATTTAAAATATTTTTACCCCACTTCTTCCTGAGTTCAAGGTGTTTCACAAGCAATTTAAAATGAATGTAAGTCACTTCCTCTGGAAGTACTGTACAACATTATTATTATTATTATTACCACCCACCCTTCACCAGCAGATCCTGCAGTGGGTTGCAACAATTTAAAATTCAGTATTAAAAACAATTAAAACAAATTACAATTACAGGAATAGAGTGGGTCTTGAAAACACACATCTCAGGCATCATTGGCCAGGGTTAAGAGGTTTATCTTGGGTTGCATAATTCAGTAAGTATGCAAGGGCAACCCAGTTGGATAAGGCCAAAGATCCATCTAGTTCAGTATCCTGTTTCTCATATCAATAAACCAGATGCCCAGATGGGGGACATAAAGGCAAGAACTCTTCCCCAGCAGCTGCCTCTGAACAAGGAATTTCCACTGAGCTGTCATGGCCAAAAGCCACTGATAGAATACCTTCAAGCAATTTGTACAGACCTCCTTTAAGGTCAACCTCTATAACCCACAGGAGCTACCGTCAAGAAAACAGCAAGGAAGAAAAGGGTTAAATGCTCCATTGTCCAGTGCCCCTCCTCCAATAACCGTGGTAGTCTACTGTTTCAATTCTATTTTAGGACTACCCTGGGAGATCCTGATTAGATATCTCTTACAGCATAATTCGTTGAGCTGCTTTCCTATGAAAGGTTATTGACTCATGTGAAGAGTAAGCTGATGGCAGGTACAACCATTGGGGTCATCCAAGGAAGCAGAATGTTGGAAGATTCAGAGCAAATAAAAGGAAATTCTTCTTCTCATGGTAAAGGTAAAGGACCCTTGGACGGTTAAGTCCAGTCAAAGGCGACTATGGGGTTGCGGCGCTCATCTTGCTTTCAGGCTGAGGGAGCCTGTGTTTGTCCACAGACAGCTTTCTGGGTCATGTGGCCAGCATGACTAAACTGCTTCTAGCGCAACAGAACATTGTGACGGAAACCAGAGCGCACGGAAACACTGTTCACCTTCCTGCCACAGCAGTACCTATTTATCTACTTGCACTTTGACGTGCTTTCGAACTGCTAGATTGGCAGGAGCAGGGACCGAGCAACGGGAGCTCACCCTGTTGTGGGGATTCGAACCGCCAACCTTCTGATTGGCAAGTCCTAGGCTCTGTGGTTTAACCCACAGCGCCACCCGCGTCCCTCATGGCACATAGTTAAACTATATAATTAGCTTCCAAAAGAGATAGAGAGGGCTCCCAACTTGGATGGCTTTAAAAGACTATTGGACAAATTCATGGAGGATAAGGCGGTTGATTTATTTATGGACAGTATTCAACTAAATAATAGAACAACAGAACTCCCTCCCTCTTCCCCCTGCACACATTGTCAGATCTGCTTTGGAGGATTGAGGGAACCACCAGAACAGAGGAGAGAGAAAGCCCCACTGCAAAAGCAGAAGTTGTTCTGCTTGCCCAAGGAGTGCTATTTTAGCTACAACCCCCTGGTCTCCCAAGGTCAAAGTCCAACACTGCACCATACTGGGTCTCAGTGCTCTACCTCCACTGTCAGAGGCATTGTGTGTCTATAAACCAGTTTTCCGGAATCACCAGTGAAGAGAATGCTGTTTTGTTTAGGTTCTGCTTTCAGGCTTCTCAGCAGCATTTAGTTGTCCACTGTAAGAACACGTTGCAGGACTAGATGAGGCTTTGGTCTGATTCAGTAGAGCTTTTCTTATGTTATTGGAATTTGCAGCACTACATTCCTTTTTTCTGTGTGGGTACTCTATCCCTTCTCCACCTCCCTCTTTCTCTCTCAAACACATGCACACAAACACACAAAGTGGAAGTGGAAAGATTCCCAGGTGAGCAAGTGCTGGACCCTCAGCATCCAGACAGATGGATGATGCTGAGGGCCACATGAAATTAGCCTGGGGGCCACACATTCCCCTCCCAGAACTAAGAGAGTTTCTGAGCTTCCAAATCAGTGGGTGTTGATCCCAAGTAAACTAGAGCTTGGACCTCTGTTTTTTATTAAGTGCACTGCACCTGCTCAGAAATATTCTTTTTATATCAGACAAAAGCGAAACAAGTTTCAGGGCTCTGATTTGCAAGAACAGAACTTTTAATGCTATAGCTTTTTGATATGAAATATTATGCATAATGTCTTTAGGCTTCCTCACAGTTAGTCTTGTGTATACAGATTTGCTAAAGCAGTTTTTAAAAACAACTACTGTTTGCTAATGCTGTTTCATTAAAATAAAACTAATAAAGAAAGGGGGGAACACACTTATTATTAAGACTGTGCTGTTAACAGTGGTTGATCTTGGTAAATAAATTTCTTTGCTGTCCCTGTGAACATTTTACAGGCAATGGACTGTAATTTGGAATACAAAATCAAATGAAAGGCATAACAAAGGTTCAGTATAAATAAATTATCCACTCACTCTGAGATAACTGACTATATTAAGAGCTACCTCCCGAAAAAGCCAGTTGTGAACAGGCAGAAGACTGGGCTGCATCTGTTGCCAGATGAAAGGGAAATGATCTGCTGAACCAGCAAAGCTCAAGTTCTTTCCCCTACAACTAGGTGGAAAATGGCACTTCTATCCATGCATGTCATAGAAAACATCAAGGCAGCAGCCTCTCCTCCTGGTGATCTCTGCTAGTGCAGAATAAACACTAAACCTGCCTTGTTAACAGTTTCCTCCTCTTCCACTCCCCCCATTAGCAGGTAAGTGAAATGATTTCATTTCTTTCAGCCAGGCTAGACATGTGACCGACCTCCAACTTGGTGACAGTGAGAACCATGCCTAAATTACTTTATTAGCCATATCTGAAAAGAATTACCAGGTAGATGGGTTCAAGTATGTATTTATCCACAAACAGAAAAACTCACACTGGCAACTTTGACAATGTATAACAAGTGTTAACGTTTTCTTTAAATAGCTGTTCAGATGTGTATATACTGGCTGATCATCAACTCTTCTTCACCACATGCCACAAATTAATCAGTGACTCATAGGGCTTCATAAGGAACATCAA
The DNA here is from genome assembly GCF_964106645.2 of Podarcis pityusensis. Lineage (NCBI taxonomy): Eukaryota > Metazoa > Chordata > Lepidosauria > Squamata > Lacertidae > Podarcis > Podarcis pityusensis. The sequence goes on along the minus strand of NC_138029.1, from coordinate 44,447,566 downwards.
AAAAAAGTGCAGGAGGGGGAAATGGAGTGATTGACTAAGGAAGTGCCCAGGGCCAAACCATTGCCTATCCAAATCTGCTTATGCAGAATTAGGGCGAAAGTTTATGTTTTAAAACCTGAAAAATTCATTTGTAACATATTTGTATCTGAATATTCATCTCAACACAATAAGCTTACTCATAATGTAACCAAGCTTGGAAACCAAATAAATGTTTTTTTGCGAAGCTGTAATCCTTCCCCCTAATCAAACTCTCTGTTCCCAATATTTCTTGCTCTTCCTTTTTAATGAGCACTAATTAGCTAATGCATTTTAAAGAGCAATATAATGTTATTGGCCTTTTTGGTCTTTCACATATTGTTTGCCTTGTTTCTATGTGGACTTAACTCTGGAAATAGCTTGTATAGGATATACACTAATCCAAAAGCCCACTAATTAATTTCGGCGATTATTTTGTGCTATGAAGTTGTTGTTTTTTAGAGAACAAATCAGAGATGGAAGAAACATAAAGTGGGCTGCCCCAAGAACATACCTTTGAAGTAAAAAGACATTTGGCTGTGGGCTTGTTTGGAACTGAGCAATAGGAAAAGAGACCAGCAACAAATAATTGCAGCGTTGAGTGTTGCTGTTCAGTGTTCCAGCCTGTCAGTCAAGCTGTCTTTCGGGATTTTCAATTCCTCCCCTACAAGTTTTCTATCCCCTACAACAGACATTCACAAAATGGCCCCCGAGAATGCTCAGTGACTGACCATGCCGATACCTTCTGTCTGTTTTTCAGTGGAACTTTTGGCCAACATAGCCATCCTAACTCAGCACTTAGAATCATAGAGTTGGAAGTGACCCTGTGGGTCATCTAATCCAACCCCCTGCATTGCAAGCATATGGACCCATACGGGGATCAAACCTGTGACCTATAGAAATTAAATTTCTATACCTCCCTTCATCCAAAGATCACAGGGTTGTTTACAACAGGAAAAAAACACAAAAATACAATTATGAGATTTTTTAAAATTTTCTTTTAGGGTGGGATGTTATATGCCAAGACCCTTCTAATTCCTGGATCCAGCAAGTTTTAAATCTAAGCAAGGATTCAAATTCCTGGAATAGCCAGATTAGCTTCCTGGCAAGGTAATGGCCTAAGTATGGGTAACAAAAGTATTAAGTATTAAGGTAACAAAAGAAGTGGTTCTGTGCCAGAGGGCAAATGGGTGCCTCCCCTCAACTATCTGACAGTTAGGAAGACAAAGGCCAGAGTCAAGAGTTGAGTTATGTGGTCTAGAAGCTAGAAGCTGCCAGGCTGCAGGCTGGGCAGCTGAGAGACAAAGCTATGTCTCATTGCTGCTGGAATCCAAGTCTGTGACTATGGGAGAAGCAAGACCCTCTTGGGGTGTTATTGCTGTGAACCCCTCCATCGTAGGCCCAGGTTGTATGTATGCGTAAATAAACCATATCTCAGAAAGACACCACAGTCTTTGATGTGCCTCATTCCAAAAACCAAACCCTGAGTAAGTGCCTGGAACTCCTAGAATCTCACACCTCTCAGAGATTGGGGTGCCATCCCACAAGTCATACAATAATAACAAACAGTAACAATAACACCCCTCCCACACAAACACACAGTTTAGATTGTTTAATTAGCCAAAGGCTTGGGAGAAGAGGAATATTTTTGCCTGGTGCCTAAAGATATGTAACGAAGGTGCCAGGCGAGCCTCCCTGGGGAGAGCATCCCATAAGTGGGAAGCCGCTCCAGAAAAGGCCTGTCTCATGTTGGTGCCCTCTGGACCTCTCACAGATGTGTATTTAATGTATAGCTACAGCAAGTGTGCACCTAAGGCATAATTTCATGCCGGCCCATGCTTGTTCACAGCACCGGCAGTATCTGTTGTGGAACCAGTAGATGCTATGTGGCAAGAACTGTGCTTTGAAACCATAAAGCATACTTGCTTTTTCAATATACCTATTTTCTCCCCCTCTTCCTGCACTTCCAGTTTACTGAACAAGCACTGATCCAAGAGCATGGCTGGCTGCCACCTGGATGCACTCTCAAAATGCAGTGACTTGAAATAATGATTATGTTAGGATAAAGCCACTTCTTGCTTTCCCAGTGGTCTCTGTGGAAAGGAAAGTCAGTCTTAAGACTGCAGTTCTGTGCACACTTATTTGGGAAGAGCCTCACTGAACACAGAGATACTTACTTCTGACTAAACATGTCAAGGATTGCATTAAGTGTGGACCTCTTCACACCTTACTTGGCAATCAAAGTATCTTTGCCACCATGTGTGCTAATGACAGGGAGCCAATCCATTCCAAAGTGTTAGATAAAATTCCTCACCAAAGACTCTTGAGTAAACTTAGCAATCATGGGATAAAAGGACAGGGCATCTTATGGCTCAGCAGTTGGTTAAAAAACAGGAAGCAGAGACTGGGAAGGAAATGGATAATTTTGATGAAGGAGAAGTGAATGGTGTCCCCCAAGGACCAGGACCTGTGTTTTTAAACTTGTTCATAGATGACCTGGAGTGAAGGATGAACAAAGATGGGGCCAAGTTTTCTGTTAATACCAAATTTCTTAGAGAAAGAACAAAGAGTGTAAGGAACTCCAGAATGATTCCTCCAAAGGGGGTGAATGAGCATCAAAATAGCAAATGCAATTCAGTGTATGCAAATAGATCTTGGGGTCATGGTGGATACCTCAAAGAAAAGACCCAGTGCACAGTAGCTGTGAAAAAGACAAAATACATATTATGGATCATTAGGAAGGGTTTGAACATATAACTGCCAATATCATCAGTGTTGTTCTACGAATGTATGATGTGATCACACTTGGAATACTGTTTACAGTTCTGGTGGCTACACCTCAAAGAGAGTATTACAGAACTGGAAAAGTTCAGGAAAGGACCTTTTTTGTTTAGAAAAATTGTAAGTAGTGGGGGACATGTCACAGGCATGGCAGGGGGCATAATAAAATTACATTTGTAGTGGAGAAAGCTCTTCCCTCTTTCAAAATGCTAGAACTTGGGGTCATACAACGAAACTGAACGTTGGAAGATTCAGAACAGGCAAAAGGAAGTACTTCATCACACAACATGTAGTTAAACTATAGAAATCACGACCACAGGATGTAGCAATGGCCAGCAACTTAGATGGCTTTGAAACAGTTTTAGATAAATTTATGGAGTATAAAGCTACCAATGGATACTAGCAATAATGGCTGTGCACTGCTTTTAGTATTGGAGGTGAAGTAGCCCTCAGAGGGCATTATGCTCTTCTATCATCTCCTCTGCTAGAAAGGCGCTATGGGCTTTCCTTCCTAATAATGCTTCAATTCTCACTATATTTGTGGTGTGCAATCTAATGATTTACTAAATTAATCACTCATAAAATATGGTCTTAGAATCCAAGCTGTCTCAGGACGAGTGATGTTGCCATTATAACAACAGACCTCCAGTCTCTTCAAACTGTCTTTGTAGGACTAGAATAAAATCCAAGAATGCCGCTTTCCTCCAGTCCACCCCACTAATCCCTAAAACTTGGCTTCCTGCCACTTTGCAATCACCTGCTAGAACCTACTCACATTACTAAATAGGGAGGTGAACCCTAGCATTTTAGCTCCTAGATGCAGATTTCATTATGAGCAACTCAGCTCTTATCCCCCACTCACCTGTGGAATTAATCAACTTTCTCAGAGGATTAAATGTTCATCCACACCCACCATGGCAAGGCTTTAATTGAAAATGCTTTGGAAAGCTCACCTCAGGTGTCTTTTTGTTGTCTATACTTGTCCCTCCCAGAGCCAAAAAAAGAAGCAAAATTGATAGTTGCTGGTGCAATCACTGAACAACACTTGTCCTCTCCAGTTAAGAGCTGAATTTCAGAAACAAGCAGCCTGTGCAGTGTGTTGGCCCCATTTACACAACCACCTTGCTTATGGTTAGGAGCTTTATCCACCTGCTCAGACCAAACCATGCTTATTGATTACAAGTCATCTGAATAATTTGCCATCAGCAAAATCCACATTTATATATCCCACCATTCAACACACTTTGGGGGGATGGGTCTTCCCCCTGGCATGCATGACTATGACTTCTGTTTAGAGCAAAGAGCGCAGAGGAGCCATTAAGCACATTTGAAAAGAGGCTGACCATGGGAAGAGTGGTCACGTGAATCAGCTTGTCAGTTACCAAGCAGCCCATTAGGGAAAATGCCACAATACAAATAAATAGGGGAGCATAGTCATTGCCCATGGCTTTCAGTTTGTTGGTACATATTCAGAAACACTTTGGACATCTTCAAATGTTACAACCTCATTCATGGGCAGAGGTCAATCCCTTGGACTGGGGGAGGAAATGTTTGCATTATAATATATAGCTACAACAATGCAAAGCAAAGAGATGGCTTTTTCCCTAGGCTCATGTAAGCCTGTTAGTTAATGGGGCTCATATATCGGGCTCTGGTGGGGAACTGATATTCCAGGCACCTGAAATGCAGGACACTTCTTCCTGCTAAGCTACAACCTGGGACAGAAAAAAAGCACAAAGGGTTTGGGACTGGTTGTGTGTGTGATTTCTCCCTGTTTTAATAGAACTCTGCAATATGCCTGTTTCTTTACCCTTGTAATCCTTCTCAACAATGGTATCACTGATAATTAACAGTTTATTATAAAAACATGTTCCGAGAACAGGGAAATTATAGTTTTGAAAAGTCATGATTGATCCAGTATTTCAGAGTGTGTACTAGGAGGTGCAGATGGTGAGAATCCTCCCTGTAGATCCATAATTCTCAACATGATGTAGATTTCCCTGTTGGGGTGTAAGCATTTGCAGGAAGAGGCATAAGCCCTCCATGAAACAGTTGGGTTGCAATTCTGTTGATTGCACCAACGTGTCTCTCTCTCTCTCGCAAGCTGAGCAACACATTTATCTCAGGTCACTTGGCAAAAGTGATCACTCCCAACTACCAGAGTACCCAAGCGCCTTCCAGCCCCGTTGACTGACATCCCCTGTGAGTCACAGCACCATCTCCCGCTTTCCTAATCAGAGGTTTATTGATTCCTTTTCTGGGGGTCCATATGCATGCCTTGTACTGTGTGTACCTTTTCTTTGCCTTTTCATCCGGCCTCCTTGCCTGCAGTGTAAGACAAGATCAAATGCTACCAATTGTCACTTTTTGTGTGTGTTAATGCTTCAGACAGAGTCTCAAAACAGCGTTTTGGTTCTCTTGAATAAAAGAGGACCCCTAGGACAAGATTTGCATCTTAGGCTAAAAATCTAAAGGTGGAACTGGACGGTACTTTTGTAATTAGGAACAACATTCTGCAGGGAACCATTCTGCAGGGATTTGGTGTAGTTCCTTTTGCACCAGGAAAAAGCCAACTATGACTGGCACCTATTTACTTAAGTTTTTGGCATGGCCAGAATGACTGCCCCCCAATCTCCAGACTTTGCAACTACTTTAAAAATTATTATTTATTATTAGGTAAATCATAAACACACACATGCCTTTCAAAAAATACAGATTGATAGCCTGCCGGATGCATGAGGAATGGGGTCTGACTTGGGGTTGATGCAGTTCTTTGGAGTGGCTAACAACAAACCAGTTCAGCAATCTGACTTGCTATAACACAAACTGCAAAGCCAGGTTCACTCTAAGGTGAGGAGCCAGCTGTGAGCACTCTTACAAAAGGCTGCCCCTCTCTTCAACCTCACTGCATGCTGAAGCAGCACTGAAAATGTTTACTTTAACAAAAAGACTTGCTTCACAGCTCATGACTGAACAAGGAGCCACTAGATTGGCCACAACAAAACTGGCTTCTGCTTTTCTTACGGCATGCCTGCTGAGGCCTCCAGACTCGCTGCCAGATTGCTGAGCTCAGCTGCTGTAAACTGCAAGCTGCCAGGCTTTGCAGTCTTCCAGACCTATATCAAACCAGGTCAGTAAACAGCCATCTTGGTCAGGATTATCTTATTGCCCTGTGTGGGCTGTCAAGGAATGAATTAACTGAGTTTCGGTCCCATTTAAGATCTCACTGGCAGAAGTGTGTGTGTTATCAGATTGAGACTTCTCAGTCAAAAATGAACAAAGCATTATAAGGATTTATTATCCCTTTCTAAGAAGCTGTGGGCCAGCGTTAGTTGATCGAGGCACTGTCTTTTCCAGCACTGGAATGATAGAGGTGGGATACGTTCAGACCAATATTTTTGTACAAGCTGATGAATCTTATTCATTTGCATTCTACTACTTACAGTGCATTCCTATGCAATGTCTACTGGCAAATTCCACTGGTCTCATTGGAACATCACAAAACGAGACAGCTTGTCTTAAATCATAGTTCAATTGTGAACGCGCCTCCCATATGGCTCCTCCCTGCTCCACCCATATAGTGTCATATAGCTCAAATAAGCCATGCTACAGCTTGTCCTGTCATCCAAACCTGGACCACGGTTTGTTTCAAACCAAGCATGAGCAATAAGGCAGAAATAAACCAGGAACAAACCCTGGTTTATTTCTGCCTTACAGCTTGTGCTTTGCTCAAAATAAACAAAGGAAGGATGACACAGCGAGACATAGTATTGCTTGCTTGAGCCACACGGGCACTGTATTTGTGTGCATGGAAGTAGTGATGTGAAGAGGCACATTCACAATTTAGCTATGGTTTAAGACAGAGGTAAGAAACCTTTTTGGCTCCACAGGCTAAATAAGGATTGGCCTCATGGGCCAAATTTGGTGTTACCTACCTGTAATTAACATAATGTCATTGTAAAAACACATGGTTGACAACTGGGCACCCCCAACCACCCCTCAAAATCTCTTGGGCAGCATTTCAAAGCACCCCGGTGGCTTCAAAGCCCTTTTGCTGCCTGCAAAGGGCTTTAAAACACCTGCCCTACTACCATTTGAACCTCTGGAGACAAGTAACACTTTAGCAAGTGGGATAGGGGAGAGGTTCTTTTCTTCCCCCACCCCAGTTAAAGGAGAAGCACAAGATGCTTCAAATCATTGCTTCTGCAGGGATTAAATCCTGCTGCCTTGGCTGTGCAGTCCTGTTCCCTGAAAGATTAATCCCTCTCTTCCCATCCATCGGCTGACATCACCAGTGACATCAGCGGATGGGCAGGTGTGCATAGTTTGGGCAATTAGTGGACAGCACTTGCAACATCTGGAGGGTGCAAGGAAAGATGGAGAATCTCTGTGATGACTGTTACTTGGGCAACTCTTGTTAGAATTGGCGGAAGTCACACTCTGTAGCCCTGAAATTTGGTGAATGGCTATGAGTTACAGCATTAGCAGAAGTCAGATAGGCCTGTGAACCCTTCTTGCGATAAGGGAACACTCTTGCCGAGTAGGGGAAGACCTGGGGAAAACCAATGCTGACCCAGGGACAGGAATGTGTTTGGTATCCAAGCATATTATAGACATCATGCTAAGTCTGACTGTAGAGGGATCTTAACTGCACACAGCCATGTCTGGCACATTTCCTGGTGGCATTATTGGTACACCTGCAGGCAATCTGCCTACATTCTGGAGCAGACAAGGAGACCAGTTGAAAGCCAGGGTGGGGGTGAGGAATGTCATGAACATTTTTGCAACCTCTTATGTGTGTAGTTTTTTTAAAAAATGGGACTTTAAACAGTGCTAAAATGTTTATTGAGGGAAGAAATACATCCGTGTCGCTGAAGAAACAGGGCCAACACTTGCTAGCCCTGATCCAGTTCTAGCTGCATGCGAGTATGCCTGACTAGTTGCATCAGAATGGAGATGGGATTTGTTGCCTTCAGTGGCAATGTGGTGCCACAATAACATTGTCAGGTAAGGAGAATGCCTGCTCCAAAATTAAATAAAATAATGGTGGGGAGCAGCTGCAGGGGTCAGGGGAGGAGGGAAACACAAGCTAAGAATTGCTTGTGTGGTAAACAGGGTTCTGCATGAAGGGAGATTTTCATGCCTTCTGAAAGCCCTCCTCCCTTTGAAAATTTTCAAGAGCAAATATTTTATAATAATTTTATAATGAATGATTTTAGAGTGTTGTTTATGCTGTACTTTTATACTGTTTTATTGTTGTTAGCCGCCCTGAGCCCGGCTTCGGCTGGGGAGGGTGGGATATAAATAAAATTTATTATTATTATTATTATTTGGTGCTGCTCTAAAGACCAACCTGCTCCCATCCCTTCAAGGAGATGGAAGTCCCTACCAAAGCTTCTGTTTTATTTTTGTTTCCTAGAATATAAGGTTTCACGCCTGCTGAGCCATGAGTTGCAAAGGGTGGGGGGTGGGGAGAGAACTAGACAAGAACGGCCGCACTTCCATAAGTGATAAGCGAGATGTGACGGGCTTGTCGTGTTGATTTTTCATACCACTGCCTTGGGGGCATCTCTGTCATGTTGACATCTAGCTCTCCTGCCACTGTGTAGGGGAAAGCACTGCAGAGGGCATTAGAACTCTGGGGCTGTTTCCTCCCATTGTATTGCACCCTCAGAAACAGCAGGTAGTCTCCCTATGGCACAGAGACTATCTCCACCTTCACCTACTGGTTTCTTCCATCTCCTAAGGAGAATTTTGTGAGAATTTTCTACTAAAATCTACAGACTTGTTGAGGACCACATTTTCTACAAGTGTACAGGATTAGGTACGTGTCACTAAAGATCCCAAACTCAGTCCACAGTATCTCCACATAAGGCTTGGAGGCCTTCTGTCTGGAAACCCTCAAGAGCCACCACCAAATCAGATGAGACCCAGTGTAAGTGGTATAAAACTCAATCTAAAGCTGACCAAGCACTTCTTATCACACCTATCAAGTAGTGATGGAGGCACCAAGAAGTCATTCTCTGCTGCTTCCATTCCTTCTTCAAGTAGTTGGCATTAGAATAGTAAAAATGATTCAATATAAGCAAGTATAAATTAATGCACAGAGGGCAAAAAATAATAATTAAAAAAATCCTAGCTTCATATATATTCCAAAGAGATTTGAGTGACCAGAAAGAGACCTTGGGGTTGTGGTGGATAACTCAATGAAAACATCAATCGAGTGTGTGACAGCTCCAAAAAAGAAAAAGGAAAAAAAGGATGAATTCCATGTTAGGGATAACTAGGAAATGGATTGGAAATAAAATTGGCAATATCATAATGCCATAACACATTAAATGACGTATGGTTGTGGGGAAACTGGATAGAATGAAGTTATTTTCCATTTGTCATATAATATCAGAACATAGGATCACCTTGAAGGTGAATGTTGGAAGATTCAGGTAAAAGGAAGTTCTTCACACTGCACATAGTTAACTATGGGATTCACTTCCATAAAATGTAACAACCACCAGCTTGGATGGCTCTAAAAAGGGGGGAGGGTGACAAATTCATGTAGAACAAGGCTACCAATGACTGCTAGCCATTCTGGTTGTTGCATTTCTTCCTCTTTCAGAGGCAGGATGCACCAATGGATCAGGGGCACAAGTGATGTTGCGCTCATGTTCTGCTTGTGGGCTTCCCATCAGCATCTGGTTGGCCACTGTAAAAACAAGAGGCTGCACTAGTTGGGCCTTTGGCCTGATCCAGCAGGCTTTTCTTAAGTTTTTCGGCCCTCCCAATGTTTTCCTAAGAACTTAAGACAACTGATTCACCTTTTGACTCCTGGATTGTACCGAGTTTGCATTTTCAGTTATTCTGCTACTGTCATTCCAACTCTGTGTTATAAGTCTGTAGGACGGATGTGCCCAGGAGCCTTGTAATGCTGGGAGGTGCATAGTAAATGACAAGCAAAACCCATGGCCCAAATAACCACAGCTTAAGCAGATCCTTTAGAGCAGCGGTTTTCAAGCTTTCCACCTTCAGGGAACCTTTTCCACAGTGACCAGTCTTCTGAGAAACCTTGACATGTCTACCAAAGAACATTCCAGGGGCTGCTGGTACATACTTGACTAAGGTATACTTGGCTCATACAAAGATGCCACTCATATTCTCCTATGGCTGCACGATGGGGGGGAATTATCAGTAATGGAAGATAAGCTTGACTTCAGGGAAGCATGCTCATCCTTGCCTTCTCACTAAATAGCTCAATACAAGTTTTCAAGGGACCACAGGAGTACCAGCCTTAGATAAATTGAAAGAGCACAGAATACCAATGGGAAGGGAATCTAACCAGTGGGATAGAGCTGGGAATGAACACATGCTGTCTAAATACATGTTTCTATTTCATGCAGTGTTGGTTCACACTGTCTAGAGCAGGACAATGTGGTGCCCTCTGGGTATTGTAGCATCCCTGTCTGCTGGCTTTGCTTGCCAGAGATGACTAGAGTTGTAGTTCAACAACATTTGGAGGGAATCACATGGGCTAATCCAACCTAGAATAAGCACATCTCATGTAGTTATTGGCCCATTTCAACGTTCTCTTATTAATAAATAAATAAATCCTTATATCCGTATTTATTACTTTGTTCTAGGGTAGCCAGATGTTCACATGGAACTGTGACTATTGTTTAGTATATGCCGTCTTCTTTCCCCTCATCTAAACCTCTGAATAACCTCTGCGCAACTAAACCTGGGCAATTGAACATGCAGTACATTTGAAATTTGCTTTTATATAAGGTGCCATCTTTAGTTATTTCCCTGTGCGGGTGCGCGCACACACCACCCCAATTTTTAAGTCAAAGGGGACATGAGAGGTGCTCCAGAAGTGCCCTGTAGACACTGTTGGATTACAATTTCCATTAGCCACAGGCAGAACGGCCAGTGATCAGGGATGGTGGGAGTTGTGCTGCTCTCTAGATGTTGGCCTACATTGGCTACCTTGGTTAAACCCTCCACTCTTCTCCTGCTTAATTCCCCACAGTCTGTTGCCCAGCACCACTTTTTCACAGCTAGGCTTCAACAGCAGAAACAGGAGAATGACCGCTCCCCACATCAAATGAGGGGCACCTTTTGCGTGGTTGCACGCAGCCCCAGACTGGATACCTGGAGGTCTCCGCCTACCTCAGCCAATCGCCCAATCCCTGCCAGGGGATCGGCCAGGTAGGGGGAGGGACCGCCCTGCCCATACAACAGAAGGTGAATCTTAACTTCTTTATTTGCCAATGTGTAAATGTCTACACACTAGATAACTCTAGTGCATTTACAACTGAAATTCCACAAACAATAAGACCAGAAACATGCTCTACTGAAGCATGTTCATGAAGCAAAAAAGACTAAATCGAGTTTTAATCCAAGGAATTCATACCTGTCATTTATGGATTTAGCTACAGAATCTGTTGGGGCTTCTCCAGACAACCTATTTATTGAGCATTTGTCCTGATTTGGTTGCACAAAGCTTAATCAGAGGTTAGAATGTATCTGTTCCTTACTGACCATTCATTCTGATTTGTTTGTGGATTATGCAACAATGTGCTTTCATCCTGCATCCACCCTGATTTGTTTGTTTATACGTCTTCCCGTTAATCATTGTTTCATCCCACACTTTTAAATGCAATTCCCCATCAATTTCCAAACCACAAAAAGTTCATTATTTTTTAAATGTTGATTTGTTGTGCTAGGGTAACAGAGAGCTTTAATCTACTTTAATTGTGCAAACCTAAAGTTCCAGTATGAACTTTAATGCCCCCTGAAAAATAACGAGCATGCTTGGAAAATATTCTTTTTTAAAGCAAAAGAATTCAGGTGCTATATAGCAGGTGAAGAATTGGATTTGGACTGGGGACCCACAAACATCTGCCTGACTTCCCCATAAATACTTTCCTGATTAATAGACCTTATCTGGTTAGCATGACAAGCATCTCTGTGAAGCTTTGTCCCTGGGCAAAATCCCTCCATAAACAGATTTCTCTGTACCACTTACAGGCCACTCCAGGGTCACCTGACCTCTTTTGGAGTGCCCTGTGCCTCAGACTGACGGCTGCCAGACTCGCAGTAGTATGATGTCTACGCTGCTGAAAGGGATGGAGCAAGCTTCCTGTCAGCCACCGGGAATTCAGCAGACAGGCAGCTGAAATGGGTGCAGAAGACATGTATCATAATAAAATGGGCTTCTGGGTTTGTTTTTGGGTGTTCTCTAGGGGGATGCTGGAACACATCAGCATAAATCAGTGAACTGGTACAGGCTACCCTAACTGGGAGATGTCAGTTGCTGAAATGAAAAGTCAAGCTGCCTCAGCCTGCTCAGTCTTCAACATTAGCCCTCATGCCAGTTACAGAGAGGACCCACTTTCTGCCCCTCTCATAGCTCTGGTTCCCCTCTCTCCCGCATGCTTTCTTTTTGAGCCCCTTATGGCCCCATCCACCCATCCCATTGCCTGGCCTCCCCATCATTTCATCTGTCCTAACTTTCCTCCAGTCCATGCACACAGTGGCATAACTCAGTCACAACCAGTCCTTCTCTCTCCTCTTCAACCAACCCAAAGACCTGCTGCCATCCATTCATAGCAGAAGTGGGCATATGCAGCAAAGGCTTCCCAATGAGCTACAAGTGGCCAGAGGAGCAGCACTGGGAAGATAATAACTTCCAACTGAGGTTGGTGGGGGTGGGAGGGCACGAGACAACCTGGTGGGTGCCAATGGTGCCTATGGGCACTGCATTGGTGACTCCAGCCTTATGTGCTTGATTCCATCCCATGGAAACCAGCGAGTTCTACCAAAAGAAGTCACCAAGCTATGCCTTCTGCTTTCACCCATAAAAATACAGAGTGTCACTCAAATCTCTCCTAGGTACTAGAATGTTTGGGTTTTAAGGGCTGGCAATCCCCAGTCATGCTCATAGCCAATAGGTCCATATTTCCCACCTATTGAGAGTTGGTCGTTATTATCAGTTACCTAGGCTCCTACTTTTCCAGCTGAATCAAATTCCAAAGGCTACTAACGAGAATAGATTTAGTTATGGCCATGTTATAACATATAGCATCGGATGGAAAAAGGAAAGTAACAAATAAGGCCACCACATTACTGAAGCAAAGCAGGTCTGAACCTGGATGGGTAACTGACACCTTGGGAAGGAATTCAGTGCTGCGCTAAGGTAATTGCTCCATCAGAGCCAAGCATTTTGACTTGCCAGACAGAATGATCCCCTCTCTTTTCCCACTGCATGCTTTTGGGTGGGGGGAAGGAGGGGGAGAAGTCCCATTGCACAAGCATCAGCCCTTGCACAGGGCTTCCACTCATTCGTTGAATCCCACCCTTGGATTCAAAAGGAAGACAGGAAACAAATCTAAGAAAATCAGTAAAGATAGGAAACTCGCACTGCAATGTGTTTATCAAGTTGAATTTCTTACCATTGGCTAGCTGTTGCAAAATCCACAAGATCAACTCAATTTCTCATGCAAACCACAAGCTAGTGGTTTGCTTTGTATTTACTGCCTCATTGTTTTATTTTGTGTTTTTTTAAAAGAGGCAGTACCATGAATGTATTGGAAAGATTTCACATGAGAAAAGTGTTTTGTTTTTTAATCCTGTCACCCGAATATGTAGTGTGATGGATGCAGAGGTACTTGAAATTCCAATAAACACTGAATGAGTTTGAATTCAGGGTGAGTCGGGGGATATATGGTTTAAATACAAATTGATACAATGGGTTGGATTTGACAAAGTCATACACAAGAATACACCCATTGAAATCAGTGGGCTTCAATGTCATGTTTATCCAAAAGAGCAAATTAGATGCTCTTTCACCAACACAAGTAAGCTAGTACGTAAAATATAGCACTCCATCAATTTAGAGTAAGGTATATACCATTAAATTGTGTGTGACCAAAGCTTGCTAGTTGAGATGCACAGTTATCAACAGCCAGAGAGAGGATCCCAGGAGTCTCTGAGCCCACCAACGGACCATGAGCAATCTGTTATTCTAGTCTCCGGAATGACCAGAAAACTGTATGGATTGCTTAATGGCCTCCCTGTATCAAGAAATACCTCTGCACAGATTACTGAATCAGTTTGTGGGAGAACATGAGTGCCACCCAGTGGGTTTGCAGGAAATTGTCAAGGAGTAAGAAGTTTATTTGTGGGGGGAAATGATTATCTCAAACGCAAGGTCTACGCACATTCACACAACCAGGATATTCTCATTGTAACTTGCTTCACATCCCAGCCTTCATGCCCCGTGCTATTAAAGGCATTAAACTGCAGGGCAAACTTTTTAGCATAATGGTTGGGGCAAAGTACACAACTAGGAGGTAGCTTTTAAAGGGAGTAAACAAAACCTGGGTGGCATTGGTCATAGGAGAAGCTGGCAAAAAACAATTGTCACAACAATACTTAGACATTACCCCATGTGCTGGACATAGGAAAGCCTTTTATTTTATACGCAGAGAAGTGTTTTTGAAGGTCCATAGTGTGAACACAGTGGCAGCTGTCAGCAGCTATAACAGGAACAAGGGCCCCACAACTTTGGGGACCTATGGATCAGCAACTGGTTAAGTAAATCCAAACTCTTTTTCTTCTTCTAACAGAAAGTGGAGAGTAGGAATAAATGGACAGTTCTCTTGATGGACAGCAAGTGGAGTCCTTCAAGGACTGGCATTGGGACCTGTGCTTTTTAACTAAGTCATAAACGATTTAGAGTTAGGGGTGAGCAGCGAGGTGGCCAAGTTTGTTGCTGATACTAAAGGGTGGTTAATATGAAAAGGGATGGGGAAGGACTTCTCCAAACTGAGTGAATGGGCGGTAAACTAGCAAATGCAGTTCAACATAAACAAATTTTTATATTGATGCATGGACAGATCCACCAAGTGTCCCTATTTTCCAGGGATGTCCCTTATTTAAAGAAGGTGTCCTGGTTTCTGATTTGATCCTGGAATGTCCCAGTTTTCCTTAGGATGTCCCTATTTTCTTTGGAGAAATATTGGAGGGTATGCATGGAGGGGCCAAACCCCCTAATTTCATATATATGCTCATGGGGTCTGGCCAGGGTTGTAGTGGAGAACTCAAAGAATGTCAACCCAGGGTGCAGCAGTTGTGGGGAAAGGCAAATTCCATGCTATGGATCATTTGGAATTGAAAATAAAAGCTACCAATATCACAACGCCAATACAAATCTATGGTGCACCCACATTTGAAATACTGTGTATACAATTCTGATCACCTCATTTCAAAAAGGGTATTTTAGAGTTGGGAAAGTTCAGAAAAGGGCAACCAGAATGTTCAACGGGATGGAGTGACTCCCCTATGAAGAAAGGTTACACAATTTGGGACTTTTTAGTTTAGAGAAAAGGCTAGTATGAGGTGACATGACAGAAATTTATAAAATGATGCATGACATGGAGAAGGTGGACAGAGAAAAGTGTTTCTCCCTCTCTCGTAATACTAGAACTCATGGTCATTCCATGAAGCTGAATGTTTCAAGATTCAGGACAGGCAAAAGAAAGTACTTATTTATGCAACACACCATTAAACCATGCATTTTGCTCCCTCCAGAGGCAGTGACAGTCACCAGCTTGGATGGCTTTAAAAGAGAATTCAGCAATTAGGCAAAGCCTCCATTTGCAGTCTTTCTGCCTGGTATGCTCCTCACTGTCTTCCCCCTCCCAGCTGACAGGTTAAGAGGTGGCAAACAGCTATAGCTGCTCTGCTGTCTCTCTCAACCCCTTGCATCAAAACTCTGCAAATCCTAAATCTGCCAGCGTGGAGGGTGGACACACACACATAACAGGGAACAGAAAAATCTAGAAAGTTACCAACATATGCATGCGACAGAAGGTCCGACAAGCTACCTGAGGATTACCTATTTTACAACTGATGATGACAAACAAGGAGGAATTGTCTGAGAACACAATGACTGCAGACAGCCAGGGAAAAGCAATCACAAAACTGTTCAACAAGGGAGGAATAAGGACAGCCGGACAAAAGGCATGGATTTCAGAACATCATGGCTCAACAATCTTAGAAGTTGATAAGAAAAAGCACATGCATAGAAAATAAAGGCCAGGGGGGAGATGTCTAGAGGGACGTTGGCCTGGCTTGCACGCAACATTAGACCATTTTTTTTACAATAAATTATGATTTAATGTGCATGAACACTTTGTTCCTCCCCCACTCCCGACTGCTGCACAGGGAAGGAAAGAAGCCAGAGTCTAGCTTGCTGTGACATGTGAACCCAGGCTGTTTCCTCAAAACAACCACCAGAACAACAACAACAAATGAATGGTAAGCCAAAAGCAAAGAGAAACAAGCCATAAGCCTGGATTTTGGACATGCAGCAAGCCTGATTCTGACTTGTTTCCTCCCCTGAAAAGCAAGCAAGTGCACAACAGCAGCAAAGCACTCAAACACATTAAACCATGGTTTACTTTAATCTATGGCTTAGCAAAGTACAAAGAAATAACAGTACAAAGTTGCCTATCTAAATCCAGCAATGTGAATCTCTAGATCAGAGCTCTCCTGTCTTTTTTGGGCCCGGGGCACATTCGAAAATCTAAGAAACTGCCATGGACACCACAAAAGCCCATTTCACAGAAGACTAAACTGGCAGTTCTCCTCCCCGCCCCCACTCTCCTGACAAGTGAAACCCCTATACATAGCCTATAAGAAATAACCCCAGTTTAACAAAAAGAAAAAGCAGGCAAAACACCCCTCCAACAAGCAGCCCAAACAAGCAAACAAGGCAGACAACATTCTCAAAGAAGAAGAAAAACAGACAAAATGCACAGCAAACCAACAAAAAAATAAGCAAGCAAAGCACCCTCACCTGGGGACCAGAAGCATTCTGGATAAAAGGAGGTAAAGAGGGTTGGGTGTTTGAATACTTGCATTTTGCTTGCCTCCCAGCCCAACACCACCCATGGAAAAACAAAACCAAAGAGCTCTCCCTCCCCCTGCCAGAAAGAACAAATATAAATTGGGAGGGTCAGGGGGCCTTGACAGGCACCAAGACTGGTGTCTGAGGGCAGCATGGCATTCATGGACATCACATTGTGGCCCCAGCACTAGTAGCAAGAGAAGAATCCTTAGTACACATATGTTTCTATGGATGTCTCTTTCAATACATCTTTGGGGCAAAAAGCCCCCAGAGAGAACGATGCTAGAATTATGTCTGGATCCTGGCATATGCATGTTTGGCAGGCGGGGGAGGAAACATTTTTATTTCATCAGATGATTGTGCTTGATCTCTAGGGAGGCTTACCACACTCCAGAAGCAAACCAGAAATGGCCCAGAATTTCTCCACCCTATGCTGGGCCTCACTAGCCTCCATTAGCAAAGGTAGTAACAGCCACGCCTTGTCAAGCCTGAATTATCTGGTGATCCTAGACTATTTTGAGATCAAATCCAATGGATTTGTCCATTCCTTCCCATGACCCTGTAAACACACCACACACACACACACACACACACACACACACACACACACACCCTACCTCTCAATCTATTTGAATAAAGGCCACGGATGCATTTCTATAGCAGTGCTGGATTCAATCCCCACTCCACCACGTGTGTGTGTGTGTGTGTGTGTGTGTGTGTGTCAATGTTTACATTCAAATGGAAATTCACAGTTCACTTGGAAACTTCCCAAGGGGCATTTCAAACCCTCTTGCCATTTCATATTTTGCTTAATTCATCAATCGACATTTTGCAATTTGTTACTTTGATATTTAAGTCCCAGTGTAAACTATACACACTGCAGCTCAAGTTTCTAATAATAAGTTCATGAATTATGACTTGTCACCTAAGGAAATAATTGCAAGTCAGTTGAAATTTATCAATGTTTTCAAAAAGACTGTGGTTTGCAATCAACTAACTGCTGAGTGAAATTAAAAAGCACCTTCTCCAACAGCAATACTTGGAGCCCATCACACAGAAATTTTTTTTTTAAACATGTTTTCTGCTCACAGAAGACAGCATTGCAAATAAAGCCTAGCCATTAGCTGTACCAAAGGTAATTACAATAGTTACCATGCTTAAAGTAACTGGGTCCATTTCATCACACAACTGTTCCTATCAAAATATAGAGTGTGCCAAATATATAGAGTGTCAAATATAGAGTGTGTCTACCATAAGAATCCACAGCATAAGGGAAGGTCCTCACTATAGTGCAGAGATAAATACCCCTTCCTGGCTGCAGTGTCACTTATCCAAAATTGTCATCAAGCATGTTTATTACCTTTCGGATGTGACAAACATGCACAATCCAAATTGGGGGGGGGGGAGTTCTTTTACTTGCTGCCAGTGGGGGGAAATGCTGGTGGTAAGGATGCAAAATGCTTTTGGTATAGCATTCATGACAGGGAGCAGGAAAGCCTGTACTGTTACACAAGCAAATCACCAAGCCATTCCGACTTCAGTTGTGCAAACATTTCATATGTCCCACAAGCTGTTTTTAAAGTGAAAATCTGAAAAGCACTATTCATTTCAGATCTGGGTGGGATGGTGTTCAGGGAATCCCTGTGCTAAAGCGCTATGCCGAGGCAGAGAGACGGAAGCATTCTCTGCTCAGTTGACATCCATGCTCTCGGTCTATCCCCACCCACACATTATGCAAGAAATCCCTGTACGTGGCTATGGAGTACCAACTGCACAGCAGCCTCACAATGGTTGTCACTGCAGCTTTCTCCAGTGCCAGCTGAGTCCCACATTACAGCAGGGTGTTGTTGTTGTTTTGTCTCACTCCCCAGCAAGGGGGTGTCCCTTTCCCTCAATTCTGATCCTCCCCACCCCCAGGCAAGCCGGCTGAGCCCTCAGTAAAACTATAGTCCTCTGCTAGAGATATCAGCGTTTCCAAGGCAACAAGATGGGATTTTCTTGGAGGCAGCAAAAAAGGAAATGGCTTGGAAAGAAAATGAGGGAGTGCGGGGGTGTTGGGGAGCGCCAGTGTCAATATTAACTTGGGGCTTCTGGCTCAGATGGGGGATTCCTCCACAATGGGCTCCCAAGAAGCAATGCGGGCCCCTTAGTTTCCCAGGATTTGGCCCTCTGTTCAACAATCAGATTGGACTAAGTTCCCTTTTTATCAGGGGAAGGGTAACCCTGTTAGTGAGAGCCAAACTATGTGTGCTCTGTGTTATTCTCATGTTTAAGCCAGCATGTTTAACCTGGCTGACTGAAGATGAGCAGGCAAGAGACCCTGATCTGGAACACAATCTTGATCTCAACTGGGTGGTCCTTGCCTTTTTGATGCTGGAAATTCTTCACCACCTGACTGGTGCTGTTTGCAGTAAACAGCATTTGGGGAGGCAAAAGGCAGCCAGGAGGGAGTGATTTTCAGCAGGGGGAGGAAGCATAAAGCCTCAGAGTCACATTCCAGATTGGGGGGCCCACTGCAACTTTTTCTTCAAAGCATCTAGGTTAAGTATGATTGTATAAACACATGACTAACCTCACACATAGCTTGGCACCACGTCCCCCTAGCCAAAAGGAACTTGGAATGAAAAGACCCTTTGTGTTTCCTGGCCACTAGTAACCAAACAGAGCTTGGGCAGTAGGGATAAATCTTCACAGCAATGCTTTTCTAAACAGCAAAGTAATGTGACCCCACTGTCCTACCTCCTTTGACTTTGCAGCAATGATAAGTCACCTCCCTAACACCTAGATTTTAACCAACAAGCCTATCAAGTCTTCTGTCTCACGTACTTATCTATAGCGTCCTTTATACGGAAACTGGTGGCGCTGTGGTCTAAATCACTGAGCCTCTTGGGTTTGCCAATCAGAAGGTTAACAGTTTAAATCCGTGCGACGGGGTGAACTACTGTTGCTGTGTCTCAGCTTCTGCCAACTTAGCAGTTAAAAAAGCACACCAGTAGAAGTAGATAAATAGGTACCGCTGTGGCAGGAAAGTAAACGGCATTTCCTTGCACTCTGGCTTCCGTCACGGTGTCCCGTTGTGCCAGAAGCGGTTTAGTCATAATGGCCACATGACCCGGAAAGCTGTTTGTGGACAAACGCCAACTCCCTCGGCCTGAAGCAAGATGAGCACCATACCCCATAGTCACCTTTGACTGGAGCAGGCTTCCTCAACCTCGGCCCTCCAGATGTTTTGAGACTACAATTCCCATCATCCCTGACCACTGGTCCTGCTAGCTAGGGATCATGGGAGTTGTAGGCCAAAAAAAATCTGGAGGGCTGAGGTTGAGGAAGCCTGGACTGGAGTTAATCCTCCAGGGGTCCTTTACCTTTTACCTATAGCATCCTTATAATTACCCTGAAGGTCAATTAATCTCTAAAGCCACAGAAGCTGCTTGGGCTGCTGGAATTGTACAGCTGTACAAAAATCAGAAATATGGGTGATGTTCTGTAGGGGGAAAGTGTGCCTTCCAATTAAGACACCTGCATTGACAGTGGGAATTCTGCCATGTCTGCTTTGGTCCCCAAACTCTTCTTATCAGCCACATGGACAATAGAAGACTAGGATGAACTGAAACCTGCAATGGACAGGTGCAGTGTATGAACACATATGAGCCCGGTGCAAATATGTTTGAAGGAGTGCAGGTATAGCCATGCTCTCCCTTGCTTTGGTCATTTTTTCTGGTCACATGTGTTACATGGCCTGCAACAGGAAAAATATCTGCCTCCCCCAGATTATCTCAAGATGGCCAGCCCACTTGTCTTCAACTGGTGGATCAGATTCAGGACCTAGAACTGGCTTTCACTGACCTAAAGTAGGTTGTACTAGCGTTATTCCTGCCATCCTAATAAATGATACTTAAGAATCCTGCCTGGACTAAAGAGGGATCTCTGATCCATCTAGACTACTGGCCAGTGAAGAGAGCAGCCATAGGCACAGGGAAATTCCTTTAATGCAACCCTAATAGTTCCCGGGGGAAATTAACTAGTCTGTACGTAAACTGAGTATTAGTGTCTTTCCATGTGATTCAAAAACCAATAGATGATGTTTGCAGTTAGTTAGTTTGTAATGTAAACTTAAATGCAGTGCTTTTTTTCTTTAAAAATGTTTAGGGGTACTCTCATTTTCCTACTCATATTGAAATACTGCCCCTCAATGAGGCCAAACCTAGATTCACAAAATGTTTATGGGTATGCATATCCCTGCACCCCCCTAAAAGACCAACAGGTCAATTGTGGCAAATACTATTGCAGAGCCCACTTCAACAGAAACTTACAGAAGCCTCTTTTTGCTTATTAATCGCTGGAACTCTTTGAAAGCCCAGATGTCTGGCTGTGTAGCTTCATTGTCTTATCTATTATATGCATGTTTTAATGTGTCCTTGGACTACGCAGAAATGATGTGTCTTGCAATACTATGTATAACTTAGGCTGCAATCTTGTACGTGGCATTCTTGGGGAGCCCCACTGAACTAAATGGGAATGGGGCTTACTTCAGAGCTCATATGCAAGTGTTTCATACCCCTGCTGGCACCACTCTTAAAACCAACAGCACAAGCCACCAGAAGTGCAGAATGTCAAGATCCTATTTCAAAAGGAACAAACATAGCAGAGTTATAGGGTTTAGTCCCCAATACGGTACCAGAGCCGGATTCATCCAGCAGAAATCTTGGGAAGCATCAGAACACCAGCAACAAAGGAGAGAATGAAGAACAGGCCCTCTTGCTTTCTGGACAAGGGCTGTTGGTACAGACTGACAGGAATCAGCAGAACAATAAAGGAGTCACAAATAGGTGGAAGATCAAGGTAATGAAGGGGGGAAAGGTTAAGAGGCCTGGCAGCAGCTGGGAATGTGTACCTAGCAATGGAGTTTGGAAAGGACAGACCTGGGCAGCTCTCCAGCGAGGGAAGGGAGGAGGCAGGCAGTAAGTGGCATGGCTTCAGGCCTACTCAGGAACAGCTACAGCTCAACAATAGAATCTGAGCATACTCACTCCCACTCCTTCCGCTGTGCCTGGGGTGTGTTGTGGATCTTGTGGGCCTGATGAGCCATGATGATGTCACGGTGATCCACCACGCCTCCACGCCGCTTGTACGAGAGGGGCTCCTGGCCCATGTAGTGATACCAGCTGCCAAGGAAAGGGTACTCGGGGCTGGTAGGCCCACGCCCATCGTGCACGGCTTCATAGTAGCTGGGAGGGGACAGAAGGGATGCTCGGACCACAGCACGCCTCGCCATCCATGGGACTTGGGTGGAGACCCCAGAGGTTTCTGCCTGGCTGGCTGCCTGCCCAAGGGGTAGCTGTGGACACAGAACACAAGGGGAGAAAAGAAAAAGTGAAACAGATTGGCTAGATATAGTGGCTGCATAGAAATATAGGCTCTCTTTTTTCAAACTGGCTCACTCAAAGCAATTCCACCCAAGTCCCTGGCTGCTTCAGAACACTCCCTTAATTTGATAGGAGAAGCTATCCATCCACTTCTACCTACACAGGCCTGTAAGTAATCTAAGGTAATAAATTAGGGAGTTGTGAATGAACAAAGCTGTTTCTTCTCAGAGGGCAGAGTTTGGTCTATATGTGGAATAACGTTAAGGAATTCTCCCAATTCCAGGTGCTTGTCCGTGTTAGCCTTGTACAGCTGACAGGAGGGAAGTTAGAAAGAGTGGGGAGGTCAGAATGAGAAGGCAGAGAGGATTCTGGGTTTTGTCTTCAGAGCTGGATGGCAATTGGGTTTTTGGTTCTTTTTTTGGTTTGTTTGTAGCCCTTGGGAGATTTTGTACAGCAACTAAAAATAAACAAAAGATAATTAGGCCCCGAGGGAATTTCTATTGCCAGTACAAACCCAACATCAGGCCCTAGACTGTCTCTTAGCTTGCTATGTAAAAAAACAACCACCCATCCCCAAACCACATAACTGCCATCTCACCCAGGCATTGCAGCACCTGTCATAGCTGTCTAAATAGGTATTGGCCACAAGAGGGCACTCTCACCACCGAGAAATAATAAAACACAGCAAAGGGAATCAACTTTTTCAAGGGGAAAGCCAGCTTAGCAATAAATTACTTGGTCATCCCTGCTAGCTACAAATCCTACCCAATACAGCACCGCTCTCCATCGTCATTATCCACTTTACCTCTTTAGAGCCTATCAACTTCCTTCCCCACAACCTCATGGCTTTCAAAATTAACCTTTATATCATTGCATTTTGTACGTTTTCCTGTTCTAATTACACTCATTACAAAATGGCTCAAAATTTAAATAAATATAGAAAGATAGAACATTTATCATTACAAGTCTTCAGACAACCCTGCTAGTGATGTTAATTGCTTACAGTAATCTTTCAAATACAGTCATACCTCGGGTTACAGATAATTCAGGATGCGTTTTTTTGGGTTACAGACCGCCAAAACCTGGAAGTACCGGAACAGGTTACTTCCAGGTTTCGGCAGTCGCGCATGCGCAGAAGTGCCAAATCGCAACCCGCGCGTGCGCAGACGTGCTGCTGCGGGTTGCAAACATGCATCCCGCATGGATCACGTTCGCAACCTGAGCGTCCACTGCATCGTATAAATTTACTCCAGTCCTTTTGGAATACTTGATCGATCATGCTGGTTTCGGATTTTTCCTGTCAGCTTCGCCAGTTCTGCAAAGTCCGTCATCTTCATCTGCCACTCTTCTTTCGTTGAAGGCACTACCTGCAGTGCCTTAGCTTAGTACCTTTAACTATTCCACCGTCAGAAGGAAAGTCTGACAAGCTGTTCCACTTATAGCTCTGCCCTCAAAATTTATTTCAGTCTCCTGATCCTTTACGTTGTTCTCTTTTCCTCATTAGTTTCCCTGAGTCCCACGACAACACAAGCCAGTGATCTGAAATGTCATTTGAAGACGAGTGGGACCTGATCAGCATTCCAGCAAGCTATTCCCTCCAAGAAGGGCACTGAGGGCTGCATCCAACAAAGCTGCCCCATTAGTGCAAGGGTTTCCTCCTGTGCAACGGGACTTCCTCTCCCTCTGCTCTCCCCCACCCCAAATACACTCTGGAGAGTTAGGGGAAGGGGAACAAATTGGGGGCAGTACACAAGGAGAGGAAGTGCTGTTGTGCAGCAGACAGCCCAGTAGCTAACTTGCAACTAGTGATTTTTATTTTTCAGCAGCAGCATAGTATAATGGTGGCCGTCTGCCTCAATAAGCAGCCAAGCTGTCACACTTTGCACTTGCTGCAGTTTCTGGGTCAGTCTCAAGGGCAGCCCCACATAGGGTGCATTGCAATCATTGAATCTAGAGCAGGGGTCAGCAAACTTTTTCAGCAGGGGGCCAGTCCACTGTCCCTCAGACCTTGTGGGGGGCTGGACCATATTTTGAAAAAAATAATGAATGAATTCCTATGCCCCACAAATAACCCAGAGATGTATTTTAAATAAAAGCACACATTCTAGTCATGTAAAAACACACTGAATCCTGAACCGATTGCGGGCCAGATTTAGAAAGCGATTGGGCCGGATCCGGCCCCCAGCCTTAGTTTGCCTACCCATGGTCTAGAGGTTACCATCACATGGACAACAGTGGTCAGGCTACCCTGGTCCAGGAATAGTGATACGTAGTCTCTTACCAGCTGAAGCTGGCAAAAAACACTCAAATTCAATGAGATCACCTGGGCCTCTAGTGACAGAGATGGATAGAGGAACAGCTGCATAGAACTGTAGAGTTGGAAGGGCCCTAAAGGATCATCTAGCCCAACCCTCTGAAATGCAGGAATTACAGCTAAAGAATCCTTGACAGTACAATCCCAACCAAAACAGGCAATTGACTGCTTATCTCGACCTGGGGACTGATCACCCACAGCACCTCCATCTTGCCAGGATTCACAAGTCAGTTTGCTGGCCCTCATCCTGCCCACCAGCATATTCAGGCATCATACCAGGGATTGCATGGTCTCTCCTGATCCAGATGTTACAGAGAAATAGAGCTGGGCATCACCACTGTACTGATGACACCTCGCCCCAAATCTCCTTATAGAAGAGAGAATTTCAGTAGCCACAGCACAACAATTATAGTTGTGGGGGTACTGTCCTCTTTGCCATGTGGCCACCCAGATTTCACATCCCTGTTCTCCCAAAATTGTGGCTACTCAGCAGTAATTTTCTCTCTCTTGCCACTTCTCCACCCACCCAACCGTGACTGTATTCATTTTTTTGGTCAGAATAGTTTCCTGCCTTCAGAAGTCCAGAGACATATCAGAATCTATGTATAAATTCACCTATGCCTAAAATATAAATCTTCTGTCTCACCCACAACCTCTTATCAATAACGTCATTAAAGAATCTCCCTGATTTCTCCCTCTCCTTTAAATCCAGTCAGCCGACAAACCCTGCTCTTCCCTCTCCAAAATATTTATTTTATTTCATTTTATTTATACAGAGCATTAATACCCCACTCCTCAGCCAAAATGGCTCCCCTGAGTAGCTTACGTGCGATTAATTAAAACAAGACAGCCCCTGCCCGAAACACAACCCATAAGGAAGGGAAGGGTGGGGGAGAAATCAAACTCAGGCACCAATTCTCAAACAGTTGTTCTTCTAATGGCCAGCTGGCACAATTCAAGAATAGGAGGTGCCTGATCGAAGGAGCTGGGCTTCCGGCCCTGCTTCCTAGCTCTCCCGCTGAGGCAGTCTGGCGGAAGGGCTGCCCACAGGTGACACTTGTGGGAGAGAAGGCCGGATGGAGCTGGCCTTCCACAGCAGAGCTGAGGGAGGAGTGTGCTCTGCTTCCCTTCCCATCTCTCCTGTTGACAGAATGGCTGTTCCAGGCCGACAGCAATATTATCAAGGCTTGCTCTTCCATTTCCATCTCAACTACCCCAACTCTGGCTTGCGTGTCTCCCCTCCCTCTGCTTTCCCAATCCACTTTACGTGGTCCTAAGAAACCAGGCAGAATGTCCGGGGGGGGGGGGGGCGTTCATTGGTGCATGTCACCACCTGCGCAAGGGAAGCTGATATTTTATCTTCATGTTAATTAAAAGGAAGCTCGGAGATGAGCATTTGTCCCCACTAGTCCTTTATCTTCAAAGAGAGGAAAACACAACATTGGCTTTGATTTTTTTTTTATCTGGATGGTTGAAAGTGCCCATTGTTGGGGCTGAGAGACATAATGTTGCTGAGATACTGGTGGTTGGGGGGTGGGGGTGGGGATAAACAGTCAGAGAGCAAGAAGCACAGGTGGAAATATTCTTGGAACTGATGACCGAAAATCCAGTTAGGATTTTGTACCCTAAATTAATCCAAAGGAAGCGATATACTGTTGGTTGATAACAGTATAATTTAAATAATATTCCTGGATGTATTTCAAAAGGCTGCTTTGCTTCTTCAGTAAATATACATATACATATTTATACTCGAATAATCTAGTGGTGGCAGCAGTAACAACTATCTTTGAGAATGTAATAAACTTGTATACTTGTATGAATCACAGGGTTCAGCACAGATGCTACCATGCATTATTATGAAGTTCTTTTTTCTGCTCATCGTTTACAACTGTCCAGTCTGCTTTATGCACTTACTGTATCACAACTATTATCAAGAATCCTTCCTTATAATCCCTTTCCCTTTCAATCCAAGGTTCTAGCTCTGCCATTTTACTCACTCTGATGTCTCTTTCTCTCTTAGTCACCTTCGCCTCACTCTCCATCCTTGAAACTCCCTTTCTGATTTCACCACGAAGGACACTTACACAGGAGACACCAAAACAGCTATAGCAAGCTGTATGCTTCCCTAACAACATTACAGCAATCCACGTTCGGCATGTTCAGAAAAGATCATTTACACCACTTACACCCCACAAATGAGGCACCAAGATGTCTTTTGGTGCCTGTGATAACAAATCCAGATGGGCTCCCTCAGTAAAATAAACATATATGTATACAAGCACAATATAGCCACTTTAAGACCATGGATTTCAGTGGAAGAGATTTATCCTTCACCAGATTGTGCCCTTGAATAAAGTCAAACCTGTGACAGTTGTGACTTTCCTAAGCCTCAAATTTTCCACCTGACACAACAGTCCCAGTATACTTCATAACAGGGCTAGCCTTGGTTATATGTCAAAGAAGAGATCCTGGATGGTTTGATGTTCTGTAATTGCACTAATATGCCTATGTACGACCCAAGCAGAAAACATGCACCTGCCAGCTCACATAAATTAAACAGCCATATAGTTAGAGACTTGTCATTCAAATTTTTAAAATTGTTGTTTATACATTAGATACACAACTATGGGTTTCTTTTAAGTACAATTGGGGGACATACGAGTTTTCTGTGTCACTTATGAACACTTTAATGTGTTACACACAAGCAAGTCCTACAAGTTGAATGGGACTTGCTTTCTAGTAACAGAGCAACCCTAACCGTGGCCAGGCAGCAATGGGACAATGTATTCACCAGGGCAGCAGATCCAGATTTTGATCTTTCTCCCCGCCTCCCTCCAGCTGTTCATGTTGTAGAGCTCCCCTCAACCCCTGGTGCCATTTTGGAGTTCGCTCTAGGAAAGGAAGCACTAGGGTTCATAATCCACATTAAGCCAATATATGAATGAGTCCCAAGAATGCATCTCATCTTCCTGTGGCACCCCCACCTATCATGGATAAAAGCACAAATCTTTGACAGGGAGGGATGGGGAGAGATGCTGTTTTCTCTGTGTTGCTATCCACCCCTTTCAGCATTCATGAACCAGACCATTCCTAACCTTGTGTAGCTGGATACAGGACAGTGTTTGCTTTTCAATGAGAAGGTGTACCAAATACAGACACAAGCCAGCCAATTCCTCTGTTATAGAAGTGGATTTGTATTGGCTGAGGTCTAGTCTCAAAATATATTCTTTTATTTATGAAATTCCATGGCACATGGAAACAGTTGCTTTCCAAAGAAGATCTTACAGACTTTTGCAAGTTCAGAGACGACCATATTGAGGACAAAAATCTGTGACCTATCATCTGGGTCGTGATAACCCATAACAGCTATACCCAAGTTCAATTCAGTTAGATCCTCTGCACCATTACTGTTGCCAAAACTCATTATGCCAAAAACTGGAGGGAAATTAAAATTCCAACTTTGAAAGAAAAACATTTGAAAATGCATGTGATTTACCTTGTGTGTCAAAATTAGCTAATTTTGTGTTGGCAGCAAGTCTATCAACCACTGGATGCCTTTTGCAATAAAGTAACAACAGCAGCCCTTAAAATAATCCCAAACCCACAAATATATTTTACAATGTTATAACATGCGCTACTGTGTTTGTACAACCTTTTGAAATGGCATCTCCCCCCCCCCTTTTCCTGACAGATGTGATTTATCATTAAATTAGAAGGTTAATCATAAATTAATTTAAAAAAAATAAAAACAATTAAATTAATAGCTTGTCTTTTTATTTAAAATAAAAACACTCCTGAGTACCAAGTGAATGCCTTTCAGGTCTTGAATCCCATTCCTTACTCCCCCAGAGTTGCCCATCATCTGGCTAAATCTTCTCTTTTCCCTTTCCAAATCATGCCTATGTTTAGGAGGGGATAAGGAAGACATGTACAACAACAGCAGTGGAACAGCTGCCTTGGCCCAGGAAACAGATCTGAGGTCACAGCAATAGAATGAGCATTAATAAGGCCTAAGCAAACAGTGTTATCTGGAGTTCCAGCTGCAGGGTAAGGTGTAAGTACCTGGCACATACTCAAAACAAACCCTCAACAGCTTCTATGCCATGTGTGTAATGGTCCGTAAACAGCTCTAAAAGAGAGGAGGAGCAAAGCACTATTTACCTCACCATGAGGCACAGAAAAGTTAACTCACGGGAAAGGGATTTGATAGGGGAACTGAAGTAGTTAGAAGCAGCATTATCAGAAAAACAGATGGGGGAAGAAAACCAGCAATTTATTTTTATTTATTTTTTGCACTGAACAAGTGAGACAATACCTTTATTGCGGTCAATTAAGGTTTAAATGTTAGATAAAAGCCTTTAGAGAACACTTACTTAGATATTCTAAAGAAGAAAGAGGCAAGTAAATCAATACACATCATCAGTTCTTCCCTTTTCATCATCTCCTCATTCAAAAGCTCGTTCCCAGCATTTTATACCTTAATTTGTTGTGCACAATGTACTTTACAGACTAAAGTCCAAACAGCCCAACTCCACAAAAAGTGGGGTCTCATTCCAGATCAGGGCCACTGTCTTTTGCAAACTGTCCTCCCAAGATAATTCCCCAGAAGGTGCTGTTTACTGCAAATAGCTTATTCAGGGGCAAATAGAAATTGGGGAGGGGTGTTATTGGCAGAAAAAGGCAGGAAAGCATTCCCCCACACACACTTCCTGCACGCCATTTCCCTGATATAAAAACAAAACATAGCCAGTGCTAAGCACAATTTTAAAAATGTGTGATAAACACTAGCATGCATTTTGCCTCCTAATATAAACAAAAAATGACAGATTGCTCATCAAAAGAGCATGTAGCCTAAATGCTGGTGGAGGGAAACAAAGAAAGAGATTGAAAATGGTAACAAGGGAAGACTAGAAATGGAATGATGGTGGGGACGTAGGAGCAGCATAAGATTATGAGGTGTGGGGAAAGGTTTTTCTTCCTCTCTTTTAATACTAGAAGTCAGGTCCATCCAGTAAAGCTGAAAATGGGAAGATACGGTACAGACAAAATAAAGTATTTATTCAAAGAGCACATGGTTAAAACTATGGCATTTGAACCCACTAGATGCAGTGATGGCCACGCTTTTGGACAACTTTACAATCTAGATAAATTCATGGAGGAGGAGGAGACTAGTCATTAAGCCTATGTACTTCATTTTGTGCTGGAGGCAGCATGCCTTTGAATACTTTGAATGCTTGGAATCACAAATGAGGACAGAGAGAGTTCAATTGTACAAGTTTGGGAATTCTAAAAGATAGTTTATATCTATTAGTCCTTGCAAATGAAAACATGTCAGTCAGTAATTTTAGTAAATTCTGGCTTACTAGTGTCTCTCCTTGTCTTTAAAGAAAAACTAAAGAGGAGTAACTGGACATACAACTTTCAGTAAAGTTGCATACTATTTCGGCATGAAAAATCCACAGGTAAATGCTTCCTAAATAATTGATGGTGATAGTATAACTGCTAATTCAAACCACTTAGCACCCATTGAATAGCATTCTCCCTTATTCCAGGAATGAGTCACAGACACACTCAACAGGGGAGATGTGGATATATTTCACTCTTCCTGGTTCCCTTCAAATATGCAAATAAGCAAGGTTCCTATCCCACATGACTTGTACCTGAAGGGCATTATTTGTTTATTTGTGTTAAATATGTTTACCCTGCCAGTCCACCAAAGCTCAAGGTACCTAACAGATTCACACAATAAAAACATCAGATAATAATTATCAAGAAACAAAAGCAGCAAGATAAAACATTGTCCCAGAAACACTACAAGAAATAATAAAAGCCCATCAGGAACCATGCAAAGCCACAAAAATTCCAGCACTACCAACAAAAATTAAAACACCCACATCCACACACAGTAGGAAAATCGCCTCCAAGTCCCAAGGCAGGTTTTCCATATGAAGACTCAGCTAAGGTGGCCAGATATGCATTGTCAAAAACAAGAATTTGCATCACCACAAGACAGACCGAAAAAGGACATCAATTTGCATAAAATGTTAATGTGGAGATTTTACTTATAGATGCAAATTTAGAACCAATTGCTTTAATTTAAATAAAAACAAAATACTTCTCACCATAGCAGGTCCCTTATAAGCCTGCTCAGTTTGCTCTTTAGGTGCTGCTAACTTCTGATGAGCAAATTCAAGGCTCCTGCTCTAGCCTTTTGTAGTTCCTTATCCTTAGAGCAGGCATGGACACCTTCAAACAGCAGGCTGTCCTCTGTAAAGTTGAGCATATGGCCACCCTGGACATAGACCTTGTGATCCTTAGCATAATGAAATCTAAAGCAGAAAGTACTATTTTGTACGGTTGTGTGGTGTGCCCTCTAAATTTTGATACTTCTCTGCAACAACTAATACAGTATAAGCGTTTGGGACAGGGATTGCCTAGACCTGTACACAGTTGCCTAAACCAGCACAGGATGCACTTGTCTCGCTATGAATAAAGTGCAGGCTGTGGAGAAGCACTGCTACCTGCAGATATAAGAATAATTACAAAAACACACACACAAGACTATTCATCACCCAGCAAGTTCAGTCTGGAAAAAAACCAACCCAGAAATGTAACTATATGAATCGTGCAGCTTTTAAAAATGCACTCTCATTCTAATAGCAAACTCAGCAGGTGAATGTCAAGTGCTGACAAGACTGTAGTCAAAATGGAGCCCGTGAAAAACAAGAAGCGTTCTAACGGGAATCTGAAGGCTTGCAGGAGTACAAGGAAAAACCTGGGCAAAAAACCCCACCAGCTCGCCTAATGAAGACAGTATTGCTCAGTGGTTGCAAAAGGATGAGTTTCTTGTTGGGGGTGGGGTGGAAAACTGAGGGTGGGGGAGAGAGGTGGAATGGAGTGGAATATCCTGGAAAAGAGCATGGCTGGCTGGCTGGCATCTTGAACAGGAGCGCTCCACCCTACATTTTGTTGCGCTTGACTTATCTAACGTAGCATGGACAAAAATCCCACTGTTTCATTACTTGGCTTGCTGTTTCCACTGGATCCTCTCAATATGCAAGTCCTTGGCACAGCAGAAGGGCATCCTTTTATCAGCAGTCCTTCCTCACCAATATCACCCCATTCCTCCCCAGACCGAGTACAAGATAACGCTGTAATGCATTCATCT
Organism: Podarcis pityusensis; assembly: GCF_964106645.2. NCBI lineage: Eukaryota > Metazoa > Chordata > Lepidosauria > Squamata > Lacertidae > Podarcis > Podarcis pityusensis. The sequence continues at coordinate 44,416,013 of NC_138029.1, read as the reverse complement.
GGATAGTTCATTCAAGCATCCCTCTAGGGAAGAGACAGAGCTGACAGAGCTTACATTGCTCATGGGGCAGCAAATACACAGTTGTGTTGTCATCAGCATACTGATGATACTCAACCCTATGCTTAGCCTTGAAATCCCTGAGCAGCTGTATTTATATGTTGAACAACATGAGGGACATTGCATTTCAAGTCTCTTGGGAGTGACGCATAACCATCCATCATCACCAATTAACTCCAATCTTGTATGACTCAAACCACTGATTGGCAGCTCTCATCACACCAGCAGTCTCTGAGATGCTATAGCAAGAATCCATGATCAACTCTGTAAAAGATTTCTGTATGCTCCAGTACGACTAAGATGGCCATATCTTTCCTCAACGTAAGGTTGTCAGTACATCTCTGCTCCAGAGATGGACGGGACATGTCTCAGAATTATCCTAAGGTACAAAGATTCCAAAGATGGGATTCATATGGGAGGGATATTAGAAAATTTGCTATGTGTCCCGCTTACTGGGGAGGAAGATGGGAGAAAAGGCATCCTTTAAGTTGCCACACCTAAAACTCAAATTCTACCTTGAAATATACATGTGACAGGTGGATTAAGATTAAAAGATAACTTTATGTTGTTGAACATGCACAATATTTATTCTTCATTTGTTTGCTAAATTTGTATCCTGCCTTCCCATCTGATGCTGATCAAAGCAGTTAATGATAGTAAAATACAAAATAGCAATTAAAATATTAAAAGCAGGTAGGTAAAACATCAGTAAAGGCAATGAAAAAACAGCTAGCTGAACATTTTGCAGTATTTACATTCAGCCATAAGAAGTAAGTTAATGAGGCCAAATACACCTCTGTCTGTTAGAAAAATGTAATTCTAGAACTGGATAGTTAGCCTCCCTTGGGAAGGAGTTCCAGGGCTTAGGAGCAGTCACTGAGAAGGTCCTCTCTCAAGTACCCACAAAAAGCACCTCAGATGTTCACAGGACAAAAAGAAGGATCTCTCCCAAAGAGCTTAAAAACCTAGGAAAGTCCATACAGGAGAACAGTGTCTTTTCAGATAATCTGGTCCCAATCCATGTAGGGCTTTGCAAGTCAAAAGCAACACTTCGAATTCTGTCATGAAGATGGGACAGGCAGCCAACAGACTGGCTGCAAAATTCTTAACCAGCAAAAGTTTCCAAACACCTCTCAGGGAGCACATTATGGTATCCAAACAATAATCCAAACTGTGGGTAGATCCAGTATCTCTAAAAGTGCAGTTGGCTCACCAGTTTTAGCCACACAAAAGCATTCCTGGGCACTGGCCACACCTGAGTTCGTGGCTCTGTGATTTCAAGAGACACTTCTTAACTATTCTGCTATTGTGTTTTGTCTGCCTGTCTTTTCTTCCATGTGTGTCCGTGTGCACATATAGTCTGTTCAAGGGCTCCCTAAAAGAAATAGGCTGTTATGAAATATGCCTGTAGCTTTCAGAATACCTGGTAACAAAGAACAGGTCTGCTGCAGGCTGTGACAGTATACAATAGACTCCAAGGATTCTTCTCCCACGCTTGTTCCTGAGTACTATGTAATATCCTAGATGTAACAAACCCATCACTTAACATTCCAGTCTTGCCTCCAATTTTCATTTTTCAGAAAGTTATTGAGATTCAGCAAGCTACATCTTTATAAGGTTGTCATCCTGCTGTGGTCCTGCTGTAGCACATGCAGTCCTGTCAAGCTGTCTTTTAAAGTGAGGCTGGGTACCTTTTAGCATTTCGAACAGATGTGCCAGTGAAAGTGTATTTCTATTATGGTACCTTGTCCTAACACATATGCACTAAGTTTCTGCTTCGAATGGAAAGTTCCTTCCACTTGCTGGCGCAAGAAAATTCCTGTCCCTCCCCTTTGCAAAGTGCTGCTTTCTCGGACTACCACAGATGTCGCTCGTTGTTTAGTCATGTCCGACTCATCACTCATACACTGGATTTAAACCTCTATAGCTGAAGCAGCAGCTGCAACACATAGAACTGGCGTACAGTTCTATTAATATAGAAATATATGCATGCTGCATTTTAAAGGTAAAGGTAAAGGGACCCCTGACCATTAGGTTCAGTTGTGGCCAACTCTGGGGTTGCGGCTCTCATCTCGCTTTATTGGCTGAGGGATCCAGCGCACAGCTTCCAGGTCATGTGGCCAGCATGACTAAGCAGCTTCTGGCGAACCAGAGCAGCGCACGTGGTTTACCTTCCCACCGGAGCGGTACCTATTTATCTACTTGCACTTTGACGTGCTTTCGAACTGCTAGGTTGGCAGGAACAGGGACCGAACAACGGGAGCTCACCCCATCGCGGGGATTCGAACCGCTGACCTTCTGACTGGCAAGTCCTAGGCTCTGTGGTTTAACCCACAGCGTCACCCGCGTTGCATTTTAGATGTTCCCTAATCTAAGAAAGATTAAATGGGAGGAAGGCCACGCTGATAGACACTTGGTGGGACTAGTAACAACTCATCTAAGCGAAAGGTGCAGCACCACCCAGCTGCTTTAGCTTCAGTTTGCCCAACACAAATGTGTCTTCCAATAACTAGGATGGAAATGAGACAGATGTTGCAGGGGCAGATCATCATTCCATTATAAATGAAAAACCAGAAAGGCCCCCTTCCTACTGTAGACTCCAGACCCTTCCTATTGCAAGAATTCAGAGACAATAAAGCTGTAGAAGAGCACCCTGTGCTTTAATCATTATGGGGCAGCTAGTTGTCCCCACACTTCTTGAAGTCCCAGAAGAGCTGCCAGAGGAAGCAAATGATTTGAATTTCTTTCCTGCCTATCATCCCATTAACACCTGGATCCTTCTGGCAGCTGCGCCAAAACATTTCCTGCTGGGGTTTCCCCAGAACCCTGTTATCTTGCTTCACAGTCAATATTCTCTATAGAAAGTAATGATGGCCTGTGAGTCCACAGCCATAAACTGACAGCCCTTTGCACACAATGCCCCTTCCCTCTCAAGGGAAAGTGAGGAACTGGCTGAGGTACAAATCAGTCTTCAAGGGAATACAAAGCAAAGGGGGAAACAAGGTCTGACATGCTGCATTTTATTAGCTTCTGTTTCTTTCCTCTCTGACCAACAAAACATATTTCTCTCTTCCACCAAACCCACTACTTCCCCATTAAAACTTTTCCTCCAGGTTCACTTTTCTGCATGCTGTATTAGACATATTTCCCCTATTGCATCGTTACCACACCTTTAACAAGCTCTCTGCTGTTCCTTGGCCATGTCTTTTAGGAACTAATTGTGCAGTGCATAGAACCTGGCACACAGCTGACACTACGTTATGCATCAGACAGTACTAGTCCTCAACCAGCATGAGTCTTAGGCTGCAATCTTAACCTTGGTTACTCAGAGGTTCCATTGAATTCAATGGAGCTTACTCCCAGGTTGGTGGGGTTAGGACTGCATCACACACCATTCTTCATTCTACACTTAAGGACAGAACTTCAGAACCCTGTTCTCTAGCTTCCCCTCAAAACATCTCTAAGTTTCTCAATCTCTTCCTTTCTGAAAGGCATATTCAGGAAATCATATATGAATAATATTCCTTATCCTTTCCACCTTTCTGACGCTGTTCTAGATCCTAAGTCCTACACTCTCCAGACTACACTGAATTCTAAAGGTGAGGTAATAAGAAGTTGTTGTGATAGCTACATTTTTTTAGTTGCTTCAGGGACCTCAGAGTGGAGGTTTACCTACATAACAGTTCAGCTGAGAGAGAGAATGACTTGAATCAACACTACCACATGGTCAAATATGGATAGGAACATATGGGCTTCCAATATTCAGGCCCTACAGTCTATCTGCTGCATGCACTGGGTATCATTCCTAGTAATCACTACCCCTGACGGAACGATAGGGAATTCTCTCCTCGCTACACACACACACACACACACACACACACACACACACACAAACTAGACAAAAAGCACACACCTCCAAATGAACAAAGGCCCTTCACCGGAACAAGATGTTAGTTAACAATTAAAAGCCTTGATAGTATTCAAAGTAAGTTGTGGACCAATTTCCTTTCACCTTTCGACACAGAAAAACAAAAACTCACCCAGAGAACGCAGTCTCTACTGGGCAGACTGCTCTAAAACCTCCCCCTGAACAGTCATCCTGGTCACAGCTGACACTTGAGCATCTAATACCAAGGCTGGGCCCAAGAGTGCTCCCAAGTTCTTTCAAGAGGAGAGTAACTGCATCCAGGAGGCAATCCTGGCCTCCTGACAAATAGCAGAATCTCATTGGGCTCCCTAGAATCAGATGGCAAGGAGATAAAGAGCTGCATATCATCAGTACACTCAAGAACAGTGTGCTGGATCAGGCCAATGTCTCATCTAGTCCAGCATCCTGTTCTCACAGCAGTCCTCCAGAAGCCTCTGGGAAACCTACAAGCAGGACCCGAGCACAAGAGCACTCTCCTCTCCTGGGGTTTCCAGCAACTGGTATTCAGAACCACACTGCTTCCGACTGTGGAGGCAGAGCACAGTAGTAGCCATTGATAGCCTTATGAAAATCCACTCAATCCCAGATGATCTCTCTCAGACATTTCCTGTATATATTTAAGAGCACAGGAGAGAAGACTGAACCCTGCAGGACCCCATAGATCAAAAGGATGAGCGTGAGTTCCCCAGCACCACTTTCTTGCAAGGAAGAACTGCAGCCTCACCCTAGCAAGGAAGCCCAGGAAGATACCATGGTCAAGGGGACTAAAAGCTGCTGAAAGTTCCAGGAGAAATAAAAATTTACCCCCTCCCCCCCCCAATCCTGCAGACACCCATGAATGTCTACCTCCATGTGAAGATCATCTACTTAGGACAGCCAATGCTGTTTCTGAACCAAAACCAGGCCTGAAATGGATCCAGATAATCATTTTAATGCAGGAATTCTATTACTCAGGTCCTTTACCCAAAATAGGAGTGTTCAACTCTAGCTCTGACAGTTGGATTGAATCAAGTCAATTCCACTGCTCTGAACAGCTAAGATTGCATATGTGTGTGTGTGTGTGTGTGTGTGTGTGTGTGTGTGTGCATGCGCATATATATATAAACAGAGGCCAAACTATTGCTAGGATGGAATAGAGCCCTCTCATAAAGACCCAATTAGCCAACCCCTCTTCTGACAGTGTTTATAAGCCAGTAATGGGTATGGCTTAAACACGCATTAAGACAACCTCAGTGATCCAAAAATAATGTCTGCATCCTCAGGTTGCACAAGCTAAAAAGAATTAACAATCACTGGATGAGCAGCAGCAGAAGGTACACCATCTGACTGTTGATATGGAATCTAAACAGGAATAAATGTGAGCCAACGTGTCTTGCAAACTAGTCACAGCTGGCTACCAAGCCTTGTCAAATGCAGACTAGTGGCTTGCCTAATGCCAACTCCCAAGTTTGCGGCTGAGGCAATATTTGAACTGGGAACTTCACAACCCACATTCATACAAAGCAATTCGATGATTTTTTCCCCTCAGAAGTAGGTCCCAAAGCATTCGGTAGGACTTGCTACCTAATAAGAGTGCACATGATTGCCATCTCAGCCAGTCTCTGTATGAAAAATCTTTATTCCTTATAGCAGCCTGTATTTTGTCCTGAAGTAAGAACCTCAAAGATTCTCTATACAGCTAAGAGGAGGCAATACAGTGAAATAAGCAAATGGCTTATAACAGCAGCGTGGTTAAGCTGGTGTCTCGTATCTTTCAGGCTGCCTTATATTTACAATACTGCTCTTTATAGTATCTAGTGAGATGGAATATTTTCCCCATGGTACATTCAAAGAACGAACGTCACACACCCCAAGTGATTCACTACAGGTGTTGATGACAGACGAGTTGAATTCAGTCCACTGCCCTCAGGACCTAGCTAGAACTCCAATCAAAAGGCTGAAGAAGATGAAGACCAGTTCCAGCCCACGTACTGCTGTTCACACCAATATATCACAACAGCCTATTGTGAATCTGTTATAGGTAAAAGGTAAAAGACCCCTGGATGGTTAAGTCCAGTCAAAGGTGACTATAGAATTGCAGCACTCTTCTCGCTTTCAGGCCGAGGGAGCCGGTGTTTGTCCGCAGACAGTTTTTCCGGGTCATGTGGCCAGCATGACTAAACCGCTTCTGGCGCAACGGAATACCGTGACGGAAACCAGAAATGCTGCTTAACTTCCCGCCGCAGTGGTACCTATTTATCTACTTGCACTGGCATGCTTTCAAACTGCTAGGTTGTGAATCTGTTATGGACACTTCCAGCTAAGGTAACTTCCCCAGGTTGTTTACTGGGCTTCTTAAGAGCACTGGGATGGGGTGGATGTCAAAGAACAGGTTCAATCCACAGCATCACCAGGTAGTGCTGGGAAAGACTCTGCCTGAAACCCTGGATAGCTGCTGCTAGTACAGTGGTACCTCGGGTTAAGAACTTAATTCATTCTGGGGGTCTGTTCTTAACCTGAAACTGTTCTTAACCTGAAGCATCACTTTAGCTAATGGGGCCTCCTGCTGCTGCCGCTGCGCCACTGCTGCACGATTTCTGTTCTCATCCTGAAGCAAAGTTCTTAACCCGAGGTAATATTTCTGGGTTAGCGGAGTCTGTAACCTGAAGCGTATGTAACCTGAAGCGTATGTAACCCAAGGTACCACTGTAAATGTTAACAATCCTTGGCTAGATGGGCCAATGGTCTGATTTGGTATAAAGGCAATGTCCTGTGTTAGGAAGAGACAGTTCATCGGGGACGGGTAGAAGATTTGTAATTCTAGATCCCACGTACTAGAAAAGCACCGCATAGAAGAGAAAAACAATAGTGCAGAAGACATCCTGCCCATTCTCTCTCACACAGGATTCTTCTTACTCCCCAGGCCATATCTGACCCTGATCTATATCAAGATGCCTCTAGCTGCTGCCTTTATAGACATCAGTCCATCACCCAGGGTCAAGGGTCAAAGCAATCTACCAAGCCACAGACTCTGGAGCTGGCAGTTCCCTGGCCCTGAGCTCCGGCTGTTCTTGTTAAAGCAGAAGCCAGGGACCTAAGGGGCAGTTGGAAACGGCATGCACCATCCCTGCTGGAAGCATCTGTTCCTTGGAGCAGACGGTGAGACAAAAATAATCCACAACCTCACCATCTCCGTCCGCCTGCATAGGGTTCCTTGAAAGTCAGGCAGCCACCAAGTTAGCAGGAGCCAAGCAATAAAGAGAAGGTGACCTGACTTACTTTCTAACTTTAGGGAGAAAGGGAATACAGATCCAGGAGACACCCCAGGAGCCCGGCATTTCCACCCACTTCCCTGTTGGATGCTGAATAATGCACATATGCACCACATACACAGAGAGTGGGGTGGGGAAGGATATCACAGGGTTGGGAGGCTACCAGAGCTTAGAAAGGTGAGTGGGGTGGGGGGCTCCCCATGTTTTTATGCCTCCATCCTAGCCTAGTCTGAGCAGATGCAGCCCTCCCAGTGCTAAGCAAGATGCCCACCTAGGGGAGAACAGGAGTTACTGCTCGCAAAGCAAAATGGAAATATACCTAGCAGAGGAAAGAGCAACATATTAAAAACAGATACTGGAGAGCAATGAGGGTAGAGAGGCTTGATCCAAGGCTGCCTTGGGATGAATAAATGAGACCCAGCAAGATGAGGAAATCATTGCACCTCGCTGCTCTTCTTTCCCCCAGCCCGTTGGCAAGCATCTTAAATTAAGAGTCTCCAGCCCAGAACTCTTCCCAGCACACCAGATGCTGTCCCCACATATACAGCGATGGGGCGCCTGCCCCTCACCGTGTTCAATGCAGAGGATGGGATGGCGGGGGGGGGGGGGGGGGGTTGCCGGGGTGCCCGTCCGCCTTGGTGCCCTAGAAGCCGAGAATGGCAAACGGATTCTGCCGCGGGGAATCCTTCCCCAGCCCCGCGCCGAGGCAGCGGGGTTTGCCAGCCACACACTCACCTGTATCTCCTCAGAGATCCCTGCTGGCAGCTAGCGAAGAGTTAACGCTGCCAGCTGTGCCTGGCATCGCTGGCTGCCAAGTGTCCTGCCCAGGCACCTCGACGGCACATCCCAGTCCGCCGCTGCCCGGAGGGGCCAGGAGGGGGGCCAGGTAAGGGGGGTGGGAAGGAGGAAGGGTGGCTGGTGGGGGCGCAGCCGGGAGCCAGCCTCAGGGCATGGTGGTCCCCTAGACGCCGCTCTGGCATTGAACCAGCATGGAGGAGGAGGAGGAGGAGGAGGAGGAGGGAGGGATGGAGGGGAGGAGAGACAGAGAGCAAGAGGAGGAGGAGGGAGGGACGGAGGGAGGGAGGGAGGAGGCACCGAGCAGCTCCCAGGAGGGCTCCGAAGTGGGAGGAGGCGGGAATGGGGTGGAGGGACACCCGCTGCCCACTCCCTTTTCTGGGCAGACCCGCGAGGGAGGGAGGGAGGAGGGCGCCTGCTGCAGTTAAGGCTCCCACATGGCGACCACCGCTCAGCAGCCGCCCAGTCAGCTCGCCTCAGGCTTGTCGAGGCGGCAAAGGTTCAGGGGGCCAGCCCGGCTCGCCCTCCCCGAAGGCTGCGTGGCGGATCCTCCCCCGCCCGGCTTTCCCGCCGTTTCGCCTCCCGCTCCCCTCGCGCGCACCCCTCCTCCTCCTCCCTCCCTCCTCCTCGCACGTGGCTCTTCACGAAATAATTATTTGGGGAAAAAGAACCCTGACAGGAGGAGCCCGCCTTCAATTATTTATGCCGACAACAAACCCAAAACGGTAATTACACTCGCTGCAGCTGGCGGGGCCCCAGGCGGGGCTGGACCCACCGAGGGAGGGGAGAGGGGAAGCGGCACCCTCAGCAGCTGGGGAGGCCAGGCAGGCAGGCAGGCCGGCAGGCAGGCAACCCTCTCGGTGCCTGGCTGCCTCTCTGCACGCCCAGCGAGGGACGGGCAAAGTTACAATAAAATATGTCAATCAATAAATTACCCACCCCAAAACCACTGTGCTGCGTGGCGGGAGCTGGGTTTTTCTGCGGAGTCCCCGGGCTCCTCTGTGACACGCAGGTGCCGTCTGCCGTAAGAGGGAGCGGGGAGGTGATTATTATTTTCGTTTATGGAAGGGTGGCTGCGGGGCGGGGGTCGTCAGAAGTGCGTGCGTGTGTGTATAGATCGAAATAGCGATATGACGCTTCCGGTGGATCCATCTGTGATCCTCCCGCCACTGAGATGAGAGGGTGAGGGAGAAGCGACTTGTTGCGCTGCGGAGGCGAGGCTAACCCGCGGAACTCCTTGCAGTGGAAATTGGGGAGCCGTCGCGCGCAAGGGTAGTGATCAGGTGGTAGTTTGAAGCCTGTTCCTTTTCAGGGGGACATTTTATTTTATTTTTGGTGTGGCTAGGAAAGAGAGACGATTCGTAACAAGGGTCTGGATACATTCAAAATTAACTCCCCCCCCCCCCAAGAGTGAGAGTATTTTGAGAGCATTCGTAGTCAGGACTGCTACATGCCTAGGGACTCAGTTTTTTAGGACATTCACTAGCTCTGAAGAAAAGGAAACAGGCCTTGAGCAAAAAATATCAGCCCAAGCAATTTCCATTATATAATTCAGTATGAGAGAAGCATTTTTTAATGGCTGCTGTTTTCAGTCCCCAGCTTCAGAGCAGGATTCGATTAAATTAAGAAGGGGGGCAGATATGGTACCCTGAGCAACTTAAATCTGATCCTTGGAAATTAAAAAACCCCACAACCACCACAAACTTGGTCAAATATTTTAATCAAATTAGAGCAATAAATGTGTGTCTTGGGTTTAGAACGAGGGCCTCAATTTATGAAGTGACTAGTGCCTCCACAAACTGAAACCCAGTCCTGTTTATAGAGTGTTTAATATGCTTTTTAATATGGATGCTCTTGTAATCGTGTATACTCCAAAACACCAGATATGAGGAGAACCCTTCCTCTTCCATAAATGGTGCTTCTGAATGCTTTGTAGATTAGTAGTTGTATGTGTGCATTAAATATGGGTAAATTAGCAGTCTAATCAATTGGGATATTCATTGCAATACAACTTCATCATATTGGGTGCACTACAGACAAGAATAAAACTGTTGGCCCTCTAGCTGTCACACACCAATTTCAACGTAATGTTTTTTAATCCTCAGGGGAGTGCATGTTAAGGAATAGATGCAGGAAAATAACACAAAGAAAAAGGAATATCCACATGACTTTTGCAGTGTAAATTCATGAAAAGTGAAGAGAAGAAATTTACAATTTTAGCTTGGAGATCTCTCCATGTCTGTTATTTTGTGGAGACGAACTTCTTGGCCTTAGCCCTGCAACATTCAGTACCAACCATGTTCAGAATTAGCTGCCTGGTCCAGTGGTTTCTCCAGTCCTAAACAGTTGAGCACCATGGACAGAGCTCTACTTTGTAATGTATCTCAGTGGCTCTGAGCCTCTTCCCCCTGCAACACCTCCCAGACTAAAATCTCACCAAGTTTTCAGTCTGTTTTCTTAATTCTGAGTTCCTTAGCCTCATATTTACACCCCCCCCACCCACACACTACTCAACTACCTTCAACATAGGTGAGGCAGGCTCATTTTCAAAATCCTGCCCTGCTACTGCTGTTGCTCTTTGCACATAGCATTTTATTCCAAATGCCATGTCTCATTTCCTTTCAGACACTGATGGTTTTAAAAGCCCATAAAAGCATTTCCAGGCTTTGCCCTACCCAGCAGGCAGACATTACCATGGTCCCCCACCCACCTCCAACAATCATGAGTCTATATACCTGCCAACATAAGGAAACACTTAATTCATTTGATGAAGCGGACTCTAACCCACAAAAGATTATGCCATAATACATTTATTAAGTTTTTAAGATGCCACAAGACTCTTGGTTATTTTAACCCACATGCTGTGCCTTTTTACAGCCATTGTCTTGTTTGTCCTCACAACAAGACTGCTGCAAGGCAGACCACAATTGTTCCCATTTTGAGAGAGGGGAGGGACAGCGGAAGAGACTTCATAACAAATGTAGTGAGTGTGTACGTGGATGTATGGCTGTGCTAGGCTATGAATCCAGGTTCTGCGTCCGTATTTAAGGGCCAAACTACTGCTATTATTTTTGCCGATTTTCATCCCCTGTGCTGCTTTGGAAGAATTTTGAGTGGATAGCTAGCAAAATGAATGGTTAAGCAGCTCCTTCCTCCCTTCTCTGCTGGTTCTCTGCTCCAACCTGAAGCCATTGTGTTGAAGCAATGGGGACAACAATATCAGACTCAGAACTGTGTATAATGCATACCTATCCGCAGTATTCCAATGGAAAAAACCACACACCTCCAAGCTGTCCAGAATCACTGCCTTAAATTATCACCAAGCCAGTCTGCTTTAGTAGAAAAGAAAATGGCTATAACTTAGTTTGTTATATGGTACAGTCTCATCTTCTCATTCCTGTGGTACCACAAGATTCCCATTTGTCTTCCCCACCCCACCCCAAAGTCATAGAACCACTTTAGTAATAGTTCTGTTAAAAATAAAGAGCATGTTAAATGTAACGGATACTGTTCCCTTTGCTAGGCAAGGAAATCGTCTCCACCATCTGTCACTTCTGTTACGGCCAGTTGCTACAGCCCAAGTAGCTGGGAGGATCCATCACATGAGAAGTAATGTCTGCACTGTCATTACTGGCTGAATTAATTTCAGATTGATAACCCTTGTTCTTTTCCAGCTCCTTATTCTTGAAAATCTCTTCAGCTGTATTTTTGCTTTACGTTTTTCTTTCTTTTTAGCCCCCTCTCCCTCTCCCTCTCTCTCAGCAGCTCTGGTCTAAGTAATCTCCATATTCTGGAGACCCTTATCTGAAACTGTTGTGATGGGTATTGTTTTCTTCAATCTGTTGTAGGGGTGGCATGAGAGCTCATTTCAGCCTGTCTCGCATTTTAATCCAGGGACCTTAGTTAAAACCAGACTCAGGTTATCCAACCCCTGAGCTTTCTTTCCCATGTGCCCCAAATCCAAATGCTGGGGGGGGGGGGGGTGAGAGAGAGCCCTACTATGTTTCCTTGCCTCCTGCCCCAATGCAGGCTAATGGGACTGCTTTGACCCATTACTTTGCATGGGGACAACAAAACAATAACCAATGGGGGTAATATGTATCAGAGAGCTTTCCTAAGCCGTGTTTCTAAAAAGAAGAACTCTGTATAGTGACTGTTCAGTTAAAGCTGTAGCTGGGAATGAAAGAAAGGAGTTCATGAGTACAAAAAGGAAGACAGAGAATAACTTAAAGGTGTGCTGAAATTGATTGATTGATTGATTGATTGATTGATTGATTGACTGACCTAATGCAATTGAAGACTCACCCTTCTTGTTTAGGGGCTTGGTTTATTTACAGGATAAGTAAAGCTGCAATTCTGTACCCACTTACCTGGGAGTGAGCCACACTGCATGACATTAGTCATCTTTGCTATCTCAGAATAACTTTGGCCCTGATCCTTGGGAAGAAGGGCAACAGAAATGGAAATCAATTCTGTCAGTGATGGGATTGGGCAACCCTGGTCTGCCTTAGCTTCTTTTTCCTCTCTTTGTTTAACTAACTGTTGCCAATGCCATATATTCATAGGCAGATGGCAGAGAGACTGAACAGGAACTTATTTCCACAGCTTCCAGAGAACTGGCAAAGCCTTGCCTCGTGATCCCAAGAGGACGGGGAAAGGGAGGAAGGAACAGTGGGCGGCACACATTCTGCTCCTGAAGCAGCCTTAGCTGGGTGAATAGGAGGATCCCACTGAAACTCACTGAACTGGTGCTGAGTCGCCAGTTGGGACCCAAAGTCAGTTGGGAATCTCTTTTTGGTGATGCAGTCTGGATTGTACCCTGACCCTTTGTGCAAGGGAGCTGCTGGAAATTCCAGGTGGTCGTTCCAGTAGAGGACAGGTAATCGTTCCCTTTGCTATGCCATTGCCAACTGAGTTGGGAGGCGGAGTTATTAATTGCCTTCTCTCTCTGATGTGTGTGTGTTGAAGTAAGTAACCATTTCCTTTACCTTCCCCACTCCAATTCCACTTGGCTTCTCTCTGCTTCTCTATGTGCAGCAGGGGATGGAGCAAAACAATGAGGACAGATTAGGAAAATTGTTTGTTACCCTTTTCCCAATACACACACCAGCTGTAGATGTTTGGGGTGAGCTCAAATGCCACCTTTAAGCAACCACTGCTGTATGTATTCTCTCAATTTGGTTTAAAAACATAGTTCACCCTCACTAAGGAGCTTTATGAGGCAATGTAAAGTCAGTCAATAGCTTGTTACTGCTCATCTTGTGAGTTGGGCCATGAAGCAGACAAAGAGCCCCCAATCATCCTTTGGCCTGGTATGCAGACAGGCCTGTTTTGCCGCCTGGAACAAGGTTCTGTCTGCCAGGCAGCCCTGCTGGGTAAGCAGCAACACTGAACAAGGCTCAATGAGCACCCTTCACAAGTACCGTGAAATGGAGCTGTATTTGTCCCCTTTGCCGAGATATAAATTCATGCTCTCATTATAAAGAAACGTGTTTGGGTCAGGTTAACCCATCCCCTGAGAAAGCAGTAGATTCTTCAGCTGCTGCAGAAAGTAACATTAGCCAGAAAGAAATGCACAGCTCCACCTGTTTTGCAAATGCCCACTGCTCAATGCACCAATTCTGCTTACTGCTCAATGCACCAATTGGGGCAAAAAATAAAAGCTGAATCTAAACCAGTCTCCTTCGGAACCTTTTTTCTTTCTTTCAGGGAAATGCACTTTGCCTAAATAAACATTACAGCTATTGGTGGAAAAATTGCTTTCCATGAAGTAGTAAATAAGACCACCCCATCCAGGCATGCTCTGTAGACTCCCATAGCCAGTGCCATGCATCACGTGCATGCCTGTCTCTTCCACCATCCCTCCCTCTTCTCTCTCTTTTCCCCTCTCTCCTCCTGTTCTCAGATTCTGATTATCCCTCTGGTTTTTCTTCCCACCCACCTCTGAAGGTAGTGCCTACTACCCCTCACTATGCACAACTACACTGACAGTAAAATTACCCACTGTATCATTAGCACTACCACTGCTAAACATTTTATAGATCGCCAGCAGCAAGCTGGATGCTAAGCAGTACACAGAAGCAGCAGACTGTCTCTGCACAGACCTGCTCCTCCATCTACAGTAGATGCACAAGGAAAGGAAGTGGTGGGGTGAGGGGAGCCCAGGACTTTACAGTGCATAGTTGTGGGAAGTAAAATGTTAGTGGAGGAGCAGGTAATTTAGGGTGATGATAGGATGATGCAGAAAAGTCTTTGTATATAAAGAGGGACTGGAAGAATAACTCGAAGCAGAGCAAAATAGCTTAATGAAGGCTGAAGGGGATAATTCCCAAGCATAGGCAGCGACTAGTAAAAGGCACATAATGATGGCAATATTGTTGCTAGGTTGCAATCCAGTCTCTTCAGTTCCCCAATGCAGGGGGAAGGACCATAGGTCAATGGCAGAGGGCATGCTTGACATACAGAAGACCTCGCATCTCCACTTGAAAAGGGGTGGGGTGGCAGGGCATGTGAAATGCACAGCCCAAGAAGAACTGCTGCCAGCCAGAGTAGGCAATGTTGTAGTAGATGGAGCCAAGATCAGGTTGCAGAGGATGGGAAATAACCTTTGCCGTAGGCCCTGGAGAGCTGCTGCCTGTTGAGAGAAGATGATACTACCAAGATGGACACTACCAAGATGGTGTGAGACAGCTTCCCTATGAGGCAGGGTAAAGATGACAGGACCTGATATTGGGGGATAAATTGGGGCTGCCTTGTCTTCCATTACAATGGTAAATCTAAAGATATAGACTAGATCTCTGGTTTGCAATCCTGGGTGATTTTTATCATGAAGGGGAGTTGGCAACAGATGAGGGTGACAGATGTGCTCAAACTTCCATGGCAAGTTCTGGTTTGGGTTCATATTGCTAGGGTGTTGAGCATAATGCCCTCACGTGAAAGGAAGGCAGGCTAGATATGTCCTGAGCTGGATTTTCTTTCAGGCCTAAGTTCTGTTCAGATTCTGGTCTGGTACCCAAATGTCAGTGAGAACAGAAGCCCAGTTTGAGGGTGTGGGGTAGAGGGAAAAAACAATATTGACATTATCCAGCTAGTTCTATCATAACCATTTGGAATATCACCATAACCGAGAGTGGTTTCTGCATGTTGGCAAACCACAACTATTTGTGGATAGCCCCCACTATTTAAGTGTAAAAACAAAACAAACAAACAAAAAACAAATTAAGGACAGTGGTACCTCGGGTTAAGTACTTAATTCGTTCCGGAGGTCTGTACTTAACCTGAAACTGTTCTTAACCTGAAGCACCACTTTAGCTAATGGGGCCTCCTGTTGCTGCCGCGCTGCCGGAGCCCGATTTCTGTTCTTATCCTGAAGCAAAGTTCTTAACCTGAAGCACTATTTCTGGGTTAGCGGAGTCTGTAACCTGAAGTGTATGTAACCTGAAGCGTATGTAACCCGAGGTACCACTGTAATACAGTACCTGGAGTGTGAATCTTTGATTTTAAAAAAACAACAACCAGCAGCTAGATGGCAGCATTACTACATTTTCTGGCAGCAGTGCAGCTTCATTGTTTTCAACATGTTTCATTGTTATAAAACATTGTGCCTAAACTGCCCCAACACCCAAACATTATCCATGGGCCACCTTGGGTGTGCGGCCACTATTCTAATGTTTATGCTTGCAAATTAGGATTCCTCTAAACTAAAGTTGTGGTAGTAGTGTGGTGTTTCACCACTGTTAGCCGTGCCAAGTAACAACCCTGCGCCTGCATAGTGAGGAAGAGACCAGGGCTGTGTTTGCCTTTAAACAGATTCACCTCTCCACTCAGTGCTACAAAAGGTAAGTGCACAGCATCCAAAGAAAGAGGAAGGGAGGAATTCAATTGGATTTACAACCCAGGGATCAAGGATACAATTGACAAACACATGTCTTTCTGCCTCATTGGGTTTTTTTTTTTAATCCAACACAATTAGTTGAAACACATTCAAAAATGAGGCATTGAGGGTAGTGTTGCAGTTCCCACCATTGCACTATGTTCCACAGGGTTTTAGAATAGACATCTGAGGACAGTGCTCATGTCCCTCAGTCACAGTGGTAAGCCAAAGGCGCTGTCCTCTTTGTTACCAATGGTGCAATCCTATACACTGGGGCTTACTCCATGGAATTCACTGGGGCTCACTCCCAGGTGAGTAGGTACAGAGTTGCTGCCTTGAGCTCTGGATTGGATAGCACATGGTTATCTTTCATTAGATCAAGAAAATTAAGAGCATTCCTCAAAACAAGTCATTGATGATTACAGTGATAATTTTTATTCAGTGAAATACGAAAGGTTCAGTACAAAACTGTAAAAAGCGAACTATTGAATCATGCTGTTTAGAAGAAAGTAGTTGCAGAAAAACGCGCACACAAAAATAAATGAAATAAAATAAAACTGAAATAAAACTGAGCAAAGCCTGATTGTGAGGCAATCACAGTATTGTACTGCAGATTTGCCATTGAGGACTATGCAAAGAGTTAAGTGGTTTGCAAAAGTAAAAACTTGCCTTTTCTCTCCTAAAAATACCAGAAGTGGCTATATCACGTGGCTGTGCAGAGGCAAGATTGATACGTGTGCTTAACTCAACAAAATGACACAGACACTTTGCTTCTATTTGTAGTTCCTCTAACATACAGATGGGAACCCCCCATCCCATGAGTCAAGCTAGCCACCAGACCTCTCAGCTTTCTCTGGGCCATGCCCACTTGTCTGAAGTCATATGGTGTTAGGTACAGGACAGGTAAAGCCATGGCTGCAAAGGAACAATCAGGAGCCTTAGAATACATGATCAGATTCGCTCAGGTGCATCTGATGTCTGCCAGAATCAGTGACCCTTGCATTTGGTGCCAGATTTAAACAGTACCATGTGGAAGCCACACTTGCAAAAGAGCAACCAGGATTGCATTCCAAGCAAGGCTCCCTGTAGTTCCCTTTGCAAGGGTGGCTTGCATTTGGCATTCTTTACATTTGCTGCCAAATGCAAGCCATGCTGCTTTCAGCCTGGCTCAGATCCACTTGATGCCATGTGACATCAGGTGAATGACAGATTATCAGCCCAGCCCTTGTGTCAAATGGGGGAGGGGGGTTGACTGCAATGTGACCTGGCCCTCCAGCTAAAAATGGTTCCCCAACCCTGCTCTAAAAAGAATATAGCCTCCTTGTATGTTGCCATTTGAAATAATAGTGAACCTATAGCACCTAACACAGCACGGTCTCTTTGCCTTCTGTCTTAATACAGTGCCTAGCATTCAGGAAGGTTGAACGCTTCTGCAAGCTCATCATTCTCACACCTCCCTGCTCACTAGACAGCCTCCCTTCTCACCCCACTATTGCTTCCTCCTCTGGCTGGGGAAAGTTAATAAGGTGCCTGAGATGTGAACAGGTTGCAAAGGTGTGTTTGCTACCTGCTTAGTTGGGAGAGCCAAGCACACTTAAGCTGCATTTCTGATTCCCACAGTCTCAGGGTGGCTGATTTCTCCCCTCCTCCCATGTTTGACAGGGATGATTGTGAGGCCTTCTGGGAACGTGGGCAGCACTGTGTGGCACAATCACTCAGATTCCATATGAGAGACAATCCTTTCACTTCTTGAAAGCAAGACTATGTGTCACGCATGAAAATGCTTTAGGAAGCTTAGGATCACGCAATGATAAAAAGCTATCATCTTCCATCAGTCTGCTTGGTAGCTGCAATGCATTCCAGGATGAGGAGGGGTGGGAGCAGGGGAAGAGAAGCAACACAACTTGTATACAATCCTGTCCCACCAGGTGTCTCAGCAGAACAGTCTCCTTTTGCAAATCCATCGATAGGGAATTGAACACACAGCGGAAGCCCATGTTCCGTTGGGATGCATGACACCACATTCCTTTTCAGCACCCACCTGTGGCTGTCCTATATCCCAAAAACTAGAAAAGAAAGAGAGGGAGAGGGATTGTGGAATAATTGTTATCAGCATAGAACCGCCAACACCACCACAAAGTTCCCAAAGGCTGGCTAAAATCTTGATATTAGAATCTAAAAGACTGGCTACATCACAAGTCTAGAATCTGGTTATTTCATTATACTGAACACTGATGTCCCTTGTCATGTCTTAAAGGTTACCTCCACCCCTTGCATTTCTTCAGCACACATGGTTTGAAGCCTATGGGAATGTGCATCATGAAACAGTCTGTTTTTAACATGTAAATACTTCGAAATGTACTCACGCTGTAGATATAAGCAAATCGCCTTCTTTCCACCTCCACTTTCCCTCCTTTTCGTTGTAAGCTGCACCCAGCCAGTATGTGCTTGCCCTGTGGATGTTATCTCTCAGGAAACCCTGGGATGAGAAATAATCTAGATTACATTTGAACTGCAATCCTAAAAAACAGTACTAGAGCAGGGGTGGTGGAGCTTCTGACCATCATCCAGGTCCAGACCTCAAGGCATCCGAATCCAGCCTACAGAGGTCTCCCCAGGCCACCCTCCCTCTCCTCACTAATGAGCAAGTAGAAGGCAAAATGCCACTGAAATTAGAGGGACACATTTCCAATGAAAGATGGTTAAGGAAAGGAAGGGCATATTTCTTGCCACTAATCTATAATATTGGAATACTTCTTTTGAATGGTACAGTGATACCTCGAGTTACAAGCGCCTCAGGTTACAAACACTTCAGGTTACAAACTCTGCTAACCTGGAAGAGTTACCTTGAGTTGAGAACTTTACCCCAGGATGAGAACAGAAATCATGTGCCGGCGGCGCAGCCCCATTAGCGAAAGCGCGCCTCAGGTTAAAAACGGTTTTGGGTTAAGAACAGACCTCCGGAACAAATTAAGTTCGTAACTAGAGGTACCACTGTAGAGTCAGACTATGCAGGGGAAGTGTTGTACCAAAATGCCCTCAAGGTGTGTTTGGAGGCAGTGAAAGCTAAGGAAACAATTTTTGGCAATAAAATTTTTGGAGGGAGAAAATAGAATCATTTTTGAAGGGAACTAGCTTACTAGGAAAAGCTGCTGTGGCTCCCCCCCCCCATCAAAAAAGCTTGCTTTCTTAATAGTACCCAGGGAACACCATGCTAATGGCAAATACCTCACAAGGAATGGTGCTGCACCTGATCAATAGGAATGGGCAAGAAATTGGGTTCAGTTTGCATTGTAATGTGGGCCTACTTAATTTGCACTTCCTGAAACAAAAGGTCAACCAAAACATAGCTATATTTCAGAATTCACACTTCTCTGAATTTTGTGTTGCAGTTCTCCAACGAAATATTGTGTATAAAAATGCATCCTATTTGTGCATAAAATGCATATATTAATTAAAATGACCATATAAAATTGCATTGTATTAGAAAAAAATGTTTGTTAAAAGGTGTATATTATGGAAGATTGCACCCAAAAATCTGTAGTTCTGATAAATTTTTGTGGGGATTAAAAAAGAAATCACAAACTGATGCGAAAATGTGCAGAATTAAACTTAAAGACTGGGAAAAATGAGAAACTGTCAAGAACAAAAACGGGCATGTCTGTCCATTCTGAATCATGATGATGTAGGAAGACTAACCTGTTCATCATCAGACCAAATGCTGACCAAATAAGCCCTATTATAAATGCACTGCCACAGAGCATCGGTCCAGTTTTTCGCCTCTTCTGAAATGTAATAGCAGTTCTTCTCTTTAGTCTTCCAGTCCTTGGGGCACGGATGAGAGTAATTTCTGCTGCTACAGATGAATTCTACAAAGTAAATGTAGGGCAACACTCTGTTAACACTGTACCCTACTTGGGGACTTCAGAATATACAGCAGCAGCAGCCGGCAATTAAGCGTGTCGATGGGCTGCCATGTTCCGAAGTCATGGGGAGAAGAGCTGCACCCGGGCTGGGCCTTCAGGGCTGCGGTGACACCTCCTTCTCACAGCCGATGAAGGGATGCCTGCACCTGGGTGGAACTCCCACCAGCTGGAACCTGAACTTTCCCCAGCCCACACCAGTCCTTCCCCAGCAGGGAGGAGAGCCACCCGCTCACCTGAGACCTGCCAGTGCCCGCCCTTGCGCTGTGCGGCCAAAGAGAGATGGCTGGGGAAGGGCTACACTTGGTGCTTTAGCTTGTTCTCCACTGCCCTCCTCCTAGGCCTGCAGCAGCTGTGGCTCCAGTGCTGCTGGGATGCTGCCAAGCCTGCCAAGGAGTGCCAGTCGCTTCTCCCACTGGGAGCTTGCTGAGCTGAGAGGGAAATGCAGTGACTGGCAGGGGACCTCCATGAGGAGCAGCTGCAGCAGGGGCACAGCCAAGTCCACCCATGGCCCACATGATGCCCACAATTAGGTTAGGGGGCACCAACTTTGACTTAAGGGACGCGGGTGGTGCTGTGGGTAAAACCTCAGCGCCTAGGGCTTGCCGATCGCATGGTCGGCGGTTCGAATCCCTGTGGCGGGGTGAGCTCCCGTCTTTCGGTCCCAGCTCCTGCCCACCTAGCAGTTCGAAAGCACCCCTAAGTGCAAGTAGATAAATAGGTACCGCTTTATAGCGGGAAGGTAAACTGCGTTTCCGTGTGCTGCGCTGGTGCTGGCTCGCCAGAGCAGCTTCGTCACGCTGGCCACGTGACCCGGAAGTGTCTCCGGACAGCGCTGGCCCCCGGCCTCTTAAGTGAGATGGGCGCACAACCCTAGAGTCGGACACGACTGGCCTGTACAGACAGGGGTACCTTTACCTAACTTTGACTTGCCCTGGGAGCTGCCAACATATATTGTGCCACTGCCTCCCCCTATTCTGGATTAGGCAGAGGAAGTCCAACATGGATTGCCTGGTGGATTGCAACTGCTCAGATCGCAATGTGGGCAGAACTGGATTTCTCCTCCCCTTTTGCTACTACATGGTTCAATAGGAATTCTCCCTTCTCTCCTCCCTTCCTAGTGATGGCACTGCCTGGGACTTCTCCTATGTTTTTAGACCCCCAGGATGACCAAGCCAGAAGGAAAATAATCAAGATAAATAACGTTTCCAGGGACGTCTCACCTGTGATATCCTGCAGTTCACTGAAGTTGTTGCTTATGGTTCTTTCCATAATCTTTTGTGCCTCCTGCACATGATCCAAGTCCTTCTTCACTGAAAGACAAATCGAAATGTCCACCCAAAAAAGCAGTGTGTTAGGGCCATAGGCTGCCATTCCTGCTTTGCTATTGATCTAGTAGTGCATTAAGAGTTCAGACTGTCAGTGGTGATGCCACAAGTACCGGTTATCATCAGCTGCCGGTGAGTGGCAACTGCAGTCCAGCACGACTGGGGCCTGTGCTGGGGGCCATTACCCTGCCCTGCACCGCCATTGTGGGACATCTCAGCCTCCACCTTACATATTAAAGAGCCATACTACCTACCTCTCAGCAGCATCTCTGATTGGTTCAAGTGCAGAGCTTGTATCTCCTCTGATAGTCCAGAGTCTGAAGAAAGAAAATTAGATTTCTTTTGTAGTTTTTCTACATTTTGTTGTGCTGTCAAAATAAACCTTGCTTTGAACCATGTCCTCCTTGCATATAAACTGATGGCCCTCATCCATATGCTGAATATGCTTCAATTGGGCCAAGGAATTTGTTCTTTAGACCTTTCCAGTGGCAGTAGCAGCAGATTCAGGCAAAGGCGGCAGATGCTAGGTCACTGGAATGCATTTATCACTGGCTCCTTCCAGTTCAGGGTGGCTTGGAAGGGAGAGTGCATTGGAGAGCAGTAATCTGATATCTGGATTTGAGAACTGTTCTGGTTACTTAACAGATGGCTGTATTTAAATGTGCATTTATTGCAATGTGTTTCTATTAGTATCACATTTCCTTAAGTGGGTTGCCTTTGAGAGCTATAAACTGCTTCGGTATAGATATGATATGCGGAATATAAATATTGCTAAATAAAGAAACATAGTCTCAGATTTTATTCATTAAAAAACATAAGCATTTTTCAAAAATCTGATTTTTTAAAAAGTGTTTTAGAAATAGCTTTCAAAGCTGAGCCCACTCACAAGTGGGAGCCAGGTGAGAGGAACAGTACTAGGAACAAAGCCAAAGGGAGAAAGGTTAGAAAAGACTGTTATTACTCATGCAGTCCCAGGAACCAATTATAGCCATGATAGAATAATAGAATTGTAGAGTTGAAAGGTACCCCCTGCAATGCAGGAATCTCTGTCCAAAGTGGGACTTGAACCCACAACCCCGAGGTTAAGAATCTCATGCTCCACCGGCTGAGCTATCCCTCATAGATAGTTTTCCATACAGGGCAGTATGCCTGGATTCGTGGGTCCCCATTTCTAACCCCTGCAGTTTCTGACAATTCCAATTTTCCATTTTCACCAGAGATGGGGAATCAATCTACAGCCCTCCAGATATCGTTGGACTCCACCATCCCTGACCATTGGTCATGCTGGCTGGGGCTGATGGGAGTTGGGATTCAACACAATCCACATTCCTGATTTATACAGACTTCCTTTCATCCAAAGTGGATCACTTACAGTTCACCAGGACCAAGACGAGTAGCGCTGACAACATCACAAAGCAGATGGCTACCAAGACATAAAGGATGAAAACATGAATTCTTCTGCTGTCTTTCCTTTGCGGAGACTCAGCATTGGCAGGAGCTGTAGAAGTGAAGATTAGTGGAAGCGTTTTATTTGCAACATTTAAAAAATAAATAAACAGAAGGAACAAATGGTGACCTCCCCTTTTCAAATGAATAACAAAGGGGGTCAAAGTCATGTAACATGTGTGAGTGTGCAGGTGTTTGTGCACAATCACAGCAAGGTTTCCAATTTCTATTCTGAGTTCCAGGGGGAGACAAGCTGTCTCTGTGCATAGGTTGGGCCACCTCAACTGAAAAGAAACCACATAAATTGGGAGACAACATAAATGAGTCTGGACAATGCTCCTTTATTTAAATTTTAATTTTACCTGTTATGTAAGAAAAGGCTCAAAACATTAGATCTTTTCATGTTGAAAAAGTAATGCTGAAGGTGAGGGTAAATCAGTACTAAACCATCTAAAACATTTTGCTTTATGCTTGGTTAATGCTGCTGTTGAGGACAGTTGGACCAATCTAAAAGGAATGTACATACATTTTATACAACCAAGGCAAATGAATATTAGAGGAACTGTATTTGTCATTGTAAGCTTCAAGAGTCAAAAGATGCTATCTAGAAATACTACTATGTCTGGCCAATGTGATTAGCCTCCTGGACGACTTGACCGGCTATAACCTGGTATTGCATAGTAACCATAAGCCCTACAGCTGATTATGGTACACCGTGTTCTCTGATTTCTGCAACTTCTCCTCCACCCCGCAATTCCATGTAGCAAATCCAATTCACTTGTTGGGAGAGGGTTGCCACCTACTGGGAGAGTTATGTGTATAAGTCCCAATCCATTAGAAAACTGAAGTACGTAATAGTCTCAGAAAAATAAGGGGTATGAGAAAGAACATGTAGACTGTAAAAGGGGATGGATGGGAATCAGAAGTAGAGGAAACAAGAGTTTGGTGGGAGGAAGTGGGGAATTTTATAAGTCATATAGAAATAATTTAGAGCCCACAAAGAAGTAATTGCTCCCCAACAATCAAAACTAAGAAAGGTAATGATCCTGAAACTGGGTGGGAGGATCCTGAATCTTTTCCTTCCTATTATGATCATGGGGATCTAAGTGATCTTGCAAAGGGGAAAGTCTGTGCTGTGTGGAACTTACACCATCTATCTCATCCAATACTGTCTACTCTGACTGACAGCAGCTCTCCAGAGTCTCAACCAGGCAGTGGTTCTAACTGGACATATCAGGAAATGGTAACTGGAGGTACCAGTGACTGAAACTGGGGGCCTTCCACGTACAAAATATGAGTTCTTCTACTGAGCTGAAGCCTCAACCCCATGACAGTGTAAAATTATACAATGCTATAAAGATTATTGCTCTTTATACCAGCGTAAATGAGACAGAATTATGGTCTGGTTTTAAGTGGGTTTGTCTGGTGACTCAGGGAGTTTCCTTCTTGCTCTCTGTGAACCTAATTGCAGATTTAATAGAGTTATGTAAACAATGAAACACCTGTGAGAATTTACACTGTATAAATATTGGAAGAAGTGATGTTGCAGCTGCTTAAGAATATGCTCATATTTTAACGTTAAGTAGCTAAATTAATGAGGTCGGATTTATGCCGTAGATCAGCAAAGATGAGATACTACAATAATATCAAAATTCCCAATTCTGTGTCCACTGACGCTAAAGGAAAATGGAGGCGATGCCATTGAATACTGGTTGCTGAGGACCATGAACAGGAGAGAGATGTTGCACATGTTACCTGCTTGTGACCTTCCCAGAGCCACCTGCTTAGCCACTGTGGGAGTCAGGATGCTAAACTAAAGAGATATTTAGTCTGATCTGCTAGGACTCTTCTTATGTTTTTGTGAAACAGCTTTTCCTAGTCACAAGCTAAACATAAGCAGGCTTGTGAGGAAATGAATGTGGGGTTTTAAAAAAAATATTATTATTTGCATTTTATTGTTAATCTATTGGCAGTCCCTATTAGCCCCTTTCCTCCTTCCCATTTCTCTCGTGTGTGTGTGTGTGTGTGTGTGTGTGTGTGTGTGTGTGTGTCGAGGGGGGTAGAGGACCGAAAGGAAAAAGGAAAGGAAAGCCAAAGCAAAAATGTATTTATCTATGGATAAAAAGCTGGTGTCACACATAACACTTCTGATTTGAAGAAGAAGAAGAAGAGTTTGGATTTGATATCCCGCCTTTCACCCCCTTTAAGGAGTCTCAAAGCGGCTAACATTATCCTTTCCCTTCCTCCCCCACAACAAGCACTCTGTGAGGTGAGTGGGGCTGAGAGACTTCAGAGAAGTGTGACTGGCCCAAGGTCACCCAGCAGCTGCATGTGGAGGAGCGGAGACGCGAACCCGGTTCCCCAGATTATGTGACTACCGCTCTTAACCACTACACCACACTGGCTACACACTTTGCAGGTGGAACACAATCAGGGTAGTCCAAGTTGCATCTAGATCATCTGATAACCCAATCCCCACACTTCCATCCCCCCTCCCCCCCCCCCCAGATTCCAGCTCCTCATATATTATTCGGGAGCTGCTTCCAGCCTCTTTCTCCTCCGTGGCCATGCTGAGCTCCGTGCTTGGCCTCCTCAGGAGGTCTTTGGACTTGGGGGGAGCCCCCCCCCCAAAGAAATTGGGGCCTCTGACCAGTGATGTGGTTTGCTGCTGCAGCAGCTGGAAATACTGTTTAAACATTTTACTAAATGTAGACATTTCCAGCTACTGCAGCAGCAGTGTTCTCCTGCCCATCTATCCCAGAATACATCACTCTGAGGAAGGACTCCCTTGGCCCTTCTTCAGTGAGGCAGGGAGGAGGTGGTAGCCAAGAGACCTCCAGTGATGCTCTCACAAAGCAAAAGTAGGGGGAGAGGAGGAATGGGGCTTGTGCTGCAATCTCTTGCATCGGTTCTGCTAATCCGTGGCCCTCCAGATGTTGTTGGATCCAGTTCCCATTATCCCTGACCACTGACCATGTTGGCTGGGGCTCATGAGAGCTGGAGTCCAACAACACTGTGGGGGAGGTGGGCAAAGATTTGCCACCCCTGTCCCAGAGGAGTTTTACTGCCTGTTTATTATTGTGCTCCAAGAATTATGTTACTGCAACCTCCAACCATAAGATATAGACCACCTTCCTACATGGTGTGGAGCTAACTTTCCAATGTGAGGCACATCCAGGGTGTTGAGGATGGGTGTGTTAAATGTGAGCTATGATTTGAGATTAATATGGGATCTACCGTGCATTTGGTTACACAAAAGCTAACCAACACAGATGTAAGGGAAAAAAGCCTTGCCTTGACCCAGTTGTATATACATAAAATCTTGGACCACAGTTTAGCTGAGTCATCAGACATTCTAGGGCTGTGGAAACACATAGTGCCTCCTTTGCTTGGGAAGTCCCCTCTTTGTATATGCTCTTGCTCAATAAAATTAAAGGTTTAATTGAAGTCTTCCCCATAAATGATAGTGGTGTTCTGTAATTGTGCGACCTTTGCATGAATGGTGTCAAACCCAAGGGACCCTCAGTCTTTTGAGTATAACCATTAATTAAGAGATAATTATTCTCATCCATATAGATATTGGGACCTCCATGAGGGGTCTCTGATTCACATCTGTGAGTTACTTCTGGCAAGAGGATTGCTACTGCCCTAGATTTGGCAGAGCCCCCTGTGCCCAGTGCTCACTCCAACCAGTCTTTTCACAACCAATCCATCTCAGGAGCTTGGAGGTGGGTCTCCTGAAGAACAGCCATGTCAGCTCTTTCCCAAGGTACCTGCTGATACTTGCAAGTTTCCCCTAAGGCTAAGCCATTTATGTTAAAAGAAATTATATTTAGCCCAGCGGTAAGATAGGATGGCTACAGGTTGAGTGCACACATCATCTAGATGCCATTTGGAATACATACCACAATTTGAATTACTTGTCGCTTCATCAGAAGGAAGGGCATTGATACTTGAATAGCTTGGGCTGTATCCAGGATCAACGACTATACAGTACAAATTCAGGAGTTTGGGATTAGAAACAGAGAGCACGCCACAGACATACAAAGTCGATAAAACTGCTAATGTGCATGAAAAATGCAGAATCACTCCCTTTTTCCTCACTCCACCATGATGAAATCCACCAACTCTTCAACAAGTTAGTAGAGGGACATAGCCATGCATTCCTCTCTTGTGAAATGTGTCAGTTTCAAGCTGAATAGTCAACAATTTTAAAATGAGTCTGTAAGAGCTTGCGGTTAATTTAATGCATTAACCACATTCTAATTTGGACCCTAAGAAGTTTCACTAAAGTTTCAAACTGTGTGAGCAGGTGGAGCTCCCTCTACATACCATATTGGGCATAGCTCAGTTCTTGAAGGCAGCTCAGTGGGGGAGAGCTGGTGAAGTTTAAGGGTGCTGCTGCACTGTAAGAAGAGGGCCTCAGTTTAATGGGGCAGCCTTTGTCCCATTTGTCCAGGAGCTCATGTTTCACACTAGCTGCTTGACAAACAGCAGCTTATGTTGAGTGAAATAAGCCACATTTAGAATTTAAACTCCAGACACTTTTAGAATTGACTATAGTCTATTCAAGTGTCTGGTTCCTCTCCTCCTCCCATTATAATTGTGTGTGAGGGAACAGAGATCTTTAATATAGAAGACAGAAATGAGGAGAAAAAGAATAGCTAAACTTAGAGACTCCGCCTTCGGGGGGGGGAAGCAGCATGATACAATGGTCGCACAATTAGACAAAGGCTCTGAATAACTGTTTTGATTTTGTTTGCTTAAAATCGTCCAGGATTTGTAAAAGGAAAGGCTGAGAGAAAGAACAGAAGTACTTCGGACAATGCTGAATAAATGTATGGAATCCACTGCCACAAGATGTAAGGATGCTCATTTGTGGCTCATTTGTGTTCTGTTGGTGGTTACCATGGAACCTCTATGGCAGGGATGGAGAACCTCCTGTGTCCCTCCTGAAGAGCTTGGACTCCAACACTCAGTATGCCTGCGGACAGGGATGATGGCAGATGGTGTCTACTAGGGCTGCCATGCGTCCAGGTTTCCCCAGACACATCTGGGAATCACTCAGAAAAATGGCATCTGGGTGGATTTTTCTGAATCAGCAAAATGTCCGGGAAAGCCTGGCCAATTCAGGAAAAGTCCCAAAATGAAAATAAAAAAGGGGGAAGGGGGAGCTCAACAACTTTGTCCAGATTTTCACTATTGGGAATATGGCAACCCTAGAGTCTACCAACTTCTGGCTCTCTGTCCTTGCTCTATGACTCATTTGCTGAGACAGGATCTCTCCAGCCTTTCTAACTGCATAGTTCATAAATATCACAAGCTGAAATGAATGTCTCAATAATAACCATGCATGCTAAAGAAGACTAGAAGACTGAGGTATTTTCCGCACCTTTCTTAGCATCCATGCCTCTTCTGTCTGCCAAAGGTGTTGTCTGACTTGCAGGAGTCATTGCAGTCACAACACCCCCATCATCATAATCGTCGTCATCGTCAAAACTGTTGGGTGAATCTAAAAACAGAAGAACGGTTAACTCTGAAAATGGAAACAAGCCACTCAGATTCGGGGGGTTTTGTGTGCATTATTTAGAGATTATTTGAGTCAAATTAGCAAATCCATTGGGTGGGTCTGAAAAGCTGAGCTTTGAATTTATCAAAGCTTGCCCTTGAATACAATAGTACAATTCCAGTATTTTGCTTTCTTGCTATGCACAGTCTGACTAGGACAGTGGCTCTCAAATGTTTTTCTCTGGGCCACACTTTCAGAGAGAAAATTTGCTCATGCCACACCAATCTTTTTATTGATTAGAAATACATTGGAAACCAAAAAGTAAACAATTCCCAGCAGTGCTTGATTTACATAACAGAATTTGCTCTCATTTTGAACAGATATCTATCCATATTTTGAAAAATAAAATACTATTCTATATTACACAGAAATGTTTACATGTTTCTTTGATTGTCCTTGAATCTTCCTGCCACACTTGCCATTTCTCCCTTTGAGAACCACTGGACCAGGACCAGCTCAAGGCTCTTTGCTGCCCCAAGTGACTCCCACAGAGGATGAAAGAGCTTTGTCCCAGGAACCCTTGCAACGTCAAATTCAGATGCATGCTATCAGAGGCTTCACCATGACAGCACTTTCACATGGTGTGGTGCTTCCCTGGTGCCTCAAACAAATGGCTGCCTTGCTTGTACAATTGGGCCTTTCCACAGCAATGGGGGGTCCCAAGTTAGACTGTTGCTGTTAAGAATGTTTTTTCTTTAGCAAAGACATTCCATGCCCCTTTATGTGGCTTAGGTCAGAAGGAAAAAGCATATATTTCAGTCAATAACCAGTAGAGAAAATCCTGTTTGTTGGCTTCCTATGGGCACCTGATCAGTCAGCATGTCTTTGGTCTGATTCAGCAGGCCTCTTATTGTATCCCCTTCTGCTAACTAACACACTTTCCAAGTGATTAGATAAATACAAACATTACACTCCAATACATAAGAAACTGAAGTGGAAAACAGGGTGGGTGAATATGTCAGTTTGGGTTTATCTCAGTTTCCCATTTTCCCAATCTTATATTGAGTTCACCACATTTCCACATCAGCCTATGTGTGTGGATTTAAAAAAACCACAAAAAAGTCCTCATGAAAATTCATCAGAGTTTTAGTGCACATTTCTCAAAGTATACACATTTATGTATGGAATTTCCCCTAATATACACACTTTTGCCTGCAATTCCCCCTGCTGTAATGCATTTTTCGTATGTTATTTTCACTTCTATACATAGCGGCTGGGGAAACCCAGCCAGATGGGTGGGGTATGTGTGTGCGTGTGCGTGTGTGTGTATATAATTATTATATATTTTTAAAGGTTTTTGCCTGGTTAGCTGCATCCAAAATGAGAAGTGTGAATGCTGAGGGACAGCTGTGTTTTTCAGTTCACATACTGTTTCTTGAAGTGCAAATTATAGGTGGAATTCAATGCAGTGCTAAGGTGAACATTCTATCAGGGTGAGGACTTCTGGTTGCACAACAGAACATTCTCTCCCTCTCCTCCCCCTTTGTGCCCCTTAAATCAGTTGAGGAGTTCCCACAAACTTCTGAGGCAGATTTGGGGAGGGCATGGGGTGCATGCAGGGGGAGGGGGGGAATCCCGTTGCCCAAGCAGAAATCCTCATGGCTGTCCTAGTTCACATTAAAGGCAAACCAAACCAAACTTCTCCCTTACCCTGAAGTACAACCTGCACTAATTTCTAAAATAAAGTATCAAAGCAGTGTTAGAATATACAGAAGCAAATAGAATATCTTATTGCCATACATGGAGAAATGCAATATAGAAAAGGAATTTTCTGCTTAAAGTTCAAAGCATTGGATCACTGCAATTTTTCTTTCGGGCACCAGGAATCCAGGTTTGTGGGGGGATTTTTTTTGCAAAGCACATAACATATAACCAAATGCAGGACCAAAGCAGCAATAAAGCACAAAATAAGCAGATTATATTGGAAGTTCATCTGGCAGAAAGTCAGTCATATTGTGGTCACTTACAAAGTGCACCGTCAATTCTTTTCTTCAGCCTAAGGGACACAGTGGCCAAGGCTCGCTTCATTGCTTCAAGTTACAAGCATTTGATCAGCAAAGTGTTTCTCTGACAAAGCAAACTACAACTAGCTTAGGAAGGTGATGGCTGCTGATATCAGCACCAGCAACTAACCAGAAGTAAAAAGATCATTAACTTGGGATTAGAATGTTTATAGAAACGAAGTCCAGTTCTGAAGAAACACAATAAGGTTATTTTAAGACTACCCCTGAGTGGAGTCTAATTGCTGAGTTCACCTAAAATGAAAACATTTGTATTAAATAACTTCAGTGGTAGTCACATGCAACAAATTGTTCAGGCCCTGAAGGTGGGTCAACTTTTTTCTTTCTTTCTTTTCTTTTCTTTTCTTTTCTTTTCTTTTCTTTTCTTTTCTTTTCTTTATTTAATGGAATTTACATAGCACTTGATTTAAAAGCAAACAAACATTTGCAAACTCAAAGCAGCTAGCTTGCAAAAAGGATAACACAATGGAATAATAAGTAAAGACAAAAGTTTAAAACAACTATTTAAAACATTCAAACATTATTTAAAAGCAACACTAAACTAAAAGCAGATTAAAACATTTGTCAGCATCCTACATATTTGGGCAGGTTTGCTTTAAAAAACAACAACACGCTTTTAGCAGGCACCAAAGAGCGTACAGTGAAGGCACCTCCCTGACGTCAATAGACAAGGAAGTTCCAAAGTGTGGATGTTGCCACACATAAAGATCGAATTCCGACAAAGGCAGGATGAATATGATATGGCACCTCTAAAAGGGCCAGTTCCACACATCTAAGTGGTCAAGTGAGCATATGTAAAGTGATCATGCAGATAAACTGGTCCCAAGCTTTATATGCTAATAGTAACACAGTTTGAACTTGTCCCAGCAGCCATTGCAGGTTTCTGAGCAGGGGTGTCATATACTGACAGGGTCTCACTCCTGTCAGCAGTTGTGCTGCAGCACTTGGCGCTAACACAGCTTCAGAATCAAGAGCAAGGGAAGCTCCACACAGAGTGTACTGCAGTAATCCAATATTGAAGCAATCAATGCACCAACTACTGTGGTCAGACTTTCCCGGACCAGGAACAGCTGTAGCTGTTGTACCAATTGCAGCTGGTAAAAGGCACCTCCAGCCACTGAGGCTACCTGGGGCTCCAGTGACAAAGCTGGATCCAGGAGCACCCCCAAACTGCAAAAATACAAAACAAGGGGGAGGGCAACCATGTCCAGGGTAGGCTATTAACCAACCCTCCAAATGTCCCTATTTTCTAGCGACATCCCTGATTTAGAGAAGCCATCCCGGTTTCTGAATTGATCCAGGAATGTCCCACTTTTCCTTCGGACGCCCCTATTTTCATTGGAGAAATGTTGGAGGGTATGGAGTTATCCGACCCCCAAGCTGTCTGAAGGAAACCCTGTATAGGGAAGTTTTTTAATGTTTAATGTTTTATTATGTTTTTATATACAGTATATTGGAAGCTGCCCAGAGTGACTGGGGCAACCCAGTAAGATGTTTGGGGTATAAATAGTAAAATTATCCTTATGGAATGGGATGTCCCTATTTTCATCGGAGAAATGTTGGAGGGCATGCTCACCCACAGTGCTTCCATCTTTCCAGGATTCAAGCTCAATTTGATTTTCCTCATCAATCTCACCACTGCATCCAGACACAGGTCCAGGGACTGCGCGGCCTCGCTCTACTGGAGAAATTATGGAGAAACAGAGCAGAGTGTCATCAGAATACTGATGCCACCTTGCCCCAAAACTCCTAATGACCGCTCTCAGTAGCTTCATATAGATATTAGATAGCACTGGAGATAGGATAGTGCCTTGTTGCACCCCATGACATTGCCTCCAGGGGGCCGAAAAGCACACTCCCAATGGTACTCTACAGGCTGTGTCCCATTGCAACACAAATATCATTCCCAGAGCCTGTTCATAAGGATATCATGATCAATAGATGAAGAGGCAGGAGCAAGGTTGTCCTATTCCCTGCAATAGGGCAACCAAGGCCATCTCAGTCCTGTGGCCAGGACTGAACCCAGGCTGGAATGGATCCAAATAATCTGCAGAATCTAAGAGTTCTTACAGCTGCCTCACAACTTGCCTTTACACCAGGCATGGCCAAACTTGGCCCTCTAGCTGTTTTGGGACTACAGTTCCCATCATCCCTGACCACTGGTCCTGTTAGCTAGGGGTGATGAGAGTTGTAGTCCCAAAACAGCTGGAGGGCCAAGTTTGGCCATGCTTGCTCTACATCACCTTCTCCCAAAAGTGGGTATTTGCAACTGGTTGATGGTTGATCCCATCTAAGTGGTCCAAACTTGTTTCTTTAGGAGCAGCTGCACCCCTTCCTCTTTCAAGGCAGCAGGGACCATCCCCTCAAGCAATAAAGCATTAACCCCACTCTGGACCCAACCAGTCAGAACCCCTCTGACAGATTTCATAAGCCAGGAGGGACAGGGGTCCAGAAGACCAGTGGCTAGGGGCATGACCACCAGCACCGTGTCCACATCAGCTGGTTGTGTCAGCTGAAACTGATCCCACACACACATCCTCGATTCTGTCACTGGGTACTTCCAAGAGGAGCTTCAACAAGTGCAGAGGCAAGATCACTCCTAAGTCAAGCGACTTTATCATCAAAGGGTGTTGGATCAGTTTGATCTTTGAATTCTCCAGGGCTCTCTGCTAGAATGGAAGCCAGTAAAGTCTGGACCATCCAAAATAACTCTGCCACATGCCATCTTTGCAGGACTCACTGCCACATGGTAGGAACGTTTACGTGCGCTTGTGCCACTTGCTCTCTACCATTCCAAACATGTATAAGCTAAAAGGGTACCAGACTAATCCATTAGTCTGGGGGCTCACAGTGAAAGCCTCCATATTGGAAGACTTGCACTCTTTAATTGAAAGGCTGCATGGGGCAGTGATCACAGGGTCAGTCTAAAGGTGGCGAGGCCAAGGTTCAAATCTACACTCAGCCAGCCCTGTGCAGAGCTTGTCTGAGGCCTGGGATGTGAGTCCCTGGTCAGCTAGGAGGTACGGGCATTCTTGGCATGACAGCATAAGACCAGCAAGCCCCTGGCAGGGCCTCCCTGCCAGCGTAGCCCCCTGAGGCTGAGGGCAAGCATTCCTGGCTGCTCCCCAACCCTCTGCACGGGCCTGCACTCAGAGATGAAGCTCATTGGGTGGTCTGGAACCAGACACTGCCT
Source organism: Podarcis pityusensis (assembly GCF_964106645.2). Taxonomy (NCBI): domain Eukaryota; kingdom Metazoa; phylum Chordata; class Lepidosauria; order Squamata; family Lacertidae; genus Podarcis; species Podarcis pityusensis. Next base: position 44,382,629 of record NC_138029.1, on the reverse strand, counting down.
CTCCATCTAACTTCATAGGACTGTAATGAAATAGCATCTGGTGGGTCTGCGTTGCTGGCCTGGCTTCCCAACACTGCATGTGGCTGCTGTTCACTGAGAGGGCAGAGGGGCAAGGTAGCAGGGAGCTCAGGATGCTGTAGGCGCAGTGGCAGAGCCAATCCGATGCTCCCCATACTGCACTGGCACCAAGATGAGCTCCCCACTGCCTTGCCCCTTCCCTCCCCTTCTTGGCAACATGCAGTGACGCAGTGCATTGGGGAAGCATGCGAGCAATGTAGACCCACCTGTGCCACTCTGCCAGCTGCTACTGTTATGGGGACAAAGCTGGGGTGCAGAGTAATGGCATACATCAACTTGAGCTCCTTGGCGGAATGCAATAAAATAAATAAAATTGATACACCAAAATACTGAAGAATCGTTAACATATATAATGCATATTTCCACATCACTGGCAGAGAAGCCATGGAAGAGCAAAGAACTCTCATAGATCTGTAAGGCACTGCTAGGAAGAAGCCTGTGTCTCATCTTCTTGGCATACTGAGAACACTGTCACGAGCCTGTCAAGTGCAGAAGCACGACTGAGGCGGAAGAAGAGAAGAAAGGAAACATACTGACTCACCTGGTTTGGGAGGCAGGGGAGGTTTTGCTGGCTTAGCAAGTGTATAAATCCCTGTAGGAAAAAGGGGGGAGGGATAGAAAGCATTCAGGGAACGGATATTTCTTGAAGATGACATCTCTATTGCCTAGGACCCACGTACCTACGGGGCTGCCTCTCTTGGTATGCCACACGGAGGATCTTAAGGTCCACAAATGACAACACTTTGGAGGTCCCAAGTTGCAAGGTGGTTAGATTGGTTTCAACTAGGGCCAGGGCCTTTTCAGTACTCGCCCCGACTTGGTGGAATGCTCTTTCACAAGAGACTAGGGGCCTGCAGGACTTGACACCTTTCCGCAGGGCCTGCAAGACAGAGCTGTTCCGCCTGGCCTTTGGTTTGGACTCAGTCTGACCCTTATGTTTCCCTCCCCTTATGGTTTTGATCCATGGGCTACTTTTAAAATGAGGCTGCATTTTAAATTGCATTTTACCCTGTATTTTAAATTGTTCCCCCCCTATTATGTTTTTATTGTAATTTTACTAGTGTTAGCCGCCCTGAGCCCAGCTGAGGGTGGGGTATAAATAAAAATTATTATTATTATTATTATTATTATTATTATTAAAGGAATGACACTGGAATCTGAAGGACAGCAAGAAAACAACTGAACCTGGATCAGCCAAAGGAAGTACTGTGATGCCCCTTTTATGATCCCTAGGATCAAGGCCAGATTAAGGCAGCTGGGGTCCTTGATACAGTTGCCCAAATAAAGCCCCCCTCCCCACCCCCGCAGAAAATGCCTGGAGTAAAGAAAACACATCTTATAGGTATCTTAAAGACTAACAATTTTATTATTACATAAGCTTTCATGGACTACAAAATTATACTCCAAACATGTTCAGTTTCACAACCCTCGGAAAAACACAAACATTTCAGCAACCTTAATAAACAAAACCAAAATATTCTGAGCATGTGCAGTTTCAAATTTAAAACTCATTTCCCATTGTTTTTGCTCCCTTCCTAACTTTTGCTCCCTTCCTGTCACTCTTTATAAAATAACATTAAACATTATGGGGTGTCTGTATTTAAGATCAGTTTTTTTATTTTAAAAAAATTAGTTGCTTTTTCATTGATACTGAACACACATACACAAACCTTTGACTCTTTTTGACAAGAAAGCCAAGGCTGTAGTCCCTTACCCTCTGATATGGCAATTAACCCTATTAAACATGAAGAGACTTACTTCTGAGTTGACGGCTAGACCATTGTATAGTAAGTTAACTGTACAGTGGTACCTCGGGTTAAGTACTTAATTCGTTCCAGAGGTCCATTCTTAACCTGAAACTGTTCTTAACCTGAAGCACCACTTCAGCTAATGGGGCCTCCTGCTGCTGCTGCGCTGCCGGGGCACAATTTCTGTTCTTATCCTGAAGCAAAGTTCTTAACCTGAAGCACTATTTCTGGCTTAGTGGAGTGTGCAACCTGAAGCGTATGTAACCTGAAGCGTATGTAAACCGAGGTACCACTGTACAGTGAATTCTTAATGACCGGGCAACTTATTGTGCAGTTGATTTGGAGAAAATAACCTGTAGAGAGCACATTATAGCAGAGAAAATCATCAAAGGAAAGAGGCATTGCCTTAAAATAGTGCTTTTTTTCTTAAAAAATGTTTAGGAGTACTCTCATTTTGACTCAAGAAAATCACCATTTTATAGTTTAAATCGGGAAAAATAAATACAGTAAATGGACAAAAGTGCAAAGATTCACAAAAAGTTCAGGGCTATCCCCCCAGAAAAAAGCACTGCCTTAAAATACTGAAAGGAGATCACTCAGAAGGGTGATGCACATTTTGCTTTATAACTTTCCTTCTACTAGGTGTAGAAGCTTACGGTACTTTTTTCCCAAAGAAAGCTCAGAGCATGGGCTGTGGTACAACTGCACTATTTCTAAGGTTGCCATATGTCCTCTTTTTCCAGGACATGTCCTCTTTTTCATGGGTAGAGTTGTCATAGTGATCCATAGTGAAAAGTCGGCAAATGTGTCCTCTTTTTTTGCTCTTCAAAACCCTCTATTTGCACCATTATAAATCTAGCCATGACCTCATCCACTGCTGGATTTCCAAAAAGGCAGAGTAGGCACTGGCCTGTGGGCCTTTTAGGGGCCCTGTGACAACAGATCGAAATAATATTGATTTGATCTTGAAATAAAATTACAATCAAGCTTTCTTAGTTCATTGGTAACCCACTAGAGTGGAGGCCCCAAAATTTTGACCGCCTAGGGGCCTTCACAGGGTTTAATCCAGCACTGGCCTTATCCCTTCTGGGTACAACCACACTCAGCTGTTGTGGCCGACCCAGAGCTCCCCTATCCTCATTGCTGTCTCACTCTGCTCCACTGCCACTATCCACCCCCACAAGCAACCCCTGGATAATATATACACAGGGCTGTATGTATGTGAACTCTCAACAGCGAGATCAGAAGGAAATGAAATGCAGAAAAGTAGAGACTGTAATAATTGCATTAACATAATAATCACCGCCTGTACTTTTCTGCATTTCATCTCCTTCTGATCTCACTGTTTAAAATCCCCCTTGCAACCATGGTGCATATATATACAGCATATGCCTGCAATTCGGGATAATATTTCATGTATCTGAGGAGATGGGACGGAAGTCAACAAAAGCTTATACCCTGCCCTTTAGCCTAAAGGGCTCTCAAAGTGACTTACAAAAATCAGTTCTAAAATGCCATCGGGCTCACAATCGAAAAAGATATGACACATAAGGAAAAAGGAATGGGAGGGAAGAGGGACGTGCAAGCTCAAGCATAAGTTCTTCCAGTTTATTTGTTAGCCTTTAGGATGACACAAAACTCTATGCTGTAATCCTTTCTAGTAGGTAAACTTTCCCCAAAAAACAGGGAGCAAGCACTGCAACTTCCTGAAATTCAAAGCAGAAAACAAAGGCCCACTCACCCTGGGATGTTGTCATGCCAGAACCTGTGGGGGGAAGTCTTAGGACCCGCTCAGCAGCGCGAGGAGCAGGAGGCCCCCCAAATACAGGAGAGCGATCCATTCATGCCCTTGCCCTGAGACTCGCTGCAGTAGCAGTGCCTGTTTGCAGAGGCAAGAGAGCTCAGAACTTTTGAGTCAAAAGGAAGTGAAACTGAAGGGCCTCTAAGGTGCTCCTATACGGGCAAGGCACAGCAATGAACACCTCAAGTCTCATTTTATCTGGAAGATATTGCAGAAAGCACCTCTTTGGTCTTAGACACGGGAAACATGCAAGGGAGGTGTGAAGTGACTTGGGGTGGGGGAGAATTCAAAGCAGAAATTTCTTAAGAATTACTCTCAGACATGGGTAGGCAAACTAAGGCCCGGGGGCCAGATCCGGCCCAATCGCCTTCTAAATCCGGCCCGCGGACGGTCCGGGAATCAGCGTGTTTTTACATGAGTAGAATGTGTCCTTTTATTTAAAATGCATCTCTGGGTTATTTGTGGGGCATAGGAGTTCGTTCATTTCCCCCACAAAAAAAATATAGTCTGGCCCCCCACAAGGTCTGAGGGACAGTGGACCGGCCCCCTGCTGAAAAAGTTTGCTGACCCCTGCTGAGAGATAAATATTTGTACACAGGGCCAGAAAGTTGGGTGGTCATGTGTCTTACTTGACAGAGGACAGGCCTCAGTTTGAAGGTGTCCTCTGCTTGAAGGGCTCTCAGGTCCAAGCCCGGTTTAAAGGTAAAATAAGAGCAGGAGGGGGGAGCAGGAGGGGCCTTGAAGGTGACCTTCAGCAATTGGCACCTGGACTACTGGCTAAGCTGCCACACAGGCCAGTCACAGTCTTCCCAACGATGGTAAGAAGTATTGTAAACTATCTAAATTGTAGTAATTATTGCTACATGTTATGTACTGAAGTTCTCTCCCTGGGCCAGCAGGGGGATACTGTAGATAGTTTTCACTCAGGTCCACATATGCAAATAAGGAATTGAAAGTGACGTTCAGTGATTGGATAGTTACACAAAGTTGTTACTGTTGCTTTGTAGTTGAGCTCTATATAAACAGGTTGGCTGAACCCTTCCGCCCAGTTCTGTTCTGGGCCTGTGAATAAACAAGAGCTGTTTGAAGAATTGCTCTGTCATCTGATATGTTCACCCACAACTTAACACTACAGATCACTCAATACACATACTGTACTGTATTTAGCATATGCAAAACTGGTGCAAGTCTGTGTCTTCTTTTTTCTGGTCATGGATTTATTCCTTGTGGGTGATGTGTAAGTGGCTGCCCTCATACCCTCATAGAATTGAGTTGGAAGGAACCATAAGCATCACCTGGTCCAACCCCCTGCAATGCAGGAACCCTTTTGCCCAATGTGGGAATCGAACCGACTGATCAGATAATAAGTCTTTGTGGGTGGTTCTTAAGCATGCATGTCTGGATTAGATTCCACATAAACTGCTTATGTTCATAGAGACATACACCTTTGTGCTATGAATGGATCCAAAGTAATTTGCATCTTCATGCCACATAAATGCTGTCAACCTCATTATTCCATATGTGCCGATTCATTGAGCTGTACCTCTTCGTACTGGAAGGCTTAAATAGATGATCTTACACTGAAACCCATTCACAGGATTTATAGCCTTAAGAGTCCAGAACACATAGTGATAGAGAGCTGGTACAGCAAAGTGGTTAAGAAACTGAGCTAAGTGAACCAAGAGGCCCTCAATTCAAATATTGTCTCTGCCATTGTCTTACTAGCTAGCCTCAGCCAAGCCATCCGCAGTCCATGTGAAATTGTATTGAAAAAGGGTTGCCATACGTCCGGGAATTCCTGGACATGTCCTCTTTCAGTGGGACTACAAGTCCATCCTGGGGGAATTTTACATTTTAAAGCAAATCTCTGGGATTTTGGTTTGTTGTTTGTTTTTTAAAAAGTGCACAGGCAACTCTGGCTCGGCGGTAGTAGGTGGGGGGGAGGGCTATAGAATGATTTTCTGCAAAAAGCTCAACAACCTTTTGTGCGTTTGCGCAAAAAAAATATCATCAACTTTTGGGGTGATTGTGCAAAAAAGCTCTTGAAATAGGGTAACCCTAATTGGTGATAGTTTAAGAGCAGACAAATGAAGGACTCAGAGAACACAGAGCAGGTACAACTTCCAGTTGCCCTTGCCAAAGAGAAAAATAAATCAATGTTGCTATTTTTTGAAAAGGGGAAAAGAATACTGAATTCTCTCTCAGTGAAGTTATTTGTGCATTATAAACCACTATTAAAATTTTACTTAGTTGCCTAGACCCAAGGCACAGTGCGATAAGTTTAGGAGAGGTTTAAAAAGATACAGAAACTTGTTTCCCCCAAATAAGTTTATTTCTGTACCTATTTGGTGGAAGCAGCCAACAGAGGAGTGTAGGTGTACTTTGAAGCAAAAATCCCACAGTATTCTGCAAGCGAGAGACCAAGCTTTATTTTATTTTATGTGCAGTACAAAGGAACAGAGTTTTCAGGTTGTGAATGAGAGAGTTAGCACTATTTCGTTCAGGAATTTACATTACCATTAACCTTTATTTCAAAGGGGTATTATTTCAGTAATTATTTCAAGCGATTTGTCACCCAGGCTCAACTCACTTGTAAATAAATCCAAATCTCGCTTTCCAAAGGAAAGCAAACCCAGGTAAGCACTGCCCCTGGAACCTCTCATTACTTGGGGAACTGAGAAGCACATAACAATATTTAAGTACCTGCTTCTACATCCGCCAAATTCTTATCACCCCCCCAAAAAAAAACTGTTCACAGAGAATATGCACATTTGAAGATGTACTTTGTTTATTTTAACAATTTGTAGACAGCTTAAACACAGTCGCCTCTAAGTGGTGTACAAGATATCTTATTAAAATAAGACTAAAATTTAGTTGAAAATGATAAAATCAGAGTTAAAACTACAACATCCTAAAATTTTGGATCTGAGGACAAATCCACCAGAGTCTAGCTTAGGAGTGCAGATGCCTTGCTTCAAATGCACATAGGCAGAGCCCTTTAGCTTGCACTGGCCCAATGGAAAGCATCATTAATTTCAGAGATAAAAGCAATGACTCACCTGGGATACAGATGCTTCAATGGATGCCTTATTCTGAAAAAAGGACTTTCCTTGGGTGAGGACAGAATGTAAGTAACTACCACACATGTGAGTACAGACTAGAAATTACACTGGCATTTTATTTAGTTCTGCAACTTTGCTGGGCATTCCCCTTATCCTTCCCTATCTTGATTTAAAACAAAAAACAAACTTCCTTTAAGTATGATAATTGGACACGATGGTTTGTGTTGCTATTGTATGGGTCATGGAGTTGTGGTGGGCACTGAGTTATGGAGGCTGCAGTACTTTCCTCTTAGGTCTCCTGTAAGAATAGAGGAAAAAACTAGTAAAATCCTGAGATGTTCTTAGTTGCCGCTCAAAAACAGTAGTGCAGGGACCAGAGTCTGAAAGACCAGAGGAGAGCAGATGGAAGCTTGATCATGCCAATGTTGGGAAGTAGCAGAGCAAGGTATAGAAATCTGTTTTAATATTAATTAACCAACTGTAGGATTAGCTGTGAGTTTTCCATGTTAATTTTACAACATGCAAAAGTATTTTTTTCCTTCAAAGAAACCCTAATTATTCCATCATTACGTGTTCCTGGGTAAGCTTCTTAGTTTTGTAATGATATAAATAGTATTTCCTTCTGCATTTTCTATGCATATCTCGTCTTATAGAGCTTTGATGTAGCTTGCATTTGATTGCTTCTTTCTAAGTCTTCTATTCTTCCAGCTGTGAAAGCTGCTCAGTTCAGTTCTTAATTTTTTTGTTGCTTTATGTGTGCTTTTATTTCTATTGCACCATATTGTTTTGTCCCACCCTACCCCCTTTCCTGAGCCGTGCAAAGTTCAGGCAAGGTAGCCACTTACACATCACCCCAAAAGAGGAAGTGCATCAACACCCAATAAAGAGAATGAAATAAAGAGAAGAGATTTACATAAAATGTACATGTGCCAATTCATACATGTAGGTGCACATTTAGAAAGAATTGCTATAATTTAAATAGAAATACAATAATCTAGGCATTGCGAGAAAGACTATGGGACCCAGTGGCCTGTGTGCCTGCTCTCCAGTGAGCAACTGCAAGGGCCCTCCCTACTCTACCTGCTCCAAGGTATTTATCTTTAAACTGGACTTGGACCAGACAGCCCTCCAAATACAGAACTGTCCTCTGTGAAGTAGGGCACATGCCGACTGTAAGTTTAGGACACCTTCACAAAGACAGTTTCTTGTGACTGAGGCAATTCTGGAGAATAGTGGTGCCATAATCCACACACATACAGGGTTGGACCCAAGGTGTTCCTTTTGTGTCCCCTGAACACACACCCCGTCAGTGCCACCTCTCTATGTCCTCAGTTATCCAGCACAACTTTCCAAATGGCTACAGAGGCAAGGAGGAAAACCTGCTTCCCCTCTCTTCCTTCAGCAGGCACACCCTGTGAGCAGAGTTCTGTTTATGGGAATGCTTGATTCAAGCCGTAAAAGTTAAAGAGAAATAGGAGGAGGCAACAAGTCCAGGCTGTGCTCATCAGAAGGCAGACTTAAGGAAGGCTCCAGAGTCCAATAAACTCAGAGCATGCTATTCAAAGCACAAACAACTCTTTCGCTGGGCCATGTCTGCAGAGCATTTGGCTGACCAAACAAAAAGATTGCTTAAGGCTGCAGTTCCAGACACATTTACTTGGGAGCACGCCCCACGGGCCTCTCTAGGGATTATCTCTGATATGAATAGGCTTATGCTGTAGCCCCACCTGTCAATCAAATGGGCTCGCTCTCATGGCCGATTGGCTGCGAGCCCCTGTGAAGGTGCTCTGGCTGGAATTCAATGTAGCACTAAGGCAACAATTCCATCAGCACAAAACATTATCCGCTCTGTCCTCACTCCTCCAATTCTATTCTAGGAGTTCCCCCAACCCTCTGGAGTATCGTGGGGAGGGAGGAGGGGGGAAAGTCCAATTGCAAAAGCTAAATACTTGTGCTGATGATAGGACGGTTTAGTACCCTCTGTCAGCACCAGTCAGTTTTCAGGCATGGTTTAGATTCATTTTTCTTCTCCATCTGCAGACATTTCCCCTCTCCCATTGCAGGTGAGGGTTGACTCCAAATCCTGCTTGCAAACGGACTTCGACTGAGTGTGTGCTGTCAGGCAAAGACTGTGCCTTGCCAAGCTTCTGACAGCATGCCTTCAACAGAGCTTGCTGAAAACCACCTTTGTAAGTGTCAAGAACCAGTTGATTGTAGCCCACTTTGGCCCATACCTGACCTCAGGTGTAAGGAAGGTGGGCATGGGTTAGCAAAAACACCCCAATAGGGAGGCCTACCAGCCTAAATAGGCCCACAGTCTAGAGGTTTCCCATTCCTGCTGCAGGTGAAGGCACAAACCCATCAGAATTACCAGCCAAATTAAGATATGCAAAATTCCTGCACAACTTCCAATATGGTGCTCAGGAGCTCTTTTCAGACATTACAGAATAGCAAAATGAATGGACATTGGGGTGGGGACAGCAGCATAGCAGCAGGCTCCTTCCCCAACTGACAGACCTGCCCTGGCCTTTTATGGGGGTAGACCTTGAACTTGGATTTCTGTTTCTGCCAAACTCTTTAATGAATAAGTCAGTGTGGTACATAGCCAATGCAAAGGCTAAAGGGCTCAACAGATGGACACCACGCCTATGCACAAGCTAAGAGGTTGATCCACTGAGCAACGTGCCCCTTGCTATTTGAGAAGCAGGGTGGCCACAGTTTTAGCATGGAAAAGTCTTGCGATTAGGTTAAGCAAACAGGCAGTCCATTGTGTGGGTTGGGCCTGAGCAGTCTAATCACGCCAGTGCTGGCATCTCCTAGGATGTGGAGGAGTAGTCAGTGCCAGCATGGACTCTGATTTGTTGTGCAGCAGCTCCTTCCTGGGTGGCAAGTTGTTGACAGCTGGAGGTGCTGGGGGTGGATTGGTCAGAGGGTGCTGGCTAGGGGTATATCTGCTGACCCACTTGGCTCCTCTCCTGGATCCGCCTCCTTGGTTCCTAGCCCACTAGCCTTTACCTCTGATTCTGATTGGGTGACAAACACCCAATCCCCCAGGGCCTCACCCCTAGATCCTCAAATCCCAACTCTCCAGGCTCTTCTCCTCTCTCCTCCTGATCCAGTCAGCCTCTCCAAGACTCCTCTAAAGGGAGGAGAACAAGGGCTGAAAAAATCTATCCAATGAAATTGTCTGTCTCATGAAAGGCCTGTGTGTTTGTTTTTAAAGTCCCACAGGCACTTGCCACATTTGCCTTGACAGACTAAAAGAGCTATTCTTCTGGAATTTATTCCTTTTAGGGTGAGTAGACCAGATGCTGCACATGCAGGAACAAACCCACCACACAGAGGCTTCCTCATCTGTGCTCTCAGTCCTCCTTCCCCAACCCCACAGACCGTTATGACCTTACCTGGCTTTGCCATGGTTCCTTGGGAATTTGACAGTTTGGAAGTTGGCAACCAGTTTCCATATTGCCTCTCCTCGGCCATGCCTTGTGGCTTTAAGGGTTTTGAGGAGGAAGAATGTGGTCAACCCGTCAAATTCCACTCACTAAGCGTCCCACTACTAGGTTCTTTGGCTTCTACCTCTAGTTTCACTTCTCCCTTTTAGAGGAGGTGCCCTGAGTACCACTATGCAAATAGTCACTGAATTACTCAGAAGACCATGGCATGAAAGTCCAGCAGCAGGTACAACAAACATGAAGGGAATGATTGTAGTCACACTACACTAAGGTCACTGGAGGAGGAGGAGGAGGAGGAGGAGTTTGGATTTGATATCCCGCTTTATCACTACCCTAGGGAGTCTCAAAGCGGCTAACATTCTCCTTTCCCTTCCTCCCCCACAACAAACCCTCTGTGAGGTGAGTGGGGCTGAGAGACTTCAAAGAAGTGTGACTGGCCCAAGGTCACCCAGCAGCTACATGTGGAGGAGCGGAGACGCGAACCCGGTTCACTAGATTACGAGTTCACCGCTCTTAACCACTACACCACACTGGCTCTCTGGAGCCGAATCTTGATCGGCCTACTGTAGATCTCGAGTGATGACGCCGGATGTAGTTTATCTACGGCAGTGTACACGCTATGCCTTTAAAACACATTCAAAGAAGATTTCCCAACTCAAATAATTCTGGGCACTCCAGTTCCTTAAGGGTTGCTGGGATCTGTAACACTGTGGGGGTCAACTACAATGCCCATAATTCTTTGAGGGGGAAAGGTGCTTTGAATGTTCTTCAAATGTATAGTGTGTAAGCAGTCTAATTTAGGGTTGAGGAATCTCAGGCCCAGATGCTGAATGTAACCCTCCAGATCTCCCTATCCAGCCTATGGGACTCTAGTCAAGTCATGCTCCCCCACCATCATCCTCAATTATTTTAGCTGGCTGGAATGTGCCTTGAACAGTGATAATACATCTTGCATGCCTAGATGGAGGTTGCTGTGAGGATGAAATAGGGGGTAGCGGAGAGAACCTTGGGTGCATGGGTGTAGCGGGGGGGGCAGCTGTCACCCCCCAGATCAAATAAAACAATAGAAATACTTAACTTACTGACCAATCAAGTCGGTCCTGCCCCCCCTAACAAAAATCCTGGCTACGCCCATGCTTGAGTGCCTTTGAGGAAAGATAGGATATTAAAATGAAGCCACAGTCCCAAAACCCTGCCAGAAAACTCACATTGGTTTCTAACTGGAAGTGTGTGGCTGTTCCAGAGCAAAGGCAATAAATGCTACCCCATTACGGTTTCCCTCCGTCTTCTGCTCAACAATGGTAGTTTGATTTGATGATTGCCTTCTTCATCTGTTGTTTGGTTTGTACCTTATACAGATTCTGGTTTTGAAAAAAATGATTTATCTGATCTGTTGGAAGCCACCTTGAGTGATTTCCAAAAAGCAGTCTCTACTCTTCTTCCATGTAAGTCAGGCAAATTATCTCTACTCTCTGATTTGTACTGGGCAAGGGAAAAGAGCTCTACCATGGCATCAGAAGTTGCTTGTGGTCAAATATATGAGATGCCATGCTTCAGCACACACTACCACCTAGTTTTCAACATCTCCCTCCATAATTCTGTGGGATTGGAACATGGGATTTAATCCAACAGTCACTGTATGAGCAGAATGCCTCCTAATTATACAATGGGAACTTCCCCTTCCCTTCCCTTCCCTTCCCTTCCCTTCCCTTCCCTTCCCTTCCCCATCCCAAATCTGCTTGTGGAGGGCGAGAGCAGGGTGTACAGGCGTAGGAGAGGGAGGAGTAGCAATGACTTTGTTAGATGCAATCTGTTATGTACTGAGTTGAATAGGATCCAAAATGCAGCAGTCTGATTGGTCCTAGAACAATAGGATTCAGAATGCAGCAGTCTGATTGGTCCTAGAACAATGCAGCAGTATGATTGGTCTGCAGAAGCCACCCAATCCAGCTCCAGATGGAAGTGAATCCACAACCTGATTGGCCTACAGGAGAATTCCGGAATTAGCGAATGACATGCAGCCCATTGTGTAAATAATGTATATAAAGCAGATATTTTGGGGGAACTTTGAGCTGAATAAAGAACATGAGCTGAATAAAGAACATGAAATCCACACTTGATTCCGAGTACATTTCACAATCCATGCTCTTCTTTGTCACCAGAGAGCTCAAAAATTCCCTGTGCCTCATTATCTTGGGTGGGATCAACTTCCTAGTCCTGCTAGTGGAAGCCTATGCAAGGATGTCTCCTCCCTCTACATCCCCCCAAATAGGCTGTGGAGCAGGAAACTCAGAACAGCCCACAGGGGAGGAGAGAGGGGACTGTTCCATCTGGCAAGCTGAGAAGCTTACACTGGTGGAACTATTGCCATAGTGCTGCATTGAATTCCCTTGTTTCAACCATGGCCTTGCAGATGCTTTTGATTTCACCTTGCACTTGATGCTTCAAGGCATTGGTCTGATCCATGCTACCCTGGATAAATTTCAGTGGTTCACAGACCTTATATTTGATTGATTACAAAGTGATTGATTTGTTAAGTTGTGGGTGAACATGTCCGACGACACAGTGATTCTTCAAACAGCTCTTGCTTATTCACAGGCCAGAACAGAACTGAACTGAAGGGTTCAGCCAGCCTGCTTATATAGAGCTCCACTACGACTGTAACCACTTTCTGTAACTATCCAATCATTGAACGTCACTTTCAATCCCTTATTTGCATATGTGGACCTGAGCGAAAACTATCTACAGTTTTGGCCTGCTGGCCAAGGGTGAGAACTTCAGTACATAAAATGACTTTAATTTCTATACTGCTTAATATATTTTTAAAAATCTCTAAGCGGTGAACAAAATCTGATATTGGCTTGAGACCCTTCTTGCATGAATAAGGCTCATATGGATTGGTAGATTTTTTTATTAGAATCATTGTTGGCAGGCAGTAATAGAAAGTACCGCAAGGCAATTGTAACAGAAAAGCACTTATGCTTAGGAATTTAAAATATTTTTGGGGAAGCCATGGGTTCATACACCAATAATACAACTTCCACCAGACAGTACTGTTAACTAAACAGTCACAATTTGATGCAATGCTAATTTTCCACCAATAAACCTGTGATGGTTCATTCTTGGAGTGATTCCCTAACTCTCCGTTAGTTGCTTTTCACCAACACACACACACCTATTTTGCTAACATAGCAAACAATGATTCAGCACAGAAAAACACTTTTACTACTCTTCTTGAGCTTGGCTGTTGGTAACAGGTGCGGGCCATGCCCATGCTGGGGCCACAGTATTTAATTTGCAAATGTTGTGGGTAAGCAATGGTCAATAATAGTCCTTTGGTGAATGAGGTTGCTACTAAAGTGTATTGACTGCCACATACCCTGTGCAGACTTGTGCTGCAGAAGCACTTTCCGCTGCTATTAAGGTCTTTCTGTGGTTTTGCAGCCGGAAGTATTGTTTTCTCCCTTATATTTGTGGCAAAGGATGAAAAGGAGGCCCCATGTGTCTCACATGTATGCATTATTAAGCTGGTAATCCTTCCCTATCAGCGCATGTGCTTATGCACAGTATCGAATTAGGAGCCGATGCTCACACACAGACGCAGATTCACTCAGATGCATTCCGCCACATACACTGGAAGATTCACATTAAGCGGCACCTGCACGCAAATAGGCATGCAGATCTGGGCAAGTACACAACACACCCATTCTGTCAACACACAGCAGCAACTTTAGCAACAGATGCAACTAAAGCAAAGTGGAAACAGGAGCCTTTGGGCTTCCACGCTTCAGAAGACACAATGGGTCAATTTGCATAAGGTTCGTTCAACATGACTCAAAGAGAAACGGGATGTTTGTTAACCCTGAGCAAGAAGCAAAAGTTGCAGTCAAGCATTCAAGAGGAGGGTCCCTAAAATCAGAGGGTGGAAACAGATGAGGAGGTCTGCTCAGTGGTGCTCGGCTAAAATAAGCCTCTTTCGGAAGCGATGTGTGCATGCCTGCGATGAGATGACTGCAAAGGGACCCAGGATATTTTAAAGGTGAAAGTTTTCCCAGGCTTGAGCAGTGGCGTAGCGTGGGTTGTCAGCACCCGGGGCAAGGCAAGTAATTTGCGCCCCCTAACCCGTGGATTTTAGTAGGGGCAGAGAGCTGCGAGTGTGAGCGTGCCCCCCCCGATGTTGCGCCCGGTGCGGCCGGCCCCCCCTGCACCCCCCACGCTATGCCACTGGGCTTGAGTAGCGTTGCAGTATAGAGAGGAGGAGCTTGACTAGCATTTCTGTTCACAGATCCAGTACTCATTTCCATGGCATGCAGCATCGTTCCATTTCGAGTTGAAACGGAGTGTAGCGCAGTCCTCACCCTGCAGCGCATTATTGGGTTCTCCAGGCCCCCAGAAGCTGGTGGTGGCAGTGAACAGGTGAAGTTAAAGAGCGAGAGAAGGGGATTTAAAAAAAAACACAGATTAATAAATATCCTATATGCCATAAACAAAAGGGGCAGCCATATTTCCCCATGCAATCCCGTGTGAGAGCAACGGAATGTCATCAAGTCGCATCACAGCCAGCAACAGGGATCTTCCTTATTTCCCTCTTCCCCAAGATTATTGTATGCACAGTATTTATTGTCTCGTTGGTATTATCATGTTCATCACTTTCATATACGGAAATGCATTCACTGGGCTTCTGTCGATGTATTCATAATATTGTAGATCTTTCCAAATGGATATTAGCCTCTCGAGTTGTTTGGTCACCACCTTTTCACCCACTGTGGCAAATTAAGAACCTAATTTTCAGGTGGCTTTAAAAAATATATATTTTTAAAGGAGACAGACTCTCATAATTGCTAAGAATAAAACCTCCATGTAACCCTGCCTTCCAGATGCTGGAAACAAACTGGTTAAATGGCTATCACCAGAATGCTCTGCTTGTGAGCTTTCAGAAGCATCTGATGGGCCATTGTTGGAGACCAAAGGCTGATTTTGGTGGACATTTGCATCCTTAGCATTAGATTGTGTGAAATGAAACTTGGAATCTGAAACCTCAAAGCTGGTGCTTTGTACAGGAAACTCAAATATTACCCCCAAACTGATGTTTCCTGATAATTGATACCATTAAGAAAACACACACACACAGCACATATGTATATATTCTAGCAGCACACGTGTGAAAACCTGTGAAAACAAGTCCCATAAGTTATTTGTGCATTGTGGGAAGAATTGCTCTCTCTTATATGCCATGAGTCTACTGCCCATCAAAGTCATTAGGTGTCACAGATTTCTAGTCTTCTGAGAAAGGGAGGGGAAATAGCCCTTGTCTATTTTCTCCACACCATTCATGATCATATAAACTTATTCATGACCCCGCCCACAGTTCTCTTTCTTCTACTCTCCGAATCCTCAAATAATTTCAGTGCTATTTTTCTAGAAAAAGGGGTGTCAGAACTCACAATGAATGCCTGCCTTGCTCACTTATAATGGCAATGGCACCCACCTGAGAAGTGCTGGAACCGAGTTCCAGAGAGTTACGGCTGAAAAAAAGCCCCGGATTTAGTCCAGAAATGCAGACCCTTGGGGATAGGATGACCACTTGCACATCACCATGTCCCCCCCCCAAATGGAAATACATTACCAAAAAAGAGGACGAAATAAAAATTTCTAATTCATACATACACATACAAATTTAGGAAAAGCGCTATAATTTAAGCAGAAGTACAATCAAGTTCAAGGGACGTGGGTGGCGCTGTGGGTTAAACCACAGAGCCTAGGGCTTGCCGATCAGAAGGTCAGTGGTTCGAATCCCTGTGACAGGGTGAGCTCCCGTTGCTCGGTCCCTGCTCCTGCCAACCTAGGAGTTTGAAAGCACATCAAAGTGCAAGTAGATAAATAGGTACCACTCCGGTGGGAAGGTAAACGGCGTTTCCGTGCGCTGCTCTGGTTCGCCAGAAGCAGCTTAGTCATGCTGGCCACATGACCCGGAAGCTGTACGCCGGCTCCCTCGGCCAATAAAGCGAGATGAGCGCCGCAACCCCAGAGTCGTCCACGACTGGACCTAACTGTCAGGGGTCCCTTTACGTTTACAATCAAGTTCACCTTAGCAGGAAAGGCTATAGCCAAGTGACCTGTGTGTGTGCTGAGTTTGTCGTCCAGGAGCTAACTGTTGATGGGCCACTTCAAGGCCCTCCTTTGCTCTCCCTTCTTAAGTCTCTTAGTCTTTGAACTGAACACGGACCAGACAGCTATTCAAAAAGAGAGCTGCCCTCTGTAAAGGAACCTACCCTACCTATGGCCCTCCATGAATTGCTGGACCCCAACTCCCATCAGCCCCAACCAGCATGGCTAATGGTCAATGATAGTGGGAGTTGTAGTCCAACATCTGCTGGGCCACAGGTTCCACAGCCCTGACTAACCTTGCTTCTCATCTTTGTCTGTGCATTTGGAGGCACAGGACGTTGTCTAAGGAAGGAGGGAAGTAAAGATATTTCAGGCTTTTAGAAGGAAAACAAGAAAACTGTTGCTCCTGATAATGTAATCTGCTATCGTCATTCTGCAGGGCATGTTATAAGTCACAAGGGGAGGGGGCCAACATTTTAATTGCACCAGAAAGGGAAGAAAAAGCATTCTGGCTCTCCATAGAATTTCCACGAGTTGCAGTTTTCATGTATAGATGCCATGCCCTTTCAAAAGGATAATTGCAAAATGTCAGCTCCTGAGCCCAAAGTTCTCAAAAAGACAGGGCAGTCATGGGACGTATCCCATGGGTCTGATTCAGCTATATTGACATGTTTATTTAATTTAGACTCCGAGAACCCAGGGAAGGAAATGTAAAAGACAACAGAGAAGGGAAGTTAAACAAAAGACAGTTCTTTCTTAATAAAAGATTGGTTATTTCCCAAGCAAAGTGAAAGGGAGGCAAGAGGGAAGTACTTAGAAAATTTTGTGATAAAACCCCAGGAAATATGTCATCTCTGCATTTTTGTAGACAATAATCCCCAACCAAAGTCTTTGCAAAATTCCCTGCAGGTCTTGTTTAGGGTTTGGGGTAAGGAAACATTATATTTTATACTTTTTGTCCAATTTGTACTCCAGAGGGTTCAGAAAGACTGGAAGAGATTCACAGTGTTTTGAAATAATTTGTTGGAGCGCTATGGAAATCTCATGCTCTTACTGACTGAGGTATCCCTGTTCTCTCAGTTTCTCGTTTTTTTCTGACCTTAAATTCAGCTCTCCACATTTTGCAGCAATTTGACATCCTCATGAAAATTCATCAACATATTAGTGCATATTTCTCCTAATAAACATATTTTATATCCAGTTTTATACATATTTTTGCAAGCAGCTTCCTCTAATATACTGCACTGTTGTGTGTTATTTTCACCACAATATTCATTTTTATGCACACAGTCCCCTAATATATACCTTTTGGGAAAGATTGGTTGGCAAACTGCATATCAAAATCTGGCTAAGTGTGAATTTTGAAGGATAGATGTGTTCTGGCTCACTTACTGTTTCAGAAAGTGCAGATTTAATAGATTTAGCTTCAGATGAGACCTGAATCAAATTTCATCCCCATCCCTACAATGCACTGCCTTCAGTATATTATCTGGTGCAGGTCTTTCTGTCAACCAGGTAATGGCAAACACTTGTCTTCTAAATCACTGGTTTTCAACTAGTGGGTTGGGACCAGTAGCTTTTATTACCTACTCAGTGGGGAAAGCTCTTAGCAGTGCAGAAAAGGGAGGCCTTTCATAACTTGTTGTACTCTATGGGGAGGGATGAACTTTTACATGCTGTGGGTGAGAACCTCTCACTTAATGAAGCCCTTAAATATAGATATCGCCTTCTTCTAAAAAGCGCTATATGGCAGCTGAGTTTAGAAGCTTTTTAATGCTTCCCAATTTCTCTTTTATTGAATGTGCTCTTTATGTGCTATTAAAAAGCATTCAAGCTTACATACATAATCAACAACATAATTTACTATCATGAAGGTCTGTTGCTTGTTCTGTTTGAGCTCCTGTTGCCCTAGTGGTAGGCTTCAGAAATCCCTAGGCAACAGCTCACTTCCCTATCATAAATTACCTTTAGTCTCTGCTTAGTAGTACACTTCCAGCCAATGCAGCAATTGCCTTTTTGCATACATTTTTAAAAGAAAATTTTAAGTGTTTTTGCTTCTTCATTTTGTTCTTAAATTACCGTATTTTTTGCTCTATAAGACTCACTTTTCCCCTCCTAAAAAGTAAGGGGAAATGTGTGTGCGTCTTATGGAGCGAATGCAGGCTGCGCAGCTATCCCAGAAGCCAGAACAGCAAGAGGGATCGCTGCTTTCGCTGCGCAGCGATCCCTCTTGCTGTTCTGGCTTCTGGGATTCAGAATATTTTTTTTTCTTGTTTTCCTCCTCCAAAAACTAGGTGCGTCTTATGGTCTGGTGCGTCTTATAGAGCGAAAAATACAGTATATACCTGTTTGCTGCTCTGGGCTCCTTGGAGTGGAAAGGCAGGATATAAATTCAATAAACAAAATATGGAAGGGGTGGCGAACCTCTTTCAGGCTGAGGGCCATATTCCCTTCTAGGCCACCTTCCCTTCCAAGGGCCATTTGCCAGGGAGGGGCACAGAAGCAAAAGTGAGAGCTAGTGTGTAGTGGTTAGAGTGCTGGACCCAGGAGACTTGAATTCAAATCCCCACTCAGCCATGAAGCTCACTAAGTGACCTTGGGCCAGCCACTGCCTCTCAACCTAACCTACCTCACAGGATTGTTGTGGGGATTACATGAGGAAGGGGGGGGACCATGTAGATCACCTTGAGCTCGTTGGAGAAAGAGGTGGGATATACAGTAAATGCAATAAATAAATAAAAGTGGGCAGAGCAACAAATGTAAATTTTATCTTTGTATACAGTGGTACCTCAGGTTACAGACGCTTCAGATTACAGACTCTGCTAACCCAGAAATAGTACCTCAGGTTAAGAACTTTGCTTCAGGATGAGAACAGAAATCGTGCTCTGGCGGCGCGGCGGCAGGGGGAGGCCCCATTAGCTAAAGTGGTACCTCAGGTTAAGAACAGTTTCAGGTTAAGAACGGACCTCCGGAACGAATTAAGTTCTTAACCAGAGGTACCACTGTATAAGCTAGTTTTACACCTCTCACACACCCCATTCTCTATCCCCCATGAAGGCAAGAAGAAAGCATAAACGAAGTCCAAGGACACGTTCCAGCTAAACAAAAAAACTCAAGTGGGGTGTTTGTGTACAGAAAGGACTGTTGAGGGATTTGGCCTGGGGATAGGGTGTGTGGCCAAGGAGCAGAGTGTGGCTTGGAGAGAGTCCCAAGCGCTCTAGGGAGAAGCTGAATGGCTGCACTTCCCTGGCAGAAAATAAAAAAGGGTAATGCCTCACAGATTTTGAGCTATCATTCTACCTCAGAAGTAGTTTCTCATTAAGCAGCCCATTTAGCAAACAGATGCAAGAGCTGACAAAGACTGAATTTTTTTTTGTGGTGCACCCATTCTCAGATCTGCTGAGCCCTAATCAGAAATATAACACTGTAGTATGACCTACATACCAATATTTGCCTTTTGTAACTTCAGTCTAGATTAGGAATGTTGCACAAAAGGCTTAGAAGCTACATAAAGGTAAAGGTAAAGGACCCCTGACAGTTAAGTCCAGTCGCGAATGACTCTGGGGTTGCAGCGCTCATCATGATTTACTGGCCAAAGGAGCTGATGTTTGTCCACAGACAGTTTTTCCGGGTCATGTGGCCAGCATGACTAAGCCACTTCTGACGAAACCAAAGCAGCGCAAGGAAACACCATTTACCTTCCCGCCGGAGCTGTACCTATTTATCTACTTGCACTTTACATGCTTTCAAACTGCTAGGTTTGTAGGAGCTGGAACCGAACAACAGGAGCTCACCCCATCACAGGGATTCGACCCACCGACCCTTCAATCAGCAAGCCCTAGGCCCAGTGATTTAGACCTTTCAGATCTTTCCCAGTCTGCATCTGCAGGGTTTTTTTTACATATGTTTTTAAGCTGCTGTGACACTTGTTGTTTGCTGCCCTGGGCTCCTCTGGGAGGAAAGGCAGGGTATACATTTAATAAATATAATTTATAATATAATACAATAAATATAATTATAATTATAATAAATATAATTTATATAATTTATAATATAAATATTATATATGCCATGCCTTTTAGTTTTAATTCAATAAATATTTTGAAGTGGTAATTTGACAGATCTTTTATTACATGTTCTAACTTCTTTCTGTTTTTAAATATGTAAGTAAGATAGAATTGATGGGTCGGCACTGAATTCAGATGGAAATCATCACTCTCAGTAAGCAGCCATGGGCAACAGAGAGGTGGTAAACATGATCCTCTCGTTCATTTGATTTGGCCCCTCCAGCCCACATTGTCTCGAGAAACCATGATGGCTTTGTTATGACATGGACTTTTGTAACTGTGACACCTTACTAGATGCATGAGGAAATGCTTCAGCCCCGAGATCAAGGAACCTTCATTCTCCAAAGATATTCTGAAAATCTCTGCAGTTCTTCAGTGCAAACTCTCCCAGTATAAATGGGCCCTGACTGCCATTTCTGTTAAAAAGAACTTAATGGGAAATTACTTACGAGATAGACAAGGGAGTGCCATCCACCCAGCGCCACTCCCCTTCCTTGACGGTATCACTCAGGCCAATCCAAAACACCTGCTCACCAGCAAGTTGTTTTACCAGAAAACTCTACATGGGGAAATAGAGAAGATTATGTCCAGTTGTTTATGTCTCGGTCACAAATATGAAAAACATATGGAGAGAAATTCAAAGTAGGTCTATATTTAGGGTAAGCATTTTGACTTGCCCGATGGAATGATCTCAGCCACTGTGTGCTGTTCCAAGGGTTCCCCTGACCCCCCTGAACCAATTTTGGGAGGCACATGGGGAGGAGGGGGAGAAGAGAGGGAACAGTCCTGTTGAGCATGTGGAGGTGCTTGCACAGGGCTCTCACTGGCAGACGGCATTAGCTGAATCCTGCCCATGTTGTTTTCCTTGTCTTCAGTTGTGTGCTACTTTGATTTATGGGTGGGCTACATAAGGAACCAAGGGGAAAAGCTTGCAGCGAATAAGGCTGGAATAGTAATTCCCATCATGCAACACAGTGACATATTAGAGCACAAGTGGGGAACCTGCAGTCCTTCAGATGTGGTTGAACTTCAACTTGCGCTAGCTCAGTGAATGATGGGAGCTGGAGTCCTAACAAACTATGGAAGGCCACAGCTGAACAAAACCAAATCTATGAGATGGAAGTGACAATTTGCAGTACAAAGACCAAAGCACTTATGTTAAACTGCAGGTCCATGTAGGATGACTGGGCTCAAGGCTGGCGCTTGCATGAAGCAGAGTAAAGCAATTTGCCTCAGGCAGCTGATCTGACCTCCATCCCGGCCCTGCCTCCACTAGTGCGTCACTGCCAGCCCCACTGCTCCGCTGCTAGTGTGAGGGAGTGTGAGCGTAGTGGTTAAGAGCGGTGGACTCATAATCTGGGGAACCAGATTCGCGTCTCCACTCCTCCACATGCAGCTGCTCGGTGACCTTGGGCTAGTCCCACTTCTCTGAAGTCTCTCAGCCCCACTCACCTCACAGAGTGTTTGTTGTGGGGGAGGAAGGGAAAGGAGAATCTTAGCCGCTTTGAGACTCCTTCAGGTAGTGATAAAGTGGGATATCAAATCCAAACTCTTCTTCTTCTTCTGCTAGCACTGGCACAGCTTTGCTCACACCAGGCTTCCTCAAACTTGGCCCTCCAGATGTTTTGAGACTACAATTCCCATCATCCCTGACCACTGGTCCTGCTAGCTAGGGATCATAGGAGTTGTAGGCCAAAAACATCTGGAGGGCCGAGGTTGAGGAAGCCTGGCCCACACCATCACCACTGCCACCACAGTGCCCTCACCCTCACTGCTACATCGTGACAGCAGCGCAGGGGGAGCTGCGGGCAAGGGTGCAATAGCATTGGCAAGGCTGGCAGCAGCACCAGCATGGAAGTGTGAGCAGGGAAGAGGCCTGGATCTGCAAGGGGGCGAGGGAGGCATTTTGCCTACAGCGGCAAAATGTCTCAGGCTGCCCCTGACTGAGCTAGCGAATACATGAACCATGGTTCCCACTTGTCTCAGTAAAAGAAGACAAGGAAAGCAGAACACTTACCTGTTCCGCCTGGATGTTAATAACCACCAAGTGAGCTCCTTCTTTCTCACAAGATTGCTTGGCAGCCAACCACGGTCTTTTTGATGTTGAAAAGAAGTAGCAGTGTTTTTCAAATAGCACCCAGTTCTCTGGGCAGCCAGTGCACAACTCCTCTGGAAGAGTAAAAGTATTCAAGTAAGAAACAGTGCTGGATCGCTCACACGGTAGAGAATCTTTGGAAGTGAGTTGATTTTCCTTTCTTCACCTTCATCTTGCTGTTGTTATTGATTCATATAGTGCCATCAACGTACATGGCTCTGTACAGATTTAAAATAAAAAATTCTACCCCAAAGGGTGCACAATCCAAAACAACAAATAAACAATACAGTACAATTTAAAAAAATCAATGGATTAAAATGCATAATTCACAAGCCATCACATTGGGTATAATAAAACTAACTAGCCAAACCCAAAGGCCTCAGGGAAAAAAAGATTTTAAAAGAGATTTAAACATACAAACTGAGAGGGCAGCCCACAAATGTTCCAAAAGATTATTCCAAGCAGCAAGAGAAAAAGGACAAAGACTCAACAAAGAGCAAGGAATCCTTGGATGAGTAAGAAGCATGGAATCAGAAGAACGAAGTGAGCAACTAGGCAAAGGCGGAGCTAGCTGCTCCAGCACCTGGAGTGGCACCCATCATAGCTGTCAACTTTTTCCTTTTTTTAAGGGAAATCCTATTCAGAATTTCCTGTTTAAAAAAGGGAAACGTTGACAGCTATGGCGCACGTGCTGTGCACCCAGGGGCGGGGCTAGCGATGTCACCCCCCCCCCCCAGGAATGACACCCAGGGCGGACTGCACCCACCGCATCCCCTTCCTCCGCCAGTGCAACTGGGTCCATAGAGGAGCACCGAGGCCAAGAGATAGGAAGGAGGTTGACCACAAAGAGCTTTAAAAGTAAAAACGAGAAGCTTATCACGTATTCTAGAGTTAACAGACAGCCAATGAAGTGACTGCGAGAGAGGAGAAACATAATCCGATCAAATCACCAAGAATATCATCTTTGCTGCAGCATTTTGAGACTTTTTATAGTAGTAGAGTCTGTGCCCCTCACTTGCTTCACTCACCAGCCCCACCTACCCTCTCCCCAAACTCCCCACCCCTAGACTTTGCACATGAAAAGCCCTCACCAAACCCACCTCCCCACACTAACCTCTTTGCTCACCAACTGTGTCTATCCCCTCACCAACACCCCACGCCTCCTTACCAACTCACCTCAGGCCCTAGATGTCACCCCAAAAAATTCCCTCCAACTATTGCCTTAGACCAGAGCTTTCCAAACAGTGTGTCGCGACATGCTAGTAAAATAAACAATAAACAGCCCAGTGGGGGAGCACCATGGCAAGGATGCGAGAAATGGCAGTCAGGGAATCTGTGGCCCCCGCCACCTTACCTGGGTCTGCTCTTCAACCACAAATGGTGGCAGCAGAGGCAGCAGATTATCTAGCTAGCTGGCCACTGCTGTCTCCTTCCTGTGCTGTTCCACTGAGAAGCTACTAGATTTTCTGATCCTATCATAGGTATTTGAATGGTCTCACCTGTGAAGCTACGATACTCTTCCAGCAACTGTATCACATCTTTGGCCATTCTGCCAGTCAGCCTTTTCAACTCAGTCACTTCGTCCAGCACAGAGGGAGTCAATTTTCCTTCTGCTTTCAACTCAGCTAAGGAACAAAAAAAGATAACAGAATCAGCAGGTGCATTTCACTGGGGTCTCTCAGGATATCCTTCCAAGAAGCTAACAGACAGGTGCCTCCCTTCCTTCATTGATATTTTTCATATTTAGGGCATGTATATACATTATAATTCAATATTGGTTACCCCTATGCCTATATTTACACTATATGCACTATTTTTTCCCCCCATTTGTTCAGGCACGTCAACACGAGGCTTGCAATCCTGCAATTATTGTTATAATTGAACTTGTTAGTCTTCAAGTGACTTCCAACACATTTAGAAACATAAGCATAAGAAACATACACCATTAACAAATTCGTACACACTCCACAACAGCCACAAGCTGATGTTTTTACCTCATACATCTTTTACCTGATTGTTTTTGGAATTTATATCTCATCCTTCCACGATTCTCCCAATAATGACTTATAGTGCAATGAAAACAACAATAAAGGAATAAAACACAAAGGAAAAATACTAAAGGAATCATTGAAGAACAGCCAAACCACAGATAAATAAAGAAATAAAAAACAGATAATGGTGTGTTAACATTTGATGACTTCTACAGAGTACTTTATGGTGAAATCCAATGTCTTATAAGAAGGAAGTCTACTGAGTTCAGCAAGACTCAGCCAAGGGAAGTGGGTATAGAATGGCTATCTGGTACATGTTTACTCAGGTGTTAGTCTCACTGTGCTAAAGGCAGCTTATTTCCAAGTAGTAATATTGTTGGCATTTTTATCCCAGCTTTCCATCACTCAGTGTTCTAAGGAGCTTACAGAAAACCATAAATACTATTATTAGGACTTACATTATATTCCTTCCTCCTCCTGGGGAAATACAGAGCAAGATGATGAGGTCTACAAGATCACATAATGCCCATATAAGATGGCCAGGAGAGAAAGAGGACAGGTCTCATGCATCTTTGATAGTTGTATAAGAAGGAAGATGACAAGGTACCCCTTACTGAAATTTTATTTATTTTTATTTCTATTTATTCAATTTATATACTGCCCTACCCCTGCATGTCTCAGGGTGGTTCATAGGATAAAATCACAATATAAAAACACAGAATACATAATAAAAATAAAACCAGAAACAACCGAATAACCCCCTCCCCCCCAAAAACCCACATTTTAAAAGGGCACTGGATGACAATCAACCAAAGGCCTGATTAAAGAGGAATGATTTTGCCTGGCACCTAAGGGTATACAATGAAGGCAGCAGGCGAACCTTTCTGGGGAGAGCATACCACAAGCGGGGACCCACTGAAAAAAAGGCCCGTTCTCGTGTTGCCACCCTCTGGACCTCTTCTACACTACTATTAAATGTGTAGGAGCCCTTTCCCCATTTTCACCTAAGTACCCTATACCTATAGTCTGCTACAACATTTGCTGGCTATGTATCTTCTGATCATATCATATGCACTTGAACAATATCAGTGTATGATGCCTCTCACATGTGCAAGTGTGCAACTTACCTATTCCTTGTGCTACATCTTTGGCAATTCTGCCATTTTCCCTTTCCAACTCAACCAGCTCTTCTAGCACAGAGGGCACGGAATTCTGGTTTCCCATTACAGCAACTAAGGAACAGAAAATGCCGAACAAATTAGTGTCAGTTTCTTTCTCTGAGGATTTGGTGTGGAGACAGCAGGTCTCCTGCCCTGCTTAGGAGTGTTACATATGTGACTTTGAACTCGGCTATACAGCTGCAAATAAAATGTTTTAAGTGTTATGTAAATTGCAATATACAAATGTGACACTAGATGGTGATGGTGAGCTATGGCAAATTCAATATATTTTTTTCAAAACCTTTTTTTAAGCATCTTCACAGCGTTTTTCATATGTGTGTAGATTCCACCCTAGTCTCCACCTATGCTCTGCTTGTATATTTGTAAATAAACCCATAATTCTACCCCCAAAATGGCAAAAAGTTTAAAATTATCTGTCCTCAAAAAGCAAGACAATCCGAGATAGAGTTGCCCTGGGGCTTCTTACTATTTGGGGAAGTAGGAGTGCCTAATAATAGCACAGGACTATTAACAGTATCATTGCATTATGCTCCTCACCTGTAATGTTGTATAACTCTCCCATCACTTGTGCTACGTCTTGGGCAATTTGTCCAGTCTTATTTTTCAGCTCAGCCAGTTCTTCTAGCACAGAGTGCACTGAATTCCTGCTTTCCAATACAGCAACTAAGGAACAGAAAATGCTAAAAGAATTAGCAGCTGAATTTCATAGTGACACCTCAGGATATCGTTCCCAGCAGCTGGCCTGACACATTGCCCTCTTTCCTTCACGCATGCTGACACCTTTGCTCATATTTAAGGCTTGTACATAGTGCCCTCCATGTTGGATTACCAACTCCAACAGCCATTTGCCAGGGTGATGGGAGCTGTAGTCCAACAACATCTCAAAGGTACCACATGGGCTATCCCTGTTTTATAGAACTGGATACCCCATACCCTACACTAACCTCAATTTTTTTTAGTTAGTTCAAGCAAATGAAGTGGAGCCCTATACTACTACAGATTCTCTTTCTTCATACAATTACTACATATTAGTCTTCTACATTCCAAATGATCCTCTGTTCTGTGTGCTTACTTATACAGATACAAGGGCAAGGCAACAGGCTTTATCATATGACTGGTTTACCCAAGGCTATTTCGAGGTCAAATACTCCAGCTTCATCCTAGGACAGGAATGACAATACAGTGGTACCTCGGGTTAAGTACTTAATTTGTTCTGGAGGTCCGTTCTTAACCTGAAACTGTTCTTAACCTGAAGCACCACTTTAGCTAATGGGGCCTCCCGCTGCTGCCGTGCCGGAGCACGATTTCTGTTCTCATCCTGAAGCAAAGTTCTTAACCTGAAGCACTATTTCTGGGTTAGCGGACTCTGTAACCTGAAGCGTATGTAACCTGAAGCATATGTAACCCGAGGTACCACTGTATATGCAATCTCATACCATGATGCAATGAACAAGTTTATGTTATTCTTGCCATTTGTGGAATTTGTGGAATGCTCTCCCCATCATTATATATCTTTGGGTGCCAGTCAAAAACTTTCCTCTATAACCAGGCCTTTGGCCTTTAACTATCTGTGGCCTTTTAGAAGAAGTTGGGATGTTTTTGATTTATTTCTTTTTCTTCTTGGTTTTAATGTATCTATGTGGGAGGGGAGTTGCATTGTTTGTTTGTTTGTTTGTTTGTTTGGTTGGTTGGTTGGTTGGTTGTTGGAAGTTGCTTTGGGTTGCCTTGTGCAAGATCAAGCAACTAACAAATGTGAAAAATAAGTAAATAAATAATTCTTACAATTAACTCAGGGCTAGAGGTTTGGAAGCGGCTGCACTAAGGCTCACAATCCTATATTTTGCTTACTTGGGGATAATACCCACTGAATTCAACAGGGTCTACAACTGAACAGACATGTATAAGACTGGAATGTTGAGTGTTCAGGTGGACAGTGGCAGCAGTCATGCTGAGGTCTTCCTGGGCCAACAGCATATTATTATTTTTTATTTATCTTTAATACGGTCAATGACCAGCAAGGGCCAACAGCATAATTCCTGAAGCATCCTGGTCCACCAGCTGTTCCTCATTTTTACAAAGAGGGGTGTGATTATTCCAAGTACTGCAACTACGGTTAACAATAGTCCTTCTGAGGGCACCAAGTTCTCACCATCACCCCAGCATCTCTTTTTGGAATATCTCCTGGTTTGTTTTTAGCCAGGCACCCCCTGGAGGCACTGGACTGCCTCTTACCTGCAGATTTCTTGGACTCTTCTTGGAGCAACATAATATTCGTATTGATTCCAAACACTTCCTTTAACACTGCAGGTAACAAATGAGGTGTTATTTAGAATGAAACGGGGCACGTTCCACAGGCCAATTCTCCTGTCCGTCCCCAATGAAAAGAATGAGAGCAGCACAGATGTATAGTAGTACTGGTTACAATTAACACATGTATAACATGTGCGTCTGTTCAAAGTACTTCAAGTGCATCTAGTTGTCATCCCTTGTAACAATCCTGCAAGGGGAGTGAAATATACTCAGAGTCCTGTAGTGATTTCATACTCTTTATTGCAACTTGTAAAACAGTGATTGAATTACCCCCCCAAACCTCAGGCTTTTATAAACATTATTTACACAATGAGTCCCATCTGATTGGCTGATTCTGCTTCCCCCCTGGATCCTGATTGGTCTTTTCCTGCAGGCCAATCAGTTGTTGCGTTCTAGGATCCTACTTGCCTATTCTTCTAGGATCCAAGCTTAGTACATAACAGGGAGTCAATATTATTATCCCCAATGTTGCAGATAAGGAGTCTGAGGCTGAGAGAGACTGGCTTCCCTAAGGCCTCCTAGGCTGCGTATGGACCATACATTGAAAGCACCTTATTTCCCCCAAATAATTGAAGCTCGGGGGAGGTATTACAGTTCCCAAGTGTATTTGGGGGGGGGGGTGTTTTAAATGTATGGTGTGTATGCAGTCCTAGTGAGTTCATGACAGAGGCAACATTCAAACTGGAGACTTCCTGATTTGTAGCTCAGTCTCTTAGCCACCACATGAAACCAGTAGTTGTGCTGTTGCACATTCCACATTTATTTTAATGAGGCTTGTCCAGAAGAAATTCAGTGCACTTTGTCCATAGCCTTTTGTGATAGCACAGGAAATTCTGTTTTATGATTCAGAATAAAGCCTCTTTAATCTGATTATTTTGGTATAAACTTCCCCAATCTAGTTTGAATCAGCATGATCGTGCTAGTCTGCAGCTGAAATCTGCCTTTGTAAAAACAGTCATATGCAAATAAAAGACCCATATATTTGAAGCCTCCCACAAAATTCCCCGCAGTGCCATACTCACCTCTGATTTTTCAGTATTACCAAGATGTGTGTTATCAACCATAAAATCTAACAATGCAAGCCACCTCACGAGTTCTAAAAAAAGGGGACTAGAACTCGTTCCAAGGATTTCCGCCTTTACTAGGGTGTAAAAGATACAATAGCAGAAGAACTTACTAGAAGCGAACATCTGTGACCATTGAGTGTTCCTCCTGCTGTTATCTTCAAACATAGCTGAGTCTAAACACAAGAATAATATTTCAGTTTGGTCACATATTTTGGCCTGTGAGCACACACACATTCTGTAAGGAACTCAAATTCAGCTATAAAGTAATCATATAATAATCTCCATGGTGTTCAAAACATTTCTTCCAGGGCAACAAAGATATGTTGTTTTGTTATACTACTTTAATTACACAGTAGGTATGGGCACTGACTACAAATCTGGTTCTGGTCTGCTTCAGTGCTTTTGTGTGGGGGAAAAGAGATGTACCCCTAGGTAAGAAACCAGCCAAAGTTCAAACAAATAGGTCAAGGGGCTTTTGTGCTAGGCATCTTTAAAGTTGGTTTGGAAGGGAAAGGGGATTTGTGGGCAATAACTTTATTATGAAAATAGAATACATTGTAGAGAAGCCTCTAGGAAAGGAGCCTGCAAAATATGAAAACAGGGAGCTATATGAAGAGAATGCCTTTAGGCTTGTGTTCTGTTCAACCAGCTCCAAAACTCATGAAAATTAAGTGCAAATCTGACTTGAAAGGACTGGAAGTATAAGCATGTGGCACAGAAACAAAAGGTCTTAAGTGTCCAGCACTTCCCAAGCAAGCAGCGCTAGCAGAACTAGCAAAGAGCACAGAGCAGATGAAAACAAGGTGATATATTACAACAACATTTGAAGCAATGTGATTAGAGATCCCTGATAAAATCATTCCCTCTCATTAGAACAGGCATGGGGAATTGCCTCTGGCCAGTGGGCCAGATCGTTATCTCACCCACCCACCTGTCAGTCACCTGATATTACAATGACATCAGGCAGTTGTGGCTGGCAGGACAGCTTGGGCTGAGCTGAGTTGCTGTCCCAGTTTCATCAAAACACCATGTATCTCTGCTGCTTGCTGGAAAGAGAGAGAGAAGGCATAGGGGTGAGGTGTGGGAAGCTGAGCACATGGTGGCATTCCACCACTGCACTGCACCACAGTGAGCTCTCTGCACATCACCCCTCTCCCGCTTGATAAACAGCAGTGATGCACAGGAGAATAATTTAGCTGACCTCATGGGTTCATCTCTATGAAGGTAGTGTTAAGGGAAAGGGACACACAATCACACATTTTACTCTGGATTAATTCTATGGAAATCACTTCCACGCTATAGATCCATAGTCACAATCACGATTCATTTCCAGAAGTGTTAGTCTGCGCAGCAAAAGCCACAATTACAACAACAGCAAAAAGATTTGCGTGGCACCTCGCATCTGGTGAAGGGGACAGGAGTCCATAAAACCTATGCAATAATAAATGTGTTTGTCTTTAAGGTGCTATAACCCATCATCAATATCCAGCTTCACATTCAGCATCGTTAAAACATCAACACTTCTTCTATTAGAAAAACAAGGTAGCAGGAGGCTAGTGTCCTCTCACAGAAATGGCATTTCTTCTTTCGGAAAGACTTACCATTTCTGAGGCTCTGAGTGAGAAGGGCTATGCAACACACAAGGCCAATGCCCAATATGGCACAGCAGATGATAACAGGATTCCTTCGGATGAACTGGGGGCTATGGAAACCTGTGAAAGATAAGGGAAACAAATAAGAATCAGCAATGGAGAAGAAGTGGAAGCTGAGGGAAGCAGGCAGGCGGGCAGGCAGGCGGAAAGGACAGTTTTGGATTGTAGCTTAATAGACATCAGCATCTTTCAAAGTTGGCAATGTCACCACTGCAGTTTACCAGGAAGGTGGGGGCAGAGAGGGCAGTGCAGTGTGGATGCCCCAGTAAGGGAACCTTACTCAGTTGAAAATGCTTGGTTTAGGCAGAAGAACCAAAGTTTACTTTGACTGACTGCTATAGAGTTCATATAACTGCATACCTCTAGTAGTCAAAGTTATTTATATGATGTAACTAAACCCCCAGTTGTCCAAATAAGAAGAGAGTGTCCTTCCTCCCCTTAAAGTTAGCACACTGTTGTCAAAAACTGGAGGATGTGACAATCCAAAACATAAATCTCAAATCCATAAGAATCACCCTCACTCCTATCCTGAATGGAAAATGTTACATTTGAAGAATGAGAAAAGAAAGCAAATGTAAAATTTTGTGGATGCCCAAAAGGTATCTGGCAAGCTGCAATAAGAGATATGTCCAAATTCTGACAAGAGTAACACCGAAGGGACCCTGGGCTTTGAAGCAAAATTGCAATTTGTTGCTTGAGGGCCAAATAGAGTGCTTGACTAGTGGATCTGGACTGGTATCCCAGGCCAAGCTGCTTTTGTTATGCCACCAAAGCCAAATGCAGAGTAAATGAGGGCAAAACTAAATACACAGCAGGCAACTATGTACCTTGTTTTTCCTTAACTAATTGCATTGACAGAGGGGCCCAAGTCTCACTGTGAAGGCAGCGCATGGGAAAGACAGGCAAATCTCTTCACTTCCCCAGTTACAGATAGGTAGCCGTGTTGGTCTGCCATAGTCAAAATAAAAAAAAAATCCTTCCAGTAGCACCTTTAAGACCAACTAAGTTAGTTCTTGGTATGAGCTTTCGTGTGCAAGCACACTTCTTCAGATACACTGAAACAGAAGTTGCCAGATCCTTCTATATAGTGAGAAGGTGGGGAGGGGTATTACTCAGAAGGGTGGTGGGAATGGGAGATTGGCAGATAGCTGGGATGAGCCTGCTGACGACTCTTAACGACTGTAATGGGTCTTACAGGAAAAGGCAAGGGGTGAGAAGGTGAGAAATGGCTTAGTCATGTATAATGGGATAAGAATCCAATGTCTTTGTTCAAACCAGGTTTCTCCATGGTTTTAAGTTTGGTAATGAGTTGCAATTCAGCAGCTTCTCTTTCCAGTCTATACCTCTCTTGTATCTGCGATACATTGACGATATTTTTATCATCTGGACACATGGTCAACAGACCCTGAACACCTTTCACCAGAAATTTAATGATTTTCACCCCACAATCAACCTTACAATGAATCAATCTATGCAAGAAATACATTTTTTGGACACTACTATAAAAATACAGGATGGGCGCATGGACACCACCTTATACCGTAAACCAACTGACCGACAAACATATCTACATGCCTCTAGCTACCATCCCAAACATACCAAACAGTCCATTGTATATAGCCAGGCACTACGTTACAGCCGCATCTGTTCCAATTCTACAGACAGAGACTCTCACCTAAGAGATCTACAGCAAACCTTTTCAGAACTAAAATACCCAGCAGATGAAGTTAGACAACAGATCAACAGAGCCAGACTTATACCCAGAGAGAACTTGCTGCAAGACAGACCCAAAAAAGAAAATAACAGAACACCTCTAGTCATCACATACAGCTCCCAAGTTAAAACAGTACAACGCATCATCAGAGATCTACAACCTCTCCTGGACAATGACAGTTCTCTTTCTCAAGCTCTGGGAGGAAGACCTTTCATTGCCTACAGACAGCCACCCAATCTTAAACAACTCCTAACCCACAATAATACTACAACCAGACTTAACACGGACACTGGCACCAGAGCCTGCAATAAACCCAGATGCCAACTTTGCTGCCACATACACCCGGACAACACCACTACTGGCCCCAACAACATCACACATACCATCTCGGGACTATTCAATTGCTCATCATCTAACATTGTGTATGGCATCAAATGCCAACAGTGTCCTTCAGCTCTCTATATTGGACAAACAGGCCAAACCTTACGCCAAAGAATAAATGGACATAAATCTGACGTCAAGAATCACAAAACAGAGAAACCAGTAGGAGAACACTTTAATCTCCCAGGACATTCTATACAAGATCTCAAAGTAGCTGTTTTACTACAAAGGAATTTCAGAAATAGACTGGAAAGAGAAGCTGCTGAATTGCAACTCATTACCAAACTTAAAACCATGGAGAAACCTGGTTTGAACAAAGACATTGGATTCTTATCCCATTATACATGACTAAGCCATTTCTCACCTTCTCACCCCTTGCCTTTTCCTGTAAGACCCATTACAGTCGTTAAAAGTCGTCAGCAGGCTCATCCCAGCTATCTGCCAATCTCCCATTCCCACCACCCTTCTGAGTAATACCCCTCCCCACCTTCTCACTATATAGAAGGATCTGGCAACTTCTGTTTCAGTGTATCTGAAGAAGTGTGCTTGCACACGAAAGCTCATACCAAGAACTAACTTAGTTGGTCTTAAAGGTGCTACTGGAAGGATTTTTTTTTTATTTTCACTTCCCCAGTGAGAGCAGAATGGAGATCATTCCCTGCTCTCCCTGGTGGAGCTAGAACCCCTAGGAGAAAGATCTCCATTGACATCAATGGGGATTTCCCTTCCTAACACTGTTAGCTGGCTGACTGGGATGTGGGTGGTGGAATCTCCATTCTGAAAGGTTCCCACATGGTGTCTTCACAGTGAGAATTGGGCTGCTCTACCCCTGTAATTAGTTAAGGAAAAGCCAGATGTATGGCTGCCCGTTATGTATTTAAATGCACATCTAGCTTTTCCCTCAGGAAAATGTTACCAGTGTATGTTTTTCCTTCTCTATGACCTCAATGTGAATCAATCCTTTATATGACTGATTAATTAAATTAATTACTTTAACAATTATTTATTATTTCATAATTAATTATTTTAGTGCCAACCTCCTTAACATTTCTTCCACACCCAGCTTATCTGTCATACCTCTCTTCCCAGGGAAATAGTTCTGCTCCTCCATTGACAATTCCTCTTGCCTTGAAGGGTCCCATTCGTTAGATGATGCTCTCATCTCTTCAGCTGCGCAGGAACCTTTGTCAATATCCTATATACCAATTCCCCTGGGACAGCCGTTGTGGTCTTAATTACAGCAAACACATGGGAGGAAAAAAGATTTCTGTGGCACCTTAAAAGAGTAATAGATTTGTTGTGGCATGACCTTCCACGTACTAGAGACGCTTCATCAGATGTCTTTTATACCGAGGAACTGTTGGTGTTTCAATGCACATGTGACTGACTCAAGATTTAATCCCACTTCCCATATTCAATTTTGTAAGGCTAGGAGTTTGGGCTATGAGAGTCTGTGCTCTGAGTAGGCTTGCTAAGATGTATAAGACTGAATAAGTGCTGGAGTTGCAATGAGGTCGCGGGTGTGGTTTTTTCATGTGTAGTGGACCTGTAAAAGGGTGAAAGAGTATTGGGAAATAAATTTATAATGAATTGAAAAAAATGTTTAGAAGCACTTTTCCAAAAAAACAACCAGAGTCCTTTTTGTTGGGGATAATTCAGATGGAAATTCCCAGATGTCAAAAAAGGATATTTATGAATGCCACTACCATGGCCTGTGTTTCATTAGCCCAAAAATGGAAAACGAGTGAAGTCCCAAAGCAAGCAAGCACACAGGTCACCTTTGTCACAGTCAGGACGCCTATGTCCTGGCCAGGCCTGCACCCAATTTGTTTTTGTAGAATCTTGTTTGTTCTCAGTAGCCAAAATTATATTATCAACACATACAAGCAGAAAAGTTGTTTTCCTTCATTTGCAAGGAATCGTACAAAACAAAGCAGCACTAATAAAGAAAAGTTCCAGGGTGGCAACAGAAAGCAAACTAAAAATGCTTTTGCAGTTCATCAAAACTATCCAGCAATACCAAGTTATAGAAAAACTGCTACTATTAACAGTAATCCTTCTAGTTGGCTAATTGGTTCGGCAACTTCGATGCATGTGATGTGTGATGCTAATTATTTCCCCAAAGAGTTAAATGTGCAAGCTGGATTTTGAAGAGGTGGAGGAACCAGAGACCAAATTGCAAACATGCGCTGGATTATGGAGAAAGCTAGAGAGTTCCAGAAAGACATCTACTTCTGCTTCATTGACTATGCAAAAGCCTTTGACTGTGTCGACCACAGCAAACTATGGCAAGTTCTTAAAGAAATGGGAGTGCCTGATCACCTCATCTGTCTCCTGAGAAATCTCTATGTGGGACAAGAAGCTATAGTTAGAACTGGATATGGAACAACTGATTGGTTCAAAATTGGGAAAGGAGTACGGCAAGGCTGTATATTGTCTCCCTGCTTATTTAACTTATATGCAGAATTCATCATGCAAAATGCTGGGCTGGATGAATCCCAAGCTGGAATTAAGATTGCTGGAAGAAATATCAACAACCTCAGATATGCACATGACACAACCTTGATGGCAGAAAGTGAGGAGGAATTAAAGAACCTTTTAATGAGGGTGAAAGAGGAGAGCACAAAATATGGTCTGAAGCTCAACATCAAAAAAAAACGAAGATCATGGCCACTGGGCCCATCACCTCCTGGCAAATAGAAGGGGAAGAAATGGAGGCAGTGAGAGATTTTACTTTCTTGGGCTCCATGATCACTGCAGATGGTGACAGCAGTCACAAAATTAAAAGACGCCTGCTTCTTGGGAGAAAAGCAATGACAGACTTAGTCAGCATCTTAAAAAGCAGAGACATCACCTTGCCAACAAAGGTCCGTATAGTTAAAGCCATGGTTTTCCCAGTAGTGATGTATGGAAGTGAGAGCTGGACCATAAAGAAGGCTGATCGCCGAAGAATTGATGCTTTTGAATTATGGTGCTGGAGGAGACTCTTGAGAGTCCCATGGACTGCAAGAAGACCAAACATATCCATTCTTCAGGAAATCAGCCCTGAGTGCTCACTGGAAGGACAGATCCTGAAGCTGAGACTCCAATACTTTGGCCACCTTATGAGAAGAGAAGACTCCCTGGAAAAGACCCTGATGTTGGGAAAGATTGAGGGCACAAGGAGAAGGGGATGACAGAGGACGAGATGGTTGGACAGCGTTCTCGAAACTACAAACATGAGTCTGGCCAAACTGCAGGAGGCAGTGGAAGACAGGAGTGCCTGGCGTGCTCTGGTCCATGGGGTCACAAAGAGTTGGACACGACTAAACGACTAAACAACAAAAAATCAGAGGCAGCTACAGTTGCAAATGGCAACAAAAGATCTGTGAAAGGAAGAGGAGCAGGTTTGCTCAAGTGCGTTGCAGGTAGAAATACTGTCTGTAATGAAGTGAAAACAATAGTTTACTTGCTCGAATTAACAAGTAAGAAAGTTTTGAGAATTCAAATTCTAGATTAAAATTGATTACTTAATTGAAAAGGGGATTGTAACAAAAACACTGGAGCCTAATTTGAATAGTAGAGTGCCTGGTATCTGGTGGGCAATCTCATCCTTTATTTTCACACTGTGGCTGCAGACCAAATCACCTGCCAGGAGAGTTATGAGATTCAGGTAAGGGTCAGATGCCTTGTCAATCCCAGTCGGTATATAAGAGGACGACCGCCCTGGCCAGGCCAGGCCTTCGCCCTGGCTCATATTGAAATTTCAGCTCCGGTCGTCCGAGCTGATATGGCTCATCTTCCTTTGAGCCTAGCAGAGCATTAAAACAACAAAGTCCACAACGGAAGGATGAGGCAGGTATGGGCTACATTGCTGTGCTTTATTCCTAAGCTATGCAGAGAGCAAAGAAATATGCATGTTCTCTCTATGAGAAGCAGAGAGCAACTGAACAAAGAAAACGAAAGAACAAAGGAAACAGGAAACCAGTAACGTCACATCCCGTCTCCCTTTCCTGTGAGAATCCAACAGTATCTGGACTCTCTGGAATGTAAACAGTCCTGCAAGCAGCTGCTCAGTGAGAAACAGAAACTAACACAGTCTTTTGGGACAAATGTAACTTCCACTTTTGTTGGGTCATTATGGGGTATTAGGAACTTATATGGAATTTTCTGCTGATGCCTGCAGCCCCAATGGCACCAAACTTGCTGATGCATCCCTTGACCTTAGCAGCAGTATATGTCAAGCGTGCACTGTTAGTTAGACGGATGCAAGATGAGCAGAATATATTTGAATGATGGATAGTTGTGGCAATCACTTCTACTTGACCAAAGACCCACCCATGTCCAACATTCTGCTTCCCACAACAAGATGCCTATGAAAGACTCTCAAGCAATCAAGCACAGACTCTCTTTATATATATTTATTAAATTTTCTGTCTTACAATTTAGAATACTCACATAAACAACCTTAAAATATCAGTGACTTCCCTCCTTCTCTTTCCATGGTTCATTTTGCATAACATAAATCCCTGAATATTTTACATAAACTAAACCATTCAGTATTCCATTATTACATCATTCAAAACTTATTTACACTTGAATTTATCTTAATGCTGCCACCATTTTCAGGGGTACACAATTTTGCTCCACATATTCAATAAACATTTTCTAATCTTCTTTAAACATACGTTTGTTCTTCTTGTTCTCTTATTCTACGTTAGGTCCGCAAGCTGTGCATATTCCATCAGTTTAAGTTGCCATTCTTCTTTAGTTGGGACTTTGCTCATTTTCCATTTGGGGGGGCTAACAAAATAAGGGCTGCAGTAGTGGCATACATAAATAACCTTTTTTGACACCTGGGAATTTCTGTCTGAATTATCCCCAACAAAAAGGGCTCGGGGGTTTTTTGGGGTTTTTTTTTTTTTTGAAAAGTACTTTTAAACATTTTTTTTCAATTCATTATGAATTATTTCCCAATACTCTTTTACTCTTTTACAGGCCCACCACATATGATAGAAGGTACCCTTAGTCTCACTGTATCTCCAGCAGTATATGATTTTGATAAGTGTTGAATCTTTTCCCCCCAAGCGGCTTATGTGTGCTCCTTTGCTTAGGGAGCTATGTGGCTGCTGCATAGTGTATTCTTTTTTGTTCCTTTGCATGTTTTGCTCATAACACACACAAACTAGTGGTTGTGAGGAGCATTTGAACTCCTGCCTGGAGGGATGCTTGGGAACTGACAATAGTGGTGTCTCTGCTGGCTGTGCCACCCTGGTGCTGATGGAGTTGGGACACTATCGCTTTGTCTCGCATGTTGTGGGTTTGCAGTGATGCAGGGTTGTGCTAGAGGTGTCTCCCCATCACTCTGAGTTCATTGGCTACCCCCCCCCCATGTTGGCAGTATGTGGGGAGCATCACTGGCACAATCCCTAATCGGTGGGTACTGACAGAGTTTAAGTGTATTTGCCATTTTCTTTGGGTTTTCTAATTGTAGGTGTTTCCCCTCCCAGGCTGAGCTCACACTGGATATAGCATAATACATCTATTCAGCATTGCAAGGCGAAACTAATTGTGCATATCTCTTATTTAAACTGATAAAAGTGGTGCAAGAAAATAATATAATACTGACCATCAATGCCATTGATCATGTTGTTTGGAGCCTTTCAACTAACTGGTAGAAAAGTGACTAAATACAAGGAAGAGACGCAAATAAAAACAGTTCAGTTGGGTAACATACAGTATAGAAACCTCTTAACCATGGGTAGGCAAACTAAGGCCCGGGGGCCAGATCCGGCCCAATCGCCTTCTCAATCCAGCCCACAGACGGTCTGGGAATCAGCGCGTTTTTACATGAGTAGAATGTGTCCTTTTATTTAAAATGCATCTCTGGGTTATTTGTGGGGCATAGGAATTTGTTCATTTTTATTTTTCAAAATATAGTCTGGCCCCCCAAAAGGTCTGAGGGACAGTGGACCGGCCCCCTGCTGAAAAAGTGTACTGACCCCTGCTCTTAACAGAAGAAGGTGATGAGATTAAATTTGAAGATGTAGCAGAAAGCTTGATGAGTTGGTTACAATACTATCAACTTAATGAATTATTTAAGTTCGACAAAGGTTGGGTTTTATGAGCCAAAGCTCTGAGTCAGAAAGAGACCTGCTGGGCGATAATGTTGAAGTGATGTCAAAAATGAATACGATGCTACTAGGATGGCAGACAAAAGATGAACAAATCAAATCATCCATGATACACTGGGCAATGGATATAGGACATAAAATTGAAATGGCAGTATGGGAATGATTGTGGAATGTAGATTTACAGTTTAAGGCGTGTTATGGGATAGAAGAGAATTTTATGAAAATGATTTATAGATTGTACCTAACACCTAGTAAACTAGCAAAAATGTATAAATCAGAATCCAATAATTGCTGGAAGTGTAAAGAAAAAGAAGGCACCTTTTCCATATGTGGTGGTTTTGTAAAAAGGCTAAGCCTTATGTCTTCCTGAGCATATGTTCAAGGTCCACAAGTCCTGCTGAAGATGCAATCCTAACACACCTACACGGGAATAAGCCCCACTAAATTCAATAGGATTTACTTCTGAGGAGACATGGTTAGGCTTGCACTGTACAGTATGTTACGATTTGAAGAGAGTTGATTTAGAAATGTCTAGGAGTTATCAGAGAGCCAATGTGATAACTGAGGGAAATCTTCTCAAATAAAGAATATTATAATTTGGTAAAAACACAATTAGAAGTAGTTAGGAAAGTTATTTTTATGATTCTGGCTAACAACATGTCACTCTTCGTTTGTCACAGTTCCACAGTTATAGCTAGAAGTTGCTGGAAAAGAAAGTGCACCATCTACAGGCTAACAATGATAGCTGTTTCTGTGATATGCCTGTGTCTCTGTTTTCCATTTGCACTAGCGATCATAGCCCCTCCCCAATTCTATGACCAATTACTCTGGGTGGCAATCGTGACAAAGCACACTGCTGTTCCTGATGACTGTACTACTGTACTTCTGCAGGCGTGACTCCAGTGGCCAGCAGAGACATGGTCATTGGTTGGTGCTACAGAACTCAAAGCTTCTGCATCTACTTGACTTTACCATATACTATATGCTCCTCCAGATGGCCTATTTACTGAGCATTCATCCTGAACTGCATTGTGAGGTGTTTACAAGTCTTCTTGTTAATAATTTGCTCATTCCACACTTTTCAATGTGTTTCATTCCCTAACAGCAAAAAGTATGCTTCATTTTAAAAGGGGGTTTGTTGTGCTAAGGCAGGTTTGAGGAACCTTCAGCCCTCTAGATGTCACTGAATTAAAATGCCCATCAGCACCAGCAAGCCTGGCCCTTGGCAAGGGGTGATGGGAATTATAGTTCAGCAACATCTGGAGGGCTGAAGTTTCCCCATACTTGTGCTAAAGAGTCGGAGCATTTTAATCCATTTTAATTGCAAAAACCTAATCCTTCCCGAAGAATAAAAAGTCTAAAAAGGTAAAGGAGCCCTGGACGGTAAAAGATGACTATGGGGTGCAGCGCTCATCTCACTTTCAGGCCGAGGGAGCTGGTGTTTGTCCACAGCTTTCCAGGTCATGTGGCCAGCGGGACTAAACCACTTGTGGTGCAACAGAACATCATGGCACATGGAAATGCCATTTACCTTCCCATCACAGTGGTACCTATTTATCTACTTGCACTGGCATGCTTTCGAACTGCTAGATGCGCAGAAGCTGGGACAGAGCAATGGGAGCTCACCCCGTAGTGCAGATTTGAACCACCAACCTTCCAATCAACAAACCCAAGAGGCTTAGTGGTTTAGACTACAGCGCCACCTGTGTCCCTGCCTCTTGAAGAATATTAGCAGTCTAGAGGCACATGGTAGATTTTATTGTGTAAAAATAGATTTTACTTCTGCTGAGTGCTGGTATACTGTCCTGTAGAATTTTATTTTAATTGACTATCTTCCTGCTGCAAGGGAGCGAGACTAACTCCCATCAAATCTTCAGGGATGGAGATATTTATGTCTCCAAGCAATATTCTCTTGGTACAGGACCTTGTGTCCTGAAAGGCACCACAGTAGCTACAATTGATGCCAGTATCTACTATAAAATATTACGATGTTTGCATCCCATAAAACGCAGCAATACTTGTAGCATTCCACACTCTTAGCAAACATAACAAATGTCCAAATTAAATCAGAAGATTTAATCAGAAATACTGGATTTTCTTGGTGCTGATTTGAATTGTCTTTTGGGAATTAATACTAGCAGTATAGCTCCCTTCACCTGCTCACATGGTTTTGCATATATGGGGATGTTTCATATTTATCAATCGAGAACTATGAGCCCCCCTTTTGGCCATGCCTGTCATTCCCAGAGTTTCACCTTGTTCAACGAGTTCACAAAAAGAGTCACGCTGACTTGGAGGATTTGGGAGTGCTGAGAAAGACACTGAGCGGAAGAGACTGATTGGGGTGGAGTGAGAAACAAAGCCAAGCCAGCCATGCCATTCCTCCTCCCTCCCCCGCTTACTTCTGAGCCAGTTGCCAAATATTTTTCAGAATGCACAAGTCAGAATTTGGGGCCGGGTGCCAGAATATTTGAGCATAAATCAGCACCTTCATTTTCACATAGTGTGCATGCTTGAATGCTGTAGCCCACGCATTTGCACTAAAGAGCCAAGTTTGTTGAGCTCAGTCCCAGCTCCTGACCATTTCATACACTGCTGCAGAAGATACAGCAGGGTGTGTGCCTGTGCTTCCTTCCATGGACATCCCCAATGTTTCTGTTGAGCCTAGGGAGGCAGGGTGGGTAGCAGCAAAACAATGCATCACTTTGGTGGTGGCCACGGCGGCAGCAGCAGCTATGGAGATTTTCTTTTCCCCAATTCCTTGTGCAATTCCTTCACCAAGCACTAGAATCTTGGGTTGGGGTCAGCCAGCACCAGCCATAAGCTAAAATAAAGCTTTTACTATTAAATCTGCCCCAGACTCACCCACGAATCAGTATCTTTGAAATAAAAGTTTGGCAGTAAGGACTCAGCTACATTAGTAAAAAACACACACACCAGTGTTTTAAATGCATTCTAAACATGAAACACCAGATGGTGCTGTAGAGCACAAAACTTTTCTATGCAGTTTTACATAGGGTTTTTTCTTTTGATATACAGTGGTACCTTGGGTTACATACACTTCAGGTTACAGACTCCGCTAACCCAGAAATAGTACCTCGGGTTAAGAACTTTGCTTCAGGATGAGAACAGAAATTGTGTGGCGGCAGCAGGAGGCCCCATTAGCTAAAGTGGTGCTTCAGGTTAAGAACACTTTCAGGTTAAGAACGGACCTCCGGAACAAATTAAGTACGAAATCAGAGGTACCACTGTAATGATTTGATTTATGACTTATTTATAGCATTTCCCCCCATGTGTAGATCCACCCTAGGTTTACAGCAGCAAGAATAGGGGTCATAGCTTAGAGGCACTGCACATGATTTGATGCAGAAGACCCCAGGTTTCATCCCCAGCATCCCCAGTTAGAAGAATTGGTCAGCAGGTGAGGCTTGATACCCTAGAGAATCTGCTTAAGGCATTGAAGAGCCATGGCCGAACATAAGTACATAAGAAGATCCCTGCTGGACCAGGCCAAAGGCCTATCTAATCCAGCATCCCGTTCTCACAGTGGTCAACCAAATGCCCATGGAAGCTGCAAGCAGGAGCAAGTCGTTCTTTTTCTTCTTCTTCACATCAACTTTTTAGAGATTCAAAAACTGTGGTAATATCATGTCTTTTCAGTCTTCTTTTCTGTAATCTATACTTGCTAATTATTTTCCCTTCTGTTCTTAACCATCTTTATGGTTTTCCTCGATTTTGTATCCTTATTAAAAATGATGACCAAATAGGGAAATAGTATTACAACTGGTACTTAATCAGTACAGAGCAGCAGAGGACTGTTTCCTTCGTTGCCTTGCATATGGTTCTCTTCATACCACCCCAGATGGCATTTGTCTTCTTCTTTTTTGTGACAGCCTCTCACTGCTGACTCATATTCACATTGCAATTTACTATAACTGTAGTGCTTTGCTGCTTTCTGTTAATCTTTGTTAGCTTTATTCTTCTTGTTGTAATTTACTACATCCCTAACAGTCCGTTGTTATTATCATTTTGAAACTTAATCACATCCGCTCTCAAATCTTCTGAGTTTTGTATCCTGTATATTCTCCTTGCAGCCCATTACTGGAGGCCCATTAGAGTCAATGAGATAATGATGTAGATTAGTCAGGGTTCTATGCGCTCCCAGAAAATGATAGCGGTTCCAGTAAGAGACAGCACTGTCACACAACCCCAAGCATCCATGGCAATATTGCATACTTGCCTCAATCACAGCATAATGCCTCCAGATGATAACATTATTTAAGCTATATACCAACTATATGGGGTTTGTCAACGGGTCAGTATAGATGGACTCTCCACCCCATCACTTCTGACAAAAGACTGATATTGTTTCATTGGAAAAATAAAACTATCCCCCTCCTTGATCAATAGATAGAAGACTTGACAACTCTTGCAACACAGAGAAATCAAACATCGTGCTCTGACTCTGACACACTCTCTCTCTCTAGCCTATTGCTTTTCCTCTGTTTCACACCACAGCCCAAAAAACTCAACTTCAAACTTTGTCTTTCTAACTATCTCCGAGTTGAGGGCGGTCTGTCTAGCACAGATCCCCCTTTCCTT
Organism: Podarcis pityusensis; assembly: GCF_964106645.2. Lineage (NCBI taxonomy): Eukaryota > Metazoa > Chordata > Lepidosauria > Squamata > Lacertidae > Podarcis > Podarcis pityusensis. The sequence continues at coordinate 44,339,204 of NC_138029.1, read as the reverse complement.
TGTTCTCTGAATGGCTCATCACCCAGGCAATCATCTCAACACAGGAAGCTAATCTGGGTTATCTTAACATTTGCTGGATCCAGGGGTTCGGAAGGCTAGTCTGTCTTATATTTTAACCCTTGCTGGGTGTAGGGGTTAGAAGGGTTTCAACTCTCCCCCACGCCCGCCCAAACTCATAACTCATAACTTATAACTCATTGTGGGCAGTGACCATTATGGCTTGGAGCTGATGGGAATTGCAGTCCAAAACATCTGGAAGGAACCATGTTGCTACCCACAAACGAGCAGAGCACCTGGCTGGTTTGCATACAAAAGGTCCCAGGTGCAATTCCTGGCATTTCGAGGTAGGAGTAGCCAATTGCTGAGCTATATGGACCAACAGTCTGAATCGAGGTAAGGCGGCTTCCTTATATTCCCACTCTCTCCCTACCCATCACTGGGTGCAAATCGCCGTTTTTGTCCCCAAAAGGGACCTATTTAATCAGTATCGCCTAGGGAAACCTGAAAAAAAGCTTCATCCTAACTCATTTGAATGAGAAATTTGGGCGTGCCGTTACTTGTCGTGCTGCCGCAATCATCTACTGCTAATGTTTAGAAACGGAGGCTCGTGGCTGGGGGCTGGATTATGGGGGCGAGGGGGGGCGGCGGCGGCGAAGGAGACTAAGCCAAGGTTCTTGTTGCATCCATCCCTCCATCATTCTAGACGTCGACCGTGCGAAGGGATAACGCGGAGCTGCCCTTGATAAACCTCATTGGCTGCTGGTTTTGTCACTCAGGTAGATCCCCCGCCAGCGCTCCTAACCACCTCTTAATTCACACGGTCCTGCTATTGGCCGTCAGAGAGCGATGCAGGATCATCGCGGTCCATATATATAGATAGAGATATATAGTGCATCCAACCTCCCCGCCCCTTCCAGGGCTTCCTTCCTCTCTCGCCGCTGCTACGGCCGCAGCCCGATCCCTGATCGCTCCATGAGCAGCAGCTGCTGAAGAGGGGCGGGCAGGCGAGCGAGCGAGAGCAGCGAGCGCAGGATCCGCTTCCCTGGCGAAACCCGGCTTTCCATTGGACGACGCGCCCGGGTAGGCGGGTGCGGAGCGCGGGGCGCCCGGTGCAGAATTGGCCAGCCATAGGGAAAAGGAGGTGGAGTCGCCTTGCCAGTCAGTCTGCCCGTCCGTCCATCCTTCCCTGGATCTGGGCTGCCGCGGGAGGAGGAGGCGGGAGGCGGCCGTGGCCACCGCTCCGCTGGCTCCTCCCTCGCCGCCGCCGCCGCCACCCGCAGCAGCTCCTCCATGGCCGCTGCGGCTCCCGGCGTGGTTGCCTCTGCCTCTGCGCTGCTGCATGTGCCGCTAGACGGGGAGGCGGCGGCCGTCGAGGCCGGGCCTGGAGGCTCAGGACCCCCGCCTCCCTGAGCAGGAGGAGAAGGAGCCGCAATGGCCCTGGCAATGCCGGCCCCGCAGGTAGGAGGGCCGGGGCGCTTCCCTGGCAGCCCCTCGGGAGACCCCCTTCTCCTGCTCGGAGGCCTGGGCATCTTCTCGCCCAAGAGCGCAAAGCACCGTCTAGGGGAGGACGGGCGGGGGCTCGGCGCCCCCCCACCTCTCCTCATTCGCGCCCCCTCCCTCTTCCGCCGCTGACCCGGTAGTTTGTTTTCTGCCTCCTTCCTCCCATGTAATGCAGGAGAAGTCTCCTCCCTCCTTATTCGAGGGCTTTTCCATGCAGCCCCAGAGGGGTCTAAGGGGGTCTCGCTCTTCTGTTCCCCCTCCCCTCCTTGCGCCCTATAGGCAGGGCCTGAGTCCATCTGCCTTAGCTGTGTTGGAGCACTTGGCCTAAATGTCTTGGGACACTTGAATTTTCTCGGGTTGCAGTGACAGCCTTCTGTCTACAGGCTCTGGGCAGGCCGTGAAACGAGAATACTGTCTCCTTGTCCCCTGTTGCCAAGGGGGAAGAAGAGGGTTTTCCCAGAGGCTGTGGTTGGGGAGAGAATATATTTACTTTCCAAACCCCGAAGGTGTGTCCTCCTGCCTACACCCTGAAGAAGTGACTTATCCTTCTCTGTGGACTGCCAACTAAGGAGTGGTTTGCTCTTCCTTTCCCTTAGGCACATCAACAATTGCCATTTATCACTCACTTAGAATGTACAAAGTGTTGTGCAACCCTTCCTATTTCCACAATGAACTCATCGCTGCTGGCCTTTTTAGACAGGCACTGAGGCTGAACTTGCTAAGTAAGGTACCTAGTATGTTTGCAGCTGATCAGTGGCTTGAACCAGGGTCTATGGACAAGATAGATCTCCTTTGTTTTGTTAATTGTTTTCTGGCCCAACCAGGTCTTGTCACCTCCCAAGAGAAATGAAAGGCTCAGGGACATGGATGCCCTGTGTGCAGCCCCCATTGCTTGCTTGCTTTTCTGCCAACCTTTGTGGTCAGTGAAGAGAGACAGTACCTTCCCTGCCCAAGAACTAAAGATGCTTCCATCTTCTGTCCTACAAAGTTCTTAGTGATAAAAAGGTGGATTGGCAGGCTTCCTTAAGGGAGGGTGTATCTTTTTAGAAACTGCAACCATCTTAAAGGTTAAAGAAAACAGCAATGTAGTCTGGCAACCCCAGTGACTCTTTTTCTCTGCTGGATAAGGACTTTGTGTTGCCTGTTTTAGAATGGTATTAGCTGCTTACGATTCCCAGTAATGTGCCACCTTTACTCTTTCCGCCATTTCCATCAAATTCTATCTCTGTATGAATGCTGATTTGTAGGTTGGTTTCTGGTGACTTTGACATTTTCAAGGTCTTAATTAAATTCACCCAGGATGTGGGCTGTCATTGCCCAGTTGTTAACAGTGGGCAGCTTTTACAGGATAGAAATCAACCAAGGGCACTTTGTCCATCTTGATACAGTTTTTCTATGATTTGCTGCCAACTGCTTTTCGTTGGAAGATTACCACATATGTTTGGCTTTGGTGTTAATGCTTGTTATTTATTTAATAGTCAGTGTAATTTATTTGTCCAGAATGGTGAGCATTGTGAATATAAGCTTTTGTTTTTGCCCTTTGCTGTAGCTGTATTGTTTTGAGCTTGGGAAAGCAAATAACTAAGCTGAACATCAGGGCAGTAGATATTTGAAATTGTACTTTTGGTTTCCTTGCTGTCTTTGCATTAATCAGATCCTAAAGAAAGTACTGCTGTTCTACTTGCCCGCATACCATCAAGTACCAGTGGGAAGCTTTCTTAATAGTATTAGGCATTTGTTTTTAGCTGTAGTTGGAAGTCCAGTGTTACAGCTTAAACAATGGGGGAACTGTTTCCAAACAGTGTGTCTCAAATGAAGCAAGAATGAATGTATGCATGGGTGCAAACTGCTGCTGTGGCTTGCCTTGGGGGCGGGGGTGGGTTTGACTCTGTACTGAGAGGAAGAGGTCCAAATTGCCAATCATTAAGTACCTGTTAGCTATGTCTCTTCAGAAGCTCTATCAGTCAGAACCTCTTGGATACTAATATGGTGTTTAAAAAGTTGTTTTCCTTGCTGATACTGGCTCATGAATTGCTTCTTTGGTATAGAATCTCTTAGCCAAGGAAAATAGAAATGATAAGAATGTCTTGTCTGAGTTAGAGTTTTAACATGTGGGGGTAAGTACATGTTGCTTGCTAAGCTTAAGAGTGAATGGATGTTTGGAATTTCAGCCCTTGGGTGCCCTTAAGATTTAATATTTAACCTCTTCAGTCTCGATGTCAGCAATTTGGTGTTGTCACAGCTGAAACAGAAAAGAGTGATTTCTCTCTAAAATACAATGTATTTGGGATATATATAAGAGCCTTTTAGAAACTAAGAGCTGGTTCAAATATCATTTTGACATTCACAGGGTATTTGGTTCTAGAAAGAAAGTGGGTTGCTAACCTTCCCACCTTAGCGTTGGTTACAATGATCAGTCTACTTATTCAAAGCATATTTGTCCTGTTTGTTAGTACTTACAGGTATATTGAATTGGCATGGCGAAGAAGTAACAGATTTCCAGAAAGTTGGGGTAGGTAGCAGTTCACTGTTGTGGTAGCAGTTCCACAAAACTCTGGAAAAATAATAGTTCCCAGCCTGAAATGTTACTTTACAGGAGTTCATGTTCAGAACCCAGTTCGCACATTTTGCGTAGTCAAACCATGGCTTGGTATGACTGAACAAACGTGTGGATTCCTGGAGAGAACATCATGGTCATGTTGCTGCTCCTTCTCCCTTCTTCTTCTTCTTCTTGCTGCTGCACTACCTGGAGTCAAGTCATGGTTTGGTTTAATATGTCCAAACCTGGACTCATGGTTTATCTCACTTGGGACAAACCACAGGCTGTAGCCAATGTTTGTTCTATGGCTTATCACATACATCCAACCCCAGGCTCATGATTTAACACTAAGCCAAACCATGGTTGTGCTCACAGCTGTATTGCACTAGCAGAACTGCAGGACAAGCAAAGCGATCACAATTCTTCTCCTTGAGAATCCACAAATTTGTTCATTCACACGAGGCCATGGTGTTAGTGTAGTGTTATGTGCACATGAGGTCATTGGGTTGGGTCCAGACTTAGTCATCACTTAAGTCCCATAAATATCAGTGGGTCTACTTGAACCCAATGACTGTCTGGATCCAGCCCATTGTCCTTCAGCGAGGAAATCTATTGCTTTGTTGATGTAGTTCATTTTCTTTCTAATCATGTTTGGGCAACAATACTTTATTTTTCTTGCCCATATGCTATGCCTTGTGTTTTGTACTTTGCATCACAACTGTTTGAAGTCTCAATGGTCTAAAAACATCTACTGGTGAAGAAATTGCTTCCATCCTGGGTTATAACATATTGCCATTCAAAAAGCAGCTTGAAATGAAAAAGTAATGTACTTGAAACTTTTACAAATGATCAAGAGGGTAAGATTTGATTTTTCATTAACTTTATTTGTTTAGGAGAATATCTTGTACAATAGTGGAACATTGTCAAAAACATTTTTCACTCTGTACAACTAAAGACACAACCTGGTGTCACAGTTTATATTAAAAGATTATGTGCCATGGAATAAATAATATTAAACTACTGTTTAATGTTCGCAGTGGGTCATTGTTCAGATAGGCGTTTTAAAGCTCCCATATTCTCTTTTCAAGTGGAGCGCTAGCGTTATAACATGGGCACTTCCTTGTAGGTTTCTGCCGCTGTATGATATAGTGAGCCATGCACAATATCCTTCACTACTGTCATCTGAAGACTTGGCTGTAAGAGGGTGCAACTGCATGCTGATGAAAAGCATGACTTTGTTTCAGTCCTTTTCTCTTGCTTGCACAAACCTTCACAGGCATGTGCACAAGCATTAAACTTTTTTTTTAATGATGGTGTTCCTGTGATATTAGGAACTTATGCCTTATTCTGACTCAGACCATTGGTCCATGTAGCTCAGGATTGTTAACACTGACTGGCAGCGACTCTCAAGGGTTACTGACAGTGGACATACCCAGTCCATGCTGGGGAATGAACTTGGGACCTTCTGCAAGCAAAGCATGTGCTTTGCCCCTGAGCCACAAGCGTTTCTTCTTGGTACATTACATCAGACCAGCTTGCCATTTTTTACAATGTGGAGAATCCCCACATACTTGGCCTCTTTCTGGTTACAGTGACTGGACATTAAGACTAATGAGTAATTTGTATTGAGCGTAGCTCACCACCGCATGGATGACTTTCAAAATGTGGCTTGTGCTATGAGTTTGTGAGCTGCAGTCTCATTGTATATTGGAGAACTCAAAGAGTGGTTACCATGGCAAATAAGGCAGCTTAGGATGACTTTTACCATGTCATCATTAGATCAGAAAAGGGTTGATGTTAAAATCCATTTCTCTCTTTTCTTCCCTTCTCCCCTGCCCACTGTCAAACTTCTTGTCCAGCTCCAAATTGTGACTTCACTGTGTCTTTGGGAGGCTGCAAGCCTTTGGTACCCTCTTCGGGTTGGCTGTATTAAGACACAATGCTCATTCCAGCATCTCCTCCATAACTTTGGGCGGTGTGGCTTCACAGAAGTGTGCATACATAAGGAGGGGATGGAGAAGAAGAAAAAGGAATGGAAGTTCAATTTAATTTTCTCCTCCATTTGATTTAATATTTGCACGCCACTTTTACAATAACCAAATTGAGCCCAAAGCAGTTCAAAACAATAATATTTAATATTTATTTTATTTATCGAATTTGTATACTGCCCTTCATCTGAAGATCTCAGCACAGTTCACAGCATAAAAATACACAATAAAATACACAAAATACATAATACATACAGGAATAAACAAACAAAAAGTAAACAGCTAACCTCCCCTCCCACAAACCCATTTAAAAGGACATAGAATTTTAATCAGCCCAAGGCATGGTTGAAGAGGAACCTTTCTGCCTGGCACCTACAGATGTCTAATGAAGGCACCAGGTGAGCCTCCCTGGGGAAAGCTTTCCACACACGGGGGGCCACTACAGAAAAGGCCCGTTTTTGTGTTGCCACCCTCCAGACCTCTCTTGGAGAAGGCACACGAAGAAGGGACTCAGATGAGGAATGCAGAGTCTGGGTCGGTTTATAAGGGGAGAAGCAGCCCTTGAATTATTGCGGTCCTGAGCCATTTAAGGCTTAATAGTTCAAAACCAGCATTTTGAATTGCACCTGGAAACTAATGGGGAGCCAGTGCAGTCAGGCCAGGATTAGTGTTTTATGCTCTTGCCCCAGTGTGCAACCTAGCTGCTGAATTCTGCATCAGCTGAAGTTTCTGAACCATCTTCAGAGGAAGCCCCATGTATAACGCATTGTAGTAAACAGAAACAAATAAAAGCAATATTTCTTCACACACACACACAATAAAAGTACAAAAAAGAATCAAAACAATATAAAATAGCATTTTGTTTAGAATATAGGGCTCATTTGTTCTTTCAACCACCAATAAAAACTTTGCCACTGCTAACGTTCTAGCTTTTGTCCGGCCTTCCAGTAGGAACCTGACATAGTGAGCCTCTGTTTAAGGCTGTATGAACTGTGTATTGATTTGTAATGTTTTGTTGGGTCTTTGGACCGTAATAAAGATTGATGATGATATAAAATAGCAAGATCAGACCATGCAATTCAGTCACATTAGATACATATGTTTGGAATGTCCATCAACCTTGTGGCAAGAAACAGAAAAAACATTGATCAAGTATTGGTGGCAATACTTTCCTTGCATCCCCTATTTGTTCCTTCGATGAAATCTGTAGCATTGGTAATAAGTCTGCCGAATTTAACAAGCTCACAAATGCTTACAAGCCCAGCTACCCACACATACTTTTCCATATATGCCAAGAAAGACAAAAGTGAAGAGCCCCACTTGTGTAAATCTTCCCTGCATGGTTGGCTGCAGGCTGCTGCTGATTATTCGCCTCAGGAAGCTAGAGTTGTGTCTAGCCATAAACCTGTTACAGTGTGAAGCAATGTCACTGGTGTGTAATGAGTACTTGGTCCGTTGGCAAAATCTGTATCCAAAGGCTTTGGGGAGAAGATCTAGAGAGATAGCCATGTTAGTTTGTGCAATAGCAGGTCACCTTAAAGACATAAGTTTTTGTTGGCCAGAGTCCACATACCTGGGGGAGGTGCAGAGTCATACAATGGGTGATGTTGAAACTATGGATTAGGTGCTCTGTGCATTGAGTTTCTTGCATAGTAGAGGAAACTAAGAACCCCTAATATATTTCTAGTGCAAGGGTGTGAAACCTGTGGCCCTGCAGATCTGTGTGGACTCCCTTCTGCTTTAGATAGCATGCCTAGCAGTTGGAGATGATGGGAATTGTAGTCCAGCAATATCTGCAGGGCCTTAGGTTTGTTTAAGCACATCTGTAGAGACAGATCAATATACGTTTGTTCCAAGTTTTTAAGGTAATTATGTCAAATGAATTTCAAATTGCCCACATATAACTTGCCTTTGAGGCTAATTTTGCATTAAAAGTTCAATTCTTGTGGCCCCTTCCATTAGTATATTTTGAAGCTTTCAGAAAGTGATTTGAACAATTCATTGGCTGTTGCTGTAATTATTATTATTATTATTATTATTATTATTATTATTTATTAATATGTATACCCCGCCCATCTGGCTGGGTTTCCCCAGCCACTCTGGGTGGTTCCCAATCAAATATTAAAAACACAATACAGCATTAAACATTAAAAACTTCCCTAAACAGGACTGCTGTTTAAATAAGATCACAAAAGTGAATAACTCACAGGTATGTAAACCTCTGTGTTAGGTCATGGTCCTAGGCTGAACCTGTCTTAACTTTGTCTTTCGTATAGCACCTAACTTGAAATAGATGCTTGACTACTCCTGCTGTTCTAGTAAAAGCTTCCTTTTCCTGGTTGCTTGGAGGTACTTCTTACACTTGGGTAACCAGGCAAGTAGCTATTTACAAGCCTGCTGTAAGAATAGCTTCAGTTACTTTGTGATGCATCCTTTTATGATAAATCTTTCACATTGTAGCCACTACTGCGTTTTGAAACCATAAACAATAGCAAGAATAACTTGGACTTCGTTGTGTTCCATATTTTATAAATGAGGTAGCATTTAATTTCAAGTTAAAGCTTCAGAAAGTATTACTACTGAAGCTTTTAATTTTGGGCCTAATGGGAAACAACTTTGCAAATATTGCTTTGCCAGGGCAGGGGCAGGAGTTTCATTATACTCTGAAGTCTACACATTTTGGTATGTGTAGCCCTCTCTGTCATGCATAGCAAGTGCACTGCAAACCATCTATTGCTGGCAACACAAGTGCAGTGCCTAGTCCTTTGTGTGTGTACTAACAAGAATCCAGAGACACTTATTCCCATCTAAGTTAACTGGAGCTTAGCCTTGAAGTAGCACTTTACCAAAAAGCTACCACTTTTAACATGTTGCATAAATGGACGCAAGAAAACTCAAACTAAAGATGCTGCCTTATGTCTAATACATAAATATGCATTGAGTATTTTTATCTGGAGGCTAGCTGAAGCATCTGAGCCACAAAGGGTGATGTGATGAATGACAGCTGCTGCCTTTTCAAGCCTTCTCACGAAACAATTTTCCCCTACCAGGCTCAGTATTTACGTATGGCCACAAACCAACCCCTGATGCCTTATCTACCCAGAGGGTACTTCCATGTACAGTCATCCATTTGGAAATGTAGGAATGTCATGCAGTTTCTTGTGAATAGTATAGCCTGCAGTGTTGGTGGCAACATCTGTGTGCACTCCTCTTTCATGTACAAATGGCTGGCCTGTAGTCTCAGATTGGAGGCAATGTATCTTAGCTAGATACTGTTATTAGAAAAAAGTTGAAGCGGCCAATAACTTAATTCAGGATCAATAGCTTGTACTTTTGCCTAAAGTTACTTTTCTCCCCTAAATGAAAAGGTATTTGTAAACAGTATCTACTATAATTGATCTTGACTGAGGGTTCAGTAATGGGGATTTTGGTTCACAACCTCAGCAGTAAGCATTTGATATGTAGCTCAAGATACGGTAGCTTCCTTGGTCCCAAAGGTTGACAAAAAAGCAAAAATGCCTTAATTGGTGGGCACTCTGAACATGCCCTGAATTCCCTTCTTCTCATGGCCAAGAGTTTATTTAAATCAACTGAACCATTAGAAGGTTTGGAAAGTATTACTACGGAAGCTTTCAATTTCAGGCCTAACTTGAAGCAACTTTGCATTGATTACTTAGAGCTCTTGCAGGGAGGCCCGGGATATTGACAAGATACTCTGTTCTAGTGCTGCTTTTTGCTTCATAATCTTCTGACCTGACCAGTGGGGAATTCTTAGTTGAATGCTGCTGTTACATTTTTATATATTATTAGATATCCCCCCCCCCCCCCCCGTATCAGGATTTGTGTGGAGGAGGTTGTAAACAGCCTTTGCTGGCTTAGAAAACGTAATACTGAATGCTGGAATTAGCTCTCTTCTGCAGTCATACAAGCAGGATATGAAAGGAACCTAAATTAATTTGAGGATGAAAGTGTCGGTGATGGGAAGCCATTAGGACTGCAGTGAGTTTTATGCATTTCTCTAGGCAATAGCTTGAACACAAAAGGGTTAAAACTGTAGGAGGAGGGGAGTTCACTCAAGCTGTGCCCCAGGGTCCATTCAGGGGTGGTTCTCAGACCTTTGCATGTGGCGTGCAAAGGTCTAAAGGGGGTTTCTATATTCTTTGGGCTTGGAAGGCTCCGTGTGCAGTTGAAAACCCTGCCTTATTATCAGGGCTCTAATTGCACAGAGTTTTCTTACTGCAATCAACAGAACACACTTAGCCACTTTCAGATCTTTGCGCTAAATATGTGAAGGTCTGAAAGGAATTGAACCATGGGAGTGGAAGGAGATAGTGACCAAGCAGGATTTAATTCCTCATGCATTAGAATTCAATCCTGCTTTCTGCAGGGATCAGCCATGACCTTTCCAGGCAGAGCTCTGCCTGCCCCACACCTGATGTCGCATACGGTGTTTGGTGAGGGGCAAGGGTGTGTGTTTTGGTCACAGGCTAAATGGGAAGGCCAGGCAGGACCAAATCTGTGTCGTGGGCTGGATGTTTCCCCACCCCTGCTTTAAATCAAAAGTGGGTTGTTGTTGTTTTGTTTATTATATTTGAATACATTTTTGATAAGTCTGTGCCTACAACTATCTTAGCAGACAAACTTGAAATTGGAAATGAGAAATTAAATAGAGAAAGGAAGGAATAAAATAAGAAAACACGTACCATTAAAAAGGGTAAGAATATACAACCCAGTGAGCTTGCCACTTGATAAATGAAAAATGGTTTTTTAAAAAATCTGATGAAGATGTCAAAAGGAGTTCATAGCTTATCTGAAAGTCCCAAATGTCTTCTGCTGATTTTGAATGCCTGCATCGCTGAATGTATTTACTTGTACTTTTACATAATATTTATTGTCTAAGGTTACAGGAACTAACTCAGTAAAACAATGTATGTGTGTTGGGAAACATGAGCCATGAAAATTTACATATACTGTACCACTCTTGTAAATGTTAAAGCAACTCTGTAGGGTAGGCAAGTATTATCTACATTCTTTTAATTCAAACTTTTCCAGTTTAGGGGTCTCCAAATGTTTTGGATGGCAACTTCCATTAACTCTTGCCATAACTGCTGTGCTAGCTGGGGCTGATGGGAATTGTAGTCCAACACATTTGGAGGACATCAGGTTGGTGAAGGCTGTGTTAACTGACAGAGTAAACCCACACCAAATTAGCAACTGTCCACTGTAAAAAAGGAAAAAAGCTTGGGGTTTATTCTAAGTTCTTCCTGCCCCGTCATAGAAGGAAGTAGCACACCATTCACTCTCCTTTCATAAGTAAAAGAAAGTGTAAAGGAAAGTAGGAGTGGGAAATTAGAATGAATTAGGAAAGATACTGGAATGAGAAATAATAAAGAAGAAAAGAAAGATATGGGAAGGATAGGAAAATGAGAGAGAGAGATGGAAAAAGATACAGGCTGAGCAAGAAAGAAGGAGATGCATTAAAAATGGGGAGGTGTGGGAATGCTTCCCCACTCTTTTTATTTGGGATTGAGATAATCTTCCTTCCCTAACCTATAGCTGAATAATGAGACTTTCTTCCCCTCAGGAAGCGCCACAATAGCTGAGTCCCACCCCAACCTCCCACTTATAATTATTTAGACCTTCTATTTATATTTACTGTTAATGGTATATTAGAGATCAACCAAGGCTCTTCACAAAATGGCTGCTCGAAAACTGCACAGTTGTTCATTATAATAAGGGGTTCATTTATTAATGTACAAAACAAGGTTTTGAGGACATAGGTAATCTGTGTATATTGGTCTGGAGGCCTTGAGCCTCTTGGCCTAACCATTTCAGCCTGTAAACCCTTGAGGTCTGTGGGGCTTAACTGAGGCCTTGTCTTAGGCTGGGAGTGTCTCTGAGTTGGTTGAAAGGAGAGATCTGACAGAACAGAACTTGCAGGGGATATTTGGGGGGGGGGGGCAAGTTGTCTTAGAATTAATGGACTCTGCAGTTCCCTGAATTCCCCTCTTCTAATGGTTCAGTTGATTAATTGTGCATTTATCGCAGGTGTTTGCAAAATTATTGTCCATTTTATGTGACTATACTTTTGAAATGGAGAGAAATGAGTAGGATGAAAAAGAGGTGCAGAACTTTTGGCACGTATGGGGAATGAACCTGTGGCCTTTAGTGTTATTAGCACCACTAGCCCAGAGATGGAGGACCTGTGGCATTCCAGATGTAGCTGGACTGCAACTTCCACCATCTCTCACTGCTGGGTATGTTGGCTGGGGCTGCTGGGAGTCAGAGTCTGGAGAGCCACAAGAGTCTGAGTCCTCATCCCTGTTCTAACCAGGCCTGTCTTCCCCCCACCCTCCTCCCAGCGACCCTCGTAAACACACAGCTTCTGTTGCTGGAACTGTTGACAGGTATCACAGGTTTTGACTGAGCATTTGCCATGACATACCTTGGCACCACTCACAGGTTAAAATAAGCAGCAAAACTGATTAAACCTAAAACTCTAGATGTATGGTGCGCTACTGCTAGGGCACAGTAGATAATATACTTGTCCCTTGACTTAATAATAATAAAAGATTTCCCAAAAGATGCAGTACAAATGGAGAAATCATGTCCAACAACAGCGAACATTAGGAGGGGAAGAACTGGCAACACCTATTTACTGTAAATTACTTGTCAACCTTGAGACTCCTACAAATTGGTATGGACCATCCTCAAATCTACCTTTCCTACACTGCTAAGTTTCTTGTATATCTATTAAGCTATTCTCTAAGCTGCAGCACCTACTCCCCCATCCCTGGATATCAGGTTATAATAGAGAAATGCTGTACGTGTGTCTTACCCTTAACATAGGGCTTCAACTATGGCCCTATTCAAGCCTCAATCACATCCTCTTTAGCTGTGCCCCTTCCTACTCCTTTCTCACAAATTTCAGCGTTCTCTGACCATTTTAGGTGCTCTTTTCTGTTCTTTTTCCAGCTCTGCAGTATCTTGCTTGAGATGGAATCGCCAGAACTGTATTCTGCATTCCAAACAAGGCTGCTCCATAGATTTGTATAAAGGCATTAGAGTACCAAGAAGAGCATTTTCAATCTTTCCTTAATAATCTCCCTAGCATGGATTTTGTTTTTCACATAGGATGCTGTATTGATTTCATTATACTCTCCACCATGATCCCAATAGTGAGTTGCACAATATATCCTAGCTGTTGCTCTGCTTCGGTACAACTACCTCATCGACGTATGTGAGAGGTTGGAGCTTATTTTGTACCACTTTGTATCTGTATCGCTCACACTCACTTACACTGAAGCTCATTTACATTTCATTTGTGATTTTTGTTGCCTGTCCACCCAGTTTAGAGAGCAGCTAAACAGAACACATCTAGAAATATATGTACAGTGGTACCTCAGTTTTTGAACACCTCCATAGTCAAATATTTCGGAACTCGAACACCGAAAACCTAGAAGTAAGTGCCTCAGTTTTCGAACGCGCCTTGGAAGTTGAACAGGAAACACAGCTTCCGTTTTGAGTTTTCCATATTGAGGCTTGCGTTTTGAGGCTTCCGCTTTCGGTTTTCGAATGTTTCAGAACTCGAACGGACTTCCAGAATGGATTATGTTCGAAAAGTGAGGTATCACTGTAGGTGCAAAAGAAATTACAGGAACATCTGGCAAATTTACAATAAGAGAGCACATGTTTTTGATAGTGCTTGGTCCACTGCAGCCTTGCAAACCCATTCTCCTTCACATTCATTGGGCTTTGGGGCATGAGATCTAAATAGAAAGTGAATAGATGACATGATACGGAAATAAATTATGTGACAAAGCCTGGAAACAGGATTATTTTGATTTCTCTGGTAGATCAGACATTGGTCTGATAAAGACCCGGGCTGAACAATCACAAACTGCAATTAATGCTTGGGCCACAGATAATGTTGCCACAATGTCAGGCGAACATTTGCTGTGTCCAATACTTGCTCAGCCCACGATTGGTGGTGGGGGAGAGCAGGAGAACAGGACGAAGAGGCATCTAAAAACATTGCCAAAAAGGGCAGCTCCATTATCCTTGGCAACACAGCTGCTGCCTACAAATCTTGGGATAGGATTGAGTCAACACCACATCACTGCCCAGAAGTGGAGTGAGCCAGAATACATTGCAACACATACAGCTGTGGCATAGCAGCCCATCATTCATTTGATCCCCAGTGGCACAAGTGGCAAGACATGGCTCCTTAAGAGAGATATCTGGCTGCCCTTCAGAAAAGTGTCTGAGACACCAAATACCATAATCATTCCATCTTCAGGACCCAGTTGGCTTCCTCGTGGCACCCTGCCAGTTTTTGTGGCGGGATTTTATGGTGTTATCTGGCATTCTGTGAGGGCAGGAGGACTTCTACCAAATTCTGAGGCCCCTCGGGTGGCCTAGCTCCACTTTAGGATTGCACCATTAATGCAGCCTGTTGAAAAAAGTGTCTTTGGCTGCAGTCCTAACCCCATTTACCTGAGAATAAGCCCCACTGAATTCAGTAGGACTTACTTCAAGTAGACATGGTTAGTCATGAGACTAATATCATGGGGGAACATAGTGAGTTGACTTCTGAGTCCTTCTGATGTCAGTGTTGCACTTTTTCGTGACATAATTAGAAATATCATTAAAAAATACCAGCCAGGATTTTCAAGCAGATTAGTAAGAATACGAAGAGTTGAATGAGTAAATTTATTTGGGAATTACCTTTAAAGAATTTTAAATTCAGCAGAAAAAGCAATTTAATGAAGGCCTGTAAGCTCTGTACTACAGCAGAGTTAACTAAAGGAAGGTAGTGTGACCTTTTTTCATTTCAAAAAATATTTGGAGGCTTTTTCTCAGCAGAGACTTAACCTTACATCTGAATTATTTGTGAGCTTAGAAGTAAAGTGTTGCCTACTATTGATAGAGATGTCTGTTGTGTTTTAGCAGCCTAAAAGAGATCACAGAATACAAAATAGCCAAATTGATAAAACATTAACCTAGTTCACAGATAACAGTACAGTGGTACATCTGGTTACATACGCTTCAAGTTACAGACTCCACTAACCCAGAAATAGTACCTCGGGTTAAGAACTTTGCTTCAGGATGAGAACAGAAATCGCGGCGCAGCGGCAGCAGGAGGCCCCATTAGCTAAAGTGGTGCTTCAGGTTAAGAACAGTTTCAGGTTAAGAACGGACCTCCGGAACGAATTAAGTATGCAACCAGAGGTACCATTGTACTCCTACATCTTTTAAAAGTTCATCTCTTGAACTACCACCTTAAGTTAAAAATTCAGTCGTCGTCATCTCGTAGAGCCGGAAATTAATAATCTCTGTACTCTTCCTGAAGTGCCCGGTTTTGAATACGATGGCCTGTTAGAGCCTTAGCCACCTCCAACCAAATGCCTCTGAACAGTGTAGAACTAGACCTATAAAGGTCGTTCTTTATATTGACTATATAAGCAAAAAAGGACTGTTGCTCTGAAAAATGTGGTTTTCCCCCTTCCTTTCAGGTGATACTTTGACCTTCCTGAAACTGTTTCTGAATACTTTTTTAATGGACATCCCCGCTACTCTCAAACTGCCTGAGATGGCAAGTCCGGCGATCAGCCCAGACTCTTCTTCCCATGAAGGACTCTCCTCCGTCAACTCCATGCCTGCATGCTCCCCCACGTCCGATTCCGAGAATCTGAGCCCAGATGAGTTGGAGCTATTGGCAAAGCTTGAAGAACAAAACAGGTAAGTTGAGTGAAGTGAGCTGAACTTGGTTATAGTATGCATACACACTGGGCAGTTTAAAAAAGTTATCAATGTGAGTATTAAAGCTGAGAAACCAATCCTTCTAGTTGGGAGTGCTGTACATAAATACATATTTTTAAATGCTTTCTTGAGTATAAAGGCCATATAGTGTATAGCTCAATGCTACCAAATGGGAGATATTCTTGGACCTTGATAAATCCAGCTGTCACCTTTTTCTGTTCATTCGTTCAATCGTTGCTATTACTGAATGAATAACGTGAGCCATACTGTACGGGCAAGTTAGTCTGTACATTCTCAAGTGTTGCATATGCCATCATTCCCTGCCAGCATTTCCTTTTTTCCCTTTGACAGGTTACTTTAGCCTAGGGATCAGCCTAGTTCTGATCACATGGAACCCCCATCAGTCCCCACCTGTCCCGTTCCTGCATACATGTTTTTTAAAAGGAAATCTGCGCAAAACTTACTTTCTTTCTCCAACCTACATTTTAGTGGTCCAAGCAGCATGCCTTTTGCATTGTTCAACCATGTTTTATTGTCACACAGTGTCTCTGGAAGCAACTGACACACATACACATCTCATCAATCCTGGGGCCATTGGTAGCCATGTTTTCAACTCGCATGGCAACAGGCATGATTATTTGCTGCTGCAAGCAGCTCTTAGAGGGTATATATATATATATATATATATATATATATATACACACACACACACACACACACACGTCCCACTCAGACCACCTCGTAGGGCTTTATTGGGTGGTCCAGATTCAGAGGCAGAACTCCTCTGACCCATGATTTTGTTTGCAAGGCATAGATCAGATGTGCTTGCCTCATAATTCAGATCGCTGACATTCCTTCAGCATACCTAAATGAACCATATATACAAATGAACCATTCATTTGTAAGCACATGAACTGGATATTAAAATAAGATGCTGCATAGATCATTAGGGCAGCATTTCAGTCTTCTTAGGCTTTCCACCTTGTTGGACTTTAGAACCTCTAAAAATCAGAGGCCAGGTGGAATAACTTGCTGGGACCCTAGAATTAGCAGACTTTCCACTGTTTCTCCATTTGAATAAGGACTGAGTGCAGTATTCCTCTTTCCAGCAAAGCACATGTTCTCCCATGTAGCAATCAGTGACCTGAGTGCATGTTGGATTTCATTGTTCAGGTGTCATTGTCTAGGTGAGGCTCCATTCCTTTTAGAGACAGAAGTTTTGCCAAAGTATCCAAGCAGTGTGTGCTAGACTGAGTAGACAGGCAGTGAGAGCTCTGTTTTGGCATTGCCTTTCTGTTTTTTGATTTGCCTGGATTTGACAGCTGCTCATATCATATAAACAACTGTAGATTTGCTACTTTCAGTAGCTCTATGGTAGCTTCCTTTTACTGAATGCCCTGCTTGATTTCTAAATGGCCATGTGGTGGCATCCGAACATCAAATGATCGTGACAGCCAAAGAACCTGTAATGGAAAGTGACAAATCTTGAATTGAACAGGCAAAGATTTCTTGGTAACTTGTGTCTGGCTGTTTCTTTGAAATACTTATCTCTTTGACCTAATGTATAACAGCTCTTTTCCTAATCTAAAGGCTGTTTTGTTTACCAGACTGTTTTATCATGGCTGCTTCACTTGGGATTGAGAATTAGTAAAGTAGAAAACTGAGAACACCTTGCTGATGAGTAAGCATAAGTCCTTTATAGCTGCCTGAGGAATCAAATTCTGCTGAGCTGTGTATAATGAACAAGGTTTTCTTAATATTTATAGGAATTATATTGCCCTTCATGTTTCTAAATCTGTTTTTAAAATGGTGATGTGATTTTGGCTAAAGGCTTCAGGAGCTTACCAAGTTGATGGGTAGAATAATCTAGTAGGGGATTTCATTGAAAATGATTTGTGAAAGTAACAGAATTCAATTTGTCTTAATTCTCTGGTCTTGCATTTGAATATAAATTATACCTTTATTTAAAATAGAAATTGGGTGAAGCCGAGATGTATCATAGACATGGAGAGGTTTTCTTATCATTCTTGACTCTTACTGCCTGAGATCTTAATTGTTAAATTGGGCTCTGTTGAGAAATGTGCTTTGTTCTCCCACCGCCCGCTCTTACCGGTGTGGCGTGGCGTGGGGAATGACTTCCAGGTTGATGACGCCTGTGCGCATGCGCACGGGTGCTCCTCTGACCTGGATGTGTGCCAGAAATAGCGTGTGCGCACGCGTGCGGGACGGAGAAGCGACCCAGAAGAGCACGCGTGCACACATGCTTTAGCCCATCCTCCGACAGACGGAACGTGGGCTGGCCCATCGTTTGGTAAGCTTGCATCATTTGGTAAGCTGGTTACAGACTCCATCAGCAAACAAACTTTTCTGTGATTCATGTGATATGTTTGTAGCTGTTTTACCTCTGGAGATGCTTTGTATGCTGCTAGAAGGGCTGGCGTGTCAAAAAGCTTGTGTGCAAAAGCATTTAAACTTAGTTCAACTGGAAGCTCTGTGCATACCAAGTGTAATTGAGGAGTCCTACTTTCGTGGTAGCTTAGTTAGATGTTGATGCACTTGCATAGCTCTGAAGGTGTAACCTGATTGTGGGGCTGGTAGGGATGCTACTAACAGGCTGTCATTTTCCCAGGCTGCTGGAAGCAGATTCCAAATCCTTGCGCTCCATGAATGGCTCGCGAAGGAATAGTGGGTCCTCTTTGGTCTCGAGCTCTTCTGCCTCATCCAACTTGAGCCATCTTGAGGAGGATACCTGGATCTTGTGGGGGAGGATTGTAAATGAATGGGAAGAATGGCGGAAAAAGAAGGAAAAACTGCTCAAGGTGAGGGAGTCTGCTCTGGCGATGGGCAATACCCATGACCACGCATGAATACTACTCCTCCTCTCACAAGAAGTATTGTAAAAACAAGAAGTGATATGGTTGGCTTGTGACAATTGCTTTTAATGTTCATACTGTGTTGTCTCATTTGTAAGTAATGCAGCTAATGAATACTTTTAATTATAATAACACAAGTGTGATTGCATAAACTCTGTAATCCTTTTCACAGTTGTACACACTTACATCACCATTGTGGGCTAATGTGTAAGTAATGATGTGCCTGTGGTTGTTTGAGGGGAGCAGAATTTATCAGAGACAAGATATTGGAGGGAAGGAAAGTTTTATTTATACAGTGCCACTGATGTACATGGTAATTTGCAAAGAATGCATAAAAAATTATGGTGCAATCAGTTAATAGTTACAAACAGAGAACTAGATAGTGAACAGAAATTCTCTGCCAATAGAATTTTGGTTACATTTTTGAAAACTTAATTTTTTTATTCATGTACTCCCTTCTCTCCTACCAAGCTGACTTTTTCCAATATGCTGTGATCATGAGGTAATTGCTTTGCGTCCGGCGTCCTCCTTAGTTTACACCAAAGGTTTAAAATATGAAGCCTCCTTATGGTATATTGAGCAGAACTACTTCACAAATGTCACTTGGGGTTTCTGATACTTTGTTTCTCTCCCCCCCCCCCCCCCCCCACTTTAGGAGCTCATAAGGAAAGGAATTCCCCACCACTTCCGAGCCATTGTTTGGCAACTTCTGTGCAGTGCCACTGACATGCCAGTGAAGAATCAGTATTCAGAGTTGTTAAAGATGTCTTCTCCTTGTGAAAAGCTAATCAGGAGGGATATTGCCCGGACATACCCAGAGCACGAGTTTTTTAAGGGACAGGACAGTCTGGGCCAAGAGGTTCTCTTCAATGTTATGAAGGCAAGTAGGAATCTCCCTAATGAAATTGCTTTAGAAATCAACACTCAGTGCTTGATGCTCCAAAAGTCTGATCCTTTGTTATTCAGGCATTTCATGAATTGAACTTTACAAAGTGGCTTAACCTGCACATCAAAGGAAGACTTCTAGCTGCCTAGAGTTTGGGTATTAGCATTCATAATTCATAAGACAAAATGTGTGGTATCTATGCACTACTTTCATCTGCTCTGTAAAATCTTGGTACCATAATACATGCTAATTTCTCTGCCCCTTAAATTACATGGGCCTTGTCACATGGATCCCTGAATCCCTGGATACAGCTTTATATTAGGCTACTTGAATTATTCTTATTTTTATATCTAGAAATTCTCCTGAGACAGCCTTGATAAGAACTGATGCTCCTTCAGCTCTCAGTATCATGAAATATACCAGCCATGGATAGTTTCTAAAGGAGTTGCTTGACTTCCACATTGGGGAATGGGGTGTTTATTGCTTTGCAGACCTTTCTAATGTCATTTTTTGTAGCAAATAATTTTATGGCTTGTGGCTGACATCAATCTGCTGAACAGCCGTAGGTTCTGCCTAGCAGAAAACACACTGTGATATCCAATTGTTTGTGTCCAGACTTTGGGAAATTAAAACTTAAATACAGTTTTAAAATTTCAGCTACATAATAAAGCCATAAATAAAAGTGTGGTGGTAAAGAGAACCAACCTCTAGCAGGATATGCATTGTGGGAAGCAGGAATTAAGAAAGCCAGTTGACAAAGCCACACACACCACAGATCTTAGAACCCAGACCTTTGCAAATTACAGAAAACTTAGGAAGAGCTGTCACTGTGCCAGACATGGGAGAGAAGTCCCTTGCCCTCCACTGAGTCCTCTACACATGCAGAGAACTTGAGGATGTCTGTCTTGCTTCATGCCATACACTGGAGAAGGAAATAGGCAGTCCCTCTTGTTCTCCTGTTCCCATTTTTTGATGTGTGGTGTGAAGTGACTCATCTGTTACTTTAGAAGTGACTCATCTATTGGTACGGGAGTCACTGATGACCACACATAATTGACTGCCAGAGGCAAAATTTTGTTGACTTCTCAGGGGGAATATAAGATGTAGCTATTCCTGAGATGGAGGTGTCTCTGCATGTTGCTCTTTGATGTAACTACACTGTGCCATTGGGATAGCTTAGCTATGCGTTTGTCAGGGAACTGCCATCGGAAGGAAGGGAAGTGAAAGGGCTCACACAGGTTGGGAGAGACTCAGCAGCTGAAGAGGGAACCAGTAGGGGGAGAGGAGCTGAGCTGAGGGAAAGTGAGCTGGAGGGATGGCTCAGAGACACTTCCAGCGAAAACAGTGGGGAGGTTTCAGGACCTCCTGTAGGGACACCCACTCCTCGCCGGAAACTGTCACGCAGAGAGTCCAGAAGACGTGTTTCCGTTAAGGAGCTTTTATGTTGGAAGCGATTCCGAAAGCAACCACTGTCGGAATCTGCCAGCGACTGACGGAGCCATGTTTAAGGGGCTCCGTTACAGACAGAGGTTTGCAAACTTGACCAAACTCTGAGGGACTAGGATTTTACACACAAGCAGCTCATCGTCCCATCACAGCATTCCGACAGTCTCCGTGAGCAGCTTGTGCAGGAGAAGGCATCATGAGCAACCCAGCCGGAACCGGAGAAGCAGGAGCTGGAGCGGGTCCAAGCCTGGAAGAAAGGTACCGGGTGTTGGAGGTCCAGCTAGCGCTGCAGACGGCGAGGCTTGAGGAGAGGAGGGCTCAGGATGCAGACAAAAAGGGGAAAGACACCCAGCTCGTCAGAAAGGTACCAGGATTGGTGCAGAAGTTTGGGGGGGAGCCCAAAGACTATCATGGCTTTCGGACAGAGATGCAATATGCCCTCAATCTGCAGTTTGATGAATTCCCTGACGAGGAATCACGAGTGGCTTTCGTGATTGGGCATCTTGAAAAGGGGGCGAGAGACTGGGTTAGACCCCTGATGGCAGCGAATAGTGACGTCCTAAAGGACACGATGAAGTTCTTTCGCGCCATGGATCTGATGTTTTCCAGCGATATTGAACAGGGAGTGGTCCGCAGACAGTTAATGGCTTGCAAACAGGGGAGCCGATCTGTCCGTGAGTACTGGACTGAGTTCACCATGTTGATCCATAAATTGGGGTGGGATCTATCGGCGGAACCCATTCAAATGCTCTTTGAAGAAGGGCTTTCTTCGGCTGTGAAAGACGAACTTTCCCGGGCGCCCAGGGCGGAGTCTATGGACCAGCTGACCAAATCAGCGCTGACCATAGGAGCGCGCCAGGAGGCGAGAGCATTGGAGAGGCGGGAAGGGAAGGGGGAACGTTGGAAGGAGTTCCGCATTCCAGACATTCCAGAGCCAACTTTCCCGCCGGCAGAGCCGATGGAAATCGGAACAGCGCGCGCGCGCGCAGTTTCAAAGCCCAGTGAGGGGGGAAAGAAGGAGGGAAAAGGCGCCCGGAAATGCTATCTCTGCCAACAGCCAGGTCACTTTGCCAGAGTCTGCCCCCAGAGGAAGGAATGGCAAGGGATGGTAGGAGCTGTGGAGGGAAGAGAGGAAGAAATACCGAAGCAAGTAAAAGCCAACGCCTGGCTGCCACCGTCGGGGCACAGCAGCCAGGCCAAAGAGCAGTGAAAGTGCCCACGCCAGAACCTCCTAAACCCGCCCTAGTGATAGAAGTGGCGCTAGAGCTGCCAAACGGACACCCTCTAAAGATAAAGGCGCTGTTGGACTCAGGCAGCTCCTGCAATTTCATGAGCAAAGAGTTTGCAGCTGAACACCAGATACAGACGATCCCTTTAAGCAACCCCCTGCAGGTGACCACGATCGATGGCAGGGAGCTGTTGGGAGGAGAAGTCAGCTTGCAGACCGTCCCAATGATAATGAAGGTGGCAAGGCACACCGAACTGATAGCGTTTAATGTGGCCACCTTGGGAGGAGCTCCCATTATATTGGGGATGAGCTGGCTAGCGTTACATGATCCGCTGGTGGGCTGGCATCAGAGAGTGGTTTCTTTTGGTTCAGCACATTGCTTAGAACACTGCAAAGAGGGAAAGGGTTTGGCAGGGGCCCAAGCCACCCTAGCAGGGACTGAAGTAACGGAGAACGTGAAGGTACCACGACAATACGCAGATCTCCGCGACGTCTTCAGCGAAAGGGAAGCTGACCAACTACCCCCGCATAGACCCTTTGACTGTCAAATCAATTTACTCCCTGGGGCACAGCTCCCTGTAGGCAAGCTGTACGCCATGTCAGACAGAGAGATGCAGGAGCTAAGAGAGTTCATTGACAAGAACCTGAAGAGAGGGTTCATCAGAGAGTCCAGGGCGGTGGGGGGCAGCCCAGTGTTTTTTGTGGATAAAAAAAACACGAACAAGCCGAGGCTTGTGTGTGACTTCAGGGCCTTAAATGCAGTGTCAGAACCAGTGGCTTTCCCTATGCCCAGGATTGACGACATTTTGACAAGGGTCAGGAAGGGAAAGATTTTTACTAAACTGGACCTAAGGGGGGCGTACAACCTGATACGAATAAAGAAGGGGGATGAATGGAAAACCACCATGTTCACCCCTTTGGGGGCATTTGAATATTTAGTTATGCCCTTCGGCCTACAAGGAGGCTCCGCGTGCTTTCAATCGTTTATGAACCACGTCCTGGGGCCTTTGCTTTACAAGAATTGTGTGGCCTTCTTAGACGACGTGTTGGTGTATTCTGAGAATGAGGAGCAGCATGTGAGAGACGTCAGAGAAGTGTTGAGCAGGCTGCAAGCCAACCAGCTGTGGGTGAAACTGGAGAAGTGTCAGTTTCATACCAAGGAGGTGGAATTCCTGGGGTATCGCCTGTCAGACAAGGGATTGGCCATGGATCCCGGCAAGGTCCAGGCGGTGCTGGAATGGAAAACACCCAAAACAAGGAAGGATGTGCAGAGGTTCCTAGGATTTGGGAACTTCTATCGTAAGTTCATCCGAAACTTTGCCCACCTGACGGCGCCCATTACGGACTGTCTCAGCAGTAAGAAGAAGTTCGTTTGGACTGAGGAGGCGGAGCGAGCATTTGAGGAACTAAAAAGGGCCTTCGCCTCGGAACAACAACTCCTGCATGTGGATTTACAAAAACCGATGAGAGTGGAAACTGACGCATCAGACAGAGCGATTGGGGCGGTGCTTCTGCAGCCAGGGAAGGAGGAGTCAGAGTGGAGACCGTGTGCCTTTTTTTCGCGAAAGCTGAACAAATCCGAGAGGAACTACACGGTGTATGACCGAGAACTACTAGCCATTCATGAGGCGTTCCGGAGATGGAGGCACCTGCTAATTGGCGCACAACATAAGGTGCAAGTGTGCACTGACCACAAGAACCTAGAGTATTGGAGGACGGCACGAGTGCTCAACCAACGGCAAGTGAGATGGGCCCAGGAGTTCTCCAAATTTAACTTTGAGATTTGTTACGTGCCAGGCCCAGAGAACATTAGGGCGGACGCTCTCTCACGCAAACCTGAATATTTGGAGGGGGAGGGAGCACCCGAAGAGAGACATGTCATTCCAGAGGACCGCTGGGTGTGTGGGGCGGCATTGGTGGGACAAAGAGAACTGGTAGAGGAAACAGAGAATGATGAATACGCCCAGAATAAGCTCAGAGGTCTTAGGGGTGAGGGAGAGGAACCAGGGGGTTTCGAGGAAAGAAATGGAGCTTTGTATTACAAAGGGGCACTGTATATCCCTGAAGGAGACTTAAGGGGGAGGGTACTCAAGCAGTTGCACGACAGCCCCACGGCGGGGCATTTTGGACAACACAAAACCATGTGGTTGGTCACCAGGGAATTTTGGTGGCCTAAGGTGAGGGAAGATGTACGGGAGTATGTAAGAGGGTGTGAGCAATGCCAGCGAGCCAAAGGGGAGAGGCGGGCACCGGCGGGGCTATTAGAACCCTTACCAACCCCAGAACGACCTTGGGAGGCAGTGTCGATAGATTTTATGACTGATCTGCCGAAGTCCAAGGGGAAAACAGCCATCATGGTGGTGGTAGACCTACTAACAAAGATGTGCCACTTTGTAGCCTGCTCGCATGCAGTCACGGCGGAAGAGACAGCGAAGTTATTTGTAGAACACATTTTTAGGTTGCACGGGGTGCCATTGAGGGTGGTCTCAGACCGAGGAAAACAATTTACTTCCAGGTTCTGGAGGAAGCTCATGAGCTTACTGCAGGTGGAGGTCAACTTTTCGACTGCCCGGCACCCTGAAACCAACGGGCAGGCGGAAAGAGCAAACGGTGTCCTCCAGCAATACCTGAGGTGTTATGTCAATGACAGAGAGAATGACTGGGTAGAAAAGTTGGCGCTGGCGGAATTTGCCTACAACAATGCCGAGAATGTGTCCACAGGGATGAGCCCCTTCTTGGCTAATTATGGGTGTCATCCCAGGGGTTTCCCAGGGGGAGAAGGGGAGAGATGGAGCGTCCCGGCAGCCGAGCATTTTGTAGAAGAAATGGAAGCAATCCATCGTCAGCTCCAACTCAACTTAGAAAGGGCGAAGGAAGAATACAAGAGGCAGGCAGACAAGAACCGAAGGGAAGGTGAAACCATAAGGGTGGGAGATAGGGTGTGGCTGTCAACCCAAGGGTTGCCGTTCAAAGGAGGTTGTAAGAAATTAAGACCCAGGAGATTGGGTCCCTTTGAGGTCATTCAACAGGTCAACCCAGTGGCTTTCAGGCTCCGGTTACCCAACCACATGAAACTGCACCCAGTATTTCACAGGTCGTTACTGTCACCGTATGAGGGGGGACGAGAAGGGATGGCCACTCGGGGACCGGTCATAGAAGAAAGGGAATGCAGCAGCCATGTGGCAGAAATCCTCGACGCCAGGTGGAAGGGGGATCAGGTGGAGTATTTGGTAGCGTGGGAAGGAGAACCGGAGTCAGAAAACACTTGGGTAATGGCAGAAGATATCAATGACGAGGTATTGATAGAAACGTTCCATCAAAGGTTCCCAAGGAAACCTCAGCCTGTGGAGAGGTTCCGGAGGGAATACTTTGGGACCACCGATGAGGAGGAGGAGTTGGAAGGATTCTCGGACTCAGAAGGGGAAGGGGAGATGGACTCTGAGGAGGAGGAGTACTTCGAGACCAGGAACCGCAACAGGTGGAGAGAAGTGTTCGGGACATCGGAAGATGAAGGAAGTTCATTCCGGGGTTTTGCCTCCTCACCGCCCGTAGAGGAGGGGGCGAGAGGGGATGAAGGGGGCCCTGGAGGGGAGGTGGATGTCAGGGAACTGCCATCGGAAGGAAGGGAAGTGAAAGGGCTCACACAGGTTGGGAGAGACTCAGCAGCTGAAGAGGGAACCAGTAGGGGGAGAGGAGCTGAGCTGAGGGAAAGTGAGCTGGAGGGATGGCTCAGAGACACTTCCAGCGAAAACAGTGGGGAGGTTTCAGGACCTCCTGTAGGGACACCCACTCCTCGCCGGAAACTGTCACGCAGAGAGTCCAGAAGACGTGTTTCCGTTAAGGAGCTTTTATGTTGGAAGCGATTCCGAAAGCAACCACTGTCGGAATCTGCCAGCGACTGACGGAGCCATGTTTAAGGGGCTCCGTTACAGACAGAGGTTTGCAAACTTGACCAAACTCTGAGGGACTAGGATTTTACACACAAGCAGCTCATCGTCCCATCACAGCGTTCCTCCTTCCCAGTTGGCTTTGTAGTTGACACAAGGATTGCAGCTGAACTACAGTCTGGAAAGACAAATGCTTAACCTGCTGTATAAAGAGGAAGAGTTGGACAGATGCTGAAGCTAAGCCAATTCAATAAATTCCCAACTTCCCAGAAAGAAATGCAGAGGATACATCCTGAGTACCTTAGAAGAAGGGAAATTCCCAGCCAGGAGCTTCAGCTAATCTTTTTTAAAAAAATGTGTTCTGTGTGTTGTGGGGAACAAAGCACTGTTCTTAAGTACTTAAAGGTATACATCTCTTCATTTAGTTCCTTTTTTCAAAATAACAACAATTACTTGAATTTTAATTGTATTAAGGTCCTCATTTTAATCTTCATTTGTAGCATGATTGCAGAAACATTTGTAGAAATATTTTCTGTCATTCTCCTTGTGTGTATTAAGCAGTGACTTGAATGACATGGCCTGGATCCTTCCCAGTTCCCCTCCCTTTCCCACTGCTGATACTTGAAACTTCCCAGCATTAAGAAAATTCTGTGTGCGGTTGAACAAGTTGTGTCAAAACTCTGCCTCGTAGTTGTGTATTTTAGTTGTGCTTCAAATCCCTTTGGGCATTTGGTGGTTGTATTTTGTGCTAATCTGGACCAGCTGTTGCTTAAGGTTTGCTTTTCTTTCAGGCTTACTCTCTAGTAGACCGTGAGGTTGGGTACTGCCAAGGCAGTGCATTCATCGTTGGACTGCTCCTGATGCAGGTTTGTGCAACATGGGAGTAGATATCTGGCCTGAACCTAAGTGTTCATCTTTACTTGGGAGCTTATGGAACAGTTCAGTACCTTGCGAAATATTAAAACAGGTTATAAATCTAGTTGCTTGCCCCTTAGCATTGGTCAGTGCCAAACACAAATTTTAACTGGGTTTGACTATATTATTAAAGTAGCTCCTTTAGTAGAAGGAAACATTATCTTATATGACCCTACTTTATTAAAGCTTTTGATATTTCCAAATGGTTTCAGCTAGACAGCCTTTCCCTACCTTGGATCCCCACATTTTGTTGAGCTACAGCTCCTATCATCCATGGCCATTGGCCATGCTGTCTGTGAAAGATGGGGCTTGTAATCCAACAGCATCTGGGAGCCAGGGTTGGGAAAGGCTGAGCTAGAAGCAGGCCTAAAAAATCTTCAGGCACCTATATTAATGCTAGTGCCTAGGAATTTTGAAATCCATTGTAGGGTAAGTCCTACAAATGTGGTTTTTTTCTGGCCCAGGCTGGAGGAATGTAATCTAGAATAAACACAATGAATGAATATATTTTTCAGTTACATTCACTGCTGGGCCTGTGTTTGGAATAGGAGCTGGGCTTTCAAGGCATCTTTTTGATATCCCGCCGTCACTCCTTTGTACTAATGTCGTCAATACAAGAGTGGAAGCCTATTCATCAACTTTAGTAATGAAAAACCATATGGAATTTCAAGTGCTTCAAAACAAAACAAGTTGCCATTACTTTAAACAGTGATGGGTAGAGTGTTATGCATATGTCAGTATAAAATGGGGATATCTGATTTAGAAGAAGCATCACTGAAAAATCCATTTTTGAGAACACATCATTTTACTGCTGCAAATGAAAACTAATACTAGTTTAGGCACTAAAAGTATCTATTATAACACAACAAGAACACCAGTATCCTGCTGAGAAGCCCTAAGGCAGTGTACCAAAGAAGAACAATTCTACAGTGTGTTCCCATATCAAGTTAATTGAAGTTATTCATACTGAATGCACTTAAGATTTGTGTTACTTGCACAAAAATTGACTCTGTGAATACAGTAGATAGAATGTTTTTCTTCAATACTTTTGTGGCAACGTGGCGGTTACCTGTTGAACATACGAAGTTGCCCTAAACAGATAATGGATCCATCTAATGCAGTGTTGTCTACGTTGATTTGCAAGAGCATTCCAAAGGCCAGCATCTTGCCCACTTCTGCTCCCTAGGCCCCATTTAACTGGAGGTGCAAGGGATTGAAACTGACATCTTGTGCAAGCAAAGTATATGTTCTGCTATTGGTATCACCTCTCCCTGTTGCATTCTTTATTTTTAAAAGGGAGTGGGGTCTGTGGTGATACCAGTCTTCTGTGATAACACTCTTTTGGTACAGAATCACTTTGAAGAAGCTTATGCAAGCATCTTGTCTCATTTCTAGATGCCTGAAGAAGAGGCGTTCTGTGTGTTTGTACGTCTGATGCAAGAGTACAGATTACGGGAGCTGTTTAAACCCACTATGGCTGAGCTAGGGCTCTGCATCTACCAGTTTGAGTACATGCTGCAGGTAAAAATGATTGCGTTTGTCGTGCATAAAGAAGCTTCTAAGGGTACAAGTTGTTAGACTGTGCATTACTTCCCTCTGCCTCCTAAAAATCCTGTAGCAGTCTCAAGTACATCAGCGTTATTATTTTAGGGCAATAAAGTTAAGGATACTAATTACTATACGTGAGGCCCTGCCTTTGAGAATCCAGTGTCCTGACTCTGGGAATCCAACTGTGATGCTCAAGACTTGCTGTTATTCCTCTTGATTAAGAGCTGTGTTCTGTGTCTCTTCAGGAGCAGCTGCCTGAACTGAATATCCACTTCCGTTCTCAAAGCTTCCTTACCTCTATGTATGCATCATCCTGGTTTCTTACCCTCTTCCTTACCACCTTTCCTCTGCCTGTGGCCACTCGAGTGTTTGACATCTTCATGTACGAGGTAAAGCATTTGATATAAAAATGTGAAGGGGGTGGGGAAAGACACAGGGCTACAGGAAGAGCAGCAGTGAGCATGACCTGTTTAATGTGACATATCACAACAAGTCTTTATATATCAAGGAAGAATTAATGGCTGATTTTTAAAATAACATTGCTCTAGGCTGCTGTGTGCTATGAAATGTGGATTGTGTAAAGACACAGTGTAAGATTCTAAATATTTTAGAAAAAAAACCTGGATCAAAGAGTGGTATTCAACTAAATCCCTGCCAGACTGCAATAGCTTCTGCTTGCGCAATGGGTGTGTGCGCTCTGTGCTGTCCCTAAATCTATCGAGGGGGGGGGACGCTCAGAATAAACTTAGGGAGCACATGTGGGGAAGCAGTTGGGGCGGGTCCTGTTGTGAAAATGGGAGCCATTCCATCCATACAAAGATTTATTGTATTGGCCTGAATATAAGGCCCACTTTTTTTCCAAATTCCAACCATGGAAAGTTAAAGTGCGGCTTAAATTCGCGACCTTACAGAAATTGGCTTTTACGATATTGCTGCTGAAACAGACATAAGGTAAAATGGAACGGGTGTGAGTGCCTGCGGAATTTTAAGGGAGCGGCTTATATTTCGGTATTGTATTTTTTTCTTTTTTCCCTTTGAATTTTAAAGGTGTGGTTTATATTCAGTTGTGGCTTATATTCGGACCAATGCAGTACTTAGTGCTATGTTGAATGCAACCAGAAATAAACATGTTACTTTCAGCATTCTCATCTGCTGTCAGAAACTGACCCGTGCCCAGGAAGTCCACAAAACTACAAGGAAGTTGTTGTTGTCTTGTGAACTGCCCTGAGACCTCCGGGTATAGGATGATGTATAAGCTGAATTAATAATAATAATGATGATGATGATGTACACTGCGTCCATCTCTCCTACGCCACTAGCCCAGGTCTGTGTAAGGAAGTGTCTGAATGATATTCTGTTTAAAAGTGACACCGCTTCCATAAAAAAGGTGTTGTAGCCAAACACCAGCTCTTCAAAATATTGCAGATTACAGAACATCCCTTTAAACAAAGTGTCTTCAAATGCTGTAAAAAGAGCCCTGCAGGATCAGACCAAAGGCCTTATCTGCTCCATCCTGTTTCCTGCAATGGCCAATCAGATACCTAATGGAAAGTTCACAACAGGGAGGAAATGGGAAACAAACCCTCCCCCTCTGTTGTTCCCTAGGAACAGGTATACAGAGGCCTACTGCCTGTGATTCTTGAGGTAGTATATAGCCAAAATTATTAGCAGCCGTTAATAGCCTTATCCTCCATAAATTTGTCTAATCCCCCTTTAAAGACATCAAAGTATTATCTCAGCTCTATTTGTCACAGAATTCTGTAATTGTGTTCATTTATACTTGTGCAAATGTGCTAGCATCCATATGCCCGCTGCTGCTTAAGCAAGTTGTTAAGTCGTGTTCAATTCAGAGCTCTCTCGGCCTAACTT
Organism: Podarcis pityusensis; assembly: GCF_964106645.2. Lineage (NCBI taxonomy): Eukaryota > Metazoa > Chordata > Lepidosauria > Squamata > Lacertidae > Podarcis > Podarcis pityusensis. Next base: position 44,308,763 of record NC_138029.1, on the reverse strand, counting down.
GGCAATGGATGAGCCAACACATTCCCTGGATGATGTGCTCAAGCGGATTGATGATTTTATTGGGGGTTTCAAACTAGATATATTTCTTTTCTGTTGGAGATCTTCTAATCTCATTTGCATTTCCACTTCATAGGAAATGTGGCTTATCATAGGCTTACTCCGAACCATGGGAAACTCCATTTTGGGGTGGAGCCCATCTAACTTCTGCTGACTTCTTACAGGGATTGGAAATAGTCTTCCGTGTGGGGATGGCTCTTCTGCAATTCAACCAGGCTGAACTGATGCAACTGGACATGGAGGGGATGTCACAGGTCAGCTCTACGGTGAACTGTAGGACTAGAGGTAGACTTGCTAGTTTCTGTCTCTCATTCGGATACCCGTATGGGGGAGAAAGACATGATGGGGAAATGGAAGTAGGGGGCTGGTTGAGAACTGACACATCTTTGGAACATCCTAAACCCTAGCCATTTCAGCCTGACTATGCCTGAGGGCAGCAGCTCACGGCCCAAATTCTGGCAGCTTCCTATTCTTCTGCAGTTTGATTTATGTAATGAGTCAGTCAACTTGTTTCCACTATCAGCTGTTGGGATCTAGAAGCTGCTTGCAGGGGCATACAGTCTGCTCAAGGCCTGACCAGAGTCTCAATGCCCACTTGCATTCCAGGGGGCAGCTTTGAATGCTTCTCAGTTTTGTGGTACTATATAAGCATTCCAAATGGGATGCTGTCTGAGTAACATGTCTGTAATAATAGAATCATAGAGTGGTAGGGTTTGAAGGGATCGAGAGGGTCCTCTAGTCCAACCCCCTGCAGGAATCTCAACTAAGCCAGTGTGGTGTAGCGCTCCTCCACATGCAGCTGCTGGGTGACCTTGGGCTAGTCACACTTCTCTAAAGTCTCTCAGCCTTACTCACCTCAGAATGTTTGTTGTGGGGGAGGAAGGGAAAGGAGAATGTTAGCCACTTTGAGACTCCTTCGGGTAGTGATAAAGCGGGTTATCAAATTCAAACTCTTCTTCTTCTTCTAAAGCACCCATGACAGATAGCCATCCAACCTCTGCTTAAAAACCTCCAATGAAGGAGATTCCACCACCTTCTGAGGGAGTCCATTTCACTGTTGAACTGCTCTTGCCATCAGAAAGTTATTCCTGATGTTTAGTTGGAATGTCCTTTCATGTAATATTATAGCCCTTTTTAAGATACCGGTGTATGTTGGTGTTTGGAATCTACAAAGTGAGGAAGAGAAGTATCACAAGAAAATACCTTGGGCTGCAATCCTAAGCCCACTTAACTGGCAGCAAATGTCTTTGAACTCAGTAGGAAATAATTCTGAGGAGGTGCAGGTGGAGAAAGACAGTGTCCCCAGTGTCCCACCGTGATAGCTATTGGAAGTCATATGCAAGATTAGCTAGCACTAGGAAGGGTGGGCTTGCATTTGGGGTAAGTACTACCCACCCAACTGGGTGGCAAATTGCAAGGTTGAACTTACAAAGTTTAAGCCTTTAGGGCTAAAGACATAATGCCAGAAAAAAATTGCTGAAGGTACAGAAACAAAAATGGCAGTAAAAATCAATCTAAATTGTGTTGACTCACAACTTTGAAGTGTAAAATCTTCTGAAAGCTGATCCTGGTTCTTCACCCTTGCAGAAGGAGCTTGGGAGCAATTTCAGCTGACGGGTTGCATAAAAACGTTTTAAGTATATAGCCAGGACCTATCCCATTTGTAATATTTTCACTGTGAGATTTGTTTTAGTTACAGATAGGTAGCCGTGTTGGTCTGCCATAGTCAAAACAAAAAAATTCCTTCCAGTAGCACCTTAAAGACCAACTAAGTTAGTTCTTGGTATGAGCTTTCGTGTGCAAGCACACTTCTTCAGATACACATCTGAAGTGTGTATCTGAAGAAGTGTGCTTGCACACGAAAGCTCATACCAAGAACTAACTTAGTTGGTCTTTAAGGTGCTACTGGAAGGAATTTTTTTGTTGTGAGATTTGTGTTAAACATATTCTTCTCCTGAAATGAATCTAGTCTGTCTATACCAGATTTAATCTCCACTGCAGGTCAACCCAGTTTTCCCATAACATGGAATACATCTTATTCAAGGCCTTTATACTATACTCTTTAGCTGGAAAATCACCCAGAGTGGCTTACAAATCAGTAAAAACAGCATAGTCCCTGCCTTCAGGCTTACAGTCTAAAAAGGCACTCACAAGTGGGGGGGGGGGGAGGGATAGGGAGTGAAAGCAGAAATATTGGTCACCAAATGATTAATGTTACAAGTTTCTCATAGTGATCAGCTTGGATGGGAACAGGCTGCTCACAGTTTAAAAAGCAGGCCTTGGCAGATCCTTAAAAATAGCCCAGCGACCCAGCCTTCCTAGAAGTTGGCCATAGAGAATGGGGCCTAGCTGGAATCTGCCAGCTTCTTGTCATTCCTGTCACATCAAGTGGTCTAATCGGGGACAGTTGATAATACGTCACACATGCACACCAGAGAAGGTAGTCCTGACACTTCTCACAAGAAAGTTGGCACTGGGGGCCTCTGTGAGAGCAGAGAAGGGCCCCACCCTGGTGATAGCAGCAGTGATTGAAGGTGGCAGTTCCTTGCTATCTGTTCATTGCTGCTTCAACACTGTTTTAGGAGGTCATGTCAAACACTTACGAGCTATGTTATAGCAAAGGATTGAGCCTATAGGCAGCCTGGTTTGAGGCCTGCCCTGTGTGTTTGGTGTGTTGCACACGTGCCTTGAGGTGGGGAAGAGTTAACGTTTTTAAAGTGCTTTTAATGCACTAAAACAAACGTGGTCAGGAGTGCTCCCCCCCCCCACTTCCATTCCAGACCGTAATGCTAGATTGTGTGATTCTCAAGAGGTAAAATTCAAGTGAGTAGCACTTAGAAGTGTTATATCACAAGAAGCATTCCAAAGACTGGCCACTCCCTCTGTCTTAGCTTTCTGGGAAGGAGTAGATACAATTAAGCTGGACGTTAGAAGCAGGTTTGCTGACCAGGGAATGCATCCTAGGCGCATTCTGACTTCAGTGTTGCCTTTTTCACAGTATTTCCAGAAGGTGATTCCTCATCAGTTTGAAAACTGTCCTGATAAGCTGATCTTTAAGGCTTACCAGGTCAAATACAACCCTAAGAAAATGAAGCGGTAAGTATTACTTTATCATATATCTCATAAGTGTCTTTTGTCACTTTCTTTGGAAAGCTGTGTAGGTTGATGTGGGAAGTCCCCTGAACAGCTACAGTGGTACCTTGGGTTACATACGCTTCAGGTTACATATGCTTCAGGTTACAGACTCTGCTAACCCAGAAATATTACCTCAGGTTAAGAATTTTGCTTCAGGATGAGAACAGAAATTGTGCTCCGGTGGCACGGCAGCAGCAGGAGGCCCCATTAGCTAAAGTGGTGCTTCAGGTTAAGAACAGTTTCAGGTTAAGAACGGACCTCCGGAATGAATTAAGTACTTAACCCAAGGTACCACTGTATATCGAATGAATTTCTCTTGGAGGAATTTTTATTGCCAGAAGCAGGGTTTTCTGTTATGATTGATGGCACGTAAAAGGGGCCTTTTCACCAGATAGTGTTTGTGAGAAGTGGTCATGGACTGTTGCTGAAACTTGGACACAGTAGCACCTAATTTTGTTGACTGTAGACACGAAACACCTTTTCTTATGGGTGTTTGTCTCCCTCAGCTCACAAGACCTGAGGTGATACCCTGCTGTGCCCACACATTAGCAGAACAGACTTCAACCTGCCCAATGGGACTTCCCTTTCCTCTTCTCCCCTCTACAGCCCTTTGCACAGCCACCAAATATGCTTTGGAGGGCTGGAAGACCCCCTGGAGCAGGATTTGGGACATTCAGGAGGCTGCAGGGCGGAGGAGCAGAAGGAGGAATCCACTCGCACAGCATCATGTTGGATGTTGCCCCTTCTGTCCAGAATTAACTCAATCTTATGTGTGTTTATTGCCTTCCTTGTGCGCTTCATGGATTTTAACAATCCCTTTACAATCACACATTAACATAATTAAAGTGCAAGTTAAGCAAATTGACCCAGTCAAAAATAAACTCCCATTCCTACCCTATGTATTGGCTGTATAATCGGCAGAGTCGTTAAACATTAATGGGAAGGGAGAGAGAACTTGGAACCATTGTTTGTAACAAAAGTTCAAAAAGGGAGACTAAATCTGACTGGAAACTCTTCCTGTACCATGCATCTAAAATATGGTGCTCTCACTAATTGCTAAGATACCAAGTTCTAACCGGCAGTAAGTGTATGTGGAATTTGCAGTGAAAATACTAATGGTTATCCACCAAGAAACCTCTCTGTGGCTTGTCCTTTTCGATGGGTTTTCGATGTTGCTCGGTCCCAGCTCCTGCCAACCTAGCAGTTCGAAAGCATGCCAAAAAGTGCAAGTAGATAAATAGGTACTGCTCCGGTAGGAAGGTAAACGGCGTTTCCGTGCGCTGCTCTGGTTTCAGTGTTCCGTTGCGCCAGAAGCGGCTTAGTCATGCTGGCCACATGACCCAGAAAAACTGTCTGTGGCAAAACGCCGGCTCCCTCAGCCTGTAAAGTGGGATGAGTGCCAGAACCCCAGAGTTGTCTTAACTGGACTTAACTGTCAGGGGTCCTTTACATTTACCTTTTACCATGGTAAATATTACATTGGGGAAACTCCACTCCTAGTCAAAACGAAGCAAGCAGAAAACAACCCTGAAGGGTAAGGTTAGTGTTTGAATTAGTACAACATCAAAAAGCACCCAATACTAAAACTTAACTTTCTCTGTGTTTTTTCGTTCGCTCAATTTCAGATAAATTTCAGGGGTTAGAAAGAGCATGGTGTGGCTTTTTGTGGAACTAGCTAATTGTGTACCTTACATCCTAAATATAAAATCTGTTTAAAGATAGGAGATCCTGGCTGCAATTTAACATATTTGTAAACTGGGGTCCCATCTATTTTATTTATTTTTATCTAACAAAAATTCTATATTGTTTGATTGTAATAAAAACCCTGAGCTTTTTACAAGAGATATTAAAATCACTAAGAGTTCAAAACAATGAAATATTTTAAATATTGTTAAAATGAATAACAAGAAGATTAAAACATATCATGTATATCTAGATAGGCTTGCGCCGAAACAAAAATGCTTTAGCAAGAGCAAAGAGAGAGAGAGAGAGAGAGAGAGTCCAGTGAAGGTGCCTGCGTAATTATCAGTAGGCAGGTGGGAACAAAGTGTTGGTGCTGTTACACTAAAAGATCTCACAAGCATTATGTGACACCTGTAACAGTGCCAGTTCCACAGGTTAAAGCACTTGAGTGGGCACATAAGGGATAAGGCAATTCGGCCTCAGTACAGAGTAGCATGAGAGTGAGTGTAAAATAACGTGTTGTAGGAGACTAGAAACACAGCCAGCTTTAGGGTCAATATGTTAACTGCTAGCGGATGCAGCTGAATCATATATTACCATTCCTTATTGACTTAATTGGAAGTTTAAAAGTCTCCTGATCGTGCGACAAATACTGCAAGCAGCCTTGTGTCACTTAGTAATCATGAAGTGTGACCCGGGAGACTTTGGAGTTGTGTTTGTCCAGCATGGATGGTTAGCTATTCCAGTCCTTGGCTTCTCTAGCAGCCAGATTGGGTGCAACTGTAGCAAATCTGATTTTTGCATAGAAAACAGGGGTTGGGATCTGGTTTAAGGAGCAGAAAAGGGCATCCTGGTGAAGGCAGCTTAACCTCACAGGCTGCTCACCTTCCTACAGTCCATTGCCCAGACTTTGTACCAGAAATGAGCCTAGCTTGGAGAAAATAGACAAGGCAGGCAGTGCCAGTTAATTAACTGGCAGGCATGGGAAAGATTAAACTCCTATTACCCATAAGCCTATTACCCATGTTCCTTAAATTCTAACCCAAATAGACTTCTTTCAATGTGATGGGGGCAGATCAGGCATTAAATGCACAGATGTGCTGCTATCATATCAGGCTTGCCTCTCAGAGCATCTCCAGAGCGCTGGCGTTCTGTAGGGAGAATCAGGGTGAACTGTATTTTGCCTGTGTTGCAGACTAGAGAAGGAATACACTGCAATCAAAAACAGAGAGATGGAAGAGCAGATTGAAATCAAGGTAAGCTGCCTCCTTACCTCCCTCCCCTGTACATTCCTGCACTTGTCTTGCACATATGGCAACATATAGAACAAAAACATGGGCGTTCACCATGCTTCCTTTCCCAAAAAAGCAAGTCAACTTACTCTTTGTTCTTCCAGTGCAAGGCCTCAAGACACTGTTATCCTAAGGGTGTGCAATGTTGTCTAATGGTCAGATCACATAGATGGTTTTGCTGTTTCATAGCAGTGCCTTGTACCCTTGGTATATTGGTCCTTCTGTCTGCTGCAGGGCTTGCATTCTTTCTACTGTGTCCTCTGCTGTTATAGAAACTCGTGCACTTCAGGCAAAAGTTCAAGTGCTCACGTACCTTGGCTCCTTTTGTGTCATTCAGTGTACCTTAGTTCTTTTAAAAGCATTCCTTTTACACTGAACTTTAAGATCTGTCTCTCTCTCACTCTCTCTGGTGTAATGCTTGCTTCCTGGTTATTCAATCAGCTGGTTGTGCAGATGGCTCTAGCTCGGTGTTCAGGATTTCAGCATAATTTCTGCATGCTGGCCATCGCTTAACAAAAGCTGATTCTTACAGATTAGAATGCATGTTGACTTTGATCTCGCTTGCAGAGGCTCCGTTCTGAGAACCGTCTTCTGAAACAGCGAATTGAGACCCTGGAGAAGGTGAGGAGAGTACCCAGCCGCATGAAAATTCACTTCCTCCGCTTCCAGACTAGTTTGGCCACCAAAAACGAGGCCTTACACAACCGACTGTCCCGGTTGACTGTGGACACTACTCAGGGAGCTAGCCATTAGTCTCTGCTGCGTACCTTCACAGAGACTGCTGGGGGTGTTTTTATTTCAGGAGGGTAGGGAGTAATATATGTCCGAAGCAGTGTTACTCAGCTCTCTCACAACCTTTGCTGGTAATGAAGAAGCGGCAAAACCTTGGTGATCTGCTGTCTGCACTCTTTAAGATGGAAAAAGTAAACTGCAGGAGCTGCAGACACATGACTATATCGTCAGCCCAAAAAACTTCAGCTTGGATGATAACTTAAAACAGAAGCAACTTATATTATATTCTAGACAGTCCAAGTCTGCTATTGGGACTTCACTGTGCGGCAATTGAACCTTTCATTGTTTTTCAGCTATGCTGTGCCATATACCTCAGATGACCTTATTTTGTGCTAAATATTAAAGTTTTACATGAAAAATATAGAAGTTATTTGGCCCCGTTTTCATGTACTGTTAACAGAGATCTTGGAGACTTGCCCAGAGCCAGCAACTCCAGGGAGTCTGGCTAATTGGAGACTGGGCAACACACAAGTTTGACTCCTAAAATAAGATCTCTTCCATCGACCTAATGGGCAATAAAATTACAGGCCGCTGCATTTGCAGAATTGAAGCGAAGTTAACGCAAGACAAGATTTTCTTGAGGGAATCCGTATCTGTTTGCCTTCCCCTGTGGACAGGCACAAAGCACATGCATAAAATGTGCCTTGCTTTCTCCATAAAGGGAAGTGTCACGCTGCAGATTGGACACTGTTCTGGAATGGAAGTTCTCTACTTGGGCTCTGTTGGGTTCTTTATCTTTTTTCTTCTTTGCTTCTAGCTATAGAGTGCGTGTGTGACCTTGCTTTTGTATCTTTTTCTTTCCTTCATCTTTCCTTCCTTGTCTGGATCTCCCTCTTCTGAGTCTGTAGGAGAGTGCTGCTTTGGCAGATAGATTGATCCAGGTATGGTACAACCTTTTTTTATTTCTAATTCTCCTCTTGGTGTAACATTTCATTCTAGGACAGAAAAACCACTTGCAGCCTTATCTTTGTGTTTGGGTTTACTTGGCACTTCCACCCAGAAGAGTTCAGACTAACAATTCTGTATTGGTTCTTGAATCACCCGTAACATTCTTTAAAGGGGGACTCTTAAGTTGCATCCATTAGATCATGTGATATTAATGATGCTACAATCCTTCCTGTTTTATGCATCTAAGGATGTGAGCTCTGAAGCCGTAGCTTTCTACATCACTCTTTGCTGATTGGCTTTTAGCTAGAACGATGCTGACTTAAACTGGCTGAAAGTTTCTGGGTCTTAGCAGATCTGTTGTTGTTGTTGTTGTTATTATTATTATTATTATTATTATTATTATTATATTATTATTTTAGCAGAAACAAAATTAACAATGCTCTGGCTGACTTACCTGGTTTTGGGATACAGTGCTGTAGAGACTTTAAAAATGTAGCCCTCAACTACTTGTTGTGGGAGGGTGAGGGAAGTGAAGTATCAGAGGAAGAACCATGACACTACAACACCTCTCTTGTGTGAAAATCACTGCACAGAAAAACATTTTCTGCAGTATCCTTGATATCTAATTTCTTACATAGATATCACGTCTATATGGGAAACAGTGTGCAGACTACTTTATTTATGGAGATACTGCTTCCATAGGAAATTACATGTCTTCAGTGTGAATGCCCATCATTCTTTATTCTGCAAAGTCCTAGAAGAAATAAGGGTTTATTAAAGCTGCAGGGGGTTCCATTGGAAGCTTTCTGAATGGGCTGTAGATGTGGATATTGGAAGTTTCTCCATGGTTATCTTTTTAATACGTGGATGAATTTTCTTCCAAGACACCAATATATAAACTATAGCTGCAAGGAGGAGCAGGGACTAAAATCATTAAAACTGCTCTTAGCTAAACATCTGCTTCTGAGCTTTGTGTGGAAATGCATGGGAATAAAACCGTCAGGATTCTGAAAAATGAGGTTCTTAATAACAGTCTTCACCAACACCTCCAGATATTTTGGATTAAATTTCCATTAGCCCCAGCCAGTATAACTAGAGTTGATGGCCATAATAGACCAAAACATCTGGAGTGCACCTTGTTGGCAAAGCGGTTATAGCAAATTAGTTCCAACTAGTGTTTAACGTGGACGCGGGTGGCGCTGTGGGTTAAACCACAGAGCCTAGGACTTGCTGACCAAAAGGTCGGCGGTTCGAATCCCTGCTATGGGGTGAGCTCCCATTGCTCGGTCCCAGCTCCTGCCAACCTAGCAGTTCGAAAGCACGTCAAAGTGCAAGTAGATAAATAGGTACCGCTCTGGTGGGAAGATAAACGGCATTTCTGTGCACTGCTCTGGTTCGCCAGAAGCAGCTTAGTCATGCTGGCCACATGACCTGGAAGCTGTACGCCAGCTCCCTTGGCCAATAAAGCGAGATGAGCGCCACAACCCCAGAGTCGGCCACGACTGGACCTAATGGTCAGGGGTCCCTTTACCTTTAGTGTTTAACATTGGGCTACTTTTGAACAAAATACTTTTGCTAATTAAGTAAGAGTTGTATACCACTCTGTTTAGAATTGTAAGGTAGATTATGTGGATGACTTAACATCACCTTGACTTGCTTATACTACAGGACTCCTCTTGTATTATTGCCTCAGATGCCTGCAGGCAGAGAGGCAACTCATACAAACCCTCCCTTGGGTACAACACTTATTTCCTTGCACTGAGATACATATATGGGAAGCTTAGTATATGCCCCAAATATTGGGCAAACTCAGAAGTTGCAAACAAGGTCTGGCATCTCATTGTGGAAGTGGCATAACCAACACCAATACTGACAAATACTGCGCTTGTCCTGTGAGGATACCACACTCAGATTTCCACGCATGGGGAAGAGCTCCAATCAAAGGGAAGGACCTCCTGTTTTCTAAGAACACCAATCTTTCCCAATAAGAATACTTACTGTTTTTCTTCATCAGTTTTCTTATTGCTGTCATGGGTCCTTTCTTGTGCTGTACAAATAGGAAGTATTCAGCTGTTTAGTGTTAACACTGAATGATCCTTGGACGGCCTGTTTAACCCTTATTCTAAACTATCCTGTTCAGTTACTTGATGCTACATGCCACTGAATAAAGTTTTGCTTAGGGTCAAAAAACAGGATTAGGCTTGAACTCTGTTTTTCATGGGAATCAGAATCTTTTACAGCTCTGTTAGATTTTAGTACTAGCAGCACTGCTTGAAGTTGGGAGGTATTGGCATGATATGTAAAACACAAATTCCCACACAACTGTGGATACTGCTTCTCGTCCTGTTAGTGCAAGAAAGCACAAAAAGGACTGCCTTGTATATGAATTCATCAGACCCCAGCGTCCTTACATGTGTATCTGCAATTTAGCTCAATAAGTTATTAATTTGTCCGTTAGTCTTTTCATATAGCTTCCCATATTATTGTTTCTGGCCCAGATTTAGATGTCTATAGACATCTCCACCCCTCTCTCATTGCAGAAATTAATCATGAAATAAAGTAGGACAGAGCCAGCTGCTCAACAACAACAACAACAACAACAACAACAACAAATCGGCACTAAAAGGGGCAGCGGGGAGATCTTTTCTAAAAGATCTCTCAAAGCTAACCTCCCCCCCCATGTCTGCCTGTTTCAATACCACAATTTACAGTCACAGAAATTGTGTGGGTCCCAAAATATCTCTTGAGTGTCAAAGGCCAGGGGAAAGAGGCACATCTTCTGTATTCACCAACAACTACAGTGAAGTTGCCACACACACCATATTGGGGGAGGGAATTCCACAACTGCCACAGAAAATGCCCTCCTGAGTCACCACACCTGAGCTTCTGAGGGCAGCTATCTCATTGTGTTTTTCTTACTGTGTATTTGTATCATTGGCACACACATTGATGTACAGCTAAGGGTAACCTTATTTTGCAAAAGCACACAGTGCTTCCAATTAGAGAGAGACACTGTAGTGCTTCTAATGGGTCCCAGACACTCACCAAGTGGTTCTTAATTAAGTCTGATGGAGGACCTACTTAAGATCTTTGCCAGCCGGAAAAGACTTGGGGTGGGGAGGAACCATGATGAATGCAGATGGTATTATTCAGAGAAGAAAAGCTGGTGTGGTGTTGAGGCTGACGTAGTGGGCTTGGAAAGAGGAAGGAGGCTCACATTCCCTCAGTCTGAAGCCCATTTGCCCCCTAGTCCATGGGCAAGTCACAGATACCTCTCAAGGGCAGAAGGTGAGCTTCGTGGTTTCCCCTAATCGGTTTCCTGCCTCTGCCCACAGGTATTCTCTGAATTTGCGAATTGCTTTCGATGACTGGACATCTGTTCCTTGTATACACAATATGGCTGATGGCACAGGCTCTGTGTAAAGACAAATTCCTGGAACATTATGTTTTCACATCTTATGCTGACATAAGGCATATAAATATTACAGTTTCTAGGAATTACAATTTTTAACTAATAAGGCACACATCTTTTACAGTTGCGCCTAGAAAACCGTGAAATTCTTTGGCCCTCCCCAACCCTTGCTGCAGGCTGTGCCTCCCAAGCAGAATCTAAGAGTACAGAACCTTCTTTCTGTAACATAACAGGCCCTTTCAGAGCATGTAGATCTGGGGGTTGTATTAAATGGGCCTTGTGTAGATTTGGGAGAGCTGGAAGTCTTTTGGGGGGCAGTGTTGCACAACTGGAATGAGAAGCATGATAGCATTTCTGGGCTAGATGCCTTTTAAAGCACCATATGTATCAAAGCCTTCCATTCAAAGCACTTTGTGTCAGAGAGATAGATTCTAGCTTAGCCTTTTCAGTAAAGTGATAGCTTAGCTTTGCACACATGCAAAGAGTTTTACATAGGATTGCTTTCAAAGGAGCAGCCCCCCTTCATATACCTTGTGATGTCATATGAACTTAACCACATGTAGCATTAAAAGACTGGTGCACTCCTTAGTCAACCAAGTGAAATAAAAATGGGAGCAAAGCCTACATGCACAATCCTTTTTCTGTAGGGCTAGCGCTGGAGCAATGCTTTGGGAAGCCGGTATGGTAATTAATGCTACTCTGCTTACCCCTTTTTAAAAAAAACACAACTCTTAAGAACCACCCTGCTGGATGAGACCAAAGACCCATCTAGTCCAGCATCCTGTTCTGACAGTGGCCAACCAAAGGCCTATAAGAAGGCCACAAACAGAGCATGCGCACAGCAGCATTCTTGGCAGCTGGCATTCGGAAAAGTGCTGCATCCAATACTAGAAGCAATCCAGCCACCATAGCTAGTAGCTGTTAATAACTTTATCCTTCACAAATATGTCTAAACCTCTTTCAAAACCATCTGAATTGAAGGCCATTACGATATGTTGTGGTTGCAAACTATGTACTGTGAGAAAAATGCTTCCTTTTGTCTCTCTAGAATCTTTTGACATTTAGCTTCATTAGATGGTGTTGGGTTTTGGTATTCTATGTGGCAGGCAGAGACGTATCTCTAGCCACTCTGTGTGCATAATTTTATATAACTTTTGTCATGTCACACCTAACTTGCCATATTTTCAAAACTGAAAAGCCTCAAAAGTTGTAACCTTTCCCCCAAGGGAGTTGTTCCAGTCTCAACATCATGTTGGCTGTCCATTTTTGAACTTTTTTCAGTTCTACCAAATAACTTTTTTGAGTTGTGGTGTCTAGAACTGTACACAGTATTTTAAGTGCGGTCGCATCACAGATTTGTATAAGGGCATTATGAAGGTCCCTGCTCCTTAACATGGAATTTGCCTTTCTCACATTTGCCCCACACAAAGTCTGCATTTCCATTGGGCCATCTACCAGGGCAAGTCTCAATACTGATCCTTGTAGGACTCCACTTCTTACATCCTTCCTTTGTGAGAACTGTCCATTTTCCCCAACTCTCTGGTTCCTGTTCTTTAACCAGATAACTGATCCATAAAATGACCTCTCTTCTTACCCCATGACCGCTAAGCTCAGGAGTCTTCAGTGAGGGACTTTTATCAAATGCTTTTTGTCAGACTAAGTACGTACGGTTGACTGGGTCACACCTATCCAAATGTTTATTGATACTCTCAAAGGACTTTGAAAGGTTAGTGAGACAGGAAAACTGCAGCCTAAAGAACAACAGCAACAGTCCTAATTCTGCCAAGAAGGCTGTTTTCCACCAAACCACACCCACTTGCCCTATAGGTGTGGGGCGGTAAAGATGGGGAGCTTTAAAGTGCTCTCCTGATCGTTCCTTGGCAAGCAAAGCTTGGTGTCTGTGCTAATCAGTGCCGCTGGGATTACCTGCATTGCTGACCTGCCAAAGTGACCTGTCAAAGGTGGAGAGCTCAACTAGCCATTAATTTCTCAGATCCATCCTGGACTCCTTTTTAAAAAAAATGGTGTTAGAGTGGCCACTTTATACTCTTGCATACAAGACTGATCTTGGGGAAAAGCCATGTATTTTTGTTCGAAGGATTCTTCAAGAACTCTCGGGTGGTTACCAATGGGACTCGGTGATTTGTTTGGTTTTAATTTGTCAGTGATGCCTAGAACTTCACATCTTCTCACCAGTTTGCTTCAGTTCAGGCGCAGGGATCTGCCCTGCATTTTCTGCAATGAAGACAGATGCAAGGAATTTATTCAGCTCCTCTGCAATCTCACTTTCTTCTTTTATCACTCCTTTGATTTCCCCTATCATTTAAAGGTCCAACTGCCTCCCAGTTTCCTGCTTTTTATGTATTCAATTTTTTTGTTGGTCTTAATGTTTTTAGTGACGTGTTTTGCAAACTTTTCTCTTTTTTTGCATCCCTTGTTGTCTGCTTGCATTTCTTTGTATTTTCCTGTTTAGGGAAGTTTTTAATGTTTGATGTTTTATCACATTATTATTATTATTATTATTATTATTCTATTGGGAGCCGCCCAGAGTGGCTGGGGAAACCCAGCCAGATGGGCGGAGTATAAATAATAAATTATTTTTATTTTATTTTATTTTATATTGTCAAAGTTCATGCTGCTTTTTGCTCTCCACATTTGGGCAGGACTTTCATTTTCTGAAGGAAGACGTCTTGCCTCTAATGCCTTCCTATACATTCTAGATGAGCTTCTGTCATAGTTTTGAATAACTTGCAAGCATCTTTGAGACATTTGACCCTTTTGACTGGTAAAAAGGAAGCTGGACGGCAGTTTTCTCATTTTTGAGAATTTTCCTCTTTTGAAGTCAAATGTAACTGTTGGACTTTGCTGGCAATGTCCCACTTACATCTACGTTGAATTTGATAACACTGGTCACAGTTCCCAGTTGGTTCATCAACACTTACATCTTGCACCAGGTCCTGGCTGCCTTTTAAGATTAAGTCGAGGGTAGCTTCCCTTCTATTCATTTCCATGGCCAGCAGTTTTCGGGCACTGTCATTTAGGGTATTTAGAAACTTTATCTCTTTGTCATGAACAGATCACGCATGTACCCAGACACCCATTGTTACAACATTTTCTCCTTTGGATACCTGCTTGATTTCATACATCATCTCAAGATCACCTTGCACACTTTAGCTGAGGGCTGGGGGTGATAATATTTTCCCCAGTACTAAGGGACTCCTGGGACATGGAATTGCTTCTCATAGTGAAGCAGTGGAGGAGAGTGCACATCCTCTATTGGAATCCCATAGAGAAATGACATGTGGATGTGTTTCTCTTGAGATAATAGCTTCTCGTCTCGTTTTTCAGGGCCAAGTTACCCGCGCACAGGAGGCTGAAGAGAACTACATCATCAAGCGAGAACTGGCAGTGGTTAAGCAACAGTGCAGTTCAGCAACCGAGAATTTGCAGAAGGCTCAAAGCACTATTCGGCAATTGCAGGAACAGCAGGTAATGGGCATCACATATGAAACAACCCGGGGGAGGGGGAGAGGTGAAATTAAAGAGGTACAAGTAAACTGGTTTGGTATTGGTGGTTCCCCCCCCCCCCAATAGCACAGAGAATTCAATGCACTCAAATTCATGGGTTTCTAAAAATTAGTTTTACCATATTTTGGTCACTAAGAACATTAATGAACACAGGAATGTGCACTGAGTAAATATACCTTCATCTTCCTAATGCAGGGGGAGGGAACCTTTTTGGCTCCACAGGCCAGATCTCTTTTCAGGATCTGCCTCATGGGCCAAATTTGACATGAGGGGAGGGTCAGTGGCAGAATGTTAAACATCTCCCTGCCTACTTTTCTGCCCCCTACAAGTGCATTTTGGTAAACACGCTCAACCACTGCAGTAAAAACTGTAGAAAACATTGGAGATGGCATTTGTTACTTGAAGGCTTATGGATGGTTGCAACATCTAGGAACTGTAGTAGCAGTAGTAGTAATAATAATAATATATTACTTGTACCTCGCCCATCCAGCTGGGTTGTCCCAGCCACACTGGTTTTATCAACGTTTCTCATCCTGTTTGCAGGGAAATCCCCGCTACTCGGAGGAGTTTGTGAGTCACCTGGAAACAGAGCTGGAACAGTCACGTTTGCGGGAGTCTGAGACCCTGAGTGCACTTAAAGAGATGCAGGACAAAGTGCTGGACATGGAGAAGGTACATTGGCTAAAAGGACTAGCATGAAACATGCATGTTTTAGAAAGCAACCTAGGCTAGTAGGGCCTGAGCTCCCAAAAGCTTGATACAGACCTCTCTGCAATGCTCATGTTGATGAAGATTGTATTATGGGGGATGAATTTACACTTATCAGTCTCAGCAAGGAAAAGTCAAGAGATTACCTTTTCTTGTTTGCTCTTCTATGATTAGTCTTCCTTTCTGAATATACACCTTGAGGTTACATCAGTAGTTTCTGCAGAAAAACTGTTGAAAACCGCACTTTTCAAGGGCAGTTTAAATACGGATTTTATCATGATCAAGATGCATTCAGGAGAAATTGTCGTCACGGGAAAGATAGCAGGGAAAGAGCAATTTTGGGTGAGATTCATCCTCACAAAACTCATCAGAACTTATTGGGTATATTCATCCTGGGACTCTAGGTAGCATGCGTGATATTTAAAGAGGTCTGGTTTTCCTGATTGCACTCTTCAGAATTTTGGACTTTTGGGCACCAGAGTGGGTTGAAATGCTTCAACAATATCACAAACCCTCTTCCCTCGGCAGAAGAATAGCTTGCTTCCGGATGAAAACAATGTGGCCCGCCTTCAGGAAGAGCTGAAGGCTATGAAAGTGCGGGAGTCTGAGGCTATGAAATCCTTTCGGGAACTGCAGCAGCAGGTGAAGGAGCTCAACGACAATTGGCAGGTATGATCCACTGGAATGGTGGCCCACTAAAGCAGTGCCCTGCTTCCTTGTCCCTGTTGCTGAATTCCTACATGCTGCTGTTTCGGTGACATATGGTAACCCCCTTTTTTATGGAAGACTGCAAGGGCTCGACCTGTAAATTACATAGCAGTATATCTGATACTCATACCAAGCAAGGGTTTTAAATAAAAGTTAGTTAGATATATAAGCAATCACAGCATATAAGGAAATAGCATGGTCTTAAAGTAGAGCACATGGGAGTATTGAGACCAATGAGCATCATATGCCTATATTAAGACGTGAAGGTTATCCTTCTGTCTCCCTCACTCTAGGCCCACCTGAGCCGGACAGGCGGGCGATGGAAGGACTCTCCTCGCAAGAACACAATGAATGACCTCCAAGACGAATTGATGAGCCTCCGTCTGCGTGAGACGCAGGCCCAAGCTGAAGTCCGCGAACTGCGTCAGAGGGTGGTGGAACTTGAAACCCAGGTGACAATCTTTTGTTGTTGTTGTTGTTGTTGTTGTTGAGTTGCAGTTATGGCAATTCCGCACAAACTCCTTGAAAAACATAAATTTCTCCCCATCTATTCTTATGGCTAGAAACTGACTTGAGATCTTTCCACTTGCAATGTGAGCCTATTTCCTTAACTGAAGACCTGGTTTGGTTTGGGGTTTTTTTAACATGCAAACAATGACACTCTAGTCAGTGAAAGTATAGGGTTTTGTACTGTATTATAGGCACTTATTGAGTACACTCAGAGTGTGCCACATAAGAATATGGTGCACACCAACCTATTTGTCATAAGCGTGTCTGGTCTTGGAAGGGTCCAAGTATCATCTTGCCTTTATTCCAGGATCAAATCCACAGCAACCATTTAAACCGGATGGAGCAGGAGTGTGCTGGGCTGCATGAAAAGGTCCAGTACCTTACGGCCCAGAACAAGGGGCTGCAGACCCAGCTGAGTGAGACCAAGCGCAAGCATGCTGAATCCGAGTGCAAGGTGAGATCTGGTCTAATGCCATGCAGTTGACATAGGCTGCTTTCTCTTAAGCCTTTCATGCATGACAAGGAAGGAATCTGGCTGCACTGCTGCTCTGAAGTCAAGGAACTCAGAGCAGAAATCATGCAAATTTACAGAATACACCCCACCCTCCAAATCAGTTCCTTGGCACTGGTGCCCTGCATTGGCTTACCAGTTGTGGTTTGTTTCATCCATTCCCATTTCAATATAACATTAAACCAGAGATTGTGCTTTGTGGCTTCATGCTAGGGAGGGAAGGAAGCGGGTGCCCATTTGTGTATTCATGAAAAACAATTGACTATTTACCATAACATGCAAACACATCCATGGAGAGCCCAGATTTTGTCTGTTTATTCTGAAGAGGAGACTGGGCTCCTGCATGTCTGACATCTTTGATTTTAGCCACTGTCCTGGATTTTAGTCAGTGTCCTGTGTGTATTCCTGGGAATTCCAGGTAGTTTAGTGACTCATTGTGGGTCTCGTGAGATCTTCAGCTGCCAAAAGAAACTGCAGGCGGTCCTCCCCCCAACCCCCAATGTACTGCCCACCGCCCCCATTGGCTGACCTCGTTGCTTGTACTCCACTGGGCTGCTGCCACTGGCTTGCATTTTCTGTTTCAGAGCAAAGAAGAGGTGATGGCTGTGCGCCTGCGAGAAGCCGACAGCATGGCTGCAGTGGCAGAGATGCGGCAGCGGATTGCTGAGCTGGAGATCCAGGTTAGGGAGCAAGGAGGATAAGGAGCAATGAACCTGCCTTGTACCTAAAGCAGCATTTTCCCCCCAGGAGTATTTGTTTCTTGTTGTATGAACTGTTGTTCCTTTTGTGTCTGCAGCTAGCTGAGAGGTCTGGGTGCTAAAAACATGTTTTATTTGTCATTGTTTAAACCAGGGGTAGCCAGTGTTGGTCCCCTTATTTAGTTCTGCTTACACAGCTTACAAGTTTTTTGTTTCTTTTTAAGAGACCTGAAGATCAAGCATTCAACTTTTGTTTACATAAGGAATTCTGTACAGGAAATACAGACTGTCTTGTTTCTCCAATTCCCTTTTTCAAAACGTAAACAATCAGCCACATGGACTGTGTCAAATTTGTATAATGTAGACAAAGTGCTTGCTCATTTGTGCAGTCTGTGAAATAATGCATACAAAGGGGAGGAGGAAACAGCAAATGTGCTTTCTCCCCACTTCCTTCTCTGCCAAGCATCCGACCCTTGTAAATTCCCATCTCTTCTTTCTTCCACACAGAGGGAAGAAGGGATGATTCAGGGCCAGCTCAACAACTCCGACTCCTCCCAGTACATCCGTGAACTCAAGGATCAGATTGATGAGCTCAAGGCAGAGGTGAGCCCAAACTAGTAGGAGAAAGAATCCACCAAGGGGTTGGGGTTGTGTGACTTCTGGTGTCTTCTCTGCTGGCCTCCGTTAGCACCCTGCATCAAGTCACAGCTGCCTGTTTTTCTTTTTGAAGATTTAATATTTATTGTTTGCAATCGAAGAATACAAATACGCCTCCGTCTGTGTCCCCATTCCTTCTCCCCAGCTGCCTATTTCTGTGCAGGGCCTCCAGCTGGAGAACAGACATAAGCGACTGGGGCTTACAAAACTGCTGATTTCCTCAGGAGCTGATAGAGATCAGAAGTCAGCTTTTAAGGTGCGAGTCAACCAGGTGGTTGGCTACCAGTTGGAACTCACTGCAAAGGAGCTCCAAAGACTCTCACCAGGGCATAGGAAGGAGATTTCAGTGGGCGAGAACTAGGGTAATGATGGAAGGTGCAGAGTAAGTTACCCCCCACGCCTATGTGATGTAAAAAACAACAACCCCTTTTTCTTGCTGTAAAGCTAGCCATCTCTGCCTCTCGCACACCTGCGGAAAAGTCTTCCCTCTCAAAAGTTATTCATTTTCACAGCCCAGATTCCTTGCCAACCCTGGGAGGGGATGTTCATGTAACACAGACAAATGTGCTCTTCTGTTCCAACCAGGGTGGAGACTGTATATGTTGTTTGATAACCCTCTGATCTGGGGCGTGGCTTCCATTTCAACTTATTCCCTGAGCACAGGATCGCCACTGTTTTCAGGAGCTTTTTGTGCATGTTCTGCGTGAGGCGTCCTCTCCACCGTGGGTTCTTTCTCTGCATCAGAGTTAATGTCATCTAACGGTCCCATTAGGCAGAGTGCCAAGTCCATCATGGTTGTCCCAGTGCAGTCGCGGGGAGCCTGCGTCCCTCTGGATACATTGGGGCTCCCCACTCTTGTCAGCCCCAACCATCATGGCCAAAGGGTCAGAGACAGTGGGAGTTGTACTCTGAGGGTTCGCAGGACCCCCCCTTCCTATCTTTGCCCTAACGCCTTCTCCCTGCAGATTCGGCTGATGAAGGGACAGAAGCCTTTTGAGGACTCCATGGGCTTTGACGGCATCCACATTGTGAGTCACCTGGCGGTGGATGACGACTCGCTGCACTCTTCCGACGAGGAGCTGCTGACCAGCCCCATGGTGGTAGGTGCCCTGCAGGATGTCTTGTATCCGCTGTCGCCCCACAACACGCACTTTCTACGGGGGGCCGAGAGCTCCGGCAAGGAGAGCGACGGCACCACGGATAGCGATGCGGACGACCCTGCCTCTGCCACCGAGCCCAATGGCGAGATCATCTTCGAAGAAGCCCTGAGCAAATGAGGAAGTGGTGCTGCCGTCCCAAGTCTGTCTGGAAGGCACCAGGTCCCTCTGGCCACGCTGTACTGAGGGTGTGGAGGTCATAGACAGATCACGCAAGATGGAGCGGAGGGCCCCCTTACCCAGCAAATACCGTGCCCCCGAGATGGCATGGGGGACGGACAGTCCTACAGCTGGCCTGCATTACATGGGCCACCTCCGTTGATCATTGTCTGCACTGCCTTTTTTTCCAGCTCTGTTGTCACTGGTAGTTCAAATCCATGTATTGACCTCATTCACATCTCCCACCCTCCCACCCACCGTTTCCACACCTTTCTTTTTTTAAAAAACTTCCTCCTTACACACAAAGGTTTGCACACTTGAGAACTTTGAAGGGACAGCAGAAGCAACCAGGCCGCTGGTTCTATAAAATGCAGTCCAGTAGTAATTAACCTCTGTCTCCTTGCTGTGCTTGGAGAGATGAGAGGGGTCTGTCTTCCTTTTATTTATATGCGATCCCCTACCCTGCTGTTCTGCAGAGAGGTAAGAAGATTGGATGCCGCCACACTAGTTTGTGGTTTTCAGCCCAGGAAAGGATGGATAGAGAGAGTGCTTCTGAAGAGGTGGCTTGGATCGAGAGAGAGAGCTTTTATTTTTGTTTCTGTGTATATTATTTATTTATACTGTGCAATGCCAATCCGTCTCCCTTAGAGGAGGCTTGGCATAAAGCTTTAAGTTCAATTATCTTGAGGACTTTTAAGGAGCAGCCAGAACTGCTTTTGTAGCTAAAGGTATGACATCTTTTCTATTTAATTGTGGTAAGGGAAGGGTTCCCCTTGGTAACTTCTGTGTCTCACTTTGCCTGAAGTTCTGTTCTGCTGCAACCATTACAGGAGTTTAGGCGCTGCCTTAATCCATATGGTCAGTGACAGTTCCTCCAGAATTCCCTGCCTGGAATTGTGTGAGCTGATGCAGTATTCTTTCTCAATTCCACCTTTATGGCTATCTTTTCAAACATTGGTTCTTGCAAAGTTCCTACCAATGCCTGGCTTACTTCGGGGGGTGGGGGTGGCAGTCCATCAAAGCACCCAAACCCTAGGGGTTTTTTTAAGGAAAGAAGGGTCCATTATTGGACTTTTAGTCTGTTCATGATTTACAAGGCCAGTGCAAGTGGCTGAATTTTTTGGCACCTGAGCGAATTGCCTAAAGAGTATTTTCTTCTTGGCAAACAAAGTGATGAGAAACATGGGCTGCTTGGACATCAGGTTCTGCCCTTTTTAAAAAAATTCTTTTTTTATTTTAGTGAAAATGCACAGACTCTTGTAGTGGAACTACATATGAAGCAAACATGAGGCTCCAAGCTCACTGTTTGCCTCCTAACACTATTGGGTCGGGGATGGGAGGGTTGCAGGGGAGATCAAGTGGGAGGTGTGTGCTTAACCCTAGGTGCCCCTTCCACTCTTGCCTCTGCACGTACGTGAACCTTCAGACATGCTTGTATAATGTGTAGCTCTGCTCCACAGAAGCAGACCTCTGTTTGGGGTAGTGGGGGTAGAAACATTGATTTCTCAACAAGAACACTTACCATGGCCAGTGCTGACATAGCCACACCAGCTAGAGGTAACCCGTGGAGCAATGCTTTGGGAAGCGGCATGGTGCTGATTTGGTCCAGCCAAAAATCACTCTGTATTTGCAATTCATGGTCCTTCTCTTTGTTTTCAACACGGGGAGGAAGCCTGATAATTGGATCCTTCCCCTCTTAACAATAGAGTCCAAGATTAAAATCAGCAAGGCCTCTCTCGTGTCACACTTTCTTTCCACTGGTGACGGAGAGATCTCAAGGACGTGCTGGTGTGCGAAATGTATTTTGTCTTGCAAGGTGTCTGAATAAAGGCATTGTTGCAAATGAAGGTGGAGACCAGCTGGTGTTAGGAGGGATTCCACAGAAGGTCTGTGAAGGAGGCGGTGAAGTATGCCGAATTCTGAAGATGTAGGATTTCCACCCTGCTGAGGAGGTAGACAGCTTCATCAGGCAACATCCCTGGTTATAGAGAATGTTCCCTGGACAGTACCAGATAGTTCCTAAACTGTGGGATGCTTCTGCTTTTAGGGAAGGAGAAGCATTTGTTGTCATGGGCATACTTTTCATCTGTTTCCTTATACCAAGCTTGTACAAATTTATGCTCCATTTGATTTTGCCTAATTTCTAAAACCTGCAACAATAAACCTAATGAAGGTTCTGTTATGAGATGCATGGACCTCTCTTTCTGAAAGGTCTCCATGATTTTTCACTTGGCATGGATTTGCAGTATATTTGGTCCATAGTTGAAGGAGGAGTTCCTTTGGTTTTCTCCCCAAATTTTATGCTGCATGCCTCTTAGCTACAGGCAAGCCTTGTTGGTCATTTTACCTCCCCAACTCTGGATTCCTCTAGTGAGGTTAACCCAGCATTTACACTGCAGAAGCAGGAGGACAAACCTGCACCCACTTGGCCCAGCCTGTCACATGGGTGGCCCTGAAGTATTATGTATGTACTTATATGAATATGCCTGGGGGAAAGGCTCCAGTTTGGTATAACCTTGCATATTTTAATAGATGTATTCTATATATACATGCTGCACCGTATTGCCAAATCTCTGTGATTTTCTGTACCATTTTTCAGTCTCCCCTCAACCCCTCCCCCCTCAACCCAGCAGCATAGTATGTGGTCCAAACAAGAGTTCAGCCCAAACTGTTGCTTTGATCTCCTTGTGTCAGTCTGATTTCATTTCTTTGCTAGCAGTGGGCACATGTTTGCAGTTTTGGATGGCTTGTGAAACTGTTTGCCGGTTTGTGCATCATAATTCCTAGCAATTGTTGTTGATACTTGTTTGTGTAGTGCTACCCGAATGCTCGCTGCCTCCAAGGCTACGTGTTAGGAAGATCATTAATCGCTGCTGTTTCTAAATCTGGAGTAAAACCCCGCTGACTTCAGTGTTTCAGATTTACATTGGAGTAAATGGGAGAATATTTTTGTTAGAATCGAATCCAAGCGGCTTCTTTGGCCTGTTTTTGTCAGGGTTTGGGATTTGTTTTGCATATGAAATTCACTTGGATGTGCAGGCCTTACTTTTAAGTTTGTTCTAGCATGACTGTCCCTGAAGTGACATTGGTAATACTACATTAATTATTCACCTTTCTGTAACCCCTGTTGCAGTGGTTTCAAGACTATGGTTGTAGAACAGGGCAATATGTTTTACCAAAAGTTGCTACATAGTTGATTCCTCCGACTGCTGCTTTACCTGCAAAACACACTAAGAGCAAATTTGTGTTTTCCCTTCCATATTGTAAAAGAAATCACAGTGTGCTCAAAATAAGTGGTTTCTCCCAGAGTTGTCTGATCTCTCAGACTAGATCCATGCAACAACAGGAGAGTAAGGGACGAGCACTCCGGCAAGGAATATTTATTTATATCCTTTTGATGCTCAGAGCAAGCAACATACAACCATATGATGAAACAATTATTTTGAATAACATGCAGTAAAGCTCTAAAAACAGTAGTTTATTCCTAATGAAAGCCTAATTTGACTCCTTGGTACCATGGAAGAATGACAAGCATTAAGGGCAAGGGCAATTCTAACTTTGCTATGATTTGTGACAGCACAAGGGACTCGATCTACTGCTTCAAGCTGATTCAGCCTGTTTCTCCCCACTGAGTTTGGCTAATTGCTAGGTGAGGATAATCCCCAGTGAGCTGAATAACATTAGGTCATGTAGCTGATTTAAAAAAAAAACAAAAAAACCCTAACCTTGTTGCTTATATTGAAGTGATTTACTTCTCATGCACATCTACTTAAGGTCATTGAAAACAATCCCTTTAAATCAAGGTAACAAAAAAAAAAGTACTGTATTGATCTCAAAGGGATTTTCCTATTTCTTGTGGTAATCGTTGGCTTAAAAGGTAATGGTGTGTTTTGGGGGCTCATGTGATGGATACTTGCATATTGGAAGTGCTGGTCTTCTGCATACTATCCACACACAGACTACAAAGCAAGCTTCTGCCTTGGCATAGAGGATAGGAGAAGACTTGAAGCCCCCCAGTCTGGCTGCCCCAAAACCCTCTCAGGCAGCGTTGTGTTTGTGTCTTGGAGCAAGGGTTTTCTGCTCCAAGAGGCATAGAAAGGCCATGCTGAGCCACCTGCCCCCCCCCCCCCTTTGCCACCCTCACAATCTTGCTTTGACTTTTGTATTACATTTTTATAACACTAAATATTGTGAATGGATTTTAAATGATGATGGGGGGGTGTACATCTGCATACCAATTTCTACCCTAAAATAAGTTTGCACAGACCTTTTCTCTTCTCTTGAGCTACACCTGTGACCCTCCTGTATCTCTAACGGCAGCAGGTTATCAGGAATCTGGCCTTCTGTGTTCGATCGCCTACAGATTCCTATACTACGTACCAGCAAACGGTGGTGCCACCATTGCGGAAAAACCAATATCCTAGAGCAGGTGGTTATGTCTTGCTCCAGTCTGTTCTCCTGGGACGAATAGGCTGGGGATGGTGCCTGTGTGTGATCTTTACTAGCTATTGACAAGGTTCAATTTGCACTTTAATAGTAGCTCTTTCCCTTCATCATCGAGGGAAAACAATGTGGTGCTGTGTTTAGACTGGGGTTGGGAGTGCTGCTTCTGTTCTCCCACCTCTGACACTTGACTTCTAGTTATTCTCTACCTTGAATGCATCCATCCCCTTCTTGTGCACCACAGCATCCCCTTCTACAGAAGCGGGAGAGGCCGAGTGTACTCTTGTGAATAAATCATGTGGCCCTTTGTTAATTATACTAAACAGAACTTGGCTTCCCAGACTAGGTCCCAGTGTACAAGCTGCAAAGGCAGTATCCTGCTGGAGACAAAGCAGAGCTAGAGGATTGAAGGTATGATTGTGTGCTCCCCAGATTCTAGTTTGTTATCCTAGAAAGAATAACTGCGAGGAGCAGAGCTAAATTAAGAGTTTCAGCACTGCCATCCACCTAATTGTACATTTTCTGTCCTAGAGAAAGTGGCAACTGGCTCTGCCTGGTTATGTTTGGAACATGGATGGACCAAGTTAGTGCTTGTGGGTCCCACCTGTGAAATTGCCAACACACATTGTCCCCTGAAATGGTTTGCTGTGTTGCTTTTTAATGTTTGATATTTTTTTCCCACATGGTGGAAAAATTGTATGCATAAAACACACGTGCCATTTTAAAAAAAGTAATAAGAGAGCCTGGCCCTAGGGCAAGAGTGAGAGTAAGACACATTTTTCTGCTGCAACATTAAGGCTGCTGCTATGTATGTGTAATGCAAGCTGCAGAGCTGGAGTCCACAGATCCATTGCCAGTGCCCTTAGAACAGGCATGGCCGAACTTGGCCCTCCAGCTGTTTGGGGACTACAGTTCCCATCATCCCTGACCACTGGTCCTGTTCGCTAGGGATGATGGGAGTTGTAGTCTAAAAACAGCTGGAGGGCTAAGTTTGGCCATGTCTGCCTTAGAATGAATGTTACATCAATCTGCAACAACTATTTAACCCACACACATTCACGATCTCTGTGGGAGCTGGTAATACAACCTCACTTAGGACCTGGCCTGTTGCACTGACTCGACACACATGCCCACACACAAACCATGGTGATGTTGTTATGATGGAAGGGTGCTTTTAATGGTACCAGAATTAAGCTTGACCTGAGTGACTTTGCATCAGACATTGCTATGAGGAGGAGCAGTGCATCCAGACAGGTTAGTAGTCCTTAAAAGAAAGGAACAGTGAACTAAGAAGGTAGCACAGCTGAGGAGTTTTATTTGAGCACTGCACTCTTTTTCAGCATTGAAAAGTATTAGCAGACGTCATAATTACACAAACACCACCGTGTTAAAGGTTGGTTACTATTTTAGGGTTTTCTGTAGTGAGTCTGATGCTCCTTCTACCCCTACGTCGTCACTGTTTCAAAGAAAGACTTCTTCTGGGTGCGTAAAAAATGTAAAATATTGTTGCTGTTTGTGTGGTAGTTTCTGAAGTTCACCTTAAAATCCAGGATTGCTCCAATCCAGTGAGAGCAGTTGCCCAGCTGATATAAAGCAGCATTGGAGGTAGTGGTACACATTTGCCACACCTTTAGCTAAAAATCCAGCTCCAATTTTATACCATTCTGTGGAACAGTATGAAATGACTATGTGGTTGAAAGCCCCTGTATTCTGCACGGCTCCAGTACTAGCCCACAGCTGCATCTATCCAAAGGGAATGTGCACATTGCAGTGTTTGGGCTTTCCAGGTTGGAAGGAATCTTTCTCTCCTCATAGTCCCCAAACTGTTCCTCAAGTCATGCGTTTAGTGTAACTATGTACCAGTGTCCCTTCTCTGCTCCTCAGAATATAAACTGCCATTCTTTTCAGCCCACACCCATTTTAAAACAAATACTGCTGTACAAAATAATATCTGTACTTTCAAAAAAACGACGAAATAAACTATTTACACTGTCTTAATAATTCTGTCTCCGACTTCAGTGGTGATGGTGGGTGTTAGTCACTGAGAAAACCACACCTGCGTGCATTGGGTGGGTGCCCAGCGCATAGTTTCCTCTACAAAAGACTTGTACTACCTGCCCACGTGGGAGTTCTGGGTTACATTTGCTGCGTGGAGGCCTAGATCATGGTATCCACCTAATTCACAAAGCTCACAAACACGACAGCATATCAGGCTGAAAGCTCTGCAACACAAGCAATGGCTCTTTCCTGAAGGAACACAAGACTCCCAAGCCTCATGCGAAATATCTGGCAACATCAGGGAGGTTGGACTCCAATTCCCACCAACCCCAGTGCGTATAACCGGTGCTGGGGGAGATGGGAGTTGGAGTCCAGCAGGATCACATGTTCACCATCCCTGCCCAAAATACAGCATTTCATTCCCCACAATAGCACAGTTTATGGGTGGAATTGATTGCATGCTATTTCTGTATTTGCTGAAGAAAATATACCAAAAGCAACATTCACCTTTTCTCTTCACACTTATGATCACACATAAGATTTAGAGGCTGTTTACTCTGTCTCCAGCCAAATTCTCTCTTTTCTTTTTTTTTAAATGATATTTATTAAAGTTTCAAAAGAAGGATACATAAATAAAAAAGAGAAAAATAGAAAAAAGAAAAATACAAAATACAAAAAAAAATATTAAAAACAATTCCATCTTTTCATCACTTCTCTTTCATTTACTTGTTTCCCGGACCTCCTCATACCCCCCTTTTTTGTATTCCAGTTCAATTTATTTAGTCCAGCAATTCCTTTCCCTCCTTTTTAATCCTGATCTTTAATCTTAATATATTATAGCATTAGGTTTTTACGTATTGAAAATCCAATTTTTCCATATTCTTTTATACCATTAAAGCTAGAAACCATTTAACTTCAGTCCAACATCATTCTAACATTCATTAATTTTACAGTATTTCTGTAAGTAGTCTTTAAATTTCTTCCAATCTTCTTCCACCGACTCTTCTCCCTGGTCTCGGATTCTGCCAGTCATTTCCGCCAATTCCATGTAGTCCATCATTTTCATCTGCCATTCCTCCAGTGTGGGTAAGTCTTGTGTCTTCCAATGCTTTGCAATAAGTATTCTTGCTGCTGTTGTAGCATACATAAAGAAAGTTCTGTCCTTCTTTAACACCGATTGGCCGACTATGCCCAGGAGGAAGGCCTCTGGTTTCTTCAAGAAGGTATATTTAAATACCTTTTTTAATTCATTATAAATCATCTCCCAGAAAACCTTAATCCTTGGGCACGTCCACCAAAGGTGAAAGAATGTACCTTCAGTTTCTTTACATTTCCAACATTTGTTATCGGGCAAATGGTATATTTTTGCAAGCTTGACTGGGGTTATGTACCACCTGTATATCATTTTCATGCTATTCTCTCTTAAAGCATTACATGCTGTAAACTTCATACCTGTGGTCCACAACTGTTCCCAGTCAGCAAACATAATGTTATGTCCAAAATCTTGTGCCCATTTAATCATAGTACATACTTTCCAGTTGTCTATCCTATTGAATCAGGCATCTGTAGAAAAAGCAGGGAATAAGTGGTGTTTAAAGGCAATGGGGGCACTTGACTGCCTATTGAAAGTGCCTCAGCAACTCTATTGCACATCTGTTTAATAAAACTGGAGAAACTATCATTTGCAAGGTGGTTAACTAAAAAAAAAAAAAGACCCAAAAGGTTTCAGAATTTGAATTTTTTTGTGGAGCAATCAGCTTTTTTCCTTGTGAAGCTGGGCAATGGCATGAAAACTTGCATTTATATCACAACATAACATTCCTACAAAGAGAGTACAAGGTATTACTATAGTCAGATAGGAAGCAACAACCAAATTCCCAATGGCAATGTCAGCCAAATGCAACGATGGTTTTCTTCTCCCAAAGTGCTGAAGCAGGCCTAAGAGCGATTGCAAGGCCACAATGGTAGCTAAGAGCTTCCCCAAAGGTGAGGGGAACTGCAGATCTGATAGGCAGTAGTGCAAACATTCTGCGAAGATTTGAGCCTGAGTTTGCCTTTTAGTCCACACTCGGCAGTGCAGAAACGAAGAGCAAAACTCAATGAAGAAGCAGCACAGCAGCTACCCAAATCAATGAAAATCCCATACAACTGCCAGAAAACACAATTGCTTATTTAAGCTAAAACTTAAAGTCTGAGGTTTTCCAGTGTCGAAAGGTATTGATTCAGAATCGGTTGTGCTGCTGGACTGAAGCCATAAAGATGTTGTGGCCTGAAAGAGTTGCTGGTACAGGGGAATGCAAGCGGATTCACCGAAACAGGTGCTTGGTCACAGGAAAAACATCCTAGAACCTACAAGATAGATAAATCAGTGCGGATGACAGGCTAGACTTCCCCACTGGCCCTGCTTTGCCTGCCTTTCTTGCCAGCCTATTGCAGACCCAGGCTCCCCATTCCTCTCTCGTCCTGCAAACATTTTACATATTCGTCATTGTGCTACCACTCATCAGCTAACAGTTGCAGTGTTTCAAGCTGTAGAGGAATGGTTTTATAACTGACCCTAAAAAATTTCCTTCCATTCGAGCTGGAGTATCTCATTTGTGAATGCTAATATGAGACGAACAACAGAAAAGGACCATTTTCAAATACAAGATCCCTACTAGTTTTGACTTCCATATCTCAGTTACAGACATGGAAGGCATCCCATGAACAATTCCATCTATTCAACTGGTGTATTGCTTCAAGTCCCAAACTGAGTTGCAGAGACAACAGACAAAGTACAATATGCAACAAAAATCCATTAAAAGTTAAACAAATGTGCTGAAAGCTCTATCTCTCTTTCAAATCGGAACGAGTGAAGGCAGTGAAGGTCCTGTGAGTGTGTCTGGAGGCGGTTGGAGATTGGATGACGGCTAACAGATTGGGGTTGAATCCTGACAAGACAGAAGTACTGTTTTGGGGGGACAGGGGGCGGGCAGGTATGGAGGACTCCCTGGTCCTGAATGGGGTAACTGTGCCCCTGAAGGACCAGGTGTGCAGCCTGGGAGTCATTTTGGACTCATAGCTGTCCATGGAGGCACAGGTCAATTCTGTGTCCAGGGTAGCTGTTTACCAGCTCCATCTGGTATGCAGGCTGAGACCCTTTCTACCTGCAGACTGTCTCACCAGAGTGGTGCATGCTCTAGTTATCTCCCACTTGGACTACTGCAATGCGCTCTACATGGGGCTACCTTTGAAGGTGACCCAGAAACTACAACTAATCCAGAATGCAGCAGCTAGAGTGGTGACTGGGAGCAGCCGCCGAGACCACATACCACTAGTCTTGAAAAACCTACATTGGCTTCCAGTATGTTTCCGAGCACAATTCAAAATGTTGGTGCTGACCTTTAAAGCCCTAAACAGCCTCG
The DNA here is from genome assembly GCF_964106645.2 of Podarcis pityusensis. NCBI lineage: Eukaryota > Metazoa > Chordata > Lepidosauria > Squamata > Lacertidae > Podarcis > Podarcis pityusensis. Next base: position 44,279,023 of record NC_138029.1, on the reverse strand, counting down.
GTCCAGTATAGCTGAAGGAGCGTCTCCACCCCCGTCATTCTGCCCAGACACTGAGCTCCAGCGCCGAGGGCCTTCTGGCGGTTCCCTCACTGCAAGAAGCAAAGTTACAGGGAACCAGGCAAAGAGCCTTCTCAGTAATGGCTCCCACCCTGTGGAATACTGTCCCACCAGATGTCAAAGGAAAAAACAACTACCAGACTTTTAGGAGACATCTGAAGGCAGCCCTGTTTAGGGAAGCTTTTAATATCTGAAGGACTATTGTATTTTAATATTTTGATGGAAGCAGCCCAGAGTGGCTGGGGAAACCCAGCCGTATGGGCAGGGTATAAATAATAAATTATTGAATTATTATTATCAACAAAAATCACCCAAAAACATCACCACGCTACTTGCATAAGCCTGCATATTTGCAGAGGCAAACTCTGGAAATGCAGGGGGCACAAAAGATCCAAGTCAATAAATAATCCTCTTCCAATTCTCCAAATTCATTCCTCCCATGAACTTTTAAAAATCTAGTTACCTTCTTCGGTAGAGGCTTCTTAGGGTAGAGCACCACGTGCGACGTGCAGGGCCAGCTGCAGCTGGAGCTGACAAAGTGTCTTCACGCTTTGGAGCAGATGGTCCTACAGGGTCTAGCAGGAGGAAGGAAGAAAATGCAGCAGTGCCCCCCACCCGCCCCCAGATGCACTGCAACCATCCATCTCACCACCACACTAACCCCCTTCCAGAGGTAAACAAATGCACCCTCTTCCTATTTGCATATGTTAGTTTTCCCAAGTCTTAGCATACTTATAATGTTCCACTTTTAAGTATTGAGATGAAGCAAAACTGCCCTAGCTTGGGTATATTTAAAACTGGCTAATCCTGGAGGCAATGAACTGGCTCTCTTGAATACAGCAACCTGCTTTAGTAAGGACAGCTTTCTTGAATTCCTGGCTCTGCCTTTGCATTATGGATGCTTCAAACGAGACCAGGTGTATGCAGAAGGTCCCAGGTTCAGTTCACCAGCATCTCCAGGTATAGCTGGGAGAGAACTCTCCCTGCCTTATATTAGCTACAATAGGTGACTTATTTCAGCAGAGGGAAGGGGACTTGCAGGCACCAGGAAGGTCTCAAGGTGCATATGTGCCTGTGGTTGCTGAACTGGACACCCATGCAATATGCATTCATTATTATTTAACAAATTTTGTATACTGCTTAGTTGTAGTCAAACCCCTAAGGTGCTTATAATGTTGAAATTATCAACTAAAGAACCAGTTTGAAACAATTAAACATTGAAAAATAATTAAAAGTTATTATAAGTGTGCACCACCGATTCCATTCACAGCCAGAGATGGAAATGAGTGCAGAATCAAAGCCTCTGCTCAAATGAAGGATTTCTCAAAAGCCAATGTGTCACCTTACCGGTCTCAGCTGCAGGCTGGCTCCTCCTCCCGGAAGCCGACTCACCTACAAGTTCAAGGCTGGCATTAAAATTTAGTAATTAAAGCTTTGTTCAGACTGCCTCATTTCAGAGAAAGGTGTGAAAATGCATGTGCACTGTCTAATAATAAAAAATAACCAGAAATAAAAAGCAGACTGGGATCAATATCATTGATGTGCACATAAATCCCTCTCCCTCCCCTCTGACCTTTACTTTCCTCCTTTGGCTGTCTGGCCTTTTTATCATCCTATTTGTTCTGTTTCTATTTCTTTCTTTTTTCCATGGTGGATGGGTGGACAAGTACAACTGTGCAAAAGCAGACCAATATGAATAATGATGCGAATTTCCTAGACACATAATCCCCCTCCAGACTTTTTTGTAACATTGATTCCAATATGTATTTCAGCTGCTGCATCTTCGATCGCCTAAAGGTCATGTTTCCCACTCTATGATCCTTCCCAGAAGCCAACTGCAATGGGCATCATTTGGCTGCCAGTTTCCACCCCAAGATCCATGCCCTACTGTAACTCAACCTGTGCACATGTGACTGAATAATGCATATTCTGTCTCTGACGGAAGAGATGGAGGCAGACAGTTGGCAGAAGCCAACCAGCCCCAACCTGGTGCCCTCCAGATGCTTGAGAGAACAACTCAAGGTCCAGGCCCAGCAAGCATGGCTAGCTAGTGGTGAGAGCTAAAATCCAAAACAGCTGGAAGGCAATAGGTTGATGAAAGGTGTCATGATCTATAATTTGGAGTTTTCCCATCTCGGACATGTGGCCCAGTCTGCCTTTACAGAAATGCTAAGGTGTGCTCCCCCAGGCTTTGCCAAAAATCAATCATTCAAATAAAATAGATGGTACCTACAGCACTGAGGGGACCCTCCTCATACCCACCTGTATAGGTGTAAATGAACCAGAGCCCAATAGTGAGGCAGATGCCGATGAGGAAGGCTGCAATAGCTATCCCAATTACTGCGGGGACCGTCTGGCCTGGAGCAGCTGCAGCTACAGAGAAGTGGGATGTGTGAAGAAAGAGCACAAAAATTCGTTCTCACTCTCTGTCCAGGAAGGGGAGATGGGCCAGGGCCCGAAATGGGGTAATACAGAATGAAAAAGTCTGAGGATCAGAGTTCTTGCTCCAGCCCACAGCAGCAGGAATCCTCAACTCCACTCCCCCCCCCCCCTAGAGCCAGGAGTAGAATTCCAGTCTAAAACCAATTTCAGTCCCCAAATCCCTGGGAAACAAGGCCAGCAAGAGAGCATGGGGATGTTTACTTACTTCGGACTACCTGAGTCTTCCGCTTGTGGGCTGCATCCTTTGGTGCTTTTCCTTGTTGTTTGTCTGGGACCTTAGCTGCAGAAAAAGACACCAAAGTCAAGGAAGGAACAGATAATCTGAGGGAGTGTCTGAAGAAAATAGCCTCTGGGTGGCAAGGGGGAGAAAAGAAATGAGTGCATAACTCTGCCCATCATTGCTACTTTGCTTCACTCAGGATGAACATGTAAGATGCCATTGGCAAAGTCTGGGCTTGTAGCATGGTGAGATCCAAGGCATCAATCTCCTGGGTAGGAGATGCTGGTGAACTACAAGCCCCATCATCCCTTGCCATTGGCCATGGTGGCTTGAGGTGATGGGAGCTGGAGTCCAAGAATATCTAGAGGGCTACAGGTCCACCACCTCTGCTCTGGAGAGATGCACAAGGAGACACTTCCATCTCCCCAGCAAGCAGGACTCCCCCATCAGTTTCTTTCAGTTCCTCACTCACTCTGCAGGACAGTTTTCTCCAGCATGGAGCCAGGCCTTCAAGCCAACAGCTCTCTCCTGGCTGCTATCTAGAACCCACAGGAAAGTACCTGGTTTCAGGCCAGGAGAGGCAGCTCGGAGTGGAGTTTCCACAGTCACTAACATAGGCTTTGTGATGGTGCGCTGGAAGCGGCTTGGGACCGCCTCCTCTTCTCCCCTGCAGGCCTCGTTCTCAGACTGACACTGAAACAAAAACTTGCCTCAGAAGAGTGCCTCATCCCAACAGTGGGAGGTAGGCCTCAGCCCAGTTACATCCCACCTGCTTCTCCATAAGCCCAGCCAGCTCATTTCTACAGCTAACTGGGAGGCTCTTTTGCACAAGACCCATTCCAGAGGGTTTTCACCCCTCCAAGGGGTTTTGCTTTCCTCTTTATTCCATCTTTTCTTAGGCACCACCCCTTCCACCCTCAGAGCAGAGATGGACCAAGGATTTCTGGAAGGGGCCAGTCATAGCTGAGGGGCAAAGCACACAGAGGGGCCCCCATTCAACCCCCAGTCAAACATATCAAAGGAAAGACCTCTGCTTGAAACACTTGAGAAATACTGCCATTCAGAGGAGGCAATAATAATAAGCTAAGGGGTAACCAACATGGTGCCCCCCTAGATACCAATTGACTACAATTTTCATCACCCCTAGCCAATGGCCATGCTAGCTGAGGTGCTGGGAATTGGGAAGCCAGTGTCATAATCCAGCAGAGGGCACCATTTTGGCTACATCTGGGCCAAGTGGAGAGCTTGCTGTGGCATATGAGTTTCCTCCCTAAGCATCCCCAATCAGGAGAGCCTATTCTGAAGCAGTAGCGCTATCAGGCCCTCAGATAGCTGCTAGAAGACAGGGTTCCCTAGCCCAGGGAGCCAGAGACCTTGGGGATTGCGCCCTTGGGTCTGGCGGAGTCCTGAGACCCCCTGCTGCAGAGCGTCAGACGGCAGTGCAAGAAGTGGATGGAGGCATTGGACCGTGGTTTCAACACAAAGCTCAGTCGCTGGCGTTCCTGGTACCCCAGAGGCAATGCCTGGGCCTGGCCTGGCAGCTCGGGTTTCCACAGCCTGACTTGGGCGGCAGCCACAGGACAGCCATGCTGGACCAGCAGATACACTGAGGCCTCTGAAGCATCTGAGGAGCTAGAGATGAAGCACTTCTGGATGGTGAAGCTGAGAGATGAGTCATAGGTTGCCAAGGAAGCCTGGAGGAAAAAGGAAACGCCGTCTAGTCTGCAAACACAAGTGCCAGTTTTGCTGCCAACGTTTTCTGAATGCTGCACTGAAAAGCACATGAATCTGATCATTGGAGAGTCTGTAAGTAAACCATTTTGAACTTGCCACACACATGGTATTTTCTATGCCAGGAGAAGAGGGGAATTTTGGAAGGAACTTAGAAAGTCATATTCTAAGAATAACAACCTATATTTCCATGCTTTACTTTGCTAGATGTTTGTTGTTTTAAATTTCTGCTGGGGTTCTCTCACCAAAGAATACTTGCCCCAAACTTGGCTCTTGGCATCCAGGAATTGTCTTTTTATACCTATTTTTTCATTGCCAACCAACCATAAAGTTGGACCTTGAATTGGGCCGCAGTATGAAATCTGCTAAGTCTATTCCTTGCTGTTTTGCTTACAAAATCATGACCTTCCCTGGGATGCACGTTGCCCTTCTAAGCTGGTAAAACGTGATGGCAAATCAGCCCTGTTACTTCGTCCCTTTGAGAGCTACAGTGTAAGTTTATCACCCCCCATAAAGCAACAAGCAGGTCAACTGCCCTGTTTGAGGCTCTGAGAGAGACAGGGAGTGCTGCAAACCACCAGATCTCTGGACAGTGGAGGAATCACTTAGGGACAAGATTCTGGCGTGTAACTGCTGCGTCCAATGCCAGCTCTTGCATATTCGTCGTCCGCTTTACCTCCACAAAGACGAGGCTGTTGGCCGAGACGACAAAAGGTCCAAGTTGCTTGGCAAAAGCCTCTGTGTTGTAGAGCTCTAGGTTAAGGAGGGCGTTGCCAAGGTGAAGGTGGGGATCCTGGAAGGCCGTTGCGGCTTCTGAGGGAGATATCTGGGTTGGAGAAGGTGAAACACAGGAGACCTGCAGGAGAAAAACAGGTCTGTGGAGCGGTATTGATGTACAACGGCAAGAGAATACCCACCCATCCACATCCACATGAAATGGCACTGTAGGAAATAGATTCCCTCTGTCCATCTGGAGATGTCATCCTTGGCTACTCACTCTCTGAGTGTCCTGGTTTTCAAGAATAGGTTTCTGGTCCCCAAGACACAAGATAGAGTCTGTCCCCTCTGTTTTGGCTGTAGACGGTGGGTAGGTAACGGAACCGTCCTCTCCCCCAAAGTCTTGCCTTGTCACCCCCCAGCCAGCTGTGTTGGCTTCTGCAAAGTCCTGCTGAGAGGCTGTGAAACTGGGAGGATGCAGAAATATGGGCCAAAAGAGTGTTGGCTCTTCTAGAGGAGGTGTGGCCCCTACAAAGGAAATACAGGTGTGTGGGTGTGATGCAATCATATGCCTTATACGCTGCTGCTGTTAATCAGAATATGATCTATTCCAAGCATCACCAGTGTGGCCCCAAAGGACACATGTGCCCAGCTCACAGAGGCCTTCTCTACAGTCTACAAGCTAGCCTCCCCTCCCAGCACTGAAATTAGGCTCAGAAGAAGCATTCTATTGGAGCCCATAGAATAGTTTGCAGGAGAGGAGGGGAGGGTACTCACAACAATTTCTCTGTTGCAGACTTACCCATGGGCCCAAGAATGTTGGCAACCCTGTATCTATTCCTTCTGTTACCTAAGTGAAAGGTATGCACATTCTGACATAATATGGCACGCCTTCCTGTTCTCTTCCATGGGCTCAGCATTCAGAATGCAATGCAGTTTCATTTGCCCTTCTTGATTTTACCATTGTAGCCACAGCTGATTGCCTATTTGACGCCATTTATCATCCCTACGTGAATCCTGATTGGCTGGGATCACATAACGACTAGGAAATAAGCTCTCAAAAGGGTTTGGGAAAATGGCACTGAAGCAGCAAAATATCTGTTAACAAGCACCAAAATATATGCTTTGGGTGGGTGGGTGGGTGTGTACCATTTAAGCCCCCTTGGAAGCATACTTTTCATGCTGAAAATGTTTTGATTTGGTGCATTCCTAAAATAAAACTGAGGTTGTATACCCTAGGGTAAAATGGTGCAGGAGGAACTGGAATATAAATGCCAGGAATCTGCTGCAGCGGTCACTAGTGGTTTGCCTCTAAGCTGTCTGGTGGGCACTTTTCCCATTCATGTCCATTGAATCCCTCCAAACCTACCATTCATCCCAACAAAAAGGAGAAACCTGTTCACCCGCTCAGCCTCAACGTAGGATGTAAAGGCAGGCAGATTCTGCTCCGCTGCAAACTGCAAAGGGTCGAGGGTCATCAGCCGAGGGGACGTCCGCTGGGTCACAGTCAGAGGCAGATCCATTTCTGTGCTGCTGACTGTGACTTTGTGCGAAGCCTAGAAAGGAATCCCAGCCTGAGTTACAATACAAGGCCCAGACATGGAGAGCAGCAGCAGCAGCAGGCACACCATAAACAAGAGACGGTCCAGGGGAATCAAATGGCAGCATGGAGACAGACTCCCAAGAGGGAGTAGCCTAGTGGGGTGGAGAGTTGGAGCCAGGAAGTAAGACTCCTTGGCTCACTTTAGCAAAAAAAAATAAGGCTGGAGGAGGCAAGCCTAGAGTTATAGGGAAAATGCAGGGGAAACTTATGGAAGAGGGTTGGCAAAGCTTGCTAGTGAGCCTGTGAAGGCAGGACTTAGCAGAATGAGCCCTCCATAATATAATATCATTAAGTCCAGCATCTAAAATTACCAAACTGCTTCCACTAGGAAAGGTTGCAATTCTGCATAATGCATCTACAGTGGTACCTCAGGTTAATTAAGGAATAAATCCCACCCAGTTTTGTACTGATGTTGATGACATACTTGGCTATACAGTGGTACCTCAGGTTAAGAACTTAATTCATTCTGGCGGTCCGTTCTTAACCTGAAACTGTTCTTAACCTGAGGTACCATTTTAGCTAATGGGGCCTCCCGCTGCCGCCGCGCCGCCATCGCATGATTTCTGTTCTCATCCTGAAGCAAAGTTCTTAACCTGAGGTACTATTTCTGGGTTAGCGGAGTGTGTAACCTGAAGCGTCTGTAACCCGAGGTACCACTGTATCTGGCTTTGAGCACATGTGTGCCCTGCTCCCTTCCAGATGTGTGCCACTGCCACCAACTTGGGGAGGGGGAGAGAGAGAAGTGTATTAGCTGGCCTAGAGCATTACAGATCTATACCCAGAGCAGGTCCTGCCCCTACCAGGACATGCAGCCGGCCAGTGAGGTGGTGGGTGTGAACCATCCACTCAGCAGCTCCCTCACTCTTCAGTATCAAGATCAGTCCCCAGTGGGGGGGCCTTCGGACAGCATGAAGTTCCACAGTCAAATGAGCCAGGGTGGGCCTAGAAGAGAGCAGGCTGCCCCCCCCCCACACAACAGGATTAAGCACATGATGGAAGCCAGTGAAGCCCCACGCCACCCGTCCCCCAACTCAGAGATCCCTGCCCAATATTCAAGGCCTAATACCAGCCACTGTCGCTACTCGTTTTTGGCTCAGTGTCCATCTGGCCTTGACTTTCGGGGGAAGAGCCGTAGCTAAGTGGCAGGGCAACTGCTCTGCATGCAGAAGGTCAGAGATTCGATCCCTATCATCTCCGGACAGAGCTGAGAAAGACATGGGAGATCTGCTGCCAGTCTGTGTCAGCAGTACCAGGCTAGATGAACCAGCTTCCATGTTCCTGTTTATTATATCTTATCCATTTTAACACAAGGGTCACTTATCATAGGCAGCTTCTTGCATAGGTTTCATTCTTCCTCACCATCCCCCTTCCCCATCTACACTAAGAACAATTTCAACCTCCCTGTTCAAGACACGGCACCTCGTTATGAACATTTTGCCAACCCCCCGCCTCCCCCCCTGGTTCAACAGCTGCATGCTGAAGCTCCGGCGATGCCTCCCTGGCACGCACCTTGGTGCAACTCCTTTGGAGAGGATGATGTGAACTTCAAGGACTTGCGGAGGGTCAGGATGCAGGCAAACTCTCAGAGGCTGGAGTTGGCACTTGGAGGCAAAGTGCACTGGGGTCAGGAAATTCCTACTTAATCTGCAAGCGGCTGGGGCAATCCGATCTGGAGAAGGAAAGGAATGAAGCATCTGGACTGAATGGTCACAGAAGAGCTGCTGCGATTTACTCTTTTTTTTTTTGCAAGCAATGCAAACTCTTTGGCAACTGCTCTCCAGTTGATACTGGTGAGTCTTATTTATCTGTGCCGTGTATATATTCCATCTTCCCTCTATGATTGCAGTGCACAGATCTTTCCTTCCTGGATGGTCTCCCTTCCAAGCACTGACCAGACCCAGACTTGCACAACTTCTGCAAAGTTACTGCATTAGCCCAGGACCCAAAAGACCAGCTGGCTGCCTTCCTCCTGCAGTAGCGAAAATGGGGAACCTGTGTCTCTCCATATGTTGCTGGACTGCAACTCCAATCAGCCCCAGCCAGGGTGGCCAGTGGTCAGGGATCGGGAATTGTAGGAACACAGCCATAATGCCACCCTTTCCCTCAGAGCCGATATCTACCCTCATTGCCCATGCCAGCCCCCAGGCGTGTGTAGATTCTGTTGACTCCACGGTATTCAGCCAGAGAGGTGACCCCTCCATGCTCCCTCCGTGCCCATTTCAGCAGGCGTTTGGGCGTCTTTGGTAAGTTGGTCTCAGCAGAAGCCACTGGCCCTGGGGCTGAAACATTAGAGCCAGGGGAGACCTGTAGATAGGAGGAAGGCAAAGGTAAAATATACTAGCCTGGAGAACCTCCCCCCTCTCTGACACCCCACGCTGGGGAGTGCATTAAAGTTGAACAGTTCTGCACTTTAATCTGGGAGATCTGGGTTCAAGTTCCACCTCAGCCACAGACTCACTGGGTGGCCTTAGGCAAGCCTCCCTCAGCCTCAATTTCCCCCATCTGTAAAATGGGAAGAATAGGAACTTACTACACAAGATGCTTCTGAAGACAAACAGAGCTAGATCTGAAAGTATTTTGTAAAAGTGCTGTGGAGGTAGCAAATTAGCTTTTCCATCCACCCTTCCCATAGCTGCCACTCATCTTCTATGCTTGCATAGAGCAGGGACTCCAACGACCCCCTCAGTGATCCCCATGATGTTCTCTAGGCCCTTTGGCCCTCTATCCCATCTCACCTGGAAGGTCCAGTTTTTTCCAGGGGGAGACAGCAACACCCAATGCACAGGCTTCCGGGAATACAGCACAAAGATGGGGCCTCTGTCGTGGGGATCTGGGTCCAGAGTTATCAGAGTTACCTGAAAGAGGATCAAGGGGACAGGTACCTTCTCCATGCATGATCAAAGAGCGAAATGGAGAAGGGATTGGAAAAGAACCAGAGAAGGTAGGATATACCACCAAAGGCGGCCTAGCAACTTACCCCTTGGATGTTCAGCAGGTGAGGCATGTTCCCACCCCCAGCACTAAGCAGGCCCTGCGCAAGAGTGTTCCTCTTTGCTTCTCACAACTTGGCTAACCTAACGCTTCTGTGACTTAAGAGAGGCCCTGACAACTGTGAAGAAGTGACTGAAATGGAGTTTTGCCTTTTTGACTGACTGAGACACCTTGAACTGTAGTGCCAAGCTGAACGGCCATCTTGTTTGGGTATCCAATGGAGCTGTAGCAAGACCCATCATACAGCCTCATACATGGGAAGGTGGTATGGATGGGGATCTCCCATACCTGGCCATTTGCCGGCAATCCCTTCTTCAGGCTGATGACATGGACTTCTTGCCCCAGGGTAGAGCGGCCCCGGCTGGTGCATCCGGTGCCTTTTCGCAGTGATTCCCAGAAGCCGAGGACGGGATGTGGGGTAGAGGCAGACATGGGGAGGCAAGCAAGATGGTGCCAGGTGGCTGCAGGGGAGGAGAAGAGCAATGCTGGAAGAAATGGGGTTTCAGAAAAGTAGTTTCCAAAACTCTGTACATTTGGCATCCCCTTTCTCCCAAAACACAAAGTGCTCAGGTGCCTGAGCTCAAAATGATACACCAGCTTAACTTTTTTTCCTTTTTTTTTTTTTTTATAATTCATTCTGTATTTGAGAAACAAAAAATATGGAATATCTGGCCAATGACTGAGGATGATGAAGGGAAAAATAAAACAAGGAAACTCTGGGGGAACTGGTATGATGGGACAGAAATGGATTGGTGTGCATTTCATGGTCCCCACACTGAGGGGGGAGGGTCACTGTGAATTGCTCCTAACAATGGCTTACTGGCTTATTTTTAGATTGTACAAGTTGTACAAGGGAAAAAAGTGTTTCTTTTTCAGTCAGCTATTCCCTCCACCAAGATACTATAAACTGTAAGGGGCTCAGTCTCCTCCTTCCCTTTAAATTCCTTTTCCAAAGGATACTCAGCATGTAGAGCCTTTGCTGGGTGGGAAAGTGGGGTTTTTTTGGGGGGGGGTTCCTCCCTTTTAGTTCCATCCCCCCCCCCCCGTTTCTCCTGGGCATGTTGATGGCACTCCTCTTGTTTTTCAGTGGTCATGTTTGGCACTCAACCCTATTAAAGAGAATTATTATTTAGAGTCTGTTTTCATTATGAAGATGAGAGCATTGTCTTTTGCACTGACTGGCTGCAGCTCTCTAGGGACAACCTCAGTCCTACCTGAAGATGCTGGGAAATGAAGCTGGGACCTACTTCATGCAAAGCAGGTGCTCTAACCACTGACCATTCATTTTACGAATTAAATAATTACAGGGAAGCTGCTAGCCCTGCACGGGGGCTACACATTACATACACAACAATAAGACGGAGTGAGAATGTGGTGGCAGACCAGACTATATACTATTCTGAGACTACAACGTAAAAAGTTCCTTGTAATAGGAAAGCTAACACAGTAGGGAGCAGGCTGGGCTGGTTTGTTGCCTTTCTACCAAGGCAATTTTCAATTTAAAATACTGGAAGGAACAAAAGCTACCAAATATTCTCAGGGCAACCTCAGGAGCTGCCTGGCCTGAGCTCTCTCGTTTCTGCCTATGCTTCTGGGCAGAGTTATTAAGTTGCCCCAGGGAGCTAATTCTTTCTCCTCAGTGTACTAGAATTTTACACACAGACAGCTTTAGGGGGGAGGGGTTTAAAAAAGACACACACACACACCATCTGCAGCCTGAAATGGTACAATTCCATTTAGCACATGAGGATTCTACCAACTCAACTTGCCTTAACATTCCATGTGAAAGAATATGCTCTGGCACCATGAGAAAGGAACAGAGAGCTGTAAAGGTAAAGGTAAAGGGACCCCTGACCATTAGGTCCAGTCGTGGCGGACTCTGGGGTTTCGGCTCTCATCTCGCTTTATTGGCCGAGGGAGCCGGCGTACAGCTTCCGGGTCATGTGGCTAGCATGACTAAGCCGCTTCTGGCGAACCAGAGCAGCGCATGGAAACGCAGTTTACCTTCCCGCCAGAGCAGTACCTATTTATCTACTTGCACTTTGATGTGCTTTCAAACTGCTAGGTTGGCAGGAGCAGGAACCAAGCAACGGGAGCCACCCCGTTGCAGGGATTTGAACTGCCAACCTTCAGATCGGCAAGTCCTAGGCTCTGTGGTTTAACCCACAGTGCCACCCACATCCCACAGAGAGCTGTACCAGATACCAAAGTACAGTTGCAGGAATGTTCAACGTGGATGTTTTCCCCCCAATTTGGGAATGTGAAGAAACAGCAGAAGTACCTTACAGCAAGTGCAGAGTGCCTTCCCCTCACCATTCAGAACAGAAACTATGACTCCTGGTCAACTTTGGAAGCCTGGGCTCTTCTCTTTATAGGAAGCAACCATGGTCGGCTGGCTATGAATTCAGCAGATAGCTTAACAGCCTCTGTGCTATAAACAACCCACAGGCAGCATCTACCTGCCCTATGGTAATCAATGTCAAAAACAAATACTGAGTGCCGAGCTGGAGATTAAAAGTGCCCTTAGCTGTGTGCACTTGGTTATCAAGGAACTGAAATTGCATCCTGTGAAAAATAAGCAGGTACAGAATGAAGGACACTCTGTAAATCCAAGCTGCTCACTGAAGGTACATCCAATAAAGAGAAGCAGGACAAAGGGGCATCAGAAGCATCATGCAGAATTGGGAAACCCCTAGTAAGGTAAAGGTAAAGGACCCATGAATGGTTAAATCCAGTCGAATTTGACTTTGGGGTGCAGCGCTCATCTCTGCTTTCAGGCTGAGGGAGCTGGCGTTTGTCCGCAGACAGCTTTTCTGTGTCATGTGACCAGCATGACTAAACTGTTTCTGGCACAATGGAACACTGTGACAGAAACCAGAGCACATGGAAATGCCATTTACCTTCCCGCCGCACCAGTACCTATTTATCTACTTGCACTGGCATGCTTTCGAACTGCTAGGTTGACAGGAGCCAGAACAGAGCAATGGGAGCTCACCCCATTGTGTGAATTTGAACGGCCAATCTTGCGATCGGCAAGCTCAATAGGCTCAGTGGTTTAGACCACAGCACCACCCACGTCCCTGAAACCCCTAGTATAAAACCCCATTGAATACATTTATACTCTGACAACTTCATCTATCTATTCTGCTGCAAGGGAAGAAAATTTGACAAGTCCAAATGGCTCTGTGTGAGCGCACACATGTCTATTTAGCAAAGTTGAAAGACCTGCTCTACATTCAAGGTTTCAAAGAAAAATGTATTTTAAGACTGCTAATTTCTTTTTTACATGTACACTTCAGGATACATACAGCAATGTATCCTGGACAGCTCCCCTACAATAATGTTTTTGTTTTGTTTTGTTTTAGCAAAACGTTTTACACCTTTGGTGTGGATAATTATTGTGCAGCCCATTTAAATGTTTACAATAGCCGCTCTGTTAGACTTTACCTGTCCCAGAGCACCCCCAGACGACAAGCAGCAGGAGGAGGTACTGTCTCCATAGGTGATCGATATGCAGGCAGTTTCTATGCATGGTGTTCAGAACCCAAAGAAAACCTGTGATTTCCCTCTTGTTCCACCCTAGGAAAGAAAGCAAAGCCAGGGCAAGAAAGCACAGGAGTTGAAGGGAATGCCGTCGCACGACCTCTGAGCTACTTGGAAACACTTTCCAGCCCTCAATTGACCTCATACCAGTCAATTTGTGGTTTGGATTTTGGGACAGAACTTCAACATTTCCTCTCTCCGTTCCTGATCTATCTGCTACAGAAACAAGCATACAGACCATACTCAGTGTCCCTTAATACGGATTATACATTCCTTCAACTATCCTGTCATATGCGCAATCATAGCAGGATGGGGTGGTGGAAGGACTTCATTTTGGTGCAGTGGGTGCTTCTGCAATTGTAAGCAGAGGGGAAGGTGGTGGCCACCCTTCCGATTAACACCACAAAGTGAAAGGGTATAGCATATAGCCAGGTCTCCAACCTTTTCAATCTGAGCACAGTCAGAAATCTAAGAATACCCGTTTCACTGAAGAAAAATGGGTGATGCTCAGACACCCCTCCCTCATCCCCAGAAACCAGACTAAACACCTACCCACTCAAAAGAAATAAAAGTGACACAAAAAGCAGGCAATGTCTCCCCCGCAAAAAAACCCCACTCTCCTCATCACAAAAAGCCTCAATTTCTTTAAAAAAATGGGGTCAGGGGATCTTGGCTGGCACCAAGAGGAGGGCACTATGATGATCATGAATGACACATTGGGGACCCCAGAGCTTACCCTGATTCCAAATTGTTTACTATCTAATAGCTTCTACTCCTTGAAAATGGGAAGATGTGTGAGCCTAATCCAGATCATCGGTCCACTTTGCTCAGTATTATCCACTGTGATGATCTGTCTCTAGCCAGAAGGATTTTGCCCAACACTTGCTTCTTCAGTTCTATAGACTCGATCTGCAATCTTTCTCTGAAGGCAACTTACTCTCCCTCACCTTCTGGTCCCAACTTCTGTCAGTCAAAAAGGCGTTCTTCCCTCCTGTCTCAAGTTTCCCACAAAAACTTCCCTCCCACCTTTATGGCTCTGTTTTAAAAGAAGGATGCATTGAGACAGCAAGATTCAGTGTTACAGGATTAGACTGGCTGTAATTAAAAGTTTCCAGGACGTGTTCCACCTCCCAGCAAGCCAAGCTCCCGAATGTGGAGAGGGAATGCCAGAGGAACACTTACCTTGCCCAGCAGAGCTCTCCCACTGCCAGTGGATCTAGATGCAGGTTAGGAGAAAAATAGAGGAGGAGGAGGTTGGATAAAGTGCTACCTGAACTGAAGGACAGGAAGCAAGTGGGAGGACTCGCAGCGCTTAATCCAGGGGATGCAGAAACCGTGAGCCAATTCAAGGCCTCCTATCTCCAGACTGGCATAGTTTAATGAACAACAATAATAAAAAAGTTATGCGGGTCAATGGGAGGTTAAAAATAACTCTAGGCCCACAAGGAGGGTCAAGTTACAAGTGAGAGGGGAGGAGGGCATGGTTTATGTGGCAAGCTGTTTATTTCTAAGGGAATTCAGCAGTGGAGGAAAGGTATTAAGAAAGCAGAGACTTACAAGAAGAAGCATCCGCTCCCTTTCCCTCTCTTTGTGTGTCTGTCTGTCTCTCCTCCCTTGTCAGATCCCAGGAACTCACCGTGCGAGTGGCAGGTTCATCACCCCCTCCCTGTAGCGGGGAGATGGCTCCCCCCCCTCAAGCAGGGAGCCATCAAGCAAGCGACCTTCACCCCGAAGGATGTCCCACAGAGTGAGAAACACAAGGCAAGCCCCCGCTTGGGTTACCAAGGAGATTGGGGTGGATTTATGATTAACGCAGGCAGAGGAGGAGACTTCCTGAGAGGCACCGGCAGGTATGCTATGCTGAAATCTGGGTCAGCGTGACCTGCCTACCACCCCAGTGAGGTAGGGCCAGGAAGGAGACGTTCCTGGTATCTGTCCTGGCTTTAACAGATCACTAACCAGGGGACAGAGAAGAGGCAACAGGGAAGCAGAGGAGTTCCAGTCGCGACAAGGAGGCCTGAGGTAACTCGCCCTTTTATACCAGCAGGCAGGGAAGGTATCATTGCCTGTCAAGTGCCGCTACTCCTTTGCAAGAGATCCTGTCAGATGGACAGGACAGAACCCAAAAAGCAGGAGGAGCAGGCCTCTCTTTCTACCTGCCTGCCAAGCACCTGGGTAGAAATTAGGCAGAGAGGGCTGCACGCAGCTCCAAGGCCACAGGCTGCCTGTTTACAAGATGTTCATCTTTCCCAGAATGCTCTGGCAGACTCCAAGGCCTTCTGGAAAAAAACGAACAAGCCTGACGCAGGGAGGGATAAACGTAACCCAGGTGATTCATCCAAGGCCACAGACAAAGGCAGCAGCAGGCCTCAGAATGCACTGCCCCATCCTACACCTCCTGAACAGAGCAGCTGCGGAAGTCTGTCGTAGCAAAAGCAATCAATATAAGGGTAGCATAAGCATGCTGCGGACTATACGTTGCATGCTGTCCATTGCATAAGGTGCATGGAAGACCACTGGGCAGTGCTTGGTTACCATTAAGACTGGGTTGGAGAAAGTCTGGATAAGGGATTGCACAAGTGGTTGTAACTAGATTCACTAGATTTCCAACAGGAGTACCTGGTATGCCCTAGGGAGGACCCTAGAGTCTGCAAACAATAACATCTTGGGAGGACCCGGGCCTCAAGGGGGTTAGGCTGGCCTCGAACCAGAGCCAGGGCCTTTTCGGCCCTGGCCCCAGCCTGGTGGAACACCCTGCTGCGAAAGACTTGACATCTCTCCACAGGGCCTGTAAGACAGAGCTGTTCCGCCAGGACTTTTGTCAGGGCCCAGTCTGACCCCTCTCCTCCTACAAGACCCTACATATAATAGGTCTCTCTAATTCCTCTCACCGGTTCATATAAATAGCTGAGCCTGGTGTGTACCTAAGGTTCCCAACCCCTATAGTCATAATTTGCCGGTTGCCTTCTGATCTTATTTGATTTTAATCCAATTTTAAGCTGTATTTCAGTCAATTGCTGAATTTTATGTTTTAATGTATTTATATTTTGATGTTAGCCGCCCTTAGCCTGGTTATGGCGGGATATAAATAATAATAATTATTATCATCATCCCCATCATCCTACAACTGAATATAGAACATAAAACATTTTCCAGATGAGAACCTACAGTAAGTGTTGCAGACTCCTCAGACACCCAAAGTTAAGTAGCCTCATGGCTTTTCAAGACTGGCCCGAGGGTGCTCCCACAGGGGCTCACCTGATCCCTGCCACTCCAAAGGGGGTCAAACCTCCTATTAACTTTTTACTGGCCATGTCTCTTCCTGGGGGAATCACGGTATGGATTACTCCTGTGAACCGCCCTGAGACCTGCGGGTTTAGGGCAGTATATAAATTTGATTAATAATAAATCCAACACCTTTAGAGAAAAGAATTTCACAGGAACCTCCTTGCCTTTGAAAACTCAGTAACCCAAAACTGGTTAGTTTGCATACAATCGTTTTATATTAGACTAGAAATCCCATGTTATGATTTGTTTCACTCCCTCCCCCTCTATCTCATCCATGGAATTTCTCTCTCTCTTATAAACTTTGTTTACTACTCGTACATAAGAATGTGGCATAGTCATTTCTGGAAAGTATGTCTGAGTGAGCAGAGTTCTCTACTGCAGAAGTGTTTAATTATGGAAGATTAAACGTCAAGCCAGCCCTGCTTTTTATTATTGAGGTTCATAGCCTCTCTTCCCTCCCCCCACCCCCACCCCCAAATTGGCCATGGAGTCTCTCTATTCCTTCCTTTCTTGCAAAAACAGTTGTCAGTCCCTCCTTGCCAATGCCTGATACACTTCTGGGTCCGCGGATGGGTGGGGCTACATTGGCCTTTGCCTTTTCATTTGCAGACATGGAAGGGAGGAAGGGAGGGAAGGAGAAAATATTAAGCCAGACAGAAAGCAGAGAGTTGACCTAAATTGCTGGACAATACAGTGGTAGTGGAACAGAGGAAGTTTTGTGGGGTCTCATACAGGGTGGCATACACAGCATACATTTAAAGCACATAACTCTTCCCCCAAATAATCTTAGGAACTGCAGTTTAAGGGAACTGGGTATTGTAATACCGAGGAATAAACTAGAGTTCCCAAGATATATATGTCATATAACTAACATGCTAGGAACACAAGGCTCTCGGTCTTAAAAGTATTGTGAAGGTGTAACAAATTGCTACTATATTATATTTGATTGTAAATGGTGGAGTGCAACATGTTAACTGGACCTTTGTACCTTTGCAAAGTTATGGGCTAAACGGAGCTGCGCTCCAAGGTTATTTTTCAAAAGCAAACTTGAGAATGGGACCATTTGAACTGCTCACATGGAAGTACACGGAAGCAGGTGTGTTCAAAGCCCAGGTTTATTTAAAGCTCTTATTCTTCACATCGGTGTCCTGAATTCAAGATTGTTGTTGTTTAGTCGTTTAGTCGTGTCCGACTCTTCGTGACCCCATGGACCAGAGCACGCCAGGCACTCCTGTCTTCCACTGCCTCCCGCAGTTTGGTCAGACTCATGCTGGTAGCTTCAAGAACACTGTCCAACCATCTTGTCCTCTGTCGTCCCCTTCTCCTTGTGCCCTCTATCTTTCCCAACATCAGGGTCTTTTCCAGGGAGTCTTCTCTTCTCATGAGGTGGCCAAAATATTGGAGCCTCAGCTTCACGATCTGTCCTTCCAGTGAGCACTCAGGGCTAATTTCCTTAAGAATGGATGCGTTTGATCTTCTTGCAGTCCATGGGACTCTCAAGAGTCTCCTCCAGCACCATAATTCAAAAGCATCAATTCTTCGGCGATCAGCCTTCTTTATGGTCCAGCTCTCACTTCCATACATCACTACCGGGAAAACCATGGCTTTAACTATACAGACCTTTGTTGGCAAGGTGATGTCTCTGCTTTGGTTCCCACCATCTTGAATTCAAGATGGTGGGAACCAAAGCAGAGTGACCAAGAAACAAGAGGGAGGTTGAGCGTGCTCGGCTGAAATCTGCAAATGTACAAAAATATCATTTAAATATAAAATCTAAAGGGGATCCCCTCTTCCCCATCAATACCTAGCTCAGTGAGGACAGAGCATGCTCCCTTGTTGTTGTCAGACGGAAATGAAAAATGTGAAATATATGCGAGGAGCAAAGGAATGGCATATCCTGGAGGGAGGGCAAAGCTGACTGGCTAGCTGGAAGTGTGAACAAGAGAGCTCATGGTAGGAAGGAGAGAGAGCGCCATGTGGCATACAACCCAGAGTAAGGAGTTCTGCTTGCGCAATGGAACAGTCTCCTCTCCTCCTCCTGCCTGCTGTTCTGGAGTGGGGCAAAGCCCTGTGCTAGTGACAAGTCCTTGCACTGGCTTCTGCTAGCATAATTGAATCTGTATCATGTGATCAAGGTCTTCCTGTCCTGAGTCCATTCAGCCTAGCATCCTTCTTCCTACAAGAATCAGATCCTAATAAACGGATGATCTGGCTCAGTAGGGCAGCTCGTGTTGTCTTCAATAATATGTGGTTCAGACTGTTACTAAATCAGATACATTAGCCTCGCCACAAATTGTAAACGTTTTAACATACAGTACTGCATTTATGTTAAAACAGTCTTCAAAGAGCCCAGTGAGGAATTTTAGTCTAAATGTACAGTACATGGGAAAACAAGCAAGGGTTTTAGCAAACCACAAGCTAAACTGGAGTCAGAGTTCAATGCAGTGGCTAAAAAGACAAGCGTTTCCAAATGGGTTGGGATTCTTTTTTGGAAAAAAACAGCAAGCAAATGGATCTGTACATTGGAGGTTTATTTGTATTTTTTTTAAGCCTGGGGGGATGTCGTTTTAAAATCTATTTTGTTTTTATTGTATAACTGCAAATTGCCTTGAGGCTTATGTGAAAGTAATAATGCAACCCTGAGCTGCATCAACAGGAGTTTCGGTGTCCCATTCAGGAGTAATGGCACCACTCTAGAATGCTTTGGTCACTTCACCTGAGGAACAGGGCGCTACAATTTAAGGAAGAGGGCAATAAAGATGATGAGTGAGCCTGAGACCAAGGCTGATGAGGGAAGGTTGAAGGATCTGGTTTGGCTGTGTGGGGCAGAGCGGACATTACATATTTGACAGGTTGCCACATAGATGGAGCAGGTTTGTTGCTCCAGAGTATGTGACCCAAAACAATGGGTTTAAATTACAAACATTAGGAAGAACGTCCTGAACTGTTTTGACAGTGGACAGTGGACTGCCTCAGAAGGTGGACTCTCATCTATTACAGGTTTTTAAGCAGTTTTTACGCTATCTCAGATGCTGCTGTTGTGGGGTCCCTTCATCAACACTAAATGCACTTTGATGCTCTTCCAGCTCTTTGATTCTAGCACCCGGTGCAGTAGGTAAAGCTGAGAAACCAGTCCTTCTTGAAAGGGTTCTAAGTGAGCTTCACAGCTGAGCAGGGATTTGACTCCAAGTCAAGAACAGAAAAGAAAAAGGATAAGAGAGGAAGGCTGTGATAGGAAGACGTAGCAAATGTAAAAGGCCCAGATAGGAGAAATGAAATAACTGGCTGGTTTGAAAAGAAAGCTGAAGAAGGATGGGGGAAGAAATTATAGGAGAAGGGTAAAAATACTTTTGAGAAGAATGTGGAGGTGGGGAGGGGAAGATATAAAAGAATAAGCTTTCTGCATTTTGATTCTGATTCAGCAAATTCTGCCTAAAATGGGCAGGCTGAGTCACAAAACCTCCAAAGCAAATGTACTGAACTTGAGGAAAGATGAGCTCCTAGTCGCAGAAAAAATGCTTCAGCAAAGAATTTAGTCAATTTTCTAACATGGATTAGGTATCAGTAAAAACCATCACCAGTAATTATCAAACTCTGCTTCCATTTTGTGAGTGGTTCTTCTGCTGCATCACTGTTCGCCTCAGCAATTTTCAGCTGTCTCCAGGTAAGGCAAATGGACTATCCATGATTCTGGCTTGATTCATCCCCAGAACATAACTCCCATGTAAGTTGAGTCTCACCTCTATGACAATTTTAGCATTTGTACTCTACATGTTAAACAAATGCAGGGGACAGGCCAACAGGTCACCGTTTCCCAAGTTTACGACAGATGACATGTGGCAAATGTATTCAGCACATTACGTTCCAATAGTCAATTTGCATGATTTAACGTTGCACCCAGAAACTGCTACGTTAGTTTTAACTGTAAACTGCTTGGAGGCCTCTGTACAGCCCAAAGACCAAATATGATTTCCCCTCCATCTTCAAATTATCAGTTACCCTTCTTCTTTGAATGACAAAACAGATATTGCTCAAATTAATGCATTCACCACTTGCTACTCTCTTCTGCTTGTTACGTTACACATTTTGTTTTCTCATATTGTAAACTGTCCTGTGATCCTTGGGTGAAGGACAGTATAGAAATTTTAATAATTAATACTACTTACTTATTCCAAGCTTCAAGTTTGTCAGATCTCTCAGCACTTCCTACCTCTGAAATATCAATCTTTTAGATCAGGAGTGGGAAGCCTTTATTAGCCTATGGGTCACATCATTCCCTCCTGGGCGACCTCTGGGGATGGGCAGCAGAGACAATGGGCAGAGGCAAAATGTGGGTGGAACAACAAATGTGAACTTTACCTTTGGACAGTAGGCTAGCTTCCACATATATATGCAGCCCCTCTCTGTCCTTCATTCATGCAAGAGGAGCTATAAGAATTCAAGGACACATTTCAGACAGTCAAAAACTAGTAGAGGAGGATGAGAAGCTGGGCCAGAGTGTGTGTGGACTGGGGGGAGTCCCAAAGGCTAAAGAGAGAGACCTGGAGAGCTGCGCTGAGTCCCCTTAGCCTCAGGTTCTCCACCCATTTAAAATCATGATGGAGTCCCTTAAGGTTGCCAGGATGCCTTTCTTGTTGATTCCAAGTACAAAATGATTCATGACTTAGAAGTTCATTCTGGGGAAGGAAGCTGCTTTAAAACTGTGCATGAAATGGAAAGAAACAGACATTTAGGGAAAGAGAGTTTTATTTTTAAGCTTCTATGAGGGTTTTTACAAACAGAGTAAAAAAAAAGCTTTTCAAAAGTAAGCAAGAATGTCATTTACCTTATACTATTGTAGGTATGTTTCTAAATCCAAAAGTTCCACTAAAATTGATCAGACTGGCCTCGCTGCTTGGAGGCAGGCAACTACTTCTGACAAGCTGTTTGGACTGCTGACGGGGAGGTGGGGTGTTGACTAGGAAAAGGAAAGTCTCTGTTCTAAAATTTGGTGCATGCCAAGCAGTGGGCAGTGAAATTTAGGACAGTGAAATCGCACTGAGAGGTGACTAGCAAACCATAACTGGAAATAAGTGACACTGAACTGTCCTATGTTGCTGGACTGAACCTACAAGGTTGGGTCCCATAGGGCACAGAAAAGAGTGTTTCACAAAGACTCTTGAAGACACCCCAGGGAGATACTATTCTCTTATTATCTTTTAAAATCCAAGGTACAACTGATATTTTAAAAAGGGCAACTGCTCGATTTCTGATTTCTCAGCATGTAGGGAAAGCAAGGAGCTCAGCAAATTATCCACTCACCTCCAAAACTGGCCAGAGGGCCTAGGGCACTCTAAGCCTGAAATCATTTAAAATCAAATCATAAATCAGAACATTCCTCTTCTGAGACAAACTCCAGTACTTACTTTATTGGAATTTACTCAACATGTTATCCCTGGGATAAGCCATTTCCATGCTTTCGGAACGTCATTATAACATCTAGCATACTAAGCCACATTAAACCTTTTCTTGCCTGTGACAAATGGCTCTGGGAACAACTGGTGCTGGTGGGAAAAAACCCTCCAACAAGATTAAGAGGGTCCATTAACCGGACATTAAACTGGAAGTAAGTAAGGAGAGCTACTAATAAAATGGCCTGCTGTGGGGATAGGAAGGAGATGGTTATGCTATTAAAAACTCCACAAACTTCCAAACAAATAGCTGAAATACTTTGGTATATAGAGCATTACTTTCTTTTTAAAATGGTTTGGTTTACAGCACCAATGTGAAACTAGAGCCAAATTATTATTTTTTAAAAAATTAAGAACCACTCTACAGGTAAGTGTATATATATATGGTGACAATTTTGTTGTTTTTAAGAAGCTCCCCTTAAGCAGGATAAACAAAACAGGACTTCTCTCCAGACCTGATCCCAAAGTTCTCTGAGATAACCATTTCTCCAAACTTCACTGTGTGAGTGTGCAAACCATCTCTAAAACTAGGATGTGACAGAAACAAGTAATGTGAACTGTCTCTCCTAAGTCCCTATCCTCTACCTACAGGCACCCCCCATCAGTTCATGTTGCATGCCAATTCCTATGCTACCATCCTGAAATATTGTGTTCTTGTATTTGGGCAAAATCCACTACAGCTACAGAGGAACAGTATTTTCTCTCTACTTGGGAATAAAACTCAATATTGGCAGGGTGTCTGCAAGTTCTCCAACTCATCTCCTGGTCAATCTTCCTCTTTTACAGGGCTATAAATTCTCATGTTTTTGACTGCAACTCTTGTGAATCGGGTGTTTGGAGAGTAACCTAGAACAGCTTGATCTACATTAGGAAAAAAAATTCTTAAAAGGTAACTGACTAGCACTTGTTCTACATTAAAATTCTGAAGCCAGCAGGCAAGCATAAATATTCAACTTATCAGCTTAATTATCATTTTAAAGCAAATTTCATGAATTCTTCAACACAGAGTTTGGTCAATCTGCATAATCATGATTCTCTTGATTTCCAGCCTCAGTCCTTCTTCCAATATTACCTATGAGCAACTTCACCGACTCTTATCCTTATGATATTGAATCCTGGGAATTTTAAAGTTATATGATTCCAAGACTTCGCATGCCCAACCACAGCCCAAGCATTTCAAGTCTCTTAGAGAAGAATCAAGCACTGGAATTAATTTGGACTGTGGTCTGCAACCTGAAATTAAATCTGTTTGTGATGCTCCATTCCTCCACTTTGAGAAAACAGTCTACTCACCAAATACTATAAATGAAAAATACACCCTCCATAAGAAGTCAAAGAAAGGGAAGTTTTAAAAAATAAATTAAACACACACACACACACACAGTTCCCTGTGGGCAATAAATAAATGTGCACAAAAGTGTAGCTTTGATTACTTGGAACTAACATGAGGGAGGTTGGTTGAGCAAGCAAAGCTAAACTGCTGGCCGTCTGAAACCTTCTGACTGCTCACATGAGTACAGCATTGTCCTGGTGGATGTCCGTGATACAAAGCTTCCAGGTGTTTCCATGACGCCGATTTCAGTATAACAGGTCAGCAAAGGAAGATACAGCATTGGAGAAGATACAGCAAATTGGCTACTAGTTCTATGGTGGCTGCAACTCAAGTCAATTTGGCTGCCACCACTCAGTAGCTCTGCTCTCAAAACCCTCTATGAAACTTTGGATCATGCCCTTTTTAATGAAAAGGCAGCAAAGCAAAAGTTTGGTGGCTACAAAAATAAAACAAAATACAAAAACAAAATCAAGCAGCCCCTAAAGCTTAAGGTGTTCAGGCAGTCCTGAATCAAGACAAGTGACCAAATTTACAAGTAATCCAAAGTTAAAGTCCCTTTCTGTATAAGATAGAGGTTACTTCTATTTACTTTAACATGCAAATTTATAATATATGGTATATAGAGAATATAGTGAAATGCTAATGTCTAGAATATAACCATCTACCCAGCTAGTCTCTGCCTTACCTTTGGCATGATTTTTTTTTTTACAGTTTTGTTTGTTTTAAAATCCCCCATTTGAATTGCATGCACCACACGCTGCACACCTGTGCCCCACCCACCCCAATATCCCCACACACTTTAAGAGCAGATGTCAGGCAGGCGATTGTAAACATTTAGCCATCCAGATTAAAAATAACATTAACAAAGATTTGTTCTAAATTAATACATTAAAAAAATAATTTTAAAAATGCAATAAAACTGCATTTTTTCCTCAATTTTTCTTGAAAAGACATCTTGTGTTTTTGAACGTTTGAAAAAACCTTTAACGTTTCCCAAACCTATCCCACCCCTGTATGCTCCCCCCACCATGGCAAGCTAAATTATAACCTTCTTTTGAGAATGGAAAACACCCTTCCACATTTGAGAGTTAGGCAATCTCCTGATAAGAGGTTATTCTTGCTTTCTCTTGAAGTAAAGGGAAGATGAACCAGGCTCTTCAAGAGGTCAATTGTTTTTGGGTGGTCTGCCGTGTCTGAGAGCTTCAAGTCCAAAGGGAAATAGAATACTGTATCCAAACTCATTTCTTGAAAGGGACAAATGTGCAATTTTTTACAGTGAACCCAGAAGCTTTCCGCTTCAAATGCTGAACAACAATCTAATAATTCTGAACCTGTGTAAATATTATGTTTTATAATCTACCCCCTCCCATTTTTTTTGAACACCGGCCATGTTCTCCATCAGGATAAATTTTCAGTTCACAAGAAATATTTTCAATTTTGAATTTTAACCTTAATTGACATTTGCACAACTTCTATTTTTTTTACAAAAAGAAAAATCTGATTTAGTTCTGGGACTTTACCAAGTCATTGTACTGCGTTTCATCTAATAGTCATTTTATAAATACTCAAGTACATACTTCACTATGTACTGAAGTGCCTGCATGCAAACAGTCTAATTCCCTTGAAGACCCTTGCTGGTATCTTTTGCCTTGCTAAGACAAGAACACAAACTCAGACACCTGGAGAAATCTCTTGGTATCTCTTCTAGCTACTGCTCTGCTGTACATATGATGAAATGTGCAGGAAAAATCTCATACGTCACATTTCCAAACATGCAGGCAAATTTATTTCACAACTTTGTGGGAGGAGCACTTCTAAACCTTGACGTCTTGAGGCACTAGAGAAAGGAGAGCCAAAAGATTTATATATTTATTTAATGGCTGGAACAAGCTTCCAGATGGAAAGTTAAAACAGCGCAAAGCTGAAGTTACTTATTTTAAGCAACTTTTTTTTTTTAAGGGCTCTTTTCTTAAATTCCAAGTTCACAAGATACGACACAAATGTTCAATAAATATCCACTAAAAAAATCAACGGACAAAATAGCTTTTCAGGAGTTACATTACAGGAGGCACTTATTCATAGGACCTGACAGTTCCATCACTTGGAATCTTAAACGGAATAAAGCTTTTAGGAGCAGCAAAGCAGATACCTACAAATTCTTAAACACCAAGAAGAAACAAAACCCAAAAGCCATCTTTAAAAGAAAAATCTCATCATTGCAAAGCCAATCCCATCATTAGGGGCACCTGCTTTCCATTAGCACTAGAAAACCCAGTGCTCTAATAACATTCTTGTACTCTCAACCATCTTCCAACCAATGCTTCTTGATTTAAGATTTCCAGGGCCTAGCCAGCCACTAAAGATTAACCAATTCATGCTGGCAACTGCTAATAAAAAAGTTTTGAGAGGCTCTGTGCTCTAAAGCTAAACCATGGTTTTTAGGTCAAGTCAGAAGGTAGATCCACTGCTAGTTCCACTTTTAGATATCAGCCACTTTGGAAAGGTACCAGTGCCAGTTGCCATACCATGTATCACCAGTTCTCTGCCAACTAGTATGCTTCATTTGCTAAAGTACATTTCATAGAAGTCCAATGGAAGAACAGGTTGTAGAGCCAAAAGGAGGGCACACCCAGCTTTTAGGACAAGGCGATAAAACCGCTCCCATTGGACTGCTTCTACTAACCCTTTCTATTTATCTCTTTCCCACACCTTCTGTACTTCCCAGTACACACCGCACATTAACTTGACATCCAATTTTAAACACCACTTTCTTCTACACACAGCCCAGTGCCGTTCTCACGTGCTGTTCTTCCACCTGGATCTCAAGTCCAACTTTTCACACTTACAATATCTCCTCTGTTCCCTCACCTGCGCCAGCATTCTCTACCCAAGGTGCTTCACTTCCCCGACAAAACGACAAGACACGCCCAGACCTTTGATGACTACCAGCCTACTTTCCAAGATGAATTCTCAAAAGTGGTGACTAACTCCACAATTGCTGGACTGTGCAAAAGCAAGCAGAAGGGTGAGGGCCTATCACTGAGATAGATCATCCACGGAGAAGACTACTGCAACTGGTCCTACTGGTCACCAGGGCTTTAGTTCTCCTATGAGTTTCTCATTATATCTTTCAGACACTCTACCTTGTCCACTGCTATAAGGGGTTTTAGCCTCTCCCCACTCCTTCTCTAGGCAGTTCAATATTTTGACAGTGTACTGCTCTTCTTGTCATCTTGTGGAAGATGCCCTAGAAAGCATGCTTTACTCTTCTCCAAACCATTTTTTGTGTGCAAGTGACATCTCAAATCTGCACCTTTATGGGATCATTCTTGTATCAATTTGAAGTTGGGAGGCCTGAACGATTCCTAACCAAAACACATTTCTGTGGCAAAATGATCTCCTATGCCCTTCACCCCGACAGATGGTATCTCCAAGTAGTCTTAATATGAGCTTTCTTGTTATTTTGCTCAAGTGAAACGCAATACTGCATTTCTACTATGTTTGTCCTCTACCCAAAGAGCTTCCAATACGGCAAAAAGATCTTGCTATTGAAAATAACAAAGTCTTTTGCCTATGCGGAACCACCCATTTATTTATTTTTTTGAAAAGCATGACTCAATATCTTGAAATCAAAACCATGTCTGGATGTACATTACGGACTCTCTAAATCAAAGTTTAGGAAGTCAGCAAACATCAGGCATGCATTCTCCCCCTTTACCCCCCCCCCCCGGTGTTGGTGCAGAGATCCTGGTTAGTTTCAGCTGCAATTCCCCATTATGTCTGAATTGGCAAACTGTTATTTTACTAACCAGGATCAAACCATGGTTTATTATTACTGCTAGAGAACTGTAACAGCTCAGTTTACTATTTCAGATCCAATGGGAAACTGTAGTTTACTCTAACAAGATCAGATCACTAATGGGAAAGGTAAGTGTGTGAGTTTGTTGTTTGTTCCTGGTTCTCAAACTATGGTTTAGCACACTATTTTCAAGCTGCTTTCAAACTGTGGCATAATGTCTTTGGAAAACACTCAGATTTTCTTAAAATTCTGGAGAGTTTAGGAAGACATCATAGCCAAAGTTCACAGAAGAGGCTAAATAAACATCTTGTTGAAGCCTCCACAATACTAAAGGAATTCTTCTTGGAAGCTAGGCATCTCTTAAACATGCACCGCAGCACCACCTTCTGTTTTTCATTAGACACCCACAGGTAAACTTCATTGCTTTTCCTACTCCACTTCCATAAAAAACATTAATATTCACTCACTGTTTCAACAGTATGGACGCATCTTAAATCTGAAACTTTCTGTCTCTGCTCACATTTTAGTTTTCACCAGCTCTTCACTTCCAACTTTCTCTCATACAGCAAATGTCTTTTCATATAATACACTCCACCCATTTTCTTTTAGGCACAAAACCACCTACTCATAAAGCCTGTGTGCAAATGAAATTGCCTTCCTTCATATTCCGCAAAATGCTGCCACATTAACAGTCACTACTGAGGTCAGCAGAATAACTGAACTTCCACACTGTGTTGTAACGATGTCCCAGTCACAAAGAATGAAGACCTCCACCCTCTCAGGAAATGAACTCTCCATGTCCTCCAAGCTCTTTGGTAACTTGCCTCATTTTGTTAGCAACTATCCACTCTAAAAATCTAATCAGTCACAGAAAACACCCACCTACTTCTTCACAAGTCAAGCAAGTGCACTGCCCCATTTTCAAAGGACCCTCTTGGTCTGGTCTGACTTTCTGGCAGGTTACCCAGCACCCCCAAGCACTTTGTAGGACATGCCCAAACATGGATCATGCTGTAACTGCTCCTCCCTCCACTAATTCTGCCACTGAATGTACCTAATTTTGGCCCCCCTTGGAAACATAATACAATATAGGAGCTCCCCCTTGGAAACAGCCAGAATATAGATGGAATCATGTCTCAAGGAGTTGTACTAAGCAGACAGCCCAGCATCATCAATGACCACAGGAGCATCTCCTTTTCAGGACATCCCAAGTACTGTTATGACTTTAGTCTAAAACTTCTGTGTGCGTGTGTGTGTTGGGTTCATGAAGTTGATCTATACATCTAGTATAGTACGGCATCTGACAATGCAGTGCACCATCATGCCTGCGCCACAAGTAACCACTCTGACCCAAATATCCATAGGATTGAGACAAGAGCTAAGATTATGGTACTCCAACCTTTGCTAGCAAGAGAAAGCAGGAATAAGCCTCACCTTCAGGTTAACAGTCAGAGCTTCAGGACTGTGCTTTAACCTCTGGACTACCTGAAATGCAATTGGGATTGGCAGAATTGACTCAAGAAGAAAACCAGGATTCATTCCCAAAGTCTCTGACCACCTCTCATTCCCAAGGCTGATGGTGGCAATTGTTGCCCCTAAAGGTTTATATGACAACTTCAATGACCCAGAGACCTTGGTGCCTACAGCATGGCCCCAACACCTTGGGAATGCCTGTCAATTAGAGTTGACTGGAATTCTGTCCCTTCTGGCTTCTTATCCTGTTAAAAACACTAGCAGAAAAAAAAGCTTTATTCTGAAAGAGTAGGATTGAGGAGGGTGCTCAGCCTTCATCCTCCAAGCCTTTTGGATAATTTAGAATCCCGCCTCTGAGATTTCATGAAGTCTGAGCATCTAGACAGACAGTGCAGATTCTAGCCCATGATCTCCAAAGAGCAAACTCTGACCAATTCTCAACTGGAGATACACACTTGTGACCAGTTAAGAATCGAGTCAATTAAGTCCACAATAGGGCATAAACGTGTTACTATTTCAATATATTAAAGAATCCCTAAGACACAGCAGTAAGAATCATTTGGGCTGAATCTTTTTTTTTAAAAATGGCTTTCTTGATGCCAGGATTATCTTTTAAGTTCTGCTTTTCCTTTTCTTAAATACTGGAAGAAAATGAACAAGCATTTATCCTAGCACCAAACACACACTTTGGTAAATAAAACACCACTGACAAAACTTTGTTCACGCTCAAAACAAAAGATAGGAACCCCTGAGTTCAAAAAGAATTGAAGAGGGAAAAAATAACTTTAACTGAGCTACTCTTGGATGAGAATAATTCTCAAACCTACACTTTCCTGTCTCCCCAAGCCCTAAGAAAAAATGAAACCAAGACAACAGCAACAGCTAAGCTCAGAATCTAAAGCAGCAGACGACCCATCTACGTCCAGCCCCATTCCCCCTCAGCAAATACAATCCCAAAAACACAAACGAAAAAACAAAAAACAAAAACAGACATTAATAACGCAGGGATGGGTGAACGGGTGCAGCAGGCGACCCGCAGCACCACAAGTCCAAACTTAATAAATAAGTGGTAAAAAAAATATCTTCTTTTTCCTTTTGTGTGTTTTGTGTCTGTTCACAGTGCGTGAGCAAGGGTCACTGTTGAGCCTCCAGACAAGGTGGAGAGAGACAAGCAGGGAGCAGCTGTCACTTCGTGGCAACTCCGGATGGCAGGCGCTCTATCACAGAAAGATAACAAGCACAGGCTGGAAAAGGCCTTGTATTCTTGGGCTGCCTGATGCCAGAAACGCCAAAGGCTCTAGAACACACCCACATTCCAGAAAGACCAGACAGCCACCCCATCTCTTCATGGCAATACTGAAGGAAAAGACAACATGGGCAAGGGTGATTTGAGCAGGTGAAGCAAACAATTCATGCCACTGAAGAGTTGCTGCTGTGAGGGCAGGTGTCTGTTGTGGTGCTCTCTCTTGCCCCACCTTGCAAGCTCTGTCTGCCAAGGGGTCCTTCCCTGGCACAATAGCCACTCTACATGGCTACCTGGTGAAGAATGGCAGGTGGTGCTGGCTAAGGATGCTACTCGTGCGGGGTGACTCTGTCTTAGCCATGACATCTTTGAACCAGGATGCCACATCCACTTCCAGTGTCTCATAACGCTTGATGAAGTTATGTTCCTGCAAAGGAACAGGCAAAACGAGATGGAAAATAAGCAAGGGAGTCACACCACCTGTGTTATTTCTACAGAGCTGTGAGCAACAGTTGTCAGCTATAGCTAAGCAACAAGGAGGATACACAACAGCACCAAACATGAGCAGGGAAAAATCTGACCAAAGTCAAATAAAAAAGTAAAAGAACTTTCCCTCTCCTTTAAAGAAACTATGTGGAGAAAAGAAAGGATGTCACTTTATTAATCTCAGCTTCCATGCCAGTTGGCACAAACCAGTTCCAAGAAATGTTACTGGTTATTTCTAAACTTTAAGGGTTGGCAGAAGCACCCACTGTGGCCTTTTTCCAAGCCCTGGGGGATTTTTTAAAATATTCACAATGAAAGAGGTGTGACCAATACTTACAAGTAGCTTGTTGTACTTTGGTCTCTTCCTGTGATCTTTAGTAAGGCTAGAAATAACAGAAACACACATTCAAAACACATGATCCAATTTATTTTATGGAGCAACCAACACGGCATGTTTCCGCTACCTGATGCATAATGGATCCTTGCAAACAGAGCTCATATTGACATAGGTCTACTCTAAGTTTCAAACTCTCTCAGCCAAACAGGATGAAGTCCATTATCCTGCCATACCAATAATCTTTCAGGGTCAACTTCCTATGCCCAGTATCCCATGGCAGTTTGCAACAATCTTACGTGGGGTGGTTTGATGGAATCCAGGAGTGGCAAGTTGGACACATAAGCTCAAAGTTAACTGGAACAAAACAATCACTATCAGAAGTTGATTTTCTGTTTGAACATTTGTGGAAGTGTCAATG
Source organism: Podarcis pityusensis (assembly GCF_964106645.2). Taxonomy (NCBI): domain Eukaryota; kingdom Metazoa; phylum Chordata; class Lepidosauria; order Squamata; family Lacertidae; genus Podarcis; species Podarcis pityusensis. The sequence continues at coordinate 44,247,892 of NC_138029.1, read as the reverse complement.
CCAGTTGCAAGGAGTGCAATTCATTTACAGCTGCCTAATTGTTGGAAGGAATGGAAACAAGGAAAGATGGGGAAATGTAACTAACTTATGACATGTTACTTTTTATTTCCGTGGCAATGAAGGACTTCTTACACCTTTAGAACCGGTACATCAGACACAGAAAAGAGGTAAGAGCCAGGAATGTGTAGACAAGAAGAGGTCATACACAACGATGTGCTAGCCCAGAATTTAAGCACAGCTGTCCTGGAGGCAGATATGGGATTTCCTTTCTAGGTGGAAATCACCAGCACAGGTTGAGTTCAGTCTTTAGAAGAGCATGGTACCAGTTTGAACAAGCAGAACAGTTCCAATTCTTTTATATACACTATTAATAGTACTGAAGATGGGGTGCCCTAGAATGAACATTAGCCAATATCTGAGAAAGCAACTGGTGTGCAAGAGTTCAGCAGGAAAGTGAGGAACCAGCTGAACTGCAGGGCTTCCTGTCTATGTAAGAAATGTTGAAGCAGCTGCTCTACATAACATGAATTTAAGGCACTTCACTCACCAGTCTTTCACAAAGGACTGGAAATCCACAGAAAATCCCATGTTGTTTGGGAGAAGGGGAGGATCTTCCTGCAACACCTTGGTGAGGACTTCAAAATCTGTTTTACAGTTCTTGTAGGGGAACTGACCTGTAGCCAGCTCAACCTGCATTAGGGGTGGTAGAGAAATGAAAAATAAGTGATTAAAAACAGAAATAATCTAAAAAGCATTATTATCATCAGCATCTCTTCAATGATGCTTCAGTGATGTATATGCCACTATTTGCATATAAGCCACAGGGCAGTTACAACAAAAGTAAATAGATAAAAGTCCATACAAACAACACAATTCTAAATGATTGTACAGAAAGAGACGAGAGCAAGAAAGGGAAGAAATGTAGAACAGAATGATCACTTGGCTTATCCAGCCTCAATAGTAGAGACAAAAATGGGGTTCAGGATAGCCAGAATTCAGCCTCCTTTGAATCAGTTAACTCCATTAAAAAAACTGAAGAAAAGAGAAGAAAAACTCACCCCAAAGCTTATTGCTGTTTATGTCATGTATTAAGGACTGCATACATTAAAGGATGGTTGAGATATGATCCAGAACCTGAAGATCCCAACAAGGGTACACAAATTTCCTTAAAAATGGGGAGCAGGTTTTACTTACCAGAGAGATGCCCAGGCTCCAAACATCTGCACGGATATCATAATCTGGTTTTGAGGGATCAGGGGGATCTATTCTCTCAGGCTGGAAACAAAAAGATTATTACAAATTCAGTCAAAAATAAAACCTCTTTGCCACTGGTCTCTTTATCTGCACCTAGCAAGATTCCCCTAATTACAGAAGCCAAACCATGGGTGGAATTGAATGCAGCACGAAGTGGGTGTGGGTGTGGGTGTGGGTGTGGGTGTGCACAGAATGAATGCCACTCACACAACAAGACTTCCCCCATCCTCCTAAACCTGTTCTGGGGGTTCCCTCAACCTTCCAGAGCAGATTTAGGGGGAAGCACATGGGTACATGGGGAGAGGAGGGAGAGTCTCACTGCATGAGTGGGCCTTGTTCCGTGCACACAAAAACTTAGCTGAATCCCACTGGATGTTGCTAAGACAAAATTGCAGGCTGTTTTGATACCGTAACAGCATCTGCATAATAGCTGCCATACAGTTTCCCAAAAGCTCAGGCCAAATCTAGTGACAACTTTCTACAGTAAAATGCAAGCGATGGAATTCTTAGTCCTGCAGAGAAGTTATCGTGACACATGGTGCATTTCAACGGCTGCAACGAAGTGGGTCTGGCCTAGAGCACTGCTAGGATGAGAGACTGCTAGGGATCATACCCAACCCATGCAAAGCAGCTTGGAGGAAGAATGACATAAAAGTTTAACAAATAAAGAGTATTTAATTAAATCATACACAAGCTATTCTGAGCAATTTGTAGGAAGAGCAACATACAATGTCCCTTTTTTTTTTTTTTTTTTTTGCTCAGTTCCATCACAGCACAGCAAGATTCCTGCTGCTGTTCTCTCGCCATCTGCCCATCTCTTACCGCCATATATGCTGCACAACCAGCACTCCGGGTTTTGGCTTTCGAGTCCACCAGCCTCCCACTGATCCCGAAGTCACACAATTTGATTTGCCCCCTCTCATCCAACAAGATATTTGAAGGCTTCACATCTCTATGGATGACACCATGCTTCTCTTTCAGATAGTAGAGCGCTTTGACAATCTGAAAGCAACACATCGGAAACAATGCGGAAGAATTAATCGTTGCTCACTATAAGGAAAACAACTCAGAACTAGTCTAGAACTCATGATACCCTTTTATCAACGTGCCTGTAAAAACATGTTGCTGCTTAGAGAACAAAGGTTAGGCACTCAGCAATCAGTCTGAGGCTTTCGTGATACTTGGAAAAGATAGTTTCAGCTATCTGGGGCAAAACGTCTTGTATACACAACAACTTGTGGGGAGACAGCGTTACAGCACAGCCCTTCAGTCATGCAGATTACCAAGCAGTTTTCAGGGATACCACTGGGGGAAAAGAAAGGTGGCGTGTTCATGAACTGTTGTTGCTATTGAAATGCTGTTACTATTCTTGGAATCCTAAGGTGAGATATTGGGCTTCATATTTTCAGTGTGTGATAATACTTCAGACTCTTCAACCGAGCCCTAGATTTTATCACATCTCATTATGCAGCATCAAGGGGGGGGGGGGCATGGCCAAAAGGAAATCAAAACAACCACGCAGAACAGAACGCCCAGTCCTGGGTTCCAAATTTTGCCAAAATCCGCCCAACAGTGCAGTCACTATTTAAAAAATCTTATTCCCTCTGCTGTCCACAACAGCATTTTGCTCCAAGCAGGGAAGCTTAGCTCATTTTTGTGTGCCAAAAGAGAAACAGAAGTGTGAGGCTTAAGTAAATGGAGGAGAATGGTATATAAAATAACAAATAACAAGTGGAGAATGGTTGTTGTGCCTTCAAAAACTGCAGAAAATGCAGCTAAAAAAGAATAATACCTGGATGCCATATGCAGGAAGGAGTTTGAAGCACAACGTATCTCCTTAAAAGCCATGATCATGGAAACCTGGAAGCAACTAATGGCTCCCCTGTGTCATAGACAAAACAAGCCAGGTTCTAGCTTGTCGTGTTGTGTGGACCTGGACTCATGGCTTGTTTCCTACAAAAAAACCCCTCAAGTGGTAACCCAAGAATAAACCTTTGTTACCACTCATCAGTTTGGAGGAAACAAGCCATGAGCCCAAGTCCAGGCGACATGACAGACCAGATATATAGCTTGTTTTATCTGTGAATCTGCCACAGCTGGAGCAAGGAAGGAGTACTATTAAGTAGCCTATACCAGCATGCTATTCGTTCCATGTTTAGCATGACATGTGAACTGGGCCAATGTCTAGATGGGGGAAATGTGAGATTTAAATGTAAAAAGAAAAAACCTCACCGCCACAGTCATCTTTCCCAAGATCCTCTCAGGGATAGGCCCTTGGATTCGTTTTTTCAGCTTCTCTGCACATGTGCCCATTAGCTCCATGGCTATAAAAACATCAGTCTAAGGGATGGGGGGGGGAGTAAAAAAAAAGTAAAAGTTAAGGTTATTATGATGTGGCTGTTCTAAATACATTGAAAAATACAGACGGACTTGAGAAAACAGTAGCATCGTCTTCATTTACATTTGTGATGAAAGTTCCAAAGCACTGAACAATGTAAGGACAGTCATGACTCTTCAGCACCACGTCCAGGTCCATCAGGATCCTCTTGTTCTCCTCTTTGTTACCAGAACGACGCATTTGCTGAACAGAGAAGAGAATGGAAATTAGGAGCAGAAGTGGAAAGAGCCAAAAGAGTCGCGGGTGATAATGCTTTGACCCACAAAGGGCCTCATGGCCCTTAACTGTTTTATGATTAATTCACAGAGCATCACTACTTTCCATCAAAGAAAGTTAAGGCCCCCTTAATCCTGCCCAACTGGATTCTCTCTCAACAGCTGACACAGGAACCAAATAATCTGTGGCACCTAAGAGTTTCACCAGCAATGAACCCTCTAGAAGTCCAACTCTGCCATTTCATCTTAAGCTATCTTCCACTCAACACCCAGTAGATCTACCTCACCTTCACAGCTATGATGTGTCCAGTCTTCTTGAAACGCATTTTCCACACCTGTCCACACGTCCCACTTCCAATCTCACCCAGATTTTCTAGGTCATTGATTTCTGCTTGGTATCTCTGTGAGAAGATGAGCACATAGAGAAGCTACTCATCAATCCATTTTATATGGAAAAGGGTGGGGAGTTGCTTTTGGTTAATTCTTAATATACATCAGGCTTCAATATATTTCGAACTGCTGCACCTCTCAAGTCAGCTCACCTGCCCTCCGATGGTCAAGTAACCCGTTTGCTTCATAATTTCCTGCAGTTTCTGATCAATCTCTATACTAGAAAGGGAAAGAGAAAAAAGGAAAAATATTGTGTTTGCTTCCATTTAGCCATGGCACACGAACATCTCAGACCCTTCTCTCTGCAGAAACGGACTCCATCTCTATGGAGAACCACACATTCCTCTTCTCAACCAGGGCATCTAGACAACCCTACGAACTAGTAGATCTCCATCATGAGAGAATTTCTAATATGAATTCAAAGCCAGCAACTCACAAGTCAATTACATAACAAGACACCTCAATCTGCAGATCAGAACAGTGCAGGTTAAATCATGAGTTTTTATTACCTGGTGAAACCCAAAAAAGCAGGTCTTCTACTAACTCCCAGGGCCATTACTGTATATTTTTGTGTGCATGCTATAAATTACTCATTTAGCAGACAAACTTAGCACGTTAATTCACAAACAGGAGAGTTTAAACTTTGCATGGGCTGCTACTGATATTACATGATATTACAAAAAAAAAAAAAATGCAACTCAAGGCAACTAGGGGTTATGAAAGTTCCATATCTACCTAACAAAGATGGTTTGAGACAGGAGCCCTTTTCAAAAGCTCTGCCTCTTACATCAAAAGAACAGTGTGAAGCAGCTGTTAAGACTGTGGCAATAGCAATAAGCAACAAGATTAAAGTGCCTAGAGAACATTCAGTTCCCCAACACGCTATTATCCACGGCTGTACAGGCACAAGGACAGCAAACGCTTCATGTCTTGTGCGCAGACCTGTCTGATCAAATGGCAAGCACAACATAAAACTTTTGCTCCAAACTGCTTCCCTTTCTCAAAACAAGTTGGTCCCTCCGGTCTCAATACAGCAGTGAAGATGAGCACAGCACACCAGAACCTGCCTCATTTGCTCTAGTTCTGCTTACCTCTCCATGCTCTTGTTCATGTGGAAGGGGGGCTGAGGAGGCAGGCCCAGAAAGTTTCGGGGGCGTGACGGATGAGTGTGATGATGCTGGGGCGAGCTGTCCAAAGAGGTGGAGCGGCTACTTCCATCGTTGGCTAAGGGAAGCTGCAATGCTGAGAGGAGAGGAGAGGAAAAGTCAGGCAGAGAGGCTTCAGTGCATGGGCTCCAGGTTCAAGCTAGGTTCCTTTGCAGCCCAAGCCCACAATGTTTCTTGTCTTGAAGGCAGGGGTGCTAGAAAACCAGCCTGTGGTTCCAATAAAAAGTCAGTTGTTACCTTGACTTCTGAGGTGTCAGCTTAGCCCTACTGTACTCCCAAGGTGTTCTAAAATCCCATCTTCTCAAATCTGTGTGGAAGCCACAGCATTTAACTGTACCATCCTGGGGATAGCTCTATCTGGGCACAATGAATAGGTCTTCCCCTGTTTTTCTGAGAGGATGGCCAGGCTTCACTCATATGAGGATCCATGCAGCAAGTTAAACTGGACTGTTGGTGCCTATGCATATATTAAAACAGTTGGCATCTGTTGACTGGGAATAAGCCATAAACTGGCATATTCATGTTACATTGGTAGGCATCAGTGACCTGCCTGGTAGGCAGATCAACGACTGTGTGGATATTATACTGGCAAGTTGTTTGCAGGCTTAATCTGGGCCTAGGACCAGGAAGGAGAGTATGTGTGGTTTAAAATTAAATCCATTTTTAGAAAGAACCTGCTTCTGGGACTAAAGATAAAGCCTAGTTTCTCTGCCCAGCGGCTTGTGCAGTGAGTGTGATGTGAGATAGCACCAAGAACTTTCTTCCTGCTTGGTCTTAGCACAAGCATATTTAGACAGAGGTCTCTGCTAAGCCTGAAGAGAGCTTTCTAAGGGCAACTATCCATTTTTGAACAAATCTAAAAGAGGGGACTCTTCAGGGCACCTAGATCAAGAAACTGCTGTATCCTGGGAATAGCACAGGCAAGCAGAAGTCATGCTGCACAGGTTTTAGAAACATCTGTTAGTAGCTGAATGGTTACATCTAATCTTTCCAGCACAATGTGTACAATTATTTGATACTGCAATTCTTCCCATAACCTTTCATATTTCACCTGGTTTCCTGTGTCTACATAGGTTTTAATCCAAAAATAGGAAGACACAGCGAGGCACACAGCCAGAGTACAACAATTCTACACAGACATCCCAACTCACCTCCACTTAGCTCAGAGGCTAAGCAGTGCATCATGAGATCAAGCAAAGCTGCAACTCATATTCTTGGTGATATGGCTTATTTCTAAAAATGGGAATAGGAGTGTCCCTTAAATCAACGAGTGAATAAGTCGTAGTGCTGGAGTGGGGAAGCTGTGACCCTCCAGAAGCCGGAATCCAACCTGCATCATCCTTGATCAATGGCCATGCTGGCGGGAGGTGGGAATTCAACAACGTCTAGCAGGACGCAAGTTCCCCACCCCGGCCCCAGTGGATTTGCTTGCTCATTTGAAAAATAAAAAGCTCAGCCACACACAACTTCCTTCATCAACCTCAACAATAGCCCTTGGCTAAAGTAGAAATACTGGCTTCCATATTGCAATCTTGCCACTAACAATGACAAGGTTGCTCAACGGAACTCAGTAACAGCGTTATTTTTTAATTTTAATTTCTGAAACACTTCTATCCCCTCCAAGGTTGCAAATATTAAGGTGGGAGAGGCAGAAAGAAAAGTGCTGCTACTGTCAGTTAGTTATGATAGGTTGCCGGTACTAAAGTGGATTCTCAAGTATCAGTTTCCTGATACTTGGGCAGAAGTGATGATTTCAGGCAGGAATTATGGTTCAGAAGAATTGTGCCAGGTTCTATACAAAATATGTAACAAGTGAACCCACTCTCAATGCTTGGGCAGCCCCCAACTTCCACTTTGAGAGCAGCTGCGTCAGCCATGAATAACAGATCAACGTGCAATGCAACATGCGAGCTAGAATTCTGTCCTGGGATCTAAAGAGGCATAATAGTTCATAGTGAGGCAGTAAAATGTTTTGACTGCATTTCTTTGAACAGCTAATTCTTACAAAAGTCACAAACTGCTCTTGAAATTCTCCTCAGCTTCAAAAACAATGTCTCGTATGGCGTGGGGAAAGAGAGGAGCTGCTGTTTGAAGAAAGCAAGTAAGAAGTCCCCATGGACTCTCCTGGCCCCAGGACTGAGACTGCATAAAATAGGAAAACTTTTAAAAATATAAACAATGAAGCTCTATTAAGATAACAAAATGTACATCTTCTGCTAAAAGAGCTCCCTTTATATTACATCCATAATCCTTACAACTTTTATGTAAGGTAGATCAGTACAACAGGTGGAGAAAGGGATACTGAGGCTAGCCAAAAGAGGTCATGAAGTTAGATTGTAACAAGGGATGTCTTAACACTCAGATCAGCTTATTCTTGGTATGTTTCATTGTAATGTGCAGTGTGGTCCACGCTACAAAGATTTATAGGATAACAACATCATGGAGGACGTGAGACAGACCCCCAACAGGGTTTTTTTAATTGTGGTTCATCTCAATTAGTACCAGTTCATGAAAACTACTAAAGGTGATGCTTGCTTCTCTTGCAAGTGACCACAAAATGCTTGTACATAATCCTTTGGGGCAGAGGATAGGAGCAAACCAATGGAGTACAGGTCATCTGAATTCAAGTCCAAAAAGGAAGCTTCCTCAGCTAGAAAATTAATTAAGGAGAGCTGACTATTTCTGAAATATATATATATTTAAAGGCATAATCATTTTTATTGCTAAGGACAAGAGAATTCTAAAATGGTCAGTGCAGGATTTTTAAATTCCCTGAAAAGGAGCTTCTAGTATAACCTGAAAGCAAAGAAAAAAAATACAAGAAATGAATGAAAATTTCTGCAGTCCAGATTGACAAAAAAGCACAAGGCACCAGATTCAGCTAAATGGTCTCACTAGCAGAAGTCCATGCAAATGCTTTCACCACACAACAGTTTTCCCCCCAATGCCCACCCAGTGGCTGGGGGGGGGGGGTGTTTTAGAGACTCCCCAGAATGCCACAGGGGGAGTGTAGAGGTTTTTCCATCAAACAAGCAGAACTGCTTGCACCAATAGAGCAATCTCCTCAGTGCTACCTTGAATTTCTCCAAACTTATTCAATTACCAGAAAGGCAAAGATTAAAGCACTAATTACAATGTATGCTATAAATACAACATAGAGGAAATAGTATGGGTTTTATTAAGGTTTTCTGTTGCAACAGTAAAACAAATTTCTAATGAGAAGTTTGGAGGATGTGTTGGTAGGATTGGTTCTGTGGGCAAAGGAGCAAAATAATCTAAAGGTGCTTCAATTTCCATCAAAGGACTGGGGTATATAGGTGGGTCCTGACTAGCTAAGTCACTAATCTTAGAAGCAGCTAACTAGCTAAGGCCTAGTTTCCACAAATAGCAGATCAAGCCTGGCAGATCAATGGTAGAAATATAAGTGTCATTGTACAAACATCTGCTCTCCAGGTTGTCTCCACCTGGCAGGTATGAAAAGCATTAACCTATTTGCTTATTTTAGGGGATAAAAACTATTTAAAAGAGGTGGAAATGTTATTGCAGCAAAAATGGGAGATTCAACTCTGATGAAGTCTCAAACACTATTGAATTACATTAATTTAAGAAACCATTATTTAATGTGATATTCCTTCCTGGTCTCCCATAGTTTTCAGAAACACTGCAGTCTTGCTCATGGAACAGCTATGTTGTATAGCTTAGGTTTGGCAACAATTTTTCATAAAGTTTTCAATGGCATAGGTTTTAGATTTAAAGGAGCCACACAGAGCAATTCAAAAAATCTTTTTCAGCACCATAATGTATCTTTGTGGTGCCTTGGGAGAACTATGGAAGAGTTTCCTCAGAAACAATGTAAAGAATAAAAAACTCATTATGAGCCATACATTTGTTCCTTTAACTGGCTTTTTCATTCTTTTTATAATTTGGCTTTTCTTCCCACACCAGAATACATAGGTTAAAGAAAGGGTATATGACTCTGCAAGTGACTTCAAAAGCAAAGCGCTACAGCAATTAGTGAAGTTAACAGAATTCTGCATTGAGAGGACAGCCCATTCATTTTGAAAATCACCACTACAAAAATAAACAGAGATTGGTCTTAAGCTCATTAAAAACCCATCTGGTAGGATCCATGTCATTTCAAAGTTTTCTTGGAACATGTGCTGATATTCAACATTAGTCATGCTCAGAACAGACCTTCTCAAATAAATGGACTCTGGATTGGACATAGGTGCATATCACTGTAGTATTTTAAGCCTCCGCAGTTCAAATCCGTCAAACACTTTTGACTGCCATCTAAATATGTACACCATGTCTGTAGATAGTTTTGGGCAATATTCTGTTTATAAGTTAAAGAATCAGGGACAATCTTTTAATTTAAAATTACATTTTGTATCTGTTTCTTTTACTACAACTTTTTAAAATGAGTACCTTAGGGTTCTGAAAGAGCAAGGGATCCAGGGGCCAAAATACCAAAAGGGTGAGTCAGGATTATGTCTACAACAAAAATGACTGCAGTTATAAGCAAATGATAATTTTCATAGATTTTTCTGGATAGAAAATCATCATTTCACCAAGTCCCACACCGAGCAGACATTTACAAGTGAACTGAGCTACAATCTCAAAAGTTTTCTTCTGGCTTCACTTGGTTTTTTAAAAAATTATCTCTCTTATAAAACATTCAGTCTTATCTCTCCAATGGCTCTCTATTGCATGCTCTTACAGCAGTGGTTTGGGGCTTCCTACTATTGGGAACACTCTGATTTGTCAAGCACAGATAGGATTGTGCCTATAGCAAACTGCAGGCAGTAGATTAAAGTTGCTTAAGAATCTCTATTAACAAAAGCAAGCCAGTGACCAATGAAGCAGTATAATTTAACCCTGGAGGGAGTGAAACCTATAAAGTGAAAATAATACCTTAATAAGAGTATTGTGATGGACAAACACTGCAAAGTTTATTGGCAAAGAAGTAGCAGTTCTGCCATTTATAAATGTGTTCCAGAAGCCTCTACAGCAGGGGTAGCAAACACAGTGCTCTCCAAATGCTGTTTGACTCAAACTCCCACCAGCCCAGCTGGCTTGGCTAATGGTCAGATAAGATGGGAATTCAAGTCCAGCAACATATGGAGGGCAACATGTTGGGTACGCCTGCTCTACAGAATTCATTGCTGTTTTCTCCTGCCTCCTTAGGAACATAATGTTTCTTATACAGTCAGTCTCATGGGACTAAACCAGTTTGGCAGTGAGTAATTCTATTTGGGAATATGGTTTGCCAAAAAAGTGCGTTTCAGCTGCCTTGACACACACACAATTATCTAGGCTGATACGAGTTTTTGTACCAGGCTGGCTTATATCTGAATCATGTGTGCCATATCTAGCACAATGCAACTGTGCTTGCTTGGCCCCTGGTAGTGGGTCTGAACTATGTGATATGCCTCTCCTGATTGATGCAAGAGGAGTGGCATATATTAATCTCGGGGCTTATTCATATGTTGTAAGACAGACAGAAGTGGCAGCTTTCACTTTCCCCCCAATTCAACTGTAACTTGGGATTTGTTTATCTCTGAGAGCTGCAGGTTCCACATTAATGAAGTCTTGAACTTCTTCTTATACCCTTCTTTATAACATAAGAAAGAGTTTTCAGAACCAGTAGCAGAATCACGTTTGTTGAAGTAAGGAGAAAGAGAGGCAGATATCATGAAAGGACACCAGCTTCTCTCTGGTTTCGCCATCTTTAATGGAGCTAAGGTACCCTCCAACACAAGGACAGTCAGGATGCTTCTGTAAACAGAAAAGGGCTTAATCTTCTTGGGTTAAGCACGTGCTTTCTGTGATGTGCAGTTTGAAATGTGAGCATATGAACCAAAGTTTCAACTGAACTGTCCAGACTAGCATGGTCCCATTGGATGGGGACCCTCTGGAGAGCAGCAGAGAATTCTGCCTGGAAGCAGATGGGCATGAAGAAAGTAAAAGATTATCAATCATGCTGCACCCAACAGGATAAAGGGTATACTCTCTTAATCCTAGATATCAATATACCAACTCAGAAACCCAGAAACATTAATGCTTGTGAAAATACTGCATGGCAAATCTAGCTGCTATTCTCCCCATCACACCCTACTACACTGTACACCTCCCCCTTGCATCCAAATATAGTAATAGCCTGTAAAGGAGAAATCCATTCTTATAACACGCTCCCCGCTCAAGCTCTCAATCGAAGAAGCCTGCATGCTACACTACAGCTTGATCATGCAAACCTGTCAGCCTCTGTCTGCCAAAAGGAGAACCACAGCAAAGGAGAAAATCATGCTGCAGAAATGGTCAATCAATCCAGTACAACACTGGAAAAGGTTACATTAAAGGGGAAGAAAACGGTTGTAGTGGGAAGAACAGGACATGGAAGAAAGCCAAAACAGAAGCAGAGCAAAGCAGGAAGGTTCATTTGATGGGCATAAGCAGGTACTGCACACAGAATGGAAGCAGAGGAAAAGAGAAACGCTAGTTAGGCTGCCGACATTGGAGTATTCACCAGATACTTCAGATGATGTGGTTTGCCAGCTATGGGGCATAACCCTACATGGCCATCTCAGGCCAGCGCTGACTGAATTCAACATGAACTCTACTTTGAATGACAATGGCTAGGAACAGGGAGGCAGAAGTGCAGGCAGAGCAGACTTACACATTTTGCAAGCTTCATAAATCAGCTTAAATTACTGTAATGGTGATAGCTCAGCTAAAAGGACAACCTAGTTCCAGCTGCTGGCATGCCCATACAAGGCTCTTCTTTAAACCAGCAGTTTAACCAGAGTTGAAACCAGGCTCAATGTACCAATCATATTAAACGTGATAGAAACCTGTACCAGATGTATTTGAAAAAAAGATATATTGTGTTAAGGGCAAATTCCCAACTTATTATTTTAAGTCATGGAAATAATTATTCTTGCAAATCACCTCTAAACTGAGTCTGCTGATAGAGCTTATATACCTGACTGCTCAGGAAAGGCACCTGGAGTTTCATGGCATAATAATGTTTTCTTTGAAGTCTCTCAGCCCCACTCACCTCACAGAGTGTTTGTTGTGGGGGAGGAAGGGAAAGGAGAATGTTAGCCGCTTTGAGACTCCTTAAAGGGAGTGAAAGGCGGGATATCAAATCCAAACTCTTCTTCTTCTTTTGCTTAAACTTCCCACATTGCAGCTTTAAGGCATTCCCCTAAAGCCAGTTCAAATAGCTCCATATTGTCTCTGCTTGTGAGCCACTAGTTACTTTAAACCAGGAAGCGGTGGATTTAATGTGATTTAATATTCTGATTAAGAATGCATGAAATAACCACACATGTGATAAAGGGTTAAAATTAAATATCATAAACTAAGAAATTAAGTCCCTGATGCTTCTAGAGAATGAGTTACAAAGTCAGCATTACTGATATGTTCTCAGTGAAATATGTCTATCTATGCAATAATAAATAAAAAGACCTGCATTTTAGCAAAGAGATTTCCATGAAAAAATGAAACTAATGGAAGTCAAACTTCTAAAGCCACAATCCTGCTGGGTTAGGTGGGGAAAATATATCTGACCTTCAGAAGTATTAGAAAGATAACTGTGAATCCTCCATATTTCCAAAAATATTTGGTTATATTTAATTATGCTCTGTGTCAGTCCCCATGCCTTTAATTTTAAAAACCCAGTCAATATTCATAGGTTGAGCACTTGTTCAAAATCTGAAGTTACACCAAATATTATCACTACCCTGGAAGTTCAAGGCTCACAAACCATGTAGTCACTTCTAAGATCACTTTCTCTCAAGAGATGATGAAATACATACAAATGTATTTCAGTTGCAGATAGGTAGCCGTGTTGGTCTGCCATAATCAAAATAAAAAAATCCTTCCAGTAGCACCTTTAAGACCAACTAAGTTAGTTCTTGGTATGAGCTTTCGTATGAGGTTGGTATGAGCTTGGTATGAGGGGGTAATACCCCTCCCCACCTTCTCACTATATAGAAGGATCTGGCAACTTCTGTTTCAGTGTATCTGAAGAAGTGTGCTTGCACACGAAAGCTCATACCAAGAACTAACTTAGTTGGTCTTAAAGGTGCTACTGGAAGGATTTTTTTATTTAAATATATTTCAGCTATCCAGACAAACTGGCATTCTTCTGAACATACATTCTTCATGGGCCATGGAGATAGGCTGGCTTTTTATGGAAGGTACTTTAGAGACAGTGATTTATATCCAATGTTAGTCATATCACCGAAATTAATGGACTTGACCAACTTAAGGTGACCAATTTCAATGGTTCTAAGTAAATGGATAAAATTCAATCACTTGATCCTGTTTCTTCCTGGCATATACTGAATTAATCCTGTGCCAGGCAAATTACAGATATGATTATGAGTGAGGTTCAAGGAACGCCAACCACCCACACAGGGAATGAGAATGAAGACTAGACTTAACACTTCCTTTTAGCTTTCTATTTGAATGTGTATTTTTTTAATAAAAAAAAACTTTTACAAAGAAAAATAGGCCTGGCAACGGAAGTGACAAAAGGAAGAAAGCATGTTATCTCAAGGGTTGTTTTTTTTTACTTCTAGTGACTGAAACAGCCTTCATGTGGTAGCATGTGGTAGCATTCCAGAGTCACAAATACAGTGAAGCATCATTGGTCTGTTACATTTCTGCGAAGGAGTGATTTTTTGCTATATAAGGCCAAGCTGGTCTCTATATAAGCAAGCAATCTTGAATTCTGTGCTTAATTTTCTTTAAAAAATACAATCTACAGTTCGTCCCTGTGAAATAATGTATGCAAATAAAATCAAGTGGCATAATTTGTCATCGTTGCTCAATTTGTATGGATTTTTTTTTCATTTGGGGATATTTGAAATTGTTTATTCTCCAATGGTTGTCATGCGGACAGTAGGCAGGACTTCCATAACAATGGGAGGCAAAGGTTCTTTTCACACAAGGAGACTTTAAAAACAATATTGCCTAGAAGGGCCATTTTAATAATGTCTACCTCCAACCTGCCGTTCCGCTGCTGGACTGCAAGTGCTTCTGTATCTTTTCCCCCCCAAGACAACAATCTATAGGCCTTTCATAACTCGGGCCTCTTGTGATTGAGAAGACAAGCTAAGCAGGCAAAGGCCAAGACAGCATTTGAATGAAAAAGTTAACTAGAGCATGACACAGAATCATCTGCAGAGGGATAAGAGCAGTTTCAGGTTGCAGAAACTGCAAGCTGAGAGATGTGGGCCTGCGTCTTTGCGCTCTGGAAACTTTCCTTCCATAACGAAGCACAAAAATAGTTTTATTTTAATTCTAGCAGCTGCATTCTATCTTCCTAATCTCCCCATCCTCCAAAACCTGGTCATTTTTAACACCAAGCTTTCTACTACCTATTCCAAATGAAATGGCTGGGGAAACTCAGCCAGATGGGTGGGATATTATAATATTATTATTATTATTATTACTACTACTACTATTATTAAATGCAGCATGCTGTCCCACAGAACAGGATGCAGAACTTGTGGCTCTCCAGATGTTCCTGGACTACAACAACCATCATCCCTCACCACTGGCCATGCTGGTTGGAGCTCATTAGAATCCAACAAGATCCCCCAACCCTGGCTTAGAAAGTGGTTGTACAGCAGTACTTAGTGAAATAACTCAAGCCTATATTGTTGCCTGCATCCCAAAATGCATATAGCTTATATGCTTTTTCACTTCTACATTAATGAAAAGAATAAAGATTCTGAATATCCATTTTAAAACAAACAGTCCATCAATCATTGGAGAAGTGTACCAGAGAGGAAAAGTGGCACTGCACCATTTAAATTGCAAAATGTCTCACTTACTATCCAGCAATATGATCCATGAATTCCTTTGGAATTCAAGCAGCAAGCTGCCATGTTCCTCTTTGACTACATTTACCCAGAAAGAAGACATGGAAGTGCACCATTTACAGAAAAATCCTAGGCATGGCTACTTTTAAAGTCCCAGTGGTCTCTCACATGTAGAATTTCAGGTAGCAACATGTTTTTTGAGACACAGCTAATGTATTTTATACAGGTAGTTGCCAATCCTATATATTTGCAAGTGTCACCTAGGTTTCTTCATCTGCCAATTCAATAGACAGCTTACAAAATAATATTTGTGGGATTGTTCTTTGTCATTAGACTTCTAGGCAATAAAAGACACAGTGGTCATATTTTAAACTTTCTATACAGCCACAATAGAAAAAAACAATTCAAAGTTAAAGCTGGAATCTTCCCATTCACTCAAATATAAGAGAAATTAACTAAAATTAAGTTTTCCAATAAATAATTTGAAAAAAATGAAGCCAAAAAGTTGGAGCTGAGATGGGATTTTGTGGCAGTACCTGATCAGGTGTGCAGACTCAAGTGAAACTAACCCACCTTGCTCGCAAGCTGCTCTGGTTGCATAGTTAACCTTGGTCAACAGTGAGTTGCCTGTACCATGTGCACTTCAGATGGCTGCCATGAACTGGCAAGTCAAGAGTAACACATGCTTAAACCTAATAATCATACAAACTATCAATCTGCTGCTTTCAGAAGAAAGTGTTAGAATAATAACTACTTGAAAATGGAAGGGTAAGAAATTCTGCTGGATGGCAGCTGCAAAGAACAAGTGGCATAGCACAAAAGCACAGGTAAGAGCTAGTGGAAGGCAAGACTGGAAAGCATTGGAAGGTAATCTAATGAAACACATTCCCATCCTGAAAGGCTTCAAAGCACTGTAAGGCAAGCATCCACTAGATAAAATGGCAGACTAGCCCCTGTACTTTCTATACTCAAAGACTGCTGCCTCTAGGGTAGAAAAACAATGCAGTAGCTATTTCACAATGCACAGCTAAAGTAGCTCAGGGTAGAAGGTGAAGAAACCCATTTGCATAAACTAAAGACTGTGACTTTAACAGTTACAGTGCAACCCTCTTCATGTAGTACCATGGACTCGTCCAAGCTGCCATGGATGCTTTGGTTGAGATTCCTGCATTGCAAGGGGTTGGACGAGATAACCCTCAGGGTCCTTTCCAACTCTACAGTTTTTGATCCTATGATTCTATAAGCACCAATATGCCCAGAACCTAATTAATTCATTAATCTTAATAAGAGATATCGCTACAGCAATATTAACAGTACAGCATCCTTTTAACTTCCAGAGCATAATTTTAACATCCAGAAGATCAAGGACAGCTCTCTGTAAGAGGCAGGGAAGATTCCAGCACCATGCAACAGCAGCAACTAATTAAAAAATGAGGAACTAACTTTATTTCTGCTGTGGACTCCTACCCCGTATCATGTAGGGTATGGCATTAGATCTGTGCTTCACTGAATTTTATTAACTAATGCATGTTCTTAAACAATAAAATAAAATAAAGCTATCTCTCACCTGACCTTATATTATCCAATTACAGCTTATTTAGGTAGCAATTATATATTTACGGCACACATCTCCAAAATATGTGCAATAAAAGCCCCAGTGAATAACACTGGTCCAGAGAATTGTCTGAAATAGCTCATTTAGGTCCATGTCTGAAGCTTAGCATATTTGGGACCAAATGATACCTAGACAGGAATCTGCATGGAAAACCTGTTAATAGTAATCAAAATTCTTTTTGGGGGAAAGAAGCATACAAAGGTATCAAATACATATAAAAATATGCCCTCCTGAGATTATATCAGAAACAGAGTCTGGCACCGTTGTGGGATGCAGCAGACACTACTAGGAGCTTCATACAAATCTGAGCCCTGCTCAACTCTAAGGAAGGCTACTCTGTTCCCATCTTAAAATCCCTACAGCAGCTGCCCTTGACTAAAAGGACAGTCTTGACTTCCTGCACTAAAGCAAACTAGTGTACAACAGCACTGACAGTTTGCTTCTGGGTTCTACCTCAGAGGCAATTGCACATCACAAAAAGCAGAGCCTATTTAATTTTGCTGTATGCAGGTTGACATTTTGACATTGCCTTTCCATTCAGGAAAATCTAAGGAAATGTATGGCAATATGAATTTCTGCCAATTGCCACTTGAGGGCTCTGGCACATTAAAGTGGAATGTGGAAGATAGAAGGTGGAAAATATCAGTGTGAAAATTTAATGGTTACCTGTCTTCAGAAAGTGCTTTGACATCATCAGGAAAGGAAGGTGCTAAGCAACTACTGCAGCTGTGGACAATCAAAACATGTTTTCATGCATGGCCTTACATACCGCTTTGCCTAGCCAGTCTTGGCAAGTAAGGCTAGATCAATAGTAAAGGAGAATACGAAAGTGGGGAAGGAAGCAGGGTCAGACACACACTTGGAAGAGAAGCAGACAAGTGGCAATTCTATGCAGTTGAAGGAAGCATTAAATAAATGATGCAAGAAATCCAAGCTGCGATGATAAAAAGTTCTGGTACCTGCACGTTGGGATGGAGCGGGAGCAGGGCTTAGAGTGATCACAATAACTGGATTGGGAAAAGGAAGAAAAAAACACGATAAATCACAACAGAAACAATCAAATCATCAAAATGAAAATAACTCATATTCAAATCAATTTCAGGATAAAGAGTGGAGGTGGCAAGAAACCAACAAAGGGGACAGACAAGGTGAAAATGTGATGCATCAAACAGTAAGGAATCAATTCCACAGGTTTCACATCCCTAGCGCTTCTAACATGAAAAACAGCTATGGTTCTTGTTCTGTTAGTCAACAATTCCCTTGCACAGCAGTGTTCTGGTCAATGGCCTTCCTTCATTCCAGAAAGCAAAACCCATTCACTATGGCGTCATCAACAATCTAGCCCAGTGCTTCACAATCATAGATATACATGAAATGTACTTAAAGTACCCAGGGGCAAAGCTCTAATTTTTCAAAGTCAGCATCAAATGTCTATGTTCCAAGATTGCACCTGGCTGACTATATTATGTGCATCAAACTCCACTTCTTTTAGGCACCAATGCCGTTCAAATATTTCATATTCCTAGATGCCTAGGAAACCTTTTATCTGTGATGTTCCAAGGTCTGATCACAGTATAAAGACTTGCTTTAAAGGCCATGATCTTGCTATACTCTCAAAATGACGTTTACTAACAGCATTTTAAACCATAAGAGGTGACTAGGATAATCTAAAGACGATAACATAAATTATGCTCCTTGATTCTATTTATGTTAAACAGACCTCTCATAAGCAACATCTCACCTTATTCAAAACCTTATGCCCCTGCAACTCATGAAATATTTTCTACTTTAAGGTATCAAAACATTCTAGTTTTTACCCAAGTGCTCAGATGCTAATAACTTCTCTTCATTTCCCCTTGAAAATTGCTTTCTAAAAGACTTCCACCCCAACTGATGCACGTAAGTAATTTCTTTTTTGTTATAAAATATGCCCATTCTCTAAGAAAAAATAAAAGGTAAAAAAAAATCACAAAGTTTTTAGTTGATCCCCAAGAAGTAGAAGCAGAAATGATTGCTCCTGCTTTTGAAAGCTAATGAGATTTAAAAACAATTGATAAAAACAGTATCTTCTGCTAACAGCCTCTACCTCAGGGATGAAGGACCTGGGGTCCTCCAGAAGTTAATAGACTTCCAACTCCCATGAGACTCAGAGAGCGCTGCCAATTGTCAGGGATGATGGGAACTGGATTCAAACAACCTCTGTAGGGCCTTAGGCTCCCCACCCGTACTCTAGCTTATCAAAGGAAAACCACCACTCTCTGAACCATCACCTTATTTATTCTTTCATTCTGTTGGACCACCACTACATGCCCTGAAAGGGAACAAGATCTGAAATAGGATATGAACTCCTTGCTTTGGTTCATGATAACACATGGAGGTTAATTAACTGGCTAACTGATATACGTAATGTTATAAGCAATATGAACAGCAAACAAAGTACACCTGCTCATAACATCAAATCATATACATACAATGAAAAGCTCTCTGGTGTTGCTTCTTGCAGACTGAGGCATAAGACAGTAGTTTTCAATCAGTGTGCCACAGCACCCTGGGGTGCCTTGAATGATGTTCAGGGGTGCCATGGGCAATACTGGCCTCTGTCCCTCTTTCCTTCCCTACCTTCATATGATGCCTTCTTGCATCTCTGCCTCTCAAAGGCTTGCACAGTTGTTTGTTGCAGCAGCCTTGGCTACAAGCTCCCAGGTGAATGGTGTGTCTGGAGCTGACCAGGGCGTGCTTCCCAGGCCCCTGTGGGGTAGTGAGAGGAGGCACCTCTCTTTGGGGCAAGCAAGGCAGCTCAGAGACCAGGGGCAGCAGCTGCAGATGCCCAGAGGACTCCCATGGGGAGAAGAGAGGAGGCTGAGGGAGCCCTCCACAAGGGAGCTGCCAGCTCGGCAGGCAAGGGGTGACATAACTGGGCTCCTGAGCCCCACAGGGGTATCGCACAAAGAATGTAGTTGGTCAAGGGAGCCATGGACCCAAAATGGTTGAAAAACTGTGCCATAAGGATTACTTGGTAGGACTTCTGTCACAATGAAATCAATTTTATAACCTACCAATGGTGGCATCATTCACAATAAAAACCTAGTTGTACTTCCAAATATATTCTCTTGGACTTTTATACAGTGGTGCCTCGCAAGACGAAAAGAATCCGTTCCGCGAGTCTCTTCGTCTTGCGGGTTTTTTCGTCTTGCGAAGCAAGCCCATTAGAGGTTTAGCGGCTTAGCGCTACAGTATTAGTGGCTTAGCCGGCTTAAAGATCAGCTGATAAGCGGCTTAGCATCAGCTGTTAAGCGGCTTAAAGATCAGCTGATAAGCGGCTTAGCATCAGCTGTTAAGCGGCTTAAAGATCAGCTGATAAGCGGCTTAGCATCAGCTGTTAAGCGGCTTAAAGATCAGCTGATAAGCGGCTTAGCCATCAGCTGATAAGCGGTTTAGCGGCTTGGGAAAAAGGGGGGGGGGAGGAAAAAAACCCTGCAGGAACTCGCAAGACATTTTCGTCTTGCGAAGCAAGCACATAGGAAATTCGTTTTGCGAAGCACCTCCAAAACGGAAAACCCTTTCGTCTAGCGGGTTTTCCGTCTTGCGAGGCATTCGTCTTGCGGGGCACCACTGTAACTCTTCAAAACTTCAATTCAACCCACCATTTATTGTGAATACTAACTGTAAATGTATAAGAAATCCCAATTTCCACTCTGTTTTTGCAAGTAAGAGCCTGAATAAACAAGAACTGATCCTCACCATCTTAATAAAATAAATCAAGAAGCCATGTCTCAGTCATAATTTTACTTTCCCACTCATTTTAGTCATGGGTTCACTAAGAGACACTGGGAAGCAAATCTCTCTAAACTACAGCCCCTTTCTTAAAAGTGGTACATACAACTTTATAGAGTTGCTATGATCACATTATCACTGAAAAGTGTTTTACACAAGAGTATTGTTACAGGAATTATAAGTATGAGAAGTCTATACCAATGTAACAACTTGTCAAAATTCTACTTGCCTCATGCTAATAATTTTAAAAGGTTTCTTAAATTGTCATAATTAGTTAAAATGGATTAACATGATCTGCTTTAAAAGAGTTAAATTTCAGCAAGGCAACTTTTGAACACTCCATTTTCATCATGTTCATTTACATCTGGCATATAAGCACCCAACAGCACAAACCAGAAGTCACACATATTCTACAAGAAACTACTATTAACTTCTTCTTACAAAAAGCCTGCAATTATGAAGACATGGCCACATAAGTCATTCTCAAATTTCATTCTCTAAAAGGATACCCACATGCAAAATGAGATGTGATAGCCTGAAATGTGAATCAAAGTGCAGTGTAGAATTCAGGAATTTTATATCAGAAGCTTGAGAGTACGGCAAAAAACATCAAGTACATAATAGCTTTTTGTTGCCTTTGTGGACTACCCAGAACAAAATAGAAAGAGTTGAAATTCATAAAAGTCACCTTCAATAAAAACTTTTTATTCTGCATAAAGCAGACTGAAAGACTCACATTACACTTAAGTTTGAGGCTAGTGTGTAAAACAAAAATCCTGGAGGTGCATCTGGACTCTCCATAAAGCATAAACTTTGGTTTCTCCTTTTAATCTCTCACCTACACTACCCTTGTCTCATTCCACTAGAGAAACCAAGTGTATGTCTTGTCCTTTTTAAATGAATACAAAACCTCCTCTACCTCTACGATCTGGTAAATTAGACTTTCTCTGTTAAATAGCTGTGGGTCATCCGACAAAGTAGGAAGGATACAGACCTTGGTTCTAGTTCCACTATACCATATAAGAAGGTCGCATCTATTCTTACTGAAGAAATGCTTCTTAATTAGGGAAGGACCATGACTCTGTCACTCTTGTGAAATATTTTGTAAACATTCTTAAGGTTAATGGGGTACATTATTAGGCATTCATGAACACTATCTCCCTCACACAAATGTGTGGAAAGTAAGCATACAAGATTTCAGAAAGACAGAATGTGACCTAAACAGAAGTACGTTGAATAAATATTTAGAAAGCCTAGATCAGAAATGGCTATTCAATTGGATGGGGGGTTAGTTCAATGACTCTCCCCATGTGTTCAAAGTTAAGGGGTTTGCAGAACCACATGAGCAGGAATTGGCTCTTGCCAATTACACAGCAGGAAGGCCCACTCACCTGCAATTAGCACACAGGAGAAGGGGCTCTACAAATATACCAACATCTGTGCATCAAGATCCCAACTTATGTGGAGAACCTTGATGCACACGACTGATGTTTTACCGTGGTTTCCTATTTTGTTGGAAGCCTCCCACAGTGTTGGGTAACCCAGTCAGATGGGTAGCAAATAAATAACTATTATTATTATTATTATTATTATTATTAGTATAGCAAGCCTCTTTTCACATAATAAAGTGTGGGGTACAGGGCTGCTAGATGCTGCAATAGAGCCAGGATTAGCTCATGCAGCCCCACAATCCTCCTCACATAGTCTCTGAATGCATGGAAGGGTTATCAGAAACCTCCCCTAACTAATTACACACACATAACCTATTAACCTATGGTAACATACACAGTGTAATCTCCACTTCCAGCTTCTAGACTCAGGATTGAAAGAAGCTACATCCAAGCCACAAAATCACAATGGAAAGTGGAACCAGAAAGCATTACACTCACATTAAACCCACAACTAGTTGTAGGAGCTAAAGCATCCCTTCCCATCCCCCGCCCCCGACATCTTGCACCAGGTGAGCTGATTTGAAAAGTGGCTCAAAACTGAATCTGTTCTTTGTTCTTTATTGGATATTAAAGAAGAATTCAAATATTAGCATTAGACTATTGGAACTGCTCGTCTATATCCTGGATTCAGAAAACCCCAGTACTATGTAGATACAAGAACCACGTGGGTGCATGGGATAATATAATTACTTCCCACACCACCAGGATAAGAAACAACCACATTCCAATTTCAATTTCAGCAGAGATCGTGTAATACAAGGACCAGAAAACAGAAGAGAATCCCATTCTGTCTCTGGCCAGGACAGCAGGGCCACTGGGAACCTGCACCCCCTGCCTCACAGGAAGTAAGGCAAAAGGGAGACCAGTCTGGCCCCATTCATCAGCCAGAGAATGAGCAGCTGCCGGAATTTGCTTCCTCCCCCCCCCTTGCTTCTAGAAAGAACACTCAACTTCAATTGCCAGTTGCCCTGAGACTAGAGAGCTGATGAAAAGCAAGCTCTGGTCCCATCCAGCAGCTGCTAGATTGTATGTGTGAATTGGGGGTGGGGGTGGAGGGTTGTATTGTTACCTCCTGCTTGTAAGTTGCCTTGAAAATTGTTTGATTGAAAGGTGGGACATAAATCATCAAAATTAATAAATAAGCATCCACTCACATGATGTTTGTTTGTGCACATTATCACGGCACTGCAGGTCCAGACAGTGTTGAAATAGCTCCCATGCTCCAGAGGTAATTCAACTTTAAAAGCAGTGAGGAACAGATGAGCTTCACATTTTTCCTCCTCTAACTGACTTTAAAGGGAAATCTTCTCCCTTTCTCAGTGACATAGCTACTTCTGGATTCTGCTCCAGCAGCAGGCAAATGCATGCAGTAGAAGCAAATGCAGGGACAGAGACATCCCAGGCACTATGCTGAATGGGGTAGAGTCTACCTACCTGCACAGGTAAGAGCCCTGTGTCTGCACCAAAACTTTGAGCTGTGCATGCTTAAATCTCAGTTGTTATAATTGGAGATTTGCTCCAACCACAGTAAGACTATCAGAGGTACTCTGATCAACCTATTAAGCCATTGGCTTGTCAGAAAATAGTTATGATTTAGATTTTTTGTTCATTTCACTCTCGCCCTGGCAATTTCACCTTGGCCACACAAGTAAGTGCCTTATTCACAGAGACAGACTATACAGCTAGGATTGCCAAACAATTAGAAATCAGATTTAAAAATATCCCAAATCTTTTCAATGTCACTATCATTGTAATATACATTCTATGTTGCTTATGACAAACTTATACATGTTATCAATACACTTTCTAATATTTTGTCCTGTGTGCCAAGTAAACTAGTAGCAATACAATACAATTACAGGGGGAAATCCTTCAGTGGTACAAAAAAATATTATTCCATGTTAAATTTCAGCTCTGTATCTCAAAATATGGGTCAAACAGCTATAGTAAGCATAAAAACTTGAGCTGTTGGTTGATCATGAAAATTTTAGTCTGTTCAAAACCAGTAGCTCAAGTTTGTAGGTTTTGACCCATACTCTATTCTACTGACTGAGCTTTTCTGGCTGTGAACAACCCTGACAACTTTATTAAAGGGAGGCCTATAAATATGCCAAATAATTAAGTTCCTCTCTCAGCTCTCTTCTCAAGTGAATATATTCACATCTTGCTATCAGTGATTCCCAAACTGCATGCTGGAGCATCTAATGTGTCATGAGAGAGGCTGAAGTGTGTCTTGAAAGAATTAAGTCACCATATTGGATGCCTACACTTGTCTATATCCCTCAGCATATGGAAGCTACAGGTAAGTCCTTGCCATAGTTCATGGTACAATTGGCAAGTGCTTGGTCTTCCTAGAAACACCAATGAAGATAACTAAACAGAAACAGTAAACCAAGATGCATTATTAACTAGACTATGACACAAGAAGGATCCCTGACACACATCTGAGTATGGGGTGAAAGATGCATTCAATTTTAATCCAAGATGGGGTGGGGAAACCATATGAGTTTTGGAAGCACTGCTATATACACAATATGGAACTTTCCTGTATTTAAATTAGAACTTAAATAAAGAGCTCTTGTGAACTTCTTTGTTTACAAAAAGATACTAGTCCAGCAAATGACAGGAACCTGATCTAGAGAAGCATACACTTGGGGACATTTCTGAGCACAGCATATCGCTATTTCATGGTATTCCTAACCCACCCCTCCTCCCTCTCCACTGCAGGGTGTGAGCAGTTGCTTAGACTTCCCTAACTTTAAAAACATAGTTATAATACGGCAATTGGGGGATCCTAAATCCACTTTTACTTCCTCCAGTATAACAGTTACAGTATAACTCCTTGTATATCAGTTTTTCTAATCAGAATACAGTACATGGGAACTCCTCTTGGCCTCACGAAAGCAACTCTGAGCTCTAAGTACTGTCCTCATTTTTAAAGAAAATCTCAAAGAACCACGGTCCACTAACGCCATCACATCATAAGCTCAACACACAGGTGGTTTCCGATCCCCAGGAAGATCGATTAACCTAAGGTCCCCAATGACCTCCTGTCGGTGCCCCCCACTGATACACTCATTTCTTCTCCTTCCACCTGAGTCCTCCTATAAAAACCCACACGCAGATCATAGCCCGGGCACTAGGTCCCAGGTCCCAACTCTGTTCCCTACATGTTTCTTCCTTCTCGAACTCTTCCCCGCCCCCCACGCCCACGCCTTCCTCCAAGTCCCTTCCCCACTGGATTCTTTACCTTTCCCCTGGGTCTTCTTTCTCCCTGCCCCGGTGTGTCCTGGCCTTGGGCCTCCACCTCCCTCAGACTCCGTGGTAAACAAGAGCCCCCTTGTTTCCCCGCCCCGGGTTTCCCGACCCCTTCGCTTCTCCGGGAGGACCTTTCTCTACCGGCCCCTCTCCGGGGCAGCTCGGCTCTTCCCATCCCCGCCCCGCATCCCTCCGGCCCCGGGGCTCCTGCCCAGGCGGGCCCGTGTCAGTCGCCCAAGCGGGGGGGTGCCTTCCGCGGAGCCTCCCCTGCCGCCGCCCCCGTTTCCCCCCTCAAAGCCTCCCTTACTAGGCCGAGTCCGGGCCGGACTGATGTCCAAGTTGAGGTCGATGCGCCTCCGGGCCTCCCTGTTCTCCTGCTTCAGCTTGGCCTCCAAGCGGGACAGTTTCTGCTCCAGCGAGGACGCCGCCATCTTCCCCCCCCTCCCCCGGAGCCGCCGACGCTGCCGCCACCGCGCAGCCAGAATACACAAACACCGCAGTGCGCACGCGCCGAAAGGACCAACCAGGCCACCATATTATCATCATCCTCCTCCGCCCACCGCAAAGGCACGGCTCCACTTTTGCCCGCTGTGCTTGTTTTGCCTCGCGGTTTTTCCTGGCTCGCGCATGCGCGAGGGCACCAAAGTGCTGCCCGAGCTCAGTATCAACGCGGCCGCGCCGTCAATGATATTTTGGACGTTCTCCTCGCCAGTATTCGTGCATCTCCACTCAGCTTTGATGGGGACTAGGGAGCATGTCTGGGAGTCATGACGGGTCGGAGGGGTGTTAGAAGATGCTGCCCTGTTGCTCAGTCAATAGAACCTGAGGCTCTTAATCTCAGGGTCCTGGGTGCAAGTTCCGCGGGGAG
This sequence comes from Podarcis pityusensis, assembly GCF_964106645.2. Lineage (NCBI taxonomy): Eukaryota > Metazoa > Chordata > Lepidosauria > Squamata > Lacertidae > Podarcis > Podarcis pityusensis. The sequence continues at coordinate 44,221,667 of NC_138029.1, read as the reverse complement.
CAAAATATTACTGCAGGGGTTGGAGTAGATGACCCTCTGGGTCCAACTCTACAGTTCTGTGATTCTATGGCACGTACCTCTCACACTTGAAGACCAGCGGGAGTTGAACTGCTCCAAATACGGAAAGAGCCTTTTTCCCTGTCTGCGCTTGGGTTTCCTTTGTGCTTCTTTAGAATTTGTGTACTTGTTGCATTTATATGCCGCCTTTTCTCCCGTCTCTCTCCCCCACCCCCCGCCTGCACTGTTCTGGGGGTTCTCCCCACACTCCGGAGCAGGATGCATTGCACTGCAGGGCATTGCACTAGCGGGAGCTGTCGCACTGCCTTCTGCTAGGTCCGACCTGTTAAACCAAATAGGAAACCAGGAAACGCAGATAGGGAACCAATGGAACCAGCTACAACCTCATGAAAGGTCGCTGGGGATCAGTTTGCTAGGTTTTTAATAAGGTTGTCTATTTCTTGGTATTGTGGAGTACCCATGATAGAATGTTTGCTGGGACATCCAGAGTACAGGTCTAGGAGTCGAAAGAGCTGGGCTTATATTCCTTATCAGAGTTGCTGTGGATCTGTTTCCCATCTAAAATGTGAACTGCAGACTTTTAAGGGTCTGGTGCGAACATAAGAAGAGCCTTCTGGCCCATCTAATCCAACATTCTGTTCTCACAGTGGCCACCCAGACGCCTGTTGGAAACTCACAAGGAGGACAAGGACACTCTCCCTGCCTGTGGTTTCCAGCAGCTGGTATTCAGAAGCATTTTGTCTCCAGCAGTGGAGGCACAGCTAGTAGCCACTGACAGCATCCTCCATGAATCTGTCTAACATTTTGTCCATCACTGCCTCCTGTTTCATAGTTTAACTATGCGCTGCATGAAGAAGTACACTGGAAAGCATGTTATGAGATAACAGCTACCAAAGTAAAGAGCAAAGCAAGCCTTTATTGCATTCTCTTAGATGGTGATCAAGTTTAAGAAGAAAACTGCATGTATATTTATATACGTGCACACACGCCTCCATCCTAAGACACACACATCTTTAATTTTAAATATATGCCTTCTACTTCAGGGGTGGGGAACCTCGGACCCTCCAGATGATGGATTCCAACTCCCATCACCATCAGCTGGCATTACTAAGAATCAAGGATGATAGGACATGTAGTCTAGAAATGTGTGGAGAAGGACCATGGGTTCCCCACATCTTACCTACTTGATTCTTACCTACATAAAAATACATATACAGATTGTATCAGAAGGAAATGTCGAATCCTTACAGACTCCTAGAATTTTTCTGTGGAAGGTGCAATGCTGGCGGGTGGGGGGGGCATGATGCGTCAATTAGTTTTACGTACTGGTTTCCCTTTGACTTTCCTGCCATGGTCTGTCATCTCTAATTCAGATAACATCACCTGCGTGACTTTAGCTACAGTTAAGGATGTTTTGCCTTCAGCTAGAACATTCTGATAATAATGGTTTCTTCCAAGAAAATGAAAACCATAACAGGCCATTTCATTTCTATGGGAGTACAGTACTTTTTGTCTTCTGAGTTCCACTATGTTGCTCCTTTCTGTTTTTGGCATTCTTCCTTGTTTGTGTTTAAAATAAGGGACATTGTCCTGAATTGTTTTTGGAACTGGGGACACCACAGAGCTGTCTCATTTAGCTAGAGACTACTAAGGTTACTTTGTGAGCTTGTTCTTCCAGCTTATCCACACTTCCTCTCATCCTGCTGCTAAAGAGCAGATTTTCAATTGAAAAGGAGTGGGGCAAGGGGGGAACTGCTTGGACCCATGCCTTGAAAGTGTGGGTCATGCAGAAATCTGCAGGAAACTACTTGGACCCATGCTTTCTAGGCATGACATAAGTGAAAGTGTGGACTAGCCCTTTGTCAATCTGCTTACCAGTTAAGAAGATGGCAATCCTATATCCACTTACAGTACTTTAGGAAGCCCCATTAACCACAATAGAACTTCTGGATAGGCATGTATAGGATTGTGCTGTAAATCATTGTTTCTGACTGCAGGGCTACAAGGCCTCTCCTTTTTTATATAGGTTATGGTGATTTTTCATTCTTGCTGTAAGAAACACCTCTTTTCTTATGTCAGTGCCTCATTGACACATTTTCCATATATCCTTAAAGTGTCATCCCTCTAAGACAGGCAGGAAAGGGAGATGCAGGAGGACTTATCCTCTTTGTTTTGGCAGAAGGGCTTGTTGAACCCACACTTGTTTCATTAACAGATGAACGGCTTGGAAATAGAATCATAGAATTATACGGTTGGAAGGTACCCCAAGGGTCATCTAGTCCAACCTCCCGCAATGCAGGATTTCTGCCCACAGCCGTCCCAACCTTCTGGTTAACAGCCAGGCACACTGATGGCCCATTGTGCCATCATATGACTAATACTCTCCTTTGGTTTCAGAAAGTGGATCACTTCACTACCTACAACTCCTTACACTCTTAAACTGAAACTGTAGAGTCCTGCAATTCTTTTTTTACAAACAAACAAACATTGAAAAGATCATTTGGAGAAAATGTTACAGTTTTCTACATTAATTTGTATGTGCTTATGTGTTTACTTTCAGCATAGTTCAGGGAAATCATGCCAACTCAAATCTGCTTCTCTCTTAAAATCTCAGGGCTAGAACAGATGCAATAAATGCTACAGCAATCCTATGCATATTTACTCAAAAGTATGTCCCTATTGGACTTATCCCCAGGTCAGTGTATTATTTGTTGTTGTTGTTGTTGTTGTTTTAAGCAGAAATACAGAAGAGGCTTTGGTTTCTATTGAAGTTTTCCAATTATTGGTGCCAATTCCTTGATCCCTTCCCCCACCCCCAAAAACACAGAGAGAGAGAGAGAGCTGTTATTAACCCCAGGGAGGAAAGTTCACAGGCAACGCAGGTACCTGTTGTTTTTATTGCAGAGCAGCTAATAAAAACTACTGCATTAAAACAGAAACAAAAGTTAAAGGATCCAGTTGTGAATCTGCCTTATCTTCAGCCCTCAGTTAATCAGAATATCAGAGGCTCCTTAAATTGGATCAGACTATTGCTCTGTCTAGGTCAGTATTACTGACCGGCTGCAGTTCTCCATGGTTTCAGACAGGAGCCTTTCCTAGCCCTAACTGGAGATGCCAACGATTGAACCTAGGATCTTTTGCATACAAAGCCCATGCTTAACTATTGCGCTGTACCCCTTCTTCTATATTCATATCCATATGAAATCCATATTCATAATCCCAGCCCAACAAGGACAGGTCTGAACAGTGCATCTTTCATCTTGCCAAAGTTGCTAGAGAGATACTGATGGAGACCCCTGAGAGAGAGAGCCCCAGGTTGTAATGTCAGGAAATGTGATGTGGAATACTGTGGGCTTTCCTAGGTCAGTGGGGCCCATCTTGACCAATGAGGATAGAGAAAGGTTAGTATACCTATTTTTCTGGCTGCTTTAGTCTGGGACTGTTTGCAAGCTTCGGGACTTCCATTTCACAGAAGAGGGCCCTAGGTAGCCTGGCAGCTTGTGAAGCCTTAGTTCTCTGATGCCCTTGAGTATCAATGCACATGCAGCTGCAGCCCTTCAATACTTGCCTTGTGTTCAAGGCCCACATCCAGCAAAGAGCTCTTGCTCATGGCTGAGAGGAAGATGGCAAACCGCCAGGAGTATAGTTGGTCGCACTGATCAGCCATGTGCAGGAGGAAAGCAAAGTCGTTGTAGACATCTGGGATGCCAAGAAAGTGACTGTCTTCTCGCATTTGCTTAAAGGAATACTTCTGCAGCGGCTGCCGCAGCAGCCACATCAGTGGGTAAGCCCCCACCACCCCATAGAGGAATACCAAGAACAGGTAGGTCACCATCAACTTCTGCAGAATGAAAGCCAAGCTGTGGTTACAGAGGAAAACAGAGTAGCCGGTGAGGTTCTTTGTGTCCAGCCAGCAAACATGTTCAAAGGAGATGGCTCCTATGCAGTTGGAGGTGTAGCCCAGCACAGTTAGGATCTTGGCAACTTTGAAGATTGTTTGTCCCATGTAGACCATATAAATCAAGCTGGCACCTTCAGCATGTGCCCTGAATCTGCAGATCTTCTCAAAGAGTGCCCGGCCCTGCTCCCTCTCCTTCCAGTCAAGGATAGGAGAGGATGAAGGGGAAATAAATTGTTCTTGACACCCTCTAGTATCCGTGGTTTTGGGTAGGTCTACGAAATTCTGGTAGACCATTTCAGAGACGGCCTTGATGGTCCAAGGGGACTCAAAGCATTTCATGAGGATGGATAAGAAGTGTTCGATCTTTGAGGACGTCTTAGGGTACCTGAACCAGAAGTTGCTGCTTGCCATTAAAACCAGTGAGTTGACAAGTGCTAGGTAAGGAAAATACTTGGAGAACCAAGGCAAAGCATTCTGATAGCAGACATGGTTTATGTACAGGTACTGCTGGTAGTCAAGGTTGATTGGGCGTCCACTGTTCTCAGCAGAAAACTCTTCATTGGTGGCACTGTCCATAGCTCCAGGCTTGAGCATAGCTGCTGTGGTCTCATTTAGCTTGTAATTCAGTGGCAAGCAGGTCATATGGTCAACAGAAATCAGCAGAGTACCTGAGAGGAGAGAGACCATAAGCATTGCTACTACCAAGTAGTCCATCAGGACATCCCACCAAGGCTTTAGAGTCTGGAACCGAGCGTGGGCATCACCGAGGAAGGTCACTTCTGTCAGGTTAAACATCACTAGAAGCAAATGGTAAGTGGGAATTGAGTAACATCCTTGGCTATTGTACTGAAACAAAGTCTGCTTGTTTAGCACATTTAGCTAGTGATATATATATATATATATATATATACACACACACACACACATACACATACACACACACACACACACACACACACACACCTAAACTGTGAGCAATACAAAGTTACACGGAACAATATAAAAAGTTAAACATTAAAACTGTTCAGCTATAAATGACTAAAATACAGAACTGGTCACACTTCAAGGAAGGCTTGGTTAAACAGAAATGTGTTTGAAATTACAAAACAGAAGGCGCTTGCATAATGCACATTGGGAGGGAGTTCCATCATTTTGATGCTGCCACACTGAATGCTCCTCTCCTGGTAGTTGTACAGCAGGCATTGTGTGGCACTATTGACAGCGCCGTCATTGATGAACAAAGTGGTCAGGCATAACCCAAACTTAGAGACAGTACAGTTATGGCGAGGCTTTCCATACTAGGAAAGGCTTGCCTTGACCTGTTGAGTTTCTGCCTGCCATACAGCTGCCAAGGACACAAGAACCTCCTGTTTCCTGAGCGTCAACCATAAACCAAAGTCTAGGCTGCCATCCTGCACCCACTTACCTGCAAAAAGCCCTGGTTAACACCAAGAGACCTTAGGGAAGATGCATCCTGGCTGCTACGGGGAAAAGAAGGGCAAACTAAAGAGAATCCAAAGACTATAAATAGGACAGACAGAAACAGGAAAAGTGTGCTAAAGGACAGGGGGATTCCTAATGCCTGGTGTCTAAACAACACATTTATCAATCACAGCTTCATTCGTTGGTTAAAAGCATTGACAGGCAGCAGCCCCCATCTTGCAGAAATCACTTAGAAGGGTACCTGTATGTTTTGCTTCATAACTTTCCTGGAAGGCTAGAGCCTTACTTTTTTTTTAAATAAAAAATAAAAGCTCATAATCTGTCCTCCCCCGCCCAGGGGCACCAATGTGGGCAGCAGGGCATCTGTGGATGCCGAGTTGGAACTGCCATTCCAAATGTGAAAAAATAATAATCTAGGGCAGGGAGGGACTTGTAGCCCTCCAGTTGTCACTGGTCTTAGGCTGGATCTAGACACATAAAGAAAGTGTTTCAGGAAAACGCGTTGTAAACAACATAGTGGGAAAGCATGTTGGTGAAAGATGGAATTCCACAGTGCTATCTGGTGTCACAGTGTTATAACGCATATAAAACACTTTTTCCTTACTAATGTAGCTGAGTCCTCAAGCTCCTATCAACCTTTGCCACTGAGGAGTCTGCAACAACATCTGGAGAGCCACAGGTTTCCCAGCCCTGACCTATGGACTCTTACCGTATTTTTCGCTCCATAAGATGCACCTGACCGTAAGATGCACCTAGTTTTTAGAGGGGGAAAGCAAGAAAAAAATATTCTGCGCAGAGCATGTAAGCGGCTCTCGCTTTTCTTGCTTAAAACCCTTCCATCCCTTCTCCCGCTTCACTGTGTGTGGCTCTTGGGGGCTTTTCCGCAAGGTGGGAGAAGGGACTTGACGGGCTGCCCTTCTCCATCCTCGGGGAAAAGCCCCCAAGAGCTGCACACACGCTCCACGTGACTCTTTAAAGGGAGCGCTGAGCAGAGCCTATATGCATCCCAGGTAATTTTTTAAAAACAACCCTGCGTTTTTATTGTGGCTTCTTTGTTATTGTTTTTAACATTGCATTTTAGTTTGTTTTTGTTATTATTTTATCCTGCATGCTGTCTTGATTATGCTTTTGGCGCAGAAGAGCAGGATATAAATACCTAATTGAATAATAAGAATAACTGCAATGAGATGGAGTGGCTTGAAAAATATTCAATACGTGTTTTTTTAAAAAATTCTAAGAATATAATTCATATAGCCATCTGCCGAGATGCTCGCCAAGCAAGACCTATCTCCAAGTCATGAATAGCAACAACACTTCCTTACTCACAGTTTCTCCTTAGATCCTGTAACCAGACTTTGCTTTGTGGAAAGCGGAAAGATGGAAAAATGCCTTAAGGCTGTACAGAGGGTGGTTTACTGTGTGGTGTTTAGGCAACTTTCCATTTCCCCATCTTTGTCTTCCACATCCTACAGTGGATCAGGCAAGTGGGAAATGGCCTAGGCTTAATGATATCTTACTCTGAGTAGATGGAAGAATTACTGTTACTTGAAGTTGAAAAGCAGAGATACCAATAAGTGATTTGCACATTTGTGCTACAAGTTGTTTGTGAGAGGATCTAATCCTGGTGTCTCTGACAGCAGCTGTTGCTTTAGTTCCCAATTCATTTTGGCTGTTGCTGCTGACAATGTTGTTGTTTGTCCACAATACGCGGGGCTCCTCCAGACAACCTGTTTATTCAACATTCATCCTGATATGCTTGCACAAAGCTTACACAATAGTTGGACAATGTCTGATCTTCATTGAGCGTTTGTTCTGATTTATTTATGGGGTAGTTATACAACAAAGAGTATTTATCTTACATTCACCCTTATGTGCGTGCAGGGTCTTTATGTGTCATTGAACCGCCCTTAGACCTGCAAGTACTGTATAGGGCGTTATACAAATTTAATAAATAATAATAATTCATCATCCCACACTTTTGAATGCATTTCCCCATCACTTTGTAAACTGTGAAAAGTCCAATGTTGTTTATTTAAAGTGGATTTGTGATACTAGGATGACAGAGGGTTGCAATCCACTTTAACTGTGCAAACCTAAAGTTCCAGTATGTGTTTGTATTCCTCCCACAAAATATCAACAGTTTGGGGGCACCCTAAAACATCTACCAACAAAACACACGCACTCCCAGACACTCAGCCTTGAAACAGAACCACTTCACTGTTGCCAGATCTGCAGCAGGCTGTCCTTAAATATCATTTAGAAGGGTGGTTTTAGCATGCACAGACACAAGCATTTTTTTGGCTGTGGTTATAACACTGGTTGTGGGTTACATGCCAACCTTCTCTCCCTCTCTGACTTCCTTATCCCATTTGGCATCAATTCCTCACCTGCAGGCGGTTCTAGAACTCTTCATGCACAACCTCTGCTCTTTTCTCTCCCGCCGGCAAGGATCTTCCTCTCCCAGACCCTCTCCTTTGCTTGTGCATTAAGCCTGCACACCACACTGTACTCAGTGCAAGAGGCTTTATTCCGTTTCCATGGCAGCTCCAGGCAGGCCGAAAGGACTGGAGGAAGGAGGAGGGAAGCAAAACTCGTTGCTCGGAATTCATTTGCTTGCAAAGGGATTGCTACCAGTTGTGACAAACTCCCTCACTCACACTTCTTATTCTGTCTTCTGTAACTCACTGTGAAAAATGGGGGGGGGGGGGAGGAAGGAAGGAAGAAGGGAAGGAAGGGGCTAAGCTACGACCACTAAACCACAAGAGAACTCCTCACCCACAAAACAGTTCCCTGCCTTCATTTTCTCTTCATAACAACCCTGTGAGGTAGGGAAGGCTGATAATAACAGCCATAAGGTCATCAGGGTTGGGTGGAGTGGCTTGAGCAAGAAATCTGTTCCTGCATTACACAACTGTGAAATAAAGAGGCTAAAAGGTTTTCAGAATGAATCAAGGACTAATTGAAACTTTGAAGAATGTGACGCACATGGAAACTCTAGCCACACAAGAGAAAGGGAAGGGCACACAAGTTGATACAGGTCAGTCTGAAGATCCACATATCCCTGGTGTAATACTAACATGATAGCCATCACAGCATACTGGCTCTTGTAGGCTGCAAGCTCCCTGGAGGCAGAGGCCTGTTACATGGCACCCACTGTGTGTGCACAAACCAGGACTCCCAGCAGACTGGTGTCTTAATCTCTGCAGCACCAGGAGTCTGCTTTAACTGCATGTTTGGCAGGCTGAACTCTGCTTCAACTACATGTAATACTGGTCTACCTGAGCATTCAGTCATGTGACCCTCAAAGGCCAATCCCTGTCCACTAGGCCCAATAAAGCCTTAGCCCCAGTCTGAGGGACTCTTCTCTGTTGTGATGCCTGCACCCTAAGCCACTGTCCCTGTTTTGGACCACCCACTCGTTCTTTCTCAGCTCCCTCAGCTTCTCTAGGTCCCATAACAAGACCTGAAACCTGACTGACTCATATCTTTTGCATGTATCAGCTGGTAGGTCCCGCCCTTCCTGATGTGTGGTCAGAGTTGGCACAGATGCAATATATTTTGGTCAAGGTTTCATGTACTGTATTCCTTGATTCAGTTTTGCAAAATCTCTCCTTAAAGTTGCATTATTTTTCACTTATACAATACAGGAACATAATCACCCACTCTACACACATACAGTCTTGTAAGACCTGACACAGCCGAACAATGTGGTTGGTTGCAATCCCAGAAATCTGTATGCTGTGAAGACTGGTAAGGAGGCTTAATTCCATATTAGGAATGGACAGTAGCCACCTATTTATTTATTCCCTTTAAAAATGTATAACCTTCCCTTCCAAAAGGAAGTCTGCAGCTAATTGATCGCATAGGAGAACAAATCGCAGTTGTGCATAGGCTGAGTCTTCAGTGGGGTTTGAAGAATCAGCTATTTGACTTATACCTGAAATGCCTTGTCTAGTAGAGTTTGAACAGCCACATCTTTCACAAATAAAAGTGCATTTTATTATTGCTCTTTGAGGTGCTTGAATAATTTTAACCACTAGGTGGCATTACGCTCCAACACACAGCCAATGAACCTAGTGACGTAGCTCATAAATGCTTAAACTGCCGTGTTTTCATACACAAGACCCCCGTGTAATCCAAACAAGTATTTGGGGACCTATTCATTCGTTCATTCATTCATTCCATACATTTGTATGGTGGTAGTGCTGCTGTTCTGCAAGAAGATCAAACCTATCCATTCTTAAGGAAATCAGCCCTGAGTGCTCACTGGAATGACAGATCCTGAAGCTGAGTCTCCAATACTTTGGCCACCTCATGAGAAGAGAAGACTCCCTGGGAAAAACCCTGATGTTAGGAAAGATGGAGGGCACAAGAAGGGGACGACAGAGGACAAGATGGTTGGACAGTGTTCTCGAAGCTACCAGCATGAGTTTGACAAAACTGTGGGAGGCAGTGGAAGACAGGAGTGCCTGGCATGCTTTGGTTCATGGGGTCACGAAGAGTCGGACACGACTAAACAACAAAGTGCTGATGTTGTGACCCACTTTAGATTAGGCTGCAACCTGGTAGTGGGTCCTCAATCCACCAGTTGGCCTCTGATCGAAGAGAGAATATAAATCTGTCAGGTATCCAATACTGGCATAAGTAGCTACTGGAGCAAATGATCCAGTCCGACATCTAATCCATCATGTCTGGACCCTTTCAGTCATTGCCCATATCAAAGGCAGTGGATGTACATAGTGACAATCCCAACTATTTCTGACAGACTCCTCTGTGGTGCAGTGCAGTGTTTTCCCAAATCCCTTGCCTGAAACCTAAGGTGGTGTACTGCTTAGAATTTATTACATTTGTATACTGTCCTTTGCCCACATATCTCAGGGCAGTTCACAACCTAAAAATACAATATAAAAGCACAATATACATGATAAAAACAAGAACAAAAAAACCCACAAGCCAATAACCCCGCTCACCCCCTCCCACACACAATTTTTAAAGGGGTATAAGTTGTCAATCAGCCCAAGGTCTGGTTGAAGAGGAACATTTTTGCTTGGCATCTAAAGGTGTATAATGAAGGCACCAGTTGAACCTCCCCGGGGAACTTCAGACCTGGGCAGGGAGGGAGAGATGCAGGCCCTTCACACCTCTCCTTAGGACATGCCTCCTCCTGAGGCCACACCCTTCATTGGCCCTCAGGTGTCTGGTTGGAATGTGGCCTTGAACTGTGCTTCTCGCTTGCCTGGCTTACTCCCAGGTGCTGGGGTTAGGATTGCAGCCTCATGGTCTCTGCTCAAATGCATAGGTCATCTTCCGAGGCCCATCTTAAGTGTTTCAACCTATTTAGGTTAGACTGGTGGTGGTCAGAGAAAGGGACTTTTCAGTGGTGGCACCGCATTTATGGAATGTCCTCTCCAGGAAGCCCAGCTGGCACTTTATATCCTTTTAGTACAAAGTACATGGGAACATAGGATTCTACCTTATACCAGTTAGGGCTCCTTGTCCATCTAGCCCAGTAATGTTTACTCTGAGCAGCGGCTCAAGTAGGTGAGTCTTTCCTATCACCTGTTATCCTTCACCTGGAGACTGAGGTGGCCTTTTCCATGTGCTTTACCACTAAGTTATGCCTCCTACCCAATTAACTGAAGATCTCTTACATTGATTCTGGGCTTTTACAATGTTTTACATCTGTTTTAATTCTGCTGGCGTTTCTTCTACCCCCCACCCAATGTTATTTAAGTCTTTTAAGTACAGTGGTACCTATGGTTAAAGACGCTTCAGGTTGCAGAATCCGCTAAGCCAGATATAGTACCTCGGGTTAAGAACGTTGCTTCAGGTTGAGAACAGAAATTGCACAACGGTAGCACAGCGGCAGCAAGAGGCCCAATAGCTAAAGTGGTGCTTCAGGTTAAGAACGGACCTCCAAAATGAATTAAGTTCTTAATCTGTAAATGCATTTTGCCAGGAAAACAAAAATGTGAACTGCCAAATAATTACTTTGCTGCATGCTCATGTAAACACCAGGCCTCCCGCCACAGTGTTAACACCATCAGTGTTATTCATGCTACTAAAACATGATCCTGCACAATAGGCCTGTTTTACAACCTTGCTGCAGAACAGCCTCTTCCAATTTTCTGGCCTCAGAAGAACTCCCAAAATGCAGCTATGTTGGTTGGTTTCTCCCAGTGAGTCACATAGCAGGTTCTCCTTCCCACCCATTGCTTCACATTCCCACCCATCTCCTCCTCCTCCTCCAACCACCATGGCATGAGGAATGAGGCCTATTGTGCCATTCCCAGGTATGAAGCATTGGCTGGCTGTCTGGCTGGTTGCCCCAGTGTAGGGCACAGCTTGCTCCTGTCAAAACCAAGGCTCAGCAGCTGAGTCCCAAGGACTGCTGGTGAGAGTGCAAATAGATATGGCTGTCTCCTTGCCACCTTTCTATTTGGTCTTATGAATGTTGACTCAAGTGCAAGTGGGATTTATTCCCGTTATGTGCGCACAAGACTTCAGCCTTCGTTGTTCAGCAGGCTCTGAATTTAGGACTTCATTAACCAAAACAATAATTACCAGGGACTACTGCAACCTCTCCCTTATTGTGTAAGTTCCCTCAAGCAACTAGTTCTCAACAAATGGAAGGTGAAATCATTATCCAACCACCTCTATATATTCAATCAGGCCGAAGACATATGAACTAAACTATTTCGGACCAGGACCAGATTGTGAGGTTTCTAAGGACAAGGCAACTCTATGAGCAAAGACAAGTGGGGGGTTAGGAACATTACACACACACACACACACACACACACACAAAGAGAGAGAGAGAGAGAGAGAGAGAGAGAGAGAGAGAGAGAGAGAGAGAGCTAGCACAGCATCTGCTAAAGGTGTGCACTATTGTTTCTTAATGCCATGTATTTCAGCTCTCTCTTATCTTTAATAAACTTTTTCTAAACATACTTTAACTGGATATGAAGCAGTCTGCTGCCAACAGGTAGGATTCTGAGACCAAGCTTTGCGTTGCTTTGCCATTGAGGAAGCAGGGTCCCTTTCCAATGGCTTTTACATGCCCCAAAGTGCTCTGCAATCAGGTAAAGCAGGAAGAGAAGGCCAGGTTATAGCAGGCCCAGAAGAGTCTGCTTGTGTCTCAAGAGGCCATAAGAGAGCTGAGACCCAAAGGGACAAAACAGAAGCAAGCCCAAGCCACCTGGGAAATCAGCTCAGCCAACTTGAACCAAAGGGGGGGGGGGGAGTCCCACATCTCCTTCATGTGCTAAGCAAAAGGCACTTACCTGCTCTGATTACAGAAAATGGGTAGGAAGAATGTCTGTGCTTATAGGAGGAGTGAGAAAGCGACTCCCCTAATTCAACCTATGCTGGGATTAGAATATGTGGAGAACTGATTAAAGGCTCCAGGGGGAAATGAGGTGGCTTTTCATGAGTGGTAGTGAGGATGGGTTTTCACAGTGCAGTATTCCTTCTCTCTTCCATGTGTGGTGCTCACTGAAATTACGTGAGAAGGCAATGAGGGAGGAAGTGAGTTCTGAAGAGGATCCGAGGTGCGGGGCTCTCCTAGCCTGAAGTGGGAAGTGATCTGAACAGCCAGAAAGTTCAGCTCCAGCACTCAAGCAGAACTGATAATCCAATGTCACCCTGATTAGAATGTGACAAAAACAGAAACCAGAAGGGATTAAGGTATACATGCATATGTACACAGACACACACAAACATAAGAAGATTCCTTACAGTCAGTGGTATGTGAAGGCATTGTGCTCTGGCCGTCCAGTGCTAAGGAACACAGCCCTTCTTTGAACAAAGAAGTAAAAGGAATTAGGCTATTTCCCTGTTGAAGAGTTGCCTGTCCCTGATTCCCCACCCCATGATATATAGGCATTTGAAACCGCAGAAAAGAAAGTTTTCTAATAAGCTCAAAAGATGGGCTTTGTAAGCTACAGGCCTGCGAGCTGAACACATTGATGAGGAGAAGGGAACAGAGATAGGAGTTTTGAACAAAACAATCCCGCAAAGCCCCAGGGCATTTCACAAAGATACACGAGTACACCACACATGTACAAAAATAGCTATAATGATGATTTGGTCAGGTGTAGCTGTGCTTCCGCCCCCGCCCCAATGGATAATTCCTGTGGTCTTATCCATTCAGAAAACAGGGTTGTTTATTTTTTAAAAAGTCACTTTCTACTTTTGCTCTTTGTTGTGTCTTTTCAGTTCCTTTGCTCCCTTATTAGGGTGAAAAGTTCCCATTCCCTCCTTGGTTCCAGCCGAAGATAGAACTTCAGCCAGCTCCCCCATTCAGTCCATGTTTGGATTCAATGGGGCCAACACATGAGAAGACACCCCTGTCCCCTTTATCATTCTCCTCATCACTGATCCTCCATTTTCTCCCTAATTTCCAAAGGCAACGCCTCATAAAGACTGCTCTCCACCAGCAGGCCACTCCGTTTGAGCACTGGGCACTGGCCAATCTCCAAGGGAAGGGCCTGAAGGGGGTTTCCTCTCAAGTCTAGTGTGGAGAGTGAAGGCAGCCAACTCACACGGTCAGAGAGGCGGTGCAGTTTGTTGTGTCCTACTTTGAGAACCCTGAGCTGCTTGCAGAAGAAGATTTCGTTTGGCAGTGCCTCTAAGGAGTTGTGAGAAATGGCAAAATGCTGAAGGCTCTGCAGGACTCCCATCCCGGGGGGGATGACCTGGATATTGTTATAGGAAAGGTCCAAAGTGTGCAGCCTAGAACACTGGAATAGTTGGGAAGGGAGGACCTCAATGCGGTTATGGCTGAGGTCAAGCTGCTCTAGGGTCTTGAGCTTGCGGAAGTGTTCAGGAATGCTGGAAATGTGGTTGTGCCAAAGCTTGAGGCACACCAGCTTGCGGCAATGCTGGAAGCTGATGATCTCTGCAATGGACTGCAGCTGGTTATCCTTGAGGTCCAACTGCTGCATGTTCACCAGGCTGAAAACAGCATGGGGGATGCGTTCCAGGTTGCAGTTTATCAGCTCCACTTCTTGCACAGAGAAGAGCTTCTTGAGGTTGTTGAGGGTCACTAGCTTAGTCCCATCGTTGTAGATCCTGAGCTTCTGCAGATGGGCGGCAACGTCAGACACGCTAGGTGGCAGTTTTGAGATGTTGCTGTGCAGAGTCAAGGTCTTCAGATTCCTCAGCTCACGCAGGTTCTCCAGAGTTCCTGCCCGGCCCATCTCTGGACTGAAAAGTCCCGAGATGTGCAACTCTTCCAAGCCTCTCAAGTTGTAGGTCCATAGCGGTATATCTTTGATGTCATCAAACTTCACAGTCATTACCTTCAGCTGCTCACGGAAGAACATAAGAGAGGTGAAAGAGAGCTTGACGGGAGAGTTGATCAGTGTGAGCTCCTGGAGCTGGGCCAGCTGAGTCACTGAGGGTGGGAATGTCACATCTTTGAGGAGCTCCAGCTTCAGGGACTGCAGCTCATTCAGCTCAAAGGTGGTGTCAGGCAACCCTGGTAGCATGAAGAGATGGAGCTCCAGCCGGCCTTGGGCGTTGGTTTGCAGCTTCTGCCGCAGTTTGTCCACCGTCCACTCATGACTGAGGTTGATCTGCTTGAGTCTGAACTCGCTGACCTCAGAAAGGAAGACAGCAAAGCGCTTGGAGTAGAGGGAATCATACTGGTCAATGAGGTGGAGCATGAAAGCAAAGTCGTTCTTGACGTCAGGAATGTCGCTGATGCCTGTCTCATTGCGTGCAAATTGAAAGGAGTACTCTTTCAGCGGCCGGTGAAACAGCCAGTAGAGCGTGTAGAGACACGTCATGCCATATATGCCAAGGAAGCAGATGTAGCAGATGGCCAGTTTGGAGAAGAGGTGGGCTTTGGTGTGGTTGCAGCAGAAATGGTCATAGCCTGTCATGTCCTCCATCCTGACAGTGCATGGCACAATGAAGCTGATATTGGAAACCAAGGCTGCATTGTAGGCAATGATGACGAGAAACTTGAAGACTTTGAGAACGGTTTGGCGGATATACATGGTGTAAAGGATGTCTCCTTTTTCAACGTGGAGCCGGAACTTCTTCACCTTTTCAAAGAGAGCCTTGGCCTGCTCCCCTTCCTTTTTGTCCAATAGGCTAACCGGGGAGGTCTCTGAAACCTTCTTTTCTGACACCGATCCCCCGGGGGGGTTGAGTTCAGCTGTCTCGCTGGGAGCACTGCTTTTCCTCCTCCGGTACCCCTTCTCTAAGAATGCATTTTCCTGGTTATCCCCAGAGACTTCAGAGATGGCTCGAGTAGTCCAGGGCGAGTCAAAGCACTTGCTCAGGATGGAGATAAAATGCTCAATCTTGGAGCTGGTCCCAGGAAACTTGAACCAGAACGAGGTGCACGCCATGAAGATGAGGGTGTGGATGACCACGAGGTATGGGAAGTATTTGGCGTACCAATGGAGGGCCGTCTCATAGCACATCTGATTGATGTAGCTGTACTGTTGGAGGTCTAGGTTGTTCTTCAATCCATTCATTCGCTGGTTGGCAGAGGGTCCTACTGGCTCAGAGACATTGGCTCTCTTTTTCGTGAAATCTTCACAAGATGCACCAGTGAAGGTTGTGCCATCAGGCACATGGTTGGGAAGGCAGATAATCTTATCTTGTGTTACCTGTCACATCAGGTTAGGAAAGAGAAGAGAGGAACATGATATAAAACAGTACCTGGTGGTAGAACGCAACAGTTTATATGAGGTGGGGATGAACAAGTACAGCCTTGAAGTGGCTGAATGGACTGTACCTCTTCATATTTTTTTTAAAAGTCCCTGCAGGTAGAAAACTAGCATAGCAAGGAGTAGGCTGGTCTAGAACAGCTCTTTCTGATGTGCTGGTTTCACTTTTAAGGAGTTTTTGTTCTACATGTTATTTAAAAAGGCATCCTCCCCCAACTGTAGTCTGAAATGATAAAGTCTAATATCTAATACTGCTTCATGTATAGTCAAAATGGACCTAATTTAAATGAACTGATAATCTAGTCTTAATACTAAAGGGGCCAAGGGGAAATCTGCCCCTGTATAAATCTGCTAATAACTCGTCTGCATGCATTTTCTATGCTGTGTCAGCTATAGGGCTATAGGGCTGCGTTTTCAATACTGATTAGAGAATGAGGGGGTTGCATGAGACATGTCTTATCTTTCCTTCCCAAGGATCTAACCCTCTGTGGGCTTCTTTGGATCTGAGGAGAGTTATGATAAAGCACTGGCAAGAGAAGGTGAAGTCATGGCACAGAGGTCCTTCCCAGCCCTGCTATGGTATCTATCACCTAATACTTCATGCCCTTCACACGGGATAGAATCTAAAAAGTTGTGGCTCCCGGGCTGCATGAATCCAGTATACTCAGTACTCAATCCCTCATCTCTGCCGCATAGGGTCTTCAACGTTTGGAGAACAGGGCCTCCCTGCCTACGTTACTGAGGCTGCACAGTGCTAGGCCACCACCCCTTACAAGTGGTTGGATGCAGAGAATCCAGCCCCCCAGGCTGTAGAAGTTGACCATTTCTGTGCTGGGGTCGTTTCCACCCTTGCCCAGACTGCCCCCAAATATTTAGAGCCTCTTCTCCCACAGGCAGTGAGTGGATCATCACCCCAAGATTCCAATGATTCCAAGATTCCAATTCTCCTTCCTTGGAGGTTTTTAAGCAGACGTTGGATGGCCATCTTTCATGGATGTTCTAGCTGAGATGCCTGCATTGCAAGGGTCCAGTTCTACAATTCTCTGATTCTATGACACCATGGCAGCATCTAGGCACTGCGTGGGCTCCCCCCCCATACTCACTCACCTGCAAAGTGCAGCCAAAAACTCCTATCATCAGCATGGCTATAGTGATGTACTCGGCCAACACATCCCACCATGGCTTGAGAACCTTGAAAGCAGGCTGCTGGTCTGTGAACTGCTTGAATTCGGCCACCGGGATCATACTGCCTGCCAAAAGACAGTGAAGGATTAGAACAGTTTAGACAGTGAAGGATTAGAACAGTCACCTCTCACTTTTAGCAATGCTGGGCTGGCTGCAGGGCCTATAATCTCTCCCTGTTCTTGCACAACCTAGGTGTCCTTTGTCCAACATACATACACCACTGGGACAATGCCATGTACATGAAGAGGGAGCTGCCTTCTAGACTGGTGCCTGCCCTAAAACACTTTAATAGCCATTGTTTACACCTGACAGAAAACATAGCCAAGTTAGGCAGATTCTGGCATCTACTGCAGTAGCATCTCTAGGCCCATAAGGACCCCTTGCAGTGCTTTGACATGCTACTTCCTCTTTCATGGGCCAGCATCCACATCTCACAGTGAGGCAGCTTATCTCAAAGACCAAGAAAACCCATTGTTTCTATATGGCTGCCACACCCAGCACTGAAGCAGGGCAAGGCAGGGCTATCTGGTCAGCAACACTGCTGCAGAGGGGACTCACCCAAGGATTCAAGAAACTGCCATTCCTCGCTTGTGTTTGCTAACGTATTTAAATACACAGGGAAAATAGAAAAATACAGATAGCAACGCTGGCAACCTAACAGCCCCCCAAAGTGATGATGCTAATAGATTTTATTGTGGTAGTTTGAAGTACAAGCCTATGTGGAAGCAAAATTTTATTTTTAGGACAGGTATTTTTTTGTAGGGTCTGGTATTGAGAGTTGAACAAGAGAGGTATATTCACAGTTTGGACCCTGGTCTTGGGGATGGAAGGACCAGACTCAGGGCCACATGCATCTGCCTGGTATATGATGCCACTGAGAATATAATGCCTGATAAATGTCACACTGGAATAACGGGATCAGTGTTGCCTATTCAGACGATCCCACTATGCTACCAACTATGCTGCCTTCTATGCAAGATTCTCAGAGATCTAAATGCACAGCCATGCCTTCTTCATTGAGGAGGGCAAAACCTACTCACTCACCCAAATAGAGTACTCATGGTGAAGATGGATCTGGCTTCCAACACCACCAGGAGAAAATCTAATCTTTGAATGGACTGGTGTAGGTATGGCAATCTCCTTGCTATAGCTTATGCAAATTTCCTTCCTCTCCTCTCTTTTGGTTTAGGATGGGATGGCAGAGTCTGAGTCAGGAGTTACATGTGTATCTGTCCTCTGGATGACACCTTCTGCAGAAACCCTGAAAGAGCAACCTTCACAGCTACATTCCTGCCCAGCACCTAGACTCTGGTACCATAGAACAGAGCAGTCTCTGAGATTCTGGTTGCTATAGTAGTGCTCTCGCTACACTGGCCTGGCCAAAGATGTTGGAGGAGCAGCATGGAATGTGCCAAGGAGAACCAAGGACATGGAAATGCTAATCCTGCCTCTAAAGTCTAGTGCTGCCTCAGCCCCACCAAAATCCAGAAGGAAGATACTCTTTAGCAGTATGATCAGAGGGTGCGATCTGTTTTCATCTCCCTTTCTGTTTATCTAATGACCCCCAACATTGACTTCTCTTCTCTTGGTAGGCATGTAGGATCTGGTTCTGATGGTCCTTGATTGCTCTGTGCTAGTCATTCTATCGAAGAGGAACATAAACAGAAACTGCATGGGCAAAATTCAGAACAGCAGAGGGCAGCATGGCAGCAGACTGAGCATCCATGGAATCTGGTGGTCCCTGAACGGCTTCATCAGTTTCACCACACATTAACTGTGTGTGGATGGCTGTGGCTTCTCAGTACAATTGCAGGTTCCCAACAGTGTGCAAACAGTGAAATGTGTATATACGAAAGGTCAGCATGAAGTTTAGGTGTTGGTTAATGGGGGGGCGGGGGAACCATGTAGGGAAAACATACTGTGCTTAGTATGGTACAGAGATTTTCTATATTATTTTTTTCATAACAATAATAATTAATTGTGTTGTGAATCACCTTTCCTCCAACAGAGCCCAGAGTGATGCACAACAAAGGATAAACAACAGAAATACATCAATGATGAAAACAAATACAGAGCTAAAAGCAGTCAACTGATGTTTCCATCTCCAGTTCTGAAACATTGCACTACTGTACATTGATACATATGCCTCAGGTGTTTGATTTATCACCATCTACGTCTCATCTTCATCAGGCAGGATTCATCCAACTTGACTGATGAAGTTATAGTTCCAAAGTAAATAACATTTTAGAAAAAGTGTGAAAAATATGCTTCTCTCTAGACTCACCCAATACCAACATTTCCTTAATCTAAATCAGACTCCCAAAGCTGTGTGGTTTAAGAGATGTCAAATTGGACCAGGATAGATTGACCACTGTCATCCATGTACTGGTAACCCTCCCCCCCCCCCCCGAGTGTATTGCTGCAATACAGTCTCTGTAGGGCTCGACTGTTGACTGGGACTAAGACTATCGCCATCATGTTATGCTACTGCAGAAAGAATTGCACTGGCTGCTGATTAGTTACCAAGCTAAATTTAAACTGTTGGTTTGGGTATACAGGTTGAGACTAGGATACCTAAATGATACTCTTACCTCTTGTATACCCAGTTGGTCATTGCACTCTGAAAGGGATGGGCTGTTCCATATGATACAGGAGTCTGGCTTTTAGCATGGAGGTACCTACTCTTTGGAATTCCCTCCCATTTACACATCAGGCAGGCACTGTCTCTATGATATTTGCAGCGTCCATTGCAGACCTTCCTTTTATTAACAAGCCTTTTAAGTGGAGATCTTTTGTATTAGATTTGAAATCATTTTTCTTGTTTTTCTTGTTGATTTTTTTCCACTGTGAAATCACTTATCAAGAGATTTTATAGGAAACAATAAATGGAAATGAATAAATAAATGTGGTAGACTCGCTTTGACTCTACAGAGTCAGCCAAATGGTTTAACCGAGACAGGCCTGGCAGCAACTGGCAAAAAAGTCCCCCAGATCAAAGTCAATTTTGATGGTGGAAGGGCACTTCCACAAAGAGACTATTGAAAGTGAGAAAAGGTGTTGGTTTCCATTATCCTTCCCAGCCTTCCAAGAGTTGTAGAACTTGTTTTCTCACCGCTACTAACCTGTTACAAAAGATCATTGGGTGCAATTTACTAAGACGCTCCTCACGGGCAAGTGCAATGATTAACAAGAGGGGTGTTGTTATTGACTGCACCAGGGGAGACCCCAAAATCACCCCAAGGAAAGGGCAACCAGGATGACCAAGTGGCTTGGAGCAACTTCCACATGAGAAAAGCTTACAACATTTGAGGCTTTTTAGTTTCAAAAAAAGTCAAGTAAGCAGGGGACGTGCTAGATAGAATTAGATATGGAGTCGAGAAAACAGAAGTTATTCCTCCCTCTCGCATATACTAGAACCCAGAGACATTCAATGAAGCTGAATGTCAGAAGATTCAGAACAAAGGAAAGCCCTTCTTCGTGCAGTGTGTAGCTAAACTGTGGAATTTGCTCCCACAAGATTGAGGGTTGGCCACCAATTTGGATAGACAAATTTGTGGACGTTCTGCCTCCCCTGTCGAAGGCAACATGCCTCTGCATACTTGTTTGTGGGAAACACAGGCAGGGAAGTTCTCTTGCAGGATTCCCATGGGCATCTGGTTGGCCAATGTGATGCTGGGGAAGATGAATCTTTGGCCAGAACCAATATCCCTCCATGGTAGATCATTGGTGCTGTTCCCCAACGTCAATTTGTCTCCTTTTGCTGAGAGCTGGCTCATGCCCTTTCTTAGCTTCTTCCATAAGAACATGTCTGAACAGCTGAAACAGACACAGTCTGCATAAGGTTCTGGTTTCTATGAGCACCAAACCAGCCGGGTAATTATCTCTGAAAGTTACCATTCAGAGGAAGCAGCCAAGGGAAAAAGAAGCAGGAGGGGGTGAACAGAGGGCAAATCCAGCAATTTGAATAATCAAGCTTTTAATGGGACTTGTAAAATGTTCTGAAAGTAATGGAACTTATATAAAAGTTAATGTTATGAGTAGTAATTTTCCATAGAAAGATCTCTTGGAACAGAAATAGCTTCAGGGCGTCCTAGCTACCAGCTCTTCTGCTTCTGTCTCCGCCCAGTTTAAGGAAAAGAAGTTTTTTTAAAACAACAACAATATGCTTTGGTTCCCAAACTACCTGCCTTCCATGCTAATCTCAGATGGCATATACCTTCCAAAAAAAGAGAGTGGAGCACCCAGGAATTCTGCCTTCCAAATCATTTCCCACACCTGCTAATCCCTCTGCCTCCTCCTGCTCCTTTCACAAGCCACCTTTCATCCTCTCTCCACTAAAATACATCCCATTATTTATTTCATTCCACCTTTTTCTTTAAAAAAAGCCCCTTGGCGTAAAGCAGGGGTGGGGAACCTCATGCCTGCAGGCCAAATGCAACCCTTGAGCCCTCTCTATATGGCCCTTGGGACTCTATCCAGACCACACTTCTCACTATCCCTTCTCCACAGCCTCTCCCCATATTAAACCATCCCGGACTCTGTGTTCATCATCTGAGGCCCTTCTTTGTACACCTCATCCACATGAGGTCCAGAAGGCAGCGGGCCTTTTCTGCAGTGGCTCCCCGTTTATGGAATACCGTATTTTTTGCACCATAACACTCACTTTTTCTCTCCTAGAAAGTAAGGGGAAATGTCTGTGCGTGTTATGGAGCGAATGCCTACGGGTGGCGGGGGGGGGATCTGCTGCAGTTGTGAGCAGAGGATCCATGGTTCCCCTTCCTTCCCTCCTCCGTGGCTCGCTTTGAAACAGCAAAGCGGGAGAAGAGCCGCTGAGTGGGGAGGAGAGAGGGACAGAGAGCCTGCTTCTTTAAAGGAGCAAAGCGGGAGAGGAGAGGAGCCGCTTGCATGAATGTAAGCGGCTCCTGTCCGGTTGGTTCCTTTAAAGCAAGCAGGCTCTCTGTCCCTCTCTCCTCCCCACTCAGCTCGCTAAATAGCAGCAAAGTTTTTCAGCTCTCTAAGCCGGGGATGAGCGGGAAGGAGGGAGAAAAGCAGAGCCTGCTTGCTTTAAAGGAGCAAAGTGGGAGAGGAGAGGCGCCTTCTCCCCTTATACCCCTCTTCTGCATTATTAGCAGCATCCTTCTCCACCCACCCCACGCGTGCTCCTTGTCCCTTGAGTGCTTTTCCTTCCCTCCCCACTTAAAACGTGGTTACAAAGCATGGATCCACATGGATCCTCAGGATTTTTGCACTGGGTCACCCCAAATTCACCATCAGATCACATAGCATGTCCATGGCTACATCTTGCACCAAAAAAATCACGCACCCACTGTTGCCTGGGGCCGCAGTGGTGCAAAAACGTGTTTACAAAGCATGGATCCACATGGATCCTCAGGATTTTTGCATTGGGCTACTCCAAACTCACTGTCAGATCACATGTCTGTGGCCACAGCATGAACCACAAAAATCATACATCCACTGTTTCGTTTAGAATATTTTTTTTCTTGTTTTCCTCCTCTAAAAGCTATGTGCGTGTTATGGTTGGGTGCGTGTTATAGAGTGAAAAATACGGTACTCTCCCCAGGGAGGATCACCTGGGCCTTCATTACATATTTTTAGGCACCAGGAGAAAACGATACTCTTCAGCCAGGCCTTTGGCTGATTAATATCCTATAGCCTTTCAAATGTATCTGTGGGAAGGGGGTTGTTTTGGTTTAAAAAATTTTACTATGTTTTATCGTGAATTTTATTATGTGAACCACCCTGAGATCTTTTGATGAAGGGAGGTATACAAATTTATTAAAGAAATAAATAAATCACACTTTGAGGGGTTTTGCCTGGCTGGAATGTGTCCTTGAACTCTGATAATGTCTCCTGCCTGTGTGGATAAAAGGAAGGAATGGAGGGAAGGAAGGAAGGAAGGAAGGAAGGGAGGGAGGGTGGGTCTGCAGGTGCCTAGAGAGCAAGAGTAAATCAAGATGTGTTATAATTAGGGAGGTTCTGTGCCAGACTGACTGTACAAGTCCTTATCCCCCTACTTCCAGTCCAGACTAAATACTTTCTAAATTACAGTCACTCCAGCGGCTGTGTGTCTATGTATTATCTTCATCAAAGTGGAAACAAAACAAGAGGTACATCAAGCTGTGGTTTCATTGTCTCAAGCTGCAGACATGCCACACGTTTAAAGCACACCCAGCCAGAGAATCCTAGGAACTATATAATAGTTTGCTAAGGGTGCTAGGAAATGTAGCTTTGTGTAAACTACATTTCCCATGATTCTTTTTTGTAGGGGGAGAGGTGCTTTAAATGCACGGTGTGTAAATGTGTTTGCAGCCTTTGAATACACAACTGTGTGGGAATAAGCAGCTCCCAAACTCTGTCAAATAAGCTGAAGAGTCTCCCAGAAATAGGCAGGTAACACTGAAAGGGAGCGGGGAGCAGGAACTGCTAGCCAACTTCCCCCTGTAATTGTTTATCTTTCCTATCAACTAGTTTTCCTTGCTGTTCTCCCCACCCATTCCTTGGAAAAAACAGTATGTAAGTAGAGACAAAGCAATGAGTACCTGCTTTAGAACGCTTGAAAGTCCAAGACTATTTTTCACCCAAGGAGCATAACATTTAGTCGGGGTTGGTGGTACCTAGTCCTCCCCTTACTCCCCTCACCCCTGCAGTTTGAGAGACACACAGAGAGAGCGCTCCTGTATTTAAAGATATTGGAAAACTCTAGCAATTACTTTAAGCTGTCATAGTTTTAAAAGTTCCCCACCACGGGCAGCCCATTATGCAATTTGGGTAGAGATGCACCATAGCATATTTAAAGCACATGGCTTCCCCTGATTAATCCTGTAGACTGTTGTTTACCTCTTAAGCTACAGTTCCCAAGAAGCCGTGTGCTTTAAAAGTATGGTGGGGCCAAAACAGTGGATACAATTAAAGAACCATAGAATTGTCATCTAGTTCAACACAACTGGATCACATTAAAAGTCCATCTGGTCCAGCGTCCTGTTCTCACAGCCAACCGGATGCCCATGGGAAGCCCACCAACAGGAGCTGGTCTCAATGCCCACCCGCCCCCCTCACCCTTGGCTACCACCATCCACCCAGGCTCACCAAGCCCATTTCCAGCGCTAGGGCTCATCCCTGGGGGATGTGATGCAATATTAAGGAAGGAAGGCCCCTTTGTGCATGCGCAGGGTGCCATTCCAGCCGGACCAAATGGAGTTGGGGGGGGGGGGAGAGCTTCCTAAACTCGGGAGCTACAAAATAAGCAAGTTGAGGAGATCTCTTCACCCAACGTGCCTTCATTTACGAGGAGTAGATCTCTCTAGCGCCCCCCTCCGCACTTTCCCACTCCATCGGTCAAAGGGGAGACCCCACCGCCTGCTAATCTTGCCCCCATAGTTTACCCGAGTGCAAAACGCGCGTTCACAGGGTAGCCATGCACAGCATCTCCAGGCACCGTCGGTGCGCGCGCCAGGCTCCCGTTGCTGTCGGGGGTCTAGGCTCGGGCATCACCTCGTCGGGACCTCATCCACGTTCTGGGAACGGGCCGGGCAGAGGTAAGGTTACATGCTCGCTTTCTTGCTGGCCAAGGTGTGTGGGGGGGGGGGGGGCAATACCTCTAGCGGCAAAGTCAGGGTGGGCCGCCCGCCGTAAGCGCGCTGCCTAGGAAGTTCCACGAGGAGCCCTGTGGGACTCCTTCCAGGTAAACACGCCGGCTCTGGCCGGATCTTGAGTCCCCCTCCGCGGCCACACTTTCGAGGAAGTGAATGGGGCACGCTTCGGTCCCTTTATGAGTCGATCCCGCCTCTCCCTAAAACCGACGTCCCAGCCTGCGTAAAGACGCGCACACTCACCGACGGTTCCCCCCAGCCGCTTGCCTGGAGTTTGTAGGCTCTCGCTGGCTGCCCCGGCCGCCCGGAAGCACCTGAGCCGGCTTCCTTGTGGCCACCTGCGCTAGGAGGCAGCGGCCCTTGCTGGCTTCTCCGGCGCCGGCGGCGGTGTCGGCCGGTACAAGTGGCGCCCTCCTCCCGTGCCGGGCCCGTCCCTCCCCAGGCGCCCGGCGCTCCCGCCTCCCTGCCCATTCCCTTGAGCTGGCTTGGGGAAGGGAGGGAACCTCGCGCAGGGCGCCGCCGCCCAGCCAAGCACCGAGCGAGAGGAATCCGCCCCGACGGCCCACGCGAAGCAAGGAAGAGCAGCCCGAGACGGGCCCAGGCCGGGAACCACCCACTGGAGGGTTGCCATTTCCAACTCCTCTCACGCTGCCTTGGAACCTCCCTCAAGGATCGCTGGACGTCTGAAGCAGATTCAGGATGGGGGGCGGTGCGGTGTTGGGACCTGGTGGATTCTGATGGACGGCTGACCCCACATGGTGACCGCCATTCATGTGGATGTGGCAAAATGCAACAAAAGGGTTGGCTAGCCTACTGCCTCTTGACTCCTTCCACAGCTCAGAGCTATATCAGGAGAAAGTGAGATGACATCTCAGCAAGATCCAAAGTGCATCAGCCTGGTCACCACTTGTGGTGGTGGCTTTGCCCTTCTCTGTTTATCTCAAACCACTGTAAGGCTGCAATCCTAAACACACACGACCTGACTGGGATTAAGTCACATTAAACGTAGCAGGACTTCTTTTGGAGTGAACACGGGGCTCCCATGAGGCAAGGTCAGGCGATGGCCTCAGGCGGCAGGATCCACAAGCAGCAGACCTGGCCTCCAAGAAATGCATTGCCCGCTGCTGCTGCCACAGTGGCATCAACTGCTGTGGTGCACTCCTTGGAGGATAGAACTGCAGACTCCCCAATAGCACATCTGCAGTGGCCTTTTAGCAAACAGGAGGTGCTGTTCCTGATGTTCTCGATATACTGGTAGATCTTTATTCCCATCATAGAGTTGGCAGGGGCCCTGAGGAACATGTAGTCCACCCCCTGCAATGCAAGAATATGCAGCTGTTTCTTACAGGGATTAAACCTGTAACCTTGGTGTTACCAGCACCACGCTCTAGTCAGCTGCGCTATCCTTGTCAATGTCCACTTCTTGTTCCCTTGGGGGAGGAGGCATGCCATTTTGTGGTTTGCCTCAGGTGCCAAAATGTTTTCGGCTGCCCTGATTGAACACATCTGGGATTGCTGTGCTGGAGTAGACACACAGGAGTGTAAGAGCACCTGTGTCGCTCAGCCTCTCGTGGCTGGATGACCAGGCCCCTGAAAGTGTGACCAGGGATGCTAGCATTCGATTGACGTTGGAGAAAGACTGAGTTGAGAAATAAGACCAAGGGTACATATTGATATCGGAATGCATTAGATAAAATGTAAAGAAATATACAATAATAAGAGTACATTCATTTGTAAAAAAGTAATATCCAACGGGATAGACAGGAAGTCCAAAGTGTTGGTACATATATGATTTTGGAATAGTTTTTTTTGTCCTTGTTGCTTTTCTTTAGGTATACAGTGGTACCTTGCAAGACGAATGCCTCGCAAGACAAAAAACTCGCTAGACGAAAGGGTTTTTTGTTTTTTGAGCTGCTTCGCAAGACGATTTTCCCTATGGGCTTGCTTCGCAAGACGGAAACGTCTTGCAAGTTTGTTTCCTTTTTCTTAACAACGTTAATACAGTTGCGACTTGACTTCGAGGAGCAACTCATAGAACGTGGTGTGGTAGCCTTTTTTGAGGTTTTTAAAGACTTTGGTGATTTTTGAAGCTTTTCCAAAAAGCTTCGCAAGACGAAAAAAATCGCAAGACGACAAAACTCGCGGAACAAATTAATTTCGTCTTGCGAGGCACCACTGTATAAACTTTGTATACATGCTGAAAATTATATTATAATAAGCCTTGTGATGTAATATGATAATGTTTACCGATGCAACATAAGAACATTAATAAATAAATAAAACTCAAAAAAGGAAAAAAAAGAAAGTGTGACCAGGAGTACCGAGCAAGTTAACCGTTTCCACTAAAGAATATTGCAGCTGTGCTGATGTAGTGGTGGCTGCCAGTGTTGTCTGAACTGCAGTGCCTGAGTCATGAACAAAACTCATCATCCAATGCTGCCCTCACCAAGTGATGAACTAAACTGAAATCACTCAGAGGTGATGAAAATGTGTTGTCATTGTTTGAGTTTATTTCTGTTCTGCCTTTTGGCCAAAAAAACGTGTGCCTGCCCCCCAGCCCAGGGTTCACACACACACACATACAAAACACAAGTTTTGCACTACCTCTGTGGTAGTTGAAGGACTTTCCATGTGATTGTGTGATGAATGTGGCTTCACAGCAGATGCATACAATCCTTTTTCTCTTCTGTGATCCCTTTTCCCCTGTCATGAGGTGAAGCTTTGGAGGAGTCGCCTTGCACTAGAGATCCATGTAGGTATTGCTGTTGCAAAAAAAACCTAGATCATGCATTCTTTGCAAATCTTCACAATCAGGGCAGAACCAAACTAGTGCTGGCCCACAGCTGTGTTGGAAGACCTTGGATGTTGAGAGTTCTCTTTCTGGTGGGACAAATGATTGTACGAATCTAGCCTTCGGTTTCCCAGCTGGGACATGTGCTGCTTCCATGCAGAGCACGTCAAAAAGGCCCCAGTGATCACACCATTTTAAGTCTTGTCACCATTTAAAACCAGGCCCTTGGTATCTGCCTGTGCTTCTTAGCCCCAGGCTGGAGATGCTTTTACACACCTGTGATGATATGGATCTCGGTCTCATATCTCTGCAGGTCTTTTTGTGCTTGGACAAAAAGCCTTCTCATTCAGTGCCAGCAGCATTTCCCTCCCCTGGAGCAAGGTGCTGTCCCTTAGCATACAAAGGCACCAGCCATTGAGAGCCATTGCGTCATTCTGGACACAGTCTGTGGCAGGAGCTACCCAGAGATCATTCGGCGCTGCTGAAAAATGCAGCTGCCTCTGGGGTCACGCTCCTCCGCTTCAGCCAATGTCCAAGTGGGAGGCAAGGAAAAATAATCCCCTCTCCAGCCCTTACGTAAAATGTTTGTGGCAAGCTTGTAGACAAACCCTGTGCTAAATTCTGCCCTTTGGTGAGTGGAGGAAAGCAGCCTATAAAAGGCGGTTATTATGTTCTCAAGAAAGCTGATCGTTAGGACTCTGAATGGGCTCAAAGCCTTTCATTGTCTGGGGGGAAATTCAACCGACCCTGATCTACCTCTAAACAGACGTACTCAGGTTGTCTGTGGTGTTTAGCAGCTCTGGTTGGAATAGACCATTTCTTCTTGACAGCAATATGTGTGTGGGCTGGGGAGCTGGGCCCTGTGTTGTTGCCAATTTTCCCCTCGCAAGAGTCTAAACAGTGTGGCTGTGTATGAAGGCCTGGATCCCAGAGCCTGGAAGCAACTGGCAGGTAAATGAAAGGAAGCCAGCCGGGCACCAAAGCTCCAGAACATTGAGAAATGTGGCAGCTTGTTTCTGCTTCCTCGCTCCTTCTGCTTGGTTTTGGAATTACCTTGCCTCTTGTTTGATGCCGATCATTTTCCCAAGGAAGAAGTTTAGCACTGGGTAATTTTTCCTGCTAAGTCTGAGAGTTCCTACGGGTCTGGCATAAATCCACCACCCTGGATGGACCAGTGACCTGATTTGGTATAAGCAGGGGCCTATCTACTTTGAAACTTAATGAAGTTTAAGCTTCAGGGGCCCCCTAATCCTGGAGGGGCCCCATAAGCGACCTTATTCGTGCATGTATATAACATTTCCCTATTTTTAAACCCCCCCCCCACATAAGTCAAAAACTATAAGGCATAGGAAATATTTATTCCCACCCATGATTTTGACATGTGAGATAAACTAGAACAGCAATTTTAATCAAAATCTGAGATGTAGTAGTTAAATAAATAACTACCGTATTTTTCGCCCTATAGGACACACTTTTCCCCCTCCAAAAATGAAGGGGAAATGTGTGTGCGTCCTATGGGGCGAATGCAGGCTTCAGGAAGCTATCCGCAAGCCTTCGGAGCACGGCAGGAGTGCCCGCTGCGCTCCGAAGGCTTGCGGATAGCAGCCTGCAGCCCGAAGCCCAGAGCGCTGCCTTCCCACTGTTCCCCGACCTGGTTTGGAGGCTGGCGGTGGGGGAAAGCAGCACTCCCCCCCCCCCGCCAGCCCCAAAGAGCAGGTCGAAAGGAACCCAAAGCCTTCAGAGCCTTGCAGTGGGCTGCACATTTTGGGGGGTAGTTTAGCACGGGAGGAATTTGAGCTGGGCAGCAGTTACATTACTTATTCAAAGCGTTTTACCTAGAAATTGTTCCATATGCCTGCTATTGTCGTTCCTGAGAGAACCAGTTAGGGAAACTTTGTGCACTCCTGTGAATACATGGTTGCTCTGAGGTGTTTGGGATAGCTGTTTCCTCACATGTAGAAGGCTTCGGGTGAACGCACCTTGAACGCACAGAATGCACCTTGTTTTAGAGGGGGAGAACAAGAAAAAAAATTTTTTCCTGTTCTCCCCCTCCTATGGTCCAGTGCATCCAATAGAGCGAAAAATACGGTAGTGATCTGTTGTGGAACAATACCATTGAAGGAGATAACAGTGGTTACCCAGACCTTATTACTGGTTGTGAAGCAGCCCCCAAAATGAAGGTCTGCCACATTTCCAGATTTCTATGTACCTATCTGATTATTACACCCTTTATTCAGCTCTATGAGGACTAGAAACATACTTTATTTTGAGGGGAAGGA
This sequence comes from Podarcis pityusensis, assembly GCF_964106645.2. Lineage (NCBI taxonomy): Eukaryota > Metazoa > Chordata > Lepidosauria > Squamata > Lacertidae > Podarcis > Podarcis pityusensis. The sequence continues at coordinate 44,191,755 of NC_138029.1, read as the reverse complement.
TCATACCTCAGCAGCAGAGCCCATGCTGGCCATGCCCCTGACTGAAACCCTTGAGAGCTGCTGCCAGTCAGTGTGGACAGTACTAAATTAAATAGACCAGTCTGACTTGGAATAAAGCAACTTCTTACATTCTTACTGATTTGGGACATGTAGCTAGACCTTATGCAGGTTTTGTAATAAAGGAGTCCCATTGGCAGAACAAGCCTGTATGCATGTTTATTCGGAAGGAAGTTTCATTCAGTTCCATGGGATTTGAGTAGGTAAATGTGCACAGGATCGCAACCGGAGTTCAATAGTAAGTGGGTGGAGGAGGGGAGCCTGGCTGTGCAACCCTGTGCGTGTGTTTGGTGATGTTTATTCTTTAGTAAGTGAGTACATAAGATTGGGGCCTCACTTTATTGCAGCGTGGAATTAGCATTTATTTAACCAGGAGATTAACAAGATACATTGCATCAGCGTTCCCCAACCTTCTCCAGGAAAAATCTGAGTGTGTTGTAGCTGCAGCAAGTGCCTAAGCACTTTGTTGCCTGAAGCAGAACCCAGATGCCCACCCCACTGGCTAGGGCTAAGACTTCACAAATTTTGCAGCGTCCAGGCACCCATTCCCATATTTTTCCATTCCTTCCTGGCTACCTCCTTTATGGGGCTGCCCAAAGCAAGGGCATCTCTGTTTGGCGCTTGTATTCCACATACAGTGGTACCTCGGGTTACAGACGCTTCAGGTTACAGACTTGGCTAACCCAGAAATAGTACCTTGGGTTAAGAACTTTGCTTCAGGATGAGAACAGAAATCGCGCAGTGGCAGCGCGGCAGCAGCAGGAGGCCCCATTAGCTAAAGTGGTTAAGAACAGTTTCAGGTTAAGAACGGACCTCTAGAACAATTAAGTTCTTAACCCGAGAGACCACTGTATTGGAGTGGGGTGGAAACTAAAGGCTGGAGGTTATAAGCATCGCCTAGAAACCATTACATATCACACCATTAGCGATAGCAGCCATCAAAGGAACATGCCAATATGCCAAGAACAATTCTGATGGAAAAGCATGGGTCACATTGGGCAGGCATACGTTGACCCAATACTGAGCCCTTGCCAGAAGTACCATTTTTTTCTGAATGACAAGCACCTGCCAAGATCTATCTATCTGTCCATCACCAGAAATTAATTTCACAAAGGGGTGGGGAACCCTGTCAAGCCCAAGGGCTGCATTCCTGCCTGGGCAACCTTCCAGGGACCACATGCCAGCGGTGGGTGGGGCCGGGGCAAAATGGGGCAGAGCCACCAATGCAACATTTCCCTCTGTACAGCAGGCTAGTTTCTATGCACAATCCTATGCCTTTCTTTGTCCTCCACCCAGGCAAGCAAGAGGCATTATCAGAGTTCAATGACATATCCTAGGCGGGCAAAAGCACTTGAAATGGGAAGCAGGACAGCTGGGGGTGGGTCATAAATACAAGTGGTACCAAAGTCACATCCCTCAAGATCTCTGGTCTTGATTGCCATAACTGTGGCTGAAAGTCAGGAGAAGGAACAACAGCCATTCACCCTTGCCCAAGGATATAGGCAAGGTTCCTAGGGGGCAACCTGGGCATCCTTAACTACAAACTCAGCACTGTGGGTTAAACCACAGAGCCTAGGACTTGCCGATCAGAAGGTCGGCGGTTCGAATCCCCGCGACGGGGTGAGCTCCCATTGCTCGGTCCCTGCTCCTGCCAACCTAGCAGTTCGAAAGCACGTCAAGTGCAAGTAGATAAATAGGGACCGCTCCTGTGGGAAGGTAAATGGCGTTTCCGTGCGCTGCTCTGGTTCGCCAGAAGCGGCTTAGTCATGCTGGCCACATGACTCGGAAGCTGTACGCCGGCTCCCTCGGCCAGTAAAGCGAGATGAGCACCGCAACCTCAGAGTCGGCCACGACTGGACCTAATGGTCAGGGGTCCCTTTACCCTTTACCTTTACAGGTGAATGCATGCTCCAGTGATAGGCCTCTTTGGGACTGCAAGTGATGAGATGCAGGAGATGCATGATCTGAGCCTCCTAATTTATTCATTTTTTTTACCTAAAAAGAGGTGGGTCCAAATTTGATGGGAGCAGTGGTGGGAGAGAGGAGCTTAAATCCACCCCTTGTGCTTCCCTAATCAAAATTGCCCTCCCACAATGCTGTTTGCTCTGCAGAGGGAAAAGCAGGGACACCTGCATGTGCCTCTCTTTCGCTCCCCTGCTGCAGAGCTAAGACCAGCTTTGGGATGGGGGCACTTAGATCTAGGAAATGGCAGGGGGGAACGATCAACCCCTCCAGTACACTCTGTAACTGCTTTGAGGTAAGAAAAGGGGAAATGCTGGGAGACTCAGTCAAGGATCTCCAGCACCTCATTTGTTTTGGTCCTTTGTTTGACCCTCCACTGGCCTCTTGAAGTCTGCATTCATCTCCCCCGGTTGGTTTCAGTTACACAACAGACGGATCTTGCCAACACACTTGCCTTTGCCCAAATACTGTCTGCTTAGCCTGCAGACTCCAACCTGATAAACAGTGTTGTTGTAGGTAGTAATTTCTAAGCCTGGGGCAAGTTCTCAGGCCTACACACCAGGAACTGGCACCAGGACAAGTTAAGAAACACTATGGACTTTTATGGGGCATTGCAGCTGAGCTTCCAAATTTCTAACAGCTCAGACAGACTGTCCCTGTTCCAGAAAAAAGCTGCAGGTCACTGCCATCCATTGTCGCATGTCTCCAGCCACATTAGCAGGATTAGGAGCATAGCAAGTGGTCTTATATACAGTACCTAGTCAGACCAATGGCACATCTTGTTCAGTATTGTCTACTTTGACTAACGACAGTATGCCACAGTTTCTGACAGGAGTTCAGTCCTCACAACTGCCTCGTTGGGGCAAGACCTACTGGGAAGAATTGCTGTGATGACTAGGTCTGCACTGTTTTGGTTTCTTTGGCTAAAGAGTTAACAGATACCAGATGTTTTGTTGCTGAACTACTCCTAACTCGAGCTCTTGACAGCTTGGTGGACCAATAGTCCAGACTGTTGTGAGGGAGCTTCATTTGTATGTCTCAGATTGATCTAAATGGCTACCCTCTTCCTCTAGCCAGAGCTGCCCCTTCTGTGTGAGGTTTCCCACATTTGTGAAAGGAAGGGCACACCCTGTCCAATCAGACTACTGAAAGTGTATGGCTGAACAGCTGCCCTGGGACAGAGACCATAGAACATACAAAGAGATTAGCAGGGCTTAATACACACTCTGAAAGGTTCTTCATTACTGGGGGGGGGGTGCATTTGAGGTTGACCCCCCTACTTTGCTCTGAGCAGGCCTAGCCTAACCACAGTCACAAATCCTTTGGTAACCTCAGTCCACACTGGATTTGTCTGCTTCTTGCACAGTGTTTGTTTGTTTGCTTGCTTGAAATTGGCATCCTTTTTTTTTCCCTTTGAAGAAATCCAAGCAGCTAACACCAAAAATAGAAAGTACAACAAACAACAGCATAACAGATAAGCAAAAATAAAAGTGCTGCAAAAACAAAAGTGGTGAGCACAGCACTTCAATGGCAGTAGAAAAAACACAGCATTCAGCCTTCCCTGGCGGCCTACCCACCCCTAAAAGTCCCCCTGCTGTATTTATGCTCTTTATCTTAAAACTATTTTATCAAGATTGTCCTGGTTTTGAGGCCTTTTAAAGCATGTGATTGATTGATTGATTGATTGGCTGATTCAATCAATCAACTGAAATAGTCCAGAGAAAGGAAAGCTGATTCAATCAACTAAAGCAGTCCAGTGAATGACTAGCTGTCTCTGGGTTGCAGAGGTGCTATTTTTTATCTTCTGAGAAACCAGCAGTGGCTCTTTTTACTGCTGTTTTCTACAGAGGAGATCAGGCTCAGGATGCATCTCTATGCAGAAGGAAGTGCCATTGTGTTCAATGGAACTTACTCCTAGGAAAGTGATTATAGGATTGAAGCCTAAAGGCCACACTGGACATTTGCCAGTAACCATCTAGATCTGACTTCCACACTCGGCACCACTGCCAGGCACAATTTCTTGTTGCAGCCCTAAGCTCTGGCGATAACAAAATAAAAATTGCTTTGATATCATTGTTCAAAGAATTACTGTTGGAAACAACAGCACACCAGAAAGCCAGGGGTGGAGAAGGGTCAGCAGGAGTCTTGGTCTCAGACTGCTACTGTTCACAAGGGAACAACGCCTGAGTCTTGCACTCCTCTCCCTCAGAAATAGTCTCCAAAAATCCTCCTTTTATCTGTCTGTCCTTAGATCCCTTATGTAACCCTTCAGATGTTGCTAAACTACAACTCCCATCCACTCCAGTCATTAGAGTGAATGGTCACGGACAATGAGAGTTGTCCCAGAAAACCACAGGTTCCCTATCCCTTATGTAGCTATTGTTCACTAAAGTGAGTCAGAGAACCCTGCCTTACCTTTAAGTAAAGGTAAAGGGACCCCTGACCATTAGGTCCAGTCATGACCGGCTCTGGGGTTGCGGCGCTCATCTCATTTTATTGGCCGAGGGAGCCGGCGTACAGCTTCTGGGTCATGTGGCCAGCATGACTAAGCCGCTTCTGGTGAACCAGAGCAGCGCACGGAAATGCCGTTTACCTTCCCGCCAGATACCTATTTATCTACTTGCACTTTGATGTGCTTTCGAACTGCTAGGTTGGCAGGAGCTGGGACCAAGCAACGGGAGCTCACACCGTCGCGGGGATTCGAACCGCCGACCTTCTGATCAGCAAGTCCTAGGCTCTGTGGTTTAACCCACAGCGCCACCCGTGTCCCTTACCTTTAGCCCCCCCCCAAAGCCCTACTACCTGTGAGAAGGTAAACGGTGTTTCTGTGCACTCTGGCACTTGTCACAGTGTCCCGTCCCTTGGCTTGAAGCAAGATGAGCACTGCACCCCATAGTCACCTTTGACTGGACTTAACCATCCATAGGTCCTTGTCCTTTACCTTTACCTTTACCAAAGCGGAGTCTGGGATAGACAGCAGTGTGTGAATGTTTCTGAATGTCCCAGGATGGCCAGCCCCTGTTCCTTTCTGGGAGCTAATCAAGAGAGGTTTCTTGATGCAAATCTCTCTAGAATGCTTGGAATGCGACAGCCATCAGAATCTGGAGAAAGTGACAAATCCTACCCTTCTCTAGTTAAAAGGAGGGGGAAGAAGGGGCAGGGATGTGGGTGCAGGCAAGAGACACAGACTTTGGGCACTCCGGTTTGCTGAAGCTTACTGGGAATGGTAACTCTACAGTGCCCAGGATTATTTGAGGGGGGAAATGTGCTATAAAGGTACAGTATAGTGAGTACACAGTAGAAAGAGAGTTGTGTGCTGAAGAGTGGAAGCATCTCTGGGGATCTGAGGCAGCAGATCGGCCTGTTAGGAGCACCTGCTGCTTGCCTCCACTTATGTTCTACTTGTACAAACCAAATATTACAAGAGCACCATAAGCCTCCAGCGCTCTTTCTGCTCTGAAGGAAACTGAAACCAATTGAGTGCTGCCCTTTGAACGCTCTCCTGCTTGGGCAAGTTGGAAGCAACAAGGCACATGACTAATCCCTGCTGATCTCTCCACTTTGAAGTGCATCCACCCTTGTCTGCACCGCTGAGGCGCAGGGGTCAACATTGGCTCAAAAAGCAGAAGAAGAAGAGTTTGGATTTGATATCCCGCTTTATCACTACCCTAAGGAGTCTCAAAGCGGCTCACAACCTCCTTTCCCTTCCTCCCCCACAACAAACACTCTGTGAGGTGAGTGGGGCTGAGAGACTTCAAAGAAGTGTGACTAGCCCAAGGTCACCCAGCAGCTGCATGTGGAGGAGCGGGGAATCGAACCCAGTTCACCAGATTACGAGTCCACCGCTCTTAACCACTACACCACACTGGCTCTCGTCCATAAGAGAGGGAGCCTTTTCAGGCACAGCCCCTGTACATCTTCCAGTGTGTTTCCACTACCATGAGCTTGATTGCTTTTAAAATGCAATCAGGCAGGCAGGTATGTTGCTAGGTACTTAAAGGACCCAGGGCCCATGATACATATTTGCATATGCTAATTTATACTCAGAAATGCCTGGTGGTAAATTAAGATGATGGTTGGTTAGGATCTCACCAGCACAGCCTTTTGCAGCATGCTCAGCTGCTCTAGAAGAAAAGTAAAAATACTTTTTATTTCCCCAGGGGATCCAGGGACCACTGCCAGAGAAGCAGAGCTTGGGCTCTCCAAGATCACCCTATAAAAGAGCTCCTGTTCCAGGTAAGGCCCCTTTGACTGGCTCATCATAGGGCTCCATTATCAGGAAATGTTGGGGCTAGAATCAGGATCTCTTTGCAGCCCTTCCAGGTGGACGGCAACTCCAACCATCACTGCTCATTGGTTATCTTGGCATCTGGAAGGCCACAGGTGCCCCAAGACTGGACTATGGGCTTCCAGGTCTGCCCTGAGCAATAGCAGGATCTGAGCAATGGCAGGATCTGCTGGTTTGGAGTCCTGGATCCCACTCTGCGTCTGCTTGAGGGCCAGCTCTGACACCAACGCAGGCATCCCTGAGCTCCTTGGAAGAAGTGTGGGATGTCAGGACAATAAATAAATACAAGAGAAGAGGAGGTTCTCCTACTTCCACATTTTCATGACGCAACTAGGGCCAAAACACACTGTTGCTAAAATGCCGCAGACTGACTCTTTTGCAGCATCAGCAAGAATTATGCATGGCAGCGACCGAAAATAATTTGCTAGATCTTTGAAAGTTAAATGGCAGGAGAAATTGTGAGGCTTAGCAGTCTTGGCTCAGCTGACAGCTCATTAGCCCATCAGAGAAGGAAAGGGTGGCGTGGGAACATTTAGAAGAAACGGACTGTGTTTTATGACTTACGGTATGTCAAACGGCTCTTCAATTAGTGCCAAACCAATCTCTCCATCTGGATATATTATGACTTTACGATATTAATGGCACCTTATCATCACTAAGGGCACTTTATTATTCCTTCCTGGTTGTAGTTTTTGTATTTGTCTGTGGATTTGGTTTCTCTTAATCGTCATTCCCAAGTGCAGTCTTTTTTATTTGCTTACTGTCTACATTTATATCCTACAATTCCTCCAACAAACTCAAAGTGACATCCCAAGGTTGCCATTTTATCCTCACCACAGGCCTGCGAGGCAGTTAGGCTGAATGATAATGACTGACCCAAAGAAAGCTTCATGGTCTGGGATTTGAATCTCCCAGGTGGTCCCCCCAGTTGTACCAAAAGGCCACAGTGGCCCATGGTCTTGTCTTTTCTTCCCTCCCCTCTGGTCCCCTCCCCTTGTTTCTCCCTCTCCTGTTATTTTCCAACTGTCTGATTTCAACTGGGAGCCCCTTGGGAGCAGGGACCTGTTTATATTGCCTATGTAATGCTGTAAGGCAGCCTTCCCCAGTCTGGTGCCCTAAATATGTTTTGGACTACAATTCTCATTACCCCTGACCATTAGCCAGGCTGGCTGGGGCTGATGGGAGTCGTAGTCCAAAATATCTAGAGGGCAACAGGTTAGGGCAGGCTGCTATAAGGCATCATGCAAACTGATGTCATAAATAATAACTTTTTTAAAATGTTGGCTCTTCTGGATTCTAAAATTACCGTATATTGTTATCTGTACACTGCTCAGGTACCCTCTGAATGTAGAGCAGTTTACAAACTCTGAAATAAAATAATTATTTTATAGCATGCTCTTCTAAAAATTAGCATTTTTAAAATTCCCACTTATCCTCTGAGCCTGACTAGCTGAAGATCAACACCATTCTCTTTTTCAAAGGCACAGAAGGAGCTAATGCAACCCAGAAAACAAATAAAACAATTGAGTCATTCAGCATAAGCAGCTATCCTTGTCCTCTGCTGGTAGGAATGTTGGTCAGAGGGAGAGAGCGCTTCTCAAGTGCATATAAAAAAGGTGCTCCGTTCACACCTACCTACGAGTGACAACCTCTGCCTCAGATTAGTGCTGTCTGCATTTACTTAGTAGTGAGGAAAAGGCTCTCTGCTCCTACTCAGACGAACTCATTTATTATTATGACTCAGGGCTAAGCGCTAAAAATATGTTCTGGGACAAAACAAGCCATTATTATTATTATTATTATTATTATTATTATTATTATTATTATTATCATCATCATCATCATCATTCATTTTATCCAAATAAGAGCAAAATTAAAAATGTATCATTGTCTAGCACTGGAAGGAGGAGAAGTCATGCAGCAGGAACACTCCCACATGGTTTATTTAATTTTTTTTTTTTAAGAATGATATTTATTAAAGTTTCAAAAAATACATGAAAATACAGAATACAGAAAAAAAAGTATAAAGTTTTTAAGATATAACAAGAAAGTAAAAAATAAAGAGAAACATACAAAATAAAACAGTTAAAAACACATTAATTTTCCATAGCCTATCTTCCTTACACTTATTTCCCCGGACCTCCTCATACCTCCCTTCTTTGTATTCCAGTTCAGTTTGTTAGTTCAGCAAATCCTTACCATTAAACTTTTGCCCAATTGTTAACCTTTTTTTCATATCTCTTAAAGCATTACAGCTAAAAACCTCTTAGTTTCTATCCAACATCCTTCTAAAATTCCTTAATTTTGCAATATTTCTGTAAATAGTCTTTAAATTTCTTCCAGTCTTCTTTCACTGACTCTTCTCCCTGGTCTCGGATTCTGCCAGTCATTTCCGCCAATTCCATGTAGTCAATCGCCTTCATCTGCCATTCTTCTAAAGTGGGTAGATCTTGTGTCTTCCAATACTTTGCGATGAGTATTCTTGCTGCTGTTGTAGCATACATAAAAAAGGTTCTGTCCTTCTTTGGCACCAGTTGGCTGACAATGCCCAAAAGAAAGGCCTCTGGTTTCTTCAGAAAGGTATACTTAAATACCTTTTTCAGTTCATTATATATCATTTCCCAGAAGGCCTTGATCTTTGCGCACGTCCACCAAAGGTGAAAGAATGTACCTTCAGTTTCTTTACATTTCCAACATTTATTATCGGGCAAATGATAAATTTTTGCAAGCTTGACTGGGGTCATGTACCACCTGTATATCATTTTCATAATATTCTCTCTTAAGGCATTACATGCCGTAAACTTCATACCTGTGGTCCATAACTGTTCCCAGTCAGCAAACATAATATTATGTCCAACATCTTGTGCCCATTTAATCATAGCAGATTTCACCGTTTCATCCTGAGTATTCCATTTCAACAGCAAGTTATACATTCTTGACAAGTTTTTAGTTTTGGGTTCTAACAATTCTGTTTCTAATTTTGACTTTTCCACCTGGAAGCCTATTTTCTTATCCAAATTATATGCCTCCATTATCTGATAGTAATGAAGCCAATCTCTCACTTTATTTTTTAGTTTTTCAAAACTCTGCAATCTCAATTTATCTCCTTCTTGCTCCAAAATTTCCCAATATGTCGGCCATTTGGCCTCCATATTGAGCCTTTTCAGAGCTTTTGCTTCCATTGGTGACAGCCACCTTGGGGTTTTATTTTCCAATAAATCTTTATATCTTATCCAAACATTAAACAATGCTTTCCTTGGTTTATTTAAATTTAACCAGGTGAGTAACTCTTAAGAGGCAGCTCAATATATATGTGTGGTACAATCCTTTCAAGAAAGCGAGGAATCATTCCTAAAAATGTAGAAGTTCTAAAATAACAAATTTCCCCTCATGTGGAATGCTTACACATCAAGGAAATGGACCAAACTGGCTCCTCATGTTCCCTCCCTGCGGAGACTCATTGAAAGTGACTCTGGAGGATGGCTGGTTTGTGTGTACAAGCTCACTATGATTGTTGTCATAGGTGACTTACATTGGTGCCACTATAAATTGATGAGTGTCGATCCACATGGCAAACAGGCCCACTCAGGACTGGCTTTCTGTATGGAGCTGCTTCCATATGGAGGAAGTTTCAAGCATGGTTTACCCAGACTTCCTGCTCCATAGCAGGAAGGGCCGATCTGGACTGGCCACTACAGTAACATGTGCAAAGTACCATTCCTTTATTGCGATCCCCTCCCTTTCCCATTCCCTAGGCCAGGTGTGGGGAAACCTGGCCCTCCAGGCACCATCAAACCACAACTCCCATCAGCCCCAATGAGCATGGCCAATGGCCAGGGATTATGGGAGTTGTAGTTCAGCAACACCAGGAAGGCCAAAGTTTCCCCACACCTGACCTAGGCTAAAGCTGAATAGTGCAAGGAACATTTGGAGTCAAGATTGCTGGCTTTGATCCCCAGTCTTTGCAGGAGAGCGATGCCTCATGGGTCATGGACCGAGAACCCGATATCCACTTTGGAGTGGGCAGTGAGCACTGTAGTAATGAACGTTCCAATGGACAGGGATACAGGACTCCTGAAAGGAGAGGCCCAATTCTGCCAGTGTTTGTAGCGTTGTCCCGAGTGCCACTCTGTTATTAATAGGCTGCATGTTTATCAGGGCTGTTTTGGCAGGTAGGGATCGGGTGACCAGTCTGTGCTGACTTGCTGCCCGATGCCAAGGAACTGGTAATTGGATCCTTGGGCCAAGCTCCCAACATGCCCCATTTTTATCCTGTCCGTAGGAAACCCCCAAACACAAACACCATGTGCACTTTTAAAATAATGATTATTGGAACCCAAGCCCTCAAGGACAAAACAGAACCGGGCCCTGTGCAGCAATGCCACTAAACACTCATGATGTGAGAATAAGCCAAACTGAACCCAGTGGGAGGGATCTTTCCCTCCAAGTCTTGCTGTGTAGAAATGAGGTTACCCCTTGCTGTTGGCCCCTGGCTCCAAACTTTCACCCAATTCCTGGTTCTTGGGCATTCAAATATCTGGAATCCATTGTCACAGCATAGCTAAGGGAGGCTGGGAGCAAGAAAATGGTGCCCCTCCTGAAACCCGTCCTGCTGCTGCATCACATTTTATCAATTGAGACTATTAGTGCAAAGAGGGCAATGTCTCAGCAACTTCAGCCAGCCTCCTGTTTTACTTGCAACCAGTCCAAAAGGTGGCCCTGGCTGTCACCTTCCTCCCCCTTAGTCTTGGTGTTACCCTTGCAGAACACAGCCGTGATGAGGATGGAGCTCTGCCTATCATTGGCTGGGGCGCCACCTGCTGGTGGTCTTCCTGCTTTCCGCCCCATGCCACTGCATTTTACGCTGCTGCTGGCCCTGCCTGGGCTCTGCCTTGCTGACCTTGCTGCTCCCTCCTGCTGCAGCCCTCTGTGATCCAGCCTGGCTTTCTCAGTTCCCCCAGCTGTCCCAGCCCGAAGGAAGGCCTTCTCCCTGTTGTTGGCTCCCTGTGCTTCCTCACATCCTTGGGGATGCTCGTCCGCCCTGCTCAAGCTGCCCAGGTCGGCGTTCTTAGTGCTGACTGGCTGCCCCTTCCATTCCGCAGGAGTGATGATGTTTGCACATAGGCGCGTGCACACACACACACACACACACACACCACGGAGGAGGTGCCAGTGACCAGCAGGGTTGGTGGAAAGGGAATTGCTTGCACACAGGCTCCTTTGTCCAGCAGGGGCTTTTGCCACAGAGGAAGCTGCCTGAGGGTTCAGCAAGCATCCCAGGAATCTCAAGGCACACATAGTCTGGTTGGTGAGTGTGTGTGTGTGTGTGTGTGAGAGAGAGAGAGAGAGAGAGAGAGAGAGAGAGAGAGAGAGAAATGAAATGGTGAGAGAGGATGGAGAATGCAGTTTGCTTCCTTTTTCTATAATACCTGTTTATTTTTCAATGAAGTTTCATGAAAGCATCAGGCCATTTCCCCTCCTAATGTGAAGTTCTGCATCCACGTCTAAGCGTAAACTTAGTGGTACTTGGGGCTCGCCGCTCTCCAGATTCTAAGTGTGCAGTCTGATCAGTCCCCAGACATGGCATTCTTCTGGGAGGGCTTAAACGTAGCTGATCAATGTTGAACTCTCAGAGAGACCCCATTTGCACTCAGTGCAGATTGGCATTGGAACCCTGACCTCATCTGCTCTCCCAGAGGCAGGCAGATTTCTCTCCAGAGCCCTGCCCCAATCTCTCCCTCCAGATTCCCAGACTCCCCCAGAAATATTTTGGGACTTGCACACTGTGCAGAGGCAGGACACCCGGCATTTGCTGGTATTCTGAACCATGACAACAGCCAACACTCTGCTTGAAAGCAAAAACAGCAACAACTAAATGTATCTGAAGAAGTGTGCATGCACACGGAAGCTCATACCAATAACAAACTTAGTTGGTCTCTAAGGTGCTACTGGAAGGAATTTTTGTTTGTTTGTTTGTTTGTTTGTTTGTTTCAACTAAATGTATGCACTTGATGAGCTGCAGGGTTATTAAGGATAGAGCAGTTCCTAGAGAAGTGAAAAAGAACTGTGCATAATGAAACACAGTTTATGTCACAACACTCCAGGCACGCCTAACAGGTTTAATTTAAGGGGGTGGAATATTTTAGTGTACCTTATCCCTATATACCAGACACTGTGAGAGGGATGTTGTTTAACATCTGGTAATGCCTTTCTGCATCTTAACAAGATTAAATATTTTAACTAGAATATTAAGAGCCATCTTAACTAGAATAAATATTTATATTTCTTTCAACTTATTATGTGCCTGGTTATCTTCCTGGATAAACACCTCTCTCTCTCTTTTCTAGGATACTTTTGCCCTGTCTTCTTTAGACAATCCAGCCCTGGGTTGGGGAACCGCAGGCACAAGTGCAGTCTGCCAGGCCACCCTCTGTGTGTGTCTGTGTGTCCCTTGGCGTTCTCCGCAAGTCATACTCCCTCCCCAGTCCTGCTTCATACCCTCCATGCATGTTTTTGCCTGACTGGGGTGTATCTCTGAACTTTGTCGATGCCTTTTGGTTACTTGGATGGAAGATAAGGTAAAGGTAAAGGGACCCCTGACCATTAGGTCCAGTTGTGGCCGACTCTGGGGTTGCGGTGCTCATCTCACTTTATTGGCCGAGGGAGCCGGCGTACAGCTTCCGGGTCATGTGGCCAGCATGACTAAGCCGCTTCTGGCGAACCAGAGCAGCACATGGAAACACCGTTTACTTTCCCACCGGAGTGGTACCTATTTATCTACTTGCACTTTGACGTGCTTTCGAACTGCTAGGTTGGCAGGAGCAGGGACTGAGCAACGGGAGCTCACCCCGTCGTGGGGATTCGAACCACTGACCTTCTGATCGGCAAGTCCTAGGCTCTGTGTGGTTTAACCCACAGTGCTGAGTTTGTAGTAAAGGATGCCCAGGTTGCCTCCTGCGAACCTTGCCTATATCCTTGGGCAAGGGTGAACGGCTGTCATTCCTTCTCCTGACTTTCAGCCACAGTTATGGCAATCAAGACCAGAGAACTTGAGGCATGTGACTTTGGTACCACTTGTATTTATGACCTACACCCCCTATGACCTTCTGATCAGCAGGCTCTGTGGTTTAACCCACAGCGCCACCTGTGTCCCTGGATGGAAGATATCAGCTAGCAAAAGTTACCTAGCAAAAGGTAAAAGCTGCATCCATTTGCATCTAGTCCTGCCCACCATTGGTATGTGGACTCCGGAAGATTGCCTTGATGGGAATGTGGCCCCCGGTCTGAAATGGGTTCCCTACTCCTGCTCTAGCCTAAACCCATTTAAATTTTCAACGACTGATTTCTACCCTACGTATATAATATTCATCAGAAGTGCAGGCAGTACATAAGAATGGGAAGCATTAGCCTTAGGCTGTTTCTATGTGCTGCTGTGTCTGTATGAACCAGATATCATTAAAAAGGTAAAAGGTAAAGGTACCCCTGCCCATCAGGTCCAGTCGTGTCCGACTCTAGGGTTGCGCGCTCATCTCGCTCAAGAGGCCGGGAGCCGGCGCTGTCCGAAGACACTTCCGGGTCACGTGGCCAGCATGACTAAGCTGCATCTGGCGAGCCAGCACCAGCGCCGCACATGGAAACGCCATTTACCTTCCCGCTAGAAAGCGGTCCCTATTTATCTACTTGCACTTAGGGGTGCTTTTGAACTGCTAGGTAGGCAGGAGCTGGGACCGAACAACGGGAGCTCACCCCGCCGCGGGGATTTGAACCGCCAACCTTTCGATCGGCAGGTCCTAGGCTCTGTGGTTTAACCCACAACGCCACCCGCGTTCAAGCATTACCTGCTTGAAAATCAGTATGCAGTAAGGTGGCAGCAGCTCCCCTGAGCACAGTGCCAGTGTCAAACCCGGTTAGCCTGCTCCATCTCTTGCATGCTAAAACCCATGCCAGCCCTGGACTTTCCTTGGATAAGTACTACTTTCTTCAAAACACGCACATGCCACCTTTTAGCAATGGTTTTCAAAGCAGTTTGCAAACCTTAAAGCAACAAGTAAAATGACAACAAATGCATGCAAAGCAACCAGCAAACATAAACACAGTTAAAATTCAGAGCTTAAAATACTTAATATAACAAAAAGGACATGTTTTAAAATGCCCAGGTGATTTGTTTATTTTTAATAGAAGTATTTGCTTGTGGCCTAAAAGACAACAAAGTTGACAGCAGACATACATCTTTGGAGAGGGCATTGCATGGCTGGGGCACCATTATGCCACCTAAAAACCCACCTCCTTTTTGTAACAACCCCCATCTCTTGATGGAGGTGGTAACTGGAAAAGGGCATTGGCCAAGGATCCTAGCAGGCAAGCGGATTGGTGTAAAAGGAGATCCCGCTTGAAGTACTTGAGTCCCAAACCATTTATGGCTTCAAAGGTAAGCATCCCAGGTTTAAAATGGGTATGCAAGTTAATAGGTACGTATAACATTTTGCAGCTGAGTGGGCAACTGCTGTGGGGTGGTCTGGCGAAAAAAGAGAACAGTCTTCCTTGCACCTTTTCATAGCTGTGTGGCAGAGGGAATTTCAGTAAGTGTACCTGGGCGCTGCAATAAATTTCTTTTTCTATGCAACTATTAACGACGCAGAAGCCCTGTTCTCTTTTGCTTCTGGCCCCCCTCAATGGCTGCTTTAGAACAGGGGGTTAGTCCTTCAGATGGGGAAACTCTATGAAAGGCAGGTGGGCAGAGAGAATCCGCAACACATTTCCTAGCATCAGAAGAATCCTGCTGGATCAGAACAAAGGCACACCTAGTCCAGCATCCTGTTCCCACCGTGACCAACCATATGCCATTGCAAAAGCACTGTCCCCTGAGAAAGATGGGCAGGGAGAAAGTGACAAATAAGATTTCAGACATAGAAATGAAGCTAACACACTGGACAAGACTTTGCTTGCTTGTTGACTCCAGAAGGGAATTTTGGGCATTTTATAAGGTTAAAAACTGGCCAGGCCCTAGGTAACATGATGGCTGTAGTATTGGTCCATGGCAGAGACCACCTTGTCAAGCCTCAAGATCCCCAAAGAATCAGACATGGCAGCCGGGACATGGAGCTGTCCAAACAGGGTAGTGCTGGATCTTTGATCCTCTCCTTTCTCTTCTGAAGTTTGTGCCATACTCGTGGGATGTGCCTGCTGCCACCTGATAATTTTTAGGAACCATAAAATATTGTGATTTTTAAATGAATTTGTGAGTTTGGACCCATCATGCCATAAATTGGGCAACGTCACATCAAAGTCACATTTGGTGGTGATATCTCAAGAGGCAGCCAAACCTGTGCCAAGAAAGAGGTGACGTCATCCCAAAGCCATGTTTTGGTCCACCACCTTGATTCAGAATGGTACCCAACACTCACATATTGATGATGACCCCCCCCCCAATCAATCACTTTCTCTGTGGTTTTTTGGCACCTTTTAAGTTTCCCAGGGTTTTAAACTGTGAGTATTTGAATCCACTGATATTTTTCCAGAGCTGTAGATCTGTTCCAAACTTTTAGTGGTACTGTGTTTTTCTCTATGGTGTTTTACTCTAAGTTGCTGGTTTTTAAATGCTGGAATTCACATACTGTTTTATTGCTCTGTGCTTATTAATTTGACATATTATGTTATTTTTGCAAGCTACCTGAAGAGCGCTGCTTTGGCAGTGTGGTGTAATGGTTAGAGTGTTGAATTATGATAACCTGGGTGACCTGGGTTTGAATTCCCACTCATTCATCAATCTCACTGGGTGACCTTGGGGTGGTCAGCCTATCCTATACCACAGAGTTGTTGTGAGGATAAAATGGGGGGACGGGACGGGACGATGTACACTTCCTCAAGCTCCTTGGAGGAGAAGGAGGCATATAAATGTAAGAAATAAATAAATGTGCCATTAATAAAGTAATGTCAAGTTATAAGAAAGTAAGTAAGTAATGAGCACATATATGTGAGCATGCCCTCAGACTCTCAATAGAAGGTGGAACATTGTACAGACCACATCTTAAGCTAGCAGACTTGTCACAGTTGGAGCTCTCTGTGTTCCGGGGATTCTTACCCTGCCATCAGTTAAGTTAAAACTAGCTTGAAGGTGTATAACTCAGACCCACCCAACTGGGGCCCCCCTGTGTGGCTCAGCTGGGGTCCTCAGAACAGCCAGTTTTGTCATTCTAATTCTAGCCTGCCCTTTGCAGAGATATTAATGGACACCAGTTCCTGTATGTAAGAGAAAGATCGGTCAGCAGGGGTGGTTGGGGGTGGACTACCCTGCATTTGGTGTATGGAATAACAGTCAGGGCTGTGTGAATAGTTATCAGCCTGGCAGCTACAGTATGTGGCCAATAAATCTAACAGGATGGGGGGGGGGTTGAATTTCTTGCTTTTACTTATTTCCTTCTGGGAAACTGCTCTAGTCAACTCACAACACCTTCCATGTAAGTGGAAAAGGCTTACTTCAAATCTATCAGCAACTATAGTATGAAGATCTACCATGAAAAAATTATGGCTGGACCCTCAACATTGGAGGTAGTGGGGATCCTATCATATTATTTATAAGGATGGCTGATTTGCCCAAACTTTGGCCCCATTAATGTCTGAGGCACTGTTGATTTATGGTAAGTGGAAATCACCAATATAGCTCCAATATAGCCAGGCTCAGTGATATCAGTTTTGTCTCTGCTTCAGTAGAATGAATGTAATTTACTTGAAAGCAGATTTAGCCCCATGCAATATCAGAATCAGTTTAATATTTCAAGGTAACTCATTCATTCTCAAAATCCTTTTGCAGATCTTCGGTACTGTTGTTTAAAAAGGCAAACCAGGACATGGTTCCCTAATTATAAAATGTGATAAAGGATGAAATTTAACTTACACTATTGCAAAGATGTTTGATTAGGTACATATCCCATCCCTCCTCCAAAGGGCTAAGGAGAGGATGCATTCCCCCCCCCCCGCTACTTTATCTTCTTCAGCCCTTATCTGGTGGTGCTTGTTGCCCCCTCTGATGCCACTTTGGTACAATTTAATGATTTTACAATTTCAGGGTGAATATTGTGTGTGCGCACTCCGAAGTCTCGTTGATTTCAAAGGCGCTTACTCCCAAGTAAATGGATCACGCGTTTAGCCACGTTCTGGTCCCCCAGAAAGACCCCACCCATTTGTCTCTCTCTGGTTTCGTGGGCCTTTGATCTGCCCTCGTGTCGGATCAGAGGCTGGCGCTGGCCAAACAAACGCTGGCTTCCTTCTGCTTATTTTCCTTCGCCCGTGATTTTTTCCTTCGCTCTAATTTGTTTTTTTGCATGTCAGGAATGACTGTGGCCGCGGCTGCTCCTCATACTGGTATGCCTGTGCACTGATGTGCCCTATGGGAGCAGGAGCCTTATTCAGCAGTGTCCATAAAAGCGCTACTCTGCTTAGCGGAACACCCTGGCCCGCGCGAGACTACGCGCGCATCGCCTCGGAATGCACTAGCCTTCTAATTTTATGAATGACTCTATTCATTCAGCCCCTCCCACCTTTCCAAAGCCCCTCCCCTGGAATGTTTGGAAGTGCGCCACCGTTGCTATTGGCCGGCGAGGAGGTTCCTATTGGCTCCCAGCCCGGTAGGTGGGAGGGGCCCCGGGGAAATATAAATACAGAAACAACGTAGTTGCTTTGTAGGTATTGAAAGTTGCGCAAAAAGGGGTGTGCGGAGAGCTTACGGAGCCGAAGGATCCTGGGGACAATTTTGCAGCTGTTCTACGATTCACTGGCTGTCTCCTCCGGATCGCCCGAGAGTCATTTTATTTTATTTTATTTCATCTCCTTTGGTATTTATGCTCCTTTTCCGGCGTCTCCTCCCATCCGACAGCAATGAGGCAGGCTGTCCTGTTTAGCGCTGCTTTCTTACTCTGTATCTCCCTGGTGAGTAGCTCTTGCTTAGCCACCTCTTTCTCTTCCGCTTAGGCAAGTGAAATGTGCGCGCAACGCTGTTGACGATGACAACAGGCAGGGGTGACCGACCACCAGGCAGCTAGAATCATTTGGGGAGGGGGTGTTTCATCAAATGCTAGCGAGCTCTCGCTAAACTCTGGATTCCAGTTCCTTGCTGGCCCCCCGGCCCCCTCTGCTGGCTCTCCCGGCGGATCCCGGGCTCACCAACGTGACTGCACTGGCGGAGCCGCATTTATTCACACGCGTCCCGGCCGGTTGCGGTGGGGATGGGGGTTGATCCCCGGGTCCTGGGAGGTGTTCTGTGCCTCGAAGCGGTGCGGAATCGAGCCGGTGTGTGAGAGACTTTCTAATGCTTAAATCTGGCGAGCCTGTCCAGAGTGGACGCGCTCAGGAATAGAACCTTATCGAGCATTAAGGTGAGTTTTTTAATTTCCGCCCCTGTGGACTCCTGGGAGCTGCAACTCCGCCGCCGCTTTAGCCCCGGTGCCTCTGTGGCGGGGCTGCTTTGATGGTGGTGGCAGGGATTTTATTACGGAGATTTATTTGGGATGGAGGGGACGGGCACGTTGGTAGGGGAGGCCGAGAATGCCGGGACTCCGTGGCATGTAGCGCCATCTAGGAAACTATTTTGGTGTGGCCTTTAAAATAAATACATAGCAGGCGGCCAGGCGAAGGTTAAGATCCGCGCGTCCCCAAAGATCCCACAAGCGCCGCAAGCTGTAAGAGAGGAGGAGGGCCCTGATCCGGAACTTCAGCGCCCCAACTTGCCCGCGGAGTGCTCCTCTCGGCCAGCTTCCGCCTTTCCTACCTCCCTGGGGTAGTTCAGTCGGTAGAGCAGTAGACTTTTAATCTCAGGGTCATGGATTTGAGCCCCCTGTTGGGCAAAAAGGATCCCTGCATTGCAGGGGGTTGGACTAGATGACTCTGGTGGTCCCTTCCAGTTCCAGGATTCCTCTCTCGTTGCAGGTGGCCTCCCGCTGCCCCGCAACGTGCCGATGCCCCCCCGGCGGCCCGCCTCGCTGTCCCCCCGGAATCAGCCTGGTGCCGGACGACTGCGGCTGCTGCCAAGTGTGCGCCCGGCAGCTCAACGAGGACTGCGACCAGCTCTCGCCCTGTGACCCCCACAAGGGCCTGGAGTGCAATTTTGGGGCAGACCCCTTGGCAAATCGGGGCATCTGTTGGGGTAAGAGAGGCGAAAGGACGGAGCGGAGGAGGGCTTCGACCTTTCTATAGCTGTTTGTTTGTGGTGCTGGCTGGAGTCATGGTTTATCAGTGATCGTAAAATGATAACTTTTGAAATCGTTTTGTAAACCTACCTTGCACTCTGAAAGAAACACAGTATGCTGCTGCTGCTACTAAATAGAATTTTTTATTTTAAGTTTCTATCCGGTTTATATATGCTTTAAATGAATGAATCAATTTATTTCGGTCACTGGACAGAGTGCATGCTTTCAATAAATACAAAATAAACTATGCTTCCTGCTACTTAATCCTGTTGATGGTCATGATGATAATTTCAATTGAGTGTTTTTGTGCTTGCGGATTACCTTTTTTTTTTTTGTATTTTATGTGAACTCTGCAAGAAAGTGCTTTGAAATCATTACTGTGATTTTAAGTTGATTTTGTACCCAGTGTGCTGGGTGTTGACCAGCAACCAACTATGTTGGGCAGTGGCATGTTATGTACAAAACTGGCACCTAATCATAAACTGGCACATAATTTAATGAAGGAGGAAGGAGCAAGGGCTTCTCCTCCAGCCTAGCCAGGCACGTTCTCTGTTGGGGCTAGACTAGGAAAGGATTTCCTGTTGATGTACATATTCTGCTTTGGCAATCATATCAGGGAGGACTGGTCCCTGTGTCCCAGGTGTGTTTTCTTTTAAGAGGATCAAAGTCCGGAAGGGTTGGGCAGAGCCACCGTGAGGGCTGGTGAAGGTAATTTGCAGATGTAGCAAAATACGTTGTCCAACCTCCCTCTAGTGACGGATGTAGTTGTGGAATCCATCGTGGCATTGCCATGACGATAGAAAGGTTAATGGAAATTGTGTGTGAAGAGGCACAAAACATTGGACAGGAGTGTGTGTGGAGAGACAGTTGCGCAAATATTTTTGTTCCTGAAGCATTTTGAGAAAGCCAGTCTCTTGATCAAGGGTTTCCTTCAGTGCTTCTTGGAAAATTTGCTTGGGGCAACTTCTGTTGCCGGTCACCTAAGTAAGGCGAGAGTTGCCCCAAGCAAAATATTTGTGCAGCTTTTTCATGCTTGTTTGTTCCTATGACTGTTTTTTATCCTCCCTCTCACTGTGTGTGCTTGCTTTAAAATGGCATGAGCTCAGGAGTTGGAGAGAAGTGACTTTGTAATCCAGCCTTCACCAAGCTAGTGCCCTCCAGATGTTTTGAACCACAGCTCCCATCAACACCAGCTGTAGTCTAGAACATCTGGAAGTGCCAAGTTGGAGAAGACTGGTGTGAAAGTGATCTCTGAGGGCAGCTGGGCAACAATGGGACTCTTGAGTTGTGGCTCTGCTTGGTGGAGAATGAACCTCTGTTGCTCCCCTCCTCTATCTTCTCTCATGGATGTGGTGAGCATTTTTTGCAGGGTGAGTCAGCCACTCACTCTTTTTCCCCCAGTGGGACAGAAAACCAGATTTGCAGACTAGGAGGAGGGGAGTTCCTTGGCAGTTTCTACACCAGGTATTTTGCTCCCTTCTAGGTAGCAGGTTTATGGTGCTCACACAAGAGCACACTTGCTTTTGGAAACATTGAAGGTCCTAGTAGATCTGTATTAGCATTCATCTTGTGGCTCCACGTATGCAAGCTACATGTTACCTCTCTCTCTCTCTGAGCTGGGAGGCGATGCTGGAGGGCAACACTGTTCCCATGAGAAAGCATGCTTTCCCCACTCCTTCCTCGAGACTACTTCAATTCTGTACATTTACCAGGGTCACGGTTGTGTCTGGGACCACCTGTTTCCCTGTATGTCTGAGCACTGCCCCTTGCTGGAAAGTGTGAGAAGTAAGATCTTCGTTCAGGAGCACACATGCTAAGAAGAGAGCAAGGAGCAAGTGAAAAGTTGTCTAAATAGTTGCAGGGGAGTAAGGTGAAGGGCACATCTCTGTGGGCCAGGGGGAAGCACACTGCATGTAGCAGGAGGCTCTCCAGGCGTGGCTCAGGCCTTTGCAACCCGATCTCGTTCCATGTGAGCTCTTTGCACCCTGTTTTCACATGGCTATTTAAAGCTCCAAACACACTCTTCTTGTTGACATGGCCCCTAAAAACCTAGTTCTGCAGAGGAGTGTATTTCTCTTACTTACGACGCTGGCAGGTTAAGTCCTGCTCTGTTTTTCACATCCACAGACTCCAGGGATGAGGCTTGCTGTTATGTAGCTCACTCCCAGGTTGGCCTGAAGTTGCGGATGAGTAGAGGGAAGCAGGAAGTGATCTCAGAGTCCTCCCCCACCCTATCACCTCTTGGCTATTTTTAAACATTATCTGGTCTCCCATCATTGATCTGTGGTAACCATGGATGCCAATCCCTAACTAGACACCAGTTTAGGTGAATGGAGGATTTTGTGTTGCTGAGATGAATGTCAGGGACCATTTGCCCTTTGGCACTTATTTCAAAAGGTCTCTGAAACTGTTGCCCCCGTGCAATTCCATGATGCCTTCTTGAAACCGATCCAGATGCTGTAGCTGGGTCCTCTCTTACAGGGACCTTACAGTCAGCATCACTTTTTCATTTTTAATCCAACTTCTGAAACTGATTAACACATACCTTTCTAACTCCTCAGCAAAGCAAGAAGGCCGGACCTGCGAATACAACGGCCGCATCTACCAGAACGGGGAGAATTTCCAGCCCAGCTGCAAACACCAGTGCACTTGCATCGACGGGGCTGTGGGTTGCCAGCCGCTCTGCCCGCTAGAGCTGCCCCTGGCCTCCCTGGGCTGCCCCAGCCCCAAACTCCTGAAGGTGCCTGGCCAGTGCTGCAAGAAGTTTGTGTGCAGCAAAGGACCCAAGAAGTACGGAGGGGTCACCTTTGAGTACAATGCCAATGGCGACTCCAGTGACAACGAGCTCATCTATGTGGGCAAAGGCGGACACTGGAAAAACCTACCAGGTGAGGGCTGAAGGGTGCAGTCAGAGCTGTTGTGACTGGAGGAGCAGGAATGTTATTCAGCTTCTGCCTGTATTTATACCAAGAGGCTTGTGGCACCTTAAAGACCTAACACATCTGTTGTGGCATAAGCTTTCATGGACTACAGCAGGGATGGGGAGGCTCAGGCCCCAGGGCTGAATAAGCCCCGCCCTCACTCCATTGGGATTTTCCCTAGGCCACACCCCCTATCCCCAGGCGACACCACTGCTTCGCTAACCTGGCTTTGCACGCTTCCTGAGTCTTCTTGGCCGGCTGTTGTATGTCTCTGAAAATGCCTCAAGCTTGCATGGATGGACCGAGAGGAGCATGTAAGCAAGTCTAGAAACTAGTGTACTGTATGAGTTAAAATTTGCACTGATTGCTCTGCTCCCTCGTGCCCCACCCACCCCTGGCTTGTGAACGCTTGAAGGCTGTCCAGATGAGAATGCAGCCTTCCTGCTAATGCATGACGAGACTGGAGTCCACCTGAAAGGGTTTCTTTTGCAACAACAGACTAACATGACTGCTCCTTTGGAAATCCTTAGAATGGAAAGCATCCCTTTATATTGGATGTTTTCCATCGTATTAAGTCACTCTAATGCTTGCATAGGAATAGAGAGTCTGCGTGGGGATAGTCTTGGGCACTATATTTGTGGTTCTTGCTAAATTTGGTGTGCATCACAATTTAAGCAATTGCTTTGGGGACCTGAATATAGGTAGTTATGAGGTGATTTATGGCTGTAGGGATTCTCCGCCTCCCCAGCTTAAACCGTTAGGTACCTTTGGACCAAAAAAACCTGCTTTATGAGCTGTGCAGCAGTGTGTTGCATCTGCCCCATGGGAAATGGAGGAGCAAAGTAAGATGAAGCTTCCAGCCATTGCTAGTGAGACTGCATCTGTCAGAGGCATTCCCTTGCAGGATGATGTATTGTAGGATGTCATACCAGGATGTTTATTAGCAGGCCGCATTGCAAGGCTTAAGTCATCTGCTTACTGTGTGGCATTGCTCTTTGATGACAAGCTGCTCCTTAAACCGCTTTGGGACACCATCTCACCCATGAAACCTCCTTGCGCTATCAATTTCTAGGTCCGTGTCTCACACAAGCTAGAGGTGATGTAGCTACCTTCTCTTTTGACAGCAATCTAGAGGCTTTGCTACTAACTCTCTAGTTGGAATCCTGAAATTTCCTCCTGCCTCCAAGTATCTTGGTGTCTTCACTTCCTACTACTTGGGCCTCATGCGGTCTGGGCACCAAGGCACTGAGGAACAGGTTGCGCCTTGAGAAGAAGTGCATAAGATGCAGCTGGCCAAGTTTATCACCCTTTTGCTCCAAGGGCGGGAAATGGAAAGCTGGCACTGTGTTGCGTGGAAGCGACATCTAAACAGGGTGGAGACACAGAACATAAATAGGGGTAAGAGTGGGAGTCGGCCTTTGCCCTTTCAGGATCTATATCTGATGCTCCCGAGGGGCAGGAAATGTGATCCTTCACTTGCATTTGCTTTGGTTCCCAGTTGCTATTTCGGCTAAGCATGGCAGTGGCTGCATAAGAGAGGGACCGAAAAGCATTAAATCTGTCTGAGAGGGATCGTTCACACAATCTCCTGTATCACTCTTGCTCCCAAGTGATGGTTGGTCGGGATGCCACTACTCCTGCATATTTTGTTTTGTGGTTTCATGGCAAAAGAGGAATGCAGGCATTTCCTTCCCAGAAGACAAGAGTTTGCACCTACTGGGAATTTATTCTACAGAGGCCAGTTTAGTCTAAATGGAGTTGATGGGTTCTCAGTTGCCAGAGTCCTGAACAGCCTCCACATCCCCTCTCCACACCCTCTTCCCTCCATTTCCCCCCTACAAACTCATTTCCCATGTTTCCTACCCAACATGTGGCCTTGCCTCTTTCTGTAGTTGCCATTTTGAATGGTGTGGCTGCCATGGAGGCTTACGAAGAATCCTGCTGAGTCATATTGACTCAGCATGATGGCAGCTAGATGCCTCTGGGAAGCTCATCTACAGGACAAGGAGACAATTGCCTTCTGCTGTTGTCCATCAATGCCTGCCTTCCGTTTGTGGAAGATACAGGGACCCTGTGGCTCCCCAGGTGCTGCTGGATTCCAACTCCCATCATTCCCAGCCAGCATGGGGATGATTGGAATTGTAGTCTAGTAACATCCAGAGAACAGAACAGACGTGTTCCACATCTCTTAAGGAACTTAATCCCTTTCAATCTCATTTTATGCTTGGCCAGTGGGTGTAGCTGCTGGCAGTACATCGCTCACCGTTCCCTTTGGATTCAGAATGACAGTGCAGTAACTGGAATTCCCTTCTCTTCCCCAGCATGGAGGCCATTCTTCCCAAGCCACGTGGCAAAGCAACAGCACAAGTGCTTGGCTCAGACTACGGACTGGTCGCCATGCTCCAAGAGCTGTGGCTTCGGCATCTCCACCCGCGTCACCAGCGACAACCCGAAGTGCAAACTGATCAAAGAGACCCGGCTGTGTCAGATCAGGCCTTGCGGGAAACCTGATTTTTCCAAACTAAAGGTGAGGGTTGGGAAGGCGGGAAGAGGGCGAGCAGGTAATAGGGGAGGGCACTGCTTACCACAGAAGCCCAGCATCTGGGACACGAGAGCTGAGTCTCCCTGCACTTCCAACCGTTCAAAATGGCAAGTTTTGGAGAATGGGAGAGCCTAACAGGAGGGATTAGGGCCCAAGATGGTGAGATGTTCTGCTCCAGGCTTACATTACAGGAATGGTGGCTGTGGGGCTAAGCGGTGTGTGTGCTTGTTTACTAGAAAGAATAGCTCAGCTGGGTACAGCGTGGTGCTGATAATGCCAGGGTTGCAGGTTTGATCCCCCATATGTGACAGCTGCATATTCCTGCAACTGTCCCATATTCCCTTCCAACTCTATTATTCTATTCCATGACTCTAGCTTCTCCAGCTGTATGCTTTATGTGCATACAGCTTTCCTGGGCTGTATTCTTTTGCACACAGTACAAATACTTTCCTCTCCTCTTTTCAGAAGGGTAAGAAGTGCTTGCGGACACACAAAGTGCGTGAGCCCGTGAGGTTCAGCTACGCCGGCTGCAAGAGCCCACGCCGTTACCAGCCCAGCTACTGCGGGTCCTGCTTGGATGGCCGCTGCTGTGTCCCTCTGCGCACTCGCACCCTGAGCGTGCCCTTCCATTGCCCGGATGGGAGCTCCTTCTCCAAGAACGTCATGATGATCCACACTTGCCAGTGTGGCCCGGCTCATTGCCCGCTCCTCAGCGAACCTGCCATGGGGCCCCGGTACCAGCTCAATGGGGATATTCACAAATTCCTGGAGTGATGGAGCCCGTTACCCTCGGGAACCGAGTCGACCCATCTCCAGTGACTCTGGATCACCCCTATGGACTTGAGGCCCCTCTGCCTGATGTCAGGAGAAAACAGGACATCCTAAACCTGCCCTGCTTCCATGAATGCAAATGCGACTAAAATTAGGAAAGGCAACATGGATTTTGGAGGTGCACTAGTTCCTCAGTATATGGGTTGATTACATTGTGCTGTGCCTGGGAGTCTGGAGATCTAGCGATTTGAGGAATGGATCTCATGTCGCTGGGTTCAATCTCTCCATTCAGCCCAGCCAGGCTCAGGCTGGAACTGGGCCTTGGGCAACAAAATGGGAGAGTCAAACAAAGAGATCTCCCCATTGCAGCCACCTTTAGGGCTCCACAGTCCATGCTTTTGGTCACAGTGCTGGAAGGAAGGAGGAAGCACAGCCCTCGCGCACTAGGGATAGCTGTAAATTCTCTGGTTTGAGTTGTCAAATCCCAAGATGGACAGCTCTGATATCCTTAATGTCCTTTGACTGGAAAGAGCAGAGGAGGACGCAAGGCAGATAACCCACAGCTGGACTGGATTGGGGTGAGGGCAAGTCAGATCTGCCCTGGATGCCTCCCTAAGATCCTATGGTCCTTTTTAGATTGAAATCTGGCAATGCAACTTCAAGACAGCCCCACAAATAATAAATTAGGATGAGTTTCGGTACAGAGTTCAAATTAATGGTCAGTAGAGGAGGGCATGGTGGACTGGCGGTGCTCACTTGACCTCCAGGCAACTGAGTTGCTACTGTGGGTGGAGGGACAAGGCAGTGGGGAGGTCACCATGGTGCAAACACAGAGGCAGACCAGCACTCCTGGTGTGTTTGCACTGCGCTGACCTCCTCGCTGCCTCGCCCCTCCCATTCCAGGTAAGCAGAAGCAACTCAGCTACCCAGAGGTCAGGTGATTGCTGCCACTCTACCATGCTGTCTGCTGCTGCTGCTGCCTTTTTAACCCTGTGAATTATTGAGAAAATGGCCAAACAAGGGTTGACAGGGACCTGCTTCCCCTTCACTGCCTGCTGTTTGCACCTGTGCTTCTAATTTCCTTCCTTGTCTGCCTCAGTTGGAAACCTTTGCTTCCCAGTCTGTCCTCCTTTGAACCGAAGGGCTGCCTTGCCTCCTGCTCACAGCGCACCCTGGTGGTGAGATGGTTTCCTGGCGAGAGAAACCTGTAGGCAAGGACAGTGCGGAAAGGGAAGGGCATATCCGTGCATATTTGGCTTCTTGCTCCAGTTTGTGCTGTTTCCCAGCTCATCCTTCTGCATGTTGCCAAACTGTTATTCAAACTTGGATTGGGGGGAATATTTTTTTAAAAATTAAAATGTGGGGAAAATCAGAGTAAACACACACATTGCAGACTGTAAACAGACCCCCCCCAAAAAAGAGGGAGGGCTGAGAGTTGAAGGAGATTTTCTGTTTTATTTCAAAAACCAGCAGACCCTGTTTATCCAGATGTAATGGTGGCAGAAGGGAAGCACTTTCTCAAATCACTTTCTTCCTTTGAAAATCAGCATCTGCCTCCAGACTAAGACATGTTGATTTCCGGAACAGTCATTTGTAAAAGGCAATCCCCCATCCTCCAGCAATTCTATCACACCATGGCTAAGCTTAAAGAGCATCTCCTCTTAGATTTATTGAAGCACTTTTAAATAATAATAATTAATCATGTTCCCTATATGTTCCTGGTGAGCAGCAACAGGGATTGTCAGAGAATAGGGGGGCAATGTTGGAACAGATATTAAACTGTTAAGTCTTTCTTGTCCTGTTGAGGAAAACTATATTTATGAGCGCAGCAAAGTAGGCTTTGCTACAAATAAGGAGATTTTATTTTATTTACCTTTTTTGCATAAATATTATAGCTTCAACGCTGGTTTGGAGTGTCGGCTATTTAGCTTCATAATGAAGCCTTCCTTGCTTTGCATCTTGTAAGCAGAGCTTTGATTCCACTCTCCCTCTTGGATCTTAAAGGTTGCTAGAATGAAATGTCTGTCATTTCATTCTGGTGTTTGTGCCTCTTTCTGTCGTCTTGGAGGTTTTGGTGTAGGAAAATCATGACACTGCCCTTGCAAAAGGGCTTGATATAAAATGTTCAAGGGGTGTGTGATAGGTAACTGATGGGGTCTTATGAACCTTGGTTGCTTTCCATTTCTACAGCCATCGCCCCTGAACTCCATTCTTCCCAATGTAGGAGGAAATTGGATTTGCAAAACCAGCAGGACCTGACCTTAGTTGGAACTGAGGGGTTCTTGTTGTTTTCAAAATGTATTCTTGGGCTCTCAGTTATGATTTTAAGGCTACAATCCTATGCACATTTTCTTGAGAGTTTGGCTCACTGAACTGATTGGGTCTTACTTCTAAGTAAACATGCACAAGCCTTCTTCATGAGATACTAGTGACCATATTTATCGCATCCTCATTATTAGCAGCTGACATTTATTTATTGTTTAAGTACCAGTTGTGCCAAATGTCTTAATGGTTTCTTTTTACAGGTGAACCAATTTAGTAGATATGGGGAATGCAGTAGGTTTTATATAGTTCGCCTTCAGTGTTACTTTAAACAGTCTCAGCCCACTGCCATTCCACCATTTTTACCAGACACTTCAATGGAGCAATAGAAGACTATGCATATACATATTAACATCTGACTAAGACTGAATGGTGGGAGGCAGGGTTTCAAATACTATAGGGCAGAGGTTTTCAACCTTTTTGAGTCCACGGCTTCCTTGACCAACTACATTCTTTCTGCGGCTCCCCTGTGGGGCTCAGGAGCCCAGTTATGTCACACCTTGCCTGCAGAGCTGGCAGCCTCTCATCCTTTTTCAAACACCTTCCCATGTGGAGTGTTCCCTCAGCCTCCTCTTGGGACTCCTCCTTGGGAGTCCTCTGGGCAGCTGCTGCTGCTGCTGTCCCTGGTCTCTGAGCGTCCCCCACTCCCCCAAAGAGAGGTGCCTCCCAGAGGCACCATTTGCCTGTGGAGCTTATAGCCCGGGCTGCTGCAACAAACAGCTGTGCAAGCCTTTGAGAGGCAGAGATGCAAGAGGGCATCAGGAGGGAGGGAAGGAAAGAGGGACAGAGGCCAGTGTTGCCTACGGTACCCCTGACCATCAATCAAGGCACCCAGGGTGCCACGGCACACTGGTTGAAAACCACTGCTATAGGGAATCAACACGAGCTGATTTACAGTAAATGGGAACAGTGGCGGATCTTGGTGTCTCAAATTTAAGCGGTCAGGATCCACCTGCTCCCCACCTCTGGCGCCATCGAACCGGTTGTGCTCTCCTAGATCTGCTTTTGATAGGAACGCTGATCTGAAAACATTCAAACCAAATTCACCAAAGGTGAATGCTAAATGCTATGCACTCCAATAACCCTACAAGGATATAAATACAAAACATCATGAAAATCACCAGCATACAACATCCCCTGAAGATATTTGGATTCTAGTAGGTCCCAAAATGAATAAGTTAGCAATATGTCATTATTTTGCAAGGGGGTGGAATGAGAAATATGCCATTAATACTCATGTTAACAGAAAGATGGTAAGATACAGATGATGCTAGCATTGTTCTGCACTGGTTAAATCTCATTTTAAGGATACAAATGAACGCCAGAAGCTTCTATACACAGAGTCAGACCACTTGGCCTTGTATTTGCTAGCTGGACTGACACCAGCTGTCCTGGATTTCAGAGAGGAGCTCATAACTGTAAAACAAGCTTCAAGACCTGGAAAGAGACTTACCTTGGGTCACAGTGCCTGTAGGGCAGGAGAGGGGATCTTACAGCAGTGTGACTTTACTGCCATCTAGAGGCCACCTTCTCTGTAAAAGCCAGGTTGGCTGCCTGAACCAGGCATGGAATGTGGTTTTTAGAGTAAGAGATCAAAACCTCTTGCTTTTAGACCAGCTTTTACAAATAGGAGAGGGGTAAAGTAATTTAGCTGTCTCCTCAAACAATGACAATCCAATTCTTGTCTTCTGGAATTAGCATATTCATTGACTATGTCACACAAAATCCGTGAGAAGTGTCACCTTTGGGGTTATGGATTTTCTGTTTTTAAATGTTTAAAAAGAGGTATCTTATGGGGCCAGAACCAGTAACCAGATCTCTAAAAGATGTCATGAAAATACGCTAATAATAATAATGGTTCATTGTATCCACTGCAGCACAAGTCCTTTGAAACTGGGGATGGGACAGGACAGGGATGGGGATGGGTTAGGAGGGTAGAGTTTATTTTCCCGGTTTCCAACAATGGCTTGCTCCCTGCTCCAGCCTAGAAGTCTTTCCATTATGTTGTTGTACACCACCCTAATCTCCCCGTGACACTTACCCAGGGTTCGGTTTCCTTGGAGTGTGGCACAGCGGAGGCTATGGTGCATAATTGATTTACACTTCTATACAACCTAAGCCTACAATGGAGGGGTTCACAGCACTGACACCCCAAAAGGGTCTTGCTTCTCCCATAGCCACAGCCTTGGATTGCAAGAGAAATCAGGCGTCACTCTGACCCTCTGCCTTACCAGCCTGCTGCCTTGCTTCCATCTTCCAACTCAAATAACTTCACTCTCAACTCTGACCCTCCTCTTCAACTTCCAGCCAGTGGAGGGAGGAGACCCACCCATTTGCCCTCTGGTGCTGAGCCACTTCTGTTCCATCGGTAGCCCAGTACCTAGTCTGTCACCTCACCAGGAAGCTAGCCTAGCTTTTCCAGGAATTAGAATCCTTGATTAGATTTCAACACTTGCAGGGGCCAGGGGTTAGAAGGGCCTCGGCATACAGCCTACCTCCTCCAAAACTCTTAACGCTATGCAACTTAGCAAACACAAGAGAGAGTGCTTAAGTCTGCAACAGCCAGCTGCTTCACTGGACTGCACTATATAATCTATGCCACCGTTTCCCAAGCTGAAAACACATAAAATAAATTGTGGGATTTGGGACAGTTGCAAATCAGTACTCAAAATGGTAATCAACAATTCTGAGTGTTATTGCTGTCCCTCATCAAAATCTCAAAGCTCTTTGGATCATTAAAGACTTAAGTCTGTGAGTGGAAAGAGGTTGCTGTTCATTGATCTCCCTTACTGGAGTGTAATGGCTGGAGTAGAAGTGAAATGATCTGATCCAGCCTGCAGAAGAGTGTACAGCTGAACACATTGCCAATTTGCCAGCTCTATCTATGCTGATCCTTGGAGAGGCAGGTTGGAGAGGAGGCAGAGGTGGTGATGAATAGATTGAGTCCAGTGTCCCTCTTCCCCACACAAAAATTAGAGCCAGCAGGACTGGAGGAGCACTAACCATGTCGCTGGGGGGAATGGATGTGTGTATTTTTAAGCACAGCAGCACATGCGCAACTTCCTGGTGCATGCAGAAATCTCTGATTCAGGCCCTGGTGCCTGGTTAGGGTGGAGTGGTGGAACCTCCATATGGCCTATAAAGAATTAACCAGGTATAGCAGCCATACGTAATGAATGTCTCTCTCCTTATCCATCATTGTTGTGATTTTTCTTAAATAATCATATTAGAGCTATTTTCATTGTGCAAAGTGCTTTCCAGTTCTCCTCCTCCTCTGCTGTTTCTCCCAATTCATCTAATGAATAGTGGGCTTTATTTTAAAGAGATCTATGTATTAAAATGAAAAGGTTCAGTGGTTTTATATTTTGCAGATACATGCATATATGGAAATCTTTGTTTGGTTTTTATAAAATTAAACAATTATTACATAAGACATACTCTGATCCAGGCTAAGTTCTGGGGGACTAATGAAGGGACTTCAGGGTGGTGGTGATTAATGAGTACAGCTGACAGTGAAGGAGAGATTCTGGATACAGAAAAAGCCAACACACACAGCCATTATGAGTCTTGAGGAACTCAGGTTCGTCTCCAGTGCTGTTGAATTCTGTACGTGGGAAGGGGAGGGGCACTATTTTGCCCTTTGCCTGAGGCAGCAAAATGATTTGGGCTAGCCCTGCTCTTCCCCTAGTATTAAGATCCAGCATTTTCACTCCTAAAGTAAACAAAAAATTAAAAAACACAGAGGAGATTAGAGGCAAGCAAGAAGCACCCACCTCTGGAATTAGCTGTCAGAAGCAAGTTTTCATTCTGAAGGCCAGGACAACTCTTCCCATAATAATCCTCACTACTCCTTGTCGGCTAAGGAAGGATGAAGACCACTTCATCACCAGGCCTTTCTGCAACCACACCATGCAGCATGTAACTCAGGAGCTGCAACCTGCAAATACAATCCAAATTAGTTTGTCCACCATCAGGATGCACGCTGCGAAGAAGGCCCTAAGGCAAGTTGCAGGTCTGAGCAAACATGAAAGAAAATGCTGGACATGGGGGTGGGCAGTGCTAGATAATATAGTGCTATATTAAGTGGTGTGTTTTCAGCTGATTTTGGAAAGCAGCCCTCAGAAGTAGCATGATGTAAAATATAGCAGGGTGTGTAAGCCACTTGGACTCTGTTGCCACAAAGCACATAGGCTGATGGCATGTTGATTAAAAACAAAACACAACACAACACAACAACCAGAAAGATTTGTGGCACCTTGAAGAGTCTCCAATTTATTGTAGCATAAGACTTGGTGGACTAGAGCCCAGTTCATCAAACATATATTCAGATACATGGCTATAGAGAAAACAATTGTGAACAACTGGGCCAAAAGGTCATGAAATACAAGAGATCATGAGACAGAAATTCCTGATCTGAATACATAGGATTAAACTTGCTCATAAATTCTAATCCAGCAATTTCGCACTGGAGTCCTCGTAAAAGTTTTTGCTGTTGTTAAATGCTGGTGATTTTCAGGTCAGCAGCAGTGTGTCCTGAGAAAATGAAATATCTTCCCACTAGCTTATGCTGCCTTAAAAAAAATATGAAGCATTGTGCCCATTTATTCTTAACTGTGGGTCCTTGCTTATTTGTCCTATACAGACACTAGGAAGGCATTGTTGGCAGCTGATACCATACCATATTTCAAAAAGTAAAAACCAGGACACCCCAAAAGTTATTGAGGAAACCACCAAAATTGTTGGGCTTTTTTTAAAGGAACAGTTTGGGCTGGTTCCTTTGACAAAATGTTGTGTTCAGTTGCTTTTTCTTCTGGGTCTGTCCTGTAGTAGATCACTCCAGCCTTTCCAATTCTGTCTCTTCATTCTGTGGATATTATAGTTTTTAGAACGCCTAAGGCAAATCTTTCGGATGAGATCACTGTCTGAGGAACTGGAACAAAATCTTGTTTCAGAAGGCTACAGTACAGATGGTGGATGGGGAGACTGTGGCCCTCCAGAATATCCTCATGGTGCGGAAACGGGAAAGGGCAACAGCAGGCAAGTAAAGCTGTGCAGGCCTGGCTGGTGCTCCTGTCAGTACCACTGCCAGACAGTGAGCCTGCTTGGGGATGGGGAGGGTGGGCCAGCCCGGTCTGCCAGGAGGGCCCACTAAGGGCCCCTTTGACCCAGGCAGGGTCCTGCCACCCCGGGTCGGCCCCTGCTCGAACAACTCTTTTCAGTAAAACCAGTTCACACGTTCAGTTCAGGAGGGGGGGTATATCCGCGCACGTGTGAACCAGCCCCGTGTGTCCTCTTCTGACAGTAGCAGGCTCGCTATCAGCGCTCCGGCAGGCGGAGGGTTAACACTCCCCCCCCCCCGCGGCTGAATTGCTATTAACCAGCTGCCACATGGGCGGGGGCGGGGCGGGGGCCATAAAAGCTGCCGGCGGCGCAGCCGAAGACACAATTGATCCGCGCAGCGCCAGCCTCGCCCCCCGAGAGTGACATCATCCCTTCCAAACCCCAACCGGCGCTGCCATTGGCTGGCCAGGTAATTGAGAGGGGCATTTCTGCTCTCCCTCCCGCCCCGCCCCTTTCCCCATGCCTACTTTGTGCGTCTCTGGCGCTGCTGCCGCCGCCGCCGCCGCCTTCTCCTCCACTCCGCCTTCCTTCGAGCCCTCCGGCCACACACGCCCAGGGCAGGCGCCGCCGCCGGCAGCAACAGCACCAGCAGCAGCGACGCCCAGGCCGGCCGGCAGCGTCCCCTGCCCGGAGACAAAAGCCCCCCAGGGCTCCTTCGCTTGCTGGAGCGGCCGAGGGACGGTTGGCTCGGCTTCCCGGCGCGCCGCGAGCGAGCGAGCGAGGTAACAGCCGTCGAGTGGCGCCGGGAGTTCCGGCGGCGGGCGGCGCCTGGCCGGAGCTTTGGGAACTGCGCGCGGAGCGGAGAGGGTCTGGGCGGCTCTCCTCCCCCCCCCCCCCACGGTTGGGCAGGGCGGGTTGCTTCTCTTCCCCCGGTTTCCCACGTGCTGGGGGTCAGCTTATTTGGGGGAAGCGGGGGGGGGGGCGTGTGGGGCTCCGGTGCACATGGCGCCGGCAGGTGCAAAGCGGACTGAGCGAACAGCCCTGATCTGGAGGGGCGGGGCGGGGTGTTGGCTTTTTTGTTAGGCTGGGCAGTTTTTGAATGGATCCTCCCGGCCAAAGGGAAGACTGGGAGCTGGATCCCAGGCTCTTCTCTGGGCTTCGTGAAGCCTTCGGGGCAGAATCTGCTGTGTTAGCCCCGTCCGCTCTCCCCCTCCGACCAACTCGTCACCCTCGGAGAGGGGAGCTGCACACTGCATTTGCTGTACCCGTTGGTGGCTATTCTTGTTGTTGCACTTTCTCTGGGTGCAGTAAGGGCATTTTTTCCTTTTTAAAAAAGGCGTGATGTGAAAGGGTTTTTTCCCAGCAAGCTGATTGAAGCGAGCTAAGGCTACAAGTGCATTAAAAGCGTCGGTACTGAAAAAGCGAGGTTTATTTTATATATAAACAAACAAAAACACAAAGCCTCCATAATGTCAGGGGCCACAGGGGGAAGTGGCTCCCATCCCTAAAAAGTCTCGCATGAAACCAGGAGGGACCAATTCCTAAGATGTGCAGGCCCTTTCCTTTGTTAAGGGAGGGATTTGCAGTGGTGATGAGCTACCATCTCGTATGAACACACAGCCCCACCCTGTGCTTCTTTGTGAGAGTGAATAGGCTTTCCCTGGTACTGCTGGATGAATCCATTTAAAAGATAAAATGAAATTGAGGCTGCCTTTTTGCAGGAAAGGCAAACTGAACCAAATCTCTCTCAGCTGGTTATTGGAAGAACAAATGTCAACTATCTCACCATTCATAGGGTCCCATGTAGTTGACAGTGGACAAAGGGGTTCCTTTCTCCGTCACAGTATACACGTAAAGGAGGCTGTCTCTAAAATGGGGGGGAAAAAAGTTTGTATTAAGGCTTTGTACTCAACAGAAATAGCCTCCCCCCGCCCCCGCTTGGATTAGCTCCTCTCTAGGAAAGAGGCTACCCTTCCAGGAAAAATCCCACAGGAAATAAAGTAAAAAAAAATGGGGGTGGGGAATCCAGGTGACCTAGTGACTTTTAGATGGATGGCTGAGAGATGCAGAAATGGGCTAGTCTAGAGCATGGGTAGGCAACCTAAGGCCCGAGGGCCGGATCCGGCCCAATTGCCTTCTAAATCCAGGCTGCAGACAGTCCAGGAATCAGTGTGTTTTTACATGAGTAGAATGTGTGATTTTATTTAAAATGCATCTCTGGGTTATTTGTGGGGCATAGGAATTCATTCATTTTTTCCCAAAATATAGTCCAGCCCCCCACAAGGTCTAAGGGACAGTGGACCGGCCCCCTGCTGAAAGCTTGCTGAACTCTGCTCTAGAGGAAAGGCAAAGCCTTTTTGGGATGGAGATGAATGAATAAAACCCTTTAGGGCAAGGTGTACGGACCATCTGCTAGTGAAAGGATGTTGCTACAGAAGTGTGCAAAGGAAGGGCAGTGCATGAACACTGAAGAATAAGGAAAATCACTGGTGAGGTAAAGTTCAATTATAAGATGGAAATAAGTTTGGGGAGTATGCATCAAATCAGGTGAGTTTTTAAATGGGAGAGATGTCTGCTAATCTAATCACCTACCTAACAGGGACGTGGGTGGCGCTGTGGGTTAAACCACAAAGCCTAGGACTTGCCGATCAGAAGGTCGGCGGTTCGAATCCCCCCAATGGAGTGAGCTCCCGTTGCTCAGTTCCTGCTCCTGCCAACCTAGCAGTTTGAAAGCATGTCATAGTGCAAGTAGATAAATAGGTACCGCTCTGGCGGGAAGGTAAACGGCGTTTCCATGCGCTGCTCTGGTTCGCCAGAAGCGGCTTAGTCATGCTGGCCACATGACCCGGAAGCTGTACACCGGCTCCCTCGGCCAGTAAAGCGAGATGAGCGCCGCAACCCTGAGTCGGCTATGACTGGACCTAATGGTCAGGGGTCCCTTTACCTAACCTAACAGGAAGCAGAAGTCATGGATGATTGTGTTGGGGGGAAGACAATGGCTTGGGATAGCTAAGCAGATGTAACTGTGTCTTTGCACACTGATGCTTCTAGATCTCTCTCCCTGGTACTTACTTTGTGTAATTAAAGCGGATCGGCAAGGTTGTAGCTGGGGAACATAATGACCATCTCCAAAACCAGAAGAGAAATTATAGGCTTGCTAGCAGAGCTCTTCCTCCTGGGACAATAATTGGAACAAACAAAAAACCAAAAGTGAATGGGTGACTGTTGGAATGATCTAACTCTCTTGCTTTGGGGCAGGTGTGATGGGGGTGGAGGGGCTGCAGCTCCCTTGCACTTCTTATGGCTTCAAGGAAAGAGCAGAGGGGGGAGGGTTGAGTGTCTAATGTAGCTGGAAAGTTTAAGAGAGTGTGCAGCAGCATTCAAGGGCTAGAAAAGAAGCAGGTTTTCCCATGGGCCTGCCTCGGGCTCAGATGTGGACTGAAACATACGCTTTGCAGCTTTGGGTGATGCAGAATTATAAACATGCCAGGATGTTGCGGTGGGTTATAAACAATCGAACAAGCTATTTGAGACAGTTGAAAGCTACTCATGGTTGGCAGTAGAAGGGTGGGGGTAGAGTGTAAATACAATTTTGGGCAGGGTGTGTGTAAGAGATTTCAAAGAGTTCGACTGTAGCATGAACAACACTTAGCTCTGCTGGCTTTTAAAATGTCAAGTTGTTTTCATTAACAAAACAATATGGAAAATAAAAATTAGAGGCTGGTTATGACTTAAAAGTTAAATGGCTAGCTTCTGTGATACTCCAAGGAACTGCATATGCAGTATATGCATATACAGTGGTGCCCCGCAAGACGAATGCCTCGCAAGACGAAAAACTCGCTAGACGAAAGAGTTTTCCGTTTTTTGAGTCGTTCCGCAAGACGAATTTCCCTATGGGCTTGCTTCGCAAGACGAAACGCCTTGCGAGTTCTTGCAAGTTTGTTTCCTTTTTCTTAAAGCCGCTAAGCCGTTAATAGCCGCTAAGCCGCTAATAGCCGTGCTTCGCAAGACGAAAAAACCGCAAGACGAAGAGACTCGCGGAACGGATTAATTTCGTCTTGCGAGGCACCACTGTATAAGGGAATTTGGAGGGTACACACTTTTAGCAAGCAGAAAGTGAAACTGAAACTTGACCATGCAGGAGACAAGAAGGTCAGGAGAAACCAAAGTACAGTATTAAAACAAAATGACCTCTTAAGATAATAGGGTGGGAGGGCAAAAGTTCCCTATCAGAACTGTTTGGCAATAGCTGATATTGACTGGGAAGGTTATTTACATGGAGAGGTGTTGTGTCAAGTGTGACTTAAGGGGTTGGTCCCATAAAGTTCATTCTTGTTGCATTGAACAAATGTGCTTTTTGCAAATAGGGTGCTGTTTCTGCATCTTTCTCTCCCACATCAAACAATGGGTTAAAAGTTAACCATTCTTTTCAGCATAGGAGTGGCTAAATGTCCTGGATGTTCAGTTAGGGCTTTAAAACAACCAGCTGAATAAGCAAATATGGGTGAAGACTCTACCCGTAGCCCCCTCATTGCCTTGTGCTCTAAGAGCAGAATGGAAATGACCCTGGGAACTGCCTTCATGATCTAATAGCTGTCAGCAGTCACTGAAGCTTTCTGCATATGGCTTCTCTAGAGTGGGCAGAAAGTAATGTGATCTGCTGGTGGACCATTGGGTGCCCTAGGATATAGGTGGAAGAGCCTCTCTAAGTCAGTGGGTGACTTGAGACCTATCTACCTAAGTCAGCTCTGTCAGTTCATGGGCAGCGGGCAAAGTATTCTATGACACTTACTGCCTGGGAAGACTGTGCAGAGGCTGCCAAGGGCCAGTTAGTCTTTCACTTCCTGCACAGGAAAATAGAGCATTGGTAGTGTCAACTTTGGACCACGTGGCTTGGCAGCCCGCCCCCTTGTCTTCTGCCCTCTCCCCTGGAGAGGAGTGCTATCATGTATTGTAGCCTCTGCAGCCACAGTTCATCACACTTCTGCCCGGGTGCAAAATTACCACTGGCAACAAAGCTTGGTTGGTCCCAAACCTGCTGTGCAAGCTGCATCAGGTGCACCCAAGGTGAACTCTCCTGACCTGGAACCCTCCAGTTGCTTTCGGCTGCAGCCAGCGTTCTGTGCTGGCAGGGGCTGATTTGTTGGCGGAGGCTGCTCTCGTCAAATCAACCCAAGATTCAGTGCATGGCAGTTGCGTAAGGCCTTCAGCTCTTTTGTATGCTACATGCCAATCCTGGATAATCAATGTGGATAAACCTTGCATTTTAAATAGGCTCCAAGCAAGTGTGTGTAAGAGTGAGGCATTTGGCTGAAACAAATTTGCATCTTCTGTTTTGCTGTTCACCTTGTCTCAGAGGCACTTCAACTTTCCTTGTAAAGTTTTGATCCTCTCCTCAGTTTAGAGGCAGGAATTGAACTGTCTTCAACAAATCCCTTAAAAAAAAAACCCCACCCTCCAAAGCTAAGACATGTTTAAAATAACTTCCTCTCTTTGGTCATACTGGAAAGGGCTTCGATAGGAGATCTAATTATCTAATAGTATGGCTCTATGAGCTGCCTTGGTTTTGCGGCGTAGGATTTATTGTTGAATATAAATTTCAGCTACAGTAGTGATTGTAAATTTTGTAGTGATCTTTTAAATGCCTTGACAGTCCATTGGATGCCATCTGGGAAGGGTCCTCCTTTCAAGTTATACTCTGTCTTGGCCTGTCCCTGCCAGCTGCTCTTCCACCAATAAGTCAGTTGGGGAGGCATAGGGAGCAGAGCATGGTGAGGAATATCAGGTTCTCCTTCTGCTGGTGGATTTGGTTTTCTTTCTCACCACATCCCCCAAGCTTGAGTGCTCTGTGGTTTTGATGGAACACTTTTTCTTCTTTTTTGCTGGGAGTTGCAAAGTAGGCTGCTAAAATAGTTGCCAGCCATGGGCAAATACTGCTCTCTGGGCGGCAGTGTTCCTGATTTGTCACTTTGCTCTACAAAGGGGACTGCACAGTGGCAGAAATAGGGCCAATCTAATGAACAACACAACATTGGCCTTGTGGCCTTGCTAGGTGGATCCTAGCAACGCAACTGTTGCTTGACTGTTCTGACTTACCAGTAAGACTCCAACATAAGGCAGCTGCCACTGTGACTTTGGCATCCCTAGAAAATTAGTTTTGTACTGCGTGGATTTTCATGCTTTTCTTTGCAGTCCACCAACGTAGAATCCACCTCTCTGAAAGCTTTTGGCAACAAGCTGCAGATAGTTTCATGTGACTAGATGGCTGCATATGAATGCTTTTGTGTATATAGTCAGTGCTGGCTTTTTGCATCCGAAGCAGCTAGGTTCAGCTTGCTGAACCAACGGGATGTGAGAGTCATCTGCAATACTACACACAATCCCCGCAGAGCTTCATTGGGGTGGGGTTCCACACAAAGTGTTGGTGGTCCTCTTTTTCAGGTTGCAGGTGAAAACGGAGCCCTGCACCTGGCCTAGCGGTTCAGAGAGATACGGACAGCCTGCCCAGTGTCAGTCGGTGCAAAGATGGATGACAATGGTGCTGCTGGCGGAGACCCAGCTCCACGGCTGAATGGCGTGGCAACGGCCAGTAAAGGAGCCCGGGCTGCCTGTCCACCTGCAGCAAAGCAAACACCCAGCAGGAGCCCTCGGGCTCCAGTGCAGGTCCCTGGCAGGAAGCAGCCAGGAGCCACTACAAGTCGTCCTCCTACAGTTCCTTGCGGTGCCCCCAGAATGCTCAGCAATGGAGCAGCCAGGAAGCCCCCCGTGTTGCAGACGAAGCAGCCAGTGGCCAAGGCCAGTACTGCCACCAACTTGTCTGCTAAGGGGGCAGTGAAAAAGGTCATGGGGGACAGACCCAGCAGGCCAAAGACTTCAGAAAGGATCGGTCAGGAGAAGGAGGTGCAGCAGAAACCCACAAAAGTGGAAACGCAGGTGACGGCTTCAGGTATGGATTGCCAGCCTAACTCTTCAGCAGGGGGTTATTAAAGCTGTGCTAAGCCCCTTAAGACATTGCATGGCACCTTTGAGGTTTGTTCCTAGACATGCTTGTCTAGAGAAGGCTGTGATCTGGGCCAGGTTCTCTCAAACACAGCTTAACTCAATGGAAACTTCCCATATACCCTCCCTCCCCAAATTGTGCCAAATTTTGGGAACAACATGGAACTATGCGGCTAACTGAAGGGTCCTTCCTCCCTGCCCCCCACCTAAAACCCCCTAGTAATCCCCCCCCCCCCCCGGTTTCCACTTGTATACCTTGCAAATATGTGCACAGGCCTGGCTGTGATAATCACTCACCATGTACTCAAACCTGGTAGAGAAATGAGGTTCCAGGAGCCTTCCCTGTTCTGCTGGCGACTTGATAGCTCTTTCATGCTTATCCAGCTAGGCTCTTCTGATAGTTTGTTCTGTGCTTTAATCAGCTGTTTACTTAAGGCAAGTATCTTCTTTGCTCTTTCTGTAGCACCAAAGGCAACTTCCACGAAAGTCAAGAAACCCGAACAGACAAAGCCCCCCAGGTATGGAACGGAGGAGCGCAGGGAGCTGTGAGTCAGACCGCTGGTCCATTCACCTCAGCATTGCCAACACTGACTAGCAGCATCAGTTCAGGGTCGCAGGGAGGGATCTTTCCCAGCCTGCCTGGAGATGCTGGGTATGGTACCTAATACAGTACATGCAAAGCATGTACTTTTGTCCCAGGAGCAGTCCTAGGAGGCAGGCCAGGCTGAGTGGGTGACTGACCAGAGTCCAGCACTGTCCACTGGCACCACAGTGGCTATTTGTCATCCTAGTGCAGGTGTGGGGAACCTTTGGCCCTCTGGACGTTGCTGAACTACAACTTCCATCATCCCTGACTGTTGGCCATGCTCGCTGGGCCTGATGGGAGTTGTAGTTCAGCAACATTGAAGGGCCCAAAGGACTCGTGTCCTAGTGAGTAGATGCAGCCCTGCTTCCGTTAGAAGGAAGTAAGAGAACAGAGGTGCAGAGGACACTGGGATGTGGGTCTGTAATGTGATGAGTGATTGGCAGGGGGGCTGCCAGCTTCTTGAACACCACCATAGCAACGACAAAAAATGTGCACCTCCCACTCAACGATGCACCCCATAGATGACCACATGTACTGTTTTTGTGGATCTGCTGTTTTGTGGGTCCTACCTCTGCAGTCTCTGAATAGACTGATAGGGTGCACTTAGCAACAGTGCAGTACCTGAACCAACTCAACCAAAGTGTAGTTTCCATTCTGATTAAGGAAAATGTGGCCCACAATCGCCTTGTGTACAGTGCTTCCCCCACTGCGCATTGGAGCAGGCAGTTCTCTGCTAAAAGCGATGGTTACTGAAGCAGTATTTTGAACTGTGCTGGCAAGTACTGCAGAGGCTGCCTTGCCTAGAGTAAATACAGTTTTGGTGATGTGCCACACTTTAAA
The DNA here is from genome assembly GCF_964106645.2 of Podarcis pityusensis. NCBI lineage: Eukaryota > Metazoa > Chordata > Lepidosauria > Squamata > Lacertidae > Podarcis > Podarcis pityusensis. The sequence continues at coordinate 44,150,225 of NC_138029.1, read as the reverse complement.
AAAAAGGAATCAGTTTAATTATCTTTACTCTGCCAGCTCTTCAGAAATGAGAGGTCCTCTTAAGGCAAATCTACAGGCAGAATTTTGCCCCGTCGACTTCCTTTGGGGCAGTCTGTACAGTATACCAAAAAGAAATCAGTGGGCAGAGAAATAGCAGTTGTAGAGGTAAATTTACCTACTTTTAATTTGCTTTTATGCATTTCCTTTTTTAATCTTGGAAATGACTGGAGGCAAGGCCCGGAGAGTCGGGGGTGGGGATATTCTCCAGGAAGGTTCTGCGTTTCCCCAGGGCTCTGATTTGCATGTTGTAAACAAGTGGAGGAATGGGAAGCACAGCTAATTTTATGTTTCCTCTCCCCCCCCCCGCCCCACTTGCTTTGAGGATCTGAAGCTGCTTCAGGCCCAAGGAGCGGCTAGAACGGAGGAAGTGATCTGATTTTTTAAATCTATATTTTATAGCTTTCTCACTGGAACACTTCTCTTGACGGCTGGCATTTGTCAGGGATAACCTTGCCACTCTGGTCACAGCTAATTGCCAAAGACTTGGAAGTGCTAGCATTTGTGCCAACGTACCAGCATGCTGGCACCAATGGCCTCTGTGTGTTTGAAAGGCTTGAGCTACAGTCTCTCCCCTGCATAATCTTGTTGCTTTCTGTTTCAGAACTTGGTTGCCAGGGACCAAGAATTCAACTGCATCAGCCTTAAACAGACCACCAGCCAATAGCACCGCAGCCAACGGCAAAGGTGTGGGGAAACCTAAGCAGGCAGTGCCAGCTGCTGGTCAAGCTGTAGTAGCGCAGCAGAAAAGCAGTCCGGCTACACAAAGAGGTATATGTGAAGATACGTATGTCCTACGTGGCTTATGGGAAGTTCTGAGCCTTCCACAGCATAATGCAGAAAGGGAAAAGTTCCACATTCTGTGGAATCTTGGATATGTATAGTTGGGGGGATAACAAGGAAATGAGGAAATCTTCACAAGAGTACACAGCATACATGCATCTCATGAAGTAGGCTCAAGTCTATGGGCTTTTCCACACTTCCTCTTGTCCTGCTCTTGTCCCCTCTTTAGCTCTTTTGGTGCAAACAGCAATCAGGTTTTCTTCAGGTTGCTATTTGTTCCTATTCCAAGCTAAAGAGAGGAAACTGCTCAGACCCGTGTTTTTTAGGCATGGGACAAGTACACGTCATCACTTTTGCTGCATCAGACTAACACAGCTGCCCCTCTGGAAATTGAGACATTTATATAGCACTTCTATACGTCAAGAAACCCGCGTAACTGTATCTAGTTTCAATCCTCTGAAGATAGGTTGGCATTTCCATGTTGCATGCCTCCAGGTGAAAGCTGCTTGCTGAAGCCCACCTAGTGAGTTCATAGTAGAAGTGAGATTTTAGTTAGGGACTTTCTGAGAGTGAGAGCTGCCACCTTAGTTGGGGGACTATACATTCCACCAGCCTTCCTCAACCTGGTGCCCTCCAGAGGTTGTTGCACTTCAACTCCCATTGGCACTAGGCAGCACGACCAGTGATCCAACATGGTGGGAGTTGCAGTTCAACATCAGATGGGGAATCCTGCATTGCATATCTGCATTAAACTATAGCTAATGGTGCCTTATTTCAAAGAGGGTTTGAGGTGACCCAAATTCTGGCTCCATAAGGCAAGGGATGCAGCAGTTGGAGATCGCTTTAGGGTAGGGGGTGGTGCATAGCGAAGCATTCCTAGTTGATGGTACTGTGGCTTTTATGTTGTTTGGTTTGAAACCAGGTGGCAGGCATAAAATGGGTAAATGTTTATGGCTTTGGAGCAGAATTGCAGCTGCCATGAGAATCAGACCTTCGGCTGCTTAAATCTTCCAGCATGCATTGACGCATGTTGCGAGAGGCTCAGCTTTGGCAATCGCTGCAATGGACTTAAAATACTATTTGTCATTCCAGATGCTTCCAGAGCTGTCACGACCTCAAAGGCCAAGCCTTCAAGATCAAACCCTGCTGTGAAGATGCCGCCTGCCCCCTCCAGGCACCCCAAACTCCCAAGCTCAAAGTCTCAGTCCGAGCAAAACCTCGGGCAAAGGAATGCGGCCGCCCTTCCGAATACCAAGCTTTCGTCGAAGAAGTTCTCGGAGTCTACTAAGCCCAGAACTCCTGCCAAGGCGGCTGGTGGGACTTCGCATCCGCCCACGCCACAAAGAGCTGCTGCCTCTGCTTCCAAGGCTTCTCCTGCAGGGGGCAGTCCAGGCAAGAAGCTCCCCAAGAAAGATGCCCTTCCTAGCCAAGAGCAGGCCCCCTCTCCAAAGAAGGTCCAGAAGGCCAAGGAAGGGCATGCCATGGTGGGCACTGGTGAAGCAGAAAGCATCTCCATAGAAGAGGCAGGGCCCATAGAACAATTAGACCATGCAGCAGAGGTAGAGACTGTTTCCTTGCTAGACTCCCAAGAGGCAGTGTCTGAGACCTGCAGGGTGGAAGCAGCGGCGACTGAGCAGTTGGCGCCAGGGGGCTTGGAAGGGGAAGACTGGGCTGCATATCCCAGCATGAAAGTGCCAACTCCAGCCACTCTTGAGGCACCCCTGTCCTCGCTTGATCAGCAAGATGTGACGTTCTCTTCCTCTCCCACCGAGATGCATCCAGCGGTCCTTGTCACACCTTTGGCTTTGTCCAGTCCAGATGATGTGAAGGACTCTTCCTCCCCTACTGAGATGCATCCAGCAGTCCTTGTGGCGCCTCTGGCTTCGTCTAGCCCACAAGATGTGACGGTTTCTTCCTCTCCCACCGAGACGCATCCAGCAGTCCTCAAGGCACCTCGGGTCTCTCTGCCTCCGCAAGATGTGAATTATGACGAGATACATGATTTGGCCGCCTCTGAGGTCCTGAACGTCCCTGGTGACGAAATACTGGGCTTGCAGGCAGCTTGCACTTACGAACCATCTCTTCCTGTTGATTCGGGGCTTGCTTCCCAAACTTCAACGCTGGAATCTTCCCAGACTAGGCAGGCAGGCACAGACTCTGAGTACTTAGAGGAGCAAGTCTTTCCGCGCCTTGATGTTCCAGTGGCTGTTGAGCAGCCGCACTTACTGCTTGACGCGGAAGAGCCTTGTGAAGGCATAAGCCACCTCTCGTCACCCGGCACCCCGGTGTCCACTGGGGAAGATGTCCCCATGCCAAGCTGTGTAGAAGGATTTCATTCTCCCGGGTCCTTGGTTCCAGATTTTGGGTTGCTTGAAGAGGCCCAAACTGCCAAACCTCTGGCACAGGCAGCAGAGGCACCGGAGGTGTCTGTCGTCACAGCGGAGCAGCCCTCCTCGTTCAGCCAGGCAGGTCCTCCCCTGGAAAGTATGGCAGAGCCTTGGGCAGCCGAACATGAAGTGGATGAGGTCTTAAGCCTGCCTCGTAGCCCAGAGGTGGAGCAGCAGGTGGACAGGGCCCCAGTGGAGGCAGAGACTGAGAGGCTGAGGAGGAGCCCACTAGAGCTTGCGGCTGAATGTGGTGACGTAACACAGGAAGTGGTCACTTCTCCACAGGCTGAGAGGCCACAAACAGCTGCCATTTATACTGAAGATGAACTCCTGGAGCCTCTGCATGCAGCAAAAGCTTCTGTAATCGGTGAGTTTGTTCAGGACCAGGCCCCAGTCTCTCTCCAGACCCCTGAAAGCTTGCTTCCCACAGAATTTGCTGGAGAGCCTTCTGTAGCCCACAGCGACCCGTGCAGTTGTTTGGGTGGACATCCCGCAATTGGAGGCCCTGTGGATGATGGTGGCGGTGATGATCCAGTGCTCCTGGAAACGTGTGGGGGTAACCTGAACCAAGAGGAGGCTCCTGCGGGGGAAGCTCCAGGCTTCCGGCCCCATCTCTCAGGGGAGCTCTCTCCGAGCGGTGTGGCTCAGGTGTTGGTGCACAAACCCCAGACCCTGCCCCTGAGGAGCCTTGAGCTGCTGCAGGAGCCTCCCGTCCAGCTCCCCGAGCTCCCAGACTTGCTGCTGAGTAGCACAGTGCTGACCACGAGCCAGTCCCCGGAGAGGGGAGGCTCCTCTTCAAAGTCCAGCACTTTAAGCGGACCCGATTTGGCAGGCAAGAGCAGCAGCGAGACCAGCACCCCCGAGGAACTGCTGGACTATGACAGCAGCTCCGGGGTAGAGTCCAAGTCGGAGGAGAAACTGGAGCAGACCTGCCACCAGCTCCTGAGCCCCCTGGAGGACCTGCCCGGCGAGCTGGACCTGGGCATCCACATGGAGAAGGGAGACGATGAGGCGGAGACCCTGCCTGCTGACGAAGTCCTTGGCGACCCGCCCACTGAGCCCACCGTGTCCTCCGAGGAGGAAGCCGAGCTGGACGCCGATCTCCTGAAGGACCCGGGCTTCGCCAAAACAGCCGTGTGCCTGTCGACATCTTTCCCGGGCAAGCCGTCCTTGCCCCACTCCGTGGAGGAGTCTGACGAGCTGGGCTCCGGCGACGCTGGCACCGAGACCCCAGCCTCCACCAACTCTGCCGCCTCTTGCGACGTCTTTGGCGCCTTCCACCTCCACTCCACCGACAGCTGTGGGAAGAGCCCCGGCCTCTCTTCCCTCGAGAGCGAAGAGGGCAGCAAGGACCAGCTCCCCAAAGAGACCGGCAGCAAGGCCCCCGTGGATTGGGAGCAGCACTCTTTGCAGGCCTCGCCAGCTCCCCAGAAGACGCCTGGAGGGCAGGGGGAAGAGTCATCCCAGCCTTTCACTGCCACTTATAGCTTGGCTGCAGGTAACGTATAGAGGAAACCTGCCTTGTCTGTGTCAAAAGTGCCAACCTGTGGTATCTCAATGTGCAATAGTACCCTGTAGGGAAGGAAGACGGCCCCTCTCCTTCCATGTGCACCTGTTCCATCTGTGTTTCTAGCCAAACAGGCATACTTTTTTTGTCTCTTCGTGTTTGATACCTCCCCCCCCCCAATCTCGACAACCCCTTTTCTTCGCGGGAAACTGTGTGTATTTTAGCGTGTTTTCTGAGAAGGGTAAACTTCTTAGTCTTGATATGTTGAATAAAGCATCACTTTGTCTATCTGATTTGGCCTGTCTTGTTTTTCCAGGAGATCTGTTCCCTACCGTTTTGAGGTGGGGGGGTTGGGGGCTTGGAGAGAGTGGAGAGCCCTAACTGAACGTGGCTGTAAGTGGCTTTGCTTCTGAGATCTCGCCAAGGACAGTCCACGTATTTTTCAGGTGTTAGGGACGCAATGTGGAGCCCTGTCATTGAGAGCTGCCTCTTGTGTGCTGTGTTGCTCGAGTAGCCCAGAAACCTTGGTTGACTTTGCACATGAACTGGGGCAAATCTGACTGGCATATTGGCAGCAGTGAATCATGGGAATATTTTGCAGAGCTGGGTAGAATTTTAATCCATCAAGGTCAATACACTTTCCTAGCCTTGTTCAGCAGCCCTTGAGCCTAGTAGTTGCTTCTAGTGACCTTGGAGTCTCCCTGTTCCGTGAAGGTTATTTTTCTTTATGGGATCCCATCACTATTTGCTTCTCTCTCATGAACTGGATGAAGCCCTGCCAAAAAAAGGCTCTGCAGAGCATTTGGTGGGGAGGGGTTATACTTATGGCAATCTTCAGACTAGTCTTGCAGGCAGCTCCCCTAAAGTGAGTCTCGCCTTATCAAATATAAGAGGAATTGAAATTTGAACAGGCGTCTTCTAATGCAGCTAGCAGGGAGGAGAGTTTTCTAGAAATGGGACTGAATACCATGGAAGAGGGCAAAACCCACTCTGCTGCTCTAGAGGCCTGAACTAGACCTAAGGCTTAAGTAACAGGAGAAACCTGTTGATGGCAGCAAACCCTAGGGGGATGGAGGTCTTTGAGCAGAAGCTAGGCAGCCCTCTGCTGGAGATGTTTTAGCTCAGAAAATCCAGCATCAAGCAGGGGATTCTATGAGCCCCCCCACCGCCACTGTAGTCTATGAAGTTGGCTAAGGCAACTGATCTAGGCAAACCAGCTTTGTTACAGTTGTAATCTTGGAATATGATACCTTAACCTTGTGACCTTCTGTAGAGTGGTAGGAAGAGCATAGGTTGATCTCTTTAGAAGCGATAGGTGTAGTGAAATGGGGGAGTGTTCAAACTAATTGCCATTCTAGGGGGAGCAAAATACGTTGAAATCCTACTGGACTAACAAGGTCACATGCCGAAAGATACTTGGGTCCCCAGTAAGAATGATTGGGTGTTCTGTTTTGTCAAAAGAATGGCAGAGCTGACTGGCAACTTAACTACAACTTCCTTGATGGATACATCTTTCTGCTGCTGGTTGGCTTTTTAAGTAAAATGGTCAACCAGGACTCCAGAAAATATAGGTGCTGTTGAGAAGAAATAACTGATTTAAGAACTAGCTTAAGTTTTATAAAGCCAATGAAGTTCTTAAGAATTAATTGCCCTCCTGCCCAACCTATCATCTTGAGAAACTCGGGAGTGGCTGTTTGACAGGGACCGTGAGTGAATGGGGAGTTGCTTGGGAATCCCAAAAGGCCACCCTAGCCAGGTCCCCATGCAGTTCTTACAGCTGTTGTATGTCCATTAAGCTGGCCCCATATCTGGATGGGACAACACTAGAGGGAGATAAAGTAGGCGATCTGAACAAAAGGGTTCTGCACAGCCCAGGCATTGCAGTGGTGGTGGGTTCAGTCAATAGATAACAGCAACCTTTGAAGGCAGCTTTTGCCAGGCTGAGAAGCATCTCAGGTTTTCTTTTTAAAAAGAAAGAAGTAAACCCAGGCTTTCTTCCCCTGCTCTCCTGTTGTGTTCTTCTTGTCTGTTCCTTCCTCTTTGTTCGTCACCACCCCACCCTGAGGGCCACTCTTTCCAACCCAAGCTCCTTGCCCTGTTTGTAGGTGACAATGGGGCTGGCCTGCCCTTCCCCTGGGGACCCTGTCCGTCAGAGATCCTCTCCACTATCTATGAAGTGGAAAGTGGCGCTGAGACTCCTGGCCCGGACGAAGAGGACGGGAGCCGCCATTTGCGCGCTGCGTCCCGAGACCAGGCTCTTCACCTAGGAAGCTTCCAGGCCACAATGGTGCAGCAGCTGATCAGCCGGACGCTTCTCTTCTCAGCGGAGGCCCCTTCCGGGGCAGCTGGTGGGAAGGGGGCGCTGAGCAGCGAAGCAGAGATTGGCAAGTGGACCGAACTGATCTCTCCTCTGGATGAATCGCGTGCCAGCATCACTTCTGTGACGAGCTTCTCCCCAGAGGACATGTCATCCCCGCACGGGGACTGGACTGTGGTGGAAGTGGAGACCTTCCACTGAATTTGTTTCCTTGGAAATGGAAAGTTTCCCTTGGGCATTTTGACTTGTTTCCCCCTCCCCCCAATACCCTTCCCCTTAGGTACGATCCAGCCGTTCCTGTAGGGACTTCAGAATCTAGTGTTAGCCAACTGCGGGGGTGTTCCTCCTCCCCTTCTCCTGATCTCTTGGGCAGCTAATGAGAAACACTATCTGAGATGATTGCTCTATTGGCTTTTACCGTAGCTTAGCCGCTGTTTTTGCCACTTGCCAGAAAGTGCAAATTCACTTTTGAGCTGCTTTTAGCTCACTGGACCCCCTCTACATTTTGTTTGGGTTTTCAGTGATATGGGGCAGCTTCTACACTTGAGATAGTCCTGCGCAACTTCGCCTGGTAAGTGCTGGGGGGGGGGACGACCACACCCCTCTGCCTTTGGTTGACATACCAATACTTTCTCTACTTGGCAGGGGGCTGCCCCAGCCATAGATAAGCAACTGTCTGATACAGTTACTGATGTGGCCTTGGAATTCCACATGGATTTATTGGCAATTAATGGCTACAAAGGCTGGCAGACCTTTCCTAGGTTGGCAGAAAGTGTTCACATGCCTCATTTCTCATAGCTGACTACAGATACAGGGAACCCTTCTACAGCAAATTGCTTGCTCTTGGGAGAAAGGCGTTTCTACCTCTTTCCCCTGAAAGAGCAACACATGAAATTGCCCCTCCAATGACATAAGGGGGGGAGCATCTACAAGTGAGGAGGAACTGCTCTGTCTTTGGGCATTTCTGTATTTCTCAGGAGCGGGTCATGCCCCAGGTTTCAAAGTGTGTGTGTTTGGTGGGAGGGCTTGTGCTGGTATGTGGTTTGCCATCCAAGTGCCCATCAACTTGGTTTTTTTTTACATAGACATCCGTACCCTGTCCAGGGAAAAGGATAATGAGAATCTCTTTGGGAATTATTCTGCTTGGGAATTGTTTGGTACAGGGCGTCTTCTTCCTGGGAGCTTGAACCCAAAGTTCAGCAGTATAGAGAAGTGGACAAGATTGCAATGCCAGTGCCTGTGCTATCCTGTCTCAGTATTGGCACAACAGTAGCAACCTGCAGGTTTCCTGTGGTGCTTTGCAGGGATAGCTATGCCATGCCCAGGGACTTCCTTTCTTTGATGATGGACAGATGCAATTGACACTTTTTACTGTGGGACTCTGCTGTAACAGACTTTAATGGCGATGAAACACTGCATCTTTTTTTTCTAGTAAAGGCCTGCTAGCATTTGCTGGTATTAAGTGGGACAAAATTACCGTCTTTACCCCACATGCCAGTTGTGGGACACCCATGTCCCATCACAGGGATTTAAAGAATAAAAAAAATTCTCCTTCACCTCTGCATACTTGGGCACGTAGCACAGGACCACTTGCTAGAGAAACTCTTGAGCAGTGCAGAGGTAGAGATGCCTTTGACGCGTTACTTTCCTCCATTTCTGCCTGCTACAATGGAGATGGCAGAATTTAGGATTCTTGAGTCAATTACCTTGAGAGATTAGTGCTGCTAGGGAAATGTTACATGAGATGGAGAAGCTTGTTTTCTAGGTAGGGACAAGGCGCCCATGTTGGTTAGCCCTGCCTTGCTTGTGGGGCTGAAAGTGCCCAGGCATTACAAATTGCTATGGCGGAAGTAGCCCAACTGTGAGACCTAACATTGCATGGCAATATGGTCCTTCTCTTCCATGCCTTCAGAAATGGTTTTCCTCTTGGTAACTCTTGTCCATGCAGCTACATGTGCCTTGAATGCAGGGTTTGGGGAGTATCTCTTACAACTCGATGGAACTGTAGCTTTGTGTAGTGATATCATTGGAAATGGAGCCTTATTAACTGTAACAAGGTGTGTGGTTTCCCTGTGTGGTTTCCCGCCCTCCCTCCTGAAGTTTGCATGTGTGTGACTGCTTTTGTAATGTAGCACATTGTTGGTGATAAATTATGATAGATTTTTCTTAGTTTCTTAAAATAAAGATGAACTTGAGTTTCTGCTGTTGTGTCCATGTTTCAAAATGGGGGGGGGGGGGCTTATATGTTCAGGATGTAATATATTTATTTCCTCAAAATAGGTTTCAGTTCTAATACAACTTTGCGCTTGTGGTGAATTGCTTTCTTCATCTTCCCTAAAACTCTTTCCCTAGCAACTTCACCTTAATATTGGTGCCTAGACTGGTTCCTTAGATGACATGCTGCAATGCAGTTCCATGTCAGGCCTGAATCCTGTATCCAGCTCCAAATTCTACATTTGCAGTGTACATTTAAAAGACTTGCATATACTGGACAATGGTTTGGGGTCCTGCATGATGGGTGTAAATTGCTTCAAAATTAGGTACCAGTTCAGGCCTGGATAAGAGATTTAACCATTTGAACTGCTAGCTCTGTACTCTTCGCCTACCCTTATGAAGCATGGGACAGGTGGCATCTTCCTTCTGTTAATTGAACGCTTTATTATTGTAACCACAACAAAATTGGTTGTTGGTAATGATGGTTAGCCGGTTCTTCTGTGTGCTCAAGTAAAACTACAAAGTAGAAGCTGCTGGCACAGTTCTGCTGTGTCTGTTATGTCATCAAAAGGATATGGATGGGCTTTAAAAGATGCAGTCTGCGCACAGTGGGCAACACCAACACATTCATCTCTAGCCCCTGTACCTTAAAGCTTGGCTGACAGGTGCAGCTGCAGTTTGCGTACTGAAAGAGACTTTTATTTAAGAGCTCGCAACTGTTCCTGCTGTAGTTCACAGAATGATTTGCTGTAGCAAAATGACGTAAAGGGATGCGTGTTTACCTTTTAAGTACCAATGACTTAAGTGGCACCCTCAGGCTTTTACTCAGGAAATATTTGGTGGAAGTCAACATCACTCTTCCAGCTGTTTGGATAGAATCATTTCCCTCTCCTCCTGTGTACTATTCTGGGAGTTCTTCTGATGTGCGCACACCTTGCCAAAATAACCAATTTTGGGGTGTGACATGGTGTGCAGGGGCAAGCTTGTGTGGTGCTTCTGCTGAGGGGCTGGTTAGGTAAATCCCGTCCATTGAAATTTATCAACCAATCTTAGTCACAGTCATTAATTCCAATGGGTATGCTCTGAGTGACATGTTGGAATGGCACACTAAGCGGTCTCAAAAGTGTCCTAGCAGCATATATTTTCCCTTGAGTTCCTGTGCAGATTCTCCAACCTACCTACATCCAAACCAATACTATAAAAAATAAAAAATGCTATACCAAGTATGCAGTTCTATTTGTAAGGTGTCTATCATAGCCTACTTTCCATAATTTGTATTTCTGCAGCTGGGCCCCCTATACCTTACCCTAAAAAAATTGGTTGTAGCAGGATTTCCCCCAGGCTTAGTTCTATTTTATTTTTTTGCTTTTTTGCCATTCCCAAGACCCACACAAACTATTACTTTGTTCCAAGGAATACAGGCTTTGCCTGGGCAAGGAGTCCTGTTATGGTTGCTTGCCATGCAAAAAGTCCAGTTCAGCATCTTATAAACAGATGCAAACGTAGTGGATTGATCAAATGGACCCTCTTATGGGAGCCAGGAGTTATTATCCTTTAAACCAAAAGCCTCTGATCTTCCCTCACCCCATTCCCATCCTCAATATGCAGTTATGTTACTGAAGTCCAGCACAAAGCGCAGTATGCAATCACTTCTCAGGAAGAACGGAGTAATAATTGTGAACTCGACAGTGACCTAATCTGGAACTCCCTACAGCGGCTACCAAGTTGAAAGCAATGAAGGATCAGCACAATGGGAATTCAAAGTCCTTTACTATTTTTTACTGAAGCAGAATCTTTCCTTACACAGAGTTATCAGCCACAGAGCTGTTGCTTTCATTGTAAATCTTCTTGGGGGAGGGGAGGAATCAATCCTAATTTATTATCTACTCCCAAAGGTACATTGAAGTCAGAATGAGGAACATAAAGACTTCCGTGGCCTCAGACAGAGTTCATCCACTTCAGCATCCTGTTTTTGAGAGTGGCTAGACTGCCAGCTGGCTGTCAGAGGTAGACTGCCTCTGAATCAGGTGTGTCCATTTAGTGTATCATGGCAAACAGCTAGTGCTGGACCCTGCACTGGAGCCAGTGGCCATCACGTCATACAACAGCCTTCCATCAGCTATCTGACAAAGCATAGTTTTTAAAAAAGTCTGTCCTTGATCTGTTTGTCAGGGGCGGAAGCATGGCCTGTATGTAGGGAAGAGATGGACTTGCCGCAACACACACAATTCATAACCTCCCCTCTTCCATTTAATTATAAAGCTTCAAGTATTTTGGCCTTTCCTCAGATGCTTCATTGCTTTGGTTGCCTTTTTGTGTGTGTATGCTGCAGGACAATGCATCAGGTCCATTAGCCACGAGGTTAGATACTCATAGCTAAACAGGAGCAGCACGTTATTGTTTTAAAAGATCAACTTCTGGCTGTAAGCACCACAAACATTGATACCTCTAGTTTGCCAGTCCTGAATGAATTTGTTCTGTAGGGATGTTCATCTTTGACAACCCAGCTGCTTTTGGGTTAATCTCAATTTAAATGCCACATAGTGCTGAAAGTAACTAACAATCCTGTACTCAGCTGTAGGTTCCACTCACTTCAACTGAGCTTATCCCACGGTAAGCAGGTATAGAACTACAGCCTAGGGATCCTCAGAGTGTAAGGGCATCTGTAGGGCCCAAGATGCTGGGGCTGCATTACGGCTTCCATCATTCCTGACCATGCTGGCTGGAAGTCCAACTTCTGGAGGGCTACAGGTCCTCCATCCATTTTAAGTCTAGGCAGTACATTTGGAAACAGAAAAGAGGACATCCGGAGGCATCCATACTCATAGCTCAACCACTTGTAGTCCCAAAGTTGGACAGTTCCATCCCATGTTCATCAGCAAATGCTAGTTGCAATCACTTATTCAGAGGGAAATCTGAAGAATTAATAGGAAAGCTGCAAAGTCTGTTAGAAGCATGTATTTTCTTAATTATCCTCCGTCCACTTCTTTCAGGTGGGTATGTGGGCTTAGATTGCATCACCATTTCCAAGGAGAAGCCCATGAAATATCAAGCATTTCCTTGATATTTCAACCACACACCCAAGGCATCACTGATCAGCAGTCTGAGGAATGACCACTTTGCCAGAGGCCTAGTTGGTTAAATGACCCCAGAATATTTCCCACTCCCTGCCCCCCCGCATTTGCTTTTCACCACCTGTGACATATTGCTTCTGCAGCAACATTGGGTGCTGGACCACCTCTGCACCATGACTGAAATTAGGATTTTAAGCAAGTTTAGGGAAATGTCTGTGATCCAGTCTCTGAATAGGTTAAGTAACTGTTATGTATTCAATTCAGGTAGAGCAGAGCTTTCCAAACTCTGTGTAGTGACACCTTAGTGTGTTAGTGTGTCGCGCAAACACTCCCCGCTCTCCTCCCGGTGATGGAAAGGGGTTAGTTTAACCTCTGGTTTGCTAGCAAAACTGAATTACTGTGTCACAAAATGATGCATGTCTAAAAAGTGTGTCGCCAAGATGAAAAGTTTGGAAAGCTCTGAGGGCGTCAGGTGCGAAGTCTTGCACTGAATTGGGTGCATGTGATTCCTCAGCCCAGTCCATCCCAAACCTCCGGTTTCAGCTTCACATCCAAACTAGATTTCAAATAAAGGTTGAGATGAAACTTCGTTGGAACTGAGAGTCATCCAAAGTGATGGAGCACTTATTTGACCAGCTGTAGTATTAAAATACTATTTCTCCTCATTAGAATGGTCCAAATTAATTCCTAGCCTTTAAGTGTTTAACTTCCAGTCACTAGATTAGCCTAGATCAACATAAAATACTGTGCAATATGTTGTGTCCACCTTTACTAAGGAAACTTCGCCTTTGGATTTTGTAGGTGTTGAATTAGTGAACACAAGCCCGGTTCACACCTCAGCACAGCCTTAGCCAAGGCCATTCCCCGTGCACAAATTTCCAAAACCTGTATGTTACTACCTGGGCTCACTGCCAACCAGCTCAAGCCTAGATCCCAAAGCACAAATCTGTTTTTTAAAAAACCACACAACCAGCCAACACCTTATCTGTGTTTTCATCAGCCCACAGTCATGTATATCAGCCCTTAAACTGTACTACAGTATATCTAGGAAGTTTGGATCCTGAAGCCCCTTTCTATCTTGTCTCTTACTTGAACTACCCTCTGCACTGACAGGCAACACAACCTTGTCCCATCCAAGCCTCACAGAGGAATTTTCAGAACACTGCGCTGCAACAGCCTTGCTTGGCTTTGTCCATTCCAATCTACACCTTCCCACTGTGGATTATTAATGTCCTCTCCTCTTTCCACCCTGGCCAGTGTCAATAACAATGAAGTAAAGGGGCAGCCCAATTCTGTAGCCCTACTCTGTTCCCAAAAGTACAGCACAAAGAGTTTGAAAAATCACTCCCACTGTTGAGTCATCTAAATTGGTTCCTAAAGCATTTCACCTCCTATGGCAGCTCTTTTGACAACTGGTGGCCAATAAACAGAATACATATTAGAACCCAAAAATCTTGTTGTTTTTTTATTCCCAGCTCTGGACAAAATAGTAGGGTCTAGTGCAATAGGGGGCAACATGCAGCCGGTATGTAAGCCCCTGAGGCACTTTTGTGCTACAACATTGAGAACCTCTGCTTTCAAAGTTCAAACAATAGGTTTCTAGCCCTCATGGTTCCAAATAAAATTTTGAGAACATAAATTCAGTGTGCTCCTGTCTAGCTGTGCATTCCTCTAGGCATGCATGTTGGGTTGTGTCTCGAGCTACGTACGCTTCTTTGTTTCTGAGTCACAACTAAACAGGGTAGCTACTGTCTATCCACTGATCCTCAAACTGTACTAAGGGCCTGTCTACATTCCAAATTTAAACCAGTTTCAACCCTCATCTGCCACGGCTCTAAAACAACAAATTCTAGGAAGTGTCGTTCTGTAAAAGGGTCTAAGATACTACAAAAGAGTTCTCAGCAGCCTCACCAAAAGGTTTCCATTCCTGCAGTTCTTTACAGAAAGCCGTGACAGTGAAACGAGTTTCAAACTGTTTTGTGAAACAGATACTTACTAAGCAACTGGGGTACTCAAGAGGTGTGCCCTGAAAAATCACCAAGAAAGCTCAGATTTTGTGTTGTGTGCCATAGCTAGATCCTCTCCATTTGATGTGCACAAAGAGCCAATTTCACTGTAGTCTTTTTTACCACCACCTCTTGCCTTTACAGTATACCTTTGCGGGCTTGGCCTGCTTTAACAAGAGGAGATCCTTTCTTAAGGCAACAAAAACCACCACCCCATTTTTCGTAACTGAGAACAGGACTGCGGACCATTTCCTTTCCTTGCTCTTTTCAGTCCCCAAAGTGTTTGCTCCACTTATATTATCTGCTATAGAAGCACCAGCTAAACCACCTGGTTGTGAATATATGCAGACAACGAGTCATCTGCCTCTGCCACTGCAAAGAGACCTTCCCTAAACCCTAAGTGTTTCATTTTAGACTTCCTGGTGATGTGCAAATGTTACCGCACTTTTTTACCCCAGTTGATTATAGCATTGAAAATTGAGCCAGAACTCCAGAGTTCTGCTCCCATCCCTGGACTAGTCAGAATACATCCCATAAACAACCACTAGGTGACATCACCACCCTCAAATAAAAAAGGAGAGAAAAAGAGAGCAGAACTTAGGACTTCCACCTCTTTTTACACATACTTTTGTTCTTTAGACACGTGTTCATTTTAGGTGATCCAATACCCCTTCCAGAAGGCTAACAAGTCTGGGAATACTAAACCAATTGGGTTTTTTTCCAGTTTAAATATTTATATTTTTTTTAAAAATGGGAAGAAAGAAATAATAAAAAGCAGTTGACTCTGGGCAACGACCATGAAAACTGGAAGAAAAGCCTACCCAAACAGAAAAGAGAATAAAAAGATATTTGATTAAAACCTCCTGACACCTTCGCAGGCTCTATCTTTGTCTTCTTGAGAACAGCAACAAAGGGAGGGGGAGCAGGTAGGACCATCAAGTGCTACTGTGGTTGCTGTTGTTGTGGTGGTAAAGGGGAAGGGGAAAGGGGGGATGCTGAAGCACAAATTATCTCAATTAAACTGCGGCTGGGAAGAGGGACAAAAACCACATCTTTCCACCCTTTCCCAAGAACAGACAATGCACTATGGTAAGTAAAATGCTGGGGTAAGTAACACAGACAGGTTGGGAGAAGGATGGGATTTTTTTTTTGCAGCCCTCCCTCCCTGTCTTTCCTATCTCTGGACAATCAGGGTAGAGAAGCCGCAAAGCCTGGATCATCATTTCTGTCCTCCCCACCATTTTCACAAAAATCTGGCCAAAGTCCTTCTTCCCCTTCCCACACAGCTGCTTCTCTTTGTTTTCATGGAGGCAGAGAAAGGCTGAAATGACTTGAGACAGTAGCGGTTGGCAGAGTCCCCGTTCACTTCTCCCCACCCAAGCTCTCCACACCCTTCGTGAGCTGCGCCCGTCCTCCTCAGCCCATGAAGGAGTCGCCCTCGTCCTCCTCAAAGTGGCACTGCTGCAGCACCTTGATGTGGTACTCGTAGATCTTGAGGGCAGGCCCCAGGCGGATGGAGAGGCCGGTCAGGACATCGGTGCGCTGCATCAGCAGAAGAGACTTCCCATCGATCTCCTGCAGCGGGAGCAACAGAGGCACAAAACAAGAGGGCATTTAGGGAACAGGGACTCCCCCCATTAAGAGACAGAATATAGATCACACACACACACACACACACACACACACACACTTCTTCTAAGAAAGCAATAGCAGAGATCTATATTAAGAAGGAATCCCCCTCCTCAGTGAACCAGAGGGAAGAAGGAAAGTGTTCTATAAATCTAGACGAGTTTCCAGGTTGAGGAATGGATATGATTGAATTTATGCACATTTTTTTGTCTATCTTGAATGCTTAGTCCTTCCCCATCCTTTTAACACATATTTAATCGTTATCAATTACGATTCATGCCACTGGTTTAACACCCGGCCATCAGCCCATTAGGCCTCCAACCAGGAAATGCCCATCCTAAGCAGAATTTCATATTTTGAAATAGTCACAAGAGTATTTTTCAGGCTTTTCTATCTGAACACAGCGCATAGGAAGCATGACGACACCACCCTCTGTTGAGCTTAGGTTACAACAGGGCCTATGGAAAGGTGGCTTGAAGGCGCAGGTGTCCATAGACAGCATCCAGCTGACAAGGTGGGATGCTTCTAGGTGCAGATCCCTGAAGAAGGAAGCCTGACTTTGGCCTTGGTTGGTGCCACTGACAGCTGTAGCTGGACCAGGCAGAGAGCCTTGCTTATAAGAGGAGAGAGGGCTGAAGGAGCCAAATCCCGTACTAAGGGGAAGAGGCCCATGATGCAACATGCAGAGAGGGATGGGGAAGACATATGTGGGAGAACACTCCGGACCCTTCCTATGAACATAAGCACACATTAAAATAGGATTGCTGAGCTCTAGTAACTTTATTTTTCCTTAAGCGAATAGCCAGTTGGAAGCAATGATGGGGGGTGGGGGTGGGGAGTAGCAATATGGATAACTGAAACAGATCTCTAATCATTGGTGAGCACCTCTGTTATTTGCAAGGCAGGTTTTTTAGCACGCAAGAAAACCCCATGGTGACTGCTGCTTTGATGTACAATTATATGCACTCTGGCTCGTGTTTTACATTTGACAAAGAGCCCCTAAGCAACTAGGAACTGAGCGTGCACACATGCCAATCCCTACCCTGTTAAACATTCAGTGCCCGTGCCATTCAGGGCCTTTCACTAAGAGTTCCGCTTGAGCATTAATCCCCAAATCTTTCACTTGGTATCCCAAGGTTCTCACCTGTTCTTGAAAGGCAGATGCTTGCTCAGCAAAACCAGCTTCTGTGAAATAATCCACAACATCACTCACAGTCCATTCCACTGGGTCAGAAGGCTTCTCCTTCACTGAGCTACAAGGAGGAGAGAGAGAGAAAAGAGAATTCATACCCCAGGCATCCAATGGCCTCCTGATCCACAATGTGAAGTGGACTTCTCACCAGTTAAAAAGAAGAGAGTGCATGCATGGATCCAGAATGGGCAGGGGGTGGCAGATCATAAAAAGAACCCAACTTGAGCAAGAGACAAGTTTTTCTGTATGGGGCCACCAAACCCCACCCCAGTAATTTATTATGTGTATTTTTAAACCACCCTTCAAATATATTGCGGGAAGGGGAAGGGTTGCAAGAATAAAACAAAATGTGAATAATAAAGTCAAATGCTGCAAAATGACAGAGAGCAAGAACTTCATCTCAAAAGCTTGGGTAAATAAAAAAAAAAATACCTGCTTGGAGCTGAAAGGAAAAATAGCATCTTGTCAGGGAAACATCTTTGGACAGAAGATGTTCCACCACTTGCTGGGGATCCACCAGCAAAAAGAAACTTTCTCTGGTTGCCACCCACCTCACCTCAGTGAGGCATATCTGGAGACAGATGGCCCTTCAAGTTCCCTTTGAACAGGACCCACTAATGGAATGGAAGCCAGTGCAGCCACATAGCACAGGCAAAACATGATCCTAACCCCCAGTCCCAGGCAGCAATCAAGCAGCTGTATTCTATAGGAACTGCAGCTTCTGAACAGTTTCCCAAGGCAGCTCTATAGACAGTGCATTCCAGCAGTCTATCTTGGAGGTTCCCAGAACATGGGCGACAGAGGCCAGGCTAACAGGAAGCCTATCCCAGCAAACAGGAAGGGAAGGCCCCCATTGAGAGGCACCAATATGGCATCACAGTCACACGAATATGGCAATGTGCAAAGCAGCCTAATGAGGACGTCTAAGTATTTCAACCCCACTGTGTCTGCTTTGGAATCTGAAGGGCAGCAGCAACTCATTTCCTCCAATGAAGGAGGGAGGCAGCTGAAAAAACTTGCAGGACTAACTTACTGCTTCCTCCTCTACTGCCACCACCTCGTAAGGCTCGCCTTGGGCAGCAGCCCCTCATTCACTCTGACATCAGCTTCATTTCCCAGAGTGTGCAAAAGATAAGTGGTGCTGCTGCTCCTTCTCTTAAGAACCAGCTGAGGTGAGGCAGCAGCTACAGCTCCTCCCTCATTCCCATAAGCACCAGGGTAGAATGAGGGGCAAGCTTACCTAGATGAAAGCCCTTCTAGATGCAGTCAGCCTTTACTCACTGCTGAAGACGTCTTGTCTGTTCCTTTTCTAGAGTCCCCTAAATAGGCAGTGGCACTGATGGCAGGGGACTCAAGTGTTCTCTCCTTACAGAGGGTCATAGGTAAACTAGCTGTCATTAAGCAAATGGGTTTTCGGTGCCCACTCAAAACTTACGTGCAGCTGAAGGGTCTCCCATCTGCCTGGATGCCAGGTCTCCCAGGGGATGAGGGCACAGAGGGCTCAGTACCTGCAACAGCTGGTGACACTGGGAGAAAGTAAGAGAGAGGGAGAAAAAAACACACAAATGGGAATGGGCCTGGTTCTCTTACAAAGCAACGAGGCTTTAACTAGCTGGTGAATGAATTTGTGTGTGTGCCTGGAGCCCTTTCGAGGCAGAGAACAAGAAGCCAGTTTTAATTCCTATGGCACAAACACCTGAGAGCCAAAGCCACCTTCCCACAATCCGACCCCCGCTCCTCATCCACCCATAATACTGACCTGGCCTAGGGCTCCTAGGCATAATTCTCAATAGTGAGTTGCACAATGACGCCAGGGGTCTATTTACACTTGAAAAACCTGTGCAATAATCTTATCACCATCTCCAATGTTTCCTCCATTAGGATCTTTTACCATATCCCTCTAGGGCCTGGGTCTCCCAAGAAAAGTCAAGCTTAGCCAACTATTCCCCCCGCCCTCTGCCACTCCCTCTCGCCCACCCTATGTCCTATACCTGCTCTGTCTGGCTGCTGATAGGCGCTGCCATCTTTCTTGCTGCCCCCCAGATGGTGACAGGCACTTTCTCCAGGCCAAGAGGCCTTTGTATGACATTGCTCATTTCCTTCATGGTGGGGACGCTCTGATCCTTTGTTCAAGGGCTGCTCCTCGAGGGAGCGCAGGTCTCTGGTGAGGGCACTGCTGGGTGGGATCTCTTTCCCACCATGCTTGCTGTCCTTACAGTCCCCGTTCACCTGGCCTATCCCAGGTCTGCTGTAGTTGCTGGCCTCATAATCTTGTGCCACCTCTGAACCTTCAGACATGGTGGAGGCTTCATCCTCTTCTTCTTCCTCCTCCTCTTCTTCTTCTTCACCTTTGACCTCCTCACCTGCCTTCTGCAAACATAAAAAGAATACATATATATTTACAAATCCAGGCCCTGCTTCCACAGCACCCCAGACTAATCACCCCCGTGTCTAACTCTCCAGGCTTACTCAATGTTGGTGCCTCAAGTTCCTTGTTTCACTTTTATTGACTTTACAGTACTGTCCTGCACGTAATTGTTGTTAATGTTGCTTACTGCCAGGCTAAGGGTGTATGGGATTGTGGACTTTTGCTAAATCCTATGCCAACTTTCCTGGGAGTTAAGTACCACTGACCTCTGTGGCTGTTGCTTCTGTCTAGACATAAACAGGACTGCACACTTTGACAACTAACCCAATCTACTTCCAGGTTACAATGTAATTTTACTCAGAGCCCTTTCTTGTAATCCTGCTTTGGTTTCCCCTATTTCTTCAAAATGAGTTACTGTACAGTGGTACCTCGGGTTACATACGCTTCAGGTTACAGACTCCGCTAACCCAGAAATAGTGCTTCAGGTTAAGAACTTTGCTTCAGGATGAGAACAGAAATTGTGCTCCGGCGGCGCAGCAGGCCCCATTAACTAAAGTGGTGCTTCAGGTTAAGAACAGTTTCAAGTTAAGTACGGACCTCCGGAACGAATTAAGTACTTAACCCGAGGTACCACTGTACTTGAAACCAGTGGTGTTGCTCCAATACTACCGCAAAATGCTCAGAGGCTCTTTGAAACACAGCAGGAGCCTTCTAATCCAAGAAGAGATGGAATCAAACTTCAGCCACACCATCCCTCCACTTGGCTTTGTTGGGCGGATCCACCTAGATTTATGGAAATCTATTGCCATCCTTGTAACAGAAAACTTGCCAAAAATAAGAGAGAACCAAAAGGGGCTTCTTTTTACTGGACTGTAATTGTATTCTACCCTTGATAATTGCTCTGATCCTTACTGGATTGGGTTACATTCCAGAGCTGGTCACCCTCCTGACCAGCACCACATGATTTCTCCTTTTCTGCTCCCCCCTCCGCTCCCCGTTTGCATTCGCTGCCTTACTACTCCCACCACCTCCCGACCTTATTGGAGGTTACAGAACCCTTTAGGTCAAGCACAAACTGACTCTTTGTTCTGTGTTTATACGGAGCCTGGCACGGCCTGAGTTTGGCGGGGGGGGGGGCCGAGGTCGGAGAAGGGGCCACTGTCCAGGGCCCGTCGTGCATCCTCAACGCCGCACAAATGTCACCGGAGGGCCACGCGCGCAGGTGAGCGGAGCCCCTCCGCACGCCCGGGGGTGGTTCTTACCCGCTCCCCAACTCGGCCCCGCAAGTTCCCCGCGGACCAGGCGGAGTTGTGCCATCCAGCGGCGGCCTTTCCGCTCACCTTCCCACAATACTTCGGAACTGCACGGGAGAATGTCGCCCCGTCGAAGCCCAGGCACCAATCGTGGCGCCCCCTCCCGTGCCAAAGCGATTTGATTGGGCGCTGCCCATAACTCTTCCTCCCAGACACACGCACACCTGCGCGAGCGCCCGCTGACAACATTCGGGGGGCTGGGCGCCGTCTGCCCTCCCCGAAAGCGGCTCCTCTCCGGCGCCCGCCCCTCCGCTCCCCCCCCCCCGCGCCCAGTATTCGGGCGCCCCCTGCGCGCGCACTCCTCCGCTAGGTCCGTTTCCGTCCTGGGGAAGCTCACCTGTTCCCCTCAGCCCGTGCGCCCCCGCCGCCCCGCCCCCACCCCTCCCCCCGCGCGCGCCGCGGCAGCCCCTCACCTTGTTCCTGTAAGCCCTGGCGCTGGGCGCCCGGGCCTGCGCGCCTCTCTCCGCCCTGGGCAAGGCGACGCTGTTGCCGCTGCCGCCCCCGCCCCCGCCGCCACCCAAGCGGGTCCTCTCCAGCCGCTCCTCTTGGAGCAGCCCCTGCGCTCGGCCTCGAGTCACTCGGCCGCCCCCCGGCGCGGCGCCGTCGCCGCCCAAGTAGCGCACAATCTCTCGCAGGCTGACGGGGGAGGGCTCCTCCGGGGCGGGGGCAGGCGGCGGCGGTCGCTCCCGGCCGGTCCGACGAGGAGGCGGCGGCTGCGGCGGCGGCGGCGGCGGCGGAGGTGGCGGCGGCGGCGCGGCTGGCTCCGCGCGGGGCGCTGCACGCTGGGAGGACCGGGGCGTCGCGGTGGCGGCGGCGGCGGCGGGAGCGCTGGGCGGGGAAGTGCGGGCCGGCCGCTGCGGGGCCGCGGGGCTGGCGGCGGGCGTTCCGCCTCGCCGAGGCGGCTGGACCCGCGCAGCGTTGCGGTACGAGATGCTTCCCTTGTAGCTGACGCGGAGCACGGCGCGCTGCTGGATGAGCTTCTCCAGCTCGGCGCGGGTGCGCTCCGGCTCCGGGCCGTGCCGCCGGCGCACCATGCGGCAGATGCGCTCCAGGTCCGGGCGCGCCTTGCGCGAGCGCAGCGAGTCGATGGTGTCCAAGATCCACTCCTGGTAGCGCGGCGCCTCCTGGCCCGGGGGCGGCGGCGGGGGCCCGGCCATGGTGTTGCCGCCTCCCCCGGGGCTTCGCTGCCCCCGTGCGCCGCTCCGCCTTGGCCTCAGCTCTTGCCCGCGCGGCGCCAACTAGACCCTCCGCCCGGCAGGCGCTGCTGCTGCTGGAAGCGGCGGCGCGCGGGCTGGTCCGGGCAGCGCGAGCTCCTCCCTCCCCTTCCCCCAGCCGCACGCGCCGCCGCCTCCACCACCGCCCGAGCGGGACCCGCAGCCGCTTAAGGAGGCGCTGTTGCCTCCCGTAGCCTCCCTACACTTGGCGGCTTAAGGTGGAGCAGGAGAATTCGCGGCGTCCCCTTAGCGGCCGCGCCGGCTGGAAAGGGCGCTCTCTGGCCGCCTCAGGCAGAAGTCAACAGCAGGAATCCGGCGACTACATAATTCTTTTTTTAAAAAAAAACAAAACACTCGCTGGCTGTTCCATTTATAGCAGCAGGAGTTTCAGCGGCGGATTTCAGCGGAAAGTGGAATAGAAGTTTTCCTCTCAGCCTGCAACGCTTAGCTTTCCTCTCAAACGCCCGTCTTCATTTGCCCAATTTACGAACCTGACCTCCTCCTAGTCCACATTTATTCAGTCAAAACTACAGCGGTCAGCGTCCACGCCCTTGCTTAAACCCGATCGCTGAAGGTTTGTCCTGCCTGCCCCTGTACACTTGTATTTCCTGACTACAGCAGATAAATGTGAGCGCTCAAATATGGAAGGAGATCAGAACCACTATGTTTTGCTTTGTGTGTTTTTTTTAAAGGCGGCTGTAAAGAGAGGAAAAATGTCCCTCCCAGCCACCACTCCTTCACTTCCTATGACATTTGCTTTTGCAGCCCTAGGCTACACCATTAAGGTTTCAGTTCTGTGCACAGAGAAGCAAGCTCCACTGAGCATAGTGAGACTTGCATCCAAGTAAATACGCAGAAGTCAGACTGAACTGAACTCTTGCAGTTGTCACAACCAGTTGGCCTCTGGTCACACTAGGATGTCCTGTAAACTCTCACAGTCTTGGGTACCCTCCTCCGACTCTTGTTCTCATACACTAGAAATGTTAGAAAGGAGGCCCTTAGATTTCACAATATGTTGCATTTTGATTACTGTACTCTTCTTTTTGGCCAGGACCCCAGAGTTTATGATGCGATGACATAACAAAACATAAGCTGCTAAAACATAGTTTAAAAGGATAAGTAGGATCAGAAAGGGGAAGCTTGTACCTGTTTCTATTATGGTTAAGCAATTAATTGTAACAGTTGGATTCCCCCCCCC
Organism: Podarcis pityusensis; assembly: GCF_964106645.2. Taxonomy (NCBI): domain Eukaryota; kingdom Metazoa; phylum Chordata; class Lepidosauria; order Squamata; family Lacertidae; genus Podarcis; species Podarcis pityusensis. Next base: position 44,126,966 of record NC_138029.1, on the reverse strand, counting down.
CCCCGCAGCCCCAGAAGTCAGAATCTAAGCAATGCTAGGAATATTGACTATTGAATTTCAAAGAGATGAGACAGGAAATCTGCAGTAGAGTGACTGAGGCCTTGAGTATATTTTCTCCATACTGATGTACTGTAGAGCTGTGAAATTTTCACAAGATGCCAAAGGCTAGCACACCACACTCTTCATTTATTTGTGAACACGTATTGCACTAAGGCATATCCATAGTAAATACAGTGTGGTAGTTATTGTTCACGTAAAAGTCAGCAGTGCACATCAGCACCACCAACTTAAGCTATGTCTGGTTGAAGTCAGTGCTATTGTCCATCTTCTCTACCTGCTAATTACTCAAGTCCTGACCAAGCTAGACCAATCTTCATCACAGTCACTCTGCAGCTAAGCTACTACCACCCCTTGGGTAGTGCTAGCTTGCAGAGGAAGGGCAGTGCTGCAAAATGTTGTGTACACAGATGCTGCTCCACTTTCAAGCTGTAGGTCCTTGCACAAAAGGGGAGCTACTACCAGGCATAGGGGAACCCCAGGATTTGTAGCAATACAAAAAAATGGTGGAAAAAAGCCAATGGAAGGAAATCTCAAAGCAGACCAATGAGAACAGCATGCTCAGGAGCCAGAGACTGACTAACTGGTTTGAGGGAGGGAGTGGTTGGAATCTTTAATAGCAGCACTCAGCAGTGCATCATATTATTGCAGCTCCAACTTCTATATATATTTCCAACAACACATTACAATAGCATGGCCAAGAATTAGAATACAGAGGCTACGTAAATAGGAGCAGGCTCGGTTCTCGGTGAGAGATGCGTTGAATGTCTATGCAGAGTGCAGCAACCTACTGAACTATATAGTAGATGAGTTCCTGAAGTACACTGACCATCATAAGAGAAATACAGTAGTGATCTGCTTTATGCCTGGGGCAGGAGCAAGAAGAGGGGGAAAGTGAATAAGGGATCCTACAGAACAGAATCCCTTCCTTGTTGATTCTGGGGGAGAACAAAAGCATCTGCTTTGTATGTAGGTCCCAGATGCAATCCTTGGTGGCTTAAGGTAGGACTGGGGGGAAACCTTGCATCAAAAACCCGAGAGCCACTGCCAGCCAGTGCAGACTAAGCTGGATGGACCAGTGATCTGACTCAGAATCAGGTAGCTTTCTATGGCCCCAAAAGCAAAATGGATAGTATAAATTGAACAGCCATGCTAAGTTACCATGAGTTTTAACATTGCGCTATGGACTACTTCTATAAGTTGAGGACAGCTGATAAGGATATGTTAAGATCAAGTGGGTAGCTTTCATGAGTTATATTCCCAGTTCCCACATATTGCAATTAGGGCAGAATAACAGGGTTTTGTGTCTTCATAGGCTGTACCTGTTTAACTCAATACTTTCCCCAATGCTAATCCTGTGAGAATTTCCAGTCCACCTCAAATCATAGTTTTTCCAGTTATGGCACAGGTAGCACGATTAAGCAGTGATGTGGACTGTGGGAAGCAGTGGCTTTGATCCACCCCCGTTACTGATGGGAAAGAGGCACTGGAAAGGGAAGCAATATGCCCATGTTCACAAGCTGAGTCAGTGAGAGGAAGTGGTCAGGAATGAACTGCCTTCATGCTATCTCTTTTTCAAGCCCTCCTCCTTTCCAGAGGTGGGAATAAAGCACTGTAGCTTTCAGTATGTTTTGAAACTACCAGTCCACTTGTTTTACTTTAAAACTCCCAGTGTGTCAAACGAATGATCTTTTCCAAACCGAAGCATTTGTGCCCTCCAGAGAGATTTCAAGAGCAACCGCCTTGAAAAATTGCAGTAGCATTTTTGTTACTCTTAACATCTCTCATTTGTGGTTTTCCTTAAAACACCAAGGTTCAAGAATTCCAGTATTTGCTGGCAAGCAAATGCAAGGTTTCCAGGCATCCTGAACAGAGACAAGAGTATGCCAAATGTAGCATTCCTCTTGAGTATACAACTTTAACATATATACACATCAGTTATCTAAATCTTATGTAAAAAGGATATTATGCAAGTCAAATGGCCTGAAGACTGCACACATACAGATTAATCCAACTTGAAGATACCTAAACAGCTGATACATTGAAATTGGGGTATGATTCCTTACATAGGGCAACGGAGCCTGTCTTACGTGACAGGAAAAGGGGCAAGTTGCGTTAACAAGCCTGTGTTTGAGAGATTTAACTTTGTGCTTCTGGGTTTTCAACATTCTCTAGTGTTATAGTGTCTTTTGTACCAACTTTCTTGCATAGCAGCCATGAGTTGTATGTGGACCTATTGAGAGGCCGCATGGTGTCAGACTGCTCCGAGAAGCTGCAAGAATTGTAGGCAGGCTCACTGGCCTACAACTTCTGCACCCTGTTAGCTTCAGAACGCTGGGGATCACTGTTAACCAAGTGCTACCCTCCTGAGCAAGACTTTGCTCATCACCAGATGTGGCCTCCTTGCCTGACCACATCATGAAGAGAAAAAAGTGCTCAAACAATGGGGACCAGATAGGGTATCAGAAGGCAATTTAAGAGGGAGACAGGTACCTTTGAGAGATGAAAAGTGGTTTGAGAAGGGCTTCAGTTCCCATGTGTACACACACACATTTTCGTCCCACTGCCATCTCTGGTCAAAAAGATTTTGCAGTTTTTGAAAGTAATACCACAGCTATTAACCGGAGGAGAAAGTGGAATTCCTCTTCCAAACTGTCGTCAACATTGGGGGAATGTGAAATGAACAAACTACAGTGTATCTGGGTTTAGCTAAGAAAATTAAAAAAGGAACCAAAAAGGATCTCATAGCTGTTTTCATCTCCAAGAAGTCTTACCTCTATATGAACTGGGAAAGCAGCTAGCATGCTTCAAATCAAGTTGCATCCCTTTGCTGTTCAGTCCCTAATGCTTGTTATTCTCAGAATGACCCATTCACTTTTAGAACAGTTCACCCTAGTTTTCCAGTGCACCTCATTCCATCACTTCACTTGAGCAGACATCTCTTTAGAAGCCAACTTCAGTCGAACTAGAACAAGAAAGGAGTCTTGTAGCAGCATGAAAAACTGCTCTAGCATCCTAGCTAGCTAATGCAACACAAATAAGTTAGTTTGTAATGTGCCACAAGCTACTGGTAGGCTGTCACTTTTTCAAGCCAAGCCTAAAAATATGTACATAGAAAAAGCAAAATTTAGATTAAAGAAAAGAGTGACATCATAGCCAATTACAGTTGCCATACATCTTGCTGAAAAAGTTGTTTTAACTATGGCCATAAGCAGAGACCCCAAAAGCAAAACACAAATGTCCAGAGACCTTGCAGTACCTCTGGAGATTAATACAATTAGTTTTCTCATAGACTGTTGATAATGGTTGATCTCTTACAAGAACGGGGATGTCTGTGTACCATTGAAGTGGTTTATATTTTGTCTGCCCAACTTTCAATGGCCTTGAATGGATGGACTTTGTACAACACTATAGTTCATTACGTAACTCAACATGTGACATTTATTTCATATACAAATAGTGTATTCTTTTGTAATCAGCAGGGTAGGAGCTTTCTATGAATATCCACATTCTATGGCTACATATCTATCTATCTATCTATCTATCTATCTATCTATCTATCTATCATCTATCTATCTATATATATTAACACACAGGTCCAGTGAATCTGGCAATTGTGGAATGCTGGTGTAAACTTTAGGTAACAGACACATGATCCCATTTTCACAGCTATTTGATAATCTTAACTTTCTATCTTTAAGATGCTAGCAGAATTCCCACAAACTAAAAATTAAATAGACTCAAAATATCACTTATATTGCTATTGCATTATTGATTGGCTAGTAAGTTAAAACTAGCTAATCCATTTTGTTAGCTGACCTCCTTAAAGTTGATCAGGACAGACAATGCCCTCAATCTATGTACCTTCAGGCATGGCAATTAAACCGTAGGTAAAGAATCTCACTGTGTCAGTGGCAAATGTGAGCACACATACTGCTCTCTAAGAAGATATATTCCATAACTTCCCATCCAGTGCCATCATTTAGGCCCAAGTACTGTCTCCTGTATTAGCGTTCAAACGTCTCAATGTCATCACAGCCCCTTGCTTTTTCCTCTTCTCCACACCACCCTGTCTTAAGTCATGCTTCAGAAATAAAAGTTCAGGGTTTTTTTAAACAAAACTTTATTGGTAATAGTTTCAAATATGTTTACAACAAAGCACACTGTTAAAGAGGAAGTAGGGTTTGTTTTTTTCTCAGTGAAACAAGTTTTGTTGGATTACATAGAAGTGTTTTTTTCTGAGGCAGGGAGCTGGTGGGTATTTTAACTCCCGCTGTCTCCCCAACCCAACATAGAAGAGGCCAATGAGCTATTGGTGGGAAGAGGACGACGAGGAGTTGGAGGGGCAAGCAAAGCTTGCCTGCTCCTGACAGCGCTTCTGTATGTGTTATATGTCATCTATCAATCTAAAGAAGACTGCTTTGCTCCCCAGCCACAGAAAGAAAACAAAAGAAAACTAAACTGGTGAATATAGTGTGTTTGGAGTGGGGTAGGTGAAGACAGAACACAAAGAGGCATTGCATTGGAAAGGGAGGGGGAGGAAAGAGTCGGAACAAATTAAATGGAGAGAAATGGGCTCCCCCTCCTCATCTTTGAGTCACAGCTCCCTCCGCATCCATGAGAAAAGACTCTAATAAAACAGATGCCACCTCTCATTCCCTGTCAGAACTGCAGGTCAAAATGGAATGGGCCTTCCCAACACTTTCGTTTCTAAGCCCCTACCCCACCTCCGTTTACACCGGGATTTACATTTTCCACTCCCTCCTTAGCGTCTTAACATAAAAAAAAACCCACATAGCAGACTGATGGAGCCCTTAAGGACCGGTGCGATGGAGTTTCCACCAACAGACTGGAAACATCCTTGTATTACAAAAACAGATGTCGGAGGTTTGAGTTGGGAAGGGTAGGATCCCAGCAGCCAATGCATTTTGCCTGCGACGGTCAAGCTCTATCTACATGGACTTTCTCCCACCCTGATGGCTCACCAAATGGGAGAAGCCCCTTTGAACCATGGCAACTAGCTAGAGTCTATCTGATGTTTCACAGGGTGGACTAGATCCTGCTTGTTTCTCTTCCGTTCAGACAGATGCTCCAAGAGTTGCCTGAAGTGGGGAAACTCATGTTGGGACATTTGGATTGGAGGGTGGTGGTGATGGGGAGACTAGGGGAGGGGGAGAAAGAGAGAGAGAGAGAGAGAGAGAGAGAGAGAGAGAGAGAGAGAGAGAGAGAAGGGGTGTGTGCACATTTAAGAAAGACAAATTGAGACAAGCTTCTTTCTCTCAGTATGCCTTTGCCAGCTGGCAACCAGTCACTGCTCCCTCCTACAGGTGTGAAAACTATTGCCCCCTTCTTTCCCCCAAAATAGGGAGACAAAGATTGGAAATAAAGTGTTTTTCTATCCAAAAAACACACACAAATTCTTCATGCTAAAACTCAGTTGTTTTTACAGAGTTAAAATTCCGGTTGAATTTAATTTAACGGTGCGGGAGACAGAGCGTATAAAAAAGCACTGTGCCCTGCCTAGACTTTTAAAACCCTTTTTATAAAGCCAGTCAACTATTTCTTTAAACTTTTTATTTAAAGATAATAAAAGGGGCCTGGAAAGGGGGGGAAACTGATAAAAGGACAGGAGTTGTCCCATAGGGGAAGGCGAGAGGGTGGGGCCATTAACCTGTTCAGTGCTGGTCTAAACACCAAAGTGCTGTGTGGATGTGGTTATTTCTTGCCCTAACCCCCCTTCCAGAAATTCTTGCAATGCCCCATGAACCAGACCTTTCATAGGGGGTGATGAATGGCAAATATATCCCCTTTCCCCTAAAAAAAATAATAAAATAAAGCCACCAATAAACCAGGGACTGTCCAATTAGGGTTTGTGTGTGGTAGTGGTGGGGAGGGGGGTTGGAGTCAATATGAGGAGGAAGGGAATTTGTTTAAAACCTGCCTGAGAGTGGCTGGGAGCCACCTTACAGCTTTCAGTGGGAGGTGGATGGATGGCACTCCAACTGCTGCCTTTTCCACAGCTTCAAAATGAACTCCCCTTTTCTCTCTTCTGCCCAAACAGATTCAGGTGAACCCCAACACTCTCCCACCTCCCCAAATTAACATATAGGCAAGGAACTCTGGCCCTTGGGGCTGATCAAATCCAGCCCTTCCTTTTCCTGGGCACACAAAGCAAGGGGGACTGGCCCTAAAATTCTGCAAACTCCTTGGCGCACTTCTCACTGATGGACACCCGGATCTCCTCTTCCTCGTAGTCGTCAAAGTTACTTGTGTCGCCGGGGCCTTTGCACTTTGGTATAAAGGGAGCTTCCACCTGTGGAGGGGAGGGGACAAAGCGAGGAGTTATTAGGGGTCGTGTCTGCATGGGTTTAGGAGAGAGAAATGATACCATTCGCTGTGAAATTGGGCTCCCTGCGGGGTTACTGGTTTAAGCCTTCTCAGTTTAACCAGAAACAAAAATAGGTGGGCAGGGGAGAGAGAGAGAGAACACATGTCATACAGGGGAACCTCAGGGTTGGGGGGCAAATGTACTCCTCTCTGACCTGCGGGACCCTCCCCAGACCACACTCACCTCCCTGGCCCCACTTGCCTGACTGGAATAGGTCCTTGGGCTCTGGTAATACCTCTTGCTTGCCTGGATGGAAGGCAGAGGGTGTGGGTGTGTGCAAGCATCTGTAGAAAGGAGCCTATTGCACGATAAAATTCACATCCACTGCTTTGCTCACTTTGGCCTCTGGCTTCACCCACCATCAGCATGTGGTCCCTGGAAGGCTGCCCAAAAGGGAATGTGGCCCTTGGATACAGCTAAGCCTATTCCACAGGCAAGGAGAGCAACATGAGCTCTTCCTCACTCATAGCTTGAGCCCACTAAAGGGCAAGCCAGACATGCCTGTGCTTTTTAATCAGGTCCTTGACTGCTTATTGCTCAGGTGGGGCTGAAATCTACTTTCTGAGTATCAAAAATGAGTTGACAGGAGAGGGGAACAAAACTTTCCCCTTCTTTACCTTGCCACACTTAGGTCACCTTAATCTCCTTTCCCTTTAGCCCACTCTACTTCCAATACTGGAACTGGTTTGGGGGGAAATAATCTCAAAGCAGCATTATACACCTTTAGGCGCAAGGCAAAAATGTTCCTTTTTAACCAAGGCTTTGGTTGGTTTGATTGACATCCTATGCCCTTTTAAAATGTGGTATTTTTTTGTTTCGTTGGGGTGTGTTTATTGGGTTGTTGTTTTTATTTTGCTAATGTGTTTTGTGGTTTTTTATTTTTATTTTGTTTTGTGAACCACCCTGAGACCTCCGGATATAGGGCGGTATATAAATTCAATAAATAATAAAAAATTATAATTATAATAAAACAAAAAGGAAAAGGGTGGATGGAGTAGCCCTTGATTCCCTTCCTTGTGTGCCCACCCTGACATAAAACATGGCTCTCCCCACACCTGCACGTTACAGGCAAATGGGCAGGCACAGACTGAACAAAAACGCACGTCTTGTTTGGCCCTGAATCAGGCCCAGCCAAAATGGAAGCTGTACCTACTGACCCCTGCCTTGCTGCTCAGCTTCCTCCTCTCGGCAGAGATGCATTTAATTGGGCCTGCTATTTTCCCCCAGTTTAGGAGGAACTGAAACTTATAACCTTCATCTCCAGAATATTTGCAAATTAGGTAGGCAGCAGAACTAAGAGTGAACACGGTCAACGACATCATCCTATCCTGCCTCCCTTCAGCTTTTTCATACAAAGGGGTTTCTCAGCCTTGCCCGCTCCTCATGTTCTATGGACAATTACTTTCATTTGGCCATTAGCAGATCCTATACCAGGAATGGCACTCCAAACTGTGCTGGATTCAAACTCCTGACCAGCAAGGTGGGAACTGGAGTCTGACAACATCTGGAAGGCTGCAGGCTTATACCATGGAAAGCAGCAAGTGACCAGAGAAGGTTTTTAGCATCCAGATGCCATTAGCAGCTGTGGGGCTGAAGCTTTCAATCAAATTCACAAAGGGAAGGTCTAAGAGAAGACAGGATGATTTCCAACACAGCTGCAACAGTGGATTTAACTAGATCCTGGGATCTTTTCACAGATAACTAATAATCACAATATGTCCCGAGATCCCATATCATTAATATTGGGCCTGCAAGTTCCACTGAAGTGTAAGAGCTGCTTCACATGCTAGTTTTCTCAACACAGAGATAAGCTTTGTGGGTGGGGGGGGCTCTCTTGTTCGTGAGCTATACACTTCCAAAAGGTGATACATGTGTTTGGATGGCTTTGTGTACCAGCACTACACACCCACAGTGAGTTGGCATTACTTCTCTGGCAGTGTGATAGTGGAAACCTTTGCTTTGGAAATAAGGCTGTGGGCTGCTACCACAAACCGCCCCCTCTTCTGACTGCACCCTCCTACTTCTCCTTACCTTCCGTTGGTAGATGGCAATCCAATCAGTAGTAGCAAACCACTTGTGGTTCTTGATGTCATTGACTCCATTTTTGAGGTTGCCAAAGCGTTTGGTGAGGTCTACCTGGAGTAAGTTACGCAACAGGTCCTTCAGGTCTGAGCTGAAGTGAGACGGGAAGCGAACCTGGGTGCAAGGAAGCAGAAGCCAAGAACAGGTTAATCTCTCTGCCTTCCAGGAGAAATCTGACAGCCGCAGGGAAAGGGCAGGAAGTGAGATTCATTATGCTCTGTAGCCAAAGCACTAATTCACCATATGTCTGCAATTGCAACATCTACCACAAAACTGGGGCCTTGGGAAGTTGCACCCATGCCCTGCTTGAGGACTTCCCATATGAATCTGGTTGGCCACTGCGAGAACAGAATCTAGCAGGCTCTTCTTATGTCCTTAAATGTTAACACTGCACATTCCCACAAATCCTAGAATTTATTCTAACAAGAACTTCTAGCTGCCACAGAGACAGAGATGTGCATATCCCTCTGGAAACACTCTAAACACAAGAGGGACAGAAGGAGGGCTTTTACTAACACACTTGGAACGCTTGCCTCTCTCTCTTTAAACTGATTTATAACTTCTGAATTTAAAAAAAATGGTCTGACTGGCTTGGCACGGGAACTGCTGAAAGAGAGAAATTCACATGCACACACAAATGTACAACTGATGCAATGTCCCCTGGACTACTTTTTAAAAACTGAAAACAATTTAAGAAGCAGTTTGGCAAAAGAAGTTGACAGCAAGAAAACCCTTAAATATAATACAGGTGCTCTTTGCGCTTGCTTCTCAGCAATGTATCTCACCTAAATGAAATTCAGGGTGGCTAGTGGGTTTGAAGATCTTCAATCAGAAGCCCTAGGAGCAAACACCCTAAGAAAAAAGCACTGGCAAAGAGGCTATATTTATTTTATTTGTGTATTAAATTTGTATACCACCCTTCATCCAAAGATTTCAGGGCAGTTCACGTATATGTGCTTACTGTAACCTACATTTTGTTCTACCACAGAAAGATATTAGATAGATAAAAAGGTAGAATGTTATCAGGCAGATTAGTAGGGATGTGGCGCTAGGTTATGCACATATTTACACCATAGTTTTTAAAGGGGCTTAAGGCATTAGGCAATGTGATTCTATGAAGCAATGAGGATCCCCAAGCAATGTTCTTAGGTTACCTTGGCAGGGTGGTGGAAACAGATGGATCAGTTTGAAAAAATCTGGCTCCAATCTGTAGTGTAGACATGCCCTATATTTAAGTACATTTAGTGTACCAGTTTAAATGTAAGACTGGAATTTTATACAAGCTTCACCAAGATCAAATGTAAGTATCACAGAGTCTGGCTTAGCCTTTTCTCTTAGTATTGTGAAAGGAGCTACTTCTACCCAGATTCCCCTTCTCTTTTAAGAAGAGCACCTAATCTTGATTAATGGTTACTTGCTATTCATTCTGCTGAGATCTGTGCTAGACTGTCATCATGACCAACCGTGTTTAACCCTCAGTCATTATTACTTGGATGACTTATCTAAGTAAAAGCCCACCTCACAGAGGTGCACAAGTATCATCAGTTTCTTTTGCAGAGAACCAAACCTGATCAAGCGCATAACATTTTGACTATGTTTTTTATATGCAACCTTAGCTGAGCTGTCCTGATGCAAGAACCTATCACAAACAAGGTTCTGGGAGCTTTTATATTAATTCAACTAGTTAATAGTAATGCCTCATGCCCAACTGTGATACTAAGTGCTAATAATAGTAATAATAATAGTAGTAGTAGTAGTAGTAGTAGTAGTAGTATCACAGCAATCTTAACAAGGACAAATCCTTTGCTGAAGGACATTGTGGGGATCCATAACACACCTGCACAAATTTCAAATCCAAAGTAAACTGCGGTCAGTGCCAAAGAATAACTGTTATCCACAATGCATGTTTATTCGTCAACCATTAGTTGACTCAAGAGAAGATCTTAGGTGTTACTGAGAAAGGCCGGGTCAGTACAGCTCCTGGCCTAACAGCCTGACTCAAACGGCAACTTAATACTGATTATTTTAGCATTAACCACCTGAGAAATCAAAGTTGGCAAGTAGGGCCCAGTGAAAATTCATAGGATAAATGGCAGGGAAGGGATAAAAGGACAGCTGGACTCAAAGAGAGCATGCATGTTCTGGAGCAGCAGAACAAGAGCAAGCCCCAGCCATCTGAAAGCTAGCATGCACATATATCCACTGATCTCCATTACTTTCGTTTAGTTTTCTTGGGTGGGAGAGATGTTCCTTTGACATCACACATTTTCCTGCAAAGCTCTTCCAACACTGCCCTGCCACACCTCACTCCTTTAGGCCATGTTACAAGTTCTAAGAGCAATATTCTGAAAACTCACAGCGTTGCAGTTACAGAGAGCTTGAGTTGCATGTCTCCCCCTTTCCGCAGTTTTACTCTGTTTAACTTATAAAACTCCACTTTGTGCTTTTCTGATCTTTTTTGTGCTGCTTGGCCTCACATTACTCTAGGAGTCTCACCTGGGAGAACTGCCAAGTATTACAGACACTAGAATTCTAGACTCAGAAAATCCATATTCCACTTAGCCTGTAGAATTCTTCAATTAATTTCTTCTTCACACTGAAGACTAGAGCCTTAAGTTTGTTTAAAGTATACGAAATTTGAGACTCAGTATTCAAATGAAGCCAACAGATCTGCCCCTTTCCTCAAAATAAGGTCAGACTATGAATATAACTGCAGCCATCTAGATTTCCAGACATTTGTTCCTGTGGTGAAAGCTGCAAGCAGCACCAAAAAATAGCTGGAAGATTTGCCAAGAAAATACAGAGGGGGTTTCCGTTCACAGTCTGCTGAATTCCACCTACTCCAACATTTATCTGGCAGGTAAACACAGCAGGTCCATGCTTCACCGAACATTATAAATGTATGCACTGTATACTGTGAGCTATTTGGAAATTTCTAACACGCCTTCTAGGGAAGTACTGCATTCCCTCCATGGGCAAGATGGTCTACATATTGTAATATATATTTGTAATATCCTGTACCCAGCATGCAAGCCTCTATGCTGAAATATTACCTTCCCAGAGACAATCTTCTCATATATCTGAATGGGCTGGTCTGCAAAAAATGGGGGGTAGCCGGCTGCCATTTCATAGATGAGGACACCCAGGGCCCACCAGTCCACAGCTTTGTTATAACCCTGAAACAGGAAAGCAGGCTCAGATCACAAACACCAAGGATGATCAGCACTTAATTGCAGTGTACTGCAAGATATCGAGATGAACACAGTCTTCTTTCTGGGCTGAACGAGGCCCAAAACACTGTTCCTGAGTACAGGTGTCTCACCTTGCTCAGAATGATTTCAGGAGCCAGGTATTCTGGAGTCCCACAAAGGGTCCATGTTCGGCCTTTCACTCGTTTGGCAAAGCCAAAATCTGTCACCTGGAGGTAAGAGAAAATTAACAAAGCTGAGTTCTCCACACCAATAGGGTCAGCAGCACAAAGGAAGTGATGGAGGCTTGCACAAACCCCAGCACATGGAGAGGTGATGTTTCGGGTGGAATAAGAGAGAAGATTTTGTTTCCAAAGGTAAGTATCACTTTCTAAACAGCAACTGCCGTAATGAATGTTTTCCAACATGCTCCCCACTTGCCACCAAAATAGGAAAAGTGCATCTGGTGGTTTGGAGCACATTTGGTTGAGCAGGTACCACTGGGGGGGGTGGACTTCCTGATATTCAAAGAACAAATGATAGAAAGAGGTGCACCTTTAGATTTTATGTCAACTCCAAAATTTCCTAAGAAGTTACTTATGCTTGTCAAAATTCAGTCCTTTCTTAAAAAAACTAATTGTTACAGATATTTGGGGAAAGAAACAGTATTCCTAGACATACTGACAAGGAGAGGAATTCTCAAAATGCTGTGCGGCAGAATCTCACAGAATGGATGGAAGCAGCATTACCTCAATGTAGCCCTGCTGGTCGATGAGGAGGTTCTCAGGCTTCAAGTCTCGATAGATGAGATCTAGTGAGTGCAGGTACTCAAAAGTCAGCACTATCTGAGCGGCATAAAACCGGGCATGAGGTTCACTGCAACAAAAGGGGCAAGAGCTTTTTCATAGGCCACCTCCAATGCATGCCAGCTGAGTCTTCACCTTCACTGATCCCCATAAACCAGGGATGGAGAACCTGTGGCCCTCCAACTCCCATCAGCCCCAACCAGCTCAGTCAGGGATGATGGGAGCTGTACTCTCAGCAAAAGGGCTCAGGTTTCCACCCCTGTCACAAACCAATACTATAAGACCAGATCTCTCTCCTGTTCCCCGTTCAACAGGACCTTGAGTCTTCAGCTGGAAATTATCTCACACATTTCACTCATGCTCTCCCTGCCCCACCTATGGCTGAACACATGCAGAATCTCTTCCCTTATTCTGACCATGTTCTTATGTAGGTGTAATCATTGCAACAATCCTGGAAGGTAAGTCATTACTATTTACTCTCCGTGTTGCAGATGGTGGGGCTGAGGCTGTGAGACAGAACTTTGCATAATGCCATGTAGTTGAGTTCATGGCAGAGGCACCATTCGGACTGGGGGCTTCCTGGTCCGTCGCTCAGTCTCAGTGCTATGCCAGTTCTAGACTGTTCTACAAGATGGCAGCTTATCTGAAGCACACATAACTACACAGTTAAATGAGAGCATGTTAACAAGCATCCCGCTTTCCATACAGTAAATGGATACAAAGCAAGATGGAAGCATGTTCTATGGTGGTAGCTTCTATACTGAAGTCTCCGCTAACAATCCTCTGATGAAAAGCACTCTGCTCATATGGGCCTGTCAAGCCAGGTCATCCCTTGCCCCTTAGTGTTAAAGAGAATAATCAGGAACTCAGTGTCATTGCCACCACACTCTGATAGGAATGATCTGCTCTTTGCAAGTCACCAGCTTCACATCCAGGAGGATGGGAATTAATGTCAAAGCAAATGCAGCTTCTGTCCTATCATTAGACTTTTTTTCTAAACTGCATATTCTTTACCCCAGAAGTTAGGGCTTGCTGGAAGGGGAAGATATCCTCCACTCAACTTTAAAGTGCAGAACAAGAGAAACCTAGTTCTTTCCTGGTCCCTTTCCCCTGTTCTAACCCAGGAAGCCCAACTCTCAGCTCTTCTGTTCCCACAACTGAGAGCATCATCCCAACCTTACAATGACAGGGGAGCACACTCACCTGAACCTGCCAATCCGTCGTAGGTGGGAGAACATCTCGCCACCTGGGATGTATTCCATCACCATGTACAGATTTGAGTTATCCTGTAATCAAGGGCAGAAACAACTCAGGGTCCTGGCCAGCACTGCTTTGCACCCACCCCAACCTTCTATGTTCAGGGCCACAGCTCTCCAATTTATTTACTTCTATTGCCTTTCTGCAGTGACGCTTGCACCAGCGTACTCACACATCCATAGGAGCACTCTAGAACAGAAACTGGGTTTGCTGTTGGGCTGGGAGAAAGGACTATATACACCACAGAATTCAAGTTCCTGCCAATTTCCTTTAAAAAAATGAAGTATCTTGCCCTTGCAGTTGCAGATAAAAAACCAAAATGTTGATACAGTGCCTACAGACTAGGTGGTGGTGAAGGAACAGGTCACAGCATTTCAGATCAGTACTTCATTCCTTCACATAGCTACACTTTCCTAACTGCCCCCAATTCCAATCTTCACGTTTGTTCCCTAGTCCATCGCTCTCTACCACCATTGCCTTGCTTCCCGCTCAATAAATGCAAGTTCTTTAAAATCTGAATGTATACAAGTTCCTTGTCCTCTAGTCCCCATTCATTTGCACAACTTATTTGCACAACGATCATATAGTTTTGCTTGGTGCAAAACTGTTTCTATAGCAGAGTGTTTTGGTTTTAGTGCTATGTTCTGTTCAGAGTCTTTTCCTGCCATGACCTTAAAAAAAAAGGCAACAACTTCAAAAGTAGCTGTTACTAAGGTGAACTCATACCTCTTAGTACCTGGTCATGTAGGATAAGACTAATAATGACCGCTATCATGATAACTATAGTAACTCCACTATGGGGAAGCAGGCCTCTCAATACCAGTTCATAAACAAAAGAGTGTTGTGCTCAGATCCTGTTTGTGGCTCCCCAAAGGCACCTGGTTGGCTAGTATGGACTGTTGGGCAGAATGCTGGACTAGATGGGCTTTTGGGCTGATCCAGCAAGGATCTTCTTGTAGACTTACAGAATTACTCTCACTACCAAGGGAATGAATTATACACACAGTCTAACACCAACCAATTTGGAAGCAAGTCCCACTAACATCAATGGGACTTACTGCCGAGGAAATAGTATTTAGAATTAAGATACTTTTTTTTTTTTAACCCCCAAAGTTTGCAACTGAAACAATCTCTGCAAGGTAGCATGAATGTATTTGTTCAGGCTTTATTCTGATTGAGAGGTAAGCTTTGACACGGCATTGTCAAGGACTGCTATAGCAGAGGGGAAATGGCAAGGAACCTATGAGACAGCAGTAGAGGCCTCCTCTTCTGGTTGAGCTTTCAAACAGCCACTGTGTCCATGGTTTTAGGTTACAGCCACAAAGGGTATATAAACATGCATATTTCCTTCAAAGCAGATTTTTAAAAAATGGTTCTGCCCTTTGTGGCAATAGGTAGGACTCAATGGCTTTTTATATCCTTTCTATGTAGCTGAGGTGAACGGAAGCCTGCAAAACCTTGATTTAGAGCTGCATTAATAGACAAGGCACAGTTGCCTTGTCACATAGTCCAGACTTACATGCTCCTATAGCACTTTCACATTGACTTAAAAGTAAATCCTACTGAATTCAACGAGGCTTACTTCTAGGTAAGTGGTGTTAGGATTGCAGCCTTACTTACTGTATTTATATAAGGCAACCCAGTAAGATTATTCTCTGGGTAACTCAAACACAAAATGATAAAATACTGTTGGCTTTATTAAACATTTTGTATGCTTATAGTGCCCACTTGTTTACTTGCCCAAAACTCCACCAACACCAGAATGAGCTAGGACAAAACAAACTATTGAAGGCCTATCATAAGGAAGAGTTTTGATGGCCTATCATGACAACGTGTGCTCTAGCCCAGGAGATCCACCTGCCCAGGCTGCTCCCAAAGGGGAAGCACACTGTACCTACTATACCGGCACAGAAAGTATCCAGCCAGCTGGGCTTGCCTGCAATGGTGGATGCTCAGCTAGCCACAAGCCCAGACAGGGGCAAAAAGATTAGCTGGGTGCTATAGTAAAGTGGTTAGCTTCCCTTAAGTATCTGGTTGGCCACTGTGTGCCTTTGATCTGCTGCAGCAGAGCAGGTATCCAGAGGACCAGAAAGCCAGAGAATGAATATTTAGGCAGGGGGTGGAGAGAGAGAGTGCAAAGACATCCTTTACCTTAAAAGAATACTCTAGCCTGACAAGGAATGGGAAGTTCACAGCCTGGAGAATGCGCTTTTCATTGAGGGTGTGCTCAATCTGCTTCAGCTTAACAACCTGCAAGACAGAAAGGAAGTCAACCAGAGTCAGCTGGGCCTCCCTCTTGCCAACCTCAGGCACCAACTCCCAGAACTCAACGACAGGCTCAAACTCACTTTCTGCTTGTCAAGGATCTTCATGGCAAAGTAATTCCCGGTCTCCTTGTGCTTCACGAGCATCACCCGCCCAAAAGAGCCTGTACCCAGGGTCTTGAGCCGGTCGAAGTGATCCAGGCTGGACGTATTCTGAAAAAGGATTTTGAAAATAATAATATAAAAAGCAGAGGAAGACAATCTGTCAAGGACACCAGGCTCTAGTCATCAGATTTTGGGGACCCTTAAGTGGCCGTAAGAGTTCAAAATGCCGGCTTACTAGTTTCTTTTTAAAGATAACCCTTCAGGCAGTACCATGTCTTCCCATGCCATATTAAAGCAGCAACTGTTATTGAAGAGGATCATCCCTGTGGCGTGCCAACTCTTCTCCCTGAAACTTGCAGCATTCTTGGGGTTTGAGACACAGATAGCTTTTTACCACGAGAGGGCGCAAAAGGCAAGAGTTTTTAGAGAGAAAGACATACAATCCTCCTGCATACTGAACAGCAAGAAAATCAAACTCAATCCACAAAAAGGACTGTACATACACCCAACACTCACTACACTATCTGTAATAACCTAGAAACTAGCAGCAACAGGTTAAGCCTTAGAGCCTGACAAAAAAACAGTAATATCCCCAAATATCACACTTATTGCAAAATACAACCAGATGTAATGACACCTTTATGTAGGGGGCAGCAAATGGAACAAGCCAAAACAGCGAGAGCATCCAAATTTCCGGGCCAATTTACACAGTCATTTTATTGCCATGAAGCAGTTATTTTGGCAGTCACCTTCTGGGAGTTATTTGCTGAAAAGCTAAAGCATCGGACCTGTTAGTTGAGCAGTGAGGTATTCATCAGATATTGCAGGGAAGAAAATACCTTATTCAGCTAGAGGGAGATTGCATTCCCCTTTCTGTAATATGGTCTGCTAACACCAAAGAGTATATGTGATAGGTGAAGGGCTTCTGAGCCTTGCTTAGTAATTTGGAAAGATCTTGACTATTTGTTCCTTGTCATGCAAGCAACCCGGGCACTGGTAAACATTATTGTCAGACACATCTTCCATGTCTTAGAACTGCAAAAGGTAAACTAATCCAAAGCTGACTCTCTTCCTGTGTTTCCATCTTGGACACCGCACTCTCCTCCTGTATTGTACCCCTGCAAAATTATTCCTAGAAAAGGGGCAATTCCAGAATAACCTGGGGACTGAAACACCTGTCTCAGCGCCTATTTCTTCAGCAGGATAATTTAGAATGTCCACCAGCATCAAGACTTTTGCCTTTGGTGTAACTAGCAATAACAAAGGTTTGGCAAGATCCTTCCAAAGCCTTGTTTTAAAAAGTTACACTGGTCACATTTTATACACATAAAAAACAAGTGAATGCAGACCCAAATGGGCTTCCGCACAGCCAGTACAGGAGAGCCAGAGTGATCAGAGTGTCAGACCTGGACCCAGGACACCAGGGTTCATATCCCCACTCAGCCATGAAGCTCAATGGGCCAGTTGCAGTTTCTCAGCCTAACCTACCTCACAGGACTGCTGTGAGGATAAAATGGGGAGAACTATGTACTAATGAATTTAATATCAAAGCAGTCGTTTCAATGCATGCAGCACACTATAGCATTCAAGTTAGGCAGTGTATCCCTTACTTAAATGCAACACCAGTTGTGTGAAACGGTACACACATATTCTGAGCTTAAACTGTACACATGTATTGTGTGAAACTGTACACATGTATTCTTGGCACCCTGGTCTGTTTTCTTTCCAGCACATCAAAAGGAGGCAGGGTACACGGGAGCAATTTAAACCGTGTGCACCAACACACATGCACATTCCTGCGAAGCCATAAGTTGTCTAACTCTGGCTGATGGTTGCATGCAAACCAGGTCAGTGTCACTTTCAAATCAGGCCTAAGAGCTTAGAAGCAACAAGACCCAGGCTGCTATGGCTAGATAAAGGAAGGAAGGCAAAATATCAAGACGAGAAGAGAGGTGTCATACCTGCAACGGGTTCTCCCATTTCTTGAGGAACTCTTCTTTGGCTTTGGCAAGAAACTCCTTCACTGTAAGTAAGCAGAGGCAGAGAAAGAGCATTGACAAGAGAGCATGTTGCCTGAAGGCCTGAGCTGCTGAACACTCCTTAGGAGTCAAAGAGGCTATGTTGGGAAACAGGAGTCCCCTTCAAGTCTGCCAGCTCTCATTTCTTTGACGGGCCTATTTGCTGAATCACCAGGAACGGAGGATGCATTCCCAGCAGGAAGGCCAGAAAGGGGAAGACAACACCTTTCAACAAGTCGGATTCCCAAGGAGCAAACATTCCCTGGAGGGCAGAGAGCAGACACACAGCCCCCTCTTTTAGGCTCAGCCATGAGACTCTAGATGAGAAATGGCCAACTGCTGGCCTGTGGAAATATGCACAATCAATATCTGAGAAGTCTGTGTTACCACTGGAGCCCTAAATCCAGCCTGGAGAATACAGTAGCAACCGGTCACCTCTGCTAAAGATCACGGCTGCTCAGCTTTAGGTCTGTCACCATGTTGCTTATTTTGGGGGCCAACCTGTGCCCAATCCTTGCAAGTCACAGACAACTTTGGGCCACATTGGGACCTCCAGCCTTTTAAAGCAAGAGCAGGGAATAAGTAAACCCATGAAACCCATTTAAAGCAAGAGCAGGGAATAAGTAAACCCATGAAAAAGGAAGGCAGGCCCCACTCTCTCCACATCCATGCCACTCATTTGCAAGGCTTTTGAGGAGTCATACAGATGTGAAATTCAATGCTGCACCATGACAAACGCTCTGCCTATGCAAGGATTTCCACTTGCCAGATGGAACCATCTCCCTCCCTCCCCTCCATGCTGTTCTGGGGGTACCCCAACCCCTTCGAGACAATTTCAGGGTGCATGTGGGAGAGGGGGAAGCCCTGTTGCACATATAGAAGCCCTTGTGCAGAAATAATACCTCAGGTTAAGAACTTTGCTTCAGGATGAGAACAGAAATCGTGCTCCGGCGGTGCAGCGGCAGCAGGAGGCCCCATTAGCTAAAGTGGTGCTTCAGGTTAAGGACAGTTTCAGGTTAAGAACGGACCTCCGGAACGAATTAAGTACTTAACCCGAGGTACCACTGTATGTCCCATCTGTTTGCATGCACACATTTTCTCCTCAGTTTCCAACTCAGAAGGTGCTCTGCAAGTTTCAAAAATACACACACACAACTAGAGACTTTTAAGACTGGCAGTTCCATGTACTGGCAGCTTCTCCCCTTCTTAGCAGCTTCTCCCCTTCAAAAAGGTTCTCATGCCACAACCCCCAAACTTATTTTTGAAAGAGACATTTAGGAGCTGTGGAATGAAATTCTGAGAAGAATCTGGGGAAGCATGGGCCCTTCTGGATTTCAGCCAATAATGTCAATCATGAGAGGTAAAGTGGAATCATTCAAGACTCAGAGACTCTAAAGTTTCCCAGTCACAGGTGAGCTACTCATGGTTAAAGCACCTGCCATGTGCTGAGACAGTGACTGAAACATGGGGGAGAGGGGACCTGTGGCCCTCCAGATGCTGCTGGACTGCAATTCCCACCTTCCCCGACCACTAGCTGAAGCTGGAATAGACATTTAGAGAGCCACACATCCACCAGCACTGAACTAAGGGCTCCCAATATCATCCTGACTGCAAACCAACTGATGACCTGTATGCAGACACTAGCAGCCACGGCATGGCCACTGCATACCTTGTGTTCTATAATGTACAAAAGATCAGATCCAACCTGGAAGGTAGTCTTGTGTCTAAGAGAAACTACCTGGTGCTCCAACACACTCCATGTATCCAAAGCAGGAAGGCTACCACGTAGATAGTTGTACACTCTCTAAATTGCATAATCAGGTTTTTTGAAGCTACAGGTATGTAATGGCACCAAGCACAATGACAAAGAGGGTTCTTGAGAGCAGAAAATTCACAGAACCAAGGAAATGCTCCATGTCCAAACAGGTTTGGGGCTGAAAAACCCATCTACTGCCGACAGAAACATGTCAAATATAGCTGCAGATGAGAACACCCAACTGGGCGTGACTGCCTCAAATTAGACAGTTTCTAGCAGTCATGGCCACAAAGGAAAGATAAAGCTTAGGAAAGTGGATTCAATGTCTTCTAAAGGATCTAGAGGTAAACAGGTAAATGAGAGAGAGAATTACCCTTAACTCATCCTAATCATTCACCTGTATCCCATGAACCCCATCCTTTTCTCTCTACTCCAGCTGCACAATAGAAATAATACCCCATGCTGTTACCACTTGTGCGGGTTCTGAAGACAATTGGAGTCATAATCTAATCAGTTAATTAAATAAATTTGGCTGATTAAAAGTGATCAAATAATTATATGCTAATTCTGTGTATTATGCAAGCTGAACATCATCCAAGTTTAGTTTTGTTTTTTTTGTCATGATATAAACTAGAGTTTTGGGGACTCTGGCAGAGGCTATTTCCAGAAGTAGCTGAGGGCTGGGCTTTAGAAAGCAGAATTGGCATACTAAACTCCCTCTTCCAGCTTCTCCATCTATGTAACACAGCGTTCTGCCAACACCAAAAGGTTGTGTTCACTGGCAAAGCAGTACTGCTTGATTAACTAGGAAGGGGCTGGATGCATTCTTAGACTGGTACCCCTTGCTGAGCTGGGAAGGAACCCCAAGCAATTTTCACACCCCCACTTTCTAAAGGGTTGCCTCGCTCCTGGAATGTTTTCTGAGAGGGGCAACCATGATGATGAAGAGCCTGGAAACCAAACTCTTTGGGGGAAGGTTGAAGGAGTCAGTGAATTTTACATCCTGGAGAACAGACTACCAAGAGGCAATGCAATAGCCCTCTGTTACATAGATGGAGCAACTTTGTTTTCTGTTGTTCCAGAAGATAGCACCTAAATTAATGGGTTTAGATTACAAGAAAAAGGATTTGATTTAGACCAAACATCAGGAAGAACTTCCTGACGGCATAACATGTTCAACAGTAAAGCAGACTGCTTTGGAAGGGGTAGATGACTCTCTTTCATTAAGGCCCTTTCAGTGGTGGCTCCCTGTTGTGAAATGCTCTCCCCAGGGAGGCATGCATGGTGCCATCTTTATCTATATTTAGACTTTTCTCTTCACCCAGGCTTTGGGTCCTTAAAATGGGGGAGGGGGGGAATTGTGGCCTCTTTTCGTGTTGGCTGGGAATCTATCAGACCTGCCTTTTAATTGTATTGCTGTGTTTTTTGTTATTGTTTTCAATGGAAGTTTCTTCGGGTCACTCTGTGAGAAAAACAACTAAATATCAGCATCAAGAACAGTAGGCTGGCTGGCCACCTATCAACAATACTGCAGTTGGCAGTTGCCACCTCTATGAGTCTATGAAACAACAACCTTACAAACTAAGCCCTCAAGATCCCATCATCCACTGGGGCCAAGCACAGCATATACAGTCATACATTGGAAGCCGAACGGAATCCATTCTGGAAGTCCGTTCAACTTCCAAAACACTCAACAACCAAGGCGCGGCTTCTGATTAGCTGCAGGAGCTTCCTGCACGCAATCGGAACCCGCGGAACCTACGTCAGATGTTCGGCTTCCTAAGAACATTCGCAAACCAGAAGACTCACTTCCGGGTCTGCAGGGTTCGGGAGCCAAAAGATTCGAGTTTCAAGGCATTTGGGATCCAAGGTACGACTGTATCTGCATAAAGCAAAGAGAAGCAGAAAAGGCCGAGCAAGCACTCCTCAGCCAGGGTAAATTTGCTGAAGAGTTCGCTACCATCTAAAGAAATGGAGCCTGACTACAGATTCCAGGGATCCTGGCTCCCAGTTCAGAATGTGAAGTCTGCCCCTGCATTCACCAGAAAAAGCTCATTTTCAGTTCCCCCCTCCCATCATGGAGATGCAGCTTCTCCTGGCATGAGATCAGAAGACCGTAAAATGGAGGAGCCCCTGAAATAAGGTTGCTTTGCACCAGCCTCTTATTTCCTACAGGAGAGGTACCTGACACAAAGGGAACATGGCCAGGCGCAGTCTGGGGATGCTTTCATAGCATCCTCCCACTCCAAACCTTCACAGCAATCCTCCCACCCAATTCCTTCATGCTGCAGCAGAGCGGCTGGATTTCCCCGAGACACGCACACAAACAGACGTGGAGCTGCAGCTCAGCCTGTCTGACCTACTTTCCCTTTGTCTCCTGCTTTATCCACGTTACTTACAGAGCGCCACCAGCTTACACCTTCCTGCACAGATCCCAGCCCCCTCCCCACTCCTCAAGGAGATTTCTTTTGCCACGTAAGAAAATTCTGGCAGCTCTTCCCCCCTTCCTAGGGCCATCTCAGCATTATATTTTAGCTCCATGGGCCCCCCTCCAAAAAGGGGCAGCAATCACCCCTCCCCATCTCCAGAACACTGACCTCTTCCATAAGCCATGAGGGACCCCCGACAGCGACAGAGCACCACAGGCCTTAAGGCCAGGCTGAGCACTATGATCTCATCTAACCTCAGGCCGTCAGTTGCTCCTGCGTCATGCCCAAGAGCCTCCAACTGCACTCTAAACCATCAACCCTGTCTTGAGGTCTAGGCAAAGGGAGGGAACAATTCTGCCTTCTTGATGGCTGCTCTGTTCTCCAGACAGAGGCCTGGTTCACACAGAACACTAAACCACGGTTTGTTAAAACAAGCCACGAGTTGTCTCATAGATGAGCAAGCAAACCATGGCTTGTTTTTCTCCAAAGTTTGGTTCAATTTTCAGCTGCTCTCAACTCATGCCTTTGTAGTTCAGTGAGCATCTGGGGTGGGGAGGCCAAACAAACCATGGTTAAGGAAGGGTGTTTGGCTTGGTGAGAGTTGCAAAACTTAATTACAACAAACTAAGGGTCATAAACCAGCAACGAACCACAGCTTCAGATCATGGTTTGTTAGCAGTAAACAAACCATAGTCAAGCCACTAGGCAGGCTTTGCACAAAACACTAAGCCGTTGTTTCATACACCATAGTTTAATAAACCTTGGTTTAGTGTTAGGTTCAGAGTGTGGTTTAGGGGCTGGGAGTTTATTTTGCCTGAAAGTGAGCCCTGAACATTCGCCTGGCTCCATAATGAAGCTGATATCCCCTAGCAATATGGGCTTCCAAGTTATGGCACACAAAACTCAAGACATTGCATTGCAATCCAAACATGTGCATTTACATGCCAAATCAGAGAAAGATGCAATACTGTCTCATCAATATGTATATTTCAAATAAGAGAAACTGTGGTTTAAAAAACCACTTTGGCTAAAATTTAGATAGGCCACCAGGAACAGGAAAAAAATTCCTTAAGACAACCTCTCTCATTCTTGGGTTACCAGATGGTGTTGGACCACGTCTCATCATTACTGACCGCTGTACAATTCCTTGCCCAGTGAACTTGCATCATTCCTCAAGGGCCTCAAGGGCCATGCACAGGCAAACTAAGGCCCGGAGGCCGGATCCGGCCCAATCGCCTTCTCAATCCGGCCCACGGACGGTCCAGGAATCAGCGTGTTTTTACATGAGTAGAATGTGTCCTTTTATTTAAAATGCATCTCTGGGTTATTTGTGGGGCCTGCCTGGTGTTTTTACAGGAGTACAATGTGTGCTTTTATTTAAAATGCATCTTTGGGTTATTTGTGGGGCATAGGAATTCATTCATTCCCCCCCCAAAAAAATATAGTCCAGCCCCCCACAAGGTCTGAGGGACAGTGGACCAGCCCCCTGCTGACCCCTGCTCAAGGCTATAATTGTGATGTGCTAATCTCCTGTTCTCCCAGCTTTCAAATGGCACTGTAAGAGTCATTGTGGTGTAGTGGCTAGATAACTGAATTTGAACCATGAAGCTCAATGGTTTTGAAGGGGTCTTTTTGCGGGGTGGGGCGGGGCGGGGGGAAATCACACAAGCAACATAACTTAATTCACAAGGCTGCTGGGAGGAAAAAACTGATAATCCCACATACATTACCTTGAGTTCCTTGGGAAAACGTAATACAAGTGTGAAAGTGCAAGTAATTTCCTCTTGTTGGATGTTGGCAACAATAATCTTGCAGGATCAGAATTCTAGGTTCATCAAGTATAGTATATGGTCTCTAACCAGGACCAACCACATACCCCTGGAAAATTGATAACTAGGACATGATTTCAATAATCATCCTCTGTCTGTTCGCTGCCTCTGGTAAGGAAAGTGCATCTGCAAACCATGACCTACAGCCATTGATAGACCCATCTATGGGAGCTAAACCTATTCCAGTTGACAGTGACAATGACAGTGTTAGTGGCCTTCCAAACTGTGGGATGAATTCCATAAGTTGAAAACAGTGCTTGCTTTAATTTGTCCTGAACTTGCTGTCAAAGTATTAGAGAACTTCAAACTCCAATATTTTGGTCTCTTTCACACCATTCCTGATTTTGTGAACTAAATAAGTGTGCGGCCTAAACTTCTCTTCGAAGGAAGTCCCATCCACCTGAATATCTTTAGCCACCCATTTCTTTACTTTCCTCCCCTTCTGTGATCTCTTTTTCAAAACCAGGCCACTAGAACTCCATTGGCATTCCAAGCACAGCCATACCAGAGTCTCATCCTGGTGTACTTGCCATTTCATTTTCAGCCCCTTTTTATAGTAATTCCCAGTATCAGATTTGCTTTTCCTCCACTGTGCCAGCACTCTGAGATGACGTCACTGCGCTTTCTACCATGACCCCAAGACCTCGCTGGCAGTAGTGACAGCTCATTTAGATCCCATCAGTGTCTGTGCAGGAGTTTGTGTGTCCCAATGTGGAACATGAGGCACTCGCTCACTCTGAAGCTCACCTGCCATTCTGCAGTGCTTCTGAATCATCCAGCTTGAAGAGTGCCTTTGAAGAAATGCTCACACCATTTTGTAGATTTCTTTTTTTAAGAAACAAAAAGTTATTGGGAGTCTGAGCACTCCCCTACAGTACAAGGCAGGCATGGGCATGTTCAGCTAGCCCTATTTTTAACCCAACAAGCTCTACCCACATTTTCTTCATCTCCCACACTAATGGCCCCTATCATTTCATGAAATTTCGTCTAGCGGCTTATTTGATAGATTTGCTTTAAACCATTATTTGAACTCCGTGCAGCGGAGGCCTTATGTGCTGGAACGCACATCTAATAAATGTTTTCTAAGTAGTAGAAGCTGTCTTGTGCCAAAATCAGCCCACTGGCCCATCTTGCTCAGCACTGCCTGCAACACTTGACTGCCAGCAACTCCACAGGGTGGCAGGTGAGACACTTTTTCAACCTTGCTAGCGGTACAAGCAATTGAATTTGGGACCTTCAATGCACACAGAAGTATATGCTCTGCCACTGAGCTATGGCCCTTTCCAAAGACAGCTGTTCCCTCCCCCTCTATTACAGACCCAACACGAAGAGCTGTATTCTGTGGCCATGGTACCCAAAGCCTGAGTTGAGAAGGCTGGGGAAGAGCAGATTCAGCTTTCCTTTCTGAAGCACTCTCACTGACCAGAATGCTTTGAAGCAGGTTTGCAAAAGGCAGCAGCATTCTGCTAAGTTTTGTGGCCCTCCAGGTGTCACTAGGCTCCAATTCCCATAAGCCTGAGCCAGAATGGTCAGGAACAGTCAAGAATGATGGGAGCTGTAGGTCAGCATTTTACAATCTTTTTGCTAGATCTGAAAAACAAAGGAATGGGCTTCACCTTTTCTCAATTTTAATGTATCTGGCACGCCTTTGGATTTAATTCAGCTACTTGGGCATCCAGAAAAAATAATTCTAAATGTTCAGGGTTCCACATAGCCTGAAACAGGAGGCCAGCAATACTATTCAAGATTCACATATTTTTGCTTTCCCACATGTTATAAACATTCCCTGAGCCTGCTTTAAAATGCTAACTTGCCCAGGGTTCAGGGCTGGTTGCCAGTCCTGAATCCAAGCATTTTATTGAGATCTATGTATGCATGTGTGTATATATTGCTTCTGGGAGGACAGCACTCACCAATATGGAGTGCAGGCACCTTTTGCTGCCAAGGCAGCCATTTGGTGCTGGTACCCACAGCACTTTTATCAAGACATGAGTACGAGCACCTTTTTTTAAAAAAAAATTACCAAAATAGAGGAATATATAGGGTGAAAATATTTTAGCCTCATGGCATGCATCCCCCAACCTCCCCCTCTGTTTGCCACTTTTAACTGACACCATCATTCTATGGCTCAACAGCCTGCAGCCATAGACATAATTGCTAGACTAACACAGCATGCCCAACTTCCAATCTGACCCACTTTTTCCATCCTCCAGGGCAGAACTAAGAGCTGCTCACATAAAACAATGAAGGAAACCCAGGATTTTAACATTGCTGTAAATGGACAGCAACAGCAGCATGGACCCCACCCTGGATCCCAACCCCCTCCCAGAAGAGGCTAGCAGCAAAAAGACAGCACCTCTTACTTTTGGGGTGCAACATGAACCTAGAATTTCCCTCTTCAGACAGAGATGAACTGCACCAGTAAATAGTCTATTTTTCTGTATGTCACTGACATCCCAAAGGTCTTAAAATGCCCACAATGCTTTTTTTCTCTTTTCAAAAAGTTGTTCTCTCTTTCAGCTCACAAACTTACATACTTCTGCATGTCTCCCAGAGAGTCCTCTGAGTATGCAGAAATCATTACTTTATTTTTGGGTGCCCCTTGCTTCCTTTAAGAGGGTTCCCTTCATGAGATCTGGAGTGCATACGGAGGGGCTGCAGAATCAGTTAAAGTGGGCCATTCATAAGCCTCAGCCAATATGGTTAATGGTCTGGGATTATGGGAGTTATAGTCCAGCAACTTCTGGGGGACACAGGCTCCCCAGCCCAGCTTTAGGGCTTCAGAAAATTTCTGTTGTAGATTAAGATACGCAATATATGTGTGAAAACATCCTTTCTATGACCACTAGAGGGCTCTTCTACCTTTCTTGTAATAGGTTTCTTACGCTAGCTGCTGTGAGAGACAGTATACTGTATACAAGACTGGGTTGGCCCAAGGGGGTTGGATTCTCCAGCCATTTCCCTTCCTAATTATACTCCCCTCCCCACACATCTTCAACCACTGCTGCAGCCAGAATTGCAGATGAAAACCGAACAAGAAATTGGTTGGCTGAATAGAAGCAACAAGGGGGAAAGAGCAGAAACACACCATTTGCCTCATTACGACAAAGCCCCAGGTGTTAAAAGCATCTCTTGCCACAGAAATAACTCTCCATTACACCATTTGAGCTGAGAGCACCCCTTAAACAGTGAACCCGATGAAGGCATTTTCTATTCACATTGGCTTGGTCAGACTCCATGAATCCAGCTTATGGAACTAATCGACCATGTCCAATTGCACAAGAGCCTCACAGACTGACCTGTGCCAAGATAAACACCAGAGCATAGGGGACTAATAGAGATGCAGCCCTAGTAATCTTTCAAAGATTACTCCTTCTTCTCCCACTGTATCCAAAACACAACTACTAGGCTGCATTGCTGGCAGCTAAACTGAGCACAGGGCACTCAAGCAACATAGGCAGGCACTCTCTTTAACAGCGCCGATCTCCACCATGCACGCCTTCGTCCTCAAAGAGTTTTCCCATCAGGCTTATTCACCACGCAGAAGCTGCTCTCACCAGACACACAAATTCACCTCTTTTCTCTCTGCACTTTGGAGATCAGCAAAGCAACAGCCAAGGTGGAGCACCTTCTTCGACAGAGGGGCACCTCGAGAAAAGCTGCAGGAGCTGAAAGTTCAGTGCTAATCCACATGAAATACAATTTGCATATGATTTTCATGAGCATGGCAAATTAGAGCATCGTATGATGGACGTGCTGTATTTTTTTAAAAAAAAAAAACTTATTTTGTGCTTCCTATGGAGAAGGCCACCTCCAAATGCTATTTTAGCTGCTCTGCAGCTTAGGTCGCAGTCCTCTCACAAAATACTTGGTGGAAATGCTTATGATTAAGCTGCATATAAACGCCTTAAGAATAAACAAATGGAAGGGAATACAAAAGAAAATCTGCACTAGGGAATAAAAGCCCCAGTGTTATTTACGGAACGCATTTTGTGGAACCACACATGCTTCAAATAATTGTTGGTATGGCACCATTTGCATTCCCAGGCAGATGGTATCTTCTGCATGGAGTAAAAACAAGGTCCAGGCTGCTCAAGGAGATGAACTGCACTCCCTATCAGAAGGGAAGCTGAAGTAACTGTAGGTTACTAGGCATTCTGGCCATACAAGGGGGAAAGACTACAGGCAATAAACATGTGCACAAATGCATATACATGCAGTGCCAGGAAATAAATAAAAAAATTCAAAGCAGGAAATAGTGGGAGAGAGCTAACAGTCCTTGTTGCTTGTGAGGAGACCCTCCCCAGAGCCTGAAAAAGACATCAGTGACGGCGGAGGAAGCCCCAAAGAGACCCGAGCACACAGCCTCCCTCCCTAACAGCTGATGCGCGGGGTACTGCAGCCGCCGCCGCCACCACTACTTGCCTGCGTGTCCTCCAGCCTCCAACCAGCCCCAGAGCTGATATTTCAGTCTGCATTGTAGAGAGAGCTGGAGAGCAGGGAAAAGCAGGCGTTCAGAGGCTTTTTAGAGGGTGCTCCCCACTTACACGATTTTTGCTTATGTCTGTGGGCCCTGAAACACAATCCCTGCCTAAGGGGGGGACGGGACACCTGTATAGCAAGAGGGCACATGCGACTGAGAAGCCTCTGGGCCTCCAGATATTGCTCACCTCCAGCTCCCATTGTCCCTTACCATTGGCCATGCTGGCTGGGGCTGATGCGAGTCAAAAGTCCAAGAACAGCTGGAGGGCCCCAGGTTCCCCACCCCTGCTTTACATGCAGAAGGCTCCAGGCTCAATCTCTAGTATCTCCAAGTAGGTTGAGAAAGACCTGTCTGAAATCCTGGAAAGGTGCTCCCAGTCAGTATAGACTAGAGATGGGAACCTGTGGCCATCCATGTTGTTGGGCTACAACTCTCATCATCCCTGGTCATTGGTCATGCCAGCTGGGACTGATGGAAGATGGAGTCCAACATCTGGAGGGCCAGATGGACTCCATCCCTAAATTAGATTGACCAATTGTCTGCTTTGGTGGAAGGTAGCTTCCTGTGTTCCTGACACACATACACTAGCCTCCCATTAGGAACTTCTGGTTGGGCCCAGATAAAAATCCCCATCTTCCAGAAGTTAAACTTCAATTGGAAGGGGTAGGACCTTTCCAGCAGGTTTGGAATGAGTTCCCAGAAGAAGTGTGGCAATGATTTTCACGGTTACATTTTAGAAATGCAAGGAAAACATCTTTTTGCAGGACTGTTGGGAAGCAGTCTGCGTGGGATTCTTATTTGTACTGATCTGCTGCATCTGAACATTGCCACCTCAATGTTCCTCATTTAATGTTTTACTGGTTTTGTTTCACCACTTTATCACTCTGGGTCTTTTCAGCATTAATTTAGATATGAAATTAGAATTTAATCTCGCTCCTGCACTGCTGACAACTGGAGACGGAAACCAATATATTCTCCAACACAAGGGGCCTCCCTCCTCACAAGGTTTCCAAAACAACAATGAAAAAGCATCATCATTTGGCTAACAAGTCTCTTGAGGGGCAAGTGTTGGCTTTGGTGCGTAACTTGTATGTTATCTCAGAGGGATCTTAAACATCCTAAGAGCCTTGGCCATAGGCAAGCACAGGCCAGCCAGATGTTATCAATACACTGCCTTGCATTCTCCTGTCTTTTTCAGTGGCTATACAGGAACAGACGCCATTGTAATCTCTCTAGTATAGAAAACAAGTCAGAAAAAGGATGGGATACAGACTAGCAGATTTAGGGCAGATCCATGCCACACCCTTAAAGAACAACCAACACACAGTTAAAGCACATAACTTCCTCCGAGGAATCCTGGAATATATAGTTGAAGGTACTGGGGGGGGGGGGGAGAAACAGAGTTCCCAGGATTCTTTCGGGAAAGTCATGCGCTTTAAATATGTGTTGGGATGTATGGTGTGCATGTGCCCTTAATTTCTAGGCCAAGTACAGGTAATCTGGTTCTATAACCCCACCCCCTCAACCCTTCTAAGAAATATCCTATGACCAGTAAACCAATGCCTGCAATTGGAATCAACCATGGGACAGATTTATGCAAATTTCATTTTGGTTGTGATACTCTTGAGGATATGAAATATTTATTTTTTTATTTCTTATTACATTTATATCTCGCTCTTCTTCCAAGGAGCTCAGGGCACCCTACGCAATTCTATTATCCCCCTTCCTCCAATTATACTAACATAAGTTGTGAGCAGATTAGGCCAAGAGTCACTGATCCAAGGGCACCCAGTGGGTTTCATAGCTGAGTGGGGATTAGAACCCAGGGTCTGCCCAGTCAAAGTTCAATACAGTAACACTACATCACAATGACTCTATTTTTCATTGGGGGCTGAAACCGGAAGTCTCATGACATCTCAGCTCAGCCATGACATCTGTGAACATGGTCCTAATAAGTGACAGGACAGTGTTTCTGAGAAAAAGCATGGTGCAGTTTATTCACCAATAGGCTGCCCCTCACCCTATAACTGAGACTGTAGTGACCAGGTCAGAAGGTGTAACAACAGATATTAATAGGGGGAGAAAGAAAGGCCTCTAGAGAAGACCAGTGGTCAAAGTGAGCAGGCATAGGTTTCCAGGGGAAAATGTTTTCACCTGCCATTTGTCACTGAAAGCCAAATTAGATGTAACACTTAAATGCACCATTAGGAAGCCAGTCAGTTAAAAAAAAAGACAGAGGGAAGTTTAAGCTTTTCCTCCTACCCCACAAATGATGAGCCTTCTTCACCCTTGCCATTCCCATGAGTTTGGAATACTGATAAAATGTTAGAATTCCAGGAAACAAGAAAATCTGCTTCATGACAGCAGAAGGCTCATCCATATCCTTAGTGTTTAGCAGAATCTAAACAGCTATTTCTGATACTTCATCACAACCTTGAGGACTAGACATTTTATTTAAATACAATCATGCCCAATGGACTGGGTGAAAGTTATCAGAATGTGCTTTAGATGGCTTGTCAGCAAGGAGACATTCTTGAGCATGTTGATCCTTAGATTTCTCCTAATTGACCCTCCATACTCTTTATGATGCCAACACCTTTGATTTTTGAGGCTTTGAATCTACTACTTAGAATAAACTGGCAGATTCTTCCTTCATATAAGCATTTAAAACAGCAATTAGGATGGTAATAGCAGCAAGAAAGCTCAGCTCAAACTACGACGTGCTGCAAATTCATAAAGCAAAAATGGTACCCTTAGAGAGAAAACAGCAGCTCTGAGCATCTTTTGTTCAACGCTCAAGGTTCTTTAACTGGAAATAAAAGGGGATAAATTCTGGAGTTAGTGGAAACATAATTCATCAGGAATAACTCCCCCAAGGCTAACCATTTAAATAGTTTCTACATATGTCTATGACAGTCAGAGCTGATTTGTTGTAGGGGCTGCATGTGAGTACAAACCCATCTGCTCAAAAATTTACTGTGCCACATTCAGCGTCACAGATAGATCCATGTGTGTCTTTGTCTTTAGAGCCCTTTTCTCACCATACATTCCTTGAAAGAAGCAGCTGTCTAATAAACACAGGGAGCGAGGGAGAAAGCAGACAGCAGTCCGTTCAGCCACCCAGGACCCCGTGGTTCCTTACCATCCATTCGGTGGCCCTCAACCCCAAGGGTCCACCTGGTGACCCGGCTGTTTCCGCAGCTGCAACCATACAGTTAAAAGGTCAAAACGGGTGGCGGGGAAGGGCTGACCCGACGGCTCATGGGGGACTTTGCCCCCGGTGGCAAAAGCAAACACGGCCCCCGCCTGGAGCTCAACTTCTCCTGGAAGCGAAAGAGAGTCCCCAGCCAGCAAAGGGCTGAGCGCAGCTCCAGGGCACGCCTGTTTCGCCTTCTCTCCCTTTCCTTCGACTGCATCAGTGTAGGCCACCGTTATAGCCAGCAGGAGTGATCTACCATAGCACCTGGAAAGGCTCCTCTGGAACACCTGCTGCTTATTCAGACACAGCAGGCTCCGCCTTGAAGATCCACAATACACGGAGCTCCTGAGATTCCAAGTGGAGCAGCGAGGCTTGAACTAGACCATGCCAACGTGGCCTCTGCCTAGAGATGAGGTCGAGAGAGTCATCGCAGATGCTGTGCAAACCATTTCCCCCCCAGTGTAACACTTCCCCGAAGTCCAGAAACAACTGTTCTGTAAGTGGGACAGCTGGTTACGAAACAATACTGGGGGGGGGGAGAAGGGGGGCAGGGGATCACATGATGGCAATGCAAAGAGAAAGAGAGGAGGAGGTGGCGAGAAAGATACTGCCAGTCACCAAAGGCAGCTCATTCACAAGCCTATCACAAAAGGCTGCCGTAGATCCTCCCCCCATGCCCTGCAAACTGACCCAAGCCAAGACCAGCCTGCATTATTAGGCAACTTGTGTTTTTGCTTGTTTTCAAGTGGTGCCTAGACATCTCTTTTCTATTCCTCAAGAGGGGCAAGGAAGCAGAGAAAGTAAAAGCCCAGGTCTCCAGCTGGTGCCGAGAGAAACCCTTTCTTTTGTTCCCTCGGAATGAAAACATTTTATCAGCCCAGCCGTAAGATTTTCATTCTGCCATTAGTGATCTCAGTTCCACCTTGAGCTCCTGCTTCACTCACCCTCATTACTTGTTAGGTTTTTACTTTGATGTGTGTGAGTGAAGTGCCATGCGGCTGCTGAAAAAGAGAGGAAGCCCCAAAGATTGAAAAGGAATCGCCTCTTAACCCAGCCACCCCAGAGCAGATCCTAAAAACAAACAAACACCAGAACAGAAAGCAAGTTCAAGCACATGCTTGCCAAGAACAGATAGCCCTGTGTCTCTTTTCATTAATAGAAACAGGTTAACACAGGCTTAAAGTAACCTATACAAGAGCAGCTCCTAATCCAAAAGAAAATACCAAGGGATGAGAGGAGAGTGGCTTGTTTACATGGCTTGCAGGTGATGACCAGTGAGATAATAAGGCATGACAGCTACGCCGCAATTGCCAATTTACTAGAAGATTAAGCATATGCAGCTATCCAGCACAGGACTCTCTCGAGGTGGTGGCCCAACAGAAGTAGCTAGAGATAAGTAGCAGGACTCACATGGAAATACGAAGTAGAATGAAATCTACAACATAGACACACACATATATATATTTGAGGGGATAAAAGGAGTCCTATCCAGCACAAGTACAATGAAATGCCAGAAGGCCCAAGGCTTCACATTGCTCCCTCAAGTCAGAGCTGGACTAATTTCTCAAGAGAAAAGCAGTACAGTGATTTCAGAAGGAACGACTGCTTGGTAGCTGAGCTAAAGATAACCTCCATACAGAGGATGCTCAAAGATCAGCCCAACCTTCTCAGAGCGTCTCATAAGCAAGAATAGATCAAAAGCAACCCCCCCCCCCCCAGCTTTTGCTTTTCGGGCATCAGCTGGCTGAGTCTGCCTCAGAATTTTGTAATAGCCCCTGTGAAGAGCATCCAATGGTTTCTGGCAGCATATGGGAGGGAGGCTCTGTCTGAAAGTGCCAGGTTCTGAATGTGTCTTAAGGAATGATGGTCAGCAGGCTCCGAGAATACTGGAAGGGAGGGAGATACCGTCAAACAACTGATGGCGTCAGTCCTTGGTTTTCTTCATTTCAGGAGCACTTCTTACTGAAGTCTGTTCAATGGGAAGGTGACTACCCAACTGGACAATTTTTAATTTATATATTTCTACTGCATCAGACCAACACTTACCTGAATCTAGAACCATGGAAGGCACCACATTAAGCCGCATGAAATGCAAATCCATCAACCTCACAAGGTATCTGAAGAAGTCTGCATGCACATGAAAGCTCATACCAAGAACAAACTTAGTTGGTCTCTAAGGTGCTACTGGACAATTTTTTTATTTTTAAAATCTATTTCTACCCCACTTTCGGACATGGCAAACATCCTTCCAACCTTCAGACGCACATGGAAATGTTTCACCTGTAAAGTAGTGCAAAGGACTATAGTTGGAGGCAAAACAGCATGGTATACTTCTTGATGGATCAGACTACCCTAGAAGGCCAATTACCAACAGGTTCCAAGGTGAGTAATGGTTTCCTTTAGTGCTGCAGGCACAGTTACATATTTTTTAAACCTATTTGGTCTGAAATTGTTTGAGCCCTACATGCCATCTTTTTTAGATTTTATGATCTCAAAAAAAAAAGGGGGGGGGGAATCATGACCATGCCTACCATGTAACAAGGTAGAGTTCTGCTGTATGTGGCACCAAAGGGGCAGTGATGAAGAGATGGATGAAGGCAAGAATCTGTGCCTGAATAGGTGGCAAAGGCATTTTAAAATGCTGACCCTAGTAGACATAATTCGGGCTCTACTTGAGGCAGCAAAATGCCTAGGGGTGGCACAAAAGAGATTCCCAGAAGACCCCAAGAATGCCACACCAAATGATGACTTGCAATCATGGAGAACACAGGTGTTCCAGGCAGCTGCATATCTCATAACAGAACTCCCTTTCTCTAAGGGTCAGACAGTAGAAGCAATGCAAGATGTCCCCATTTGAACCATCAGTCAGAGGCAGATATTAAGGTAGGTTGACTTCCTTTCAACTTTGTTTTGGAGGTTCCATTTCCTGCCCTGATCATATTAGGAAAGAACATCAGGCTTTGATTGCTATCATAGATTCTCCTTTCAAAACATTTTTCCAGCCAACACTTTTCAAAAAGCTAATGCTCTTTTTGAAGCTTTCAGCTGTTAAACATTCATTGCTATTCTGCTGCCCTTCCTCTTCCTATTTCAGGATCATGGACTTCAGCAGTTCATAGTTACTTTCTTTTACATAGCCAACTGTTTTCACAGACTCAAACATTTCCTTCCTATTAGTCAGATTCTGATCTAAAAATAGCATGTCCCTCATTGTTTCCTTAACTTTCTGAAGGAGAAGTTTGTTGAGAACAAGTAGGAACCCTGTTTATGTATTCCATTTAAAATATGGCAAAAGTGCTTTTGTACTTCTACTTGATATGGAATTTTTTTGCTAGTGCAGTCCAGTCCTGGGAGCAGCCAACGTGGAAGCTTACATGCTCAGTGGAGGAATCTGGAGTTTTGCTGTGGCTCTCGCTGTCTTGATTCTCTCCTCTCAGCAGCCACCAAACCCTTTCTATCATAATACTGCTCCCTTTCTCACTTAAGATTGGACACTGTTTTTTCCTCGCGAATTTCATTCTCTTGCATTTCCAAAATCTATGGCTCTTGGGCAGGTGTATCAATAAGAAACAATGACACCATTCAACACTGGCATTCAAGCTGCCAGTCCCTGGCTCACTTCCAGAATAGTCACCAGTTGGCGTTCTATGCACACAGATCCCATTCTGTGCTTGTGGGCAGTGGCAGGGGGCAGAGTCTCCACAAAGTACATTCACTGCTTTAGCACTGGCTATGATCATCTGCTTGTATGCAGCTCATTTTTTAAAAAAAAAAAAAATAGAGCCCATAGAGCACAAGTCTCTTGTTAGGGCCCTTCAATTTTTTTTTTATGCAATGAGTATGCAGTTGCAACTCATGTCATGTGCAGCTGAGATGCCTTTCTCAGAAGCTGCGCTTCTGTTCCAAGAGTTACTGCACTTTGCCAGTGATGGCACTTACTATTTATGCCTGGGAAAAGCAATTCTTCCTGTGCATAGGAGTCTTTGGTGCTATTACTACTGTGTGCAATGGGGCTGAGCAAATGCTACCAGCACCTGCCACTGGATAGGTGCAGTGTTATAAGTGACCATTCCATTCCTACCTCCCACCCAGTCCCACTATAATATTCCTTCCTTTATGGCTGAAAGATTCCTGCCATACAGTTGCTTTTAAATTATACTCCATTTTTCAAGGAAGGCCAGGGAGTAGCATATATGGTTCTCCCTGCTCCCTCAGCTTTTATCCTCCTAAGTACCCTGTAAGGTAAGTTAAGCAGGAAGAGCTACTGTCTCAGGACAACCCAATGAGCTTCATGGTTGAGCAGTGACTTGAACCTGGGTCTTGTTCCCTCCTGAGCAGCTTTCCAAGATCTGTATTCCAGAGAGGAAGCAGGACCAGAAGCAATAAGTAGGTGGAGCGACAGATGCAGCCCTTACTACCTTTGTATAGTAGGATGCATTCTGACCATGCAGAAGCCACATCATGCAGAAGCTGACCATGCAAAAGTACACATCGCTCCATCCCAACGAGGACATGGGATCATCACAGTTCAAGGATGCATTCCAGCCAGCAAAAGCACTTGAGGAAGGCGTGAAGCAGGGCTGGTGAGATGTGTGGACTGAGGAGGAGAGGCAAGGGGTTTGAGAGGGTGGTGGCTTCTCAAATCTAGCTAATCAATCTTTCTTCTGGCCAAGTTTTGCTACCAATGCTGCTTTGGTCACCATAAAGAATTTGTATGTGAGAGAGGAGGGAGGTGTGGGGTAGCTTTGATGATATATTTTTATAGTAATATACTTAATTATATCCCACCCTTTTTCCTGACAGGACTCAAGGCGGCTTACAGGTTAAAAACAAGAACCACTGATACTCCTGGACATCTCACTGGCTCTTCATACCATCTCTCTTGGTATACTTCTAGATCTGTTATCGGACATGTGATAAGAGATACCACTCTCTTCTAGTTCTTTTTCCACTTGACTGGCTGATTCCAGAAGATGTTGGAGGATCCTTCTTGTTTCTCGTGCTGTTTAACATCTAAATGGCATAGCTGAGGAAAATCATCCAGGAATTTGGAGTCAGGTGCCATCAAAATGCTGAAAACACCTAGTTATTTTTCTCCTTTTAAATCTATTCCAGTGAAGTAGTAGATGTTGTGAGCAGCTGCCCGACGGACCAATAAAATGTAGCCCAATTCAAAAAAGACAAAAGTTTTGTTGGTAGGTGGTACGATGATCAAAGAGTTTGTAATTTGCCCTTTTGCAATACTACCTGAAAGATGAGGTTCAAAGACAGGCAATGTTAAGTGCTCAAGTCCTCAACTAGGCAGGCAAAAATTACTGACAGTAGCAAATGCAGTCCAGGGAAGTTGCTTTGGGAAGTAGGTGACAAAAGTGGATGGCAACAGACTGCCCCTCTATTGCTGTGCTTATAAGACCCTAAAGCAAAGCATCAAAATTACAAAATTAAGGCAAGAAGCTCATTGGGAACATCTTCCACTAAGTTATATGTGCAGAATGAAGACATTTTAGATACTGGAGGAGGTACCTTGAGACATATTGCAAGAACACAAAGTATCAAAGCAGAAAGGAGCGAGCGCAATTTCTGCTGAATTCTTCAGTGCCTTCAAAACAGAATTATGTAATAATTATGAGTGTACAGGTGCAGTCAGAATAATTTAACACAGCACCCAGAGAAAAAAGGTTGAGCACTCATCTTCTCTTTAATTCTGAAGCCTTTATCTCAGCTACAGGTTGCTTTAATACCAGTCTGTCATGTTCTGTAAGAGGCCCACCTACAGGAGAGAGACACTGGTTTTCTACCCTTCAACCACAATGCCCCAGTGGTCTAGAAGATGAAGGACAAAGTAGCTTTGCCAGAGGCCCAGAACACAGTGACCCTAATCAATTTCCCTGGGAATAGATTGAATAGCCAGTCATGTCCCTAACACGGCTGCGCTCAATAGGAAACTGCAGCCGATTCAGGCCAAGAACCAAAATTAGCAGGCAAGCAGTGAGTCAAACAGCACCTCCCACCAGCTATTGTTTAGCGCTTGCCCATCAGCTATTGCAGAGCCGAGGGTGCCAGCCCAACTTAGGCTTCAAAGTGGCATTCTATTCCACAGTGTTGTGAACTTGCCATAGCATAAGATAGGGAAGGTACAAAGGAAAGGGGGCGGGGAGAGGGAGAGAAAAAGCAGCAATGCCTTCTTGCACTGTGATTTAACGAGATAACCATTCAATGCATGTACCAATCACATTTCTCCTGCAACACTAGATGCACAATTGCCATGAGAATAATATGCAGTCCTTGCATCAACCAGGCCACACGGAGAAGTGGGGTTGCTGCTGCTTTATGCCTTGTCTTCAAGAGAGGCGAACTAATCTTTCAAGTTGTCCTAGAGCCTAAAGCACAGTGGGAGAAATCAATATTCTTAAATCAACAGTACCAAGACCTAGGAAGCAAAGGACCAGACCACTTGAACATATTTACACTTGGGAACATAATTCATCTCACTGAATGCGTACATCACAAATCTTGCAGGAATTTCTCATAAACAGCTCTACCTAGCTGCCAACCTTTCCAAGTCTGCACTGGTTTTAACTATGCATCTGACTGTTACTGAGGGAAGGGAATCCCTGGGAATAGAGACAACATGTGTTGCCCAAATTACAAGTCCCTTTGACATCTGTTCTATATAACTGGCATGGGAAGGCTTTGGTGGGCTTTAGGAGACCTGGAGAAGCAACTGGTCCTGCTAACACTAAGCTTGCAGGAGTGATCAACATAGGAAGTCTGCCACGTTTCAGCCAGGAGTACCAATAACTCATAGTCGATCCTTGTTTAAATGAAATTGGCCAGCCAACCTAGCTCTAAGGGCACAGATGCTTAAGGCCTAAAATTTCACTGACAGATGCACTCTATGCATCTTCCCCAGTGGGTGGATGCCAGGTGGTTGACAAGTAACATACTTGTTTATTGTTGCTTAGGCATTTAGGGTTGCCAAGCTAATATAAGCTCAAAGACAGTCACATTTAAACCTGGATTTGGACAGGGCAAGGTAGGCAAGCAAATCCAGTCAACAGTTCTGGAGAAGATGACACAAATCTAGAGAACACCTTGTTTGAAAGGACATCTCTGAAAAACAGAAACAAATTTTTCAGTGCTTAGCAGGGTAGACAAAACCCACCCTGATTTAACTAGCATGCTTTCTTTATGAGGATTTAATAAACATGAAATACAGGGATCACTGAGAGATCCAGAGAAATCTAATCCTACTGCAGTTGCTTAATTAGTTAATTCAAATGAAACTATGCAGGAAGCTAAATAGCCACCAATCATTCATGACGTTACCCTGTATTTTTATGCTCTAGGCCAGGGGTGGGCTGAAGATACTCTACTAACAGATCCCCAAGGGATTTATAGTAGATTATTAAAAAACTAAGGATTAGAAATCCTTGCCAATGGCAGCAACAAAATGACCCCCTACTGTCTTACATTATACTGTTGAAATGAGCTGCTCCAATTGGCTTGTCAATTTTGGAAACATCGGAGGAGATCGGAAGCACTTCACATTTCCCAAGTGCTCTGATCTTGAAATAAATAAAAAACCAAAAGAAGACAGAGCTGATGGCAGATGCGCATTACAGGTAATGGCCTTGCTGTGTGTTAGATTGGGTGGATTGGCTGATGCAAAGGGACCGGCCCTGCAGTGACCTTCTGGTCTTCAGGAACCCAGAGAGTTGTGCAGTGTTAGCTGGAGTTCTGATTTATTATCTGCCTGGCTAAGAAGAGGCAGGGTGTTGTGTGGTGAGCACCCTCTCTGGAGCAGGCCGAACTCTGGCAAAAGCCTGGGGTTCCTCACAAGAGGGTTCAAGGCAACTGAACATGAAAACTAATCAGCAGCTAGTGAAAATCATGTAGAATCAGCATTCATATACATTCATTACAGATTCAAAGTGCCTTGCATTCTAGCAGCAACTAATTGAGGTTTCCAAACACTTTTGAAAGGCAGCCCCACATAAACAGTTACAGCACTGTCATCTGAAGGTCACTAGAGGAGGATGAATGACTGTGGCAAGATTCCCCTGTGTCAGGGAGGATGGTAGCTGTTGCACCTGGTGATACCGGGAAAAGGCACCCCTCACCACCTGCAGAAACAGGACCCAGATCAAGGAGCATCCCCAAACTAAGTACCTGCACTTTCACACTTTCCACTCATAACAGGCTGCAAAAACAATCTCATATCACATGGTCCAACTACCAACAGTACCTCTTCTGTCTGAATTATGTTTCCCCTCATTGCACCCTATCCAGTCCATCACAGATATCAGACAGCGATTCAGCCTTTCAACTATCTTACAGGAACAAATGAAAATGAGAGACAGGTGGCTGTCATCTGCATACTGATGACTCCACAGCCAAAATCTACAAATGACCTCTGTCAGCAGTTTCATGTAAATGTTGAACAGAATCTACATGTGTATTGTATATGCTAAATAGTTCCAAAATGTGCTGCTGGTGGTTTTGAACACTCTCCTTCATGTGCAACACACTCAGATGCAGCATGGAGGAGGTGTCAATGCCAAAAGATTAAAGGGGCCAAAGAAGAATCTGGCATCAGATGTTCTACAAGCTTCTATTTTAGACTAAGCAGCATTGCCAAAACATTGTGACAGTTTTGTTTAAACATACTTGAGGATCCAAGAAAAGACTGCATTCACTCCCTTTTGCCTTAGATGAAGGAGTAATGTGTGGTCCAGACAGAACAATAGAAGACCTACCATCTATTTACGACCCATCACCCTAGAGGTAGACAACACCATGAATTAAGATACAGCCAGTGACAGAAATAGAATATGACATCACATCAAGTCAACAACAAAAGCTACAATCCTGACTGGTAGTGGCAGCAAAGAGGAAAAAGCAACAATCATCAGCCCATGACTTTCACTCACAACTCTGTCAACCTCAGACTGAAATTCCCTATGTCAACAACTCTGACCACACATTTTAACCAAAACAGCTAAAGTGACAACATCAGTTGGAGAGGCCGGAGGAAAAACTGTCAAAATGGGAAGAAAGTTTTGAAACACACACAGGCAAAGAGAATTTGCTTCTTAATAATGACATTTGCCAACAACTTCCCAAAAAGTTGCAATTCTTCCCCCAAAATGTGGGAGAACATCCAGGAACGCTCCAGCTAGCCTTTCTCTAGGTCAGGGATGGGGAACTTGTGCCCCGCCAATGTTACTAGGCTACAACTCACATCATCCCTTCCTATTGGCTATTTGGGCCAGGGTTGATAGAAGCAGAAGCCCAACGACTTTGGGAGAGTTACAGGCTCCCCACCTCTACGCTGTGCAATAGACACTTGTAGAGTTAGAGCTTGTAAAGATGATAACAAATAGTAAGAAGTTGCAGTGGGCTTTTGAGAACCGATGGGGCTTCTCTAAGGCCAAAATCAAAGCCACACACCAAGCAGCTGTGGCCTCATTAAAGTTGAGCACCCTAAACTTTAGCTTAGCCTGAGGAAAGAGGTAGTCAACAGTCATAGCCAGAATGGCTGTCAGAGCTAAGGCTATAGCCACTTGCGGGCTTCTCTGAAAAATATCAGAGCCCTATTTCAGATTCCAGTTACACACTTAACCACAAGCATATGCATGCACCAAGAGGCACAGAACAGCAGCAGTTCTGGAGCAGAGCCTCGGGGGAACCCACCGATTCTGGCACCCCTGGAAACCGTGCTCCCTTGTCAACTCACTCTGCTCATTCCAGGCTGCCGTGTGCTCAGATTCATAGGCTGCCTCCCCAACGTTCGGTGCCCCAGCATCACTCCGTGGCCCCCAGTAAAAGATCCGCCCTGCCAGACTCTCCAGTTTCTGTAGCGCCGACATCTTACACCCTTTGTCCTTGCTGGAGTTTTGAGAGTTCACCTCAGCTCCATGGCTCATGTTTCTCTTTTATTTTATCACCGGTTCTTTTCCTCTGCCCCAGCTCTGCTCTCGGAGCAAACACAGCCAAGCAGCTCAATCAGGATCCAGGAGGGCACTCTCTTCAGTCATTGCTATTTGCCAACAGGTAGAGGCAGCGGCACTGCTTTTCCTGTCCCGCCACAGGAAGAGAGGGGTAAAGGCAGCAACTGGAGAACAGACACAGTCCCAGATTCAGCAGAGCTCTTAACATTCCCCTCCAACTGATTCACACAGGCATTTGGCTTGAGCCGACTGCTCTCGACTTCCATCAAACCCACCTCCCTGGACTATAGCATTCATGTCAGTTCAGCAACAAGTCTGGGGCAGCCATCCATATCAGGTTTTCCCAAGCCCCCACGCTAAGGCTCAGAAAAGCTCCAAGACAGTTCATTCCATATTCTCTCTGTTTAGAAAGAAATACAGGGAGCCTGGTCACTTACACAGCTGATCAGAGGGTGAACAGCAGGCAGATTTGATTAATACAGAGGGAGGAAGGCCTGCCAGATCAGCAGTAGCAAGGACTATGCAATGAGGCTTAAAATAGCTCACAAATTCTCCGAATCTCTTTTGCCCTCAGGGCTGAAGGTAGGGCAAATAAGGAAATTGTCAGGTAGGGGAGCCCTATTATCTTCCAAAACGAGGTGATTCTTTAACAGAAAGAAGAAACAATTGAAGGAGAGAGGGAGACTGAGATAGAATCATAGAATTGTAGAGTTGGAAGGGACCAAGATGTTCAGATAACTTGATGAAACTAGAGCACACCAAAGCAAACCTCTGATGCTGTAGATGGAATATGACAAGGTGTGGCCCCCCAAAACTCAAAGTAGGATCTCATTCAAGCCCATATCCCCTTGGATGCTCCATGTTCTGGAGATAGAAATCACTCTTTCTAAGCACTAATACAACATTCCAAGGGTGAACATTCATTTGCAGAATGGCAGTCCTCATAACTTCTGGATTCTATTGCTAAGCAGCCCCCAAAAGCTCATATTCTCTGAATGAAGCAAAAGATTACTGCACAGTCCAGAGTGTGTGGATAAACATGGGAAGAGAAACCAGAAATCTTGCTTCTAAAACTTTGTCCTTCTCTCAAGGTTAAGAAGCCTTTCTTAGGCAAGGCCATCCAGAACAGAGAAGAATGGAGGTAAGGAAAAGGAAAGAAGAAAAAATACAGGGCGATGTCTCTTCCTCATAGGACTGCTTGCCAAAGAGCTCTAAAAATATTAGATGTCACAGTGGACCTCCAAAGAACAACCAAGTCATAAGGGACAGGAAGGAGTTATTGCTTTAGCCCCCCAAAGCTACGCAGGACGTAAGTGACCAACCGGCCAACCAAGTGCATCCACAGAAAAAGCTGGGTCCAAAACTGGAAGCTGAATTCGGAGTCGCCTTCCCACATACTCTGAGGACTACGGGGTTCAGTTTCCATATCGCTGTTTCCAGACGACAGCCTTGTTCTCTACGCCTTCAGCACAGATCCAGACTCAGGCTGCATAGTTCATTCTGCCTGTGCTGCAACTCTCCATTGTCCCTCAAAGCAGAGCTGGCTCTTGATTCAGAGACTGTCTGCAGGGCAAGCAGAGCAAGCAGAGTGGCAGGGTAGCTTGCGGTATTGTTTCAGGAAAAGCCCCAAAGGAACAGCCTTGAAGTGGGAAGAAGAAGAGAAGAGGCTGGGCATGGTGCCAGCTTTGTACAAAGTCCTTAAAGGAACAGGCTACCAACTTTGCATCTTCTGCACTAATGTTCAGCAAAACATGCACACAAAGGTTGTCCATGAGGAAACTACCCTCCACCATTGTCCATTCTCTTTGCTGAAACTGCTGAGATGCACCAGCTTAAGAACTGAAACTCTGAACTATTAACTAAGAATGCAAAGAGGATCTGCATTTCATAAAGTTCAGAAAGCCTCTCTGCAGGCCAACACTTTATCATCATTCAGATCACAAAGCAAGAACATAGTCACTTCCTCTGAGAGCAGTCAGATTTGACTACTGCCAAAGACAGCTTACTGAACTAGGTAGACGAATGATGCACCCAGGAAGAACAACATCTCACATGGCTGGAAAATGCTTCAAACTGAGTATTAAGCATGCCATTTCTGTAAATCCAAACAATTATTCTAGACCCGACTTACAGAAAAGACAAAAGTTCACAACAACTACTGTTCATACTGCAAATCCATTGGGTGCATGTTAACACATTTCTAGCAGAAAAACAAAGGAAATAATGAGACTCTTCTTCACAGTACAACAATTCAGCTGAATCAATCCAAATCAAATACATCAATGTGATATGTAGCAGAAGTAGAGCAAAAAATTTCCTTCCTAGACTGACTTGTAGGCAGTAGTAGAAACCAAGTACTTAGAGCAGGGTAGACCTACTAACTGCAGACAAGTTGCCAGGTTTCCAAGCTCTCAAGAAGTTAGGAATCTTAATTTGTGGCATTAAAAAACAAACAGGTTCTCACCTTTGAAGACACAGAAAGGGTTAAACATTGTGCAGGTGAGGCTTCATTAGATCAGGTGATTATTTTTTTTTGTCATCCCAGCAGGCAAATCTCTGACGGGTTCAGCACAAAAGCTTAAAATATTTTTTAATGAGCATGCTGGAATAAATGCAACCAGCCACAGCGGCAGAAAGCAATGGTTGTGTAAGACATGGAACGGCACACCAAGAG
Organism: Podarcis pityusensis; assembly: GCF_964106645.2. NCBI lineage: Eukaryota > Metazoa > Chordata > Lepidosauria > Squamata > Lacertidae > Podarcis > Podarcis pityusensis. Next base: position 44,082,478 of record NC_138029.1, on the reverse strand, counting down.
GACAGGTGGAAGAGTCCTTGAGGTGCTCTGCCCTCCTCAGCAATTTCCATGCCTCTGACTTAGCAGGGTTACCCTTCAACACTACAAGCAGATATGCAACCAGATGAAGAAGACCTACTGTATTTTTCCATGTATAAGACTAGGTTTTCCCCCCTAAAAAATAATGTCAAAAATTAGGGGGCGTCTTATACTGTACACAAGATACATCTCCCCCCATTTTATTAAATCTGAGTCCCCCAAAATAGGGGGCGTCTTATACATGGGGGTGTCTTATAGACGGAAAAATACTGTAACTGGAAAGGCTAAGTGAATGGACAGTTTAGGATGACAGCAAGTGGTCTGTACAAGTAAATTCTGTACCCATAATACTGCTACATCAAAGTTCTCATCAGTTTTTGTCAATTGTGCGAAGGGGAGAAAGGTGCTGTATCCTACCTCCAGGATCAGAGGTGGCACACCTCTGTATACCAGTTGCTGGAGTGCACATATCCAACCTCCTCCCAATATCTGGTTGGCCATGGTGGGAAACAAGATGCTAAATCATATCAGCTTTTGATTGGATCCAGCAGGGCTCTTCTTATATCATTAACTACTTGGGGGTCAACCCCTGCCTCCCCCCAATTTGGCAGAGCTATTGTAGCGTAACATAAACTACCAACTAAAGGACAATTAATGCCTTCTTAATTACACACATTTTGAAGCCCAAAGAGAACATTTAGATGCTGGTACAGATAGATGTGCCATTAAAATTAGGGCTGTACAAGACGCCTTTCACACAGTTAGCAATTGCATTAATGGTCTTTTTAAAAAAGGAACTTAGTAGGCACAGGGATTCAGTATGAATTGGCAGGAGAACAGGGAGCTTTAACCTCTTACTGCTGCTGCAATCCTTATCTGGATTGGGAGTTCCACACCTGCCATTTGCAGTGGAAGAAATGCTTCCAGATTACACATGGACAAGTCTTCAGTTGCTCAGAGGTGGCCACTGGCAAGCAAAATTCAGGATACTACTTCATAGACTCTGAACAGGGGGTCAACTTGTCTTGGAGCAATGCACCTTGGGAACAAGCAAAATCAAACTGTGCTACCATCAGCTTTGTTTCTTAGAAATGGAACACATCTTTCTTTTGAAGTCTGAATATATCACCTCATCACTGTATATCTTTCAAATGTACCAAACTGATAGGTAATGGAACCAATTTTCTCATTATGTAAACTCAATACCAGAATGTACTTAGTGGCATCCTCTTCCAACTGCACCTATTGGACTGTCACAACACTCTTTAGAACTGGATCTCAGAACTTGCGAGTAAGATACAGAAGCCCTCCCACCCCCCCCTTTTCAGAAAGGAAAGTGAGTATTTGGGACTTGAGGATATTTCAGACTTTTCTTTCTTGGCACACTCTGCCAGCAGATTCTTTTGACAGAGCTCTTTCTGTTCTTTGCTACCTTACAATGAACCCAATTTCATATGTCAGATATTGGGAGTGTATAATCGGTTAAGCTGACTCCCTGGGAACTTGGGTCACCCTAATTGGCTGAAAGAATCATCTGGTACGATACGACTCCCTGCCATTCCAAGCAGCCTGGAATACCTCACTAAGAATGAAAGTGGTTAGAAACATGAAGCTCCGACACAGAAGCTACAAACGAAACACTGAGGAATGCTTCTCAGTTAAAACATGCCAGGCAATATTATTTAATTTGACATATTTAACACTGCGTCTTAAACAGAATGATTCATAAGAGGGCTCACAATGTGCAAAAGTCATGCATTAAAGCCACAGTAAAGAGCAATAGGTAGCAAATAAAAATCAGATAATGACCTGCATCAGAATTAGTTAAAACAAAGATGGTTGGGGAAGCTGAATCTTTTAATTTCTGCTAACAGACTGTGGTTAACTACTGGCCATTCCTTTCCCTACATTTCAGTAATTGCTGGTGGTGTAAACTGATGTACAGTGGTGCCCCGCAAGACGAATGCCTCGCAAGACGAAAAACTCGCTAGACGAAAGGGTTTTGCGTTTTTTGAGTCGTTCCGCAAGACGAATTTCCCTATGGGCTTGCTTCGCAAGACTAAACGTCTTGCGAGTTCTTGCGAGTTTGTTTCCTTTTTCTTAAAGCCGCTAAGCCGTTAATAGCCGCCAAGCCGCTAATAGCCGTGCTTCGCAAGACGAAAAAACCGCAAGACGAAGAGACTCACGGAACAGATTAATTTCGTCTTGCGAGGCACCACTGTAAATCAATTAGGTAGCACTGACCACCTAAATTTTGATGTGGGAGTTGTACCACTCACCAGATAGAGTGAGATATGCAACAATTAGTGCTTTTAGAGGGCGGGCTTCTGCACATTTGTTATTATTTATAAAATACTAGTAGATGGAGTCCTCCATTAATTGGCAAGCACAAAATATAAGTGGTTACCAATGGAGGTTGCAGAAATGGCAAGAGCGGAAACATGCTTATACATGCTGTGCACATTATTATACTTAACTAAAATGTGAAAGTCAGCTATGTCCCTTTAGTTCATTATCCATTCCCAGCACTTTAACAAGTTTGCTGCCAAGAGCCACAGTTTTCACCGTAAAATCCTCCAGTTATGTTTGTCTGCATTTTTTCTGTCTTATGTATTTTCATAAACAAGTCTTAAATCACACCTGAAAACTTTAATGAGAGAAAGGAAGGAGAATTGGTGAATAGTCTTTGTTTTTAAAACAAATGCAATAAAGCATTGCAATAATGTTTTAAAAATGGCTTCTGAATTCAAAATTCCAAACCACTACCAAATAATGAGTTATGCTCACTGGAAAATATTGTTTAGAAACTATTGGCAGAGTTTTATCCTGATGTTTGCAGCATCAGCGTATCAATGTTTAGAATGAGACATCAAGAGATATACCATCAAGCCAAAGAGCAACACTTTAGAATTGGAGCACCACACTTACAGAGTTCCATACCCGCTAATGTAACATGATATCAGGGTTTGCATAGTTAATGCAAGCTTGCCAGTAAGCCCAAGCTACTCAGGAAAGCTAGGGCTTTGTCTGTGTGAAGTCTCCAAACAGCTTTTTTTTTAAAATAAATGTCAGAATTTTAATTCCCCCCCTCCTCCGTTTGCTGACAGCAATGTAATCAAGAGGTATTCTGTGAAAAATAAGGGCCTCTCAGACTCATCCAAAACAAGGTACAGAGCAATATTGAACTACAACTATCCTGATAGGAGATCACAAAGGGTGGTGATCCCATTACACAGCTTCCCCACAAAAAAAGGCAAAACTTCACAGCAACATCATTTTTTTCTTCCACAAATCTGAACCCCACAATGAGGATATCACACATTCTCACGCACATTTTCCACAGCCAGGCTGGACAAGTTGGTTTCATTCTCAATACACCTGGCAGGTATAAAGCATAAAATAGTAGTATTGTCAACCAGCAGCTAAATTCACCAATGCTGTCCATCCTTCTGACTGTCCCCTGTTCCAAAATGCTGAACCCAGCATACCAGTCTAAAGCAGGACTACAACTCCCATCTTAGCCGACCACGGGTCATGCTGACTGCAGCAGATGGGAGTCCAACAAAAGCTGGTAGACCAGAAATCAACTTGACCTAAAGGCTTTGTGTAACAAAACAGTACGGCTCAGTGCAATATGGTGACTTCTACACAATAAGTACAAGTCAGAATAAGCTGCACCTTAGGTACTCACACCGGGTGACGCTGAGGGTAAAACCTCAGTGCCTAGGGCTTGCCGATCGCATGGTCGGCGGTTCGAATCCCCGCGGCGGGGTGAGCTCCCGTCTTTTGGTCCCAGCTCCTGCCCACCTAGCAGTTCAAAAGCATGCCTAAGTGCAAGTAGATAAATAGGTACCGCTTTATAGCAGAAAGGTAAACGGCGTTTCCGTGTGCTGCGCTGGTGCTGGCTCGCCAGAGCAGCTTCGTCACGCTGGCCACGTGACCCGGAAGTGTCTCCGGACAGCGCTGGCCCCCGGCCTCTTAAGTGAGATGGGCGCACAACCCTAGAGTCGGACACGACTGGCCCGTACGGGCAGGGGTACCTTTACCTTTACCTTTTACCTTAGGTACTCACACATCTACATGTAATGGGGCCTGGATGTATATTGTTTTCACAATGTGTATACACACACATATGTCCCCCCCCCCCCACTTCCTATAGATAGTGCTTTAGGTATGAAGAAGAGCAAGAAAAGACATGGCCATTATGTTTGCTGGCTGATCAGCTGAAATCCATTCCTCTCTCAAAGTGGCTCCTTGCTCTGTGAACAGGATTGCAAAGGAGAGAATGAAGATACCAATATAGCTCTTGCAACAATCAGTTGGGATTTGAAAGTGATCCTTCTTTGCAGCCTCAACCTTACATGGCTTTGTAAAGTTTATCTAGATGTAAACTGGAAGATTTGTCTACATGTTAAGGATTTCTCATTGCATCAAGCAGGCTTACTTCCAAAGTACACATTGTTAGGATCTGACTGTTTGCGATATTTTAGCACCTCGCTACACATAATGCATTGCTAATGAGTGTTCCACTTTCTGAAACCTTATTCCCTTATATGTACTTCACACCCTCTCTCACCATATACCGTAGCTCTAAAGCCACAGGTTTGCTCTCAAGAGGCACATGTATGTGCTAAGAGCTTTGCAAAAGGAGCTCTCCGACAACATGACTATTTTCTGGCATAGTAACACTTATTACAACTCCAACATTAGCACTTCCACACATTCTAGCACACTGAGGCAACTTCTGAGATTACCCGCATCTCTTATGCTCGTGTCTTTTGTGATTAATGCAGAAACAGATAATCTTATCTGCAAAAGGTATCATCAACCATTTTCTCTTTCCCAAACCAAGTAATAACTGAACAAAGAGCACAGAGCACAAACGGTACACTTTGCCAACAATTACAAGTGACATACACACCCCATGGTTCTTCTCATTAATTGGTAACAAGAGATGCTCTTCTCCTTGGGAGTCCTCTGGGAATGCTCGAATCATACATTCTGAAACTGGCAAACCAATCAGCATTATACCGTCTTTAGAAACCATGTGCAACACCCCCCTCTGGTGGCTGGACCACAGGGAATGGTGCTGGGCCACATCTCTCTCTCAAAACTCTTTTCTGTGGCCAAGTGTCCCTTGAACTTTTCCATTCATCTGAAGTACTTTGCAGATGGTGGATCAGATCACGAACTGGAAGCAGCACAGTTGGAATTAAGTAATGCTTCTCAACCTGTTACCTCTCAACCTATGTTAAAAAGAATAAAGAGTAAGCACTGAAGGGTGCATAAAGCCTTCCACTCAGCACTCTATTCATACGTTGGCTGTTGGAAGCTGAATGCACACCAAGCCAAGCAATACAGCTGCATCACAAGGTACCCATTCATTTGAAGTGAACCCCGATGAGTCTGCTTCTGAAAGCAAACAAGTACATCACATGGAAAGTTACATGAGTGGGTCACATATACTCTACTGCAGTTAAGCCTGTAAAAGCAAAATTCAGTTAGCTGGTGACTCTTCCATGTAATGATCATCTGCTACAAACAATACAAGTATGACTGACTGGTGACCCCAGTTAAAGATTTTCAGTATGGCCCTGATGCTGAACAAAATCAAGAATTTTGCTTGTGTGATCTTTTGGGTTCTCTCCTGGCCATTAAAAAATAAATAAATCTCCACACTGCACAACCATAGCAAAGGAGTTGAGATTAAGATGTATAACAAAAAGAAAAAAACTTATGAAAGTCTGACTTTCCAGAAGTATTCCACCTTTATATAATTTTGTTTGCTTTGTTTTTTCTTTGCACACATCCTAAACAAAAGTCACTAGAAGATAAAATGGATTCGTTTTTCAAGAGTAACAGCACTTTCCCTATTTTCACTGCTTGCATCTTAAACGATCTATTCCTTCATTTATATAACCTTCATGCCTTCCCAAGATTCCCATTCCAGTCTGCCAAAGACACCACTAACATTATTTTCCATTCTAGAAAAGCCTAGTTCTACATTACACACATCATTGGAAGAGAGCTCAAACTTCACAGCCTACTTCTGCATAGCACCAGAGTACTACTTTCCCTATATGGAGAATTAGCAAAGTATTCTATGCTTAACGTAAGAAACACTGAACTTCTCCAGTTCCCCCCAATTCTTAGAAAAGGCATCCCTCTCAACAGCATTTTAACTATAACACACCTACCTCTTTGTAGCATCTCAATATGAAGTTTGGGTTTCAATCAGAACATTTATGTACAATCATAATTTAATCAATAAGCTCTGGGACCATCAACCAGCCCTAACAAATAATGCTCTCTCTTAATAATTCAACATAGGAATCCAAAGTGTGGACATTCCCTCTGTTAGCCACTTGCCACGCTCCACTCTAAAGAACTCAGTCCCACAGTAACCACAGATTTTTAGGGCCTTGTACAAACTGTCCCAACAGAAATAAAAATCCTCTCCCTCAAGGAACGTAAACCTGAATTACTACCAGTTCTGACCTGCTGCAGTGCAAACCTTCAAGAGGCCAAGACAGGGAAAGGTAACCAGATGGGATTATGTTAAGACCTAACAGCATGTTATAATCAAAGGGCCTACCTTTTCTTAAATTATCAGCCTGCAGAAGCCAGACGGTACAGCTAAGTACATCAAAGCCATTCTTCACCTTCCAAAGTCCCTCAGTCGGGCCCAAACGGAAGCCACCTCACATTAAGAGTGGGAAATCTACTTCTCAGCTCCACCGATCCTGTCACATTCCCCTCCCTCCGCCCGGGGTGAAGACCGGGGCTGCCTGTCCCTAGACAAAACCACAACACCTCCTCCTTGGACCCCCAAGAGGGCTGGCATCATAGACTCAGAGCCTCTTCTTCTCCCCGGGCTACCCAGCCTATTACTCCCCCTCACCTCCGACCTCCATCTTGCCAGTCTGGAGTGTGGCTTCTCTTCCCCTACGGCTCCCCAGAAGGCCCAATCCAAACTACAGCTTTGCCAGCTCTCTGGGAGACCGGCTCCAAGGGGCAGAGAGAGAGGGGGGTGGAGTGAAACAGCCCGCTTAAAAGACCTAAAGCCAGACCCTGTAAAGAACAAGAGTAAGGATCAAACCCTTGCGAGGCCCAGGAGCCTGCCTTTGGCACATACTTTTAAGAAACGCAAGCGGAGCACATCAGGCCCCGGGCCTGCCTGGTCTGATCTCCAGTGATCTCCTGTAGAACTGGGAGGGCGTGGCCAGAGCAGAACCCTCAGCACACAGGCCTGCTGCCCCGCGCCCGATTGGCTGTTTCGCTTTGTTCAAGTTTGTATAACAAATCAAAACTAGGTGACTGAACACAGTTATAATAATAATACTTTATTATTCATACCCTGTCTGTCTGGCTGGGTTTCCCCAGCCACTCTGGGATGCTCCCAACAGAATATTAAAAACACGATAAAAGATCAAACACCGAAAACTTCCCTAAACAGGGCTGCCTTCAGATGTCTTCTAAACGTCAGAGAATTGTTTATTCCCTTGACATTTTGATGAGAGAGTGTTCCACAGGGTGGGCGCCACTACCGAGAAGGCGCTCTGCCTGGTTCCCTGTAACCTTACTTGCAGTGAGGAAACTTCCAGAAGGTCCTTGGAGCTGGACCTCAGTGTCCGGGCTGAACAATGGGGGTGGAGACGCTCCTTCAGGTATACTTCAGTTATAATGGTCCTCTGTCCTCCCCAACCTCACCAGCTTCCAGGCAGTGGACTAGTGGGACTAGGCTAGTCCCCTAAATGTTCCTGGTAAATTAGAGTATTAAAGCATTAAAGCCTGGCACCTCCTCCTCAAAGCCCAGGAGGCTTCTGCCCCGCTGCCGGCAACCATCCTACAAGCTGCTGCTTCTGACCCAAAGTGTTCCCCTACAAAAAAAATCACTGCATGTCACTGCTTCCACGTTTAGAATTCATGTCTTTATAAAACTAATTCTTCTTTTAGTTTTTCTCTACAGGATTCTCTTACGTTGTTCCATCAGGGTAGTGTGGGAGCATCCATCCACAGCAAGGTCATCTTCTCCAGCTGAAGTACAAAGAAGTATGCATGGCCACAACACCCAGTTTTGTAGAGATGCAGTGGATAACATTATTTTGTAGACCCTTTTCACTAGTGTAGGAAATAAATGGCCACCAGATGGCACAAAAAGCATCCATTTTTTTCCTTTTCGTTCAGCACTGTTAAACTACAGTATACGTTATTGTGTCAGCTATAGCTAAACTCCACACTATGTTTGGGCAATGGACAGTGTAGTGTAATGGTTAGAATGTCCAGGCTACAGAAACCTAAGTTCAAACCCCCATTCAGCCATGAAGCTTGATGAGTGACCTTGGGCTAGTGACCAAGTTGTTGTGAAGATAACAGGGAGGGCTGGGTAAAGAAAGGAGGACCATGTAAATTGTTTTGAGCTCCTTAGAGAAGTAGAATATAAATGTAATAAATAAATACAACAGCAAAGCTCTTAATGGGGGTAGATTGCTGACAATATATTACATCCGTTTTCAAACAATTGCATGCATTGCCAGTGTGCTTCTAAGCACACATCAAAGTATATTTTTGATATTTAAAGCCCTGAACCAAAGTTATCAGAGGCATACCACCACTATTATGTCCTTGGGGACACGGGAAAAGCAATGCTTAACAGTCCCCTTGTTTGTTGCAGTAGGATGAGGGGTACTCTTTGGAACACTATTCCTAGGGAATGCATTTAATGAACTCTTGCATCAGCTTTCAAAAGTATAAAGTTTAAGATCCTTTTAGGAGGGTGTTTGGGTTAGAGGCATGTCCAATGGTTGCATTTTCCTCTTTGCTCTTAATGATTTGTGTTTTCTTTTTCTTTTTTTTAAATTCTGTCAACTGAAATGACTTTTGAAGTCTAATCAAGCAAGGCTAAAAGCTGCTAAATAAATAGTGAACACACAAGACCACGTACTGTATTTGTAGTTTCCAATCTTCCATGTACAAGAAATTCATCAGGAAAGAGCCAAAACCCAATCACTGTATCGTGCTACAATAAGGGTCTGGCCTGTAAATCTTATCTAACCTGATCAATACAATTATTAGCCATTACTCCTTTGCAAAAATGTTACAAGTGGAATGGCTCACAACACAATCCCACACTTGAACCATAGGGCAACATAAGGTTAAACTTCAAGTTTGTTCTCCTAACTAGAATTGCCAGAAAACATTCCACAGGCCAGGCGCTGATAGTCTTAAATGCATCATGGCTGAAGAACGTGCCTGATCTGGTCTGTGGATGCCCAAACCACTCTCCTATTCCTGCCAAAACTACAAATGCACTAATTTGTAATACTCCCTCACTTGTCCACCAAGGTTTACAGCATGCTACAAGTTAGCAAGAGGCAGTAGTCACTCAAGCCAGCTTGTCATTGTCATTTAGACAGCTTCTGTCTCCATTTAAACATAATAGGGTTCTCTTGAGCAATATGTCCAGTGTTTTTTCCCCTTTTTTGTAATTTAGTAGACAGACCCCTTTACAGTCTTCGGTCTGAAATCACCTCTTGATTAACCTACTAACAAACAGAACAGGTTGATCAGGAAACGAATCATTCTGGTCAAGGATTTCAGTACTCAGGGTCAATGCTCAGTTTTACACATTAAAACTGGAAGGGAAGGGAAGTTGCTACTGCAGCCACCAGGTTTAAAACAATCATGAGAATATAATTAAGTAACATCATATACCAGTACATTTGTCTTCCTCTGCATCCTAAAGAAGCTAGGAACAAGCATTTCTCACCTCCATTAGACCCCTTTCAAAGAAACCTAACAAAAATCAAACTGGTAGATGTTTGCTACCAGAAAATATAACAGTTAACAGTTATTGGGTGCTCTTGCCTGCAGTGCAATTTAAGCTGGTCCAAAAATTTGACCAGAATGTTTTAGGGGTGTCCTGGACCACTTTGGGGGTATCCATAGAGCCTGGTATGGGCCTCAAACCTTATGCTTGACCCCTCTGCTTGAGTTGGCACTGTGAATCAAACAGTTATAGAGAAAGGCTCACAGAGTCACCAAGTCAAGGCATTGCTAATTGTACATGAACCTCTACAGTGACCCACAGCAGCATATGAGAAAATAAGCAAGCTGGATCTTCTTGAAATTTCAGTTTATTTTGCTGCCTTCCCAATTCAAAAGCCAGCAACAAGGGCAGGGGCTAAGAGATATAGAAAGCAACTCCAGGAAATGTTCCGTGTTTCTGTTCCGTAATAATAAAATGCATTTTAAAAGATAATCTAAAATACTTGGAGCAAGTAACAAATCAGGATAAGATCTAGGTGATATAAGAATAAGAAGAGTTCTGCTGGATCAGACCAAAGACCTATCTACTCCAGCATCCTATTCTCAAAGGGGCCACTCAGACCTACGGGAAGTCAACAACCAGGTCAGGATCACAACAGCACTTTCTCCCCTTGTGCTTCCCGACAAACAGTATTCAGAAGCACATCACCTCTGACACGTTAGATTATACACAGCCACCATGACCAGGAGCCTTAAAGATGGTGACCACCACAAGATTTGTGACAGCATGTAGTTTAACTATGCCCTGCATGAAGATATACTTCCTTTTGTGTGCCCTGGCACTTCCAACATTCAACATCTAGTTCTATTTTTATGAAGGGGAGGAAAACTTCTCTATCAACTTTCTCCACATCGTACTGCTAGATCAGTCTACAGATAGATACAGATTGTGGAAATTTGATGGACGCTCCCTCTGCACCAAGACCACAAGGCAACAGGATGAGGTCCATGCCTGAGAAAAAAAGAGAAAAGGAGCTTGGCATGGAGGCAGTGGAAGAGTCAAGCGTGCCTTTTTTGGCGGTCAACCCAGGAGAAAGGGAGCATGAAGCTAGTAGCACAAAGACCAAAAACATTTCCCAAATCAGAAGCAGGACTTATATGCCAACTCTCCCATTTTACACCTCTCCCACACCCAACCCCTCACAACTGGCTCAACCCCCACCCACAAGATTGTCAAAAAACGCCAAAGAAACTTCCCCCTATCTCCCTACTTCTGCTTCATTTGCAGATTTCCTTCCAGCAGCAGCAGGGAGAGGGCCTCTTCTTTCTCCTGCCCCGCCGCCTTTGCAGATGGTAACAGAGGGAGCTCAGCAAGGCCTGCCTGGGTGGCCAACTCTGCCAAGTTTACCTGCCTGGGCCGCTGACCTGTTTCCTCTACACACACCCATATTGTGGTAGCAATGACAGAGAGCGTGTAGGAAGCCTTGCCTGGGCTGCCCACCTGCCCATTTCACTGGTCTGCTTGCTCGCGCTGCAGGCCTGAGCTGCTGGCTTTCTTCCTTCCCTCCACCCCAGGATGGCAGTGGCAACAACAGTGGGAGCACAGGAAGGCCTGCCTGTGGTTTGTGAAAGCCTGTACACTTGTCTGTGTGATAAGGGATGAGTGCAAATATAGTACAGAGAGATGTGGCAGGTTGTTGCATTTACTGATCCTCGGAAATTACCCACCTGGTGACTAACCTGTCTGCAACACTTGAGAAAGCAACACAGAATCTTGGAGGAAGTGACAAGGAGAACAGCACTTAAGGGTTTGGGCTATCAAATCTTTTTCCCAGAAGGAGCTCCTACGCCCCTTAACGGCAGCAATCCAAACAGAAATTAAGCAGGTGACTCCAGCAAGATTCTGTTGTTGGATACCCGCTTGTCACAGTCATTAAAGACATAGGAATCCTGCCAGAAACACGTGCTGACTACCCTACACAGGATAATTAAATGGGCAGCACTTTGCTTTTAAGACGCTTCAAGCAACTTAAGAGCTGGCTAATATCTAAATGCTATGTATTATGAAGTATTCACACACTAAAAAAAAAACCAATTAAGTGTGAAATCATCCCTGGATTCTACAAAGGAACGTACAAAAGGTTGCTCAGCATTCATACTCCAGTTTGTTAAGGCAGTAAATTACTCTTTAAACACATTTTAAACCAGCCATCTTGATTGCAAAAAGAGTGGATTTTTACACTGATCAATGAGTGCTTACAGGTGCAGCAGGGACCCAATTCATTTCAGCAATTTGAATTCTGACTTACGGGGTTGTAGTAATTTATTGAAGATCATTCATGATCTACACATGGTGGACACATTGAAACAGCTACATGCACCTATGCACATGGCAAGGAACGGCCTTGGTTGACTCCCCAGATGTGTACATGCTATGAAACAGATGCTTAAGACACTTCAAAATTATGTAGCAAAAGTACTACCACTTGAACTTTTACTCTGTGAAGTATGAAGCGTTCCCGGCACTGTGCTACTCATACAAATGAACAGTTGTTGCTTCCTTATTAGCCTTTACCTACCATACCACCTCTTCACAGAAAATAAACACCCTTGACATATTTGCCACCCCACCCTTCAGCTCCAAAGCGCACAAAACTTTCAAAGTCCATTATTGGCTTTGTAAGCTCAGGTTTGACCTCATTTTACCAAAAGTTCCTGCTAGTTTACTCTGATCTTTAATACGAGTTCCAATTTCTCATCTTAATCATCAGTGCGAGCTCACACTTTTAACCTACCAAGAACCCTAAAACATCTGGGATACCATGCACATCAAACTCTTCCTTGAAGACAGCTTCAGTCACATAACTGGGAGAACCTAATGAGGAGAGCAAGAACTGCTGGGGCCTGTTCGGAACCTTGGAAGAACGGAGTGCCAATTACATGGGCAAGGAAACAGTTTCATATTTTTATAGTGTACACAGATAAAGGTTTCTTACATTTTCCTCTCCTGTCTGCATCTTCTGAAGAAACTTCTTACAGTAATCACAGCTTACTCCTAACACCTTTCCCCAACTCCAGGGAGTTTTTTGCTACTTGCTGCGGTTACAGCCAGCAGTGGATTTGATTTGTTGGCTGATGTGAAATTATCTCTGGTTTTATAATTTGTTTTATTGTCACTTGAAGGTTGCAGCAGGCCCCGGAGGCCCTTTTGAGTGTGAGAAGACATATAAGTAAACAAAATTTAACCACAAAACCAATGAATATTCTCTAAGTTTTAGTATGTTTTCTTCACCTAAACTGCAGGCTTCCTAGAAGCAAAAGAAGTTTTTGGTGTTGCTGTTTTTTTAAATCAAATTAACACATGCTGATAGGGGTTTTTTTCACTGGGTCGGAAGCCCCAACTCCCTCCACTTTATATATGGTAGAAAGATCACAGGCAAATCATATCACTTTCACAAAAGCCAAGTCACAAATCTGCAGAGTGAGATGAACCAACTCAATTTCTAATACCAGTTAGATTTTAAGCCTTTGCCAACCTGGGTGCCCTCCAGATGTTTGGGGCTACAATTCACAACAGCTTCTGCCAGTATAGCCAATGCTGGAAGCTATAGTTTGAAATATCTGGAGGGCACCAGGTTGGAAAAAAGCTGCTTTAAACAACTAAGCTGTCAATCAGCAGTTCTGCCTTTGGTGTAGTTATGCAGAATGAACAGGAAAGCGCAGCTTTTAAAAGGGGGCTTAGATTTCCCCAGACTAGAAGTTAAGGAACCTACTTTTAATATAGTCCCATCAATGTTGATGGCAATGAACAGAATAATGAGCAGAAAACAGATCCCAGCCCCAAGGAACTTACAGCCTAACAGAAAGATGAGAGAGAGACGGAAGAGGAAACCTACCTTTAACTGTGGACATACCTCATGGCTGCTTGTACTGCCCTCTGCAGTCCCCAGTGCCTGCCCTGGAGGCCCCTTGGAACAGCATAGCAGATGCAGGAGGAAGTAGGAATTTACAAAAAAAAAATCACCTCACCCGCTTTCTGATCAAATAAAGCAGACTCCTCTATTGCCCCAGAGGCTGAACTGGATACAACCCTGTTTATTGGAAGCCCAGATGATCTACGTCTGCCACTGTCCGCCAGCAGAAATGTTTCTGAATCACAATTACTATTATCTGTACTGTAGTAACAGACTGCACCAAAAACATATGGCTTTGTGTTTGGAGAAACTAAGATGCAACTAGATTCAGGTAGGTAGCCATGTTGGTCTGACGCAGTCGAAATAAATAAAAAATTAAAAAATAATCCAGTAGCACCTTAGAGACCAACTAAGTTTGTTCTGGGTATAAGCTTTCGTGTGCATCCACACTTCCTCAGATACCAAGAAGTGTGCATGCACACAAAAGCTTATACCCAGAACAAACTTAGTTGGTCTCTAAGGTGCTACTGAACTATTTTTTAAGATGCAACTGAAAGAGTTCAGTTTACCAATCCATGGGTTCTCCGTACATTTCGTTTATATTTACTTACCATACCAACAGTGTGTCAGCCACAGCTTTGATACCTATATAGCCACATTTTCTTTGACCAAAAAACTGACAAGCGTTTTGGACCAGAATACCTCAAGGACTGTCTGTAAGTAATCCCTATTGCACTCCAATCAACATCTGAGAGCCATCTCAGGAAGCCAAGTCAACTCACGTTTGGCAGGTGGCTACAAACAGAAGGCCTATTTGCATTTTTCCAGATCTGTTGGCTAGCCTATTAAAATCCATTTATCATTTGCACTGAATGATTACTTCAGATAGGTGAAGCTGACAGGAATTGGGGTCCAACAATATATGGATGTCCACACCTAAGGCACCTCTGTTTTAAACAGACAGTTGCAGAGCTGGAAAGGACCTCCATGTAATGTTGCACAATCCCTACTCAGTCACTGCCTCTCAACTTAAACCTGCCTCACAAGGTTGTTGTGAGGACAAACTGAGAAGGGAAAGAACCAGGTACTCCACCTTGAACTTACTGGAGGAAAGGTAGGATGTAGTAGTTGTTATCTAGTTTCAACTTTAAAGCCGCCAATGAAAGAGAATCACAATAATTAAGTTGTCAGGTTTTTTAAAAAAAGGCTACATAAATTGTCCATTAAACTTTAATTAGTTTAATGTTAAGTAAACGTCCAGTGCACTTCCAACGCCATAAATCTTATCTCAGCAGAGAATTTCGTGCAGCGGTTGAAGAAGGCAGGAGAGTCAGTACCTTTCAATGATGAATCCTGGAGCAAGCACTTTGGAACTCAGGAAAAAAAAACTTTATTTACAAAAGAAAAACCCTGGCGATAAAGCACACATGCTTTTATCTCCGGCATAAAGAAAACTTTACTCTAAACTTAACTCATATAAGCAAACACGGGGGAGAGAGATAAAGAGATAACACACGGGTGAACTGACTATTTATACAAACTAACTCACATTCCTGGATGCTTAATGACTTCCAGCTGCTCAGTGATTAGAGCGACTTGTTACCTCTTAACCCTTTAGTACCAGCATAAATACAAGAATTGTTCCCCTTCTGAGTTCATCAGAGTAGGCAGGAAGTCTACTTGACCCATCTATCTTCTAGAAATTCCATAATAGACATTTTACACAGAGCCTAGCAGCCAAGCCACAGGCACCTGGATGTCCCATTTAATAAAAAGAAACAGTGCTTCTATTAAGTGCACTTCACATAAAAGCTTCACATACATTATATTGGATTAATTGTTTAATTAAAGCTGTGCTCCGTTTAATTGAAGTCATGCTTTGTTTTCCTTTTTAATCCTGCCAAAAATGAGAGCTGGGAGTAAAATTTATCAGCACAGTTTCTTTGTGGATCAAACAACAAATCTGCAAAGAAGTTCCATGCATCAGCAATAGAGGCACAGGTCTAATGTTGCGTCTGCTCCTCAGATCTGTTGAAAGCAACAAAAGGGGACAGATTGGACTAGAAAGCTGCAAGGGAGCCCACCTCCAACTGCTGCACATATACCAGGAGAGCTGCAGGCAGAGGCAGATGCAAGTATTCCTTAAAAATCCCACTACTTAAACCTTACTGCTTGGATATCATGTGGATAGTGTGCTAAAGTTCCTGTTTAACAATTAATGATTACTATTTGTTCCCTTTAAATTTCTTTCAGTTGCTAACTTGATTACTCTCTGCAGAGAATAATGGTCCACAGAGCATATTTCTACAACAAGCAAGTGTTCAGAAGCCTTCAAGTTTTTTTTACTTAATGGAGCTCATATAATGCATGCTGTTACTTTAGAAAATAGCCTTTGTAATATTTTATAACTGCCAATAAATAATTTGTTGCAAAGGCTAGGAAATAGCTTTTTGACTAGATGACAACTAAGGGATTGGATCTTCTGGACAGAACCCAGAAGGGACCTACAACTAATTAGAAACACAAAATTTCCCCCTTGGTACACACTCTTAAAAAAAGAGCATTTTAGAGCTAGTATCTGAACTTTCACCAGTTTCCTCAAGAAATGTCGTTATTGAGCTGCGTTTCCAAGTGATGCCCAAAACAGTCTTGGATGGCGACTACAAGGTCTTGTATAGAGACTTTGTATTTATGGTCAGGTGGGAGACATCACTCCTTATCTGTTAGCCTGCCCCTTATAGAGAGGGCCAAGAGATGGCTTTCTGAAACCTTTGTTCACACAAGCAAGCAGGCACACACTGTTGTTTCTTTTGAGTGCCAATAATAGCTCCATAACAAGCAGAATGGCCCTCTATACACTGGCTGCAAAAAATAAAATAATAATAATAATCAGGAAAAGGAGTTAAGATAAAATTGCTATAAATTGTGGTGGTGCTTCAGATGTGTAATCTGAAATCAAGCTGGATTTGAGTTTGTTGGTGTATCTGGGAACTTGTCTTCCTTACATTATGGATGCTGGTAAACTGGATTTTTAAAAGGCAAAATATTAGAATTGGAGGTCTGAGAGAGATATAAGGAAAACTGTGTGTTTCAGGAACTTGGCAGTCTTTTTGTATTATGAATATCTGTTCTGTATTATTGCATTAATACTATCATGGGCTTTGGCTACAACCATCAATTTATGAACTTGAACTTTATTAGATGACATGCATGCATGTATGTTAAATCTGATGATCAGGCTAAAGTTTTGAAGGATGTTTAGAATTCAATCACAACTACTCAAGACAATTTTAAGGAAAGTGTCCTTAAATTTTCCCTATCTTGACTTAACAAACTCCACTTCCAAGTACCATGATCACAATAGAAGGACAAGGTATACATTTACCTAAATAAAAATAACTTAAGAGTCAGAACTATGCATGTCCTGAGATTCCACATACTCAAATATGGTGTAGTATTTGGACTGCTGATAAATCCACGTTTTAAATATATAACAGTAGGTTTCAGTCCTTCAGTTAATATTTACAAATGGGCTTTTGAAAGAACCAGTGATCATCGAAGCCATGCACAAGTACCTATGAATCTTGCACTTCATGTTACCCTATGTCACTCATTTACCTGTGCTTCCCTTCCAGGATATATTCTAAATTCCACAAAATAATATAAATATATTTAGAATCAAACATAGACATATTTCTCCAAGATAAGTGTATCTGCACAAAATATTAATTTGCACAACTTATTTTTTATGCACAATGTTGAGTTCTCTTTCTTTGGCAATAGCTATCTTTGTGGTTAATAAAAACAGTATAAATCAGGCTTTTGCTGTTCAGGAAGTCCAAAATATTGGTCCATCTCATTCTTACTACAGAGTCCCTAAATTCCTGGATACTGTTTTTTTAATGTATTTTTTATTAAAGGTTTCTTGGTTTACAAAAGTATGTACAATGTCTCTTTTTCAAGTTACATTTTCTACAGATCAGTTTCATTTGTTGCAACATTAGTGTTACATTGGGAAGAAAAGGGGGGAAGAGGTGGAGGGGGCAATGGAGGGTGGGGGTGGGGTCAGGTGGCAATGTTTCTATTTAACTTAATGTATGTGTGGGGTTTTGTGTCAGCATCGCTTGTGTGGTTTCTCTTTACTATTTGCTTGTGTTCCTCTGGTGGTGAGAGAGGTTGGGGTTGCCCTAGGGTGTGGTTGGTTGGTTGGTTGTGATTGGCTGTGGTGAACTTTGTTTTCATGTATGGGTGGGGTGGGTGTTTTTGGATCAGGTTGGCTGTTGGTGGATTCTTGTAGTTGTCTTGTTGGGCAATCCCTGGATACTGTTAACAGCTGACAAATGAATGAAGTGCTGAGAACAATGAATACATTAAAACACTGTAAGGCAGTGATGCAGGGGTAGGAATTTGTACACTTGCTATGTGCCCTGCCCTTTCCTCTTTCTACAGTGATCATTACAAGCCACAGATATAATCCTGCCATACTGCTACTAAGTGTAATAATCTCTTTGGGAAAGGGTCAGCCTCAGTCTAAACAGTAATGGGATTTTGATCACAGAATAAAACAAGCTGGGAAGGGAAGAGAGTAATAATGGACAAGAAGTCAAGGTTCCTGAATCCCATCCACAACTCTGGGAAGGGATTTAGTAGTACATGCTGGGTCATGGACTGAGTCCACACGGAGCAGAAGTCTGAGAGCTCTCTTATAACCTTCTGTGCCAAGCCCTGGCACTTCCTTTGCAATTTTCATACATTTCCCCCCTATACCTTCTCTGTCTTTTGAGGGAGCCTTTAAGGATGGACAATTCCATGTTCAAAGAACAGTACTAGCACCTAGAAAACCTGAGTTCTGCAGTGTAACTTTGATTCACATTTTTTATCTGTAACTGAGCCCAAGCCCAGCTGTTAAAGATGCTGGTATACAAAACAAGGTTGTGAGATGCATTGGTCCTAAAGAAAAATGACCTGAATTCTCCAGTGCAGAAGAAAAGGCCGAGTTTTGCACACCCACTGCCTGGATGCAATGTGGCAGGTAAAACTCATACTTAATTGAACAGGCTTGCATGCCACAAGCTCCCAAAGAAGACAGGTAAAATGAAAGAACCCCAAAGGGGTGTGTGTGTGTAGTTTTAAATAGTTTTCATGAGGTCCTATTCCAGCATTAATTCTTTGACTGTTCTGCAAGTCTGCCGCCAGCTACAAAATCCTGCCTTCCACTTCCTCGAAAGCAATCCAAGCAGACTTCTCTGTTTTCCATCTAGGTACGCTACAAACATACTTCCTGCTTTGTTGCTAGTCTTTCCATCTGAGGCCCTGCCTGACCAGTTTGCAGCTCCATTCTGCAACTTCCTTTGGGGGGTGGGGCGTAGCGGACACATCCGTCTGTCTCTGCTGAATTAAGTAGCCTTCCATTTGTGTTTTAACAGGGCGAGCTGTCTATTGAACAGGAACCCTGTCATACCTGCCTAAAAGCAATAGCAAAGTGTTAGCTTCATTGCACATATTCGGTACCAGCCACTGTTAACTATGCAGCTTCAGATAAATGAGAAAATGCTACGCTTCGTATTTAAATCTGTTTGATATATTTGGGGAGGATAACTAACCTACAAGTCAACACAAACTGGTTTTTAGCGCACAGGCACGACCAGAGGCAGTGTTGCCAGAGGTAGAAAACAACCCCAGCTCGCCAATTATTATTTTTAAACCCGTTTTTCCATGCTACAAACCCCCTTCACCGAATAAACACACACGTGGACCCAAATCGGACAAAGCATTAAAAGTAATGCTCATGGGAGGGGAAGGCGAACGCGAAGAATGGGTTGTGCTGGGAAGCCAGGACAAGGGGACTCACTCCATGTGGAGGCAGCGAACTCGCAGGCTCCCAGGGGAGGAGGCAGGGCGGGGGCGCCGGAGAGCGCCGCAGGCAGACCGGCCGGATCGGCCCCAAAGTCCCCCGGCAGCACCGGCCAGCCAGGTGCCCCACAAACGAGGCACGGAGGGGCCGGCCGCCACCCCCCACTCCGGATAAGCCTGGCACGGCAGGCTGAGGCAAAGGCCTGGCTGGGGAAACACCCCCCCTCCCGGCCCGGGGTACCTGGTGTGAAGGCAGGGTGGGCAAGGCGGTGTCCTGCCCCGCAAGCGGGCTTCACGGGCGGCGACGCCCCCGCTGCTCCTCCACTCTCCGGAACCGGCTGCCCGCAAACCCCAGAACACTCACCGCTCCGGGAGGGAAGAGGGAGGTCCGGCGCCAGTTCCTGCCTCGGCTTCTCCCAGACTGCGGCCCCCGCTCCCCACACCCGGCTTCCTCCCGCCGCCGCGCGCACTCACCGCTCTCAATCTCGCCGCCCTTCTTGGCCGTGGCCGCGTTGCCCATGGCCAGGCGGGGGCCGGGCTGGGGCTTGGGCTGGGCCCGCGGGGAGGGGGCGCTCTCCCCGCTCGCTCGGTGCAGGCGGCAGGAGGCTCCGGCTGGGCCCAGCCAGGCCCAATCCCCCCCTCCCCTGCCAGACCGGGGTCGCCTCCGCCCCCTTCTCCCCTGGCGGCAGTAGCAGCGGCGGCGGCGGCGGCGGCGCCACCTCCCCGCGCGTGCGCCATTGGCTAGCCTGCGCGGCTGCCGCCAGCCGATTGGTCCCGTCGCCGAAGCCCCGGTCGCAATTGGCCCGCGGACCGTGACGGCTTCCTCTCGCGCGCCCGCCCTCCTTCTTGCGCAAAAAGTGTCGGGTTGAAGCCGAAGGCTTCTACCGGCTTCTGTGATTGGCTAACGGAAGATTTAGAGTCCCACCCTTCTGGTGTGGATCCGCTAATTGGCTAGGCCGGGAGATGGGGGCTCAGGGTGCTATTATTAGAATATTTAGATTTTCCTAATTCCGAAGAATGTCCATTGTAAAGGGAGGAGGAGGAGCAGCAGCAGTAAAACGCGTCTCCGGAGGAAGCGGGGAGAGGGCGAAAACCGGGCGTGGGGTTTGATGCTTCCAGTGGGAATTTAAAATAGAAATAAATAATACAGGGATTCCATTGTGCAGCGAGCATAGGGGTTCGCTGTTGCGCAAAGCTATTGTCCTCGGTTGACCAGTATGGAATAAATTCATTTTTGAGGGGCGGGAGCCTGACAAAGCAATGCTCGGATAAGAATGGGCGTTCAGCTGAGCTTGTGCTCACCAGCTTGCTTTGTGTACCTAGACTAACGTTTGACAGTCCTTGACTACCCCTTTGTTTATGCACTTCGGTTAATGTATGAATATAGACTGACTGTGCCATCTTTTGAATGAATGGAGACGTTTATGCTTGTTATTGATTAACCCGGAGCGCTCTCTGATGTAGGCTGCTTACCACGCCCATAAACTCGGACTGGAGGGTGGGAGGAAACAGTGCATTTGCGCCTTCTATGTCTCTAGCTACGTGAGCGTGTGAAACAATGGCTGGGTAAAGTGAATTCAGAGGTTTCTCCGTCTAGTTTGGCCCTAATTTATCTAAATTTCCGTAGGATGACAGGATTTTCCAAATCTTGGCTGAAGTTGCGGGGGGGGGGGCCTCAGAGCTTATATAACGAGCTGAACTTATGTAATAAATCTGATGCCCGAGGTATTGTTGATAGTTGTTCATTTTGTGACATACACAGTCTGCGGGTTTTTCCTGGGTTTTTCCGGAGCACGTTGTGTAACCAACGTAAACGTTATGGAAGAGTCTAGGCTACATTTTCACTTCACTGTTTTTTTGGCAATTGTTAACAGCCCTGGAGGCAATGTAGGACATGGCTGTCACCATGACAAATGCTTCTTAAATACTAATACAGTTATTATTTATTATGATAGCCTTAAAATGCCACAAGATTCTTCTTTGTTTTTGCTGCAGTAAACTATCCCATCTCTCTCTCTGGAAGTTACAACTAGACAGTTAACACAGTACTGTACCACTAACCTGCTAGGCATTATTCAGAATGCAGAAGGGCACATAACCTAAGAACCTCAGAGGTTTTACAGGGCTTTACTATGCACTAAGGGTATGTGTATGTTAAAGATTGGTGCTGGAAGATGAAAAAGCAAAACAAATACAAGGCACAATAATTTTCTGTTCTTTTTAAGTGCCTCTAAGAGTGAACTATTACTGTTTCAAGTGTCTCAGTAGCAATAACTAATACAGTAGTCATGACCAATACTTTTTCATGCTTTACTCAATTTCTTCTTAATGCTTTAGCCATTTTTGCTCTTGCTTAACTTTCTCTCCATCCTCTTCTCACCTTCACCTTTCATGTTATTTCTTGTGTAGCCAACAGAATGAGGCCCTATTTCTATCCCCCGAGTGGCAGAAAGCACCATGAGAAAGTTGTTCATCCTTTAATGGGAAACTCATAATGCAACATTACACATGTTTGCTCAGAAGAGACTTCTGGGAGAAGTAAAGGTAAAGGTAAAGGGACCCTGACCATTAGGTCCAGTTGTGACCGACTCTGGGGTTGCGGCGCTCATCTTGCTTTATTGGCTGAGGGAGCCGGCGTACAGCTTCCGGGTCATTTGGCCAGCATGACTAAGCCGCTTCTGGCGAACCAGAACAGCGCACGGAATTACAACCTGTAACCGGTAAATGTGCTAAGCTTTGCAACCTAAACCTTATCACAGTACAAGCGAGCAGGTACTTCTCGAAGTACCAGTGTGCTTTTTTAATTGTACACTGACTGCTTTAATGGCCTCTGGCTGTGAAGCAGTTTATAGATGTGTCAAATAAAATAATAAACTAGGTTGTTGGGGTCTTGAAACAGATAACAGGGATCATATTCAGAGGGCAAGAACTTATACAGAATCCTATGTTTCAGCAGCTTTTTTTCTGCCAATATTCTCTGATTTCTGGATCCTTAGCTGAAATTGTGCATACTACACAAAATTAAGTGTCATTCCAGATGATTCTTTAAAAACTATACTTGAACTAGTGCAATCCAGCACCAATAGTCTACATGCACCTATGGAGGTATACTTCATATATTCCAAGAGTGTCATGATCCTGGTACTGAAACTAGGTTTTAAGAGTGGGTCCTGGCTTCACCTGAACCCTGATACACACAAATTAAAATCATACTTGGTTGGAAGGGATGTCAAAGTTCACTTTGTCCAAGACAACCAGGCCAAACCAGGAAGGAAATCCACCTTTACAGTATCCCTGATAGTTGACCAACCTCAGCTTAAAAACTTCTTACTAGATTTCCTTATACAGCAAAGTTATTCTCTCCAGGACGTGACTGACAACTGGATGCTCAAAAGTAGCAGTTTTATCCACTCCTATGAAAGGGATAAAATATGGCATTTAATTTTAGCTATTTTGGCTGCATGAGCATAGGCCTTATTAGTCTGATTTTGAGCACAAAGACAGAGATCAAATTAGGTCAATAATGAACACATCTGAAATCTGAACACTGAAAACCAATCACGTTTTAACAAATTAGTGCATTTCAAGTACTTATGAATATACAGCATTTTCAAATAGGATGCTAATTTCAAATTTGAAGCTACCAGTTCAAATTAATAAAATTAATCAAACACTACTATTAAACATGTGAATAGCTTTAGGTATTTGTCTCAGCTTTGCATTTTTGTACTTCCTCCAACCTCTCCTCTGCTGGGTAAACATGAGGACTGTGTCAAATATTACATTTCCATGGTGGGGGTGGGCGTGAATGGGGGAAGACCAACAGTAGGTAGATCCAGAATCCATGACAGGCGGAGCAAACTACCGTAGTTATAATTCTGCCATCTTCCTCCTCCCTACTGAATTGTCCAAGGGTAATGCTGAAACTAAGGCAGAGGAAGCTCGCCAGCAGTGCCACCCCTGGCAGCGGTGCCCCATTTGCCCTAATAGATAAGCTTCTACTACTCAAATTTTAAAAATGTGTGCAGGGAAACAGTAAGAAAATAGCTTCAGATAGTGTGTTTGAAATACTGGAAGAGTTTGGTACCTGTTTGAGGTGGGTGAATTTCAGAGCGCAGTTGTACACACCACAGATTAAAATCAGTTTCCATACCTATTTAGCACTGAATTTTTTTCTCATTGGGAAACTCTCAGTGGGTTTGGAGAGCTTTAACAAAGGGTCCCCAACACACTCACTGGGGTGCAATCCTCCAGATTATTTGCAGGGGCTCACGATAGTTACACTGGATGCAAACTGATTTGTAGTGTTTAGAGAGCCATACCAAGTATTACCCAAACCTTACTGCTTTGATTTTACAAATACATGTATTGTTGGTTCACGGGGGCGGGGGGGAGGTATAAATGGGTAATTCCTGGATGCCAATATCCAAGTTTGGGGAAAATACTATTTGGTGAGAGAACCTTGGCAGAGATTTAAAATCACAGAATATGCAGCAAAGTAAAGCATGGAAATAGAGGCTGTAAAACTTTAAAAGTGCATTCCAAAAAATTCGCCTTAAAAAGTTTATTTCCAAAGTTTCCCTCTTCCCCTGGCATAGGAAAAATACCATGCATTTGGTAAGTTTAAAAATGGTTTACTTACACATTATTCAAAGGTCAGATTCATGTGCTTCAGAAAGGGTTGCACAGGCAGAAAAACTTGTCTTAGTTACAAAGTGGTGAAAGTTCCCTAATTATTGGTATAGGAACTCCATAATGGCTTGTGAGAGCCATGCAGTCTGAGCTGGAACAGCCAGCTCAAACTTCTTTACATGCTGAGCTTCTCAGGTTGACTGGAGAATAATATGCTTGATTACCCAAAGTAAGGGAAGTGGGCATGGCTAAGCCTGGCAGGACAGCTTACTCTATGGTATTAACCCATTCATGCATTAATTAGACTTAAATATATTGGTTATAATAGGCTGATTATCCCACTTGTATAACATAAATAGCGAGAACTTCACAAGCAGCATGCAATGTTATAATTTCTGCTTTCCTTTTACCTACCTACATCAATAACTATGCATGTATTATGGAGTCTTAAGGGTGGAGAGTGTCTGATGAGCAAATGGAGCCCAGATGGTAGTAAACAGGCCAGTCTGGCTAGATTTCCTCTTTGAGCTCACATGATGATTTCTCCTTGTAATATGATGTCAAAGAGAGAAAAACGAGGCAGAGTTTGCTTAGAAGAAGATGTGGCTCCTGCCGTGGACTCTGCCAAAGAGCAGATGAAGCAAATTGCAGTGGTGGGGCCATGCACTGATGTAGTAAATAAGCATCTGATTAAAAGGGAGAAGGATGTACCTCCAGCCCACAGCAGACTATGAAACTTGGATTGGTGCCACCAGCTTTATTTCCCTGTGGAGAGGAGATTAAACAAAGCACAACAAAGGCAGCTATTGTGCAGCTGTAAGGTTCCCTTCTGTTGTTGTGAAATATCTGGATCATGGAGCAGCATACGTGTTATGTGAACAGTTGGTGCCAGGAAGTGAGGACAGTATTTGAGTTTGGGGTATTTCTGAGACCACAGGGAACCTTCCAGCCTCAAATTCAGTGCAGCACAGCACAAGCACAGAACAGCACAGCAGGAAGAAACAGCTCTGGTTAATGCTCCCCTTCAAGGGCTAGGGTTTACCTCCAGAAGGGCACATTGGTGTTCTTTAGGGCACATGGAAATATAAGTAAAAGCTGTTCAAACCTGCTTTGCCACCCTTTTCAAGGGGAGGGCAGTCTATGCAGCTGAAATGACTCCAAACTGTATCTACAGCATTATTACAATTTCTAGAGGAGTAGATGCATGCATCTGTTGCAGCAGAGTAGCAGGGAGTCCTGTGGCACCTTAGAGACGCAGTTATTACGAAATAAACTTTCATGGTCTACAGTCCACTTCAGATACATGAAGGGTTATCCTGAGTTGCAAGCACATATATATGGCTGAGGTTGGTGGGGGTGGTGCAGTGAAATCAGAAGAAAACACAGAAAAATGCAGTGTATGTAACAGCAACAATCATCCACACACAAAAAGTCATGTTGGTAACATCCTGGCATTGGTAAACCAATCACATGCTGTGTGATAAAAACCAGTCCACAACTGATAGTGCCAAACCTCTTGACGTATTGTAATGCAGTGGTTATATGTTGCAGTCTCCCTTGAGTTCAGATACAATGCACCCTTGGGAGTTTGAACTGTTCCCCCAAAGGGGGGAAACATCTGCAATCTACTCAAGTTCAAGGAGATTGGGTCTTAGTAAGCCTGCTAGGGTTACTAAACATCCAAAAAAGGAAGAGAAGAGTCCAGATTCCCACAGGTCACCTGGCTGCATATTTGCCCATCAGAGAAAACCACATCATCCCTGTCCTTAAGCACTATTAGGGCTGAACATTACTTGGCTTTTTCTTGGTATTGTGGTTGCAGCTGATAGACTGGAGTAAGTATGCAAAATAAGTTTATTTTATTTGCAATAAGCTCTCAATGCTCCCCTCCACATCTTCCTCATCCTCATCCCAACATGCAACTGGAATAGTACTTTTTCATATATAGTTTTCAAATCCTCTTGTGCCAAGAGGGGAGTTTCATTTAGACACAGCTTAAAGCAAAGGTGACCTTGAAAAGGATTTTAAAGATCCCTTTCTCCTTTTCTTTGACAAGGAAAGAAGGTATGATAAGAGTGTTTCTTGCTGAGGTTCTTATCCCTCAGGAGAACACAAATATAGGGAAAGCCCACGCCTTTTCTGTTGTCAAGACTATTGGCAAGGCTGAGCTCCTTCTGCCTCCCCCCTCCAGTACTGAGAACAGTATTTGAGTTACATTGGCACAGAATATTAAAGCTATAAGTAGTGCAAATCAAGAGATCCCTGTTATGTATCAGAAGGCAACCTAAAGGAGTATTTTTGCACTGTTTCCTAAAGAAAAATCAGGGAAGTAAGGGGTTCCAAAGTTGTGGGTCTCCATCAGGCCCAACTTAGTATCTCAGCTCACAGTCAGAGGTAAACTGGCCTCCCCCGGGCAACTGAGTGAGATACTTGATGACCTCTCCGCTGCGTCTCCTGGCAGGCTAGGTCATAAACTGGTGATTTCCCTCATTAGATGTGAGGAAAACACACCCTCTGCTTCTCTGCTTCTCTCCCTCCCTGCATTCTCCCCAGGGAGGGGAAATGAGACAGACAGGAGTCCTTTCTACATGTTTTATTCCTGTCACTCAACAGTACATAGAAATGTGACTGCACCCTTCAGTCTCCATCAGAAGAGTCACACAACTCCTCCCCTGTACTTCCAGCACAGGTCAGATGACACACTGAGCTAACATCCGGTGCTCAGTACAGAGAATAGGCTCCACCTTTTCTCCAACAGTACATCTGCAAAACATAACATCCTGTTTTGCATTCCAGCCATCTGGAGCTGGCTTTTGCCTTGGTGCTTTTTCCCAACAATATACAGTGGAACCTTGGTTGTCGAACGTCTCCATTGACAAACGTTTCAGCTTTCGAACGCCAAAAACCCGGAAGTAACTGCTTCAGTTTTCGAATGATTTTTGGAAGCCAAACGTGCCACGCAGCTTATGTTTTGAGTTTCCCTATTGTACTGAGGCTTCTGCTTTCAGTTTTTGGTTTTCGAACGTTTTGGAAGTTGAACGGTCTTCCGGAACAGATTACATTCAAAAACCGAGGTTCCACTATATATGCTTTAATGAGGTTCTTGTATGGGGACTGTTGACATCTGTCTTTCTGAAGAGACAATGGCAGAGTGGGCCATGGGGGTAAATTCAAGCCATTGGAGAGTTATAGTGCCTGCTATGGCTATAGAGATCAATACAGCAGAGACATGTTTATTGAAGGTGTCTGGTTTTGCTGGTGCAGATGCACCATGGCGTTCCTTCTCTCTGCACTCCTCCCAGTGGTTCTCTCTTCTCTGGTTATTGCTGTCTTTCTGTCTCCAGGCACTGCGGTCATCTGCAAGGGATGGGGACTACACTGTCTCATTTTCACATAGGGACAGAACCAATATGCAATTGTGTGAAGTTCCGTATTACAAGGATGGTCCAGTTTCTTAAAAACTTAATTTGATGTCTCTGGGCAAAAAATATAGCCTTAACAGGTAGGCGGATAATGTAATTATATAAGGTTTTTCCTCCACCTACAATGGGCAGCTGGAATGTTAAGGCAAAGCTGAGAGCTGTACACTACCCATTTGTACTGAATAAAGGGGGAGAGCTCCATGCAAGCCCTCTTATTCCTTTAGCTTGCTTTCTTGGATTTCATGCCTTCCAAGGAACCTTCCAAGGACTTTGCCAGCTTACCTGAGCAAGATCCACCAGTCAATACTTTTTTTATTGCTTTGACAAAAACTAAACCACTTCCATCCTTCACATAGGAAACCTTGCTGTTGTGATGCCTAGGAACACTCAGGTCCCAGGTTTACTGAGCTTTGTTATACTCAGCTTCTTGAATCGCATCCAACAGCAAATTGAAGTCACCACATACTGCAGTGCACAAGTAAAATTGGTTTTCTATACCCAGCTTTAGCAACTGAGCAGATTGCCTTTTAGATTAGCTGAAGTTTATAAATGAGCTAAAATTAACTCGAGTTTTGAAGCTATGATAGTAGTGGCAGGCAAGAGGGAGCCTTGAATCTGTGCAATAAGTAACTTTCCTGCCATGTTTGGCCCAAGAATTTGAGAAAGGACCACAAACTCCTTAAAATGGAGGTTGTACTGGTGGCCAGAAGCAGGCAATACAATATGAAACAGAACACACAATATTAGGGAAATAACAGACTGGGGGGAAAGTGTCACGAAAGAGCGACAGCACATTTTAAGCAGCAGCATTATTAACACTTTTGTTTGCAGGATTTGTACTGGCAGTTTACCTGCCGCAGAACCATGTTCAAGGTTCTGGTTATCAACATTTCAACATTTTTTTTTTTTCCAGTTTTAAAGATATGTTGTAAATCACCTGGACACACATGTAAAAGGTGTTTAATATTGATCCGTGAATAATTATTGCTTATGTAACTCCCTGCAGAAAGCAGCGTGACTAAGGTAAGTTTCCACCAATTGCCACAACTGTCGTGGTGCCAAAAAAAGAAAAAGAAAAAAAAGAACTGTAACTGAACTTCATAGTATTGGTGCAGCACCACTGGTTCACAAGCTACTTTTAACCACACTGCCACAGACATATACATGCTGAATAATGATCAGGTTGAAAACCTTTCAGCAGTGAAAAATGAATGTATTTAAATCAGTTAAAATGAGTCAACCAACCCTAAAAATTCTAACTTCAGTCTACTTCATATAATCCATTGACTTGAGGTAAGCCAATTACCATCATCAGGGGTGGTAGCCATCAGCATAAACAAGTGTTGTGCCCTGCACCCTCCCCAATTCTGGTCCAGAGGGTCAGGGAAACCCCCAGGACAGATTTAGGGGGCATGACTTGGTGTATTGCAGTAGGTTGGACTAGATGACCCTCAGGATCTCTTCCAACTCTACAGTTTTCTTACAGATCATTAACACTGCATACAACTATATTTTGCCACTCCTGCTTTAAGGAAGCAAATTCTACCTATATATTTTTTAACCTTGCCAAAATGAGTAGTCCCTTGCAGCAAAATCTTTAATAAGGTTCTCTCGGTATTCAACCAACTAGATACCACTTAAGAATTCACAAAATAGATTATTCCAAAAAGTTTTATTGGTCAGACATACAACGCAAAAATGTTTTAAACACCTATATGCTGTGTTCATCTCTAAAATACCAGGGAGAGAAATAGAGAGATCAAGTATCAGGGCAGGTAATAACAGAAAAGAAGGGTGTGCGACTGGAGGCAGGCCAGGAAAAAAAACACAAGTGCAGGCCTTTTGAAGAAAGGCATGTTTCCTCTGTGGAGGGATTTGTAAACTTAGCCACTGTCTAAAGGAGTTGATGCAATTCCTGCTCACTGTGGCCTTGGGCAGATTTTGGGTCAGTGGTAGAAAGAAGGCCAACTGGTGCAAGCTAAAAGAGGGAGCTCTCAAAAGCAGTGCTGGGACCTTTGTGCAAATAGGTAAATTGTACAGCTTAAATCTCATCATCCATCACCTTTTACTAAGCACAGATTGTAAAATTGGGACAGGCTTATCAACTCCTGAGAGGCATCAAGACCTGACTGTAATTGCTAGCTATTCTGCCAGCAGCAACTCATCAAGACTTAGCTGTGTTGCAACAGAAAAACTGTCCTGAAAAGAAGGCACCCACTATGATAGGTTCCCAGGAAATGGGTGCTCAAAATAACAAGGAAGCTCCCATTGCTCAGACTTCTGGAGGTCTGGAACAAAGGAGGGAAACACAGGGTTCTTCTTTATGCAGCTAGACTAGGTGCCTGTCAAGGGTTAGTGGCAGGAGGATCCAAGTATCAATGAAGAAATACTATGACAGAACAGACCTGTAGATCTGTTACAAACCCTAACATGAAAAGGACTCTGAATTGGCAATCTCCATAGACATATCAGTTGCTTCATTATCCCAAATCCCTCCTACATCTCCCACAAAAACTTGTCAGCTGCTCTTCACTGCACAGGGTCCTCAGCATTATTGTGTTTGGATCACATACAGTCCATGGAATTCTCTGGTTGCAGACCCATGGAATGGACCAAGCCTTTGATGTAGACACAGCTAGGAGGCAGGAAGCTATCAGGTTCTGGGTCTACATTTTCAATATTGTCCATCTGGTCTCTAGGACCATCCCAATTGATGTGGAAACGGGTGACTCTGGGGTTGGATGCCAAGATATTCCTCTGTAGCTGGAAGTAAGAAAAATAGGGGTCAAAGTTACATAGGTTTATGTTTGGATCAACTTTCTAGGCTGACAGCTACTCAATTCCTGCAGCAATATCAAGAAAGGAGGGGGGTAACAGAAGTAAAAAATGGTTTTAAAAGTTAACACTATTTTATTTTATGACAACATAGAGAGAAAATTTATATCTGGGTGTAATCCTTCCAATTCTATTTCACATTGGTAATCCTTCTTACTTTTTGACATGTACAGGGGACCTACTTACCTTGCACATTGGGTTTCAAAATGGCAAACAAGACTTGAACCAAACTCTATAGTCCATAGGCTCTTAAAATCTGCTGCTGTGACTCAGTAACCCCAATTTTCTTTCAATGCTTTGATTCCCAGGAGGGAATCATCAATGTCCCCTCAACTCACGGAGCTGAGTAGGTACCTCACTAAACATATTACTCTTCTCTTTGAGATTTAAAGCTCCCTCAAACTACTCTGCTGCAGACACATCAATCAGCACATAACATGATGAAGATGCAATTACAAACAAGGTTTTATATGTAGCAGGCCATTATCACTACTCTATTCTCCAAAAGTGTATTTAAGTTGTGCTATAACTCCTGAAAAAAATCAAAGCTCCATTCTATATCACAAGGGCTGCCCACTCCACAGCTTTCTGGTCAAAATGCACTGTCTTATTCAGAATGCAGGCAATAAATTAATACTGAGCTGAACTCATTGTATAACTTTCTGCTTCATATTGTCATCCCAAATAACATCTACCCTCCCCCCCAGCATAGCATTTTCCAACACTGCAAAGTGACTGGGTTTCAAAGGCTACTACTCTGGCCTTGCAAGTATTTTGTACTCCCCAAAAGAAATGGGAACCGCCAGGCTGGGGGCCAAATACACCCCCCCGTCTCTCTATCTGGACTCTCCCCAAGCCACACCCCTCACTTGCCTTGCTTTGCATCCTGTTAAGGGTCCCCAATCCAAATTCCCAAGGCAAGGACATGGCCTTCATGAAGGCCAAGAAGATGGACAAGCTGCTTTTATCAGATCAGTTTCTCACCTGGGAGAAGTCTGGCTTGAGGGGTGGGTTTTCTCTTAGCTCAGGATCCATATATTCATTGTTGACATAGTATCCAATGCGGATGAATTCTTGGCCCAGATAGGTACAAGTGATAAGTATTACTGTAACTCCCACAGCATCACTTTCAGGGATTAGATCAGGGTTGGGGGCATTGGCCTGCAGAGAAAATGGCAAAACAAGGTAAGTGACATTTTCATCCTGCCTGTTTTTAAAAGAAAACTCAGGACAACATGCTTGAGGCTTTTCCATTTCATCCCCATTGCAATTCTTGAAGAATATTAAAACTTTAAATTAGCCATTCAGTTTCTGGGCTGAGTGGAGATTTGAACCTAGGTCTGCCTGGTCCAATCTTGAATGACAATACTACAGAGTCCTCATTCAAGATCCATTGAAGTGTATATAACCAGGAATGGGCTTATGTTGGTGGAACAAAGTGATACAGTTATAGAAGAAATGCCAACAGACAAATTGCCTCCTCTAGAGGGAGCTTGTCAAATTGTTGCTGCGGTACACTTGAGGGCTCAACAGATGTGAGATTAAGACCGTGGGAACAGGCTTTTCTGACCTTGACTAAAGATGAGTTGGAAAGAAGACTGGGTGCTTGCCTTATGTAAGACAAGTGCCCTGCTGGAACAGATGCATGAGAAGATGGACTTGATGAATGAGAAAATGGATTTGACTGTTGCAGTTAATAACTGTGGGCAAACAGGGAATATTGATACAGAAATTATTCAGGGACCAACTCATGAATCTGTACTGACTGGGCAAGTGCAGAAGATAATGGAGGAGGATGCGGTTGCACCCCAAATAATACAAATGGAGAGTCCCGAGGCCCTACAGGAGTATGAGCCGCTGTCATTGAAGATTGAAGTTGGAGTGGGCCAGGGGGAGTCTGGAGTTGAGGAGGTTCCCAACGTTGGAGAGACCTTGGAATATGCTTTTAAATACTTTTTGGACTATATTGAGGATTGTGGGGAGTGGGACTGTGGGGAATGGGCGAGTTTGATGAAGGGAGACGGAGACAATTCTGGCTTGGAACCCCCCAGAGGCCTACCCCTCAATGAGAAAGGAAAGAAACTAAGAAAGAGACCAACAAAAGACAAGGAAAAGGGCAAGTATAAACAAGACGAAGAAGAATTGCAGAAGGGACATGGAAGAGACTTAAGGGCCTCGGACATAAGGCTTCCAGGTTGATGGACTAGATGGAATGGACAGTAAGGACTGACACAATCCGAGACCAGGAAGAAGGGACGTTGGATGAAGATTGGAAGAAAATTTATAAAGAAAATTTTCTAATTGGGGAATTGGCTAAAAATTAATGAATATTAGGGGAAATGTTGGAATGAAACTATATGACTTTAGCAGAAATGATATCAGGAGTAATGTATATTTGATAACTAAGATTCAAGCTTTAAGGTGTTTTAGGGTAAGATAAGGTTAAATTAATTAAGGTAATGTGAATAATAGAATATGGGGAAAGATGGAAAGGATTTGTTGAGTTAAT
The DNA here is from genome assembly GCF_964106645.2 of Podarcis pityusensis. Taxonomy (NCBI): domain Eukaryota; kingdom Metazoa; phylum Chordata; class Lepidosauria; order Squamata; family Lacertidae; genus Podarcis; species Podarcis pityusensis. Next base: position 44,049,527 of record NC_138029.1, on the reverse strand, counting down.
TATTAGATTAAATTAGGTTAGGATGAACTTTTTAAGAATTTGCTGAAATAACTAATTAAACTAGAATACAAAAAGGGAGGTGTGAGGAAGTCAATGAAACAAGCAAATGGAAGTTTTAGATATGTAAGTTGGGATTTGTGTTGTTTTCTTTTTTCTTTTTATCTTTTTGTTGTATTGTTGTATTGGTTTTTGTGTTTTTTCTTTTCTTTTTGTCTATTATAGTGTTGTTTTTTAATGTTGTTTTTTAATGTTTTTCTTCTTATAATTCTGAAAACTACTAATAAATATTATTTAAAAAAAAGAAAGAAATGCCAACAGACTGGAGTTCATAATCAAGGCTTTTTTTATTTCGCTCGGTGTTGTGCAACAACAAAGACAAGCAACAAAAATATGTAGTCTCAGAAAACCAAGCAAAAGATTCAGGGAATTATCCTCATGTCAGTTCACCATGATTGTAAAATTATTTCAGAGAAAGAAAGCTAGACTACAGGTGGTAGAAAGGCCAAGGATGGAGTTATACTTCAGCACAAATTGAAAGAAAGTAAGCAATGCAGTTGCAGTTCCAAAGCCAGTGAACTGGGACACTAATTTAATCAACCTCCATCTTAGTTTAATGTTCTAACAAGAATTGCTATCCTGAAAGCACTGGCTAACTATATCGTTAAGAGTTGTACCACCCCAGAATGTAGCAATGCTCTGTAATTACTACAGTAATGTTATCAGCACAGGTCAAAGAGCCACTTTTTTTTCCTTGAGCAAAAAGGATTTAAGACTTTGATATTAACGCATTTATGTGTTTATATCAGGAGCAGCAATTCATTTTCAATAATCACTGTTTTCCCCTAAAGGGTGGAAAAGCATTTAATCATCACCCCTACCAAAATGAACCAGCCTTCTCAAGCTGCAATTCCCCCCAAACACCGAGTAACACTGGAATACACTGCAGGGCTGTCATACGCCACTCTTTCTCTCCATCTCCTCATATTAGTATAGCAACACCAGGTGACTTTTCATGACTAATGTAGCCCATGTTTTCTCAACCTAAATAGCACTCTAGCCACAAACAATAATGATGGACTTTATTTGCATGGTACTTTAAAAAAATGTTGACATACTCAGAAAAGCATCATTAAAAAAAAAAATGAACTTAAATCAGAGTTAGAACACAAACTCCTCTACTTTACAGCTACCATTTAATTTTGGTGGACATGCTATTGCCCAGTTATAGGTAACTGAGAAATCCAGATTTTAGTGCATTTTCTCCAGGTAACAATCACTTCTCTATTAGGGAAAATGAAAATTGAAAAAGCTTAAAAATGAAACACGAGGTCCCTTTCAAATGAAATCTGTCAATCTTTCTCCATTGTCTGAATCTAAAGAGAAAAATCTAGAGATTGGAGCCTTAGGCTTATCTTTCCTATCCTTCTCCAAGAGATAGATCTAAACTTACTTCAAACACAAACATATGCCTCCCAGCTGGAACAGGTCCCACCAGCACTGAGTCAAGAACTTGGTCATATTCCTCACTCTCTGCAGAGCCCACATAGATGATCTTCCACTCCAAATCTGAAAGGTAAAAGCAACAAGGATCAGTTGGCAAGAGTGTGGGCACCAGAATCCTAGACGTATTGAGGGAAATTTCCCTTCATCTTCAGAAAGCCAATTGAAATACACATTGAAATATACCATTAGCACCAGTGTTTAGAGAATGTGTACACCAGATCAAGAGCAGGGCTGAATAACCTCTATTGTTTTCCAGTGTCTCAAAAAAACATTTGCATATCCACAATTCATATTGTTAAACAATGATGGGGGAATTTTGGGTGAATATTGATGTAATGTTTGCAAACAATGGGCTCAATCTGGAAGCACTCTCACAGCGTTCAGTACAGATGCCTCCCCCCCTCTCTCTCCAGGTCAAGGTCTGCAAATCTGCCATTTAAGTGAGCAGTGGGCATCACTCATAATCTCATCAAGATTCCTCACCACAATCCTTGGAGCAGTTTAGTAAAAAGTTTATTTTACATTATTTCTTTTCTTTTTTTTTAAAGAAGAGGTGCAGATGCAATTAAATGCAAATATACAAATAGAGTTTTAAATTCTTTTTCTTTAGAAAAGCCAGATAGCTTTCCTGCATAGGGGAGGAGCAAACTGCAAAGGCTCCCACCATGGGTGAAGAATCTGCTATGCAAAATCAGCTGTGACTTCCAGTTAGCTATTATGTCTGTCTTGAACCTTTATGGATCATCTCATTAGACAAAAGTCAGAAAATATTGTGCACAATCTGCTATGATAGACCACTGGTGCAGCTATGAAGGCTAGTAGTTCTCTCAAGGTAACAGTAACGCTAATTAACAAGAACTTGTATCCAATGATGTGAGGTCATGAATAAATAAAGTCCACTGTTCCACATTTTTGTGCCAAAAGCAATGCAAGTCAAAAGGGATGTTAGCAAATGGAGCAATCATCAGGAGCAACAAGAAACTATAAGGAGCTGTGAGGAATGTGCAAAAGTATCCCCATTTGCTCACCAGAAATCTCTCTTTGCTGTCCTGGCTTTTTGCTAAGAAAGAAGTCTTAACAGGAGATTAGAATCTGAAATAGGAAGTTGATCCTATGCTGCAGCTCACTCTCATGTGTCTTCTTCTACAAACTTTACTACTTTGCAGGTAGCGCTTTTTTGGCATCTGTCCACAAAGGTTATTAAATTTAGAAAACTTGCAGCTTCTCCTAAGTTGGAAAGGCCATACACATCCTGCCCCAAAGTAAAGGATCTCACTGTGATTTTCTGTACCTCCATTTCTCCCCAATCTCAACACTCTTAAGAGAAGTCTGGTCTCAATAATGTTATGTGAAGGCCCTATGCTTTATTTTAAAAAAGCAATGGCAAAACTTTGCATGATGTATGAATTATGTGCAACTTATCCGTGAGGGAACCAGGGCAGTCAACATCCCCCACTACAGCCCTGACATTAAAACATGCCCCTCTGCCAATCCTGCTCTGCTCAGCTGACTCCCTGCTTGCAACTTCTGAAGCTTCACCAAGCACTGCCCAAACACTCTCAAATATATCTTTTCCGGCTGTAAGGCTAGACATTCAGTTCTTCTAACAAATACAGTGGTGCCCCGCAAGACGAATGCCTCGCAAGACGGAAAACCCGCTAGACGAAAGGGTTTTCCGTTTTGGAGGTGCTTCGCAAAACGAATTTTCTATGTGCTTGCTTCGCAAGACGAAAATGTCTTGCGAGTTCCTGCGGGGTTTTTTTCCTCCCCCCCCCCTTTTCCCAAGCCGCTAAACCGCTTATCAGCTGATGGCTAAGCCGCTTAACAGCTGATGCTAAGCCGCTTATCAGCTGATCGTTAAGCCGCTTATCAGTTTATCGTTAAGCCGCTTATCAGCTGATCGTTAAGCCGCTTATCAGCTGATCCACTAAGCCCGCTAAGCCGCTAATACAGTACTGTAGCACTAATCCGCTAATGGGCTTGCTTCACAAGACGAAAAAACCCGCAAGACGAAGAGACTCGCGGAACGGATTCTTTTCGTCTTGCGAGGCACCACTGTACTGCGATTCCCAGAATACTGAAATATGCACCCAATGCCAAATTTCATGGTTGTATAGAAAATCAGCATGTGAAATGATAAGAAAGGTGAGAATAAGATGCTTACCTATATTTTATGGCAGTGTTCCCCTTTTTGAATGCTATTCCCCAAGTTTATGCATCAGGTTTCCATGATACACTACTCTATTTTAAAAGTCTGACTTACAATTTTTCTCTGTGGAGAGTGCCATCATTTAGTAAGCTCTTGATTTGCACTTGTGCCTGCTGCTCATAAGAAAATCAGTAGCCTAAATTTAAGGTTAAGGAAATGACACACATTGTAAACCTGATTTCTTACAATGTCCCACAATGACATTTTTAGCCCACTCCTACCCTGGGACAGAAGCAGCAACTTTCCATCAAAGCAGTCCTGAAGCAAGTGAAACTTGCTTCACACAATCCAATGTAGTGGAAGATCACCAAGGAGCAGAAGTCAGGAAGGCAGTGATTTTCAATTTAACAATCCAGAATCCACAATTAAAAAGGAATAGTAGGGGAAGAGACTGGTATGGTCCCAAGGAGTAGGCAGAATGGTACCATAGAATAAAGGGACTTTGGCATTCTCTCAGAAGAACAGTTGATAGGGCCAGAGCCAATGACAGGTAGTCAACTTATTCTAGTTTTGCCCCCATGTTCATCCTTGTTGAGTACTGAAATGGTAACAGATTAAGGAGGAGCAAGATGATAACCAGTGCCAGTGCCTGGATAGGATGCAAGTGGCAGGTGAGGGTTAGCTGAGGGCAGGTTGACTTTAGTGGGCCACTGCCTCATTTGACCTAACAGACCAGCCTTCATGGTTTTCCACTAGACCACTGCAGTATCTAGTGAAGAATTATTAAACACCATAAGAAATTGACAACAACAAACATTCAACTGAAATTGAAAGAATTCAGATAAGAAGTTACCAACTCTATAGAGTATAACACCTAGTTTTGCTGTTTTACTGACTGCCAATGAATGCCTAGGAAGGCATAGCTTTTAACCATGTGCATCTCCCAGGCTTACTATTGGCTAATGACCAACTGTATTCCCACTATGGCATTCAAGAAATTCTTCCTATAGGAACAAATAAAGAGCCTATGATTTATTGGGGGGAAAGAATATGGGCATTCATTCTGGAGCTCTCTGCTGATCTCATCAAGCAGCTACACCTTGCCCCCACAGGGCTGCTGGCATTGAGGTCAGGACATGACCTGCGCTGGGGCTCCCAACAGTGTGTAACAACCTCCTCCCCAAAACAGCCAATGCTATTTTATTTCATTTAAATCAGGGGTGGACAACCTAAGGGCCGTGGGCCGGATGCGGCCTAACTGCTTCTAAATCTGGCCAGCTGATGGTCCAGGAATCAGCGTGTTTTTACATGAGTAGAATGTGTGCTTTTATTTAAAATGCATCTCTGGGTTATTTGTGGGGCACAGGAATTTGTTCATTCCCCCCTGCAAAAAATATACTCTGACACACATGTTCTGAGGGACAGTGGACAGGCCCATGGCTGAAAAAGGTTGATGACCCCTGATTTAAATCCTACCTTTACCCCAAGGAGCTAAATGAGACATGCATAGCTTTCCCCCTCCATCCCACTTCTAAAAACCCTGTGATGTAGGTTAGATGCCAAGCTCAAGGTCACCCAGGGAGCTGCCTGGCTGAGTAAGGATTTGAACCGTGGTCTCCTCAGCCCAAATCTCCACCCCACACTGGCTCTTTGCCCAGACCAACAGTATTGCCGGCTGGGGCTTCTTGGCAGAGGCCAAGGCCTCATTCAGCAGAATGGTCAGAAGGACACCCCACACCCGGTGGCATTTTGAAGTGTGTGTGTGTGTGTGTGTGTGTGTGTGTGTTTCTGAATGTGTGTATTTATATTTGTGTGTGTGTGTATATATATATATATACACACACACACACACACACACACACAAATAAATACACACACACACACCCATCTCAAGATCAGCCTCGCCCCAATTAAGCTGCTAAGTCTCTGCAGGCCAAAAACTTAAGGCACCAAGTTCATAAAAGCTGTATTTTAATTTTTCTAAGTAGTTAGAAGGTATAACGCCCACGTAGCAGCCCCTGTGTGAAGAGCCGGGTCCAGGCTGGCAAAATAAAGCCACAGCGGAAGCCCCGGGAGTGGAGGCGGCGTGGGGGGGGGGCACCCAGCCCTGCCATCCTTGGCGGAGGGGTGGGGGCTCCCGGGCGTCGGTTGCGGGCGGCCGCCTCGTGCGACGGAACCTGGCTCGGGCTGAGGGTCGGTTGGGGAACGAGGCTCCTGGCGCGGGAGCTTCTCCCTTCACCCCCCCCCCCCGCGTACTCACCGTGAGGCAACGCCTCCCCGCACTCGAACTGCACCTGGAAGCGGAGCGGGTGGCCGAAGGGGCTCGGGTTCTCCAGCAACGAAACTCCCAGGACAGACACCCGCGCCATGACAGATCTCTTCTTTTCCCCCCGCCCGCCTTGCCTGCTTCCTTCTCCCTCTCAAGCCCAAACGCCGAAAGCCCACTCCCCGCGCGCCGCCGGCTTAACGACGGAACGGCGGAGCCACCAATCCCCGCGCGGCGATCGGAGACGCCGCAGCCAACCCCAGAGCTTCGCGCCTCGGCTCCCCCGCCTACTCCTCGCGCGCGGCCACGCCCACCGCTCCCTCCGCCAATCCTCCTTCCCGACTCTGTCCCTGGCGGGAGCTAAATCTAAACAATAAGCGTTCGACTCCGAATCTTCCTCCCTCCGCTCCCCTCCCCTCCTCTCGCGCGCGCTGACCTTCGCCGCCCACCGCCAATCAGCGCGCGTTCTGCCTGTTCCGTTCAGCGCGCTCAAAACGCGCAGGCGGCCAATTGGTGCCTTTTGGCGAGTTATTAAGGGACCGGAGCTAACGAGGAATTCGAAAGACGGGCGAGGAAACGTTATTTGGCAAGCCTAAAAGTCCCACGTCACGTGCAGCTCAGTTTTAACGTTCTACACTGGCTTAATAAATGAAATCCCTGCAGAGTTTCGAAGAACGTTCAGCAAATCTGAGGTGAAGCTTCTGCAACTAGCTTCTGTCTCCCTCTTTCCGTCTAGACAGAACAGGAAGGCCCCTTAGTCGACAGAAGGAATGTTACATTTAAAGTACATGGCTTCCCGCAAAGAATCCTGAGAGCTGTAGTTTCCCCCATTAAAAAAAAAAGTAAACGTAAAGGATTGACAGTTATGTCCAGCTGCGAACGACTCTGGGGTTGCAGCGCTCATCTCGCTTTACTGGCCGGCGTTTGTCTGCAGACAGTTTTTCCGGGTCATGTGGCCAGCATGACTAAGCCGCTTTTGGCGCAACAGAACACCAAAATCAGAGCAGCACACAGAAATGCCTGTTTACCTTCCCCTCCAGACAAGTACCTTTTTATCTGCTTGCACTTTTTGGCGTGCTTTGGACCTGCTAGGTTGGCAGGAGCTGGGACCGAACAACAGGAGCTCACCCCGTCACAGGGATTCGAACCACCGACCTTCCAATCGGCAAGCCCTAGGCTCAGTGTTTTAGACCACAGCGCCACCCATTTCCCTTAGTTTTCCCCATTACAGAGACACAGTTCCCAGCACCCTTAAACTACAGTTCCCAGAATTCTTTGAAGAAAGCCATAGATCTTAAATGTATGATGTGGAGCGGCGGGGGGTGGGGGTGGAGGCGGGATATGCTACCCTAAAACAAGGCAAGGTAACATATTTATAACCCGCTCTGCTTCTTTATCAGTATATGAGCAGCACCATTTCTCTGGCTGTATCTTCACTGCCACCAGTGCCCCCCACGTCCTATTGTTAGCCCTCAACTTTTCCTTAACCCTTGTCTTTTCAGTAATTGCAATACCTTTTTTGCAGTATTGCATCATATCTGTGTTAGGCACAGCAGCTCCTAGTACCAAATATACACAAAATTGCTGTGCAGCATATTTATAAATGGCATATACAATATTTTGATGAGAAATAGCTCAGTAGCCACAAGTTGATTATCACGGTCATGGACTGTTTGGATGCAGAGGAGGGGTGGGAGGTGCCACCAGCTGGGGAGCTCCCAAAGGAACCCCCATGCGAAGAAAGCTCAGAGCCAGGGGATTGGTGGTGGGATGATGATGAGTGGTCAGAGGGAGAAGAGGGGGCAGTCTGGGAGACGTCAGAAACTGAAGAGGCAACAGGGTTTAGTGAGCAGGAAGAGGCTATGGCAGAGGGCAGTCCAGACTCAGAGGCAGAAGTAGAGGCTGGAGAGGAGTGGGGACAGGCTGCTGAAGAAGCCAGGGGGTCTCTCCCTCCTGCTGTGACCGGCTCACCTTCCCGCTGGTTTCCCAGAACACGCAGAGAAATGAAGAGGGCAGAGCAAAGAGAGACAAGACAATCCTGAGATTGCTTGGGAGGGATCTGGGGGAGGAAGATTCTTAGGGAATGGTGGGGAGGCGGGGACCCTCAGTCCTTGCAACTACCTCATTGGGGCAAGATCTCAGAGCCGTAGCTAGGTGATCTTGCGCCCCTGGCAGAACTGTCCAGATTGCGCCCCCAGCCACTGACAAATTGCTCTTCTTTCCGCCTCTCCTCCAACCCACCCACCCCATTCAATTCACCCTTGCGGGGCCCCACCTTGCCACCCCCTAGCTATGGCCCTGCAAGACCTACTGGAGTTGCTGTGATCGCTAGGCCTACACTGTTTTGGTTTCTTTGAATAAAGAGTTAACTTCACTGACACTGGGTGTTTTATTGCTGATCTGTTCCTGACAAGTATAGCAAGTTTGTATTTAAGTTTGTTGGTAGTACAAACTTAACATTGCCTTGCTATACTTGATAGTTAACTTATGGCTGTTGAATTATTAGTTTAAAGCTGTGTACACATTAATGTTTGCTCTGATTCTAGTGAGCTCCCATGGCTGACATTTGAAGCTACAATGTGTGTCGCAGGTGTGAAGCAACCAAGCTGATAATGTGCATCAGGTGACGACAATCCCCACCCTCTCTCTGGTATGTACAGCAACATAAAATGTGACTTTTAAACTGTGAGGTGTATGTGTGATCTCACTATGTTTTAAGATACTAATGTGTATATAGCCTAAGTCAGGGGTAGAGAACCTGTGGCCCTCCAAATCAGCTCCTACTAGCATGGACAATGGTCAGGGATAATGGGAGTTGTAGTCCAACAGCACGTGGCGGGCCACAGATTTCTTCACCTATGGTTCAAACGATGGTTTGGGATTTCGGGATTGCACTTGCGAGTTCTTGTTAGCCAGGAATGAAGTGATTATGCAAGGCCACTGAGTATGTTGCTTTCCTTGACTTCAATATTAGTTTGAGGTACAAAAGTGTCCCTCAGAAATACCGAAAACCCTCCAAACAGTGTGTACATGCCTAGATGGCATAGATAATGGCAAAGATGCTAGGGTTGTCAACTGTCACCCATATGGGGTTGCTATAGCTAATTCCACAAAGGGTGGAATTGCAGCATAGCTCTAAAGCAATTGTTCTGTCATTGCAAGAATTTCTGTTTGTGCAATGGAAGATTCTCTCATGGGCCCTCTAAATCTATGCTAGGGGTTCTCCCAACTCTCTAGAGCAAAAATCCTTGTGCTGGTGTAACTCAGTGTATTCTTAAGCCTTATGGGTTGTATTCTACTATCTGCATCATTTTATGAAAAAGCTGGCTGCTTTTCAGCTTTAGATGGAGTTTATGTGGGACATGGAGACGAAACATGGTCTTGTGAAATTACACAGCCCAACATCAGATTCAATTGGGTTGCTGTCCCCTGCGTGCACAGTATCAGAGCACCAAGACATTCTGATCTGGGTGCTTACCGTACTGGCACACTAGCATGGCAAAAGTCAGTACAGGGGAACCTGACTTAAAGGTGACAGCACCCATCTGCTGTAACTGTAAGGACAGATTTAAATCAGGCCTAAGAAAGAGCAGTTTAATCTCAAAATGCAACTACACCGCAACAAGATATGAGGTCTGCTTGTGCAGTGTGGGTCACTGTCTGCTGCCTAAATTCCCTGATCAGCATTTGGACAAATCACTATGAATCCCTCATCCCCTTCTTTGCACCAACAGTTGCATTTCTGGCTAGAAGCATGCAGTACAATATAGCAATGTTACAGTTTTGTTAGCAAAACAGATTTGTAGATAAAGGTCTATGGAGCCTATGGAGTTAAATGTATATACAGTGGTACCTCAGGTTACAGATGCTTCAGGTTACAGTCTCCGCTAACTCAGAAATAGTACCTTGGATTAAGAACTTTGCTTCAGGATGAGAACAGAAATCATGCTCCAGCGGCGTGGTGGCGGTGGGAGGCCCCATTTGCTAAAATGGTACCTCAGGTTAAGAGCAGTTTCAGGTTATGAATGGACCTCCAGAACGAATTAAGTTCTTAACCCGAGGTACCACTGTATTGTATACAAATGAGGTCCTTACCACTTAATCTGATGTTCAGTTGAGTACATCCATGAGCGTTGATTTCAGTGGGCATAAATACAGTATGCCTGTGTGCATATGATTCAACCCTGGAGGTTTTAATAGACCAACAGCTGCACATGGCCTTGTGCTCAGGCACTCTATACCTTCTTAATCCCAGCTGCAGCTTCACTCTCAAGCTCCATCTGCCGACATTCAAACATGGAGGGAGATCAACACTTATCCATACTAGGTTTGCCAACTACTGTGCTATGCAGGTGGGGAGGAATTGTTCAGGACAACCTATGCATTTGTGTTCTACCCCCTGCCCCCAGATCTGCCTTTTACCATAATGTAGGGCTGTTGAGAGGCATTCTTGCAAGTTTTAGCCCACACCTATCCCTGTTTTCTCCAGAATAAGTTAAAGTGATCTCAATTAGATTTCCTTCCAGGTAAGTAAGCTAAGGAAATCTATTCACCATCATCCATCATCCCTTATGTCCCTGATGGGTTAACACACTTATTGCATCTCAGCTGTCAAACCTGTCAGAGCCAATGCTTTGGCTCCCAGCTGCTGGCTGGTTGGAATGGCAATGAAGTCAGTATCCTGGTCCCACCAGCAGAGAGCAGGAGTCATCCTTATCTGAGCTGCAGTACTTGCGCTGATGAATCTGGGCTGGGAGTGACTTGGTTAGGGGGCAGAACAGTGGAAGGGCTCCCAGAAGTTCCCAGTTGGCTCAGATTAAGACCGACCTAGCATAAGACATGTGGCAACTGATATCCATCCACATATACAGAAACCTTTGTGTATGCATACATGTGTATTGCCACGTGCATTAAAAATGCAACTATGCAGCAGAGAAAAGTAAGCCTTTCCTCTGGGTACCCCAGCAGATTATTTTTGCTGCACACCCACACAGTTCCACACATGCACGCCCAAAGGAAACAGCATGAAAATAAGCCTCCCATATGCACAAACCCTTTCTCTCACCGAGACATTTGCATCCTCCCATGGTGTGCTCCTATTATATTAATGGTAGAAATAATCGCGCTTATCTCTAGAGTAACCTTGAGATTCCTGTGTAGTGTTTGTCATAGTAATGATCATAATTGTTATGTTATTTATATAGCCCCCCACCTATGCCAATTGGTGCCTGGGGAGCTTAATATCAAAATCCAACAATAAAATACAACAAGGCCACACTAGAAATCTATATTTTTATATATAAAAACGTTTCTGGTTTTTTTTAATAAAGAGAGAGCATGTGACGAGACATATGGTTCAAATCCCTCACATCCCTGCAAAGCTGCTTGTGGCTAAAAGCCCGTCAAGAGAGAGAAACCACAGGCTTGTAATGTCTGCAGGTAAGTGGTTAGATAGCAGATGGTCTACACCAATTAATATCTGACCACAAACGAGAGGGTAGCATGTTAGGAAGCTCCTAGGCATTCGTGCATCCCCCCACATGCCCAGTACAGCTACATAAAGCACTCCCACCCCAGCACACTTGAACAGCAGAATATTAAAGCACACATCTTGAAGGCTGAAGCTGCAATCCAGCACAGAGATGAGTGTTCTCAAGGTGTGCCTAAACTGTGACCCGCGTGACTCTTCCTACCTCCAGCAAGTGGCATCCCGGCTACCACTAAGAGAAGTAACCGGGGTTCCTACTTGTGTGTGCTAGATGCTGTGTGGTGCAAGTCAGACTTCCTTAGCAACATCCACTATAGTGCTGGAGACTAGAGAAAGGGGAAGAAAGAGTGGGAGAGGGTAAGGAAGGAACTAATGGAAGGGAGGCTGAGGAAGTAACAGCATAAAGAATGTGACAAAGAGCTGGAGAGGAATGTGCATGGGGGAGGACTCTGCAAAAACACAGCATCAGACTAAAAGTAGAACAGAAGCTATGTTCCTTGGAATTCACAGCTCTCTGGCAGCAAGCAACAGAAACCCCCTAATTCTCAGAGTATTAAGTAAACAAGGAAAAGAACAATGAAAGTCCTTGGAAGGAATCCATCCCAATATGATGGATTAATAGAGGTCTTGGAGGAGAGATGTTTTCCCTTCCCAGTTACTGATCCCTACCCCATCATTTAATATGTACATTTAAGATAGGCACTCACCATGGGCATTGCTAACTGACCAATCACTGACCAATCACATTGGTTCTGCCCCTAACAAAATTTCTGGCTACGCCCATGGCACTCACCAAAGGCACATTAACTCCCGTACAAACCCTCAAATCTACAAGTGGCAGGACATGCAGACAAGGCGTCAAGGAAACACCGAGAAATAGTCACACACAGTGCTTCAGGGTTTCAAGTACTTTGGAACTGCAAGAAAGAGATGTCTGAAGCAATTTGGAAAGAACTGATTGAATTTTCATTCTGCGATGGAATTGAAATATAGCAAAAGGGACTGTGAAGTGAAAGATGAAACCCAAAGCCCAGCTCTTCCCCGACTACAGTCCAACTTGTCCTTGCTCAGAAGCACAGCGTTCCCACACCTTGGCAGAGGCCCCTTTATGTGGTATAATTAGCCACAGCCTTGCAACACAATCAGATTGTTGGTTTCACTAATAGCCTGGAATTATGTCAATTTGGAGCCATTTCGGAAAGATCCGTGAGAGCAGGGGAAATGTTAATAAGGAGCCTGCACTGTTGCTAATGGACTGCAGGGGGGAGGGCTGTGTGATGGCCCATCTGCATCTGGGACTTGATAACATGCAAGGTTCTTGGTGGTGAAAACTAGAGGCACAGGCTAATCAGGTGACCTAGGAATCTCCCAATATGTTAATGAAGATTTCTGAACAAACAGAATCCTTGTAGAGTGGTACCTTGGTTCTCAAACTTAATCCGTTCCAGAAGTCTGTTCCAAAACCAAAGCATTCCAAAACCAAGGTGCGCTTTCCCATAGAAAGTAATGCAAAATGGATTAATACATTCCAGACTTTTAAAAGCAACCCCTAAAACAGCAGTTTAACATGAATTTTACTAACAAGACCATTGAGCCATAAAATGAAAGCAATAAACAATGTACTGCAGTCACACAATCAGTAGCTGAACTGGGTTCCACACAGTCAAAAAAACAAAACAAAGAAGCCGCAAAAACACAAAATAAATAGCAAAAATAGTCCTCAGCATAACACTCAAAACGGAGCACATTCGGCTTCCCAAAAAAGTTCGCAAACCGGAACATTTACTTCTGGGTTTGCAGTGTTTGGGTTCCAAGTTGTTTGAGTACCAAGGCGTTTGAGAACCACGGTACCACTGTATGAATCTTTCCCAGCAGAAGCACCACCTAGGAGAGGCTCAGTGAGAAGCACTACCTAGGAGAGGGGTGACCAACAAGGTGTTATCTGGATGTCCCATCATCCCTCATCATTGGTCATACTGCCTGGGACAGATGGGACTTGGAGTCCAACAGGCTCTAGAGTGCCCTGCATTAGCTACCCTTTCTTAGAAAACAAGGTTCACTTGAAAGTTGCCCCAGCCCAGGGTGGACTTCATTTGGCCTCAATGAACCTCATGGAGAAGCGCTTTTAGCCAACCTTCAAGAAACAGAGGCGAGCAGCTGTGGATTGTATCCTGCAGACTTGGTTCCAAACCCTTTCACCAAGCAGCTAGAACCAGTTCACCACCAGAACATGGAACATTCCCCGTCCTCTTTCCAGACGAGTAGCAATTGCTGCATGAAGATAAACATTTCGACTCGGGGTGCTCAGTGCTCTGAACAAAAAGAAATGACCACTGATCTAGTTGGTTGTAAAAAGGCACCAGAATCCAGCACCAGCCTCTCAGTTGCTGTTCCGACGCCATCTAATCTCCTGCGATTCCATCTTTGGGCTGCCAGTTCCAGCTCATTGATGCCCTTGCCTTCTGCAGATGAGCCCAGCAGTGTGTCTCCAAGCTACAAGTCCCCACCTACAATCTTCCTGACATCTCAGCCATGGCCTCGCTATAGTCCTGCGAGATCTGGCAGTGTCGAAGGGAGAAAAATATCCTCAGATAGCCTGTTATTAGGAGAGGACCATTACACTGCAGCAAGAAGCAATGAATTTAATGAGATGGGGCTGTTGCTACAGCTGTGCGGGATCCCACTTTTTAGGCTGCGTCTCCAGTCTATGGGCACCAGATGACAGCGCTCTGCCACAGCCTCAGCTCCTTGGCTGACACGGACTCTTCTCTCCATGATGTGCTAAAATCTCAGAAGGGGCACTTGATTCAGGAGGTCTTCAGGTTTCACATTTCAGACTTGGGTGCACCCCTTTAGATGCTTTGGTGGCAGCTGTATTTGACCGGGTTTCTCCTTGACTGTTCTTGCTGATGTAAAAAGTCGAAGCATAAGAAGCTCCTGGGGCAACCGATGAAGAGGCAAAACCCAGTTTCCATGGTCGAACACAAGAGGGTGCTGCTGAGACACTCTGGGAAACAAGGAGACGGGTGGGAGGAAAGCATCTCTCCATATCAATTTATTTATTTATTTTTTAATGAAAGCCTCTGCTTTGTGGTCTTCTTATTGAGAAATTACCACGTTTCCTGTGGGAAATTGGAAGATGGGCGAAGATTTTCTTTATTTCACACACCAGGGCTGTTTTCCAATAATAAACTTGCAGACTTGGAAGACAATCAACGCTCTCCCCGCCCCCCATTCCTTCCACTTTAATAATTCTTGCTATATTCCTTTAATTTTGATGTTTTAAATGTGTAACTGAATCCCCGCTGAGCGCTCTCTGCACAAAATTTAAAATATATATCACTAAGTGCCAACATGGAGGCTCACATTGCATAATGACGAACAGTCACCCATATTATCAGCGCACACCATATACATCCAGCAGGGCAGGTCTTTGCCAGGGGCACATCCAGCACATGGGAAAGCTCATGGCTTCCTCCAAAGAATACTGGGAAGTGTAGTTTGTTTAGGGTGCTAAAAATTGCACCTCAGTGGGGACAAACTACAGTTCCCAATATTCTTTGCGGCAGGGGTGTGTGCTTTAAATCTATGGTGTGGGTATGGCCATAAGGAACTGCTGCGTGTATGTGACCTCTGGGTATGAGGTGCCTTCCCCACCATTGCCCCAGCTTCATTTTACGTCAATTGGTTCTCCTTCCTCTGTTCCTGTGCTGCTCTTTGTGCCGTCTGAAGCAGGTATAGACAACAGACAAAAGGCATATATGGGGTGTTATCTCTG
This sequence comes from Podarcis pityusensis, assembly GCF_964106645.2. Classification (NCBI taxonomy): domain Eukaryota; kingdom Metazoa; phylum Chordata; class Lepidosauria; order Squamata; family Lacertidae; genus Podarcis; species Podarcis pityusensis. The sequence goes on along the minus strand of NC_138029.1, from coordinate 44,034,343 downwards.
TGAGGAAATCTGCAGGAACTTCATGGGGTCCAGTCTTCTGTGTGCCTGTCTGTTTACTTATCCTCACAAGGAAGTGCCTCAGCCTGCTCTTTGAAGGGGGCAAACCTGCAAGTACAATGGTTCTCCTCATGTCACAAGAAACAGTCCCTTTCATGGGGGACTGAGGGCCAAAGAATCCTGTGATACTTTCTCAACAAGGTTTTCAATCAGTCAGTCAAACAAAAAAAAAAAAACAAATAGCAGAGGCTGCATCCGCACCATACATTTAAAGCCCATTGCTTCACTCAAAGAATCCTGGGGACTGTATTTCACTCCTCACAGAGCTGCAATTCCCAGCATCCTTCACAAGCTACAGTTGCCAGGATTCTTTGGGGGAAGCCGCATGCTTTAAATATGCTTCAAGTATGCTTTAAATGTTGGGTGAGGTTGGTTACAGAGTCCCCAGTTCAAATCTGACCCTTATCACAAACTCAGCAGGTGGTCTTCTGCAAAATACTATCTGTCATCCTCATCACTTTCTATAATGCAGGGATAATAATCCCAGCTTAATTTCAAGGTTGACCTAAGCCTTACTGAGATAATATATGTGAAGCATTGTCAGCCTTCCAAAATGCTATATAAATGCTAGGTATTATTGTTAGTAGTAGTCATATATCTTGGGAAGTACCAGATATAGGTAGTACTTTAGGCCTCCTGAAGCCTAGAATGACCCTCCAGACATGAAACAGTACGTGTGCTTGGCTCGTGGTCATTGCTCCATACTTTGTTGACAGAAGTAACAGGCTGGGTTTTTGAAAATGGGCCAAGCACCATATGGTGGTGCTGCTGCTTCAGTCTGGGCCAGGACCAATATTTTTCTTCCAGATTGCTGGCTCAGTGGATTTTTTCTAAGCAGGGTGCACCAGCTACTCAGTATACCTTGCATGTCCCTGAATTTGTTGTCAGCTTTGGAGGGCAACCAGGCTGCGATCCTATACCTGCTTACCTAGGACTTAACTTCTGAGAAGACACGCTTAGGATCGTGCTGTCATTGTGAAGTGTGGTGCACCTCCTCTCCTCTCTCTTATATGCAGTTGTGAAGGCAATTTGGGGCAATGGTCTAGCATAAGGCAAACAAACATTAAAATGAATTTGCTATTTTATCTCTCATGGAGACATGAGACTGAGTTGCACGGAGCTTTGAAGCAATGCATCCGGCAGCTCTTAGATGCTCACCAAAAGGGTTCCATTAAGAAACGTAGCCCACTTTATGAGGTGTGGCACCTGTGCACATCACTCTACAAGAAGGCTGGGCTTGAGGGACATCTCCTTGGGGCAAAGAGAACCCGGAAAGGCAAGATGGTGCTCCTAAGGAGTCGGGTGGAGGGAGGGAGAACAAGGACTTGCACCGTCTGTGCCTTAATGCTGTGCTCTAGCCCCTAGGCCATCCCACCTTTTTCATCAGATAATAGCAGCAGTGACTTATTCCCCGTCTGACAGAAGATTGACCCTTTCAGCTCAGCCTCCCCGTGGGTTTAACTCCTTCCAAATAGCCCACGGCCAGGCTCGCTCCATAGGCAGCGGGGGATGCCCCCCTCCCCTCTGCTATGCAGACGGGTGTGCGGGAATTGGCTGCACAGCTGCCTGGCAGGGAAGGAGCCAGCTCGTCTGGCATCGATTAGGTTTCATGTGAAGCTTTCAGACCCTGGGTAACTTCCCGGGGAGCTGGGAGGAAAGAAGGGGAGACCATGGTTCTTGGGGGGGGGTAGCTGGGGTTTAGGCTGGAGAGAATCCCAGAATTCGGGTGGGGGGGGAGGAGGAATGGGGCAGGATAGGGAAGGGTGGGAAATACCCCGTGGAAGTGCCAGCTGACAAAGGAGGGAATTAGACCAGTCAAAACAGTTCAAGTGCCAGATCACAGAAGACCAAGTCCAGAGTGGGGACTTACTAGGAACAGGGGCAACGTACCACAATGATACCTGGCTCATTTTTGGTTTATTCCAGCATCTTTTGTAAGGGGTCGGGGCTTAGGCCTGGGTGGAACACACACACACACCCCACACACTCGGGCCCCCACACATTGGAAGCCCCTCTTACCACATGAAAACAGCCCTTCCTTTCAGAATTGAGAGGAAGGCAATCCATACATTCAGTGGCACTTCTTGCTATCTTTTAAGTCTAGCACTGAAAACAAATCCTGAGGCAGATTCCCGGCAAAAATGAAGTGCTCTTTAGTACCCTGGCCTGTCTTTGAGCCTGCTTAATTCATGATTTGGTGCCAGGCAGCTCTGTAGAACTCATGTATCTCCTAAAGCCTCCATTTTCAGCATCCACCTGGTTTGTTACAACCTTTTTAATGAGACAATTTATACAGTCCCTGCACAGCTGAGGGAAACCTCTCCTAATTTTCAGACCACAGAGCACCTCTTTATGTCAAACCCAGACAAGATGGCTTTGCCGTAGCTCCCTTTTCTCATTTACCCTTTCTCTTTGTTTCCTTTTGGGGGTTGGTTAAAGTGTGGCAAGACGCTGCCACTGGTTTGTACTTTTCACTGCATAAGGTTGGTTGAAATATTTTGAGTCGGAATTGGGAGTTGCCCAGATTATTGCTGACTTCGGTTTTCTCCTCTTTTTGGGCAAAGTTGTTGACATGGGGGGGAGGTGCAAAGGGTTTTTTTTGAGTTTTGCCCAAAGCTGTTGTCATGAGCTGCCATACATCCAGATTTTCCTGGACATTTTGCCGATTTCCACACAGACACTGCTAGAGACAGTAGTATTCCAGATATGTCTGGGAAATTTCGGATGTATGGCAACCCTACATTGTGAGAGGATGGCCATATTCCTCTTCTGTGCTTTACTTTGTTTTGAAAACATGAATGCGCCCCTCTGCTGGAAAGACACATTGCCTCCTAAGACCCAAAATAATTAATTAAATAATTTCTATATATTTCCAATATTGAATGAATGAACAAGTTTACAACATGGTAGGGGCATCATGGAAAAGGCAAGAGGCACTAGAGGTGACGCAAACTAGAATCCATAGACGCCCCCCATGACATTTGAATAACCACCTTCCATGCGGCAGTTACAATCGAGTGGATGTGTTGGTTGGAAGTGGGGGGGGAGCCATATTTTCATACTAATCAGACATTGACATTTGCATGCTGTGAATATGCATTTTGTCTGCAACAGAAGCACTACTTTGAGGGAAGACATTTAGATCTCAGGCACCAAATGAGACTAACAACTGTCTATTTACTGAGCAAAATAAAGACTGGCTGGGATGACTCCCAGTGACTATCATTCAGTTTGGATTGTTGTCTCTGCTTTGTTAGGAGATTGCTTGACCTCGGCAACTCTTGGGTTCCAAAGGATGACAGGCCAATTTGCATTCCACCTCTCCTCTGTCAGGAGTCTTTGGGTCACACAGGAGAGTTGACTGGCAATATCGGACCCTGTGCCCATGCCAGCTGCCAGCTGGCAGGGAATGGCCAGTGGAGACTGGGCAGATGCTTCAGCCACCCCCTTGTGGTCCCCATTCAATTTGTAGCTCCTTGGCAAGTGTGCAGATGTTTTTCTAAGCAATAATGTCATGGAAACCTTCAAACACCTGGATCCACAAGTGCACAAGGAGCTTCATGATCTGTTAGTCATTAGCAGTTCATCTCTTGGGCTGCCCTTCACATGGTTTAATATTGTGAAATTGTTGGCATTTTCAGAAAGCTCCAATTTTTCAACTTAGAGGTGCTGATATCTTAAAGAAGGCTGCATTACAACACTGAAAATCTATTGACAACTCAAGCAACAGTTCTTGATCATTGACACTATGTGGGTCCTTGTGATAGTTTTTTCTCATGCTAACTGTGCTGTAACAACATTTCTTTACTACCAATCGACACAAACTGCCTCTAGTAGTTCCCTTCAATGAATGGTCCAATCTGTGGAAATGCAATAGTCTCGCCTAGATTATTTGACCTGTGGGTCGTCCCCAACCCCCCGACACCTGAACAGGGCCAAGAGCTCAGAACCAACTTTACAACTCAGTGGGACTTACTTCTGATTAAACCTGTTAAACCAGCTAGCAAAGCCCAGTCTGTGCACCCACATTTTATTTTATGCTTCCTTTCCACAGTTCAAACCATGCTCAAGACAGCTTATAATATGAAAAAATACATAGCCGCAACATAACAAAAATAGTCCTAAACAATAAATTAAATAGCAAAAAAATACACAACCGTGTTAAACAATTTCCATGTAAGCCACAAGGTCTAAAATAACAATACATAAAACCAACAGCAATAACAGCAACCCCACCACCACCGACCCCCCCCAAACAACACCCCAGCCCATGTTGTTCCCTAGGATTCTCATACAAAGCATCTCTAATTTAGCAGTTCATATGAACTCAGCACCTCCAGTGCAGCACGTAAACCAATCACAATGCAATAAAAAATGTACATTTATTTCTAAATGTCCTGGAGATTCTAAGTGGAAACAAAGGAGACAACAGGAAGCAAAGACGTCATAAAGAGTGTATCTTTTCAAAGTATAATTGTATCTAAGTTTACTCCCATATTGATTTCAGTGGTAACTATTTCACCTTTGATTCATTTACATTTCCAATCCAATGTAATTACGCCTGATTTGCATTGCTTTCATCTTCCCTGCATTTCATGCCAGTAAAAGATGTTGCAGTTTACTAACACTCCATTGACCCTCACTATCTATTTTTACTGCAGTTGTGCAAATCTGTGTGGCTTCTTGTGGCAAGAAGATATCTTCATTAGATGATATTTCCATGGAAAAAGAAACCTCCTGGGGAATCACAAAATCTCCATAAGGCCCCAGAGCAGGTTACAGCAATTTAAGAATATTAAAAACAGTTTAGATGGCTAGATGGCTTTAAAGGGGGGTTATTTTGACAAATTCATGGAGGGCATGGCTACTAGCCATCACAACTGCTCTGTATTACCTCAAGTATCGGAGGCAGTAGTCCTCTGAGCATCAGTGCTGCAGATCATGTGTGAGAGAACAATATTGCCCTCTTGTCCTATTTATGAGCTTCCCATAGGGATCGCCACTTGGCTGGTGCTGGAAGCAGGACGATGGACTAGATGGGCATTTGGCTTGATCCAGCAGCTAGGCTCTTCTTAAATTCTTACATTAAAAACTTATTGTTGGCAGCACACAGTTTATGCCCAACAGAGCTGCTGGATTTTCTATGAACCCACCCAGTTTCTGAAATCTGGTAGAGAAAGCCTCTTAACAGCCCCATGTCCACCTAGTGTGTGATATGTGTTAACATGAGAGAAGGTATTATCAATCACAGCACCCCATGGATTGCCTCTTCAGAGATTTGGCTGGTGCCAACCCTGCTGGGCTTTTAGATGCCTATTGAAGGCCTATTTATTTATCCAAGTCATTGGTTAAGATTGAACATTGAGAAGAACCCAGTATTCTGCAGTTTTCCAGTGGTTAGTTTTAGATCTGGGATTTTTAATGAAGAGCAAGCCAAAAGTGCTTGAAATAACCACCATTTAGGCTACAGCTGATAGAAGCGAACTACTTGATAAATGGTCACTCAGGAGTCATTTCCTATACTGTATCTAGGATTGCAGCCTTAGTCCCTACTTGTAGGGTTTGTCCCCTACTGTGTCTAGTCCTACTGTGCAGAGTGGAGTCAGGTGAACTGCCCTATCTATTGCTGCCAGCGCAAGGATTAGCGCGACAAGTTAAAACTCTAGTTTATGGACGATACCGAACTCCCAAAGCTTTCGTTTTCTACAGACATCCTTATCAGTGTCTAAAGCAACCCAGCTTATTTCTTCTCGTGGTTACTTCAGCGTTCAGGTTCTCCTAGGCTTCTATCAGCTAAATTGCAGTTGAAAACCAGAATAATTGAAATGAAAGCCTAGAAGGAACTTGCATTTATCGGGACTTCTAGACTTGCTCCTTGGTATGCATCAATTAAACAGCGAGATTGCTGGGAGGAAAATCTAACAGAAGTAGGCCAAAGTAATGCCAGAAGGACATTTACTGCCCTACGCTACTAAATAAGACCATCTATGCCTTTGGAGGGACGGTATTCAGAAAAGCCATACACCCAGAAACCCTTTCTATTTGTGGTGCTAATTGTACCGAAGATTTACCACTTAGCGCTGCAGCACCATTTTGATCAGAAAAGGCTTCCTTGAGCCAATTCTATGTTAAACCCTGTACTCGGAAAAAAATAAAGTTACAGTTGCATGGAACAGAGCGTACATTCTAATTGTTACAAACCGGTACCGACTCAATGTTGGGATTTAACAAACATTTTCACACATACCTGAAAAACATCCCCTTCGCCCTTTCAGGCAATTTTTCACACTCCTTTGCAAACGAATGTAAAACCTCTCCCTCGGTCCACGCAGGATGTGCCCTTGGAGGAAATTCTAACATAACCCTCACAGAAGAGCAGTGTTGCATGGTTCAAGGTGTGGTATGCCGTATCACTAGGACAGATGAAAACAAGCATATTCTTACCGCAGGTAGTGGGTGCCCCTTGGTGTGTTCAGGACCGCAAGACTTACTCAAGGGCCAAGAGGGGCAGAGAGGTCAACTGTAGATGGAGCCAGAGCCAATGGCAGGCAGAGTCAACTATTTCTGGTTGGGCCCCCATCCTCCCGCTTGCTGAATTCTATAATGGCAAGACTGAGAGTAAGGAGAAGCAAGGTGATAGCCAGTGTTACCTTTTGGGCAGGATCTAAGTAAGAAGGCAGGCAGGCAGGCGGGGATTGGCTAAGGGCAGAATGAGTTGGGTGGGGCAGTACCCCGTTTGCCCCAATAGACCAACCTTCATTGGTCATGAGGAACTGCCCAATAAGGGAGCTCGAGTGAAGTTGCATAGGCTTTATGAACATAGTTACGTGCTTTGTTCATGGTAAGATGTACTAAAGGAAGGGCAGAAATAAGCTGGTGAGGTATGAGGCTGGACTGATAAGGTATTTAGTGCTGGACAAGCTGCTGTGTGCTTTTGCTTCTGTGGCTTGTACCTGTACAACATTCTAGGAAAAGGTAAGAAGCAACATGGCAGGTTCAAGGGACATGGAGGCAAGGAAGAGGAAGTGCAGAATTCCAGGGCGATGTAGAAGGCAAATAAATGAATCCAACAGGTTCTCTAGTGGTGGGAGGTGGGCAAAGCCAAACCCGATTGATGACACTTTGTAAACCAGCCCTAAGACAGGGGACTCGGCTATACAACTGCAAATAAAATGTTTTAAGTGTGTTTTAAGTACAATATACAATGTGACACTAGATGGCGATGGCGAGCCTTACTGAAAATTCAATGTGTTTTTAAAAACGCTTTTAAAAAAGCATTTTCAGAACGGTTTTTATATGTGTGTAGATTCCACCAGGGTGATATGACAGATAACCCCACACATCACAGAGAAAATGTTTCAGTCTGCATCACAGAACTGTAGTCAGAAGAGACCCTAAGAGTGAGCTAGTCCAACCCTTGCAATGCAGGAATAAAGGAGGAGTGTTTTGTATAACATAATTGGATGTCCATCAACAATGTTGTAACCGATGTATTGCTTACTTATTGTATTTTTTGTGTAATAAAATGCAAAATGTGTGATAAAGCTGTAGTGCAGATGCAGTTAAAATATAATTTAGTTAGAGTGCAGCTCTGATCCATTCAAAACAGTGGCGGTTTCATCATTCACTCCAGCAAGATGTGGGTTGCTCTCCATTTTTGACAAACAGTCCCCCCAATCTTTTCCCGCATTTCCCCCCATGGATGGGCCAAGTTCTATGATCCAGCGATTAAGTGGTTGATGGGTCTGGCTTCCCTCTCCTACTGTCATTCCATCTCATTTCTCTCTCCCCCCCCCTCATTTATATATTCCTTTCTTCAAGAAACCTTGACTCTCAGCAGGAAAAAAATAGCAAAGCAAAAGCAGCATCCCCTCAGCAGAAGCGTTTAATGACAGCCTGCATTGTGCGTAATGAACCACCCTGCCTGTCTTCCTACTTTGCCCATTTGTGCACACTCTTATTTGGGAGGGGGGAGCGGGGGAGGGGGGAGAACTACCAGGAATGGCAAGCCACAAATCATGTTTTAAAAAATCCTGAAATTCTGGGGGTAGGGGGAAGCAGAAACAGGTTTTTGGATGGCCCATAAGCATATATTTTCTAGTTTTCTACTGCAACTTTACATAGAAAACATCAAAAACCAAGCAGGGGGGAAAACCCCTAAATTTTATCTATGTGATGCTGGTGATTTCAGCATCATAAAATCTCAATAGTTCCATGCACACATTGTATACATTGTTTATTATTATTATTATAACTATTAATATATATACCACATTATTATTATTAGTTTATATACCACTTCCAATCAGTTTGCAAGTTCATAAACCAGTTGCACAAATGTTAAAATAGAAATACCCATAATTTAAACAAACAATAGAACAATACCATTACAACCATTAAAACCATGTGTAATTTCATCAGCTCCATTCTGGGCAAGTTGATCAGAGGCTATAGGCGCAGCAACTACTTATGGCGCTTGTTAAGACACTGTTGTGCCCTGCTAAAAGCACAAGAAGTGCCCAGGCAACTTTCTCCCAAGGATACCCCTGTGCTAACTGCTTGGCTTAGTCTAGTCTCATGATTATCCCTGCTGCCAGAATAGTAATTAACCTTTACACCCTTGGCAACGGTGTATTACATTGACAAGTGCACGGAATGGACAGTATCCCATACAACCTAATTCCTTAATGCAGCAGTGTAAGGGGAAAATAATACAGGAATGTGCATCATGCACTATTGTGCAGTTCATACTAAAGGCTTATATACTTTCACTCTTGGGAATGGTGTATGTATGTTCTCAATGCACAGACATACACTCTTGCAGTGACACATGCAAAAGTGCATCTTGTATTATGCTTTGTGCAAATACTTCATTTGGTGTTTTGTAGATAGATTGTGTCAAGAGACAGCAAACAAAGAAACACTATATGTAAAATTACATATTCAAGAACATTTATTTTGTACATAAAACACTTTCTGACACATAATTACTCTTACTTTGTACGCACAAAGTATAGCTCATCGCATATGTGCGTGTGCACACACACACAACAAAATATGCCATTGCTGATCAACACAAGCACACGCACATAAAGAATAACTAGGATACATGTAGTTACAGATAAAATATTCAACTGTGCAGGCATGGTATGCCCAGAGTACACAGGAATAAGTGCACATGGTAAAATATAAAACACAGCTCTGCCGACAGATGCATATACCCTGACTGTGTACTACATAGCTACTTCATCTCCCCTTCATCTCTCTCCACTCCAACGCAGTTGTCCCAGAAATGGTGAGGTGTAGATAAATATTTTATCTTTCTTTTTGTTTGACAGCTGAGTAGGAATTTGTCAAAGTTTGAATTTTAATGTGAAAAGAATATTCTGAAATGCATCTAATTTAAAGAGGCAGCTTCAGGTGTAGGTGGCAACAGAACCCAGGAGCTTAGATTCACAGGAGCTAAGCTACAATATGTGTGTGTGTGTATTACACACATACACACACGCAAACACACACAGGTCAGTAGAACGCTTATCATGGATGTAACAGAACAGCCTACCATTTTCACTTTAAGAGAAACTGTCCCAAGCATTCAGTCTAGGAGTTTATCCATTTATGCCCCTGAATAACCGCACAGCAACAGGTGAGTCACTAGGAAAAATTCACATCCACTCAGTCAAGCCATGCAGTAGTTGCTACTTCATTGCAATAACATGAGTAAAGAGCAAAGCAGCTTCTCATCAAATGTACATTCAGTGACCACGTGCACGAAGATGAAATTAAATAGAGCAGCCCAAACCTTTTGAAAGGAAGAACAGCTTTGAAGAACACACAATGAAGAAATAACAACAACAAGCAATTATAATTAATTGATTGATTAATAAAAACTGCAAGTGATCAACGAACAGTTGGCGGGAGTGGGTAAAGCCAAGAATTCGCTCTGTTCTCAGGGAGAAGCAGGCGGCTGGAATGCCTGCTTTACAATCTGTGTGAATTGTGAGGGACTGGTTGGAGGAACGGGGTGCTGAGCCAGGATCCCCAACTCTAGTCATTAAAGGGACATCCTCACTTTTTGCTTTTTCTGGGGCTGCAAGTGACCCATAAAGTGAGTGGTGACAGAACCTACCAGATAAGAAAACACTGCAGGGCTGTTGCAGAGTAGTGGGGCAAGGAAGCGGGTGAGAGTCTCTTTCCTGAGCATTCCCACTTCTATACAATCCCTACCTGACTCTGCACAAAATAAAAAGGGCACTGCACTGCAACCTTCTGCCAAATAAGGAAGGAGATAGCATGCTAAAACCCAGGGGACTGAACCTGAGATTCACAGCATGTGATTCCATTCCTTGCAACGTACACCTGGTCATATTTTGCGGGAACACCTTTTATAATTTCCACTCTCGTGATGTTGGGATGGTGGCCTTGGTACAGAATTTTGCATTGCCTTGTTATGACCTTGTAAATCCACAGCTAAGCTTCTCAAGTCGGAATGATCATCTAGCTAAGAATCAGAGATCACAATTTAGTAGCAGGTGTTTTTTTTTAAAAAAAAGGTTGAAGTGTGGAAGATACTTGTCTAAGGAAAATATTTGTACTAAGCTAATAACAGTTCCTTTGTTCTTTGAGACAAGAAGTTTGCCAGCTACAGCAGAAGCTAGAAAGCATAAAAAACCCAGACTCTTCACTTGTGTACATGTTAAGTTCCCATAATGGGTCAAACACGAGCTATAGGTGAAATTTTCACTCTGTGTGTGTGTGTGTGTGTGTGTGTGTGTGTGTGTGTGTGTGATGGGACAGTGCTGGGAGTAAGGGGGTCACCTCCCTGCTTCCCCATGCTTCAGTCTCTCGAGTCTGAATTTAAGGGATGGTGAGGCTATTATATGCTAAATTCTTAATGCAGGTAGTCAGACCAGGGAGCTCCAGTGTCACACCTAATTGAGTACTCAGTGTGAAATACATTTCACAATTCTCATCTGAGTATTGTGGTTTAGTATTGCATTTTTATTGGTATACAAAGTCTGTGGCTTTTGTGACTTCCATTCTTTAATTGCTGAAAACCAAATTTGCCACCTTAGTTATATCACTGTGTTGGCCTATTGTGACATGGGACCCAACATTGCCATGATATATTTGCAGCACGATTCTCTGTCACAGATAGAATGAAGTAGCCGTTATAAAGCAATGGAAGTTCTTTCCCTGTCCTGCTAATCTTTTACCTGAAATCTGGAGTGCTACAGAGAGCAGTCACTCTGCTTTTTATGCTGAGCAGCTACCAATATTTTAAAATGTCTCTACAACTGGGAACAATGCCACAATTCTCTTGTCATGTGGTCAAGGAACAGTCACTGAGAAGAATTTTAAAGGGCCCCACACAGACCCATTCTCTACACAGAAATAATTGCATTCCAGTAGAGACCCAGTATGGCGGGGACATTACTCAGTAACGTAAGCAGCATAATGATTAATTCATTTCTGGCTTAGTGTGCAACAAATTTCCTTGCGAATTCTCAAGAAATCAATTGATTTTGCTGTATGCTAAAATATATACAAATATAGTTCCCTAAAGAAGAATTGCGCTATCTGAGAATAGCAGATTGCTTGTTGGCCAACACCAACTTATTAATAGAGTAGCAGCAACAATCAAAACTAACCACCTAACGACTAGGGATGAGGGAGATAGTCAATTCAGTTTGCATTAAAGGTAAACCTTCCTAACCTGCGCTTGGGCCAGGTTTTAACTCAGTTGTTGCATGTATGGAATGAGGTCCATTCACGCAACCATATTCCCCAAATCTGTTCTGGAGGGTTTGGGGAAACCCCTGAACAGGTTTAGGGGGCAGGCAGGGGGCAGGTGAGCGGCGGGGGAAGGTCTTGCTGCATGAGCAGACCTCGTTCTGTGCGTGTATACCCCACTTAGTGCTACACTGAGTTCCACCCCAAACACAGCCATTCTTCAAAACTTGAAATGCTCCTAATTTTGCAATGCAGTTCTCCACCCAAGTAATATGTACAGAAATGTATAGGCTAAGTATGCATAAAAATGCAAAGTGAAAATAACATGTACAAAAATTTAGGGGAACTGGTTTGCAATTTCCTCCAAAATTATATTAGACAAATTGTATTATATTAGACAAATTATATTATATTAGACAAAATTGCATAGAAAAATGTGTAGGTTAGGAGAAAATTTCAGTAAAATGCTGATGAATTCTCATGAGGACCTTTTTAGAAAAATGCAAACTGATATGGAAAAGTGGGGAACTGAACTTAAGAGTGAAAAAATGATAAACTGAAAGAAGCTGAAGTTGATAGGAGTTGGCTCCTATGGAGCAGGGAAATAGGGGTTCAGATGGTCCCTAAGATATGCTGGACCTAAGTTGTGTAGGGCTTCATAAATTAATATAAGGACCTTGAACCTGGCTCAGTAGTAAATGGGAAGCCTGTGCAGATATTCTACACTAGCTGAAGCTTCTGCACTGGGCTCAAGGGCAGCCGCACATAGAGCACATTGCAGTAATCTAATCTCTCACCCTGGTCTAAGGTAAAGTATAGGATAGTTCAGTTAAACTCTTTAAATGCATCAGATTTCTATACATATCTGAGTTTCACAAATTACCTTAACACTTTCCCCTCTGGCAAAGAGATCTATTCTTCACTTAATCCAGGAATGACAAACCTGTGGCCCTATAAGGCTTTTAAATGTACCAATTTTGAAAATGGTGTTATTAATTGAAAGATTCAGGTTGTCTGATTATTATAAGATTAATAGAATTAATAAAAGCTAATGCTGAAATAGGTAACAGGGCATAAGCTGACAATGGAAGATTCCTGGAATTATTAAGAGCTGATATCTATAGCATCACAGTTGTTCAGAAAGAAGTGAGAAATTGCCCAGTACAAAAAATGGAAAGAATTGTGTGTCTGAGGGTTCTGATTTTTGGACAAGAGATAGGACATTTTATTTTAAGTGACCCAGTTGAAAAGGGTGGTGGTTCTGAAAAGGCATGCTAAAACATGAAAATAGGCGATGTTAGCTAGTTTTGGACCATCAGCAGACTCCTGGTGGATCATGAAAGAAGGGGTTACACGAGGGGTTGTCAACCTGGCCCCTACTGCCCACTAGTGGGCATTTCGGGATTCTAGGTGGGCGGTAGGGGGTTCTATGGCACAAGTTGAATCCTTCCATCGAGCGCTGGTGGGCAGTAAGGAAATTTTACCATCAAGAAAGATGCATTAGTGGGCAGTACCCACTACCCCTGGTTTACACGGTATCAGAGATATGAATTGTCCAAGCATGAAACCTAAAATCTTGGCATCATTGAAACGGGACCTAAATTAGTTTTTTGAAACTACCTTTTTGAAACCTTTTTGAAGCTACCGTATAAAGGCTATGTATTAAGCTCAAGGAGCACTATTCTCTACTAATTGAGGAGCCCCACCTCCAGGGATGTAAAATAGGGCTGCCATATGTCCAGAGTTTCCCGGATATTACCAGGATTTCAAAGGATTTCAACAACTTTTGAGGTGTCCTGGTTTTTACTTTTTGAAATATGGCAGCCCTAGAAATGTTCTTCTGACTGAGGGAAGCCCCACCTTCAGAGCTGCCTTCCTCAACTTTCAAGCTTTGAGACAGGTTTGGGGTGTTGCTTTCAGGGAGCATCAAGGGGGCACTAAGGGGGAAGCCCTGTTGTGCAAGCAGAAGGTCTCACACAGGGCTTGTGCTGATGGGGTTCCTTAAATGAATCCCACCCAATAGCTTTAATCCCTAACAACCCTCCAGATGTTGTTTGGTTCTGGCTCCTATTGTCCCCAGCCAGCATGGCCAGTCCTCAGGGATGAATGGAGCTGTAGTCCAGGAACATCTGCAAGGCCACAGGTCTCTCAATCCCACTTTAATCCATTCTGGCATATAAACATTTCTTACTCCATTAATAATTTGATTATTTCAAAGTGCTAGAAAGAGCAGTGCTAAGCTGTTCAGTGCCATTTTCAGGGCTCAGAGGTGCCATTTTTTTCACTTCTACTGTCAAGTAATTTACTACGTGGAGGGGAAACAACAACATAACATGAGTCAATGTGAAAACACAACATAAATGTCAAGCTATGCAGTAAGCTCTGGTATTACAGTTTGCAGTCATTAAGCTACAAATCACATATCAACACTGTGTTTTATGCATCTTTGTTTCACTACAATTATATGTCCTGGGAAGCAACTGACAAGATTGAGCATACTGCAAAATAACAGATGTGCAGTCCTCACACATGACAATTTACATACCAATAGCTTGTTTCCCTGTATGGAAATGCCAGGGTCAGTATCACAATGCTGTTGGAATCAGGATTGGATTGGCAGGTGGTGACACAAGAGGTAAGAAGAAGAAATTGGGGTGGGGGCTAAATGGTGGGAACCTGAGTCAGAGGAATGGGGAATATTCCCTTTTCACCCTAACTTCAGCCACTTCAGAAGGGGGAGTGGGGGTGCTGGCTCTGCTCCCCTCCACACTTTCTTCCCCAGCAGAGAGCCTCAGAGGAGGCTAGGGAGGGCTTGGAACAGCCAAGGGAAGAGGAGGAACTGGAGGCAGCAGCAACTAAACAGGAGCCTGAAAAGGAAGGTTCAGTTTTGTCACCTTGGACCAGTGACTGCCTTCTCAGATGGGAGCAGACTCCCCTCCCCTCAAAGGCGTGTGCATTTGCAATCCTGACATTTGCACAAAGTCAGCGAGTTTCACATGTAGGCACACCACATCTTTAAAAGCTGTTGGAACATCTTCATTGTTTCCATCCAGTTCTGAACTTCTGGCCCCTGTTCTTCACCTCCTAAACCATGACGCTTGAGCCTTGTGTCTGTTACTAAGCCTGTACCATGATTTGCCTGAATAAATATCTATTTCTTACTTACAAGTAAGAGTCTCTGCTTGTGTGTTTGGGTTGGGAAAGATACCTGTCTTTCGGTTTGCAGATTGTTTCAAGGAGTGTGAATTAGATAGTTTCTCATTAAAATGCAAACAAAATTGAATTTCTCCTCCATCCCTACATCTATGGGGGTGTATGGCAACTTCAGGTGGGTTCCTGGACCTATCCTTTGAACTACGGTATTTATTCTGAAGAGGGACATGATCAAGGGAGCTGACACAGCTTCTTACAATGGGAGACGGTACCTGCCATGAATAAGCCCCCAGCTCCTCTGTGCCAGAGGTCCACCGGGACTGCTTTGAATATTTTACAACTTCCTTGAATTATTAACTATACGTTACTGACTTAATTGAAGGGGGAGTGGCTGCGGTTCCCTCGGGACATGTTGGTGGGGGGTCTTGAAGACAGCTAATGTGTCTGAGGCCCATGAATAAAGGATGGCAGTGCTGTGTGATGAGGTGTTGGTGATGGCCCCACTTCCCCCATGCTAGGAGGGAATTGGGACAGGGAACCAAAAGGGCAAGGAGACACCAGCTGCTGTGACAGAGGAGAATGGAGCTATATCAAGCCATCTGCTTCCTCCCTCTTTCTGTGATGCAATTAGATATTTGGTCCAATGGTGGGGAAGGGAGAGAACTCCTGAATATGTTAGCTGATGGATTTGAAATGGTGGTGAGGTGCATATGTGTGTGTGTTTGTGGAGAGAGGAACCAAAGCGCACCACAGGAGGCCATTGTCCTTTGTTTCAACTTTGGTATCGTGCTTCACCTCTCAGATGTGAGTTAGATGCTCAGTTTGGGGAAATGAAGGAGCCACAGCTTGAGTCTTGCAGTCTATGGAGATTCGTGGAGTTTGTCCCTCAGAGGCACTTTCCCTTCATGGTTTCATCACAGAGAGGGAATACCGTATTTTTCGCACCATTGGACGCACCGGACCATAGGACGCACCGGATCATAGAAGGGGGAGAACGGGGAAAATTTTTTTTTCTTGTTCTCTCCCTCTAAAACAAGGTGCGTTCAAGGTACCTATTTTTTTGGGGGGGGGGGAATAAAGAAAAAAAAATTCCCTCCCCAGGCACGGGGCAGGCGCGGGGGAAGCCCGAGCTTCCCCCGACCCCAGCCCCCAGAACAGCCTGCTATCCGCAAGCCTAGGGAACCGAGCCGGTCTCCCCAGGCTTGTGGAGAGGTGCGCGAAGCCCGGGCGCGCTCTTCAGTGCGCACCAGGCTTCGGAATGCAGGCAGCTCCGCGCCACCCTCCCGAGCCCCGCGCGGCTTCGCACCGGGATCGGGAGGGTGGCGCGGAGCTGCAGGAAGCCCTGGGGCGCAGGCAGCTCCGCGCCACCCTCCGGAGCCCCGCGCAGCTTCGCGCCGGGATCGGGAGGGTGGCGCGGAGCTGCAGGAAGCCCTGGGGCGCAGGCAGCTCCGCGCCACCCTCCGGAGCCCCGCGCAGCTTCGCGCCGGGATCGGGAGGGTGGCGCGGAGCTGCAGGAAGCCCTGGGGCGCAGGCAGCTCCGCGCCACCCTCCGGAGCCCCGCGCAGCTTCGCGCCGGGATCAGGAGGGTGGCGCGGAGCTGCAGGAAGCCCTGGGGTGCAGGCAGCTCCGCGCCACCCTCCGGAGCCCCGCGCGGCTTCGCGCAGGGGTCTGGAGGGTGGCGCGGAGCTGCAAGAAGCCCTGGAGCGCAGGCAGCTCCGTGCCACCCTCCGGAGCCCCGCGCGGCTTCGCGCCGGGATCCGGAGGGTGGCGCGGAGCTGCAAGAAGCCCTGGAGCTCAGGCAGCTCCGCGCTACCCTCCGGAGCCCCGCGCGGCTTCGCGCCGGGATCCGGAGGGTGGCGCGGAGCTTCAGGAAGCCCGGGAAAGCCTGCATTCGCTCCATAGGACGCACACACATTTCCCCTTCATTTTTGGAGGGGAAAAAGTGCGTCCTATAGAGCGAAAAATACGGTATATGTCCGTGCCTATCTGCCCCAATGAATCACTTTTGGGGTTCTAAGTGCTGAGGCAGTAAGTGGGTCTTGAATGGCAGCCTCCTTAATTTCCTGCATCACAAGCATTCTGGGCCTTTATCCAGTCAGTCAGGCTAGGCTCCGTGGCACAAAGGTGACTTCTAAGCTGCAGCGCTATCATCCTTTCTCCACAGCCTGAAGATTGTCTGCTGACCTCCCAAAGCAACGGAGAGGCACCGTGCCCCATAAATCCCTTCCCTCTGGGCTAGTCCCGAGCAGCTTGTCTCACTGAGTAGCAACGCAGGCCCCCCTCAAAGATGCCTCATTGCACCTCTCCAGACTGGTATTTGACCTCCAGCCTGCCCATAACTATGTCTTCTGCTCCCTCCAGCCCTTGGTTTCCTGATAACCTTGTCCGGTTCATGACCTTCAGCCTATTCAGGATTAGGCCTTCCTCCTCTGGCTCACATGGCCTCTGTCAGAACATGACCCTGTGGCAGCCTGTCACAAGCTAGGCCTCAAGCCTGACATTTCCCAGTTCCTAGATGCGACAGCTGATGAAGAAGCTCACTTTTAACCCAATAATGTCTACTGACTTTTCTCCCAGAGAAGATTTAATAAGAGATTTGATCCAGTTTTACAAGAACCAAAGCGGGTGAGTACGAGAGGAAGCTTCTGCTGGAAGATGGCTCTGTGACACGGGTGGGGGAATCCATTGGCTGGGGAGAACTGGCTGCTCGACAGAGGGGAATTAACCAGACCAGCTCTGAAATGTCAGAACAAACTCTCTGTTCAATGTCTGGAAGATTAGTATTGTGCAAATGAATAGGTGGATTTTGCAAACTTTGCCATGAAAGGTGGAAGGTCCTCCATCTTTACCGAAAAGAGATGGGATTGAAATTTCTGCCTTGGATCTTTCTTTCTTTCTTTCTTTCTTTCTTTCTTTCTTTCTTTCTTTCGGAAGGCAGGATAGAATTGTCAAAAATAACTGCAGTGTGTTATATATTGGTGGGTGGGGGGTAAGGAAAACAAATGTATGAATACAAAATAAGGAGGGCTGTTTAAGCTGTAGATCTGTTCTACTAAAAACAACAACACAAAAGCCTCTAAGGGGTTACAGCGGATCATAAGAGCATCTCTCCACTACCCTGCGGCCACCCTGGAGCTCCTGAAACTTCACTGCCACCACGCTGCACCATCCCAGGTCCTGCGAGCCCAGCACCACTTCTGCTGTGATTGCCCCCCTCCCAGCTACTGCTGTGTTCCAGACATAGGGAAATAAATTGCAATAGACTTGAAGAGTATGCAAAGGTAATACAGAAATGTTTTGGAATGCATGATATCCAAGGAAATGCTGAGAGAAGATAGCATTTTTGGCTTAGGAACAATACTTCAAATACTTCAGGGTGCTCAATGGATTCCATGTACATTATGCTAGCAATCATTCTCTGCATTCAAACAGAGTTCTCAATTGTCTCCAACAGGGATGCATGAGAACTTCAGTTTGGTCTACGTGCTATTCTTTGAAATTCATACTTCTCCAAATTTTGTGATGCAACTTTCCAACCAAAATATGCACGAATATGCATATGTGAAAGTGTGTATGTTAGTGGAAATAACATACAAAAATGCATTATATTTGGGGAGAGAAATTGCTTGCAAAAATGTTTTTATTAGGAAAAATTCATACGAAATGTATATATTGGGAGAAATGCTCGATAAAATGCTGATGAACTTTTGTAAGAACTTTAAAAGAAATCAGTTGATGTGGAAGTGTGGTGGACTGAAGATAGGAAAAATAAGAAACCAAATCTAATGCATCCACCCCTAGTAGTCTGCTTAAGAAAATTAAATTATTATATTTATTATTCAAGGTCAACAGCAGCCAGATCATGTGTGCTGTGAAGTAATTACAGCAACATGCGGTACTGACTTTGGGCACCCCTGCCTGGGACACAGTGCCCTGTAAAGCTAGAGGCAAGACCAAGGCCACATCCACACCATACATTTAAAGCACAATTATACCTCTTTAACATGTGGCATCCCCAAAAGAATCCTAGGAACTAGTTAGTTAAGGGTGCTAAGAGATGTTAGGAGACCCCGTTCCCCTCACAAAGCTACAATTCCCAGAGTGGTTTAATAATCAGTCCTTTTCCCCAGGGAACTGGGAATTGTAGCTTTGTGAAAGTAATAGGGGTTTCCTAACACCTCTGATCACCCTTAACAAACTTCCGTTCCCAGGGTTCCTTGGGGAAAACTATGACTGTGGTATAATAGTGTTTTATATTTATATATGGTGTTTTATATGGTGCAGATGTAGCCTGACTAATAGGTAGGGTCTAAGTCAAATATCAGATGACTGGATGGCTCCAATATCAGCCTGAAGTCTACTGAGAGCTGAAATATTGCCCTCAGGATGTATGTACTGTAGCCTGGACCTCCCTGGGATTGATCAGCCTCTGCTTCTGAGCAAGGCTGACATCCCTGCTGCTGCCGCCTCAGAATCTGGCATGGTGGTGAACACAGGATGCCCAGAACTAAAGGAATTTCCATAGAGGATTCATCTACATCTGTGGTTGTTGGCAATATAACATTATCGGAACAGGAGGTAGAGAAGACATAGCTCCTTGGAATTTATCCTCTCCTCCTCTATGTCTGAGAAAGTTTTTGTAACAGGGGTTGCCTCTGTGGCTGCTTCCTGAGATGGCCCAGTGAGAGGATCCCCCTTTTATGAGGGTCCCTGATGTCCTAGGATTCCTCTTCTGATGCAGATGCAACATGATGACAAGATTCTGGAAGGCAAGATGAAAGCAAGTGCTCCCCAGTTGCATTTTGTGCACAGCCACCAGCCAGGAGAATGCATCATGACATTTGGCTGTTAATATGCAATAAAACAATCTTTGTAAATTTCATTAAAATTGGGTTAAGATAAAAATATGCCAGACAGAACACAGCCAATAGAACCTTAATTGGCTCCTTCCCAGAGGAGAGCTGTGCTCCGTTTTCAGTGTTTTTGCCACCAGGACCTACAGAAACAACCACAGTTCTTACGGCTCCAGAGAAGAACTTTGGCCACGGAGACCCTCCCAAAGGCCACCCCCACAAACACCTCCTGTCCTGAAGCCAATGAAACTCAGGAACTTGGCTGCTTATGTATCCATTTTGAAAGCCTGTCAATATCTTCCACTGGCCTAGAATGGTTGGTTTATCAGGAAAACTGAAAAATCCATCCTGACAACTGTAATGTTTACACATCTGCTCCAGTTCATCTGGTTGTGTGTTTTATTATATTTTTCATTAGAGGAGAGTAAGAAGGGAGGGACTTTTCATGGAAACTTCAGATAGTAGAAAAACATTCCACTTTCATCAACTAAAGGGGGGTGTTTGCCCATTCAGAGTGAGGACAGTATTGATCCAGGAAGCATTGTTGTTTGGCTTTCTGAGATCACCATTTAGCCAAATCTGATTGGCTGTAGAGCATTTTAATATCATGTTCGCCGTGTGGTCCCTGATTGGTTGGGATTGCCCATATGACTATTCCTAGCAAGAAGACCCCCCACAAAATGGTGCTGAAATAGCAATAGGCTGTGAAAGCAGCACAGTGCACAAGGTGCATATTTGCTTCATTTGGGTGTTTCCCCCTAAGAAAATGTTTTATGTCCCTGTAATCACCACTCTGCTATGGAGAATGAAACAGCTTAACATCTGGCAGAGCCCTGTTTTTAATACGCCATAATCTAGAGCCATTCTAGATCATATGTTAGATCTCTCTCTAGCTATAGGCAGGGTCTTGCCATGAAACAATGCAAGATGCTGGTTGACCCCGGTCTACATTTATAATTAGTGCTGGGCCTTTTTTCATTAAAACCTATGCATTTCCATTGACTACCTCTCTGAATCTTCCTGGGTCCATGAGGTACGCATAACAAACCCAAATCTCTTTTGCCCAGGGGGAAGAAAAGTGTCGCTAGCTATGCCCTTGTTTGCCAAGTCCCTCCACACGGCCAGTTCATTTCTGAAGCTGTGGTAAAGGCGGATGGAGAAAAACACAACTGAGGACAGTAGAGAAGAACTATATCCTATGTATTGGATATGATGTGATACCAGGTAAGCCAAAAGAGCCTTTTGTCTTTTTGAACTTGCACATCACACTGTTATTTCATATTTAGTCTGTGATCCGCTGTCCTCAGTAGCACTGATATTCCCCAAATGAGGTCAACACACTGTTCTGGCAGGCGCTGCAGACAAAAGGTGAGAGACAATCTCTGCCTCAAAGAGCTTTCTGAGCCTGTGTAGAGACAGACGGGAAAAGAGCTAGGGATTGAGCCCAGGTGACCTGCCTGTCAGCTCAATAACTGGTGGGTGAGGAGGAGAGACTGAAGGAAAGCCAGGTGCAAGGGGGAAGGTCCCCTGCAAGGAGAGTCGATGGCCAAGAAGAAGAAGAGAAAACACTCGGCAAACACATAACAGCATTTTAAGGCATGCTCCTGTTTTGGCTTCAGGTATAATATTGTCAGTCCAGAGTGTGGCTTCCTGCTGGCTGAAAAGAGATAAAGAGAGGCTCTCCAGCTGCTTGATCCTGCCATGCCAGCCCTGAGAATTTTTATTTTTAAAAAATCACATCATAAGCCACTATTAAAATCATTCAAATGGAATAATACTAAAAATGGGCTACTTTCCTTGGCTTCAGAGAGCTGCATAAATACGGAGCAAAATTCAGACTAAGTTCAGCGTGTTTCAGTCCTGTTGATTTTAATGAGAGAAGAGTGTTTAAGCATATTCTTGACTTTGTCCTATTGAAATCAGTAGACTTTTAAGTGCCAAACTATTGTGCTAGTTTTAGCTGTGTTCATTCTCATGCATTTGCTCAGACAACTGGACACTTTAAACTCTCACCTAGGAAAGGGACTACAGATTGAAGCTTTGCGGGTTGCACTGAGGAATTAAAACAGAGAGGTGGTGTGATTTACATTTGGAGCTTGGCAACTTCAGGGCTGCTTCCAGAGATAGAGGGTGTGTTGGCTAGGGTGGGAGGAAAAATTCAGCATAGTGCACATTTGAATGGGAATCTACCTAATCCACATTTTCTGGAAACAACTCACAAACTAAAATGCAACTGTTCTTTGAAATCTGCACTACTCTGAATTTTGCAATGCAGTTTTCCAACTGAAACATGTGTACATAAATAAATATATTAGAGAAAAGTATGCATGGGGGTTGTTTTTAAACAATGATGATAATAATGAAAGATTTAATACAGAAATGTTGCAAACTGAGTAAGACAGAGAAATCAGAAACTGACAAAAACCAGAATTGATAGATTCATCTATCCTGAGTGTTGGTCATTATTGATGGCACAGTCCCAAAGAGGGCCATTTTTGCAACACCTTAAGTCACTTTTGCGTCACATAGTTTAAGATTATTCACTTCTATAATCTCCGCATCTCCTGAATCATTCCCTGATATATGAATTCCAAGGTAGAGTGCCATATTGAAGCACAGTATGAATGGGGCAGAGCAGAGATGGGGAATGTGTGCCTTGTCTCCAGATGCCATTGGATTCCAAGTCCCAATAAGCCCCAAGCCTCATGGTCCAGAGGAATGGTGGGAGTTGCATTCCAACAATTTATAGAAGGTTATAGTTTCCCCAACCCTTGATTATACAGTGGGATTTATAATATTTTGCAAGGCCAAACAACACTATTTGCCACAGAGAAAGAAAGCAGGGAAGGCATGAGCAGGACCATAAGAAGACCCTGCTGGATTAGGCCAGTGACCCACCTAGTCCAGCATCTTGTCTTCGCTGTGGCCACCCAGATGCCAATGGGAAATAGACAAGAGGGCTCTCCCCTCCTGTGGTTTCCAGCAACTGGTATTCAGAAGCATTACTGCCTCTGACTGTGGAGGCAGAGCGTAGCCATCGTGTCTAGTAGCAGTGGAGGCATGGAAGGAGGGGACAGGAGGCATTGAGACATTTCTTCATTTGCTCTGGCAACAATTATTTGCCAGCAGCCTTGTTTTCACCATTAGCCATTGAGATTCCTTCAGATGCCAATGATGAGAAGGTGGTCTTCAGTGACTTGTATAGTGCAACAAAAGTGGGACAAAAAATTAAATGGGAACATATGTCCACCCTGAAACTTTTGCAGCTGCAAACAGGGTTGAAAGGGAATTATGCATAACCACTCCAGTACAACCATGAATGCACAATAAACAGGATGTATCGAGGGACCATTAGTATTTATTATATGATTCTTGTTTTTTAGATGAGCTTCCCATGTGTTATTTAACCAATATTATAGCAGCTCTTTAAAGTAGGCAACTATTATTATCCCTTGGACTGCTAAGGCTGGGAGCAAGTGGTTTGCCTGAGGCCACCCTCTGAGCAAATGGCAGAGATGAAGCTCAAAGTAGAGACTGCCCAGCACACAGCTCGATTTCGTAACCACAACACCTTCCCACTGCTGTGGACAGTGCTAAATTAGAATAACAAAATGATTTTTGTATGTGTCCACCACAGGCAGGCCCCTTGCGCAGCAGTATGTGGTTGAGTCTCCGCCACTCGGAACAGATCGTGAGTGTGTGGAGGAAAGCTAAATCCCTTCTGTGACTCACTTCTTTAGTCTCAAGAAGGATCGGAATGGGTTGAAAGCTTTTAATTGAATTGGCTTTCTGACACAGGAGTGTTTGCATGATGGACATCATGAGTACCTAATGTCCAAGTGCTAAAAGTTCTGCTGTTGTTCTGAGGGTGGAACTGGGCATTACACACAGACACACACCCATGTAATGAAAGCCAAAACTTCTTATGGAAAAGCAGGGGCAGGGGATCAGGTAGGAGGGGAGAAGGAAGAGGAGATGCTTAATCCATTCCTCACCTGTTACTTCTCACAGCTCTTGATCACTTGCCTCTTGCTTCACAGGGTTGCGAAAGTATGTTTGCGGAGGCAGTTTTGGAGTCCTGCATCTAGTGAAGAGCAACTAGGGGAGAAGGATATGGGCAAGGAAATGATTAAGCATTTACATATAAGCTGCTTCTTTACAACTTTTTGTTTTTTGTTCCATGCATTAGTGGTTGCGTGCGCCTTAAGGCTGCAGTCTGAAGCACATTACCTAGGAGGAGTAAACTCCAGTAAACACACCAGGACAAAGTATGGTGACTTTGCTGCCAAGTAAACATGCATTTGTTTGCATTGCAATGTTCACATTAAGTCCCAGTTGCTCAGCTTACATAGAAATCAGTGGGCCTGCTGGCTTCATTACCAAAAGGTGCAAACACTGATTTTCACAGCAGCAACAGAATGTACTCTAAGTGTGCCTCTGATGTAGGTGGGTTTCATCCCTCCCTTTCAAAACTGCTCCTTTCTGACTGATGTAAGCTGCTATGTAACATTCCCTAAAGTGGGAGTCACCAGCCTTCATTGGTGCCCCCATGCAGGTTCAGTCCCTGTCATTTCCATGTAGGGCCGGGGAATACCATTGTCCGGAAACCCTGGATAGCCACTGTCAGTCAGTGTAGACAATAAGAAAGTAAGAAGAGCCTGCTGGATCAGACCAGTGGCCCATCTAGACCAGCATCCTGTAGCCATCCAGATGCCTCTGGGAAACCCTCAGGCACAACCCAAGCTCAGGAGCACTGTCCCCTCCTGCAGTTTACAGCAACTGGTATGCAGAGGGATACTACACTAGATGGACCAATAACCTGGCTTGGAATGAAGCAGCTTCCAATATTCCTATGAAGCAATTTCTGGCACATCAGAAGGCCAGGAGCAGGGTTTTGGTGTCTCCGATCTTTGATCATCTGACAGCTGCCAGCCCCTTCTTTGCATTATTTCAGACTAGCAAAGCAGCTAGAATATTCCCTGCACTGACAGCTGCCTATGTATTTTTTCATATCATTTTTGGATCTGTTTGTCCCACTCCTTGTTTACAGTAGCCGGTTGTGCTTTCGGGGAGAGTCTGGTAAAGTTTTGGCATCACACTGCAGCGACACAATTGACCGCCTATTCTTTCTCATGGGCATTTACCCATCATATTGCATTGTTGACATAGTGTAAATCTGTTACCCGTGGGAGATTGTAGCATTGTGTGAAGGTGAGTGTGTGTGTAAAATACAAATCAGTGTATTCCGGGGGATGTGGAATATGAGAGAGAGAGAGAGAGAGAGAGAGAGAGAGAGAGAGAGAGAGACCAGTTTAATATAGACACTGCAGTTTCAGGGACAATTTTCACCTTCCTCTGCCCAATCTGTCTGAGCTGTGGTTGCTAAGCATCACAAAGTATGGAATCCCCAGGATCTGTTTTTGTCGAAATCTTCTCCCCAGGATGCTAAGACCTGCCTGACAGCTGAGAAGGCAGGCTGGATTTCTGCTCTCTGCTTGCAATGCCTTTTTTTGGGGGGGGGGGGTCTGGCAGGATGAAGCAGGTTGGTGGGAAAGCTAAAGAGAGCAGCAACGTCTTTCAGCAGAGCCACAGATGACTGCTGTGCTTCCCTTTAGCTGCTCCAGGCCCTCCTAGGAAGCTGAGTCCAGGACATGATTATTTATCATTTATTGAATGCTGTCAGTGCTGCAGAGCCCTAGAGAGAGACAGTCTCTGCCCCAAGGAGGTTGCTGTCTGGATCAGACAGGCAGGGCAAGGAGGAAGGTGGCAAGGGAGGGTGTGGAGGCCAGGCTTGCTGACAGATGCTTGGCTGGACTTGAGGAATCATTTTGGCTGAGAGCATACAGGGCCAGCTGAAGACAGAGAGCACAAGGGAAAGGGATGGGAGTATTTGGGCTACTGTATCTCTAAGTGTGAGAGAAAATAAGGGGAAGGACCATAGCTCAGTGGTATAGCATTTGCCTTGCATGCAGAAGGTATCAGGTTCAATCCCCAGCATCTCTAAGTATGACTGGCAAAGGCTGCTGCCTGAAATCCTGAAAGCCACTACCAGTCCATATAACCAATGCTGAGCTAGATAGACCAATGGTCTGACTCAGTATAAGGAAGCTTCCTAATAAAGGTACGTAAGAAGGAGAGGCAAGGATTGTGTCTGCAAATGGATGGAAACCAGGGGTGCTATCTCACCCTCAGGATTGTGGGTGCCTGCCCCTGCAACGCAGGCATGTGACATCACATGCAGATGCCTGCATGTGTGCATGTGATGTTGCATTTCCATGTTGTAATGGTGGCCGCTGGTGACTCCTCTTCCTCCTCCTATCCCCTGCTAGCAAGGCACCCTTTCCCATGAGGAGCGGCTCTGACTCAGAAGCAGAGATACTTCTCTGCATCTGAGCTCCACCCCCTGGAAAAGGGTGCCTCGCTGGCTGGCTGTGGAGGGCAGAACTGAACTGCTTTTCTCTTGAAGGAAGCACTGCTGCTGCTTGCCAGCTTTTTTCATTGACTTTGTGGGTTCCCAGCCCCACAATTATATTATTGTGGGTGCCCAACCTAGAGTTGGTTCCTATGATGGAAACCAAGAGTAGGGATGGAGAAGGAATTCAATTCAATTCACATTTAAAGGTGAACCTGTCTCATTCACACTTCCTGGAACAATATGCAAAACGAAGCCTTTTGTTGAAATTTGACTTTGAAATTTGCAGTGTAGTTCACCGGCCAAGTGATGTGTAGAGAAATGCATATGCTAGGGTAAATTGTGCATACAAATGCTTATATTAACAAAAATAACATGCCAATATGTGCAATAGTAGAGGAAAATGCATGCATGTATTTTATGGGAAATTTGCACCAAAATGCTGATGAATTTTCATGAACAAATCTGATGCAGAAATGCAAAGGACTGAACACTGGAAAAATAAGAAACAAAGAAACCATCCATCCTTGTCCACGGGTGGGCAGAAGGTAGACAAGAGCCCTACAGCTGGGGGGGGGCAGTGGGTAGACCGTGTGGGCAGGCCCCGCAGTGAGTGCTGTCCAGCATTTTGTCACTCCCCTCAGTGGTGACACCTGGGGCCATCCACACCCACTGCACCCCCTTCCTTCACCCCTGCCCCATAGTTCCCTGTGAAGGGGGATTGATTGTTAAACCACTCTGGAAATTGTAGCTCTGGAAGGGGATCAGCACCCTTAACTACAGCTCCCAGAATTCTTTGGGGGAAGCCATGACAATTTAAAGCGGTATGATACTGCTTTAAATGTGTGGTGTGAATGTGGCTTAAGGTACAGTAAATTGGCAAGATCTCCCAATTGTTCAGCAACAACAAAATTATTCTCCTCCACCTTAACACCCCCCCCCCCATATTGCCCAAAATGAAGAAGACTTTCCTAAGAATGTAGTTTCACACTGAAGGACCATGAGCTCAACTCAAAACAAATTCCTGTGCTCACTCAGCAGCTGCTCAGAGGCAGCATATTCTTCACATTCCTAAGTAATGTAGGCTCTAGTCCGTGGGCCCTGGCTCCAGTCAGTGGGTCTGAGGGCTCTAATGCACACAAAGTGGATCCACAAGCCTGAAATCTGCTTTTTCTTACAATCAGCACAGCTGGGAACTGTGATGCCAGTGATGGGCTGGACTTACTAGGTCATCCCTACATTGTTGATGGGGGTGCTGTCATCTTCTCTGCTGCCTACGTAATGCCCCATGCACAGATGATCACTTGGAACTAAATAAATGCCTTAATTAGAGGAGGGCATTTTATGATAGTCCCTTAGCTGCTGTTTTAGGCAGTTGGGGGGATACATGTGATTTATCTCTCCTGCCCCACATGTTTCCCAGTCTCTCTGCAGCTCTGTGCCTGGCTAAGGAGGGCAGTAAGAGCTGTGGGCACACACTAGGGTGTTAATGTGCACATGAATCTCTGTTTCCATGTGAGCTCCAGCTTTGCATTGCTTTTCTTACTCAGGCTATTTCATTTTTTATTTAAAATATTTATATACTGCCTTTCTCATTATATATTTCTACACTGCCTTTTTCAGGGTGGTTCACAATGACATAAACATAACAATACCCAGATCCACTCATGCTATGTCCCATGGGAACTCTCTTTAGCTACCTGCTTGGCTCCTTCTCTCCCTGATGCACTTGGTTTGGTTAGATACTCCCCGCTGTCAATCAGAGTGTTCTGCCACCTTCCAAGGGGCCCAGCAATCATGAATTCTATGTATTCTGGCTGATAGGACTTTCAAGCCAAGTGGAATAGCCTCACTAAGGGCCTCTCCAGACTGGTGGGTTTTTGTGTGTGGATGTTTTCTGCAACGGATCATTGTCGCAATAATAGTGCATTAGTGCTGGATTTATGCTGGATTTCCCACACACCATTCTGCTTTACTAGTTGTTCTGTGATGCTTCCCCAGTGTTACCACACTGCTGCTGCCTGGACACTCCTGCACTGTCCTGCCTCAAGAGCAGGGCAAAAAATAAACTACAACATTTGTGGTATGAAAAGTGACAATATTTCAGGAGGGAGTTACGGAACATGCACTGATCAGAAACAAAGTAGTACGTCTGCCTTAAAACATTCGCAGGGGAAAGCAGTATTGAAAGCAGGATCATGTACAACTGCTTGGATGCTGCCATGAGTGCAAATAATCTGAATGCACAATAGAAAGGATGTTTGGAGAGGCATCAACATTGGTACTCAAACTTTTTTCTCTGGGCCACACTTTCCGAATAAAATTTTTGCTTGTGCCACACCGAATTTTTTTTTGCTTAAGAAATACATTGGAAAAGGAAAAGAAACAACTAGCACTGCTTGATTTATAACATAGAACAAAACTGTTTTATAATATGATCATGGGACATCTATAAAGTATAAAACAATGCAGCTAAAATTTCTGCAAAAAAATAATATTTTGATACTATACTGTACTGCACTGAAATGTTTAGATGTTTCTTTGATTGCCCTTGAATCTTTCTGCCATACTTGCCATCCTTTCCTGCCATACCAGTGTGGTACGCCACACCCTTTGAGAACCACTGTGTTTATACCTTTAAAACTCATTTGGTACCTGGGCCCTAGATGCAAGATGAGTTTTAAAGCAATGTCAGGATCTGAAAGAACCCTCGTTCCAAGGTGAGCTCAAGGTGAACAGAGGAATGAACAGGAGAGGGCTGGGGAGAATCCAGCTTGCTCAGCCACTATGACCCACACAGAAGAAGGTTGGATTCTGCACTTAGGCCTAGCTAGCCTCTTTGCTTTGGGACAATCAAGAACTGGAGCAAAGCAAAGAACAAATTGGTGAAAATTTCCTTATGGAATTAAAAGGGATGGCAGAAGGATAGGTTCCTTCCCAAAGTAGGCTGAGGCTCCCATGACTGTTACGCCCCTGCCCACCTGCTCCTCTTCCAATGATCACCATATACCTCACCTCTCCTGGAGGCTTCAGTAAGGAAGGACAGTGCAGAGCACCAGCCTCAGGTTCCTTTTGCAGTGGCCATGCCATTCCTCACTCCCTGCTTGCTCTCAGCATCTCATGGCTCCTTCATTTATCACCCCCAAGTCAATAGCAGCCATCTGTCATGCCTGACATGCCTTTCTCCTGAGGCTGCTCCTGAGTTGGAACGGCTTCCATGCCTTGGATCTGCCCAGTTCTTTCAACAGCCTAATGTTGTTCAGATTTCTCACAAAGCCTTCTTGCTCCTCCACCATCCCATACCCATAGGTTCATGCTGCTTTCCAGAACTCCAGCTTGCTCACGTGAGACCTATTGTTATGAGCAGCAGCAAGCCACCCAAGCCAAATGTTTTGCTCTAGACTGGGAGCAGCCAGGCTGGGGCACTCCAGATGTTCTTGGACTCCAACTCCCATCAGCGCCAGCCAGCATGACCAGCGGGCAGGGATGATGGGAGTTGTAATCCAGCAACATCTGGAAGGTACTGCATTGACTACCTCTGCTCTAGAAACTAGGCCTCAGTTGCCCTGCCTACTGAAGAATTACCTGATATGGCTCATTCACTCCACGTGCAGCTGCTAGAGAGGTAATATGTAGGATTGCCATTTTGGGGGAGGATGAATTTGCATGCAAATGCAGGTGAATGCTCACAGCATGAGAATGTACATGTAGATCTGACTGCTGCTGGCTGTGTCAGCTGTGGCATACCCAGCACTTCAGTCTCAGTACTTGAGCCACTGGGTAAGCCAGCTCATTCACATATTGCCTTTTTGCTAATTTGATGCTGAATAACACACAGGAAGTAGCCCAGGCAGTGAGCGAGAAGATAATGGGATCAACCTGGCATCCCAGTTGGCGATCAGAATCTCCAGCCAGTGTAAACCAGACCTAAAGCCAGTAGATAATTCTAAGCAAAGTTGGGCTTAGCTCTAGCAGCCCCTCAAGGCCCAGAGAGTGGCAGGTGTCAAGTGAAGGCAGTAGGGGGACAGGGGCTGCCACGTGCTGAGATGGCGTATTGCATGGGGCCTGGAACTGATCCCAGCAGCCTGACTTCTTGTCTAGCAGGCGGCTGTTCCACCTGTTCCATTTGGAGTCTCCCCACACTGTGTGTGTGTCTGTACAGGAAGGAGGGTGGTTGGGGCCGAAGAAGCTGGTGAGGCCAGATCTTCCCAGCAAGAGCCATGTCCCTGTCCTGCTATTACCATATTTATGAGGCTCAGCAGAGCGTAAGCATCCTAACCTGCTGCCGACCTCCCCCTTCGCAGCGTCCTTCCCCTTCACCAGCAAGGGTGCCATGAGATATTCATGAGCAGCCTCGTTCCTGTCGAGCTGGGGCCTAAGGCTGGCTGGCAGCGAGTGCATTTTTTATTAATGGGCTTCTGGAGTAAGGGGTATGCAGATGTGTGTGCATGCGTGCGCGTGCATAGAGCCCAAAAGTGCCAGCACGCTAGAGCGAGTCACAGGGAGAGACAGATGCACGCTGCAATCGTGGATCGCCCTAATATCCATGCTGTACATGTGGGTGCACCCATTCTGTACATATACATGCATCTATATGTACATGCCTAGCCCTGGTAGGCAGTTGCCACATATATACAAATACACATGCCACAGAAACACAAAATACAGTTGGGACATCCCAAGTACCTGTCCATTCCGTGTAGCAGTTCCCAACATTTACAGCACATTTGCATTATTCTCGCTCTGGATTTAATGTGAGAGGCTCCTTGTTTGGTGGTGTGGCAATCTGGCAGCAAGCAGAACTCAAACACACCACATAGCAAACATAGAAACATATGTGCCTATACCCTGAGTAGCATTGTGGGGTGGGGGTAACACATGCTTGATGCAACATTGTCTAACTTCACTGCAAACAAATCAGAATGAATGCTCAATAAATAGCTGATGTTGTCTAACTTCCCTGCAAACTTTGTGCTCAATAAACATGTCATCAGGAAGATGAGAGAGAAGCTAGTTCCCCATCATCACTGTCAGCTGGGATTGTGAGAGCAGTGTTGTTTTTTGTTTGTTTGCCTGCTTTCCTTTTCTACCCTAAGAATAGCCATAGTGGCTGTCTGAGTACTGCTACCAACATTAGGCCCCAAGGATACCAATAATTGCAGCATGTGCTTTGTAGAGCATAGGGTGGCTCTGCAGAAACATGTAGGTTGAGTCTCCAGTCCTGCCCCACTAATCTTGTACTGAAAGCTGGAAGCTGTATGTCTTATTGTCCTACAGAAACAAATGAGTAGGTAACAAGAATAGTGCTTCGCTTATCTCCTTGCACAAAGACCACTCAGGCCCTCATTGTGTGACATTTGGGGCTGTTTTCCTGCCACTTTTCTTTTGACACAAGTGTGTTACATACAATTCCCTGGAGCAGTAGGGACATTTAGGGCACTGATTGCTTTCAGACAGTGGGGAGGGCGGAAACATAGACTTGTATTCAACTAAGTTCCATCCAGAGTAGACCCACAGAAATTCATGAACTAAAGCTAGTCATGACCATTAATTTCAGTGGGTTTACTCTGAGTAGGACAAACACTGGCTACAACCCATTCATACCAAGGGTGCAATCCTATGCACATGACTTGGGAAGAACTGCAACTGAACTCGGTGGAGCTTAAATCGAACGTGTAAGGCTGCAAGGTTGTTGCAGAGGGATGCATTACCACTTTTAGTGATGCACATTTGTTACGTGTACATTTTATTGAATTCTTTTATTGCTGAACCTTTCCTGTGTCTATGCTTCTTCTCCAACAGCAGCAGCAACAAATATTTAAGGTTTTGATCTCTTAGCCTCATCCGGAGAAAAATGGCTTTTAAAATGCAGCTGTTTAGCACTACCCTTCTGCCCACCTCTAATGCACCTTAAATCACTCTCACCTTTCACTTTATAGCCATTTGGCAGCAGTCCTGACCCGGATGCTTGCTCTGCTGCCATGTGCTTTGGCCCTTGTTTTTGACCTATACTCCTCTGCATGGCTGCTCTGCTCCGCTTCCCCTGTTCTCCTTCTCCAGCCTAACTTGAAGTTCCTTTCTCCTATCCTGCTGCACCTGCCTGCCCATTTTCCTGCTTCTTAGAAATCCCAAGGAGCCCAGCTGCTGCCTCCATGAGCTGATCTTCCTCGCTATGATGTGTGTTCTGCACTATATGACCTTGAGGGATATTCAGTTCCCTCCTGGATCCCTGCTTGGATGCAGCACCCCTATAATGCAGTGTTATCTTCATCTTGGACTCTGTCCAGAAAAGACCACACATGCCTGGTTTGCAGCATTTGCTGCCTGATCTATGTATATTTACTCTGAAAAAAGTCCTGATGCTTAGGACACTTCAACACAGCAGTTTATTGTAGACTTGATCCTGCTCATGTGAGCAAGTTTAGTGCAGCATCCTCATGAAAACGCTGCCCTGTATTATTTCCCCATTTAATCTGGATTTAGCACTTTTGGTAGAACGGTTTGATGAGAATCAAGGTTGCTTTTTAATAATATTTTTCCTGTATATCGGTATACATAGGAATATTACACACTAATATTTCCATCTTTAGAGAGTTGTTGCCTAAGTTTCACTAATGTTTCACTCTTTAAAAGTGATGTCTCCAAAAGTGCTTTTAGACAATCCTAAAGTGAAACTCTTCAAAGACTGAGGTGTGTACACAGACCATTGGCCCATCTATTTCTATATTCCCCACAGTGACTGGCACCAGGTCTGTGGGGTTTCATACTGGGGGCATTCCCGGCTCTACCTGGAGATGCCAAGGATTGACTAGGATTGACTAAGGGAGTTGGACTAGATAATTTCTGTGGTCCAAGGAAATTATGGCTAAACATTGTTTGCATGTAGAGCAAGAGGGATTAATGTTTACAGTTTACTCTTCTTTATTAAAGTGAACTTGTGTATAGTTTTAAACAAGCTCCTGTCTCTGGTGTTTCCTAGGGCTAGTCCTTGGGCAGTCCATCCCTCAGTCTGGATTTTCTCATACCAGAGATACTCCAGAAAAGAAAATGTATGAGAAAATCTAGACTGAGGGAGAGGAAAGAGTGGCCATGATTTGGAAGGGAACATCATATGGACATCAGAGAATTAATGGAGGCACAGAAAGCTTACTGTCCACATTAAATAACAGCATAGATGAATCCAGAGTGAAACCACTGGTCCACCTAGTTCAGTATTGTCTATACTCACTGGCAGTAGCTTTCCAGAGCTTCAGGCACAAGGTTTCCCCAGCCCCACCTAGAGATACCATGAACTGGGACCTCCTGTGCTCTATTGCTCAGCTACAGTCCTTCAGCAAAGGTATAGCTCCCCTTCACCTTTCAGCAAGGAAACCACCGGTGGTGAGACGCTTACAACCAGTAGCTAGTTGCACAAGGGACAGGATGCTATTGCCTGGTTTCATCTAGGGAGACTGGCTCAGAGTTCTATAGACCTCTGATCATTACGGTATATCACCTTTGGTTGTCTGCCCACATGCAGAGGTGGACAAACCCAGGGGAAGTCCCCAAACACAAGCAACTGCTTCCTACTTCTTATGCTGTTTGGGCTAATGGGCATTCTGAAAAGTGGGAGCATGGACCATTCTTTCCTTTTGAGTTGCATGCAGAGAATCCTATTAGTAGTAGCAACAGAACTAAAGGTGGAACTGGAGAAACTCCCAGCTAATAAGAAAGAAATGCCAAGTTCCCTACTTGAGGGTTGCAAGGTCATAACCTTGGAAACAGCAAGCTGGAATTTCTACTTTTATGCAAACGTAGTAAGATTTGGATTATTCCAGTGGTGGAAGTTGGTTATGGATGGTGGTTATGGAAACTGGTTTTGTATTATGCAGGGCAGGATTCAGAATTATGTTAAGTCAGCTTTAGTGCAAGATATGGTGTCATCCACGGGTGGCGCGGGTGGCGCTGTGGGTAAAACATCAGCGCCTAGGACTTGCCGATCGTATGGTCAGCGGTTCGAATCCCCACGGCGGGGTGAGCTCCCGTCGTTCGGTCCCAGCTCCTGCCCACCTAGCAGTTCGAAAGCACCCCTAAGTGCAAGTAGATAAATAGGTACCGCTTTATAGCGGGAAGGTAAACGGCGTTTCCGTGTGCTGCGCTGGTGCAGGCTCGCCAGAGCAGCTTTGTCACGCTGGCCACGTGACCCGGAAGTGTCTCCGGACATCGCTGGCCCCTGGCCTCTTAAGCGAGATGGGCGCGCAACCCCAGAGTCGGACACGACTGGCCCGTACGGGCAGGGGTACCTTTACCTTTACCTTATGGTGTCATCTGGAGAACACACCTTTCTCTGTAAATGTAGTGGGGGAAATTGCTGCAGAAGTTCTTCCCACTTCTTTCCTTTCCAGGCACCATTGCTCATTTTCCTTACTCCTCTGTTGAAGCAGGTGGGGCTTCAGTTTTGCCCTGTAGCATATGGGTGAGGAAGGTAAGCAGTAGGACCCAAGAAGCAATGAAATGAGAGATCAGCAGCAGCAACCTCTCCCAGTAGAGGCGCTGTATTCAGTGTAAAGTTGCGCTCTCCAGGCTGAATCCTCACAACTTTACCTGCTCTGCAGCATCTTTAGCACAACTGTAAATCCTGTCCTGCCTAATCCCAAACCACCTGACATCACACATGAGTAGAAACTTGTTTGCCCATTA
The DNA here is from genome assembly GCF_964106645.2 of Podarcis pityusensis. Taxonomy (NCBI): domain Eukaryota; kingdom Metazoa; phylum Chordata; class Lepidosauria; order Squamata; family Lacertidae; genus Podarcis; species Podarcis pityusensis. The sequence continues at coordinate 43,999,456 of NC_138029.1, read as the reverse complement.
ACAATCATGAACCCTTAGCTAGAAGAAGGTCACAACAGCACCACCTGGTGATCCCTGTCACAACAACCTCAGTCACTACAGGTGTTAATAATGATTACCAACACATACAATTATGGATTATCATAATTAATTGGCATAGAAGAAAGTGGTAATTATTTTCATTGTGCATATAGTTATCGGCAATCTTACATATTTCCGTAATAGCCAATTACAATTATTAATCAATTCCTGGGGTTTAGTAAAAAATGATGAGTGTTAGCAGCCCTGCCATAAATGGTCACTGATGTTGAAAATATAGGCTATCTGCCATCATTGGTCTGCTCAGTAATTATTGCTATTTGTTATTAATTATTACGATTGTGTTTTAACAGTCTCATTCCCGTTGAAAGCACAATGGTGTGTGAATTTGTCCTTGAGGGACTTTGCCAAGAGTAAAAATCTCATTAAGGGGCTTGAGGTTCTTTTTATTTTATTTAAAAAAATAGATTAGGATTTCTGCGTTGTGTTTTTTCCCTGCCTATTTGATTTGAATTAGTGAGATAATGAGCTCCCAGAGGTGTGAGATGCCGACAATTCCCAATCAAAGCACAGGAGAGGAATTAAAGGGAGAGAGTGAGAGAGAAAAAGTAAAGGCCTTCCTATGCTCCAAAAGATCTAAAACATCATTTTCAGAAATGGAACCAATTGCTCCTTCTGTGCCTTGTGAGCCATATAGTTCACTATGAGAACCCAGGATGGGCTCATCAGTAGTTGCTAAATCGCGCCTTTGCAGCCCTTTGCTCAGGTCTGTTTATGGCAGCATCCAATAAAAACCTCCCTTTCTGCTGCTACTGGAAAGTGGCATATCTGGGTGTGGGAACTGATTGCATGCATAGGATATTTGATTTTTTTTTGGTTTATTATTAATTTCACCTCATCAGCAAGAGCTGCACCAGGAGGGCAGCATCTGAGGTGGAGTGAGGTGGAGCTGCTCACACAATTGCTTGTGGGCATGACTTTACTTGGGAAGAATAATAAGGCTGGGTGGATAGTTTAGCAGGGACCGGCTGCCATCGGTGCATCAGAGACCGCCCAGCAGTAACGTATCTGTTGTCTTTTTGGGGGCTACTGAAAACCTTCCTCTTGCAACAAGACTTGTACGTAAAGATCTTTCCCTGTCCAGTATTGGAATTGTTTTTCATATGCTTTTATTTTTTTATTGCCTGTTGTTTGCTACTCCAGGCCCCTACTCCAGGCTTAGGAACAGAGGCTGGGGGAATATACATTTAAATAAAAGTAATCCTTATCCTCATCTCACACCCTGTTACCTTTGCTGTAAGACTGAAATTAACTGTCTGAGTGGGGGGGGGGTACCCATAATTATAAACCTTTACGGAACCAACAGGGATACATGCACTTCAAGCTAATTTCATAAGAGAATTGATTGAGCAATGCAATGAGACCCTAGTGTGTGGGAGCACTCTGACTCGTTCGAAAGAGAGGTAGAGGAAGAGAGTAGTTTTGTATATGCTCTCACCATCTATTCTGATCTCTAGGAAAGCCGGTATTTATTGGTATTATCGTTCCAGATCACATGACCAAAGCAGCAAAGCTGTGCCTGGGATTTTAGCCACTGTCTGCCTAGGCTCTCAAGGGTCAAAGGTCAAGCTTTTCCCCAGTCTCGCTGCCTGGAGATGCTTGGACTGAACCTGGTTCTGAACCTGGTTCTGTGTGCAAGAACATGCTGAGTTCTGACCCTGCCTTCTTTGAAGGGGCTTCAGGAGCCAAATAGGCCACCCTCTCAAAGCATGGATACATGTACCCAGACTGTCACTGTTTAGGTTTGCAAAAGTAAAGTGGATTATAGTGCTTTGTCCCAAAGTACAACAAATGCACTTTTAAAAATACAACAGACTTTTTGCAGTTAGAAAAGTGACAGGGAAATGCATTGAAAGTAGATCAAGATGAATGCTAATAAAGACCAGACATAAACTAACCTCTGTCTAAGCTTTGTGCAAGCAAGTAAGGATGAATGCTCAAGAAATAGGTTGTCTGGAAGTAGCCCCAAGACTGTAGGAGGGCAAAGGTGTCAGGAAATGTGCTTTTATGAAAGAGATATTCCAGGATAAGATGAGATCACATATCAGTATGGTTTTTAGAAGCAGCTTCCAGGTTTTTGTTTTGTTTTTAAATCAGGACATTTTCATCAAAGTTTAGTGTGAACCAGCAGAGAGGTCAAGGGATTAGCACTTATTAGGTCAGGTCTGGTGGTCATTTGCTACTTCCCAGCAAAGGGGAACATAATCTTTGCAAAATGTTATGAATTTGTGCCACCTGGAAAGCAGGAAGCTTAACCTGAGCTAAGGATGTAGCAGGCAGGGTAGAAATGTTGCATTCACCTTGGTGCTCAGGCCAAATAAATCAAAGCATACTTCTACTCTGAATGCAGCTTATACCAGACTATGTCTTATATATTAACCAGACCTGTGAGCCCAGGGCTCTTAATCTTTCCACCCAAACCTTCCCTGCTCCTACACTTGTCTGGCACAGCTGGAGATACTGTTATCCACCCACTTGCAACCTTGGGGTCATCTTTGACTCTACTTTGTCATTTTCTCACATCCAAGTGGTCGCAAATCCTGCTACTTCTCCCTTTTCAGCCACTCCATGAACAGCCTTTCTCTTTCTTTCTAGAGCTAGTGGTTAAACCTTGTCTATGCTCCAGTCACGTCTTATCTATATTACAGTAACCTCCTCCTTGCTGGTCTGGCTGCCAAGTCTCCCCACCTCTCCTGTTCCGCTAAATTCATTGTTCTCTCCTGCTCCTATGCTGTAGGTCTCTGCACTGTCTACATCAGTTCCAAGCATCTAGCCCTTACATTTATAGCTTTTATTCACCCTGATTATATGTTCTGGCTTATCTTCCTCTACCATACCAGCTGCTCCCTGCTTCTTCAGACCTGAGCCCCACACCTTCTTTGCTGCCCTGATCACTCCTTCCTTTTTGCAAAGTTCATCTGCTCTCGCTGTCCCTCCTGCTAGAAAGTAGGTGCACACATAGCCCCATATGGAGTTCACAGGCTTCCTTAAACTCTTTGGGGTGAACAACGGACAATTCCACAGAACCACACAAACAGATACACTTGCTTGACAGATGCCGTAGAACTAACACTGACCTCATGCCTCCATATTGCCTTGTGGCGCTGACAACCCCACTTTAGCAAATTCCTGTAGAACAGATCATCATTGGCCCCACAGAGCTTAATTCAGTGTTCATGCATCATTCACACACACACACACACACACACATGCACTTGTCATTTGCTAAGGCTTAGCCTGGTTCCTTCCTCCCCGCCTTCGGCACCTGTGCACCGTGTGCTGGGGGATTAGGGGCTTTGCTGGCTCTGAGCTATGCTGGGCCCTCCCTGCTCTGGTTATTTCCCCAGGGATGGGGGATGTTTGCTCAAGGTAAACACTGTCTGGGGGATGAAGCTGGTACAGCATTCTGCTTTCTCTTCCACTCTTCCATGCTAGCCTTGTGCTACAATTTGTCCTTGTTTACTTCCAACTTCTGCCCCTCCCAAGCCCAAGCAGATCCAATGCTGCAAATGCCCTCCAAGCCAGCTGCTCCCCACGATTCCAGACCTGAATCCCTCCCCCTTCTTCGACATTATCCTTTATCCAGCTGTAGCCTCCCTGCCTTGCGATCTACGCCCTGGACTTCCTGTAGATCTGCTAATGCCTTTCAGTCTTGACATGCACAGAAGCTCTGCATTAGTTCAGCTCTGGACTGCCCTGGCTGATTCTACTCAGTGTTAGTCTTGATTTACAGCCTTCCACATTTTTTGGTCCAAAATGTGACCAAGATACTTTTCAGCAAATCATGGGACCTTGTTGCCCTTGGTTCCAGGTACTGTTTTACTCACGCCAGAGCAATGTAGCAGGGTGAAGCGACTTTCTTCCAGAGGCAGCATGAAAGGGGGATGGTGAGGAGGGAATTACTGTAATGAAACCAAGAATCGGTGTCTGTATGGTGCACTGAAACTTCTTAAAGCCATTCCCCTTAAATCCCACTCCCCATTCCTTGTAGGGGTGGGGAGTAGTATTTAAGAACTTCAGAAGAGCCCTGCTAGATTAGACCAAAGACCTATCCAGTCCAGTACTCTGTTCTCACAGTGGTCAACCAGATGGCTATGGGAAGCTCACACACAATTGGGCTCCAACACTGGCCCACCCAGTCAGAGTACGAAGAATGGATAGTTTCTGCCCCTGCCAATCCATGTGAGACTGTAAGACCAAGGTCTGAGAAGCCTTGTGAGTTCCATAGAACGAAAACAACAGATGAAGGTTGCTTCCAGGCAATCTGTTTATTGAGCATTTGTTCTTACTTGTTTTCACAAAGTGTGCAGGAAGGTCAGATGGCAGTGGTTATATATTGAACAGCCATTCTGATTTGTTTACAGCGTGGAGCTCAAGGTTCGCCTACATGGGTTTTCATCCACCCCATTTTATCCTCACGAGAACCCTGTGAGGTAGGTTAGACTAAGAGATGGTGGCTAGCCCATGATCACCCAGTGAACTTCATGACCTAGTGGGGATTTGAACCCTGGCCTCCCAGGTCCTAGTCCAGCGCTGTAAACATCCTTCACCATACTGGCCGGTGTTATATGATGCTGCGTCAAAGCAATTGTTATCCCACATGAGGGATGTGGGAGAAAATTGATTCAGTTTAAGGTGATTGTATCAGATTTGCACTTTCTGAAACAGTATGAGAACCGAAACACAGCCCTCCTTTCAAATTTACGCGGATCCAAATGTTGTGATGCAGTTCCGCAACCAAAATTTTTACAAAAATGCATATATTAGGGGAAGTGGACATTAAAAAGTATATTTTGAGTGAAAATAACATGCAAAAATGCATTATATTGGGAAACTTGCTCGTAATAATAGGTAAATTAGTCAAAACCACATACAAAAATGTGTTATTAGGAGAAATTCACACTCAAATGGTGATTAATTTTCATGAGGGTTTCTTTTTTTAATTATAAATTGCTGCAGAAATGTGGAGAACAGAATTGAATATTGGCAAAAAAAACCTTCCACCCCTATCCCACTCTCCTGTGTGTTTCCCTATCAATTTTCTTATTGTAAAAAGTCTGATTGTGGGGAGAGGGGAAACAGATTTGTTGCACAAAAGTGCCAGATAAATTGTGCAACCCAAATTACCCAGTACGTGACTGAATCCCACCTGAAAATAGTGACAGTCTGGAAATGCCCCATGTTAGATTGTGCCACTTGCTGGAATAACTGATGTTCAAGAGCAAAATTTCACACAGAAATCTTCTACCAGGGTTGCCATATGTCCAAAATTTCCTGGACATAGCCGGAATACTGTATTCAGAAGCAGTGTCTGGGTGGAAATCGTTGAAATGTCTGGGAACATACGGACGTATGGCAACTGATGTCAGAAGTCTAGATTTTGGCAAATTTCCTTTAAAATAGCTCAAAAGGGTCTCTTTTTTTGAGTTAAACAACTTTCGCCAAAACTAAAAAAGCTCAACAACTTTGCCCACCCCACCCCCCAGCTTTTTGAAATATGGCAGCCCTACTTCAAGGGGTTGGGGGTGAGACCAGCAACCCTAAAGTGATGTTGTTACATAACAAGCAGTGTTAACCTGGTGAGATTTGGTGCTGTATAAATAAATAGGTGGCCCAGAAGGTTTTGAGGAGGATCTATACATTGCATTCAAGAATGTAAAACCCTATTCTTTCACTTATGGATAGCCAAGGTGGTGGCCATCCAGATGTTTTTGGACTCCAGCTCTCTAGCCAGCATGGTCAATGGTAGCACAAGGTTAGGAGTTGCATCATTTTATTTATTTATAAAAAATATTCATATGGCTCCGTATCATAAAAATGTATCACAGCAGTTTACAACATAAAACCAGACAATGGAATCATATTAAGTTAAGAACAAGTTAAAAACAAAAAGAAATAAAAAAACAAACATCAGTAGACCATTGTAGAGGATGTCCTTTTAATTGCCTGCATAGGTCACGATCTGGCAGAACAGAGAAGTTTTCAGAAGGCATTTAAAAGTTGGCACAGAAGGCACCCGCTGAATCTCTGTTGTTGTTGTTGATATTATTGTTTACTCATTGCTTACTACAAAAATGTCTCAAAATGATTTACAGTCATAAATGCATGCACATTTAAAAAATGCAAAACACATCAACAAAATAAAAAGAATATTAATTGACTCATTGTGCTCATTCTGCAGTAACATAAAAAGGACAAATCCTATGCTACCTTTGCAGATTATAAAACATCTGCACTGACTGCTCATCTATTACTGAGCAAGGGTGTATTAATTTACAAAGCCCTGAGGAACTTTGGTACAGGGTACTTTACGGACGGCTTACAGTCTCATATCCCAATTTGATAAGTGAGAACATCAGCAGGAGCACTGTTGGTCGCCCCCCGACTTGGCGAGGCTCATCTGACAGCAGCAAGAAACTGAGCCTTTAGTGTCATCACCCCAGTCCTGTGGAATGCTCTGCCAATTGAGATTCAGCAGGCGCCTTCTGTTTTAGTCTGTAAATGCCTGCTGATAAATTTTCTATGCCAGCAAGCTTATGCAGGCAATTAAGAAAATATCTATCTGTAATTGATAGTTGATCTCTGATTTTAAATTTGTACATGGCTTTTTTATTGTATATAAGTAGGTTTGCTGCGGATTACTTTGGTATTTCTTATGACTAGCAATATACAAATATTTAAATAAAAAAATAACATAAAAAGTAAAATATTGGTTCTAAGAACACATTTGCAACAGAGAGAATTAGCTGTAAGAGTATTATTTTCAAACTGTGCCTTAAGAAATATTTCACTCCTCATTCTGAAAGAGAAAATGTTTTATACAACAGTTTTCTCACCCCAAGTTTTGAGTTTTTCCATCTCACACCTTGGACAAATATTTTCATCCCACCCCCACCCCCCATTTCGTCCTCAGACCTTCATATCTCTCGCACCATATCACATGATGGGCCTCTCTGAATATCACTTCATAGAGAGGCCATTTTTGGCAACATCTGCAGAGCAAAACTAAAATAAAAGTTGGTCCTTGGTTAAATGGAACACACACAAAATAGCAGGAAATCACTATATTACATGAGAGTGCAACATGTCTCAGATCTCCATCCTCCAAGTATCTGTACTCAAAGCTCAACTGATGGAGAGCCAGACCTCTACTTTGTGAAATGACCCCCTTAGTTACGGTTTTGAAGTCTGGTGGGGGTGAGGAGATTATTTGGCTAAATCGAGTGAAGTCATGGGCTTGGCTTGTGAATTTCATGAACAGCTCTTCTTTTTCCCTCTCCAGTCCTAGCACTTTTTGGCTTATTCAAAAAACATTGTGCAAATACTGCTTAAAATGCAGCTGGAGGGGAAGTGGGGAATGACCTTGCTGTGTTTTAAGCTGCTAATGTGGACATACTCTTAGCTCGGCCATTCTCTCCATTTTGAAAAGAGTTTTCCCATTAGTGGTCAGTAAAATCGGTAACTTGGTGATGACTCTGAATGTCTTTTCTGCACATGTTTCTAATTTTAAAGGGAGACTTTTCCTTTAAACATTTACCTGAGCAGAGCAGCACTAGGCAACCAATAACATACTCCTGGCAGGCCAACTACTTTCTGCGTATTCACAGAACAGACATTTTCTCTCAAGCAAAGAGTTTGTTTACAATAGGCAGGAAAGCTTTTGGGGCAGTAAAACAAAGGACTCTTTAATTTAAAACACATCTCTAGCTAACTTAATCTTGCTTGCCCTTAATATTACTAGAACAGGCTACTTTCACACTAGCTTCGTTGCGTTGTCATAGGAGAAGCTCTTTGTTCCCAGAACTGGCACAACTGCCTGTGGCCAGGCCAACCTCAGCTACAGTCCTCCCTTAGACGAAGGATGCATCCATTTGAGCCAGCAGGACAGGAGGGACCCAGAAGCAGATCATAGTTCAACCCCACATCTAAGGGACCTGAAAGTGTGTGTGTGTGTGTGTGTGTGTGTGTTTAGCAAGATTATTCCTCTACCCTCATTTCTCTAGAATTCCAACATGACATCCTTTCTAAGAACCAATAGTTCTTGGGCAATCTCTTATGCAAATGTGGTCTCAGTGTGGAACTGAAAATATGTGGGAAACCACAGTTTGCAAAGCTCCCAATGGGAGAGTAACTGCTTGCACAAGCAATGCACATAACATAACTGTGAATGAGAACCACAAATTGCTCCCATGAAGGAACTTAACCAATTTAGCCAACCAACTAAATCTGTGTTTGCACTGGCCTTGCAACATTGACTGTAGGAAGATAGGTGAAGGGAACAGAAGGGAAGATTTCCCCCCCTTATATAGTCAACATGGCTTTTTTGTATAGTTAACAGAAGCAAGTTATTAATAACATCGTGAACAGAAGTACATCATAATGAGCTACAAGCAAGTTTTGTGGATGGCCAATTTGCATGACATATTTTCACACATATGAAATCATGATTGCAGTCATGCCAGAAGTCAGTCAACCAGTAGCTGCTGGAACTGGTCTAAAAGCAACAGTAGGTGCTTTTGTGTATAAGGCAATACTATTATGGTTTACTTCCCTGCTCCAGCCACTTCCTAGGATGGTGGTGGGGTGGAAAATGTGCTTTAAATGTATGGTGTGTTTGCAGCCAATGTACTGATAGAATGGGTGTCTAAGTGAGTGTTTTGGTACTAGTAACTATCTCTGTGTGATTAGCGTACCAGAAGCAAGCAGAGATTGGTTGTCAGTTTCTTAGTGCCAACCCACTGCATCTTGCAGCGACAGCTTCTGTGAACAGGAGGAGCAGGGTGGAAATCGTTCTTGGATGTGGATGCAGACAATGATCCAAAGAACGATCCATTATAGGCCTAAATGATGAACAATCTAAATTAAAATCCAGAGTTTATTTTTTAATCCAAATTTCAAGGCAAATATTTCATCTCCTCTCTGCACAGCTACCAAACTAATTGCTTTTTAAAAAATAATTGTGTGTCAAAATAGACCCTCGCTATTCCCCATTAGTGGACCCCCAGTAAGTATGATCTGGACACATAATGTTAATATAATGAAATGGGGGGAAATAATGATTTCAAACATGAAATGAATATTATATGTTTAAGCATACCATTTTAGTAACATTCTCTCTCACACAAAAACATTTAAAGTGAAGTGGACTGGCTTTATTTCAAACACTGTTAGTACTGTAGGTGTATACCAACTATTCTTATTATTTATTAAAATTATATACTGCCCTTCATCCAAAGATCACAGGGTGATTTGCAGTATAAAAACATAACATAACAACAACAACTTACTAAGTATATCAGCAGTAACAACTAAACTATACAAAAATGTGTTCATTGATACAATGGGTGGGTAGTGGATTTGGATGAATCCCAAATCTTAAACCAAAGTGAATGGTTTGAAGAGATTGTGCATTTGTCAGAGGCAAAGAGGGAATGGTCTGAGACACCCCAAACCAAAGCAGGAACTCATGAAGTGCTTTGTGGTTGGATTGTGGGTGGACAGTGGACTTCCTGTTTCAATTTCTTTTAAAATGGCATGAGTGTGATGGCCTGGGAATCCGATTCAGAGGCTGAACCGGAGGAATCCCAGCCTGCGCAGGAGTACCCGCCTCCAGGGCCGGCTGAACTGGGGCAGGGCCTTGATTCTGAAGCACCTGCACCTGTGCCGGATCCTCAGGAGCCGGCACCAGGTGAATCCATTCTGGCTCCAGAGGTGGTTGAGGACTCAGTGCCTACAGGTGAGTCTCCCCCTGGGCCCAGTAACCCTTCAGCCTCTCCTGAACTGCAGAGGCTCAGGGCAGAGAGGCGAAGGGAACTGGTTTCTCCCTGGAGGAGTGCTCGCCTTAAGGCCAGAAGAGGCGGGTCTCCTGGGGGCCGGGACCACCCCTGGCCTCAGAGAAGATAAAGGCCAGTCAGCCCGGTCCCAGGTTGCGGGAGCAACGTCGTCGCTGAGTACCTGCTCCTACCCGGACCCATACCTGACCTTCCAGTGTTCCTGTCCCCGCCCGGCTTCCAGCTTCTGACCTTCCAGTGTTCCTGTCCCCGCCCGGCTTCCTGCTTCGGACCTCGCCTCGCTCCTTGTGAACTGTTTCCACACCAGTGACCCAGGACCGGACTTTGACTACGCCAATGGTAACCTTCCCCCCGGGACCAGCACAATGAGAGATACAGAAGTGTTATTATCATAGAATCCAGAACTACTAGGGGGACATCCAGTGCTGCCCTCTCCAGAAGCCAAGCCCATCCCCACATTCACCAACTCCCCACTAACAAGCAGTGGCTGGATATAGATTGTGATCTAGAAACAGGGTTATATTTCCTTCCAGGTCCAGATTCAAATTTGCATGCAGATCTTTTCTCCTTCTGCTGCTTTTCCATCTTTAACACTGTAATTCACAAGCAGCCTTGAAAGAGGCGAAACCTGCCAAGGCTGCTAAGCAACAAAGCACAAAGGAAAATGGAAGCTGTTGCTACAAGCTTTTGGCGCGCACACCCTTGAGCCTTTGCCCTTCTTTGGCTTTGCAGAACATGCACCTATCCCCAGCATCAGCAGAGAGAGGAGATGCTTGCATCATCTGCCCAGGTAGAGATTGAGTGGTGAATTTTAACATCTATTGATTGCCTGCAGTCTCTACCTGTGGTACATTTGCAGGGCAGTTTGGCTTTGCCAAAGAGCTTGGATTCCTAGAGGGGCCAACCAGGCCTGTCTCAGCAGTTCCTGACTGCAGCGAGAGGGTGTATGTGGCTAACCCAACCTCTTGGTGAGAGGTGGAACAGTGAGCTGGTGAGAGAATGAAATCCATTCATGAAGCTGGGTGGGTGGTAAATAATGCGAGGGTGGGTTGGACTTGTCACTGGAGTCTCAAGCAGCTCCTGTGGCTTGGAGTGCTTATGCCCAGCTCAGGCTGGTTCCCCATCTACAGCCATCCCTGGACTGGGATAGCCTGACTTCAGTTGCCCATGCTCTAGTGACTTCCTGCCCCATCTACTGTAATGTGCGCTATGTGGAACTGCCCTTGAAGGTGGCCTGCTAAGTGGGGCAGCCCGATGGGACCATGTGACACCAGTCCTGAAAGCACTGCAAAGCCTGCCAGTCAGCTACCAGACCCAATCAAGGTGTTAGTACTAGCATATATATATATTTAATAGCTTGGGACCCAAGTACATAAAAGAGGACCTTTCCTTATATTGGCCATTTTGGTCTCTATGGTCAGCAGGTGAGCTGATGTTGGTGCTGCTGCTACCAAGAACTGTCCAATTGGTGGCAGGGTCTTCTCAGTGGTGGTCCCCAGTTGTGGGATGCCCTCCTTAGCGAGGTGGATCCATCTCCATCATGATCAGCTTTCAGGAGGAATGTGAAAACTTTCCTGTGTACCATTTGGTGGCTGAAGAATACTGGCCCTGGCAAGCACTGCCAGATTTATGTATATGCTAAGTAGGCTGAAGTCTGGGGCCTTGCCAGCCCGCCAGCCCGCTCCCTAGCGGGCAGTCTCCCCTCTCCCAAAATTGCAAACCCAAGACTTCATGCGAGGGCAGGGCAACTTGGGCCTCTAAATTTAGGGGACCTCACCAGCCTGCCAACTCCCCAGCAGGCAACCCCCCCTCTCTCAAAATTGCAAACCCAAGACTTCATGCGAGGGCAGGGCAACTCAGGCCCAGCAACTATGAGACTCAGGGCTAGTCAGTGGGGCTCAATTTGAAGCAGTGGGGCGCAACTTAATTTTTTGGGCATTCTGCAGGGCCCAATTTGGCCAAATTGCTCCAATTGCCTTAAGATCAGCCCTGATGAGACTGTGCAGGGGTTGGACTGACAAGCCCTGCACCTTCTAGGTCCCTGGTGTCACTATTCAGAGTACAGACTCAAGGACTTGTTATGGAAATAAAGGGAGGGCAATTATTAGAAATCAGTTTTGTAACCTCTTCCCCCCCAAACCCTGAGACAATGAACCCAGCCACCTTTTATTCATAGTCGCATAAGCACTACACTACAGCATGGCCATAAACCTGTACGTTCAACTGCTGAGATATATGCCCAATATATAGCAATGGAGATATACTGTATGTTGCTGCTTTATGAATGAACGCTGTGTTTTATGAATGGACTCTGTATTTTGTGAATTGCCTAAGAGCCACCAATAGGGAGCTCTAGAATCTAACAGCTAACCAATTGCGTACTACCAAATAGCGACTACCAAATTGCGTATTACCAAATAGGTAACCAGCAGGGAATGCTTCAGCTCAGCCTTTGCACTATTGACTGAGCATCCCCTGCTGTGCAGATAATGACGAAAGCTTGTAAATTGTATCCCTTCTGGCATTCTGGCCAGCTCTATTACGCTGGTGTAAACCCTGGTGCACCAGAACCCCAGAATAACAGCAAATAAAATCCGCTCATACGTCAGCAACTGATAAGACTTGCCAACCAGTTTTTCCAAAGTCTTCCTAAATTATAAAGCTCCAAAATACAGGCCAAAAGAGAACGGGTCTGGGAAGAGCAAGGCATACAATGAGCACCACCAGTGAAAAGGCCCTGCTCCGTTTAGCTCCTGCCCTGTCATTTGATAGGGTGCCCACTTGCCCTCCTTCTTGACATGGAATGCTCTCTGTTGAAGTCTCCAGGTCCAATACAAAGACCATAAGAAGGGAGAGCAGGGACCTTGAAGTTCCCAACAGCTGTTAAGAAAGCAAGCAAGCACACAAATCACCTTTGTCACAGTCTGGATGCCTATGTCCTGGCCAGGCCTGTGCCCAGTCTTGTTTTTGTACAATCTTGTTTGTTCTCAGTAACCAAAATTATATTATCAACATATACAAGCAGAAAAGTTGTTTCCCTTCATTTGCAAGGAATCGTACAAAACAAAGTGGCACTAATAAAGAAAAGTTCCAGGGTGGCAACAGAAGGCAAACTAAAACTCCTTTTGCAGTTCATCAAAACTATCCAGCAATATCAAGTTACAGTGATACCTCGGGTTACAAACGCTTTGGGTTACAAATGCTTCAGGTTACAGACTCCGCTAACTCTGAAGTAGTACTTTGGGTTAAGAACTTTACTTCAAGATGAGAACAGAAATCACGCACCAGCGACGTGGCGGCAGTGGAAGGCCCCATTAGCTAAAGTGGTACCTCAGGCTAAGAACAGTTTCAGGTTAAGAAAGGACCTCCGGAACGAATTAAGTTCTTAACCAGAGGTACCACTGTATAGGAAAACTGGTGCTATTAACAGTAATCCTTCTAGTTAGTTAATTGGTTCAGCAACTTCCATGCACATGACGTGTAATGCTAATTATTTCCTCAAAGAGTTAAATGATAACTAATCAGAGGCAGCTACAGTTGCAAATGGCAACAAAATATCTGTGAAAGGAAGAGGAGCAGGTTTGCTCAAGTGTGTTGCAGGTAGAAATACTGTTTGTAATGAAGTGAGAGCAGTAGTTTACTTGCTCAAATTAACAAATAAGAAAGTTTGGAGAATTTAAATTATAGATTAAAATTGATTACTTAATTGAGAAGGGGATTGTAACAAAAACACAGAGGCCTAATTTTAGCAGAGTGCCTGGTATCTGGTGGGCAATCTCATCCTTTATTTCCACAATGTGGCTGCAGACCAAATGATCTGTCAGGAGAGTTATGAGATTCAGGTGAGGGTCAGATGCCTTGTCAATCCCAGCAGGTATATAAGAGGCCTTTGCCCTGGCCAGGCCTTCTTTTTTTTAATAATAACATTACAATTTCATTTTCCTAAAAAATAATGCTAATTTCACAAAAGGTTTGCAAAGTCCCGTTATTGCAAAAGTTTTTCAGTGTTAATTTTATGCATTTTTAAAAATCACCATGGTATTTAACAATAATATCTTATGTCCTTTAGAGGAGAAATTGTGAATTGCAGAATTTTAAATATCTGTCATTACCCTTGGCTTCACTCAATTTTGTTTATAACACTCTGCCATTTTCTTCTAGTTGTGAGGGTGGGGGATGGGGAGGGGCCTCACAAGTGCCCTCACAAGGGCCTCTCTTCATCTAAGTCTGGCCCTGGTGGCAAGCCTGAGATCACTGGGTGAAATCATGTTTTTAACTATAACTGAGAATGCCTTTAAACAAAAATCCATTGTGTATGTGTTTGGCCTCCTGAGCAACTTTGGAAGGAAAGGTGGGATATAAATTTAATAAATACATCAAACTACCTCCTTCAAGATGGCGGCGCAAGCACTTGCAGCGGCTCGGCACTCCGAAGACCGGTATTCAGTGATTTGTGTTTTATTTTTATTTGTGAACTTATTGCTGCTAGGGACTGTGAATACTCAGGCACAAGTAATTTATAGTCATCAAGAGCTCTTAAGTATCGGCAGAGGAGAAGGTTGCAGCCAGGAGGTCTCAACCTATAACATTCCAGCTGAGCTTATCAGAGAGCCTCCATATCTTGCACATTCTTGGGATACTCCCCTTGCTCTCCTTGCCAGAAAGAAAAGAAAACGGAGGGGGCGCAAGCAGAAGAGGGGTTGCAGGGCTGGTCTACGAGTGAGGCTAGGTAAAAATCCCCACAAGCCTGCATTGCCAAGTCTCCTTGTATCAAATGTGAGATCCTTACCCAACAAGGTAGAGGAGTTGGAACTTATTACCTCTCGGCAGAAAAGTATCCGGGACTGCTGTGTTATGGTCCTTCTAGAGACGTGGCTGGATCCCTCCTTTCCACAGGGACTTCTGCAGCTAGAAGGACGCTCAGTAATTAGAGCGGATAGAACCGCCGAATCCGGGAAGAGCAGAGGAGGAGGAATTTGCGTTTATATAAATAACAACTGGAGCTCGGACATCAAACAAATGGACACGCATTGCTCTCCTGACTTGGAGTACCTAGTGGTGAAGTGCCGCCCTTTTTATTTGCCACGTGAGTTTAATGTTGTTATAATAACAGCGGTGTATATACCTCCCGATGCAAACGCTACTACAGCTATGGGCCACCTGCTAACTGCTATTAGCAGACAGCAGCGGGCCCACCCGGATGGAGCATTTGTGGTTGCTGGTGATTTTAACCGAGCCGATTTAAGGACTGTGCTCCCTAAGTTCCACCAGTATGTTGATTGTCCCACTAGGGGGGGAAATACCCTGGACCGAGTATATAGTAACATCATGCATGGATACAAGACCAAGCCCTTGCCCAATTTGGGGCAGTCAGACCACATATCTTTACTTATGATACCATCATATAGACCTCTCGTACGCAGAATTAGACCATCAACTAGAGAGATACGAGTGTGGCCAGTAGGTGCATCTGAGCAACTTCAAGATTGCTTTCGGAGCACCGAGTGGTCGCTTTTTGTGGAGAATAATGTGGACACATACGCTTCAACAGTACTGTTCTACGTTAAAAGCTGCATTGATGTTGTCACTACCACCAAACAAATACGGGTGTTCCCTAACAACAAGCCCTGGCTAAACAGGGATGTGTATCTTCTGTTAAAGGCAAGAAATGCTGCTTTTCACTCTGGTGATGCGCAACAGTATAGAGAAGCCAGAGCCAAATTGAAAAAGGGCATTAGGAACGCCAAAGCTATGTACTGCCGGAGGATCGAAAAACATTTTGAGAGCTCCGACCCTCGTCGAGTATGGCAAGGCCTGCGACAAATTACAGGGCAAAATATTAAAAACGAACTGGTTAGCAGCAGTGCGCACCTGGCTGATCAACTGAATCAATTTTTTAGTCGCTTTGAGGTGGGAACTGGAACTACCGTCACTACAGCATTGGCTACCAGCACATCATCAGAAACTACTACTGATAGACAACCATTTTTATTACAGACCTGTGACGTACAACGTGCCTTTCGGAGCATTAACATTAGGAAGGCAGCCGGACCGGATGGAATCATGGGACGGGCTATTAGGGACTGCGCTGCAGAATTAGCTGGTGTGTTTACGGACATTTTTAACCTATCCCTGTTGCAGGGTTCTGTCCCTACCTGCCTGAAGACATCGATTATAGTGCCAGTCCCCAAGCAGTCAGTGGTGGTATCTCTCAATGACTATAGACCAATAGCCCTAACATCTGTCGTTATGAAATGTTTTGAGAGATTGGTGCTAGATCATATTAAGGCTGGTCTTCCACCCACTCTAGACCCGTTCCAGTTTGCATACAGAAGAAATAGATCTACTGATGATGCTATTTCCATCGCTGTCCATACTGTACTGAGTCATCTAGAACGACAGGGAACCTACGCAAGGCTGTTGTTTGTGGACTACAGTTCTGCCTTCAATACAATTCTGCCAGACAGGTTATTTCTTAAAATGACCAATTTGGGTATACATCAGAAGATCTGTCTGTGGGTAAGGAATTTCCTGACTGATAGGCCGCAGACAGTGAGAATGGGCCCTTACTATTCTTCTACTCTAGTATTAAGCACAGGAGCCCCTCAGGGATGTGTGCTAAGTCCCTTTCTCTATTCCCTGTACACATTTGATTGCACCCCACTGTATAAGTCCAACACAATCATCAAATTTGCGGATGATACAACAGTGGTGGGGCTCATTAGTGAGAACGATGAGACTGCTTATAGGAAAGAAGTACAGGGGTTAATTCAATGGTGTAAAGAAAACAATCTTATGCTTAACACCAAAAAAACCAAAGAACTCATAATTGACTTTAGGAGAAAGAAAAGTGTATTTTTACCATTGCACATAAATGGCGAGGAGGTGGAGAGGGTTGGTAGTTTTAAATATCTGGGCATTTACATCTCTGAGGACCTCTCATGGACTGCAAATATTAATATGGTTGTGAGGAAGGTGCAGGGGAGGTTGTATTTCCTGAGAATGCTCAGGGGACTGAATCTATCTCAGCACCTACTTCTGTCCTATTATCACAGTACCATCGAGAGTGTCTTAACCTATAGTATATTATCGTGGTATGGGAGCAGCTCTGAAACGGATAAAAAAGCTTTACAGAGAATAATTAAAATTGCCCAGAATGTTATTGGGCTCCAACTACCAACCCTGGATGAGATCTTCACGTCTCGCACTTTGAAGAAGTCACACAATATCCTGAGAGATCCCACCCATCCTGCTCACAACTTCTTTGAACTGTTGCCTTCGGGCAGAAGATATAGGACAATGAAAACACGAACCACACGCCTTCTGAATAGTTTCTATCCAAGAGCTCTGATTGCACTAAATAATGATCTCAGGGCCAGTTGCAAGAAATAGCAAGCAGGGAGTAGGAAGGAATGAGACAGGTTTTTAGGTTATGTTATGCCTTTAATAGGTTATGTTACATTCTGGAGTATGATATGTTTTTATAGATTATGTCTGAATAGGATGAGAGTGTTGGAGATACGTGCAAATGTGTATGTGAACCCGGTCTTTGGGTGGGTGTTTGATTTTCGTTGTTGTGTATACTGTGTATATACGGACAATGACAATAAATTTATCTTATCTTATCTTATCAATGTCCATCCAGCCTTGCCCATCCCTACCTCCCTCACCCCTGCAAAGGGCAATATATCAGCAAATATGCTTCTACCTAAATACAAATCCAGGCACCCCTGACTTTGGCACCATTTTAGACTATACACTCCATCCTCACCTCCTCTCCCTGACCCGCTATTCTGTCTTGCATGTCATAATGGCACCTGGAGACAACAGATTGGCAGGGAACCTGCAAAAGTCACATTTGGAGCACAAATCCAAACTGCTGTCAGTCCCAGTGTTTTCGAAATGGTCGGCCCCAGGAACTTTGAGGGTGGGTTGTCAGGCTGTTGGCAGTCAGCAATGAGGACAGTAAGCTACAAAGGACTGAGGCTGCGCGTAGCAGCTAGCTTTTCAAAGAGCTGGAGGCGGTGTTGTAGAGGTGTCATTGCCCACGGCACACATGCTCATTTTTTGTGTGTCCTCCCATGATCTTTGGTCAAATCAGTTTTGTAGGTTTTTTTGCGCTGCTTCAAGCTGTCCTTTGGAAAAGCTGGCCTTCAGCTGATATTGTAGCAGGCCTGTATACATTTCACTGTGAGGGTCGTCCACTTGGATAGTGCCCATTACAAGTTCTAAAAATATATATGCCCTGTCCTGAGAGGGTTGGTTTTAACAGTTGCTGCTTTAAAAAAGAATAAGAAGCAAAAAGATGGGTGCTTATCTGCATGTCCTTCTATAAAGGGGTGGTGGGGTGATGAATCAGTGCGAGGTTATTTGCAACTTCTCTGCAGACTTCTGCCATGCAAAAACATTCTTATCTCTTCCTCCTCCCCATTAGGCAGGGCTATTGGCCTAATATTGGGGAGAGGTATCTCATGAGATTGGGGCTCAGATTTTTCAGTAGGCATGCAAGTTTCTTATGCATCTCTTCCGTTCTCCTCAACCCTGGCATGTCCCCAGAGCCTCCAAGTCCATCTAAGGTCATGCTTTCATTTTGCATTGGGAGGAAAAGATATTTTTGTATGCTGTTTTCAGTCTGGCAGACAACCCTGCCGAAGTTTGGGGCACCTGGGTACTCCCAGGGGCCTTTGGGCACATTTTAAATTCACAGTGTGGGATAACCACCCTCGTATAACCAACATGCTTGTCAAATTAATGTATGAAGGGGTTAAGACCATAGAGTAAGCTGTCCTGTCTGACTTACCTCACCTTCCAAGGAACTAGGTAATCAGACCTATTGTTATTCCTCTTTGGTCTACCTGAGAAGCTCAGCACGTAAAGAAGTCTGAGCTGGTTGCTCCAGGCTCAGACCGCATGGCTCTAACAAGGCTTTCTTGTGTTCCTATGCCAATAATTTAGGAACCTTTACCACTGTAACTAAGCCAGGTTTCACTGCCTATGTTACCTGACTGGTGTGTGGAAAAGCACAAGAATCTGCCCTTTGAAGAGTTTGTAAGTAAACCAATGTTGAACTTACCAAATGTGTAGCCTTTTTCTGTGCTAGGGGAAGAGGGGAGCTTTGGAAGGAACTTAGAAGGACATATTTTAAATGCCTAACACTCTGTATTTCCATGTTTTACTTTGCTGCATATTTTGTGATTTTAAATCTCTGCTAGGGTTCTCACCAAATAGTGCTTGCCACAAACCTGGATCTTGGTATCCAGGGAATTCTCCTTTTATACAACCTACTTTTTCCTTGCCACCAACATGGCAGGCACCCCTTCCCCTCTGAAGAGTTTGGGACACCTGGGTACCCCCAGAGGCCTTTGGACAACTTTTTACTTCACAACCCCCTTGCTCTGCACAGCTCCTTTGCTTAGGATTGCCAACATCTGATACCTTGTAACATCCTCAGACCAGGGGGACAGAGCAAGGAGTAGAGACTTGCAGCCCAAGGACCACATTTCCTTCTGGGCAACTTTCTGGGGTCCACATGCCAATGGCAGGTGGGGCCAGAGGCAAAAGTGGGCACAGCCAGAAATGTAAATTTTACCTCTGTGCAGTTGGCTAGACACCCCTCTCTCTCCTCCATCCAGACAAGCAAGAGGCATATTCCAGGATATATTCCAGCCAGGCAAAAACACTTGAGGTGCAAAGCAGAGCCAGTGAGTGGCATGGCCTGGGGAGTCTTCCAAGGGCCAACAGAGGCCTGGAGAGTCATAATTGGTCCCCAGGCCTGCAGTTCCCCAGGCCTGCCCTAGCAGATACAGTGAGTTGAGCATGGTAGAGTTGTGTAGGGAAGTACGTGCATCAGCAATCCCTATAGCTGCCATTGCCAAGTTGTTGTTTGGTATGCCACAATCCCCTGGTCCTGCTTTGTTCCAGAGAGTCTGTGGGGTCAGTTATGGAGGAGGCACACTCATACGGTTCTGCCGTCTGTCATGTGAAGTGGTGTGCTTGGGCTTGAGCTCAGCTGTCTAGCTCCTTAGTGCTCATACTCGGGTCACTCCGTTCAAGCGTGCACGTTAAATGCAATCCTGCTGATTTTTATTCAAAATATTCTGGCAGTGAACCCAAACTTCTGGCTTTTGCACAAAAAATTCTGGCAGCTGGCCCAGAGACAAAAGGGGGGAAAAGAAGCAGCTGATAGTTTGATATTCCTGGTTGGCAGCCCTACCCTCACTGGTGGGTGCTTCTGGTTTAAGCTTTGGATCAGAAATGGCTGTTGTTTCTGGTTGACCTCTCTTGGGAAACTGCACCCTTTAGGGAGAAATGGACTACACCAGTGATCCTATGGGTTAGTCAATTTCACCAGTCCATTGGCTTGCAGCTGTAGGAAATAATTAGAGCAAGGCAATCAGATTAGGAAAATGGACCTTACATGCTGCACTGTCCTCTTATTATTTTCCAAAGACTAAAGTTAATTGATTGGTCAACTCAAGCACAAAAAAGTTTGATGAACAGGTATATCCCATCTGTTTGTTCAGCTACACATACTTCCTCTCTCTTCTCAGCTATCACATCAGGCTCTCTGGAAACGCAAGTGTTTATTTTCTTCCCAAACCACTGCTTATGTTTATATTTATTAATTTGTTTGCTTGCTTGTTCAAAAGCATTTTTAAACTGCATAATATTTTTAAAAAATCTCTAAGCAGTGTACAATATGTTGTTAAAATTTAGTGACCTTATCTTGCCCAGGGCGACACAAAGCGACTTAGAACCAGACAACCAACCAGACAATAAACCCCACATAGATACATTAAAACCAAGAGGAAATAAATACATTAAAACATCCCGCCCACTTCTAAAAGGCTGCAGATAGTTAAAGGACAAACAATATCATTCAAACAAAAAAGACAGCCTCAAGCAAATAAAGCAGCAGTATAAAAGGCATATAAAAACAAATAAAAGAGGAATTCAGGGCATTAAAATACATCAAACAGGGTCGGATCTTATGGGTCAGGAAAAGTCCAGGTAAAAATATATTTACAAGGCAGTTGAAGAAACTGATGGTTGCTGATTTATATATATGGCAGAGGAAGAGTATTCCATAATACAGGGGCAATACCAGAAAATGCCCATATTTGGGTCACCACCCAATGATATTCTGTAGGTTATGGTATGTTCCCTAGACAATCTAAGTAATCTTACAGGTCTATACAGGGGCAGATGATCTTTCAGCTCTGAGTTATTCAGGGCTTTATATGTTAACAAGACCTTTAACATGGCCCAGTAACCATGCTATGCTATTTAGATTGCTATGCTGTGCTGGCTCTGTTATTTGGCTGGTGACTACAGACATTTTGAAAGAGAAAATGGAACAAAGTTCTGAGTGAGAAAAGAACTTGGTCTTTCATCACAGATACTTCTTGGAAATCTCAGAAACCTTAGTACTTTCCAAATAATCAGCCAAGTCCATCCAGCAAATTTGTGCCAGCAAATGTCAGATTGTGCAACAAAATGGGCAAAAGTGTTTCCCATTAGTAGTGTTTACATGGACAATAGTGAACTTCTGGTCTTGTTGACAACATTGTATCACCTCTGTAAGAATTATTTAGGAACGAGCACTTGCCTAATTTCTGTAGCTGTCATAGTCACTATGTACATTGCATGCCCTGCTTTCTCTCAAGAAAGAATCAAGTTCGCTATAGCCATGTAGGCCACCAATTGGCAACCACTGCTCTATTGCATTTTACTATAATTCCTTGTCAGCCCTCAGTGTGGAAGAGAGTTTCAACATAGGACTTACTGCCATTTCTGGTACTGAATCAAACTGGGAGTCACTCTCATTGCCAGTGCCAGATGTGTAGAACTTTAATACTATTATTATTACTTATTCAATTTATACCCTACCCAAAGGAGCCCATGAGAGATGCAGGGGCAGAGTAATGACTGTCGCCATACAGTTTAATGGTCAGTGGCTGTTGCAGTCCTTTCCCCCACCAGTCTGTATTTCCCTTACCTAAAGAAACACCAACAATTATCTCTCCGCTTCATGTGTCCTTTGAGTTTTTGGGTTGTTAACTCGGGCTTTCAAACCTCTCTGTCTCTTTCTCTCTCACTCTCATGCACACAACTGGCAACATTGTGCCTGTTCCCACCAAACATAAAAATTGTTCCTCACAAAACACACCTCAGGTTTTAGCAAATTGCCCCTTCAAAGGGATTTTGAAGCTCCCCCACAGAATCCAAATCCAGCAGACACCGCACGCACCATTTGCTGGCAGGCAGGTGTCTTGCACTTTTGCCTTTTACAAAGTGTAAAATGAACATTCCAAATCAAGCCGGAAGCTGGGAACTGTGTGCGACTGTTGTCTTCCTAGTTCTGTGACCACACTAGAGTAAGAGGTCCCTCTCTGAGCCCAGTCTGGGTAAAAATATTGTCTGTGTGAAACAAGTGCAAGAAGCCCACTTCCACAGCAGGCTGATAAATTTTGTATATCTGCAAACATCCTAGCACACATACATACAAACACACACACACACACACACACACACACACACACCCAGAAAAGGAAGGAAAGCAGACTCTAAGATTTCCTTAAAGTAAAGTGATTTATTTGTTCATGCGAAGCTGGCTGCAGATTCTTGCTGATTCCAGAATTAGTGGAATTCTGGAAGGTGGAGGGTCTTTGTCAGTTCAGAAAAGAGTTCTGATGAGGTAGGTGGAAGGGATAGAGGGAGAGATACTTTCCCCTGCTCACTTGTGACTGTGGCTTGCCTGGGACCCAAATTAAAATATATTAAAGAGATGTCCCCCGTTTAAGGGTGAGCCGTCAGGCAGTCCTGCCCTGTCTTGTCCTGGGACTCTTGGTAGAGACAACAGGATTTCAGATTCACCCTATGCTTGGCAGCAGTTCATATTAGCAATAATCACCTGCTTACCCTGTTATTGTATAAAAAAAACCTGTTTACATATTGTATCCGATCCCTTTGCTTTATACTTTTTGTTCATTTTTGTTCATTTTTGTTACATACATAAATGCTTAGATGAAGAACAGTGTAAGATTAAAACAACAATCAATGATTTACATAATTTGATAGTATCTCGTCTATCTGACTTTAAAAAAGAACCTTTCCCAAACTCTAATTGCCTAACTGCCTATGTAACTTCATTACAGCATCCACAGCCTGTATTTTTACAAGCTGCAAATGTATAAGGGACAACTGAGTTTCTTTCCAGTATTTTGGCATCTTGTGTTTTTGCAGCTGCCAGTAAACAAAAGACAGTTTCTCTTGAGTTTGTCTCTCTTGAAGTAACAGACATAAAAGGGTTACTTGCAGATCCAAAACAGAAGCAAAATGTTTGACACCTTATTAATATGAGTATTCTTTGCCAAACCCTTCTGAAACAGGTGAGGGTGAGCTCATCTCTACCTGCCCCTGGCAGTGGGCTGGAGCAATGACAGGGCCGCATCACGGGCTAGGGATGAGCAGCCCTGGCTGAGTCAGCTCTGCCTCTCCTGCAGGCGTGATGGAAGGAGGAAAGGTCTTTGGCAAGTCTCTCCCACAGCAACCATCTGTCCCCTTGAGGCATGACCCTCTCTCCCTCTGGGGATGGAAGAACTGCATTGCTCACAAGGCAAAGGAGGCAGGGTCTGTAAACTCCCTGTCTTCACACACACACACACACACACACACACACAAGCATACACCCTCTTGCGTGTCAAGCTGCTTGTGGCAGATGCCCCTCCTTCTCTGTTCTCGGCACACATTGCCCAGGAACAGAGTGAGATCATTGCATCACTGTCAGAGTCATTTGTTTGCAGTGTCGCCACGCGGCGTGTTGTGCTTGCTCCCAGATGCAAGGAGCATGGCTCATGGCTGGCCTCTGTCTGACCTCACACACAGCTGACACTCTCAGCAGCTGGCTAGTGGGCTACCCTGAGCATAGAAGAGAGGGAGTCGCAAAGGAGGCGTTGGGAGGAGACAGACTGTGGCATCAACTTTCTCTCTCTCTCTCTCTCTCTCTCTCTCTCTCTCTGTGTGTGTGTGTGTGTATTATATTAGGTAGGAAGGGTGGGGGATATGAAGCCAAAGCCCCAAGCTCTGAGAGGGCTATCTCTTGATTAGGAGAGGGTCTAAGACCCAGGAGTCTGCACTTGGCGACAGCAGCAGAGGAAGCCACTCGGGCACCTGGGGTGGCGTGCCCGGGGCGGGGCGAGCCACCCATAGGAGTGGGGCGCACCACGGGGCCTCCGGAGTCTGCCTGCCGCCTCCCACCCAGCCGCCCTCAGCTTGGGGGAGAGGCAGTGGGCAGACCGTTTGGGCAGCGCGGAGCCTGTGCGTGCCTAAGCCACCATGTCTCTCCCAGGAGGGACGTGTGGCTCGGGTGTGCTGCAGACCCTGCGGTGAGTACCACCTGGCATTTTGTCACCCCCCCTCAGTGGGGCGGTCCCAGGGCGGTCCTCACTCACCACACACCCCTTCCTCCGTCCCTGCTTGGTGATGCTTCCAGCAGATATACGTAACTCTTGGGTTTGGGGTGCTCTCCTTGGAACCATTTGACACCTCCAGCTCTCTACCCACCTCTTCCCTTTCTCCTTTTCACCTGTCCTGGAGCCCACTCATAGGTTGCTTCCAGATGACTTGTTTATCGAGCACCCAGCCTGGTTTGTTTGCAAGGAGGTTAGATGACACCAGTTATGTATTGAGCATTTGTTCTGATTTGATTGCAGAGGGGTTAGATGAAGTTCTATCAAGCCACACTTCCCAGTGCATTTTCCTGTCATTGTTCATATTGCTAAAAGTCCAATCTTCTGGGAAGTAGCTTTCATTGTTTAAGCTGAATTTACTGGGATATGATTGATTCCCACCCTGAAATAGCAACGGAGTCTGCACCAGAGTCACCAATTTTCTCCACTCTCTCCCCTTCCTCCGCTGCCTCCGACCCCACAGAATCTGCTGGCGGTTAGCTATTCACAGTCAAGGCTGGTTCCTAGGACAAACGTTTCATAAGAATCTGGGCAGCATTAGCTGGCAGGAGTCTCTCTCCAATCTCCCCGCTCACCGCTTCTTTACAGAGCAGCACCCTACCAGCCACATGCCAAGTGCTGATTGTTACAGGTCTGGGGCCCTGGCTGATCTGGAACAGTCATGATTAGTGGGCTGGAAAATTGAGAGGGGTGACTCTCTGAGAAGAGGTCAATTGGCTGTGGCCTGCTATAGGATTGGCTAAGTCCTGTATATAGCGGGGTGGGGAAGGGAGTCAGTGAAGAGAGAAGGAGACAAACAGGAAAAGCAAAATTTATCCAGGATTGGTTTATTTTCCCTTAGAGGAATTTAGAGAGAACAGGACTCACCTCCCATCTTTCCCTTCAGAGCTCTCTCCCACAGCCCAGCAGATGTAAGTCTGAAATCCTCAAGACCATTTGGGACTCTCTGCTCTATGCACTGTAGCCCTTCGAAAGCAGAACTGACCCTTCTATTTCTCTAGAACTCCTGCACTATTCCCTGATGGTTTCCTACTTCTCTGTGTCCATGGATAAGATTCTATGCAAGATGCTAGATGATTTTCAGGCTCTCAGTTTGTTGACAATGTGAGGTTTTCCCTCCACTACTGGTCTCTGAGTAGAGATTCATGTGGGTCTCCTTTTTGTTACTAGTACAACACACATGTAGACTGTGGGCTATCAGGCTAACACAAATAAACCCACAATCCAAGAGCACTGACACATTGATTAACCTACTGACCCATTGTTTTTTGGGGGGGGGTGGATTCACACAACTACTTGTTTGCATCACAAGTGATTTCTTGTAATCGCCTTGTGGTTCTGGTTGAGATCTTTCCATTAGACTGCAAAAAGTCAAACGTGGTACAAACAAATGGTTGTGTAAATCTACCCAGAAAAACCAAGCATGAAGTCATGTGTGAAATAGTTTTTGACCCTGCTGAGGGGCAGAAGGAGAGAAGGAGATGGGATTACCTTTCCCATTGCTTGTGCATGCTCAAACACATACAGAGAGTAAATGCAACCCTTGGCAGAAAGAAAGGTTCACCACTCCTAAAAATCTCTTACCTTGCCCATCTCCCGGATCTAAGATTACCTGGAAATAAACATTATGTAGAAGGGGAATCCTTCAGACCTTTTTTTTTTTCAGAACAGAAGCAAGCTAAATGACATCTTGGAAACAAATTACCAATAGTCAAGTAGGGAGTGGAAGAGAGAGTGGGCTTCAAGTCATAACTCTTGGATTGGTGGTTTAGTGTACAGTGTGTGTGTGTGTGTGTGTGTGTGTGTGTGTGTGTGAGAGAGAGAGAGAGAGAGAGAGAGAGAGAGAGAGAGAGATGCACCACAAGCCAGGGATGGTAATTCCTGGCAGTCACCAGAGGGAGACAGGGCATGCCCTAAACAGCAGGAGAGTCCCCTCTAGGCCAGTTCTCTAAGGGATTAATAGCATGGCACAGCAGGAGGGCAGCGTTTTTTAGCCCCAGCCCCTGTGCTAATATGTCTAATTGATGCATTAATGAGGGTTCTAATTCCTTGCTAACAGGATGAGATCACCCGCAATGAAGGGTTACAACAGCCCAGTGTCCCACCCACTCCCACCTCCTCTCGCTCCACGGTTGCCTCTGTCTCCACTCTTTTCACCCCTTGCCCATCCATCTGCATTTGCCTCTCTCCACTCCGCCCTCCTGAACAGGCTGGCGCCTGGGGCTTCCTTGGCAGCCCATTAACTCAGCAGGCCCCTGCACACTGACAGCTACCCTGTCTGTGATTCAATGGGATTAACACAGTCTTTATATCCTAATCATCCATGCTGGCATTGTGCAGCCTCACCACTCAGAGCCATGTGCCATAGGCTTGTTACTAACAGAATGGCTATGTGTTTGCCATACTGGCTCCCTCTTTCCCAGCCTTTGAGAGATGAGTGAACCCAGGAATCCTGGCTGGTACCCTCTTCCAGTTTAATCTATCCCTCCTAATTATCCTTTGTTGGTGACCTATCACCAACATGACACATGCAGGCACCAGTGTACCCACCAGTGCCTCCTAAGGTGTCCATGAAAAAACTCAGCAAATATCCCCTAAAATTCCAGACTGCATGAGTGACTGTTTGCTTTTTCTGCCCATTTCCTGGTTGCATTGGCTCAGCCTCTCCTACACTGATTTTACCCCCTTAAACTTGCCCAGATTTCATTGCATGACAGGACCGGATACCCTTCCTCCCTTCTGATAAGAAGTGAAAATACATTCTCTTTGAGAGGGCACTGAGGAAGCTGATATAGGTGTCTTGTTTACATTGATGGGAGGGCATGGCCACACCATTCTGTGGCCCTGTCTCTTTTTCTGCTATTTTAAATGTGGCAGCCATTTTATGTTATGTAGCACCCCCACAGCAGCCATTTTCTGACAGGTGCTACTGCACCTTATCAAAATCCCAAATGTATCCACTGATCCAAAAATAGTGACTCCTGAACTTGGGGGAGGGAAGTGAATCCCTGGAATTCCTTCTTAGAATTTATAGATATTGACCTTCAGTTGTGGATTTGGATCCACAAGTGTGGTTTGTGTCAACATCTGAGGTGGGTTGATGGTACACAGCATTGCTATCAACCCCACCACTAAGGCAACAGTAAGTTAAATGGGGGTTTTCCAAATTGCAAGCTGGGTTGAAGGTGTGTCCCATGTCAGACAGACTGGACACCATTGCAATAGATTATGGGTGCAGGGAGCTGAACTTCAGTCAGAGAAGACTTTGCCCATTTTTGAATCTGTCTGTTTATACTTTGACACTTACGGCATAATGTTATCTGACATGTTTATTTAAACCTGGCTTCCAGCATCTCCCACCCACCAAGCCTTTTATGACCCTCTCAGAATGACATGCCCTTTACAGCATTTCACCCATCTCATCTCTTGAAACAGTGACATCCAGAAAGCCCAATCTTGTATATTTGGATGCAGGCAAGAGACCTGTGTGATCTGCTCACAGTTTATCGAGGAAACCCTGCTGTATTCCCTTCATTAGCTGGGCAGTTGTACATTCTGATCGCAGCAACACAAGTAGACTTTCCTGCCTACCCCATTGAAAGGGCTGCTGGTGCCCACTCTAGCATCAGCCAGCATCCTGAGGGATGATCTGAACCCATAACCTCAGAACCCAGCGGCTCCTGGGCTGCCAGCTGAGCCACATCACCAGGGCATGAGGCATTCGCAAAAAATTGAGTTATTGGACAGTTAAAGCACATAAATCCCACCCTTGGGCATGATGCATTGTTCAGGCACAACCCCTCCGCCTTCTGCATTCCAGCCAACCTAACCTAAAAGTCTCATTTGCTGCTAGGAAAGGGCTATGTAAAAATGTCCTTCGTCCAGGGCATTAAAGGAAAATGCCATGCCCTTTCCCTTCCCAGGAGGCACTGTTGCCTTGAGCAGCTCTGGCTGGATGAACATTTGTCCCCTTTTCCTTTTCCTCCTCCTATAATATTTGGTTTCACGCTGATTTTGTTTCCCTAACTAGATATTACTGAGCAATGCTTTACCTAGCATGCAGCAAATTCAAGATGATGGAAGGGTGTGTGCACTGTTGGGGGTCAGAGGGACTGGGAATTAAAAGTTGTTGATGTGAGGTGGAGTCATGCAAATAACTCTGCAGTCAAAAACGTAGGAAGGGTGCAAGCAAGCAATACTAATTTACAAATAAGTGCACATAATTAGTGTTTGTCGCAGGACTGCAAGGATGGCCAATCTTTAAGTATTAGGGCAGTGCTTTTAATAGTTGTGCGGAAGAGGGAACGTAGGAGGAGGCTGCCTCAGTGTTTAGCTCAGTGTTGGCTACACTGACTGGCAGGGCTGTAGGCAGGGAGTCTCTCCCAACCCAACTGGAGATGCCAGGGATTATTATGAAGGTTTCTTAATTGCCTACCATCCGTGTCTCAAGGTGATGTACAAAATACAATAAGAACAGCTAAAAATAAAACAGGTAATAGCAACTTCCCCCCTAAATCATGTAAATAGATAAAAATACTTTACTAACTGACCAATCACAGAGAGCTCTGTTGTGCCCCCCCCAACCCAAATCCAGGGGAAAAGCTCACACCTCTCATTAAGTTTGTATACATACTTGAAGTACATACGTAAGAGGTTCGTTTTTAATTATATTTTGGGAATGATTCATGTTCTTTTGTAGCTACATTGTTTTATACTTTCTGGATGTCCCATGATCATATTATGAAATAGTTGTGTTCTGTGTTATAAATCAAGCACTGCTAGGAGTTGCTTCTTTTTCTTTCCCAACATATTTCGTGTCAATAAAAAATTCAGTGTTTTGCAAGCAAATTTTTATTCTGAAAGTGTGGCTCAGAGAAAAGAGTTTGAGAACCACTGGTCTAGATGGACTTTTGGCCTGATCCAGCAGGACTTGTCATATATTCCTCTAAATCCAATCTGCACACTATTCAATTGGAAGAGTGAGACAGAGGTGGTACATGACACCAGTCAAGCTTGCAAAAATCTATCATTTGCCCGATAATAAATGTTGGAAATGTAAAGAAACCGAAGGTACATTCTTTCACCTTTGGTGGACGTGCCCAAGGATTAAGGCTTTCTGGGAGATGATTTATAATGAAATGAAAAGGGTATTTAAATATACCTTTCTGAAGAAACCAGAGGCCTTTCTCCTGGGCATGGTCGGCCAAGTGGTGCCAAAGAAGGACAGAATTTTCTTTATGTATGCCACAACAGCAGCAAGAATACTTATTGCAAAGTATTGGAAGACACAAGATCTACCCACTCTGGAAGAATGGCAGATGAAGGTGATGGACTACATGGAATTGGCGGAAATGACTGGCAGAATCCGAGACCAGGGAGAAGAGTCGGTGGAAGAAGATTGGAAGAAATTTAAAGACTATTTACAGAAATATTGTAAAATTAATGAATGTTAGAATGATGTCAGAATGAAGTTAAGTGGTTTTAGCAGCATTGATATAAAGATGTATGTAAAAATGGATTGTTAACAGGTGAGAATCTAAACCTACAATATATTAAGTTAAAGGATTAAGATAAAAACAAAGAGGGAAAGGAATTGCTGAATTAACTAATTGAACTGGAATACAAAAAAGGGAGGCGTGAGGAGGTCAGGGAAACAAGTAAATGAAATGTAAGGCATGGAAAGAATGATTTGTTTTTTAAAGTCTTTTTTATTTTTTCTGTATTTTGTATTTTTTCTTTTTTCTATTATTCTTTTTCTTATATATGTAATTTTTCTTTTTTCTTTTTGGAAACCTTAATAAATATCATTTTTTTAAAAAAAGAGTGAGACAGGTGGAGGCTGCTGCCCCTTCTCCTTGGTGGTCCTGTCATTGCTCACTCACTGAGAGAGGGCAGGTGATCAGGCAGCAACAGTAAGGAGTAGCAGCAGCAAGGTTGGGAGATTCTGTGGAGTCGGAGGCACTCGTGGTATGTGGGTCTCAGCAGGTGGCTGATGATGCTGACCTCTGAGAATCCCCTATATGTGCAAACCACAAAAAGCAAGATGCATCAGCCATTCAGTTTTGTTGTTGTTGGGGTGCAGACTGTATGCTAAAGCAGCCTGCCATGCTCACTGGTTAAATTCCTGTATCAGTACGATTGCAGGCTATCCTACATGGAAGTTTTGACATGAGTGATATGGTGATAATGCAATCCTGTGTACGGTGGCACTTGTACAGAATGGGCTGGTCATAATCAGGTTGCCAGTGTTCGTGGCAATTTCAGGTAGGTTTCCATCTGCCCAGTGGGGGTCTGAACTGGCCTTAAGATTTTGGTTGTGCAGCCAAATTTCTAATAGTCATTTCTAATCTCCAAAAGGGCTGCTGAAAAGCATGGGTCAGAGCTGTGGCATGGGGGGGGGGGATGGGTTGCTAAATAAAGTACCACCAACGTGCTGCAGCTTCAGGGATGGGGCATAAGAGTCCCTTCAAAGCTCCACAATATTGCTGCCTGTGCATTTGGGAAGGGAATAAAGAAGGCCCCAGTGCTGCAAGTCAGCCTTCCAGTCCTCTTTACAAAGCCTCTAGCCTCAGGCTGCAAGGACCGCTTCTAACTGAAAGTAGAAAAATCTTTAGCACATCATTTCCCCCGCTAGAAGTCTGAAGAGGGAGGCACGATCAGACCTTGGCGTGCGCAAGCAGCACTGCCTAATGAGACCATATGCAATTACTGCAATATGCCGCCATCACTTTCTGTCACACACAGCCGGGTATCACAGCCTCCTGAAACCCAGTCCGGCAGACAGACCAAACAATAAACAAGTGGTGTAACCACAAACTGCACACCAATTGAGTGGGCAAGGGTGGGGATGAGAGGCTGGGAGTGCAGGAAGGGGGAGGGCAAGTGCATGCATGGGGAAAGCAGCTCTTTAGCAGGAATGAAAAACAATATGCGCACAAATGCGTATTATCCATCGGCAAACACAAGGCCAATTTTAGTACAGTGTTTTCAAATTGTAACAGCTCGCACAGAGGAAAAACATTACATCAGAGACACCTAGATTAGAATAAAAAAATCTATATTACGATGTAATCAAGATAAGACTATTGCCTGTTTGGATTTCTGCCCACTCCTGCTCACAGATTTTTTTTCCTGGGGGGAGCTAGGGAAATCCATGGTGGATTTTGTCTTCAAACACAATGTTGTTCGTACACATTTCTCCACAGATACATGTTCATCATCCTTAGCATCATTTATTGTTTCGAGAGCACTTAACATGTACTAAGCATTTTACAATAAATCAAAAATATTGGCCTGTAATGGATGGGGGAGGGAAGCTACACTTCTCTGGGTTATGGCATGATCAAAATTAAAACCATTAAGGCAAAGCCTTTGCCTCCTGTGCCTCTGCATAACCCATATGAGTTTTTAGCATGTCGGTGTAAAGTTCTTCATGTGTATTTGTCAACTGGAAGAAAAGTGCTATGTCAGAATCGCCACACAGAGCCATTCACAGCCTGCTTGTTCACACTTGGTGAAAACACATTTTTGGTTGAATTGTGCTTGTTGTGACTGCTAATGAAGGAGCCCTATTTCTTGATTTTTAAATTATATTTAAGAGGTATTCATTTGTTAGTATAGCTCTCACTCTCTCACCTCCTCGCCCACGAATACCTCTTCGCAAACGCCCGGTTGTGAGACTGCTGCATGAGAGGATTAGACCACAAAAGGGGTCGAGAAGGCTCCTTCCCCTTTTTGCAGCCCGGATCCTGGCCGCGAGGTTTGGGGTGCAAACAGTTGCATCGATTTACGTTCCCTAATCCTAATCTATATATTCCGGGCAAGAAAGGTATATAATAATTCCACCCTTTGCATCCAGCCCTTTGCATCCGTTTCGGTGAAATGTTTGTCATCCTCCCCAGCCCCTCCCCGCGACAGAAATACAGCTGTGGGGAGCGCGGGGGGGGGGACACACACGAGGCGGCAGCTCCAAAGCCCCTGGGCTTGGCGTGTGCCCACACACCACCCACCAGCCGTCATGCTCCTGCTGATGATGGATGAGACACAGTGAACGACACCTCCTGGAGGGGGTGGGGGGAGGCGGGAAGAGGAGCTGAAATTCATTTCCAAAGAGAAATAAATAAACTTGCCCACCCTGGGGCTGCCGTCACCGCTGTATTAGCCAGGCTTTAATTTCGTTTTTGATTTGATATGATTTCATTGCAACTCAGGTTTTGTGTGTGTGTGTGTGTGTGTGTGTGTGTGTGTGTGTGTGTGTGACGGGTGGGGAGGGGAGAGAAGGAAATATCATTGGGAGAAACGCAACTGGATCTGGTTGTGTTGAATGTGAGAAGAGCGGCAAGTCCCGGACTCTCTCTCTCAGTCGGAGGGAAGAGGCTGGAGAGGGAGAGGCGAGGGAGGAGCCAGGAGGAGTCCGGCAGTTCTGGGAGGGAAGCCGAGAGGCAAGAAGCCCGGAAATCTAGAAGCTTCTTTTGGCTGCTGTGCAACGTTAGGCCTTCCTTCACTCTTGACCTCGTGCATCCATCCTCAGTGGGTTAGGAGAGCTGACCTACAAGTAGTGAATCCACTTATTTGCTTTCTCTGGTTAAAACAGAGCACGGCGCCTTGGATGTCCTATATGTGAGTGATGAAGTGCCTCAGGCCATCATGGATGAATATTAGGGCCAGACTGCTTTCCTGGTGGAATTTTCCAGCTCTGCTTCTCGTCTGTTCCTCTAAGGGCGCTTGAGGTCCCAAGACTTACTCTATATTTTACACAAAGAGCTTTTAAAAAATCTTCTCTCCTGGTTTTAATAAATCGAGGGATTGAATGTCGGAAGATTCAGGACTGATAAAAGAAAGCACATCTTCACACAGCACATAGTTAAAAACTTTGGAACAATGGAGGAGGCAATGTTGGCTGCCAGCCTAGATGGCTTTAAAAGAGGATTAGACCAATTCATGGAGGAAAGGGCCTTTAAAGGTTACTGGCCGTGATGGCTATGCTCTCTTCCCACAGTTAGAGGCAGCCATGCTTCCGAATACCAGTGGCTGGAAATCACAGGAGTGCTGTCATGCTCAAATTCCGCTTGTGGGTTTCCCACAGGCATCTGGTTGGCAACTTGTGAGAATAAGATCAGAGGTTGATTTAGGAGAGCACGACCGATTTGCCCGCACTGGGCACTGAGCCAAGGGGGCGCCACTTGCAACCTGTGTTGGGATGTCCCATCTTTTCCCCTGGCAAACATCCTGTGCCATCAACAGCTGGGCAGATGGGGACCAAGCACAGCTTTCCTGGCACGGAGATACAGCTGTTAAAAGCACTGATCCTTGGAAATGCGTATGTGTGTGGCCAGAGTGGCAACTGAAGCCCACAGAGAGTGGAAGGGTTTGGTGTGGTCCACAGTCATCCATGGAGCTCTCTTCGGTTAAGCAAAAAATAGAACTTGGTGAAAGTGTGCAAGGAAAGAAGGAACTCCAAGTTGTGTCAATCCCATTGTTCTCCCAGCTTTGGTTGCAGAAAGTCAAACCTGACTATGACTGCTTCAGTTCCAACTTCTGACCAGTAGTGGGCATAGTAGGAATCCAGTGGCAGCATCTGATATGAGTTGATTTCAAACACTAATCTCTGGCTCACGTCCTTTCTATGGGAGGATTTTCTGAGCTAACAACCCAGAAAGTCCACTTCCCCCTGCTGTCATCAACAAGCCACTATATAAAGAGTTTTCAAAGAGAATAGAGGGCATCATATTATAATCTGTAGGGATGGAATTACCTGAGAACTACAGAATGTCCTTATTTGTGTGTAGCAGAGGGGGGTGGGGAGAGAGACAGAGTCCTTCACAGCAGTGATTGATTTCATTTATTTGTAAAAGTATTTGTATACTGCAGTTTCATAAAATATCAAAGTAAAGTACAACAATGATAGTACAATAAAAACCACACAAAAATTAAAACATCACTAGCTGAATATTTCAGAAAATGTTTTTCTTAATTGTCTGCATAAGCTTGGTGGCAAGGGAAATTTTTCAGCAAATGTTCAAAGGCTCAAACAGAATGTGCCTGCTGAAGACCATTCCATAGGAGTGGGCCAATAACACAGAGGGCTCAGTTTTGTGTCAGTGTCAGATAAGCTTCACCAACTTGGGCGACAACCAGGGACTTTCCCACAGATAATCTCAGTGATCAAGCTGGGATATGAGGGTTCAGGTGGTCCCTAAGGCACCCTGGATATAAGTTGTTAGGGCTTTGTAATTTCATACAAGGACCTTTATTTGCCAGAGGCTATGCTGTGGTGTCAGTGGTGCCATCAATGCAGAACTTTGTGGCAGAAATCCAAGGTACCATTCAGCAAGTTCTTGTTATTAGAGAGGGCCTGGAGTATTTTGCAGCAGGTTCCAGATATGCCCCTTCCTCTCCTTTAAAAACTTTTTATTTTTACTTTGCTTAAAAGCAACTGGGTGCCGTTCTCATGAGACCCCAGCTTCCCACCTTTTTAATTTCCTAGAGGCATTCACAAAGATTAAAAAGCATATCCAAATTCATTCAAGTTTGTTTCATGGGCCTGTGCCTTGAGTCCCTTAAATACCTAGTAATGTTACTGAGCAAGGGGATCCCTCTAATGCAGCAGGGTTGGCTTTCCATATTTTAAATACACATTAACATGTAAAGAGCACTCCCACGAGCACCCCCTGCCATACACAGTAAAAGCAGAGCCTAATTATCTAACAGTACTACTGTACTCTGCAGGGAGAAGATTCCCACTGTAAGCTCACCTCAGCATGGTTGTGCGAACATTTCCTAGCACTCTAAAGGCCTGTCTGCAAAGGACTCGCCACTCCTCAGTCCTTGGCTCATTTGTGCACAGAAATATTTGCAGCCACCCAGCAACCGTGCATTGATTGCTCCAATCTCCTGCCCATCCACAAGACAGATGCAGAGAACTGTGATCTCTGCACAGGTGGCACAGCCCATGTGAGGGAATGAATGATATTGATGTGCCAAATCCTCAAAGACAACATGCCTTCTTTTCTGACACCCTGGGCGCTTCCAGACTGTTGCTATTTTCAGGTGGGATTTAATCACATCCCAGCAAATTCAGGTCGAGCAATTACAGTTGTTTGGGATGTCTTGCACAGTGAACACACCACTCCACTTCCAAATTGGACTTTTTGCCTTAAGGAAAGTGATGGGGAAATGCACAGGAAAGTGTGAGATATCACTTGCTTTGATGCAACACATGTAACTTCTTCACAAATCAGAAAGAATGCTCATTAAATAGCTAACATCATCTAATCTTCCTGCAACCAAATCAGGATCAATGCTCAATAAGGAGGTCAACTGAAAGGGCCGAATTTCCTACACCTGGATATGCACTTAAGTGCCAAACTGCGAGCACAGGAAGATGTATGTGCAGGTGTACCTACAATTATTCTAGTACACACTGAGAGTCCCTCCAGACAGGCTGGATGAGGATGATGGGGCAGTGCCCCATTCACCCTAAAGGACCTATCTTTGCTGATTTACTCATTGAATGTGTTGAAGGGGGTCCTGAATGATTTTGGGGAAGGATACCAGCATACCAAGCCATAACTCAGTAAGGCCCTAATGTTTCACAGTATGATCCATTGAGAAAGGCAACCATGCCCTTCACATCATTACACAGAGTGCTACACAGTATGCTGGTCTGCCAAGGAGTCTGGATCTCCCTGGTTCAGAGGGAAACAATGAGGAACTAGTAAGGGACTAGACACAGGCGGCAGCAACAACAACAACAGGATGCCTCATCCCGCCTTGCCCTGGTGTCTGTCTGTGTTTCCCTCTTGGTGATGTCTTCATGAAGCTGCCAGCTGCACAGCTGTCAGGGCCAAGGGGCTGCATTCAACTCCCACTATTCAGTGCTTTTTAAAAAAGAGGAGGCCTGCCAGGCTCAGTTGAAGCCCCTTGAGCCCCCGCCCTTGGCACCTGATCGATGGGTTGAGTGACGGGTTTGTGGGGCTGGTGTGAGAAAACCTCCCATAGCTGTTCAAGCATGCAGCTGCTGTACCTGGCCCTCACCCCATCTATCAGCAAGGGTGGCAGGCAGCCAATCCTTTCCCCTCTCACACACCCCCCCACACCCGACACACACACATATATGCAGAATCATAAGACAAGACAGACTCGCTCAGTCACTCTGGGGCTCCCCATATAGTATGAAGATGCAGTATGTAGCAGGGGGAAAGAGTGACATAGTGAGATAATTTTAGACCCTGGATTTAATGGACTTATTTCAAAATGTGGTCATCCAGCCTTGCTACATTTGGGTCACACACACACACACACACACACACACACCATTCCCCCTCCTCATTCTGCTGAACTTGGCCCTAGACTCCTGCCCCAAAGTCCTTCCTGCCCTGGTGGCACCATTGGGTAAAAAGGTGGGGATCTGGGTCATGCTCATCAATGCACAGCACTCTTCAGATTAATTAAACCAGAATAACTGGCACCTTCTTGCCCTGCTGTCACAGTCACTAATGTGGGTTAGAATCACCATTGCACGTGTTTGTTCAATGCAACAGCAGGCAGAGGGCTCACCCTTTTGTGACTTTTCCTGTTTATGTTGACCAAAAAAGGGCTAACAACTCAACCCGAATGGTTCCTGACAATGTGCTCCAATGTGCTCTCAAGCATCAAGAAGATCCCATCAAACTGTCATAGGTCTCAGCACAGAGCAAAAGAAAGCAGCTCTGGAAAATCCCCAGCAATGCAGATATATGTGGCATTATCATGTTACAGAGCCTTCTGCTTCTGGGTATGGAGGAAGCTAGTAAGGAACAAGAATAGAAAGCAAGGGAACCCAAACTTACAGGGAGTAGTGATCTGTGAATTGTACCTACTCTCAGAGCAGGGATGAATCTGTCACCCTCCAAGGGTTGTTGCTTTACCACAATGCCTTAGTCTTTAATGTGAGCAAATACGGTAGTATTTGCCATATTTGGGGTGGGTCGGAAGACATATGTTACCCCCCATATGCTCCATATATATGCAGCCAGGACAGTTAGATGCCATCATTATTTGTCCTAATCAGCATGTCTTGAAGTCCAAATGGATGCCAGTATGGTTAAAGAACAAAGTCACTGAGGCTGTAAAAGGCAACCAGATATCCATTAAAGAAAAGTCTTGTCTGAAGAGGGGGGAAATGAAAGAGCCAAGCTCTGGCACATCATTTATGATAAGACAAGGCAAGCCAAGAATAAATCAGGGAAGAAAATCACTAAACAAATTAAACTAATAATAAACATGTATTTAAATGCACGATGACCAGGAAACCAGCTAGAGGCAATAGAATCCTTGGAAGATAAAGGTGTAAGAGGAATATTAAAGGAAGATGGGGAAATTGCAGGGAAGCCAACTGAATTATCTGCAATTATCTTCTTCACTGCAGAATGTGTTAAAGAGATCCCTACACCTAGAACTTTGTTTTGAAGTATTATGTCAAACAGGTGTGTGAGAAGAGGATGGTTTATGTAGGCGTGGGGAACCTGCCACATGCTATTGGACTCCAAATCCCACAGCCCTAGCCAGTGCTTCTCATTCCATCAGTCACTTTGTTGGAGAGCAGGAAGGATTTAAGTACAATACTTAAACAGAAGGAACAACCTACTCTGCCTGTATGTTCGTTTACTTATTTCATTCCTTCCTTTGCAAAATGATTTAAGTTCTGCAGCGGGGCAATGCTGGCAATTTTTTCATTTTCTGGACTGAACCAAGTCACTGCTCTGCCTAAATATTTGCCTCACGACTAGGTGAAATGGCAAGACATGGTCCTGCACCACAAAGCTCACAGTATGAAATCAAGGATGGCAGGAGGGAAATTGGAAGACTAGAGGGGACAAGATGATGCAGAAGTTGTCTGGCTCGAGACAAATGCCACTCCAGTGTGGTTTAGCTAGCAAGGCGTTAGCGAGCAGAGCAGTGTGTCTGCACAGAGGGAATTTGAGGACACATTGCCACTGCCTATAGAGGCAAGGATTGGATTGTTCAAGGACCGGGACAGATTCACAGGACACCAACAACGTTGTTGACAAATTCCTTTCCTTTCTTCCTCGCTCCCCTCCTGGACTGAATGGTGATCAGGAGCCATTTTTGTTATGAATTTTTTTAAATTTTTTTTGCAATGCATATGTCACCCATCTGAAACCTGACCACTCATATAGAAACAATTCACAAATAATTCTATAGACAAAACCGCTAAGCTCAAGGAGAGCCAAGGAATTTTACTTTGGAGATCTCTCCATCCAGCTCACAATGTCAGTTTCAAACCTTCCTATTTGCCCTCTCTTTACCCCACCCAGGTGAGTAAGCAATAAAGATCTTTGCAGAAGGCTAAAAATTAAAGGGGGTTGTGCTTTGCAACTTCAGGTGTGATATTGTCAGCCCAGCATGTATCCATTAGTCTGGTGGCTTTAACTTTTCAAAATGTGTTTTGGGGACCTGTGAGTTTCTGGGCAGCTTACTGGGGGTTCCTCAATGAGAAAGTCCAGTAATGACAGACAAAATTCCTTGAAAGGCAGCATTTGGTTCACACGCAGACCAAGAAAGAAGCTCAGTAAGAATGGCCAGTGACAGGTATATTAGGGGGGATGTGTCTACAGATTCATGTATTAATGAAAATGACACATGCAAATGCATTATATTAGGGGAAATTGCATGCTAAAAGGTGTACATTAGGAGCAATGCACTCTAAAAAATGCTGAGGAATTTAGGGATGACATTTTTTTTAGTTGTAGACATGTGGCGAACTATGACTGGAATAATTAGAAAAAGAGAGACCTAAATGGGTAGATTTGTTCACTCCCAGCTGAGGGTACATCTTAGATTAGAACACACCCTAGAATCCTCTGTCATATCCAAAGGTTCTGGGGTAGGCAGCAGAGTGGAAAGTTCCCCCAAAAGATAGAAGGCTTGAAATATTGAAAAGGCTGAAGACCAGAAAACAGAGGAAGCCTTCTGGGACAGATGGGTTGGGGAAGTCCACTATCTGCACACTCTGCCCCAGAGAGTAGTCAATTTCCCATTCAGAGTAGTGAGTTAGGAATAAGATACTGTAAATCTGGTTTTGATTCCAAACACTGCCTACTCTAACCCAGGGGGAATCTACCGGTAGATTTCAGGGTGGCTTGCAGTAGATCAGCAAGAGTTTCTGATTCTCACTTATTGAACAATAGTAACGCCACACTGAGAGTAAACCCCACCAACCAAAACAAACAAATCAAAAACAAAAGCAAGCTGCTGAAGCCAAAAGGCTTGCAGGGGTAGGGGAAGCACAAAGGCTTTCTGAGGGTGTGTTTATTGCTTTAGAGCACCATGAAGTTGTTTTCCCTCCCCCCCCCCATGTGTTTCACGTCTTCCCCTCCCATAGCTGTTCACATCGCCATGGCTTCAATTCTTTTCTGTTTATGTACACACCAGGGGACATGAAGGGGTAGAGATGTCTTTACCCTATGCAAAGGTGTTCACACCTTGGCTAGGGATGAATTAGGAATGCCTTAAGGACTCCAATCAGTGTAAAGCTGGTTTGAGAAACAAGACACCAAACAGTAGTATCCTATAACAAAGTACAGGATATATATGCATTTTGGAAAATGCATACGATTAACATTAAGAACTCAGCACTGGAAACGCCATGAGTGCACAGGAAATGGGAATGCAAACACAAGCGTATGTGAAAGAATTGTGTGAGGCTCAGTTCCAGCACAGGAAACAAATTCCTGGACTTACGTGCTCAGACATACTCTGTTCCTTTGTTCAATCCCACCAGCTTGGATTGTGCACACCTTGTAGGTCACTTTTTGCATCCCTTCCAGCAAGAAAATAGATGGGAGAGATGGTTAGAGCAGTCCTTTCTCTTGGAACTAGGGAAACTTCTTTGACACAAAAAAGTAGCTATCACACTATCCAGGCAGATTTCAGTTCTGCTGCCACCTCTCATTTCATAGTTTGACAGGTTCTAAAGTGCCCACTTTTATATTCTGGTGCAAAACAGGAAGGAGCAGAAGAGACAGTGTCTGAAAAAAAGAAGAAGATACCTTGTTATGCAGAGAGAGTGTGTCCTTTCCCCATTACAGGTCTGCATGATTCTGAAACTGTGCAATGCAGATGACTGGGGAATCAGGGTGTGTGTGTGTGTGTGTGTGTGTGTGTGTGTGTTGCCTCTGCAAGGATTGGATGCTATGAATCAGTCACATAAGCACACCCCCACCCTAACCCTGCACTCCTGACATCAAAGAAACGTGGGACAGACACTTTCAGAAAAACCTGCTTGTTCTAGAACTGCCTAAGCAACATGAGCTTGTCAAGAATACATTCTTCCGATTTCCCTCCATGCGTCATTACCAGGAACTGCATTTGCTGCACCATGTGCCATAGATAGCTACATCATCCAAGTCCAATTAATTGTGTGCAGTTATAGCAAGTGGGCTTCTTGCTAGCTCAAGCATTTTCTCCAGTTCAGTTTGCCAGTTATCCCTCTATCAGTGTGAATCCTTAGAAGCCTTTCTGTCATCAGGGATCTAATCTCTCATACATAGCTGCCAATGGCCACTGGTCACTGCCATTCACCTCTACTCTCCTAGCCTTGGGCCGCTAATCTCCCTTGGTTGTTTTTACCTCTAAATCCTAATCCCCAGTCCTCTGATGTTCCATCCTCAGATAGTCAATGAATTACCTAGGTGTTTTCACACATTACATAAGAAGCACCTTTGAGACTTTCTCACACTATTCTGCACGTGTGTGTGTGTGTGTGTGTGTGTGTGTGTGTATGTTGTTAATGGGAGGCAGAAAGCAGAGCAGAACCTCTCTTTCAAGCAAATGGACACCTACCCAAATGAGGTTTTACATTCTCATTACTGGAAATGCAAAGCTCCATTCAATCATAATATATGGTTGTGAACGTAGATCCCACCCCACCCCACCTTTTTTTTTTTTTTTTTTTTTGCTGAAGTCCTGGATGTTGCTGGGGGCTGGCAAGTCAGAACATGCGACACAATTTTGCACCAGTGTGTTTCCAGACCCAATCCAATATTGACCCTGAATAATCCTACTTTAAGATCAGCTTCTGAGGTCCTGCTGGTATACCTGTCTGTAAGATCAATTTGGCTGGCAGAGACGAGGGACAGGGCCATCTTGATGGGGGTCCAATTGGTATTGAACTCCCTTATGAATTCTTGGCCTCTATGGTATAGTCTTACAAATGGGCCACTTCTTGTTTTCCATGCTCCCTTTCCCAGATAGTTTTCTTGTGTATCTGGCTTTATGATTCTGAGTTGTTTATATTTGTTTATTGGCATCCTTATGTTATTATCTAGATCTAAAATAAGGTATTCCACTCTGATGTCTAATGCATCTGTTCTTCTGTAGCAGCTGCTTTGTGAGGCAGCCTGCAAATACATCCAGAAAATAAAGAATACCACCAAGATCTCTTTGACTCCTTGAACTTCCCTAAAAAGCTCACAGGGGCACACAGACAGGATTACACTCTTTACTCCAGATTAATTAATCCGCCCAGAGACTTCCCCTGCTTGTTCTTGACACCCCACATACTATAGCAAGTGCCATAAGAAGTACTAGCTAAGGAACAAGTTGGCTTTAGGCAGAAACAGATCCCCACCCCCAGCCCCTTGATGGCAGGCACCAGATAGCAGGAGATTATTCGCTGTGAAATTAGTTGTAGGACAAAGAGGAAACAGATCCTCTTCAGTGCCCCTTAATTTCAACACTTTCCCCATCCTCCACACCTAGATTTACCAGCAAGTCTTTGGTTCTGTACTGTTACAGTCCTGCACTGCTCTTGCAAATTCTCCTTCTTGCAATCATAGCCCTTGGGCTTTATCCTTCACACACTCTCTCTCTCTCTCTCTCTCTCTCTCTCTCTTAGTTCATAGCTTTTATAAATGCCATCTGCTAGGGAAACTAATGCTGGGCTGCTGTAATCCCTCCCTATCCACTGAGCAAATGCCATTGTCAGGCAGCTGCCATGTGTGGCATTCATTGAAGCAGGTTTTGTGCTGGCAGCCCAGTCTGGTCAGCTGTGCCTGCTACACCCACATTAGGGGCAAGAGGCGCTGAGGAGAGAAAGGAAGCAGGCACTGTCCCTTTACAGTAGCTCACACCTCAGGAAGTGGTGGATGGGAACTGGAGAAATAATAAACAGGGAGCATGACTCTTTCCAAACCATGAAGCACCTTCCTTTGCTTCTTCCTTCCTGGACGACCAGGTACTCTCTACTTGCCCATTCAGACTTTCCCTAGACCACGCCTCTTCTCTCCTAGCCACACCTCTCCCAGGCCCTACTTCAGGCCCTCAAGTGCTTTTGCCTGGCTGGAACGAATCTTTGAACTGTGAGAATGCCTCTTGCTTGGCTGGTGGAAAGGGTAGGCACGCATGCAGTTGCTGGTTTTTGTCTGACTGGAATATATAGCCTATAAGGTAAGAGTCACACCCCATGTTCAGGCCATGTTTCCCTCCTCCCACTCCCATGTGCTAGCATGTGGCCATTGGAAGGTTTCTCACAAGCAAATGCAACCCTTAAGCTGAAAAGGGTTCCCCAGTCCTGAGGAGGAGGAATCGAGGAACAGTTTGCCTGCCTTCTAGATAGGTGGATGGACCATGCTGTTGGGGAGGCAGCAGGATTCAGGGAACACCAACGGGAGTGAGTGGCTTGAGGGTTTGAGAGGATGTAGAGTAGGCAGTAGAGTTGCCAAGTGACCAGAGGTTAACAAAAAGCATCCTGGCCTGCTATGTGCATTAAGAGCAACTTGATGCAGATAAATAAGCAAGCAAAAGTTTGTTTCATGGCACGAGGGTAAACGTTTTCACTCGTTACTGTCTGCAAGTTAAGCTGCTGTTAAAGTCATAGCTGCAGAAGTCAGCTGAAAAGCTGGCAACCATAGTAGCAATGGAATATTAGGTGTTGGCAAACAAGCTCTGTTATTCCTTGCCTCCCTTTTGTTCCAGCCTCAGACTCTTACTCTCTGGTGCTCTTCTAGAGAGCAAAAGGTGGAAGAGTGTGTGTGTGTGTGTGTGTGTGTGTGTGTGTAGGTCCCAACCAGTCCAGAAGTAAGCCTCTTTAGCTTCACACTTGCACAGTCTTGGTTACCACAGTAGCAAGGCCTTAGCTGCCTCTGGCCCTTTAAGTCTAGGCAGAGGGTTATATATATTTCCCACCTTTTTGTCTTTTTTTCCCTTTTATAAAGGAATCAAGGTATCGAGCGGCGCCTTGGGGGGGCTCACAGCTGCTGTTGCTGTGGCAACCAGCCTTACTAACCTGTAATTGGTACAGAAAAGCAACCTGGTTTAAAGTTATTACAATGAAGGCAGACCAGATTTCTAGCCGATTAGAAACCTCCCCAGGTGCTGGTATAAATAGAAATGGAGAGAGGGGTATGGGGATGACTCCATGCAGGGCACAGAAGCTCAATAGGGGGCACTCTCCTCTTTCAGTCATTGTTGGTCTTGTCTGGCACAGGAGGAGAGCAGGGGAAGGCTTGGCTACCCCCTAGGAAACTGTTGTGCCACACCTCTAGGGCAGGGGGCGCTGTACTGCAGAGAACGCCGTAGGTGGCCTCTTCTTAGTCAAATTAAGATGCGTCAGGATTCAAATCTAGATTTAGATTGAGGGAGGCTGCAGCAAAATGTTCTTGTTTTGTTTTTGTTTTAGTGCCAGCTCCTGTCCTTGGGTAGTCTTAGGGTTTTCTTCATATCATTAATTTTATAATTGATGCCCCACTTGGAGAATCTTTTTGATTGAAAACTGGGCTATAGTTTCTTAATAAATAATAATAATAATAAACAAAATGTTTCAGTGTGGAATGGCTTTGTTCAGGTTCTAGTCATTCGGCTTCCCCTCCCCTTACTTCTCTCTCCCCACAACTCAGTACTCCATGCCCAGCGAACATGCACATTGGGACATTTGGGTCTTCTCTCTCCATTTGGTGCTTCTTATCCTTTTCGTTTCTTTTTTTCTTTGGAGGGGGAGAGATGGAGTAGAAGGTCTGGTCCCTGTTACATTAAATTATTTGATTTCTCCATTGATGCCTTTGGGTAGCTTTCTCTTCCATCCCAGGGGACACTGAAAAATAGCTTGTCAGTGTGAATCAGGAACTGACCTATCCAGACAACAATATAGTTCTTTCTGTCACACATCCACACACTCACACACACCTGTGTTTCTATTGCAGACATTCCCTTCTATTCCTCCTCTTACCCAGTTCTCAGGGCTTTTTCTCTCTCTTCCAGTCTCCTAAAATTGCATGTCAGCGAGTCATTATGAGGCTGTTTAGGGGTTCACCTTCCTAGGATTTTCCCTTCAGTTTTTTTTTAACTTGTGCATACCTTGATGTTACCCCAAATCTGCTGTTCTCTCTTGGGCATCATTATTATGTTTTGGCTACGTAAGCATAAAATACTTGAATTGGTATTATTAGTATATAGATATTTGGCACAGCAAGGTATACATGTGCCACTACAGTGTGTGCTAGGGAAAATCCTACATGTTTTTACCACGTGTTGTT
This sequence comes from Podarcis pityusensis, assembly GCF_964106645.2. NCBI lineage: Eukaryota > Metazoa > Chordata > Lepidosauria > Squamata > Lacertidae > Podarcis > Podarcis pityusensis. The sequence continues at coordinate 43,954,582 of NC_138029.1, read as the reverse complement.
GTTTAAAACAGAAGTAGCAGAGGGAGGCACCTCTGAAATGTCAGAAGGGCCTGTTAGAAGTGTGAAATCCATTTTGTAGGTCTCTCTGGAAACTTCTCTGGACTTCATGGTCTCTCTCTTTTTTTTTTTTTTAAAAGATATTTATTAAGATTTTCAAAATGTTACAAAACAAAAACAAAAAAAGAAAAAAGTACAAAAAAGTACAAAAATAAAAATGGCTAAAAACAACTCAATCTTTCCATTACTTATTTTTCATTAGCTTATTTCCCGGACCTCCTCACGCCTCCCTTTTTTGTATTCCAGTTCAGTTTGTTGGTTCAGCAAATCCTTACCCTCTTTGTTTATCCTAATCTTTAATCTTAAAATATTGTAACGTTAAATTTTTACCTATTAATAATCATCCATTTTTCATATTCCCTTATAGTATTACAGCTGAAAACCACTTAATTTCTATCCAACATCATTCTAACATTCATTAATTTTACAATATTTCTGTAGATAGTCCTTAAATTTCTTCCAATCTTCTTCCACCGACTCTTCTCCCTGGTCTCGGATTCTGCCAGTCATTTCCGCCAGACTTCATGGTCTCTCATTCACTAGTCCCCTGAGTTATTTTCTAGCCACTTTCCTGTATACATTTGAAAAATGCAAGGAGGGGGCAGGCATCAGATACAAACCTCGTAGGCCACTGTCACAAGGATCAAATGCACATCTGGTTTGAATTTGAATACACACACACCCAAATTATGCTGGTGTTCAGCTTGTGCTGGTCTCCTGGTTGGTCAGCATTACAGAGAAAGGGAAATAGTTGAAACCTGTAAGGGTGGAGGAAGAGAAAAACAAGACATTGGAGGAGGAGGCAATACTGATTACTGATACCATCTGTTATGTTCTTCAAAATGTCAGCTTGCATTCTTGCATTTTCCTCAATTGCGCTTGGAGCACAATATATCTCTCACCCTCTTTCCTGCCATGCGGCCTCTACCCTCATTCCTTTTCGGTGCTTTCTTATTTCAAAGCCCAATTTGTGGCGTGCCTTTGATGATGTTGCAGAACAGAAGGGGGGCACTAGGGGGCACTGTGCTGCAGGGAGTAAGATAGGTGTCTCCGTTTGAGTATTGTGCCAGGGATATAGGTGCTTCAGGTGGCAGGGAACCTGTATCTGTTAGTGGTTGGTGAGAAACTCCCACCTTCCAAAAGAAAAAAAAGCAGTGGGAAGCTAGCTCTGAGACTCTGGAGGACCACTGCCAGTCAGAGCAGACAATCCTGGGATAGTTGGATATACAGTCTCACTTGCTATAAGGCAGCTTCCTATGTTCCTAACCACATACATACCCAGCTGCTCTGTTTCTGAAGAAAAGCATATTCCATATTTTTACAGAAAAAGCTCATTTGAATGAGTGAAACACTGGAGGTGGCTGGTATTTTGCTTACAGTTTTTCTGGTTCCTGTTTTCATCCCATCATTTTCTTTTACGAAAGACAAGTCAGGTTCAGGTTTGACTTTTACATTTCAGGCTACATTTTAGTTGGACTTGCACCTCTGATCTACTAGCAGGTGTGATCGTGGTTCCTCTGAGTCTGTTTAGAGAGGTCATGCCCATCAGTCCTAGCTTGAATGAAGGTCTTGCTCTATCGGGGGGGGGGCGTTATGGGCTGTTTCTTTCCTACTTTGCAGAAGGGAGATGTGGCAAAAAAAGCCAGAGTGCAGGAAAGAACCATGGCTTTCAGGGAAATGATTGAGCACAACCAGCTCATTGGATCAAGCAGTCTCGAATCCTGTCCCTAAGGTTTCCCAGCACTAAATGCATTGCTCCATGTGGGTAAAAGCCACCCCTGTCCTGGCTCTCACTAGTGGACACAGTACTTGGACTCTCAATGCAGTTTTTGCCAAAGGTTTTCATGCATAGAACACTGTGGTACAGAGGTTACACAGCACATCGGTCAGGTTAAGAGACATGGCAAACTACAAGCTAAGACATTGTCCCAACACTTGACATGCCCCAAGGCTCTCCTTTTGAAGAGCAGGGTGGGCACAGTCATTCACCTGGTTGGCAAGCAAGTGGGCACTGCTTTGAGTAGGCTGGGTTTGCTGAGTCTCTTTGCATCAGCACCATCACATTCACGTTCTTGGCACTGGAGGTGGAGTTGGTGAGGCTGGCTTGCTGTCTGATCTATCTGCAGGCATTGAAATGTGGTTTTGTTTTTTTTTAAAAATGTTACTATCTTTTTGTTTTGCTAGGTTATTATGAAATTGTTTTTGTAGTGTTTGCTTGAAATGCAGCCTTGTTTCTTTGTTCTAAGCTGCTCTGAACATGGTTTTTTTGTGTGGAAAAGTAGCATACAAATAAAATGCATGAATGAATGGCATTCCATTTGGTCTCTCTCTGGGGTTTGAATCATCATCCCCCAGCCCGCTGGGGTCCAATTCCTGCAGGTCCCCATTTCCCCCCCCCCTTTCTCCTTCCCACCAATATATCTCCACAAGGCTTGTGAAAATCCACTTGAAGCCAGGCCAAAGAGATCCAAGTGTGGGCAAGTTCTTCCTTATGCTGCCTTATATAGCCTATGATGTGCAAGAAACAGCAAACCTGAGCCATGAGGATGCATGCATGCTCTTTCTAGGGTGGCTGGCCAATCTGTCTCCGGTTGAGATTCTACAGAGATGTCTTCCACTCTGCTCTTACAAGGTCCTGATGGGGGTGGAAGGGACACCACACCCAGGACTTCTAGGAAGTTATCTTCTCAGCCCTCATTCTATTCTAGTTACAAGGCTGATTGGAAAGCCAAAAGAATGTGAGGGCCAGTGACTCTGCTGGGGATTTGGGTATGTTCTTTTCTTGACAAAATGGAAGCCTGGCGGTGGCAAAACATCCCATCTGAATTGTTCATCTTGAGCATCTTAAAACCAGTGGCAGATAAATAAACTGGGAAAGACTGCAAATGTGTGGGTGGACTTGCGCAGATGATCTTGATGAAGCGGAGAACTGAGCTGAAAATGGCAAAATAAAAGCTGAACAAAGACTAACGTGCAGTGTGTTAACCAGATGCAAGGAAACACAAATGCACAAATATACAAGGGGGAGAACAGCTGCTAAGAACAGCAAAATAGAATAGGGGACTGCAGTGGTTCTCAGACCATGTGGTCCATAGAATGTAAGAGTCTTGGGAGGTGAGGAATATCTAAGAGGGGCAAGGGAACCTTTTTTCAACCCAAGAGCTGCATTCCCTTCTGGGCAGCCTTGCAGGGGCTACATCCAGTCGTGGGGGAGGCAGAGGCAAAAGTGGGTGGAGCAATGAATGTGGTTTTCAGCTTCCTATGGTAGGCTCCTTTTCAGCCATAGAAAGGTCATAGGTGTCTGCACACACCCACACCGTCCATTTAAAGCACGTGGCTTCCCCCAAATATGAGAATGGTAGTTTACCCCCTTACAGAGCTACAGAACATTTCATCTGACAAACTTCTGTCCCCAGGATTTTTTTTATTTTTGGGTGGAGGAGGGTATGGGACAGGACACCATGTGCTTTACCTGGATGGTGGGCCTGTGATCACAGTCTCTCTATATTCCATCCAGGCAAGCAAGAGGCATCAGCACACAGATCAAGGGCACATTCCAGCCAGGCAAAAGCAGTCCAGGTGTGTGTGTCTGGTGCAGGATGTAGTCATTGCATCATTTCCATGCAAAGAATGTATTCTATCTCTATGCCCATAATGCTTGCTGAACTTGGTTCATTTTTGGCCTCATATTTTATGTTGCCTTTCTCCTCTAGAATGGGCCTTATAGGTTCTGACCTCCAGCAGTCCAGTATCGTACTGGTTCCTGGAACTTTGCCCTAACCCTACAAGCATAAACCACCTGTAAGCAACAGTGGATGCTGCCTATACCTTTTATGAGTCTAGGTTTATATAACATGGTCTGTTTTCCTATACAGTGGTACCTCTGGTTACGTACTTAATTTGTTCTGGAGGTCCGTTCTTAACCTGAAACTGTTCTTAACCTGAAGACCACTTTAGCTAATGGGGCCTCCCGCTGCTGCTGTGCCGCCGCTGTGTGATTTCTGTTCTCATCCTGAAGCAAAGTTCTTAACCCGAGGTACTATTTCTGGGTTAGCGGAGTCTGTAACCTGAAGCGTATGTAACCTGAAGCGTATGTAACCCGAGGTACCACTGTATTATGCCTTGGCAGGGGTCCTCCCCCAAAGTGGCCTATAAATAAATAAATTGATAAAACTCAGTCCACAACAGGACCCTCTTTCTGTTTACCAGCCCTTCGTACGGTAATCACTCAGATACATTACATAATGTTTACACATGCTATATGGGAGATCCCCATCTAGGTGCAGTGATCCTACAGGACTCTCTGCACACTTTATTTAGCTTTCTGTGGGGTTCATGATTACTGTTGTGGCAGTGCTTAGCACACAGTCTGTCTTGACATATGCAACACTACAAAAACAAAGGGAAAAACCTCCGGCTTCACTCTAATAATGAATCAGCACCTGGAGCCCAACCACAACAGACTGGTCCTTTAAGTCCATGGAAACACAGTGGTGTGCCTTGTCTAATAAATTAATCTTTGCAACCCTCAAATAACAAGCAAGTGTTTGTACCTTAGCCATGGCTGAGCAGCATGCTCAGGTGTACAGGGATCCAAATACTCTGGCTGACACCTAAGGGTGCACCTGCCTTTGCTGGCTCCTGTTTGGTTGTGGAAATGCACATATTCTTCCTTTTCTGGGGCCAAGGTGGGGGCAGACCCTTGCCTTGGCTCAGACAAAGCAGGAAGGTCAGGGACAGGAAAGGAATGGGCAGGGAACAATGGCTCAGAATTGAGAAGCTGAGGCCGTCTCAGTGAATGGTCCATTGTGCCACTGACACCAGCTGTTTGCCTTTCACCAGCAGGCGGCAGGGGACAGAACTTCCTCTTTCGACCAGGGAAATTTTTTTAAATAGCTAAAGTAGAAGAATTGACTGTCTCCCTGGCTTCCTCCAGAGCTTTTCAGAGACAGGTGTGAATGAGTTTCAAAGCACCCACTGAAGTAGAAGCCAGACAAACAAGAGTACAGAAGGGAAGGGGCACTCTTCTATGAGGAAATGGAGGCAAAGAGAAAAAAAAGACCCCCAGGCAGGCAGCAGCAGAGCACAGAGTGGAAATAAGGCATTCCCCTAAGCCTTCTAGGTACAACAAGGGTGACCTGAAATAAATTGTTGAAGTGTCTCCTCACCTCCCAGCAGGATGGCTCCTGCTCAAGTTTCCAGGCAACCATACCTTCCTCCATAATACTATAAAATGTGAGGAGCTTCAGCAGGACATTTCACTGCCTTCCCCCTGCCCACTATAAGCCCAAATTTTCTCTTTTTGTTTTCCAGCTGATGCTGAATATCCCATGCTGTTTTTTGCCCCCTTGGTCATGTTTTCGAAAGCATGGGTTCCCCTTCCCATATCTCTGAAAACCTCAGGGTTTACTTGCTTTACTTGTATGGTGTGGATGTGACCCGCAGCAGCCAGCTGACTTTCCTGAGAAGGCTTTCAGCCTCTAGCTGGGCCTTCCTTAGAAGCAATACTGTGGCAGGCTTGGGTGCTTACTAATGTGTGGGCCTTTTGGTAGATGGGAGCTTTGTCACTTGTGCTGATTGGCACCTTCAACATGTGGCTTATGGGTGGCTAGTGCTGTGATTCAGAGTGCCAGTCACTCACAAAATACATTACATCTGTAAGTGTCCTAAAGGGACAGTTGAAGGGATTTAGGAGGACAACAGGAAACTACCTTAGAGCAAATGACTGAGTCAGGCCAACACGGCTACCTACCTGAATCTAGTGCCTTAGAGCAGGTTCCAGCTCAGCATTGTCTGCACTGATTGTCTGCTGTTTTCCAGGGTTTCAGGCAAGAATCTCTCCCAGCCCTACCTGAAGATGCCTTTGCATATAAAGCAGCCTTTCCCCAAAGAATTGCCTGGGGTGGCTGAGCTTTAGAGTATACATGCTTGCAGGTGATGGCGGAGTGATGCATCCCCTTCCCCTTCTCAATGCAGATTCCATACCACAATCTATGAGTCGGGTGCTCCATGTGGATGCCTCTGTCTTTTTGGAGGAGAGACAGCAAACTATCGAGCTATGAATGTGTTTTCTTTACTGTGCATTTTGAATCTGAGTGGTGCCAAACCTGTCTGAAATGTTGTGCAAACTTCCCCTCCCGTCTTCTTCTTGGAACCAAGTGCTGCTGCTGAAAAAATTAGCGTCTTGATCCAACGACAACTGTATGCTGGAAACGAAAGTTGTGTAAATCAAATGTTCATAAGCTGTTTAATTTGCATAAAGTATTTTGCTTATAGCAAGCCTGCAGACTTCAGCTTTCCTGAGTGCACAAATCTTTGATTTTGACCTGCAGTCAACACAGATCACACTGGGTATTTATGTAGTTATGAATCCTGTGCTCTTAAAAGCACTTGACTGAGAGAGAGAAGGATTTAATGACTCATGTGGTTGGAATTAAACCCAGACCCTACAGGAGCTTTTCATGGTTTGTGATGAATGCCCTTCAGACTGTGATGGACCCAGTTTTGGAAAATAGGGAGCTGCCTTATTATACCAGGCAAGTTCAGTGGTCCAACTAGCTCAGTATTGCCTATGCAAATCAGCAGTGGTTCTAAATGGTTTCAGACAGGGGTCTTTCCTAGCTCTACCTGGAGATGCCAGGATTGAGCCTGGAACGTTCTGCATGCAAGGTCTGTGTTCTACCACTGAGCTATGACTAGTCTGTCTTTCAAAAGATGGTAAGAGAGCACCAGAGGAGTATGTCTGGATGTCTGGGTCTACTATGGGTTATCCACACAAACCCGACTCTCCTTCCATGGTTAGATTCCAGGACCCTTGGCATTCAGATCCCCTAGTGTTAACCATTAGACCTCTCTCTCTCTCTCTCTCTCTCTCTCTCTCTCTCTCTCTCTCTCTCCTTAAAAATGGGAAATCTAGACTTCTCAGCCATCCCCTCTAAGTCTACAAAACCCAACACTTCTCCAGAAGAGTGAGCTGTTAATGTTTTGTTTTGAACCCAGGCAGTCTCAGAAGCCCCACATTTATAGCACTGGAAGGAATCACTGCAGACCCAGTGTCCTAGCTGTCACTATGACTGTCCCCCTTTGTCTTCTCTCCTTCCCGATCCAGAAGGAGGTTCTCTCAAGACGGCAGATTAATGTTGCAAAATTAAATTTTCTCTGCTTCCTAGCAACGGTCGTCACGGTGCCAGGGTGGGGGTGGGAGGGACACATCAGGGTATCACATCCCTTTTTTTCCCTGCCTCCCTGTGTCTCGTGTTATTCATACTGTGTTGACATCATTAGAATCCAATTCCTATTTCCTAGGGGAGCCTCTGCCATCGACAGCCATGCATTCTTGTGTGATGGTTAAGGGCGTGACACACATACCGTTCCTGCACATGGAAGCAAACTCTGCTCCCTTGTACATATATACACAGAGGAGGCTGCCAGGCAAAGAAGCTCGCCATGTGCACAAGGTTGCATATTCAAGCTTACGGATATGCAAATACAAACCCCATCACAAAGGCAGGCATGCACACAGTCTTTGAAACAGGCAAATCCATAGATGCACATGTTTCTGCACACAGATGCTCAAGAGCAGCACACAATTATACAAAAAATGAGGGCGCACACATGCATTGTCGCATCCACATGCACAAACAGTTGCACACCATGCCTACTCACGCCCATCTGTTTACATGCCAGAGCAGGTGAACACACAGGTGCTATCTTGCTAAGAACATCAGTGCAGCTCAAGAACAGCCAGAGTTTGAGAAGATTGGGCTTCTCTGTGCAAAAGGGAGTGACGTGTTTGAATGGCATGTTAGATGCGTGTGCAAGACTCCTTATTTCTCTTGATACCTGTATTACCATAATTACCAGGGTGATTAAAAATATATACCTATATATATTCAAAGCCCTCCCATAAATGCTAAAGGCGGCTTACAAAAACATAAAATAGGTGATATAAATAGTACACAGCATAACAAAGGCAACAGCAACCATAAAACATTAGCAGCACAAATTCCTCTCCTTCTCACAGATAGCACCATTAGATCATTTTCACCTGTTAAATCCCCCCAAGCTTGCTTGAATAAATAAGATTTAGAAAGCTCTCTGTATAGCTTAACAGGGAGGCATACTGACTCACCTCCACTTGCAATTCTTTCCAGAGCCTTGGAGCTATTTGGGGAAAGGTCCAGAGTCTTCCTGCCACCATCAAAATCTCTGAGAGTGGAACCCTGAGAGGTGTGAGGATGCCAGGTCTTGAAGGGCCTTTAAAGGTCAAAAACAACACCGTTGGTTTCGAAGCTCAGGATTCTTTGAAACCTATGGATTTCATGCCCTCCCGTTGTCATAGCAGGGACTGGTGGGGATTTAGGGTTCCTGGACTTGTAAGGGGCCTGCTGGGCTCCTGCTGTCTTTGCAAAAGGATGACACTGAGCTATGGTCAGCTCATTCCCTCCATTGCTTCTAGCAACGGGGGCAGAAGCCTGGAGTTAATGTGGATTCTAATTCAAGATGGTCTGATCCTGCAAAACAGATGGTTTGCATCTATTTCCAGTTGTGCATTATGCAAACATCACAGGTGCATGTTAAGTTCACCTCAACAGGAGAGCATTTCAAACAGCCAAAGAGCTTAGAGTTATCTAGACTGAGGAATGAGTCGCTAGGCCAAGCAACCCATATAAATCCATTTTATTCTGAGGCAGACTCTTGGTCTACCTAGCAACTACTTGTTGGAACACCTTGCCCCTCAGGGTCTGCACAGTGCTGTTTTTGTTGGTCTTCACTGTTTTTTTCTGTCAAGGGCTACGTTCACTCAGGGGTAATTGGTTTAGGAGACACATGCAGATGTAAAGTGGGCCTCTCCGCTTGTATGAATTTGGGGTGCACTATAGTCTGAAAGGGGACGTAGGTGGCGCTGTGGGTTAAACCACAAAGCCTAGGACTTGCCGATCAGAAGGTCGGCGGTTCAAAGCCCCACGACGGGGTGAGCTCCCATTGCCAGGTCCCTGCTCCTGCCAACCTAGCAGTCCGAAAGCACATCAAAGTGCAAGTAGATAAATAGGTACCACTCAGGGAGGAAGGTGTTTCTGTGCGCTGCTCTGGTTCGCCAGAAGCGGCTTAGTCATGCTGGCCACATGACCCGGAAGCTGTATGCCAGATCCCTTGGCCAATAAAGCGAGATGAGTGCCACAACCCCAGAGTCGGTCACGACTGGACCTAATGGTCAGGGGTCCCTTTACCTTTACCTTTACCTATAGTCTGAAAGACATTTTGTTGCAGTGAGCCATTGGTCCCCCTTCAGTGAGGGTTTTTTTTAAAACTTGCTTTCTTTGATGTACTACTTCATTGATTGTCACTGTTTTGTTGCTTTTGTGATTGCTTTATTGTTTATGTGTTGTTGTTGTCTTTAAAAAGATGTTTGCTGCCTTAAAAAAAAAAATCCCACAATAAAAACAACATCTGTCTGGCTCTGGATTTCAGAGGTCTCAGGCAGAAAGGGGCTGCTTCCCCAGTCCTGGTCCCTGTGGTCCTCCTCCCCACCACAGCTGAAGGTGCTGAGGCTGAAACTGGGGCCTTGTGTGTGCCAAATGATTACTCTGTCACAGAGCTATGGGTCCTTGTCCATCAACAGCAGCACATTAAGTTGAAGTACTCACATGCAATTCTCTTTTTTTGTGTCAGAGAACGCAGACTTTCTCTCTGAAATAAAAGCATCCTGTTTCCTGATCCCATTTTCTACATTTTTCACAACCCAATTAGATTTTGCTGGGTGGTTGCATCCTGAAAATAGCTGGCAGTTTTAGAATCATTACAAAACCTCCACACTCCTTTATCCTGCCTTTCTAGCACAGCCAGATACCACTAGTAGCTACCATTTTTGCACTTTGCTTGTGTTTAAAATGTATCATCCCCTACATTCTTGTCTGGGCTAGAGATAGTTGCACCTCTGCAAACAATTATTAATTATCTTGTAAACCACATTGAGGTTTTTGTTTTAACAATCAAGTGGTGTAATAAATTTTATTAAAGAAATAAATAAATAAGTAACTGGACTTCTAAGCAACTTACCTTTCTCTCCCTGAGCAATCCTCCATTTCACCTGCAGTTCTATATTTTTAGGCCCTTGGGCAGCTTGGGGTTTGTAAGCAAGTACTGTGGTCATCTTCTCCAGAACAACCTCCACCCCAAAGACGCAGAAAGAACGTGTGCACCCACTTTCCTTTCCTAAGGAATCTGTGTAAAACTAAGATCCAGCAGAATTTATCTCAGCCTTGAAAAGGCCTTGGAAGTGAAAAACGAAGTAGGAAAGAGCATCACTCTTCCCACTTCTTCCTTCAGCTCTTATGTACTTCTTGAAGAAAAAAGGTAATCACCCTCACGACTGAAATATACTCAGAGTCGCAAAGTGATTTCATGCTCTTTATTCAGCTCATAGTGGTGAGGAGGAATGAATGAATGTCCCCTCACAGTATCTGCTTTATATACATTATTTACACAATGGGCTGCACATGATTGGCTAATTCTGGAATTCTACTGTAAGCCAATCAGGTTGTGGATTCACTTCTATCTGGAGCAGGATTGGGTGGTTCCTGCCAACCAATCATACTGCTGCATTGTTCTAGGACCAATCAGACTGCTGCATTCTGAATCCTATTGTTCTAGGACCAATCAGACTGCTGCCTTTTGGATCCTATTGTTCTAGGACCAATCAGACTGCTACAGTTTGGATCCTATTCAACTCAGTACATAACACCCCTCCCCTCTAAGTTCCAGTCCTGCCCGGGAGGTCGCATTCATAGTCCTCAAGGTATGCCGGCGGCCTACGTGTGCGTTGTGGCCTGGGGTGTTCCCTGGTCCGGGCTCCGGGTTCTGGCTCGTGTTCCAAGGATGCTGGCTGTGATGCGGCTGTTTGGTCTGGTGCAACCGGCTCGCTCAGTCGTGGTTCTGGTTCCGGTGTCCTTTCGGCCTCACGGGTCCTCTCTGTATTTACTGATTCTGCCTCTCCTGCTGGCCCCTCCTGCTCTATGGGCCTCACTGCCCCGCTGTTCCCTTGGGACTCCTCTGACCTGTCCTCCTCCTGGTTTTCTCCCGGGAATCGTCGCCGTATCTGGTCGCAGTGGCGGCGCCAGCATTGCCCCCCATCCGTTAGCACCTCGTACGACACGGGGCCAGTGACCCTGGTGATTGTGGCGGGTACCCATGCTGGGCCTGCCCCAAAATTCTTTGCGTACACTGGGTCCTGGGCCTCGAAGGTCCGGGGGTTCCTGCCTTCCCCCACCACTACCTCATCCTGAGCTCTATCGGGGTGAAGGCGGTCCAATCTGACTGCAAGGCGCCGACCCATTAGTAGTTCAGCGGGGCTCCGGCCAGTCGTTGAGCTGGGGGTGCTGTGCTGTGCTAGAAGGAATGTGGCAAGGCGGTACTCCCAGTCCCCTTGCGTCATGCGGCGAAGGGTGTCCTTGGTGGTCCGCACCATGCGTTCTGCTTGGCCATTGGTGGCAGGGTGGAACGGCGCCGAACGGATGTGGCGGATGGCGTTCTGCGCTGTGAAGGTTTGGAATTCTCCTGACGTAAATGCAGTCCCGTTGTCTGAGACGAGAGTGTCAGGGAGCCCGTGGGTTGCAAACAGCCTGCGTAGTACCCGGATGGCTGCGGACGTGGAAGTGGACGGTACCAGTGCGACTTCCAGCCATTTGGTGTAGGAGTCCACCACTATGAAGAATGTTTTCCCCTGAAAGGGGCCAGCGAAATCCACATGCAGGCGTGACCATGGTGCTCGGGCGGACTCCCAGGACTGGACTGGGGCCCTTGGGGGATCTGGGCGGGATTCTTGGCAGGCCTGGCAGTGTTTGACCCAGGCCTCTATCTCTCCATCGATCCCCGGCCACCACACATAACTCCTGGCAAGGGCCTTCATTCTTACTACCCCTGGATGTGTCTCGTGTAGGGCTGTGAGGACCCTTTTGCAGAGGGGCTGGGGAACAACGACTCTGCTTCCCCATAACAGGCACCCCTTGTGGGCCGACAGTTCATGTTTGCGGGTTGTGTAGCCGGCGAATTCTGGCCCGGGGCTGCTGCTGGGCCATCCCCTCCACACCCAGTCCAGGACCCGGGAGATGACCCTATCTTTCTTGGAATGGTGTGCAACTTCTTGTGCCTGAATGGGGCGGTCGGGAAGCAGCTCCAGGCTCATAACCTCTTGTGCAGGTGCTGGGTCAGGGCCTGTTTCCGGTAGTGGTAGCCTGCTGAGGGCGTCCGCATGGCCCATCGCCTTCCCAGGTCGGTGAATCAGTGCATACTGGTAGCTGGCAAGGAAAATTGACCACCTGAGGACGCGAGGAGACAGCACTTGGGGGGTCTGCTTTTCGGGGGCAAACAAGCCAAGCAACGGCTTGTGGTCAGTCACCACGGTGAAGGGCCGCCCGTACAAGAAATCATGGAATTTTTTTACTCCCTTTACGATTGCCAGACCCTCCTTGTCGATTTGCGAGTAGTTCCGCTCGGTTGTGTTGAGTGTCTGGGAAAAGTACGCCACCGGTACCTCTCTTCCATCCGGGAGTTGGTGCCCCAGGACAGCTCCAATGCCATAGGGTGAGGCGTCGCATGCTAGCACCACCGGCAGCCTCTCGTCGAAGTGTGCCAAGACCGAGTTTGAGACAAGCAAGTCCTTGACTGCCTGGAATGCGGCCTCCTGGCGCTGGCCCCACACCCAAGGGGCCCGCTTGTCCAGGAGTCTGTGTAGGGGCTCCGCTACCGCCGCCTTGTGGGGAAGGAAGGAATGGTAAAAGTTCAATAGTCCCAAGAAGGCCTGAAGTTCAGTCTTGCTCTTGGGCGCTGGGGCATCACAAATGGCCCGTACCTTGTCCCCAGTCGGGTGGACCCCTTCTGCGTCCACCATAAATCCCAGAAAGTCCAACTGAGGCACTCCTAGTAGACATTTTTCCCGCTTCACCTTGAGACCCGCCGTCTGGAAACGGTGCAGAACGGTGCGGAGGCGGTCCTCAAACTCCTCTGGTGTGGGGCCGGCAATCAACACATCATCGAAGAAGGGGGTGACGCCAGGAATCCCTTTAAGGAGAGAGTCCATTATATTCTGGAATATGCCTGGTGCCACGCTGACACCGAATTGCAGCCGCTTTACCCTGAACGCTCCTCTGTGCGTCACAATCGTCTGTGCCTCTGCTGTGGCCTCATCTACTGGCAGCTGTTGATATGCTTGGGCCAAGTCCAGCTTGCCAAAAATTTTCGACCCAGCCAGGGTGGCAAGGACATGGCTGACCACTGGCACTGGGTATGCGTGGGCCGTGAGGGCCTTGTTTATGGTACATTTGTAGTCTGCGCAGATGCGGACCGAACCATTAGGCTTGACGGGTGTGACGATTGGGGTTTCCCAGGGAGCATTAGGCACCGGCTCCAGCACTCCTTGCTCTACGAGTCGGTCCAATTCCTCGTCTATACGGGGTTTCAAGGCGAACGGGACCCGGCGGGCCTTGAGCCTGACCGGTCGTACTGCGGGGTCAAGCTGTAGCGCAATGGGGGGGCCCGTATACTGTCCCAATTTCCCATCGAAAACCCCTGGAAATTCCTTGCATATGGCGTCCACGTCCACTTGTAAGCTAGTGTGGTTCACCCCGGTGACAGCTAGCCCCAGTGGTCCAAACCATGCCAATCCCAGTAAGCTAATGTAGGGGCCCTTGACCACAAGCAAGTCCAGTTGCCGCGTCCGCCCTCGGTATTGCACCCTGAAGGTCCCCACCCCCATTGTGGGGACCTTACGTTTCTGGAAGTCCCGGAGGGTGAATGGGGCCGGCCTGAGTTTGGGACCCCCAGTGGGACACAGTTTCCTTAAGGTCCTTGCCGAGATTATGGATAGAGTTGAACCCGTGTCAAGCTCCATGCGGCATGGGGCCCCCTCTATCTGTACCTCTACATAAATTTTCTCTACGTTGGGGTGGGGCAACTGGTATACCTGGAAGTCCGTGAGCTCCGTCGAGTTGCCTTGGTGCGTTGGGCCCCGGGACCTGGGGCTCTTGGATTGGTCATCTGATGCCTGGTGTCGGGTGGGCCGAGCCCGACACACCCGGGCGATGTGTCCCGATTTTCTGCACTGCCTGCACTCTGCGTTGCGGAAACGGCAGGTCCTCCTCTCGTGACTCTCCCCGCAGCTTGCGCAGTTCCCTCCTTCTCGTCGAGGCAGCTGTGGTCTGTGCGCTGCTTGAGTGCGCTGCTGTACTCGGTGCACCTCCTCCCTGTCGGATCCTGAGTCGTCGGTGAGGTCTTCATGGTGGACCCTCGGTTGGGATGGCAGGCTCGGCCGTGCCTCTTGGGTCGACCTCTCGGCAGCTTCTGTTGCCAGGGCCTCCTCCAGAGCGACCTGGAACGTTAGGTCCTTCTTAGCGTAGAGGCGCCGTTGCAGCTTCTCATCCTTCAGGCCACCGACGAGGCGGTCACGAAGCATGTTCTCCAGCTCTGAGAAGTTGCAGAACCGGGCGGCTTGGCGGAGAGAGGTCACAAACCCAGTTATGGTTTCCCCAGGGGCTTGCCGCTTTGCGTAGAAGGCATTTCGACGAGCCACCACTGAGGGCTGCGGCGAAAAGTGCCCCTTCAGCTGTTCCATTATTGTTTTGTATGGAACAGTAGCGACGTCTTCAGGCGCAAGGAGAGCCCGGGCGATTTCAAACGTCTCCTCTCCGCAGACGCTGAAGAATATCGCCCTCTTCTTGGCGTCTTCTTCGTCGGTGACCCCTTTGGCTTCTAGGAGGAAGGTGAAACGGGAGGCGTACGCTTCCCAGTCTCCAGATGCTGGGTTGAATGGCGAGAAGCTGCTGTGGGCTGCCATTCTGAGTTCCTTGTGCCCCGGAGCTGAAGCCTGGATACACGGTGCGAGGCAGCGGTGCGGCAGTTGGCGGTGCTGCGGTGCTGTGTGTGGCAGTCAGCTCAGCGGGATCCCATCCTCGTCGCCAGTGAAATATACTCAGAGTCGCAAAGTGATTTCATGCTCTTTATTCAGCTCATAGTGGTGAGGAGGAATGAATGAATGTCCCCTCACAGTATCTGCTTTATATACATTATTTACACAATGGGCTGCACATGATTGGCTAATTCTGGAATTCTACTGTAAGCCAATCAGGTTGTGGATTCACTTCTATCTGGAGCAGGATTGGGTGGTTCCTGCCAACCAATCATACTGCTGCATTGTTCTAGGACCAATCAGACTGCTGCATTCTGAATCCTATTGTTCTAGGACCAATCAGACTGCTGCCTTTTGGATCCTATTGTTCTAGGACCAATCAGACTGCTACAGTTTGGATCCTATTCAACTCAGTACATAACAACGACCAAGATCACAATGAGTGAGGGGGCTCAAGAGGCTTTGTTGACATCAGGGGAAGAGCTCAAGGGTGCCACTGCTCCTGCAGGTGCCATATTGGCAACTGTTCCTTTATACAATAATATTATAGTTCCATATCTATATGTGATGATGTCATACTGTCGTAAGTTCTCTAACCTCTTCATGCTAAAACTCAATGCAAATAGAGTTCTGTATGAGCAGTGGGCCTTCCGCATGGCTGCCTCTGTTCATCATATCAGCAAGTTGCAGCCATTGCAAACAATGTATTCCATGGCAGAGCTGCTTGTGTAAACTTGGCCTTTAAACTTGGTATTTCTGCCTCTTAATAGATGTTGTTGGAGGGCTCAGTTGCTTATTCTGCTGCCTTGAGTGGTGTCCAGTCTTCTTTTCATCAGCAGAGCCACCTGTTTGTGAAATTATCTCAAAATGAAATTGATGAGCTTGAGCTTCCCAAACTATTTTTGCCACCATGCATAATGGTGTGCCTCTAGATACAACAGCTGTGAGTTCCTGAGTTCTCTTTCAGCCTTTATGAAATGATTATTATTATTTTTAAGACTGAAAAAAAAACCAAACCTCACCAGCTGTCATAGCCTAAGCACATCTCCATGAAAAGTGTTAGTTCACAAGAGGGATGGGGGGGGGGGAGAGAGAGATGTAGCCCTCCAGATGTGGTTGAACTTCAGCTCCCATCAGCCCCAGTCAACATGGCCAACTATTAGGGACGATGGAAGTTGTAGCCTAACAACATCTGGAGGGCCCCATCCCTGGATTATAATGGCTCATCATTTCCTTTCATTCTCAGCCTTATTGTCAAAATTCATGTTACACATGAGCCTTCTAGGTGTCCTGTGTCCCTTCCTGAATTATATTCTCTAATGAGGTTAGTTATATATCCCATTTTTGCATCCTTTCCCACTAATCAAACTGGCTACTTTGTAGCTGTGTCACTAGGAAGATGGCAGCTACAATAGAACCTCGTGTTACGTACCGTCTCCCTTGTGAACGCTGCGGGTTACAAGCTCCGCTGACCCGGAAGTAGATGCTCCTGGTTGCGACCTTTGCCCCAGAATGCAAGTGGAATTCGCATGCCAGCAGCGCAGTAGCAGCGGGAGGCGCCATTAGCGAAAGCGCGCCTCATGTTACGAGCGGTTTCGGGTTGAGAACAGACCTCCAGAACGAATTAAGTTTGTAACCAGAGGTACCACTGTATACGGAAAGAACAGACCTTTCTCTAGGACTGTAGTTGAATCCAAGGATGGGGAATTGGTGGCCCTCTAGATGCCACTGGAGTACAACTCCTGTCAGCCCTGACTTTTAGCTATGCTGCCTGGGGCTAGTAAGGGTTGGGAGGGCCACATTCCCCACCCCGGCTTAACCAGACTCTCTGATAATGCTTCGAAAATAACCGTGTGATATGGCATTCAGGGCTTTCCTGTTGTTCTCCGATCATTGGATGCAGCTTGTGGGAGATGGGGAAATGCTGGCTGTGATGGTGACATATCATACACACATTCCTGTTACTACTTGTTATAACAGAGAGGCACATGAGGAGATAGGCTCTTCCACGCTACAGCCCTGTTGTGCCTCCTGATGCGATGGGTGGTAGTAGACCAAGAACTAAGAGCACCAGCCATGCGTATCCTGGGATACAGCAGCCTGGATGAGTCATGTTGAGGGGAATGGTGATGTACAGCAGGAGGTTGAATGTCTCCAGGGAATCAGAATGCCTGAAACTGCCCTAGACGAAGACTCAGTTGAGTACAGTGGTACCTCGGGTTAAAAACTTAATTCATTCTGGAGGTCCGTTCTTAACCTGAAACTGTTCTTAACCTGAAGCACCACTTTAGCTAATGGGGCCTCCTGCTGCCGCCGTGCCGCCACCGGGCGATTTCTGTTCTCACCCTGAAGCAAAGTTCTTAACCCGAGGTACTATTTCTGGGTTAGCGGAGTCTGTAACCTGAAGCATCTGTAACCTGAAGTGTCTGTAACCCGAGGTACCACTGTAGTCCACTTTGAGGAGAGGTGGCACTTAAGAATAAAGCAGCTCATGCTCTTCTCTTCTCTTCTGTTCAGTAAGACATTAAGCCTGCCACTGGTTCCTTACAATGCCTTTGTGAACACAGCAGCACAGGGAATGCTGTTTGTGGAATCAAGTGTCCAAAAGAGACCCTTAAGCTCAGAGAATTCTTAGCTGCTCCTGGCCAGCACTGCTTCTTGTTTCTTGTGCCACTCATTGTTTGTTATTAATTTTATTTCAGCTCTTAAAATACCATTTAATCACCAAAGTTTCTAAGCATAAAAATTACAAAAAGCATATGGTGGATAAAATCAATTAAAATTAATCATAAAAGCAGAAAAACAGTCTGGAAAACAGAAAAACTGACTGCTCTAATAGTCATTCCATCTCCCCCAGGGAAGTCAGGCAACTGTATTCTGTGATGGGGCTAGAGATCTAAACAAACAATAATTAAAAAATAAAAATAAAAAGTGCTCCACTACACTCCCTTACCAGACTACCATTCCCAGGATTCTTTGGGGGGGTAAGCCTTGATAATTCAACTGATACAAAGCCAATATATATTTGTAGTTTAGTAATGCTCATAGCCTGAAGACTCTTCTCTTAGATTAATTACAATATCTCCTTCTTCACGTCTCTTCCAGAATACCCAGCAGTTTCTCCTCCATAACTGACCAGCCGCACAGTTCTGGAGGAACTGGAATAGATTTTTATTTTTATTATTAAATTTAAATACCACCTTTAATCGAAAGATCACAGGGCAGTTTACAACATAAAAATACAAAATAAGAACACAAAATACATAATAAAACAGAAACCAATAGCCCCCTCCCACAAACATATTTAAAAGGACAGAAAATGTTAATCAGTCAAAGGCCTGGTTATAGAAAAACATTTTCACCTGGCACCTAAATATATGCAATGCAGTTGCGGGCAGGCAATCCTCAAGGGGGAGAGCATTCCACAAATGGGGAGCCACCACAGAAAAGGCCCATTCTTGTGTTGCCACCCTCCAGACCTCTCATGGAGGAGGCACATTAACAAGAGCCTCAGATGATGATCACTGGGTCGAGGTCGGTTTATCTGGGCAGAGGCAGTCCTTGAGGTATGGTGGTCCTGAGCCATTTAAGCAGGATCAGTGTAATCTGCTCAAACTGTCTTGTCCCAATCAGCAAGCTGGCCACTGAATTCTGCACCAGCTGAAGTTTCCGAACCATCTTCAGAGGGAGCCCTACATATAACGCATTGCAGTAATCTAATCTAGAGGTTACCAGATTAACTCTAGGGAATAAATAAGTATGCAATTTAAATGGTGTATTCCACTCATTTGAAAATATCTGAATTCTAAACAACAAAAGAAACACAATTCCCAAAATTGTACTTTTAAAACATTTATGCTGGGTAGCAGTGCTCCAATTGATTTTCAGTTTATTCACATTTGAGTTATTTGCTTTCTATTCAAAATGTTTCCTTTCTTTCATTATTGTCATTTCCCCCCCTGTTGGGTTTCTTTTAGCTGTAACAATGGTCCGTTCATTTTCATAACTGGTGATGAAACCATTGTTGCTGATGATGGGAGGACCATAATAGGCTTCTAGTTCTTTTCCTGCCTCCCTTTGGCTTTAGCTACTAGCCTGGTCTCTCAGGCTGCCAAGATCGAGTAGGGAAGACCTAGCTATGAAAGGCAATGTCCTAGAAACAGAAGAGTCCAGTTGTGTTGGGTTGACGGCCATACCTTCCTTGGCCTGATCTTTCCCTGGTTACCACCACCCCTATCAGCATATGCCACTGGAAGCCTTAATCAAGCAGAGGCAGCTGCTGTGCAACGCAGGGAACCCAGGCGGCTTTGTTACAAGGGCATGGGGTACATAGCATTGGCAGGAATCTATTTAGCAATAACCCAGAGGCAATGACAGCTGCTTGGCTCCAATCCTGGCTTCACAGGTGGCTGCCACAGCTCCAGGATGAAGCTGGCAGCAGCATGGACCTCCTTGACTGTAGATCTGTGTGAATTGCTGCTTACCTGGAGACATATCCAAAGGAGACGTGTCCCATTCCTGCTTTCAGGACTTCAATAATGTTGAGTACCAAGCAATGTTTCACCAAGGAAGGATGGGAAGGTCATATCTGTAAATATCGTGGGGCCAATAACTGGCAACAAATGCCATTCAAATGTATTATATATTTATATATCAATGGAAGAGGTGCCTGAATATTTTCTCCCTCAAGAACTCAAATTTCCACAGTCCTTTAGCAATCTGGGTACAGGACTTATTAACAAACTGAGCTAATTTTAACCTGCTGAATCCAAATCTCAAAATTAAGTTTACTCTGAGAAAAAGTGCTTGTGTTGTGTGTGTGTGTGTGTGTGCGCTGTTAAACTCAGTGGGGAGGAAGGTCAGACCTGATGGGGAATTCCTTCTTTCCCCTCCCCTTGAGGATGGGAGTTTTGTTTCAATACTTTGTAACCTTTCACCTTCACATTTGCCTTGAGAGAAATGGATTTCCATGAGAAATGATGGTATGAAGAGTAATTAAGAAGGGTGTTGGAGATATGAGGAAAGATGGCGCCTGGTGCTAAGTAATGTGAGATGTGAAAGCTAAGTGCCCTGGTGCCTTCCAAAGATGTCCTTGGAATGAAAGAATGTAGGTCAGAGTCTCGGAAGAGTTTGCGGTTCCCTTGAAATCAGGGAGGGTCTCGGTGCATTGCTGGAAGTGCCCTGCAGTGAGAAGAGGAGAGGGCTGTGTCTGGCCCATGGGAGTCTATGAAACTGGAGCTGAAGGAAAGACCTTTGAAGAAATGGATGGACTACATCTTATGAGTCTGTGGAGCTCAGGGTGCCTCTTCTAAGACTCTCCCTCCCCCTGCAATTGAACATTTATATGAGGCTAGATGGATTTGTGGCACAAGTAATCTGAACCACTATGGAACTGGGGTTTGTCTGTACTGGGGAAGGAGACACATCCTATATTTCTCTGCCCGCTTTCCACCAGTAAGGCATCAGCCCAAAAATGCTGTTTTCTGAGGGGTTTGGTGCAGCCATGCAGTTGAAGCAGCTGTTTTCTCCATGCATTTCTTCCTTATGTCCTCTCCTTTCAGCTTCCTTCAAATCACTATTTAGCCAGCATAAATAGTTTGCCATTACAGTGGCCATTGAGTCCTGGCCCCAATAGGTTATTATGGGATTGTCTGATGAGTTTTGCACAAACACAGTGATTTCTCAGCTCGGTCACTTACCATAGAAGTTACTTAAAAGAGGAGACTGCTTCACTTATTTACAGTTGTGCTAGGGTTAGACTCTGGGGCAGTGAGAATTATCTGCCAGCTAGCTGAGGTAACAATGACAACTGAA
Organism: Podarcis pityusensis; assembly: GCF_964106645.2. NCBI lineage: Eukaryota > Metazoa > Chordata > Lepidosauria > Squamata > Lacertidae > Podarcis > Podarcis pityusensis. The sequence continues at coordinate 43,933,809 of NC_138029.1, read as the reverse complement.
TCACTGGGTTAATGATTGGGATCTACAGTTAAGTAGAGACTGCGGGAGGGGAGACACTCTGCAGGAGGGGAGAGTCTCTTTTTATATCACAAGAATCTCTCACTCTCTTAATGCTGCAAGGGATCTTTTTGTGATGTAAAAAGAGAGAGTTACAACTAAATTCTCAGCATGTTAGAAGTAAGTCCCCCCCCCCCCACTCCTGCTCAGTTCAGTGGGATGTATCAGGGTGGAGGAAGTTGTTCAGCCCCCAGGCTGTTTCCTCGTTGATAACCTTTCAGGAGCTGCATATCAGTGGTGTGTGGGGGTGTGGCAGGAGCAAAAGTGGGCGGAGCAGCAGGTGTGACTAGGCAGATCCACACCATACATTTGAAGCTCGTCCAACATACATTGAAAGCACAGTACTTCCCACAAAGCACCCTGGAAGCTGTAGTCCCCCCCCCCCTCACAAAGACAGAACTCCCAGCATCCTTAACAAACTACAGTTTCCAGGATTCTTTGGGGAAAGTAACATGCTTTAAATATGCACTGGATTTGCTTTCAATGCACACTATGGATCTGCTCTTAGTTCAATTGCCTACAATCCTAGAAATTGCTAATAAACAAACAGACCCCCCACTTCTCCAGGCAGGCAAGCAAGAATCATAGAATCATAGAGTTGGAAGAGACCACAAGGGCCATCGAGTCCAACCCCCTGCCAAGCAGGAAACACCATCAGAGCACTCCTGACATATGGTTGTCAAGCCTCTGCTTAAAGACCTCCAAAGAAGGAGACTCCACCACACTCCTTGGCAGCAAATTCCACTGTCGAACAGCTCTTACTGTCAGGAAGTTCTTCCTAATGTTTAGGTGGAATCTTCTTTCTTGTAGTTTGGATCCATTGCTCCGTGTCCGCTTCTCTGCAGCAGCAGCAAACAACCTTTCTCCCTCCTCTATGTGACATCCTTTTATATATTTGAACATGGCTATCATATCACCCCTTAACCTCCTCTTCTCCAGGCTAAACATGCCCAGCTCCCTTAGCCGTTCCTCATAAGGCATCGTTTCCAGGCCTTTGACCATTTTGGTTGCCCTCCTCTGGACACGTTCCAGTTTGTCAGTGTCCTTCTTGAACTGTGGTGCCCAGAACTGGACACAGTACTCCAGGTGAGGTCTGACCAGAGCAGAATACAGTGGCACTATTACTTCCCTTGATCTAGATGCTATACTCCTATTGATGCAGCCCAGAATTGCATTGGCTTTTTTAGCTGCCGCGTCACACTGTTGGCTCATGTCAAGTTTGTGGTCAACCAAGACTCCTAGATCCTTTTCACATGTACTGCTCTCAAGCCAGGTATCACCCATCTTGTATTTGTGCCTCTCATTTTTTTTGCCCAAGTGCAATACTTTACATTTCTCCCTGTTAAAATTCATCTTGTTTCTTTTGGCCCAGTTCTCTAATCTGTCAAGGTCGTTTTGAAGTTTGATCCTGTCCTCTGGGGTGTTAGCCACCCCTCCCAATTTGGTGTCATCTGCAAATTTGATCAGGATGCCCTTGAGTCCATCATCCAAGTCATTGATAAAGATGTTGAATAAGACCGGGCCCAAGACAGAACCCTGTGGCACCCCACTAGTCACTCTTCTCCAGGATGAAGAGGAACCATTGATGAGCACCCTTTGGGTTCGGTCAGTCAGCCAGTTACAAATCCACTGAGTGGTAGCATAGTCAAGACCACATTTTACCAGCTTCTTTACAAGGATATCGTGAGGCACCTTGTCAAATACCTTGCTGAAATCAAGGTAGGCTACATCCACTGCGTTCCCTTCATCTACCAGGCTTGTAATTCTGTCAAAAAACGAGATCAGGTTAGTCTGACATGACTTATTTTTCAGAAATCCATGCTGACTATTGGTGATCACAGCATTCCTTTCTAGGTGCTCACAGACTGTTTGCGTAATGATCTGCTCCAGAATCTTCCCTGGTATTGATGTCAGACTGACTGGGCGGTAATTATTTGGGTCTTCTCTTTTCCCCTTTTTGAAAATAGGGACAACATTTGCCCTCCTCCAGTCTGCCAGGACTTCACCTGTTCTCCAGGAATTCTCAAAGATGACTGCCAGTGGTTCTGAGATCACATCTGCCAGTTCTTTTAATACTCTTGGATGCAGTTCATCTGGCCCTGGAGACTTGAATACATCTAAACTAGCCAAGTATTCTATTAAATACTTTTGAATGTTAAAATAAGTAAATGAAAAGAAGGCTAGAAGGATTTGCGGGAGATACGATTCAAATTAGAATACAAAGCAGAGAAGTGAGAGGAAGTCACGGAAATAAGCAAATGGGAAAACGGTTCTAATGGCTTAATTTGATTTTTTTTGTTACTTTTTTATTGTGATTTTTTGTCTTTTGTATTTTTCTTTGTACTGTGTGTTTTTCTTGTAGGATGTATGTGATTTGTAGGATGTATGTGATTTGTTTTCCTTTTTTTTTACTTTTTTCTTTTTCTGTAATCTTAAAATTGGAATAAATATTCTTAAAAAAAAACAAAAAACTAGCCAAGTATTCTTGTACTATCTCCTTAGTTATTCTGGGCTGTGTTTCCTTTGCTGAATCATTTGCTCCAAATTCTTCAGGTCGAGCTCAAGGAAACATTTCAGCCAGGCACAAGCACTCAAGGAGGGTGAGGAGCAGGACCTGGAGAAGGGTGTCCTTCCTTGCATTTCTTGCTTGTATCCTCTCCTTTCCACTTACTACAACCCCCGCCACCCCACAGCCCAGGCCAGTTCTTTCCCACCCTTGGGATATACAGCCAGGCAAACATGCCTACAGTTGTGGCAATGGCATTAGTTGGAGACGGTGAGGGAAGACATTGTGCAGGGAAATAGCGTTAGTTGGTTACAGCAGAAAATAAGGAGGAAATGGGTTTAGTAGCTTAGAACAGGGGTGGGCACAGTTAAGAGCACAAGAAGAACCTGCCAGATCAGACCAATGGCCCATCTCGTTAAGCATCCTGTTCTCATGGGGGCCAACTAGATGCCTGTGGGAAACAGCAAGCAGAACCTGAGCTCAAGCAGACCCTCCCCTCCTGCAGTTTCTAGCAACTGATGTCAGATCTCTGGGTAGTTTCCAGTAGATTGTTGTTGTTTAGTCGTGTCCGACTCTTCGTGACCCCCTGGCCAGGCACTCCTGTCTTCCACTGCCTCCGGCAGTTTGGTCAAACTCATGTTCGTAGCTTCGAGAACACTGTCCAACCATCTCGTCCTCTGTCATCCCCTTCTCCTTGTGCCCTCAACCTTTCCTAACATCAGGGTCTTTTCCAGGGAGTCTTCTCTTCTCATGAGGTGGCCAAAGTATTGGAGCCTCCAGTAGATTAGCAACAACATAAATACGTGTGTGTGTGTGTGTGTGTGTGTCCCCTAAATTAGGCTGCCGAAGCAAATAAAGCTTGGGGAGGGGAACCAGGAGTGGATATTTATGTGAAAAGACTGTGAGCTCAATTCTAGTACTCAAAACAGTTTCCTGGTCTAGGCTCAGAGGCACCCTATTCTTTAATTCTACAGCTCAGTTTGTTAGAGCATGGTGCTGATAACACCAAGGTCGCAGGTTTGAACACCATATGGGACAGCTGCATATTCCTGCATTGCAGGGGGTTGGACTAGATGAACCTCGGGGTCCCTTCCAACTTTACAATTCCATGATTCTATGATTCTATCTGCTCCTTGCCTGCTATACTACTGTAGCATTGTTTGGACATAGTACAAAATCAACGGCTGAAGTCTGCTCATCGCTGGCATAGGAGAAGGGAGCTTCTGGGGTGGGCAGGCGGCTGGTGCCTCCTTGTTTCTGCCCCCACCTCAGGAAAGAAAACTGAGCCGAGCTAGTCTAATCAAAGTGGGACCTGGGACTCCTATTCAGGGCTGGTGCAATTGTGTGTAAGCTGTGAGCCTCTTTGAGAACTGTGCAGAGAAATGGGGTCAGGAGCCAGGAAGACAGTTCAAACACAGAAACCAATGCAAGAGGGGGAGCCAAAGTCAGAGTCAAGCAGAGCCAAGGTCACAGCCAAGGAGTCTGTCAAGCGGAGCAGAAAGCAGGGAGTAGCAATGAAGCTAGAGACAGGCAGGTCAGAGGAACAGAGAGACCGGGAAGTGGAGATCAGGAATTCAAGCACACACTGACGGATAAAGCCAATGCAAAGCCACTCGGGACTTCAGGCGGCGTTTATGTTTACCAGGGAGTGCAGGCCTTGCCCTTTCAAAATGATTGTGGCCACCGCCTCTCCGAAACGAGTTTCCCCCGGTGGCAATAGCCCCCTAAGAAACAACTGCCTCCTCCTATGGTTCTTAAGGCAGTTGCCGCAAACAAAAGCTGCCCCTATTCCAGTAGCCAATGCCACCTGCACCTGCCAGTGGGATTAATACACCAAAGGAGGTCTTTGGGAAAGGAAGCCACCATTTCTGTTTGTCTCCTCCTTCATGCTGCTTCTGGGAGCCAGTATGGTGTAGTGGTTAAGAGCGGCAGTCTCGTAATCTGGTGAACCGGGTTCGCGTCTCCACTCCTCCACATGCAGCTGCTGGGTGACCATGGGCTAGTCACACTCCTCTGAAGTCTCTCAGCCTCACTCACCTCACAGAGTGTTTGTTGTGGGGGAGGAAGGGAAAGGAGATTGTTAACCTCTTTGAGACTCCTTAGGGTAGTGATAAAGCAGGATATCAAATCCAAACTCTTCTTCTTCTTCTCTTCTTCCTAACTGCTGGTTTGCGATGTGCATGGGGCATCCGCTACTAATGGATCACCGAGCATGAAAGCAGACGGTTCTTATATTGCACTTCTGAAGAACAGAGGGCGGTATCAAAACGCTGATTGAGAAGTGATTGAGAAGGATGGGAGGCAGGTATGGGCAATGCATGCCACAACCTGGCCAGGGCAGCCAGGAGCTCTCGATGCTTCAGACCTGTAATCAGAGAAATATATTGCAGGGCATTTTCCTACAGCCAGAGGACTTGGAACACACAGACAGGCTGAGGATGATGTGCTTGGAGGAGGGGTCTTTGGACCTGCAAGCCCATTTGCCCCTCTCTTCTTGCCAGAGACAGGGGCAGCGAGATATTCCACAAGTGCAGAAGATCTAGGGAATGTATTTCTTCTCCTCCCACCTCCCCCACCCGCCACGCTCCCCAGGAAGATTAAAGCCCCATTGTTCTCTTGCCAATTTTAGCCCATTAAGTGAGCTAATCACAAGGAAAGGCCATTATTAGCTGAACAACACGGTGTAAATTATTAATGCAAAAAGCAGGATTGCATCCCTGGAGAGACATCCTGGGCTTCAGCCATCAGGGATAGCCCTGGTTCAGGGAGCCCTTCGGAGGGAGAGAGAGAGAGAGAGAGAGAGAGAGAGAGAGAGAGAGAGAGAGAGGAGAGGCAGTTTTCTGCAGAAGGTAGCACTCATCACCTGCGCCAGCAGGGAAAAGGGAAGGCGTGCAAGACGTCCATGTCCAGGAGGAGCAGCGATGCAGCTGTAGCCCTGCATGCGAAGGAGACAGTAGTGGCTGTCTTAAAAGATGCAGGAGTCTCCAGAGGAAGTCTTGGATCCAGTCCAGACCTCTGTAATCCTGGGGATCAGGTGTGCTGGTTCATTGCTCCCAGTCAGGCTTTCTACTGGGCTGAGAGGGACCTAAGTGTGCTTGCGGTCTCTGCCATGAATCCCAACAAACCCTATTCAGGATGGGTTTCAGCTTTCAAAGATGCCTGATCTCTAGTCGGCTTGGTATTCAAACACAGGCAGGAAACAGGCTACGGTGAGCCAGGCCATTGCTTCTCCCTGCCTGCTTACTGGCAGCTGCCTCAGGCAGGGCTTTTTTCCTGCTCTGCTCCCTTTAACTCAGGGATGAGGGACCTTTCTCAGCCTGAGGGCAGCTGCATTCCCTTCTGAGCAACCTTCCAGAGGCCACATGCCAGGGCTGGGCAGGGCCAGGGGCAAAAGTGTGTGGAGGAATGACCGTCATACAGCAAACTAGTTTCTACACACCTCTATCCTTCATCTAGGCAAGCAAGAGACATGATCGGAATTCAAGGACACATTCCAGCCAGGCAAAAATACCCAAGGAGTGTGCGAAGCAGGGCGGTGAGGGGGTGCCGCCTGGGGAGAGGGGGAGTGTCCTGGGAAAGGGGGAGTCCTGGGTCAGTTAGAGAGGCCTGGGGAACCACATTCAGCCCCCCTAGTCTTAGATCTCCCCACCTTAACTGGAGATGTTGTGGATAAAACCTGGAACCCTCTATGTTTAAAGCCAGTTGTCTGCCACTGAGTTATGCCTCCCCACCCTCCGTGCTTTATAGAGCATTACATTTTTATTTCACTTTTCCTCCAAGGAGTCTAGGGTGGATGCACACGGTCCTCCCACTCTCCCACCCAATTCTGTATTCACAACAAACCTGTGAGGAAGGCTAATCGGAGAGGCTTGTGAGCTTCATGGCTGAGTGGGTGAGATTCGAACCTGTGTCTACTGGCTGTGCCCCACCTTTGTGCTTCCTCTGGTGGCAAACAATTGATGGATGCGTTGTGCGGCAGTGGGGCAGCTCCAGAGGCAGGCAAGAAACAAGAGAATATGAAGGGCTCTCAGCCGAGAAAGGCACACTAGCTCCTCCTCATGCCCACAGGTGGCAGAACCTTGTCTCAAGGATGGACAGTTTTCTGCCCTGCAGTGGGCTGTGTTTGTGCAGACGTGCAGCGCATTCCCAGGGGCCTCGGTTCTCTGAGCTGGAGGGAGCATCATCCTACATGAGAGCACCAGGGAGGGAGCCCTGACGTGAATCTCAGCTCTGCAATGTCTCCTTTATGCTTGCCGAGAGAGGAGGAGTCTCTGTTTGTCACCCTCTGCATCTTTTGCCTCCACTGATGCTTTAAGATAAATGTGTCTCCATGGGAGTGAATGAGCAATTAAGAACAGAGCTGAAGAAACGGGGGCAGCTTGTGAAATCTGTGTCTCTGTCACGGCCTAGCAGCTCAACGGTGCAAGGCACCACCTATATGTTAAGAGTGCCTTTCAGGAGAGAAACAAGCACCCAGGGCAGAAGGGAACTTGCCTGCCGCCTTGTTGTCGTGTTTTTTGTCTGTTTGCTTGCTTGCTTGCATGCATGCAGGATTCCCCTTCTGCTTCTGTCTCAGACAGATGGGCGGGATGGAAGGAATGCTGGACCTGATGCCATTGCTCAGTTTTCTCTGCTCCTGCAGAGCTGGTGGCTGCTGCTGCTGCTGCTGCTGCTGCGTTTGGCCAAGCAGTCCCCCTCCCTCCGCACTCGACCTTCTTTCTGGGAAGCTGCACCCTCTGGGCTCCCCCCTGGCCTGGCACCGGCGCCATTCTCTCAGCCAATGTGGTACCCGACTCTCCTGCCAGACTGGAATTGGCGTTGCCTTCTCGTAAATCATGCTCTGAGCAGCGTGGGCTGGGAAATACAGTTGTAGGAGGGGAGAGTGGCAAAACCCAGAGGTGGGGCGGCAGGGAGAGTTATAACAGGGAAGGGCCTGCAAGGCCATTAGTAAGGCAGGGAGGGAAACACTAATGGAAGAGCCTTGGGAGTAGGGAAAAGGGAAAAGGGGGGGGGTTGATTGAAGAGTTTAATTAAAAAGAAATAGAGGCTGCTTCTCGTGGATTTGCCTCCCCTCCCCGAATCTGCAGGGTCTGCAAGGCTGCATTTCTGGCTCTCTGCAAACAGTACATCTGTGTGTGATATTAATTCATTAAAGTCATAAGCAAAAGGCAATACCTGAACTATATACTCTTCTGCAAAGCCTTGCAATTTTTTCCCATATCGTTTTATTCAAACATTTGTATCTCATCCTCCTGGTGTAAAACAAAAACAAAAAAACCTAACTCAGGGCACTTTGCCGCATACATGACATTACAGTTGTGTTAAACAATATAAAACAATTACCAAAAAGGAGACAGATCAGCAGTTTTTAAACAAAATAAAAATAAAGAACACTGTCTGCCTCATGAAATAAAAGTCTGTTGGAAGGGGGAAATGTTCATAGATATACCTGGTGGAGAATAGCAAGGGAGAGGGTCATTCTTCTGAAACTGGGTAATGTTATCTAACATACATCGCACCTCCGTGGAATGTCACCTACCCACCACCCTGCATCTTTGAGCAATGCAACATTTACAGGTACTGTACTACATGCATCTGCACACCTGTGCACAAGGAAACATGTGCCTCCCAGTCATAGTGCAGGTTTCCTAGGGTGCTTCTGGGTAGGTGTTTATTGTAGGATCAGTACTCCTCATGCCTGATAGTTTTTGCAGTGTACACATGACGTCATTGACATCAAGACACCAGCCTGTATTCCACCCCCGCCACCCCCACTTTAATCTGGATTTACCCTCTCCAGAGGAAATTCAGTCAGTGAAAAAAGTCTGCTGCCAACAAAGCATTTGCAATATCTCAATGTCTCATTTGCAACTTAAGCCCTCCCCCCACCCCACCCCTGTCCTGAAGCATCCCATGTCTTGTTGCATACCTCCACATCATCACCTTGTAGGTGCAACACAAACGCAAAGCCGTAAAGTGAGTTCTCATATCCTTATTGTGAGTTGCGATTTCAGTTAAGGAGGTGGAAGCAAATCTTTACTAATTAATCTTTACTGATCTGTTTCAATCTTTGCAGGGGAGGTGGGCGTGAGGGAGAAACCAGTGAAACTTAACATTAAGCAACCATGACATATCACCCCCTCCTTTTCCTCCCGAGAGCGGAACTTTTACTCCACAAATATTCTAAACTGTATATTGCGGCGGGTGGGGGTGGGGGTGGGGAAATAGACCAGGGATGTGATTGTATTATTACAATCTCCTCTCTTAGGAAAGGTCAAAGCTATTATTTATTTATTTCATTTTTGAGTCACTTCCCATGACGCATCATGAAGCGATTTACAATATAATCGGTGTATATATATATAAAACAGTTACATATATAAAAACAGTTAAAACAACCTTTAAAATAAAAAAGCAAGTAGGCCTTTCCCATATAAATAGCTGAAAAATAACAACAGCACACATATAAAATCAATTCAAATCCACTGCAGATACTAGCTGAATCATAAGTGGTATGCTTTGAATGCTGAAGGTCTCAGGTTTGATCCTCGCCATCTCTAGGTAGGGCTAGGGAAGACTCCTGCTTGAAACCCTGGTCGGATTCAGCATAAGGCGGAAAGAGGTTTCAGGGGCAGCACGGCAGAATTCCATTTCGTTTGGACGAGAGAGTAAAGGCAATTTCTGCTGTCTTTGTATTATTTGTTTTATCTACAAATAATATTAGCAGCACCTACTGGAAGCAAGCAAACGCCTAAAAATAGGCAGCAGATCCGGAGAAACAGTGGGAAGCTGCACCACTGCCTGTAGAGAGGTGCAGAGAAAGCTCATCTCATACCCCACCTGTGAAATGGAATTGCTTATTCAGGAGACCATCCACAATCATTAAAGAACATTAACATTCCTTTATCAAGGACTTGACCACTCATTCACAGTGATCAAGCCAGCTGAGCTCACAACAGTATATTTGAGAGTACTGGAGAGAAAAATACATGATAAGCTACTAAGGGCGAATGTGTTTCCCTAATATGTCTCTTAAAGTGAATCATAGTCCATTATTCGCCATGTGGTTTCTCACATTATGGATCTATAAAGGTGCACAACCACTCCCATCACAGCATGTGGGACAGATGAGAAGGGAAGTGTTCTCTTTCTCCCCTACCCTTTTTGCTTGGTCTCAAGCCTCGTGTAGCCATTGCAGAACTGGGGAAGTTCATTTTAAAAAGGAGCTAGTTCTAGTTTAAGGTTGACATGTCCCAAAAGGAACTAATTCCAGTTCACTTTTGTTCCTTTATAAAATAAACTGATTCAGTTCGCAGTTCGATTCAAATTGTTTCAAATGATTCTTTGCATCCCTCCCTGCACCCAGACTTCAGAATGTTACAAGCTACTATGCTGAAGTATAAACTATATTTAAAGTCTATATTTCAGACTAAGGAAGCATCAAGGCACGCACACACACAGCATAATGTGAATTGTTTGGTTTATTTCCCCTACCAATTACTATCTTTAAGTTTAAAGGCCCCCCAAAGTCAAAAACACATGCAACTTGATGATGAACTGGACAATTATGGGGACTATTTTCAGGTGTAGATCAGAGATTTGGAGCTAATTCAGTGAATTTTGCTAAACCAAACCAGTTCATTCCAAGCACATCTTTTTCTTAAAAATTGATATATTATTGCTGGATTCATCCTGCCCTCAGAGGACTCGGTTTTAATTGTTTAATTCATGCTGTGGAAATGCTCACTTATAACAAAAACACTTTAGTGAGCACTTTAATGTTACGGCAGTGGGGAAAACCAGACGTGGAAGTCAGTTGTCATGAAACCACAAAGGAAGGAAATTAATCTCCGGGCGATGCCTTACAGCCACAAAACAAATGCTGTGCACCTTACATACAACACCCTGCCCTGCCCAAAAAGTCCTAAGAATCCAGCAGCTCAGAGCCTTATTTGTCTGCCTTGGTTATCTTTAGCTAAATACAAATGATAATTTGAAAGACTTGTGCTTGAGACCCTGCTGCCAGTCGGAGGGAATACTGGACAAGATGGGCAAATAGTCTGACTTGGTGTAAGGCAGCTTCCTATGTGGGCTCTGACAACATGGCGAGAGACAAGGCCCTTGGGGCATGCAGGAGAGCTTGCTGAGGGGGCAGCCTGTTTGCCTCCATCCTAAAATAAAAGTAGGTCATAAAGTGCACGTCCAAGAAAAAGAAAGACAGACAGAAAGAAAGAAAGAATAAGGAAAAAGGCTTCTTCAGAGTGGAGCACAGGAGCTGGGGTGGTTGATGTTTGCTACTTTTAGAGAGCAAGATGAACTTGCATACAGGATATCACCATTTCCAAAATTAAATAGGATATCACCCTTTCCAAAATTAAATAGGAGCCCTCCTTTCAAACCTTGAAAATAACATGATTATTGCAGAGTGGGGAGGGATTCAAAGTTGACATCCGTGATGCCTGTGTCAGCCATCCCTTTTAGAAAGGGCAGCTTTGCCATCAGTGGAAGCGAAGGCTGTCTTTCTCGCAAGGTGGGGCTGCCACCTTTCTGAGGAAGAAGCCTATAGAAAACCAATTATTTCCTTAAAACCAACAGAGACGTCAGTAGCCATGTGGCCAAGCTCAAATGCTGATGTGTAGGGCATGGCTGTGTATGGCATGCCAAAAAAGAGGGCAAAGGAGGGCAAAGGTTTGCATCAAATTTACATTTGGTCATTTATAGGCATTGATTCAAATTTATAAATAATTCTTACAGTTTAAGTAGAAAAACAATAAATCTCACCATCGTGGGGGAAGGCCATGGCCTTCAGTCTGCTGTTCAGGTGTTTGCTGTGGCTGGGCAGCATCAAGTCCCTCCCTGATACTCTCCCTCTAGCTCTAAACCAGATTTGGACAGGACCACTCAGAGGGCCTTCGCCTGACAGCCCTTCAGAATTGAGGACCATCCTCTGTAGAGTAGGTCTAGAAACAGGTAGGATGAGAAACCGTTTTAGTTACATGAGATGTGTTAGTTTTAGTTCAGAGGTTTTTGCCTAAACTGAACATCTTCTTTAAATAAGGAAACATCTCATGAAAAGGACAGATTTTACAGGTGAGTTTAAAACAGAGAATCAACCACAAACACCTTGATCTCAATAACTGGTGCATTTTTCATAAGAATTAAGGATGTTAACTGTATGCAATGAACAAAAGGCAACAGAAGATTTAAAATAAGCACAAGCTTACACTGTACCTAAGAAGTGAAAAAATAGCTGCAATATGTTCTTTAAAGAAAAACAAAACAGTTTCATCTTGCGCTGCACACCGATACAAAAGAAGGGTCAAGAAACAGAGTGAGGATGCAATCCAACCAAAGTCAAGCACTTTCGCATCTTCAAAGGGAGACTGATGCTGAGCACGTGCTTCATTTTCCTGTTGAAATCAATGAGCCTTCTTTTGCAATTTGCCGAGCAGATTTTTTTATCTTTTGGTCTGGTAAAGCAAGGACAAGCTTCCTGCTGCTGTGAGCACATTCTGGAAGATCATGAGAGGCAACGTTCAGGCAAGTGGGTCACTCTGGGAGTACTCACAATCCCCCATGAAGCCAGGGGATGTGGGGCTCTACTTGCAGTGGGGTGCCTGCCAGTCAGCCTTGCCTCTCCCTCTTCTGGGCAGGACTCCTCCTTTCGTTCCCTTTATCAAGAGGGTGGCAAAGGAGCAGCACAAAGTTTCCAGCCCTGAAAAGGAAGGGGAGGAGCTGCTGACTCCTGCCTGCTGTATCTGCCTACAACAGGTGCATACAATCCAGATCACTCCGAGGGAGACATTGACATTTCCTGATTAACGCAAGGGGCCCACATCGCCACAGTAATTGCCAGGAATTATTTTTGCTACATTTTTAATGTTTTCTTCTTAACCTATTCTCTGTCTCCCCACCACCACTGCCAAGCCCATTTCTTTCTGTACCTCCTAGCATATTATTTATTTTTGCCCTGTTCTTTTTGCCACCAGGTCTCTGTTGCCCTCTTTTTTCTCCCCTGCACACACCCAAAGTATTATTTTCTCTCTTTGTGCTGTTAGAGGCCTCTCTATCCCTTCTGTTATCCCAGGCATAGGTTCTTCTGAACCCTCCTTTTCATCTGCACCCCATTGCATTCTCCGCTCCCTGCATCACCATCATAACGTTGCACCCCCATATCTCTTACCTTTCCCTTTTGTCTCTCTCGGTCTGTCCTCCCATTTTGCACTTTCTCTCTCACCTCCACTTCTCTGTTTCTCCACCCTACTGGTGTCTGTCTACCCCAAATTTCAAGTTATCACTATTTTTCTTCCCTTTGTTCCCTGTCTCTGTTTGTTCTCACTGAGCTCAGCAGCAGCAACAGCACACAAGGCTTTTACTCCCCCAGCAATTCACAGCAGTAAAGGAGAAACTGGTAGGCCATGCGGTGAGCCTGCTTGGATGTAACAGAGTGGAAAAATACAGAGTATTGTACTGTCCTTAAACATGGAAGTTGCATTTCTATGGTAGGCGTGTTCTCCATGAACAATATGAACATAGGGCTAGCTTGTTTAGAAAATGGGGTAAAAAGAACATCTTGAAGCACTTTAAACAAATCAGAACAACAACAAAAAGAAGACGATTAAATTGCATATGTGATTCAAATTAAAGTAATGGGGGAAATAACAGATGCCACACTCTTCCGCAGAAAGAGAATGTGCTGACAGGTATGAGCTAAGTGTCCATTCTCTGTCTGCACAACGTATGACCTGGATTATTCCACTGGCTCAGTTATCTTGCCAGGTGCCACTATCAATTTGTCCTTAGTAGCATTATGCAGGAGTTTATTGGAGACCAGACTCAATTTTTCTGGCCTTTTTATCATAGCCAGATTTATGTGCTTTATTTCCCCAACCTTCAGGTTACTCAGTTCTGTTCCACATTGTCATGAGCTACAGCGGTAGCTATTAGAAGACTCTAATACATGTATCGCATATGTGAGCCTTGTGTTCACTAACAACTCTGCATCATTCTAGTAGTATAATAGTAATAGTGGTGGTAGTAGGAGTCGTCGTCTACACAGGGATGCTAGGGGCAGAACTCCCAGGCTCAGGCACCTCCTATATGTGGTTTGTGTGCCCTGTCACATAGAACCATAGAATCTTAGAGATGGAAGTGACCCCAAAGGTCATCTAGTTCAACCCCCTGCAATGCAGCAATCTCAGCTAAAGCATCCATGGCAAATGGCCATCCAACCTCTGCTTAAAAACCTCCAAAGAAGGAGAGTCCACCACCTCTTACTGTCAGAAAGTTTTCCCAAATTTTTAGTCAGAATCTCATTTCTTGTAGCTTGAAGCCATAGGTTCAAGTCCTACCTTCCAGAGCAGGAGAAAACAAGCAGGCTCCCTCATCCATGTGACAGCCCTTAAGATATTTGGAGGTGGCTATCATATCTCCTCTCGGTCTCCTCTTTTCCAGGCTAAACATACCCAGCTCCTTCAAGCGCTCCTCATAAGACTTAGTTTCCAGACCCTTGATAATCTTGGTTGCCCTCCTCTGCACATGTTCCAGCTTGTTAACATCCTTCTTAAATTGTGGTGCCCAGAATTGGACACAGTATTCCAAGTGTGGTCTGACTAAGGCAGACCCCTGACAGTTAAGTCCAGTCGCGAATGACTCTGGGGATGCGGCGCTCATCTCGCTTTACAGGTCGAGGGAGACGACGTTTGTCCACAGACAGGTTTTCCAGGTCATGTGGCCAGCATGACTAAGCCGCTTCTGGCGAAACCAGAGCAGCGCACAGAAATGCTGTTTACCTTCCCGCCAGAGCAGTACCTATTTATCTACTTGCACTTTGATGTGCTTTCGAACTGCTAGGTTGGCAGGAGCAGGGACCAAGCAATGGAAGCTCACCCCGTCGCGGGGATTCGAACCGCCGACCTTCTGATCAGCAAGCCGTAGGCTCAGTACTTCCCTTGATCTGGACGCTATAATTCTTTTGATACAGTCTAGAATAGCGTTAGTGGTTTTTTTGCTGCTGCATCACACTGTTGACTCACGCTAAGCTTGTGGTCCACTAAGAGATTCTTTAAACACCTTAACAGGCTCATTTCTGTCCAGCCCCCTGAATGGCATGAACTTCATGGAGCCTCACCCGCTAACCCTCAACTGCAGCACTTCAAAGCACCTGGCTTGATTAGGCATTTGAAGATCTTTGCCTGTGAAATTAATACAGTGGCTAATTTGCTTCAGGATGTTGGGGGGGGGGTGTGAAACAAAGGTCAATCCTGATTGGCCACTCCGGAGGAAGACAGAAATGAGGACAAGGCAGGAAGGAATACTGAGGTCTGGGTGGAACAAAAGATCAAAACTAACCTCAGAACTCCCTAAAATTCCTAACTTTTAACCCCTGGCTTCTCGGCACTTAAAGGACAGGGGGCATCTCTCCTTCCCGCACCCTGCCTAGCCAGCTTCAACTCAAGGGATCCTCAGACATTAACAGAGGTAAGGGGGAAAGGAGGCATGTCCTTCTGTTCCAAGTCACACACCCCACATTTCTCTGGAAACTGCAAAGGGCCTTATTCAACCCATGCTTTGGACTTGAGCTTCCACTTTGGCCAGTTCTGTCCAATGTGTTGCTCTCACTTTGTCACTTCTCTGTTCCAAGGAAGGAGAGGGTGAGAGAGAGAGACAGAGAGAGAGAGAGAAAATTTAGACATGCAGAGTTGTAAACTATGCATTCTGTGTTCTCATTCTAAAAATAACCCCTCTCCCAAAACCCAGAAGGAAGCATGTGCACACACATATATAGTAAAGTGTGTCTGGTAACTCACAAACCTGTCAGCTGCTATGTGGCAAAATGGCAGCCTCCTTCTAGATACTGGGGACTGCTGATTGGTGTGCCGTTTAGTGTGCTCCAGATAGGACTGCTCGTCTGCTCACACACTTTGTCTTTTAGAGATGGTGAAGTGGGGCCGGGGACGAGGTCACTGCCAGGAGGAGCATCTGGCATAAAGCAGTGACTCGTGCTTGTGCCCTGGCTGCAGCAGAGTAGCCCTACTTATTGATGATCATCCCTGTGGACTCAAAAAGTGTGCTGTATCCTGAATTGGAGGGTGAAGAGGTATCTGGGTCACTCTGTCATTGTAAGCCTATTAATGGATTATTATTTTTTAAGAAATAAGCATTTTTATGCATGTGTTGGGGAGGGAGCGGGAACAAGCGAATTGCTCAGTTTGCATTCTAATAAGGAATGTTGCAAAGCCTACATTTTTGCTGAGGCAGGTGGAGGGTCAGTGTGCCCATTTTATCATCAATTTTAGAGGGTTCGTTATCATTGATGAAGTGCTTGGGTGAGATTCAGGGAGAGGCTTGTGCATTCCAGCGCAGGTTTGCAACAGAAGATGACCACTGTAGGAGGAGGAGGAGGAGGAGGAGGAGGAGGAAGCCTAGGTTAAGGTACCAGAGTCTGCTCTTTGTGCGTCACATGCAAACTCACAGGACTTCTTCATGGTGCCTTTTCACACTAGATAACCATTTTGTCCATTCTTAACCATTAAAAACCAGATGGAAAAGGCATCTTGGGGTTCCAACAACAGTCAAGAGTAAATGTGATGAAGAGTTATGTAGACTTTCATATTCAGCTCTTGTGGAATCCCAACTATACTGTTAAACCCCCCCACTAATGCTCAGAACTAACACTCAAAAAGTGTGCTGTATCCTGAATTGGAGTTCCCAGCAGCATTTGTGGGTATCGATGTTTCTGTAGGATAGGAAAAAACCCTGTTGAACAAAATTAAGCTTTATTTAGAAAGAAGGGGGGAGGGAGGTAAAGTGGCTTATGTGCCATAAATTAATGGTGCACAGAGGGGTATCTAGTTCTTGACTAGTCATCTTGATCCTATCCATGATTACTTGGAAGCAAACATTGTTAATTTCAGTGCAATTTACTTCAAAGTAAGTGCACATAGGATTACAGCATCTCGGTACAAGCTGTTAAATACCACATACTAAGGCAAAACTGGAATTGGAGTTACAGTACCTGATCATTCTTCTAGAAAGAAATATCTGTTCTCTGGACCCATATGGACATAAACTTATTTCGTTGTTAAAGGACCTTGTTAATGTATAGTTGTGTGATAAGTCCATCAGTCATTGGCAATAGATAAATATGTGATCAGCCTTACTGAAATCCACTCTTTGAGCAGTGCGTTAGAGAATGTAGTTTTGGGCTGAATGCTTTTACTTTAGCTTTCATGCACCTGACTTCTTTCAAGCAAACCTATTCTCTAAATAAGCTGCTACAGACAGACTTATAAACTAACAGAACAGCAGTACAAGTCAAACAGCAATAGACAGAATGCAGGGCATTGGCATATTATCATCATAAATGCAGTTCTCCAGCCATATTCATAGTGCCGATTCAAAACAGATAAGACACCCTCAACGCTTAAGAGGGGTGTGTGCAAAGTCCCTCCATAGTACTGAGTTACTGCTCCCAGGACCACTGTCAATTGGTTCAAACTCAACAAAGAGTATTTTGTGGCACCTTCAGCATACCCTCCAACGTTTTTTCTATGAAAATGGTGACATCCCATTCCATAATGATAATTTTACTGTTTATACCCCACACAACTTACTGAGTTGCCCCAGCCACTCTGGGCAGCTTCCAACATATATAAAAACATAATAAAACATTAAACATTTTTTTAAAAAACCCTTCTCTTTACAGGATTGCCTTCAGATGGCTCAGGGTTTGGATAACTTCATACCCTCCAATATTTCTCCAATGAAAATAGGGGCATCCTAAGGAAAAGTGGGACATTCTGGGATCAAATCAGAAATTCTGATGGCTTCTCTAAATCAGGTAAGGTAAAGGTAAAGGGACCCCTGACTGTTAAGTCCAGTCGCGAACGACTCTGGAGTTGCGGCGCTCCTCTCGCTTTACTGGCCGAGGGAGCCGGCTTTTGTCCACAGACAGCTTCCGGGTCACGTGGCCAGCATGACTAAGCCGCTTCTGGCGAACCAGAGCAGCGCATGGAAATGCCGTTTACCTTCCCACCGGAGCAGTACCTATTTATCTACTTGCATTGTGACATGCTTTTGAACTGCTAGGTTGGCAGGAGCTGGGACCGAGCAACGGGAGCTCACCCCATCGTGGGGATTCGAAGCGCCGACCTTCCGATCAGCAAGCCCTAAGCTCTGAGGTTTAGACCACAGCGCCACCCGCGTCCTTCTAAATGGAAAATAGGGACACTTGGAGGGTCTGCTTCAGGTGGGATTCTACTAACAATTCCTACTAGCACAAGCTTGCGCAAGGACTTCTGCTCACACAACAAGGCTTGCTCTCCTCTGTCCCGTCCTGCCTGTGCCCCCCAAATTGGCTCAGGGGTGGGGTTGGGAGAACCCCCAGAACTACACACAGCAGGGAGGAGGATTGAACCTTCTGGCAAACTAAAATGTTTGCACTGACAGAACGATTGCCATAGCGCCATGCTGAAATCCGCCCTGAACAAATAACAGTTTTATGATGACATGCAATTTAGTAGACTAGAGTCCAGTACATCAGATGCATCTGATGAAGTGGACTCTCATCCATTAAAGCTTGTGCCATAATAAAATTGTTAGTCTTTTAGGTGTCACCAGAATTTTTTTTATTTTATTTTTTTGCAACAGACCAATATGCCTGCCTCTCCGGAAATTGGTTCAAGTTGCTGTTGTTGCCGCCACCACCACCGATTAACTGGTTAACTGAATACTCAATTAAAAACTCAATACTCCATCATTTCAGCACACCCCCTGGGACTCCATCCAAAGAGGAATTGCTTTTCCAGTCCTGGAGGGATTCTACATGCTCATAGGGAGGCAGTCACCCACCCAACATAAACAGCTCCATCTATACCCGAGAGTTCCTGCTACGTAACTTATATCCTGTACAGCTTTCTGCACCACAATGCAAGAGAAATCCCAACTGGGAATACAATCACTTTTGCCTGTAGTTTTGGTCCTCTCCTTTGTCTCCATCCACTTCATGAGCACTCAACACTGGTAAGAGTGTTTCCCCCAGTATGAATCATCTCGAACCCTGTGATCAGCGGGTGAGGCCTTGTTGGTGGCACTGCTTGGTTGGCTACGACTCACTTTTCAGCGGCAGTTCCCCATTTGTGGAATGCTCTCCCTAGTGGGGTGTGTATGTATCCCTCATTATTAACTTTCAGGAGGAATTTAAAAACATTACTGTTTATTCAGGCATTTGATGGCTGAGAGACACTGTTCCCGGCAACCTTGAGGTCACTGGTTGAGATCAAGTTTTTAGCTCCTCTTAGAATGTTTTAAAACATTTTAGATTATTATTTGGAGCTGCCCCCTCCCCACTTTAGTGGGCATGGCAATTCAAATAGTGCATGCACGCTGTATCTTGTGATTGACTACGCGTGTGGGGCTTACCTGAGTCCCCCCCCCCCAATATTTTATTCAAATTGGCACCCCTGGTAGCCAACAATCAAGCTTTTCAAGTCACAATTATACTGGCCAGGTCTCAGCAATGGCAACGGCAAAGAGCAAGGCTGTGATACACTGTAATGGCGTATTTCTTAATCTAAGTTAATTACAATAGTAGATCTTTGCTTTCTGTCCTAGTTGATTCTGTTACTGAAGTCACACATGGCGGGTCCCCCCGGCTATATTTCGGGGGCCATGTGCTTTGCCCAATCCCTTTGGCCTCAGATGAGAAAGTAGAGAGCTCCAATTCACCATTTCCCCTCTCCTCCTGTCCACAAATTCCCTTTTTTCCAGGCGGGGATTATGTAATTATGACACTTTTATATTTGGTTCAACAACTATGAAAATCTGATGTTGTAGTCAGCTAAATCATTGCATCATTGCATGCGTGGAACAACTTCCATGAGTGAAACAGAAATTACCATTCCTCTTTCCTCTGCTTGGATTTCCACCCACCTTCCAGAGCAGATTGGTGGGGCGAGGGGCATGGGTGGGAGGAGGAATTCCATTGCACTCGTGGAACTCATTCTGCTTGCACAGGGACTTAATTGAATCCAGCCCTTGGTGTTAACACCAAGGAAATAAGAATGGAGGCAATGTTCACACATAACGAACATTCAGATTAAGAATGTGAAAATAGTGCTCATCAGGTCTTCCATAGGTTCATAAGACAATCTTGGCTATTAGATTCACGCCCTTTTTCTGAGACCCCCTTTCTGTTTGGCCCTTCCCCCTTATGCAAGAATTGCTCTAGTCTCATAAGACCATATCTCACGTGGTGCATTTGCTCATTTCCTACCTGAATGTTCTCTCCCCAAATTTCCAGACTGTTGCTGTGTAGTAGCCACCTCTGGATCTCTTACCAGCACCCTTTCAGTCTCCACATTTCTAAGGCAGGCCACTGTGCCACATCAATACTTTCCAGTGTTTTAAGACTTATAATTAGGGCTGTCAGCCTGTTAGAGAACTGTTAGTTCATTACAATAATCAGACCTTTACCCGATCAGTTAATTAATTGATCGAATTTAAATAAATGTGCATATTACCAAAAAACCTCAATACAGATGTTTTTGAGATATTGACGGAAGCATGAGAGAGGTAACAATTGAATAAACAAAGATTACGAGAAGGAAAGGTCATTGTTTATGTCCCCCACCCTTTACATTTCCAGAGGGGTAGCCATTTGAGTTCGCTGCAGCAAAAAACAACCAGGGGGCTAACATACAGATCATGAAACAAGCTTACATTTATTTATGTATTTTTATTTGCAAAAAAATAAAATCATTCTATGCACCCTCAAGATTAAGAAAATAAATTGTCATGGCAGTGAACAGTATCAGATCAACAATAAAATTACAGTCATAGAACAAAGACAAAATATATCACCAGTCAGTAGATCAGACTGATAGATTCACATAGCTGGATCACCTCCCTCCAGGGTAAACTGACCATACCATGCTGGCTACATTCAATTAGTCAGGAGGGACAGTTATCAGGAGAGCAAATAGTAGAGCACATTTACTGCAAGCATCTTCTGATGATATCAGGTCACATACACCAAGCCTACATAACAAGGAAAGATGTGATATTGCATGCCTTGCAAGGAACTGCCAAAGCCATGGTGTCAAGATTGCTCCAAAGGTGAGCCATTGTACCTTCAAATTCTTACACAAATATGTGTCATAGTGCGCCTTCAAGGGTCCAGTGGCGTGTCTTCCAGGGACAACCACCTCCAGAGCACCCTCAAGGATGCAACAGAGGCAGCAAAGTATGTCTTCTTTGCTATCCTCACTGTCACATGATGGTGCAGTTACGAGCTCTAACCAGTGTTCGGTCAGTCTCAGAACAAGATTTCCACCACCTATGCTCTGGTTGCAATCCAGGCTGTTTTAATACCATAATAAATTTGTTAGCCAAGGGATTCTTATTTTTTCTTTATAAGTTGCGCTAAGACACCAGAACCAAAATAGCATAACGTCTGTGCTCCCCTTCCCAACCCCCCCTGTGCTCTCAACTCACATTCTGCTAATTAAAACTTGCCCCACCAGTTAACCATTTTAAACTTTAGACTCTGATCCATGTTTGATAATTCAAATTGCACTGAGGAACCTGCATCAAGTGTTTGATACTGTGTTGGAAAGTTTAAGGAAAGGCTAAGCAAAGGTGTGGCTTATGGAAAACTAGTATTGTATTCCAAGATTAATGAAAAGTATAAAGGTAAAGGACCCCTGGATGGTTAAGTCCAGTCAAAAGTGACCATGGGGTGTGGCGCTCATCTTGCTTCAGGCCGAGGGAGTCAGCGTTTGTTCACAGACAGCTTTCGGGGTCATGTGGCCAGTATGACTAAACGACTTCTGGTACAATGGAACACTGTGACAGAAGCCAGAGCGCAAGGAAACGTAGTTTACCTTCCCTCCGTAGTGGTACCTATTTATCTGCTTGCACCGGTGTGCTTTTGAACTGCTAGGTTGGCAGAAGCTGGAACAAAGCAATGGGATCTCACCCCGTCATGTGAATTTGAACTGCCAACCTTCCAATCAGCAGGTCCAAGAGGCTCAGTGGTTTAGACCCCAGTGGCACCCGCATCCCCTCAGGGATGAATAAAGTGTTAATGAACATGTATGCACCCCAAGAGCCCTCTTAAAAGTCCATGAGAAAACAGGGGGATAATGATCTGCAAAAACAACCCAGCTTAAGCAACACTTAAGCAACACTATGGAATGCTGTTCCTGGCATTGAAGGTATTTGGTGAAGGAAAAAATTAATGTGCATATTTGCTTGTTTTCAGCTTTTAGTTTGATTTTGTGCTGAATTTCTGCTGCTTTATTCTCCACATGGTTTATGTACACTGCTTAGAAATGCTAATGATTAAGTGTTATATAAATGCCTTAAATAAATAATCAAAATGTTCATTTAATCCATCTGCTTTACATTGCTGGAAGACTTGTTTAGAGGGTTGTTCAACAACATGGACTTGGCAGAAGAGCAGCTTGGCCCTTCGGTAGAAGCTCAAGTTCAGCAGACAAGGGCAGAAACCAATCAACAGAAGGATACTAAGTTTGAGAAATGAATGTAGAAGTGTTGAGAAATCCAAATATTTGTTTAAAAACCAAGGAGGACACAAACTCACCCAATCCTTCGGCATTATTCTTAAAAACATTGGGCAAGATTCTCCTAATGAGCCCCATCAGCGGATGCCTTGCACAAGGACTTCCACTTGGGAAACCCCCAGAACAGCACACGGGGGGAGCAGAGAGATAGGATCATTCCATCTGGCAAGCAGAGATGTTTGTGCAGATGGAAAGACTGGAAGAACACAACACTGAACTCCATCCAACATGTTCTTTTGTAACAACATTCTTTGAGTGACTTGAGTGGTAACAGCTGTGACAAGTGAAAGGTGGAGGTCATGCATTATGCATCTGTAGAGGCAGCCCTCCGCTAGGATGGGTGGGGAACCTCAGGCTTAGGGGCCAAATAGTCCTCCAGGCCTCTCTAGCTCGTCCTCCTCTAAGCCCCCATTGAGTGCTTTTGGTCTAACTGGGATGTGCTTTTGAACCATTTGCCTCTTGCTTGCCCAGATGTAGAGACCTCTGACTTTTACAGGCCCAGAATTTAGCCTACCCTACAAAGGCAAGAGCCCCATCTATTGTTCTGCCCACTTTTGCCTCTGGGAGGAATTCAACATAGTACTCGGGAGACTGTCTAGTCAGCACAAGCATTTCAGCTTGCCAGACAAAATGATCTCCTCTCTCCCCCGCCTCACATGCTCTTCTGGGTGTCCCCCCCCCCCCGACACACACACACCAGCCAGTTGGAGGGGGGCATGAGAGGAAGGGACAAAAATCCCCATTGCACCAGCAGAAGACCTTGAAGACCTCTGGTTCCACCCACCATAAACATGCAACTCCCATAAGGGAATATGACCTGTGGTCTCAAAATGTTTCTCCACTCCTGCCCTAGATTGAGGGATGTGTGTGAAGAGACTGTCCCAAAAGCCAAAGAGAATTCTGGAAGCTGGAGAGAGGCATGTAGGGGGGTGGGAAAGAGACAGAGAGGAGCGAGGAATTATTCCGAGAATGGGTGTGTGACAAGGGTTAGAGAGGCCTTATGTTTTGCAATCCAGGGTTGACAAAACACTCCTGCTCCTCTCCGAGTGGACCACAGTCATCTCTAAGGAGTGATCTGCTTGGCTGCAATAGCCTGCAAAGTGATACCACACAGCCAACATGTACTGCCAATAACTTATTCCCTTCAAAGGCTGTGGCATATTTACTCACATTGGCCTTAATCATCAATGCACTCTGCCTGTCGCTCTGCAAAATAGGAAAGCCTTTGAGGATCAGGGTAGATTGTCAATAAAGCTCCTGTCCCTTCTTCCCACTACAGAAGACACTGCAACAGTGTTCCCTCAACAGAAACCTTACAAGGCTACAGAAGTAACATCTGGATTCCACTGGTGAATTTCCCCTGGAAACAGCCACCAACTACATCTTGGGAGGAAAAGGGTAAGTTGAAACCGGTGGCACATGTCACAATAGCTCCCTCCTTGGCCAAAGCAGTAGATGGATTTGCTGGGGCTTCCAGGTAATGGCACATACAGCTGTTGTGCATTCTCCTTTCCTTCTCCAGATTATACTACAGATGTGTTGCATCTTCCTTTAGCAAACCTGGTATTTATTCTGGGAAATACTAGCATAGAAGAATTGATTCCCCAAGACTACATAACCATGACTTAGCCCAGATCTTTGGAGGACAAAGTGTATTATGTGAGCATCTCGGATTCATTTTTTAAACAAAATGAATTTCTAACCCTTGTGGCAGCAGAGAAAAGCTTGAAAAGGTGAATCCAAATGACACAAAAAGGGATTGGTTTAGTGGAAAACCTGGACCAGATTTGTAAGCACTGGACCATAGAGAGAAAAGGACTTTGCCTCCAGTAAGCAGGAGGGAAAAAATGGTCTGGTTTTCTCTTGGTGGGAATGAACAACGATGATAAAAAAAAGGGAATCATTTAGGTTGGCAAGGGAATTACAGGCAGCCCCAGTCCTGTGCATGTTTACTCAGAAGCAAATCATAGTGAGTTCAATTAGACATACTCCCAAGTAAATGTGCATGGGACTGTAGTCTCAAAGTGGAGATAATAAATGTTTTCAGACATTTTAGTTTTGGAAAGCATGTAAGAGAGATGGGCTGTCTGATCTTTCATTTATTCGTGCTCTTGGATGGAACATTTAAAGAAGGATTTTGTGCCTGTGTGTGTGTGTGTGTGTGTGTGTGTGACAAGTGCATGTGGGCAGGGTTAAATGGGTTTTACAGACACAAAGAGCTGCCTCAGAAAACCAGATTCAGCTTCCATATGCCACTTCTTTGTAGAGGTTTGCTGAGACTTCTAAAGCAGATAAGCCCTGATTAGAAACACAAGTAAAATGCCTCGAAACAATATTGGTGGAGGGGGGAAAGAGAGATAATGAGTCGCACTATCCAAGACAGGGAGATGGATAGTGGTGTTGATTTTAAAATTCTCCCTATTTTGTCATCTTCTAGTTACAAATAACAATATTTCTTACAACTCATTTATGTGAGATGACGCTTAGCCCTTGGAAACTACCTTGCCCTTTTCACTTCCTTGCTTCTAATTCTGCAGCCCTGCGGAGATACACCTGGGAACATACACAGTGAGACTTCTTCCCACATATATAGGCATAGTGTGGTGGCTTTGTTTTCTAATACAGGGATGGGGAGCCTGTGGCCCTCTAGATGGCGTTGGACTCTCAACTCCTATCAACCCCAGACAGCATGGGCAGTGGTCAGGGATGATGGGAGTTCTAGTCCAACAACATCTGGTGAGTCACACCTCTTCTAATGTTGCTGCTCCCACCACCATGGCATTTGCTCCAGCCAAAATGACTCAAGGCATTTTCCTGGAGTAAATGGCAAGTAAGACATGCCCAGTCTTACTGAGCATGTGCCTCAAATGCAGACTCACTCCTCAGCATTGCCAGTTTAAGTAGCCCTGGAAGCAGAACTGGGATAGCTACGCAATTGCTACTGGGGGTACCTTTACCTTTTTATGGCAGATACAATAGCTCCTGCCTATCAATTGGACTGCAGCATATTTCCCCACAAAAATTACTAGTTACGTGTTTCTCAAATCTGTGCTTTATCTTGAGAGAGGCAATTTATAAAAGGGCAGGTAAGACACTCACTTCACACTCAGAGGTTAATAACTTCACCTTTCTCAGAGAGCTCCTGTTTTGTCACTTGGCATCAACAATGTATACAAAATGGCACTGAATATGCCAGGGATTGAACTCTGGGACTCTCTGCATGCTATGAGATACATAGCACCTTCCCATTTCTGTCCAGAGGACTTAAGGTTTGGGGAGCCAGTGCCCCCACAAGCATTGTTTAATGCGAGTTTCCATAAACTCCAGTCAGCATGGACAACGGTCCGGAATGACAGGAAATGAAATCCAACAAGATCTAGAGAGACTACAAATTCCCTTCCCCTGATATAGAGGGACTATCAGGGATGGACTTGCGAAACATGCAAGCAACCACCAAAACTATTATGTATTTAAAAATTACAAGCTAAGCCGCAAGTCTCTGCAGTGGTGATACCTTTGTGCAGGAATTAAGAACCTGTGAGTCTAGCTTTAGGCCAAACACCTTTGGGTTCATGGAGAGAAGTGTGGAACATGGAATTCTTCCTTTGGTCTGCCAGCGCTCCTGTTCTGCTGACAAGCAGGCACAATATGCACCAGCCCTCCACTAGCTGCCATGCAATACTGCAGCACAAAGCAATTCGGAGAGGGTTTTCCTTTGTCCCTGCCTCTCACTCAGAGTCCCACAGCTTGTGAATCGGGAACAGGCCTTTCATTCTCTTGTTACCTACTTGAGTGTTTCAGCCAGGTAAAGGAACAAGCCCAGACCATATTTTGAACCTGCCACCTTCCCCGCCAAGCACATTTGCCAGAGTGTCCTCTAAGTCTAGCCAGGTTAAACCCAGTTCTTATGATCTGCTAGAAGTTAGCATTCACCTGGCTGGCGCCAGTCCTAAAGAGAAAGTCCGTTTCTCTCTTTTCCCCGCCCCCCCTTTTAAATCCTGAAAGTCCAGTGTCATGGTGCCAGCCCACTCTGGCTCTCCCGCTTCACACCTGACCCGAGCCACGGTCCCTTCGCCGGCGGCGCGAGGTGGAAGTCCACTTTCCCCTCTCCTCCTTCCCCGGCTCACTTCCATACCTCTCCAGTGCCGCGTTTTTGGCCTGGCTGGGCTTATCCCTCCTCATCCCTGCAGCGGACCTTCCCTCCGCTCCCCCATTTCTTTGCCCTGTTCTCCGGGCTTCCTCCCCTCCCCGCCGCGCCATTCCCGGCCGGATCTCCTCAAGATCTCTCCTTCTCCTCTGAATCCCCCCTCCTCGGTTCCGCTCCAGATTTTCCTCCCTGTGCAATGCGTGCGTGTGCACCTCCCCTCGGCCTCCCAGGTGTATCCGTCCCTTCTGGAACCCGCTCCGCTTTTCCGTTCCTGCCTTCTTCCCCAGCTCGGAGTGGAACTGACTGGCCCGCCGCCGCCGCCGCCGCGTGCGCAAAGTAGCAAGCTTCTCCCGCCACCCCCGGGGCATTCTCGCTGGAGGCTCCTGGCTCTGAGGCCCAGCATCTAGCCGAGGGCGCCGGACTAAGGAAGGGGGCTCGCCGCCGCGGAGCGCCTCTGTGCGCCTTCACCTTTCTTTGGCGAGCGAGTCTGCCGGGAGGGGGCGCCCCAGCCAGAGGAGAGCGAACGGTTCCTTTGGCGAAGGGGAATCCGGCGGCAGGCGAGGCAGCCGAAGCCCTCACGCCGCCGAGAGGCACCGGCGGCCGCTGGGACGCTCGAGGGCGCAAGGCGAGGCCCGGCGGCCCGACCTCCTGAGGAGCACCGAGTCCCCCCCCCCCTCACCGCCCGGGGTTGGCGGGGAGCGCGCGTGTGCCTGTTTGTGTGCACCGAGGCGAGGGAAGCGCAGGAGAGGAGAGGAGCGACGAGCAGGCAGACGGAGCCCCCACCCCGCCGCCGCCAGCGCGCGCGCGCGCGCCTGTGTGTGTGTGTGTGTGTGTGTGAGAGAGAGAGAGAGTTCGAGATCGAGAGAGAGAGATCGGGGGTGGGGGTGGCTCTCGCTTCGCTTGCCTCCACCGTCTCCAAAATGCCCGGACTGCTTTCCACGGATGGATATATTTTAAGACTTCCTTTCGCATTGCTAGGCGAGGCGGTTCGCCGGCTGGAGGCGTCCGCCAGTGACATCTCATCGGGGGAAGGAGGGCTTTGATTTGGCCCCTTCTCTGCCTGCCTGCCTCCCTCCTCCTCCTCCTCCTTCTCCCCCTCCCTTCTGCTATTTCGGGAGGGGGCGGCTGCAAACAAAAAAAATTAAACCCCACCAAAAAAAAAAAAAGCCAACAAAAAGGGACGGCGCTTGATTTATAACAGAACGCCCCATCTCTCTCCCCTTGTCCCTGCTCTTTAACTCGCCGTCCCTCCAGGGGCAAAACAATCCGAGATCCGGACGCGTCGTGTTTTGTGTGTGTATGTGTGAGTGTGGGGTGTGTGTGCGCGCGCCCCCCTTTCCACGTTTCTCTGAAATCGACGCCCCAAGGGGGAGCAATCGGAAGAAGATCGAGATCGCGCATCACGCATCCGATCGCCTCGTGTTCCCGAATACCTGAGGGGGCTCAAGCCCTGCCGTCCTGGCGGCGGGATGGATTAGGGATCCCTGAATGGAGGAACCCGACGGGGCTGGATCGCAGAAGGTAAAGACGAGGCTTGTCTTCTCAGGGGATTGCGCGTGGGGTTGGCGTGCTGGTGGCTGGGGGGGGGGGACTGGGCTGGCGAGCCTTGCCTATCTCCACCCCCACCCCCGGTTTCTCATCGATGACCCTTGCTGGCTTCGGACACCTGGCTAAATCGGACTGATGGCGAGGCTTTATTTGAGAGGCGGGAGGTGCTGGTGGCTTTGGCACAGGTTTCATTTTAAATTGGGGTGGTGGTGGTGTGTGAGAGGAAGTAGGAGGTGCAATCTTTTTTTATTATTTGTTTGGAAACCTGAGCTGTCCTCGCCTTGAGATCTGCCCGCTCCCCGGTGGTTTGGGTCTATGTTGGTGGACCTGATGTTTGGTTAGCGTTTCTCACAGACAGGCTTTCTTTGCGCTACAGAGACTTGGACGGGGGAGGGGGGGATGATGCTGACTGGACTACGAGGCTGGGAGGAAGGGACCATTTCCTCCTCTTCTCCTCTCTCTCTCTCCCCCTCCGCATTTTCTCCGGAGATTTTGTGATCGGACAGGCTCTGCAAATGCGGAGGTCCTTTTTCCGCCCACGGATGAGGCGGCCGCTTGTCCTCCGCTGGGTCTGCGTATTGCTCAAGACAAAGCCATCTGCAAAAATAAAATTAAAAAAAAAACACCCCTTCCCTTCCCCTCGTCGCGGTTACTGCGGTATTCCTCCCCCCGCCACACACACACACAACAGCACGCCTTTTGTATATATGTGGCGGGGGTGGAGTTGGGGGGGGGTTTGAGAAAAAGAGCCATTACCCTCCAAATACCGTAATGCACAAAGAGGAGGGAAGGGCTTTTTCTCCAGATCTTGTCTCTGTTCTTATCCTTGCCTCCCCACCCCTCCACTCCGGTCAATTTTGCTGCAGGGTGGGGGGGGAGCCGGAACCAGGACAGGTTCGTGGTAGTAGCTGCCCCTTTGCCGTCCCCTGTAATGTTTTTCCCCTCCTCCAAATTTCCCTGATACGTGTCTTTATGTAACAGACACGCTTTATAGGAGGCGGAGGAGGAGGTGGCGGACACACATACACACACGTGCGCGCGCGCGCATATCCTTTTTCCCACGTACAGTTTCAAGATGGGAGGAGGATGCAGGCGGAATGGTTAATCAGGCGGGGGGGGCGCGCATTGGCTTGCTGCGATGGCTCTTGGGCTTTGCCATCCACCCCCCTCGATGCCCACCCCGCCCCCGCAGCCGACGAGCATCTCGCTCTGGGGGCGGGCTGATGTGCCCCTTACTTCACCTCAGGCCAGGCCCTTCTGGAAGCAGCCCACCTTCGGGGCGGCTGGTGGGTCCCCTGAGCCGGGAATTTGTCTGGGAGTCCGATTCTGTGGCACCGGGGGCCCTGATCTCATTCTGCTCCCTCTAGTCAGGATGTTCTCTGAATCAATGGGCACCTTGTATAATGTCTCCCCGATTCCCATTGACCCATGTGAAGGAAAGAGCCGGCAGAGAATTTGGGGAGGGAGATAATCGAGAAGAAATGTACCTGATATTCTTAAATTACTGCATCCACAATCATATAACATCCCCCCCCCCCTCAACCATTCTCCACAAGTGTTGGTTATTCACATCTTTCCCTGCCAATATCTTTCTGGTCTAAGGCTGCCTCCTATTTCAGAAGGACAGGAGATTCTTTTAAAGTAGCATTATTTCCCAAAACCAGTATGGTGGAAAAAGCAGAATGGTTAGATTGATGATTGCTGCAAACCCAGTTAGATTTCAAATTCTTCCGAAGGTGGAGGGAGGTGAACAGGTCCAGGCTTATTATGATAGGATGCTGGGAGCTCTTCCCTCAGTTGGGAAATAAACAGGCTGGGGAAAGATTTGTTTATTTATTTATTTATTTACCATTGGGAAATAAGATGGATCGAGAAGGGGCTCTCTCTCTGTGTGTGTAGACACACAACGATTAGCAAAAGGCGAGTGAGAAGAGATTGACAGATACAGACGTGGAAAGGGGGGGATGGGGGGAAGAGATGAAGGATGAACAGATGGATGGATGAAGGGGGAATGGATGATCAGATAAAGAACCTGTTAGTAATCGCTCCATCCTCCTCTCTTTTCTGCCTCTCCCCAAATTTATTGTCCATAAGGCCCTCCCTCCCGGACCAATTTCCTGTGGTTGCTTTCTGCTTTCAGCAGTGATTGAATGGTATATTCCCCCCCCCCCCCCGGTGAATGTCTCTTCACAGTGCTGTCTCTCTTGGCAAAGGTGAGTCAAACGAGGAGCTGTAAAACATCTTTGGGGAGAACAGAATATGAGGGTTGTGTTGAAAAAGGAAGGAATTGCCAGCAGGAGACAGAAGTTGGCCTGGCTTGATGAAACCCTCTCATTTTGGCACTTGGAGAGGAAGAAAGGCAAGGTTGTTCAGCGCACTGCTAAAGGTTTTAATTCTGCTCTGATTTTCCAACACCCCCCCTTTTTTTTTGGCCTGGGGAAGAGCCATAGTTCAGTGGTAGAGCATCTGCCTTGCATGCAGAAGGCCTCTGGTTCAGTCTGTGGCATTTCCAGGTAGGAGAAACCCCAGAGAACTCCTGCCAGCCAGTGTAGACAGTACTGAGCAGGATGAACCCCCCCCCCCCATGGTCTGTCTTGGTCCTCCGTTTCCAGTCCTGCTCCTCATCTTTAATCATCTCTTCACAAAACAAGGAAATCATTGCTTGGACCAATAGAGGGTACTTGGAAGTCTCCACCTGCAAGTCTCCAGTTTGAGAGTGTCTCACAACATACTGTATATCAAATATCCATGCAGCTGAACTCCTGAGAATATTGGTAAAGAGATGCACCAGTTCACTGCTGTTTGAGCATTCCTAGGGTAGTTAGAGGCAATGCAGTTCAGGAGATGCTTTAGAAGCTTTCAGAACATTTGTGTAGCAAAACAACAAACAAACAAACAAACAAACCCAGGGGAAAACAAAGAAAGACAAACACCCCTTCTAAAACCCTTCTGGAACAAGAATGATCATGGGCTAGGCTTCACTGGTTGGATGACATCTGTCTGTCTCGAAAGACATATTGAGAAAAATTGTGGAATGTTCGTTTGGGTTTGGGAGATTTGGAATCCAGAACACCTGGGCTCCTTTTGAATTTCCTAACAGGCAGGCTGTTGCTATTGCCAATCTTTAATTGCAAACATCAGATGCGCTGGGGTTTAAGTGTACCTGAGAGTTGTGACTCCTAACCTGGAAGTTCTTCCCTCTAGTGTGATTCGATTGGCTGTATGGAGTCCCTGTGGGGTGAGGGAAAGTTACTACATGTTTCATAAGATCCAGAGCTTCACCCTGTATTATTGAAAACAGGTTAAACCCTGAGCTCTATGATGTTGTATGTGGGGTGGGGCGTGTTTTTGGAACAAAGGCTTGGGAAGTATTTTGCAAGCGTTGCTCAGAAAGTCCCAAACACTGAGTGAGCATCAAGAGGAAAACTATATTAATGGGTACCACTCATTGCAGGTTCAGAGGCAGCATGCTCTGAAAACTAGGAGCTGGAGTGTCCTCCTTGCAGTTATTATGGGACACAGGAAGCTGGAGTAGGTGGGCCTTTGGTCTGATGCAGCAGGGCTCTCTTCTTATGTTCTTGTGGGAATGAGACCTTCATTCTAGGTGCCCCCCAAATAGTAACAGGGTTTGGTTTTTTACCTCCCCCTTTGGATGTTAGGCTGCTGAGTTGCTTTTCTTTACCCGTGTCTTGCTTGCATTGGCCTGATTTAAGAAAGTGATGGGACAG
Organism: Podarcis pityusensis; assembly: GCF_964106645.2. Taxonomy (NCBI): domain Eukaryota; kingdom Metazoa; phylum Chordata; class Lepidosauria; order Squamata; family Lacertidae; genus Podarcis; species Podarcis pityusensis. Next base: position 43,902,237 of record NC_138029.1, on the reverse strand, counting down.
AGAGGTAGGATCATATTATTTTTGTTATTTATTTAATTTCTAACTGCCCTTCACCACAGGGCAAATTACAGTATGAAAACACAAAAATACACATCATAGTAATACAAACATGCATACCATAATAACAAACAACACACACCCAATTTAAAAGGGCATAATAGTTTAATTAGCCAAAGGCCTAGGAGAAGAGGAATATTTTTGCCTGACATCTCAAGATTTGTAATGAAAGTGCCAGGCAAGCCTCCCTAGGAAGAACATTCCACACTGCAGAAAAAGCTCATTCTCATGTTACCACCTTCTGGGCCTCTCATGGAGGGGGTACACAAAGAAGGGCCTCAGATGATGATCACAGGGTCCGGGGTGGTTCATATGGGGAGGGGTGGTCCTTGAGGTATTGCGGTCCTGAGCTGATGACTTGTCCTATATACCTGGAGACCTTTTGTTTTTTGTTGTTTTTTTTATAAGATATTTATTGAAATTTTCAAAATATTACAAAATAAAAAGAAAAAATAAGAAAAATACAAAATAAAAATAGTTAAAAATAACTCAATCTTTCCATTACTTATTTTTCATTAGCTTATTTCCCGGACCTCCTCACGCCTCCCTTTTTTGTATTCCAGTTCGGTTTGTTGGTTCAGCAAATCCTTCCCCTCTTTGTTTATCCAAGTCTTTAATCTTAAAGTATTGTAACATTAAATTTTTACCTGTTAGTAATCCATTTTTCATATTCCCTTATAGTATTACAGCTAGAAACCACTTACTTTCTATCCAACATCATTCTAACATTCATTAATTTTACAATATTTCTGTAAATAGGCTTTAAATTTCTTCCAATCTTCTTCCACCGACTCTTCTCGCTGGTCTCGGATTCTGCCAGTCATTTCCGCCAGTTCCATATAGTCCATCACCTTCATCTGCCATTCTTCCAGAGTGGGTAGATCTTGTGTCTTCCAATACTTTGCAATGAGTATTCTTGCTGCTGTTGTTATACCTGGAGACCTTTTGGGGCAGGAATGCCAATCTGAATTGGGATGGGTAGTTCCAGCCATGAATTCCATGCCATGGGCCGGCCGTTATTCATGTTCAGTGACTCTGATAAACTAGAGGGGCAAAATTTTAGGTTGGGCCTCATTATGTCAGAAAATATCTGTAATTGATATAAAATTGGTCATATTTCCTTTCCTTCTTTCCCCCTCTACTCAGGATGTATATTCCTTGAGATCAAAGATGGTCTCTTGCTGTGATAATATGGCACCAATTGGAAAGATAATCTAGGTGCAACTGAAATAATCCTAGCCCTTTTCATATCTGCAAACTCATTGAAAGCAGCCGATAAACATCCTAGTATGATGAGAGGAAGGGAGATTGTTTATACCTTTACAGTGTTTTTGGGAGCACATCCCTGGTTTTTGGAAGCCCCATGTATTTATCAGCTGCCTATAAAGCACACAGTACTTTTTACCCACCAGAAAACTAATGGAGGAAGATGAGTGAATCTCTTTTGTCCTGTAATATGCGCAAGCATATGCCCACCCTCCTTACAAACCACAGAGTGTCGTGCATGACTTTAATTCCTGCATTTGCCATGGCTTAATTGTACCCCAAGTACTGCAGCTACTTTTGAAGGTGCTTTGCTGGGCATAGGCCCCATTCTGCCAAATGAGTCCAGGGGGCTGTGTGTAAAGGGCCCTAAATGCAGGATTCTGTTGTTTGCATGGAGGATGGGGATATATGGGCCCATATTATAAATTTTCAAATTCAGCTAGGATGTATCCTGCATCTAGTGGATAATACGTGCTATGTGCTTTGGAGACAAACAATAAATACATGAAAAATGATATTTTTAGATAGACTCTTTCCAGTGATAAGCATCCAACTTAGCATCCAGAGGCCAGGAAGATTTCATTTCCCCCCTTGAATATTGTAACACTGGAGGGTGTTTCCATGGATGCTGTTTATTTCCCCTGGAGGTGTACAGTTTCTTTTTGGAATTGAAAATAGTGTTTGGATTGTGGAAAACAAGTCCTTTCCAAAGCCCCTATTTGCTAACTCCCATCTGGAAAGCAGCAGATACTTTCACTTTTAGTAATATGGTCCAAAAATGGATTCCCCCAAGATTTCCTTTGTTCTAGTAGGGAGGAGTTCCATAACCCAAGTATATGAAGGAGGGTGGGGGTGAGAAAAATGCAGGCCTGAAGTAAGTGTCCTCTTCCATCTGACACATGGGTCCATTTTGCCCTCTTCCTGCTTCTGAAAACCATGCCTCCCTTTTCATTGCAGCTGTGGAGTGTGCTGTATGTGGTAGGTACAAGCATAGTTCGTTTTTGTAGCTCGGTGCAAATGGACCCTGGCCCCAGTTTGGTGTGAGTTGGCTTCCCTTTTCAGGAGCCAATACAGCTGGGTCCCCCCGGCCGATATAAATCAGCATTGCCTCTCTTAAATGAATGGAAACTGTGCTGATGAACGCCAGCTGGAGGTGTGTAGCCTTTTGCCAAGCACCTTTGTGCTGCAGCCCCTGTGACAGGGCCTTCGCTTACGTGAGCCTGTGGCATTTGCCCGGAGCCAGTATCCTGTTATTTTTAAAGAAGGCCATCTTCTGAAACTGACATCGCAGCACAAAAATGCCTCTGAGCAGGGAGCTCTTCAACCAAATCTAAATCAGCATCTCCCTGCATAGGCACAACCTTCCCTGAGAAACCTCACCAGCTCCTATAAGCCCAGGGGGTTGTGTGTGTGTGTCTGTGTGTCCGTCCAGAGCGACTGATGTGACAAGAAGAATTCCCTTCCATGCCTGATCATGTGGGATGCAGATTCCTACAGAGATGTCAGCCATTTGCAAGCCACCAAGTGTTTCCTTTGAGTTAAGGAGTTTGACTTTCCAAGAGAACAGAGACAGCAGCCTGGCATCTGATGGCTTGTTGTGCAGACAGACCATGGGATGCAGGCAGGGGAGGGGTAGGGAGCAATTATTTAAATAATAATAAAGTATTTTCTCTTCCTCCGTTCCTACAATGTGTGGGTGGCTTTTTCTTAGATTGTATATAGAAGAGGTTTTTATTTTAATGATTATTATTTAGCTGGGGAGCGTGTGGGCGTCTGCAGCCAATTTCTGAAGCTGCGCTACCTGTCTCGTGTTCAGCATGGGGGGGATATTTCCCCCGAGGGCCTTCTGCAGTGGCACTGAATATATTAGTGACTGCTCACACGCATGCCTACATGATTGTGTGTGAGCGCACGCACACACAAAAATGTGCAACTCCACCCATGTTCTCTTCAGCATGCATGTGCTTGTGTACATGTCCTCCATCACTCACGTGTATACACTGTCTCTTTTGTCATGCACTTTCCTGTGATCAGCACAGCAGAGGAGTCTTTCCTTTTTCCCCGTGTCAGCAAGTGCTTGGGGATTAGAATAATATGCTGGGGATGATTAAGGGATGGCAATCTGCTTGGAGGTGATGCAGACAAATGGGAGGGAGGGGATAGCCTCATCCTCCTCTCCTCCCCTGTCCTGTCTGTTATCACCAGACAGTATCTAAGACCAACCTATCCATAGCCAGATCATCTGTTCTCATAGTCTTCATTTTTAGTCTTCTCTCGTAGTTTTCAACCATTTCGGTAGTGGGCTCCAAACTCCCCTTCCTTGGTTCCACACCCCAGATCTTTCAGCAGGACTGGTGTTGTCTTCTGGCACCCTCGGGCAGCTGCTGGAGAAGTCCCATGCCCTGGCAGGGCCCACCATGGACCTTTGTTGTTAGGTGGTGGGTTGACATAGCAGCCGGCACAGCGATTTCTTCAAGTAGCTCTTTATTATGGTAAGCTGGAATAGAACTAACTGCGAACAGCTCAGCCGGCCTGTATTTATAGGCAGCCGGCTGTCAACATTGTAACCACAACAGCCCCAGAGTTCCCGCCTAAAATAACTGCCGCGGACCTGAGTGAAAACTATCTACAGACCTGAGTGAAAACTATATACAGTATCCCCCTGTTGGCCCAGGGTGAAACTACACTACATAACATTTGTACTCCACAAAAACAATAACAACTCCAATCCTTTTTATTTTTGTTTTTTGTAGGCTTGAGTCAACTATTTTAATTTCCTGCAATGTACCAGTGTAACACCACGTCGGGGGCATTGTGGGAAATTTAAATGGAAGCAGCTGCCGGCAATGCTGTTCAGAGTATTGTGGGGGTAGTTCTTGACCATGACTGCCTGCCCTGGTGGAGCAGAACTGCAGCAAAAGTCTTCTGGAAGGAGAAGTGGTGGTGAGGTAATGGTGCCACCCGTGAGCTGTTTCTCACCCATGGCCCCCTCAGACCAGGAGGGGGCCTTCTCAAAGACACTCATAAATGCCTACCTGAACCTTAAGATGCTCTTTCGATCTCTAGTCTGGGTGCCCCCACCAAGTTAAATGGAGGAGGGCTGTCAGGGAGCAATAGCCCCCTAGCTATGGAATATTCTCCTCAGAGAGGCTCACCTGGTACCTTCTTTATGGTGAAAAATACATTTTTATTCACCCAAGGATTTTCGTTGCATTTTGAATCTGAACTGTTTCGTGCTGGCCCTATTGCAATGAAAGTTTTTTTTAACCCGTCTTTTGTTTTGTAATGTTTATTTTAATTCTTATATATTGTTTTTTTAACATTGATTTGTAAGTCACTCAGCGAATATTTATTGACGGGCTGCTATATAAATGCAACAAATAAATGAAAAACAGGGAGAGGGGGAGAGAGAGTCTGTTACCTTCCTACAACAATGCATTTCACTGTGTCAGGTACCACTAAAGATATTTATGGCTGGCCATGGAAAGGATAGTGGTTAAGTTAGATCTTCCACTTCACTGCTTGACACATTGGTTAGGCTCTACATTCAAATGAATAAGGCTTCTGTAGTACTTTCTATCCCATATTTACACTTTTTATCATAGCAATGATATTCACACATAAGTACAAGGAGCATGAGAGAGTTTCAATATGTGCTTTTGGTGTCAGTTTCCCTTTTGGCAAACCCAATCTGCCAATACCTATGTATCTTTGCATCTCTTCAGGCAAGCAAGAGGTTAACTTCCTGCAAAAGGATGATTAGTTAAGGTTGTTATTGCTCTAAGAAGAAGAAGAAAAGAATTATACTATTGCTTATTTGCATGTGTTGATTATCATGCATGCAAATGTGAAATTGCTTCTCGCCTAGCAGTGATATTGAGTTTAAAAATGCACCTGGTTCAGCTGAGTCAAAACTGGCCTGGTGGAGGCCCCTAATGATGACTGAGCTGTAGGATATGGGTGAAACCTATTTAGAGTGGAATTATAAATTCAGTCCTTCCTGCTTGCTTTGGGATCTCCATGAAAAAGAAGGGGAGAGGGAATAGTGATGGATGCCCTGGAGTTGTAGAAATGGTTTGATGCAGTCGTTCAAAGGAGAAGAAGAGGCAGAATAGAGGGATATGGTACCTATGGTCATTGCTGATCCAAGATGATCCTAGGGAGTGTTGTGCTACAAGTAGCCTTGGAGGATGCTTGGAGATGGTCTCAAAAGTTGCTATCTGTCACAAGCTGTTTCTAGACTGTAGGACAGTATGGTGAAGCTGCCTTCCTTGTTGTAGGAAGCACTGCAGCCAGTTGGCCCACTGACATACCAAAGAAATGGAGCATAATAGAAGAGATACTTAAATATAAGGCCAATGAAAAATTACGGTAAGCCTACCAAACTTGTGACTTTCATGGTATGGTCTGAAGGCAGATGAGGCTCCCATCTTGCTGAAGCTAAGCAAGCCTGGGTCTAGCCTGTACTTAGGTGGGAGATCACCAAGGAGCTACATGTATACCACCTTGGAGGAAGAAACGAGGGATATAAAGTGTTAGGAAATCAATACAATGTGAATGTGATAATGAACATGAGACACCTGGATCAGACCAAAGGCCTCCTGGTCTAGCTTTCCCTCCTGTGGGAAATTAGAATTATCTTTTTGTCTCATCTATTTAGCAGATTTATACACCACTTTGGGAGGAAATCTCTTGCCACAGTATTGTCCCAACAACACATTTACACTAAGTCACATAGAACCACATTTGCCATGTTATTGCCCATTCACTCGTTTTGGAGAGAGACATTTGGAGCTAATCACATCCTAAATGATCTGGTTTCATCAGTAAACATGGCCACCTCGCACCTAACTTCAGAACGTTTAGGAACAAGATGAAATGCACCAGCTCCAATACAGATCCTTGGGGGGCTCTTATTTCTTACACTATTCCACAGTGGGAAATAACAATCTATTCCTACCTTCTGCTTCCTGTTCTTTACTCAGTTGCCAATTCCTAAGAGGACTTCTCTTATTCCACAACTACAGTGGTACCTCGGTTTACGAACTTAATCTATTCTGGAAGTCTGTTCTTAAACCAAAGCCGTTCTTAAACTGAGCCACGCTTTCCCTAATGAGGAATCCCGCCACTGGTGCCCTTCCACCATTTAGCTTCCATTCGTAGACCAAGGTAAAGTTCGCCAACTGGAACACTACTTCCAGTTTTGCAGAGTTCGAATTCCGAATAGTTCGTAAACAGCGCTGTTCTTAAACCAAGGTACCACTGCACTAAGTTTGGACACTGGATCAGTCCTGTCTTATGAACCTCTTACATCACCTCACCATGTGGCACAAAATTGCAATAAGCTGATGTATTACGTGAAGAAGAATTAGTTGTCCATCAAATTTACTGGGTAACCCCAAGCATGAGACAGTCATGAGGAATAAACATAGTATATATAACACAAAGTTGACTTGGTAGGATTGCAGTATTATATAAGTGAACAATATAAGTACCGGTAATTGTCTTAAAAGAGCTTTCCTTTAAGAACCGAACGCTTTAAATTTCAAATTGTCTGTTCTACCTCGGCTTGCAGATTAATCCTATGCATGTTTACTCTCTTAAATCACTGGGTAATGGTTGAGGGCAGGGAGGAAAAGAGAGTTGGGCCACGCTGCTCACCTTTTCTAACAGATAGGAAAGCAGAGTGAGGAGCTGGCATCAACTTAGGTTTTTTTCTGAGTGATAGGAAGCCACTCCAGTTTGTTCACAGTCACTCAGCAGCCAATTTCTCCTTGCCACTCGTTCCCTTGGCTTGAGTGAGACTTAAGACTTTTTGCCCTGGAGCTGAAGTAAGGGGGGGACCAGGCCAGCTGAGCCTAGCTGAGTCCAGCTCTGTTGCAGCTTGTAGCCACACAATGAAAGGGGGACGTGACAGTCCAGCTCATGGGTAGGCAAACTAAGGCCCGGGGGCCGGATCCGGCCCAATTGCTTTCTAAATCTGGCCTGCAGACGGTCCAGGAATCAGCGTGTTTTTACATGAGTAGAATGTGTCCTTTTATTTTAAATGCATCTCTGGGTTATTTGTGGGTCATAGGAATTCATTCATTCCCCCCCCCCAAAAAATATAGTCCGGCCCCTTAAGGTCTGAGGGACAGTGGACCGGCCCCCTGCTGAAAAAGTTTGCTGACCCCTGGTCCAGCTCATTTACACCTGGAGCTGCATGCTCAGCAGCACTGACACTGACAGCAGCTCAATCACTCGTGGGTGGATATGGGAGAGAGAGAGAGAGAGAGAGAGAGTGAGTGTGTGCAAAAACTCACTGTCTGTCTGAGACTGGTGGCTCACCTCGCCTAATGGTAGGGCTGGATCTGAACTCAAAGAGCCCAACAAAGATGGTGGCAACAGGATTAGCTTTTTCAGAAGCCATGCTGATTTTTCTCCAGCATGACTATATGCTTAATAATTTTTCCTTTATTAATGATTTCTACCAGGAGAAGGCATTGAGCTAACTGGCCTATAATTTCAGAGACTCACACTTTTCCTTTACTTCTCACTAGCCCCACTACCTACCCAAGTCCCCCTGTTACACTGACTTTACAGCCATAGAAAGTGCAAGGTCAGCCTTGTCATTAGGCAGAGTGAATGGCTGCCTCAGGTGATGGACACAGGTGGAGTTGGGGGGTGGCACAACATATTTGTGAATGTGGTGTGGCCTTCCCTGCACCTTATAAGTTGGTCTGCTGCCCTGAGGTACAGTGGAAGATGTTATCTCATTGTCAGTGAGATTCCACTGCCAGTCTAGTTGACTTCTGTATGTAGAATAGGGGAGGCCATCTTGCCCTTTGCCTCAGGCAGCTAAGTGTCTTGGTATAGGCCTGAGACAGTGAGATCACATTCCCAACTCTTTGCCGTTGTTCCACAATCTGCCTTGGGATGACACAATCTTTGGAGCTCAAATGGGCTCATATCATGGTTAAGGGATTGTCTTTCAACATATTGCTCTTTTTTTTTCCAGTGTCTTATGGTGAGTAATGGAAAAGAGACTTACTATACCCTGAGATGTCCCTTAGCTGAGGAAAGAGGGCTCCCTGCAGAGTGAGGGGTCCTGTTTCCCTCGTACCCTAGCAGCAGGCAGGAATATTTTTCGGTATTTACATTTTTCTTTCAGCTCTCTTGCTTTCCCCAGGCTTGGGATAGCTCAGCTGAGCAGACATGCATGGCACTTTAGCAAAGGACCTGTTCTGCTGCCAAAGAAATGTTTGGGGACAGTAGCCACATACTTCTAGCCAGTACACAGTGGCAGTGCTAGTACTGAGAGGTCACTGTGGCAGCCATGGACCTTACTCAGGCTGGCTTCAGCTGGACAAACTGCACAACGTGGCCAGTAGTTCCACTCTTCAGAACAGAGGTGGGAAACCCATGGCCCACCAGACCTTGTTGAACTCCAGCTCCCATCAGCCCCAGCTAGCATGACCAGTAGTGCGGGATGATGGTTGTTGAAGTACTGCTTTTAGATGTGCCTTGAACATCTAAAGTCTGGGCATATGAAGGCAACTTTCCATCTTTCAATGAAGACTCCCTTATAGCAATAAGATACTGTACATTCCAGAATTCTTCCTCTGTATCTCTGGCCCTTTTTTAGATGAAGGGAAGATATATTTCCGAATCTGTATTTTTTTAAATGAGTGAGCTTTTAAGAACTCTTCATGAATAGGGACTGAAAGTAAAATAAAAATAAAAAATAGGAATACACAGGGTTTTAGGGAAAAGGAACCAATATCTTGATCCTCCCACTGCGCCCCAAATTGGCATCTTATAAAAATGTTTAGTATCTTATTTGCAGGTAAAGTGGTAAGTGGATGTGTAACCTTCTACCTTGTGAAGGTTGTGTGCTGGTAATCTTATTAACCAACCATGTTTTTAAACAGTCGTTTGATAGCCATAGGAATTGCAGGCAAGCAGAAGAGCAAGGCTGGTTGGTGGAGGAGGAATGGAGCACTCTGTCCCTCTTCTGCATGCAGGATAGAAACCATGCAGGCAGTGAGAGGATGGAAGCCCCCTCCTGCTTGCACAGCCCAGTCATACAGTGGGCCGTTGCAGGAGAGATGGAGCTCTATCCCTCCTTTGCCAGCCCACAGCAGGCTAAAAGCGTTTCTTTGCAGGCCAGTAACTTCTGGACTTACTCACAAGGCTGCAGTTAACAGCCTCTATTTATGCCATGGAGGTGGTGGGAAGGCACGTTCCTCCATAGCAGCGGGAAGGGAGATAAAAAGTGCACAGAGCAATAAATGCAACTTTTGCTTTTGCACTGTAGGGTAAATTCCAGCCATGCAAAAGTTAGAGGTTTCCACACATACCTTCCATCTCACACAGTATTTTTATCCAGGCAAGCACCAGGCATTATCTCAGTTAAAGGAAACCTGTCAGCCAGGCAAAAGCAGTCAAGGAGGGCACAGAGCAGGACCAGTGAAGGATGTGGCCTGGGGATGGTGTATGTGTCTGTATGGAGAGGCCTTCAGGGCTGCAAATGTCCCCCAGCCCTCAAGTTCCCCCCTCCTGAATTAGGCCAACCCATTCCTTTGTTTTAGGGAAGACTCTACTGCTTTTATTCCCCCCCTTCTTTCAAGCAGCACATATGGTCATTGCCACACTGTGTTATCATCACAACTCTGCGAGTTAAGTTAGACTGAGGAGAGGGGGCAGGCCAGGTGATTTTGACGTCTGAGTGAGGATTTGAACCTGGGTCTCCTTGTTCCTAGTCCAGCACTCTAACCACTACACCACACCACATCCCTAGTTCACTGCATCAACCTCAGCTCAGAGAAGTGACTTAATTTATTTTTATTTTTAAAAAAATTGCTTTGAGTCAAAGCTCTGCCCCCAAAAGAGCTCTGCCTAGCTCAGAATCTTATATCCAGCACTCTGGTCATTAGTTAGCTCAAGAAACATGTTCTTCTGGTTTAGGCTATCTCTGTATTTTAATATACAAATGAGTGTGACTAGAGAACAAAAGTTGCCAGTATAAATTCCTCCAAGGCAGATAGATGCCCATCAGGATTCCATGGGTTCCTTTGTATAAATACCTGCCCCAATCACACAGCATGACAGTGGCATCTTAGTAGCGATGCTGACAACTGTAAAGCCAATCTGATAGCTAATTATTGAAAAACACAAACAATAGCTTCTCATTTACCTTTCCCCCCCTTGTTCTCTTCACCCTCTCCACCTAACTTTTCCACCTTCCTTCCAATCCATCCCTTTCTCTTCCTCAGCAATCTTCCCATCCATAGCTCCCACCCGCTTCTCTGCAAAGGCTGCGGCTAATTGATAGGATAACTGGGCGCAGACGTGATTATGGCGATAATTGGTTGGAGCCAAGCTGGGGAGAAGAGCTCCAGTTTAATTTGGTCAGGGGCTCAGAGCGTTTGGTGGGGAGGAAGTGTCCTAATTGAGTTTCTGACAAAGCAGCACATTCCCTTCCTGCTGCTGGGGGCGGGAAGACAAGGATGAGCACACTTGTTGTGTGATGTACACCAACTTTCTTTTGTCCTAGAAGGGTGTAAGTTGGAGCAAGAACAACAGAGCTGGAAACTCAGCTCTTTACCACTTTGATACCTTGTGATGCAACTGTAGGTTTGTTTGTTTGTTTGCAGGGTTTGCCAATATTTTGCTCCTCAGATTGTGCTGGACTCTGGCTCCCATCAGCGAATAGGAGGATGGGAGCCGTAGCACAAAACAAGTCTGGAAGGCCTAACCTATGGCTTAACAGTTTACAGCTGGCACCATTAGTTGCCAGTCTATAAAGAAGAGAGCCACTATTTTCCTGCAGGCCTACCTTTGAGAAACGGGGCTGGGGGATCGACCTGCCATCCTGAAAATGGCCTGTCCATGAAGCCACTTGCTGTATGGGGAGCTTGCCCCCCACAGTACTCCCATGCCACATGGCATCATGGATCGTAAGACCCAGGAGCCTTGGCTTCCTTGCCCATTGCCCCTCAGTGCTGGCCCGTCAGTGAACAGAGCCTTGCCTCCCGATCACCAGGACTGCAGGTGACACATACACATTTCACTCCACTCGCACATGTGAGGCTGAGAGGGTCATTGACTGAAAACTGTAAAGCCAAGCTGTAAACATTGACTAAGTGCTCCCAGGACCGGTCCCTGCAGGAGCCATGTGGATTAATGAGCATTAATTAGCTCCTGCTTGCCTGTCACCAGGGGATCCCAACTCACCTTGCAGACAGGGCTGAATGTGCTCAGAGAGGCAGAGCGGAAAAGAGAACCTTTCAGCCGAGGCTCTGAGTTCTTTGCTTTCCTAGCCCCTCTCCACCCCCCACTGCTAACCTCCCACAGAGTGGCCTTGGCTTTCAGGACTTCTTAACTCCCTTGCCCCAGCTGCTATCTGTGGTTAGGAATTTGCTCCAGAGCAATAGGTTCTGTTTCAAGCATACTATTTGATCTACTCTTAATTACAGTAGCTACCTAGCTTCAACTTGGACTTTTCACTAATTTTGTTGTACAGCAAGCTTCTGATCATGGCAAGATTGCTGGGAACATACTAAGTGCTAAACATATTTCTGCAGTTGGTTTCTCCTAACTCCACTATGTTGGGCTGTGACCAAAGAATAATCTCTAATGCAAACTACCTCAAATGGGTGAGCACTGCAAGAAATCACAGGCTGCTTTGGCAAGTAATGCTCTCTTTTTTTCATTAGTATGATATTTAGAAGAGGAGGAGAAGGAAATAGGACCTTAAGTCAGCATGTGCTCCTTTGCATGCAGGTCCCAGGTTCAATCATTGGCATCTGAATAGACGCATCAAGAAGCTCCTGATATGCAAGCCCTGGGGAGCTGCTGCTTCTACTCAAGAGTGGAGAAGGTTGGTCTAGGGCAAGTTTCCTGCTTGGCAGGGGGTTGGACTCGATGGCCCTTGTGGTCTCTTCCAACTCTATGATTCTATGATTCTAAGTGTTGGGAACCTTGGACCCTCCAAATGCTGCTGAGCAACAGCTCCCATCAGTCCCACCAGCAACCATAGCCCAAGGCTGTGGATGATGGGAGCTGTAGTTCAGCAACACATAGAGGGCCAAAGTTTCCCCACACCTGGGATGGTGAATAAATCATCCATCTTGCTATGTCCAGCTCCCTGTTTTGAATGAGAGTTTTCAGTCTTGAGGCATGGTCTTAAACTACAGAAGGATGCCATACCTTTTCTGATAGAGAAAGTTTTTGGTCTTTGTCATCCTAGCCTTTTGTCTTCAAACAAGACTTGCAAACGTAACTCTGGTTGCATATGTATGTTTGTGTGGGAGCAGCATTTTGTGACTAGAGTAAAGTCCTTACCAAAAAGACACAGTGAACTAATGTCCTCCATATCTGAAGTTTAAAGGTAAAGGTAAAGGGACCCCTGACCATTAGGTCCAGTCGTGACCGACTCTGGGGCTGCGGCGCTCATTTCACTTTATTGGCCGAGGGAGCCGGCGCACACACATGTGGCCAGCATGACTAAGCCGCTTTTGGCAAACCAGAGCAGCGCACAGAAACGGCGTTTACCTTCCCGCTGGAGCGGTACCTATTTATCTACTTGCACTTTGACGTGCTTTCGAACTGCTAGATTGGCAAGAGCAGGGACTGAGCAACGGGAGCTCACCCTGTCACGAGGATTTGAACCGCCAACCTTCTGATCAGCAGGCCCTAGGCTCTGTGGTTTAACCCACAGTGCCACCCGCGTCCCTGAAGTTTGCAAACATATAAATGGTGAGGTGAGCCTTGAGGAAGCAATGGTGCTAGCAGTGTAAGAGCTTCAACCTTCCACATGTGTTCCTCTGACTCCTCCCAGCAACAGGGGAAAGGAATGGAAAGCCATGTGCTTGCAGGACTGCATGCTCCCATAGAGTCAAGCCAGTCTAAGACATTGCTCTCACACCACTTCGTCCCATCTCAGTCCTGTGCCAAGATGTGCTGCCTCTTTCCATTTCTTCTCCTAAGTGGTTTGCCAGTTGAGCTGACCCTGAGAAAGGGTGCCTTTGGGCACACAACAGAAGCTGGGGTTTGAGCAAGCCAATGTTGTTGTTTCCCTGGTGTAAGGTGCAGATCTTGCAGTGAATATCAGTTTTCTCATCCTTGGGTTAACCTTTCCAGAGATGGACACTTTCCAAGGCTTGGGTTTTGCAAACTGATTTAGCCTGTTGGGCCACAGTGCCAGACTCTTTGGCTGTATCTGTCACAAAAGGCTGGAACTCTGCAGATGTGCAGCTATTTTCCAGCTTGCTTGGACTTTGGCTGGATATCAGAGAGGGCAATTCTGGGAAGAGTCTGTTGCAATGCGTTCCTGACTTTCAATGGGATCCTTTCACTCTTAATAAGTTCACCCCCTTACTGTCAATAATATCATTCACTGCCGAGGCACAAGCAGAAGCAGAGAGGTCATCTCTTCCAGCCCACTCCCCAGTGAAATAATATTTCAGGGAAGTGATATTCCACAGCGATAGGAAAGTCTGAGGGCTAATTTGGACGAAGAACATATTTAATTGGGGCATAGATGACAGTTACAGCTAAATTCTTCTTAATGAAAAGGCAAGGGGGGGGAGTTTTCACTTTTCTCTTGCTTAGCAAAGAGTTGTGATCTGCTACCACACATCCCCATAATCTCTCAGAAAAGAAGCCTCCTCTTTAAGCTGGCTGTGTATAGATAAAAAAACCCTCGATCTGCTGGCTTAAACCCCCCTTTGGTGCTTTGGAAAGCACCATAGCTCACAGGTGGAGTATCTGCTTTGCATGCAAAAGATCTCTGTTCAGTCCTCAGCACCTCCAGGTAGGGCTTGGGAGGAAAACTTTCCTGGAATGCCATTACCATACAATGTTGGCAGTACAGAGCTAGATGCACCAATGGTATGACTCTGCATAAGGCAGTTTCCTATGTTCCTTTGTAAGTTGAGATAAAGGAACGGGTATCGGCAAAAGCATAGCGTGTGTGGGGCTATTGGCCTGGATGCAAAAAAAGTTAGGGATACCACTGCAACTGCCATCCCAGCCGGAGGTGCTCCCCATCCCGCATGCCTCGCCTGAGCAGCATGCCAAGCAGCAGCTGGGAGAGGGCGAGCTCTTACATCCCTCGGCCGTGCAACATCCCCAACCAGTGGGAGACGCAGGTACACAGCAAGCCTTGTGGTGGAGCCCCAGCCCAAGGAGGTGCACACGCAGGTCCTGCTGCTCTTCCACAGCTCCATCCGGCAGTTAGGGGGGGCAGAATACTTTCCTTGCCCTGGGTGCTGGCATCCCATGCTATGCTACTGGGTCTCAGGAACAGGTTTGTACAGGGGAGAAACAGCTGTGGGTTGTAGCTTGGAGGCAGCCCCCAGGCTGCTGAGTGAAAGCAGCTGGGTTAGTTAAATCTTCCCAGTCTGTTGATGGTTGGAGCGCGTTACGCTTTGCTGTGGTTTACTTTCTCACATATACCAACAATCCACAAACAATTACTTTTAAATTAAATTATACCCTGCTGTTGCCCCACGGCAAAGGAGTTGCTCAAAGCAGCTTACAAATGCAAACATAATATTTCGGCCAGACTCGTGATACTTTAGCCATGCATTGTTTGGGCAGCTTGTGCAAGATGCTGGGTAGGTAATGGCAGAGCTTTCACACACACTTGTGATGCCCGGTGGATGATGTAAGGCTCATGGCTTCCTCCTTCCTAGCTGGACTGCCAACCCATCCTCCCCAAGCATGCAGGGCAGCTTTAAATGAAAGTGTCTCCTTCTGTCCACTGCAGAGCTTTCAAACAGTATTGACCTTCTGTTCCACTTTATTGGCACTTCACTCCTGCTCTTTGGGGGCCAGGCGCTATGCAGGTTAAAGAAGCAACTGCCTCTGGCCCCAAGTCAGCTGGATTATAAAAGAAGGAAGGGGAATGATTTTTGTGCATGGTTACGGCCAGAGCGTGGAACAGAATCACAGATCATTAAAATATGCTGTATGTTCTATGAAGTTTACAAGCAATGCTCTACAACGTGTACCAATGGGCTCTTGGGTCATTTATAGCTACCAGTTGCCCGCCTCAATCCCCAACTGGTTTTCGATGAATCAGAGCACCCAACAACCATTGCCTTTTCATTCTGACACAAAGCAGTGAGCAGGAAGTGCATCTCTGGCAAAAGTCATGGTTGGAAAGCCAGTGGCAACAAAGGAAATTCTCATACGTTCTGTGTCATGAAATTCCTGATAAAAGGGCCTTCGTTAGATTGTGCGCGGCTTCAGCAGAGACCTGCTATTTTTATTTTTGTTTTAAAAAGGGTTGGTGGAGTAGGAGGTTTGGTGGTACATAAATCATAAATGACCCTAACTCTCCCCCAAGTGAAAACGCTCCGATAGTTACAACAAGCCAGCGCTTGCAGCTTTCCACTACGGAGAGATGTAAACAAGGTTTGTAGTTAGGCTTGTCAATCAGTCTGTAGTTGTCTTTACTTGAGCATAAAAAAGGACATTTGTCACAAAGCTAGGAATGCTGTGTGTGTGTGTGTGTGTGAGAGAGAGAGAGAGAGAGAGAGAGAATGAGAGAATGAATAACACTATCTCTGCCCCTTTTCATCATGTACCCCATAGGCCAGAGTTACAAATCATGTGACTGTGCATTAATGTAGAGCGACACAGAACTGGAAAACAACCTACTGCTGTTGGCAATTGGTACAGCAGCTCCTGAAGCTAGCTAGCGGGCAAAGAGTTTGAATCTTACCATTGACCTAAATATGCCAGGGCAGTTGTGGTTACAGTGCCTTCAGATATGATGGCACCATTCACTAATTAGAGTCTCCTCAACAAGCAACAAAGGAACAAGAACCCAAAGCTCTGGATGTTTCCCCATTGCAACCCCCACCCCCCCAATAATGAATTCGTTATTTAAAAGCAAGAAAGCAACCCTCATTATCATATCTAGAAAATTACCCCCGCTCCCCTGAACCGGCAATTTGCCTGCCATGCGGCTCCGCTCCGACTTGCCCATTAATTACAGGGATGAAAAATCATTTAGAAGCCAGGAAAGGAAACTAATTGGATCTTCCCCCCAGTAAGAATTAATGAGAGGCAGAGAAGATATAACAAGGTGGGATCCAGAATCCATAGTCATTGGAGAGGTTCAAGGTCTGGTTTACCCTGGATTCTTGCCTCCCTCCCATCCTTTTTTTGTGTGCTTCCTCTCTTACCAGACTTTGGGCTATAATTTCCCTGCCCTTATAGTTCTAACAATGATTCCCCCTCCTTCTGTCCTGTGATCTTTACTAGCTGGGTCTCTCTCTCCTGCGCATTCACCATTTAGCTACACCTGACACAAGTGTGGTTCTAGTTGTGTTCTCTCTGGAAAACAGTGGAGTGTTTAGGAACCTCAGAAACATCTCTGGAAGCCGTTTTATGTAGGAGTCTGGGCTCCTGGTTTAACCCCCCCCCCCCATGCTAGGAGGAGGGAGTCTGCTCCAGTGGGGTGGAGTGCCGCGCTGTCAGAGTCTCGTGTCTTAATTGTATGCACGTGCGGCTAATCCTGCTCCTCACCCTGCTGAGATGACGCCTTGCATGTAAGGGTCTGCTTGCTCTGGGTATCTGGGTCTGTCATTTGTCTGCACTCTCACTACCAGAAGGAAATGGCTCCAGAGAGCCAGGTTATTCCCATTGTCTTCTCAGGGGCTTTGTTAGCCTCGTCCCCACACAAAAAGCCAGTGTAGCATGATGGGTAAAATGCCTGAATGGTGAACTGGCAGGCCCCCCAGTTCAAATCTCACCCCTGCTATTAACTCGGCAGGGTGCTCTTAGGCAAGCCATTCTCTCTCTCCTGCTCCTGTCAGCCCCGTCTGCAGTAAGTGGATAACTATACTGACCTGCCTTATAGGGCTGGTGCAAGATAATGCTCTCCAAAGTCCTTTGAACATTTGAAAGTGCTATATAAAGCATGTGAAGCACTGTTATTACTATAGGCTAGGCTGGAGATGCATCATCAGACCTCAGAGCAAAGCAACCTTCATGAGAATGTGACCGGGTGGCATCGGATAACATTTGCTGCTTTGGAGCCCTGAGACCAAGGCATCACTATGAAAAGGCTGTGGTTCTGGGCCATGCTGCCCATGGATCTGTGAGCAGGTTTTTCTTTTAGATCAGCCTTCCCCAACATGGCGCCCTCCACTTGTTTTCAAACTACTGCTTCCATCATCCCCAGATGGCAGGGCCATTGGCCATGATGGCTAGGAGTTGTGGGAGTTCTCAAAATTATATTGGAGAAAGTTGGGCAAGTGTGTTTTGGATCTAAGCAACTCCGAAGCAGCTCAGTTACAATTGGAGGTGCAGTGCCGTGGCTCAGGGTATTGTTGTTAAGGCATTATACCTCTTTGTTTGTCTTAGAGGGAGTGATTTAAGTTGGCATTGCAGAAGGGTTGCCTCTTCCAGTTCTGCAGCCCTGAGCCAAACTGGGGCCCCCATGGCTGCTTCTAAGTTTCAAACCAAAGGCTCAGTAGGTCTCCCTGCTGATGGATATCTCACGTGATGCCCAATTTGGCCCGCCGGATGGAGTTGGGATAGGAGATGGTTGCCCAAGATTTGGGCAGGGAACCATTACCTGCGAGGAGAGCTGCCACCTCTCCCTCTGTTCTGATTGCTGCCCTGTGCCCAGATCAGGTCAATGCATTAGAGGTGGCGTAGCTCCCAGCTGTGTCCTGACCTTCATTGACAGGAAAGTGCTGATGAGTGGGAATCTGACACTGGGATCTCGGGGGGACAAGATTCATTTCACAGTCCATGCAGCCAGGCTATCTAATTTCCTTTGCCCTATGCATCTCTTAAGTCGCTCCTTCGGGACCACTGGCTCCACGAGCCTGCAAGTCTGGGGCTTTCTGCTACCAGGCACCGTGGCCGGGCCTATGGACAGGTAAGCCATGGCAGAGAATAATCCAGCTCCTACGAAAAACAGCAGTGACTCAATCACGGAAGAGGCAGTGTGTGTGAGAGAGCACATGTAACGCTATGAATAGTGTTCTGATTCAGCTAGACGGACACAGGCCTCCCACATACAAAGGCAGGCAGGCAGGCAGGCATGTGACCATGCTCACAAATTAAAATACACACAGACTTTGCAAGCACTTCAGTTAATTTCAAAATGGATGCACTCGCCTGTATTGTTTGTGTCTGATCTGGAGATATTTCTGTGTGAGCATGCTTGCTATTTGGTTTTCTCTGCTTGGGTGCACGTGTGATGATATCGGTGATGTGGTAATTTGCGCACTTCCCAGCTTACGAGGTGTGTGCGTGTGTATGGGGCGGGGGCGGGGAATGCAAGCTTCTTTATATGTCTGTTGCTGATCAGAACATAGGCAGCGGCCTTATACCAGATTCTTGATCCACCTAGCTCACTATTGACTGACTGGCAGTGGCTCTGTAGGGTTTCAGATATGGAACATTCCCATCCCATCCCTACCTGGAGATGCCAGGGGTTGAACCTAGAACCTTCTGCACTCCAATCAGATGCTCTACCACTGAGCTGTGGCTCTTTCCCTAAAGGATGAATGTGAGAAGTAGAACTTGTCAGCCCAAAGATGTATAAATGTGTGTCTGTGTAAGATTATGATAGGATGCTAAGTGTGACAAGCTGCATGAAGATGGATACAGGGAAAGAGGCACTTACCAGGTGTGTGGCTGAAGTATATTAGTATCATTGGGGGGCTGTATGTATAAAAAACAAAGTAGGAGCATAAGAGAATCTTACTTTGTGTCTAGTTGCATACGTGAAGGTGTGTGAGAGACACTGAAGGTGTGCCCAGTGGTCAGGGCATGCATTAATGGAGTCTGAGCAAGGCAAATTTATACTAAGCACACACATATGTGTGCTTTATGAAGCAGCTCATCGACCTGTGGGTTGCTCTTCCAGCGTGAAACCGTTCCATCATTACAACCTCTGTAAATCTCTTATGATGGCAGCTGACACCTACCCTGTCACATTAGGGTGATCAGAAGTGTACTACAAGGCCCAGACCAGAAGCCCTGAGTGGGGAGAAAAAGATAATGTGGCAAAGGCCTTGTCTTGGTCTCTGAGGTTGTGTTCATAGGCCCTGTTGGTGCCCTAGCAGCCATATCTGCCCTGGTTTGGAAAACTAGGACCTCCTCTATGGCACAGATCACCACATAGTGTCATTCCAGCAGATGACCATTAAACTAGGCAGATTTCTTTCTGCTTGGAATCCAGATCAATCCATTCCAGACCTTTGTAGAATTGGGAACATAGGAAGCTGCCTTGTACCAAACCAGGCCTCTGATCCATCTAGGTGAGTCCTGTCCGCATTGACCAGCAGCAACTCTGTAGGGATTGAGGCACAGTATGTCCCCCTCCTACCCGGAGATCAAACCTGGGACCTTCTGCATGCAGATACTCTACCACTGAGCTACAGTTCTTCCCCTTGCTCCTTGTCACAATAATGGTCTAAAGCTCAAAGCAAGGTTAATGTAAGTCCTAGCCAAAACCCTCTCCCCTTGGGGCTCTTGCCTGGAAGAGCTGCTAGCTGGATGCATCCGTTTTGCCTGCCTGTGTGGTTTGAGGTGGCAAGGAGTGAGGACTATAAACAAAATGCCTCTTCCCTTCTTCTCCAAATACTAGGACTGTTGCCGGCTTAAGGAAACAATAGTTGATTAATCATGGATTGACCAGTTGAATTTGCTTGTGAGTTAAGGAATTGCCCCAAAGCAAGCAAACAAACAAAATGCAAATCCTTGGTACTTGTTAGACGTATATGTATATGTTGTATATGTATATGTCGTATGAGGTGTCATTTTTTAAAAGAGGCATTCCTTCATGCACTCATGGCTGGTGGGGCAGTGCAGGTGTGGGGCCGTGTTGTTCTCCTGGCTTCTTAACACTGCAAGTCACTGCTGCTTACGGGGAAGGAGAGGGGCAAGGCAGTGGGTAGCTTGGCCAACCCAATAGTCCTGCTGCTGCACTGTCACCATGCTGTGCTCCCCATTGCTTTGTTCCTCCCATTGTCTTATCAGCTGCTGCTTCCTTCCTGTATGGGGAATGGGGAGGATATATATAAATATATAAATGTGTGCGTATGTAGTGTGTGTGATGCTACCCACCTGCGTGTCTTATAATTACATTCAATTAAAAAGAAACGTGTTGGTTGCATGGTTTTTTAATTTACCCCCCCCCACACTTGCCTGATTAATCAGGGCATCTTTTTAGTCAATCAAAATAGTTTTAAATCAATTACATGCTGCAGCCCTACTGCTAGCATGTCATCACCAGCACCTGCCACAGGTAGAGTCATGGAGAGAGAAAGAAGAAGGGCAACTCCCAGGAATGACTGGATAACACACAGGAAGGAAGGGCCTGCGCCCAACCAGTTTCCTTTGAGCAGGTGCCGATTCCCATTTCCTTTCCACAGAAAAACCAAAGAACAGCTTGACACACCACACAGACAAAAGGAGACCCACATGCAGCCTCCTGACTCACCACAAGTGTGTCACTCACATGAAGTTGCCTTATAGGGACTTTGTCCATCTGCCCATCTACTTAGTACTCCACAACAGCAATGGCCAGTGCAGTGTGGGCAAATCTGTGGAGCTGCTCTCCTGACACAGGTGTCTACAGCTTACCTGGATGGGGATGGGGCACGATCGCGGCCACACAATCCATTACTCCCATAATGCATCCATGCTGCCCCAGTCCCGTCCAAATGAGGTGCAGTGACACTGGTCTCGGGAGGGCAGTTCCGCCTCTCTGCCGCACCGCACCAGCCCCTACTGCTCCAGGGACGATGTCCTCCAGATATTGTTGGACTGCATCTCGTGTGAGCCCCAGCCAACATAGCTAGTGGTCAGGGATGACGGGAGCTGTAGCCCAACCACCTTTGGAGGCCACCTTGTTGGCATTCATCTGTCTCGGGAGATGATGGAGGAGTGCGCCTTTGATGGTTGAAGTCAAACAGTTGGAGAATTACAGCACCTGCTGTGGCTGTAGAGACAGATATGGGAGAGACATGTTTTGTTGCAACCGGGGCAGGAGATGACGTCAGGTTGTGCTGCTGCAGGTGTAGCATGGTGTTTTTTTCCTCTCTATGCTCCTCCCAGGAGGATGGAGGGCATCGCACAGGCTGTTTCTGCTCTACTCAGGCTGCCAGTAACTCCACAACGCCTTAGGCAGAGATCTTCCCCAGCACTGCTACTTGAGATCGTTCCGGGGGTGAACCAAGGACCTAAGGCACACGAAAAGCCTGTGCTGTGCCACTGAGCTATGGTCTCCAAGCAGTCACACTTAAAAAAATAATCATCATGCAACTGTTCAGATTATTTCTGTTCCCTTGTTTCTGAGCCTGCAGAATGACAGTATTCCAGCTTTTCTCCACAGCTAGTGGGGCTTGAACACTAAAGTACCAGATGACAAAATTATGAGAATTAACACCCCAGTGGGAGTAAGCTTAGTCCTGCTGATAAAATGCCTTTGAATTTGAGAGTGAAGCACTGAAATCTGTTGCCTTTATTGAGAAGTGAAATTTTATACAAGTGTTTTCAACGAATGATAGGTTCTATGGGTAAGGTTATATTTGTGCCAGCTATTTTTCAATGCTTACTTGTTTTCGCCGACTCCCACACATGCGTGGCGAGAGCCTTAGAGGGTTTTGCACACACTGCGCTGGTGAAGTAGTCTGATTCTACAGTATTAAATGATGGCACCGATTTGTTTCTTCTTCTTCCAGCACTTCATTGCTTTCATATGGAACAATTATCTATTGCTCTTTGCTTCCTCTTTCCTACTGTAGGTCTGCAAATCAGTGGTGTACTTCAAAAGCCTCACTGGGTCTCTGTAAAGGGCAGAATTGTGTGCGCAGCATAATCAGGCAGGTCATTAAAGCAGCTTGACCGGCACAGACAATAGCTATTTTTTTCTGTCTAGGAAATTGAGCCAACAACTGTTTTTCAGAAGTCTTCTTTCACCTTTTCCCCAAAACGAGGACATTCCTCTTCTAGTTTCAGTTGCAGCCCCCATGTATCCAGAGGCTAACTCGATAATACAGATCGGAAATAACAAAGCAGTTTATTTTGTGTGTGTGGTTTTTTTTTAAAAAAAGGTTCTTAAGTAGCAGCAAAGCTAAGAAAAGATGTAAATTCCTAATAACAGCTAAGGCAAAACAGCTATCAATCACTTTGCTGAAAGAAACCATTCATAGGGCATACTCCCACAGCTGGCAGAGCACTAAGATAGCTATCATCGGATGATACTTTCTGAAGCCTCATTTTGGTGATTCTTTGAAAAGCGAAGCAGGGGGAGGAATTTGCAAACACATCTAGCTAGATTTTATAACCAGAGTGGCAAAATGAATATGCAAATACACAAGAGTAGTCAATAATTTGCTTCTGTAATACATTTGTAGGTCTTGTGGGCATATCCAAGTATTAACAGCATCCCCAGTGCTATGTTACCAGGTAAAAGTCAGCTTGGACCAATAAGTTACTGTGGGTTTCTAAGCCTGTGCATCAGCTGTCCTTATTCTGTATTCCAGCTCATCTCCCTGGTTAAACCCCGACCTTCTTAAAAAAATAAATCTTTATTTTCCCTTTCAAGAGTGATTTTGGTGATTTCTTTAAAAAAGTCAGTGTGTGCATGCAGGTACCATAATCCTGTTAGGTCTCTCAGCTCCCTTCTCTGTGTCTCTAGACATTAAATATCTGAGTGGGGATCAATGTATCTTGATTCTTCTCTTCATTGAAGTCAATGCACAAAATTCCTCTGCACTGCTTCCCTTCTGTTCTTCGGTGTAATCTCATACCAAGAGAGTAAATGCTGCTCAGTGCGTTTGAGTTTTGGGTATTCCATGATAAACACAGGCAAAAGAACCATTGTGAGATTCTTCTTGTTGTTGTTTTAAAAAAGGAAGTACTTATTTCTGGTCACTTTACTAACACACCTGCTTCAGAAAGCAGGGCAATGCAGGTTTCAGCAGAGTCCATGAACACACCATATAGGAAGCAGAAGCAAACCTCCAGCAATGTGTAATGAGAGGGCAGAGTAGGACTAAGGCAATTGGCCATTAGTGGGAGAACAGGAATGTTTCATGGACACAAAAATATACTCGTTTGCATTTGTGAAATACTACAGGGTATGTGTAGGTAAACTCTGAGAGAGTTGGGGAAGGTGGGTGGGAGTGGTGGCTGCAGATGGAGGAGTGGGATTGTGGGTAGCAGAAGACCTTTCCTCTGATCTCCACCTGAAGGTTTTGTGTTGGACACAGAAGTAGAATCTTGGTGGGGACAGACTACCAGTAGCACATAACTCCAGTGCTTAAAAACTTGCACAGGTTGCCCATAAGATACTGGCCCAGGTTCCAAGGTTCTTGTGTTAATTTACACGGCCCTTATATTATACAAGGGATTCATTGGGCTGGTTTGCGTCCCTTCCTTCCCTCTCACAGGCTACAGCCCCTGTTGTCGCAACCTGATGTGCAGGGATGGGATACCTGTGGCCCCCCAGATGTTGACAGCTACCATCATCCCTGTTCATTGGCTTTGCTGATTGGGTTGGATGGGAGTTGGAGGCACATGTTACCATCCCCTGTTGTAATGGCCGCCTGGGCCATGTCTTTGAGATAGTGGGAATAATATACTGTACCGTAGTTTAATGTGATGGGCATAGAAGGTACCAGGTTCTTGACATACCTGGTTACAAGTATCTCAGGTAGCAAAAGAGTCTAGAAAGCTGCAGTTGGTCAGAGTAATAGCAAATGCTGAGTTAGGTGAGCCTGGCAGTACAGGACACGAGTGTCATCTATCCACAGCCTCCTTGCCAATTAAAACTGAAAGGCAGGTTACGCATATTTTAAAGTAAATTAACAGAGCACTGTTTGTTTATCTTGTTATTATTATTATTTTGAAATTTTGAAATTGTGGTGCAGGTAGACTGATATAGACTTAGACAGAAAGATATAGAGTTATTTATTTTTGTGTTGCTTCAGTGTGCACCTTATGTGTTAAAGTCGCTTCATGACCAAAATCTCCTGGAAAGGAGAAGAACCTGGGGTTGTTTGGGACATTTTTTATGCTTTAAGCATGAACTCAGCTGGGAAACACCGGACAATCTACTCTTAGCCACATAGAATCATAGAACTATAGAGTTGCAAGGGACATAGAGAGTCTCCTAGTCCAACCCCCTGCAGTGCAGTCAACTCTGTTCCAGTAAACTGGGAATAAAAGCGCATAGCCCTCATGGTTGCATGCCACCTGTTGTATGCTACTCTGGAATCAATTTGGAAGAAGGGCAATTCAGAAATATTTTAAGTAAACAAATGAAATGGTTTTTGTGAGAATGAGCTTTTTAAAATAATAATAATAATAATAATAATAATAATAATAATAATAATAATGTGCTCTACATGCTTACAGTCAAATAGAAGTGATTACTAATAAATTGGTGGTTCTTCCTCCAGGGTTTTGGATTGAGTAATTTTGGCTCCTTCCCAGCCTGTTAGCAAAGGTGTTACAAATAGGAGATTTTCCTTAGCCTCAACTGGTTTCTCATTATGGCACTATTTTTAGCTCCATAATGAGGCATACATGGCATTAAAAATACAATTGCAAAGTTGCCAAGCCAGGATCCCCCACCAAAGACTGACAGTCCTATGATGGCTCCCTCATACTGGGGGAATAATCCACACAAATGTGTCCTTATGCTATCATACGTACTAACACCTGATTTATTCTGACATAATTATGTTTCTACGTCTTCAAATATAGTTCTCAGGAGATGGGAGCGGATTTTGTTTTTTGTTTTTTGTTTTTGTTTTTTTAGTGAAAGAGCAGCTGGGAGAGGGTAGTGTTGACTCCTGTCCACTCCTGCAGCCCTCCCCTGTTGCTTTTCTCTAAGCAGAGCACATTTCCAGTCACGAGGGCTATATCCAGTGCTCCATGCATGTAGTTCTGCTGGCACAATGGGAGTTCCGTATGCTCTGTTCTGGAGGGCCCCCCAACCTCCCAGAGCCATTTTTCAGCTCAAAACAGTCATCTCCCACACCTCTTACTTTACATGTGTTTGGCAGCAATCTGTATTTTAAGAAATGGGATCTACTGCCATCAGGTCAAGGGTGGTTTGTAGGGTGGAGTTGGCCTCCCCACCGTGGCCACACTGCTGCTTACTGGGATGGTGTGGAGGTGCATCAGCGAGGTAGGAGCAACATGGGCACACCATTGGGATTGCCATCTTGGGTGCACCTGTGTCACTCTGACCTCACCATCACCATGCTATCCCGGTAAGGAGCAGCAATCCCGCAGCACTGCTGTACCCCACCAACAGCTGCTGCATCAAGTGCCATCTTGCCCTAATTCCCAGCAGTAAGTGGTAATGGATTCTTTGGAAGGGTCAGCCAGAGACGGATGGGAGACTTCATTGCCATCAGGTAGCTTGTTTTTCAAGGCTGGCAATCATGCATTCAGGAAGCCTGACTGGCTGCCCTTCTGTAGGCTTTCCTAAGAGGCAATATGGACAGAACCACTTCAGACAGCAAATGGAGGGGTGGAATATGGGTACTCAACAAAGCACCCAACAATGAGTAAAAAACAAGAACAAAGCAAAATGAAAAACCCATCCTTTCAGCATGTTAGGCTCTAGCCTTCCTTTGGACACATTAATTTAGCATGTACAACAAGGTTTTATTTACATCAGGGAGGGGGATTCTCCTCAATCCCTCACTTGCCGCCTGAAATGGTATAATCCAGAAACAGTGATGTGGCAGCTGCCAATGGTTTGTTTTGCCTCTCATGTCTGGTTCAACAAGAAGTTGGGAGCCAGTTTGCGCAAAAGCTTTGCTTGCAGGGAGTGGTCTGCTCATTGCAGCTGGTGTGGAATGCCAGTGAAGTATGCAAGATCTTGTGCCCCTCCTTCTGTTATCCGATAAATTTCAAGTTGCCATTCTCCATTTCACAGAAGGTGAGTCAACGATCTCATCTCGGTTCATGCATGGCACTGCTCATGCAAACCGATCGCTCATGGGCAGAGCTTTTGTGCAAGTTGGCCTCCAGCACCTCACTGGAATTAACTTTAGAGCTGCTGTCCTAAACATGCTTACCATGGGGAGTAAGCCCCATTAAACTCAGAGGGACTTAAGGTTTCAATCAACATTCATAGGATTAATCTGTAAGTCTTTTCTGGACCCTGTTTTAAGAGCTGTTTAGCACATTGCGCCATTGAAGCACCAGCTTTGCCAGAATGTAGACTCAGAAGTAAGGAGCTGCAGCCAGTCCTGGCTTGCTGGTGAGTGTGCCTGGGTGATATACGAGATCACCATCTTCATCTTTTAAAATTTCAAGTGTCTGTTTGAAACACCATATAATCACATTTTTAAAAAATAGTGCATGAGGTGGCTCTTTCCACTTCAGAGGGGTTGTTGTGTTTACCTGCCACTCTCCATCTGCACATGCCTTCTTCCTGAGCTTGGATGCTGTGCTCAGGTTCATGCCTGTTTGCCCCTCCATGATGCAGAGGCTGACTGGGTGCACTGGCGGAGGAAGAGGAGTTGGGGGGGGAGCAGCACACCGCCCCCAGCAGCGCGATCCCCAGGGTGCCATCCTGGCTGCCTCCCCCGCCCACTGCGCGCACCACCCTGGGACACATGCCAGCCCCGCCCCCACCTGCTCTCCGCCCCCGGTGCCGGAGCATGAAGCTCCTCCACTGACTGGATGCCCTGACACTGTCCGGTGGCAACTTGGCAGAGCAGAATTTAAGGTACCGTGGAAACTGCATGGTTAGGAATGCCAGATATCTTGAGGAATGTCAGATCAGGAAAGATACTGTGCCAAGGGAAAAGCAGGGGCTCTTCAGGGGTGGCAGCTGCATTGTAATGGATGCTAATTTTAAGGTTTGAGAGCAAGCCCTACAGTTCGAAATATTTGCATGCAGCGGCGGGGGACGTAAAAACAAAATGCATCTTGATTAATCTCTGCGTTGGAAAACCAAGCCACAAATGTGTTGCAGCTGCAAAGAGGGCGCTAGCATCAGTTGGCTATATTTGGGCACGGTCTGCCCAATAGGAATAGCTTAAGGGAGTCTTCTGGCCTTCGACAAGGCACTGGGTGAAGCCCACATACAGCATATTGTTTCTTGATCACCTATGTACAAGAAGGGATGAATTCACAGTAGGAAAAGTGCAAAGGTAAGCAATTGCTGTGATTACAGGAATGGATCGTTTATCTTATGTGGGGAGATTAAAGAGCTTGCCCTGTTTGACTTAGAAAAAAGAAAGAAAGGCTCAGTGAATATATAATAGCAACTTTTCTGTAATTATTTGCAAGGCTGCGCTGTGAATTTTTGTTGCCATCTAGTTATTGCTTCAGGTGCGGCTCATGCCTTCTCCCAAGGCCTCCCTTCTTTCCCTGAACATTGCAATTGTAGAACTAGAGCCATGTTTTCAGGAAACTCCCCAAAGTTTCCAGGGAACTAACTGACCGTGTCATATTTGCGGTTAGGAAGAAGCTTTCTCCTAGGCAAGCGGGGCTTGTAGGTTGGCCCCAGAGAAGCTGCTTCTCCTTGCAGCACATAGCCTGGTTCAGTCACTTGGATCCCACAGACCTGTTGTATTTCCACAATCCGTCCTGCAGAGTTCCTGGTTTCTGCTAGTGGTGCACAGCAACCCAGAGTGTGTAGGCTTATTTGTGAGGACCTGGTGGTTAGGTGGCTATGGCGAGCAAACTTGATCTAGGCTTTTGTTTCTTTCAATCTAGGAACATAGGGAGCTACCTTATATCATGCCAGACTGTTTATTCATCTAGCACAGATTGTTTTATTCTATTGGCAGCGGATCTCCAGGGGCTCAGGCATAGGTCTTGCCCCTTCTCACTTGCTCCCTGCCCCCTTTGGCAAGGATTGAACCTTCTGCATGGAAAGCCACTGAGCTTGTGGCCCCTCTCCTGTCATTCTGTGGTCTGCTGCAGGGATGGGGGTCAGGAATGATTGGAGTTGTTGTCCAACCACAACTGGAGGGCCCCAGGTTAGCCACCCCTGTTTCAGTCATTAATATTTATACATTTTTGCTCTTTTTCTGTCTCAGAACATTTTGCCCTTGCCATCCATCGCACCTTTCCTGCTGCAGGAGTCTCTCTCACACATGT
The DNA here is from genome assembly GCF_964106645.2 of Podarcis pityusensis. Lineage (NCBI taxonomy): Eukaryota > Metazoa > Chordata > Lepidosauria > Squamata > Lacertidae > Podarcis > Podarcis pityusensis. Next base: position 43,873,815 of record NC_138029.1, on the reverse strand, counting down.
ACTCTGCGCTCCAGTAAACTGGGCATCAGAGGCGAGGACTCTGTGAGTTCTTTCTCATAGCAGCCAGACACAGGAAGTATTTTTCATTCTTTAGTTTCTCTCGAGAGCTGGTGGACTTGGCCTTCCCTATGTTCCCAGGCATGACAGGAATACAATGCACTGCTGAGAATCTAGAGCCCTTTGACTTCAGCCTCCTCTCAAAAAAATAATGCAGTGTGCCATCAACCCAGACTCAGACTCACACTCAAAGAACAGCAGACCTTGAAATAACCTAACAATGTAGAAATGTCTGTGTTGAGGCTTACACAAGGTTGGGAGAACATCAGCTGAGCTGAAGAAAACCTCCTCCTAGTCGTCGTAGCCCTCCTCCTTCTTCTTCCCTGCCCATCTGACTGTGTCGCCCCAGCAACAACACATCAGAACATTAAAAAGTGTACCAATACAGGGCTGCCTTCAGTTGTCTATGAAAGGTGGTATAATTATCTCTTTGACATCTGACTGGAGGACCTTCCATGAGGCGGGCATGACTACCAAGAAGGCCCTTTGCCTGGTTCCCTGTAACTTCATTTCCCGCAGTAAGGGAACTGCCAGAAGGTCTTCAGAGCTGCACCTCAGCATCCAGGCTGAATGATGGGGGCAGAGACACTCCTTCAGGCATACTGAGCCAAAGCTGCTCAGGGCTTTAAAGGTCAGCACCAACACTTTGAATTGTGCTTGGAAACATACTGGGAGCCAATGTAGCTCTTCTAGGAACAAAAGAAGCTGCCTGGTCCACCTAGCTCGCCCTTTCTTAACCTTGGGTCCCCAGATGTTGTTGGACCACAACTCCCATCATCCCTGACGACTGGCCCTGCTAGCTAGGGATGAAGGGAGTTGTAGTTCAACGACATCTGGGGTTGAGAAAGGCTGATCGAGCTCAATATTGTCTGTACTGACTGACAGCAACTCTCCAGGGTTTCAGACATTCTGCATGCATTGAGCTATGGCCCTTCCCCTTGGAGAGCTCTGTAACGAGGATATTATAAGAACTGGAAAAATGATGGTAAGCACGACTGTATCTGGAGTGACTTGAGCACTTTAAGAAATGCATTATGCTGCTGCTTCCTACCTGGCCCTCACTCTGTATGCAGAGTATGTTTCAAGCAAAGAGAATACCATCCCCCCACCCTGCCTTCCCCCAGCCACCCCTTTCCTAGACAGTGCCAGATCACTCAGTTCCAGCTTTCAGGGAGCTGTAGGTCTTCTGTGGATTTATGATTCTAGTGCCTCCATGCAAATGAGCTATGAGCAAATGCCTTTTCTTGGCGCAAGAACTAATCTGCGGTAGCACCATATCACCCACAACAATGGTACCACCGAGCTGACAAGGAAATTTAGCATCTGTTGTGTCCCAGCTCCATTTCGGCCTGTTAGTGAGAAACGCTCCTTCAGGCAGTGGTTCCAGCAAACATAAAATCAGCCTTCATGAGTGCCACAGAAAATGGAGAGGCTGCAGAACTGAAACGTGCAAGGAAATAGACCTGGCCCTGCCTTATTTTAAGCCTGAGCCCCTAGCCTCTGGCGCTCTCCTGCTATTGCCAGTGAACAACATTTTTTTTAAAGTGTCTTCAGTGAGCTGAGGATGTAAGCAGTCATAATCTTCGCGTTTGTAACCTACGTGAGGCAGGGTGGTGGGATGCGAGAGAAAAGTAAGGGATATGATAAATAAATAAGCTTTCAGGTGTTCATTCCCCCCCCCCCATGTGATTCACACTGTATGAGGGAGAGCGCATGGATGTGCTGGCTGCCCCCCCATCATGTCCCCACACCTGGCCATGCTGCCCTCCACACGTTGGAAGACAAATGCCTGCAGTGAAGAGCCGTGCTGCGTTTGGGGACGCTCCCAGTGTAATTTAGGCTTCCAGTGCATGGAGGTCAGCAGGGCTAGGCAGCAGGATAACCAGGGAAGGGAAGGGGCCATCCCTACTCTGTCCCTACTCTCCCTCATGCAATTCTAATTGTTGAGGGGACTGACTGTCCCAATAGGCCTGTGGTGGAAATGGAGTTAAGCAGAGGAGAGGCACTGGAGTGTGCAAGTGGCAGGAGTCTTAAGGCGGTTCAGTAAAAGGCATTGCTGGGTTTTGAGGAGCTACTTGATAGAGGATCGGGAAGTGGACTGATGAAGAGGAAAAGGGAGGGAGGCCTGTTTCTGGCAGAGGAAGCAATGTGGGCAGGAAGGCACCCAGCGCCCCCACATAAAGTGTTGCCACAGTGTGTGCAGTTCTGGTCACTCCATCTTGAAAAGGATATCAGAGAGCTGGGAAAGTGGCAATTCAATAAATCAGTCAAGGCTTTGGAATACCCTTTCTCCGAGGAAAGGCTAAAGAGTCTGGGGCTTTTTAGTTTTTGCTTTAGTTAAAAAAGAAAAAGAAAAAGATGACTGAGCATGGACTTGACATTATATAATTATGAATGGTTTGGAGAGAGTAGCCCCCATCTTCCTCTCTCATAATATTAGGACAGACAAAATGAAGTACTTCACCCAGTGCATAATTAACTTATGAAATCCACTACACAAGATGTGATGGTGGTCATTATCTTAGATTGTTTTTTAAAAAAAATATAGACAAATCCACCAGTGATGGTTCTTTTAACAGCTATTACCTATGTTATTTAAACCAAACCTCTTGTGCATTATTATTAATAATAATTACTATTACTATTATTTTTTCTAGTGCTCTTTGGGAGTATAGCTTTGGGCACTGGGTGCTGGGGACAAACAACATTACATTAAGTTAAGGGGCTATCCATCCCCTTCATGACTGATCCCACGGTCGTAGGCATGCATACTCAGAAGTAAACCCTAAGTCATTCAGTCTGGTTTCCTCCCATGTAAAGGGTGCTTAGGATTGCACCCTTACAGAGCAATCCTAACTAGGGCCAGAGAAGATGGGAGTGCTGAAGTCGCTGCCACATCCCAAGACCTGCTAGCTCTTGCTAGTCAGGACAGGAGGAGATGGGGCAGGGTGGTTGTTGTTTTAGTTTCCATTTTACACTCTGCCAGCTCCAGGGCTAGCACAGCAGAAGGCCTCAGGAGATCTACAGGGCATTGGATCCCCTGGATCCAAGGCCTCAGTGCCAGTGTTAGAAATTCAGATATATAAGCTAGGCACCAAATGGCTCCTTAAACCAGGGTTACAATTGCCAAAACAGTATGTTCAGTTGCCATTTTTGAGCAAGACAGCCCTAAAGTCTTATTTTTCAAATGTTCAGATGACAACCTTCATCTGGGTTAAAAACTTTGAGAACTTAAAGAAGAAATGTCACTCTATTGAGGGAAAGTCCACATATATATGTGGCCTATTCCCACAGCATGTGATATTAGTGTGTGAACACAGTCCAGATCTAAGGATCCCCTGGCATGCACCTCCAGATGTTGGAGATGACAGGCACCACCTTGGCACCGAGACGTCTTCACTTGGTTCCAAGTGGCCGATAATCAGGTGCAGAATGTGCCTTGCGTCTGACTAGTTTTTGAACACTGCCAGCGCCCTGCCCTGAAATGCTGTCTTTCAAGACTTTAAAGCCTGTGGGAGACCCACTGGGAGAACCTTCCCACTTGCTTAAACAGAGCTTGGGTCTCTGTCAAAGTGAAGATCACCTGCCCTCCATCAGTGGTGCTCCTCTCTGCTAGCTGCGGCTAGAGCTCCTGGAGGTGTCTGGGTGTCCGCTGCTGGAAGCAAAATCCCAAAGGAGGTAGAATTCCATTTTTGTAGAAATGGAAAGGAGAAAAAGAGTTAAAGTGGGCTTGGAAACATTTGGGGTTTGTACAGAGAGTGTACATTGGGAGTGAGTAGGGACAGGAGTGGAGGCTTGGACAGCTTTCAGCATAAGGACTAGAAATGTGGGGTTCATGCAGAGAGTTATAGAGACTCAAAAGAAGGCATATAGAAAGAAGTGGTAGAGGCGAACAGCAATAAGCTTCACCCTCACTTTGAAACTTTGCAAGCATCCTGTCCTGTCCCCGCCCAGTCCCACCCAACCACCTACTGCCTCTGCCCCCCAATTTCTACCTGCAGCGCCACTGCCGTCTTAGCTCCCATACTGGCACTCCTAAATCCTGACCTGCTGGAGCCATTTTTAAGCCTGGGGTTAATTGATTTGAGACCATCCCTCTCTTTTGTCCTTTATTTACTACCTAAAATCTCATTAAAAATAAACACAATGGAAGCGGAAAGGAAAAGCTCAAGGGGCAAAGTAGCAACACCAGGCATTATGAAGCAGTGGATTAAAAAGAACACAGCAAAACAATTTCCTGATTCTTATGTAGCAGAGCAGAGCTGCAAAGCTTCCACCTAGGAGGGGAGCCATCCCAGTGTGAGACGCTGTTGCAGTGACACCACAGCCTGCGCTTGAAGAGAGACCGAGACAATGGCGACTTCAAACCTTGCCCACAGACTGCAATTAAATCTCCAGATTCCCTTTCTGGATCTCAGTGTGTGTGAATTTCCCAACGCAAATGTCTGCCAGGAAGGGCCCTTCATGTATCTCAGAGGGACCATGAGTCACTCAGCTCCCATGCATGTGGGCAAGATTACTTTTATCTCCTGGGCTGCCTTTAAACAAAATCCCATTCTGCTTGCTGCAGGGAGGCAGTCATTTGTTATATTTTATTTATTTTAAACCACTTCTGCACCGCCTTTCTCCTTTAACAAAAGCACTCACGGGAGCTAACAAAATTAAAAGTCAGATATAAACATAAAATCAACAATTGAACCACTAACATTAAAGCAACAACTACGATAGCAGCAAGAGCTTAAATACTGAAAATCAGCAAGGAGGCACGGGAGGAGGAGGAGGAGAAAAAAACTAACAGTGTCAGAATCCGGCTAAGAGCCCCACCTCACATGCAAGAAGAGGAGAGGAGAAGCAATGAGGTGACATTACCTTCCTGAGGAAGAACCTCCAGAGCTGGGGTGGGGAATGTATATCCACACACCCTGATGTTGCTGGACAATAACTCCCACCGTTCCTGACTGTTGGCCCTGCTGGCTGGGGACTCATGGGAGTCCCACAGCATCTGGAGGGCCACAAGTCACCCATCTCTACTCCAGAAGCTGGGTACCATGATTGAAAAGGCTGTGGTTCACTTCATGTCAGATGGCGGGTGAATACCAAGCAGGGCCTCAACAGAAGGCCAGAGGGAACAGGTGGGCTTGTATGGGAGGAGACGGTCCTTAAGAAAACTTGAACCCAGGTCACTGAAGCAGGGGTGCCAACTTGAATAAAATATTGGGGGGCCCAGGTAGGCCTCGCCTTGCATAATCGATCACATGATGTGGTTGGTGCACATGCTCCATTTGAATGGCAATGACCATCAACTTTGGGGGGGGCCTGGTCCCTTCAAATATTTTATTGGGAGGGGGTGAAGCCCCCTCAGCCCTAGGAGTTGGCTCCTATGAACTAAAGGTAAAAGCCAGCACCTTGAATTGGCTGTGGAAGCAACTAGGAAGCTGAATTGAAATATTATTATTATTATTATTATTATTATTATTATTATTAATAACAATACTAATACAAACCTTGAGTGGAAGGGACACCTCTTACAGATCGAACTGCTATATATGGACTTGCATTAGCTCTCCTTGCTGGAGGAGCCTGCTTTTCTCCCAGTTGTGCCTTTGCCTCTGGATAGGCTCTGGCTTAGAGAAAGGGCTGCTCTCTGCGTCTGCAAAGGTTCTGGTTGCTGTGGCCCAGGGGTGGAGAATCCTTTCTCTGCCCAAGGGTGACATTCCCTCTTGGCCAACCTTCTAGGGGCCAGATCTCGGTGCTGGGCAAGGCCAGAGGCAAAAGTGGGCAGAGCAATGGGCGTAAATTTAACCTTTACACAAGGTTAAATTTATGCCCATTGCTCTGCCCACATTTGCCTCTAGAGTAGGCTAGTTTCTGCGTGCACGCCATCCAGGACTGCAAAATGCATTATTGGGGTTTGGGGACATGTAGGCCAGGCAAAAACACGCAAGGAGGGTAGTCAGGATCCTGAGAGCCAGAATTTCCATCCTTCCTCTAACCCACCAAAGCACTAATCCAGAAAGGATCAAACATTGCCTGTGTATGATTCCTATGTGTCCCGTGCCCCCCCCCCCTGCCCACGAGCCACTTGGAAAATGGCATTACCAGAGTCAAGACAGATCCATGCCAGTTCTCTGATCTCCTCAGTGCAATGTTAAAAAGACCCTTTGGGACACTCAAGCCACTTCACAACACCTTGTGGGTGAAAGAAGCACCTCTCATCATCAGGGAAATGCCCTGTTAGTTTCTTGGGGGTAGGATAAAGATCCACATTCTAAGAAGGGCAGGCCATACAAACATGCAAGCCAGTGTGGTGTAGCAGTTAGAGTTTTGACTAGGACCTGGGAAACCAGGGTTCAAATCCCCACTTAGCTATGAAGCTCCCTGGGTGACCTTGAGCCAGTCACTGGCTCTTAGCCTACCTCACAGGTTTGTTGTGGGGACTAAATGAGGAAGTGGGGACGACACATCTTGAGCTCCTTGGAGAAAAAGGTGGGATATAAATGCAATATATAAAGAAATAAGACACACACTCCATGCAAGGGCTAAGAATCCAGCCTCCCTTCTCCACTAGCCCTCAAATATTTTCCCCAACCCACCTGCCCACCTACAGAAAATTCAGGGGAAATCCTGACTCTCAGTCTCATCATGCTCAGCCAGATTGTGCCTCTCCCACTCTGATCCAGTCCTTGAGATGGCTTTTAACACGCCAATAGGCTAATCGGCATTTATGCTGTCATCTCAGTCATCGCTGGAGTCGCAACTACTGTTTACGCCACCAGCTCTGTCAGTGGACCTGCTACCCAACTGCCCCATGCTTAATTTTAATTTCAGGAAGGAGTAGCTGGTTGATGCAAAAGTGGCGCCTGCAAGCGGGATGAAGACCACATAGCTGACTTCTAATTTTACATGTTGTGGCTCTACAATGTCCATCTTCCTAATGGCTTATTATTTAAGTAAAACAGAACCAAGTAGTTTGGGTTTTCTGAGTAATGAACGGCAAACATTTTTTATATTTAAAAATGGAATTTTTTTTAGAGAAAAGGGAACAGAACACAGAGTCAAGCATATATGAAGAATACAAAATAGCAAGATTGCTTAGCTGAAGCTCTGATTTAGCTGCAGATGGAAAGTGCTATTGAATCAAAGCAAGGTACTTGCATGACGATGTTTTTATTTGTTTGCTTTTTGGGGCAATCCATTCTTATGGAGCAGTAGTTCTTCTCCAAGAACAAGTTACAGTTTCTTTGAGGGGAGATACTGCATCAGCCTCCCAAGCTGCTGCCATCAGCAAGAAAAACGACAACCCATAACCTGGATAGTGGAGTTTGTGTATGTATCTATAGCCTCTTTGTGCACTTGATTGTAGTTCCGTTGTTGATGTGGCTGTTCATACTTCGCATCTTGCACTTTCATTATTTTGCCATGAAATGAAATGAGTATCTCATTTACTGCTCTTCCTTTATCACACAATCAAAAGAAAACATGAAGAGTAACAATTGGAGAAGCCCATATTTTACGCTGTGTTTTCCTCTCCCTGTTCCTCTAGCCACTCGTGGCTTGCAAAAATCGCATATTGCTGCTCTGTCGGTTGTTCTCAATGGACGATACTACCAGCATTAAAATGCTGCACTTTACACTTATTTCTGACCAGATTAATACATCCACTTATGAGTTGGCAAACCTTCTCCGGAGCTTGGCTACACATCCTGCTTTCTGGGATTACATCTTTCCCACTCATCTATCTTCTTATTTTTGTGCTCCTCGTACACATAGACTGTTCCTGGGCTGTTGTAATGAAGATGTTATTTGTTCTAGAATTAGAATTAGCACATTTTGATGGCTGTATTTGCACAGCGCATGCCAAACCTGTGCTTAAGGTTTGGCATATATTGTGCCAGGGAGCCGTCAAAATGAGATGTGAACAACACCAAACAGCGCACTTGCGTTCCAATCTTTGGCCATTGCCAGTCAGGTGTGTTTCTCTTGATGCCTAGAGCTGTTTGTTCAAATGAACTGTTAGCACTGGTTCAACAACTTATAAGTCCCTAGCAGGGGAGTAATACCCTCATTGCTGTCCTCTTTCCTCGTGTGAACATTCATATGGAAGGAGGGTCCATTCTCCCCGCTCACAGAAGTGCCTCTGTTCTTGGTACAGAGGGTATGCCTACTTCCTCTGAGGGAATCTCTGGGATATGCGACTTCACTGAAAGCTGTCCTACTTAGGAAAAAAATACCATACTCCCTAATACTGTGTACGGCTATTCTTAAAACATGTATGAGCAGTACCATAGTAATATATTCATGTCTGTTTGATAGCCTCGAGGGCAGAGATGGCCAATGTGGTGCCCTCAGTCCTATCAGTCCCACCCAGCGTGGTCAATGGTCAAGGATGATGGAAACTGCAGTCCAGCAAGATCTGAAGGGCACCATAAGGAGAATTACTTGACACTATTTCGGCTATATTATTGTGATTGCATTCACAGGAGGCAATGGCTATTGTTTTCTCAGGTGTTTAGTTTAAGGTGCATTGTGCATGTTAACACTCCTGTCTCAGTGACGCCTATGCTGACTTGGTCATGTCGGCAGGATGGAAGATTGCAGGATCCCCAAGGACATGCTCTGCAGGGAGCTGGTTTCTGGCACCAGGCCCATTGGAGGACCAACTCTGTGTTACAAAGATGTCCGAAAATGTCATGTGAAGGCTGGCGACATCAACCATGCCATGTGGGAATGCCTTGCAGATATCGCAGTGCCTAGAGGCAGACAGTCAGGTCATGCATGCATAACAGTGACCAGAAGAGGAATGACCACTGGAAGGAGTGCAGAGATGCAGGAGTGCAGACACACCATGATACATCTGCAGCAGCAGAACCGGACACCTTCAGCTGCCCCAGCTGCAACAAAGCATGTCTCTCCCGTATTGGTCTCTGCAGCCACAACAGGCATTCCAACACTTTGACTTCACCTGCAAAGGCACATTCCTTCATTGTCCCCTGAGACAGACGGATGCCAACCCAGCTGTGCAACAAGACGTTTCAGGAGTATATCATGGCTGCTCAAACCATGCCTGTATTCCCACAACAACCTCGTTTTGAAGGCTTAGTTTTCCTTGACTTTGTTCCAGCATGTCTTTCCCTAGCACCAAGAATCAAACAAGTGCCTCTCATGTGATCACAACGCTATGCTGAATGAAGACGTCTACATATGAACTACTAATGTAGTTTCCACATCAGTAAAAATAAAAGCAACCCGCAGATAGTTTTGGCAGGAAATAAATTTGGTGAGAAAATAGGAGGAAAAACTCCAGGTGTTTGGGAAAAAAGGGTTTATTACAGGCCCCAAGCATTTCAGAATGATCCTTCCTCGAGGGTAGGTTTTAAGTAGCAAGTCTCACCAAGTTCATAAACCATTATAGCAACTAATTTACCAAATGAGTTACTGTAGTGGTTTATGTACTTGGTGAGAATTCCTACTTAGAACCTGCCCCCGAGGAAGGATCATTATGAAAGACGTAGAACCTGTAACATCCCCTTTTTCAAGCACCTGGGGTTTTTGTTCTCTTTTCCTCCTTTTCAGTGGTGTCTTCCTGGTGTACAGGTGGTTTTTCTATAATTTTTTGGGACCTGGACACATTTCTGTATTAAAGTTGAGTATGCAACAAGCCATCGTTAAAGTTGATGTCAGAGCAGATAGCGTTTCTAGAGGATAAACGACGATCTCTGTCCCCAACATGCCAAGACAGGATCAGCTTGACTGCTGTCGTACAAATGCCTAAATCCTACACTCAGTTAGGCATGTTTAAGCCCACTGAATATAATGAGCTTAAGCGTGCCTAAGATGGTGTTGGATCAGGGCCAATGACTCCAGGACAATGTCCGTATCCAAACTTGCTGAGTTTGTTGCACTTCTGCCATCTCGCCTTGCAGTTCTTCTGTCATCACAAGCAAGACCCTGAAGGGCTGGCAGAAATCTTGAGTCAGAAACAAAAGCCAGGCATTTTCCACCTAGTACCTCTTAGAAATTCCTTCTGTGTTGCTGGCATAAGCCATAGCCTGTTGGCTCTCTTGCTGCAAAATCTGCGAGCTAATAAAACACCTCGACAAGATTTTTCCACCTGTTCTAAACAAAAGATGGAAGAGCAGCCGTGCTGAGCACAACAGGTATCCATCCTTGATGTGGCTGCCCTATCAGTTTGTGCTTGTATAAACACAAACACACACGCTTCTTGGTGTCAGCATGTGTAAACATTGGAATTATGGCAGGACCTGCCTGCTTATCAAAAAAGCCCTTGAGGAGCTGTATGGATAGATTGGATATGCCTCCTGCATTGCATGCAATAGCTAACTATCATGACATATAGCACTACTGGTGTAATTAAGTAAATCTTCGTATGCTAAAGGGGTTGTTGCAACTGCAAGGAACTGGAGGAGTGATTTGGTTCTACCTCCAGTGCAGTCCATAGGTGAAAAAGGAGGAGGTCTAGTAGCCCCAAGGAGGAGCACTCCGAGCCTGAGACGAAACTGGTCGCTCATCACAGCATCTCGCATTGGGTGGCCTACCTTACTGAGAACACTTCTCTATTTGAAGAACTGATAGTCCTCTCTTTGAATGCATCCTCTGTCTGGAAGGCAGTCCTGCCCCAATCCATTTTAAAGAACTCTTAAGAGAGAGCAACAGGGCCCCGAAGAGTCATATCAGCAGTTAGGACACGAGCAGCAGACTGAGGTCATCTGGTCACAAACTCCTGCACTATGGTGAGATGCTGGTTTCTGTTTAGATTATGGTAATTAGTTCTGCGTTTGCATCAATAGAAACCAGCCTGTGGACATTGGATGTAAGTCATGCTCCGGTGATGCATTTTCTCTTTTCTGGCAATGCATAAATAAGTGGCCATCCTAAATCTCACAGTCAAGAGATCATCTGCTCTACATTGACTGTGTGTGAATTCCTCCGTGTTCATGGGAGTCACCAAAGACAATAAAAGAACCACACAACACACACCTTGGCAAACGATCTGATCAGGTGACCATATAAAGCGACCTTCACTCCTTTTAATTTCCCTAAGGAGCCTGCTTTCACAGGGAAAGTGTCTAGATTCCAAGAGGAATCAGCAGTGTGCATGTGAGCAAATGAATTATCCAGGGACAGAATAATTCATGCTGATGAACCCTGAGCACAGTGATAAATCATCATGCTTGAGGGCACAGATGGTAATTGACGGTCAAAGGCCCTCTATCCCATACAAAAACTCATGCTCAAACCAATTAGGGTCACTTCACAAATAACTTTAAAAAAAACACACAGAGAGACCTCATTGTCTGGAAACAAGTTTATACCTGTGTAAACTACTATGTGAGTTGCACATCTGTATGTCTTCTCTGGTTATATATTTTTGGAAGCCACATCGCTTTCCACATGTGCATAAATGTGCATAATTGTGCTTAGCTAAATTGTATTTAGTTATTTAGACTATTGCTATAGTTCTCCAGGGCAGTGCATATGGAGGTTCTGGGCTGCCCAGACAACAGAATCACCCCTCTTGGCTGCAGGAATTGCCGGAAGGAGGCATACAAAACATCCTTCTTCTCCCAGATGGGCTACCTTTCCAGGTTGATGAACCCCATCTGCCCCTCATTTCCCTCTACAGCACATGCAGTGACTGCCTTATTGACTGTTGGTCCCACTATTGGTCTCATCTGTACCACCCTCCATTATACAAGTGATCACAAGGTGGTTTCCAACATGATATGAAAACAGTATAAACAACAATTAAAGCACAATCAGCAATAGAACCAGTCATCATGAAACAGAGCAGCATCAAATAAGACATGGTCTTTGACAATCTCAATTAGTTTCCTCCAAAAGCCCAGGAGAATAGATAGTGTTTTATTTGGCAATGGAATGCCAACAAGAATGTCATCTTCCACAGGTGGGGCACCACAACAGTAGGCCTTGCCCCAGAAAGCTATGCTTACTGGAGGGACAATGAGCAGGGCCCCAGGATCTGGGCAAGCAGATGTGGGAGGAGGTGCTCTGACAAATAGCTGGGCCCCAGACCTTTTAAGTCTTTAAAAATTAACACTGACTTCTTAAATTGAGTCCAGTGCAGGCAACAAGTGCAGATCCCATAAAATGACTTCCTGCTGAAGCACCTGTCAAAGCAACAGCAATCTTCACTGGATGCAGTTTCTGGGCTGTCTTCAAGGGAAACCCCATGTAGGGCACATTACAGTTATCTAGTCCCTAGGTGCAAAGACTGTCCTGTACCAGAAATAACCAAAGCTAGTGCACCAGCTAGAGATGGTCAAAGAGACTCTTTGACAGCAAAACCACCTCTGCAGGAGTATCCTCAAACTAGGAATCCACTCCTTCAAGCCATACACCCAGTTTCTAAATATGAGAGCCACTCATTAACATGCCTCTATTTTGTTAGCAGACCTTGTAGCCTGGGTGAATTAGATTGGAATAATGATTTACAGTTTCTGGAGTTCAAAGGCTTTATTCATGCAGAAACTACTTACAGGGTATTGGGAGTTTAGCCCAACAACATTTGGAGGGGGCCACACTAGTCTGAATTCAGGATTAGGAATGTAATGTAATCTAAGTGTTAAACTAGGAGTTATATTTTCCTTGTGTGTGTTTTGTAGACCTTTTGCTTTCCTTTTGCTCCAGCATATTCCAGGTCTTCTTTTGTAAACAGCATCCTTATTTTGCAGTAAATTGGTTTCTTAAAATGCTTCATCTGAAGCGAGCAAGCTATTCCTAAGGGCCCTGAGTACTCAGATTGAATGAATCCTAAATACTTTGGATGGATCTCAAGGAGTTCAGTGTTTAAGGTGCATTCCTCATTTCATCTGTCAGGCACCTCTACTAATGGCAAAAGAGAAGCCTGATGGGCGGATTGACTGGATCAGAGTTCTGGCAGCCAGGTTTAATTGCATGGGCTTCAATGATCAAGGAAGCCACACTTTGGGTTCTGATTTCTCAAGAAAACATTGCAGGGTTCATAGTGTCATTTGCCTGTCAGAACAAGACCTGGGGCAGTTTATATATAAATTGCCACATAAGGGATCTTCGGTCTTGCCCCTAAAGATTTTGGGTCCAGTGTACATGTAGGTGCATGTGTGCGCCAGTCTGCCACCATTTCACATTATCTCTTCCAGGGTGGATTACAAAGTGAGAACAATTAAAAGAATAAAATCAATAATGCAACTAACCACAATAAAATTGCAGAGCTCTAAAAACATAAACCTGCAGCACGTAGCAGATAAAAGCCAAATGCAGCAGCGATGTTAAAAGGCATGGCTTATATTTGACTTGTGCCAAAAAGACATAAGAGTTGATGCCAGGGAAACAGTTGTGCCCACTGAGACTGGTAGGGCAGAAGGCAGGGCAGGCAACAGTAGGTGGAGCCAATGACAGGTGGAGCCAGCAAATTCTCATTTTGTCCCACTCCCTGCTGAGTTCTACAAGGGCAAACCTGAGACTGGAGGAAGAGGCTGGCAGTGCCCTGTTGGCTCTAATGAACCAGCCTCCACTACCAGGCAAGCACCACAACCGAGAAGGTCCTCTCTCTGTTAGTTCACCAGCAGACCCCACCTAATAATCACTGAAGGTGAGTCAGCCAGAAAAGAGCCATCAAATGTGATCTTAGCATGTGGGCAGATTGATGTGGTCCCCATATCCTAAGCCGTATAAATCTAGGTAAGAACCAGGATTCTGAAATTTGCTTGGAAATGCACCATCAGTCAGTGGAGTGGTTTTACAACTTCTGCAGGCCCTGTTGGTAACCTGACTATTGCATTCTGCACTAAGTGCCATTTCTAAGCAATCTTTAAAGGCATCCCCACATACAACACATTGCAGAAATCTAATGTGGAGGTTACCAGAGCAAGAAGAAACCGAGGCCAGACTAGGTGCATCCACCAAATATGTTAACATAGCCATCAATGTTCACAGTCCTTGCTCCACCACGTCTAAATTTCAACCAAGGGAGTGAGAACCGTGGGAGGAGATAGTGACAGAGCCAAGCATAACTGGAGGAAACGTGCAAGGGCGGTTGCACTTGCTTAGGGTTAGTTTTATTGGGAGACAAAAGCTAAAGGGATGAACTAACACTGGCTTCCCTCATACTAATGCCCTCCAGCCCCAGCCACTGACAGGAAATCTGAAGTTTGGGAAAGGCTGAGCTAATGACTTCTATGGAAGAGGAATGTTTTAAAGAGGGATTTGAATCCATGGTGTGTGGAGGGAGAGAGGGATTAAATAATTGGGTGCTGGGATAGGTGAACCAAAGCACTCCCATATGTTATAGAGTGTATGTAGGAAACCATGTGGGGCAGTTGGGGACTCTCTTGATGTCAGAGTCCCCCGTAATTATAACCACAAACCTAGAAGTGAACCTGTGAAGACCTAATTTTTTAAAAAAGAATACCCCTGATCATGAGTTTCTGGGCTGCTGTAGGTTGTTATTCTTACATTTTATAATCCTCTGTGATGCCTAGAAAAGTTACCGTATTTTTTGCTCTATAACACTCACTTTTTCCCTCCTAAAAAATAAGGGGAAATGTGTGTGCATCTTATGGAGCGAATGCAGGCTGCGCAGCTATCCCAGAAGCCAGAACAGCAAGAGGGATTGCTGCTTTCGCTGTGCAGCGATCCCTCTTGTTGTTCTGGCTTCTGAGATTCAGAATATTTTTTTCCCTTGTTTTCCTCCTCCAAAAACTAGGTGCGTCTTATGGTCTGGTGTGTCTTATAGAGCGAAAAATACGGTATTTTCTAGGGCGCCTCATAAATATATTGGACAAATGAATAAATTGCTCTTCCATTAGGCTTTGTTTTCTCCACAACTGATACGATAGAGCCTGATGGGAAAGGGTTAAGCAATTCTCTCTCTCTTTCTCTCTCCGCACTCCTTTGTCTCCTGATCACAGCCTCAGAGGCTCCTTTTCCTTTTTTTAAAAAAATAAATAAATCCAATCCATTAGGGGAAAGAGAAGTGCAACTTCATTTCATGTCTAGTTTGGTCCTTACAAGACTTGAGTCCCAGTGTGTAAAGTTAGGAACAACAAGAACAAATTATCTCCCACCCTATTGGGCTTCTTAATGAGCTATCGGTATTCAATGAATAGATCTTGGAATAATTTCCATAACGTGGTAGCATTGCACAATGTGTTTTTGTCACCAAAATGGGAAATAGAGTGTTAGGGCTTGTGTTAATAAAAACGGGCTAGAAAACAATACAGAAAATATCCGTATTGCTCTGTTCCAGCTCTGGCCATTAGCCTCACTCAAAACCTAGTGTTCCTGGATATGGATGTCTATTCCTGTCCACATCCAGTGGGGCCCAACTGAGCACTGCAGTAGATTTTAAAATATGCATCCAAATGTGGATCTGTGCCTGCATCAGCTGTATAGATGTGTCCCTGCTGTGCTATGTGGTTATATCTTGCTGGAGTATTTTGAGATGGTGCACAACTCAGCCGCTCTGCTTTAAAAAATGAAAGAAAAAGGGTGTAACAGAATTGGGAAAAGATCAGGCAAGAGCAATAAATATATATGCTCAAACCAAGAAGTGAAAGCTAAAGGATACCCCTTTTGTTTAGAATAGAGACAACTAAGCTTGTAGGAGATTTTGGTGACATACAACATTATGCATGGAACTGAGTGGTTTCCTTTTTCATTTAACATCTATCCACCAGATATGGTGACAGGCAATTGTATAATTGGTTAAAAAGGGGCCAAGACAGAGTTGTGGAAGATGGTATCAGCAGCTGTTAACTACGATGGTTAGGCCACTCATTTTGTTGCAGATGCTGACCCTAAGCATTAGGCTGTCAGAAGCTGCCATTGATTGATAAGGACTTAACAATTCTGTTAGTATCCTTTGCTGTCAGGGGTGCCAGCTGGGTTCTCTGGAACCAGTACACTGAATGTGGATTGGGCCCTCTGACCCACTCACAAACGAGGACACAAAAGATTTGCATAACATTTGCATGTGCTGTGTCATATGCAAATTTGTATTCTCTTTTGCAGGTGAGTGGAGGGTCCAAAAATAAATCAGTGGCCATGCACATAATAAAATGTCTTGACAAGCAGAATGAGGATAGGGGAGGCTTTCCCCCATAATTATATTCCCATAGTAGAAAAGTCTTAAGCTGTTGAATTTCTGCCTGCCACACAGCTGTTAAGGTCACAAGACTTTCCCCCAATGCCAACCCAAAGCCTAGGCTGCAGTTCTGTAACCACTTACCTGGAAGCAAGCCCCACCTAACATGAAGCTTCTGTGTAGACATGTATGTTAA
The DNA here is from genome assembly GCF_964106645.2 of Podarcis pityusensis. Classification (NCBI taxonomy): domain Eukaryota; kingdom Metazoa; phylum Chordata; class Lepidosauria; order Squamata; family Lacertidae; genus Podarcis; species Podarcis pityusensis. Next base: position 43,857,457 of record NC_138029.1, on the reverse strand, counting down.
CTGCACAGTGAATTCTTAATGGATGTCTGTAAGTCCTGCACAGCAGGAAATATGCCTAAGCCTCTATGCAAAGTTTTCACATTTTGCATTTGCTATTGGAAAGGGCTATTATTTTAACACCCTCACCAACCTATTGTGCAGTAGTATTTGCAGATAGTAACTTACAGGGAGTGCTTGATCTCAGACGAACCCATCGCAGGAAAGATGCATCCTGGTTGCTAAGGGGAGAAGAAGGGCAAACTATGGAGATATCATGGACTACTTGAATATAAGAATGAAACAGGAAAAGTGCACTAACGGGAGGGGGAAACAGTAGCTTTTGAGGATCTCAAGAATTCCTATGGCCTGCTGTCCAAACAACTCACTTGTCAATCACAGTTCTGACTTCACTCATTGGCTAAAACCATTGACTGGCAGGAGCAGCCAAGCTGGCTTATGTCACAAGAATTGTTTAGAAGGTTACCTGTACATTTTGCTTCATAACTTTCTTTCTAGGAGAGCTAGAGAATTGCCTTTAAAAAAAGAAAGCTCAGAGTCTTACCTTCCTGTTGGCTGAGAGTCCAGTATATCAGTACGCCTTGTGCCAGATTATTGGCAACCCTATTTTCTGGCATGTTAGAGATAAAAATGAGGCTAGAGAGACCATTAGCCTGACACAGTAAGTGTGTGTGTATTCCAGCAATAATTATTCATAAATGGTGCAAGAGAAGACTCAGCCTGAACACTTCACTTTTGCCCAGGTATTTCAGTCTGTCAGTTGACTGGCAAAATGCAAGAATTTAGGGAATCTTGTTATTTGCATTCTGATTTCTAAGCTCCCTCCCTTCATATTGGCATCAAATCTTCTAGCTTTCATCCAGAACAATGATGATTTTAACCAAGCTGCATGTTGATTCTGCTCTCTGATCAAGGTTAGACAGCAGAGCACACATTGTGTACATACTTGCGCATTCTGTGGAATCCTAGTAAAAATAAAAACATACAGCTCTCATTGACACACATTGCAGTGACCCTGATGTCAGTGTCCCTATTCTGTTGACAGGTAACAACTAAGAGCTAAGCTCTGGCCTGCTTGTTTTCCTCTTGCTCCCTTGTATTGCCCAGTGAAATCCAGCAAGGATGGAAAGCACAGCTTGAGGAAACCCAGTACTCTGTGGATGACAACTGTTGGTGGTTGATTCTGTGATCTGCCTTTACTTTGAAGCCTTATCTCCTTGCTAAAGGCTTGATGACCTGCATCCAATTTAAGACCTACATGCCAGGTAGATAAAGGGTTACACCTTAGCCGTGGCTCTAAGCTGTGTGAGGATAATTTATCAGCTGGCAAGTGCATTGGCTTATATTGATCCATGCACAGCCCCGTGCAAATAGAGTCAGAAGGAGCGAGAATTAGTCCCAGCATGATGGTGACATTACTGTTTCTATTACAGAGCAACCCTGTTTGTGCTCAGGGCCCTGCTGTGCTAGGCAGTGAGCAAATGAAGAACCAAAGGTAGTCTCTGCCCCAAAGTTCTCCCAATCCAGGTAGTCGAGGACAAAAACACCTTCTTAGGGTCACCATGTTTCCACTGTGGCAGAGAATGGAGAGAGGTTAGAGTTTTTCAGCAACATGGACATCTCTCTGAACTGGGTGTTTGTGTGGTTATCTCTTGGAGAGACAGTCCAATTAGTTCCTGGTGCAGACTATCCCAAATGCCATTCTGAATCTGTCTTTCCCCCCTCAGCTAAGCTTCTGTGAATATTCCCCTCAATAGTTTTTATATAAAATTACCGTATTTTTCGCTCTATAAGACGCACCAGACCACAAGACGCACCTAGTTTTTGGAGGAGGAAAACAAGAAAAAAAATATTCTGAATCTCAGAAGCCAGAACAGCAAGAGGGATCGCTGCACAGTGAAAGCAGCAATCCCTCTTGCTGTTCTGCCTTCTGGGATAGCTGCGCAGCCTGCATTCGCTCCATAAGACGCACACACATTTCCCCTTACTTTTTAGGAGGGAAAAAGTGAGTCTTATAGAGCAAAAAATACGGTATATTCAAATATTTTCAAATGTGGATTTTAGGTTCCTTTCTGCCCCCCTCCTCGGTTGTCACATTTCTTTCTATTCCCTTCTGTGCTTTGTGCTTCTCAATTACAATTTGTAAATACTGAATCTGGTAGGAGCCTGCCTTAATTGCTTATTTCAGGGATGAGGAACCTGAGGCCCTCCAGATGTTAGAGGGCCTCCATTGGTTTGGTATGGCCAATGGTCAGGGATGGTGGGACTTGTGGTCCAGCAACTAGAGAACCACAGATCCCTTGCTCCTGTCTTACTGTTCTGAAGCCACAATACTCTTCAATATTCAGGAAGCACCCATATTGTTCCTAGATCTGTCCCCAAACACATTTTGTTAAAATTGGCTCTAGGGCACGACCTGCTTTCAGGGAATGAATGAAGGGCTGGGGGCGGGATGAGATACTTTTCTAGTAATCACTCTACTTTGAGATAAAAAGGCAGCTTTATATCTCTCCATCAGGTGAGAGGCACATGTCCCATCTGTGAGACTCTGGGGACAATCCAGGGTCCCAATGTGGGGGAGACAAAACTGTAATCAAGTGAGAGGAAATATAGAGAAGTTGCCAAAAATGATTAAAGGGTTTTAGAGGATTTAAATAAGTGTGATTAAAAGAGCTCAGTTTGTCTAGAGCAGGAAGACTGGATATGCAGAGAGACAGCCTGGGATCATTGTAGTATGCAAACTTAACAGGTGAGTAGATGAATGGGGTTTTTTAATTTCTTTTTTCTTTTGCATAGAAAGGGTGGAGAATGTATCATGTGATGTGGGGAAAACAACACTAAGAACCTGCCCTGCCCTGAAGGGACTCTATAGGCATACAAAATGTCACTACTCTTGTGGGAGGGGAAGAAGGAGAGAGCATCTGCAGCCACTGCTCATTTGCATAGGCTCATCTATTTAAATATAGACAGCGGCTGTATTTTCTCCACAGCCATCCGCAACAATGCCATGGTGACTTCCCCTCCTTGTTCTGCCAAGTGCCCCTTCCTAATGGATAACACAGGGCTGAGACAAGCTTTAGAGTTTGTTTGCCCTTTTGTCTGAATCATCAAACTATCGCTTATCCTTTCCTTGCTGCAAACCAGGATCAACCCCTGATTTCCAATCCTGGTTTGCAGGGCAAGTTCAATTTGCTGGTTTGGACAAAATGGCAGACTATAAGAACATAAAAAAGTGTGTGTGTACTTCAACCACAGAACCTTACATTTGTCCCTATTAAAATTCATTTTGTTAGTTTGGGCCCAGTTCTCCAATCTGTTTAGGTCATCTTGAATCCCGATTCTGTCTTCTGCGGCATAAGCTACTGTTCCCAGTTTGATGTCATTTGCAAATTTGATATGCAAATCCTGCCCAACTAAGAAGTTGGGGCTGAGTACATGCCTGCCCCACAGTTTTATCCTCATAGCTAAGTGGAGATGCAAGCTTAGGCTTCCTTAGTCCTCATCCCAGCGTTCTACCCACTGGAGTCATTATGTGAGCTTAGTTCAGAATGAGGTTGCCTGAAAATCATGGGTTCAGGTTGTGACATGTGTCCTGACTCTCTGCCTCACAGCTGAAATTATTTCATATATCCTTTAGGCTGAACATTCTCCAGCTACTCCCATGGCCTGGGAGCTTTTCTGTTACTCTTGAAAAGCAAAGAACAAATTTGTGCTGACCATCAATGTTATCCTTTATTGCAATGTTCTGCTATTTGGAAATACAGCTTTGTCTTAATCCTAATTTTGTTGTCAATCACCCTATTCTTGTGCTGAAGCGTGTATCTCCCTTTGCTTGGGGGGGGGAGATTCCCCCTCCCGACCCCACAATTATCTTGCCACCTACACTATGGATAAAGCACTGCTGTTGCCGAAACAATAGCACTTGGGTTGGTGCTGGCCAACCCAGTGATGTGCTGGGCAGGAGGCAAGAGTCAGGTAGAGGCTTTCGCTGGGAGAGTAGCCAGTGCTCTTTCTGGCAAGAGATGATGCAAGATGGCCATGGAGTCAGGGGGAGGCCACAGTCACAGTGTGCAGGACTGCGGACTGGCTAAGAGCATCCAGGCTGGTCATGGGCACTGACAGCAGCTGGTGCAGAGCACTGCTACCCAGTCGGCAGCTATTTACATTTTTAAAATAGTTTTAAATAATGAATGAATGAATGAGTAAGTGAAGCATGTGGAGTGCTGCCCCACCCCTGCAGCCTTGCACCTCGCACGTGATGGTGGGTCCTTGCAAGTCGCAGTGGCCTCTTACCTCCCAGCACACCTCTGCACCAGCTGCTGTTGGCAGCAGTAAGTATAAAATGTGGGGGTTTCAATCATCTTGAAAGGCCCCTGGTGTCATTTCGGAAAGTGGCCTCAGATGCTGAATGGCGAGGTGAATTGAATGAGCTGCAAGCTGAGGAAATAGCCATGTATTGCAGCAAGAATACACCCTCCGTACTGTACCAGTTTCTCCTGTTTCTCTTCCGCAGCTGGAAAGGGAATGCAGAAACCCTGAGTTCTGTGCCAGCTGTCTGTCCATGAGGGCTCTGTATTTCCTCCTAATAAAAACTGTGATTCTCCTTATGCAAAGCACAGGACACACCGAGGGGGAAGCAGCTTAATGCCAGGAGTTGCCAGGGCACCTTTGTATTTGGAAGAGGAATCCAGACTTCTGAATGCCAATAAATCCAGTGGAGCTGGCCTCAGCGTTCCAGAGGACTGTCTTTCCCCCCCTTTTTTTCTTTTTGCAGCTCTTTGCTCTGGCCATTGTGAGTTGCTGTTATTCTAAAGTAGACTATAAGGGGGAGGTGGGACTTGACAGAATGGGGAAAATATTGTCCCCCTGTCAAATGACTTTAAGGGTGCTTAATAATTAGTTTGTTGTATCTTTCCCCATTTTCCCCAAATTAGAAACGTAATGCAGCCATTTGAAGAATCAAATATGACAGCTGAGTTAACTTGCTGCTTCTAAGCATAGTCCTAAAACAATGCTAGCCATAGAACCACAATGTATCAGTGCTTTTATGGTAGCAGGTTGATATTTAAAACATGAATATCCCCTACTGCCAGGTTTTGCTTTCAAAATGGAGCCATTCTGTGCACAAAATAGTTTCCAGCTTGAATAAATAGGTTGAAAGTAGGACTTTGATCAGTTTATTCCACAACCAATGTGCAGTGGTAGTTCATTTGATACACAGAACACAACTATCTTCCTACTGGGAAGCACCTTTCTTTCAAGGATAATACATTTAATTGGAGCTCCATTTGCAGGGAAACCAAAATGCTTGTTTACAAAACTATTGTACTACCAACCTTACTGTATGCTTGTGAAACATGGACCACTTATAAACGCCATATCCAACTCCTCAAAAGATTCCATTAATGGTGTCTCTGAAAAAAATTTTATATATCACTTGGGAAGACAGGCGAACAAATGTCAGTGTACTGGAAGAAGCAAAAATCACTAGCGTCGAAGCAATGATTCTTCACCGTCAACTTCATTGGACTGGTCATGTTTTTCAGATGCCTGATTATCGTCTTCCAAAGCAACTACTCTATTCCAGACTTAATGCTGGTGGTCAACAAAAGAGGTTTAAAGACTCCCTCAAGGCAAATCTTTAAAATTGTAGTATAAACACCAACAATTGGGAAACACTGACCTGCGAGCGCTCCAACTGGAGAACAGCCTTTACCAAAGCTGACATGGACTTTGAAGAAGCACAAACTCAGGATGAAAGGGAGAAACAAGCTAAGAGGAAGGTAAACCCTCACCATGATCAACTCCCACCCGGAAACCTATGTCCCCACTGTGGAAGGACCATGGATCAAGAATTGGCACCCACAGTCACTTATGGACTCACTGTTGTGACCGTGTTCATGGAAGACAATCATGGAATGACAATCTATGAGTGATTGCCAAAAAAGAAAGAAGATTTTCTTGCAGCTCCAAAGTTGCTGGGGAAATGCAGTTCTTTACTTGGGTTGTGGGTCACTGCCGCAGTTTGGAGCAATGAAATATGATTGTACCTATGGCTAGCGCATGTGATATTTATCTCCTGCTTTTCTTCCATGATGGAATACATCAAGGCAGTGTGCACAGGCACCAAAGTACTGAACAGTTTCAAGAGCTGCTTAGCTTCAGCAAGGTAACTGTATCACGAGCCTTGGGATCTACTCCCGATAAGCAGCACAACTCAGCTCCCCCACATTGACTGCACCACATTGTGACTCTAGCATGGCCTGCATAGGAGATTTTTCATTAAAATGGAAATTGATTGGCCTCAAGGCAAAGTGTGGAGAAGTCACCCAGCATTATCACCACCTTTTATTTAGACACGTGTGCAATTGACCTAACAGGTGATCAGCGGTAGGCTCGTGACTAGATTGCAGAGGCACCAAGTCATATAGAATTACAGTGCTGGAAGAAGCTGGGGAGGACATCTACTCCAACCCATTGCTCAGCACAGGACCTGCAGTGCAGGGAGCTGCTACAGTATCCATGACAGGTGGCTGTCCAGCCTCTGCTTAAATACCCCCACTGAAGTTAGGATGGATAAGGGATGTAAAAAGAGAGGATGCTAATCCTGTGTGGAAATAGGTATTGGGCTAGACAGGTGCTCCAAACATGGTAGCTGAGGTTAAGCTGCCAACCAAGCTGGAGAGAGAGGCCAACTGAATTCCTGTTCTGGGACCCTTTGCTGCCTACAGAACTGCCTAAGAACTTGAGACTTGAAAGCAAAGAGGTCTCTTCACATGCTGCTGCCTTTTCAGTCATGCTTAGGAACATAAGCCCCTGCCTTTTAAAATATTTGCCCATCTAGGCCAGTGTTGTCTGCTTTGAACGGCAGCAGCTCTCAGGGGTTCCGGTCAAAGGCCTTTTTGATCATCTGCTACCTAGTCCTCTTTACTTTGTTCTTTGCCTGGGATTGGGACCTTCTATGTGCAAAGCATGTGCTCTGTTAGTGAGCTACGCTTTCCCCCTTTCCTCCCAGGGACTTTGCAAGGGCTGTATCATGCAAAGCAAATGGCTTAAGCCTGCTGTCTGCAAGATGGGGAGAGAGAAGGCTTCCCTAACGGTCATGCAGCAATAAACAGGCATCGCATCTGTGGGTCCATCTTCCTACCGAGCCTTTTTCTGCTTTCTCCATCCAGACCCTACTCATCTTCCAAAGCTGAGAATTAAAGGCCCATTGTTTTTGTTCCAACTCCAGTGTTCAGTCACTGGATCACACTGCGCCAGCTACAGACACGCTACAAATGCCCTTTTGCTTCCCTTGTGTAATAATCTCTTCCAGGCCTACATCTGGCTGCTGTCTCACCCTGGTGTACATTACAGAGATATGTACATCGCCGCCCTCTTGGGGGTAATGCAATAATTTGGCAGTTTTAGATGTAATTAGGCAGTTTCTTAAGAAGCGGCGTCTTTTCCCAAGAGAGAAAGAGTGAGAGAGCAGCCTTGTGGAGAGATGATAAATCCATAATTAGGGAGGGTTTTTGAAGTGTCTTTAATGCACACAGCCCTGCCTGGGGAAGCGTACTCCTGGCCCTGCTTCACAAAGCCCAGAGCAAACAAGGTGAAGTGCTGCAGGACAAAGACATGGGACCCTGCTGAGGCTGGAGTTGGACAGCATTCTCTCAATAGTGGGAAGGGGCAGCATGGGGGCAGCTTTCAGCCTGCTTGTTAAATCTCGAGCTTAAGCTGGGATTCTTTGGGTCAGTTTGCATGGTGAAGCAGGAAATTAACATGAAAGGCTCTGCAGGGGATAATCTCTCCCATCAGTTTGTGCTGACACAATTGCTGGGGAGTATTGTGTTGCAAGAAGCAAGGGAATGATGATGTGAGGTAGGGAAAAAGGGGACCAGGCCTGAGAGAGGCACGAACCAGATGCAGCTGCAGGTATTTTCCTTATTGATTGTATATTCAAATGGGAGCGAACAAAAAAGTTTATAAAGTGCTCTGCACTTTAATAAAAGTGCTGCACAAATTGTGGCCATCATGATGATCAATAATACTTCTTTCCAGAGTAGTAAATTGGGTAAGTGCTAACTCCACATGGTACATGGTCATAAGAATGCTAACAGTTATTGAATACTGATGACAATCAGAGTCACTGGTTGGTTGTGGACATGCTCCCTTACAGGAATAAATACCAGTAAGCATGGTTACATGGTGCTCTTCTGTCAACACTGATAGTATGTGAACCAATTTGGTCACAGAAACACTCTTGTACGCCATGCAGCTAACCTTTTTTTAGCCCGAGGGCCACATTCATCCTTGACCAAACCTCCTGGAGGCTTGGTTGGTGTGGCCCCCTCACACCTCATATGTAGTTCTTCTCTGCATACCAGAGTTCTGTGTCCACTTTAATTGTCTCCCCCTTTTTTTTGCCACTGCCAAAATTTGTGCAGAAGTTAGCCAACTCTGCCATACAAGTTATAACTATTGTGCCTACAATCCTGATAAGAAGGTAGCCCCTCCGATGGTGTATTACCAGTCTTACAGAGTAAAAAATATATATGAGTATATGAGGCCTCAGTCAAAAGACTGCTATGCTTAGGGAAACAGGGAGAGTGGTGGGCACTCTCATCCATTGCATAATTTTAAAAAGATGTAGTCTCCTGTGGGCAAGGTTTAGTAGAATACACTGTGCTGCAAAACTTTAGCTTGAGCTTCTGTGTTGTATATTTTGCACAATTTTTGTTGTTGTTGTTAATGAATGCTTGTTTTTGTATGGTCCTGCCTCCTTGAGCCTCAGTTGTGCCCCTTCATAGCAGGCTTTCTCAGGCTGGAGACCCATTTGCAGGTTTATTAGTCCAAAATGTTATTAGTCACTGCAATGGAGTATGGAAGGTGCCACTGAAGTGGGGATTATTTCTGCATCAGCCGTTGTTCTGCCTGCATCCCATATTAAATTTGGGCAGTGTAGGGAACGTGGAGAGAATGGCTCTTGTTCAGGACACAGTGTTCCCTGGCTGTGATATATATGGTCCTATTTCACCCCATCTCTTGTCCTGCTCTGAGCTAAGCCATACTCTTTTATTCTATGAGGAAATTTACAACTGCTTGCTCATGTTGTGCCCTCAGCTTCCATGGGGAATCACTGTCTTGTTGCCAGAGACCCAGGCAAGGAAGCCAAGAGTGGGACAGCTGTATCTCTCTTCCCTCTGTGCAGTAGCTGTCAGCATCCCCTTCCAAGTTGGGGAAACTTGCAGGAGTCAAAATGCTCAGGAGGAAACACGCTCCTGCTGTGATTGCAAGCACCCATCTGCCGCACTAGGCAGAATTCAACAGCAGGGGGCATGGGAGGCAGGGACCACTGGAAACAGCACTTTTATTTTATGTTTTCTTGTTCCCTTGCATTTCATTAAAAATACAGAGTCCTTCATTGTGGCTCCCTCTGGAAAAGTGACATGCTTTTTCATATCACGTATGCAGAACACAAAACACAGAGGGTGTGTGCAAACAACTTGGGATGGGCCGGGCCTGGTGTAAAGACCCTGGGAGTCCTGACAGCTCCTATCCCCACTTCTCTAAAATCTGGTTCCCAAGCCTTTTCCCTGACACTCCCACAAGATGTCATTCCTCTTTCAGGTCAAGCTGTGCAAACCAAAAATTCCTGTACAAGGCAGTGGATATTTTTCTTAGCTTGGCAATACAGTGTACACATTCCCATTATGAGTGGACATTTCCTTGTCCTTAACCTACAAATGAAATTGGCATTGTGGGTCAGAGCACAGGGGGTGGGCCAGAAGATGGAGAAGCTATTGTGTTTAATTCAGCAAAGGCCCCATTGTAGCTCAGCTGGGGGGCGAGTAGCAGCTGTCAGAGCATCTGTCTGCCAGCAGGGGCCTGTTATCAGGCTTGGCTATGGGGATTATGGCTGGGGAGTGGGTTGTTGTTTCTTCTGTGTCAAAAATACTTAATCCCATGTTTACACCCTTCTTTTGGTGAATAGAGACTACAGGGCAGCCCAATAATGGAGCAAAACATCTCTCTATATGCCATTCCCCCCAGAGCTGGAACACGCCTGGTTCCTGCCCTCTGTTATCACCACACATTAAATTTCAGATCCCAGGGGTATGGGGCAGGAGAAATATATGAGCCTTGGGTAGGCACTGATCAAGTGTCACTTTAATATTTCCCTTTGACTGAAACAGCACCAGAAAGGCCTTCTGGCTGTGGGCACACTGGATTCCAGGCCCGTTTCCATGGCAACATAGGTAGCCTAGTGGCCAGAGCAATATCCACCTCACATGAGATTTAGACTCACAGCCTTTGATGAAAGAGGACCACTGTTCAGTATTCATGCAAGAAAGTGTGAGCTGGGACTTCTGATTTCTGTCCCCAATTTATTAGCGTGGAGGGTGATGAACATTTCTTCCTTTATTTCAGTATGACCTCAGTACTTCCAAGGATAATGCATGCTAGGCTCACTCTATACTCAGTGCTCTCCAGTGCTGACTTATCCCACTGGGTTATGTGCTAGTTATGAGGGGAAAGATAACCGTGCATAGTAAGTTTCAAGCCTTTGCTGCCATTGCCTGTTACTGAATTCTATATTGAGATTGGGCCTGCAGAACATAAGGCCGCAAGGCCAGAATGTGACCCTGGGGGAGATTCCAAAGGCCTGTTTGAGGCCTATGGAAGCAACCATGGCCTATGCAGGCCCACCACTGGTGGTGATGGGAGAATGCACAGATCATATTTTGTGTTGCTGTTCTCCTCCCTGGATTCAGAGCCACATGTTGGAATTGGTACCACTTTTTCCATCATGTTGCAGTCATGCATGGCTCAGCCTGCCTGCGTCTGATGTTCCCTCAGTGTGTGAATTGCTAGCAGTATATATTGTTATAACAAAACTCAACAAGCAGTAGAAAAGTAGAGGAAGTTAACAGAAACACAACAACAGATGCTCAGTGAAGAAAGGAGTTACAGATATGGTGCAGAATGTGTACTTTGGGATGCAGGGAGCAAAAAGGGGGATTTCAACCTTCCAAAAATTATCTGGAGTCACAGGTGAGGTAGCAACCATGGAATATACCAAATTATTCAGGACGGTAGGATCCCAGACAGACTGAGGGGGTGGACAATCTAAAAGGATGTCTCTAAACTGGGTGGATGGACATTGGCATGTAACACTGAATGTAAGTTAATGAAAAGTTATGCACAATGGGATTAAAAAAAATCCTAGTCCTTTACAACACATGAACTAACTGTGACTTTGCAGGAAAGAGAAACATAAACTTAAGCTGCACCAGTTGTGAAAAAGGCAAATTCCATATTGGAAATTACAAGGAAAAGAGACTGAAAATAAAATAGCAAGTATCATAATATCTAAATCTGTGTGTGGTACTGTCAAACTTGAAATACTGTGCTTACTTCTGGTCATTCGTCTCAAACAAAGATAATGGAACTGAAAATGAAAAGCCAAATGACCAAGGGATCAGAACCTCTTTCCTATGATAGCTCAAGTGTCTGGGGTTGTTTGTTTTTTTTCCGTTTAGAAAAAAGAAAAAAGATGACGAAGGGGGACCTTATAGAAGTTCAGAAAATTATGGTGTGGCGAAAGTAATAGGTTTCCACATCATAGTTGAATTTGGGAGTCACCCAATGAAATTGATTGGCGGGAGATTCAGAACAGATAAAAGGAAGTGTTTGTTCAATTAACCTGTGAGGTTCACGGCCACAAGTTGTGATGGATGCCATTATCTTAGATAGCTTTAAAAATAATTTAGAGATAGTTCATGGAGGATGATAGAAGCCTCCCCCCCCAAAAAAAAGTGATTTAAAAATGGGTACTGTGATTTCTGAGTTTGGACCCATCACACCAAAAATCAGGCGAACTCATGCCCAAGTCACATTTTGGTCCACCATCTTGATTCAAAATGGCACCCTGCATCCAAACTATGATGAAGACAGCTGCTCTCATCTTGGGAACCCTCATGCCAAGTTTGGCGATTATATCTCAAGAGGTGTCCAAACACATAAGATAAACAAACAAACAGGTAGACAAACCATTTTCTAAAATCTAGAATAGATGAACAACAGTTATAATGTAAGTCTCTTTGGGTCACCTTTGTGAGGAAAGTGACTAACAAATTGCAATAGAAGAAATAATGAAGCTTCTGCACACAGAAGTGTATCTCCATATTCCATGGAGGGGGGTGGGGGGGGGGAACGCTTCCTGGAAGCACTGTTGTTTTGTCCAGGGAGGCAAATTTTCAGAAGGAGTGCAGAGAGACGGTTGAGGAACAAGAGGACTGAGCATAGCTTTGAGAGGGAGCGGCAGAGAGACAGACAAGCAGACAGAGACAAAGTCATGTTAGAGGAAAAAGAAAGCACTGTTGGGCACAAAAAGAAGGGCTGCAGTGTTCCAAGAGAAAACAAGTTGACAGAGAATAGGTTTGGAAAACACTGTGTTAAAATAAGTAACAAAAATGCCTTTTTGTTAACGAGGCAGTGTTATTTTCCTGAACTAATAAGAATGTAAGTGTAGCTGTCAGGGTGATTTGAATTGTGTTCCCCACTTTAAACACTGCCCTGATGGGCCTAGTGGCCATTAACCTCCTCCTGCCCTGGCTCCAATGATTACTCATTGGGTCCAGTGTTTTAGGCCCGGATGGGGAACCTCAGCCCCCCTCTAGCCAGTCCTCTGAACTCTCCTGAAGCCATACCTCCTTCCCAAGGCATACCCCCTCTAGATAGGCCACCCCTCTCGTGTTGCAATCATAAACTTCCATTGGTTCTTTACTGTTCCTGTGCAGCTCTTTGCATGTTCGCTCCAAGTATTTGTGCTTCCCCTTCTTGGACTGAAAGGGTTGTACTGTGTGTAGACTTGTGTAACCTTTGCAGCAAGGCTGGCTTTAATACAAAGTTTTTGAAGCCATCACTTTGGAAAATTCCAGAAAGGGCATCATATTTCTGTCTCCATCTCTCTGTTGTTGTGGTTTAAATGAGCCCCAGTTCATAGTGGACGTCATTGTTGCTCGTGTGGGAAAGTGTACATGGCGTTGCAGACATTGCAAGCACAGAGAGGCAGGCTGAAGCTGCAGGGTAAATGGGGCTTTGAGAAAAGTAGGGTAGGATTAGAGTGGAGGATGCCTTCACATGTATGTGGTTGGGAGCCATTTCAGCAAGGGCACTGAGAAAGATGCACCACCAAAGTGGTTGTACTTTTCATGCATGATGAAACAGCTGCTACTATGCTGCAGTCAGTGTGTGTGTGTGTGTGTGTGTGTGTGTGTGTGTGTTTACCAGCTCCTAAATTTAGTGGGGGTAAGGGGAGTACCTGAACAGAGCCTGGGTATGGAGGACTCTGGGTTTTAAGGTACAGCGCAGAACAGGAATAGGGACACAGCTTTGGGCATGTCTGTTTTGCAGCTCCTGTTGCATGCCGAAAATGAACCTATTTACCCTGGCCTTTGACAGTTAAAAGTATTTTGTTTTGTGGGACCCACCTCTTTTGGTTTTGGCTGGAACAGTTTTACTTGGTTGCAATTCTTTTCATAGAAAAAAACTTTTGTTTTTATAAATGTATATTCTGTTGTCTCCTGTTCTGGGGCCTTACAGTGAAAGGCAGATAATAACTGATATATAAATAATTCCCTTCCTTTAAAATTTAAATGATTTATACTTTTTGAGGGAAGTGGCAACTTCATCACCTTATGCCCCTTTCTGTTGGAACCCCCTCTTCTAGAGAAAAGGCTTCCATGATTGTATGGGCATAAGTAGATATGTTGAGCTGTAGGGGCTTCATAGGAAATACACTGAGTGGTGGTGGGCTGATTGGGACAACGACGTATGGGTCCTACAGCAGGGAAGACAATGCAGAAGAGTTGTGACTTTTACTTGGGGCAAAGTAAGGGCAGAGGGTAAACACTGCTTCTGCTGCTAACCAGACTCAAGACTCCTCTTCTTTCTTCCACCAGGCCTGCTGTTGTGTCCTCCACTCTGGGATGACCAGAGTGGCTCCAGGTTGCTGACAGCTCCAGCATCGAGTGCAGCATGGCCCGGCTCATCCATGCCCTCTGGAGTCTCTGCATCACCACTGTCCTTGTCACCTCAGCCACCCAAGGTAAGAGGAGTTCAAGAGAGGCAGCCCTTGGAAGGCAAGACTTCTTCCTGAGTGAGTCCAGGTCTTGTGATTAATTGAGTCATAAGCTTTTGTCTTGCTGCCACAGCAAGGCCAGGAGAAAACAAAACGAAACTCTCATTTGATACAAAATAGAAGTGAGCAATCCTGCAGTTCCCAGAATAAAACTTTTATTTTATTTTTTTTCCAGAATAAGCAGTAAGATAATTTTTAGAACAGTATTTAACTGCTTCTGTTGAGCATGTCAAAATATTTTCTAATTAAGTACTGGAAACAGAAGTACTTTATTTAGAAATGTACGGTGCTTTGCAATTACAATTCCTGGCCTTGTCATAGATATATATTGGTGCGTAACCAAAAAGTGCTTCATGTTAAACCTTCCCAGTAAGTAGAGGGCAATGCCCCTGAAAGTGCAGAAGGAAGCCTGGGATTATGACTGGCTATATTTTGGTGTGCTTGTGAATCTTGATCGGATTCTTCCTGAAGTTTTGGAGTAGGACAGGATATGAACAAGTTAAAATTAGGAACCATGTAAAACAGGGGGTCGAATGTGGCCCTCCAGCAATCTCTATGCCCCTCAAGTCTCTCCTCAAGCCTCAGCCCTTACTCAAGCCACACCTGCACTACATCCTCTTTGAGGGCCTTTTACTGACTGGAATGCATCCTTGAAAGATGAAATTGCCTCTTCCTTGTCTGGATGGAGAGCAATGTGGGATGTATTATGTGGCTGGAATATGGCCTACTGTACATAGGTAAAGAGACACGTCCTTTGCTCCACCCACTTTTTGCCTCTGTCCCAGCCCACCATTGGGCATGTTTCTTCCCAGAAGGTTGCCTATAAAGGAAGGCAGCCCTCAGGCTGAAAAAGGTTCACCACCTGACACACATAATCTGAAGCTGCTACAGCTTTTGTCGGAGAGCTGTCACTGTAGTGTGGCATTGCAAAAGGAAGGGGGGGAGAGAAATTTCATATGCATATTAAATGCAGATTTCAAAATATCTGTCATAATTTATGAAATACAATGCATCTCACTAAAGGTGACCCACCTGTCTGCTCTGTCTTACGTTCAGCTGCTAAATGTTGATAAACAGCATCTCAGCAAATCGTGCCTCTCCCTTTTCCCTAGTCAAGGGTCAGAGTATCTTGGAACATCACCTGAATTGCCTTTTAAGGAACATTTTATTTCTGATCATCAGGCGGATCAAACATAATCCATACTATATATTTGACCCTCCAGAGGGTCAAATATATGGGCCTCCAAAACACAAACTGAGGCAAGTCTAAATATAAGTGGAAGTGGGGTTATAGATCGGTTTTGTTCTTGTTTTATTATGTATTTTGTGTTTATATTTTGTATTTTTATCTTGTGAACCACCCTGTGATCTTCAGATGAAGGGCTGTATACAAATTTAATTTTTTTTAAAAAATTAAGTATTAGCCATAAGCTACTGTCTGTCCTGTGGGGAGGTTGCATGCTTTTCCCTCCCTTCACTTTGTTTTTTTGTTGCATTTACCCATGAGCAATTACTTGTGCATCCTGATCCTGAATGTATCTTCCTGGTGCAGCCATCTTGACTTGTAAGTGGTGCATAAAGTAATAAATAATAATAAAATTCATCATCAACCTATACATGCTGTTGGCTCAAAAGCAAGTGCCACCAATTTCAATGTGACTTGCTGTCCAGCTGTGTCACAAGTACAAAGCAAGAACACTTGGGGTCGCAAAGCAAGTCAATTCCCCAGACCAAATAAATCCGTAGTTTCCACTCCCACCCCAATTTTCTTCATTTCCTTCAACAATATCCCACATAACTCCTACCTTCAAAAGCCTCCCCCGGTTACTTAGTAATATACTTACATTTTCAAGCAATCTTACCCCCAATCAGAAACATAGTGAGCCACTTCTTCCTTTCTTTTCCTTTTCCTTTCCCTTGCCTTGTGCAGTGCATAGCTTGGCTTACTTGCTTGAATTGTCATGAGCTATTTGTTCTGCAAGCACATGGTTCGTGACAGGAGTGGGGAGCCTTTGCGGGGCAGCTTTGACAGGGGCAACCCACCTGTCAATCACATTACATAATTATAACATCATATAAAGGCCACCTGTCAAAACCCAAAGATTGAGAACCTCTGCGCAAGGGGTGTTGCCAGCCATATGCTTTGCAAGCCTCTTTGTGCTTCTCCTTTCTACCTCAGATGTTGGAGGTGGAAAGAAGTTGCTGCACAGAGCAGTGTTGGGAGGGATATGACCTCCAGCAAAGGAACTATCAGGAAGCTTCTTTAAGCTCCCAGTTGCTCCTTTGCAGGATCATGTTTTGCCTGCGGGCTGGAGGTTCCCCATCCCTGGTCTGTGGGGTTCACTAGCTATTGCTTTGTAGGACACCATTCAGAGCGGAATGATAGGAATGAGACTGGGGCACGTAGATAGAAGTTCCTGCATTTGGGCAGAATGTTGGGACTAGATAGCCTTTTTTTACCTTTCCAGCTTTCTGATTCCATTTATCTTTCGGTCATGGACACTCAGCCACAGCATTCCATGCAGTGAAACCACTTGCCTCTTAACCCTTTGGGTATATGGTTGCATTCCTGGCATAAATTTGTCAGCCCCAGCTTGTCCTGTTTAGTTTTGCTGGACAGGAAATGTTGACTGTAGGTGCAGCCCAGGAGGAGGAAGAATTTGTTAACAGGGACTGGTCACAAGTGAATTAGCATTGAAGGTGGTCAGTTCATTTTTTAAAACAGAATGTTCATCATTTTCTTTGAGAATGGAATGCTCCAGAATCACAGATGTGCCTTTTAAAAAGGGACAAGTTGCAACCCTCTTTGGAGATCTTGCAGATGTAACGTTAGTTCTAAGAAACCATTTCCAGCCAGTGTACGAGATGTTAGTACCAATTTTATACAATGCCAGGAACTTATGACTTATCCCCACCCCCTTGAGAGCAGATGTCTCCCAATACTCTGCCACCTCTAAGGGGTTTTTTTTGGGGGGGGTGAGGGGATAGACTTTTTTTTTAATCGGATCCATACAGTGCCATCTGTCCCACATTCTAATTTTAGACTGGGTGAATCTGACATGGAGGAAAATGGTGTTGGTTGGAGGTCTTGAGTCTCTTGCAGGAGAGGCAATTTTGATATGAAATGAAAGGGTGTGCTTAGCTTTGGCCTTTCACTAGTCTTTCAGATCCAAGTACCTATCTCCTTTACCAAGGAAAAACACTGGGGTTTCATAGACTGTTAGCCTACCAGGCTGCATCCCAAGGGAAGACACAAAACTGCCAGCTTCCTTTTCGGTTTGTCCTGAGATTTTGGTTGACAGGCAGATGGGCAATTGAGTGCTGCCTATTGTACCCACCAGAAGGCAGCTGTACTTAGGCACAGCTACCTGCACTCATGAGAGAATTGCACGACCACACCCATAATCTCTCAACTAATCTATGTACCCTGCCATAGACCACCTTAAACTCAAATGTGCAAAGCCCCAGCACATATAAACAGTGCTTAAAAATGCAAAGAAATGTAAAGAAGTCTTTCTGAAGATGTTCAAACTAATGCTGTGACAAAGGTACAGGGAAGAGTTTAAACATTTGTGAGGGGAAGCCCAAAATTTTGTATATTCTATGCTTTTTTTAAAAAGAAAAGCTTGCAAAAAATGCACAAATAAAATCTGAATCCTATGAGGATCTATATGGATTGTGCAAATTTGCACATATTTGCTTGCTCTGCATTCTTTTCTTCTGCTCCTCATGACTTACATAAATTGCCTTTGCCAACTAGCCTTGCACTACAGTGCACTTGGATGTAGTCAAGAAATGAAGGGGATTGTGGGAAGTGAAATGACCTTGTTTTCTGTAACTAAGGTGATTGCCTATAGTTCTGTGACCTGAATCCTAGATCATACTAAGCTCTTGGGTCTCTGTTCAACCTGAATGTTATAGGTTTATCAGTGGTGGGAGCTCATACACATAAATCAACAATTTGATTTAGACTCAGCTTCCTTATTCATGCCTGAGCGCATTTATCTTACCACCCCTGGGTTTGGAGAGAGTAGACTCTGCTAAAATAGTTCTTGATCTCTCTAACTTGGAGATTGTGAACATGCTGACATTTGAGTTCAGCAGCAATATCTGTGCCTGGACAGTGCAGTTGCAAAATGTGGAAAACTCACAGGCTATGGGTCTGCTTTTTTACATGCCTTTGCTGTCTAGCCTCAGCCTCTGGATGGTGAACTCAAGGAAGCATTATTTTTTAATCTTAATGCCCAATGTAGAGAATGTGGCCTTTACATATGATAGGCACAATTTGTTAAGGGCCTTCCAAGATCTGTTGAAGTCTTTTAGATCACATTGTTGTTGTTGTTAATCTATCCATCTTCCCAAAAGATGAAAGCACTTCAGTTTGAGGTCTCTGTATATTCATAATTTCTACCTACCTTGAGCCTTCCAGGCACGGGTAACTAAATAATGAAATCATAAACGTGTAGAAAAATACTTCTGAAGCACTGTAAGACTGCAGAGAACATGGGAACACTGGTACACTTAATATCCAACCAGGGTTCCTGTTCCTCACATTCATCCCCACATTTTCTACCCATGCCCACATCATACCTGGCCATACTATTGGAGACTGCTGTATGAGAGGAGTGTTTGATCTCCCTCCTTCTTTCAGCAGGAAGCTCTAGCAGTCAAAGTCACTGGTGAATCTCCCATAATGCACCTGGCCTCTCTTTAATCAGTGCTTTTCTGTCCCATGCTTCCCACTTCAAGGCACTATTGTGGCTGCTGCTTCTGGCGTTTCATCTCTCAGGCCCCTTTGTGTTCCCTTCCTAGGGCAACTGCATAGCACTTGGGTCCAGCTTCAAAGCATCAGCCACATGGGTTTCAATAGGCAGGGGGTGGCTTTAAACAAAGCCAGTTTTCTGCACTAACCCATGGTTCATTGTATGGCTGAGCTTGACAGTTTGGGTAGGGAGGGCCTAATGCCCATCATGATGCCCATCAGTAGACAGCCATATATTCATGTTCCTACTTACGTGGTTAGAGCCAGGATGAAGAGGCCACTGGTACCCCAGGAGGAGCACTGGGCTGGTCATTCTGAAACATATTGAAAAGAAATATTTTCATTCCCATTATTTTCTTCTTTTATCCTGCTAAATTCCAAATTGCTTCTGCCATCCAGTGCTGCCTGCCTGGTATACCTGTTTGCAAGATTCCTGTAATCCACCATTGAGAATCAGTGGGCATAGTAGCTGATAATTGCCCATTGTAAGAGCATCTCCTTATGCTTTAGGTGTTAAATATTTTACCCCTGCTAATTGCAGCTTCTCCACCATCCCCTCTGCCCAGTTCCACTAGGGACACATGTCCCTTGGTCCCTTCCTTTGTGTGTCCACATACAAGGAATCTGTCTTGGTACTTTCCAAAGTAAACTTACCTCCTCAGTCCCAAGAATAGCCAGGTTTGCCCAGCTGCTAAAGTGGAGTGGTGTGTGGAGGAGCAGACAGACCGACAACTGATAAAAGGGCATAGAGGGGATATAATGTCACTGTCCTCTTCAGACCCTATTGAGAAGAAGCAAGAGGTTGGTAGCTGTGGCAGCTAATAAAATAAGGAGCTGGAAGCAAAGTTTTCCCCGCAACACTGTGCCCCTGTGAATTACTCAATATGTTTAGGAAAGTCTCGGATCACACCTACAATTAGCTGCAACCAGCTGTCTGCCCTGAAACCAAATAGGTGCCATAGCCCCAGCTCAGTGCAAACACATCCAGATGCAGCTGGGAGACTCTTGGGGCTTTGTTCATGAGCCTATCCTGAGGCTGCCAGTGTGGGAAATCCATGGCTTTTGGCAGCCGTATTTTGGTTTCTACAATACTTACTGCCAAGGTCTGCTGTCCCTTCTTCATTTACTGTCCTCCATTCATGTATCCACTCTCGGCTGCCCTTTCTTGCTCTCTCAGCTCGTACCTTCTGTTGTCTGCTGGGCTCCCCCACCAACACCGCCTGAAACAACCACCAGCACTCGGGCTGTTACTAGTTAGTTACTCAGCTAATGGTTTAATTACAGACTCCCTCCACAGGGTCCTTCCATTAACCCAGCAAGGGGGAAGGAAAAATTACACAAAGAGCAGCTATGACATGCTTGCTTCCCAGTCCCCTCTCTAGCCTGCCTTTAAAGCCCTGAGTGCCACTAATGTATGTTCCCCACTAGGGGCTCTGACTCTTGCCCTTTGCAGCTGAAGGTACAGGTCTCTTGGCTGATTAGCTGTGACAAGCTAAGAGGCTATGTGAAGCCCTCAAGGAAGGCTTAGGTGCCGACATGTGGGGTACCCACACAATACAACCGAGTGACTCCCCCTGCAGTTTTCTTCTAACAGTGTACTAGCTCCTTCCCACCGTCCCCATTTGGGAGAGGCAAAGCTGATGTGCTACCCAATGTCACACAGATTATAATGGCAGAAAGAACACGTCAAAGCAAATGGAGCACAGGCCAAATTGAACGTTTGTTTAGGGCATTGGCCCTGAAAGGCATGCCAGACAGCCTGAACATAGTTGCCAGTTCACACCTATGCTGTCCAGGTATGTGGCTGCTGTTTCACTGCCATCCTGGCCCTTCTGCCAGGTTCCAGGCCCTGCTACTTCAACCCCTTGGTTAATAGTGAATGAGGGGTGTGGTGCTGCTTCTTCTATTGCTGGCATTGCTCCTAGAAAATGAGGGGGGCATTTCTTCCCAGTTTAGCATGAGGAGGGAGCCATGTGGATAGAGAAATGCAGTGGTTGGGGGGGGGGCAGAGGCAGCAGTAGGCCATTAAGTATGCATTTTTCAGCCAGCTCAAATTGTAGCTGGGGAACATACTACTAGGGTTGTAGGAAACCATAATGCAGTCATTGCAGGTAGCTGTCCTTCCCAAACTGATGTTTGTAGCATGCAGTGACCATAAACAGTCACATCACTATTCCTCACTCCCAAAGACCCAGCTGTAGGGAAGCCTGGCCCCAAGACTTTTATTTGTCTCAGGTGGCGAATCATCAAAGGCAGCTGATTGGCACAGATGCCCCACCGTCTCCTTCTGCTCGCTCCTGCCACTGGGTTCGCTGCCCCTGTTTTCTGTCTACCTAGTTTTCTGTTTCCTACCATTCCCTCCAGCTCACTTGCTGGTACTCCTGCTGCTCCCTCCACAGTAGAAAGCTTAGTCCAGGATGGGACAGGATCCTTCATAGGAGGCGGAGCATGTGGAAGCTCCATTCCATGTAAGCGGGCGATGAGGAGAGGCCAGGATAGAGCACAGAGCAGCTTCCTGATTCCCTCCAGCCTCCTTTACAGTGACTCCTCTCACAGCTGTGCTCAGTTAACCACTCTGAGCTTTTGAGCATTTGCCTGGGAAACAAGTCCCCATCCATGACTTGACTTCGCCAACATGGAACTGCCAACACTGAGGTGGAAAAGCTGAGGGAGATGAAGCCTTGCCCCTTCTACAGCCAGTGTGTTAAGAGGTTTGAGGGAACCTTCTTTTGGAATAGCATCATTTTTAATTGAAGGAGTGGAAAGAGTGTGTTTTCTTTAGTGAGTTGTGAGATTTCTGAGGAGACACCAAGCACACTGCAGCTCAGTCTTTATGCTAGTTGGAAAGGAGAAGGAGGATCATCTTGGACTGTTAGAGCAACTATTTTTTAAAAAATGAGACAATTTAGGCTGCAGCTGAGACAATTTAGGCTCAATTGAATTCAACAGGGTTTACATCTGAGTAGAGGATTGTGTTGTTAGGCCGCAATCTTAAATAAATGCACAGGCCAAGGTTGCAATCCAGCACATCCTTACCTAGGAGTAAGCTCCATTGAACTCTTGAGTGGGCATGTAAAGTATGTGGGCATGTGCTGTAACTTCCATTGAGTTCAGTGGGATTTGCATCTGGTTAAACATGCTTAGATTTGCACTGCTAAAGACGGATAGGTTAATTTGTACCCACAGTACTGACTCTACCATTAGACAGAATGAGGGGGCTGTCTCAGGCTGCTGATTTAGGATGTCATGAAAAGGCAGCAAATTGTTAGGTATTTAATGCATTATATTATTATTATTATTATTATTATTATTATTATTATTATTATTATTATTATTTACTGCTAGGGAGGGGGACGGGGAGATGTGCTTGTGGGATTTTCTGCCTCAGATGCCAAAATGCCCTTGACTAGCGGGGGTGAGGCATTTGCTTCTTTGCCTCAGGCAGTAAAATGTTGTGGGCTGGCCCTGACTGTGCGGATGGATCCCAGTTGTCCTTTTTCTCCTTCTCCTTCTTGTTCAGAGGGATCCAGGAGCCTGAGCTCTCAGCCCGGTAGTCATGCAATATCCTTCCCATAATAGAAATGAGCAGAAAGCTCTACCATGAATCTTTCTAGAAACCTCCCTAATATCCATGTTCAGATCTCAGTTGGTTCTCCCCCCCCCCCCTTGTTTACTTCCCATCTCCACCTCTCCAGTCTCGCAAAACCTTGCAGGATTCAAAAGGATTGCAAAGAATTTTTCTCAGCACATTTCCCAGACCCTTTCCTCAGCTGCTGTCTCTAAAGTGGGTCACGGGTGGTGCAGGGAGCCAAGAGCTTTATGAAAAACATGTCTGGGTTTTTAAAGGCACATCTGCCTAAGTCTGTAGAGCTTACTCTGAATATGCAGCTCAGCTCAGCAAATGGGGGGGGGGGCAGATCTTTCTCTCTCTCTCTCTCCTCTTCTTGGGTAGTGTCCGGACAAGCACTCTTCCACATACAAAACATACACCAGACATGCCACAGTGGAGGTAGAAGGAAACCCAGAACCCCTGCTGTTGTTCTCCAAAGATTGACATGGAAAACAGAGACTCAGAAGTAGATAAACATGTTATAGGTCTTGCAGCATGTGTTGAAAATGCAACAGAAAAATAAGAAATCCTGATTTACTAGGTTCTCTTTGTACAAGACTGCAGAGTTGGAAAAGCAACCCTGGAGTCCTGCTTTCCATGCTTTAGTCTCATGGTGTGTGCTGTGCATACCTAAGGATTGGTAGGAAATTGCAGTAGTCCATCAGGAGATAAACTGGAATTGCTTGATCGAGTGGCATAATAAGCCTGTAACCCTGACCCTCTCATCTCCTATCTCAGCAGGTCTAAGCCGTGCTGGCTTACCCTTTGGTCTGGTTCGGCGGGAACTGGCATGTGAGGGCTACCCCATTGAGCTGCGCTGCCCAGGCAGTGATGTTATCATGGTGGAAAATGCCAACTATGGGCGTACGGATGACAAGATCTGTGATGCTGATCCCTTCCAGATGGAGAATGTCCAGTGCTATCTTCCAGATGCCTTCAAAATCATGTCCCAAAGGTAAGAGACTCTGTTTTTCAGTGGGGGGTTGAGGAGGCATTTCCCTTCCCTAATTTCCTTCACCTTCAAATTGCTCCCAGGCCTGTTGTGTTCCTCCAAAGTCACTCTTCTTGTTGTTTTTTTAAATATGGGGTTGTGGCCACTGAGCTCCAGTAAGTTTCTTAACTCATTATGTCGTCCTTTAAGCTGCCATTTCAGATTGAACAGAGGGAGGGCAGGATATAAAGGCCTGTAACAATAAAACAATAATAGTAATAAGAACAACAACGATTAATTACTAGCTGTCCCAATCTGCATCTGGCCCAGATTACCATCCAGCAGTCTACTGTCTGGTTTGTTCTTTCCTCATCAACAACTCCCTTGAGACTTCCAGAAGCAGCTTGCCTGGTGGGGCAGAGCCACAGCAGTGGCCTCCCCTTTACCGCAGGGGGGAGGGATAAGACAGCAGCCATATCAGGGCCATGTGGGTGCATTGGCAGGAGCGCGGCATTCACTCTGCCAGTATGCCCATGCAGCCCTGGCCTCGCTGCTGCCTCATCCCTCCCAGTAAGCAGCATCCATGTTGCTGTCAGGCAGGTAATGCCAGCAGCTCTGCTCCATTGGATGAGCATATTCTGAAGTTTTTCTTAATAATAAAATAATAACATTTTATTTATATCCCGCCCTCCCCAGCCAAAGCCGGGCTCAGAGCGGCTAACAACAGTAAAATAAATACAACATTCTAAAATCATTTCGTTATAAAATTAATTCAAATCAAATTAATGGCAACCATTGGGCTAGAGTTCTGTGAGGATTGCCAAAGCAGGGGGTAATAATAAAATTTTATTTAATTTAATCTTAGTGTGTGCAAACCACACTGACATCCAGGGGAGTCTTTCCATCTAAAGATTTGCACTGGAATGCATAGGGAATGTATTTCCCAATATAACATTCATGTCACAGCCTGAGCTTAATGTTATGTCACAGAACTGAGAAGCTTAGACTGAGTATTCTTCAAACCTTTTCACAGCGGTCATCCCTGAGTCTAGAAAATCTCTCTCTATCCCTTACCAAATACTACTAAAACAGAGGCACCATTTACCTAACTGAGTTGCCATATTTTGCTGGTCTCCAGGCCATCTACTGCTGTGTTACAGACAGGCATTCAAAAGGCGAAGTTTTTTCCAAACTTGAAAGAAATAGTGTTGAAACCCTTACCTCAGAATCTTTTGGTTAAGCAGTATAATACCTGAGATTTAACATGAATCATACTTTCACTTCAACCAACCCAGCAAAAATACATTTGCTGAATAAGCACCACCCAGGAAAGGTTGGGTTGTTGCTGTTGTTACTTTGTGCTAAAGTCACCTTGAAAGAAGGCAGGCTTGGTTCCTTGGTAGTCCGTCCCACCCATAGGATTCATCCCTCACTTTTGCTTAGTGTGCCATGCGCTCCTGCAAATTTTACTTCCCTGCTGAGCAGGATTGGTTACCTGAATTATTTAAAGTTCTAATAGCAGTACTGTCACTAGCCATTTAAAAAATGATTTCATTTATTGTTAGTTAGTAGGATATAGTAAATAATGTTACTCAAGCACTTAGAATACAATTAAGTGCATCTACAGGCAGTTTTTCAGGCACTCTACCGCTGTGACACCCCAGCGAGGAGGTGCCACTGTTTGCAGTGCATTCCATGACTGCTTAATGCAGCTGAAATGCAAGGCTGGCAACTTGTCATGAGACAAGTGAGAAACGAATTGGGCTGCATTTGTCATTCATTTTGCCTCCACAAAAACAAAGGGTAGTTTGGAACTGGTTGCAAAGTATGTAAGTGTAGCCTTGGGTGTAGACTCATTTGCTGTGGAACTCTGAGAATCTGCTCTTTTATTTTTTATTTCTTTTACACAGTTTTACTGAAGTCCTCATGTTGTTATTTTTAAAAAACCTTGCATGTGGAGCATTTTTGCTAAATATGGATGCTGCTTCCGTTAGGGCAGCAACAGGTGCATCCTTCATTTGATATGATTCTTAGCTTCTCGTTTTGAGTAGGAAGCCATTTGTGGCTTATGTGTTGCTCCTTCCTAAGGGAAACTGTTACCAGTGCGCATGCAAAAGAAACATGCATGTCCCTTAAAACAGCCCTTGCACCAGTCCACCAAAGTACTTTCTAAGCTGAGAATTTAGGATGCAGTTTAGGAGTTCTGGTGGGCCACCCATAGAAACCCTCCAAAAATTGGGGTAGCAGTGTGGGTGTTGTGCTCTTGTCTGACCCTCTGGGATTGCAGCCTAAGTGCAGGAGCAGATAAACTCCATGTGAAATGTACATGTAGAGACTTGGTAAGTACTGTATGTAAAACAGAAGAATAACAGAGAATAGGGTGTGATATAAACCAGATTGTTACCTTTGAAGGGGGTGGGGTTAGAAGTTGCAATAAACACACATAATTCTACAATGACATGATATGATATGGAATCTATTCATTTTTCCCTCCACTCTTGTAAAAGCTTGCTGGGGACATTTGCCAAAAACCAAAGACTAGAGCTAGTGAAAGCACACTACATTCCTCAGGTACTGATTCATACAATGCTTTTAGGGGGCTTGCTTCATAGTGGCATGTATAATTTTATATATATATATATATATATATATATATATATATATATATATATGGAGAATATATACACACACACCCTGCCCATCTGGCTGGGTTTCCCCAGCCACTCTGGGCGGCTCCCAACAGAAAATTAAAAGCACAATAAAATGACGAACATTAAAAACTTCCCTAAACAGGGCTGCCTTCAGATGTCTTCTAAAAGTCAGATAGTTGTTTATTTCCTTGACATCTGATGGGAGGGCGTTCCACAGGGTGGGTGCCACTACCGAGAAGGTTCTTATTTTGCTTAGCCTGCTTTGAATTAACAAGTTGTGACTGCTCATGCGCACTGGTTTGCCACTCACTTAGTGTAACATTTTGCACAGAATTGTGTCTAGACAATCTGGGCATGTGGTAAACTGGTCTGCAAAACCAGTCAATTAATACATAGGTTTTTCTCCAAAAAGGGTTTTTCATGGCTTAATCTAAGCCATATTTCATTAGGGTTCAGTTCCAGAAAACATGTTTTTGGAGCCAGGGTTCAGCCGTGGAGCAAATATAGTCATTATAACATGGGAAACAGTGACTCTGAGCATGTGCTCTCTACACATTTGGGAGTATGGTCCTGGCTTTCAGGCAGCTTGATGCCTGGCATCTCTGTATTTAGAAGGTAAACACTGGGGTGGTCTTCATGGTTTTGGAATGAAGAAGAATGAAGAATAAAGAATGCTTGATTCGTTATCCCCACATTAATCACCAGTTCTGGTGCAGTATCTTGTTTGATTTTTACCTGTATGCCTTACACAGAAACATCTGCCTCTCTTTCACACACATACATTATTTGACTTAAGCAGCTGTGGCCTCTTGAACATCCCACTCCAAAAAATTCCATCTCACCTATTTTCACACAGCTCTTCACCTTTCTAGATTGGCAGAGACCCTGTAGGCTGGTGAGTGGCTTCCTTTACTCCTACTCACTTTTGCTAGTGACTGGCTGCTCGCTAAGTTATCTCTCCTTTTTTGTGCTTCTATCAAAATCCATTGGTGAGTTTCTTCAACAGCAGCAGCAGTGGGCAATCAAGAATCCCCGAGAGCTTTGAGGATTGCTAGCAGATTTTTTAAATGCAAGCTAA
Organism: Podarcis pityusensis; assembly: GCF_964106645.2. Taxonomy (NCBI): domain Eukaryota; kingdom Metazoa; phylum Chordata; class Lepidosauria; order Squamata; family Lacertidae; genus Podarcis; species Podarcis pityusensis. The sequence goes on along the minus strand of NC_138029.1, from coordinate 43,830,297 downwards.
ATCTAATTGCCCTTAGCAGCAAAACTCACTAATGTTTTAAACAATATTCAATGTTTAATTTGTTACCAATACCATTAGCAAGGCATTTACATGCTGTTTGGATTTTCATTTCTGTTACCAAATATTATCTACTAATTATACAAGCAGAGTTTCTGCTGCTAAGCAGCTATATCTGCTGCCTAAACACCCATCTACAATCCATTTACACCACAGAGGAGACCTGTTGAAGTCAACAAATGAGTTGGAAACCGGGGGGGGGGGGGCTCATAGGTGGTGGTGAGGAGCTCATAGGTGGGGGGGCGGGTTCATAGGTGGCACAGACCTGAACCCAGGGCGTTTTAACCCCTGACTGAAACAAGGCCCTCAAGCGATGCCTGATGGATCAGACAGCTGTTCCATCCAGACCAGCACTGTTCCCTGCTGTGGCCAACAAGATACCTCTGGGAAGCCCCAAAGCAGTGGTCCTTGTGTTCTGCTTGTGAGCTTCCCAGTACCATCTAGTTGGCCACTCTAGGAAGCAGGATGTTGGATTAGATGGACTGTTACTCTGATCCAGCAGGGCTCTTCTTAAGAATTTATATCAAGCGTTTATGTCAAGATAAACCACCCATTTGTTGTGGTCTACATGTATGTCAGTCCTATAGCTTTTGTTCCCAGGAAAGCAGCAAAAGCAGGAAATTTAATGAGCCTCCCTGGTAGGTTGTCATGTATGGCTGGGGAGTCATGTTTTCTTTGACAGGCTAATAGTTGTCCAGGCCTGGCTTAGTCCTATAAATTCCTTTCAGTGCCTTGGAACAAGTGGAGTAATAAGAAAAAATATTTGAATATGTACCTTTTTGCTATCCCTAATTATGGAGCAACCACAACCAGGGACCATGCAGCTAAGATTCAAAACCAAACTAATTGTTCAGAATTACCATATGATATGTTTCTTCCTAGCCTGTACCACTTCAAATTGTGGGTTGGCAATTACATGCTTGAATGCTCCAACATTATTGTTTTTTAAAACCCTTTCACATAGAAAATAAATGCATAAGGCAAAAGCCTGGCCTGGAATTCTTTTCCTTGGTGTGCCATCCTTCTCCATGTGTGGAATTTTTGTTATGGGGAAACAGCCAAACTTGCCGTTCCTCTTCCCCTTTCCTCTCTCTACATTCTGAAATGGCACAGTCCAAGGGGTGCTGTCAAAAGTAGTACAGTCCATGCTAGATGAACTTTTGTAGGAAGGTCTTGCAGGTCAGAGGGTGTGACTTCTAAGCAGGTTTAAGCCTTTGCACACTTAATGAATAAATGCATGATTATACAATAAAAGGATGAAAACCCCCCGTTATGTTTAACACAATGAAGATTTGATCTGGTAGATGCCATGTTCCTAAATTACTAGCATTTTGAGGTTTCTATGTTGATATTGAACTACCATATTTACTTGAATCCAATGCTCACCTTTCTTGGCCAAATTACATTGCAAAAATTAAGGTGCACATTAGATTTGATGGAACATTTACATTCACCAGCAAATACTTTTTGTTTTTGTTTCAAGGTTCTGAAAATCGAGGTGTGCATTAGATTCAATGGCGCATTAGACTTGAGTAAATACGGTAATTGATATATGGATTAAACAATGAGAAAGTGGCAGAAAAGAGTGTGTCCAAAGAGTGTGCTAAAATCTTTTTAGCACAATTAGCCAAGTCTCTAGGTTTTTGGATGTGATATTTGCCATGAAGCCAGCTAAGAGTTTGAAAGGAGAGTTATAGAACAGGTAACAAGGACAGCTCAGGCAGGTTAGCATAAACTTTGATCCAGTGCAGGTTTGGCAAAATGACTTATTTTATAGTTGTGATGCCTCCAAACATAATAAACATGTTCATCTTACGCTGCAATTATTTTACTTTCTCTCTCTTCAGAAGCTGAGCCATACTAAGTTGATAGGCAATTTTTCTGCCATTTCCAGTGCTAAGGAGAATACACTTTGCAGTGCAATAGAAGTGAAAATTCCCAATTGGGATTGGTTTGATATGGTTAGCTTCATTCCTCTAATCTTACCTCAAATTCTATCACACATTGGGTTAGTTGAGTGATAATGGCCATTCATGCCGGACATTGTCCGTAAGCACAACCCATGCTTACAAAACATTTTTTTTTTTGTTCACTGTTCCCCATGTCATGCTGGTGTTTAGACAGCTGAAGTTTCCTTGTTTTTGAGGATTCATAGTCTTCTGTTTCATGGGCGCAACATTCTGTGAGCCAAAAGGTGAACCCAAAGTATCTATATTACTGCTTAAGATTTCAGAAACCTTTAAGTGGTGCCAAAGGTACTATATATTTTAATGAAGGTACTGGATGCACAGTAGGTAAATGCCAAAAAAAGGTTAGGTAGATGTCAAAGGTGCTGCTAGACAAACACCAAACAAATGTAGCTTGGATAAGACTTCAAGATAGGACCTGTTTTGTTCAGATCAATATATGAAACCTCCCACTCCTGAGCTTTTTGGCCTTTCCTGCCTGACAGTTTCCTAGTCTCCAGTGTTCCCTCCCTTTCATTTTTTAACCTGCCAACAGCATGATGTTTTGCCTGTCTCTAAATCCTGGGTGCAGTTTTCTCCTTTGTTCGTTTCCTTTCCCTTTGTATCTCCTCTGCCTCTTACCTGCATTAGTCTCTGTGTGTGCCTCCCCTGACCCCTTTCTCTCCCATTCTTGCTCGTCTGCCCACTGCCTGCTTTGTCTCCCTCATCCTTCAGCCACTGTACTTTAGGGCTCTCTTAACTCCCCAAATCTCAGCCTCCCTGCCTGCCCAACAAATACCGCCTGCTTTTCCTTTCCTGTCAACAGCATGTGTTCATTTGTTTTTGTTTTTCTTACCAGATTGTACCCAAAGTTGCTTGCATTATAGCAAATGAATAATAGTAAATACAAGAATCCAAAACATAATGGGTGGTGTCTGCGCATAATGCTAAGCCAAACTATGGCTCCTCTCCCAGTCCTCTTGCTACTGTGAGCAAAGTTATGGTTTGGCTTAGTGTGCTGAATGGACACGAGAACATGCCACAAATTCAAGAGCAAACCTTTGTTGCAGCTCCTGGTTTGTCTGGAGTGAGACAAGCCCTGAGCCCGGGCTCAGATAACATGCTAAGCCAAACCATAGCTGAGTTCACAGCACAGCAGCAGGGGGACCCGGCAAGGAGCACAGGAACCACAACTTTCTTTGAGCGCATAGCTCAAAGATAAGCCATGCAGTGGAAGGGCATTCTGCACAGCACCATCTGAGAAAGTGACTAGCCATTGGGTGGGGCTCTACAAAGCTGGAAGCGCCAGCACCTCAACTCTCATCCATCCCACTTTGCTGACAAACTCCGCTTCAGTGAAGCAGGTGGTGGCTGTCCTGCCCCAGGGGCCCGAGTTGATACCGGCTCCAGTTGCTTTGGCAGCCGACAGCCCCTGGGAGTCCCCCTTCCAACCTCCCTTGCCTGTTGCATCAGCCTTTCAAGGGAGAGCAGGTGGCAGGAGCTAACGAAGTGGGAAATGGGGGGCAGTGCTTCTTAGCTCTACCTCTGGACCTAAGCAAGGGTGAGAGGCTAACAATTCTGCAACTGGCTGTTGAGAGGACTGTCTGATTAATCTGCCAGTTGTGATCTGGGTCAGTATGCTAAGAGAACATAAAAATAACCACCACATAGGGATTTCTGATTATGCAGGGGCCAGGTTATAATATTATCTCTCCCCCCCCCCCGCCACACACCCAAGGATTGACTCGCAGTGGTGGGCAAGTGCAAGTTTTCTTCCAGGATGGGGTGTTACTGGGCACCATTACCTGGTGCCCGGGGGGGGGGGGGGAGTGGCAGAACCACGTCTCACTGCTGCAAGACCGCATCCAGGTCTGAAGGTCTGTAAATCCTCAGTGATTATACGGGAGTTGTCACCTTGGGCGCTTGCACAAAAATGTATTTGATGTCGCCTTTGGACAAACAGAGGAATATGGTTTGCACTCACATTGGTGTCTGCAGACACTCATAAGGTTATGGACATGTACGAAAACTGTAGTTTGTGAGTTTAGTTTGAATTTGAGGAGCCACGATTGCACATAAATAAGTCTGTCGGGTTAAAAGTCCCTAGGTTAAAAGAGTACTATAAAAAATAATACAATATACTGTAATAAAAAATATAAAGATACTGATATATACCGCTACTGTAATATAATACAGTATCACAACAATCAAATGTTGGTGACAGTCTCTGGCCGCATAACCAGAGCTAACACAGGCACAGAGCTGTGTCTGACATCCAGCAAGTCTTCTGCGGACAAATCCTGGAATGGGGTTAGTAAAGGGCTTCCTGTCACTGTATTTGGATTATCCGACTAGTAGTTGTGCCTGCTCACTGCTTGCATCAGCTTCATACCTGAGATTATAATCTGCATCCCAAACAAAATAGTGGTGCAGCAGTTTTTCAAAGATTCTAGGAAGTATTTGCAATACAGTACTAAGTATCAATCAGTGCCACCTAGTGGTTTCCTTTAAAACTGCAGTTTGTGTCAGTAGCTTAACAACCTGCCCTTCTTTCTTCTCTTTCAGGTGCAATAATCGGACACAGTGTGTCGTAGTGGCTGGCTCAGATGCTTTTCCAGACCCTTGCCCTGGCACCTACAAGTACCTGGAGGTCCAGTATGACTGTGTCCCCTACAGTGAGTCCATTTCTCATTGAACTCTGATGCTTCATCTTATTTCAGTTATTGCTCCAAATAAGATTCCCACCTGACCCAGGAAGGAGAGAGACTCCACAGACTGGCCCCCTAATACACACCCAGACATGGGAATAGGATGCACTTAGAGGAGACACCACCTAGACCAAAAACTAACAGAGAACCCTGACATTTTTGTCTCTTGTGCTGGAGAGGGGTTTCCAATGGCTAGAGTAGAAGTGGACTAAAATGCCAGGGTTCTGAGAAAAGAATTAATTCAAGTGGTTTGGGCCTCGATAACTGGGCAGAATGATTCCTGGTTTGTAGTTCTGTCTCTAACTCGCCATGTTTGGCTGATCATTGCCTTAGTTTCTCTTTCTTTTCTTTCTGTACCTGAGCCCTAAGGAAAGAGGACCCCAAAAAGGCACAAGCTGGACCAGCCATAACCTTCCTCCATTTCAGCACCTGATGCTGATTTTAGCCAGGGTAGCTGTACCAGTAACAGGACTATTTCAGCATCTCTCCTCAACAACAACCAAAATCCTTGAAATTTTGAGCAATACAAAACCTCCACAGTAGCACAGACCCTCAGGAGAGATACTATCACTGTGTGTTTGAACCCCCACATGATGGTGTCTGCAAGGTGTCAGTGCTTGAAATACATGCTATTTGTGTGCACTGTGTGTTTGCTTGTTTGTGATTGATGAGGATATGTGTGATTCTATAGCATTTGGCTCATCCTTAGTATATGTACATACTCGGTGCATCAAATGTGGACAATAGACATGTATATTAGTACTTAACATGTCCTGGGTATATATGCATTGTGTCTGTGCATATATGGTCTGTATATCCATATGAATGGCACAGTGTATTTGTATGCACACTCAGATGTATGACCATCTTCATGCTTGTGTGCAGTGCATATGCACAAACTCGTGTGTGTATACACATGCACGTTTCAGTGCCCTGAAATGTGCTTTGGGGTGGTTCTGTGAGCCTTTGCATCAGGCAGTTGGTAGCAAAGTTGATATCTCTTCCCAGCAAAAAGCATAGCATTCTAAAAGCTGTGGCTATTATTACAGGGCTAGGGCAACAATTCATGTTTCGAATGTTTGTGGGTAGGTCTTGTATGTAGACTGGTATGATTGAGTGTGTGTGTGTGTGTGTGTGTGTGTGTACACCTCTGTTATAGAAGTATCTTTATGAATGCTCACATGGTATGGATGAATTCATGAGCACAGGGATATAGATGGCTCTGTCCTTAAGTGCGTGCATGTTTTTTGAGTGTGGGCATGTGCGTTCTGAATGTGCTTGTGCCACAATTCCCATGTTTTTAAGCACAAACCCATCTGCATCCATACCAAGGCACCTGAAATGGAGTTTAGCACCAGCATTATTCCTTGGAAAGAAGGAAAATGGCATGTGGTGGGAGATAATCCTAAGAAAACTTCTCCGAAGAAAGCAGTTGATATGCAATTATTTTTCTCAAAACAATATGTGAATTTGTTTGTTCAAGTCTTCGGTTCATAAACTGAATGCAGCACTGAATTTGATTTTTCTGGCTTCTGAGATGAACACTAGGAGTTGGTCACTACAGAGTACAAGTAGCAGGAAAATTGTTAACGTGCTGAAGGCCCTTTATCTCCTGGAGCCAATCTGCTTCATTCCTGTTGATGGAACAAGCCTGGTGCTATGGCTGCCACTCCCTAATCTGGTTCCGTATGTTAGCAAACTGCCATGTTAGGGGGGTTGCAAAGGTGTCTGTTATTTACAATTACAGCCCTTATTCGAAAAGATTACTCCCCATTTCCAAACAGCCCCACAAATCATAACTGAAATCCCTTATTGATGGCACCACTTAGCAATAGTATTTTGATCTGGCAAGCCTAAATGCAATCTACTGAAGGGCTAGGTTTGTGGTGTCTCTCCTCCCTGGGTCAGCAGCTCATATGCCCTCCTCCTTTCCTTCTCTTGTGTTGCTTGGAGTGTTTGGGAAGTTTGTTCCTTGCCTTTGGTGTCTTGCACACTCTCCGCTGGGTCTAGGATCCATGTGGGTGGGTCAGCCTCACAGGGTGTGTCCCCTTCCCCTCTCCGCTAATGCCCCTTTGGTTTCTCCTCACAGACGAAATGGAGCAGAGCAGGGCAGGCGTGGCCTCTTAACCTTTTAACCTTCATTCCTGCCCCTTTTCCTTCTAGCTACCAGGTGGCTTCGAAACAAATCAACACTCATCTCAGGGTGCAACCAGTCCTGACCCCTCACAGTTTAACAGCACTGGGGATACCCCAAAACAGCAAAGGGCACTAAAAGGCTGACCAGGATATCACCTGCATCGTGAAAGTGTCTGGGGGGAGGGGGAGGCAGGGATGGCATGGAGAATGTTGGGATCAGCTATTAGGGCAAATGGCCAGGAAGTGTAACTGACTATGGCAGAGCTGTTGACACTGAGGGTGCCCCTTTCAGTACAGGTTGCATATCAGCACATTGGCAAGCTCATTATTACGTTCCCATAGACATACACATGCACCTGCCGATCCCCAGAACCATGTGAAAAGCTATGGACTTCCATGTCTGCATGTTTGACTAGTTTTGCAGGTGAGCATCCTCCTGCACCTGCGCATTGTCCATCTTCCTCTCTCACACAATTATATATACATGTGTGGATGTATGTGTGCATGTACATATATTACTCACATGCACATATATATGGTTGCAGTCAAACATAGGTGAACAAAACACCGCTCATGCAATGTGGCTTTCTTGGCACTCTCTCGCCCCCCCCCCCCCGCCCCATCTCTTGAAAAGCTTCTCCTGAGGACTGAGGGACCTTCTGGAAGGGTACATGATGGAGTATTGTTGTAGATGGGGAAATTAGAAGAATTTAACAGGGCTGCCTTGCACAAGCAGAAATGCCTTTTCTGTTCTCAACAAGGCATCTCTGGATCCAAGCCGGGAGGACATTTGTATACATTGCCAGATATGTAAGCAGAGTTTGTGCTTGCTTGCATACTCTGTATTAACATACCCAGCTATATTTGTTCATATATATGCAGTCATACATGTAAACTCTCTCTCCCGGACTCAAGAACTTTCATTGGTCACATCCTGCCATTCACCCATGGTTTCATAAGCCATAGTTTGTGAATCTATGGATGGGTGCTATGGTCACTCACTCCTACCCTACCCTTGTCTCTTCAAGTAATGGCTTTGGTGTGGGAATCCTGGCTTGCATTAAGCCGTAATTCCCGGTTATGTCCAAAAAAGGGAACTCTGGTTTAATGTTCAGTAAACAACTAGGCTAATAAGCCAGGATGGAGAAGTGCTTGTCCACAGTGAAGAAGGAGGACACATTCACAGTGCTTGTGTGCAGCTTTGTAAACCATGAAACTGTGGACAAATGTCTGAGCAAAGCCATTATGTCTTCACTTAAAATCCAGGATCATTTTCACTATTCATTATATGCATAGCTGAGATAAGAATGCTTTTCTGTCAGTGTGATAGGATAGTTAAGCCCACAGTGTGCTCCTATATCCTTTTGATTCAAATCTACTAAGGCTACATTCTCTTCCCAGCTTATTTGCATAGCTTCTTTCTTCTCCAGAAGAGACAGAAACCTTCTTTCTAGCTTTACCACACATTAAGAAATACATTATTTCCTCAACACTAGTAAATATTTGACATCAGTCTTAGTTACATCCAATGCTCTCCCTGCTCCTTGAGTCAGGACCCCTGGGTTTCAGTATGCAGGTGAAATGGAGCCAGAAGCAGGAAACAGTTAGCCCATTCTCAGATTGGCAGTGGCTGAACTGAGGAGGAATTTTCAGCAGTTCTCACCTTTAATTAGCACAGATGTGTTCCCAACTCACATCAGATAGGAGAAAGCATCACCCATCCTGGATGTATCCTGCTTTAATGCTGAACCAGGGTGGCAGTCATGATAACCATGGTTGGACCTCTTTCATTGAAAAGTATCACGGCTGGGCATTTCATCCACAATGGTTTGTGCTGGATATGTAGCAGAACCTGAACTCAGCTCTTGCTACAATCATACCTCACTCTGCCTCTGTGTTTCTGCTGCTCCCTGTTGGCTGCCCTACCGTGCTTCTTTAAGCAGGAGAGTGGTTTGATCCAGTGCTGTTGTCCTTGGGGGTCAGGGCTGGAGCAGGTGATGGAAGGGGAAAGCACAGGAAGCTGGAGACCCATGGGGAGAGGGGTGGATCACAGAGGGATGACAGAGGTGGGAGGGGCCTATGTTGCCAGACCCTTTTGCTTCCTTCCTTTGCAGCTGCCTCCACTCTAACCAGACACTGATCTTCCTTCCTCAGGGTCCAATCTGACATGTGGAAAAACAAAACAATTCATTTAATGTGTCTGATTTTTGGTTTTGGATTTTTTAAAGTGAATTGTTATTATTGTGTCAATATTTTTCAAAACGCAACCTCCCTCTCCCCTCTCTTCTGCCAGCTCCTTTCCCCAGCTTTCCCTTCTCTTCTTTCACTCTGTTTTCTGCTGCTTGCTCTCTTTGCTTTTTCTTAGGCCAGGGTTGTTCTTGTTACCAGGGGTATCACTACTCACACTGGGAAATGGTTGCTTTTAGTGCCTGGATTCTCTCCTAAGAGTGAGTGGAGTTTAATGGGCTTTGCCAGGCAAACACTTCTGGAAATCAGGCAAAGTAGTGGGGACATAGGCAGACCAGTCACTTGATGAATCTGAGTGTAGGTGCTTGAATGGAAACTCCAAAATACAAACAGATATTTGGGGGCCAAGTCTTAGCCAGTCCCCCAAGCCTGACTGCAGCCTAAATAGATCTTACTAACTGTATCCATGCTGTGCAGATTTAGTTTGTACAGATTTAGAAAAGGCCCACACTGTCAGCACTTATACACTACGAGGTTGGAAACAAGACAGATCATTTTTAGGGTGAAGCTAAGATATAATTTTTAAAGAGAAATCATAGGAGGTTCTTTATCCTTGAGGTGAGCTTAGGTTCCTCCTCATTTGTCAGTTTGCATAAGAGACATATATTCTATCAAGCCAAATGGTGTATCCTTACCCTCTTGTCATGCTTTAGTCAGATTCCCCATTTTTTTAAAAAGTACCATAAGCACATGTATGTGTTTGGTTTGCTTTGTTTTTAATTGCAAAACGTCCCTGAGGGGTAGGGGGAGAAGCCTTGGTGAAATTATGCCAATCAGTACTGTCCACCACTGACTTTGGCAGGTTGGTTTGAGACAGTTATTGCTTCCTTTGTTGTGCACTTATTTCTTGTGCCACTAGTCAGGCAGGTTTTGCAGGTCTCCAAAACAATACAAAAGTGCAAAACCTCTCATATAGCTGTCAGGGGGGAAACTGTTGGCTGCTGACTAGCCCAGTGCAAACTAGTTTGGGATCAGATTCTTAAACAGTTTTAATCATCATGACTTCTCTCACAGCGACTTTGGGAAATGTCATCACTTTATAAGGTTGCTGAGAATGCCTTGTTAGAAGCTCCCCATCATTTTGGAGAGCTGCATTTCTGAAGATTTCTTGGTTGGAAGCCATGAAGTTTGAACAGGCTTGAAATTGGTTTAAATACAGAGGTGTAGATAGAGATGCCCATAGACATCGCTGGGCACAGCCAGGGGAAAACAGCAAGTCATTAGTGTTGCAGAACCATACTGAGGCATAGTATAGTTTGGCACTGATTAGGCTACGGCAAGAAATCTGTGTTCCATTTTGGGTGCTACTTTGAAAGGAAGATGAGAAAAAAAAGAGAAGCTGTTCAGCATCCAAGGAGAATAATAAAGAGTGGAGTTATAAGGAAGTGCGAAGGAGCTGCATATAGCAGCCGCAAGAAGAAAAGATTAAATGGAACATTCTTAACAGTCTTCAAATATTTAAATTCAAGATGTCAAATAGCAGTTGCTACTGCCAGTGAGGGTAGGCCAGAAATGAATGGTTCTAAGGAGGGCAGTAGAACAGCTAAGCGTTGGAATAAATTTCAAAAGGAAGATATAGAGTCTCTTTCCTTGGGAGTGTTACAGAGTGGCTACATAAACATACATGGGCAACAATTTGGCACTCAATGAATACTACTCTATTTAAAGAGTTTTTGTCTTTGTTTATATGATAAACATTTATTCAAACTTCAGTATTTTTTCCTCTGCCCACCTTCAGTGTTGGCATAATTGGAGGCCCTAGCTGTTCCTGCCCACGTTGCTGTGGCCCTGTTTCCTTGACTACATTCATCATCTTTTGTGGATGTCGTCCCTCTTTCCCCTTGGTTTCCTCCCCACTCTTTCTCCTCCATCTCCTCTGCTGACTACGCTTCCAACTAGGGAGCCAGGGTGGCGTATGGCCTCCTGGGAAGTGGCTCTCAAAGAGCAGCCTCTGGGCCCAGCTAGCTTGAAAACTACCTGGCGCATCGTCACTGATTCTGCAACTCACATAAGACAAGATGCATATGTGGACCTCAGTTTCCCCCCAATTCAAAATGAAGAGAGCCTCTCGTGCACACAGGAGACTGGTCTGTTTGTTCATTTGTATGAATTTGTGTGCTTCATATGCAGCTAATTCTAGAGTTGTTCATTCATTTGGGGGAAGAATGCTTAAAAATGCAGTAGAATGGTCCCCCCCCCTTTTTTTTCTTTTCTTTTTGCTTGGATTAAATTTGTGCATAGCTTGTTTCACCCTTATCCTAGGTTTGCATGGTGGGTCAGGCCCCATTCTTTAACTGGGACATCCAGTTAAAGAAGGTTAGGATTCTGAAACCTATTTTCTCTTAGATGATTTAAGAGACCACAAACCTAGCCAAACATCAACTGAAGTGCAGTGGATTCCTTTCTTTTTAAACAGACCTTTCTTTTATTTCCCACTCGTTTCCTAGGCCCTTGTGTTATACAGGCCTGACATGGACAATCTGTTTTCAAATTAGTCCAGAAAAAAGCCTGTCTGGCATCCATGACCCTGCTTGCTTCAGTTTCTCAATAAATCATAGTCTTATAAAGATTCATTTTTATACATACCCCCTAAAGCAATCCAGAGCCATTATCTCCTTTACATACATGGAGAGCTCAAGTCCACATATGCTCATAAATGATGGTTATATGGTGACACTCTGGTAAATCATGAAATGAAGTTCTGGTCTTCTGAGCCACAAAACGGCTTGTCTATTTAATTTTTCATTCCTTTACTCAGTCCAAATTATGTACAAGTCAGCACAAATCTAGTATCACTTGTATGTTTATTTTGACTCCTGGCATCAACTCCTTTTCTAACTTTCCAGGGCCTCACTGACCCGGACAAGAAAAATATTCTGTCTCTGTTCATTTTAATGTTAAGATGTCACCAAAGTCACAAAGTCCTTCAGAAACTGAATAAAATCCTCAAATCACAAGTTTGTTTAAAACATTTTAAGGATTTTAAATAATACATTTTTATTTCTTAGCTGCTGGGTAGCATTTAATGGTAACCCTGAGTGTGAGAAATCCTCTGCTTCCCTGCAAATGGAAGATGAAGTTAACCCTTCATAATGAATACACACAACACCCTCAAAAGAGGATCAGGGAGGCAGAGTTTGAGGATACCATGAGAGTCAAATGGTCTATCCTCTTTATATCTCTTTTCCAGTCATCTGGGTCCATGCAGTGTTCCCTGAAGTTTCCAATATAAAACACCACATATAAAATCCTGAGTTTTCTTCAATGTTCTAAGATGGACTCATCAAAGAACCATAACAGGAAATTATCAATAGCAAAATAATAGTAAGGATGTTGATTACTTTGCTTACCTCTGATGACTGGTTGGTGGACTGTGTGCACACAGTAAAATTTGTATTAATGTACAAGGAAGTTATTGGAATGCTCTTTTGTGCACTGGGCAATCATTCCATTTCCTTCCAGGGCTGTGCCAATTTTTCTGATCTTATCAAAGTTTGCTTTTTTCATGAATTCTGAGGAAAATTTCAACTAGGATTCTATGATTCTTTTCTAAATCAGCCTCCAACAATCCTGCCCACTTGTACTACTATTGTTAACTCTTTGCCTTCCCAAATCAGCAGGAGCTCCATTATAATCTTCTTACATAAGAGCATAAGCAGAGACCTGAAGGAATATAGGGAGGAATTCAACACTGTGCTTTTCTGACCATCCATCAGTGCAAGCGCTTATGCTTTCCAGATGAAATTATTCTCCCCTCTCCTCCCCCCATGTGGTGCTCTGAGGGTTCTCCTGACCCCCCAGATTGGGGGAAAGCGTGGAGGGATGATGATGATGATAATAATAATAATAATAATAATAATAATAATAATAATAATTCAAAAAATTATTTATACCCTGCCAATCTGGCTGGGCTTCCCCAGCCACTCTGGGCGGCTTCCAATCAAATATTAAAAATACAATAAAACATCAAACAGGAGAGGAGGGAAGCCTCAATGCACTAGCAGAATCTCTTCTGCTGCTTTCTGCTAGTATGCCAGGTTAGTTAAGTCCAGGCCAGACCAATGTTCCATTTAGTCTACCATCCTAAAGCGTTTTCTACTTAGGCCAGATGCTACCAGAATGCCCATAAGGGCTTGAAGGCAACAGCTCTTTGCCTGGCAATTTGTACTTGGTGGCTCACCACCACTGAACCTGAAGATTTATTTTAGTTATGATGGCCAATAGCCATTTATTTATCCTCCATGAATTTCTGTAATCTTCTAAAGCCATATTTACATCTGACATACTTTTATACCCCTTCTCAGGCTAGCTTACTGGAGCAAACCCATGTTACCCGTTCTACACAACAATGCACAGCTGTTCCATACAATCTGGATTGCAGTATGAGCCAGTTGTGTGTTGGCAACTGATAGATCACTGGTGGTTAGTGTGATTGTTGTGCCTGCAGCTGCACAGGTTTGGGAACAGTATGCTTTCACATCCTTCATTTTGCTTCTTATTTTGTGTTTGTGTTGTAACAATTGCTGCAGAGAGTGGAGGCATGTTGTTTCTAACATCTCCTTTTTTGTGCCTCTGCCAAATTTTGTTCATATAGTATTACCATGACACAATGTGGAGGACTGTGGAAGAACATTCAAAGTTACTGGGATCAGCAGAGCTTCTGTTTAAATTATCAATCAGTCGATCCCTCAGTCTCTACCACTTTTGGCCGGTTCTAGTAGCTCTGTCTAGTCCCACCAAAGCTTGATTTTTGCTCATAGAAAGCATCCTGATCCTTCCAGTCACATATATGACCTAAATCCTGATCATGTCTGATCCCTGGAAAGTTCCTAAGAGCTGCCTGGAATATTTTATTTTTGCTTCTCTAAATTCTACTAGAATTCTAATAATGTAGCCAGTGTGGTGCTCTTCAGATATTTGTTGGACTACAGCTCCCATCATCCCTGACCATTGGCCATGCTGACTGGGACTGAGGAGAGTTGTTCAACAGCATCTAAAAGACACAGTATTGGCTACCCCTGCAGCAAGATACAGGCTTAGAAGTGCAATTTGTTGAGGAAATTTGTGGAGGAAAAGTAGAGTCTGTGGAGGAAAGTGGAGTCTGCCTTCTGTCTTGGGCTCCTTGAGACAACTGGTATCCTGGACTCTATAATGGATAATGAAGGAGAATGCCTGCTCCAATTTTATCAACAAAATTGTGCAGTACCAAGCTAGACTGGAGTGATGAGATGGGAGGGTTGCTGTGGTTCAGCAGTTTATTCTCCATTACCAAAACCCCCCTCTTCTTTGGAGCAGAACTGTGAGAGGCCTGAATTTGGTGCTGGGCCAAAGAGACAGACCAGGGATGGTGTTATTTTGCCACTCCCCTGCTGCCCAGCAGCCTCCCTGACTGGGCTGGCCAATGTGGTCATTGGTGACTTCAACATTAGGATTGCCATATTTCAACAAGTGGAAATCCGGACTGGGTTTTCCCTGACATTTTAACAGGTTTCCGAAAATTCTGCCCAGATGCCATTTTTGAAGGGCAAATCCTGACTATGTCCAGGAAATTTCTATAACATCCATGCTGAGGATGCCTTGGGTCTAGCTCAGGATTTTGTGGTCTTCATGGCAACCATGGGACTGTCTCCAATAGTCATAAGTCTAACACACAGCAGGACATACCCTTTCCTCCAAATTGGGAGGGAGATTGTCTGGAAGTGGAGTGGATATTATCCCATTGCCATGATCCAGCCACTATCTAGTGAAGTTTCGTGTTGCAGCAAGTATTCCTGTCTGCAATGATGAGGGACCATATGATCTGTCCTCAGAGGTTGGTGGATCCTGATTGATTTTTTTATGGCTCTGGGGGATTTGCCAATGGATAGAGCATTGCTTCACTGTGGAATGGTTGGAAGACTTGGGTCATCAACATGATCACTCCCGACACCTTCCCATTCCCTGGCGATGTACAGATTTTAACTGTTAAAAAACTTGTAGACAGTGTTGCAGAGCTGTATACGCCAGTTTTTGTGCTTCACCACGGTCCCTAGTCAAACCAGCTTTGCAGGTTTTGAAAGCACTTTAAAATGTATCCTAAAATAATAAAGATAACCATAACAACACCCACAACAATAAGTAATAATAATAATGAAAAAAAGATGACTAATGGCTAAAAAGATGACTGGTTAAAAAGGAAGAAAAGGGCAATATACTTTAAGGGTAAAATTGACTAGACCAAAAACTTTGCAACATGGTCTAGTTCAGGCATAGGCAAGCTTGGCCCTACAGATGTTTTAGGACTACAACTCCCATCATCCCTAGCTAACAGGACCAGTGGTCAGGGATGATGGGAATTGTAGTTCATGTAGTTCTTCATGGTATTTGTATAGTTGTAAAGATACCGGTTTTGGATCAGGACTAGTGGCATAGTAAAGGAAAAGACACTCATTTTGTTCCATATAAATAACTGGACACACCCAGAGAGAGCAAAGCGAAGGACTACTTCCAGTGTCTTAAATAGTGGCATATTTTATTTTTGAAGAAGATGTGATTTGAAAAGCTATCTAATTGGGGATATAATCTGCATGTAATAGCAGTGGGGTCAGAGTTCATGATTTGTTCTGTATTCATAAAGTTCTAGGGGTCCAGTCCTTGAAGTCCCTAGTTTTTAGCACTCGAATTGACTTTTTTCCCTTAAGTGACCCTGCAGAGCTGCTGCTAGTCAGTGTTGGACTGGCTCTGTTTAAGGCAGCACCTTATACATCAGCATTGACATCAACAGCTGCAAGTTACGTAACTGCTAGGGTAAAATAAGGTAGTGAGATAAGGATATGTGTATTTATGAATATAGTACACAGTAATTATGAGTTGGAGCAAAGGAATAGAAACATGGGAGGATTTACAGATCGATAAATAGGCTCATTGATGTGGGAGTGAACTGGATAGGCAATGCATTTATGGTCATGATAGGTCAAGCCTTTCTTAGGGGGAAAAAGGTATTCTGGGATATTTTTCTTTTCAAACTCTTGCTCTTTTCCTTTCTCCCTTTTCTGCTTGCTCTCCCTGATCCTACCTTTCCCCCAACCCCACCTTCCTCCCCGCCAAACTGCTTTGAGCCAGCAACCCAACCCCCTTTTGTGTTTTGTTCCTTTGTCGTCCTTTCTGGTTGGTTTTGATTTCTGACTTTTCTTCTGAAGGGCAATGTCGCCAGCACAAAATTAAAAACAACAACAAAAAACCCTCCAAAAATTGTAAACCTCAAACCGATCAGACGAAAAAAGAAATGAAAAAGTACAACTACCACCACCAAACCCAACACGCTCTCTGCCTTGAAATGATTCCAAAGCGGGAGGGGCTGGTGTTTGTTGGGCTGGTGGGGGGAGGGGAGGGGAGATTGACAGTTTAAGAAAGAAAGAAAAAATGGTTTCTTTAGGGTGCGGGGAGAAACAAAAGCAATTTAATCTCTTTTCTCTTTTTTTTCCTTCTTGCACCTTTTTTTTTCAATATATTTTTCTTCTCTCCCTTCCGATGCATAAAGTAGAAGTGGAACAGAAAGGTAAACAACAACATTACCACTGACCCCACCCCTAACCCAGCACCTTGTTTTTTCTCTGTGGCCATATTTAATGTGACCTTCCTTTACCTTTTCTCCTCAATCCTCCTCCTCCTAACCTCCCACCTCCCCTCCCCTTGGTTTCCCCACCTCTTCTCTCTTTGGTCTCACTAATTCCAATTGGCATCCCCCTCCCTGTCCAGAAACAAAGCTTCCAATAACGAAACAGCACTCAGCAAATAAAGCATATAAAGTAACCCATCTAACAACTGCCCTTCCAAACCTTTTCCATTTCTCCTTGCTCACATGTGGAGTGGAAGCACCATTAATGTCTGGGTCCTCTCTCTGGTTTTGCTTCCTTCAGGGGAAATACACTTTTTCCAACCCGTTCTCTGCGTCTTTTATCATTCAACTGATTCTCTCTGCTCCTTTCTTCGTGTTTCCATGGCAACCAACTGGGTACCTTGGCCTACCTCAACCACAACTTCTCTCTTTCTTTTTCTTTTTCTTTTTTTCTAATCCCAATTCCTGATTTTTAAAAAATAAATGCTTGAAATTTTATGGGATTTACATATAAAAATTTGCCACAGTACAGAAGAACAACGGGGAGGGTGTGTTTTTATTTTTTTAAAAAATATTTTATTTTGGGCACTTTCAAATGATACTTCCAGGCCTTCCTCCACATTTTTCGAGATTGTTACATACTTAGAACTTTGTTTTAATTTTTATCAAGGAGCCATTCTGGCTTTAAGCAGCCTGTAAGATTGCAGTGGAAATGTACATCTTAGATCCTATACACTGCAATCAGTGGGGCTCCCCTCCCCCGCCACTCCCAAAGCTATGTGTTCAGGATCAGGATGTAAGGCACAGAACAAAACATGTTTTTTCTCAGTTATTGAATAGAGCAGGGGTCCTCTTTTGAGCCTCTCACCATATTTAATACATTATTGTTTGTGGACTCACTTTTATGTGAGGAACATTCAATTGCACATGCTGAGTGGTGCCACTTTTAACCAGGGTAGCTTTGTTATCTACTACTGTCTGAAAATCAAAGTGAAAAAAATGTGTGGATAAAACTGAGCATCAGTTATTCCACTTGTGATCCATCTTTTAGTGGGAATTTTACCCTAAGCTTAGGCAGTTCTTTGGAGAGAATCCCCCAGCTATTTTTTTCAATTGAGTCATTCCACACACACCCAACCTCCAAGTAATGTTCTGACATGTCTTGAAGGGCCTATTTCTCTTTTCTTAACTCTTTTCCTCTGCTCTACTATCATGATAATGTGAGAATCAGATAAACCCATAGAAAATAACATTTTCTAGAATACATATACATAAATTATACCAATATACTAACCACTTTGATGTGGGAATTTTTAATTTTCTTGCTTACTGTTTCTTTTTCTTTCTTTTCTTTTTAAATTCCTGATCAATCCCGGGTGATTTTATTTGTGGATCTTTTCCCCCTTTTCTGCCTGTTTTGGTTTTTTTTTTAAAGAAAGCTGCAGTCATGATCATTGACTATCTGTCTGTTATTGGGGGAAGATGGGGGTGGTGCATGAAAGAAGTGGGGGTCAGTCAATGTATTTTTAATTTGAATGTCTTGGCTAGATCTGGAGGTTATATACCTAATGTAAGTATCAGGACTCACAACTGCAATGAGCCTGTCTTAACAAGGGACAAGCTGTCAGGTTAGCGCTAGGAATCGAGCAAATTAATTAATTTCAAAATAGTAAAACTCAAAAGCCAGGCTTGATTCCACCCAACCCATGTCTCTCTCTTTTTCTTTCTTCCGCTCTCTCTCTCTTTCTCTCTGTTTAGTTTGTTCTAAAAGCACTGTTGATTTTTTTTTTCCTGCATTGGTTTGGAATTTTTTCCCAAGATTGGGGATGGAGGCATATACTTATACTTTTCTTTTCCACAGGTTTCCATGGTTTTGGATGTGGATTTTTACTGATTGTTTCCTTCTCTGTTTCTGACATCTTCTCCCCCAACCCCAGAGCACAGTTGCCCCCATCCCGACTTAGAAGGCTGAGTCGACACTGCCCCATCCATGAGGGATCGGAACCAGTTAACGCTTTGTGCTGTCCCCCCCTCGCCAGCGCTTCATTCTTTAATGGTGTGTTTCTCCTCCCCGCTGCCAGGAGTCATCCATCCCACCCCACCAACCCAGATGGGAAGCTGGGCTGAGCCGAACCTGTGAGACTCCATGAAGCTGCTTTGTAGCGACATTGTCAGGCAAGGTGTTCAGAGCAGGCAGGTGTTAGGCAGGATTAGAAATCTGAAATCTCTTGGGTTTTGCTCCCATCCAGCTGCCCATCTGTGCCCTCAGTTCGTCATACGTAGGCAAGGGTGGCATGTACATAAAAATAGCACAGAGGTGTATTTGTGCAATGTAAACCATAGAGACACACAAATCACACAGCAGTAACAGTCACCCAAGGAACTGAAAGTAATGCATAGAAAACTCCACATGAACACAGCCATATTGATAGCTCTACATTCAGAAAAAGATAGAGATATATGATTAAACACATGCACTTGATAGCACAAACACAGATGCATTTAACACACATTCAGGAGCAAACAAATGCCATCTACACACATACAAATCCATAAGACAACACTAGCCACCTTGAGTGCTTCAGCAGTCTGGTAGATAGTACCATTTAAAACAAAGTTGACATGCTCCTGAAAGCATCTACAGAATTAGGAATGTGGATCCATCTCCATGAGCACATCCTGGGTGTGCACTGACTAGGCCTTCACCCTCTGGCAACTCTACATGCAGCCTCTGGGCACATGCATTGAATTATGGCAAACATTGCTGTTTCCATTCTGGAGACTTCCTCTCTCTTGCCAAGCCGCTGCTGTCCTTAACTGGTCCTAAGAGTACATAATCAGAGAGTGGCTCCAGACAGCCTATTCACTCTAATGCTGCTCCTTCCCAACCAAAGCAATAGACAGCTTGACCTTGAGAGAGAAATGAGAAAACTCTTCAGTTCATGGCACAGTACTTAGGTGAGCTACATCTAGGTTACTGGGATGGTGGTTGCATCCCCTGCATTTTCCACTATAGATAGAGAAGCCTGTGAGACTAGTTAGAAAAGAACCATAGAGGGCTTTAGGAAGTGAAAGGATAAGCTGACAAACCATGATTCTAGATTCAGGTAGGTAGCCATGTTGGTCTGACGCAGTCAAAATAAATAAATAAAAATTTAAAAGTTGTCCAGTGGCACCTTAGAGACCAACTAAGTTTGTTCTGGGTATAAGCTTTCGTGTGCATGCACACTTCTTCAGATACCCAGCTTATACCCAGAACAAACTTAGTTGGTCTCTAAGGTGCTACTGGACAATTTTTTGTTATTTTTTTACTGTCAAACCATGACTGCCGGAGCTCACAGGTTCAGGCTCCACACCCTGGCTTGATGATGATGACTTTTTCAGTTCCGAGCTATTTCCCTGAAGCATGACCATCAATTTGCAGGGAGAATTGGATGGGTATGGGCATGATATAAGATGGGTCCCTGGCCATGTGGCAGCTTTGATCCCCTGGGAAATAGGGAGGGGAGCTCTACTGACCTAGGGGTTCAAACACTTCCTCTTCCCAGTAAGGAAAAGGAATGACCTTCCTTTCTGAAGGAAAAGAAATGAAGGGTCGTGATAAGAGAGTGATAAAGTTAGCAGGCCAGCCACTTTGACCAACTTGGTCAAATCCTCTCTTTTCCCAGCATTGATCTGGAGGTTCCTTCACACCCATGGGCAGCTTGTTCAACAGTACTGTATTTCACTCCAGCCATAGACCATCTTCTGGCCTCAGGTGCCACAAAAGGCAAAAACTTTGCCCTGTTATTGGCTTGTGGGATGTGGCCTTTGGAAAGGTGCAGAAATGGGGGGTGGGGGTGTGAGGGAGGATACAGGTGTCACAAACATGAAAGTGACATGTGCATCCAGCCACTGTGAAGTGACACTGGCACAGTCTTAAGAACTACGGCTTGAGACCGGTGCCAATAAAAATAAAACCTTTGAGGCGGCCACTTAGTGAGTCTTGAACGCTTTTTATTTTGAATTGAAAGAGACTCACTATGACAAAGTTTGAGAACTATGGACTAGACAGAGATAAATAGCTAACACAAGGGACACCTTGCAGCACTACAAAATCCAACTGCTCCACATTAAGCTGTTCTTGTCTGATGAGTCACACCAGAAAACACTACAGGGATCTTTAACAGACCTTGTCATTAACATTTAGGCTAGGCAGCTCCCCTTCCCCCTGACTCGCTGTCATTCACTAGTGAACCCATCCATCACTTTACATCCCTCTGCACCACAGACCATATCAGATAGCCGTACTGTTTTATGCAAGGGGACTAAATAGATGATCTCTGCACACCTAGTATACTAGGATTGATAAGCTCTCTTTCTTCCTAATTAAGGGGGGAAAGACAAGTAATTTACAACCCGTCCTCCTTGGCCTATTTCATCCATGCATTCTTTAAAACAAGTTAAAGGAGGGAAGGCTAGGCAGCTCCTTGCGTTACGGCCCCATAGTGGAACATATGAGGACAAAAAAAAAGACCTCCAAGCTTTTCAAAGGTTAGGGTTTTTATCAGATATTCAGTTTGGATCTGTAAGCTGCACCACTAAAATTGTAATGTGTAATGCAAGCCTCAAATGACTTCTGTCTCTCTGAGCCAGGATTCCTGAGTTCTGCCTCTAGCTCTCAAGAGGACAAATAATGTCCATTAGTTAGAAGGTGTTGGGAAGCAAAGAACTCCTGGCTTCTAGACCAACAGTTGTCCATCTCTATGAATCATCTCTTATCCCTTCCATGTGCCAGTACTCCCCCATCACCACGAAAGTTAGAATGTAGAATTTTCCAACAATGACAATGATAATAAATCAGTTGTTTATTATTGCTAAGAAGGATGCAACATGCTATCTCCATGGAGACCAAAACACTGTGAATAAGAGTGAACTCCTCAGGTTGCTGACTCAGCCCTGCTTTCTCCCTCTGAGGTTACCCAAGGACTGTGACCATTGGAAACAATGGGAGCAATCTAGCATACACTTAAGCCCACATAAATCCCACTGGTTTCTATGGGACTTAAGCTTGCTTAACTGTAGTGTAGATTGTGCCAGAGTCATGAGACCCAAGTTTGCCTTATCCTCTCCCTTCACTTAAGCAAAAGTGGATGAGAAACACATCTCTGGCCACTTGTACTGGTATGGCAGCATAAAGGTTCTGTCTGGATCTGGGAGAGCAGGGGGGGTTATTAATAAATGCTCCGTGGGGGCTTGGCATTGCAAAAAGTGCTGTTCTCCTCCCCCATGGCTGGTGCCAGACAATTCCCATCCTCCCGATTTGCTGTTAATTTTGGAACCCTTGGCACACCTCATCCACTTCCAGGTGTGTTGTGACAGGGTTTGATGGTACTGACCCCAGCCCAAGGGAGCAGTCTCTAAATTATGCCCATCCCCAATAAGCTTCAGTGCAAGCTGTGTCCAGAGTCATGTGGCACATCATAGCAACTGTGCGTTATTTAGTAAAGCCAGAGCAGAGAATTCACTTCTGCATTCACAGAATATCCCAGACATTCTGGAGTTGATACAAGGCCCAAGTAAAACCCTGCGGACACTTCGGTGCGAAGTATATTTGATCCCGCACGCAGAAGCAGTAAGCCAGCCCCCAGCAGAAACTGGGTTGCTTGGGATCAGGTTCCACCCCACTCCGCTGGCCCTTGTACTGTGACAGCAAACCCAATATACTGGCCTCTATATCATGAGGTGTGGTTAACAAGCACACTGTGCAGCCTTTTAAAGCCCACAGCCTGGATTTAGTGTGATGGCTCCTCTATGGCCGCTCAGTGACACTGTTCTGTAATAGACAAGGTGAATTCTCTGCTATGATGCTGCTCTCCTCACCCCACCCCACCTGCTCCTTCCACCACTAAATGCTTTTTTTCTCCCAGCCTTGCTCCAGCTAACCGGAGGCAGACACTTGCAGAATGCCTAGCCTGATTTGTCTTCCTTTCAAACTTTTTCCTCCCGGCTTTTCCCAAGATTCCAGGCTGCCAACTGGGTGGTTGTGGGTGGAAGGGAGGGCTTTCCTTTCCCATCTGCCCAGGTCTCCCTCCCACTGTCACATCACTCCTTCCACCCCCTGCCATGTGCACTAGTCTCATGTCCTTTGCTGATGTGAATCAAACCTGGCTGATAAGTTGCTCCAGTGGCACTCAGGATATGGGGGAAGCAGAAGCTGTTGGTTACTTCATCCTTCTGCTACAATACCTTTAGTTCTTCTTTTCAGAAGGGATCCAGTCCCTCAGCTAATCTACAGCTCTCTGTCCCCAGGGATTGAAAAATAGTCTCTTTCAGCAGGAAGAGGAAACACCCATTCTTTCATATTCAGGGGGATTTTAACTGGCCAAACATTGGATCTTTCTTATGCTTGTTTTTCATTCCCCAACGTCCCGTTGAACAGTGTTTTAATATCAGTAGAGGAAATTTAGGGCTGGAAGCCCCTCACCTTTTCCAACCCCCTCCCCATGGGAAGGCATTCCCACGAAGCTGTTCTAAAGTTGCAAAAAAAAATCTAATCCATTCCATGAAAGTTGGAAGGGTTGAAACAGCTATTTCAAGAATACTTTAAGTTTCTAAAATTGAATTAGAAATCCCTGAGAGAAATTAGAACTATAAGAGTCAGATGCAAAAATAGGGACCAATTTCCATCTGTCTCAGTGCTAACACAACTGGAATTTAAGTGTTGCATGGCGGCTGGCATAAATTAGTCTTGATCCATAGTGAAACAGTAATTCCCTTTGAACATGGAACAGGATAGCTTTTGGATCATCTTACCAGCCTTAAAGGTACTCCTTTGCAGCTCCAAAGGAGCTCCATAGGACAAGCAACCTCAGCTGCTTCTAGATCAAGTGGAACAGAAACTCTGTAGGAGTCCAGTTGAGTAAACAACAAACATGTCCCTCCTCTAGAGAGACTCATAGAATACTTGGCTCCACCAGGCCCTCAGACCAGATAAGCATACACTACTCAATGGATCCCATAGGGCAAACAGCCTCACAGCTCCATACTGAGCCCTTCATTTTTAAAAATCTGATTTCCATAGCGTTAGGTGGTATTGCCCCATTTGCTCCAATGTAGAGCATCTGATTTAGATCATGCAGGGTTTAGCTGGTGCCAACTGCTTTCCCATAGCTGTTAAACTGTTGCTGTGTTGACTTCTAGAAGGTGATGCAGAATATGCAACCAGAGAGTAGGAGCTAGAATTGTCAGTTCAGCAACACTCCTGCTCAGATTCATGGGTTTCCCAGATGCTGCCACTCAGATCTCTGCAGGGAAACAATCTGACATCCTCTGCTTAATGCTAGAGAATGTAGCAAAAGGAAGGGAGGGAAGGTTTGGAACCCCTAAATTCCCTTTTTAATTTGATCCGGAGAAATTGTTTCTTTCCTCTGATGCTCCCCTGCCCCCAGTATTTATTTAACTTGTCACTGAGCCGTCTCTGCTCAATAACAGATAAAAGTCTCATGATTGCAGCTGCTCTCAAAACTCAGCGCGGATTTCACTTCTCCTGCCAACAGCCTTTTACAAATTTATCCTTTCTTCTCTCTTTCTCTTTCTCTTTCTTTTTTTTTCTTCTTGCTCTATCACATTCTTTCTGGATTTCCCCCCTTTTACCCAATCACCCTTTCCTCCCTTACATCCCCTCCCTAGTATTCGTTTGCCCGGGGACACTGCACAAGATCCTGGAACCTACCTCGGCCCATGAATCAGAGCACCAGTCTGGAGCCTGGTGCAAGGACCCTCTGCAAGCCGGAGACAGAATATACGTCATGCCATGGATCCCATACCGGACAGACACACTGACAGAGTATGCCTCGTGGGAGGATTATGTAGGTGCCCGGCACACCACCACTTACCGCCTGCCCAACAGGGTTGACGGCACAGGTTTTGTGGTATACGATGGAGCAGTCTTCTACAACAAGGAGCGGACACGCAACATTATCAAGTATGATCTGCGGACGCGCATTAAGAGCGGAGAGACAGTCATCAACACAGCCAACTACCATGACACCTCACCCTACCGTTGGGGCGGCAAGACTGACATTGACCTGGCAGTGGATGAAAATGGGCTATGGGTCATCTATGCCACTGAAGGCAACAATGGCCGGTTAGTGGTGAGCCAACTGAATCCTTACACGCTACGCTTTGAGGGCACGTGGGAGACCGGCTATGACAAACGCTCAGCATCCAATGCCTTCATGGTGTGCGGAGTCCTCTATGTGGTGCGGACAGTTTACGTGGACGATGACAGTGAAGCAGCTGGTAACCGTGTTGACTATGCGTTCAACACCAATATGAACCGGGAGGAACCCATCTCGTTGACCTTCCCAAACCCCTACCAGTTCATCTCCTCCATTGACTACAACCCCCGTGACAACCAACTTTATGTGTGGAACAACTACTTTGTCCTGCGCTACTCACTTGAGTTTGGCCCACCTGACCCAAGTACTGGTGAGATATAATCTTTGCACCTGAACATGGGGTGGGGTAGAGAAATCGTCACTGACTTGAAATCATGGGCCCTTGGCTTCTCCTCCCATTTTCCATTGGGTTGTCAAATACATTAGGGGACAAAAAAAGCCGTGTTCATTTGCTTAATGCCCATTTTTAATTGTACATTTCTGCAAATACAGCATTCACTTGAAATTACTTCTTAAATACATGTATATTTAAAATATATACATTATACTAAAGATTATGTATAGGCAATCCCAAACGTACTGCTTAAGAGTGATACATTTTCACATGAGCTAACCACCAACACACACACACTTAGGATACTCTGCGAGCAATCTCAAGTTATTGAGCCATTGTCTCTCCCAACTTCTACTGTTCAATATCTCTGCCATCCTCTGCCATCCATCACATTTCAGGAAACATCCAACTATATAATGGCAAGTTCATCTTACAAAGCAAGGCTTCAGTCCCAAAGCTGGCTTTTGAAAATATATTTCATTTTTGCCATTTTGCCACAAGCAGGTCTTTTAGTTCCAGTCGTACAGTAAGCATCAGAGAATCTGTTCAGTTCAATTCAAACTCTCTGTGACCCCAAAAGAATTAATGTGCGCCTGAAATTCTGACAGTTAGCATCACGTGGAGTTTAAATTGACAGAGATGGATTGTCTGATGTGCAATATTTGGCAGAAGCCTGGGGTCTACGAAAACTAATTCCTTGAAGCTGGACTGAAGGGGGGGAAATCTGTTCTTATTTTGAATACAGGAAATTCAAGATCAGTCATGCCCAGGTGCAGTGGCAGATTCAGATTTGTTTAGTGCAATATGCAGCTAATTTGTTTCTCTGTTCGCCCCCATTGTACAGCTGCTGCCTGTGCAACACTAACGGTTAAACTTGAATAAGGTTACATTTGCATGTACAGGTTACTTGCAGGGTTGGGGTGGGGAAGAGCGAAATGTAGCCTTCTTTTACCTTGGTCACCAGATGTTGCCCTTTAAACCTGAGGATGTAGCAAGAGAAAGGCAGTCACAGCTCCTGCCACCCACCCCCTCCTTAGACCTGCTGCCTGGCCCCTTCAAATGGGTCTCCAGGTGTGCCAGGAAGCACAACGGATGCTGGAGTGTGTATGCACAACAGGGCTCTGGAGTGGAATAGTTAGGAGAAGCTGCATCTGCCTTTTCTTCCACCAATCCTGTTTAGGTTAAAGAGAACAAAAGGTGATTACTTTCAGAGTGAACAGAATTTTGCTAAACTTCCCAGATAGAAACAATTCCATTGAAATTGAGCATTTGATTAATTAAAAATATTTGGTTCTGAGGAAACGTCATTCAGCATCATGCTCATGAATACTTCTTTTAACATTTAAAATGGCAAGTGAGGATTTAGCCCTTTGTGTCCCATCCCTTCAGGAAGGACCTGGCAGATATATACTTTCAGAGATGTGAAGAATTTAGTAGGGACTCGTCAAGCTAACTGGTTAGAGACCTTTGCTTTGATGCAAATCAAAAACCAGTGCTACCTAAGAGCATAGGAACCTGCCTTATAGTGCGTCCAACTCTTTGGTTTTTCTACCTCAGATAAGAAAAGGTAATCTTACTCTGTGTGCAGCATGTGGTGGCTGAACCTGTGGGGATATTTTGTATGTGGGTGGAAATCTAATTGCCTTTCTACCCACAGGCCCTGTCACCTCGACACCACTCAGCACTACAACCACCGTTCGTCCCACCACCATCACCAGCACAGTCTCACCTGCCGCTACAACTACAACACGGCAGGTGCCCCTCACCACCCACCCCATAGGTGCCATAAACCAGAAGGGTACAGAGCTTCACCCAGTCACCGCCATAATGCCCAGCACCCGGCGTCCACCAGCAAACAATCAGCACGTCTCTCCAGAGCTCTTCTGTGAGGCCAAGGAGGTGCGGCGTGTCCAGTGGCCAGCCACACAGCAAGGCATGCTGGTCGAAAGGCCTTGCCCTAAGGGCACACGAGGTAATGAGCTGGCTTCATTTGAGTCCTAGAGAAGATGGGACTCCGGCAGAGTGTATTCTCGCCAATGGTGCAAGGAGCAAATGGGGCTTACAGGATATTGCCTGTGACCCCACAGCACTCAGCTCAAGGAAAGTGTGACAGCTTGAACTGTTGCTATGACTTAATTCATTCACACGACTTTCTGCAGTGTGAACTCAGAGCTGGCAATTCTCAGTGGGATGAATTGGTCCTGCCATCCCCTGCTAACAGAACTCATCTTGTTATTGCCACAGTACTAAGCCATTTATCCCCGCTCTGTACTCCTTGCTATATTAGTTAGATGTGAGAACTGGACTGTCAAGGAAGAGAGCTCTTCATTCACTACTAAGGTTATGATTGCTCTCTGAGACCCTTAATCTCTGGTCTAGTGTTGGGATAGGGTGGGGGTGGAAGGGGGAAACCAAGCAGCTGGAAGCTGACTGAATTTCCCCCCTGCTGTCCCATGCACAGGTATTGCTTCCTTCCAGTGTCTTGCTTCGGAGGGAAACTGGAACCCACGGGGGCCTGATCTCAGCAACTGCACAAGTCCTTGGGTCAACCAAGTGGCACAGAAGGTATTGCTTTCCCCTTCCCATTACAGTGGTCTTCACTCAGACAGTTCACATTTGGGCTTCATGCATGCACAGCTCCTTTTACCTGATTGAGGCCAGTCTGCATTCCTTTTCCTTTCTTGGCAGATCAAGAGTGGAGAGAATGCAGCCAATATTGCCAGTGAGCTAGCCCGGCATACGCGTGGGGCCATCTACGCCGGAGATGTCAGCTCCTCTGTCAAACTAATGGAGCAGCTCCTGGACATTCTGGATGCACAACTTCAAGCGCTACGCCCTATTGAGAGAGAGTCAGCTGGCAAGAACTACAACAAGGTGCATAGTAGTTTAATGGCTTAGTTCAGAGGTTTTCAAACTTTTTGAGTCCCACTGGCCAGCCCCAGAGGAACCATTCGCCTGGGGAGCTTGTAGTCAGGGCTGCTGCAACAAACAGCTGTGCAAGACTTTGAGAGGCAGAGATGCAAGAAGGCATCAGAGGAGGGAGGGAAGAAAAGAGGGGCAGAGGCCCGTGTTGCCTGTGACATCCCTGACCACCATTCAAGGCACCCCAGGGTGCCACGGCACACTGGTTGAAAGCCACTGGCTTAGACAGTGGTTCTAGGGCTGGCAGGCAGGGAGCCTGACCCCAGTCAAAAGAATTGGTCTTGGGAGGGGGGATAGCAATTCATCAAGTAAAGCTTTTTGCATGGTGAAGGTGTCACTGGTTGGATTTCTGCTTGTTGCGCAGCTTTTAAAAGTACAAGAGTCCAATAAGAAAAAAGATGGCAACATGGTGTTGGGGGACAAGGAGTGGTAAAGGAAGATTGATGCTTATAGGCATTGGGAGCAATGCATGCTGAGGCAGAAGGGTGTCACCGAGAGTGAAGGGTTGGAGCTAGAAACCATGAACCTGCATCCAGGTTTTACAATAACCATGGGAGCTAGAAATGAAAGCTGAGATCTCTGAGCTTAGTGAAAGATTCTAGTTCTGTAATGGATGCCCTATTTCAGGGGTCGCCAACTCCCAAGAGACTGCAATCTACTCACAGTGTTAAAAACTGGCAGTGATCGACCCCCTTTTTGGGGGTTCAGGTCAAAGTTGTTGAGCTTCTTTAGGGGGAGCCAGTTATCTGCCACAGATGTCCAGTGATCTACTGGTAGATCACGATCTACCTGTTGCACATCCTTGCTCTATTTTATGCTGTGTGATGCAATCCTAATAACAAAGTTCCCTATACCCACTTCTTAATAAATAGTCTGATGTGAGACTATTCAGCTTATGCTGAAAATGGCTACTTTTGAGGTGCAGTCCACCAAATGCTGCTGCTGTCCAGCCACTCCAACAGTCTTTCTAGCAAATGTAAATAAATCTTATCTAAATGTAAAATAAGATGTTGCTTTGGATCCACACTTTCATTCAGGATATGCCTTCATTATCTCTTCCTGTTGATGAGTGACTTCATGGCCAGAGCAAATGTGCTTAAGATCCCCATTGAACCTATCCCTGTGGACCCTTCTTGCAGAAATTGCGTTCTAATCATTTTCTCTCTCTTTGTCCACCTGAACCATTGCTTACTTTGGGCATGGCTGTATCACCCTGCAGATGCACAAGAGAGAAAGGACATGTAAGGACTATATTAAGGTGAGTGTGATTAACAGGTCCTGTGGTTGAAACCCAGATAGGAGCTGCTACCCAAGAAGCAAAGTTTTTCTCAGTTTTGAATCTCACAGAACAATCCAGGTCCTCAGTCAAACATGCTTGAGTGGAGCAGAGCTGTCCCCATGGGCAAGGCATGTCCCAGAGCCCCTGTCCAGATGATGGGTGGGCTGGTATTAACCAGTGGAAACTCCCCAAACACAGATGGGGCAGGACCTCAACGGAAATGGGCCCAGTCTGGGCCTCTTTAATGCATCAGCATGGGAGCTGTCACAACATAGGGCCATTTTAGAGTATGGACTCATCCAGACTGCATTATTAGGCACAGATCTGCACTTTACAGCTCTGTGTCTGAGCATTTTTTAATTTTTTGGTCCTAACACTTTCCCTGGGAAAACCCACCTCCACCTTCCTTTAAAAATCATGACAGATGCCCATTCCATAACTGGAGGCTGGGGATGAAGAGAAAACACATAGATTCAAAGAATATACCAAAACAATATTTATTTTTTATTTTACTCTAAGAACACCACATAAAGACAACTCTCATAATACTAAAGGAAATCATGGTACATTATCATTATATTTCTGGTTCCAATAATGTACGAATAATAGCAGTTTTCAACAGTACTATCCATTTGTTGTTGCTTTTCTTTTACTCTGATATAACTGGATAGCTTCATCATTTCAGCTGTTTTCCATAACTTCCCTAAATAGTCATCAAGTACATAATAAATTCAGCTACATTTTAAAAAGGAAAAGCACGAAATGACAGGGCATTTCTGTGGGCGCATGGGCGATAAATACATGCTCTAGTGAAGAAATAATACAATGGAGAAGTGTTCAGACTCTAAAATGTGAAGGGAGAAAAGCAACCTAAAACAGTTACAAATGGCATAGACATTTAGATACGGGATTGTTCTGCTCATCATTGAGCTCAACAAAGGCAATTTCTAGTAGGTGCCTGTGCAATACACATAACTGCATTACCAAAGGCAGTTGATTGCAATGCCTGTGCTGTTCAGGGGAAGAATTGCTTTTCCCCAGCTATGGAATATTTGGAAAATACTATATCCCCTTACAATGGAAGGGCTGCTTGGAGGGAGAATGTCTAATTCCTATACAACAAAGGAGTAACAAATATGTGGTTCATGCACAATTTTTTATTTTATTTTTAAAATCCCAATACTACTTGTAAAATTATACTCAAAGCAGCCTGGAAGGAATTGTCAGGTGGTGACAGCAATGCCACCACACAAAGACACATGAATGTTTTCTCTCCCTGAGAGGAGGCATCTGTAGCTGGTTTATTATACAATGGGAAGCTAGAGGAAGGGGGGGGTGCTTCCATCCTCTCTCAGAGCTCTATGTCATTCTAGGCTGTGGTGGAGACGGTGGACAACCTGTTGCGACCTGAAGCTCTAGAATCATGGAAGGACATGAATGCCACAGAGCAAGTGCACACAGCCACAATGCTCCTTGACATCCTGGAGGAGGGAGCCTTCCTACTGGCTGACAATGTCAAAGAGCCAGCCCGTTTTGTCACTGCCAAGACTAATGTGGGTAAGTCTTTGATGCTGGGCTCACATAGAAGAACTAAAGGGGGAGGAAAGGAATAGAGGGGATGGGGGGCAAGGAGAGGCTGTTATCCCTACTCAGAGACCCCAATATTTTGCTTCCAAATTTTGCATTGAATGGTGCAGACACAGTGCCTGAGCCTTCTAAATGTAGAGAGGGAGAAATATCAAATACTGGTAGTAAAGGGAAGAACTGTCATTTAAGTATGGGAAAAGCCCTTATTTATAAGCACTGGGATTGTCCTTAAAGCACGTCTACTGCTACCATGCAAACGTACCATGGAAATCTGTTGTGTAGTGCATTGGACAAATTTCTTACCTGAACATTGCTGCCATTTAGAAAGTTGCACAGATTCTGATTCCTATGTGTCCAGTAAGAGGTATGTGTGCATTAGTTATTCAGGACAATGTATATGCAGGGTGCACACACCATTTCCCTTGTGAACGCAGTGTCTTTAAGAGAAATTTATCTTGTGTAAAGTGGTTCTTTGGACACGAAGCTTACTCAAACAAGTCAACTTCAGCCAACCTAATTGACTAGATTGTTATGATGAGAAGCTGATGAGAATTGGAAAGTGCTATAGAAATAACAATCATAACATAATAGATCCAGTTCCCTGAGTTCCATCTCTTTATTGTGCTTTAGAGTGACCAAGAAATATACTGGTATACCTCGCTTTATTGTGCTTTGTAGACATTGCTTCTTAAAAGGATGTGGAAGCCTGGCCACTTCCGGGGGAAGGAAGCCCCCTGCCACTTCTGGCCACAGGAGTAGAGCTGGCTAGACCTGGAGCTGGGTTCTTCCCCTCTTGCCTGTGAAGCAAGGGGGGGCCTGGCTTAATAGACTATATAAAACATAACTTTTATATACACTGGGAAACAAAATAAAATAAAATTGTGTGATTCACTTTATTTTGGTGGCGTGGAAACGAACCCGCAATATCTCCAAGGTATGCCTATATTGCAAGCACTAGCTTTCAGGGGATGGAAAGAGGCATTGTATTGAAGATGCATTGTCTCTGCACCCCAACCCAGGAACTAGCTTCGAGTGGGAAAGCAGTTGAAAATGCATTGCCTTGAAACCTGTGTGAGTTTGGGGAGGCAGAGTGTCTAAGCCAACAATAGGAAACTCGTGGCTCTCCAAATATTGTTAGACTACAACTCCCATCATCCCTGGCTGCTGGCTGTGGTGGCCACGGATGATAGAGTCGAATAACATCTGGAGAACCATATATTCCCAATCCTTTCTCCTTGCCTGCTGTGACGACACCAAACCATACTGTTGTACCTGGAGAACCTTCAAGATGGCAGAGCTTCACTGAAGAAATCCAACCCTAGTGCTACACTGAAGACAGTTCTCCTGGGCAGCAGAGTGAAGAGGTGCAGTTTGAGGTGCTGAAGCAAGTAGAGAAGAAAAGGGCAGGAGGAGCTGGAGCACATGGAGGGAAGAGAAGGCTGGAATTAGGGGAGGCAAAAAGGGATAGAGCAGATGGGCAAAAGGGCGAGTAATGTGAGGAGGGAGAGATGGATGTCCTCTCCGCCCCCCACCAGCTAAATTCCTAGTGCATTTCCCTGCACACATTTATATAAGCACCGGTCTTGTGTGGGTCTCTTGTTCCTGCTGGATTTCCAATGCAGCTCTCTTCTATGGCTGTGCACACACTGAAAGTCCCACATACTGACAGGCACTGTACTGCTTAATAATACATGTCAGTATCTGTTGATGTTCACTTTAAATTGTTTGGCTCTTGCACAAGAAGAAGGAACTGCTTATGGCAGAAGGTAAGGCTGAGGCAAAAACTATAAAATTACATCAGGGAACCAATTAAGCATGTTAGCCTGCACTATTGAAGGAGGAAAAACCCACCCATGTTTTATGCCTAGGATAACCACTAATGAGATAGAATCCATTAGTACAACTATTGCCAAACCTTTCAACAGCATCATCCAAACCATTTTATTACAAGTGAGCATTCTACCAGGTGTTACTAGCTTGGTCAGAACTGTCAAAGAATCTAGACAATTATGATTGTGCAAGCTAATTCTCTTTGTGCAGACAATTCTAGTAGTCATGTTCTTCAGCACTATAAACTGACAGCTTTCTCAAGCATCTTCTTGGGGGGGGGGAAGGACTTTCATTTCTGGTAGGAAACCTAACCCAAAGCTCTTAAAACAAAACATTAAAGCCTAGTCTTCTGAAAATCCTCTCTTGTATGTCACTGCTGCTTGGATTAAGTGACCCCAGAGCAGCAGTGCAAGCAATAAAATTCCAAAATAGCTCAGGCTATTTAGACAAAGAAAGAGAACAGCAATTCATAAGTGAGTGGAAATAACAAATCAAAGGAAGAAACAGGCAGGAGTGGTACAGATGCTTGCACAGAATTTTTGCATTTAGCACATTACTTCACCATAGAGATGTGGGCAAAACAAAACAAAAACTATCGCCAAATATAGTGTTAGCAGCCACAAAATAGGGATGGCAATTTGGTGTCCACAGAGCATTTTGAGGACAGATGTATAATTTGAAACAGGTTCGCTCCATGTCTGCTCAGGTAGTCCAGAGATGAGGTAACATGTGAAAGGTATATGCTCCGCTTATGGGGCGGGGAATCAAATTAAAAAGAGGATAATTAAAAATTGTTCTGAATATTGTGCCTATGTTTCCTGCTTGTATTCATCTCGCTCTTCCTCCTCATTGCAGTGCTGGAGGTGTCAGTGTTGAATACAGAGGGGCAAGTGCCAGATATTGTTTTCCCACATGAGTATACCACCAAGAATTCCATCCAACTCTCAGCCAACACTATCAAGCAAAACAGTCGTAATGGTGAGCGGGGAATGAAATTCGGGGAGGGAAAGGGACGCCAGGATCTCAAAGATCTTTTCTCTAATGTGATGAGAACCACATTTGCCTCTTTTTGTGGTCCAATATCATGGCCCTGATTCCCTTTCTTCTCTCTTCAGGGGTGGTCAAGGTTGTCTTCATTCTCTACAAAAATTTGGGGTTTTTCCTCTCTACTGAGAATGCCACCATCAAGCTGGGTAGTGAGGTTGGTTCAATTAGCCCCTCACTTGTTGTCAACTCACAAGTTATTGCTGCCTCCATCAACAAGGAATCTAGCCGCGTCTTCCTGATGGACCCCGTCATCTTTACCCTCTCCCACCTGGAGGTGAGACTTGCGTGACATCTGGAACCAGTGTGCTCATTCCCCCATTTTTGGCACATCCTAGGGCATGCCCCACTATGGCACTTGGTGGTCTGTATCCCATTTCTGCACACATACGCCCAACATTGGAAACTCTATGCTTTGTAAGTGCATTGACACTGATGTTTTGATTGTGTACCAAATCACTCCCATTCTCTCCAGAATGAACCATTTTCCTGTATCCCAACTTCTCAAAGCATAGGGCCCCTCTACTGCTCTGGCTTCGCCCCACTTAATTGACAATTCTTACAGGCATATTTTTTTCCATGTAGGAGAAGAACCATTTCAATGCCAATTGCTCTTTCTGGAACTACTCAGAGCGCTCCATGATGGGTTACTGGTCCACGCAGGGCTGTCGGCTGGTGGAGACCAACACGACCCACACCACCTGTGCATGCAGCCATCTCACCAACTTTGCTGTGCTCATGGCACACCGTGAAATTGTAAGAATATCATTCCCACTGATGGGGGCTGAGGGAAGGTGCTCCAGAATGGTTGGGGGGCAGGGAGAACTGGTTTTCTGCCACCATCCCAAGCCACTGTCAAGGTCCCCCTTCCAGTTCCTTATGCACCCGGTATCTTCTTGTCAATACGGGTAACCCAGAAAATCAGGGTGGTCATTATTCTTACATGAAACACTGGGAGTTGGTTCTTTCCCTGTTCGTAATAAAGATGCCCTGGATTAACAGTTACTTGGAGGGTGGCAGTTTATTAGATGGAGACAGTCCATTGGCAGAGGACGGTAAATTAAGTGCTACCAGTATTACAGTCAAGCTAACATTTCAACTCTACAACAGGGGAGAGTACTTAACAGGAGAGGAAAGCTGTGCACATCCAGCCTCATTCCGCTTTTCCTTTCAGTACCAGGGCCGCATCAATGGGCTGCTGTTGTCTGTCATCACGTGGGTGGGCATTGTGATTTCCCTGGTCTGCTTGGCCATTTGCATCTCCACTTTCTGCTTCCTGCGTGGGCTGCAGACTGACCGCAACACCATCCACAAGAACCTCTGCATAAATCTCTTCATCACTGAACTCCTCTTTCTCATCGGCATTGATAAGACACAGTATGAGGTGCGTGACAATCTCCCCTCAGAGCAACACCAAAAACACCACGGCATATTCCTCTGCATGGAGGGAGTTGAGAGAGTCACCAAGGGGCATGTGGTACAATAGGACAGGATGGAGATCCCACTGGGGAACATTTGACTTTCCCAAGTCAGTGCAGCCACAGAGGGGAGGGGGTATCAGGATTGGGATATCTGCAGGAAGTTTCAGCTCACTCTAGAGCAGACTCAGTTTACCAGGCATGGGCATGTGCTTGTTCGTGACAGAAGCAACACCTGGGAAGTGGACAGTTAACACAATTGTTCCCCTCTGCTTAAGTCACCACTGCTGCCAGGAACAGCCAAGTGTCATAGGCATGTCCAGTTGTCATGAGGAGGTACTGCAGATCCAGGGATGAAATTGTGTGCGTTTGCAGGGTACAAGGGTGGGCATTTCCCCCTTGTGGTCACTACACAACTTTTAAAAGTGCAGCACCTTTCCCAATCATCACTGCCTTTAAAAAAAAAATTATTGTGTGCTCTTTTTTTTTTTTTGATTAGTCAGAAAAACAGGATATTTTAAATTAATTCAATAAATGCATTACAAAAAGAGGCATTGTGCTGATGGGATTTTTTCTGTCTCTCCCCTTCCATCCCAGATTGCCTGCCCCATCTTTGCAGGGCTACTGCACTACTTCTTCCTGGCAGCGTTCTCCTGGATGTGCCTGGAAGCCATCCACCTTTACCTCATGCTGGTTGAGGTTTTTGAGAGCGAATACTCCCGCAAGAAGTACTACTACTTGGGGGGCTATTGCTTCCCTGCCCTGGTAGTGGGTATTGCTGCCGCCATTGACTACCGCAGTTATGGCACCGAGAAAGCGTGAGTACATGGAAGGCCAAAGGGAGAGGCTAGTGGAGGGTGCATGGCAATGATAAAAACAGGAGGTTGAGGCATAACTGGGGGATGGGGGGGGAGGCTAGTACACTGCACACATAACTCTATGCTAACTGTGGGAGGAGGAGCACCACAGCAGAGTTTGCCAATGTGACACTTAGGGACACCCTGGCAATCTTCCCCTGACACCCATGAAGCTTCTGAGCTGCCCTGCCCCCTTGATCATGAGGTGGTGAGGATGATGACCTTCTTCTCTCTTGAAAAGTACATAGTAGGAAGTTGGAAGAGTGACAGTCTCTCCCCCTTCCTCTTTTAGTTCTATGCTCTTTTTCAGGCTTATATTTTCTACTATAGCTGACTTACCCAGACTTCCTCTCTCTCTTGGGGGAGGCAGGGCAGGCTGAACCAAGGGAGTGAGGAGAGATGTGGCCAGAGGGGATGGTGCCCACAGCACTTGCTCAGAAACCCAAATTTGCCCATGAGCCTGAAAAGGTTGGCAACAGAGCTGGCAAAACAAGATTAGAGGTGGGTTTGGGTGACTTGAAAGATAAGGGGTGAGAAGTCCTTTAAAGGATGTTATGACAGAGGGGCAGGGCAGAAGAATGAGCAGAGAACAGGCAAGGTTTTGACAGCACATTTCTGGGTGAGTGTCATCTCGTGCCAATAAGCACTCAGGCAATCAAGGCTTGAGGTGCTTTTCCTGCTTCCATCTGACACTTCCCTGCTCTCTTTTGGCAGATGTTGGCTTCGAGTTGATAACTACTTCATCTGGACCTTCATTGGGCCTGTCTCTTCTGTCATTGTGGTGAGTCACTAGGGATTGTTTGGGAATAGACACTCAAGGATTTCCCTTATCTGTCAAAGAATCAGAGTCCCAAAGTTGAGGAAAGAACTGGAGCCCTTGCTCTCCTCCTCAACCCATCATTAGACCTTTCTTTTTCTTCCCAGAGTTAGAGTGCCTGGGTGTAGGGTGTGTTTTCAACTTTCAAATTCCAAATATGAGAGGTGCTTAAAAGTTGCAACATGACTTGGGAATTCAAAAGACATTTTGGTTACATAAATATAATTTACGTTTTCTTGGTAAGCAGAATGTGTGTAAAATTGTGTAGAAATCATTGAAAGTGGTTGCCAAGTACTTGCAGTATTATTATTATTATTGTTGTTGTTGTTGTTGTTATTTACATTACCTGACATTTTCAGAAGGTAAAATTAAAATTCTTTGGTTTTCCTAAAGCAGTTTATTTGCTTCTTCATCAAGTGTAGTCTTGCCAAGCTGAATGTTGTCCAATCACAAAAATAATAGCAGATTTGAATTCCTCACACCCCAAAGCTTATTTTTAAGGCCCCTCACTGAAGAAATTTGCAAAAATTAAGTTTCATCTCCTAAAATGGCATGTCCTGGCCTGGGATGTAATGTTGCTCATTCCTTCCCATCACACACAGACACTGACACTGACAAACCCTTTCCCCTGCATCTGGGGAAAGCCACTAGCAGGGGAAGTGGGAGGTGCTTTTTTGCAGAGGACTCCCTTTCCCCTGCTCACATCCATCTGTACACATCCCCCAGATCAACCTGGTGTTCCTCATGATCACTCTGCACAAGATGATCCGTAACACGTCGGTCCTCAAGCCTGACTCCAGCCGACTGGACAACATCAAGTGAGTTTATGTTTGGATTCCTTTTCATCCTCTGGCTTAGATGCAAACTTCTCCCTACCTTAATAGCACACCTCCAGTGCCTTTAGATTCCTGTGGTGCCTTGTATTTGGTTCTTCTAAAACAGCTTAGTGGGACAAAGCCAGAGCAGAGAAAACAGACAACTTGGGGTTTAAAGGGACCGGACTCTTGCCCAGACCATGATATTGAGGACCCCATCTGTCTCAGGAGTGTCTCACTCAGCTGAGTGACCTACAGCTGGGAGTAAACAGGCTAAAGGCCAAAGCATAGTGCTTTATGGGCTCAGATGATCCTTTCAGAATGCTGGGATATGGGTTGACTCACTCAGCTTACACTAGGTAACATTATGAAGCTTTCGTTTGATCACTTCACCAAAGGCTTTGGACTGCTGGCCATCTTTATGTCCAGTAAATCTTTCTTTCTTTTCCTTTCTCTTTCTCACGACCCACCACGCTGCAAAGGCTCCTGTGAAACCAGCATTCTCTCGTTTTAAGAGAGTGTCCTTATATTCAGGAAAGGAACTGTCACCCTCTCAGATGAATAGAGTGAGGCTGCTTCATTCAGTCAGCACAGTGGAGCTGTCTGAGTCAAGCAGCAAATGAGGTTAGAGTTCTGACACTTTGAGGGAATTTGTCAAGCTCGGTGCTGCAAATAGCCTGCAAATGCCAGTCTGTCAAAAGCCATGCGTTACTCACAAGTTCACATCTTCTTACACTCATTCATACAAAATAATCTAGAGGTGGGGAGAACACCCTGGTTAATGCTGAGTTAAGGTTAAAAAAAAATACTCATAGCTTAAAGTCTACTAAGCAGAGAAATGCAGTTCAGCTAATCCTAACAGCTTTATAAACTACCTTTACCTTGCCCAAGTGACCTAGAACAATACTTAACCCAGGTAGCTGGACAAGTGCTGTGGACAGAGGAGGCAGCTGAACCTCTTAAGAATCCAGAGGAGCCCAGTAAAAAATAAAAAAAGAGAGCTGGGAAGTTCAAACATTAATGAAAACTGAACTAAGAAAGTATGAACCTCATGGAACCAAGGAAGGGGGGAAAGGGTAGACCACACTTTCTCTGTGCTATTGCCCTGATCCAAATCACACAGCCCTCTGTATGGACATGCACACAAACGGTTGCTCTTTGTTAAAAAGAAAAATTAAAGTAACAGAACTCCAAGTCACATGTATTTTGATCCTAATTTGCAGGTTACCTCTTACAAAATTTATTAGAGCCTAACTATGTAAACATGGAGTAAGCCTTACTGATTTAAGTTGGTTATATTTCAAAATAACAATATTTTTGATTGCAGCCTTAATTTTGCTAATTAACACTGTTACCGGCAATATAACCATTACTTCTATCTACCAGCCCAGTTTTTACATGCTTCCTTATCCTGCTCTTTTTAGTTAATTTACCAAAGAGTTCCGGTGCATTTGTTTACTGCTGGTGTGGTTTTGCAGCCTGCTTCCTGCCGTCTTTCTGTGTTTATTTTAGTTGCCAAATCTCAGTCAGAAATAAACACAGCAACACTTTGTGGTTTTAGTTTTGTCTTTTTCATCCGAAGTACAAATAGACAGTTGATCACTTCTTTCCACTCAAAGAGCAAAGATTGGGAGAACTGACAGTAAGAGGATACTCCTGAGCCAATCCTAACCATGTTTGCTTGGAAGTAAGTCTAGCGTCCGTCTCTTGGGCACCTACTAGAGAGTGCCTTTGATCTCACGGCTGACGAGTGACAAATATATGGCCATGCCATTTCACAGCCTTTCATTTTGAAAAGCCCCTTTAGAGTCTGAGCACACTCAAGTGTGGAAGTGCTTATGAAGCTTTAAGAGAGAGAAAACAAAAAACAAGCAAACGAATGGTCGAGCGACCACCAAACTAACATTTGGGACTATGGTGTGTTGTTAGGAAATGGCAGGTAGTACACAAGTCCCATGATTTGTGTTTGTATTCAGCAAATGGAAGCCCTTTGTAACAACAAAGGTTAGATGTAAAGGAGGCAGTTTAGTCAACATTTCTGGACCAAGAATAACTGGAGGTCTGTAGTAACAATTTGGCTGGTAATTCTTAGACATACAACTCCCTCACTAGCAAACTATGGGAGAATCTCCCACATGCTGACTTCCTTGCCCATCTTTCTCTCTCCATCCCCCTAACATTGTCTCACTGTTTCTTTTGTGCCAGAAGTTGTACAGAGGCATCTATAGCATAACAGCAGGGAGATGTGAGACTAGTTTTGCTCTGGTGAGGACTCCCAATTCCCTGAACTCACTAGTGTCTCCTTCTACAGGTCTTGGGCACTCGGGGCAATCACTCTCCTTTTTCTCCTGGGCCTCACCTGGGCATTTGGTCTCCTCTTCATCAACAAGGAGTCTGTTGTCATGGCCTATCTCTTCACCACCTTCAATGCTTTCCAGGGCATGTTCATCTTCGTGTTTCATTGTGCACTTCAGAAAAAGGTGAGTACAGTGGTACCTCGGGTTACATACTGTCAGAGCTGCTTCCAGATCCTAGCTCACAGAGGATCACGCTAGCCAGCGATCATTAAATAAAAGTCTTTATTGAGTTACAGTTTCCATTCTCAAGCTGCTGCGTGCAACTCTACGTCTCATGGTTAGATCGGCGAAGCTCCATCTGAGTCTCCGCCCCTTGTACACCAACTTAATATCCTAGCCTTGCTCCACCTTTTCCGCCTGACTGTTCTTCTCTGGGTCCCTCTGCCCCCCGGGGTCTCTTCCTTCCGGGATTCCTCTGACGCTGACGCTGACCCCCCTGACTCTTCTCCCTCCTTTCGGCGGGCTTTAGGACCTGGCTCCCTTTCCGGGCTGCCTACTGCGCCACCTTCCTGTGCATTTGAACTTGGCACGCGCGCCCAACCTTCCACCTTCCGTCTGACCGTTTCTTCGCTCCCCGATGGAGGTGTGGCCACTCCTGACTCGTGCCCTCCCCCCTGTTGTGAGCTGCCAGCGCTTGATCCCTGGCGCCCTTCCTCTTCCCTGCTCTCTGGCGGTGACGCTGGTCCTGATTTCCAACTGCTCCCCTCTGAGTCCCCTCTGGCTCTATCTTCCTGGGGTGTCCCCCTAGGCTCCCCCCTTGCCCTGGCCACTGGTGCTCCTTTCTGTGAATCTTCTGATTCACTGGAAAGACTCGGAGATCTCGGGTCGTCGTCATCACTCATCTTTTCTTCTGCCTCCTCTCCCTCGCTCTCTGTTTCCTCCCTTGCCCTTGCCTCTGCTCCTGAACCCCTGACATCCATCCCCCCCTCGAAGCCCCCTCTTCCCCCCTCCCCTCCTTCCGGTGCGGGATCTGGGTGCTGCCGTGTCAGGGGGACGAATGCCGGATACAGTTCGCTTCCCGTGGCGGGCCGCCATCCGAAGTCTTCCGGTTCTTCCTCCCTGCTCTCGTTGACGACAGTCACCTCCGCTTCCATCTCTGTGCCGCCGTGCTCGAAACCCGGGTCGTCCCCGAAAACGTCCATGTCCGTCTCTCCTTCGTTGCCTTCTGGAGACGTTGCTCGTCCTGGACCCTCCAGCCACCTTCTGCGGAACTGCTCCTCTGGTCGATCATCCCACCAATACGAGGGTTCTGAAGCAGATCCCGAGGGTGACCCCTCTGGGGAACGGGCGTCTCGTGTCGGTTCCTCGTCCGAGTCGAACCCCCGGAACGTGCTGGCTGAAAGCGTGGGCGTGAAAAGCCAGTCGTCGAAAAAGTCTGCTGGCATTGGCCTATGTGGGAAGAGGGCATGAAACTCTTCTTTGAGCAGAGGTTCGTCTAAAGCGTAGCCCGGCACCCAGCTGTTGGCACTGGCCGGGGTGCCCTCCTTGGCGAGAAGGTATTCTACCCCCTCTTCCCCCCATCTGGAGTCCAAAATCTCCGTGACTTCGTTGATGCGCTCCTCCTGTGCCACTCCCCCTTGCCCGGTTCTCTCTCGGAGCGGACCCGGTGCCGTTCCTGGTTCCTGAAACCTGTGAGGTGCCTTGTAGGGAGTGAGCACCGATCTGTGGAACACCGGATGCATTCTGGAACCCTCCGGAAGAGCCAGCCTGAAAGCCACCGGGTTGACCTGTTCGTCGACTTGGTAGGGCCCCAGTTGTTTATGCCCTAGTTTCTTCTTCGCCAACGACCTGGCCGGCACTGCGTGGGCTGCTAACCAGACCCAGTCTCCCACATGGATCTCTTCGCCAACCCTTCTGT
This sequence comes from Podarcis pityusensis, assembly GCF_964106645.2. NCBI lineage: Eukaryota > Metazoa > Chordata > Lepidosauria > Squamata > Lacertidae > Podarcis > Podarcis pityusensis. The sequence continues at coordinate 43,788,326 of NC_138029.1, read as the reverse complement.
GTTTGTCCGCTTGTACCTTGTATGCGTGTTTAGCCAGCTCCAGGTGCCGCCGCAGCTGATCGTGGACCTCCTGCAACTCCGACGCGAACGCATCTGCTGTCTGCGGCTCCCCCTCCCCCATTCTTTCCAGTCCCGGGAAGGTTCTAGGGTGCCTCCCGTTGTTGGCGAAGAACGGCGTGACCCCCGTGGACACGTGCTTCGTGTTGTTGTAGGCGAACTCGGCGAGAGGCAGGTAATCCACCCACGTCGCAGGCTGTTGATTCGCATAACATCTCAGGTACTGCTGCATGATGGCATTGACCCGCTCCGCTTGCCCGTTGGTCTGCGGGTGTCTAGCCGACGCCAGGTTGATCTTGACGTTCAGGAAGCCCATCAGCCTCTGCCAGAAGTTTGAGATGAACTGTCGCCCTCGGTCGGACAGAATAGACCGCGGCAGACCGTGAACCTTGAACACGTGGTCTATGAACAGTTTGGCGGTTTGTTCCGCCGTGGCCACCTTCGCACACGGAATGAAATGTGCCATCTTGGAGAACAAATCCACCACCACCAGCACAGCCGTCTTGCCCCTCGAGCTGGGCAGATCCGTGACAAAGTCCAGGGCCACTCTCTCCCATGGCTCGAACGGAGTTTGCAGCGGTTCCAGCAGTCCGGCCGGCGGTCTGTGCACTGGTTTGGACCTCTGGCAGGTGTCACACCTCGCCACGTAGTCCGCGACTTCCCCTCTCATTCCGGGCCACCAGAAGTCTCTGGCTACTAATTCCACCGTCTTCTCCTTGCCAAAGTGCCCGGCAGTGGGCGCGTCGTGCAGCTGCTGCAGTACCTTGGCGCGAAGTTCGTCTCCCGGCACGTAGATGGCCCCTTTACGGATGAGCAAACCATCTCGCAGCTGGAACTCGTCGGTCGCTGCCGTGCCCCTGTGCACCTCTGCCATCTTTGCTTGCGCGAAGGAGTCATCCTGCAACGCTCGTCGCACCGCATCCAGGTCAACTGTTGCCGCCGCGCACGCCCACACTGTCGGTGCGAAGATGTGCATGGCGGCCGCTGGCGTTGCCTCCTCCAGATACTGTGGCTTACGGGAGAGAGCATCCGCCATGATGTTGGTGTCCCCCGGGACATACTCTATTCGGAAGTCGAAATTCGCAAAGAACTCAGCCCAACGTATCTGCCTCTGGTTCAGGAACTGTGCCGTGCGCCAGTGCTCTAGATTCTTGTGGTCCGTGCAGACCTGCACCGTGTGCTTGGCGCCGATCAGGAAGTGCCTCCACGCTTTGAACGCTGCATGAATGGCCAGCAACTCCCTGTCCCAGATGGTGTAGTTCTGTTCGGACTTGCTGAGCTTCCTTGAGTAAAACGCTCCCGGCCTCCAAACCCCCTGCGGGTCTTTCTGCAGCAGGACTGCTCCCACGGCTCTGTCCGAAGCGTCTGTCTCCACCCTCATCGGCCTGCTGGGGTTGACATGAAGCAGCTGCTCTTCCGACGCGAAGAGACGCTTGAGTGCCTGAAAGGACTGCTCCGCCTGCTCTGTCCAGATGAACTTCTTTTTCTTGGAGCTGAGCGTGTCCGTGATGGCCGCTGTCTGCATCGCAAAGCCTTTGATAAACTTGCGATAGAAGTTCGCGAAGCCGACAAACCGTTGGACCTCCTTCCGGTTGCGTGGGCTTTTCCAATCCAACACTGCTCGGACCTTGGCGCTGTCCATGGCGAGCCCTTTATCAGACAACTTGTAGCCCAGGAAATCCACCTCGGTCACGTCGAATTGGCACTTCTCCAGCTTGGCGTAAAGCCTATGTTGCTGTAGCCTGCTCAGCACTTCCTTGACGTGTCTGTCATGCTCCTGCTGCGATTCCGAAAAGATCAGGATGTCATCCAAGAAACAGACGCACGTCTTGTAGAGGAGCCCCGCCAACACGTGATGCATGAAAGCTTGAAAAACGTGGGAGCCATTTTGCAATCCAAAAGGCATAACTCTATATTCGTAGGTGCCCAGGGGCGTGAACATGGCTGTCTTCCACTCATCTCCCTCCCGCATGCGAATGAGGTTGTATGCCCCTCGCAGGTCCAACTTGGTGAACACTCTGCCCTTCCGTACCTTTGCGAGGAGGTCGTCGATTCGGGGCATGGGGAAGTCCGATGGCTTGGTCACACTGTTCAAGATGCGAAAGTCCACTACAAGTCTTTTTTGGGGCGTGTCCCGCTTCTTAACAAAGAATACCGGACTGCCCCCCGCTGCCTTGGACTCTCGGATGAAACCGCGCTCCAAATTATGATCTATGAACTCTTTGAGTTCCTGCAGTTCGTCCTCAGACATGGAATACAGCTTCCCTTTGGGTAGCGCCGCCCCCGGCAGCAGGTCAATTTTGCAGTCATATGGTCTGTGGGGGGGTAGCCTGTCTGCCTCTTTCTCGCAGAAAACCTCCAAAAATTCTGCGTACTTGTGGGGGACCGCTTGCAGCGTGCCTAGCTGCAGCTGTGACTCCTCTTCCCCTCCTTCCTGCCTGGGCACGATGCAGTGTTCAGCGCAAAAGGAAGAGCCGAAGGTCAGCTGCCTCTGGTACCAAGCCAGCGTCGGGCTGTGCTTGTCCAGCCAACTCATGCCCAATACAATGGGCGTGTCCGATAGTTGAGTGACATTGAAGCTGATGATTTCCCTGTGATTCCCAAGTCGCATCACCATTGGTGGCGTCTGCTTCACCACTTGCCCCCCTAGCAGCTCCCTGCCATCCACCGTGACAACCTGCAGGGGCAGCGTGGCAGGCAGCAACTGTATAGCGTGCCGGTCGACAAAGTCCTGCCCTATAAAGTCCGCATTGCTTCCGGAGTCAATGGTGATTGGCACGTCCATGGTGATTCCATTGGGCAGCTGGAGCGACGCGGTGAGCTTCACTACCGGTTTGGGCGGGAGGGGGTCCATGGGCTGTAAAATCTCTGGGGACTGCTTCACTGACACGTCTGGTTGGGCCCCAGTGCCTCTTCCTCCAACCAGACTCCTTCGTTTCCCTGCTGTGGTTGTCCTTGCTGCGTTGCTGCAGTTACCATTGCTGAGGCTGCAGTGTGCTTGTGGAGCCTCTGGGGACACTCTTTCGCCATATGCTGTGGATCATCGCAGATGTAACACTTCCTGTTCCCTCTAGGAGGCTTCGCTTTCACTGCTGCCGGTGCTAGGGCTCTGGCTGCTGACTGAGCCCTTGCACCTCCAACCTCCATAGGTTCCGCTCCTCCTCCTGGCGGAGGCGTGGATTGCGCACGCGCTGCTTCTCTGGGAAGGAAGGAGGAGCCCCTGGCTGGTTCGCGCCCTCCACGCCCTTCGTCCCTGCTCCACGGACGTCCTTCCAGCCGCACCCCCACCGCCAGCGCCCTCTGAACGATCTCCTGCGTGGTCCGGGGTCTCTCCCCCCTCGCAATTTCATCTTTAACCGAGCCGTGCAATCCCTCCCAAAACAGGTCTCTTACAGGAGCCGAATCTCTGTCCCATTCCAGGGCACTGACCAAAGCGAAAAAGCGGGCATGGTACTGCCTTACGCTGGCCCTCCCTTGCTTCAGTCCATGTATCTCCTGCCGAGCAAGATCCACGTCAATGCTTGATAAAAAGCACCCATCCATCGCTTTAATAAAGGCATCCGCATTTTGGAGCGCCGGATCATTATCTCTCCACAAATTGCGCAGCCATGCTTTAGCATCTCCATGCAAATGGGACATGATGAATCCCACCTTCTCTTGCTCATCTCTAAAGTCTTTGTTCAGCAGTTGCAGTGCACACATTACATCTGCTCTAAAGTTGGGGTACTGTTGCAAATTCCCATCGAAGTGAGAGACCAGACCGCCTGTTCGTCTCCCCAACCCAATCCCCTCCGGTTTGGGTGTCAGTTGCCCTTGCTTCGTAAGCACTTCCAACCTGACCTGGAGATCCCTGTAGGCGGCAGCTGCGTCCTCCTCTCTCTTCCTGGATGCAAGAGCCTCGGCATTCAGTCGTGTCACTGCTTCTCTGAGTTCCACTATCTGCTGTTCGGCCGTCATGTTGTCTGCCGTTCGTGAGCTCGCTAGTAGGCACCCGCTTTCTCTCCTCTCCGTGAGGACGTAGATGCCCACAATCAAGGGATGGAGCTTACTGTCAGAGCTGCTTCCAGATCCTAGCTCACAGAGGATCACGCTAGCCAGCGATCATTAAATAAAAGTCTTTATTGAGTTACAGTTTCCATTCTCAAGCTGCTGCGTGCAACTCTACGTCTCATGGTTAGATCGGCGAAGCTCCATCTGAGTCTCCGCCCCTTGTACACCAACTTAATATCCTAGCCTTGCTCCACCTTTTCCGCCTGACTGTTCTTCTCTGGGTCCCTCTGCCCCCCGGGGTCTCTTCCTTCCGGGATTCCTCTGACGCTGACCCCCCTGACTCTTCTCCCTCCTTTCGGCGGGCTTTAGGACCTGGCTCCCTTTCCGGGCTGCCTACTGCGCCACCTTCCTGTGCATTTGAACTTGGCACGCGCGCCCAACCTTCCACCTTCCGTCTGACCGTTTCTTCGCTCCCCGATGGAGGTGTGGCCACTCCTGACTCGTGCCCTCCCCCCTGTTGTGAGCTGCCAGCGCTTGATCCCTGGCGCCCTTCCTCTTCCCTGCTCTCTGGCGGTGACGCTGGTCCTGATTTCCAACTGCTCCCCTCTGAGTCCCCTCTGGCTCTATCTTCCTGGGGTGTCCCCCTAGGCTCCCCCCTTGCCCTGGCCACTGGTGCTCCTTTCTGTGAATCTTCTGATTCACTGGAAAGACTCGGAGATCTCGGGTCGTCGTCATCACTCATCTTTTCTTCTGCCTCCTCTCCCTCGCTCTCTGTTTCCTCCCTTGCCCTTGCCTCTGCTCCTGAACCCCTGACACATACGCTTCAGGTTACATACGCTTCAGGTTACATACGCTTCAGGTTACAGACTCCGTTAACCCAGAAATATTACCTCGGGTTAAGAACTTTGCTTCAGGATGAGAACAGAAATTGGGCTCCAGCGGCCCAACGGCAGCAGGAGGCCCCATTAGCTAAAGTGGTGCTTCAGGTTAAGTACAGTTTTGGGTTAAGAACGGACCTCCGGAACGAATTAAGTACTTAACCCGAGGTTCCACTGTATCTGTAATCCAGAATTGAAGGACAACACTTTTTGCTTAAAGTTGTGGAGAACAATGGGAGCTGGTATTCTGAGGTGCTGGCTGAGGGACTTAGGAGACCCAGGGTCATTGGGCAGAGCTGTCAACCTTGCTTGCATGCTGGGGGTGCAGGGGCCTTAAAGAGAACCATTGACTCTGCAAAGGACTTTGGGTCCAAATTGAAAGGAGTTGCATAGGACAATTGCCTGATTAAAAAACAAGAAACACTGAGTCAGTTAAACAAGTTTTAGTACATTAATTAGTTAATTAATCAATTAAGTTTGCATAAAAGTAAAGAAAATAGTTTCAGAAGGAAGATGGGTCTTTGTCTGTAAATAACATACCCATGTATCATAGCAGGCATCATCTTAGAAGAATCATTCCCTCCTGTGCGTGAGAGAAAAGGGGGGAGTGCCCCTTTAAGATGATGCTTGCCACCTGCAGTTTTTAATAAGTATTTGTATCTTTAGAAAATATCTGCCTGATTAATTGTGACCCTTTTTAAGTAAATGTTTTAAACTCATAAATTTAAGTAATTAATTGATGGAACATTGCTGCCCTAGTGAAGGTAAAGATTGTGACAAAAAGGCTTAGCTAAGAGGGCAGAACCAGCCTGAATGACCATGTTGTAGCCAAGACAATTCATGCCTTTCCCCCTTCCTTGACTCTCCTCCCTACAATGCGCCAGGTTCACCGGGAATTCAGCAAATGCCTGCGACACGCATCCTGTTGCCTACGGAGTCCGCCAGGGGCCACACTGGGCTCCCTCAAGACCTCAGCCATCCGCAGCAACAACCGTTACTACACTGGGACACAGGTACCATTGGGCAGACTGGGCTGGGGGAGGGGTGCTGCTGTTACTGGTCTGGAGAACAGGAGAGGCTGGGGCATATTCTTAGGCCACAATACCCCTGGGGGTCTAGTTGCCCTACTGAATCCAGAGTGGGGCTGTCTTTTCAGAGCCGAATCCGGAGAATGTGGAATGATACTGTAAGGAAGCAAACTGAGTCCAGCTTTATGGCGGGTGATCTCAACAGCACTCCCACCCTTAATCGAGGTGAGCAGTCACTCTGTATTTTCCATCACTTCCTGCAACTCCTTTGTGAGCCAGAGGGCAGGCCTGTACCCACACACCTGACTAAGAGGTTCCTGCCCCACCCTTAAAGCTGCTCCCCGGCCCCACTCTCTACAACCAAGCAGATGAAAGAGATCCCTACCAAACACCACTCCATATCAGTTTCTCCCCGAGAGTCACCTTTTCTCCTCGGCTATCTCTGGTGGCCTCCAATGTAGTTCTGCTCACATGGCCATGACTCCCCGCCCCCCCGAGCCAAGCTACTCAGTCTCCTCTCTATCTCCAGCCTTTCCTCCAACCCCAGATGCAGAGGCTCAAGTCACTTGCTACCTCCATGGTGCTAACACCTTTGCCTATACTACTTTTTGCAGGCACAATGGGGAACCACCTGCTGACCAACCCCGTGCTGCAGACACGGGGCGGGACCAGTCCTTACAACACACTCATTGCTGAGTCCGTGGGCTTCAACCCTGCCTCACCACCTGTCTTCAACTCCCCAGGTAAGGGCATCGTCACCCAGGATAACATACTTTCCCCTCTAGATTGATGCCCCAGACTGAATTAGGGTTCCATTTGCACACAGAAATACAGAGCTTCACATTTTCCTTATTGAAAATGAGGGGTGGGGTAGGTAGAAAGCAGAAAAAACACCTGAGATTTCTGCTTTTGAGTCTGGTGAAAAAGTAATCCCTCAAGCCTGGGCGCTGGGAGGAATGGGTCAGGAGAAGTGGCAGTGGAGGAGCTCCTCCTTTATTCTCCTGGTGCATAAGAGCCTGCCTTGTACTGAGACAGACCATTGGTCCCTCTTGCTCAGTATTATCTACACTGATTGGCTGTGGCTCCCCAGAGTCCCAGCCGTACCTAGAGATGCCAGGGATCAAACAGCTGGTGCTGTGCCACTGAGCTATGGCCACAGGGAGGATTTGGGCCATGTCTTATTTTGCATTACTGGCCCCAGCCACCTGGATAACCCTCTTTCTCTCTTTTCTCTTCCTCTCCCAACTGTTGCTGCCTGCAGGGAGCTTCCGAGAGTCCAGTACGTCCCTCCTTTCCAGTTCCATTTCGCAGTAATGTTTCCTTCATTGCTAGTTTGACTGGCAGGCTGGGGGTGGGTGCAGCACAGACGTGAGCCAAGTAGCGGGTGTGTAGGGAGAATAGGAAGGAGTGCTGGCTTTCTGGAGGGAACTCCTCCCTTACTCATGTTCCCATTTCTCGGAGGGTGGTGGTGCAGCATGGTTTGCGCAATTCTGGCTGTGGGCACTAGATGGAGCTGAATGCATCCGCAGAGCTCAGCGATACCCAACCTTCCCATCCCTGCATGCTGGGTTGAAACCATGGGCCCGTTAACCTAGTGTGCACCCCGTGCTCTAATGGGCTGACTGTACCGTCTCTGACAAATGGTCCCTCCAGCCCCAGAGGCCACCTTTGCTGGGGGGAGACCGCAGGCTTCTTCCATTGGCAGATCAGATAACTTGCGTGCTCCGTGTTATGCATGTGGCTGTGTTATGCCAACATGGCAATTCCCTCTCACGTCACCTTAGCCTTAGAGGTTATGCCTTAGTTGCACTCTTGCTATCTTACTCAACAAACCACATTCCTCTTTCCCACACAAGTATCAGTACTTTCACACATGCATACCTAACTCACATGTAGTTATCCTGCGCTTATTTCCACACTAGACAATAAAAAAGAGAAGTGAACTGCAATCTGATGCTTGTTGGGGAAAAAAGATTAAATTTAACATTAGAGTATCCCAAAGATCATCAACAAATACATCTTATTCAAAGACAATAGTTCTATATGTTCTTTTTAAAACAAACAAACCCCAAACCGAAGCCACATCTTACCATGTGCATCAGAGTCCTCCTATGCTTCCTATGTAGAAAGGAGCAGTGTCTGGTTAACCCTGTACTGACAAGAAGAGGAGAAGGAAGATAAGTGGCTCCTGCTGCTGCTGCTGCTGCACAAGCAGCCCTGCCCCATTCTGGCTGGCTGTGCTATCCTGCTGGCAAAGGCAAATGCTAGAATTCTGTATATAGCTGTGGCACCTTCATCTGCTCCCTGGAGAAGAGCTAAAGCTTGAAGAGCAGCTCGGTTAGTGGCCAATTGCTGGGAGCCTGCCTTCTTGATCTGAACTGGGCCCTGGTGGAAAAGGCTCTGCCTCCCTTCCCCGGGATTCCGAAATGAAGGAATGAAGGGGATTTCTGATGCACGTGGTCATTGCCTTGTTACTGTTATTATTTCATTTTTATTAGATTTCTATACCGCCCTTCATCAGAGGATGAGGATGGGGTGGTTTACAATATAAAAACACAAAAATACATAACATAGTAGCAAACCAAAACAATAGCTCATCCCACAGTTATTATTTGTGTGAATCAAGTCTTGGAGAGTACCTTGTCAATATAGGAACTCTCAGAGAAGCCTTACTTGCTTGAAATGTGCACTGACCCTTTCAATTCAGTTAAATAAATTACCCACTCGTGCAGCCTCAGCTTCAGGTTCATCTCTCTTAGCTTCTTACCTCCATTTTTGTTGCTGCCATCATTTCCCATACACACAAGCCAGTTCTCCCCGTGTAACAACCCTACATTTTTCTTACACACACTTCTTATCTGCTCTCTTCCTCGCCACACACACATACCACTTGAGCGGACCGTCTGCCCAAGTGGAACTTAGTTCCCAAGTGATGGCTTCTGCTCTGTGGCCTAAACATTAGTTGCTCATGACCTCCCTCCCGTCTCCTCCCACTAATATCCATCTATGTGCCCACCTTTACAGAGCACCCCCTGAACAACAGCCGAGACGCCTGTGGCATGGACACCCTCCCTCTCAATGGCAACTTCAATAACAGCTACTCCCTCCGCAGTGGCGACTTCCCGACCGATGGCACCAAGATGGCCGACTGCCGACGCAACCTGAGTGACGCCGCCGCCTTTGAAAAAATGATCATCTCCGAGTTGGTGCATAACAACTTGAGAGGGGGAGGCAGTGGCGTGGTCAAGGGGGGCGGGGGTTCTGCCGAGACCTCCAACCCCCCTGGGCCCCCTCCCCCTCCCAACGTAGTTGCAGGGGGAGGGGGTACCAACAATGAGGATGACGCCATTGTGCCTGACGCCCCTTCCTTGACCCATGAGGAGAACATGGAAATTGAACTCATGTATAAGGCCTTAGAGGAGCCGCTCTTGCTTCAGAGGGCACAGTCCATCCTCTACCAGAGTGACCTGGAGGAGTCGGAGAGCTGCACAGCTGACCTGACAGAGGGGGGCGATGGCCAAGCCCCTTCCCCCAACAGGGACTCTTTATACACCAGTATGACCAACCTGAGGGACTCCCCATACCCGGACAGCAGCCCTGAGGCAGTTGGGGAAGTGCTTCCTCATGCCCAAGCCATCAATGAAATCTACTATACCAATCGGCCAGCCTTGGTGCCGCGCAACCAGCTCCAGGCCTACTACCAAGTCCGGAGACCCAGCAATGATGGCTACTTGGTCCCAGGAAGCTTAGAAAACCCAGCAGTGGAGGGAGATGGCCAAATGCAGCTGGTGACCAGTCTCTGAGGGGCTGAGAAGGGACTGAGGGACCATAACACCCCCCAAAAAAACCCCCAATGCGGCACTGTTGCCGTGACCTGAACATTTTAATTTTTTCCTGGAAGAAAGGGTGGGGAAGAAGAGAATGGCACAGGGCTGGGGAATGAATGGAGGAGAGAAGGTGGAAGAAAGAGCTGAATGAGGCAGAGGGCTTCTCCGAGGAGAAGGGAGGGGCAGCCATTTTGTCCGTCTTTCCTTCCATCCAATTAGATTTCCAGACAGAAAGTGGCACGTGGCCTATCTGGTTATGTCCGTTTTCCTTCTCCAGGCAAATAAATGCAGTGGAGGAAAGAGAGCTGAATCTAGGCAAAAGGATCAGACTTATTTTGACAATACCTTCTAGACAATTGGGGGGGGGGGATGAACCAAGAAATTAGGGTGGGAAAGTTAAAAAGCTGACATAATAATATTTTTTTTTAATGTTACGAAAATCAAAGCCATGAGGGTTCCACATGCAGAGACTGGGGCACCTGGGGAAATGCCCTGCCCTGCGCCCTGGCTCAGAGCCTGCTCCCCACCCCTCGCCTCCCATAGCTTAAGAGTATGAGGGACAAACAGGGCCATGTGGCGCTCGGCCTAGTCGGGGTTTAGATTCAACCGTTGCCAAAAAAGAGAGACAAAAGACAGAGAAAGGTATGAGGGTGGGGGGAGAGGAAGGAGCTGTTCAGGTAACGCTATGCTGAGAACCTGCCTTCCAGTATTTGTTGGCTGTCACAGTTTATCAACAGGGTTTGCATCAAGTTCTTCCGCTCTTTCAGATTGGCAGGAAAGCTTTGCTTTGATTCTTTCCTCTCTCTCTTTTTTTATTTTTTTAAATTAAAGCCCACATAGGAATGTTTGAAATGCACCACTGCTTCTGGGGAAGGAGGAAGTAGCATTGAGGTGTGGCTGTCCTTAGATTTTTTTTTTTTTCATTTGTATGGCCACACATGGTGGCCTTTCCCCCTCCTAGTTGCTTTAGGGCCACCGAGCCTGACGTAAAATTGCACAATAAGTAAGAGATGATGAGGGGTGGGGTGGTGGTAGAGGAGGGGGCATTTCTTCCCGTTTCACTCAGTTCCACCAGTCGCCCCCACGGCCTGCTAAGTTCCAGCTCCAGACATTTAGAAAGTGATGCAAGACTGCTCTCACCTTCCTTCTGTTTCATTCCTGCCCACGAAGACGCAAACGTCAGGAGTATCCTGCAATGCAAATATGGCTGCCGTCAGAACACATTTGGGACTACATGGGAGAAAGTAGGAGTGTTGAACTCTCCCCCGCCCCCCAGACTGGATGGATTGTCCTTCAGAAAAATGACAAACAGAACAAACAAAAAAAAACAGCAACAAAAACACTAACCCAGACTGCACTTTTTTTCCACCCAAAGGAAAAAGAAATAGCAAATCTCCCTCTTCAAGCACAACTCCGACTTTTCTCACCAACTCTCGGCCTGGGAGAGTTGGGGAAGCAACCAGTCTCACCTAGAGGCACCATATTTCCGGGGCGGGCGGCGGGCGGGGTCCAAATGGGTTGGGAAGTGGGGGATGTGATACCAATTGAAATGCTGTAAATATGAAAACCTAAAAACAAATCAGAGAATTGATTTACTCACTTGAAAAAAGGAAAAACAAACCAAGGAACTTTTCTGTCTGGGTTTTAAATATATCTATATCTATATAATATATATAGATATATGGTACTCAGCTCTGCTCTGGCCCCATGTGTGGTATGGGAGCATGGAAGGGAAAATGGGGGGAAATATCCCTTCTTTGACAAAGACAACTGGGGGAAACCCGCCGAGAGCAGATTTTTACAATCAAAAAAGAGGAAAAAAACATTTTGGCACAATTTTTATGTAATATATAACATATACTGCGTCATTTCTGTGACCTTGAAGCATTTCCCCTTTCCTGCCAGATGAGGTACCTTTTTCATACATCTCCACATGAAGTTGGTTATTTTCTCATTAACTGCCACTTTGGAATTGTGGGTGGGGGAAAAAACACTTTTACTGCAAGACCCAAAGATGCTGTAATGCTGTAGGTTACAGAAAAACCCTTCGCTTTTAATAATTTTAAGAGGGGACAGAGTAGTTTCATTTCATCATCATCATTATTTTTAAGCAGCCACGTCTTACCTATTTAGAAATTTCCAGGCTAGATGTCAAAAAGGGAAATGGTGTGTGGTTTTGCCACTTGGAGCCTTGAAATGTTTGTTCTCCTGCTTTTATTTTATTTTGTTTTTATTATTATTATTGCATCTTTTGTCCTCTCCCAGTTAATGGAATTGCTAAGAGACTTGGTCAAACGCAGAAGGCGAGGGTTTGGCATTCTTAGAAGTGTACCTTCCTTGGAATAGGCAGGGGCTTCCTTTCTCTGTGCCATATTGTGGCAGGAAAGAAGAGCCATCGTCACTCCTTGTTGCCTGCTTACATCTCTTACCCCAGTACCACAAGCTAAGACCCAAGGAGCCAATATTAAATTGCCCTGTACAGTGGCAGCACAATCAATCAAGTCCTCCTTTTCCATCAGGAGACAGCACTAACCCTGATGACAGTGAGCTTTCTTCTTTCTTTTGGTTTCTTGCTCCATGTTCGCCTGTGTTATCATTGTGCAAGGCCTGTTCATATGGTCGCTTCCCCTAGCAACTGCATGTTTGCAGCATCCAAGAATGCCCCTTGATCATGTTTGGTAAAGAGAAGCTTGTCGTGTGCCCATATTGATATTTTCTGCAAAGAACCCAGTTAAAGGCTGGCCACAAAGAAAGGGAAGAACACACGTTGTGTAACCCTAAAACCCAATACAGCTGTAGCTCACAAAGCTTGATCTGACATCATTTCGATCTAGGGACATGGCATAGACTTTTTCACCTAGAGCCATCTCCCCCTCCACCCAACCTAATGTAATTATACTTGATTCAGAGATAGAGACTAATGGTTTTCAGAAGCATTTTGTTTTATATCCGAGTCATACTTTCAAAGGGCACAGGGAATTGGGTTGTGGGGCTTTTGACGCCCTTGTTGCTGTTTCCACAGGTTTGGGTTGTATTCTTCATTAGGATCTCATTGCATGAAAGTTGGAAGGTTAGTGTGACAAATCCATATTGGCTCAAACTCCTTCCTGCCGCTCTTTCGATCTTGGTCCAGAACCAACTTGCTCACTCTCTTAGATGGACAGCTTACCCTTGTGAGGACAAGGCCCCACTCCCGTTTACCTGATTCTATCACCAAACCATGGTTCTGATCAATCCTCTCCCCAATACCAAATGGCCTTATTCACCCCACTTGCATTTGCTGCATTGGCCCAAGGAAGGCCCTGTGTTCAGGAACTGCCTTGGCATGATCACCAAGAGGTACCTCCATTTGGAAACCTCACGTGGAAAACAAAAACAAAAAAACCAAAGACATATCTGCCCTCATCCATCCTGTTGGAGCGAAGCGGTAGAGACTTGAGTCTCTAGCAGCCCAACCTCAAGGCTTTGCGCTTTCCAGCTTCATGTTAGCTATGAGTAGTCCACACTGTACTTGAGATTTGGACTTTAATTGAAATGGAAAGATTGACACGATTATGAAGTTATATCAGTGTTACGGCATGTTCCGTCCTGGCACAAGAGGAAGGGGGCGCTAACACTGTTGAAGTAACCGCTGTAAGAATAGTCTTGGAAACCAGCCGCTAGAATCAGCCCAGGTGCTCCCGGGTGCTGGGTAGTTAGTGGCAGCCAGAATCCATATGCGTTGAAGGCGTGTTCATGCTAGTTGCACTTTGCCATTGCCCTATTTCTTTTATTCCTGCTTATCTTGGTGCAAGGAAAAATCTTGGAGAGAGCTCTGTAGAGGCACACCCCTGTTTTAACTTGGACTACAGGTATAGGCCAAGAATAGTCCTGCAGCCATTACTGCCACTGAGGAGAGAAATATGCTCACTTGTGTGTTGGTATGCAATAAGGCCAGCCCTAGATATGAGGAGGCCCTTGGCAGACCACCTTCTGGTGAGCCCCCCCCCCCAACTGGAGACCCCTTACAAGCTCACCCACTGGTAGTGGTGCCGGCAGAACTTCTGATCAGTGGTGTGTTGTCCCCAGCTGGGGAGCTCTGAGATCTGCCACAAGGGGTCCCAGCAGCTATCCAAGGATACTGTATGTGGAACCTGAGACTGTCCTCTTTTAAATGTGTACTCCCTCACCTGTTGTCAATTATAGTTCACCGTTATCATACCCTCTGACAATAGAGTGTGCATCCAGAGAAAGTATAGGTGTCCAGCCCAAACTTGAGAAGTAAAGCTACCACTGGGATAGAAGGGGGCTGCCCCCTCCAGTTACAAAAATATATATTTAAAAAAATACCCTGACTGGGCTATAATTATTTTGAAAGGTTATTTGTGCTCTTCACATACCTTCATGATTTCATAAATCTCTTCCCCTAACTCATCTTTTTGTTTCCTTTGTGGGGAAGATGCTCCAACCCTCTGGTTTTAGCTGCCCATTTTAACCTATTTTCAACAACTTCCCTTGTTAGATGAGAGTTGCATATTGTATTCTACGTATGGGTGTGCCATAGATATCAAGAATGCTGTAGCGCTAATTGCTGGTTTGTTTTTAATCCTTCTCCTAACATGGAATTTACCTTTCTTCTTTTTAACTCTCATGATATCCTTGCACTTTCCATTTTGACTCCCAAGATTATATTCTTGTGTCATTTGCTACCCCTTTAACCAGTTTTAGCGTTTCGGTAGGGAACTGTAAGTTCCCCTCATATCCAACAGTGATAAAAACAGGCTTTTCTCAATCCACAACTTGAAGGAAATGCCCTATTAGCTTAGAGCAAGAATTCAGAAACTGTGACCCTCCTGATACTATGGGACAGCCCACAGCCCATCCTAGACTTGGAGGGTAGCAGTATGTTCTGTACATTTTTCTTTGGGTCTGCATGGTGCAGATGCTCCAAACGCCATCCAGCAGCACCCACTGCAGAGTCCAGACATTTTGAACGTAAGTGGCATTGTCATTCTAGGGTGGAATGGTGGGCAAGGCTGCACATGTCTGCTCTAGGCCTTGCACAGATTGACTTCTACTGAACTTTTGTACAGAATTCATCTTGTTTTATATCATTGAAGTCTCAATCTGTGGGTTACAGAAAGGAATGAAAGGTATCAGAAGTTTGAATGTGAAATCTGTAGGATAGTAAAAAAAACCTAGGAGGCATCACATTTATCGTGAAGCTTCAGGAGCCAACAGGTGCCACTCATTTTGTATGGCCAGAGGGGGCTCAAGCTTCCCCTCCTCAGCTTCCTAAACAACTCCTGCTGACACCTCCAGCCATCCTGGGCATAGCCAGAAGCCCTCTTTGCTTGCACCCCCATTAAGCCGAGGCACCTGGCCTGTCGTTCTTTTCCTCTACCCATCCATCTAAGACTTATGCAAACCCATGAGCTCAACTCACTTTAGCAAAGTACTCCGCTTGACTTCTCCAGAGTTACATCTCCTTGGCCCAATGAGAGCAGTTGGGCAAGCTAGCCCAAGCTTACTCCCTCTTCAGCCTTCAAACCAGAATAGCACGGAGAGCAGGATAAAATCTAGGACAAGAATATGGCCCATGATTCCTGTGCCATGAAGCTAGTTGGGCAAATTAGCCTCTCTGCCTCACTTAAGTAAACTGTACTCTGTTCATCTAGGCCATCTTTGTCTTCTCTATAATTGGCTGTCTACAAGCCAACATGAGGGGCATTTATGCATAAGCTAGTTCAGGACAGCACTACCTCTAGGGCAACATTTAATCTCCAAATCTGCTGCTCTAAATGCCACTCTGAGCTTAATCCTCTGAAGCAGTGGCAGACATGCCCTGCTCCCCCCATGTTGGGGGAGTGAAAGACACTCCCTTCTTTGCCAGGAACTCTCTCAGGCTGCCTCCAAACTCCTCAAGCGTGGTTCTTTTGCAGAGTCCGTGAAAGGACAGATATATCGCCTGAACTAGCAACCAGCAGAGCTCAGAAGCGGAGAATCACCCATCTTCCCCAAACTGCATGACCAAGGGGTGTGCTCCAATGGAATGGGGCCTCCCAGTTTGTGGGGAGTGAGTTTTTGCATTGGGCTCCCTGCCAGCTAAGGCTGCCATACAGGGACTCCTTATACCAGCAGCTCCTTGCTTGGCACAGGCCTCCACAAGGCAGCCCTGTGCCCTAGATTGGGTCTCCCCACTTCCGTGGGCAGTGGTGGCCTTGAAGGGGTTGGAACAACATCTGTAGGGCCACCTAGTACCAACTGGTGGGCCCAGACGCCAATTATTTTCACTCAGTCATTCCAGTGAAGGTTTGAGCACCAATATGCCACGCCCAGCAAAGGTAGAGAGTGAGTGAGAAAGACTTGTGCTGGAACAGGAAGCGGATGCAAAAAGGGAAAGGGATGCCTAGCGGCGTAACAGCAAATGGCAGCCTGCTTTCCATAGCTGCTAGCTGGTTCCCTGGTCAAGCCACACTGCCTCCTTGAAGCTGACCCTCCCTGCTCTCCCATCCTCATTCCCAGCTCCCTCCAGGTTTAGCAGTGAAGCTGTGCCTTTCGAATGGCAGCATGAAGGCCTGAGCCCAGGAACCCAGGGCCTGCTGGGAAGGTTTGCGATTCATTCTCTCCCTTGGCCCCTCAATGTCCCCCTCCTACAGGTTGGTGCTGATCCATTTCAATCTCCACACCGTTGCTTTTGCCCACTTTGCCTCCCCCCCCTCCTCTTTTCCATTTCTCTTGTCTTTCAGTCCCCTTCCCCTCCTTTCAACATGCCAAACCAATTTTGGGTCGAGTGCATTAAACAGAAAAAAAATATAATAATGAAAATTTTAAAAATATTTAAAAAAAATGGAAACTTGTTGAGTTACAAAAAAAAATAAAACAATAAAGAAAATACAATTTCTTGGAACTGCTGGTAGTTGCGAATATTTCTTTGTGGCCAAGATGTACAGGGGGCATAAAGCGAAAACACAGCCATGGAAAGGGCCTGATGTGAAAAATCATCCCAGGCACTTTGAAGACTGTCCATGGACTTAGCTTCTCTGTAACCAGCCACTGCAT
Organism: Podarcis pityusensis; assembly: GCF_964106645.2. Classification (NCBI taxonomy): domain Eukaryota; kingdom Metazoa; phylum Chordata; class Lepidosauria; order Squamata; family Lacertidae; genus Podarcis; species Podarcis pityusensis. The sequence continues at coordinate 43,771,505 of NC_138029.1, read as the reverse complement.
TTTCCTTTACTTATTTACTTTCACAAAATTGAGTAAAATTGTGTAATAAGCATAAAATTCCTGATTCTCCTCATCCTATCTCCTACATGGGGAGGAGCAGAGCTAAACTGAGCAACAAGGGGAACCATCCCCACATCCAGCTTTGCTTGCATCAGCTAAGGCAGAAGGTATGGAGGTCGATTTCCTCCCATTTTCTTTGCCATGTGAGCTCTAGGCCCAGATCAGGCCCATTACTAGCAGTTGGATCCACTTAGGAACCAGCTAAGATTGGTCTCTTCCCTGTCTTAGACAGACCCATTTTAGATACCGCTGACAGCTTCCACCCTGTGTCTTCAGCAGGTGCAGTGGCAATGTCCACAGTGATGGAGCTCCACCTGCCCACCCCTCTCAGCAGACCTCTGACACTTCCCAATTCCACGCAGACAAAACAGATTGGTTCTGTTTCATGGAGCAATTATAGCTCCTAAAGAAAAATTATGGAAACAAAATTCTGAATCTCTCAGAAAAGATAATACCACACTCCTTCATTTATTTTTTTTAATTCCCATAACATCAATGGCTACAGATAGAAAAGGTACATTCTTCACAGTTGTGTGTTTTATCTTGTGCACCAGCAGAGATTACCATCTCCTAGGTGGACCTTATTCATATGTCTCGTGAAGATATAACCCAAATAATATTCTCTCAGAACTTTAGACAAAGAACAGCATGTAGTAATATGTGCAAGATAGTCTGCTTAAGATGCTTTAAACCACTAGGACAGGCACACTTTGAATACGACCTGTCTTGTATCTTCTAAAAAAGCAAAATGCATCACACTTAACTGGGCTAGTAAAGGCCATCCTATCACTGAATTTTAGCAAGTCCTTTAAACAACCAAAGGAATGTAAGGGAAATTCTTATATTATGGTGCTATTTTAGAAACAGATAAGAGTTGTTTTATCCATCTGGAGGGATAAGTCAAGCAGTCTTTGCCTCAAGCTTCACAGCAAACTCTAAACTCTTTATACAGGATTCAAAAAAGCCTAATTTCACTACCAGAGATAATACAAACACTTCCCTAGTGTGATTGTTCATTTCCTCAAAGGCTATCCTAAGAAGGCAGCAAGGCTCACTGAAGATAATTTTAGCCATTAGTTTCACACAATCTTCACACAAACTGTTTGTATTGCTGCTGTAGCCATTTCAGCTCTACATAAAGCAGGCAGGGTGGGCGTGCGCGCTAATAATAATCACAAAAGTCTGCTGTGAACTGTCTCCAGTGGACTTAAAATTCTCAGAGGCTCCACCTGGGCTCCATAAAGACATTGCAGGGCCACCTAACTTCCATAAATAAATAAATAAAAAATAGCAGTACCAGCCCAGGACACATCCTTGGTGAAGAAGTAACAACCCTTTGTGATCCTGATAGAATCAGATAAATTTTCCATGAACGCCTACCTTGGCTGCTGCCAGTCAGTGTGCAGACAATTGGTCTCACTTGTCATAAAGCTGCTTTCTACAATACTGAGGTGTGTGGGTAGGAAGGAAGTTGGACTAGTGGAATTAATCCAGCAGCAGAGGTGCTGAGTTGCATCCAACATTGGGGGGCATCGTGCCCAATGTGTGTTGGGAGGAGGCCGATAATAGGAGGCCACCGCCGTGAGGCCTGCCACCACCACTACGAGGCCTGGGGCCACAAGGCCCGGAAAGGCCAACCGCCACAAGGCCCAGCACCTCAAGATTTGGGGGGGGGGGGGGCTGAAAACACCTCAGCTCTATAGAGTTGGCACTTTTGTCCAGCAGGACTCTTTCTATGTTATTAAACAGGCCCAAGCATGCTATGAAGGGAAGAAGAGCAGTATCTAATATCCAGAGAGGTACCAGAATAACTCAGGCCTGCGTGAGACGCTTGTCACCTGCCTTGCAATTCTCAGAAATAAGTCTCAGTATATTATTTGGACCTTGCGGCCCTGTAAGTATGCCTAGGACTGCAGCTGGATGTGTAGGCTGCAGTTTCCTCAGCAACAGTAAGTGACTAGGAGTGCTTTCCTTAAGCAGGAGAAACATGTCAGAGTGCCTCCATTTGCATTAATTAGAGGGTCCTATTTGGGTGTATCTGGTATTGAAGCTGAAACATATAATTGTGCCCTAGACCTGTGTGCAAAATGTAAATAGCAGTCGTGGGTGGGAGCTGGGAAATATTGCAGGAAGGGAGAGTGTAAAAACATATATTTATTACATTTATATCCCGCCTTGGGTTTACTGGAAGAAAGGCTGGGAGAGAAACATAATAAATCTTCCAGTGAACTCAAGATGGCATGCATACCTCTCCCCAAACAGCACCTTTTATCCTCGCAACAATCCTGAGAATTAGGTTAGACAGAGATGGCAACTGGCCCAAGGTCACCCAGTAAGCATCATGTCTGAAAGGGATTTGAACCAAGATCTCCCTAGCCCAACACTCTGACCACTACACCACACTAGCTTCCCACTAACTTCCTTTGTGGCACAGAGAGCATTCAGGCTGCCTAAGCTGCTGTTTAGTCTAAATCTTTATGCAGTTGGAGATCTGGTCATTATGCTGCTTCCCCCCACCCTGGCTTTGGATAAGGAAACCAACTACTCTTTTTCTATATTGAAGAATGTCAAGGAAGCTCAATTCAGGAGGGGAAATGAGCATGTTCATCACCTGGCAAAATCCAAAGCAGTTGAATCAAATCCATACGCCCCCTTCTCCCAATTTGGTTGTAGGCAGTGGGGTGCGGTGGCAAGGCTCACATGACCTGCAGTCAGTCATGTAGAGGAGTGTGAACCCCCCAGTGGAGACAATCTGCTGCTCCTGCTGGCATGTTTGCACCACACCAACCACACCACCACCTTGCCCCTCCCCTTCTACCTGTGAGTAAGCAGCAGCAACCGACTGGTGGCCAGGTGAGTACTGCTGCTTTACCACAGCACCATAGCTACTGTTTGTAGACCTACTTTGGCCCGTAATAATTTGGCGTCATCATAATTCAATGAGCTCTGACAGAATGAAAGTCTCAAAAACCAAGAGGGAGATTATATTTTGCTAGGAGGACAGATAGAAAATGACACACTTGCAGGGAGGTGGAGGAGAGATTTAGAGCAAAGGAGGATTAGAGATGGTTTTATCTTAAAGCTGGAGGGGGGAACTTAGAGAATTCTGGAACGAAACAAGAGAGCACGGGTCAAAGGATTCTTAGATCCTGAATCTCTGAGTTCTGCTCTCAGTTTTGGTAGAATATAGTTTTGGAGGCACATCTGATTGAACAGTGTGCCTTGTCATCTCATTCTCTGCCTTTCTACTCCCAGTAGAGCAGTTTTAGGCATAGCGAATCAAAACAACAGCATACAAAACTAAGGCTGCACATGAGTGGCTTGAAACACAGCCAGGTCATCCCCTCCCACTGCGTTTTACATTGCTGTAATACTGTATGCAGGGACGCAGGTGGTGCTGTGGGTTAAACCACAGGGCCTAGGACTTGCCGATCATAAGTTTGGTGGTTCGAATCCCCGCGATGGGGTGAGCTCCTGTTGCTCAGTCCCAGCTCCTGCCAACCTAGCAGTTCGAAAGCACGTCAAAGTGCAAGTAGCTAAATAGGTACCGCTCCAGCGGGAAGGTAAATGGAGTTTCCGTGTGCTGCTCTGGTTCGCCAGAAGTGGCTTAGTCATGCTCCAAACTCCTCTTCCATTAAACAGCACATGTGCAATGGGTGTCTGACATGTACACATCTCCGTTTAATCACACTTTCAACTCAGATGGAAGCTCATTTGAGGGGAAAGTGCATCAAACAGTGATTTCTTTAAAAAACCACGCACAACCTATTAGATACATATGAATTGTGGCTAATGTATGTGTGCTTGGCTTCAGTCACCAGTGGTGGGAGCACATTGGAGTCAGGGTAAATGGTGATGTGTAGTCATCCTAGGGAATCTGGTTACAAGGGCATCTCCAGAGGCTGGAGTTGGAGGGAAAGGAATAAGGTTTACAGTGGAGTTCTGTGCATGTCTGCTTAGAAGTATTCAGTTGCATTCAGCTCAGTGGCTCTTGCCGCAGAGTCCCAGGTAACTGTGCATTGAACCAAGCCTTAGTGATGCTCCTGATCTCCACTTCCCCCTTTCGTGGCTCCTTGTGAGGAAAATACCAAGTTACGGAAGTGACCAGGATTGAACAGCTGAAATTGTTTCCCTCTAGAAAACCAAGAGAGTCTTTCTTGTTCGTTATTATGCACAAACATGCTGAATTCCTCTCGGCCTTTGGATTCTATGATAAACATCAGTTACCCTCTCCAGAATGCAAAAACAATGCGGAGCCATGGGGGGAAGCACACAGTCCACTGAGCACATTTTCTCTGCGACTTCTGCATTGGAACGCTGAACTCCTTTCTTAAATTAGCGCCATCATTTTTCATGGGGTTTAAAAATAAGCAGGTGGCATGTGCTGCGTTGCTGGCCGCACGCATTCAAACATCATGACAGATGGTCTTTGGAAGCAGGAGATGGGCTTGAAGTTATTTTTAATTAGTGAAATTTGGCTCTTTGTTTGGCTGAGCATGTGGGATCTCAGTTCCGCAAAGAGGCTGAGCCATTGAACAACTGGGAAAACTTGTAAGGCTTTGGGGGAGTCTGGAGCCTTGAGAGTCAAGTGATGGCTTTAATTAAGCTTTCTTCCAGATACAAATTACCTACAGGTGCTACTCGGCTGTCTCTCAACAGATGCTTTTCTCAACCTTCATCAAGCCTTGGATTTTCTTAGTCAATTTTCTTGTTTAAAAAAAAAATTCAAGTGCTGTAAGATGCTCCAATTTTGAGAGAAGCAGTGGTACTTCAGTTGTATTTCAACTGAAGCTGAAGCAGAGAAAGGGATTTTTAACCGGCCTGCATCTCCCATCACTGTATGTGCATTCTGCTTTCCAAATCTAGAAGGCACATGCACTGAAACTCCCCCAAGCCCTGCAGTGGGGGGGGGGGGGATGCAGGCATTCTACATGTACCAGTGTCTTCTCCACTGTGGGGCCAATTGAGCTGGGGGGGGGCGGAATTAGGTCTAGAAAATAGTGCACACTGGAGCACTCACGGATATTTTAAAGTTTTGTTTTTTTAAAAAGGTATTAGTAGATCTGATAATGAGACTTGGGCATCACATATGGGTTATGCCTCAGATCCTTGCCAAATCTGTATCAAACAATTATTTCTGGGGCTAGAATTAACCTAAAGGTCATCCAGTCCAACTCTGCATTCAAGGTTGGAAGACTCAGATCATTCCTTCCAATCTCCCCATCCTAAGCTTTCGGCTCAGCATGACACCCTACAAATGTCACAAGAATTCAGAGATCTTAGGACTTGCGCCTCCAGTCTTGCTCTATGATGTTACATGAATCTGGTTTGTGCTGAGGATAAGGAAGAAAAATGGGGGGAAATGCCATCTCTAACCTTTGACTAGGCATATTAAAGGTAAAGGGACCCTGACCATTAGGTCCAGTTGTGGCCGACTCTGGGGTTGCGGCGCTCATCTCACTTTATTGGCCGAGGGAGCCGGCGTACAGCTTCCGGGTCATGTGGCCAGCATGACTAAGCCTCTTCTGGCGAACCAGAGCAGTGCATGGAAACGCCGTTTACCTTCCCGCCGGAGCGGTACCTATTTATCTACTTGCACTTTGATGTGCTTTCGAACTGCTAGGTGGGTAGGAGCTGGGACCGAGCAACAGGAGCTCACCCCATCGCAGGGATTCAAACCGCCGACCTTCTGATTGGCAAGTCCTAGGCTCAGTGGTTTAACCCACAGCGCCACCTGCGTCCCCGACTAGGCATGTTAGGATCTAGTTAAAGTGGGTTTCTAAAGAGAGGGGTGAGGTTCCAATATCTACTGACCAGCCCTCCTGTGTCACATTTCATTCCACCCCTACTCTACACTATCATGACAAAGGTGCTCTAGAGTCTTGTGGTTTTTATTTCTGCATTACATTTGCATTCAGTAAATCAGGATGAGATACATGGGAGGTTTATCCCATTTTCATACAGCAAACTGTGAAATAGCTTAAGCAGACAGATAATGACTGGCTCAAGCTTTATAAAGGAGCAGGGATCCGAAACAGATGCAGTGTTGCTCAACTACAGCTCCCATCATCCCTGACCATTGGCCATGTTGACTTAGAATCACAGAATTGGAGAGCTGGAAGGGACCACAAGGCTCACCTAGTCCAATATTCCTGTAGTGCAGGAATATTTTGTCCAACATGGGGCTCGAACCCACAACCCTGAGATTAAGAACCTCATGCTCTACCTACTGAGCTATCCACTAGGGCTGCTAGGGGTTGGGAGTCCAATAATATCGTTGGCTTCAAAAGGAGTTTAGGCAACTTCACTCCCATTGTGACAGCTTTGTAGCCAAAAGCACAAGAGGCAGGAACCTGCAAGGTCAGTTTCAGGCTCTGCACCATGCCATCACTGCCATTTGAAAAATCTCTTACTAAAGAGCTGCCTCAACACCGCAGATTTTGAAACTGCACAGATCTGTATACAAACTGTTGTTCTTCTCAATGTGTTTTTTCTTCTACAACTGTCAGAAATTGCACTATAAATAGCTAGGTCACTTTGTGGCAAAGCCACTGTGAAGGTCCACAGTGTTAGGAAAGTTTGAAGTAAACAAGGCACACATCACAGCTCATCCTGGGAAATCTAAATGCCACCTAGTTAAATTCCCACTATATAATCAAGCCCTTCTATATTGGCAGGCAGAACACAACCATCAAGAGGCCCTGTGCCACAACTGGCATAAATGGATACAAGGACAATTTTTGGAAGCAAGCTGCCTAACCTGTCTGATCAACAGCTTGTACAGGGGCCATAGAATAATAGATTCCTAGAACTGTAGAGTTGGAAGGGACCATGGGGTCATATTTTTATTGCAAAGCATGTGCTCTATCAGTGAGTCACAGCCAAATATTCCCACCTCTTTAAAAAATTGTCTGGAAGTACATTGTGCACTCAGAATGCTGTCACTGAAGGTAAAGGCAATGCTTAATTGGGGGTGTTGCATAGGAGGGCAACCATTTTCCCTGGGGGTAAGGCCCATACCTTGATTCGAAGTGGGTGGGGGCAGGAAAGGTACTTTTGTATATGCTTGGTATCCCTAATCACCCAGATCTTTTTTATATTTGTAAAAATAGAATTTACAGGTTAATTTATAGTGATAAATGGGCAGTGCTAAAGAAAGGAAAGAGAGCAATACAACACAGACTGTGCCAGCAGAATTTTCCCCCTTCTGCTTACACTACTGCCTTATATAGATTATTAGAGACATTTCAGAGAGCTTGTAGGAATTCCACAGAAGCTCCTGCTCTTTTGGTATTTTGCTTGTTTGGGGGAATTTTGATCCAACAATCTGAGCCGCAATTGCAGCTCTGCAGAAAGGTAGTTCCTCCCAGGAGTGGGGCTGCATTGCTGACTTTGCTGCAAGGCAGATTTTTATAGTGGGCGAGTACAGTAGCATCCCATATGAGGGCAGCAGAGGACAATGCAGCTCCAGGCCAGAGTGCTGTAGCTGTAGAAAGGATTTGTGGTGTTAAGAGTGGCAGGTTCCCCTTCAGGCCCCAAGGAGGCCCTCTGCTCACTAAAATCAGTTTCACTCAGGCTCTGCTGGATTATTTGGTAGCAGTTCCTGCCCTTGGGTGGCTGTGCAATCGCTTCAAAATGGGCAAAACCTATTGGTGCTGCCTGGGTGATTGATCAGTCCTCTTTATATGCCACTAGTGGGGATGTGAGCATAAGAATGGCTGCCTCAATGCTCTAAAAGTACAATGTGTATGATAGACAGATGGATAGACAGGCACACAGGGAGCTACCTTATACTGAATCAGACCATTGCTCCATCTAACTGAGTAATGCCTGCACTGACTGGCAGCAGCTCTCCAGGGTTTCAAGCAGGGAACCCTACCTGGAGATACAGGGGATTGAACCAGGTGCCTTTGGCATGCAAGGCCGATTCTCTACCACTAAGCTACAGTTCAGTTATATATTCTCTTCTCTATCCCTCCAGTGAAAGGTGAATTCGAGATCCCCTTAGACGCCACACGTACAGGCTGAAGCTTTTCCAGCTGGCCTCTCCTCCTTGGGCTCCTCAGTCCTGCCCCACTTCACAGCCCCACTCATCATGTCTGAGGGAAAGTTGTCATTGGGATCACACTTTGTGAGGGAGAAGAGATGGTTCATGTTTAAAGGAGCAGTGTGATTTTTTCGTTGAATCCTGGATTCCAGTCAGGCGTCGCTTTAAGCAAAACTGTATTGACCTGACCCATTTAACTTATTCGAAAGCAGTATTATTCCTTTCAGGTTTCAGGCCTGAGCACGAAGGGAGCCCTTCTAGGCGCTACCCGGAGTCTAAAGTAAGAGTGAGGGACTGGAAAGAATAGGAGGCCTGTTGCAAAATGGGCCTCATTGTTGCCTTTCCTGCCTTTCTTCTGTACTTCATGCCTTTGGGATGGAAACAAGCCTGGTGTTATTAAACAGGAAATAGTTTGGATTTAGTTCTGACTACTAACAGCTATTAATGGCATAGGGTTCTGCTTTTAATTATAGTGAGGCCCAGCTTAAACCACACGAACCCTGATGCCCTCCAGCTTCAACATATCCATTTATGAACATGTAAATCTGGGCCATTAAGTAGACAACCAAAACTAATCTCCTCTTAAAACCTATATGTTACTTGGGCTGACACACAAAAGCTGTTTGCCCCACCCAAAAAAATCATCATCATCATCATCATCATCATGTGTGCGTCATAACTATCAGAGCTGCTGCCACCTGATGCCTACATGTTTGTGGCACCGGCTGCAATTTGTGACTTTCTGCGTCTTCCTCTGGCTTTATAAACACTTCTATTTTCTACCTTCCTCCTTTCTAGCTGGGGGGCACCCCCAGCTGGGAGCAAGCTGGCGCCATGCAAAAGGAGAAGTACACAGTGTCCATGCTTGAGAAAGATTTATGAATAATATCTAAGCACAAAATCCACATGGTGTGGAACACACACACATATATGTATGTTTTTTGGCTGTGGGAGGCTTGAGACCCATATAAATGCAGGCAAGGGGCAGCCAGAAAATGATCACATACCTCAGTTGTGTTTGCATTAAAGAACACCCTCCCAAAAAGAAATACATACATGGGCACATTGCATCTGATGCGGTGTGCATCTGTTTTGAATGTGGGTATCGTAGCCAAATACAAAAATTGGAGTAGTTCTAAGCATGTGGGAGAGAGGTTACCCGCTGGGAAGAGACACTCAGCACATGCTCAGAGGCACTCCTTCCTCATTAATATATTTCAGGACTCATTCCTGATATAAAAACCAGATTCCAGAGCTGGTTCCAAAGCATCAGTTATATCCCAACCGATTCCATCACAAATAGGCTATAAACAATGCAAGCAGAAGCTCTTGGGCTGGTACAGAAACTTGCAAGAGAAAACACCACTTGGAAAGACACACTGTACTGCAAGCAGCACATAGAAAACAGGCAGGAAAAATGTGTGAAAACAGATCAGAAGTCCCTGGTCTAGGGAGCAATTTCACTGAGCACCAAACATTGTGAATGGACTAAAAAAAGGAGAGGTTCCCAGGAGATCATGGTGCAGGCTTGAAAAGTGTCACTCACCCCTGCCCACTCTGTTCCTGGGTTGGTCAACAGATGCCCTGTCCCAACAGAGTCCTAAGTAGCCTGACTTTCTTCAGTCTGTAGGGACTTCTGCCCAAAGGTCTTATTGACAATAAAAGCAGCATGCAACTGAGTTGGCTGATCTTCCCACCCCATGATACTTTCACTCTTTCAGTGAGTTCCAGCCTCAGCCGTTGCTTTGTTAAAAGCAAAGACACAGTTATGACATAACCCATCCTGTCAAAGCCCCCGTTGTACTTTCTCTGGAGCCTTCCAATGTGAGGCAAGAGGCCAGGGATCCTCTTCATAAGGGGAGTGAACTATAAATAGATTTGTTTGTTTTTTTAATATATATTTTAAGCCTTTCTGTCGTTAAAACCAGCTGAGATCACCCACAAATCCCCAACTGTCAAGGCCCATTTGTGTGTACTCTTGGCTCCCGTAAGTCTGATGAAAGAGGAAGCCAGAGGGGAAAGGTTGTGGCACAGATTGCTGCAGCAATCAAGTGTGGCACGAGCAGGACGGCCTGGTCACAGCAGGGCTCCCGAGTCACTTATTGCAGCCACACCTGTCTGTGGAGAACTGTGCACCAGTGCGCATTCAGTGCGCTGCTGCTTTGGAGAGCTGAATTAGTTCTGATGCAGCCTTGGAAGGACACGGAGGTCATCTGCAGACCTATAAGCAGTGCTTTTTTAAGGGGGCACACAGTACCGGCACCTCTTCTTTGGTGTTAAAAAGTGTGACACTTACTGTAACAACTTCATGGTTAGCACCGGCACCTACTTTTCTAGGAAAAAAGCAGTGTCTTTGGGTATTGTTGTGTCCACCCCAATCTCCGAGCAACAAGAGACTCCAGGGGTGCCCATGCTTATCCAGGGTTCCTTGGAAGGAAGGCTAATGGAGACTGTGGTTTCCTTAGGATATATCGTTTTATTTATACGTATATAGCAGGCATGTCCAACCAGTAGATTGTGATCTACTGGTAGATCCCCGGCTGATCCTGGTAGATCGCTGGATCCTTATCTATCACGGGCTTAAACAAAGTGTACAAAAAGTTAATTAAATAAAAAGCTCAAAAACTCTGTGGAATCCTCCCGTTCCATGCACGCTCCTCCTCCCTCCAATGGCAATGGGTAGATCACTGCCAGATTTTTTATACTGGGAGTAGATCACAGTCTCTTGGGAGTTGGACGTGCCTGATATATACCATAGAATGGAAGGGCTCACCACATTAACACCCCAACAGTTGTTGCTTCCCCATCAGGTTTCCAGGGAAGCCCCAGTCTCGGCTTTGGACCCAGCACAGAGCAAAACGTGCCTCTGCCTCCTCAGCTGCTAGAGCTTCAGCCAAACTCTCCCTCCATCACTCAGGCCACCACCCCCCTGGCCTATTGTTGGTCCTCCTCCTGGGATGACTTGGGATCCAGACAGGCGAGCTGGGAAACGGCTTTCCGGTTTTTCTCCATGGAAGCATAGCTCACTCTTTTTGATGCTGACACTTTGAGATGTACTTAACTGGCCAGCTAGGGTCATTGCCTTAACCAAAGGAACCACACAAGTTACCTCAGAGTCACAGGATCACAGATTTGGAAGGGATCCACAGGTATCATCCAGGCCTTCCCCCTCCCCCCAGAAAACACCCCTATAACACCATATAAAATCCTTTCTGCCACCAACACTGTCAGAACAGCCTGCCCATCCCGGACCCTGAAGGGGTTGTAGAAAGGAGCAGGATATAACTATTATCAGTGTCAGAAAGGTTATTCGGGAAGAGAAGGTGGTAGCTGGAAAAATCACTTGCTGCTTAGCTTGGTATTAAGTATTCCAGATGTGAGACTTACAAATAGGGTCAGCATGTAGGAGTGCCATCCCACTCTTTTCTAACCCTGCTAGGCTCAAAACTGGAAAGAGAACATGGGAATACTGTTCCATCCCAGCAGAACTTGGTGTTTCCTTTCTCTCCCTTTTTCCCAAGCTTAAGTGATGGTTTCCTGTCACCAGAGTGGGAGTTTTCAGCTTACCCTATTTTTTCTGCTTGCTGAGTCTCAGGGGAGGGTTATGGCCAGATTGGAGACTCTGAGGAAGCAGCAATAAATGAAAGCAATTAGACAGGGATATGCCTGTCAGCCAGTCAGTGAAGCATCTATGAAACAGAACGTAGGAATTCTGGGCGCTGTCATTCCTTAAGTGGTCTTGGGAATTGTAACTCTGTGGGGGTAAACCACAGTGCCCAGAATTCTGTGAGGGAAATAATGTGCTTCAGATGTGCTTTAAAGGTAAAGGTGTGTGTGGTGTACTGTACACAGCCTTGAGTCAGATCATTGGCTCCTTTACCTCAGTAATGTCAACACAGAGCATTTGTTTTAGTGTTTTGGGGTGGGTTGGTCATTCATCATGGACAGCTATGCTCCCTCCCATGCCCTCCCCTTCCTCAGTGCTTTTATTTCTTTTCCAGCCATGCTCATAACAGTTTCTGGTGTAAACAGAAAACTGCACAAGCAGAACACATAAAATGTCTTCACCAGATAATGAGCAGCAACATCAATCTGAAAAGTTTCCTAAGAATGTGTGTATGTTGTTGTTGTTTTTCTTATGATCAGTCAGATTTGCATAATCCCAGATTTTTAATGTGTTTTCCCAGAAGCAAAACACATTACAATTGTGTGCTGAGAATTTACAATTGCCTGGCTGTTTGCTTTTGTGCACTTTGGGGTGGGTTGTTTTGTTTTTCTAAAATACAGCATATGGTTATGTAAGACAATTCCACTAGTACGATCTCCCTCTCCCACATAGGCCTAGATGGAACTGATGCCTCTCGCTTCTCAGTAGGAAGGGAACAACACTGAGCCTGTGAAATTTTTGAAAAATGTTCCTTCAGCATTTCCCCATAAGTTGACAGAGAACATAAGTGTCAGTCACAATCTCACCCACATCACATGGCAGGTGAACTTCTGTAAACTCCTGGCTGTAGTTGACAAAAGGACAAGAGGCCTATAAGCCACAAAGTACTGTATTTTTCGCTCTATAACACGCACCTGACCATAACACGCACATCGTTTTTAGAGGAGGAAAACAAGGGGGGGAAATTCTGAAGAAACAGTGGATGTATCATTTTTGCGCCTCATGCTGTAGCCACAGACATGTGATCTGATGGTGAATTTGGGGTGACCCAATACAAAAATCCTGAGAATCCCTGTGGATCTGTGCTTTGTAACCACGTTTTTGCACCACTGCAGCCCCAGGCAACAGTGGGTGCATAATTTTTTTGGTGCAGGCTGTAGCCATGGACATGCTATGTGATCTGATGGTGAATTTGGGGTGACCCAATGCAAAGATCCTGAGGATCCATGTGGATCCATGCTTTGTAACCACGTTTTAAGTGGGGAGGGAAGGAAAAACACAGAAGGGACAAGGAGCACAAGAGGGGTGTGCAGAGAAGCAGCTGGCTAAGAATGCAGGAGAGGGGTTTAACGGGAGGGAGGAAAGGAACGCAAAAGTTTTCCCCCACCCAGCCACCCAAGCCAGCCCCCCCCCCTCTCTCTCTCTCTCTCTCCCACCTGCATGTTTTCCGGCTGCCTGCAAGTCCCTAAAATGCTTCCCTGGATGCAGGAGCACGGAGTGGAATTAGAAGGAAGGGCGTGATCCTTTCCTTTCCCCTCTGCTTGCCTGGAGGGGTTGCCTGGAGGGGAGGGGATTAGCCTGCTCTTTGTTCCGTTTGAGCAAACAGCAACCGAAACAGAAGCGGGTGGGCAGTAAGACCCTGAGGCAGAATGCAGGAAAGCAACAGCTTCCTCTCTCGTGCGATTGGATTTTTGCCTGATTTTTGCCTCTGCACCCGGGCCAGTCGGCTACAGGGGCCACATATTCGCTCAATAACACGCACAGACATTTCCCCTTACCTTTTAGGAGAAAAAATCTGCATGTTATAGAGAGAAAAGTACGGTATTGACTGGTGGGATAATTCATTGGTATCCTTCACTGGTTGCTGAGGTTTTTTTGGGAGGGGTCCCTCTGTCCTATCTATAATACTTGTTTGTATCCTTCCCTCAAAGTATTCAGAGCATAGTTTTAGCTTCACAACAATCCTGTGAGGTAAATTAGACCAAAAGTGCCTCCAAACTGTCACTACTTTCAGGTGCAGGTAGGTAGCCGTGTTGGTCTCACGCTGTCGAAATACAGTAAATAAAAATAAATAAATAAAAATAGTCTAGTAGCACCTTAGAGACCAACTAAGTTTGTTCTGTGTATGAGCTTTTGTAAGTGTGCATGCACACGAAAGCTCATACCTAGAACAAACTTAGCTGGTCTCTAAGGTGCTACTAGACTATTATTTATTTATTTCCTTTCAGGTGGGATTCCATCACATACCAGCAAATTCAGTTGGTCAATTGTAGCTGATTGGGAGGTCTTGCACAACCAACCTATTTCCTTAAAAGACTGGATTTCTTGTAATGAGGAAAGTGGTGAGAAATGCAGTGGAATAACCCTTGCTTTGAGGCAATGTCATCCAGCCTCCCAACAAACAAGCTGGAGTGAAAGATGCTCATTAAACAGCCACTGGCAAATCAGGATGGATGCTCTATAACCATGTTGTCTGGAAGCACTCTAAAAGACTTGCTCAAGGGCCATCCAGTATGCTTCATGGCTGAGCATGGATTTTAACCATAGGATTTTCACTACCGGAACCAGAACTCAATCTGTATAGCACTACTACATCACAATGTTTTGGGGAGTCTGAAATCCTCCCTTCAAAGAATCACAGAATTGTAGAGTTGGAAGGGACTCCGAGGATCATCTAATCCAACTCCCTGCAATGCAGGAATATGCAGCCATCCCAAATGGGGATTGAACCTGCAACCTTGGCATTATCGGCACCACACTCTCACTAACTGAGTCCATTAACTGATCCGGAGATTCATTCCATCCTCCCCCAACTCTTCCTGGGAGCTCAACTCTTTCAATTCAGCAACACACAGACTGGGCAGGTCAGTCTCTGCTGTGTGGTTCTGTGTGTTTTTTTTTAAAAAGTGTATACACAGAATTTTGCATGATTTAGGATAGACCGATACAAACAAAGATAGCTAGCTAGAGACAGATGATAGAGATAGGTAGGTAGATGATAGATCATCAGGCAGGCAGGCAGATACACTAGATGGATACTGAGCTTGAGATTAAACTCCAAAATCTTCAGCTCAAATGAGTCTAAGTCTGTCCCTGTTTTCTCTCTTGCCTCCTTTAGGAGGTGGTTCTTTAAGCATCCTAGTCCTATTTAGGACTTTAAAAGTAATAACCAGCATTTTGAATCATACATGGAAATGAGCAAGTAGCCAGTAAAGTTAGTATAGCAATGGGGTAATAAAATAGCAGCACCATGGAGCCATCTTCACAACACTGGCATCATACATAGACAGCAATGGGGCAGGAGGGTGGTGAGTGGGGCTCCATGGAGGCACCAGCAGAGCCAATCAGGTGCTCCTGTCAGTGTCTTCGCACAGCCCTGACCTGCCCCCATCACATCAGCCTCTGCTGCTCTTTCTAGGCTCAGTCTTTGATGGAGGCTAATGAGCACATATAGACAGACAATTTGCCTTTTCTTTCTCTAAAGCCACACGGGACTGAGCCACAATCATTTGTAGAGTATCTCCCTCCACTGTTCCCACTAAAGTAACAAGAGGTTGAAGGAAATCACCACGAACACTACAGAGCCGCTATACTCTTCACTGTGGTAATCTGATCAAGGCACGAGGTTGACGACAGCACAGCAGAAACCAGAACATAAGCCTGTAGCCAAGGGAACTTTCGTCATTTTCAGGAAATATATGATATAGCCCAAGAACTTGTGGTGAGCTAGTTTGGTGTTGCCAAGAGATTGTTGTGCGCTTGCTATGCTTATGAAATTGTGTGAGGAAATTAACCTTACAGTATTATTTGAGGACAAGGCTTGCTCTACTGATGTCCACTGAGTCAGTCTGAAGCAGGTGCATGAAAAACCAAGTTCCTTTTGTTGGTCACAAGGACACTTTTGGACCCCACCGCCAGTGAGCAAGGGAGTCATGATTGGTCACTAAAGCAGGGATCTAACACAGATAAACAAGTACGCAGACTGTTGTCAGATTTTCTAAAAGTGAAATTCACTTCAGACTGCAAACTTAAACTTTCTTGCTAAGAAGTAAGTCCCATAGTTCTAAGTTAATGTGTTTAGGATTGATCAATAAGAATAGCCCCTTTCAGAGAAGCCACTCACACATTCAACAAAGCTGTGAATTTCACTACAGTGCCAGATTACCAAATAGGCAGAGTAGGCATCGGCCTATGGGCCCCACACCTTTTAGGGGCCCCACGACAACGGATCGAAACAATATTGAAAGAAAATTACAAAAAACGTAATAGGATATAATTGGCATGGTCCGCCCCCCACCCTGAGCTTTCGACTACTTAGGGGCTTCCACAGGGTTTAATCAAGCACTGCTTCACTACCCTGGCTAACCATGCCCCCAACATTCCCCTCTGGTCACACCCAGCGTCCACACATTCAGTTGAACACGTGTAAGGGGGCCTCTATAATGTGAAGCTCTATGTGCACTGAAGGTTCTCATGAATGCACAGTCTTTAAGGAGTGCACCACTTCGTGTATGGAGGATAACCTCATGTGCTAATTATAAAAAAGGAGAAGTCACAAAAGCTACAATGCCAGAGTAATAATGGATTGGTTAAAGTGACACTTGAACTTAAGGGGAAAGTTAGACATCTCAGGCTGGTGCACAAGGCTACACTTTCTCAAAACCATAAATTATTGCTTCTTACTGCAGCGAGGTCTGGGAAGACTGGTCTTCAATTTATTCCTAAGTGGGACGCAGGAACAGATCCAAGATGTAAATATAGCTGCATTTCAAGGAAATAGATACCATAATGGTCAAAATCCAAAATGTGTACACAAGGAGACTCAAAGGGGTGGGGGTGCGGGGGACATTCTACTTAACAGTTAACTTTCCACTCAAAGGGAACAATGCAAAAATGAGGACACTAATTAGAAGACAATGCGAAGGAATAGTTTATAAGGGAATAAATCCCTCAGGAATGCACGAGTAGTGTTTATAAAGATCAATATGACCATATATAAACTCCAGACAGCAGAAAAAGGATACTGGAGTTGTTAAATAGTGCAGTAAAAGAAGCTATTAAAAGCAGACTTTAAAAGAAAAAAATCAAAGTCTATTCCAAATGAGGGCAGAAATCCTGGACATTTAGTGAAACAAGGCAAAGATGTGGAAACTCAAGTGATATTTTGAAAGTTTAGGAAAGATACCAAGAACAATGTGAAGAATGCATTTGAATGTAGAGACTTTAGTTTGATTTGTTTGTTCTATCCTCCCCATATATTTATGACTCAAGACGGATTATATTGGGCAACAATTTTTTACTTTTTGAATTTTGTCTAGATTTCTACAACTGATTTAGGGTATTTTTGCACTGCTGAATCAGGAAATGGCATCCGTTTCTCTCCATCAGGTCAGTTTATCTGTAAACTGAATGGTGGCCATTGATAAAGGTAAGTACACGTAAATTGCATGTTGCTTCACCATTTTTCAAACTTCAGGGCTTGAACTTCTGTTTCTTGGAACTCCTGGAATGCTCAGCAGCATGGAGGTCTCTCTTCAGAGTCCAACAGTAGTCAGCCATCATGACTGCGTCCCAGCAACCCTGATACCTGGTCTCCATCTCTTTCATGTCCTGATGGAATCTCTCCCCCTGCTCGTCACTCATTGAACCCAGGTTCTCAGGAAACCGGTTAATATGTGAAAATAGGTAGTGCATCTTGACGCTCATGTTGCAGCCCAGGTTTCTGAAAGCAGTCAGCATGTTGTTGACAAGTTCTGCGTAGTTTCTGGCCTTATTGTTGCCAAGAAAGTTCTTCACTACCAGAACAAATGCCTTCCATGTTTCCAGTTCCACTTCGTTCATTGAGTTTCCGAACTCTGGATCTCTGATGAGCTGACAGATCTGAGGACCATCAAAGATGCCAGCTTTCAACTTCTCCATGGTCAATCCTGGAAAAGCCTGGCACAAGTAAATGAAGCAGTCACCATCCTTGTCCAGAGCCTTGGTGAACTGCTTGATTAAGCAGAGCTTGATGTGCAGTGGTGGGAAGAGCATTCTGTCTCTGTCCACCAGAGGGTCGTTGATGACGTTCCTTTCTTTGCAAGGCACCAATTCCTCCTGCACAGGCCAGTCCTTCTTCGTGTCATGCTGAGCACGGTCCCTACTATCCCACATGCACAGAAAACATGGGTACTTGGTGAAGCCAGACTGTTGTCCCAACAAAAAGTTCACCATCTTCAGGTCAACACAAGTAAACCACTTATGCTGATCATAACCAATTTTCTCCAGCACATACTTCACCGCTTCATAGTTCTCCTTCAGTGTACTCGAGTGAGCCAGGGGTATAGAGGCAAATTGGTTGCCGTTGTGTAGCAGAACACATTTCAGTGATCACTTGCTGCTGTCAATGAACAGTCTCCAATCTTTGGGTTCATACTGTGGCACTCCAAGCTTGAGCAGAAGCTGCGCAATATCTATACAGTACACCAAGTCCTTCTCTTCTGAAAAAAACCGAGGTACTCTTGATGCCTGTTGCGCAAGAAGCTGATGCGAGCACTGTCAGAGAGGAGGTTTTTTCCCTTCAATCTGGATGCCAACAGTTCGGCAGAGTCCTTTGACAAGCTGAGGTCGTGAACTAGATCATTCAACTCCTTTTGGGAAAATGGATGTGGAGCATCATCTTCAAGAACCACTTCTTCTTCTTCATGTCCTTCAACACTGGAGACATCTTCGTCACTAATGTCAGGAAGTTCTCCGAATATAGGCACTGGAATTTCATCACAATGAGCTACAGGACGACGTGCTGATTGAAGATCAGGATACTTCGTGGGGCGGCTGCCCCATTAACTTAGTTTTGATCCCCCAACTTTATGCTTTGCTGGACCAATTTATGGAAGATTTTGAGGTTTTATGACTTCAAACTGATCCCTTTTCGACATAATCACCCAGAGCTATCGGACCTGAATACATCTTGTCATTAAAATAATAATTTCCAATCAAAACAATTATTTGACAAGGCATTTTACCTCCACCAACTTCTTCTAAAATGCTCCACACAAGCATACATGTGAAAAAAACGTAAAAAAAGACATGTGGCCATAGCTCAAAAACTTGACCTGATTGAGCAAAACCAATGTGATTTTTGGATTCAGCGCATCAGATTCATCCTAAATCAGCTGAAAAAACGCAGACAACAAATTTGTTGTTGACCAGTGTTATAGTATTTTGAAAAAATATTTTTTATATTCAGCTCCTTGCAAAATGTCATGAGCTACTTTTCATTTTTTTAAAAAAATATGTTGGTGCTTTATTTTATTTATTTGCATTTCATATTAAGCTTGTCCGTGAGCAATTCTGAATTATTCAATGTTTCCATATGAAACTTCAAAAAGCACATGCCTTCTTTGGAACTCCAACCAGCCCCATCAGCAGAACCCCTATGCAAGAGCTTCCACTTGTGCAATGGGGCTTGCTTTCTCCCCTCCCCTTCAATTGGCTCTTGGAGGGATCAGGAGAACCCCCAGAACAGCACATGGTATGGTGGGAGGAGAGAGGAAATCATTCCATCTGGGAAGCTGGAATGCTTGTGGAGATGGAACAATCAGAAGAGAGCAACACTGAATTCAATCCCTTGAGTCTTGTACATGTGCAGAAATGCTCACACAATCAGTCAATATGGCTCCACAGCACTGTATGCAAGGGAAGGAAGAAGAATCTTGAGAGAGGTTTGCATAAGCGAAATCCCCTCCCACTGCACCAACCTCTCCTGTTGCTAAGTCCATACCCTCTTCTACAGCTCCGCCCCACCTACTCAGTGTTGGTTCAAGGGGGAAAAACACATGGAAAGGAGAATTCCCTGGATGCAAAGATCAAGTTTGCGGCAAGGACTCTTTGGTGAGAGAACCCCAACAAAGATTTCAAATCACAAAATATGCAGCAAAGTGCAGCAATATTGGCTCTTAGACCTTTAAAATATGTTCTTGTGAGTTCCAAAACTTCTATCCTCTCTCAGCATAGGAAAAGAAGGCAGGTTTGGTAAGTTAAAAGTTGGTTTACTTACATGCTCTCCAAAGGTCCTGTTCGGGTGCTTTTCCATACATCAGTCAGAAAAGTTGTACCAGCAGTAAGATGTAGTTTAGTTCCAAAGTGGTGAAAGTTCCTAAATTATTGGTATAGGAACACAATAACGGCTTGTGAGCAACCAGCTTAGCCTCTTCACATGCTGAGTTTATCAGGTTGACTGAAGGAGAACCATAAGCTTGATTACCTAGTTCCTCCCAAGGTGAGGGGAAGTGGACATAGCTAAGCCTTGCTGGATAGATTACTCTATGGTATTAACACCTTCATGCATTAATTAGGCTTAGCATGTTGGTTATATGAGGCTGGTTATCCCACACTCGGCATACTGGGAATATTAATATATCATTGAAGTGTTGCTTCCCTCCTAATTCACAGACTAGCTTCAGCGAACGAGCATTTCCTTTGATGCAACTCTCCATGTAGCAACCCCTTCCAACTGGAGATGCACTGAGGGACAGCCCTGCCAGGTGCAGCTCATAGCATAAGCATTGTGAAGGAGAAGATGCAGCACCTGAGGAAAAATCTCTCTCTGATGTAAGTCTTTAGTGGGTGGAAGTGGCATTTGAGCTGTGAATGGAACTCATAGGCAGAGCATCTGCATTGCATGAAAAATGTCCCAGGTTCAATCCCAAAATTTCTCCAGGTAGGCAAAGCTCTGGGGTGTCACTACTAATCAGTGTAGACTAGGGGTGACAGTGGAAGGTATCTGGATGGTTTGAAGTAAAGCAGGATGGAGTTGGGGCTCTCAATTGTTTAACAGTGACAACATAATAAATCCCACCTAACACACGCTAACTCTGAAACGAATAGAGCCAAAAGTACAGGGAGAATCAGAAGTGGATATTTGGTTCGGAAGGACTGAGCTAAAAAAAACAACCCTGGATTGAGAATATGTTCATTCTAAGTTAAAACCATTTGCACCTGACTCTGTAAAACACAGAATAGATCCCACAAGCCTAAAGTCTGTCCACCCCTACTGGAGAAAATACTGAGCTAGCTGAGCCAGTGTTCTAACATGGCATAAGACAGCTGCCTATATTAATGTGATATGGTTTCTCCTTTTAAATATGATACTACAGCAACTCTTCCTTAGGCCCATTTCTCCCCCTGCCCAAGCAAAATACACTCTTCACATGTTCAGAGTGACTGTTTCTTTAAGCCCTTTGTTTTTGTGAAGTGTCTATGGGGGGAATTCAATCCATAGACCAGTCTTCTATTGCCCCTAAGCTCCAGCTGTGGAGGAGAACCTCTAAGTTTATCTACCAGCATCCTTTATTCCACCATCTGCCTGCAACGTTTTCTGGTTCTCTGGGCATATTTTCCAGACTTAAAAAAATTAAAATAAATCCCTGTTTGGCATTCTGTTCCTGCCTTCTGGTCCTTATGGAAGAACTCCAAAGGAGTTGAAATGCTGTAACAAACAAAAACCAAAAACCAAGCAAGCTTCTTAAAAAAATGTACTCCAGTTTATTATGTAAAATTGTTGTGTCTGCCTGTGACACCAAGTTCCAAACCATCTGCAGCCAGGGCCTCACAGCCCCCACATACCACTGTCATTGCTGAGCCAATATCCTTCTCACAGGCAGACCCAGACCTGGGGTGACAGGACCATGGCGGAAATCACTGAACTAGCATTCACACAAGCACCTCATTTACAGCAGATGCCACCACTGTATGCCTACTTATCTTCTTCCTTTCTTTGTAAAAGGAATTTGGGGTCTTTGCATCTTCGCCGTATTTAGTTTTTCTTTGTTCCTTATCCTTGCAGATATTATTTCTGCCCTTGTAAAACTTGTGCAATGCGGCTGAGAGAGGGAAACTTCCATTTCTCATTTACAGATTGACAGATTTCCCCCCCACACCACTCCACCCGCTGAGACATAAGACAGTCCCATGCCTGTGGTGGTTGGCAGACAACCCTCCTCCCTCTCAGACTTCCATAATGTGTTCCTCTCCCACCTCTGAGAATTCTGTAGACCATGTCAAAAGCCTGTAGTACATTTCCCAGCTCAGGGGAAGTAGAGAGATATTAATTAATCCCAGGCTGCAGAGGAGTAGTGGCACAGCAACTGCTGCCTCTTGTTCCATTAATTCTTTTCTGCTAATAAGTTAGAAGAAATGGAACACGTATGGAATGAACACAGAGTTACCTCAGAGCCAATACACTTGTTATTTGTTGATTTATCACCCTTCGCCCAAAAGGCCACATAATAAGCAGACGGGCCCAATTATTCATAAATTATTTCAATCACTGTTACCCTCTGGTTGCAATAGCTCTCGCCCCATCCAGAAAAACTAAAAACTAGTCATAGGCAGTTTTTGGGAGTTGTTTACAACTCCAAGATGACTTCCAATGTATCATTATTTATTTAGGCATACATATCCTGCCCTCCAAGAAGGGTCCCAGGGCAGCTAACAATATCAAATTATCTGAAGGCAGCCCTGTTCAGGAAAGCTTTTAATGTTAGGTATTGTTGTTTCTGCTATGAAAAGTGACACCAGGGTCGATTTCACCCCACTCATGTAGAAGTTTAAGCTGCAGGGGACCATACTAGGAAAAAGCCACACAAAATTCATGTAGGGATCTGGGATAGAGAGCAATACCTATAAAGATCTGTTGCAGAAGTTCTGCTTAAGGTTCTCTCAGGCTGGGTGAGAGTGTGGCCCGGGGCCTTCTCAGCTGTGGCCCCATTTGTGTAGAACTCCCTGCCTGGATAGACTTGCCTTAACTTCTAGCCTGTAGACGTTCATGGAGAAAGGTACAGCTTCCTGTTTAAGTGGGCTTTTCACTGTCTTTTGGATTGCATGGTTTTTTGTTTCTATTTTTTATATAGCATTTGTATATTAGGTTGGTGTCAGTTTGTCTCCTATTCTTAGTGGGTCACCAACACCACTAACAACTTTCATTATATGGTCACAGACCTGGTAAAACTCCGGTCAGTATCATATTCATGATTCTTGGAAGTGCTGTGTAAATGTTTTGAATACAGCTTAAGGTTTTGAGTATTGTTGTAATTGACTGTAAGTGACCTTGTTTTTATAGGAATGCAGGACCAAAACTAAACTGAACTAAAATACTGTGCAATTATAAGGGTGTATCATGTTTTAAAGTACAAGAATACTATGTGGGCTGCCAGGCAACCAGAATTTAACTAACCCACCCAGTTTTAAGGCATCTTCCCCACCCCTTGTATGGTGATTTTCCCACCCGTCTGGTTTCCCCCACATTTTTACATTGTCTAGAGATGTATGCCTGCATCGTGCATGTATGTGTACTGGACAGGGAAAGGTGTAGAACTGGGTGTTTGAACATACAGTAGCTTGTGTGTGCAAAATTCAAATGACTTCTGCACTGTATTGATCACTGTCTCCTTTCCTATTGAAAAGAAAAGTGCCTGAAGTGAGTGACAGAGCTGAGGAAGGTATGGCGGGAAGCAGGGGAGGTTCAGCACCTCTGCATCCCTTGTGATGAAGGACCAAGTATTCCATCAACATGAAAGAACCCTAACCTTCATACTTTATGAGGGTCAAGCACCTTGCTAGTTCTCCTCCTGGCTTCTGATTCTGCATCCGTTTCTGCAAATACTTGCAACCAGAAAAACTCACCTTTTTCCTTTGTACAAAGCAGTCCTTGATCCTTCTAGGAACATAGGACACTGCCTTATAGCCAGATCATTCGCCCATCTAGTGCAGTACTGTTGTCACTGACCAGCAGAGGCTCTTGGCTCTCCAGGATTTCAGACAAGGGACATTCCCATGTCCCAGTATTATCTGGAGATGCCAGGGATTAAACCCATGGCATTTGGTTAGTGAACGCAGAGGCCTGGCTTTAACATGGTTTTTGTTTGTCCAAGAGAAAAGGGGAGAGAAACAAGCTGCTGTGTAAAGCAGGATAGGATCTTTTTTTCAAGCCTCCCACACCCTAAGATGGAAATCCAGTTACGCACAGTATTATAAGGTCAAACCCCTTCTAGTTAGCACTCCTTTAAAACGAGGCCGTGCCTCCTCTTCTTTCGGGTACAAAATATTTCAGCCCCATAATCCCACTCCGGATACAGCAGACGCAGCCACGCGCCATACTTCAGCATGGAAATGAGAGGCGCAGCCGAGGGCGCCTCACTTTCCACCTCCTTCCAGGGAAGCCCTGGAGGACCCTTGCGCGACGGCTAGTTTGCGGCGAGTCGAAAGCGTCGCCCAGGGCTGCTCTCTCCACCGTGTGCGAGGGCTGAGCCGTGGCCCGGACTGCAGAGACCACGTTATTCTAGCACTAAGGCCTGGCCCGGGTCCAGACACGTTTCCCCCAATCACCCCCGCCCCGTCAGCTGCCATGCCTTGCGAGAGGAGGCGGCGGCTTCGGCTGGATCGCAGGCTGGGCGATGCCTCTCGCCCCTCTCTCTGCCCAGCCCCTGCGTGTCTGGGCGGGTCCTGGCGGGAGTAGATGCCGCCCCCCGCCCTGCCCCGTCTCACTTCTCTCTTCCTTTCTGGCCGGCCCGGAGCCCTCGCTCGCAGCACCCGGCATTCCCCGCCCTACGCGCTCGTCTAGCAGGAGCATGGCGCTCTCCCCGCTGGCCTTAGGTGAGTCCCCCGGAGTCGGGGAGCCCTGCGTGGCTTGGCCCCCACTCAGATACGGCGAGGCTCGTGGCCGCCTCTCTGAACGCGTGCCCGGGGGGTTTTGTGTAGCTGCTAGGGCTCCACCTGCACCTCTCGGGGACTTGCTGCTGCTGCGGGGAGGCGAGACTCGGTTCTTGCTGTCTTGGGGTCTCGCTTCCCTTCGCCTCCGGAGGGGCTGTGTTAAGGGAAACTCCCCGAAACTTCTCCTCTTTTCGGCTGCGCTAACTCTGCGTTGGTTTGCAAATGCCGTTGCCCCCTTTTTCTCTTTTACCCCCCAAGTGCATCGCCAAGGCACTTGGGAAATATAAATCCCGCGGTAGCAGCAGAAGCCAAACGATTTCTTTCCTTGGAGTCATCCCCCACCCCAGCACTTTACGCACATTGTCCCAGGAACAGTTGCAAAACCCCGGTGTTGTAAGCCGTGGTGTTACTCAGGGGCCCGGGGGAGGCGTCGGGTTGAGCGGGACGTCGGCGAGATCCCCTGCTTCTGATCCGCTCCTCAGCTCTCGACCCGCTCTCCCAGCTTCGAGTCAGGAAGGAGAGCGGCCGCAGGTGTGTGTGGAAGAGAGAAAGCAGCTCGGGATCGCTGATTTTGGAGGGGATTCAGTGGTTGGGAAGGGCCTCAGTTCCCTGCCTCGTGAGGAGTGATAGAATCAGGGCCGGCCCTACCACTGGGTAGACTGCGGCGGCAGCTTCAAGCAGTGGATGGTGCTAAGGTATTGGAAGATGGAGATGTGGGTGCCACTCCCACCTGCCTGCCCTGGGCTGCCCAAACCAGCCTGCAGACCTGAATGCTGGTGGATGATGCTGCCTAATTACCACCTGGAAGTAAGAATCAGCTGCCAGCCCAGGGTTGCTTCCAGCTGAGCTGTTTATTGAGCAGGCATCCTGATTTGTTTGCACAAAGTTTGTGTGGAGGTTCTGGGACCTTGGCTGTTTATTGAGCATTTGATTTGAACTGTTTGTTTCATCAAGTAATTGCTATCCTGTTGTGTTTTCCCATTGCTTTCCTTATCACAAAAAGTCTGGATTTTTTTGTGGGAGGAGAAGTGGGTTTCTTGTTTAAGAATTGAATCCCACCCAAAACCAACAGTCTGGAAGTGCCATTATTAATTTTTGTGCATTGAGAGGGGGTTGAACTCGTCCGCCTCAGGCAGCAAAATGTCTTGGGCCATCTTTTGCAAATGAGGTCACTCCATGCATTGGGAATGGGGGAGCAGGGCTGGGCCTTTCACCACCCATGTGCCTAACGTATTCTGGGCAGCTGTGAGAAGGAAACCTCAGTGTAGGCCAACATGTTACAGTAGTACCTCAGGTTAAGAACTTAATTCGTTCTGGAGGTCTGTTCTTAACCTGAAACTGTTCTTAACCTGAAGCACCACTTTAGCTAATGGGGCCTCCTGCTGCACCGCCGCTGCACGATTTCTGTTCTCATCCTGAAGCAAAGGATTCTTAAGGTAATATTTCTGGGTTAACGGAGTCTGTAACCTGAAGCGTATGTAACCCGAGGTACCACTGTATTGTAAAGCTCTTCCATGCTACGAAGAATCTTGGGGCAATCCTAATCCCCCCTTGTGTGAAGAAGTACAAGCCCTGAGATACACACATCATTCTTTTTTTTTTTTAATAATAATATTTATTCCAAGTTTAAAGTTACAAAAAGAGAAAAGAACAATACAAAATACAGAAAAGAATATAACAATAACAGAGCGAGAAGAAAAAGAAAAAAGAAAAAAAGAAGGTATAAAAATACATTCAATTGAAGTAGAACAAGAATAGATTAAACCTTTACATAACTTTTTTCCTTTACTTATTTCCTTGACCTCCTCTCACCTCCCAATTTTGTATTCTAGTTCAGATCGTTTTTTCAGCAAATCCTTCCAACCTTATTTTCATTTACGTAGTTTAATTTAAAATATTATAATTTGACATCCTCTCTTTCATCAATTTCATCAACTCATTTTTGCTTAATCCTTTATATCATATCTACCAAAACTACCTAATTTTCTTTTTCCAACATCTTTCTAACAGTCTTTAATATTACAATATTTTTGAAGATATACTTTAAATTTTTTCCAATCTTCTTCCACACACATCATTCTTGAGGTGACTAAACATATTATGCATGAGGGGGTTTTCTGACTCCCCCAAACTGGGTGTCCTCCCCTCAACCTCAAGCCACCATCAGCTGCTTTAGCTGATATAAGAAAGCTCTTGAGAAACATCTTAGGGGGCTGAGAGCCAAAGACAGAGTAGCTTGTGTATGCCTTGGCCAGGTGTGGGGAACCTTTTGTGCCCCCAGTTGTTGCTGAACTACCACTCCTGCCACCCCTAACCATTGGTCATCTAGCTGGGTCTAGACTGTCCAGTGAGTTAATCACGTAGCTGAGATTTGAACCAAGCTACCTAGTTCATACTTCTAACCACTAATGTTTAATATTAATAAAGTGGTTGGGAACATATGAAGCACAATCAGTAGGGTAAGTTTATGCCAAGTTAGAAAATCTGTTGAAGCACAATGAAAGATTAATTTCCATAAAACTTTCTTGGGGCAACTGCGAAATCTTCGCATACAAATATAATGAAATAATTAGTAGTTCAATCATTCTTTTTTTAATGATTTAAATGAATAATACTTGGTCACAGGTAAAGTATTATACCAAATGAAATACTGTACGACGAATGCCTTGGAATGCGTAATACACAGTACTTAAATTAGCCGTACATAATTTCAAAAAAATGAGGGTAACCACTCAGAAATGCAAATTATAATGGTTCTGAAAACCATCAAACTTTAAACAGAAATGTAGCACAACTTGTTATAACAGTACAGGGCATTTTGATCTTGACCAAGCCTTTTTTTTGCAGTTAACTGCCCTTTCTATATTTTTACTGAAAGGTAGTACTTTTAAATAAAAATGAAAGACTTATATGGAAACAAGACACTTGCAATCAGATCTGTTGAGACATAAATTAAAACAAGGAACACAAAACACATGGCTACATAATAAGCATCAGACGGCTTAATAACGAAAATATTAAGGAACAAACATGAAACACACACCCTTGGGCTCTCTCACTCTCTTTGTGGCTGCATACACATTACACAGCTTGGTCATTCTTTTTCTCAATTTGAACCAAAGTTGGTCTGGAGGGAAACCATAGCATAGATAAGGGATATGGTTAACATTGTCTGTAAGCCACTTCCCAAACCATCTGTGGGAGTACACAGAATGCAGAGTGAACAGGAGAGTGTACACAGCCAAAGGCTACAGCAACCCTATGCATACATCGGGGAGTCAGTCCCACTAAACTCAGTGTGGCTTACTTTTAAGTAGACACACATGCCTGCACTGTAAAATGTGTTATTTGTTGCAATCCAACCAAATGCACACATACCTAGGAGTGAGTCTCACTCAACTCAGTGGGACTTTCTTCCAAGTAGACATCTATACGATTGCAATGTAAATCTCCTATTGTATGTCGCTTTTGAGACTTGCTGCCTTCTTTGTGTTCTTCACCCTCTGCTGTTTCCACTTCCTTAAAAAGTAAAAGCAGAATCCCATTAGATCTTGGGCACTGCCCTGTCCTGTATAAGTTATCAGAGTCAACAAAGGCACAGAATGGGCAACCAGATGAAGAGGAGAGAGAAGCCAAGAGTCCTGGTTTCTCATGCTAACCTCTAGTTTGACCCACTAGGCACCACTCTCTTCCCATGGCTAGGTCTATGTTCTTGGCATCAGTCAGGACACAGTTGAGTGGGCCCATGACACAAGCCAGGAAGAATTTATTTTCTACTTTAAGGAGTATTTTGATATTTCTCATGTTGAAGCTTTACTGGAATTTCACATTCTTTGACCCTAGTTGGTCCTGCCAGCTATGTGACATCTAGGGGGTGGGGTGGGGTGGGTGACATCAGACTTGCTTTAGGAATGACTGGGCTTCTTCACTCCGTAGAAAACATGGGCCAAAAATTCCAAACCTGGGCACCTTTTGTTATAGTCTGAAGTCTAGTCCTATTTTCAAACTGTGGCTTGGTTTCTATAGGAGTGACCATCAATCAGGATGTCTCTCCTGGCCAGTGTATCAAGTAGATCTAGATGCTGTTTCTGGACCACACTGTTTGGTAACGAACTGGGACACATTTCCATCTATCTCAGATTCTGTTCTCAACAAATGTTGCTGTTGAGAATTAAGACTGTCCAACACAGGGTGTAGCTTAACTTCGGGCTACTACAACAACATCCAGGCATGGAGCATGCGTGTGTGTGTGTAAAACTTGTAATGAATGCAATACTATCTGATGTCAACCTAAGATAAGATTATTTTTAAGATGCTTCGTTTTGGAAAGTGTATATGTTTGTTCCCCCTGCCCCCCCCCAAAGGAGAACTGTGTTAGGGTCTCAGCTTGGGATGCTGTGCATGAGCTTTGCTGAGTTGGTTTTGCACATCTGATTCTGGGAAGCCACATGCCACTCTCTTGAATAGCCCAAAGTGGCAGACAGGTGAGTCATAGGGTTATGTATATGACAGGCAATGTTCATAGTCAGGCAAGTAATGTATAGCATCACCTTCACCATTTTCTTTTGCTACTAGACATGAAAGCAAAAACTGGTTGATTTTCAACGGAGAGTGTGGCTGCTAATCAGGAGGGTGGCAATGTTTGCAGAGGTTGGAGGGGAGGCAGATTTCTTGCGCAGTAGTGGCAAATCCATTTTAATTGCGCAACCTGAATTGTCTGCTGTGCCATTGAATCCTACATCAAATTAGCAGCCGCCAGGAAGCGTCTCTTGCTCACATACACACCAGGCTGCTGTTAAGATACAGCTGTAGCAGAGTGTTGAAAAGCTGACAACTCTAGATGTGAGATCTTGGAAGTAGGAATGGAAGGACCTGTCAATTTTGGTTCTCTCCGTTTCTCTCTTTTTATCTTAAATTCAGTTCTCCACATTTCTACAGCAATCAGTGACTTTTTTTAATGAAAAAATGTTCATGAAAATTATCCAGCATCTTAATGTGAATTTCTCCTAACGAACACATTTTTGTGTGTGGCTTTGATTAATTTACATATTTTTTGCAAGCTGTTTTCCATGATACAATGCATTGTTCCATGTTTTTTCACCAATATATTCATTTTTATGCATATTTTCCCCTAATACATGTATTTTTATAAACATTAGTTGGCTGGCGAACTACATTACAACATTTTGAGAACTGCAAATTTTGGAGGATAGTTGTATTTTGGGTTCCCATACTGTTTTGGTGCAGATTAAGTAGGTCTGCCTTTAAATGCAAACTTGAGTTGATTTTCTCCTCTGTCCCTACCTGCGAGAACAGCCAGCCGCACGAGTTGGGAAGCAGTTTTATGTGAGGCCCTGCTTTCTGACCGCTGCTATACTTTGGACACAAATGTCGCAGGCTTGAAACGCAAATAATTCAGAACGCCTCCCTGCCGGCTGCCAATTTATAACAGCAGGGAATACCCGCTAGAGGTCTGACGTCGGGACTCAGTGCTATTTCCAGAGCCTGGATTGATGTCTGCCACACCTGCTCACATGGCATGTCCAGGCCCAGGGGGACAGCTGAGTCTAGTCAGCATCCACATGGCAGAGAATGTGATGTGGGGGAGAAGTATTGCGATCTTGAATAGGAAAATGAGCCCTGGCCTCCCACTCCTTCAAAAAGGAAAGGTGGGGGTGGCTGTTGGGTATTTCCATGGCATCAGCTGCAAAAGACTTGTTTTGTTGTGACTCGATGTCTCACTTTCAGGATGGGATTTGCCTCTTGAACGAGGCTTGAATGAAATCTCACGAGCCAGCTTCGCTTCAGTAGTTTCCAGATCACTACATTTGTAGTGCAGTGTCAGTCATGGAGAGTGCTGCTGCTCCTCTCTGGTCCATCTTTGTAGGCTTCCTACAGGCATCTTGCTGGCCACTGTGAGAACAGGATGCTGGGCTAGATAGGCCTGATCCTGCAGGGCTCTTCTTATGTTTGTAATGGGCAAGGAGGCTGGGGGGAAAGGGCGGAATGTGAATGTCTGCTTTCAGGATATTGGCTTTTTGTGTTAAGTAACTCAATGAATCAACTCAAGAGCTGATCTGACTACTTATATAAATGGTGCCAGCTCTGTATCTAGTGTAGATCTGCAGCAATTCTGTTAGGGAATGTTTTCCACTGGGAGGAAGTGTGGGCTGGCCTGGGAAGAGGGAGAATGACAGGTCTGTCACTAACAAACAGCAACACTCTTGGCCTGCCATTGTAGCAGCCTAGCCGGATTTGGCCTTCCATAGTTTATTCATATATAACGCAATGCAGTGTGGGCCTTATAATGCAGGTGGCCTCACAATGTCTTCCAGGCTCTCTTGCAAAAGGAAGTATCTCTTTGGGGGCTTTGTGGATACCGCGGTTCTTGTTTTTCCTGCCCAGGAGTAAATTATGCTAAAAACAGGCCATGTGGGTGGAGAAGCATCTGCGTTTCTCCACATACCGCTTGTTAGTTCTCTTTTCTTCACATCACTCAGCTCAGGAAATGAATCAGCCTTGCCAAGTGGGTTACACAGTGATTCCATAGCTACTCTGACCCTCCTCTGCCTTTCCTCCTGGAGTTCGATGGCTCATTCTCAAATGGTGTGTATTTACAATGAATGAAACAGTGTGCCTGGGCTCATAAGCAGATCTAGGCATGGAGTTTTCCTTCTAAAATGCTCATCGAACTTTCAGTTTTCCCACCAGGAAGCCTCTGTCCTTCTCACTGTAAACGGAAGCTTTTCTCACATCACCAAGCCAATTCACCTTACAGCCATGGCTCTGTAGGAATGAGGATGTGTAAGTCACAGGAGTCTATGAATTCTGCTGCTAAATACTCCAAGATGCCTGTGTTTACATGTTTACTGAGAAATAATCCCCCCTGTATTTAATGGGATTTACTCCTCAGTAATAAAAGCCACAGTGTGAAAAACAGGCAGCAATTCTTGCACAAGTAACTCATCAGCTGGCTGGGGTGGTAAGTGAAGTGGGAGTATGAAGAGTGCATGAAGAGCTTATGTATGCCAGCTTTAAAAAAGGGTTTTGTTTTGTTTTGTTTTGTTTTGTTTCCACTTAGCACAAGCAGATCTGGCAAATGACTAACTAGCATGGGTTTTGTCATGTTAATTGGTGTTGTTAAGACGTTTTCAAAGAATGTAAGCAGAGCCAGCCAACTCACTCCCTAACTTTCAAACTAGCACAGATCCAAACTCTTGATTGTCAGGGGAGTATTACTATGTGTAGCAGGCTCTTCTCTGGCCTTTGCCTCCCCTATGATTCTCCCTGTGGGTTCACATGGCCCACCACTGCTTTCCTTTTGATTTGCTCTCATGACAAATACTGAGAGGTGAAATACCGAGAGTTTTATTTGTAACAAAAAAGTGCAAATGCTGCTTTCAGTCTCTCCTTTTCTATTTAAAGTTTTGCTGGGTTCCCCCCAACCCCAAGGTCGGAATGCCAGTATGAAAAATGGAATGGTAAATGCATTGTGTTCTTGACCAGGGTGTATTCTCATGATACATTTAGGGTACAGTGGTGCCTCGCAAGACGAAATTAATTCGTTCCGCGAGTTTTTTTCGTCTAGCGAATTTTTCATCTTGCGAAGCACGGTTTCCCATAGGAATGCATTGAAATTCAATTAATGCGTTCCTATGGTCAAAAAAAGTCCAATCAAAGCCAAATTTGGTACAACAA
Source organism: Podarcis pityusensis (assembly GCF_964106645.2). Classification (NCBI taxonomy): domain Eukaryota; kingdom Metazoa; phylum Chordata; class Lepidosauria; order Squamata; family Lacertidae; genus Podarcis; species Podarcis pityusensis. Next base: position 43,739,343 of record NC_138029.1, on the reverse strand, counting down.
TAGTTTATTAACTGCTCTTTAAAGTCACACATACTTTAAAGAGCATATCAAAAATTGAAGGAACAATAAATTAAGTTTCTAAACATGACAGAAAAACATTTAAAAATCAACAAAGTGTACTGTACATACATTTTCTAAGACTCTGGGGGACCACTCGAAGAAGGTTCCTCTTCCACTCTTTGCTTCTTGCTGAGGAACCTGTCCATGGTCTGCTGCTTCATCCGCCTTTTCAGCAGCTCCCTGAGAGGCAACATGACCGTCGTATCAAAAGTGTTCGCTTGGTCATGTGCCACGTGCTTGTTAGGGTGGTGCCGCTCTGCAAAAGCCTGCACCTCCTTCCACTTCTGGCAAATGTCCCTCAGTTCTTTGGAGGACGGCCGTTCCTCAGTTGCTTCCTCCTCTTCCAGCGAGGCCTGCTCCTGCGCAACCTCTGACTGCAGTTCAACCAGTTCCTGGGTGGTCAGCTCGTGGTCGTGCTCCTCCATCAGCTCGCAGACGTCCTCCTCTGTGACCTCCAGGCCCATGGTCCTCCCCAAGGCAACAATGTCCTGCACCACTGTTGACTCTGGTGCATCAGAGTCACTTGGTGCCACGCAGTCCGGCCACAGGCTGCGCCAAGCGCAATTCAGATTTCTCTGGCTGATCCCATTCCAGGCCGTGGTGATCATCTTCAAGCAGGTGACGATGTCGAAGTGGTCCTTCCAGAATTCCCGCAGGGTGATGGTGGTGCAATCAGTCACCTCGAAGCATTGCCTGAAAAGCTCCTTGGTGTAGAGTTTTTTGAAATTGGCGATAACCTGCTGATCCATTGGCTGGAGCAGTGGCGTGGTGTTAGGCGGCAGGAACATGATGTTGATGAAGCTGAACTCCTCCAACAAGTCCACCTCAAGGCCTTTAGGATGAGCAGGAGCATTGTCCATCAGAAGCAAAGCCTTCAGCGGCAGGTCGTTGTCCAGCAGGTACTGTTTGACAGCAGGGCCAAAAGCAAGATTGACCCAGTCCACAAACAGCACACGTGTGACCCAAGCCTTGCTGTTGGATCGCCACATGACACTCAGCCGCTCCTTGTCGACCTTGTGTTTCTTGAAGGCCCGTGGGTTCTCCGAGTGGTACACCAGCAGGGGCTTGATCTTCAGGTCGCCGCTTGCGTTGGCACAGAAGAGCAGGGTCAGGCGGTCCTTCATGGGCTTGTGGCCAGGCAACTTTGCCTCCTCCTGTGTGAGGAAAGTCCTTTTGGGCATCCTCTTCCAAAACAGCCCGGTCTCGTCGCAGTTGAAGACCTGCTGTCCTCTGTCTTCACAGCCTCCAGGAACTCCAAGGCAAAGTCTTCAGCCGCAGGAACATCAGAACTGGCAGCCTCTCCATGCCTGACCACGCTGTGGATTCCAGATCTTGCCTTGAACCGGTCAAACCAGCCTCTGCTTGCCTTGAAGACTTCTGGCTCGCCTGAGGTTCCTGGCTGTTCCCGGATGAGGTCTGCGTGCAAGGCCTTGGCCTTCTCACAAATGACGGCCTCAGTCACTGTGTCCCCTGCACGCTGCTTCTCTTCTAACCAGATGAGCAGCAACTTCTTGACCTCCCCCAGAACAGCTGGGCGGTTCTTCACGATCCTGGTGACTCCCTTGGCTGCATCAGTCGCAAGGATCTTCTCCCTCATCTTCAGGATGGTCCCAATGGTCGATGGGTTCCTGCCGTACTCCCTGGCGAGGTCCGTCACACGCATTCCACCATTGTGCTTCCAGATGATCTCCTTCTTCATTTCCAGCGTCACCTTCTTCTTCCTCTCGCCGGCCTCCGCAGCAGCAGCAGTCTTCTTGGGTCCCATGGCAGCACAGCTCTTACCTTCGTAAACTCAGAAAAAGAAAAAATAAATCAGCAATTCAAACCCAGAACCAAGTCCTTGAATTCCAAACACCCAACCCAAAATCCAAAAACCCCCAAAAAAGTTTTAAAAGTTTAACTTACGAAATGGCTGCAAATCACCAAAGTCTTCAAAATCCTCAAATGGCTGCAAAAGAAGTTTTGGGAAAGCTTTAAAAATCACCAAAGTCTTCAAAAACCTCAACTGTTCCCCCAGCCCCTCCCCAACTGTTGCAAACCCCTCCCCAACTGTTGCAAACCCCTCCTCAACTGTTCCCCCATCCACCCAGCACACAGAGATTCAAACCCAGAAATTTTTTCAAAAAAAACCAACATGGCCCAATGGTCACAGAAAACCATAAAAATTAAAAAAAACACCACACAAGCTTCCAGATTCTTGCAAACTCCTCCCCAACTGTTCCCCCAGCCACCCAGCACACAGAAATTCAAAACCCAGAAAATTAAAAAAAACAACAACAACATGGCCCAATGGTCACAGAAAATCATAAAAATGCAGAAAAAACCACACAAGCTCCCAGATTCTTGCAAACCCCTCCTCAACTGTTCCCCCATCCACCCAGCACACAGAAATTCAAACCCAGATTTTTTTTTCAAAAAAAGAATAAACATGGTCCAACGGTCACAGAAAATCATAAAAATGCAGAAAAAAACCACACAAGCTCCCAGATTCTTGCAAACCTCTCCCCAATACCAAGTCCTTGAATTCTAAACACCCCAACCCAAAATCCAAAAACCCCCAAAAAAGTTTTAAAAGTTTAACTTACCAAACAGCTGCAAAAGAAGTTTTGGAAAAGCTTCAGAAATTCAGCAAACTCTTTAAAAAGCTCAAAAAGGCCACCACACCGCGTGCAATGTGTTGCTCCTCAAAGTCAAGTCGCAACTGCACCTCTTCCAGCAATGCACGCTGGGTTTTAACGGTTTTACGAAAAAGGAAACAAACTTGCAAGACGTTTTCGTCTTGCGAAGCAAGCCCATAGGGAAATTCGTCTTGCGAAGCAACTCGAAAACGAAAAAACCTTTCGTCTTGCGAGTTTTTCGTCTTGCGAGGCGTTCGTCTTGCGGGGCACCACTGTACTATGATAAACAGTTGCTGCTTTCCACAGTGAAATCTGAGAGATATGGTTTGTTAAAAGTTCTGAGAGCTGTTAGGAGGCCCTTATTCCCATCCCGGGGGACGCGGGTGGCGCTGTGGGTTAAACAACAGAGCCTAGGACTTGCCAATCAGAAGGTTGGCAGTTTGAATCCCCGCTACGGGGTGAGTTCCTATTGCTCGGTCCCAGCTCCTGCCCACCTAGCAGTTCGAAAGCACGTCAAAGTGCAAGTAGATAAATAGGTACCGTATAAATAGGTACCATAGGTAGCTGCAGCAGGAAGGTAAATGGAGTTTCCGTGCGCTGCTCTGGTTTGCCAGAAACGGCTTAGTCATGCTGGCCACATGACCCGGAAGCTGTACGCCGGCTTCCTCGGCCAATAAAGCGAGATGAGCGCCACAGAGTCGGCCACGACTGGACCTAATAGTCAGGGGTCCCTTTACCCTTCACCTTTACCTATTCCCATCCCAGAGATATAATTCCCAGAGTCCCCACGAAAAGGGATTGATTGTTAAACTGCTCTGGGAGAGGAATAAGAATATTGTTTCCTAGGTTCATATGAAACAGGTGGTTCGGATTGTTTCCTGCAAATTGCTATCTGGGATCCTCTCATCTTGGTGAATGAACAGAGGACATAGTGAGGATTCTTCTTTGGCTTGGCATTACATGTGGGTGACCCCACAAACTTGTCCCGTCCACCATGTTCTTCCTCCACTGTTGAGGGCGGTATGCTTCTGAATACCAGTTGTTGGAAACCATGGGAGGGAAGAGTGCTGTTATACTACATTTGTGGTGTGATGTCATTCACAGAGAGTGCTGCTCTGCTCAGGTCCTTCTTGTAGGCTTCCCACAGGCATCTGGTCGGTCACTGTGAGAACAGGATACTGAACTCAGTGGGCCACTGGCCAGGTCCAGCAATCTATTCTTATGTTCATCGATCAGCTTTGTTCTCACCACATTCTACCCACCAGCAAAGAAGAATGAAGGTAATCCCAGCTCACACTGAATCTCCCAAAGAAATACGCCCCTCAAATAACTTTCCTGGAAATAACTTTTCAGGACAATGATAGAGAGGGTAGACTAGGGATAGCAATGAGTCAAGCATTTGACTCAGTGAACCCTTCAAATAAATAATCAATTTAAAAGAAAATCTAAAAGACATTTTCACAGACTGAGTTGGCTGACTCCAGAACTTTTTTTGTTGGTTCTTGGGCAAGAGACCAGCAGTGAGTCTTCACCAGGCTGAAACCTTTGCATCCTGTAGCTGCATTGGTAGATGAAGATTCATCTGCTTGCTCTTCAACCATTAAAGGCACCAGAGCCCGGCCAAAAAAAGGGGGGGTGTGGCAGCTCCAAGCCAAGTTGGATCTGAAAAGGGGTAAGCTAGTCAGTTTCAAGCTGCTGTGGAGCTGAATGGAGTCATCTCAAAAAGAGCTTATTTCTGCTCAGCTTGGCAAACCTGCTTTCCTTCTAGCAGCCTGTTGGCTCTAATTTCCCTACAACCCCCATATCTTTGAGTGGCTGCATTGTGGTTCATCAAACAGAATCAAATGCCCCAGTTGTGCTGCTGCATGCTATGGAAATGTGTGGCCCGGTGGTTTCCGCTAGGGCTTTCTGACATCTGCAGCTGCTTTTCTCGGTACATTATGTAGTGCTGGGTTAGCACTGGGAAATCCCAGTCTTATATGTGCATATCATACATAAGCTGTATGCTAGCGATATTGTGAGCTGACCCTGTTAACAATCCCTGTGTGTTTAGCCAGCCAAATAAATGCAATCCAGGACATGCACCAGCACTAACTACAGGTTAGCATGCCAAGTGGGAACAAATAGGACCTATTAAACAGTTGCCACTATGCTTTCATAACTTCGATTTGCCTTGGATGAATTTCCCAGGTCACCTGAAATTTAAATTGACAACAGGGAAATGATGAGGCTGAGCGGTTAGGGTACAAGGTTATTTGGCTAACGGGAGAAAATGTCTCTACGATAAAGGCTACAGCTGTAGACACTGGGCCAGGGACAGAGAGAGGGAGGGAATCTCTACCCTGCAAGTTTTGAGCTTAGCTACATGTTGTACACAAACATGTATAATGATGCCTCTGTTGCCCATATGCTGCTTTAGGAGTGGGGTACCTGGGCAGGGAGAAGTTGGAGGGGCATGAAGTAATCCCTGTAACCTCCCCCTATGTGTTTCTCCCCATGACTCTTCTCCACTCCAGCCCCTGAATTCCAAAAGTGTGTTTGCTTTACACCAGTAACCTTCATGATCTGTCATCTGTTGATGGTGCTAAGAACTCACCTGTCTCCCCACCCTACTCCAGCATCCATAATTCTCCAGAGAGCAGGAACAGAATCATAGTTGCAAAGGGGCTCCGAGGGTCCTATAGCCCAATGACCTCCAATGCAGGAAGATTAAGCTACTTTTAAGTCTGCTATATAAAGAAGCACAGTTGAGCGCAGCTTGGGAGGTTTGAAACCAGTAGGATTCTTTTTTGGTTTGTATCGAGTACTTGGACTTCATCAGTTTATAGACCGCAACCTAGAGACGGATGTGCCCTTCAGCAACGTTTGAATTCTTTCCCAGTAAACTGGGACATTTGGTTATCACAAGCAGCATCATTCATGCTCGGAGTTAGCTTTGCATTTCAAGCATGCATCAGTGCCAGAGTCATTATTCTTTCTCATCCTTAGAACTATGTGCCAGTTCTTCACAGCCCACTGAACTTGGCCAACTCTGGCCACTGAGTAGCCTGGATTTCCCCCTCATCTTCTGGCTTAGAAATCTCCTCTTGTCTGTTACCTTTTTTGTTCTGTTTTGTTGCTTTACATGCCCCACCTATGGACTTTCCCTCCTGACTTGCTCACTGTACAGTGGTGCCTCGGGTTACATACGCTTCAGGTTACATACGTTTCAGGTTACAGACTCCGCTAACCCATAAATAGTGCTTCAGGTTAAGAACTTTGCTTCAGGATAAGAACAGAAATCGTGCGGCGGCAGCGGGAGGCCCCATTAGCTAAAGTGGTGCTTCAGGTTAAGAACAGTTTCAGGTTAAGAATGGACCTCCAGAACGAATTAAGTACTTAACCCGAGGTACCACTGTATTTGCCCTGACAATAGGAAGGAGAGCTTGGTTGCCTAGCAATGAAAACTATACTAATTCTTCTTCTACAGCCTTGCGGGAAAAAATAATCTGATCACATCCGCACATTCCCTCAAAGAATCCTGGGAACTGTTGTTTGTTGGGGGTGCTGGGAATTGTAGGCTCTGTGAGGGGTCTCCTGGCAACTTTTAGCACCCTTAACTCGCTTACTGAATTGTACTAGTGTTTCGAATGCGACCTCTTCTCAAAGTAAAACTGGAAGTTGCATTGCAGCAGCAGCCGTTCTGTTATCATCTGGTACCAGAACCTCACTTGATGCAGGTCTACACACTAATCCCAGGGTCTTATTGGCAGGGCCTTCCTCTCAGACATGGGCGGAAGAATGTGTGCGGAAGCTCCTTGCCGAGTTCCCAGGGCCCTCCACATCATGTCACAACTTCTGCTGCAGCTGTGATATTTTCTTTTTCTTTGTTGACATTACTTGCATCATGCAGTTTTGAGAACTTCCGAGAAGATAAGATCACTTACTACCCAGAACCCTTGTGACTCTCTTTGTGACAAAGTAGGTGCTTACACACAAAGCACTGAGTCTTTTCTGCAGTTTAGGGTCCCCTCCCCTACATGTGATTATAGATAACTGGTACTACAGAGCATCATCTTGCACATATTGAGTACATTTAAAGCACATCCCCTCCCCCTCCAAAAAAAAGATTGTGGGAACTGCAGTTTGTTAGGGGTGCTGGGAATGGGAGCTCTTTGAGGGGTGAGCTACATTTCCCAGGATTCTTTTGAGGGATGCTCTTTTAACGTATGGCGTGCACATAGCCCAGGTCAATGGACATTTTGAAAAATGCATCACTAATTCAGGCCAGGCAAAGTCTTTTGACATTTCCAATGTCTCTTTCATACGTCTGCTTCCTTGGACCATTCCAGCTGCCTGCCAAATTTGTCCTGCATCTAGTGTTAACCAGCTCTTTAGCACCTGCTACTTTTAATTTCCCACAGGTCTGTTTAGGACTACTCTTACTGAGCCTGTTCCCACTTCATTGGTTAGATAGCAGTGCAGGAAGCTGGCCAGTCGTGACTTCCCACTTTTGCAGAACTTAGCAAAGCGGATATAAGACCAGTGTACGACCTTTGATGCTCCCAGCCCTAGTAGAGAGAGCTCTGTGCTTGTGGAGTGCACAAGACTTGCTGGTCAGCTAGCTGCTTTGTGGCCTCGAGGGGTGTTGCTTTCCTTGTGATGTGCTTCTCTTCCCCCTTTCCTTAAATTTATTATGGCAGTTCAAACCTATCTATATACCTGTTGCTGAAATGTGGAGGAAGCAAAAGACCTCCTTAAGAGCTTCAGGGTGTTACAATTGGGCCCCAAGGCGCTGGACTGGGCTGCGTGAGGCTTGTCAGTATATTTTCACTCCCCCTCCTGCCAGTTTGCAGTGGGATAGAGGGAGGGGGAGTTGTTGAGGAAAGCACAGCGAGTCTCCCTGAAAGTTCAGAAATGAAACCCAGCTGAACAAAACTAGCCTTGGGGAACTTCCAAGGAGGGACAGAGACATGCAAGTCATTTTTAACCTCTTGTGGGGACAGACTTGGTCTTCGTTGATGGGGGAAAGGGCATGGTGTTGCTATTTCCAGAGCAGATCTGCTTCCAGGCACTCTGTGGCGCTGGGGGTTCAAGTTGCCTTCCCCTCTGACTACTCTGGTGGAATCTCCAAAGAAGGCCGGCCTAGTCCATTTTCCCAGCTGTCCCCTTGATCAAGTCCCACTGACCTCTTCCTCTTCCACACCCTAAAATCTTGACATATTTACAATTACAATAAATTTGTAGGTAGTGCTGCTCAGCGCTCTCTGTGTGTGGCATTGCCTCCCTGTTTCCCTAAGGTGGCTAGCCGCATTTCCCTTTCTGCAGAACTAGGAGGCGGAACTTTCTCTTTCCTGTCACCTCTGGGTTGCTTCAGAATTTCCCCAGAAGAGCTGGAAGGGGAAGCCTTACTTCTTCAGGAGGTTGGGTATCTGGGTGGGGCTGTGTGTGTGTGTGCATCTCACACTTTCACATGAGGCCTAAAAGTGGGGGGGGGGGGGGAGCATGAGTGACTCAGGCTTTCTCTGCCACCATTTCTGTAGGAAGTGAAGTTTACCTTTCAAACTTACTGCCTCAATAAAGCTTATGGACTTTTGAAATGCACATTCCTTTTCTTAGGCCCTAAGAGAGATTTTTGTTGTTGTTCCTTGGAGACCATTCCTGGGGTTGAGTGCTGGTCTAGGCACAAAGGAGGCAGACGGCACCTCAGTGGAGGGAATCATTTCCCCCTCAGCAAGGCCTTCAGATCCTAAAGAGATAGCTGGAATGGGGGGGGGCAGTTGTGTTGTGCTACCGAGGAAGCCAAAATGCCTGTATGCTTTCCTGGGCCCTTGATTCCTCATCTTTATTTTTATTTTTGTGCACTGCTCAATTTTACCTATGGAATATAGTATGGATGGGGGACCTGTGCCTCTCCAGATGTTACTGAACTACAGCTCTCTTCATTCCTGTCTGTTGGTTGCGCTGGCTGGGGCTGATGGGTGTTGGAGTGCAACATGTCCTGTCCCACCCACCCCCCATGTATCATTTTACTTTCTTCTCCTGTTTTTAGCTTTAAAAAACTCTGTTTTGAATGTAGTTGTTGCATTCTTACATGAAATAATACTGATTCTGACAGGTTGCATTTCATACATCGTATGAAACTTTTGTCCTAGAGTTCAGTTTGATTCAGGTAGCCCAGCATATTATCTTACCTTTGGCATTCTTAATTTGTTAACCATCTTCAAGAACAATGATTGTGTTGCTTTGTTTAGAAAGTAATACATGCTAGATATTTGCATGAGCAGGGTAGAAAGGCAGGAGTGGTTTTCCATACTCCCAGGGTTGTTTGTGAGGAGCATAGAAATTTGATCTTGGAGAGGTGAGTTACTAACAAAGGTTACGATAATGGAAAATACAGCTGTGAGAGGTGATCTATGTCCATAGGTGGCTGGTTCTACAACAGGGGCCAACACCAAGCAGGGAGGAGTCCCAACGAGTTTTCTTACCTTGGCAAAGGCTTACCGTATTTTTCGCTCTATAGGACGCACTTTTTCCCCTCCAAAAATTAAGGAGGCTTCGCGTTGCTTTCGCTGAAGCCTGGAGAGCAAGAGGGACCGGTGTGCACCAACCCCCCTCGCTCTCCAGGCTTCAGAGATAGCCGTCTGAAGCCTTCGGAGCGCAGCGTGAGTTCCCACTGCGTTCCACAGGCTTCAGGTTCCTTTTGCTGAAGCCGGGAGAGCAAGACTCTCCTGGCTTCAGCAGAGAGGGAGAGCTGCGCAGCTCCCCTTCAGCCAAGTGAGAGGAGAAATGGAAGGGGCTCCGTTTCTCCTGCCGTTTTGCTGAAGGGGCGCTGAGCAGAGAGGGGGATAATTTTTTTTCCTTGTTCTCCCCCTCTAAAACAAGGTGCATCCTATGGTCGGGTGCGTCCTATAGAGCGAAAAATACGGTACTTCTAGGACAGGCAAGTTTTGCCTCCATCTTCAAATTGCTTTCTCTGTATGCACATGTGTAATGAGCTTGTTTGCTGCCATCTCTTCCTCATTCCTGTGGAATATCTCTTATTCTCTTGAATAAATGTATTACATTTTTACCTTACATTGATGTGCACTAGTGCAGTGTAATGAAAGAGATGCTGTCTTGTTGGTATGTTGACTCCGTCATGGCCTTAATGAATGCTAAGTACTTCAAATAGGTCCCCATGGTCCAAGATCTACTTGCTGCTTGACTGGGAAGACTGAGGTGGAGGCAAGGGGTTGTGACCCAGAAGAGGTCTGCAAAACACAATTCTCTTACCCGTGTCTCAGGGAACAGAGTGTCTGGGCAGCATTTAGGTCCTGAGGATGTGCCACGCTTGCCAAATATAAGGTTGAGAAGGAAGTAGGTTAGCGCAGGGGCGGAGGAAGGGGTGTGGTAGGTGTGGGCCGCCCCGGGTGTCACCACTGAGGGGGGGATGAGAAAATGCCGGGCGGCACTCACCGTGCCAAACAGTCCACCCGGTGCCTCCCCCCAGCTGTAGGGTGGCTGAGTGGGAGAAGTCAGGCAGACTCCGGAGGCCCAGTGGTTCACCCCGCCCCAGGTGCCCGAGCGGCTTCCTCCGCCACTAGGTTAGTGTGCTGGCTTTGTTGATTTCTTGCCTCTGGTTTATTTTCTTTCTGCAGGAAGCACTCCACTCCAAGGAATAGAGCAACCATTTTGATGAAAGCATTGTTTGCTGCTTTTTGGCTTTTCGTTCCGTGTGCAAGTTTGTTTACAGCTGTTGAAAGAATGTGAGTGCATGACCCATCAGCATCTCATTATTACTGTTAAGCCTGTTCCAGGCTCTGTCTGTCCTACGGACAGCAGTTTCCTAGGGCGAATGCACTCAACTGTGATGGAGAGGCAAATTCAAAACCTCCCACTCCAGTCATGCAATTCATTGCCAGCCATTGTCACCTGTCAGCATGGTCTGATAAAATGCTATTTCTTATGTGTCGATGGGGATGCCCAACATGGAGGGCTTTAGAGGGACCAAAGCACCTTATTACATGTGGCACTTGGTCACAATAAATGTTTTTCATGAGGTTGTTTCCACCATCACTCAGCATATTGCAAAAAGCTGCAATATGGACCAAACATTTGTGCATAAAGGGGAACAGACACATCTTTCCATCTAGATCTTTCCCCCTTCTTTCTTGATTATATAAGAGCTGAGGGGTGCTCCTAACTTTTCCTTAACAAGGCAAGAAGTAGCTAGGAGGGGGTGGTTTTGATAGGAAAACCAGCCTGCAGGGAAAGTGGTGAGTATAGTCGTACCTTGGAAGTCAAACTGAATCCGTTCTGGAAGTCCATTCAACTTCCAAAATATTTGGAAACCAAATCGCAGCTTCAGAAGCCCCGTCAGATGTTCGGGTTCCAAAAGAATGTTCGCAAACTGGAACAGTCACTTCCGGGTTTGTGGCGTTGGGGAGCCAAAACATCCAAATTCCAGGGCATTTGGGATCCGAGGTACGACTGTATCCTAATGCACGTGCACTTATGATCAAGGTTGCAGCTTCTTCCAACTGCTTGATTGTTGTAAACAGACAAACAGAAATAAAAATAATTCCTTTGGGGACAGGTATGTTGCTGAGCATCAATAATGCTTTGACCTTAATGAAACTGCTCTGTATAGTAGATCTTGCAGTATGAAGATTGTGGAACCTGTGTGTGATTATTAATCATATCTAGAAACTGAGAGGATTTCCATCAATTGACCTTGAAGACAGCCAAGGACAATCCTTCTGGGCAGGCAAGGAACATGAATCTTGTGATACCTATTTGTTAGCTCAGGTCTGACTCAAAGCACTGGCCCTCTCCCCTCCCATTATTGAGCATAGTAAGCCTGATCCTTGGCAGGATAAGCACAATTGCCAGTGTTAGCCAGCAAACCTCTGAGGTCAGTCCCGATGGTAGAGTTGAAGAGGAATATTTGACACAGAAAAGGGTCCCTCTCTACCTTCATTTTTTCTGTTGCTTATGGAAAAATAACTGTAAAATGAAAAAATGAAGCTAAACCTCTCCGCATAGAGACATTTACAAAAGAATTCTTTCTACAACACATAATGGGAGGTGTTTTTAATTTTATTTCTTCTCTCCAGCAAGTACGTAATAAGAGGGAGAAAGATATGGCTGTTTTGCAGTCTGCATACAACTGTGTGATAGCAATCAAGGCAAGTGAACTGGAGATTTCTGTTCAGTCAAAAGATATACCCTGACCAATAATTTTTGACATGTTATCTGAAACCTAGGAGAGATAAGTTAGTAAAGGAAACAAGAGGGGCAAGAGATTAGAGGAGGAAACAAGAGGGGCAAAAGTTAGAACAGGAACAGAGGAAGATATGAACTAGAAGAAAGAGCAAGATAAAAAGAAGATAAGGCTATTCTATTGGTCTCATTTCAAAATACGTTACAGAAACTTGATGATAGAATGAAGGAATGTGCAAGTAATGTGATGGATAAGACATTTGAGACATAATGTGGGCATGATGGAGTGAAAGATAAGCATGTGCTTAATCTCTTCAGTTGAAGTTGCTTCGACTTACAACATATTGTAATTACTGTACAAGAAGTAGAAAAATAATGAATATAAATCAGAATTGATAAAAATGAGAGCAGAGGAGATCTATAATGAAGGCTGAAAAAAATAAGATCAGAATCAGATGAGTGCCTGAAAGATTTGACTGACTCTCCAGTAACATTTATTTCATTTTTAATTTGGAAGACCCAAATGTGAGATGCATAAAATACATGCTTGGAATAAATTCTGCTACTCCGAAGGAAGTGCCACTGAGTTCAGTGGGACTTACTAAGCAAATGTAGGCTTGCCGCCTAAATAAAAATACAGTATATTTATATACTGTCTATAAGATACCCCCATGTATAAGACACCCCCTATTTTGGGGGACTCTGATTTAAGAAAATGGGGGAAGATCTATCTGTGTATAAGATGCCCCCAAATTTTGGACATTATTTTTTAGGGGGAAAAACCTGGTCTTATACATGGAAAAATATGTACTTAGCGACAATATAGTAAAATTATAAAGTACTAAAGCTAGCTTTCCTCTAGTACTTCAGACAAGAAGTAATATCAGTTAATCTACCCAGATGATTCCTGGTTTTAATCCCACCATTTTAATTCTGTCTGAAGAATTTAACTTCCTAGTAAATTAGTTGAAAGAAATGAACGCATGCTATCATTGGGGAATAGGAACACAGAAAACTGCCTTGTCCCATGTGAAACCATTAGTCCACCTACCACCGGCTGCCCAGAGCTTCAAAAAAGTGCCCATTTAGAATCAATTTTCAGCAGTCTTCTTCAGCTGCTGAATACAATTGTTAGAGGAAGGAAGAAAAGAAGCAAATGTGAACCTGGGATGGAGATCCTGTGGATATCCAAACGCTGATGGACTACAATTCCCATCACCCCCAGCCATTGACCAGGCCTGATGAGAGTTGGAGTCCAACAACATCTAGAACACTACAGCTTCCTCACCCTGTTGTAAAAGAAGATGATGATGGTCTCTTAGCTGTAATTAGCAGCTTGATTTTCTGTTTCAGCCATGCATCGGAAAGAGTTCAGAGAAAAGATGGCAGGCATCAAACACTCTGGGTGGTATTCGGTTCAGAGTAGACCTATTGGAATGAATGGACCTAGCCATGTGCATTAATTTCAGTGGATCTGCTCTGGAAAAAAACCCCGTAGTTGACTTCCACCTTCTGTTAATAATAATAATAAGCTGTGTATTGGGTTGCAGAAGATGGGGAGGGTCTGTGCTTGCCAGTACTGTATGCTGTTGAGTCTTTCCAGGACCAAGCATCAGATGCCTGTCTTTCATCATCAACTAAGCTTCTAATATTGCTGAAGGATTTTGCCACTCTCTTTTGCAGCCCCAGGCTTGGCTAAGCAAGCTTCTGTAATTGTATATGCTTAAGTTATTTATTGACACATTTTCGGGACTTGTGTTTGAACCGGGGCTGAGTGCCAGAACTTGTGAAGTAACAGTAGAGAAGAAAGTAGCTAGAAGCCCTTGCAGGCAGCATTTCACATACCACTGTGTAACCACAGCCTGCTCTGGTCTACCCTGTATGCTGACTTCTAGGTGACAAAGTGTAACTTACAGGCGGGTTGAAGACTAGAAACCACTTCTTGGAAATTAACCACTTGCTTGTGTTGGTTATTACCCTGCACAAACAATTGGCCCTCAATTTGCACATTGGTTCTAAGCAGAAGAAAAAAAAGTTGTTGGATACGCATGAAACGAGAATCTGTTGTGCTTGCAGATGCCGTGTTGATTGAATTGCAATACAATGAATAAAAATACAACACATGCGAGGCAATAAAACAACATCTTAGCACAATGTTTGTAAATGTTAGGAAGTTTTAAAAAGGCAAATCAAGAAATGCAGCAGACATCTACCAAAATAAAATAAAATCACAACCATCTGTTTCTCTTTATTAATATAAATGAATATGTCTCATGCCCTTAAAATTCCATGCTTCTTTAACTGTCTGTAGGGGAGAAACTGCCTCCTTGCCATAGAGGAAAGGACTAATTGGGTTTGTTTGTTTGTTTGTTTGTTTGTTTACATGGGGGGCATGTTGCACTCCAACACCCATCAGCTCCAGCCAGCACAGCCAATGGACAGGAATGAAGGGAGCTGTAGTTCAGTAACATCTGGAGAGGCAGTATAGAATGTTTTAAATATAAATTTATGACTCGACAGTCAGTGAAATGGTCGCAACACGATTTAATTAAATCAAAAATACTGGGGCCTCTTGCCACTGAACTCCTTTCCTTGAATCTATTGTCGATTCAGCCTTTTATTCTGGAGGGCCTTTGACTGGAGGGCTGTTCTGTCTCAGCTGCCAAGATGGGAGTCGCTGTAATCTGTTAGCAGTTGTGTAAGCCATCACTTGAATCTGGCTCTCCCCACGGAGCTGCCCTCCTTTGAGAAACCACTGCTTCCAAGAGAGCTGTGCAGTAAGGGGAAAGAAGGGCTGGAATAACCATGACTGGAAATTATCTTACTATTCATTCAGAGTCAGCCACAGAACCAGATCCAAGAATTGCATCCTGATGTAATAATATGAAGAGCTGAATTCCTAAAGAGGTCACCTGGTGAAATACAAATGTGTGCTTTCCCTTATGTTATCCCCCTATCTCTGAGTGATGGACAGTCCTGGCTGATATTACAGATCCTGGCTTCCTTCCTTCCTTCCTTCCTTCCTTCCTTCCTTCCTTCCTTCCTTCCATAAATGTCCTGGATTTAGACAGGGTTTTAACTGCTGTACAGGCCTTCAGAGGCACCCTGCCTCCAACTGTGAAGGTAGAACATAGCCATAGCCATTGTGGCTAGTAGCCACTGATCGCCTTGCCCTCCATTAAATACCCATGGAGTTGTTTGTGAAATCCACAAAGCTTTTACATCCTGGTGGGACCGAATGACCTGTCCCATGAGTTCTGAGAAGGCTGGGACTTGCAGGTGAGTAGAGCCAGTGTGGTGTAAGAGGGTTAGACTAGGACTGGGGAGATACAGGTTCCAATTCTCTCTTAGCCATGGACCTGCCTCACCTATCTCCTAAAGTAGTTATGTGGATAAAGAAAGGTGGGAAAGAGAACCATGTGTGTTGCCTTGAGCTCTCCAGAGCAATAGCAAGGTATATATTAATGGTAAGTCTGACACTGGGGCTCTCTGTCTTTCAGGGCTCTTCATAATCCTGATTCAGTCTAGAGTTGCTGCCCTGGAAGAAGGAGCAGAAGGTGAGTTCTCTCTGGATTAAAAAGCCTTCAGAGACGCAATAGAGGGCCAGTTTAAAACCACCGCTTGACCATGTTGTTTGTTTGTGGAGGAGTGCAGTGTGTGCTGAGGACACCAAAAGCAAGAGCTGCCGTATGGCTGGGTGCAGCAAGCAATCCACAAAGCGGTGATAGCCAAGACAAGGAGAACATCCTACGGGTCAGCTCATGGGGTTATGCATAGCACTGTGGCTGCATTTTGAAGAAATGTCTTTCCATCCATCCATCCATCCATCCATCCTGTGGGTCGGTGGTTTCCATGTCCCAGAGATAAGCAAGTTATTCGTTCTGGATGGAGTCACTTCCCCTTGAAGGAGCAAGTGCACATCTTGGGGGCACCCCTAGATACATCTCTTGTCACTAGAGGCCCATGTGTCCTCTGTGGCTAGGAGTACTTTTTACCAGCACCACCTGGTTTATCAAGCCACGGCTGTTCCTGGACAGGGATAGCCTGGCCATTGCAGTGCATGCACTGATAACCTCGAGGCTGGATTACTGCTGTGCACTCTGTGTGGGGCAGCCCTTGGGCCTGGTTTGAAAATTATTGCTGATGCAGAATGAGATGGCCAGACTGGGGGCACATGACCGACACTTGCCCTGGCCTGGCTGCACATTTACTACGGAGCCAGGATCAAGGTTCTTGTGTTTGCAAAGCCCTGAACAACTTAGGTCCAGGGTACTTTACGGACTGCCTAAACCCTATAGCCCAGCTTGATCATGGAGATATTCTGTGGGAGCATTGTTGACAAGGCTCATCTGACAGCAACAAGAAACTGAACCTTTAAAGTCATCTGCCCAGTCATGTGGAATGCTCTGCAAGCACCTTCTGGTTTTTAAAATTATTATTATTGAATTGTTAACCAAAAGAAGTGCAATCATAACAAAGAATAAAAAATGTAAACCATAAAGCATCACAACCTGGAAGGCCAAAACTACAAAGGTACAACACACCTCCAAAGGGAAATAAAAAGGCACCTTCTGTTTTAATCTTTAATTGTCTGCTGGAAAAAAGTATGCTGTCAAGTTTTTGCAGGCAATTAAAAAATATCCATGATAGTTGATCTCCAATTTTAAATGTTTTTTATTGTATATTTCTAAGTTGGTTGTAAACCAGCTTGATAGTTTTAAAAATATAAATAGCAGTATACAAATATTTTATGAATACATAAATGTAAGGCAGCTTTCCATGTTCCTATATCCTTTATATTATAGATAAACTTCCTTACAAGTGAAATAGCAAATGCTTAGGTAGTAGTCTAATAGCACAAATTTGCTTAATGCAGTGTTGGCCAATGATTTGTCACCTAGGACCACTCTAGAAACCTTTGCAATTGTGCAAACATGAAGGCTAGAAATTTGTCTTTTAAAAACATGTTCGTATTTTACTAACTTTTACTTAGAGTAGACCCATTGAAATTAATTGACCTAAGTTAGTCATGGCTATTTATTTCAGTGGGTTTGCTCTGAATAATGGTTGGTTGAATGTAACTCATAAATGTATTAGGGGCTCTCATGCCTAAATGACTTTAGATCCGTCTCAACTCAGAATGAGAATTCCCTGGCCTTCCAAGCAGGTTTTTTTGCCTCAGGTTTTCCTGAAGCTACATGCTCATCCTCCATATATGTTGGGGATTACTGTATTTTTCTGTCTATAGGACACCCCCATGTATAAGGACCCCTCACCATTTTTGGGAACTCAATTTTAAGAAAATGAGGGGAGATGGCCCAAAGTTGTTCAGCTTCTCCCCCCCCCCACGTAGCTGCGGGCAGGAAACACTCCCTAGATCGTTTCCCGCTCACTGCAGCATCAGAGGAAGCCATGTTCCCGCCACCAGTGTGCCACTTCTCCCCCCCCATGCCACTATCCGTGTATTGGACGACCCCAGTTTTTTGACATGATTGTTGAGTCAAAAAACCTCATCTAATACATGGAAAAATACGGTATTGTTTCCTGGAAAAAAAGAGACTTAAGAATAACTAAATTGCAAACTCTGGCACACATGAAAGCTTGGATTCTCAAAAAAAATGAAAGAAATAAGAGTTCTGGAGTTGCGGCTCCTGCCATAATATATTCTGACTGCAGAATATTTAATTCCCCACTCTGCATGGATGGACTAGTTGTTTTGGAAGTATGTAGTGGGGAAAGGGGAGGTCCGATTTGGGGGAGGTGGGCTTAAGTGTTGTTTCTCTGGAAGGAAGTGAGAAGAATGGGAACTGACCGTATGGCATAGGCAGAGACTCACCAGTTGCTGTTCTCCTCTGTGTCCTAACAGACTACCCACAGAAGGGAAAGGTTGGTGACACCTATAAACTTCATAGCTCCGATGAAGATGAGGACGGTAAGTGTTGTGGTAATTAGACTTGCTTCCCAGATCACAGTAGTGATTTTAAAGTAAAATACATTTTAAAAAAAACTCCAACCCCAACAACTTTGCTTTTTCTTTTCTGGCAGTTGCCCACAATGAAGAAACAAAAGCAATTATAGCAACCAGTTGGCCACCTTAAATGATCTGGTCTTAAATATTTATAGAATGTATATGTCATATATTTAATCTTGCCACGCTCAGAACACCTTCTTGGAGCAGCATCCAAAGCCAACAAGCTCCCCTACAGGGGTCTGCAGCTTTTGGCTTGAATAGCAGAGCTAGCCCCAAATTATAGGACCCTGTTTTAACAGGAAATGTTGACTATGAAGTCCCAGGCACACATACCAGAAACCTCCTGCCTCAGTGTTAAGAGAAACATTGCCAACCCTTCGTCCTACTAAGGGCGCTCACTTCCAAGCTCTCATTATGACTTGATTATTTGTGTGAGGATGTGGGAGGCTACAAAGGAGACACTTCTGCAATGGATGCTTTAGTTTAGTTTCCTGCATTGCAGGGAGTTGGATTAGCTGACCCTCCGGTTCCCTTCCAACTCTACAATTCTAGGATAAAATATTGTGTTCAGCACTCTTGGGTTGGAGCAATCCCGTGACCCAGCTATGACACAGAATCAGATTCCTCAAACCCGGGTCAGAAAACCTTTGACCCTCCAGATGCTGTTGGATCCCAACTCCCATCATCCCGAGTCAGCATGGCCAACAGTCAGGAATGATGGGAGGTGTAATCCAACAACATCGGGGGGGAGGGGCAACACAGGATCCATACCCTTCAAAGGAGTTCCCAGGCTTCAGCCATTTGATGCATGCAGGAGACGGTTAACAGCCAGATTGCAAAGTGTATCCTTGTTTGTTGCATTCGTAGATGTGGATCTGTGCCTTGAGAAGAAATTAGAATGTGGATACCATGCCAACTGCAAGAACAACTCCTGTATATGTGTAGATGGATTCGAGAAGGTCCCCGAGAAGGGAAATGCCTGCGAGGGTAAGGGTTTTCTTGCTTGAGATGCAGCATGTTCGCTCCAGGCACGGCAAGGACTTGACATATAGAGCTGAGAGCTACAGCAAGGGCACAAGTCTGGCTGTACATGGGGCTGTGCACAAGTTTTACAACCAGCACCAAACCTAAGTGTACCATCTGGGAATAAAAGAAGGAGGGCTTCTTTCAAGCAAACGCAACACTCCTCTCCTGGGAGTGGGGAGCCTGCACCCCTTAGCCTAAATGGGGAGCCGGTAACTGCTGAAATTTGCTTGTTGGGGGAGATGTCATAATTTAGTCTTCTTAATTTACTTCTGGCAGCTGAGTCTGTAACACAAGAGTGGGGAACGACACAAAAAGCAATTGCTGCTGCAAAGTGAGGCAAGGAAGACGGCCACATTGTTTTGCAGCATCCGCATCACAACATCCTCTAGCTGTGCCTCCAGTTCATTACCTTCTCGCTTGTCGCTTCTGTGGCTGAAACTAACCTAAAAACTTGTTACTCTCTCACCCTCTAAGCTGGAGGTTCCTCGAGTTGTTCCAGATGGCAATTGCCGTTGAAATCTGGTGTACTCAGCAGACATCTATTAACGCTAGCCATTTTTTTTACTTGAATGGGAAGCCCTCTTGTCCCTGCTAACAGCCTGGCATGCCAGCTACGATGCTCTTGCAACCCAACACTTGAGAATTGCTGCTCTAAGTGAATGCTAACAGCATGCTTCTTTGAATGGCTTAATCAAGGCGGATTTTCTAGAATGGCTTGCCTTTCTGCAGCCATAAGCAGTTTCCTGCTTATCATGATGTGGTGGCTCAGGTTGGGGGCCAATTTGCTGTGTTTCACCTAGAAGCAGATTTCTCATTGCAGACATTGATGAGTGCCAGAAAAACACTTCCATCTGTGGACCTTATGGAAGTTGCATCAACACCAAAGGGGATTACGTTTGTAAATGCAAGCCGGGATTTGTGAAGAGCATACAAGATGACAAAAAGCTATGTAGAGGTACAGCTCAGAGAGAATGCAACATTTCTTTCTTACCCGGCCAAAGGAATGCATGGGCAATGGCACTTCTTCATTTACCACAGAGTTGCAATTAGCTAGTGATGTTAAATATGTTGGGGCCAGAGGATGATCTGAGCACATCTGATGCTAACAGACCTCAGCATGACCAGTACTTGGAATAGAGATTGCTTGGAGGGCTTTCGAAGCCATTCTGAGCTCCCTGGATGAAGTTTGGTGTACAATTCACTGATAAAACATGTGAAGTTGAGCTTCTGTAATGGGCATGTTTGGATATGGAGGATCAATGAGGCCATATTTCATATGACTGTTTGTAACATACCTGTGCACAAACCTACCATATGTAAGATTTCTGTGTTCTTATATCGGTTATGTGATGCCAGAACAATCATCTGCCTTCACTGTCATATGCACTGTTACACATTTTACAGGGATTAAAACTTTTGTGCATGTAAACTGTGGATTTCTGCATAGCATAATTCACATGCAGTTGCCTCTTGTCAAGTCAACACAGTTTGTAGAGTCTTCCTGGGGCCATATTTCCCAGATGGATTGCCATTTCCTCCCTTTCTGTGAGCCTTTTTGAAGGAAACCTGGCAATAGATGGCTTTAATCTAGGACATTTTTTTTATCCTTCCTATCTTCTCCAGTATCCTCATTCCCGTCCGTTCAAGAGGTGCTGTAGGGATGAGAAACTTGCTTCTCTTGCCAACTGGGCCAAAACTCAAAGGAGAAGCTGCCATCAGGGTTGACTCCAGTGTACTCAAGAGACTTCCATTGTGTATGTGGAAGTTTGTGCACACAGGGACTTTCCAATCCTATCAACAGGAGAGGATTTGGCATATTCAAATGGGAAGTCCTTGTGTGAAGCATCTTCCAGGCTCAAATAATAATGCGGACCCTTCCTTTGTCAGTATCATTCTCACCCACGTGACACTGAAAGACCGTCCCACAATAGTTTTGCAGTTCAGCATCAAGAGGCCCTTCTGATGGAGAACTAGCGCCCAAAGGAACGGTTCAAGGCATATACTTTAGCCTGGGTGCAATTCATGTGGCTGCACTACACTGCAGATTTGTTGGCACCCAAGTTGAAAACCTATCTTTTCCAGAAAGCCTTTGTAGATGCCTATTTAACTGCACCAAGTCTTAACTCCATTTGTCAATGTTATTTTATTGTTTATTTGTTCTGGATCTGCTGTTGCTGTATTTTTATTTTAAGTCTGTGATTGTGCCCTGGTCTGACAGCATGCTCTGATGAAGGTCAGGTGAGAAATCTAAATGAATACACTGTTTTACAGAATCATCGTAAAAATGTTATATGGGGTGATAGTCAACTAAGTTTAACTCAGAGTAGACCTATTGAAATTGATGGGCCTGACTTAGTTGTGTTCGTTAATTTCAGTGGATCTGCTCTGAATAAAACTTGGTTGAATTTCAGCCACGGAATAATGCGGAATGCATTGCAGCAGAACTGAATTCACACAGTTGAGATTCTATCTAGTTGCCTTGTCCCCAAAGACACCCCCGGTTGGCTCAACAGATTGCTGAATGCTAGGAGACAACTTGGTTGTTTCTTACTTCCTCCTCCCGTTTCCCTTTTCATATTTCTTATTCTCATGTTGTTGTTGTTTCTCCCCCACTCCTTTTCAGATATTGATGAATGTAAACAAAATATTTGTCATGAAAGTGCCAAATGTGAAAACGTCGAGGGGAGCTTTCTGTGTACGTGCCCATCAGGGTACTTCCAGTATATGGATGTTGGACCTTTGGGTAAAAACATCACAAAATGCAAAGGTAAATTCTGGTGGAAGAGGCTAGGAAATGGGGGAGAGGGCAGGGGGCTGTGTTCTAAGGGGAGGGGGGAGGCTGACATTGTCAAAGGCCACGATGTGTAATAACATAGACCTAGAGTCTAGATAATGCAGGGTGGGGAGATGCATACATTTGCCTTCTGTTCTTACTTTAATGTAGCACTATTCCCAGTTTAAATCCGCATGGGAAGAATTGCAGAAAAGGTCCATTGATTACTTCAATACACTGAAAACACTTACCTTGCCTTCCTTGCCTCAGTCACTGGCTCCCTGCATGCAAAGACAATTTGATTCCAGATGTGTTAACAGTGATCATTTTCTGCTCAGACAACATCTAACTAGGCTACCCAGGTGCATTATTTCCTTACAACTTCCATCAACGGCTCATCTCCACAGGGGTGTCTAGTTTCCACTCCCCTGGAACTCTGCTTTGACAGATTCCCCTTCCAGCCTGAGAGATTGACTGACAACAATTAACCACCCTCGGCTCTCCACTTCTTCAGGCTCCTTCAGACCAGGCAGTGATGAGGAGCTTTGTTTCAGCAGCACTCCCGGGGCTTGTGGCTCCAGAACGGCCAATCCTTGCTGTGTAGGGCCTGTATGGCCAGGACAGCCAGGTGTATCCCAGGGGAAAGAGGCCTTTTGCCAGCACTCTTCCCACATCCCCAGGTGTGTGCAGCAGCACTAAGCCGGGAACTCAGCAAACCACAACTGGAGGCCACACGCCGCCCTTGAAGAGAGGAGCCTGGTGGGAAGGATGCAGAGTGGGAGGGGTAGAATGGGGAGCCAATCTGGATGGGGAGGAGCAGAAGGGGAGGGTAGGCCTCTGCAAGTGGTTAGGCCAGACATCTGATAAGGGCTGTCTGTCCTGTTCTCTGGCAGCCCAGTGTGTGAGGAGGAGGCCAGAAAGAAGAAGAGAAGGAAGGGGGTAGCAGAAACAGAGAGAAAGGGGTATGCCGGCATATGGGCCCCAGCTAAAAGAAGGATCCCCATCTTTCCCTTCGTGTGCTGTCGCAGTTCCCAGCCCGTCCTTAAAAAGTTGGGGCTAACTCCTCCACCACTGTGGCCAGCATTTGAAAGCATGGAAACAAGGTTCCATGGCTGTGAGTTCTTGTAGTCTGAATTCGTCCACATGTGCTGGAACCTGTAGGTCATTTCTAAACAATGGACAGCATTCGCCAGTGGATTTATTTTATCCTTTTCTTGCTCAAGGGTGGAGGATTCAGGAGAGACCAAGGGAAGTACTTCTTCACACGGCATCGTGGCTTTTGCTTCCGCAAGAGGCAGTCGTGGGTGGCTTTAAAAGAGCATTAATAATAATAATAATAATAATATTTTTTTATTTATACCCCGCCCTTCCCGGTTCAAAAACTGGGCTCAGGGCTGCTAACAACAAATTTAAAACACTTAATTGTAAAAGCAGCATAAAATACAGTACAAAAACATGAATAACAATAAAATTCAAAGTTCAGAAATCAATTTGGGGGAAATCCATCTAATAAGCATTAGATAATCACCAGGGCTAGCTGGCTGAATTAGTCCTACTTGGGCCAGCGAGGAGGCCAGGGGAGAATAAAAGGGGAGGGGGAGGGAAGAGAAGGGAAATAAAAGATCAGGCTGAATTCAAATTAAAGGCCAGGTGGAATAGCTCTGCCTTACAGGCCCGACGGAAGGAGGTTAAATCCTGAAGGGCCCTAGTCTCATGGGCCAGAGCATTCCACCAGGTCGGAGCCATCACTGAAAAGGCCCTGGCCCTGGTGGAGGATAGTCTGACTTCCTTAGGGCCTGGGACCTCTAAACAATGGTTATTCATGGACCTTAAGGTCCTCTGCGGGGCATTAGACAAATTCATGGAGGGGAGAGGGCTATGGGAGGCTCCTAGCTATGGCGGCTACGTTCTCCCTCCACTGTTGGAGGCAGTATGCCTCTGAATGCCAGTGGCTGGGAATCGCAGCCAGGCAGAGCACTGCTTTGCTCAGCTGCTGCTTTGGGGCTTCCCATAGGCATTGTGTGAGAACAGGGTATTGGACTAGATGGGCCATCCAGGAGGCTCTCCGTAGGTTCTTAATGTTCTCCCAATATGTTATTTTACTCTTTTCTAAGAAACAAAACCAAGCTGGCTGGGGAAAGACCCAGAGCTGGGGAGGGGAGGGGAGTAGAGGTGGGTGGGAAGGAGAATCTTTCATTTTGAAAAACAGAATGTTGCTTTCAATCACAGTGAATTATTTTCCCAATGTGCTCTAGTCACAGTGACTTGGGGGATAGCACCTCCTCCATGTCCCCATTTTTGCCCACAAAAAGGAGGGGAGAAAATTTACCCACCCCCCAAAAGTAAAGTCTGCCATTGCAGAAGAACCACCACATATATATATTTCCGAGATTTGACAGGCTTCATCCCCACAGAAGGAGCAGCTAAGCCTGCGATTTGCATCCAATTCTGGCAGAAAATAACAAAGTTAGGGACTTTTACTCTTTAATAAAAAAGCAACCTTTAAATGTTCCCTAAACAAAAAACCTTTGGAAGGATCTACCTGAAATTTGGCAGGCTTAACCCACTGTTTAGGGGTTCATTTTCCTGCAAATTTCATCCATTTATGTGAAAAGGGAAAGAAATTATAGTTATTTTTATATTCCCCATTATAGTCAACGGGGACAAAGCAGAGCTTTGGATTTAACAGATCAGTTTTGGACCTAAAAATTGAATTAAATTGGAATGACACAGAGCAGATTTGAAGTAGACCGTCCGTATAGTAAAAGCCATGGTTTTCCCAGTAGTGATGTATGGAAGTGAGAGCTGGACCATAAAGAAGGCTGATCGCCGAAGAATTGATGCTTTTGAATTATGGTGCTGGAGGAGACTCTTGAGAGTCCCATGGACTGCAAGAAGATCAAACCTCTCCATTCTGAAGGAAATCAGCCCTGAGTGCTCACTGGAAGGACAGATCGTGAAGCTGAGGCTCCAATACTTTGGCCACCTCATGAGAAGAGAAGACTCCCTGGAAAAGACCCTGATGTTGGGAAAGATAGAGGGCGCAAGGAGAAGGGGACGACAGAGAATGAGATGGTTGGATGGTGTTCTTGAAGCTACCGGCATGAGTTTGATCAAACTGCGGGAGGCAGTGGAGGACAGAAGTGCCTGGCGTGCTCTGGTCCATGGGGTCACGAAGAGTCGGACACGACTAAACGACTAAACAACAACAAAAATCTGCTTCCAAGCACTACAGAAAGAAGCTGAATCTTGTGGTCGCTGCATGACCCTAATACATATCCGTTGTTTGGTTCAGACATATTTAGCTACTGCCACTCAAACAGGAGCTGCTGTAGCCATTATGGGTTACTCAGTAGAAGGAACAATGTATTGTGCCCCTGGCTCTCAAAAACAGCAAGCAGAATGTGAAAGGCTTTTTGGAAAGGGGTGGAGAGCAATACCTTCTGATAATTTGTCCTTCTTTCCCCAGAATTCAGCTGCCTGGAGCCTTCAAGTGATAACTGTTCAGATGAACAGGTGAGTCCCTAACATTGGACCTTGGAAATCAAGACCAAATTAATTTACATGCATAGGCTTTCTACTGACTTGGGTAATTGGCTGCTGTGTCGAGAACTGCATATATCTGGTTATTTGAAAAAAGAACCAAATCCATCAAAATTCTCTAAGGAAAGCTGCATTACATTGCATGTATAAATGATACAAATTGTGAAGATTTGGATATAGTGTTTAATTGGCATACTTTACATTAGCTATGGGAAGAGGCAAAAAGTTGTTCATGGCACCCTGTAACCATTGGAAACTTGGTTGCTGTCATACACTGATGGTGGAAATTCCCTTGAGGTACTTCCCACATACACTTAATCATGTTTGCACTACCATCTTAAGGACTAGAAACTTTACCAAAAAAAAAAAAAACCTTAGCTGAGATTCTCAGGAAGCTACATTTCTATAGAAAGTCCTGTCCTGTTTGTCCATTGAGACAGGGCAGAGGGGGCTATTCATGATTTTTAAAATAAGGCCTTGTGGAATTTAAACCCCAGGAATTTCCTACAAAGATAATTAGGTAAAGGTAAAGGGACCCCTGACCATTAGGTCCAGTCGTGACCGACTCTGGGGTTGCGGCGCTCATCTTGCTTTATTGGCCGAGGGAGCCAGCATACAGCGTACAGCTCGTAGAATCATAGAATCATAGAGTTGGAAGAGACCACAAGGGCCATCGAGTCCAACCCCCTGCCAAGCAGGAAACACCATCAGAGCACTCCTGACATATGGTTGTCAAGCCTCTGCTTAAAGACCTCCAAAGAAGGAGACTCCACCACACTCCTTGGCAGCAAATTCCACTGTCGAACAGCTCTTACTGTCAGGAAGTTCTTCCTAATGTTTAGGTGGAATCTTCTTTCTTGTAGTTTGGATCCATTGCTCCGTGTCCGCTTCTCTGCAGCAGCAGCAAACAACCTTTCTCCCTCCTCTATGTGACATCCTTTTATATATTTGAACATGGCTATCATATCACCCCTTAACCTCCTCTTCTCCAGGCTAAACATGCCCAGCTCCCTTAGCCGTTCCTCATAAGGCATCGTTTCCAGGCCTTTGACCATTTTGGTTGCCCTCCTCTGGACACGTTCCAGTTTGTCAGTGTCCTTCTTGAACTGTGGTGCCCAGAACTGGACACAGTACTCCAGGTGAGGTCTGACCAGAGCAGAATACAGTGGCACTATTACTTCCCTTGATCTAGATGTTATACTCCTATTGATGCAGCCCAGAATTGCATTGGCTTTTTTAGCTGCCGCGTCACACTGTTGGCTCATGTCAAGTTTGTGGTCAACCAAGACTCCTAGATCCTTTTCACATGTACTGCTCTCAAGCCAGGTGTCACCCATCTTGTATTTGTGCCTCTCATTTTTTTTGCCCAAGTGCAATACTTTACATTTCTCCCTGTTAAAATTCATCTTGTTTGTTTTGGCCCAGTTCTCTAATCTGTCAAAGTCGTTTTGAAGTGTGATCCTGTCCTCTGGGGTGTTAGCCACCCCTCCCAGTTTGGTGTCATCTGCAAATTTGATCAGGATGCCCTTGAGTCCAACATCCAAGTCGTTGATAAAGATGTTGAATAAGACCGGGCCCAAGACAGAACCCTGTGGCACCCCACTAGTCACTCTTCTCCAGGATGAAGAGGAACCATTGATGGGCACCCTTTGGGTTCGGTCAGTCAGCCAGTTACAAATCCACTGAGTGGTAGCATAGTCAAGACCGCATTTTACCAGCTTCTTTACAAGAATATCATGGGGCACCTTGTCAAATGCCTTGCTGAAATCAAGGTAGGCTACATCCACTGCATTCCCTTCATCTACCAGGCTTGTAATTCTGTCAAAAAACGAGATCAGGTTAGTCTGACATGACTTATTTTTCAGAAATCCATGCTGACTATTGGTGATCACAGCATTCCTTTCTAGGTGCTCACAGACTGTTTGCTTAATGATCTGCTCCAGAATCTTCCCTGGTATTGATGTCAGACTGACTGGGCGGTAATTATTTGGGTCCTCTCTCTCCCCCTTTTTGAAAATAGGGACAACATTTGCCCTCCTACAGTCTGCCGGGACTTCGCCTGTTCTCCAGGAATTCTCAAAGATGACTGCCAGTGGTTCTGAGATCACATCTGCCAGTTCTTTTAATACTCTTGGATGCAGTTCATCTGGCCGTGGAGACTTGAATACATCTAAACTAGCCAAGTATTCTTGTACTATCTCCTTAGTTATTCTGGGCTGTGTTTCCTCTGCTGAATCATTTGCTCTAAATTCTTCAGGTCGGGCATTGTTTTCTTTATCGGAGAAGACTGAGGCAAAGAAGGCATTGAGGAGTTCAGCTCTTTCTGTGTCCCCTGTTTGCATTTCACCATCTTCTCCTCTGAGTGACCCCACTGTTTCTTTGTTCTTCCTTTTGCTACGAACATACCCATAAAAGCCTTTTTTGTTGCTTTTAACCTCTCTAGCAAGCCTGAGTTCATTCTGTGCTTTAGCTTTTCTGACTTTGTGTCTACACGTGCTGGCTATTTGTTTGAATTCCTCTTTGGTGGTTTCCCCCCTTTTCCATTTTTTGTACACATCCTTTTTTAATCTTAACTCAGTTAAAAGTTCTTTAGATAGCCACCCTGGCTTCTTTAGGCACCTTCCATGTTTCCATCTCATTGGTATTGCCTGAAGTTGTGCTTTTACTATCTCCCTCTTAACAAACTCCCAGCCATCATGAACTCCCTTTCCTTTTAGTATTACTGTCCATGGGATCTCACCCAGCACTTTCCTAAGTTTTTTGAAGTCGGCTTTCTTAAAGTCAAGAAATTGAGTCCTAGTATGCTTGGCTGCTCCTTTCCGCTGTATAGTAAACTTCAGAAGAGCATGATCACTCGCGCCTAATGATCCTTCCACTTCTACCCCACTAACCGGGTCATCAACATTGGTTAGGACCAGATCTAAAATGGCTGTTCCTCTTGTTGTTTCTCCCACTTTCTGGACAGTGAAGTTGTCTGCAAGGCCAGTGAGGAATCTGTTTGACCTTATGCTCTTGGCTGAGTTTGACATCCAACAAATATCCGGATAATTGAAGTCCCCCATTACTACTATCTCCCTTCCTTTTGCATGCTTGGCCATCTGTTCCAGGAAGGCATCATCTATGTCCTCCGTTTGGCTTGGGGATCTATAGTAAACTCCCACAATGAGGTCACTGTTATTCTTCTCTCCCTTAATTTTGACCCAAATGCTCTCACTTTGGCTTTGAGGTTCTAAATCTTGGATCTCTTCACAGGTATACACATCCCTGACATATAATGCCACTCCTCCTCCTTTCTTGTCTGGTCTGCTTCTCTGAAATAGATTGTATCCTTCCATTATTACATTCCAATCGTGGGACTTATCCCACCAGGTTTCAGTGATGCCTATTATGTCATATTTAGTTTGCTGTACCAAGAGCTCAAGCTCATCTTGTTTATTTCCCATGCTTTGCGCATTAGTGTACAGACATTGAAGTCCATTAATCATTCCCCCGTGTCTCTTATTTAAGGATTTTTTCCTCCCACCACTAGGTCTGCATGCTGTTTGCTCCATTTGGTCTATGACATTTGGATGATCATCTTCATCAATTGATAGACTCCTACCTTCAGGAGCACGGTCTCCCTCCCCCACATTAGTCAGTTTAAAGCCCTCCTGATGAGGTTTCTGAGATTTTTGGCAAAAACATTCCTCCCAACCATTGTGAGGTGCAGCCCATCGCTTGCCAGAAGTCCATCTTCAAGAAACTGCAGTCCATGATCTAAGAATCCAAACCGTTCCTGTTCACACCATTTGCGAAGCCAGCTGTTCACTTCCACTATTTTTCCCTCTCGTCATGTGGTACAGCTGGTCATGTGGCCAGCATGACTAAGCCGCTTCTGGTGAACCAGAGCAGCGCACAGAAACACGTTTCTCTTCCCACCGGAGCGGTACCTATTTATCTACTTGCACTTTGACGTCCTTTTGAACTGCTAGGTTGGCAGGAGCAGGGACTGAGCAACGGGAGCTCACCCCATCATGGGGATTCGAACCGCCAACCTTCTGATCGGCAAGTCCTAGGCTCTGTGGTTTAACCCACAGCGCCAACCTTCATGCTAATGCCCATGAAACTACCAATCCATCCAAAGGCTTTACGTTTCAGCTGAGGGGTAACAATTAATCCATGAGTTATGTAGCCACAGAGTTAAAACATCTGTGATTTGCTTCCCTGAAAGCATCCTCATAAAGCCCCGGCTTAGTGAAAGTGGGAATGTTTAAACTACTTTAGAGGGAAATTTGAGCATTGCTGTTAAATGTCAACAAAATACTGGCTGTCACTTTGTGCCCACTTGTCCTAAATAGGTGTTGTGCGCATGTAGCTGTGTGCTGGATTATAGCCATTTGTCTTGAATCTCGCTCTCTGCATTTCCTAGGGCCTCTTTCCTCTTGCATTTGTGACGCAGCTGCTCAGTCCACAGCATTAGCCCTTTGCAGCTTCCCTCTCATTGCAAAGAGCTGTTGTGGGGGCCGTCTGTTCAGTCTGGGACTGAGGCCGGGGCAAAGGACTTAAAGTACGTCTCATGCCATGACCCTGATCTGGATCAGAGTCTCCTGGCGCCAGCTGTTTGTTATTTTAAAAATCAAGTGTACCAGCACTAAAGAGATGTGAATGCTGCTTCCTTGCTTCGCCCGTAGGCTTAAACAGGCGCAGCAATTTAAAGTTTTGTGGGGATTGTTTTCCAGGCACTCCTCTGTGACTTCAAAGCAAAAAGGAAGCATCTCTGCGATTCATTGCTGGAAATGCAAGGGGCAACAGACGCAAAGAAGCAGCTGCAGGTATGTTTCAAGCTGGTTTCTACTTTGCCTTCTCTAATACTTTACTCCAAAGGTCAAAGCTGCAGGGCTTAGCAGAATGTGCTGCTCTAAAAATAAGTGGAAACAGAGGCCAACATGTAGTGCTTTCTAGCCAACCATCACTTCCTGTCAGAAAAATGGTGCTTCATACATTTTCCATGAGGAGAGGATATGTTTTCCCACTGAAGCAGTAATTGCAACAAATGGGGAGTCTCTGCAGGGTGTACCCATATAGTACAAGTCTGCACAGTGCAGGAACACATGCAAATGTTGCACATGAAGCTGCCTTTAAGACCATTTTAGTAAGTGACTCTCAAATACACACACGCACACACACATACATATGTGTATCTATATATATATATATATGCGCATTTCCTGCCCCTGTAGAGCAAGCGAATGAGGGAAAGCATATTTTTTTAAATGACCTGGTTCTACTTTCCATTTCACACTAACAATATTTGCAAGTGAAACATCCCAGACCAAAAGGTTGTCTAAACAAAATGGTTGTGGTCTAGTTCTGGGTGCAGGACCTGTGAGCCCTGCAGACATTGCTTTTGACATCAGCTGCTACATCACAGACCACTGGCCATGTTGACTGGGACTGACGGGCATTGGGGTCCAACAACATCTGGAGGGCCAGAGACACTGGTGCTGGGAATGTTTAGCAATGGGTCAGATAGAATAATAATACCAAAATACAGCACTATCAGTGATTAAAGATTCTTCTTAAATCTTAAGGGCAAAATTTCATTCAGTTTTCCCCCATGCACATGTGCAGCTGTGCTTTTCTTCTCACACACGCTGGTTGTGACCTCCTCTTCACCGGCTGTTCTGCCTAATATCCTCTCCTCTCTCCTCTCCAGCAGCAGTTTTTCCATTTATTTTACAGTGGTGCCCCGCAAGACGAATACCTCGCAAGACGAAAAACCCGCTAGACGAAAGGGTTTTCCGTTTTTCGATGCGCTTCGCAGGACGAATTTCCCTACGGGCTTGCTTCGCAAGACGAAAATGTCTTGCGAGTCTTGAGATTTTTTTTGCTCCCCCCCCTTTTTCTAAGCCGCTAATAGCCGCTAAGCCGATAAGCCTTTAATAGCCGCTAAACTGCTAATAGCGCTAATCCGCTAAGCCGCTAATAGGGTTGCTTCGCAAGACGAAAAAACCGCTAGACGAAGAGACTCGCGGAACGGATTAATTTCGTCTTGCGAGGCACCACTGTACTTTATTTATTGTTGAACTATACACAGCCTTTTAGGACTCATGAGCCTTTTAGGACATGAGTGGTGTACAAAATTTTGGGCCGCCTCCAATGTTAGTCCTACTCAGAGCATACCAATTGAAATGATTGGATATGACTGACTGAGGTCCATTCATTTCAAAGGATCTTCTCTTGAGTATAATTTAGCTGGAAACAACCCTTCATAAATCGTCGTCATCATCCAGTTAAAGCCATATTGTTCTGACTTAATCCTAAATAATAGCAGCTAAACACCACCAGCAGCAGCCATTAAAGAAGTATACTGAAACAAAAACATTTTAAGTTTACATTCCCTACCACCGCACTGTGTACATGTTTATGGAGCCCTCCATCCTCCCTGTACTCATGCAAATGTTTGCACAATATTGGCAAGACCAGTTCAGTTTACAGGGCTGAATTAGATCAATCCCAGCTGCGTCAATTTTTGTTTATTTACGAGCATTAAAAAAAAATGGAGAGGAGGCTGGACAAGCTTCAACTAGTAGTCGGTAGACAAAACTTCTATTCGCACATCAAAATTTGGTGTATTTCCATTGGTAGCTAAGAGGTTAACAATAAGCCACCATTGGAACAATTAACTACCAGAAAGCTATTGCTGTTCACAACGTGAGCCAAAATAAACATTACTACTTTAGTCAATTGTATTTCTTCTGAAATGCAAAATATCAAGTGAGATAACACTCAGACCATATGCTGGAGGTGTAAATGACTATCAGACTTTGAAAAGCTGGTATTAGTGGATCAAGTTCATTAATTTTGTTGAATTAATTAAACAAAACAATTCAAATTTAATTTTGAATAAATGTGCAAATAATTGTTCCTGTATTGAACTGCCATAATGGTGGCAGCTTTTTCCCTTGAGAGCTGATGACATCCTATCTTCCTTCTCAAGAGTCTGCTGGCACTGCTGGATGACCTCGTGGCTCTGATGCCAAGTGGAAACAAGGAGCAAGGGCACCGTTTCGTCACTGAGATGATGGAAACTGTGGAGGTCCTGCTCAGAGTTCTAGCATTCGCTTTACCCAAAAACACTGTGAGCACCGGGAGCAGCAATGGAACAGGTTGGTGTGCAGAGTGTTTGCAGGTGACCTGAGGGTTCCCTCGGTGACAGAGGTTGGGATTTCCCTGTCCCGTCCCCCCCATTGCAGGTGTATCTACCCTATCTCCCAGGCGTAGCCTTCCAGATGTTGTTGGGACTCCAACTCCCATCAGCCCCAGCATGCATGACCCAATGACCAGGAATGATGGCTATTGGAGTCCCTAAGGCACCTGAAGTGCACCATGTGGGCTCCCTTGGCTGTGCACCCTGTGACCCTTTCAGGGTGGGTGAAATATACTCAGAGTCGCAAAGTGATTTCATGCTCTTTATTTAGCTCATAGTGGTGAGGAGGAATGAATGAAAGTCCCCTCAAAGTATTTGCTTTATATACATTATTTACACAATGGGCTGCACATGATTGGCTAATTCTGGAATTCTACTGTAAGCCAATCAGGTTGTGGATTCACTTATATCTGGAGCATGATTGGGTGGTTCCTGCCAACCAATCATACTGCTGCATTGTTCTAGGACCAATCAGACTGCTGCATTCTGAATCCTATTGTTCTAGGACCAATCAGACTGCTGCAATTTGGATCCTATTGTTCTAGGACCAATCAGACTGCTGCAGTTTGGATCCTATTCAACTCAGTACATAACAGTGGGAAAGGCTGGCACTGGAATCATCAGGAACGTTCTTCCCTCCTTTCCCAGTTCTTTTTTGTGGCATGCAAGATCTTTCCCATGCTGGGAGAGACTACAAGTGGAGTAGCTTTTGAGGAAAGTGACACATGTTCCTGTGGTGTTGTCTTTTCTGCTGGCTGTCAAACTCGGCCGGGGTTTTTTTTCATTCACTCCAGAGTTGACCATGGACATCAGGACAGCTGGGAACCAAAGCCAGAGCCCAGCATGGCTGCTGCAGGATTCTATCCAAATGAAGCTAAACTGGGAAGCAGCAAGCAAAGAAGGTGAAGGTAAGGGAACCCCATGTACACCACAAAGGGGCTGGAGTGCAGATGCAGCTGTGGCCCGCAGCAAGAGGCCTTCAGCTGACAGGAAAAGCCGGGAAGAGGCAATGGAGAAGAGCTAGCTTCCCTAAGGATGCAACTTCAATGGCCAGGCTTTGTATTTTGTGGTGGGGTAGGGCGATAGAGATGGGGAATCCACATTTCAAGGCACAGCTAATTTATGTGTGTTCACCATCTGCAGGTGATGTCCACATGCAAACAAGCCTGTGTATGCCTGTGGAGCTCCATAACTAGATCAGAACTATGCCATTTCATTTTATTGTTACTATTTTGAATGGTACTGTTTTGTACAGTGGTACCTCGGGTTACATACGCTTCAGGTTACAGACTCCACTAACCCAGAAATAGTGCTTCAGGTTAAAAACTTTGCTTCAGGATGAGATCAGAAATCGTGCTCCGGCGGCGCGGCAGCAGCAGGAGGCCCCATTAGCTAAAGTGGTGCTTCAGGTTAAGAACAGTTTCAGGTTAAGTACGGACCTCCGGAACAAATTAAGTACTTAACCCGAGGTACCACTGTATATTGAATTTAATCTTGTAAACTAACTTGAGGGCTGCTTGGGGTGATGGAATGCAGCGCTTAGAAATCCCTATGCCAGAGAGTCAACCTGAGGCGCTTGTATCTTGTTTTACAAAGAATGCAAAGTTTCCCCAGTGCCAGGGATGGGGAGCCTGTGGCTCCCTCGAAGTTGTTTCAGCCCCCCACCAGTGCTAGTTAACATGGCCTGTGGTCAGGGATGATGGGACTTGTAGTCCAACAGCAATTGGAGAACCACAGGTTCTCCACAAATAGCTCTATTGCTGTCAAGGTGTGGGATGCAGGTGGTGAATGCTTGAGAGCAGCTCCCTCGATAGCCAGTCTAAGTATGTGTTGGGAGAAGCAGAAGTGCTTGGGGCATTTCAACTTATGAGACAAAAAAGAAAAAGACAACTGAGTGGAAAGGCCTGTTAAAAAGCTTTATTTTAAGAAAAACAAATGGTATGGAGAGATTTGCCCCCGCCCTTCCTCTCTCATAATAAGGGTTACCAATAGGATTGGCAGAATATTTAGGGTGGGCAAAAGGGAGTATTCTTCTTCACATAGCATATACATAATTTCAGGAACTTCCTACATAGTGGGTCCACCTTTGATAGCAAAATGCAGCTTGCATGTTCAGAAGCTCTGAATGCGTACCACATCCCAAACAAGAGTAGACTCTTGGCGCCCCAGAGGCATGGGCTTCTGAGGAGCCATCGTTTTGCAGCAGTGGCCAGGCAGATGCTCTGAGGATCCCATAAACAGAGGAAGAAGGAATTAATCCTCTTCTCTTCTCTTGCTCATACACACCATCTACAATTCCAAATGCTGGACTAGATGCACCTTCAGCCTGCATAGGAAACTGTTTTGCACTGTTCAGGGCCATTGGTCCTTCCAGCTCAGTGCTGTCTGCACCCAAAGTGGGGAGTCGGGGCTTTTCTGTCTAGCCTTTGAAACTTTCCCACACTGGACCTGTTTTGTACCCTGATTGCTTTTGCCTGGCCGGAATGTGTCCTTGAACTCTTGATAATGCCTTGGCTGGCTGGAGGGTGTGTGTGTGTATAGAAACTAGCCTACTATACAAAGGTGAAATTTGCATTCATTGCTCCACACACTTTTGCCTCTTGCCTCACCAAGTAGTCACACCAGTGAGTACTTAATTCTCCCTTAGGTTATCTAGGCAGAAATGTAGCCCTCAGGCTGTAAAAGGCTCTCCATCCCTGGTTGACAACTAACTGGCAGTGGCTTTCCAGAGTTTTGTACCTGGAGATGTCAAGGATTGAATCTGAGACCTCCTGCATGCGTAATAGGTTCTCTTCAACTGAGTTACAGCAACCCTTCCTTAGCCACAGCTTGATCCAAGGAGGTTTGTACATTTTTAAAGGGAAGCAGGGGGAGCTTTCCCTGTGTTGATATTTCTTAGGCCTAGTCCACACATGCAGCACAATAGGGTGAAAGAACAGACCATACCACAAGTTTGTGGGTGGGGATGTCTCCCCACCTCCCATAATGTAAAATATGTAAAATATTCCCTGTAAAAAAACATTTTTTAAGCATATGGAGCAAGTGGGAGGCTGCACCCCAACCCAATTCCTGCTGTTCTAGTTGCAGTGTTTTTTCCTCTATCTTCATAGAGAGCAACTCAAAATTCTGATATCCTTCTAGCTGCTAAATAAAACAGTAGAATCTTTTCTCCCCTTTCAGGATTCTTGTCACCTCATTCTGCTGCGCATAAAGACCGGCCTTTAGTTTTCATCATACCAGCACCTGTTTAGTTCTTCAGTTCCGACTAACACTTTTCTCTTTTCAGCTTTGGGCCTGGCCGGCCTTCTCTCCTACCACAGGCTGGGGCCCATCCTGGCTGATGCTCACGTTGAAGGGAAAGAATGGGAGCGAGTGGGGAAGTCCCCACAATGTGCACAGGTGCCAGGCAAGCCCAACTATGAGGTCCTGTCCACGGTGGCCTCTGCTTTTGTGGGCCACAACGAAACCACAGCCTTGAGGGCCCCCGTCTTTTTCAACTTCAGTCACCGGACAGCAGTGAGTACATAATTCCCTCTTTGCCCTCCCTAGCACCAGCCATCGCCAATACTCTGTGCGGGCCATTTTTCTGTTCCAACCTTGCCCTTTTACACGAGGAAGCAGACGTGCCAGAAAAGAAGGGCCTTCTCAGTCCTCTTCTGTCCATCTCCCATGAGCAGATGTTGACATCTCATTGATCCATATTATCAGCATTAAGTTCAGACTGTTTATGCTTCCTCCCATTCTGTGTACATGTACACATTTGTAGTATCAAGTTACCGAGAATACTACTCCGCTGCTCCTAACCTCCAGGTACCTCAAGATGCTTCCCTCCCACTTTTCTTCTTAGGAATCAAAGCCTGACCTGCAGGTGATTTGTGCCTTCTGGAAGCCTGTCAATGGCAGTGGGCACTGGTCTCAAGAAGGCTGCACACGCCTAGACACCACTGACACCAGCACATACTGCCGGTGCGACCACCTCACCAGCTTTGCTGTCCTCATGGCCTTCTATGATGTGGAGGTGAGTCCAAAAGCCCTTTCATTTTCTTGGCCACTGACACATTATCTTCCCATGTACTGCAGTTAGGAGGAGACATTAGAGTGGGTTGTATCCAACACTGCATGAGTGGACTTCACTTTCTCCCCCTGTATGCACTCAAAATATTTCCCGGAGTCCCCCAAACCTCTGGGGCAGAGTTTTGAGGATTACAGTGTGGAGAAGAGGAACGGGAAGTCCTGTTGCATAAGCAGAAGCCTGTTTCGCTCCTGCAACAGCAGTGTTGGATGCAAGCAGTGATTCAGAGACTTGACATAAGCTTGAGAGAGGTGGAGTGACAGAGACATTACAAGAAGTGTCAAAGTGAACATGATTGATTCACTATTTGTGTTCCCAGAGGAAAAAACCTATAAAGGGAAAACTTGCACACCTTTTCCTGTGCTGGACTGCGTGCATCCCACGCATACTGAGTGACCACAGCCGTATCACAGGGGAGATGTAGATCTTCCATTTTTGTATGTTATACCACAAATGTGTGGGAAGCAGAGAGTTGTCCTTGCTGTTTGAGGGCTGCATCTGAAGTCGCCCTGAAGGAGCTGACTTTGCAGGGATATGAGTGTTTCTTCTCTTGATGTCACACCAGCAGCGCAGATAATGGATGCGCATCAGATGGCTTTTTAGCAGACACAGAGTCAGCTGCTTGGCTCACACAAGCACCTGCTGGGGTCCGTGGGGTGAAGCGCTGGCTGGAGGCATGGCCTGCTCTCTTTCTTAGTGTTGTGCACATGTTCAAACCTGCACACAAGGCAGAAACCAACAACGAGAAATGGGGGGGGGGGCACACTGTGAGAGTAGTGGCATTTTTTTAACGGTAGGAAGCAGAGGACACTTGCCACAGCAAGCAACAGCTTCTGGAGCAATTGCCTTGCTTGCTGCTTGCCTGCCCTTCCATTTCCCAGCCCAGAGATGGGATGCCTCTGGCCCTCCAGATGTTGCTGAACTCCCATCAGCCTCAGGCAGCACGACTAGTCATCAAGGGGGAGATATTTGAGGCACCACAGGCTCCCTACCTGTGCTGTAGGCTACTTACGTGGGGTCTAAACCTCCACTGTGACGGACGGGTGAGTTCAAGATCAGCCTGGCAACAGCAGGAGGAAGCAGAGAGATGCTAGCTGGGTACAGAGAGTAAGGACTGGGGGACGACCCAGAGGAGACATTCATGCTCCTGGCTTTGGCTCAGCTCACTTGACTGACTTACTTGGGAGCATGAAGCTAAGGAGACAAGAGGGGAGGAGGGAGTGTATGCGGTGACTAGAGGGGAAAGAAGAGAGGCTGCAGGTACTCTGAAGCCCAAGGACTCACAACTGTTTGAGGCTAGATCAAAACCAAGACTAGGAGTTATGGTCCCTGGTGTTTTGTGGAGAAGACGTAGGAGTCAAAGCAGGTTGTCCAAAGAGCAAGGAGAGGTTCAGCCTAGATAACAGGACTTCTGACCCTTCTTCCCATTAAAGTTTCCAGTGGCTTCAAAACATTGCCTCCTAGAGACTAGGAACTGAGACTGCAATTCAGCTTATTATTATCAGTGTCCTTGGTGGGGAGGTCCTTTTTGGGTAATCAGCCAGTTATGCCAGATTTCCCCTAAGACTTGGCTTGTATTGCATGGGCTAAGTCTTTTGTCATTGTGGCAGGACTGGGGTCTGGATATCATCACCAAGATTGGACTGGTTGTGTCTCTGATCTGCCTGTTCCTGTCCATCCTCACCTTCCTGTTCTGCCGTGCCATCCGAGGCATCCGCACCACCATCCACCTCCACCTTTGCCTGGCCCTCTTCGTTGGCTACGTCATATTCCTCATGGGTGCCGGGAACACTGGCAACCAGGTAACTGGCCAGGATTGGCCTGCTAGCATGCACACAGAGAGCTATTTGACCAGAGCTATTCCAAGGGAAACAATTGGGGGGTGGGGGTAGCCCAGGGCCCTTTGATAGCACCCCTGTTGACAGGAGCTCCTGGCTTCTTACTCAGGCTAGTGAGCATCCCTTGACTACAGCCCTTGCTGACAGCATTACAAAGACCCTGTGCTTGGGAGCAGGAAGCTAAGGAGACTAAGGAACTGATGGCTACAGCAGGCTGTAGGATGTGGCAATGATGCGGTGGGAACAGGAAGCACCTTGCAATTCCTGTTTTGTCATATTTCCATTTTTGCATCTCCCTCTGTGTGTGGGGGGGGTCTCCCGATGTGGGACAGCTTTATAGGATATGGACACCATGCTGAAGGAGGAGCAAATAATGTTTTTGCAGAAGGTGAAGAGGTGGAGGGACAAAAGTGCAAGGCACTTGGCTCAACCTGTTCCCCTTGCATCGTCATTATGTCCAAAGCTGATGATAGAAATG
Organism: Podarcis pityusensis; assembly: GCF_964106645.2. Taxonomy (NCBI): domain Eukaryota; kingdom Metazoa; phylum Chordata; class Lepidosauria; order Squamata; family Lacertidae; genus Podarcis; species Podarcis pityusensis. The sequence goes on along the minus strand of NC_138029.1, from coordinate 43,700,592 downwards.
AGCTGCTTTGTGAAACGTCTATCTAAACGGCAGGGGCATTTGCCAGAAAGGCAGTTTGTGTTACAATGTCAAACTGCAGCTGCCATATCACTTAGAGGCAAGGGAAGGGTTGCTTGATACCGTGGCATGGTAGCAGATCTCCAGTATGGACCATTTCAGTTTGCAAAGTACCAATTCAAGTTCTTCCCCAAACAAGTAGGCAGCTGGATTTTCCTCCCTTTGGATTTGGGGACCTTATGCATTTCCCCCCCAACAAGTAGCCCCTTTCACAACCTCCCCCTGGCTCTGTCTCCCCTCCCAGACAACTTGTGCTGTAGTGGCTGGGCTACTGCATTTCTTCTTCCTCTCGGTCTTCTGCTGGATGCTACTGGAAGGCATGGAGCTCTACCTGATGGTCGTCAAGGTCTTCAATACTCACAGCCTCCGGCACTGGCACATCTTCCTTGTAGGATATGGAATCCCAGCCATCGTGGTGGGCATCTCGGCTGCTGTCAATAGCGAGGGCTATGGCAACCTAAGAAAGTAAGTCCTGGGGTTTTGGTGTGCACCCATGTGAACTAGGGAGTAATTGTCCAGTAGAATTCAGGATACCAGATCCAGTGGGGACAGCTAGGTAGCATGTTAGTAGTGTGTAATAAAAATGTTTGATTTTATACAAGAGGGCTCAGCATGGACAAGCAAAGCACAGCTGCTGTTCTGGAGCACCAAGCCTCTGTATGTGCATCTGAAATACCAGGTTCTCAGCTTTGGAGTACTCGTTGATCCAGCTTGAGGCACAGGTGGCATGGAAGGCCTTTCTAGCAGCGTATACTACTTTGTCAACAGCAACCCCTGCAGGGCAGGGAGTGTTTTTGCACTAGGTATTCCAGAGTCTGGTGCAATTTCATTTAAAGTACTCTAATGGGGCCGCCCTTGAAAATGGTTGGGAAAAGGTAAGTAGCTCAAAATGTAGCAGCCAACATTTTGATTAGGGACAAGGTATGAGATCACACCTTGCCAGATTTGAGAAATGTATGTACATTGCTTATTGGTTTACTTCCAAGCTCAACTCAAGATGCTGGTTTTGACATTTAAAGCCCTTCATAGTTTGGGACCTGTGAACCTTAAGGACAACCTTCTCCCACATCAAACTGACTGTGTTAAAAATTCCATGAAGGACGTTCTCAGTGTACATTAGCAATAGGTGGCAACAAAGGAGAGGAGCTTCTCATCTGTAGCACTCCAGAAATACGGGGCAGCAACCATATTTCGATCATTTCATGCATTTTAATTGCTTGTGTTTTAAAAAGTACTGGGAAGTTATATTTCCTACAGCTGTATTTTAAAATACATTGTAAATTGCCATGGGATAAATAATTGTGAAGGGTAGTATACAAATAGCTGAAACAAATAAATGTTTAGGAGTGAGATCACATGTGAAGGAAAGTCCTTTTCTAAGGGGACAGGGGAAACAGATTCATAATACGCAGAAGGTAAGACAGTTTGATCCCAAACGATTCACCCTCTGCCTTTCCCCCACAGCTGCTGGCTTAAAATGGATAAAGGGTTCCTTTGGAGCTTCCTGGCCCCCGTTGCCCTCATCATCATGGTAAGCTTAATGCATCCCAGGAATAGTCATTTAGTCTTTTTTTCTTGATGACAATCTTTACCCTTTCCTTGCATGTATTAGCACACTTCTATCCAATCCAATGCTTACAAAGGCATCAGTGAGTGGTGGTTGGTTTTTTTATTCAACTTTGGATGCAATTCTCCACCTATTGCTTTGAATCCATTTCTCATCAGTTTCTCAGCTGTCTGCAGTTCACTCTTTCCCCACACTGGCAACCAGAACTGCCTTGATTCTCAGCCCCATCCACTTTCCAAAGGCATGGCTTCCAGAGATTGGGGGTGGGGAAAGAGAGGTGATTTTATGTATATCAGGGAACATTTTTTTCCGGCCAAGCTGTGTTTTGTGACAAATAGTACCCACCAAAGTAACTAAACCCCATTTCAATCATCCAGGCAACCCAACCATTTCATCCATGAGTTTTGGCTTACACAGATATGTAGGGGTAAATTGTGTACATTGTGTGTGAGAAAACTGGCAGGTGGAAAAACTCATGTGTGTGCAGCAGATGCAGCCCAAAGACCAGCTCTTATCTCTGCATCTTGTTAACTTCCATCTCCCATCTTTTCTGCACAGCTGAATGCCGTTGTCTTTGTGGTTACCGTCTGGAAGCTCTCTCAGAAGTTTGCCGATATCAATCCCGATATGAGTAAACTGAAAAAGCAGAGGTAAGCAGCCACAGAGTCCCCCTGGAGTCTAAGACGTCAGGCAGTAACTAGCAAAAGACAATAACAGCCCTTCCATGTAGCAGTAGGATTATGCTAAACAGTTTACTGGGCTGATGGGGGGGAAAGTGATGTTATATTTTTCAAAACTACACTAATTCTACCTTGGCTGTGAACAAGTGAAACACATGCTTTTATTCTAGGACTGTCTCAAGTTGCAGGCCCACTCTAGCTCCTCTGCCGAGGCTAATCCTGACTGTATCCTCCACAAGCCAGCACATAAATTGTGTTCCTTTTCTTCTCATCCCTGCAGGGTACTCACAATCACAGCCATTGCCCAGCTCTGTATTCTGGGTACTACCTGGGTCTTTGGCCTGTTTCAATTCAGCAATCAAACCCTCGTCATGTCTTATATCTTCACTATCCTCAACAGCCTGCAAGGACTTTTTATCTTCCTCCTGCATTGTCTGCTCAAGAAACAGGTACCTGCAGTAGGAGAAAGGCAAATGGGTGGGAAGCCATCTCCAGTACTGCAGTGCTATACACAGTTACCTGAGAGTAAGCCCCATTAAACACAGGAGGACTTACTTATGGAAAAATGCACATAGGATTGGCACTGCAAATTTGACAAAGGGGTGGTTTGGGCAGGTTGGGGCTGGGACATGAAACCCAAATGGCCAATTGCTTATGTTTGTCTGGCTGTAGAAGGGGTACCATACAAACATTGAACACCATGAAGACAATTAACAACATGAGCCTGTCAGCTGCAGTTTTACTTTTGTGCCTAGGTGCGTGATGATTACTACCGCTGGTTCTGCAAGGACAAACATGGCAAGCCCCACAGCAGTGACAAGTATTCCAACTTCAGCTCCACAGTGGGTTCCAACACATTACAGGTAAGCGAACACAGCAGGTGCTGTGGCATAACCCCCCCTCTCCACAGATCATCACTCTTCCCACCAAGCTTGCAGTTGCCCTGCAACAACAACATGGCTCTCAGCCTGGCACTTGCAAATCTTCTAAAAACTACCCCCCATTTCCCCCACTGTTCTTCATTAATACTGCAGCTTTCCTGAAACAGCAATAGTTTTCTTTTGGACCTTACAGCTAAGCTCCACTTAGGGGGAGACAACCAATTCCCTTAGAATCATAGAAGTGAAGAGTTGGAAGGAACCCTGGGGGTCATCTATTCCAACTCCCTGCAATGCAGAAATCATAAATGACAGCTTAAAAACCTCCCAGGAAGGAAAGTCCACCACCTTTCATGGGAGTCTGTTCCACTGCAAGGAAGGATTTATGAGCAAACAAGCAGAAACAGTTGGTTGCATGTTATAAAGCAGCGCTTTCCAAACCGTATGTCGCAACACACTAGTGTGTTGGTTGCAGTATGTAGGTGTGTCATGCAAACACTCCCCATGCTTCTCCCGGGGCTGCAAAGGGATTCGTTTAACTTCATTTTTCTAGTAAAACTGAATTGCTGTGTAAAAATGATGCGTGTGTAAAAAGTTTGTCACCAACATGAAAAGTTTGGCAAGCTCTGTTATAAACGATTAATGAAACAGAAGATGGGAAGATACATGGGCTATGGCACACGATGCTGACAGTGATAAAGTGCTATTAAGACTCCTACCATTGCATCCTTTCTCTCTTACAGGCACCCAGTACTTTGAAAGAATCTGGAATTTAGCAACCAAACTTTGCAGAAGCAAGTTTCAAGAGTGCTGTTTGGAACATGAGAAACACATCTTGTTGTTCCAGCAATCTTTCTTCTAGAAGAGTCACCCACTAAGGACACCCACCCAGCAAGGACAATTGAACTGCCAGAAGGCTATATAGGGACCCACTGAGCAAACTCAATAACTGGACCAATGCTATTAAGCTGATGTTGGCACAGCCTCTTCTGATTGGGCTCCTCCGTCCTCTACACCAAGACTCACCTCTCTCAAGAAGAGATGGAGCAAGTTAAAACGGTACTTTGCACACGTGACACTTTTAAAGAGGTCCTTGCAACAGACATTGGCTAACTCTAGTTCTAGAAAGTACACAGGCTGTATACCTTGCTGTTCAATCATCATTCACCAGCTGTAGGTGTTCATCAAAAATCTGGTGAACTTTGCACATTCGGTCCAAAAAACCCATTGAAACAATATGATGGAGTAAATACATCCTTTCCGTCCACTCCTTGTTCTCTATGGAATGATCCAGACAGCCCTGATCACTGTGGTATTTTCCAGGTCTCTTGTTGCTGGCTAGTTTGATAGCAGTCCTTCCTATCAGTAGCTTGTCTTTTTCCACATACTCTAAGCAGCAGCCTAAAATAATGACCGCAACACAAACTGGTCCAACAACCATAGATAAAAGAAGAGCCTCAACTAGGAAGGACAAGGCTGTTACTCGCTTCTCTTGCCATCACTTAACCTACGAAGACTTAAGAAGAGCCTGCTGGAACAGGCCAGTGGCCCATCTAGCCCAACCAGATGCCTCTAATAAGCACTGAGAGCACAACAGTATTCAGAGGCAAGTTAGACCCATTTGTGCAAGGAATAGCAAAAACTGAAGCCTAGTATCACTGAGATGATACAGGTCAGCACATACTTCTTCAGGCTGCAGGTGACAGCTCACATGACTGAAGATTTCCCCCATATAGAGAGCACCAACATAACATGAAAAGAGGAGGATGTGAGGGCAATGCCTAAAATCTGCCCCCTCCCAAAGGCATCTAGTTTTCTACGTCCAATAATTTATTTATTTATAATAGGATAAATGTTCAAGCAGTCTCCAGCTATAGCTTAGACACATTTTTCTACAGGATTCAGATGCACAGAGTCAATTTAGGCAAGGAACAATAGTGAAAGTTGTGTTTGGGTTGCCCAGAGTCTACTTTTCTCAGAATTCAGATTCAACAGAAGAAAGTATCTACATCTCATGGTTACAAAAAATGCAATAATGCTTCATCAGTTGATGATTTAGGCACATGAGCTCATTGCTTTCCTCGTCGCCACTTTCAGGGAAGCACATGTGCTCTTAAACTCAACACCTCACTTTTGTGTTTGGTACACTGGAATCCATACTAGAGTTGGAAAATGTCAAATGACTCTTCAGGTTGCCATCATCAACAACAGAAAACTGAAGCGTACACAAGTAGAATCATGACAGGAACCCCACTGCTATAAAGGTCCTCATACGCTATTTCCTTCTAGCTCCATATTCCTCAGCTTAACAAGGAGATGCACATTTCTATGCCCCCCGCACTGCTACCCCCAGGATTTCTGCGCAATGGCAGCAAAAAACAAGGGCACAGCAAGCAGTGTAATCTCAATCAGAAAACCCACCAGTCAAGTAGCAGAGAGGCTCTTGTACAAAGACTAAATGATAGCAGCACATATAAAGCAGCAGGAAGGAGAGAAAGCAGACAGTTTTCTGGAAGCCGTTACTGAAGTTAACGAAGACCCATATTGGCAGTTCACATCAAACACTGGAGCTTTACAGAGCTTCCTGTTTAGACTAATTTATTTAGGACTGTTTCCAATTTTGCCAGATTCCTACTGTTCTTGCCAAAGAGATTGGCTATGTATACTGCAATTCCAGATGCTCTTTACTCCTAACGTGTGTGGATAGCCAACGCACATTAGCGTTAACAAATCTTTATTTTATTTAGTTTTAAATCCTAGTTGAGAAAGAAAAGGTGTTGCACAGCAAGCTTTGCATGCACCTGAACACCAGGTTTTGCAGTATTCAAATCAGTGCAATGGATTCAAAATGTAGCGACGTTTCTAATGCTGTGTAACTGTTTCAGAACTTACTCTACTATGAAATATATTCACTCTAAGGATGTCCTTAGGTAAACTTACATGCGGTTTATCCAAGCATCTTTGCACAAATAAGCTTATGCTCCTCTAACTACCCACCCCGTTATTTGAAGCAATTGTCTCTCAACCACTATTTTTTCCTAACATGTACATTTAATTAAAATATATTTTGGAATTCTGAGTTATACCATCTTTCTAAGCAAGTAACTTTTGGGGAGGGGGGGAGGGAGAAGAGTAATGTGCAATGCGAAGGAAATGGGTAACTACTTTAACACACCAGTTCAAACATCCTACACTTCATAGGAAAGCAAGAGGAGATAAAAAGCCAGGACAGCTGACACTATCTGATTATATAGAAGAACAAATATCTCATACAAGGGTATGTAGAGCAAGGACATACATATCAATAGTGCCTGTCTTGTTTTCTCCAAAAGGAAGATCTGTTTTACCTTTCTGTTCTGTGAAACGGTTTGCAATGGAGACATGTCAAACAAGCACACTGCTCAAAGCCAGGACAAAGGTGAAAAGTGGTAGGTCTTGGTAAAGGAAGATGTAGGACATAGGAGACTAGCAGGCTGCAGAAGAGTATCTACGGCAAGTTTAAGAAAATGCACAATCCTGATACACAGAAAGTGGGAGACGTAGCAAGGATGGAAGGCACCAAGAATGTAAATACCCACAACCTGGCTCACTGTGCCTCAAGAACAGCCAGAAAATGACATTTGAAAAATTCATTTATTACGAAACTTAGCCACAGGGGTTTACTATTCAAAAAATATAAAAGTCTAATTAAAAAAAAGCCCCCAGGCTACAGCAGAGGCAAAATACCACCTGGGCAATTTGTAGGACATTCATTTAACATCAAACACCTCTATACGTTTAACAGTGTGTTTAAAAAAAAACAAAAAACATTCATCTCACTTCACCAAAAGATAGAGGTATTGTGTTCCATCAGGTTCCATTCTGGACCAGGTGGGAAGGATCCACAAACAGCTACCGACTCTGTTCAACTGCAGGAGACAAAACAGTCAGTCAATACTCCTCCCTAGCAAAACCAGGGCAAAAAACTTACAAGCTACCGCTGCTATGGAGAGGCATTTTGCTATACCCATTACCAGTTCTACAAAGGTGGAGTAGGTAACTCCACCACAACCAAACATGTCCCTCCCCAGTCCCCTGCATTTCAATGGGGCTTGAAAAAGCCTACTGGCTCCCAAAGGCAGCTTTTTTCAATCCATAAACTTGCAAGGAACAATGAGAGGATCTTGTGGGGCAAATGGGGATGCCCCACAACTGCATCCGGCCCACATGCTCCCCAATCCTGTACTAGGGTTAAAGTTATTCAGGTAGCCTAATGGTAATTCAGAGTTGTCATCCCAAAGACTTCAGCAGGCACTGCTCCCAGCATAGTGCCCTGCTTCCAAGAACCATTGCTGCAACATGTACCACGTACTTCACATTCCACCTCCTCACCCCAGCAGCCTCTCATTGGCACCGTAACAGTTACCTCTGTCCCAACAGCTGCAACACATCTGCCAGAGCAGGGTTTTTTTCCTATCATCTGCCACTGACTCATGGGGCAAGGAGGAAAGATAGAGGATCAGTTGGGGGGCAACTGAACCACAACTTCAAAGGTCTTGCCCCTACCTATCTGTTCCCTTTCAAACATTTGGGGGAGGAGAGACACAGAAATCTGGTGCTTATTAGAAGCCTCCCACTTTGAAGGTAACAAATGATCAGATGAAACTAAGCAGCAAGCCAGAGTCAGTCTAGAAGTGTCCCCAAATCCATGCCCTACAACACAAACAGGGCACAAAAATGGGAACAACTTCCACAAGTGCAATAGAACGTCTCTCCTCCCCACACTCCTGATATCCTGATATGCTCTGGAGTTTCCCACAACCCTCTGGAGCCAATTTGTGGGTGGTGGGGGCAGAGAAGTGAAATTCCATTGCACTTTAAGACCCAGCAACATATACTATAGGTACAGACGAGGATCCACTCAATGGACCACTTTGTCTTCCTTCAGGTTCCCAGAAATAGTGTACAATGGCTACCCTGATTCTCCCCCACACTTGGGCAGGGTAGACAAAGAACATGCCATCAGGAAGAAAAGCCTGTCCAAGTTAATTTCTAGTACATACTATATGTGGAGATGTCTATCTCTTCAGGGAGCTCAGCGACGTTGACCTCAAAACGATCCTGCACTTCATTGAGGATTTTGGCATCACCTTCATCTGACACAAAAGTAATAGCCAAGCCTTTTGTGCCAAAGCGCCCAGCGCGGGCCACCTGCAAAGAGAGGTTTATATCAAGGACACACAGAAAAAACATCCTTATAATCTCTGAATTCATCACCCCAGAGGTACTATCTCTGCCCTGCACCCTGTGACAGGCTCAGAAAGCAGGCTGATGCTCTTTTCCTCCACCCTGGAAACTATGTAGCCTGATTGCAGAAACATTTGCAACTAAACTACCAAAGTTAAATTATCAGAAAGGATTTGACTAGGAACTAGCCAGGACCTGCAACGGTTAGCAGCTCCCTGCCACAAGCATGAATGGCAAGGTATTAGAACAAATACCTTCCAGAGAAACAAGTCTGACTCTGCAGTTCATTCCCCATCCTATAACTAGACTCACTCTGTGCAGGTAGGTATCTGAATCCTCAGGCATGTCATAGTTGAAGACTATGTTGACCCGCTCTATGTCCATCCCACGGCCAAACAGATTAGTAGCTACCAGAATCCGACGTTGGAAGTCCTTGAACTGCTGGTACCTAGACAGCCTGCAAAGAACAAAAGAGACATGGCTGACCTCCCCTGAACACATACAGGAGCTGTATGCAGTGCACAGCCCATTATCTCTAGTGCATTAACTTTCTAGATCCCCTCTTCCCCTTAACACACACAACTGATGTCAACAAGCCACATTCCATGATAAAAAAGTGAACTCAGCATTCATGTTCTGCACTATATTTGCTGCTGCCCTCTCCTGACACAGCCATCTCGCTGTACTCACCTCTCCTCCTGAGACATGCCTCTGTGAATAGCAATGGCTGGGAAGTTCTGCTCAACCAAGAGCTGAGCTAATGCCATGCAGCGCTGCACCGACTTCACAAATATCACAACCTGCAAGGGGTGGGAAGAGGGAAGGGGCTTTAACATGGAAGCTCCAGGGACTCCCAGGAGCCCTGCTTGTCAATCCTTGCTAACACAGACCTGGTTGAACTCCAGCACATCCAAAAGGTCAAAAAGCTTGCGGTTTTTCTCAGTGTCCTTCAACTTCACGTAGTATTGCTGCAGGCCATGGAGAGTCAGCTTGGTCTCATCATCCACAAAGACCTCCATGGGCTGCGAACGGAAAAGAAAGCCAATGTGACCTTTTACCAGCAAAGACAGCAAAATGCTCCAAACATATCTAGACAAGTTTTTAAACACCACTTTTCATGTTTAATTGATAGATGTAGAAAATATCAAATTCCCACAGCGATAGGCATTACTTTGATCACTACAGGGAATGTTGGATGCTGGGAGCAGAAATAGAACTATTTCTTCTGTAGAAGTGCAGATGAATTCTCTACATGCTCAAAAGCTCCCTCTTCTGCCAAGCACTGAAGGGAGAATTCCCACTACTGTTAATTATCTGCAAAATTGCTTTAAGTGCCTGGAAGGAGAGAAAGCTAACTTGGTAGGCATTTATCATGCATTTTATCAAGGTCCCGAGGTAAACATTTTCTAATCTACTGGGAAAACAATGAAGACAAAGAAACATTCAAAACTAGTAGGTCAACTAGATGAGATGCCGCAGTGCAGCTCTCCTTTACAACCAAAAGCATGTAATGATAGCACTCAGCAGCTGTTGGCATCTGCACAGCTTCAGACGGAATTTAACAGTGGTAATGAGAGACTGATGGTCATTTTCCACCCTGAGCTATATACCTGAACGTGCCTAACTTTCTGTCTTCTCTGGCTGCCATGGTACACTATTCCAATCAGTGGGGGAATCAAAGGGAGCATGGAGTGACATTCACTGGTGCAATGAGACTATCCCCTCCCTCCTCTTTCCATATGCACCCTAAGTCTGTTCCATGGATTTTCCCAACCATCTAGAGCAAGACAATTCAGCTCTAAGGGAACTTCATTTTTTAAACTTTATATGCCAGAAAGTATCAGCCTCAATAAGCAGTGTCTGCATTTCCAATACTATTGATATGCATTCTACCAGGACTTGCAAAAAGGGAGAAAAATGCCACTGTGGTCCTATAGAGAGATGAAACAGAAAACAATGTGTTTGGGTTTTCTAACAGCCACGTTAAGAAAGCATAGGGAACACAACAAAGTTGAATAGGACTATGATCACTAACTTCCCTCCACCTATCGTCACCCAAGAATGATATAATGAGCTGCAAACAATCCAATGCCTCCATGGGCATAGCTGCCCCCCAAATCAATCAAAATCAATACAAATCTTAGGTTCTGCCCCCACCCCCACAATCCTGGCTACACCCATGACTGCCTCATACTACCAAGCCTTCCTTCAACATAAAGGGTCCCTTTTGAAACAAGGCAGTAGGGCAAAACTGCCTCAAAGGGGCCTCTTTAGCCTAGTGTGGAAGGCCTTTTCCTGGATCTCCTACGCTAGTGCAACCATCTAGGACAGTTTCTTAAACTTGGGTCTCCAGCTTGTTTTGGACTACAACTCCCATCATCCCTGACCACTGGTCCTGGTAGCTAGGGATAATGGGGTTTGTAGCCCAACAGCAGCTGGAAATCAAAGTTTGGGAAACTAATCTAAGGGGAGGATGAAATCAAAGGTTTTAGGGCTTACATCCTGCATGAACTTTCTGCAGACAGGCCGGATCTCCTTGCTCAGGGTGGCACTAAACATCATGCATTGCTTCTCATGGGGTGTCAGTCGAAAGATCTCCTGCACATCACGACGCATATCTGAAAGAACAGCAGGAAGAATCAGGTTGCTGTAATTCACCAAATACTGGCTTCTGAAAAGGACATACCAGTCTGAGTTCCACCACCTTCCTCCACTCTTGGTATCCAACATGTCTCTGCTCTACCACATAATCTGAACAGGAACAGAACTTCAGGCTGTAGAAACCGTCCCTCGCTTCCCCATGTTCTTGAAAGAGATGGCTGACTTCCTGACATGCCTCAGGGCAGATTTTTTAAGCAACAGTGCCCTTCCTCTAGCTGGCTGCTCCTCAGTTCCTTGACTTGGAACTCAAGCACCAGACTTTCTCCCAAGGCCAGCAACTCCCATACCCAAATGGATGAATAACCCCAGACCATGAAAACGCAATACATTGTGTCTTTATTATGCCAGCCCCTCTTGTCTCTTACCCAACTGCTCCAACATCTTGTCACACTCATCCAAAACAAAATGCTTGACATTGCGCAAGTTGAGGGTCTTGTTGCGCACCAGTGCTAAAATGCGGCCCGGGGTCCCCACCACAATATGTGGGCAGTTTTTCTTCAGCACCTCTTCATCCTTTTTGATGGAAAGCCCCCCAAAGAAGACTGACACCTGCAGTACAAACAGAAACTACTGTCAGCCACATAGAAAAACCCAACCACCTAACCTTCAGAACTTCAATAACTCCCCACCAATTTACTTACGTCAGGGATAGTCAACATGGTGCACTCCAAATGCTGCTGGCCTACAACTCCCATTATCCCTGACCACTAGGCCATGCTGGCTGGGGCTGATGAGGAGTTGGTCCACCAACATCTGGAGGGCACCACACCTAACTTGTGCAATAAAGTACTTGGAAGGGAGAGTGCAATTAACTACGAGCGTGGCATACCTACGCTCCGTCTCACCTCTAATCATAGAATCATAGAGTTGGAAAGGACCATGAGTACTGTCTAGTCCAACCCACTGCAATGCAGGAATCTTTCACCCAATGTGGAGTTTGAACCCGTGACCCTGAGATTAAGAGTCTCATGCGCTAACAACTCTCCACCATAATATAACACATCAGATCAACTATTGTTCCGAACCCAAGAAACAAGGCTTTTGGTCCCCATGAAGCAATTAGGTGGTGCAAGGAAGCAGAGGCAGGCTCTTTCAGAATACAGTGGTACCCCGCAAGACGAACGCCTCGCAAGACGGAAAACCCGCTAGACGAAAGGGTTTTCCGTTTTGGAGGCACTTCGCAAAACGAATTTCCCTATGGGCTTGCTTCGCAAGACGACAGCCCATAGGGAAATCTCCGGGACAGCGGGGAAGCGCAGCGCGTCTTCCCCACTGTCCTCGGACCTCCTCCCCCCGCCCGGCATCGGAACGAAGCTCCGATGCCGGGCGGGGGGGGAACGCCTCCTCCCCCCGCCTGGCATCGGAACGAAGCTCCGATGCCAGGCGGGGGGGACGCCTCCTCCCCCTGCCTGGCATCGGAACGAAGCTCCGATGCCGGGCGGGGGGGGGGTGGAACGCCTCCTCCCCCCGCCCGGCATCGGAACGAAGCTCCGATGCCGGGCGGGGGGGGAGGAACGCCTCCTCCCCCCGCCCGGCATCGGAACGAAGCTCCGATGCCGGGCGGGGGGGGGAGGAACGCCTCCTCCCCCCGCCCGGCATCGGAACGAAGCTCCGATGCCGGGGGGGGGACGCCTCCTCCCGCCGCCCAGCTTCGGATGGCTTTCCTGAAGACTTGGGGTGGGAGGAGGGTTTTCCTTCCCACCGCCAACATTCAGAATGCTGTTCTGAATGTTGGCGGTGCGGAGGAAAAACCCTCCTCCCACGCAAGCCCCGGGAACAGAGGGAAAGCGCTGCGCGCCTTCCCCTCTGTTCCCGTACCTGTCCTGAAGGCTTGCGGTGGGGAGAAAAGCCCTTCTCCGCACCGCCAGCCTGGCAAGCGGTTTCCCTAGGAACGCATTAATTGATTTTCAATGCATTCCTATGGGAAACCGTGCTTCGCAAGACGAAAAACTCGCAAGAAGAAAAAACTTGCGGAACCAATTAATTTCGTCTTGCGAGGCACCACTGTATAGGGACATAGTAAGCTACCTTAAACCAAGTCAGACTATTGGCCTACCTAGTTCAGTATTGCCTACACTGCTGGCAATAGCTCTGAGGGTCTTGATGGTCTTAGGTGGAGAAGCCAGGGAATGAGCTCAGTGCCTTTCATATGCTCTACCAAGTGTGTGCTCTACCAATGAGCTACAAGCACTTCCCATCAATTTAACTGGGTCTTAAACTGACAACAGGGTCTTAAACTGACAACATTACCAAAAGCCTGGGTTCCAACAGAGCTTCTCACCCATGAGCTTTCGTTCTACCTGAAGGTAGGTTCGAGTTTTAGATGCAGAAATTGTCAGTTTCCATTTCTTAGTACAGAAAGTATTGATCTGATGTGTAGAGATCTTTCCTGCTCTACTTAATTCAAGAGGGTTCTGGAAAGTTTTCTTTCTATGTGAAAGAAATAGGTAGAAGGTTCTTGTTTGGGTTATTCCTTCAGAGAAGCTGAGTACAGCTGGTTTAAACTGGTTCTGTTATCTTTTGCTGACTATATTAGGGAGGCCAGGAGGAGCCTGGGTTCTCTCTTACTTTCTCTTTCTCTTTCTGTCTCTGTTCTGATGTGGTGTGGTGTCCTGTATGCTGTGGTGTTAAGGTTTAGACTTATAAGTTATTGTACGTTTTATTGTAAGTGCTTCAACTGGATTTTTTATGGACTGTCCCAATCCTGATTGTATTGGATTTGTGACCATTATGCTCATTTGCCTTCAGTAGCAGTAAAAGCTCTGCTGGATGAAGTATAATTGCCTCTGATCTATTGTCCCCCCCCTTCACACGCAATGTGTCAGAAACATCTAAAACCATTCCCACAATAAGGTCACTTCCTCTCTCTCAACCCTATCTACAGGCTCTTTCCTAAATAACTGCACATACCATTTCCATAAGCAAAGATAGCCTTCCACCTTTTCCTGTCATACAGCAATAGCCTGCATTCTGTATTGTATATATTTCAGACCTAACTGCAAAAGATTTTCCCTTACCTTGACAGTGGACATATACTTTGAGAAGCGCTCATATTCTTTGCTGATCTGGAAGGCCAGCTCCCGGGTGTGACACATCACCAGCACAGACACCTGCCAGAAAGAAACGGACAAATTTGTACAATGGCAAGACAGTACAATGACAAGAAGGGTTTAGGACTCCCCACTGCTACCTGAAACACACATAACACTATACAATGGTTTAGAGCTATGTCCTTGAGATGCAGTGAGGATGAGCAGAGCCTTGGGCTTGAACGCTCCTCCCTTCTTCGCAACCACAATGAGGATTTGTTGAAAATTAGTTTCATTGTCAAAGACCACTGGCTTAAAAATTAAGAAAAAAACACTGCCTCATCCTGGCTTCACAGGAAAGTTGTGTGAACCTAAGGCTTTTCTCTGGCTCACAGCAGTTCATGCAGATGATAATAAAACATCATTTAGTGTTACATGTAAATACACCCTATAGCTCCAAAACAGAGTTGCGCTGAACATAAGCACAGTACAGTACTATTCCCCATTACATACCTGCCCATCCAATGGCTCAATCTGCTGCAGTGTAGCCAATACAAAGACAGCTGTCTTTCCCATGCCCGATTTGGCTTGGCATAGGACATCCATGCCCAGGATTGCCTGTGGAATGCACTCATGCTGCACTGAGAGAGCAAGAATAAGCAATAGTTTAGACAAGCCCTAGGCAAACACAGGAAGCCAAAGTAAATGTACCCCCAGAGGACTTGATCCCACCTCTTTCCCAACCCTTTAAATCCAGAGATTCCACACCACACCCTTCCATGAGGTTAACTTTTCTGCACACATACTAGGGGAGGAAAATCTCTTCACATCCAATAGCAGCTGCTGCACAAGCACTGGGATTTTCCAGGTTCATTAGCCTGAATTACAAGTTAAAATGAAAGACATGGCTGTGGAATAGTCATCCTACAGAAACTTCTTACTAGCACACCCTAAAATCCCTCCTTTCTCTTAAATGTTAGATCACACCCCATTCCATGCAGAGTCTAAACCCATTTCCCATGGCTAATAGGGTCTGCTCAGCTGGACTGACAATTATGAAGTCGCTCCATCCAAAGTGAACTCCATTTCCAATAAGGTAGGGCTCTAGAGAGCTATACTAGGCTCAACAAGGACATCCCATTCCAGCATAACCCTCCCTGCTCCCTGCAGCCCCCAGCTCTCACCCTGCACCGCATGGCACCACTGGCAGTTGCTCCCCGGTGGGTGGGCTGGGCTGGCTGACGAGGGGGCCAGGGGCCTTGGCTCAGCTCCTACCTTCTGACGGGTGCTCAAAGCCGCAGTCCACAATGGCACGAAGGAGCTCTGGCTTCAGCAGGAAGTCTCGGAAGCCAGAACTGTGAATGGAGACATAGGAGCCCTTCACATCTTTTTTATTGGGGACAGGGGCAGCATCAGTCACTGCCTGAGGCTCTTCATCCTCCTCATAGTCCAGCAACTCATTCTCTACATCCTGTTCAGCCATGTCCTGTAGAAAAACCAAAAGCAGGAATCAAAGGCTTGAGGAAAGACCACTAAGCCCAGGAGTAAGAGCACCCAAAGAACAGGAAAAGTGAAATCTGGATGAGTTAGGAACTGCAACTGTAGCTGCATCAACTGAAGGATGATCAGCTCAAAGCACTCCATCCACACCCATTAGTTCCAACTAGCACTGCCAGCTAATGGTTGAAGCGGATTGTACCATCTTTCCACAGTTCTCCGAGCATCTTTTAAGGCTTTCTAATATTTGCATCACACATTGCTTTTTATAGCCAAGTATTATTTCCTAACTTAGAATAACAGCTGAGAGGGAGGCAGTGAGGCTGCCCCAGCTCACTCCGCCCAATGGGCAGCTTGTCTTGCCCCCGAGGCGCAGGGCACGCACCACCCCAGGCACCCAAGTGGCCAGCTATGCCGCTGCCTAAGCGGGCACCATAAAGCAATTATGTCAACAGCCCAAGCCACTTGAATGTTCCAGAGGCTCCAAGCCCATTGGATCCATCAGCCTCTGAGGGGCAACCATCCTAATAGGTCCCCTGCCACTGCGGAGGGAGAAAGGTGCTGGAAGCCTAAAGGCGATAAGCAAAATGGCCCAACAAAAGTGCAGTGTTTCTAGGTAAGGTGTAGACTTTTTTCGAATCCTTTATCAAAAACTGATACTGCCAGATTATTTTTTTAAATTTAAAATCTGCCCTGCCTTTCAAAAAGGGCCTTAAATTGGATTAAAACAATTGTGTGTAATAGTTATTGTCAGAAACAGTATTTTCTGAATACCAGAGAGCACAGCTGCACTTCATATTCTGATTGCAGGCATCCCATTGGCCACTGTGAAAACAGAACACTGGACTAGATGCGCCTCTGGCCGATTCCAGAAGGCTTTTCTTACGTCGTTAGGGCAGCATATAAACAAATTTACCTTTTTCTTAAAAAAAAAGTTTATATACAAATAAGGGCCTGTCAATCTGTGTCTAAAGTTTATCGTACATCTATTAGAGGGTCTACCGTACAGCAACAACTACAGCACATTATACTAAGCACTTGCAGGTAGTTCTTGTGAAAATCTGGTGATGTAGAAAGAAATAGACCGAATTGGTAAACAGCAGCCCCAGGACCATCACTGTCCAGTAACAAAGCCCTCCAGCCAAAGCAGAACCAATGCAATCTGAAGTCTTGCCATAGTCTGAACAGGACATACTGCACCTTATGAAAGCCTTAGAGCAAAGGTAAGGCTAAGGACTGACTGCAACCTTTACTCCAATACTTTTATACCATGCAATACACCCTATTTTATTATGGCAGGTCTTCAAACAGATTATGAAAAAACCTATGCCTGTCTTTTTGGTGTGGAGTGTTTGTGAATGATTAAGAAGCGTCAGTTATTAAGAAGTACCGAAGAGACTTATTGCATGGGCTTATTGCCCCAGCTCTATTATTTTCATCGCCATGATCCTACACAATCTCAAAGGGAAACTCTCCACCAGAGTAGAAATCATATATTGAACAGATGAAAAGCTCTTTAATCTGTGTAGGCTGAAAGCAAAGAGTAAGGTTATAATAACTTCCATCAGAGAGCTTCAGTATGCTAATGACAAGGTAGTGGTGGCACACTCAGAGAATGACCTCCAAACCATCCTAAATATCTTTGCAGTGGCCTATCATTCAATATCCAAAAAACCAAAGTGCTGCACCAATAACCACAAAACAACCCCTCTGCAGTGCCACAAATCCAACTCAATGGTGAAACATCAGAAAGTGTTGATCACTTCTCCTACCTGGGCAGTTACCTTTCCACAAGGGCCAACACTGATGCCAAAATCCAGCATTGAATGAGCTCTGCAAGTGCAGCTTTCTCCTGATTAAAGTGCAGAGTGGTTGAGGACCAGGACATATGAAAGGAAACCAAAATGCTTGTTTACAAAGCTATTGTACTACCAACCTCACTGCATGCTTGTGAAGCATGGACCACTTATAAACGCCATCTCCAACTCCTTTAAAGATTCCACCAACAGTGTCTCCGAAAATTTACATATCACTTCGGAAGACAGGCGAACTAATGCCAATGTACTGGAAGAAGCAAAGATCACCAGTGTCGAAGTGATGATTCTGATTCTTCAACATCAACTTCGTTCAACTGGTCATGTTCGGATGCCTGATTATCATCCTCCAAAGCAACTACTCTATTCCCAACTCAATAATGGAAAGTCTAATTCTGGTGGTCAAACAAAAGAGGTTTAAAGACTCTCTCTCAAAGCAAATCTTAAATAAATGTAGTATAAGCACTGATAACTGCGAAACACTGGCCTGTGAGTGCTCCAATTGGAAAACAGCCTTTACCAAAGGTGTAATGGACTTTGAAGAAGCACGAACTCAGGATGAAAGGGAGAAACGTGCTAAGAGGAAGGCATGCTTGGCAAAACCAAACCGTGATCAACTCCCGCCCAGAAACCTAGGTCCCCCCTGTGGAAGGACGTGTGGATCCAGAATTGGCCTTCACATTCACTTACACGGTTAAGACCGTGTTCATGGAACACAATCTTACTTGCAGGGCCGGATTTAGGTTTGATGAGGCCCTAAGCTACTGAAGGTAATGGGGCCCTTTATATGTCCACCTGTCTTTTGTCAACAACCAATTGTCGCTTTTTGTGTGTGTTGAATATATGCTATATGGTAATTTATGGGCCTAGTAGGTATCTAAATCCATTTGCACTTGCAGAATGTGGGCACCCTATATATAGAAATGAGCAAACCAGTGATATTTGGGGAGCAGGCTAGAAGGGCCTATTACTTACATCATAGGAGCCTACACAACACAAAACACTGTTGTTGTATGTAGGTTTCATTTTATTTTTTATCTTATATTTTGGAAACGTACATCCAGTTTTTCCCCCCTTTAAATTTTATGGGGGCCCCCAAGAGAGTAGGGCCCTAACATGTAGCTTGTTTAGCTTATACGTAAATCCGGCAGTTTACTCGGCAACAAGTGATCGCCAGAGGAGGAGGGAGGAGGAAGGAGAGAGAGAGAGGCGGGACGTCGGCGGGGGCGAAAGAGAGCGCCTCCTTTTCAGGCGCAGGACCCCCAAGGGAGCCTCGGAAGCACAGCCAAGGCAGGGCACTCCCGGGTAGGCCCGAGCGCCGCAGCCACGAGGCTGGCGCGGGCGGAGGGGAGGCGCCGCGACGGCGCCTTCAAGTTCCGCAAGCAGCCGAGGCATCCCGGACTTCCGAGGCGCCGCCATGCAGGTCCTGCCCTCCCGAGCGCCTCGCCGGAGGCAAAGCGACGTATGTGGGGAGCAATTTCGCTCGTGGCCGAAACGGTCGTCTGAATGCGCCGGCGAGGAAGGAACCAAGAGGCGACCCAAGCAGAGGCGCCCCCTCTCCATGACCGACCGGCGCCCGCCCGCCCGCGCGCCCGCCCACCATCTCGAGGTCTGAGGGACCAGGCGCCAGGGCGGGAGGCTCGCGCCGCCATGGGAAGCCTCCCTCGCCCGCTCCTCGCCGCCGCCCTACGCAGAGCCCCCTCACCTGCTCAGGTCCGAGTTGCCGAGGCGCTTCCCGCTTCGCCTTGTGCACACCGCGCTCCAATTAGGATAGGACGGCCCAGTACAGGAAGCACCTTCGATTCCTATTGGCCGACGCCGACGCCGAGCGCGGGACCGCCTCTATACGAAAGCGCCGGAAGAAAGCTTCGACTCGTCTTCGCGCCCGCCAATCAAAAGACGTCAGCGCTGCGCTATTGGCTGGATTGAGACCCGGCGATTGAGAAAGAGAATACAGATGGGAGAAGGGGGCTGAGCAAAGCTTCCAGAAATCTATGGTGAGATTGTAGGAGGAGACTCCGCCATTTTGGATGCTGGCGGGAGTCGTCGCAAGCCCTTTACTGTGTAAGCAGCTATCCTATGTTTTAAAGACATCTGAAGGCAGAAGTTTTTAATATTTAATGCTGTATTGTTTTTAACACTGGACTGGGAGCCGCCCAGTGGCTTGGGAAACTCAGCCAGATGGGCAGGGTATAAATAAATTATTATTATTATTATTACCAGTTTAAAATGCAGCCAGGTTCCTTTTCTTAGTTTGGATCAAAGCTGGTTTGGGTGGGTGGGGGGAACACATCAAAATGCAGTATTTCATGGCTTTACAGCAGCAGAATTTTTCAAGAAATTCAAAGAAACCCTGATTTCCTACATGACCCACCTATTCAACCACATCATAAAAGGGGCCCCCTAAAACCTGGACTTCTTTCAAAATAGTCTCTATTCCAAAACTACTCAAAGATAGCCTCAGAGTAGAATCATACCACCGGATCTCTCATTGATAAACCAAGACTGCAAGACTAAAAAAAAAATTCCTACACAAATTAATTGCCCCGGACCAGACTGGCTTCGTCCCTGGTCTCAATATAACAGACCCCATTAGGAAATTACTGAATTTGATCGAACACAGCAAAGCAACTAAACTCCCACTGACAATTATGTCCCTAGACCATGACCTCCTTTCCGACCTTCCTGTGCCCCCCCATAGACATAGCCAAGGGGGGCAGCTGCCCCCCATAAGTACAAATCAATACAAATCAGGTTCTACTCCCCCTAGCAAGCACCTGCCCCCTAACAAAAATCCTGTCTACGCCCATGCCCTCCCCATCCTACCAGTAGAAAGGTAACTATTTAAATATTTTGTTTGTAGATAGAACATTTTTAAAATATTTTTTATAATTTATACAAAATACAATTACATTAAATGATATGAAAATAATGAAATGTTGTTGAAGCAGAAAAACATGGTATCATAGAGCTGGAAGGGACCCCAAGGGTCATCTTTCTAGTGCAACCCCCTGCAATGTAGGAAACTTGGCTAAAGCATCCCTGACATATGGCCATCCAACCTCTGCTTAGAAACCTCTAAGGAAGGAGTCCACAACCTCCAGAGGGAGATCCATTTTGCATGTATTATAAAAAGTGATCAACACTTATGTGACCCCAGTTATTTGACCCCAAGAGAAAAACCTACAGATACAGTCCAAAAGGCGCACAGGGAGTTCTGTATATATAGGAGAATTTTAAAAAGCAAGTGATCCTCACTGACCTGGTGCACAAAGATCTTGTCATCCGGAGAAGCCCTGGCTGCCTGGGAGTAAGACCCACTGAACTCAGTGCAGCTTTCTTCTGATTAGACACTTAGTTATTTACTAGATGCAAGTCAGCAGCACCAGATGACCCCCCCCCCTCAGCTAGGCATTGGGGTGGATTGCACCCTGCACCTTGCAGAGTCAAGCCCAGGCTGCCACCAGACCCAGCACTGGTGGCAGCAACAAGCAGCTCCAGCTCACCCAACCCTACCCATTGCCACCCCACCACTGCTCCGTACCACCTGGGGGTTCTGGATCGCAGACTTTACTAGACAAAACAAAAGCCTCAGTGATTGCCCTCTCCCGTTGGAAGACTAGGACTGCACCAAGAAAATGCACATTGCAAAAAGGAGCATGAGATATAGATATATATAATGAGATTTTTTTCCCCTTCACTTCTCACTTCCCTCTATGGTCCCCACACAGCATAAAACTTCCAGATAAAAACCTGGCAAGCCAAAGGCCTATATCACCTAGCAGATTTCTACAAAACAGCAAACCCATATCAACACAAGAAATACAAGACAAACTAGGGGACACCCAAATACCCTGGCTAACACACCACCAATTGCATGCCTTCTTAAACAATCTCTCTGCCTGGTTCCCTGTAACTTGGCTTCTCGCAGTGAGAGAACCGCCAGAAGGCCCTCGGCGCTGGACCTCAGTGTCCGAGTAGAACGATGGGGTTGGAGACACTCCTTCAGATATATTGGACCGAGGCCGTTTAGGGCTTTAAAGGTCAGCACCAACACTTTGAATTGTGCTCGGAAACGTACTGGGAGCCAATGTAGGTCTTTCAAGACTGGTGTTATGTGGTCTTGGCGGCCGCTCCCAGTCACCAGTCTAGCTACCGCATTCTGGATTAGTTGTAGTTTCTGGGTCACCTTCAAAGGTAGCCCCACATAGAGCGCATTGCAGTAGTCCAAGCGGGGGATAACCAGAGCATGCACCACTCTGGCGAAACAGTCCGTGAACAGGTAGGGTCTCAGCCTGTGGATCAGATGGAGCTGATAAACAGCTGCCCCTGGACACAGAATTGACCTGCGCCTCCATGGACAGCTGTGAGTCCAAAATGACTCCCAGGCTGCGCACCTAGTCCTTCAGGGGCACAGTTACCCCATTCAGGACCAGGGAGTCCTCCACATCCGCCCGCCTCCTGGCCCCCAAAAACAGTGCTTCTGTCTTGTCAGGATTCAACCTCAATCTGTTAGCCGCCATCCATCCTCCAATCGCCTCCAGACACTCACACAGGACCTTCACTGCCTTCACTGGTTCTGATTTGAAAGAGAGGTAAATCTTTAATACAAATTAATTTTTTTTAAAAAAATGCAGTATTTCATAATAAACCACAGGAAAGATGCAGGATAGATATGGATTGTGGCTATTGTGTACACGGCTTGCCAAGCCAGCATTGGGGTGGGAGCACACTGCATGGAGAGCATACAGGGGTGTATACACAGCATCAGTGGGGCACCTCTAAGTTAAGTATGCTCCATTTTGCACCAATGAAGCTCTTTAAAGGGCAAATTAGTTTGGGATCTCTAGGAAAGTCCCCTCAAGATCCACCAGGATGAGCAGCTTAGAGTACAGCAGATCTTCAGTTTAGCTGGCTGATGCTCAGCTCAGCTAGAATTAAGCTCCCAACCCCAGCTCAGCTGAAGAGAGGCCAGCATAACTTGCTCAGCCAGGGCTAAGCCAAGGCTAGTGTAGGTTCCCCATCCCACCCTCAAAGGATGCAACAGGGATGGGACCAGAGCGGGAGGGGGACTTTGGCCAGATCTGAACCAGTTCAGATCGTTCTGCCCAGATGCTGAGGTCCAGCGCCGAGGGCCTTCTGGCGGTTCCCTCGCTACGAGAAGCCAAGTTACAGGGAACCAGGCAGAGGGCCTTCTCGGTAGTGGCACCCGCCCTGTGGAATGCCCTCCCACCGGATGTCAAAGAGAAAAATAACTACCAAACTTTTAGAAGACATCTGAAGGCAGCCCTGTATAGGGAAGCTTTTATTTTTTTTTTTTTAAAGCAATTTATTAAATTTTACAATAAAAATAGACATAATAAACAATGTAACATCGATCTTAACATATTTTCACATTTTCTTTGGACTTCCTCACACCTCCCGCTCCCATTTTCATCGTTAAAACATTTTGTCAGCAATTTATCATCTTGTTTAAATTCTTATATCCCTTCTATATTTCATAATCATATAATTCTCAAAAGGAGCTAATTTTTCACAGTCATACTTATTTTCTTAAAAAAAAAACTTCTAAATTTAGTGGTGCTCAGTTGTTTTAGTCTAGCATCTTATTTAGCATTCACTCAAATTACAATACTTTTGTAAATAGTTCTTAAATTTCTTCCAGTCCTCCTCAATCTTCTCTTCTCCCAGGTCACGGATTCTGCCGGTCATTTCAGCCAATTCCATGTAGTCCATCAGTTGTATCTGCCATTCTTCCAGTGTGGGTAGATCTTGGGTTTTCCAATGTTTTGCGAGAAGTATCCTTGCTGCTGTTGTTGCATACATAAAGAATGTCTGGTCCTTCTTTGCCACCCCTTGGCCGACAATACCCAAAAGGAAAGCCTCTGGTTTCTTAGTGAAGGTATATTTAAATACCTTTTTCAGTTCATTATAGATCATTTCCCAGAACGCCTTCACTTTAGGGCAAGTCCACCAGAGGTGGAAGAACGTTCCCTCGCACTCTTTGCATTTCCAACACTTATTATCAGACAGGTGGTAAATTTTAGCAAGTTTGACTGGGGTCATGTACCATCTATAAATCATTTTCATTACATTTTCTTTCAGGGCGTTACATGCAGTAAATTTCAGTCCATTATTCCACAACCTCTCCCAGTCCTCAAACATGATATTATGCCCAATATCCTGTGCCCACCTTATCATAGCCGATTTAACCGTTTCGTCTTGTGTATTCCATTTCAACAGCAAGTTATACATCCTTGAAAGTACCTTAATCTTTGGTTCTAACAATTCTGTTTCTAGTTTCGATTTCTCCACCTGGAACCCTAATTTCTTATCATTTTTAAAAACTTCTTTGATCTGAGCGTAATGTAACCAGTCTCGCACTTTGTCTTTCATTTTCTCTAGACTCTGCAATTTCCATTTGTCTCCTTCCTTTTCTAGTATTTCCCAGTATTTTGGCCATTTAGCCTCCATATTGGGTCTTTTTCGGGCCTTGGCTTCCAAAGGTGAAAGCCACCTTGGTGTTTTATTTTCCAGCAAGTCTTTATATTTTGACCAGACATTAAATAATGATTTTCTGACAATATGGTTCTTAAAGGCCTTATTTGCTTTAACCTTGTCATACCATAAATATGCATGCCATCCAAAGGTATTGTTAAACCCTTCCAAATCCAGCACATCAGTGTCCTCAAGAAGTAGCCAGTCTTTTAGCCAGCAGAACGCTGCGGCTTCGTAATACAACTTTAAGTCTGGCAGGGCAAAGCCCCCTCTTTGTTTTGCATCGGTTAATATCTTAAACTTAATTCTGGGCTTTTTGCCCTGCCAGACAAACTTGGAAATGTCTCTCTGCCACTTCTGAAAGCACTCCGTTTTGTCCAAAACCTGAAGTGTTTGAAATAAAAACAACATCCTTGGCAATACATTCATCTTAATAGCAGCAATTCGGCCTAACAAAGAAAGTTTCAATTTTGTCCAACTATCTAGATCTCTCTTAATTTCTGTCCAACATTTTTCATAATTGTCCTTAAATAGACCTAGATTTTTTGCTGTTATGTTTACCCCTAGGTATTTCACTTTTTTCACCACATTAAGTTCCATCTCATTCTGAAACCGTTCTGACTCTGTATTAGTCAAGTTTTTCCCCAAAACCTTAGTTTTCTGTTTATTTAATTTAAATCCAGCCACCCGACCAAAGTCATTAATCAGTTGTAATACTCTTTTCGTACTGGGCTCTGGCTTCTGCAAGGTCAAAACCAGGTCATCTGCAAAAGCTTTTAATTTATATTGTTTCTGACCGACCTGAATTCCTTCCACCAACTGATCCCTTCTAATCATGTTCAATAGCACTTCCAGAACCGAAATAAATAACAAAGGGGAGATAGGGCAACCTTGTCGTGTCCCTTTTTCAATTTTAAACTCTTCCGTAACCACATTATTAACTATCAGTTTAGCTTTCTGTTCTGAATATATCGCCTCAATCCCATTTTCAAAACCCCGTCCCACTCCCATCTCTTTTAAATTTCCCATCATAAATTTCCAGGAGATATTGTCAAAGGCCTTCTCCGCATCTATAAAAATTAAAACTGCTTTTGTATTTATATCTGTTTGCAGAAGTTCCAAAATGTCAATAATGTTCCTTGTATTAGCAAACAGATGTCTTCCTGGGAGAAAGCCAGCCTGGTCCTTATGAATTACTTCATTTAAAACTTTTTTAAATCTATTTGCCAAAATGTCTGCAAATATTTTGTAATCCACATTTAAGAGAGAGATGGGACGGTAGTTCTTAAGTTGTGTCTTTTCAGCTTCCGACTTTGGTATTAATGTGATAAATGCTTCCTTCCACGACTCCGGTGCCCTCCTCCCCTCCATAATTTCATTGCTGACCTCCATCAAAGGTTGTATCAAATAGTCTTTCAATGTCTTATAGTACTTGGAGGTCAGCCCATCTGGTCCTGGAGATTTGCCAAGTTGCATGTTCTGGATAGCTTGTTCGATCTCCTGTCGTGTTATTTTAGAATTCAGGATTGTCCTATTTTCTTGTGACAATTTAGATAATCCGTTTTTTGCCAAAAATTGTTTAATCTCAACATCATCTTGCGGCCCTTGGGTGTATAATTTTTTGAAGTATCTCTGGAAACACTTTCTAATGTCCACCGGATTCTGGATGTTTTTTCCATCAACCTCTAAGTTTGTAACAGTGTTTAATCTTGTATAGGGAAGCTTTTAATGGTTTAATAGGTTATTGTATTTTAGTGTTCTGTTGGAAGCCACCCAGAGTAGCTGGGGAAACCCAGCCAGATGGGCGGGGTATAAATAATAAATAATTATTATTATTCAACTTGGCCATATGACCTGGCAACCCAGCACAGAACACTCTTTCAAAAGCTTGTTTTCCCTCTGCCAGGTTTAGGCAGAGCAACTGCAGCAGCCCTGCTGTGGAATGGGGTTAAGGATCTTGTGTAACTTTACGCCAGCTTACCTTACACCAGCTTGCTTCACACCAGCTCCTTGAGCATAGTATTGCTCCCTTAGTGATGACTCACAGACATCAGGGAATTCATGTGCTATTTCATTAAAAACATTAATCCTCCAAAAAGCCAATCCATCGTGCAGAACCGTCTGTGCAATTTTTTTCACTGGAATGCATCCAGCTCTAATTGAGCCATTATTCAGCCTTCATTCTTGTGCTAAATGAAATACTATTTCCTGTGCTAAATGCAGTACTATTTCAGCCCACACTGGATGCTGGGCTGGAAAGTCTGCCAAGCACTTAGCAGAAATTTCTAAGCCTGGTTACATCCCCTTTAAACCAGTCCCTTCCCACTGCAGCAGAATTAGGTGGCCTCAGATTGAAAACACCTGTCTGCCCTGTAGAAGTAGCTTGACTACACTTGGAACTACTTGATGCTTGGTTTTGCTTTTATAGCTGAAGAGTTTTTGCTTTGCAGATACAGATCTATATTGCAGATTATGTCGGCTGAGGTTGCTGTTCTTCACTGTTCAAATATATATATATATATATATATATAAAAAAAATCCTGAACTGAAGCGGAGATAAATTCTTCTCTTTCTTCTAGCAGGTCCTGGTTCACAGCTTGTCCATTCCTTCACAACTGGATGAGCAACCTCAGAATTTTCCCCTCAGAATATGGAGAGTCTGCTCCCTGACTGGCATATCTTATAAAAGCTTAGCGAAGAGGGTTAATCTCTTTGATCATTTCACAAAGAGCGAACATTTGATGCTATAATGAAGACATAAAAAGTGTGGCTCTTATTTTGAGGCAGTGCAATATGGACAATGCCTGTGTACACACTCCTAAAAGAGCTACAATTCCCAGCAGCCTTAAGAAATATACTTGGGACAGGGGGAGTCAAGTGCTTTAAATTGTGTTGAAGCCACATTCAAAATCTGGACCCATCTTAGAGTAAATACATCTCTCTTGCTTTGCATTACACTGTAAGCAGGGGGATGTGGTTGTGGCAACTATAGTGTCTTACTGTTCACTAAAGCATTTGATCTATTGTTTGTGTGTGTGTGTGTTTTCCTAAACTATTATGCTAAGCAAAGATGTGCAGAAGTGGCATCCACAGGTGTTCTTTCTGTGTATCGCACTCTTGGAGCATCTTGGAGAAAGATGGAATTAGCTGTGTCTGTTTATACTACTGCTGGTTAAGGACACACTGAAGACACAAATGAAACTATGAATCATGGGTGCTGTCCTTAGGGGAATTGTTGTGATCACTCAGCAATTTGGTTATTTTTTCCACATGGAATAACATATCTTTGCAACTCTGAATTTCTGAATTCTATTATCGATGTTTATTTTAGTGTTTGTATTGGTGCATGTTTTTTATGCGAGCAGCAGTATAACCTAACTTTGAGATATACACTTTGGGCGCTAGATGGCAGGGCTTCTCTACTCCTGTTTACCTCTGCCTTCTAACTGCATTCTTTCTCCTTTCTGCAAAGGGCCCTTCTTCAGGTTTCCCTAATGTTTAACCAGGAATGCAGCTGGAGCAGGGATGGCCCTCTCCACCAGCTCCTCTGTGTTGGCTGGCCTTCCCTGTTCTACAGGACCTATTATTCCTCATACGATGGTGGTTTTAGTTGTGGGGTTTCAGGTGTGAAATTTTAAAAATCCTTCTCACCAAATCGCATCCATTATTATGGCAGGTGAAGAAAATCCAGTTTTTCTGCAAACTGCCATGAGTTTCCAGGCATGGTTTGAAGGTGCCAGCACTGACTTATAAAATCTGCTGGTGACTTTTAGCTTGGCACAATTGTTTTCAATGATTGTTTTTCATGTTGATCTGGGTAGTTCTTTTAAAAAATGGATTATTGTATTTTATTATTTTCTGTTAGAAGAAGAATAAGAATAATCTGGATTTGATATCCCGCTTTATCACTACCCGGGAGGGAATCTTTGGGATGAAAGACGGGATATAACTGGAAATAAGAGTCTGGGAGCTACTTCCCTAAGAGAACACTTCTGCTGCCATGAAACACCCAGCCTGCTTCCCCTGAGGTCTCCTGATTATATCCCATTCAAGGTTCCACCAAAGCAAGAAGTAAGAATAGGAGCAGGATACAAACACTGCTTTCGGCATTTGCTAAAGAAGCTGACAAAACAAGCAAAGCCTGTTTATGTTAATATAATATTATTAACAGAAAATTCATATTTAGCGCTTGCATAAAAGTGATAGGATTTTTGAAGCTCTCAGATTTTTGAGTGGGGGCAGAGACATGCTGAAACTCAGACCACCCCCTGGGACAGGCTGTTTCCATGACCACCTCAAAGCTCTGGAAGTTCATCCTCAGAAGGGTGCAAACGCCCAGCTTTATGGGCTCGCTGGAATCACTGCAGGCATTTTTGTATTGTCAAGTGTTTGAACATACAGTGGTACCTTTGGTTACGTACTTAATTCGTTCTGGAGGTCCATTCTTAACCTGAAACTGTTCTTAACCTGAAGCACCACTTTAGCTAATGGGGCCTCCTGCTGCTGCCGCACCACCGGAGCACGATTTCTGTTCTCATCCTGAAGCAAAGTTCTTAACTCAAGGTAATATTTCTGGGTTAGCGGAGTCTATAACCAGAAGCGTATGTAACCTGAAGCGTATGTAACTCGAAGTACCACTGTATATTACTGCTGATTTTTTGGGGCCTATTTCTTGTTCTCTTATGTTAATTAGATCACATTCTAGATCTGTTCTAAATATTTATTTAGACAGCTTTCTAATTTTGTGCACCACCCTAAACATTGTCAAAATGAATTGCCAAGACTGAAACTGAAAGGTGAAAGGATATTGAATCTGAACGTCTCCAGCACCCTTCTACTTCTGAGAAAAGTTCCACACATCAGTAAAGTTGAGCCTGAAAATAGTCACCACTTCTTTATTAAGAAAGCTATACATAGACATTTTAAAAATAAAAAGCTTTCTCGATGTCCCCACTTAGGTATTTCAGATACTTTGACCTGCCTTAAGCCACAAGTGACTAGAGCTCAGAGGGAAACAGGGAATTCAAAGGCAAATGTGACTTCCAGCTCTGTCCTTCTGAACCTTGTAAGGAGGCGCACAAGAGCCTCAGTACTTTGGTGATATGGCTTATCTCAAAGTGGGTTGTACCTGTTCAGTGGCCAGGCATAGGAAGCCAGCAGAAGGGCAGGCAAGTATATTCTTGTTCAAAAAAATATAACTTACATCTCATTGCAAGCAGTGCAAGCACAAGAGGATTAACATTAGGAAGGGGGGGGGGACCTCAAAATTTTTCAACTTCAACACAAAAATCCTAAACTGGCATATCTGCATGCCAATATCTAGCATGACCTCACTGTGCCTAATGTCCTCACATTAGCATCTTATGCCACATATGTGACATTGGTGGTGACAGGAGGCAGTGGGCTGCCCCTTGGTGGCATACCATGAAGGTACGTTTTTCACTGCACCTGTTCCCCTGAGCTCACCCAGCAGGAGGACTCGCGGTTCAGCAGACCGGCGCTCTGAGCACTGAGCATCTGCACCAAGAGGTCCGTGGCGAGCGTGTGGGAGGGTTCCTCAAACCCGATTGTCAGGAGCTGCTGGTAATCCCCCATGGGCTGGCGGCACAAGACCCTGTGGGAAGAAATGGTAAAGGGGGTGGCGGCATTACTGGCATCCATGCTATATTAACGTCGTTTGAAATTAGTTCAAACTCATCACTGCTTTTCTTGCTTTGGGCTCCTGTGTACCACAACTGTGATTCAGCGGTACATAAATGGTTGATATAAATACCTAAAGATCCAGGTAAGTTCAGCCCCCTGATTTCAATGAGCAGTCACTACAGCATGGCTACATAGGGTTGCCACTTTTGTTCTGACAAAATACAGGGTTGTGGGAGGGGGTGTTATTATTATTTCCATCTGGTGCTGAAGTGACTTCAAAGCAATCCATTACAATCTATTGCAGCCTAACAGGATGCTCCCTCTGGAATTTGTAACACACACACAAAGACAAATTTGTAAATCTGTCTGTTCTTGGCTACCGAGAGCTTAAATACGGTACATGACCTTTCAAACACCCTTTAAAGCACATGCACTTGGAGAGGACCCCTAACTTGAGAGAGAGAGAGAGAGAGAGAGAGAGAGAGAGAGAGAGAGAAGACTTGAAATACAGGACAAAACTGTATCTATATAGGACGTAAGCATTTTACATTGAAATACGGGACAACCATGTACTGTACAGGACAGGTGGCAATCCTACCGGCTACAGAAATACACAGGAAGGCATGTATAAAGCCACAGGGGAAGCCAATGTGGTCTCCTTCAGAATACTTTGGGCTACAACTCCCATCATCCCTGACCATTGGCTATGCTGGCTCGGCTGAAGGTACTTGTAGTCCAAAATATCTGAAGGGCACCTGGAATACCTTCACCCTGCATGTCACCTTGCACTTCAGCACACAACTATGACTAAGCTACATTCCACATTTGCCACTGTCAGAATGTGCCCCTTACGAGTACATCTTTTCTCAGAAGCAAGAGGAAATTCAGTGTTTGAAGGTGGTTTGTGGTGTTGTTTTTATTTTCATGCTTGTTTCTTTGCATTCATTCTTACAGAAAGCACAAACCAGCATTCAGGCATCAGTCTTCAGTCATAATATTGAATCAAGTGCCAGGCATCAGCTGCACTTGTATTTACCATAGTAGAAAATGTGTGGGAAGTTTCAACCCACTCATCAGATAAGAGAGAAGCCGCTTGCCATGCACACATTTCAAGCTATATCCCACAATGCAGAAATGCCTTAAAATTACAACTGTGTTGGAATCTGGAACTGTTGTGATCCCTGGTTTAAAGTTCTTCCTGAATAACTTCCTGTTACATGTCTGGGAGGGTGCCAAAGATAGTGCAGACAGGAGCAAGTGCATTTTTCATAGTGTATGTGTCTGCTTCACTTTCAAAGCTTAAAATAGGGAAATGATGTTAGATGCTACAGCTGGGCATCTTTTCCAACAGTGTTTAAAAGAATCAAAGAATGAAGCCCATGATTTCTGAAAGAAAGGCACGTCCTGAAGTTAACTCGTGTTGCTTTAATAGATTAAATAGATTTTAATAGATTAATAGATTTAATAGATTAAATAGCTATTAGCTTTAATAGATTAAAGTGGTGTGCAGAAAGAAATAGTCTGGCAAGACTGCTGGTTGAAGGTAAGTGTAGGTTTTAAATGTGGCCAAGATAGCATGGGATAGTGTTAATCTATTGGCTCCGATTCATACTTGAAGAAGCAGGAAGGAAGTAAAGCCTGAAAGGAAGCAATCTGCTTTACCAACAAATACTAAAAAGAGAAGAACAGGTTGTCTTTCTGTCTGTTGCCCCCACCGGGTTCAGGTAGGTTATTGAAAGCTTTGGTGCACCCCCTGTCTTACTTGTTAGGAGATCTTGAGTATGCAATATTGCTTTGTAAACATAAAGCGCATTGGGAGATCACACAAGACTCAAGTCAGCCCACCGCTGTTATAGACAGCACTTTCCTGCTGCATGCTTACCAGGAGAGCACATCGGAGCTGTGGTCACTGTCAGGATCCAAAGGCACCCAGCGCCCAATGGACCAGAGCTTCTGCATCTTCGCTGTTGTCTCATCTCCTGTATCCCTGAAGCACAGGAAGTAGCTACAACAGAAGGACAAGGTTGCAGTTAGGCAGTGAAGAATGGGGATGGCCAGTCAAGCAAGCCTCAGGAAAAGTGGCAGTGGAATAAAACCACACCAAGACCTGCATCAAGTGGAGCAGAGGAATAAGGTGGGGACGGGGGGGGGGGTCAGTGCCAGATATGGCTCTCCATTCAGGTCCCCTCCACCTACACCCCATATCTCCAGGGTGTCCTGCAACTCACTATTCTGTCCGGGGTGTTTGATTCCGGCAAGCAGAACCTTCCAAGATATCGAGGTTCCAGCGCATCTTCTTATAGAGGTTGCGGGGAATATGGGCAGCTGTGTAGGGTGCTGGGATGCAATATCGGAAGATGGAAACTTGTCGCAACTCATTCAGCCAGAACTTTCCACAGAAGAAGCATGAGACACTGGTAGTGATTGACAGACAGGTAAGAGCAACTGTGCATGAGATTGGATGTAGAGCACATAACTTACAAAACACAAGCAAAATGCTAATGATTACATTTTCCAGTTAAACCAGTTTTCCAGATGATTTGCAAATATAAAGCTAGATTGCTATAACTGAATGTTGGGTTTGAAATATATTTGCTGGAAACTGAAACCCAAAGCTAAACAATTGGGGAGAAATGTGGGAGGACAATGTAAAAAAGTAATAATATTAAATTATTTTGAAAGAGACTTCATTTTTAAATCTGCTACTTTCTATCTTGGGGGGGGGGGCGGGAATCTAACTGGAAGACCTTATTGGTACAAAGACTCTCCTCCTGCCTTTGGACTGAATCTTGTGTGCTTCATGGTATGCAGAGAGCTGATTTATTTCAATGCTGTGCATTCTATTATTTAAAAATTAATATTATTGTTTGGCATTTATAGACTGCAGGTTGGATCCAACGTAGACCTAAGTGAAAGCCACTTAGCAGTATAGTTGTTCCACTGGTGAAATGTTTACGGCAGTAGAGTATTGCTGTGTAACTGAATGCATAAGCAGGTTGCTGGTGACTTCGTTGCACAATAGATTGCACAATCTGTTTTGCAATGACTTTCCGCTAACGCAACTGCATTGGATTCCCCTGGTGCATAATATGAAAACTTACCCATTCCCTAATGCAAGAACCTTTGTGCTAGCAGACAGGGAACACCAAATACAGCCCTGTCCAATTAAGCATGTGCCTCTGGGCAGCTCACAAGATGAAATCAACAACAATCATCAAGCAGCACTAGCTCAAAAATTAACAAAAGCAGCATGGAACTAATAAAACAGCACTAAAAGCCAGCAAGGGGAGAAACAAAACGGTTGTAAGAGCTAAACTCTAGTGACTAGCAGGCACCAATTCCAGAGCAACCTGTTGCTGCTAGCACTCTGGGGCCACTTGTGCCACACTTGGGCACATGCAAGTCTTGGAGACTGTCTCCTACCTGAATGGGTCAGTGTCTTCTAAAGAGACAAAGCTGAAAGAAGCATACATCAGCACCAGTTGCTCAAGCTGGCAGGCCAACTGCTGGGAGATCTCCAGGAGCTGTGGGGGAAAGTACAGAATTACAAATTCAGGGTGCACAATCTTAGCTGATTGGGAGTTTGGGCACAACACATCCACTTCCTCAAAAGTTTAGACTTTTTGAAGTAAGGAAAGTGACAGGCAAAATGCTCTGGAGCATGTGGGATTTGACACAACATCATCTAACCTCCTTGCAAGCAAATTGGGATGGGTGCTCAATAAACAGGTTGTCTGGAAGTGCCCCAAAGGCTTGAAAGGGCAAGTTCTTGAGCAGTGGGAAGTGAGAGATGAGACCTCTGTCCTTCTGGTTGCATACCCAGACATGCCCCTAAGGGTGAAATGTTTTGTGCCAGCCAAGCTCTTCATACCTGGATTTGTTTATTTAATTATTATAAAGGTATACAGTGGTACCTCGGGTTACATACGCTTCAAGTTACAGACTCCGATAACCCAGAAATAGTACCTCGGGTTAAGAACTTTGCTGCAGGATGAGAACAGAAATTGTGCTCCGGCAGCGCGGCGGCAGTGGGAGGCCCCATTAGCTAAAGTGGTGCTTCAGGTTAAGAACAGTTTCAGGTTAAGAACGGACCTCCGGAACGAATTAAGTACTTAACCCGAGGTACCACTGTATATCTACCTTTCTAATGCGTATATATTATTCAAGGCAGTGTATAGTAATTATAATCACAGCAGAAAAATACAATAATAATTATGAATGTAAAAATAAAATACAGTAACAGAGACAGGCATGGCTGATCAAAGTCAGTCTTCAGTAAAAGGCACTTCGACCTTCAGCCTGCCCAAACGAAAACAGAAGGCTGCCAGAGAGGAGGAGGAGGTCTTCTAGATTTCATGAGGCAAGCTGTTCCACAGGTGCGGCTACTGAGAAAGCCCTATCCCTTGTCCCAAGAGCCATCCTTACACAATGGATGGGTATCTGCCAGAAGCACAGAGGGTGGGAAACACAACTAAGTCCAGCACAATTTCACCCTTGGTCAGCTATGAGTTTGTAAAGGAAAGTGGGTGAGAGTTCATCCCTTTAGTCTGCCTCAGATCTTTGACCAACCCAGTTGCTGACCTTTAATAATAATTAAAAATAAAAATAAAAATTATTGTTTTTACCCTGCCCATTTGACTGGGTTGCCCCAAACACTCTGGGCAGCTTTCAACAGGATATACAAAAACACAGCAAAACAACAAACAAACAAACAGAATATCACACATTAAAAGCCCTTATATTGAAGTGTATTCCTCCAGATTGTATTGGGGGTCTGAGCCATCCCTGCTCTTTGTGGATGTAGGAATCAAATTTCACATGCTAAGGTCATATTACCTTTTCCCATTTAACATATATTGTGTTTAGCAAAGAACCTGCTAGATTCCTTCCTTTCTAAAAGCCCAGCATAGAAATCAGAGTTATAGTTATACCAAAACTATGGGTGGCAATCAGCCCAAGGATTTATGTTGCACAGCTGGGTTTCCTTCCCCCTCTCATTCCCCTGCACGCAGCC
Organism: Podarcis pityusensis; assembly: GCF_964106645.2. Classification (NCBI taxonomy): domain Eukaryota; kingdom Metazoa; phylum Chordata; class Lepidosauria; order Squamata; family Lacertidae; genus Podarcis; species Podarcis pityusensis. The sequence goes on along the minus strand of NC_138029.1, from coordinate 43,666,028 downwards.
TGTGCCCTCTCCAAATCTCCTCTGCAGGGTTGGTGAAACACCGAGAAGAGAGAGAATCTCCCATGGCACAAGGAGAAATCTTTCTTCAAGGAACTACTTAGTGCTACATTGAATTCCATCCCAACGCTCTTCCGATTTCACTGATTGCCCACTTCACCCTGAAATAACTTGTTTCCATAGATTTCCTCTTCCCAAACTACACACACTTGTAAGGGAAAAACAATCTATTTGCACAGTTGCTTCAATGAGTAATATGAGATTTATTATTATTTTAAGCAGAAAAGAAAAGAAAAGACTCTACGACTGTGAAGAGGAAAGGGAAGGGCATTGGCCAAGGATGGGCTGGATGCGGACTAGAAAATTCAGGTGCAGTTTTGGAATGCCATACAATAAAGTTTGATTGCGAAGGGGAGGAGGGAGCCCTGATTCAAAAGAGACTTTTAGTGTTAAGATTGCAGCCTTTTGATTCCAAGCACTTCTTCCATAGAGCCTCCTCCCCCCACTTTTTTTTGGCCTTTTCAGATCAGTTCTGCAAAGGTGCAAACAGAATGTCATGTAAGCTTTTTGAACCAGTTTAGATGAAGCAATTGTGCCTCCCAACTCTATGGGGATTTCCCTCCTTGGCCCAGACTCACGCGCCTCCTCACTGGTTCCTGTGGGGGTCTTAAATAAGGAGTGCAGCTTCGCGCTGTGGATTCCAGGTAGTGGAAGTAAGGCTGGCACATCTGCAGGAACGTGGGCATGGCTTTGGCAAATTGCTCCTTCTGCATTCTGTCTCTGCTGGAAATAGGAGGCCCACAATATGGTCATCACACTGGGAGGAAATGCAGTGACTCTCTTTGCTCTCCACTCCAAGCCCCTCTTCTTGCTGGGCACATGCTAGACCCACACTGCATATTCTGCTACTGGGGAAGTGCATCATGGCAACAACCCAGGGCTGACTTGAGGATTCTGGCACCGTCCAGCTGCAAAACTAGACCAGACAGCCCCTTGGCTTGCTATCTCTCTGGCAATAATGTAGTATGGAAACTTTCCTCCCAAGCAGCCCATCAACTATAGAGTAGCCCAATAAGCCCTGTGCATTTTCCAGGTCACTCCAGGTACAGTGGTACCTTGGGTTACAGACGCTTCAGGTTACATACGCTTCAGGTTACAGACTCCGCTAACCCAGAAATAGTACCTCGGGTTAAGAACTTTGCTTCAGGATGAGAACAGAAATTGTGCAGTGGTGGTGCAGTGGGAGGCCCCATTAGCTAAAGTGGTACCTCAGGTTAAGAACAGTTTCAGGTTAAGAACGGACCTCCAGAACGAATTAAGTACTTAACCCGAGGTACCACTGTATTTTCCCTGATCAATTTGGCCTAATTTGGGGGGGGGGGGTCCCAAGAAGAGGGCAAGCCCCTGGAGGAGGAAAACTGGGTGTGTAAGTTACACACACACACACCACTGTGGGAGATTAAGAGTTCTCCATTACATTTGCCACTTAGCAAGAATCCAAAGGGTACACTGGTACTCACTCTAAATCAAGTCCCACTAAAGCGGAGATTCAGCAACCAGAAAATTTGAGGGGATCTCAAATTTTGGGTTTTGTAGTTAATGGAGGTACCTTAGACATCACTAGGACTAGCCCAGCCAGCCAGTCAGCCTCCCTCCTTCAAGTCCCTGCTCCTCCCTAATCTGCAGTGGCTTCATAATTACAGTCGCCTCAAAGTGTCTCCCCACCAAACATGTGGCCTGCCCAGATTGCCCAAAGACTGCCCACCTCCTCCCCAGCCCTGATTCAGCCCCCTGCCACCTGTACAGCAGGTACGTCTGGAAGTCCTCTGCTTTCTTCAGCAAATATTTGAGCTTTTCTGTAATGGGAGCCAGGAGTTTCTCCAAAGTTACATTCATTTCTCCAGGCGACTCTGGCTGGGGTGGGGCGCTGCTCAGCCAGTGGGTCTCTGCTGTGGGTGTGGAGATCAGGCAGAGCCCAGGGCTGTGAGGACTGAGGCTCAGGGTGCCTTCAGGGCTGGAAGAGGGAACATCCAGTGAGCCATCAGAGAGACAACTGTACCCTTGCTTGCTGGCCATCTTCAGTGACCAGCTTCAGGGAAACTGCCAAGAGAAAGGAAGAAAGTTAAGCAACAGGACAGCTTACCCATTCCCAAAAGGGCTTTAGGTTTCTAGACCGGTCCTTTGCCCAAGCCCCCCCCGTTAGAGCCAGTGAGGTGTAGGGGATAGAGTCCTGTGTTCAAACCCTGCTCTCCTCATGAAGTTCACTGGGTGACATGTGGCTATTTGTCTTATCTCAGTATGTAGAACCTGTGCATACTGTTCTGAACATCCAGTAGTGTTACAAATGGGTTAGACGTTTGACATTTTTATTACGTGTTTCTTACAAAAGATATACGGGCAGACCTGCAACATGGCTTTAAATTGGGATCCTTTATATTTTATTTGTTAGAGATTTCTTAACGTCCCCTTACAATAAGGTCCAAGGACGGCTTACAACAATAAAGCATACTATTATTAAAACAAATAAAACAGTTAAGAGCATAAAACAATAAACGTGCAAAAACAAATAAAAACAGTTCCATATATTTTTTAAAAACCAACAATTAAAAACAGTTCAGTTTATAAAAAATTGAAAGGAGCTCCAGTACAGATACAGACTGAGATAAAGATCAGACAAATTCAGGAAGGATCAGGCTGCCCATGGCTCTGAGCTTTCGTGGTTCCAGCACCAAAGGCAGAACACTTCCAAATACTAGTTCCTGGGGAACCAGGCTGCTCAGGTGATGCTTGTGAGCTTTCCATAGGCATTTAGTGGACCACTGTGGGAAAGAGGGTGCAGATAGATAGGCCTTCAGTATGATCTAGCAGGGCTCCCCTTATGCTCTTAAAATTGCTTTACAAATGGCGACGGCAACAAAATGTTTCAGTGTATCCCCCCCCCCTTCACCCGGAGTCCTTGTCTAGTCAGAATAAAACAAGGAGCTTTGTAGGTCTCTGATGGGGGTGACCCTCAGGAGTGGAAGTATACCCATTTCTGTTCCCACAGCCCAACTTCTAACACTTTACCTGTGTTACTATATGACCCTAGAGGCCTGAAAGACTCACACCTGGGCATTTTTTAGCTGAGGTTGTAAGATTGGGGCTTGGTCATGAGAGGGTTAATAGACTGCTACAGGAACGGTTGGGAACTTTCTGATTGTTGGTGGACAAGTGGTGGAGCCCTTCATTTGTTAGGGAAATTACAGGTAAATGGCACACAATGAGGAGGTGCTAGCCAGGGAGATAGGCAAGAGTCATTTTGGCCAAAGGCATCCTTTTCTGTCTCCTCTAATCTAATCTGTGTCTGGGAAAGAGAACAAAGGAGGTGGACTGAGGTTAGACTGGGGTCAGGGGAGACACACAGGGAGAAGGCTGAGCTGAGGTTTTTGGGCTGCTTAAGCATCTCTGGGGATCTGACATGGGTACCTTGGCATTTGCTTTGTTGGCATCTTTGTGTGGTCCGCCTTTACCTATCAGTTTGTAAATAAACTCAAGTATTAGTCTCCACAGCAGAACCCACCTTTAAATGACAATTCTGGAACTTGGGAGGAAAGCTCTAGAATGAAAGTGCTCAACTGAAACTAATTAAAAAGTTGAATTTTATTCATTTGGGTCTGAATTGAGACAATGGTTTCCTGTCCCGGTGCAAGTGCTCATTTACTCAGAGGATTCTGTCGTCACTGCTGCTATGATAGGCCATTTTGCAAGCATTTACATTATGCATGAATTGTCACAGAGTGTACTTGTTACATTCTATTCTGCTGCCATTTAATGCCCGCCTTTACACATACAACCCTTTGAATTAGGAATGGTGAGCCAGGCCAAAATGGTGAGTGGGACAAAAGTTGATAGGGTATAGGGCCTCACACAGAGACTGCCATTTCTCCCTGCTGGCAGGCAGCAAAATAAAGCAATCAGAGCAGCAAACAGGTAGGAACTGCTTCCTATCATTGTATTTTCATACTAGTAAATGGTTAACCGGCTGAATTTCTGCCTTTCATACAGCTGTTAAAGGAACAATAATTACGGTAATAGATAAGGTTGTCAATGGCTGCCATCTATGATGGCTGTGCTCTGCCTTTATAATCCACCTCAGTACTTGATTACTGCAATGCACTCAGTGTGGAGCTACCCTTGGACCTGGGCTAGACTGTTGGTGGGGACAGACTACTACCACCAGCACATAATTCCAGTGCTGAAAAGCTTGTACTGGCTGCCTATACATTAATGGGCCAAGTATTAACTGACAAGGCCCCTAACAACTTGGGTTCAGGATATCCTTACTTAGGGGCAGACATCGGTAATCTTTGGTAACATGGCACCCTGTGCGAGGCCAAAATTGGACCCCTCCAAATGGATCTTCTCAATTTTGTGCCCCCTTGGCTTGGGGGAAACTACCTATATTGTCCTAAATCAAGCACTGCCTTATTTCTTATATTCTGGAGATATCACTGTGATCTTTCTGGGGGGGGTGTGTGTCTCTGTTAGTAGTCCCCCATGGTTCAGAGGAACGGTTCGTCTCCACCAGGAGCCATGCGAGGGTCCAATTCTGTGGAACTCACTCCTGACTGAAAATCAAACAATTTCCTTCCTTGTTGAACTTGCTTTCTGCTTCAGCAGGCATTTTAAGTTGTTTGTGCTATCTATGGTTTTCAGACTGATAGATTGTTTTAGTGCTTGTGGTGGGGGAAAGCAGGCTAGAAATATTGGAAATAAACAAAATATGCAAATCCCCCAATTTTAATGCCTACCCCCCTCTACAATACTCACTACAAGGTGTCAGAAGCCTGAAGAGGCCAATGTCCTCCCTCCCTTTGAGATGGGTGTTTTTTTAACTGACTTCCTAACATTCTATGTTCAACTGCTCTCAACCATAGAGTTAAATCAATAGGCCTGCATAGGCTTCTGGTTTCTTTGCAGCCTCCTGCCCTCCCACCTGCCCGCTCCATCTCTGTAGGATTATGGAGCAGTAGATATCTCTGTGTCGGTTGGGAACCTGTTGAAGAAAATGGAGACATACCTGCCGCAGATACTGAGAGTAGTCCACACACTGCTAAGGTTATAACTGTGATGGCCCCACACTTGGCCAACTTGGACTTTTCTAGAAAGTTATGACCATAACAGGGTTCACCTGGAGGGGGCCCATCCCAGCCAATAGCCTTTTTGCCACCTCTGGTGGCAACATGTCCCACCCAGGCAGGGCTTCCTCCTCCTCATTTCAGAATCCAGAACAGGTGACACAATCATAGTGATGAGAAAGGCTAGACGTATGGCTGCATGTGGACCACTCTTCAAGAATGCAAGTGCACAGCTAAGAAACCCGTTTTCTCCTTTGAGTGTCAACATATTGTCCCTGCCGTGGCTGAACAGCACATATTATTGTATGGAAGGCGGCTGGGTAATCCTGAATCCTTCAGTCACCCCTTTACATGCTCTGCATCCTACTGTTCCTGCACTAAAACAGAATAGCTTCACCCAGCACCACCTAATAACTGAATTATAAAAAAGGAAGTTCTCTCTGAACAATATGACAAATACCTTCCTGGTCTGTTTGTATTCACTGCAGCTTCCCAAAGGTTCACAGCCGGGACTTGAGAGTTATCAGCTTCACCATAACTATAAAGCACTAATGGCCTAAGTAAACATTGCATAAAAATGTATGCAATAAAACTGTGGTGCATGGAGTTTTTAAAAGCAAGAAGTTGCTTTAGGGGGAGGCAGCTTAGAGCACCGGGGGAAGGAAGTGCTGAATTTCTTTTCCCCACCCAGTCTTTCTCTGCTGCAATCAGCCACTGCTGCCCCAATCAGCTGCAGCTCCTCCTAGAATCCAGGTGTGCTTGCAAGGATAAATACATGTTTGGAACTCCATGATGGGAGCCCCTGATTTGGAATGAAGAAGTGGCAACATTTCCTCCACCTGCTGAAAATCCTCTCTGAAGTTGCTTTTCTCTTTAAAAATCAAAACAGAGAGGCTTTGTTACTCCCACGTCTTGGTGTGTGGCACCAAGATTGGCTCTAAGTAAAGAGAGATTGATTCCTCTGGCCACAGATTGAAATTTACAGCAAAGGGCCAACTCTATTGTCTCAATGATGTATCAACTTCCTGTTTAGGTAACAGGTCTAAATAAAATCAACAGCAACTATCCTGGGATACATTTAGATCCAGCAGGAAGGCAGAAGTGGGAAAAGGCAGACATGGAACTAAACTCATGACCAGGGTCATGCACCCCAGCAGGCAGTGTTCATGTGCTTATGCTCTGCACATGTGATGCATGCTGGTTGGAACCCTTGTAGTGTTTGTTTGCATAGGTAACATGCAGCCATCAGACAGTGTGGTGAGGGAGCTGCATTGAGAAACTGGAGGCTGGAGCTGTGTGTGCCCTGTACCCGCCTCAGCTAGACTGCTACCTGCAGGAGTGATGGAGAATTCTGCTTTTATCAGGTGTTGGCAGTTTAGTTCACTTGGCTTCTGGACATGGGGAGTGGACACATTTTCCTTTACTTTCAAAAGCAAAATGCTTTGGAGAAGTAGTGAGGATGTCAGAGGATTCAGACTGAAAAAAAGGGGGGGCTGAATTGCTAATTGATGTTTGCTTATTTACCCAACTGGAAGTAAATCCAGCAAATAAGATTTGCATTCACTGTTGTTATAGTTTTCAGCCTGCAGATATGATTGATGATTCCTTCTCCGTTTTCATTCCATTTCCTTTGCCCTGAAGTGAATGGTGTGGAGTAACATAACTGAATATATAAAATTCTGCCACAGTAGGCAAGGAGCCAAACAACATAGTTTTTGTCAGAAGACGAACTACAACAAAACCAAAACTAGCACTGCATGCAGCCTACACAGGTTTGAACTGAAATCAATGTCTTCTTACATCCTGAGAACAAATTTTGTTCCAGTACCTCACTGAATTCGCAAGGGGAAGTGTAGCAGGGAAAGTTGCGTAGGTTCCATCCACCCTGCTTATATCTTGAGCAAAATAGGAGCCAAGCATTCATTTCCCAACATCATCTTCCATAGAAGAGGAAGGCAGTGGAGGTTTAATTTGGGATCTAAGCCTCTGGTTATCTCCTTTCTTTCTTTGTATCATATACTAGCTGCTAAGGGCTGAGCTATCACAATGACAGCGTGCACACACTGTCCCTTTAAAGCACATCCAAAACACATTAGTTAATGATAATTAAGAGTAATAAGAAATGCAGAAAAAGTGATAAAGAATGGAAAATCATCAGAGGTGTTGACAGAAGTCTAAAATATTGTATAAGACAAGAAGTTATGTTATATGATTGTTGGAAATGATATGTTAAAAGAACTGTATAAACAACAACAACAACAACAACAATAACAAAGAGTTACAATTCCTAGCAACCCTTAACAAACTAGTGTTCAGAATTCTTTGAGAGAAAGAAGTTGTTTCGGATGTGCTTTAAAGGGATAGCATTTACAGGTTTTAGGAGGGTGGGTCTAACTTACATCTCCCAGAATGCTTCCATGAACTTTTAAATTTGCATTTGAGCCCCTGCTGTGCAATGTGATAATTTGTAATGCAAAGGAAAATGTGTGTGGATGGGAAGCAGTTATAATCTGAATAAGCATCCTGTGTATTTTTTCATTCACATTGCAAAGTGCAGCATAGTGCAATCCCAGGGATACTCAACTCGAAAGTAAGCCTTGTTGTGTTCCGGGGGATGTACTCCTGGGACCCTCCCACCCCTGACCATTGGCTGAGTTGGCTGGAGCTGATGGGAGCTGGATTTCAGCAACACGAGGGGGTGACACATTTTCCATCCTTGTCTTTAACCTCCAAGTAATCAGTTTCCTTATGTGCTTTTGGTCTTTTCACAGTCTGCTTTGGGATGTGGTGAACCAACATTTCCCAGCAAACCTGTGAATACTAAAGTTTATTTCAGGGAAAGATACAGACTTATGCCATGCTTTCTCCTTTTGGATGGCTGGGGTGAGGAGTGGGGTGGACATCATGCTGCCCAATTGCAGAGAATGAGCAGCAGTCCTTGCTACTGCTCTAATGCCAATTTCTATGGCTTCAATACTAATACTATTCAGGATGACTCTTCTGAATGCAGAAGGTAGGTTGGTCTAGTACTCCCTTACACTCGCTTGACGATGGGGGAACTCAACCTCCCTGGGATGTTGCCTCCAGAGCAGACGCAGGATTCCTATAAGTTAGCACATGGGTAGGCAAACTAAGGCCCGAGGGCCAGATCCGGCCCAATCGCCTTCTAAATCCAGCCCGTGGATGGTCTGAGAATTAGTGTGTTTTTACATGAGTAGAATGTGTCCTTTTATTTAAAATGCATCTCTGGGTTATTTGTGGGGCATAGGAATTCCTTCATTTCCCCCCTCAAAATATAGTCTGGCCCCCCACAAGGTCTGAGGGATAGTGGACCGGCCCCCTGCTGAAAAAGTTTGCTGACCCCTGAGTTAGCACTTGAAAGCAAATTGTCCTATGGGGTATGATGAGAGAGAAGCAAAATGTGATGGGGAATATCCTTACAGGCACACAAAAAACTCCCCAAGCAACTGTTCTCGTGTGGAAATACACTGTGTATGACTGTGTTTGTATGTTTCCATACTTTTTAGCTGCTTGACCACTTTTTCTTTGTACTTCAAAATGCTTGCAACTTTCTACTACATGTGCTGTTCCATATCTGTAAAGCCGTGAGACTGCCATTGCCTCTGCGGCAGCAGTACCTGCTACAGTTAATTACCAGTCAAGAGCCCTTTTTGAGGGTGGGGAGGGCAAGGCATCATCCTGCTCCAGGATAAAGAGAAAAGGATCTGAAGGGTGGCACTGGCCATGGGTGGTGGGGAGTTGTCAGAAAGTCCTTCATAACCATTCATTCCCCCTCCACGTGAGGAGGCACCCTGGGGTTATCTGAAGAACCCCCAGTGAATAACAGGTTTCATGGTTTTTCATTCCTCTTACCAAAGCTGCCAAGCTTTGTTCACACCATGAGACGCTTGTTGAATTGCTCCAATCTGGACTCACATCTATACTCCCAACAAGTGCTTGCCTTTTCTCAGCAAGCAGCCACAGTAGTAGTAGTGCAATCTAGTTCTTCACTGCTTCAGCATTTTTTCCTCCCATCCAGCTTTAGTAAGAGTGTTGCCAGGTGGTGTTTACTGTGGAACTGATGCTGCTCATGCATTCAAGGGTTGAGTTTTTCTTTCTTTCTTTGCAACATCCACATGTTGTCAATGGCATCAAAATGCCAGCCTGCATTTTTATCCCTCACTTAATCAAGGTTTGAAAATTCCGTAGAAAATCTGATGCTAAAAATAACCTGTTAACGGTGGCCTGCGTGTGATATATGAATGACTCACTTTGCAGAATTAAGCGCCTGTCTAGATGCACCATCATCCCTTAAAGCAAGCAGAGGCAGATCTGACCTTTTCACCTTTGCTGGATTCTGAAGAGGATAAAAAAGAAAAAGAAAAGAACAACCTCTTGCAATGGGCTCCATGACAAAAGGTGGTTAGATCTCCACCTACCTCACACTAACAATGGGCATAAAAAGTCAGTCATGTGGTCCCCAGAGCATAAAGGACAAGGTGGTCTAGCCATGTTACCATCCCCTAAACCTTTTCACAGTATGGATACTGGTTATTGAAGCTTTCATCTTGCAGCCTATTGGAAGTGTCCTGCAGAGTTTTAAGTAGGCAGGAAGATGAAAGCTTCACACACATAACTTGGCTTCACTTCAGTGGTGGGAAAGTAGGTAGCAGGGCTGCTGAAAAACAGGACTGTGGTCCAACATCCTTAATAGTTGCACAGAGGAAGAAATGCTAACAGGGATGTAGCACACCTGCTGAAATTCCTTCTATGCAGCTCTTAGAGGTGCAAAGTACTGCCCTCTCTTATAAGCCACCATATCAGTAGCGACTATGTCTTATTGACACAACCAGTTCAAGCCATTTATGACTCACTCCAAATGGTGGCCCAGCATGGATTAGCTGGGGCATTAAGCCATTGATAAATTCTGTGTTTTTCCTTTAGTAAGTCATATGCAAAAAGGAAAAGAGGACACAAAGAAACTTCTGAACACCCATTGCTGATAACTGCCAAAACATGATGTGTGTCGTGCAATAGAGGTATCACAGCAGGAGGGCTTAATAATTTATAGACCTGCAACATGGACGAAATCTTTAAAGATTAGGCATCAACCTCTTAATTGATTCAAATGAGTTTAATCTAACGGTGAATTTCCATCATCCTACAGCTCAAGCTGTATACAGAATACAGCACATTACGAAGGAGACCAGAGTGAGCAGGTATGAAATTGGTCCGAAAACATTTTTCAAAGTGGCAACTTCAATATCACACAGATGTACAGCGGTGGACAGGGAAAGAGGTGCTTTAGTCGAGGCACATGGGAAGAAGGGGCTTTCTAACCACCTGTGACAGGAAATGACTACGTGTGCTATTTTGCTTGATTGCTTTAGCTAATTCCCTACACTTTACAGAGAAATGTTCTGTACCAGCAAGAGGCTGCAGATGAAGCTGTCCACCTTGGGAGGAATGATATACAGAGGAATGATGTCCACAGAGCTGGCAATCCATGTTATCTTAGTGACACTGTAGAAAAATTAGCTTCAGCCATTAGAATAAGGTAGCATTGTCTAGTAGGGAAAAAGCAGACTCGTTTGATTTAGTTCTGTTAACTCCAATAGTAAAAGGACAGTTTATATGAAAGGAAATACAGGCCAATAGCATAAAGCAATTGTACACTAGCCTATCACCATAAAGTCACCTGCTACAAGACTCTAAGTCATCCCGGCTGCCCCTTTGCATTATAAACCAGGTACACAGATCAAGCACATTTGTAGGCAGAGACGGGAAGGTGAACACAATCAACTTCAGCAAGATTCCCTTTCATTCAACTCTACTCCCAACTTCCTGATAGCATGCTAGTGACTGTTCTGGTATCTGATTATGCTATTTGCGAGAATAATAGGGTGCCAAAGGTCCAGTGAGGAATCAAAGGCTGCTGGGAGCATATATTGCATGGTAGGATGACTGAAGATGGAAACAATCATGGGATGCAATCTTTTAATTTCTCCTCTATAGTGGAGTAAGCCAAACAAAGTGGACACAGAGTTGAGCCCAGCAGGGGGCAAGAGGGTTTAAAATCAGAAGGAAGTTGACCCTGAGGAATCACCATTGAAGAACTGTACCCGTTCTTTCAACTTCCCCACATCACCCCACAAAATGTCCCCACTAACGAGCAACAGAACGTGGAACTTTCTGCCCCTGCTGCACTCTCGGTCTCCCTCCACAGTAAACTAAGCCAGGGCTATGTGGGTGGAGCCTGTGCTTAAAATCAAGATTCTGAACCAAGGTAACCTGAATTCTGTGAGCTGTATAGATCATACAAAATACACAGATTTGTATGTATTTACCTGCTTTGAACAGGCAAAGAGAGCTATGCAGAAAACCGAAGACTGGGTTACTAGAAATCTTTCGCTTCTCCTTTGGCTTCTGAGATTTCTGTAAGACATTACGTTCCAATTTTAGTATATGTGCTGCCGAAGCGAGCACTCTGTAAGACATTACGGACATGCTTTCAAGAGCATAACTGTGACATTAAGAATTAGAAACTTGATTTTAGGAAAATGAAAGCTGAGGTTTTAATGTGCTGGAGTCTGTGTCCAGAATCAAATTTGAAGCTTGCTAACACAGCCCCAAAATCCAGACTGCCCCAATGTTTCACTGCTTTACTGCAGAACACACTATCTGTGCTTACTGCAACACTCTCCCCCCCCCCCTTCCAGCCTATAGTTTTAAGACCTGGGAATCATGGTGCTCCATATCCAAATATTGCACACTATCTATCTATCAGAGCCTCCTCCACCCACCCACCCTGCCACATTAGCCACCCCTCTTCTGCCAAAATTTACCCACAAAGTCAGTGTTAGAGTTAAGAACGGAACCCAAGAGACCTTGGATCCAATTCATGGAAGGGCTGGAAACGGAACTGAGTCCTGCCTTTTGCCCGAAGGAGAGCTCTGCTCACTTGCAAGGCTTTTGGTCAGATAGCCTCCAATATGTTAAGGACTAAGTCTACACTTTAAAACTCAAGCTTTATATAAGCAGAGAAGTGAAAGATCCAGACAGCATTTTGTGGCCACAGTGCGATTCTGGTCAGGCAACAGAGGTAGTTACAGTAAGGTAGGAGACTCAGTAGGCAAGACAGAGTTTCAAGTCCACAGCATGATGGTGTCTCCTAGCACAAAATCCATACAGCTACTAAAGTTTGGACGTAGCCCTGTGAAAGATGTAAGAGGCAATGCAAGCAAAGAGGCACAGAGGAAGTTAACAGTGTAAGTGGGAACAGAAGCTACTACTCTCTTTTCAGAGTACAGGCTGAAACACAGAAGCCTTAAAAGCAAGCCCTCCCAAATCTGGGACAGAACAAAAAGCCCTGACTTTAAAGCAGGTTGCACTGCAATTCAAGACAAGTAGGCTCAAATTTGTCGATTGTGTTAAAAGGAAGGGAGATCAACCAGCATGAATCCAATATACATACAAGGGTCAAAAAAGAATGAAGAAAAAAACAAACTCAAGCTGCTTCACGAAGCCACATATGCTTCAGTTCAGGAGAGACTAAGGGGCAGAGCAATCCCCTCCCCATACAAAACGCTAGACAAAACCCCGGCCCTAGTTCTCCTGCGGCAGCAACTTTTACAAAACCCTTTGGTACCCCTTTAAGAGGCAAAGCTGGAATTCTCTCCCTCCAACCCCTGTGGGACGGGACCTTCAGTTATTTCTTCAAATAGCCCACAACTCCTGTGTTTTGGTCTCAAAACAGAATTGCGTGAGCCTGGTAAAAGTTGAAGTTGAAATAGGGGAAGACTGCAAATAAGAGGAACATCCCCTGAAAGTAAGTAGGAGGCTGCAAGTATGTTCAGGAAACTGCCCTGTTCTGAAGGCATAAGGAGGCCCTGAGCCCTAGTGCTGATACACTAGAAGAAGAGATGTCCGCTACAACCTCCTGGCCAAAAAGACAGAAATGGATTTGCCTTTTTAAGAATGCATACTCAAAGAGTAATCTGTGTTCAGTGATCTCAATAACCCTTTGATACATGAAACTGCTGAGAGTACTGTAGTAAAAAAGGTGGATTTCCTCATTCTTTTCACATAGGTTTATGGGCAGAGTGAAACTTCTAAATCTGTCTTCCCCAACCTGATGGCTTCCATGTTTTTTCCAACAACAACTCCCAATAGGCCAAGCCAACCTGTATTAGAGGAGGCCAATGTGAGTTGTGATCCAAAACACCGGGAGAGCACCAGGTTGGGGAAGGGTTGCTAATCAACATTAGAAACCCAAGTAGAGAACCAGGTAATAGTAGCTATGCCAAACTGATCACATATAAAAGGGTATCATAGCGGTCATGTGATATGAGCCACAGAGCATTTATCTTGGATGCAGCTCACAGCACCAGGCAAGAGTTTGCCAGTATTTTTTAAAATATGTAATATCTATCTATATATAATGACTCTCAGGAACATTCATAGGAAATGAACAAATAGTACTCAGGACAGATTTCTCCAAACAGCCTTGCAGAAAGGAGCAACGTAACTCTGCAGCATTTATGCGCAGGATATTTCCATCAAGGACCGCTAATGGGGAGATGTTGCCTCCATCAAACTTCTTGCACTCGTAAGAGAATTTGCTTGGGGCCCAGGCAGAGCCACACTCACACCAGCAACGGCTGTTCTCAAACTCTTCCCTATATGTGTACATTGCCCCTTTCTCAACAAATCTCTGAACTGCCAAAGCTCAAGCCCAGGCAGAACCCCTTACTCACCCTTCTGTGAGCTATTTTCTCCCTAGCAGAGCAGGGCAAGGAGGATGTTGTCAGCACTGAAAAGGGGAGGGTTCTGTTTTTTTTAGAAAGCTACCCTCCAAAATAAAAAGCAAACCAGGAGCGGAATATGGGGATGGAGTTCCCAAACCATCACCTATTCCTACGTGAGATGTGCTCCCTTAGCATGGCAGCTAGCAGATGTCGCTGCAAAAGCTGGGACACGCGATGGAAACAACAAAATGTTAAGACATGATGGTGATTTCCAAGTGGTAGATTTGAATTAATAAATGTTGCTGAAATTCATTATTATCCGGGCTCAGTGAACTATTCTGTCTAGCTTGCAATACTTGGCTGTATTATGAATCAAGTGTTGTTTCCTCCTGAGAAGTTCCTCTCCAGCTTTGTATGTTAAACAGGACTCTTGAGTGTGCATGGCCAGCAGTCGGCAGAAGAAGTGCCAGAAGTCAGCTGCTGTTTAGTAGGCACAGAAGTTCTTTAATGTTAACTGCTACTTCATGATGAAACAAGCTCTCGTTGATTGCTGTAATCTACGTGACCAAGCCCACCCAACCAAGCAGCCTTTCGTTTGGCAAGTGTGACCTCTACCTGGGTCAATCAATGATCCTGACTGTTTCTTGCAAGCACGTTAGAAGGCTCTCCCCCCCACCCTGCGTATCTTGACTTAAAACCCTCCCTTGGCCTCAGGTGAGTTTGTTCAGGGCATGTTTGTGTGCTTGAATTTCTGCCATGGCTGGCACTGGGGCAGGTGAAACCATTCTATGATTCCCAGCAAGGGCAATATAACAATGCACCTATGTGTTGTGCTGTCAGCACACATGTGCCAATGTTATGAACTGGAGAGAATCTGGGGGGCCAAAGCAGGCAAGCTTTCCTCCCAAAAGCTTACACATTCAGAGCCGGTTCCATTATAGAGCCAAGGGGAATTTGTCTACCACTGAAGTTTGAACAACCAAACTTTTACAGTACATTTTTAGAGAAAAGATGCAAGACAGTGGTGCAAAACAGGACAAAGAAGGTTTCCCCTTCTGGGTTAGGAGTTCAAAACATTGGGTTTCAACAAAAACACCAGAAGGACAAGCCATATCTTTGGAAGATTTTTTTTTTTTTTTAAAGGAAGGGGGAAAATCTCAGGCATTTGTTAGGTTGGGGAAAGGCCTTTTGGCTTCTGTGGCTCCAACACCTATGGATTTCTATTCGTGGGAAAGCCTATTTGCTCATTTTTGCAGGCAGTTTGGGAATCAGTGGATAAGCACATGCTATCGCAGAGACTCCGCTGCCCAAGTCTCGGGGCCAACAGCGTCTGTTCTATTGGACTTGGCCGTCTTTCTTTCTATCTCTTTCTCTGCCCCTCCCCTAGAGCTAGCCAGTGTCCGAGTGTCTGCATGAATGATACTGTGTCCTGAAGGGTGCAGAAGTACTTCTGGGGCTTTCGCGGTCTAGGCTCAGAGCTGGCATATGTCGGTGAACGTTAACTCTACACCCATGAAGTTGGCAGTGCTGCTGGGCTGTCCCAGCTCCACTCGCAGAGCTAACAGCAGGGCTAGCAAGCGTCTCGAGTCACTGGTGGAGCAGAGCCCTGCCCCATACAGGGCTGGCAGTGGTGGTGATTTTTCTTCTTTGGGGGTGGGAATCTCCTTGCCCCCCAACTCCTAGAGCTAGCAGGCATTGGAAACATAGTCAAAGTCCTTGAAGGCATCCTGCTCCTTTTGGGTGAGGGGCCGGGATTCACGGGGCGGCGTCAGCATAGCCGCTTCGGCTGTGAACTCCTCGTCAAAGTTGCTGATGTCTTCGCGGCCCTTGACTACTGGCACAAACGGTGGCTTGATCTTGCGGGCCAGCAGGGCTTCCCAGTCAATGCTCTGTGGAGATAAGAGAGGACAGAGAGAAAACCATCAGGGACTTTTGATAAATATCCCATGGAGGGCTGTGAGAGAAGCTGCATGGTACTGGAATGATACAGCGGACAATGCAGTAGGAGCAGCAATATAGACCAGCACACATTTAAAGCAGTACCATATTGCTTCGGTTATTCCCAAATAATCGTGGGAGCTATAGTTTGTTAAGGGTTCTGAGAGCTGTTAGGTGACCCCTGTTCCCCTCCCAGAGCTACCATTCCCAGAGTTCACTGGGAAGAGGGACTGATTTTTGGACTATTCTGGAAACTGTAGATCTTTTGAGGGGTCTCCTAGCAACTCTCAGGACCCTTAAAGACTCCACTTCCCTGAGGAGCCATGACTGTTTAAAGAGGTACAGAACCCAGTCATCAACATATATAAATCTTTGTTACTAGCAAACCAATTTGATATACAGGGATTGAGGGAGGAATGAATAAAGAACGGGAGATCTCAGTTTCAACCACACAGTGGAAAACTGTTTTAAGTGCTATAACAAGGGTGTCTCTGGACCTTAAATTGAGGCTCATACAACAAAAAATATTATTTAGAATATACTGGACCCCCTTATGTTTGTTAAAAAAAAGGGCTATCTAAGGTATCTAACTGCTGGAGATGGAATAGGGATAATGCTTCTCTAAAACATATTTTTTCAAGTGTCCTATATTGAAAGATTTTTGGCAGAAGGTAACTGAAACTATCAACAGAACTGTACGGAACAGCCTTACGTTTACAGAGCAAAATATCCTTTTGAATTATATCCCCAGCACATGGAACCTTACAAAAGGACAATATGAGTGGACTCTCCGTGCCCTTACCACAGCAAAAAGACTGATACTAATGAACTGGAAAAATAAAAAAGTGGCTCTCTTCTACGATTGGATTGAAGACTTATACTGTAATAGGTTAAGATCTGGTGAAGTACAATAACAACTTTGTAAAGAAAAAAAAAGTGGTATGATACTGCTTTAAATGTATAGTGTGGATGAGGCCTGGGGCACGCTTTCCAAATGGTGCACGCTCCATGCTGCTCCATTGCACACCACTAGGGAATGCTGTTGTGCATGCAGAGAAAGGAGCAGCTTCTTCCCTGGTACAGGTTTGAGACAGGAAAACCGCTAGCTAACAATGCTGGGAGTTTTTCATTTACACAGCATGTGTTTTGAGTGTTTTACATAATGGGATAATGTATCCGTAATCCTTTACAGCTCTAACATGACAAGAACCAGACTTGAGTCTTGGGGACAAAGACAAGGTCACCACAAACGCATGAGAAAAAGAGATGGCAATGCGGCCCCTTTTGCA
Source organism: Podarcis pityusensis (assembly GCF_964106645.2). NCBI lineage: Eukaryota > Metazoa > Chordata > Lepidosauria > Squamata > Lacertidae > Podarcis > Podarcis pityusensis. The sequence continues at coordinate 43,648,940 of NC_138029.1, read as the reverse complement.
GACGAACATGCTTATCACAGCTTTTGAGGACCCGAGTGATCTTCATCAGATGCATGGAGACAAGACTCTGGGTCCATGAAAACTCCACAGTAAATTTGCTTGAGCCTTTCAGAAAAGGACCCACAAGTCTTGCTCTTTTTCTGTGACAGATTCTTCCTCTGGAAGAAGTGGGGTAATCACAAAAGCACCATCCCGGCTGTAATATTAGGCTGCCGCATAGTCCCAATGAAGGCCGGGCCCACAGTGGGTGCATTTTAGATGCCAAGAAGCCGGGGCAGAGGCTCTCTCAGCATTACCCTGAAGGAAGAATCTGGGAGAAGCAGAAAGACAGACAGAAACTGACCCTGAAGAATGGCTGCTTCTTCACGTCCTCAGCATCTCGCTCACTAGAGCCCAAGCGACGTTCTGGGTTTCGCCGCAACAGCTGAGTGGAGAGAGAAACAGAGAGAGATCATCAGCACCAGGCTTCCCTGTGAGCAAAACTGCTTTTAACCTATTCCTACCCTTCACAGTCTCTCCCAAAGCCTGGGGCGACGGAGAAGAGTGTGCTCTATTTAGCTCATGCTCGGCCTGGGGTGGGTTGAAAGAATTTGCAAAAGAATGGTGCTCCACTGTTCTCAAGGCCCCCAAACCCTCCCCTTGTTCTTATCAGCCTACGCTCCCTTAAGTAGGAACCACCCCCAACCCTATTTGAGCCTCCAGCCCGGAATGGGGGGAAAGCCCCTAGACTCACCCGGCGCATGATGCCAATGGCCTCCGAGGAAAGGAAACGGGGGTAGCGCACTTCATCATTGACGATGCTGTCAAATACTTCCTCTTCGTCGTCTCCAGGGAATGGGGACTACAAAGTCAATCGAGGCAGGATCAGTGGATGAAGGGTATCATTGATGATCTGTTCCTCTGGGCATCCCTTAGGATGAACTCCAGGACACCCTCTCTTTCATCTGTGCTGGACCACCCCCCATGCCCCAGTGAGAATAAAACACCTAGGTGGCTCACATGGCCTTGTATAGGAAACTCTTCTCAAGTCAGTGCTAGCCCACAGAACTTCCAACCTTGCTCTTCCTAGGCTCTTGTGGAGAACGAGGCCTCTTTAATATCCCTCCTTGGGAACGGCTGCAGTTCAGTGGGAGAATATCTTGCTTTTGCAATGGTTTAAATGCCTGACCTAGCCAGGTGGGACTTGGAGAGACTCCTGGGCAGCTATGGCAATTACTGAGCAAGATGGGCCAATGATCATATGTCACCCAAAACATCCAAGTTCTTCTGCACGCTCTCTCTCTATCTGTGTGCGCAACCCCTCAGCCCCCAAACCTACACAAACACACACAGACACAGACACACAGACACACACTCTCCTATGCTTCATTGCCAATAATAAAATCCTGGTCTCTTGCACTCAGTCAAACAGGTGGGACTCACCTCCCCTACAAGCATCTCGTAGATAAGGACCCCCAAGCCCCACCAGTCGACGGCTCTTGTGTATGATGTGTCTGTCAACACCTCAGGAGCCAAGAACTCTGGAGTCCCACAGAAGGTGCTGGTGCGGTCAGCATAGCCCATCCCTGGCAGAGCAAAAGAAAATGGTTATTAACACGTTCCCTCACCAATGTGCCTGCCAGGGAGGGACAAACATCTGGAAACATCTGAGGGGGACTTTGAAATAAGGGATAGATGAAGCACATTCTCCTTCAGGATTTGTTGGATTTCACATTACAGTGGAGAACTGGGCTAAGAAAGCTTAAGCAAAACAGACCATTCCTCCCCTCTGCATGCTCCCCACCATCCAGGTCTTTGGGGGATCATTGTAGATTAGTTTAGTGCCTACCAGGGCAGTTGTTTTAGTCTGGCATCATTTCTACAAGGCTGTACTTTGTTTGCATTTTGATTTAGAGCAGGAGCGCTCAACATTTTTCAGGTTGAGGGCCAAGGGTTGCAAGCCAGCATGAACATACATTTGGACGCATGTGCACACCCACGGAGCACATAGTGCATACAGTCTCGGGGGTGTGGAGAGAAGACGAAAAGCAGCCTGCACACACACACACACACACACACACACACACACACACACACCCCAAAGCAGGCACGCACACACTCAGTTGAAGGGGAGACGGGCTGGCAGATCCAAATGTATATATCTCCCCCCCCCCCCCCAAGTATACTATAAAAAGAGGAATAAATGCAGGGGCGAGGGAAGAAGTGCTACTGCACTTCCTGCAGCTTGGCACCAATGAAAAGATATGCATTCTGCAGCTTCAAGTTTTGGCTGCTCTCGAGATCGATAGCAGAGATTATATCTCTTCATTAGGTGTCAGCGTGAAGCTACAGGAAGTGACTGGGACAAAAGTTACTGAGAGCTGCAGAATCACTCTGTCTAAGGAGTTTTAGTGATGCTTAAGGACTTCAAAGACTTAAGAAATAATTAAGTGCAATAACTATGTATCCAAGCAAGGCCATAAGGTAAATCTGCAAAATTCTGGAAAAATGTGCTTTAACAAATTCTGGAAAACCCTGAAAATGTCAAATATCAGGTAGGGGGGTGGGGGTGGAGAATGGTCTCTGTGGCCATTAAAATATCTTACAGCCTGCAGGCTGTGGGTTCACTACCCCCAGTTTAGAGGATCCTATGCCTACCGTGGAGGTATCCATCTCACCCCAGACAATCACCTTCTTTGCAGAGGCCGAAGTCTGCAATCTTCACAAAACCCTCTGTGTCCAGCAGTAAGTTATCCAGCTTCAGATCCCTGTAGGGCAAGAGAATTTTAGGCAGATAGAACCACTGCTTTCTGCAGAAACTATTAGCCAACCTCACTGAAGGGAGCTACAGGGTTAACTGAAGTTGCACTGTAACACAGGAATCCTGTATTGTATTCCACAGCTCTTTGTTTGGCAGGAGACACCACGATTATCCCACCATGCATAGGCAGATGAACAACACCCTGCTACGCTATAACGCATATCAAGAAGCACAGAGCAAAATGACAACACGGAAGAGTGTAGAAGAGACTCTGGGAGGGGAGGAATTTACCAGGATGGTGGCCCACATGGCGTTACCTACCTGTATACAATTTTGTGGTCATGAAGAAATTGCAGCCCCAACACAACGCAAGCAGCATAAAACCTACAGAGGGCAAGAGAGGGAGAGACCATGACCAGCCCTTCTCTGGTTAGTTAGCAATGACTAACTAACTGCATGAAGGCTTCAAGAAGAGAAACATGCAGTAACAGGCAAAGTAAATAGGACTGGAAAGCCAGACTCGCCACCCACTGCATCCCTGCCTAATCGGCTCTCAGTGTGCTGGCAAGAGAGCAAGTGACCCCAAAACAGCAATGGGCAAGATGCTTTCAGGATGCCTCTAGCCCCTTTCCACTGTCTGCCCTGTGGCTCCCTCTCCCTGACCCATAACTCACGTGGCACGTGGCTCTGTGAATACATCCGTGTGGATGTGCATCATGAGGTCTCCGCCTGCTGTGTACTCCATGACAAAGCAGACATGCTGGGGTGTCTGGAAGCAGGCGAAGAGGTTCACTAGGAAGGGGTGTCGAGCATGGGTGACAATCTCAAAGATCCTCTTCTCGCACATCAGGCTAGTATGGAGGGGGGGGGGAGAGAAACCATGTCAGGATGGGCGACAACCACACATTGCCTGGTACTCTAAAAACAGGCTGTTGACTTCACAGCTGCAATTTGTGCATTTGTCACTGCTTGTGTGTGTGTGCATCCACATGCATGCATGGATGTCTCACTGAGAAGACACAGAGCTGTGAAGGCAGAGATCTACCACATCGGAACTGCCCCCCTCCCAGCTCCCACTCCCACACAATTCAATGCATACATGCATTTTACCCTTATGTATAGTGGGGTGTGGGGAGCCTTGATGCTACTTGAGGCAGGCACATGTGGGATAAAGTATTCCCATGGGAGTGATCAAAGAGACAGACACAGCATGGGAGGTTACAGCACCTTTGGAGTAATGGCATTTAACTGGCTAGAACTGCTCCCTCCTCCCCTTTGAGGGACCTTGGGAGTTGCATGAGCCCACGGCTCCTCATGAGAAGTTACATGCTTTTTCAGCTGCTGCATACAAATACCATTTCTCTTGCATACACACATAATCTTTCTGCCAAGGGAACAGGAACAGAGCCTAGTATGGGGATGCAGGCTCAGTTCTTATCCCAAACTAGCACTATTATGACATCAAAATCATATTAAAAATGCCTAGAGATGCTATGGCATAGGCCTCCAGCCCCCCTGGAACCATGCCTTTCCTTGGCTGCTGAAACAGACTCACCTCTCCACCTCATCCCTTGCAACGATGTCACCCTTCTTCAAGGCTTTAATAGCAAATAGCTCCCCTGTGCGGTGCAATTCAGACAGCAGCACCTATGCCCAAGGCGAACACAAGAAAGGCAGCACAGATCAGTGTCTAAACCAGCACCTAACATTTCTCTGACACTGAAGAGGCAAACTAGGACATCAGGAGAGGTTCAAGCAGAAGTGAGGAGCCAGGGTTCCAGACCCTAGTCACCTGCTAGCAGATGGCCTTATGCCTATCAGGATGGGGGGAAGCAGATGCACCTATTGGAGGAATATAAGATACCTAGAAATATTGAGGAGGAATTACTAGAATACTCACTTTGCCAAAGTGGCCACGCCCCAGCACAGCGACAAATCGGAAGTCATCCAATGCGAGAGGCATTTTTCTCAGGTGGCTGCTGTGAAATAAAAAGAACAAGTTGGAGAAAGCTGTCCCCCCCACCTCTCTCCTCCCCCACCCCCCAAAAAACCACACACACACACTGAGCTTCTCCACACTTGGGCCTATGAATGTCAGCTCATGTGAGAATCCCCTGTTTCTGCAACAGGGAATACAGCACAGTTTGGGCACTGTGAAAGGTGCTGGGGAAGCAAGACATATGTTATCAATGGTGTTACACTTAAAACTTCAGTGGTTTGTGAAATCTGCATGTGCACATTCCAGGCAAGCACCCCAGACAACAATATATTGTTTGCTATCTCCCAAACCAAAGTAACTTCTGGAAATGAGAGGTCAAGAAATGTTGGAACCTGTGCAAGGGATGAGCCACAACTAAGCTTTCATTGCAGTATAGACTGAAGTTAGCCACTTTAGGAGGCAGGGGCAGGGTTGGAACACGGTAAGGAGGTAGGGTGCAATTGTAGTGTGTATATGACATAGAAGGTGAGCAAGGATCTGCATATAGGTGGTGAATGTGGAGCGGGAGGGGGAATGATGATTGTCCCCTACCTGTGAAAAGTACCATCAGATCCTCTCGCCTCCCCTCCTGGGCCCAGCTCCACCTGGAAGGGAATCTCCTCCCCAACTTGTGAGGTCTGAAGAGACAAGCACACAAACAAATTAGAGGCATCTGCAAATGGCAGATTAAGGCAACTCACTGCTGTTCATGACAGAGGAGCGGACAAGGGAGCAACTTCCGGGCAGACAGATGAAAGAAGGGGAAGAACACAGACACTTACCAACAAGACCTTCTCAGGAAGCTCACTGTCATCCTGGCCCACCTGCTCAATTTGAATTCTGTCCCCATCCAAGCTCAGCTTCTCAATGGCAATGTCCCTGGAGAAAAGGAGAAAATGCCATTCTGGAGAATCCCAGGCAATCACATCATGGGGTTGCAGTTGAGTAAGAAACTGAGGCAAGCAGCACCCAGTTCACTGCCTCCAGGCCTCAGCATCACACTGACAGCACTCTAGGTTGTCTAGGCAAGAGCTAGACCTGCAGGAGAACATCTCTGTGTCTTGGAGAAAGGCAAGTGCTTATTGGGAGGGGGGAGCTCTGATTGCTTTGTGAACTGGGCCCTGGAAGGAAGTTGTCAAGGGGTCTAGAAACTGCATGGCTATGGCACAGCCACAAATGAGAGCAAGCGCAATCGTGATATTCTTATAATGCTAAACAACACCCACCTGGTGGTACCCTAGTGCCCAACTGAGAATGGGGTACCTCAACATTGCCCCTTCAAATGTATCGTTCCCCTCAAATTCCCTTCTTTCCTTAACCCAGGAATAGGCAAACTCCGGCCCTCCAGATGTTTTGAGACTACAATTCCCATCATCCCTGGCCACTGGTCCTGTTAGCTAGGGATGATGGGAAGTGTGGTTCCAAAACATCTAGAGGGCCGGAGTTTGCCTATGCAACAAAAGAAAAAAAAGGGAGCCACAATATAAAAGAACTTGTGCTTCCCTGTTGCACAGGCTGTTTACCCACCCAGTCTAGTGGGCACCTACCCAGAGTTGAGGCTGTGCCTGCTTTCGGAGCCAGATGTTGGGGTCATCTGCGTCGAAGGGCTGTAAGTGCCTGTGGTGTTGGCTGTGGGGATGATGCGCCGCAGGAGTCGCACCCAGGTGGCAATGTCAATGTTCATCTGGCGGGCGCGCAGGAAAGCTTTCCCTTGGGGAGAAAAGTCAGACCATAAACCCTGAGAGTGCTGCTGCATCAAAGCAAGCCTTCTGTTTCCAACAGGGCCCAACCAGACAACCCCAGGGAATCCCATATGCAGCGCATGAGGACAGTCGCCTTCTTCCACTGCTGTTTTCACAACTGGCATTCTGGCTCTGGCTCTGAACCTGGGGGCAGCATCTAGTAGCAGCTGGGGACATGGGTGGTGCTGTGGGTTAAACCACAGAGCCTAGGACTTGCCGATAAGAAGGTCAGCGGTTCGAATCCCCGCAACGGGGTGAGCTCCCGTTGCTCGGTCCCTGCTCCTGCCAACCTAGCAGTTCGAAAGCACGTAAAAGTGCAAGTAGATAAATAGGTACCGCTCTGGCGGGAAGGTAAATGGCGTTTCTGTGCACTGCTCTGGTTCACCAGAAGTGGCTTAGTCATGCTGGCCACATGACCTGGAAGCTGTACGCCGGCTCCCTCGGCCAATAAAGAGAGATGAGCGCCGCAACCCCAGAATCAGTCACGACTGGACCTAATGGTCAGGGGTCCCTTACCTAGTAGCAGCTGACTGCCAAACAAACTGAGGACAAGGCTAATTCCCTTTCAAAGCGACCACCATATCCTATGGGAGTGCATCCACAGGTTAACATTGTGTAATGAAGAAATCTGTTCTCTTCTGAATCAATCAGATTCTCTGGGTGGCCCCAGGTTCTAGCCATTTGGAATGGCTTTACTTGTTTTATATGATCCCCAACAGTTTTATTTGTCTTTATAATTGTGTATCATATTGTTGTAACCAGCTCTGGAATCACATGGTGAAAGGTGGGAAAGGAATTTTTTATAAATAAGGCATTATTTTATAAATAAGCATTAAGCCAGCAAGTCAAGAATCGTTAGTCACAAGCAATTAGTGGTGACGACTGAAATGTACAAAATACTTCATTTTATAGTGAAGGGGGGTCCTCAGACCTGCCTTCATTAATGCAAGTGCTTTAACAATGTAGTCATGAAACGCTTCTCTCTCCCGAAAGACCTGTGGTTAATACCTTCCAAATCTAAGCATATTGTGTATGTACATAAACACAGGTATTCATGCAGAGACCAAACCCTCCATGTGATAACACAGCTGTTTTGAGAGCTGGTGTAGCCTACAGGCTGAAAGTGAGCAGCGACATATCTGGTTCAAATCTCACTTTAGCTGCAAGCTTATTATGTGGCCTTAAGAAAGCCACTATCCTCTCATCTCCAGCCCTATGCCATACAAGAGTGCCACTGTCCTCTCTTACGGGTCTGTTGTGAGGATCACTAAGATATTGCAGTGAAGCGCTTTTAACCTTGAACTATGCTATATATACACACATGATTAGTGTTACCAGTATCATTCTCTTTCCCTGTAGTGCCTGTACCCATAAAGAAGGAAGACCACCCCTCACTGAGACCACATACATGTAAGTGGACATAATGCTACCAGGATGATGTGATCAGCTTATGGAAAGAAACATTTACATGCAGTGCAGTATTAAATGATAGTTCCTAAGACTATAAGACGATGGCGGTTCCAACCCTTTTCTGACCTAGTTGTGCAAGGGAGTTTTTTCCTGAAGTGTTGAAGGATTTCTGACTAGACCCATCCCCATTTCCAAGTGCCAGTAAGAGCAACTTGAACATTCCTTCTTAAATAATATGTCATATCAAACTTCCACCCCTGACAATACCCCACAAGGAACTCTGATTGCACCTACTTGTCACTAAATTATGACACTGTGGGTGGAGTTCAGTGTTGCACTATGGTGCACATCCTGCCAATGCAAACAATGAAGCTTGCCAGTCAGAATGATCTCCCTCTCCTCCTTCCCCCATGCACTGTTTCGGGGGGGGGGAGAGAAGAGAAACCCCACAAGTCAATTTCATGGGGCGCCAGGGGAAGATACATAGCTGTCAACTTTTCCCTTTTCTTGTGAGGAATCCTATTCGGAATAAGGGAATTTTCCTTAAAGAAAGGGAAAAGTTGACAGCTATGGGAGGATAGGAGGGGAAGGCCACGTTGTGGAAGCCCTCACACAAGGCTTGCGCTGATAGGACTCCTTAGGCGGATACCACTGTACGTAGTCAGCAGCACAGCTTGTTTTCTTCTCCCAAACTAACCCAGGGTTACCCAATGTGCTGCTACTGGACTACAACTCCCATCATTCACCTGGAGGGCACAACAATGGCTACCTGTGAGCTACGCTGTTGGCAGAAGGATGAGTGATTCAATCAATCCTTCTACAATGTGTGTTAAGAAAGCACCTAAGAAAACCAGGCAAGGCTGGGGTGGCGAAGATGCTGCCTGCCCTTTTGGCGTTTTCACCCAACCCTTACCTTGCTGCTTGGAGAAGATCTTCTTTTGCCGCTGGAGCTTAGGTATGCGCTCGATGACAGGGTTGAAAAAGGTAACCTGCAGCAGGGGAAAATGACATAAGCTAGTCAAGGGTGAGTTTGCACACTGGGTGATAATTCCTGCTATGAACACTACTGCAAAAAGAGCCTCAAGGCTGAGGCCGTTAGGGTAGGTTATAAAGCACACCCACATAGAATGGGATAGAAGACGTCTCCACCTTGGAGCAGGAGGGCGGGGCTTAGCCTTTCGCAGCCCCAGGGCAACCACTCCAGGGGCTGCTAGGCCAGCGCTGGGTGTGGCCTTCCCACACTCCTGAACACACACATGTACACTACATACATGCAGGCGGACAGAGGCGTGCACACTCCCATCAGGTGATCTGTGCAAATCATCATCACCATCATCATTTTATTTGTAGGCCACCTTTACATAGTAAAAACCATGCTCAAAGTGGCTTACAACATGAAAACATTTGCAGAATTACAAACATAACAAAAGTAGTCCTAAGCAATAAATAAAACTCATCAGAAAGAACACAACCAAACTGAACCATTTCCATATAAATCATAGTAAGATCTAAAAATATATGAAAAATTATTATCAATAACACAAAACCATCTAAACCAGAGCTTTCCAAACTTTCCATGTCAGTGATGCACTCTTTAGACACACATCATTTTGTGACCCAGTAATTCAATTTTACTAACAAACCAAAGGTTAAACAAACCCATTTCCAGCCCCAGGAGGGACGTGGAGAGCATTCATGTGACACATCGACTACAGCCGAAATATTAACATGCTGCAATACACAGTTTGGAAAGCTCTGATGTAAACCCCCAGCCCAAGAGTCTTGTCACCAGCCTCAGCTTCTTTCCCATCACAGTGCTGGATAGAGAAACTTAAATCTTTCCCCACTGCCCAGCGCTGTCATGAGGATGAAAACAGGGACAGCCAAGCACTGTCAGAAAAATCAGAGCTCCATAAGTACCAGTGTAAGAGTGTAAGGTCTTAGATCCCTACAACATTCGTTTTATTTGGAAATTTCTACCCTGATTTTCTTTACAAATAAATTCAAAGTGGCTCGCAAAGTTACTAATAACATATCAAAACAAATACAATTGAGACAATCTGAAGATTATGAAGAACAGCACCATATAATTAAGAGCAGGTCAAAACAAGTTTAAAAGCAAGGAGCTAAAAGCATTAAACCACACTGACAGCTCACTGAAATAAAAAGGGTTTTGGCAGTGCACTGAAAACCTATAGAGAGGCAACATCTATCTCCTCGCTAACCCCATGCTAATTCAGGGTTCACCAACACTGTTTCCAGGCTGGAATAAATGATTTGGAGATCATTCTTTCATCCTGTCAAAATGAGACAAAGCAGAAGCTGGGGGTGTTTTGACTTCTTTTTCTCAACATGAAATCTTTGTGGGAGGAAACGATCCCACAGGAATTGAATTGGCACTGAAAGAGATAGCAGTCTGTTGATTGTCCCTGTAACGAATATTCCATATTTTAGCATCCAAATGAGATGCAATGCTTCAGAAAAAGAACAAAGCCTTTCCAGGTGGATTTTTTTGTGCACGTTCACAGTAACCGTACACATGCTAAACGTATTTTCTCAAAGTGGTGCTTTCGTTGTAGGTAAACTGCATTTTCCTAATGATCATATCAAAGCACTTTATAGATGGGGAGGGGGACCAACATTAAAACCCACAGGCAACTTAAAGAGTCTGCTTTGGAATTTTGTAGACAATTTTAAAAATTCAGTGCAACGCTTGTGCTGGTTGCAATCCAGCAACGTGAAACAGTGACACCCATGTTCACTTGAGAAAAATATTCTGGAAGATATGATTAAATACCAAACAGGGGAAATTCCCAGAATATATATATATATTTCAACCCTAAATAAATAAAAAACAGAGATTAACGACGCATGGGTTATTTCTACCAATACAGGGAAAATGTATTGCTGCTTATAGGAAACTTCCACTTTTACAAAGGGCTGCATGTCAACAGTACACTGGGCAAGTGCTTAGCCTCTGTAGAAGGAATAATAATAATAGGAATTATTTTGAGGACTTTCTTAATATTCACAAAAATGATAGCGAAAATGGGGTCGTATTTCTTCTGCTATTATCAGATAACTCTTGTGTTTTGGCATTTCCTATCTTACCTAAGAGTATTCTGCTAAGAAATCTGACTAGCTGGATCTCTAGATGTTCAGATCCCAGTTCTGCCCAGTTTGGCTCTTTTTTATTACCTCTGCCAAGAGAATGCCCTGTGGCTCCAACTCCAGGTGGATTTCATGGCGCTGGTTGTCAAGGAAATCCTCCAGCTTCAGGTATTTCAGGGCACAGAGACTGCGGTAGTCACGCCAGTACACACCAATCTCGAGTTCTCGTGCCTGAGAGGAAGGGAAATAATCCATTTTTTTTAAAAAAAGGCAGCAGCTTATTGGCTTTGACTCTACATTGTACCCACAACTGCCATACCAAGGCTCAATCAAAACTGACACTGGGGGACAACACACCTTCACCACCTTTCTCTGTATGAAGCACAGTTCAGCAATACGACACAAAAGGTGCCAGAGCTATAGCTGACCAGTCTACTGCTTGATGAGTACAAAGAGCAAAGAATCTTACTGACCCTTGCTATGTCCTTGAGATGCACAAATGAACAAAATTCCTCTTTTATATCAGTGTATGAGTCCTGATAGACTCTCTCGTTCCTCCACAAAGTTATAATTTGACATCGGGAGTGTTATTTGAGAAGAGGGGGCCAACAGCAAGTTAAGTGGGTATGCATGTGATTGCTACCCTCCATTCCTATCCCAAAAGGATAGCAAACGCAGGGGTCTTTTTTCCATTATAAAACTGCTGACCCCCTGTGACCCAACCAGGAACATCATGGAAGGATGCATCTTTCCACATACCCTCTCCAGCTCCACTGCGAAAGTCTGGTTCCAGGCTTGTAGGCCGCTGGGTTTCCAGGCTGTCTGGCCGACAACTACATTATCCAGCTTAAGCACAGCACTCACCTCATCTGCAAGAGGAAGAGTACCGATAAGCTGGAAAAGCGACGGACAGCAAGTAAGAAAGGGGAACAAGTTCAGAAGTGTTAACTCTTAAAAAGTGAAGCAGGAAACAGGGTGTGTGTCCCAACACTCAGCATGTCAGGTACCAGGAAAAGGACAGCAGAGAAAAGAAATGCGTCTTCAGATACCCAACTTACTGTTGACATTCTTCAGCAGATGATGACAGAGCGAACAAAATCTCTTATGAGTGTATCTGAAGAAGTGTGCATGCACACGGAAGCTTATATGAAGAACAAACTTAGTTGGTCTCTAAGGTGCTACTGGACAATTTATAAAATAAAAATAAAATCTCTTAAATTAGAGATGAATGAGAAAAAACAGAGTAGAAGGATTCCACCTGATGTTGGCTGAGACAAAGATAGGGACCACAGATCCCCCATGTGGAACTAGTTATGCTAGAAGGTCTCCCTTCTTCCAGTTGACCCTTCGCCCAATTTAGAGCCTGCCAACCCGCCCCGCCCCCACATTACTCACTGCTATTATCTTCTGATTTGATGGTGGTCCTGCCGCTTACGCTGCCACTTCGGCTGTACAGGCCTCGCCCGCTGCGGCTCATGAAAGATGGCCGTGCTTCACCAGGGCTGTTGCACGGCAGGGAGACGGTGGAGCCACGGGTGCGTCCTGGGACATATTCCAACAGCTCGCTGCAGCCCAACAGCTGCACTTCCAGCATCCCTATCAACAAGAGAGACAACAGCTCAAAGGGGAAGGTCCAGAAGGCCCTGCTCAGGAGCATTCAAAGCAGAGCAGCCATAACTCCCTGGAGTCTTCTCAAGGGTTTGAGAGAGCAAGGTTTCTCCCACTACTAAGGTATGGGAAAGGAGAGTGAGGTGAGGAAGGAGTCTTGCGCAAATTAGAGAGGTGCTAACTATGGACAGCCCTGGGGCATTTAGGGAGTGGACAGTGCTGAATACTGCAGAAAACCCCGCCAAAAAATAGCAGTGGTGAGCTGCGAGGGCTTTGGAGGCACCCCAAGCAAAGCTAAGTCCAGTTACCTGTGAGTGGAGATGGCTTTGAGAGGGTGTTGTATTGGTTGTGCTGGTAGGAAGTGGTATTACGGGCACTGAAGGCCGGGGAGGATGCCAGGATGAGCTCTTCCTTGATGAGGCAGCCCTTTGGGTGATCTTGAGGCAGCTCGGCTAGACGCTGCTCCAGGGAGTGCCGCAAAAGGTCCAGCTTCTGGCTCGACTCGTTCAGCTTGGTCTGTGCCTAAAATGGCCAGGGACAAATATGGCTACATCCTACACATGGCACTGATGGGCGTTTCATCCGCCACCCCATTTCCCAACCTTGTACTAATACCACAGCCTTCTTGGGATATGAATGATGACACGGAGGCACAGTACTCATTAATTCACAAACATCCCAAGTCACATCTCAGTAGCAGAGCTTGCAGCTGGGCGACTCAATAACCCACCCACTCCTAATTTCAGCAGCAAGTAGAACTGGATGCAACAGGTCACAGGCTAGGGAACCATAGAACACTCAAGAAGGACAAGTAGATGTCCCAGACCTTTTAACTTATCTCGGATTCCTGCCAGACTCTGCTTATGGAGACTCTGCAAATTATGATACCTGCCACAACCTCTGTGACAAACAGATGGTCTGCTTGTTTCCCCTAGACAGCTTCATTAATAGTGAATGCTGCAAGAGGAAACCTAAGCCAGGGTGGGGGGAATGGGGAGAGGAGTTTGGCTGGTTTCAACCCTATTAGCTGCTTATAGTAGTCCTAGAGAAAGGACCCGTTTACAATTCCCAAACCATTTATAATTATGCGTACGTATGTGTGAGTGTATATAATCAGACCTTATGAGACCCGCCTCCCCCCCAGCTGAACGAAGTGCCCATTACCTCGGAGATGGCATGGCGGTCCTGAACTTTGGTGGAGCCCAGAAGGCGCAGCACATTCTTGGCCCCCTCGGAAACAGCGTGCTCCACCCGGAAGTGGTGCCGCAGCTCTTCGATCCTCAACTCGATGGTGCTCAGGTCAGTGTTACCTGCAAGTAACAGGATGGGCGTCAGGCATCTGCTATCTGCATCAGATGGCAGGATTAGTTGTGGAGGGAACCCAGAACACATGCATCCCAGGCACAAGGAAATGGGGGGGGGGGTGTTTCCCCAGCACCAGGTGGAGGTTATTCAAACTGCTCCAGGGAGCATTCTCTGTTAGAATTCCTGCTCCGTGACTGCAGTCATAGGATTCTTGTCTATCACATGACGGTGTATGTTTTGACTCCACAGAGTGGGAAGTGACGGAGACAGGATGTTTGTGTTACTGTGTTCCGTGATGTGGGACTATTGTCTTTTGTTCTTTTTCTCTTTGCTGTCTGATGCTAGAGAGAGGGGGAGCCATGTTGCAGTGCTCCATGTGTGTTTATATGTAAATAAAGTAGATTAGCCAAAATGCTGAGTTGCTGAGGTCTGTTATGCAAGCTGCAAAGACTCTGCAGATCCCTAAGTGTGCCGATGTCTGTTGGCATCGGTCGCTGTGATGTTTTGGCTGAAGAAAGCTGTTGAAGCTCCCAAATGATCCACCAGGAGGGAGGGAACATGCCAGTTGGGCATGAGTCTCTGCCAGGGTCCTACTCAAGTGGAGGATGAGCTCCTGACATTCTCCAGCTCTCGAAGGGCTCTTTAAAGGTTAAAAAGTGGGAGAAAGGGACGTTGGTTTTTGCAGAGCAGCCTGCCGGCCACAGGGACCACCTTCTTTATCCTCCCCTTCACCTTGCCCATCTTCCATATTCAGCTGCACCTCGTCAGCCTGCATAGCCTTGCGGATCTGCATGCGGATTATATTGATCTTGGTCTTGCTGTCCTGTAGCATCTGCTGGGCTGTCTGCAGCAGCTTCCGATCCTAGAGGGCAGGCCAGGTGGGGGTGGGATTAGCAGGGACGGCAGGAGAGAATTAGTCATTAGAATGCATCCCAATCCAAGGGCAAAGCCTGCCCATCTGGCTCTCAGCGCATCAGTCCCTAGCCATAACAGAAGAAAACACCCCCTCACACCCCCCCACGCTTCCTAAACCTGGAGGTATCATGTTCTATTCTTCTGCATACTGAACCACATCCTAGGCATCCAGTCTATGGGGTAAGCCTCAAAACAGAAGCAGCTACAAAATCCCTTTAAGTAACCAGTCTTCTTCCTCAACAAAAGTGGTTTCCAATGTGAATATTGTAAACCAGAAAACCCAATCACAGAAATTGTGAAGGTGTTATTTTAATAAATAACTGTGCGAGCGGAGCAACTGGATTGTCCCTCATTTCCTTCCTCCAAGTGCGCCTCACCCTGTCCCCAGATCTGCTCCAGAGGGTTGGGGGGAATCCTTAGAACAGTTTTGAATTGCATGGGGGACGGGGACATTCTGTTCAGTGAGAGGAAACCCTTGTGCTGACAGAATGTTTGCCTTTCACTACATTGAATCCCACCCAACTTTTTCTTTTTCTTTTCAGTCCTGAGAACCTGATAACAAAGATGCCAAAATCATCCACAGAAGCGCCTGCCTCCCCCAAAAGTTCAGATGCACAAAAATGTTATTTTCATATCAGTTCAGTCAACTGTTGCCATCTTGGTCCCAAGGACGAGATCATATGAAAATGTGTAACTGCATGTGATATCTGGACCAAAATTTTCCTGGTGCAACCGTATGCGGCACTACTTAATAGAGCAACTATATTTAGATGTTTTTTGCAGCTAACGGTAAGACATACAGCCATAGCAGAAGAGTTTACTCAGAAAGGTTTACAGGTATAATAGGAAATATGTACACGGACCAGCAGGAATTACCTGCTGATATCATTATCTAGGAACTTTCCCTCTTTTGCAGCTATACATGCAACTAGCCTGCCATTCCGGCTTTGCTGGAAGCAAGAGGCATAATAACAATAATAATAATTTATTATTTGTACCCCGCCCATCTGGCTGGGTTTCCGCAGCCACTCTGGGCGGCTTCCATAGAAACCAAAAAACACTAAAATATCACACATTAAAAACTTCCCTGAACAGGGCTGCCTGAACAGCTAGAGGAGAGAAGGCTAGCACACTTGCATAGTTCAAAGCACCTTGTGTAGCAGGTATGGCAAAGGCTTTCTGCCAAAGAACTTGGAGAGAACCTGCTGTCTGTCAGAAAGGACAATATTGAGCTAGGTTGACCAATGGTCTAGCTCTGCATCTGGCAGCTTTGCTGGTATATTTGCATTTTAGTGGATGAGCATGTAGGGACTAGCTAAGTTCAGGGCAGGAGAGGAGGCAGCCAGCCAGCGACATCAACATACCTTGGCAGCACCGTTGGCATACATCTGTATCATGTTCTCTGCTCCCTGCTTCACCTTCAGCTCAATATTGAGCTGCTTCTCCAGGCCAGCAATGCGGTTTTTGGTAGCTGTTGATCGGCTCAGGCTGCCTGGTGATTGTGGGGCATCTGGGAAGACAGTAAAGTGGTTAATGCCAAGAGGGCACAAATCCCAGACCACCACTATCAGGGGAACCATCCAAATACATGAGCTAGCAGGTAGGGAACTGGCATCACGTAGCAGGGACCATCAAGAGCATGCAAAGGAATGCATACCATACACATCTTTATGCCCATCCTGGTTCATTGGCTTATTGGAATCCGTAACCCCCCAGGAGGCACTGGGGAAAAGACTGAATCAAGCCAATGAGCACATTTAGACTGTGTTCTGCTTTAGAGGTTTCTGGACCTCAGCACAGAATAAGACGTATCAGCCAGTCTACTTGTTTGGAGAAGATATCTCGCCCATTTTCATGCTGCTGTACCTACGTGCTGCCCCTTTCTGGGCAGAATTCAAAGCATTGCTTCTTAACCATTAAAATCATGAGGTCCAGGTTACCTCAAGGAGGGAAAGGTCTTCTCAGAGGTGGTCTCTCAACTCTGGAATACTCCCCACCCGCAGAGCTACTTGCTTTGTGCTCAGTTTGGTGAGTTTTAAGTACCAGGCTAAAATGTGAGTGTACTCAGGATTTTAGTGTCTAGGAAAACCTAAAGCAGCAGCAAATAACATCTCCTTTTTGCTGCTTTAGTATTATTTTATGGATTCATTCTGAATTCTATTCAAATTATATAAAAACACAAATTCACTTGTTTCAACCAAAGGGCCATTTGTTACAAAGAAGTTGTCATTTAAATACTAAATATAAAGAGTTATACAAAGGATGCTTTGTCAAGCCTAGTAAGAGGATTCCCTCATTATGTTTTCTATCCAAGAGCAGATTGCCAATGAGACAGACTGCAGAAAAAAGCTGAATTCAGTTAACCAGTATCTAGTATGTTCCTGGATCCAGAGAAACTGCTACAGGTCTGGTCTAGTGCATTTGAGTGTGATTTAATCTATGAAGAGTTGCATAGAATTAGATGCATAAACAATAATATATGTATTTTGTGCAACATCCATGTCAGGGCAGACAACTCTTCACTGAATACATAGGTCAAAGGCTTTTAAGAGAGGCCGTATTCAGACTTTGGCACTTTAAATTCTGGACCCTAGCTGACATCATGTGGAACTAGTATTAGGCAATGCTGCGGTCCCAACACTCCCAGTTTAGTGCTTTTCTCTCTCTCCCAGAGACAAAGAATGGACTATAAGATTGGGGGCCTGTTCTTGAGAAAGGCTGCCAGAACTGCTTGGTATTCACTGCTGTGCAATGTAGTGTAAAGCAAGCCAACTGGAATGAATCCTTTTTAGAAAAAAAGAGAGCAGCTCAGATCTTCTAAGCCAGTACACCACTGAGTAAATCCTAGATTTACAAAGCACTTGGTTAGAAAGAACACTTGAAGTGTTGTCAGCAGCACCACATTACAACCCACAGGCTGAATGAGGACAGGCTTAGACAGTGGCCCATCCAGAACTCTTATCCTTTCTGACCTCTGGTTTGCAGGGGGCTCTGAGCCTACAGTCTCCAAGCAAAAAGGAAACAGCCACACCCAAGCCCTGCAGGCTTTCTAGCCCAGTGTGTGTATATATATATATATATATATATATATATATGCAGGCTCTCCCCCTCCTCCCCATTTTTGTGGCCTGTGCTTGACAGTGGAGTCAGGTACAACAGCAACCGCTTCCTCTTTTGCAAAGTCACAGGCCGCTGCCTCTCCATAAGGTGCAGCCCCATCGTTGTAACAAGCTATTTTGGAATGGAAGTGGTGCCTTGACGTTTTAAGGTTCTGCCTGTGTGCTCCATGGGCTCCACTGTGCCTTTTTTCGATTGCTCTATACGGAGGGGTTTGGGGATGTTCCCTCTCCCTGCTGCTGCTTATTCCCCAATGCTTCCTTGCACACGCACAGGCCAGCTGCCAAGTTTCTGCTCTGTTAGTGACTGTCCACATCTGGAGACTGGCATAGCCGGTGCTTATTAGGAAAAAGGGGCTGAGAACAGGCAGGTAGGGAGGAGCATACAAACAGGATTGGCAAAGTGTAAAGTTTCCTCTACCATACAAAGGTGCCAACAGGCTAGGGTGTGGATCTATTTGGAACAGTTTTTAAACAAACAATGCCTGGCAGCTCAAATGAGTTCTTTCTTTCTTTCTTTCTTTCTTTCTTTCTTTCTTTCTTTTTTCTTTCTTTCTCTCTCTCTCTCTCTCTTTCTCTCTCTGTCTCTCTCTGTCTCTCTCTCTCTCTCACACACACACACACACAAATACAGTTTCACAGCTTTGTTGATGGTTTTATGAACATTCAAGAACTGTAGGTAGCAACATATGGAAAGCTGTGTTTCTCCAATGCCAAATATGAAGCTAACTGAATTATTAATACTCACTTCTATATTCTGAACTTTCCCCCAAAACAAAATGCAGGTGAAATGTGCAAGTTTTCAAAAATAGTAGCTGAAGTAAGCCTAATCTGAATGGTTATTATTACATAATAATAAATGGCAGGTTATAGCTTGCTATTCTATAACATACACAAAGAGGCTAACAGTCATCTTCATCAAAACAAATTAAAATTGTCATATTATAATGATTCTTGCATAATAAAAGGAGAGGGCTACAGCTCCTGACTCAGCAAAACATGCCTCAATGTATACTGTTTGAAGGGACAACCCATTTTTGCAGAATTTGTTAGTGTCTTAAAACATTCAAAGTATAGCCAAATAAGATGCTGCACACTCTGGAAGAATGTACCCTGGGATAAGAGAGACACTTTTCACACTTTAAAGCAGTTCCCACATTTTTATAAAAGATTTTTTTAAATTGCTTTTTCATGTATTGATACTGATATAATTCTAAGAATAAATGCCCTTATTCCGAGTACTGAAGCCTACTGGAAGATCTGTTCTTAATTTGCATTCAGGATGGGTTATCCTATTCTATATGTCACAAAATTATTCTTAAGTGCAGGTAGATGACACCAGTCCTGTTTTATATGAGTGACTTCTTTAACTTAGCTATGCACAGTTTTCGCTAAACCAGCCATTTCCTTTTAAATGCCTCTCACCAAACTAGGGGAAAGTGCACACATTGCCCAGTAAAGTCACAGATTTGGTCACTGTTAGAGGTGTTTAAAAGATTTTATATGTCTCGATCAAGGGAAGCTCACCAACACAATTTAACAACCCCCCCTGTAGTTCTTTAAACGCTTGCCAGCTGAAATCGTCAGGAAGCCAGAGACAGACTTAAATCCACCAATACCTAAGAAAAGCTTGTGCACCCTATCATCAGTTCCTACCCATCTTCGCCCTAAATCTCTGCTTGCTTTTTGGCTCCCTCATAGCACCTGACCCTTGACTTCCCACCCATCCACTGCACACACTTACCCCCCAGCTCTTCAGGGTCTTTGACGACAATATGTGCATTGAGATCCTGCAGTTGGTGGTGCAGGGCCTCCAGCTTGCGGTTGGAACTCTTGAGCAAGTTGTCCACATTGGAGAGGTTCTTACGGTCTGTGGTTGCCTTGCGTAAGTTTTCTGCTCCCTCCTTTATCTTCAGCTCTTTCCGAATCTCACGCTTAATCTTCTCCTTTTCTTCATCCAGCTTCTGCTGTACACTGGTGTCTGAGAAATCTGAGCTCTGGTCCAGGCCCAGCTGCTCCAGCACTGACCAGTTGCCTGGATCACTCTGCAAGGGAAAACATAGAAATGAGTTGTTTACAGGCACTGGAATGAGGTTAGCACTATGATTCAATGGGTGCTACAGTGGTGCCTCGCAAGACTAAATTAATCCGTTCCGCGAGTCTCTTCGTCTTGCGGTTTTTTCGTCTTGCGAAGCACGGCTATTAGCGGCTTAGCGGCTTTAAGAAAAAGGAAACAAACTCGCAAGAACTCGCAAGACGTTTCGTCTTGCGAAGCAAGCCCATAGGGAAATTCGTGTTGCGGAACGACTCAAAAAACGGAAAACTCTTTCGTCTTGCGCGTTTTTCGTCTTGCAAGGCATTTGTCTTGCAAGGTACCACTGTATTCTGAATATCACTAGAATCATCCACAGAGCCTATATGGGTGATTATATATATATATATATATATATATATATATATATACACACACACACACACACACACACACACACACACACACGCATGCATTTATACAACTTATATATACACCATACAATACTCATCATTATCTCTTATCGTCAGACTTCTCCATCCATCTCTCCATGGCATTCTAGGTAGTCTTTTGTCGGCTGCATAATCTGCTATTCCACCAATTTTCGTCTTAAATCTTCCTTTATTTAATGGAATCTCCCAGTATTCTCTAGCATATTTACACAACCACCACATATGGATCAGGGTTCCCTGTACCTTGTGGCACTTCCAGCATAGATTTGACCTTTTTCCTGTACGTTTTAACCACTTTGCTGGGTTTCAAGTTACCACCGTTACATCATCTTTTGTAAATGTTCCTTAATAAGGTAGCAGGCAGAGAAGTTCATAGTCCTCCCCCATAGTTTTTCCCACGTTGACATTTCTATATTATCACCAATATCTATAGCGCATTTAATCATTGTCACCTTTACCATTTTGTCTTTAGTTTCCCACTCCAATAACAGTTTATAATTCTTAGAAATCAGTTTCGCATCCTTTCCTATTACAATTTTTTCAAATTCCGAATTCATTTCCCCAAATCCCTTTTCTTTAACTTTTTTAAAATAACTTGTTCACCTGGAAGTACTGAAACCAATCTATAGTATAATCTGATACCTCTCCTCTTTTTAAACCTTAAACTCTAAACTTTAAACTCGCTCTTTAAACTTTAGAAAATTCTTGTAAGTAGCCTATCTGTTATTCATATTCCATATGGGTGATCTTATACTCCTACTTTATGCCTTCCAACTACCTAGATTCTGCAATCTGTTCAGAACTCAACTTAGTCACAAATGTTCATATAAACAAAGCAACGTACACAGTGACTTTCCCTTTAACAGGGAAACATAATTTTGTGCAATTGGAAGTACCACACTTACAGCCCAATCCCATGCATGCTGCCTACTATCCTTGCATACATTCACAGAGCTAAGCAGAAGGTCTGGTTCTAAGCAGATACGATTTTGCTGTGCAGGTAGGACACACGATCAATGACAACAAAATGCAGATTATGCTACTAGGCTGTATAAAGGTTCTAATTAGAAGCAAACCATTATGTTTCATTGTTGTAGAAACTTATTGGTATGTAAGTGACATGTGAATGGTTCACCTTCTTGCGGTGTAAAAAAATCAATATTTTAAAAATGGTCTTTCTAGGTGGTTTAAAATCCATTATTTAAGTTGGCATGATTTAAAGTCAATCCACCCTGCTGCCCCCTTCGTAGCCTTGGGCAAGTCACCATTCTTTCTCTTAGTCACCAAACTGCAAATATAGATAAATAACATTGACCTACTTTGCAAGGTTACTCAAGGAATTATTGCTAATGTTTGTGAGCACTAGGTAAGTGTTATTTTTATTATAATTATATTATTAATAAAAGTTTTATTTATATACTGCCCTTCCGCTCAACTGAGGCCAGGACGTTAGCTAAAGCAGCATCCAGCTAGCACTAAAAATGTTCTCATGTTGCGAGACATTTCACGGAAATGCTACTATAAAGAGAGAAAAGAAACCATGCGTAACTGGAGTGAGGAAGCAGGCGAAAGAGATGGAGGGAAGCATTACAGCAGTAGACAGTCTGCCACCGAAATAGGAATGATAAATGGTCCAAGAACCCAGTAGTCCTGGGTGCAACCTCTCCCATTCTGGACTGCGCCCTCTCCTTAGAACTACATGAGTCCATAATTTCAGATTCAGGCGAGCAGCTTCTCCCCCTGCCCCAACTAGAAAAAAGCAAAACAAAAACCCCTCTGACTCCTCTCACACACCCCTTGCTCAAACTACTGCATAACCAACGCCAGGCTGGATTATGTGGAGCTCTTTAGGAAGTTCAAGCAGACCATTACTGCCCTGTTCCTTTGCTTTCGGCACTATGAAGGCTCAATTCTCTTACGACGGTAGGTTCCTTTTACTAATAAGGACAATAGATATAGTTCTCAAACCTTCAGCTCTTAAAATTATTCCCAGAACTGTGCTTGCCATCAGTGGACTGCACCAATAAGCAGGACAGTAATGAAAACTTAGATGTCCAGAATGGTGCCTCTCCTTGGATGGAACTGCAAAAGGATCTCCATGCTTCCACCATCTGTCCATCGGAGGAAAGAGAGCATCCATTTCTTTGCTGTGTAGCACCATTAAGCTCCTTAGGCAGCTCCAGTCCAATCCTAACGGCATCACTTTGACGTACTGTATGTGTGCTTAGAGTTGAAGTCTAAATGTGTCAAGTCCTAGTGTGGGCTTTTGTCCTGAGCTGAAAACCCTCAGTCATGTCCATGTGCACGTGTGTCTGTAAAATGTGTATAAATTTGTGATAAGTCGTAAGGGTAAAAAAAATAATGAGATAAGGATTGTGAAGCCTTTTGCAAATTATGATTATTCTATTGTGCCATCAACACACATGGTGCTCCATAGGAATAAGTAACATAAGCGTAAGAAGGCAGGTCCATGCCCCGAGAACACTGCAATCTTAGCTATGACAGATTGGGAGCATAATTATAGAAGGAGAAAGGATAGATACACAGTCAACAGGTGAAGGATATGCACAAAAAATGAAGCTGTGTGCATTTAAAGCTTGGCTTCTGTAGGTGGGGGGGGGAATAAGAGCCAAATTAGAAGCACTTTCTCAGTAACAACAGTTTGAGTGGTGCCAACTTGGAATGCGCTGGCAAATTCTTTCTGGCACTACCTTCAATCTAGGCTGTCTGAGTCAGAGGCTGACCCTGCTGTGGTGCCCCAGCTACAGGATACATGCCCAGGTGGGAACTTGGCACATTGTAGTTAAATATTATCCACATAAGTCTTCTAGTAAGGAAACAGACCTCACAGGCTTACTGGAAGGAATTAAACAAGTGACCTGGGGGAGTACATCACAGAATGACACTCATTTAACAACTTCCCTTGCTACCCTATGAACAATACCCAGAGCCTATGGAGTCTGCCCATAGGCAGAAGAACTGCTGGGGGTGGGTGGGGGCAATATGCCTCCAGTATGCTATCCGTCCTATCCAGCACAAGGATGTGGCCAGAATATTGGACTGAAATGGATATACTGGGGTAGGGAAGGTGGAGAATAAGGAATTCTGAGCAGGACACAAAGTAGGTAATCTCATTTCAAAGCACTGCAAGGAGCTGCATGTATCTACTCACTGAAGCCTGGCATTAAATGTGTTAGGCACATGATAGCCAGTATATGCAGTGATAACTCATCGGCCAAACCTACAGATATGTTATGGCCTCCCCTAACATTTACATGCCCCCTGCCCCCCCTTTTACACACAAAATATTATATATCTTTTGCTCTTCGTCTCAGACACCTTATTCAGTAGAGTACAGTGGTACCTCGGGTTAAGAACTTAATTCGTTCTGGAGGTCTGTTTTTAACCTGAAACTGTTCTTAACCTGAAGCACCACTTAAGCTAATGGGGCCTCCTGCCGCCGCGCGATTTCTGTTCTCATCCTGAAGCAAAGTTCTTAACCTGAGGTACTATTTCTGGGTTAGCGGAGTCTGTAACCTGAAGCGTCTGTAACCTGAAGTGTCTGTAACCCGAGGTACCACTGTAAGTACAACAGTCCCTCCTTTCTCCAACGTGTAAAAGATAACATTTATTCCTCAAACACATATTCTGCTACTCTCACATGTGTCTGTGTGTTCCAGACTGAGGCGCTTTGCCCACAGATGCCCCACAAATGTTCCTGCTACTTGTACCCCATTGTGCTTTTTTGCCTTTCCTGTCTGCTTCTCTGATGTGCAGAGCAGCAAATGCACACACAGATGAACATCAGTGTATATTGTAACATGCAGAGCCGCTTGTAGATGAGGCAGTGCAGTTCCCAAGCCACTTTCACAACACACGCAGTATTCCCTCATCTTAGACTAGGATTCCTGCTCCCTCGTACTGATACTGGCCTACTGATTTCTACACATGCAATGCCCTTCCTCCCCAGTTGTTTGGTTATCATTAAAAAAAGGTGGTGGGGGGGAGGAAGTATCCCGATACCACCCCCCTTCAAATGACTGTACCTCTTGGTCATGCTCAGAGTTTGTGTCCGGCTCCGAAAGAGACATCCCGGCCCCAGGAGTGGCACACCAGGCCGCCCGTCTGCTTCAAACTGTGTGCTGGCTACACCCTCATTTCCTGCCTGTTGATTCAAACAGCTCTTCCAGCCTGTGAGCAAACAAACCACTTCCTAACAGAGTTCCTGTATTCGCTGGCAATACCGGAACACAGGCCACGGCTGAAGGGAGCAATGGTGGGGCCTACATCTTCCCCTGCTGCCTTGCCACTTGCCTTCCCTTCGGAGTGAACTTTCTAGAGGGGCAGGAAATCCCCAGAACTGCAGTAGGGCGATACTTTTATGAGGTAAAATACCACGAAACAGCAAGCAAGCTTTCAAGTCGTCCAGAACTCTGCTTCTGGCTGGATGTTCAAGCAAAATGCAGAGCAGAGGAGAGAGGGAGGGAGAGAGAGAAAGCTAGGCATGATTTTGGAGCCCAAAAGTTCACAGTTTGTAACCTTAATGCAGAATGGGGTGGGCAGACTTTGTTAGACTCATCCGGGTGCAAAAGAATTTAAGGATGCACCACAGGCTTATTAGGACAACCAGCCAACTGACCAACCACTGGAAATTCCTCCTTATTTTGGCAATATAAAATCTAGGTAGTTATTTAGATCTGTGTCCAACACAGACTTGAAAACACAGGTCCCCTGTGTGGCAGAAAGCAGAAGTGAGGAGAAATGCGGTAGTCTTTCTATCAACGATCCTACCGTAAGCTAGTAAACGCCATGCAACCATCCACACAACAGTGACCAATGGCAGAAAAGCATCTCTCTCTCTCTCTCTCTCTCTCTCTCTCTCTCTCTCTCTCTCTGAGTTCTTAATTAGCACATGACAAGACAAGTACACTGCAACAAGATCTACAGCAGTTGGATCCTTACACTGAGCAGGCAAATTGCGGAACAGTTTTGCAAGAGCAGCACAGATCCCGTTGTCAGAGCTATGCACTACAGAAGCTTTTGCCCTTGACATTACAAAAAATGAAAGAAAAAGGAAGACTTTCTCTGAAGTATTCCTTCTCTCCCAGGATTCAGAACAATCCTCCCTTTGTCATTTTTTATTTTTTAAAAATGGGACATTTTGTGCCCTGATTATTTGTAGCCTTTTCAGGCTGCCTCATTTTAGCAACAATGGACTAGAAAGCATATTCCCATTTTTCACTCTCTTTCTCTAGTTACATTAACTCCACATGTGCCTTTTTGTCATTTGAAGCTTTCAGCTTCCCAATTTCAACCTTCAACACGATGGTATCTAGCTCAGAATTTGCAAGAGCACATTTTAGTCCCATCCCCCCCCCCGCTGATTTTTTTTAAAAAACTGTCAGCATGAAGGAATAGGAAAAACCAGAGTTTTTCTGTCAGTGGTGAATCCCTTTTCAAAATTGCATGTTTACTGTAAGGCACTTCAAATACCATCTAGTGGAAAAACCAGATACTAATCTAAATAAATAAAAATGCCCTAACTTAGGTTCCTTGATTTCAATGGGTCTACTCTGCTTTGAACTTAGTTGCATACTGCCAACAATATAAAAATTGGTTAAAATAATTTTCAATCAGAAAAAACAGGGTGAAGTAAAAAGCAGTGTTTAAAATTACCCAGGTGCCAGGCAAGTTTTGCTTATTTATTGCATTTATATCCCACCATTCCCCCCAAGGAGTACATGGTTCACTCCCCATCTCAATTAATCCCTGTAATGACCCTGTGAGGTTGGCTAGGAGGTTGTGACTGGCCCAAGGTCACTCAGTGAGTTTCATGAATGAATTTAATCTTTAAGCTGTTCTTATACACTGCTTTACATGTATATTCTATTCTTGTGAAAGCTGCCCCAGTTGTGCTTTTAGAGCTGGTCTTTGACCGTAATAAAGTATGATGATGGTGAATGAATTTGAACCCTCATCTCCCAGGTTCTCATCTAACACTCAAACCACTACACCACATTGGCTTCCTAGAGTACTTCTCCTATGGGGCAGCTATATAAATTAAAAAGGTAAATAAATATGGGGAAAGCAAAATGTCACTTAGAGAAGGATCTGAAATATTTTCCTTGAAGCTTGAATTTGTTTCATTCTGGACTGTTTTATTTGATGTTTTAATGTGTTGAAAACTACTACTAAAGTTATGGATTGAAGATAGAGAAAGAAATTGGCATTTTTGATAACAGAAGACACTCAGTAGCAAACACTAATGACTTCTGCACAAAGCTGACCAGATCTGCTGTAAACTCATACATGCCAAAAAAGAAGTGGTAGGGTTTTTTTTGGATCAGAGCAGCTATAAATCAAATCTACATTACTCACACTGGGCACTGTAACTTCAAAGGAAAAGGAGCTGTGTGATAGCCTGATGCATAAGGTGTTCCCAATGCAGAGTGGGGCTGCTGCACCAGGTGCCTGCTAAAAGTCTTCCCCCCTCCCAGCTATTATTTCTACAGTGTGCAGGCAAATAGCAGTTGGGGCGGTGGGACGGTGGGAGCAGATGCAGCAAGAAATCAGTGCAGGGTCCTGATCTAGACCAGAAGGACGTTCAGGATCAGGGACCCACAGGGCCGCTTTAAGTAACAGTAGCATAATTAAAACACACATTTTAATTGAACATTACAGTGGTACCTCGGGTTACAGATGCTTCAGGTTACAGAAGCTTCAGGTTACATACGCTTCAGGTTACAGACTCCACTAACCCAGAAATAGTACCTCAGGTTAAGAACTTTGCTTCAGGATGAGAACAGAAATCGTGTGGCAGTGGTGCGGCGGTGGGAGGCCCCATTGGCTAAAGTGGTACCTCAGGTTATGAACAGTTTCAGGTTAAGAACGGACCTCCAGAATGAATTAAGTTCTTAACCTGAGGTACCACTGTACATGTAGTCTGGTTGTGAGTTTACAGCAGTCTTGGCTGTAGCAGCCAGAGAAGTCGCTGCAATAATTTGCCCAGAAAATCTGCAGTGTGGACTATAAGTGAAGCAAGCAAGGAGCTCTAAGAAAAAGTCGCTTTGAGAGTCAAAGACCAGCCGAGAGTTCTTTCTCTGAGAGGCAGGTGTATAACAAAGTCCCTACGGAGTCAACTGTCTTGTGGAGATGTGGGAATGAACCCAGCAGTTTGGTGTGACCAACGGGCCTCACTAAACCTACACTTGCAGCTCTGCCTTCTTGCAGCCTGGAGCATGTGTGCAGAGCCAGTTCACTCAGCTGTGGGTTGGAATCAGGCCAGGTCACAGCCCAGAGAGCCTCAGTACTTGTTCTGGACACCTCCTGACGCAATGCAGGAAATGGAGCTGCTGACTCACCCGCTTCCTTCACAGAAGTCAGCGCTGACCCTAACACAGTGCAGCAGCCCCAGCGATGCAAAGGTCAACACCAGGGAGAGGAGACTTCTGTAGCCAGCACTGGAGTAGTAGCATGACTGGGGCAAGTATTATACTGTAAGGACAGAGGGCACAACACTCATCACTATCCTACGTGCTCTTTCATATGCCTTGGATTGAGAGCAAGCAGCTCTGTACCACATGCCTGGAATACAGGGGTGCCCGTGAAATCAAATGAACCATCTCCCCAACATCTTGCACCCATTTCCCAAAAGACTGCTTTATGGATTTTGCACTGAATTCTGCAGAGGCTTAGTATAAATGTGTATGGACTGTAGTCCTCTCAACCAAATTAATATATTACAGGAAAGCTATGGGGGGGGAATAATCTTTGGCACAGATTTGGGGGGGGGGAATATTTCATGTATCAACTCTCGAGTCAATAACAGGACCCACAATCTCTATATAAAAACAGCCTTAAGAATAGATGACCCTCGGAGTCCCTACCAACTCTACAATTTTATGAAATCGCAATTGCTCCCAGATTTGCTCTACGCTAGGACTTTCCCCTCTGGGACCAGCAAACAGCTATAAAAGGAAAGCAACTATCTTCCACACAATAGCTCTAAGAATGCCCAAAGGCTGAGACAAGCCAGCCAGCTGGCACACAAAAGAATCCTTCTCTAGCCTTCCTTTTTGAGGACACAAGATCAAAGAGGCTGCCTATAGCTTTCATATACCAGAACTGGAGGGTGAGGGGCAAATGTTCAGATGGCAATTTCTAATCTTTCACTACTTCCTTGCTCTAATGCTTGGGCAGCGCTGCCTCCCCTATGCATTCCTCTTCTAAAAACAAAACCAAGATATCCTGGCTTGCAAGCCCCAGCTCTTTCCAAGCAACAGACTCACCACTGCACAATGGGAACAGGGCCAGGAACCCAAGCAGACATTGCTACAGGGCACAGGAATGTAGAATAGCGTGTGCTGCTGATACGAAGGGAGGGCAGCAAGCCCTTGTGCTCCAAGGTTAATTCTGCACCCTTGGTAGGCAGACCTTGGAGTTTTAGAACAAGTCTTTTCTCCCCAATGTAACCTGTTTTTTCCCTCTGCAGGCCAGGCAGAAGATGGGATTCCTTCTGCACGTCTTTCCTGCAGCCAGACCTCCCCCAGTTGCTCCATCTCGCATCTGGCTCTTTGTAAACACTGAGTGCTGCCAGGGCCAGAAATCAAAATGGAACCTGAGTGAGACCCTGGCTGCCTGCTCCAGTGCTTCTGAGCATGGCTAGAGTGAGAAGAATCCTCATTTGACCCACAGATTCTGAGCCAGTTCCTCCCTAAGCTTCACATGATGGAGTACCCTCAGAATATCACTAGCCCCTATGCTAGGACCTCTATGCTTATGTTCTTGTGGGCCCTCATGCCAGGCTTCCCACAATACCGCAGGAAATGCAGGCACACCACACACACACACACACACACACACACACACACAGAGCTGATAATAAAGACCCATATTATTAGAGACAGGCTTCTATGTTGTTGCTTGAGGAACAGCCTGGATTTAAGTCCATGGTGCCAAGTTCAAAGTCCACGCTGAACACTCAGTGGAGCACTCCTTAATGTAGCACAGCAGGGTTTTGCTGGACTTCCTGACTCCTCCAAGAGCACTGACCCACCCCTCCATCAGACACCGATCCCCCTTGGCCTGAGCAACACAACAGCTGAGAACCTGGACATCACAATGTAGCCATTCACTTCTTCCCAAGTCAAGAAACACAATGGGAGCTCAGTAACACAGCCCAGATGGCTTCAGGCCGAAATGTGTGCACCAAGCTGCTCCGAGAACATGGAGGCAGCACAGGTGTCAGCCCTGCCCTGTTATGATGCTTTCCAGTCAAGAGGATCATGCTCATGAATTGGGCCGCTGTCTGGATCCCCATGCACGTGGATTGCATCTTCCCCACTGTTATCATCGAGGCATGGGACCACTTGCAAGAATGACCCCATGGCTTTAAAATGTAACATGCGACTTGGACTCAACACAGTTAGTGCTGGGTGTTTTATGGTAGTGCTCAAAAGTAACCTGACAGAGGATTAGAGGGTGTTCTTAACCACAATACAATCTAAGCAAAACTCGTGTGTTATTTTTGGTCTCCTGAAAGCAGACCTTCTGTGCTCTGGTCCGAGTGTGAGCAAGCCAAACATCCATGTCTGGAATTTAATCCAAGTCCATTTAAACTCCTGCTCTCTGGAGTTGATCAACTGATGACATAACTGGAACCTTCAATTTAAGCCATAATTATTTAGGGTTCTTTGACGAGTCATAGCAACCAGAATGTGCTAGTTTACATCAATTAATCACCCCCTTAAGCTATGCTGCACTCCAGAGTCTAATTCATTATTGAAACCATGTCCCTCCCCATGAAAAAGGAGTGATATTCCATAGTGTCTGTCTGATGGCTTAGAACTAGGAAGAAACTTGGTTTTTCATTACCCAGCACAGCAAAAGAGTAGCAGCTGGAAAGGAAGGAAGGCCTCCAGAGTTCTAATCCAGTGCCCTACTTTCTCAGGAACCAACTCTGGAGGACTAAGGCGTCTTACAATTCTCTGCACATAAATTTGCTAGAACCTAAGTAAAACTGTGTGTGTGTCTGTGTGTGCACATGCAGACTCTCTCTCTCTCTTCTGCAAAGTAATTCAAAGTTCAGGCTCTACATGTGTCACCAGGTCTTTAGGGAGTCAAGAACTGCTGAACAATCTAAAGGCCCCATAGGAATTGACCATGTGACCTTGACACAGCAAAAGTATCCGGCTGCCTGAAGTGCACACACTTTCAGCGACATCCAGCACCCTCCTAGACAAATCTCAGCGAATGAATGAGTAAGGAGCCTGTAACCAAGCAGTCACTGGGAACCTGCTCAGGTCTCATGCAGTATACAGAGAGAAGAGGCATTCCAAAGGATTACAGAAGTTATTACTTAATTGGAGCAGGGACAAGAAGAAAAAATGGTGTGTGTCAGCAGTTTCCCTCTGGAGACTGGCCATTTCTTAACCAGGATGCAACCAAAGTTCCCTCAAGCAAAAGCATCTGTTCCTAGTAAGTTACATTTTTGCTGATTATTCTCCAGCCACAAGGCTAGCCTCCCCCAGCTCTGTCCTCCATACTGCGGGGTCAGAAATAGACTACCACTAGTACCGGTTGGAACTAGCACGACTTTAGCAGATACAATTCAGACACCTTTGCTGCTGCTATTGATCCGGAAAGGCAATGACAGGATATACTGGGCTTTTAATTTTTAAACACAATGAAGGTTGGGATTTCAGAACGCAAACAGCCAGTCTCTACCAACCTTGTGTTGTGAGCTCCAAGACGAAGGCAGGCCTGCACCGCACAGAGACAGCAACATCCTCACCACCAAAATAAAGTGTCAACAAGAAGCCTTCCTACAAACACTGGCTCTGACTCCTTTTCTCCACCCCGCTCACAATTGTAGTCAGTTTCCTGAAAGCAGGGACTACAGAAACTCAAGCATGACCTAAGCTCATGTATTCTGTTACATAAACGCCTCATAACAAACACAATGCAAGAATTCTCTGTAAAGGGGTAAGCTCAGCTAGGCCCCTCTCTAAATCTCTTGAATGCACGCCCAGATGCCTCCTGCAAGCGTTCTTGGTTTTCTCAATTTCTCGCCTCCTCTCTTTGCAGGTCATCTAAGATCAGAATCAGTTTTAAATTTGCAAGAGAGTATCTGTACGGTGGGGGCAGGCAGGGGAGTTGCCTTTGATCTAGATTTATAGATTTAAAACTGCACCAGCACCATAGGCAATGTGACTGCAATGATTTGCATCTGCACCCGTGCAAAGGTCAATGTGCTAACTTATGTCATGCCAGCTCAAAATACCTGCCACCAACCGCTTCAGTAACAGTAATGGGAAGGCCACAACTGCTGCTAAGACTACAAGGAAATGAGATCCTAACATGCAAAAAAGGATACTTAAGTGAAGCTTAATCTGAGCACAAACACATCACATTCTCTCCAACCTAGCATCATAGGAATCTCCCTATGCCTCTTCAGCATTTGCTGAAAACCATATACCGTATTTTTTGCTCTATAAGACTCACTTTTTCCCTCCTAAAAAGTAAGGGGAAATGTGTGTGCGTCTTATGGAGCGAATGCAGGCTGCACAGCTGTCACAGAAGCCAGAACAGCAAGAGGGATTGCTGCTTTCACTGCGCAACAATCCCTCTTGCTGTTCTGGCTTCTGAGATTCAGAATATTTTTTTTCTTGTTTTCCTCCTCCAAAAACTAATTGCGTTTTGTGGTCTGGTGTGTCTTATAGAGTGAAAAATACGGTAGTGAAGAAGCCAGACACACATCTGTAGAGAAGGAACCCCACAACTTAGGCGCTGCCACAGTGAATGCCCTTTCCTGCCCCCACAAACCTCTGAGGGAGGTGGAACTATCAAGGTCACCTGGGAGGGTCTGTAGGGAAGAACACAGTCTTGCAGGTATTTGGGACCCAAGTTATTTAAGGTTTGAGAAACTACTATCCTGAGCACGTTGGGCCTGGAAATGAGCGGGAAGCCAATGCAACTGCTTTAGAACAGGGTTATATTTATTCTAAAGGCAAACCCAGCCAGCAATCTGGCCACTGCATTGTGGACCAGTTGAAGTTTCTGAGTTGTCTTCAAGGGCAGCCCACATAAAGCATATTACAGCAATCCAATCTGGAAATTACCAGAGCAAGGAGTATTATGGCCAAGAGATCTGTACAAAAGGGGGGAAGAGGAAGGGGTGGTTCAAACACACACCAACACAGCCTGCTGCTGCCCCTCAGTAAAAACTCAATGACAGACAGTGAGTACAAAAGGGATGCATATTTATACTTTGCTTCTGAGGCAAAACCTCAGTGACCACAATAGTTGGCTACTACACCATCCTCAAACTTGTCCTGATTGAAGGCAAGGCCTTATCTTGCCAGACACCCAGATAATTATCTAGCAGCAATTTCATTTCTGGTGCTCAACAATTTTCTTCCCAGAATTGGCATTATCTAACATCACAAGTAGATTGTGGGGGGGATGGAAAGGGAAGAAATTTCTCCTTGATTGTTATTTTTTAATTGTCCAACAGAGGAAAAAAATGAAATTTTGGGAAAGACTGAAAAACATTCCTTTTTTAGAATGAATGAAATGCTGTTAAGATTTTTATTTTTTTGTAAGATAACCTACAGCACTAGAGAATGATAATTATGACATACAGAACACTCAAACCCAAGATGCATTTTTCACCTGGCGAGTGCTGCCATCTTCAGGAGAGGAACACACAGGATCTTCATTACAGTGCTTGTGAATTGCTGCTTGCCTTCTTTTGGTGACCTTTAGTCTAATTTGGTGATGCGAGAAACAATATCCTGTTTCTGCTGTCCTTTTGACCTGGCTCTACCCTTGTGGCCAGACTTTCCATGTCTCCCCTCAAATATCTGTGAAAAGACATCCTGATGCAAGACTGTGAAAGGAGCAGCATGTTACCCTGTCATGTTGGAGGGTAAGAGAAAGAGTCAGAAGATGGGGCTGAAACTGCAGGAGTTCTGGCATGAGTGCCAAAGCATCAGAGGGGAAAGTGAAATTTTATCCAAGATCCAAAGAAGGAAATGAGCTACAATTGGGCATATTTGCAATTTTTGCACATACAAAATCAATACATTCACTTTTAAATTTTATAAATATGCAAAAAAAAATACACTCTAAATCTTCCTGGCTTAGGTCATAAATGATACACTTTACGTTCTTAAAGCAGTAAAATGAATTTAAGTTTGAAAAGGAAGAACTGTATTTCTTTTGCTTTTCTTAAAAAAATAAATATTTATTTTGTTTCCCTAGGGGGAAAAGATTGGGCCTTCAGAACTTCAACCTTTGTGGACATTAAAAATCTAATCACAAGCATCACTTGTCGCAACAACAGTGCTTCAATTCGAGGTCATGGAAATCAGAGGATTTTGTTCTTCGTTGTTTCATGGAGTGGAGCAGAGTTCGAAATGAGGGGAGCAGATTCTATCCTGCACTACCCACTATGCATATCTGAGATCCCCAGGCACTAAGGCACTGGCAGTTTTATAATATACCCCACCGGGCATTAACCAGCTGCCGATGCAGCAGTGCAATAAATAATTCATGCAGCTTGGCAAAGAGCCCACACAAAGCCACGAGCAACGGGCACAAAGATGTTAACTTTACTGCCAGGATTTCTGCACTCAGCATTTGGAAGCAGGGAGGGGGGGTGGAGAAGCAGCAGCAGGACGAGGCAATGCTCTTGCTGCAGTTAGGAAAGCCTTAGATTTCCAAGGCTATCAAGCAGCAATTCTAAATGCTGCAAGCTCCCTGCTCCTACACAAATAATCCTCGATTCTCTCAACACTCCAAACCCCAATGCAAGACAAATGCTGGGGTTAATTGTACTGATTGCTGGAATTTATTTATTTTTTAAAAAGTCAACCGCAGCAACGAAACAGGCACAGAGGGCCAAACAAGATGCGAGGATAAGTTTGTGGCTGTTGCCAACAAAATGGCAACTGCACATCGAATACATCTTAACTTGTGCCATGGTGTCACAATGTCCTGGATTTCTCTCCAGTGTCCGTCCCCCACCCCCATGGCAAGAAGCAGCTGATTAGGTGAATCTAGAATGTTATGAGGTGGAACAAAGTTACATTTCCACATATTACGGAAGGGAAGAGATTCATTGTGCCTGGCTGCCATTTTGGGCAGCAGCCTCACTTTCCCCCTATCATCCATCTTGTCCATAATTCTAGCTGTTGTATGACCTCATCTCCCCCAACTCTCATTGTCATGGTCACCATGGAACCTTTGAAAAGCATCCCTTGGAAGAGGCTCGGCAGCAGCGCCTAAAGCCTGTGGAGTGGGCATTTTCTATTATCTGCCACCCCCACCCCCACCCTTCACAATTCACCACTGCCTTAAAGAATACCCTTTTAAGTTTCTCATGTATTGATTATCACACTGACAGCCACTTTAGAGGCCTGTCGCCAGGCAGAAAAGGTGGGATGCAAATTTCAATGCAGTAAGCAAGCTGCAGACAAACTCTCCATGAGCCACAATCTACATGCTAGACATGCACACCAGGCATGAGCAAACCACCTGCCCGGGGGCCTAATCCAGTCTGGCAGGCCTCTGAATCCACCCCCTTCCAGCATTCCCAAGAATACACGCCCCCCCAACCAGTCCCATTCCACTTCCTCCACAATCATAGTGTGCTTGTTACTGCAGGGTAGAAAGTGATTTCTTTACCCACGGCCAGCTATATCGGGCTGACATCAAGTATGGAAGCTGACTGGGCTAAGGAAGCAATGACAGAAACACCATGTTTCACCAGTGTGATATAGCAGACATCGTGATATATCTCTGTGGCTAGCATGCTGCAACTGTGGAGAGTGGGATAGGATTGGGGGACACGCACACACTGATTCAACTGAGTGAATGAGGTGGGGGGAGAGAATATAAGTGGGAGATACACATGCATGTGTACGAGAAAGGGAAAATGAATAGTTTGTGTTGGCCCTGCTGACTTGCAGTGCTGGCCTCTCCTGAGAGCACCCTCCTTGAATCTTCCTGTGCAGCAGCTACAGTGTGAACTTTCCTGTGCTGCTGTCACATATGAAGTTAGGTACGAGAAAGGTGGGTGTAGCTTGTCAGAAATGGCTTGATGGGCCAACCTCCAAGATCTGGGAGGGGTGGTCTAATTATTTCCATGGACTGGAATTCCTCACCTCTGTTATAGACCATTAGCAGGAAAGGGTGCGCAGAGAGAAAATGGGACCATGGAGCCCCAACCCCCAATAATTTTTATTTTAATAGCTGGCCCCCACTTTCCTGGAAGAACAAAAAAAGCAAACAAGGAACAAGGCAGATTTCCAGTCCCTGTTTTCCCCTCTACACCAATCATTTATTTAGGCATTTGTAAGTTGTTTGCTCTCTGGCAAGGAGGCTTCTACTAGTCATTCTGACAGATCTTCCTTTCATTCTAGCTTTTGTACAATATGAAAAGCATCCCAGGAGAACCCTTGCTCAATTCATCCCCAACTGCAAAATGGATTAGAAGCAAAGACAAAATCCCTTCCCTCCTTCTGCTTGAATGATGAATTTGCATACTGCTTGTTTTGTTTTAATAAAAATTATTCTTTGGGACTTTGTTCTTGATATTTAATTTTTCGTTGTTGTTCCACTGATACTGTGCTCCTTTTCTTACAAGACCTGAACACCTAAGATAATCCCGTATATTAAAATTAATTATGCACTTAGGAATTCTGTGTAAATACTATATATCCATTGATTTTGAATTTTATAATTCATACTTCTCACATGATTCCCCTTGATAATATGGTCAAGCATATATGTGTGTGTGTGTGTGTGTGTGTGTGTGTGTGTGTCTCCAATCTCTCAGACTTGCCAGGAATTGTGTATCTAGTGTGTGTCTGAAGGAGGGATGGGATGGCAGCAAACAAGTCTCAAGTCACCACCTTGGTTTCCAGAATTCCAGGCTTATTAAGAGAATGCAAATGTATTCTACACAAGTACTTTTACTGCAACAAAGAATGGAAAAAACTGCCCTTCCTTCCTCCCAAATGTTGGAAAACAGGCAGGACAGGAGCTCCCCCACCTTCTTCATCTTGCTCTGACTTTCCCCAGGAGAATTCTGGCTTGCTTATGGAAAGTTACACTTTCAGCTGAACCAGATTTTCCATCAGAAAAGATTCAAGTGAAACTAAGGAGTACCCATTTCCCTAGATCCACCCCCCCCCCACCCAGTGCATCATCCAACATCAACAGTCCCTATTAGTATATGGCAGGGGTCCGCAACCCACGGCTCCGGAGCCACATGTGGCTCTTTTACACCTTTGCCGCGGCTCCGGGGCGGATACTAGCGAGGGGAGGAGGCGCATTGTGCGCCCCGACACTCCCCACTGTGGCGGGCGCTGTACTGGCTGTGACGTCGCATGGGGGCGGTGCGTGCGTTAGTCACGCACCATCCCGACGTCACCTTCCCGCCTGCCCGCTACATTGTAAGGGGCATGTACGCTGGTCACTGCATTGAAACGGTTAAATCTGTTATGATTAAATGGGCACAAGATTTTGGACATAATATTATGTTTGCTGACTGGGAACAGTTATGGACCACAGGTATGAAATTTACGGCCTGTAATGCCTTAAGAGAAAATATAATGAAAATGATTTACAGGTGGTACTTAACCCCAGTCAAGCTAGCAAAAATCTATCATTTGCCAGATAGTAAATGTTGGAAATGTAAAGAGACGGAGGGTACATTTTTTCACCTTTGGAGGACATGCCCAAGGATTAAGGCTTTCTGGGAAATGATATATAATGAACTGAAAAAGGTATTTAAGTATACCTTTCTGAAGAAACCAGAGGCCTTTCTTCTGGGCATGGTCGGCCAATTGGTGCGAAGGGAGGATAGAACTTTCTTTATGTATGCTACAACAGCAGCAAGAATACTCATCGGGAAGTACTGGAAGACACAAGAATTGCCCACCCGAGAAGAATGGCAGATGAAAGTGATGGACTATATGGAACTGGCTGAGATGACCGGCAGAATTCGAGACCAGGGAGAAGGGTTGATGGAAGAAGATTGGAAAAAATTCAAAATATATCTTCAAAAGTATTGCAATATAAAAGAATGTTAGAAGGAGGTTGGAAAAAGAATATTAGGTCGTTCTGGTAGATATGATATAATGGACTAAGCAAAAATGAGTTGATGAATTTGATGAAATAGAGGAGGTTTAATTATATTACTTCAATTTTAAAATACGTAAATGAAAATAAGATTAGAGGGATTTGCTGGAAATACGATTTGAACAAGAATACAAAATTGGGAGGTGAGAGGAGGTCAATGGAAATAAGTAAAGGGAAAAGGATATGTAAAGGTTTAACCTGTTTTTGTTTTACTTTTAACTTAATACATTTTTATATTTTTTGTTAAGTTTTCTTTTTTATTCTATCTCATTGTTCTTTTTACTTGTTTATTTTTTGCTCTGTTATGGTCAAAGTTTTCTTTGTACTCTGTATGGTTTTTCTTTTTTCTGTGATTTTAAATTTGGAATAAATATTATTTTTTAAAAAAAGAAAGAAAGGGGGCATGTACGCTGGTCACTGTTTTGAAGGGGAGTGAAGAACACACACACAAAAAAAGGTAACTTGTTAATTCAATGTTTATTTCTATGAGGAGGAGTAATTCTGAGGGGTCAAACAAAGAAATAATAAAAAAAAGTGACAAAAAAGTTATTTTTATAATGACGAGTTTTGCGGCTCCCAGTTTTTTTTCTTCGGAAACGGGTCCAAGTGGCTCTTTTTGTCTTAAAGGTTGCAGACCCCTGGTATATGGGCTGCCGTATATGGGCTGCACATTGACAGGCACTATTCAGAGGCAGAAAGGATCCTTCTATTTCTAGAGAGACTCCTGATAAATATTGCTTTTTTCTTGCCTGGAAAGTCCAAGGTGCTCTCATGCACTTTGGGGTCAAGGAGGAGCTGCCGGGGGAATATTATCCCTGCAGTCCAGTTCCTTGCCACCGTGGTATTTGGCAGGGCTTGTTTGCGTTCTTTTTAAAGAATGCAGCAATCCAGCAAAGAGGGCTTCACTGCTTATCTGTGCTTACATGGGATCTGGTCTAGCAACTGCTTGACATATTATGACCGAATAAGACATTAGCGCACTTTTCCCTCTCTAGCAGAGAGTGCTGTTTCAGACATCTTTGTACCTAGCCTACCTTTGCAGATACTGTCAGAGCATCATAAAATCTGTTTATGAGACCCTCGAAGATGTGCCGCAAGGCAGTACAATAAAGGCAGCCTTTGCAGCCTTTATTCTCTTGGCTACTGAAGGGTAGGCTGCTTTTGCCTCCATATTTGGCCCCTCTTTTCCCCAGCAAAGGATTGCAATCTTGTAGAGAACAGGTAACTGAGCACTCCGAAGCTACTATGAGGAGGAGACAGATTTCAGGGATCCGCGTCAGCTTGGCACATTTGCTATGTGTGGCTGTCTGCTGGTGTCAGCCTCTGCAAATCTAGGCCAATTCCCATGTTAGCCATTCTCAGGGCCAAAGAAGCACAAGAGATCTCTCTGTTTGACCCAGCTGGCTTTGTCCTTCCCATAGAAGCTTCCTGTCCGCTTACCCTCTGTGTGCTATCCAGGACATCAAACTATTGCACACAGAGGTCACAAGGAGGCCAAACTAGGTTGTGTTGAAGAGATACAGAACTGCAGATGAAGGCCCAAACCACCCTGAACAGAGGACAAGCAGCTAAGAGCGAATCCTGCACTACAAACATAGTGGGGACTTGGAGAAAAGTTGATGGCAGCCAAGCGACCTAAGATCCTGCCAGCAAGCTCTACATACAAGGGTCACTACAGTTCAGAAGAGATTATAATAAATGTTCCCGGGGGGGGGGTGGAGGGGGGAGGGAGACATTCTTGCTATTAGTATCCATAAGCTGAAAGTACAGGAGAAAGCGCTTCTTCGCTTGCAAAAGGGGTGGAGGAGACTCTAAGCATTGCC
This sequence comes from Podarcis pityusensis, assembly GCF_964106645.2. Taxonomy (NCBI): domain Eukaryota; kingdom Metazoa; phylum Chordata; class Lepidosauria; order Squamata; family Lacertidae; genus Podarcis; species Podarcis pityusensis. The sequence goes on along the minus strand of NC_138029.1, from coordinate 43,609,560 downwards.
AAATGGAATTCGGCTACAACCTGCAGCAGTTGTGGAGAGGAAATGTAAGGAGCATTATTTGCTGAGCAGCTCCATCTCTAAAAGCCACAGATTAATGAAGCAGGCTGTACTTTCTCCCACCCCTCTCCCCAACTCTGTCCTGGACGTGGGCCAAATCGGAGAAAGTGACTCAGATGCTGGGAACCAAGGGAAATTGTTGCCTTTTGTCCAGCACAGCCTTCAGGAAGATTTGCACTGCAAATTGGAGGAGAGCTAGCTGCGCAGCTGATTCATCTCTCAACAGGAACCCGGGGTAAGGAACCAGCCACTAAACTTGCACGTTAAGGACTATGTCCACGTTATTTTATGGGAGCCACTCGAACCCACCCTTCCTGGTAGCACCAGGATGCATTTAGTGGAGTTAGAATTGCATCTGCCCTTGTCTGCCATGGGCACCAGTGTATTTAGAATAAGAGAATGTTCACCTAGGTCCTAGGGCAAAAGCACACTGGCTGGGAAGAAAGTGGCAGTGTACCTTGTCAGCTCACAGCCTAGACTTTAGGCCAGCAATGGGGGAAACTCCAGTCTACGGACCCAACTATGCCTGTGAGGCTGCTTTCTTCAGATCACACCCACCTGCCCTACATATGTGATGTGAGGTAGGCAAAGACGTGGCTGCAATCAAGAACTCAAAATGTGCTCCTAGTTGTACCTTGGCGATCAGGTGTCACTACTGCAGCCAACAGGGCTTACTCTCAGCTCTGATCAGAGGTGCGCCCCTTTGAATTGATCACCTGATGCCATAAAGACAGAACTTGCCTCCTGGTAAAGGTAAAGCTTAAGCTCTGAAATGCAGGCTTTTTGGTTGCCTCCAGCAGCCATTCTGATAAAGCCAAAGTCCTTATCTCCTCTAGGTCCCCCCCCCCCCGCAAGTGGCCATGATCAAAGACAGCAACACTTCCCTCCCCTTCTCCTGCACCTGATTTCCCCTCCCTGTGAAACATGCTGAGTGGTTCCAGTTGCTTGTGGGACAAGTGCTCTCACCACCCAGAGACATGAGCATTTGTCTGTTTGCTAACCACATGACTCAAAAGAATAGGCAAACAAGGTTATGGAATTCAAGGCTCTTGGCTATCTCTGCAAGGGAGCTCATACAGGCCTGCAAAGCATCCCACAATGAAATGCGCAGCAGTCTTTGGTGCTGGCACCCCAGACATTTCCACCAAAGATCTCTGTAATCAGCAACATCTCAGCAAAGGAAAATCAGTGATGGGGCTTAAACTCAAAAAGATGCTGCTGCTCTTGGGAAGAAAAGGATTTGAGTTTTCTGTATCCAGGTGAGGCAGCCCTCACTGGGCCCTAATTACGGACAGCAAGGAGGGAGAGAATTAGAAAGCACCTCCTGACCACTGTAAAGGCAAAGCTCACCTTCTTCAAACAAGATTATACTCTTCTGAACCCTGTGTAGGGACAACTGACAACAGGGAATCCTTTCTGGAGCTCAAAGGGCAGGAAGTGGCAAAAGCCCTAAACAAAGGCAGTGTGTTAATCTCCTTCCAACAGAAAAACAGTCACTGTCTCCTACGGCTGACCCGTATTCCACAATGTGGTGAAAGATTAACATTTTCATGCGTGCGCTAATACAGAGACACTGCAGAAGAAAAGGAATGCATTAGCAACAGAACGAAAAATTCCAGCCACCGAAGCAACAGAAAATGAAGCAGCCATCAATCTGGACCATGATGGGCAACAACAGAAGCAGTAAGGAGCATCTGCCTGGTGCTACAGGAGCCAATTTTACTATCCATGTTACACTGGAAAGCTGTGGCAATTAGGATAGGTCCTGTTCATAAACAAAAATCGGGTATTTAATGATTTTAAATTATAGCCTGCAAGTCACCGGGGCCATATGTTTGTGGAAAGTTTCAGAAATTAACAGGAAGAATTGCTATTGGAGTAGTGCTAGCTGGAAAGCTGAAAGCTTTTAGCTTTTTACTTGTTAAGGATATGGTATTCCTTACATGTGGAGGGAAAGCAGTTTGGATCCAGCTTGTCACAGCAGCAAAGTGAATTCCCCTCTGACCAAAAGAAACTGTGACTACCAGCCAATGGAAAAGAACTCTCTCCTCTACTCTGGAGTCAGCCAAAGTGGAGTTACTCCCTAACCAAAGCTCGGGTCTCAGTAAAATCACAGTACCCTAGCAGTACCCTGTTCTTGATGAAGAACAAATTAAAGCAGACATAAAGGAATCATGCCTCTGGGGACAGGTTAAAAGATGAGAGAACTAACCTCAACGCTAACCCTGGTTAAATTCACAGTCATTTTACATATGCTTGTATTCAGATCATCCAACATCAGCCAGGGGGTTATTAGCAAAATCAAGCTTAGTATTTATTATTTCCTCAGCTGCCTCATGCAAATTGTTGTATTTGGTTCAATAGGACAGTCCCCCTTCTCAAACTGGGAGGTTTATGCATTTCCTAGACTGACATAAGGAATGCCTTTCAATGTATACCTCTCAAAATAAGTCTTCAACAGGGTCTACAAATGTTAGCAGGTCTTGCAAGCAAGCCACCATTAATGGTCATCACACAAGCTGCCCTTTTTTCATTGCCCCTTCCCTGAGTTCCTTGGTATCACAGAAGGTCATAAAGTCCAACTTCATGCTGTGCTTCTGAGGTATTCTGAGAACTCCTGAAGGACAATATGGAAGTCAGAGATTAGGGAAGGAATTACTGCTTGGGGGAAAGTGAATGAATTTGTGAGCCCTTCTTCCAAGTATAGAATATAATGATCTCCTAAATCAGATGGTGAAATGTAGCATGCATGGATTAGCTTTCGAAATAATTCCTAATAATCCTGATACCCAGAGTTGGAAACTCATGTGTTCTGGCACAATTTAGGGCTCTTGCTTAACTACAGATCATACCACATCATAGAAACACAGAGTATATCAAAGGTGTGCCTCACACAAGTTTCTCCACTGGCCTGCATTTCTTCAACATTATAGACGGGCTGGCGATATTGAATCTCTTCAGGTGGGGAGCCCAAAACTGCCTCCTATTCCTCTTATCCAGCACACAACTGAATAAATCCAAATCCAGGGATTGAAGAATGTAATTACCTTATTTTTTCCATGTATAAGATGCCCCCATGTATAAGATGCCCCCTACTTTTGGGGACCCCAAATTTAGAAAATGGGCATATGCGCCAGCCGTGTATAAGGCACCCCCAGATTTAAAACCTTATTTTAAAGTAAAAAAAAACCCTAGTCTTATACATGGAAAAGTACTGTACTTTGATCAGAACCTCATCCATGAAATGTTGGGCAGGAAAAACTGCTCATGCTCACTGGGTTCTCAAAGTGCAAAGCACTTCAAAAGTGCACAGGCATAAAGACAACACTCAGCCTGACCACAGAGATCCTCAGGTAGAAGATATTCAGAACAACAAGGAATTGTCAGCCAGTATGAGACCAGCGTTATTGGAAGGGCTAGACACTCAAGAGAGAACCACCTGTCCACAAAACAGCAATCGCCTTGGAAAGTTTTAGCCTGGTTTTGCTACTGGGCCACCAAAATGGTTCCCTAAGAATAAAGGCAACCCTAGCAACAAGAAGTACTTTGTATTCAAGGAAGAGTCTCATCCCTTCCTACACACACACACACACACACACACACACACACCCCAAGACCCCAGCTACTTCTCTCTCCGCCTTATTGCAGGAAGCATTACAAAGCTTTGAGCATACTGTACACCATGTACACAGCTCTCTGCATACGCAGGCAAGGTTCTGCACTAAGCATGCATATTCAAAACATGCATACAGGCAAGGCCCTTTGTGGGCACATATGCTCCCTATTCTCCCTCTCTCTGAATTGCTTAAGCTCCCAGCATCAGTTTTTTCACAGCCCTGGTGTAGCATTACAAGATACCAGGTTTCTGGTTTCAGTTCCAATTAATGGAAGAGACTGAATCAGGTGCAAAGGGCTTAGTTACCCTGCTGGCAGTTTTTAAACTGCCCCAGACCCTTGAATTTCAAGCCAACATAGCAGGCTCAATCCTGCATTCATTCACTGCCTGTCCTCCCCCACTCCACCTGAACCTTCCTTTTAACAATTGCTCCCCCAAACAGCTCTTCAGACTCCCTCAAACTTACAAAAAAAATAACTGGGAGATCTGGTGGCAGAGGTTTTAAGGGTCATACAGGAAAGGTTCTGCTAGTTCACATGATCTTCCTTCTCTTTTTGTGTACAAGGATTTGGTATGTTTTCTAATGTGAAAACAAATACGTGGGTGAACCTTTGTTAACAAGCAGGTTCTGGGAATGTGGCATGCACATGGAGACATGACACGGTCACACTTAAGTGATCTGTTTTTCCATTTTAGGAAAAATACTGACAACCTCATACACTGACACAGGTGGGAGTATGCAAAATATGTGACATGGGAATTTATTATTGGTGACTGAAAAAAGTTATTAACACTATGCAGATTTGCCCACACCAACATAAATTTTATACTTGTTCTATTTTCTCCTTTGTTAGACACTGAGGAAGTAGTAGCTTGGGGATCCTTGGACCTGAGGAGGAGCAACAGATAAACAAAAGGAAAGATGAACAGGGTGCTACACAGATGTATCAGTAGCGGTGCTGAAATCCCACTCCCCCCAAAAATTCAAGCCACTAGACTCCTAACCAAAGTCTAGTCCTCAAAGCTTTTAAGTGAAGACAGACCATCACTTGACATTTCTTCAGAAGTAGAATGGCAAATAACTATTTTGTTTCCATGAACATTGGCCTTCTGTATTATAGGCCATTATCTCATGCAGATTCCAAGATCCCTCTGTACATAAGCAATGCTAAGCCTGACAATGTGCAGAGGACCTGAAATTCAGGTCCAATCAATTTCTCTATAAAGATGAAAAGAAACTAAGAAATAGTTCCACAAGATAAAAGGTCTAAACGCAGCTAAACAAGAACCAAAAGCTGCTTCTTTAAGAAGTGAAATTTCTTGATGGAAATCAGAGCCCACTGCTTAACAAGGAAGGTGACTAATAAGGTCACTTCCTGACTGATTAAAGTTGTCTTGAGACATGTCACCTGGCCTGCTTACTGGTTAAAAACAACCACATTCTTCTCTGTCCTGGGCAGCTTTCAGATGTTGTGCAGCACAATCCTATGCATATTTACTTGGAAACAAATCCTACCATCTTCAACGACATTGTCTTCAATGGTGCTCACTCCCCAGAACACTAGATCCCCAACCTTTTCCCCATGGCCTGCCTAAAAAGTGCTGGTGGTTTTGAAAGCTAATTAATTATTTTTCTGCCCATTGTAGAAACTGTAATGTGCTGCGCTAGGTGCTATATGATATTTTACAATTTGCATTATATGGAATGAAACTACAATACAGGGACATACTCTTTAGTCCCACATTCCAGGGGGAAAAAATTCCTGAAGGGATCTGGTAAAGGAATAGCAAAGCCAAGTTTATCCTGAACGGCCTGCTTCAGATCAAGAACCGCCTGAACGAAAAGACTGAAAATATTCTCATGTGGGACTTGCGAAAAGTTTCATGCAAGTACACAGTAGGAACTGTCGGGACTCACAGCTTCTTAGCATAAGTGCAACTCAGTTGGTCCTTACCAGGAACTCTACCCACACCCTGTGGATGCTGCCATAGAGATGTATAACCTTCAATGAGTCCCTTAAATGCATGGTTTCCTTTACGCTGTACACTTTAGAGGAGCACTTCCAAGCTTTCGTTATTTGCATACATTACGTTCAGACTCTTCTGCCCTTGCTTTGAAAAAGAAAATAATCCAGGTTAGTTTTAAAGATCCAGGAGTTAAGTTATGCCTCTGACCAAGGCCTAAATGAAGGACAGGTGGAATTACATGCCTCTTTCCCCCCACTCCACCCCACCATTTCTTATTTGTTTTAAATCTCAGGAATGGTGCATCTGAGTTTCTTTTTAATATCCCCTTCCCAGCTGCTTTCACATCTATGCAGGGAGGGGGGCACTCTTCGTGAAAGACAAACAAATGTTGGGAGGAGGCAGATGCATGTCACTGCCAAATAAAGTTTGGGCCTGAGATAAAAGGGACATTGTATACTGCACAGCCATGCAGTATTTTAACAGACTCAGAAGGGACCTGAATATTTTGTTTTTCCTCTTCAGGCAGGTAGTAGATGATCTATTGCTGCTGACAATTCAGTTTTTCACTGGTCTGCCTCAACAGTACATACATGTACTGATGTGAGGTGAGAATATTCTCTGCTAGAAAATTCTCCAGAGAATATTCTCCACAAACCATAAATTCTGTGTCGTCTACACAACTGCTTTAAATGTACAACACCTCATTAATCAAGAATATTCTTGAGAATATTCTCCAAAAGATTATTCTCAAGAATTTAACATCACTACATGCATGCTTTTCATTCAGCCACCTTTTAAAACTACTTAAAGAGTAGCAAATTTGAGAAAAGTACATGCTTAACCCCAATGGGAGGCACTAGTTAGGGAAATATCCAGAGGCCTTTCAAGTCCCAGGCTTCTAAGTAGTAACCCTAGAAAACAAAGGGAGAAAAACAGCACCAACACTAATAAAGCTGAATGTGTTTTTTCAATTAAAAAAATTGCAAAGAAATTCAGTTAAATGTGGGCAACTGCTGAGGTAGGTATCTCCTTATTGCATGGTATTAGAAAAAAGGAGCACGTCTATCATGTTCCCTGTGGCCTAAAAAGATAAAGGATGCAATCCCTTTCCCACTTACCTGACAGTAAGTCCCAATTATCTCCCTGGGAATTACTTCCAAGTAGATATGTGAAGAATTGCATTGCAAGGGTTACATGTAAGCCAATTTCAAGCGAAATTTAATCATAATGGCTTCCACCCAAAGGACCCTGAAAATGTACAGGCTATTCTGTGCTGTAACAAATAAATCCTAGTACTTCCACAAAATTACAATTTCCAGGGTTCCATGGGAGACAACAATGAAAGCATTTTCAAACTGGTTTAAATGTATAGTATAGAAATATGTGAACTGATTTGTGCAAGGCTTATCCAGGAGCTTTCATCAGAACAGGAGCAGATTGAACACCATTTGCTGGACTTCTGCCAATGTTTGCACCACTAGGGCAGCCCCATTTGGACCTGCTTTTCAGTTTCTCTCTCTCACACACAGACACACACACACACACCCTGAGAACCATTGTCCCAAGTGTTTTCACACACCTCTTTCCTCCTAAGCCACAACACTGCATATTTTGAAGAAGAAATCTGGGAAAACAAAGGATTATGTAGCCCCACAGAAGAACGTTTCAATTCTCTCCATTATTTCAATCTGAATTATTCACATACAAACCTATTTTTCTCCCCTTGGTGAATTAATAAGATAGATTCAGTGCCATTCCCAGCAATTACACACACTGGTTCTGCTCAGCCTCCCCAGTGAGAGATCCAGACAGAGTTCAGACTCTATCCATGGCAGCAGTCACCAAGCAACTGTGACACTAATAAGTACCTAGCAGCCACCACTTCCGAATGCACAACCAGCCATGGAAGGAAAGCAGTAATTTAACTTTCCCTCCAAATCAAGAGGAGGTTTGGCTCCAATAAACCAGACCAAACACATTCTTAGGTTTAGTTCACATGTCAGTCACCACAGAAGAGAAGGCTTCAAAGGATGCAACAGGTGAGACCCACGTGGCTCTCATAAAGACACTGCGTTCTGGCTGTATTAGTGAATTAATTAGCAACAACACTGGCAAAAGCATAAGCTCGGGAAGAACACAAAACTACTCCTCTGAAGCATACTGTAAATCCACCTGGCTGCCCAGCAGCTGCACTGCATAAGGTACAGCAGCTTAGAGGTCACATTTCCTACTTCTGTTGCAACATGAAGCTTAGGGACATGCTTGAACATTATGTAGCAACATGTACCTGCTGGACAAGAGTAGCTTTTCCATTTCCATCCACACCAGGAGGGACTCAAAAGAAGAGCAGTGCCATTAATGCAATTTGGCTGAGGGTGGAAGAAAAATACACACGCACAGCTTTGTGTAAGTTTATTGATACAACAAACCAAACACGGAATACACCAAAGAAAGGCCATACGTATGCACCTGACTGCACTTCCATTAAGCAAATGCACTCAAGCTTAGTAGCTCTACCTCTAGGAACATTCTGTACAGCATTGCATTCTGCAACACTGTATGGTTTTTCTAAAGCAATGCTTCTGTGGTCACTCACAGTACTTTCCTCTCTCCGATATCACAAACAACACTCCAATATCAACCAGCAAACAGTGCCTTTTGTTTTTAAAAGAACTTTTGACTGGGTTTTATAAACAAGGATAATAAACTAGAATGATAATAGATACAAATAAATAGACCAAGTCTTCTCATGTCACTTGTATATGACAAAAACAGCAAGATAAATTTGCAGTAGCGTTTACAACATGTGGTGCATTATTAGATATCAGCGTAGAAGTTCTTGGTTTGTGAATTGGTTCACACGAAAACAATTGTGAAACAGGATAGAAAAGAGTTAACAGATAACATTCAACATCACATAGCTAGCTAGACAGGAGCCCCTGTGGTTGCACTTAGATTTAGTATGAGTAATAGTCCTTTTCCTATTTTATGTTACCAATGAAATAATATAAAGTGTTGGTATACTGAATAATTTGGAGTGGAATTTGGGAGTGGGGTTCAAAGTGAAGATAATAATTTATGTTTAAATTTAAATTTAGATCATCCAGATAAGACAGGACTGCCAGCAAGTAGTCCCACTCTAGGCAGTCCAAGGCCTTCAGAATGCCAAAGGCCATGACTACTGGGAGGCTGAGAAGGTTGTCTATTTACTATGTATGATTATGTTTTAAAGTTTTCTGATAGGTTCAGTGGTGTTTCGATGGAGGACAAAACCAGCTTGGACTGGGGCTATTAGTTTGTGTAAAAATATCTGAATCCTGTTGACTAGCACTGACATATAACACTGATTAATAAGAGAGATTGGCCAAAAATATTCTACCTTTTGGTGGTCTTTAAATAGTTTTGGGATAATTACTTGGAGTGGTACCAAGATTGTAACTTGGGGAGGAATGCTACTCTCATTAGGTCATTAAATAGCCGGGCCATATACCGAATGATAATAATGTTTCTTTGAATTGTTTATAAAACTCAGACAGCAAAGTCATCAGGTCCAGGGGCTTTATGCGGTTTCAATTTTTAAAGAACATTGTCAATTTCTTCTAGGGAGATGGGGCTATCTAAGAAGGTTTTCTCATCATGAGTTGGTGAAGGTAAAGGTATGTTTTCCAAGAAATTGTGGGTATCGACAGGGCCTTTTATAATCAAGAGTCCCAAGTATCCTCCTCAAACAAGAATGAGAAGTCTAAGATTCATACAGAAGGTACTCCAATTTAGGGTGTAATCTCTAGCTAAGTTACTCTGATTTATGTCAGTTTTAAAGGAGAGATAATTTACCGTATGTCTGCACATGTATATGACAAAAAGAACACTGATATACCCACACCCAAAGAAACAAAATCATAGTTGGCTTAGCTATTGTAAATTGGCCTAAAGACACCAGCAGAAGGTACATCTGAGGGAAATTATCCTCCTTCCATTCCCCGCTCATTCTGGTACCTCATTTGTCAAATGATGTAAATACATATCTATTCAGACTGCAGTTTTAGGGGTGAAGAATGTGTGCTTGCACAGGTGTCCGTGTACTTTGAGTCAGGTTTGCCTCTGAAATAAACTGGGGACTTCCTAATGGAGGCACACTGGTACATAAGTCCTCCACACACAATTCTGCCCACTGACGCATGCTTTCCTGTTTTAGCACATATGCTGAAGCTAGAACACCGCAGAGAAGATTGGCATACCCGTGCAGAAGAAGGGCATACAAATCCATGCAGTGTTTCATTATATCTGACAGCTGGCATAGCATAGTCGCTAGCAGTGCAAACTGCTCCTGTTCCAACCTTTCCTTAGCCATGAATTCAGCAGATAGGCTGTTCTGCACTGAGTCATAAGTTCCCCCATCCCCTTCTGCAAGCTAAGGATTATTGACAAAGCATGTGAAGCACTTTGAACACTTTTAAAGTACTGTATAAATGCTAAGCATTATGACACTCCCCAGACCCTATTAGATTAGGAATGCAGTCCCTCCCCACCCCCTGCTCTCAAAACAGAGTGAAAAATGAACAGATAATTCACTCTTTCCCAGGCTCCCAAGGACTCTACATCAAGCTTAAAATTTACATTGCAATCCAAACAATTAGTGTCACACTAACTTTTTAAAAAGGCAACATGGAAACAAGCTTGCATAAAAGATTCCCAGTTTGTTTCTGTAACTAATCTCCTCAACCTGTTCTGATAGGATTTGGGGGAGTTTCAAGGATAGTCAACACAGTTCAGATTCTCGTCTTAATAATTCAACTCGTACTTTTTATCTCCTCCACCACCCCTGACCCTGCCTCTAACATATATAGCACTAGTTCAAGCCCGATATCTTAGAAGTCCCATGTGTATTAAGCCATGTTCAACTCACATGATGGCCTCAGTCAGCAGAACTTCCTCAAATGGGCAAAATAAGAGAGTGCATAAGCACTTGCACGCTCAAAATCCTGAAATAGCTTTTAAAGGCTCCCAGCTACTTTCTGCTTTTTGATTTTTACCTCTCTTCTTGAAAAATCAGTCAGTTTCAGTAAGATCAGTTATCTTTTTGTTTCTCAGTTTTGCTTTCCGGTTTGTGATATCCTATCCATGTTTCTTAGAAACAAGGCCGTCTGTGTTCAGTGGGGCCATACTCCTAGGTACAAAAGCTGAGGCTGCTGAACAGACTGTTGGGCTGGGATGTTGTTTGGGGGTTGTTGTGACTGGTTCTTTGTATCTTTATTATAGATCCTCTCGTGATTTATGTAGCAATTGTTCAGTTTAGTTGTGGGGTGTGTTGTTGTTTTTTAATGTTTTATTTGTTGTTTATTATTATTTTTGTTATGTCGGAGTTATGTATTTTTTCATGTTGTAAGCCACCTTGATCATGGATTGAACTGTGGAAAGGTGTTATACAAATTAAATTATGTAGGTAGGTAGGTAAAGTACACATGCACTGCAGCCTTAATCCCATGTATGCATAGCAATGTAGTCTGGTTATTAAACTATAGCCTGCCATCTCACCAACCAGCCTTCAAGCATCTGAAACACTGAATTCTATAAATAAAATTAAACAATTTCAAACTGTTGCCAAAAAACACACAAAAACCCTTTAAATCCCCTAAACTTTCATGTTTCACTCTAAGCCTGGGATTTGTTACTGAACAGTACATTATGGAAGACCAAAGAGCTAAGATTTGAATCTGCAGAAGAGCTGACATTTGACCCGGAATTTAAGCAATGTCTTATCCACAATGCTTCACAGTGTGCATAAATATGCTCACAGACGATATAGAAGGAAGTCAGGTTTTCTAGCTGAAAGATGTTATACATTATTTTTAGTTGCGAAAGTTAGATTCATAAGTGAAAATGTATTACATCCAAATCTGTACATCCAAACTGTAGCATGAGTTAAAACTTTTTGAAAAATCACAAATATGGAAGATACTTCCATCATGTTGTAAAGTGGAAATCTGGGGTGCCTTCTACCTTAACTCATTTAAAGGCTGCAGGCAAAACTAGATGTACAACATGAACAATTTTCCTGACATGGTAAAGTGAAAAGCAATCCAAGGGTACCACAACTGGGAGTGGATGGGAGAGGGGCAGAAAGGGAGAGAGGGTATTTAACTTTCACAGCTGACTCTTTTGCCCACAGACTAAAATGTTTAAGCAGCCCCTTCCCCTTTCTAGTCTCCTCCCATTTCCCCAACCCCCAGTTACAGCACTTTGAAGCTGCTTTTCATTTTAAGAAACAGCAACTGTTACATGCATCCAGTTTTGCCATCAACTGAGTATATTCTCACATGTCCTTTTGCACGGGTGCAACATTTTAAGGGACTGAAAATCATCTTATATCTCAACACTTTTATTGCTGTTTCCCTACCATTTGTCACCTGCAAGAACTCACTCTGCCCTGTGACCTATTGAAATGTGCTACCTGAGAGAAAAAAATAATAATTGTTTGTTCTTCATTTCAAGTGTCCAAGCTGAACAAAATACAAAATGCAATGTCAGAGCAAAAGCTTAATCTGATCTTTTTATCCCTTTTAGCTCAATGGACTTTGTTGACAGTGCAAGGTAAGGGGGCTGACAGTAATGGATTTTGTTATCAGCACTGTATCTTTAATAATTGAAAAGTTGTTAGCTGTACAGGCAAGGAGGAATGGTTTTAGTGCATTGATCTTTTAAGCTGGCAATGATCATTTAAACAAACAAGCAGCAAAATCATATATTGGCCAGAGTCCTCCTTATCTTGCAATTTACTTTAAAGAGAAAGGTTGCAAATGCCTTTATTTCCAAAACAACCTATTGCCAGACAATCTCTGCCAGGTAACAGGGTCTCCAGCCTGCAGTTCCAGAAAGCCCTTCAACATACCAGTCAACAAGTAGCCTCACAGGCAGAGTCCCCTGGAACTCCTTGGCAGGCTCAATTCCATGGATTCAACACAGGATCACAAAGCCCCGAAGGACGCTTGCCTGGCAAGCAGAATTCCCTTTAAGCAAAGTGCTTCCTCCCACAGAGCTCTGCTGCATGCCTCCCTGATTAAAAGTCTCACTTCGGCATTTCTTTATGATTGTAAAACTCTCATCTGAAGAGGGCTCCCATGGGCACACAGACAGAAACAATAAATCCAAACAGACAAGTGAGGTAACAGGGAAAGAAGCTGGCACCAAGGCCAACAACCACAAAATGTGAGAGAGACAGACGTGTAAAGGTTCTTGGACACAACCTAGCTAGCACAGGCTAAGAATCAATGGCCCATCTAGTCTAGAATTCTGTTCTCACAGTGGCCAACCATATGCCTGTCAGAAACCCACAAGCAAGACCTGAGCATAAGAGCCCTGTGACTGTGCCCCCCCCACAGGAGTTTCCTTTTTTTTTATATAATAATATTTATTGAGATTTCAAAAGAAAACAAAAAAAAATACAAAAATTACACAAAAACAAAAAATAGGAAATACAAAAACTTACACACAATAAGAAAAAGATACAAAAGTAAAAAAATAAAAATATGAAAAAGTAAGAAATACAGAAGAAAAATAATAATAGAGAAGAAAAAACATTAGACCTCCTCCTCCTCCCTTCCTTTGTATTCTAGTTATTAATTATCCCAGCAAATCCTTTCCATTTTTCTATTATATAATAGACCTTACAATTTAAAATTTAAATCTTAATTATACCAACTTCTTATATTCATAATGTTCTTTCATGATCCTTCTATTATAAAATAAACTTTAAAATTTAAAACTTAGATCTTGACTTTACCCACTTCTTATATTCCTAATGTTCTTTCATAATTCTTTATACATTTTTGCTAAAGCCAGGTAAATTCTTCCAACATTTTCCTATCATTCATTTTTCTCTCATTCTATCATTCATCAGCTTTATAAAACATTCTATTAATTAAAAAAACAAAAAAAAACGAAAAAAGAGAAAGAAGCATATAATCAAGTCCAATCTTAATCCAACGTCCCTTCCTCCTGGTTTCGGGATTTGTCAGTCCTTATTCATCAAACTAACCCGGTGACCTTATGTCCGAGGCCCTCAAGTCACTTCCATGGCCCTTCCGCAGCTTTTCTTCATATTTGTGGCTGTAGTCACTTGCTCGTAGTAGCTCCAACTTAATAGTGCTTTTAACCCTTCTCATCAGATCAGATCCTTTTCCCTGTTCATCGCTGCATTCCATGTAGTATTTAAGAGCATACTTCAAGGGCCCCCCGAATTTGTGGACCCCCACATTTCCAAACATATCGCAGCCTGTTACTGAATTTAAAAAGTCCAAATATCCCAACATAGGGGGGTCAATCCAGCCCCCCCATTTCCAAACCACACCGAACTTTCCCTTCCCATATCTGATTTTTCCCAAATTCCATTATCAAGTCCGAAGGATCAAGCTCCTGTTGAGACTGTTCTGCCCCCCCCCACAGGAGTTTCCAGCACCTGGTATTCAGAAGCATTATTGCAGCGGTTCTCAACCTGCGGGACTCCAGATGCTGTTGGACTACAACTCCCATCATCCCTGAGCTCTGGCCTTGCTATCTAGGGGTAATGGGAGTTGTAGTTCAACATCATCTGGGGACCCACAGGTTGAGAAAGGCTGCAGTATTGCGTCCGACCATGAAGGCAGAACCAAACCATGATAGGTAACAGCCACTGATAGTCTTCTCTTCAACGCACGTGTTCAATCCTTTTTAAAAGCCATCCAAGTTGGTGGCCTTCACTAAATCTTATGGGAGAGAATTCCATAGTTTAATAATGTGCTGCACGAAAAAGTATTTTCTGTTATCTGTCCTGAATCTTCCAACATTCAGCTCCACTGGATGGCCATAAGTTCTAGTGTTAGGAGAGAGGGAGAAAAACTTTTCCCTAACCACTTTCTGCACAATAGGCACAATTGCATAAACTTCTATCATGTGACCTTTTCTCCAAACTAATAAGTCCCAAACACTACAACCTTTCCTAATAGGACAGGCATTCCATCCCCTTTATCATTTTGGTTCCCCTTTTTTGAACCATTTTCCCAACTCTAAAATATCTTTTTTTGAGGCAACCAGAATTATACACAGCATTCCAAATGTGGCCAAAGCACAGATTTCTATAATGACATTGGGACACCTGCAGGTTTATTTTCCATTCCTTTCCCTAATGATCCCTAACATGAAATTTGCCTTTTTCATAGCTGCCACACGTCGGGTGGACATGTACAATGAACTACAATACAACCCCAACATCTTGTTCCTGGTTAGTCACCATCAGTACATACCACATGAGCATATTTGTGAAATTAAGGATTTGTTTGTTTGTTTATTTTGCTCTGACATGTATTGCTTTACACTTATTTACACTGAATTGCATTTGCCATATTACTGCCTATTCTTTTGGTTTTGGAAAGGTCATTTCGGAGCTCTTCACAATCTCTTTTTGTTATGACAACGCTGAATGATTTACTATCACCAGCAAACTTGGCCACCTCACTGCCAAGTTTAAACAACTTCTGAAAGACCTGGAAGGGTCCACGATTTCTAGAATGACCTGGAAGAAAGGTCTTTTTGAAGGTTCACAACTAGGAGGCAATCCCTTTCAGCACACTGGGATCACCAGCAAGAAGGGGCCATGGTTCCCAGTTTTGAAGGCAGGCTCATAAGAGGGACTAGGTTAAATAAATGGAAAGAGACACACACACACACACTGCACCCAAGAAATAAAGCCTATCTAACCCAGTGGTTTACACATCGGGCATCTTGAGAGACTTAAATTGATGAGTGACAGGATGCAGAAGAAGAGCGCATTAAAGTCCTGGATTGGTTTCCCCATCCACACCGAAAAGATTCATTATTTAAATGTTTAGTAGTACTTCATGCGCAAGAGCTTCGCTGTCGGTGGCCAAAACCACGTGATCATGAAGTATCCCAAGTTATTACTTTCTTTTTTAAAAAATAGAACTGATGAGAGAGATACGGCGACTTGCCCAAGTCCACCCTACAAGTTGGTGGCTAACCAGGAATCAGAAACCGGCTCTGTCGAGGTTCAAACCCATCCGACCCATATCTAAGCAAGCATGGCTCATCTGAGTCCTTCCCCACTCCGCCGCCCCGCTTTTGCTTAGCCAAACCAGCGCCGGGATCCGGCCTCGGGAACACAGGCGGCAGCTTCGACTCTCGCCACCATCTGGACCGCGATGGGGGGGAAAGAGAAGCGAGCAGGAGGTGGGGGAGCTCGCGCAGCCCCTCCTCAGCTGCACTCCCGAGGCGCGCAGAGACCGGCGGCTCTCTCTCTCTTTCCCCCCAGCACCCCAACCACCGAACCCTCCTCAGGCTGCGCGCCACCCCGCGCAGGAAAAGCGAGGACTCGGGTGGGGGTTTGTTTTCCTTTTTACCTGAAGCGACTCGTTGGCCATCTTCCCGCCAAGCCCCGGCTGGCTTCCTCCCCGCCTTCTCGCTGCTGCTGCTGCTCCTGGGGCAGCCGCTGCTGCTCCCCAGGGCTGCCCTTACAACAGCAGCAGCAGCAGAAGCAGCAAGAGCCGTCGTCGATCCGCCATCCTCTGGTTGGTGGGGCGTGTGTGGAGGGAGCCGTCGAGCCCCGAAAGGGGGCGGCCCACCCGCCCAGGAACAGACGAGCGGACGAAAAGGAAGGAGGAGTTGAGGGTTTTTTTCCTCCCTCTCCCTCTCTCTCCCCTGCAGGCAGCTCGACGCGCTGCTTTGCCTTGCAGCGGCAGATACCGCCGCGCGCGCCACTTTTTGCCCGCCGAACGTTCTGTCCGCGCGCCGGCCTCCCTTTTTTGCGCTCTTTATTGTTGTTGCAGCGTCGGCTCCGCGGGCTCGCTCGCTCTCTCCCTCCCGGTGCTCAACTGGCCGGGTTGTTGGTCACGTGAGCTGGGGGGGTTGAGTTGGGGGTGTGAGAGAGAGAGAGAGAGGAGGAGACGGAGACATCGCTGCAGCCGCCGCCGCAGCAAGCTCCAGGGGAGGAGGGGGGGAGGAGGCCGTTGGCCGAAGCCGGAGATTTGCGGGGGTAGCTTGCAGCTGCTGCTTCCAACCCTCCCTAGGTTTCCCCCTTTCCGGAGCAGATTAAAAGATTAGCAACAAAGGCCGGGCTGGGGGATCGGGCTGGGGTGGGAGGGCCAGCTCCCCTCCGCCGCCCCGCCTGGCTTCCAGAAGCCAGAACAGCGCCGGGTTTGTTGCAGCCGGGAGGAAGGACATGGAGAAGGCTCGTTTGGACGCTGCCATTATTTGAGAGGCCGGCCTGGCTTTCATTCAGAAGCCCCTCCCTCCGCCCGTCCCCTCGTTCAAGCGGCTGCTCTTCTTGCCCAGCAAGCGCTGCCTGTTCTCGCCTCGTCGCTTTCTCCCCACTCCCACCCCCATTACACTTCACAACTTCTGTGGTGTGCTTGTAGAATTCGTATTGTTGCCATACACGGCCACGAGAGGGTCGCCCGGGTCTTGGTGCAGATCCTGATGTTCTGGTTATCGTGTCTACTCGTGGGCTTAAAAGGGGGGGGGGGAGAGAAATGTCGTCTGGAGTGGACGAGAGGTGACTGTGTGTCCTACTTTATTGGGGGTGGCAATAGAAGTCCAGAGTCTACTTAGAGGGCTGTCCCATTCAAATATGACATGATCTAAGACTCGCAGGCACACTTGGTCACACAAGCTCCCCACTACCGTGCGTGCATTTCTGTTTCGGTTATAGCAATTTTCTAAATTTGCATCTATGCATTTAAAATACGGTATGCAAATTGTATGCAGTTCTGTGTCATCCGTTTCCAGTGATACATTTCCTCTTTTGGCAATGCATACCTGAACAATCCAAATGTACATTTGAAGTTATTGGAAAATGAGTCTGAAGGCAGTTCAGGCAGGGCTTGAATAACGGAGAAGGGGCAGACTTCCTGAAATGTATAAGCCCTACACCCACCTGACTCCTCCCAGTTTTAGCTGAGTCATGCTGGGAGAAGATTTCTAAAAACAAAAACAGAACAGTGAAAACAAAAACACAGTAAAAACAAAAAAACAGGGGTAGCTGTTTTGAGTCCATCAGAAGAGGTTAAGGGGCAGACCTCTCTGCCCTTCCTGTAATTCAATATGGTTAATACATCTTGTTTTCAGCATTGGCCTGTGATAACAAGAACAGTCTTAGGACTAATCACACCTGCTTGACCATCATTCTGTGGCTTAGTTCCAGCCCTATGTGGCAAGATCCCACTGTCCCCTCAAGCAGTCTCTCTGCACTCCAAAACAAGGGAAATTACCGGTATAGTGAAGGAAAGAGAAGCTACGTTAATGGGGAAGTCTGTTTTGTCTATTTTTTACTCCCATGTAAGCACTCGCAGAGTTGCAGTGCAGCTGTTAGCCATCACAGGACCCGGCACAAGTTTCTCCTGCAGCAGTGATCATACACATGGAACTACAAGTTCCCTCTTGGAAGACAACAAAGGCAGAGGTAATTAAACTCAGTGCAACAACATCCCTATTACAGTAATAAACAAACATTCATTTAGAAAGGGACGATCTGCAAGGAAAAAGAAGACCAGAATTGCTATTTTAAAAGGTAACATGTAATTTCAATCTCAAATGCAAGCTTAGTCTATAGTTAACGTTTTATTGGTAAGATTACTAGTAAGAAATGTAACATTTAACACCTTACAAATTGCGCAAGACTCAAGTTTAGAATTCTGCTCCTCCTGCACACAACCTGCTACATCAGGTTGGTTTTGAGCCCTAAACCCAATGTCTTGTACAAAGCACACATTTTCTTCCCCAGTGATGATTCTTACTCTCTCCACAAGCCAAATGGGGAAAACTACAAAATGTACATCCTTCACACAGCCTGGCTTTGCCACCTGCAGGGTCATTTCTCAGCAGGGAGCTATCAGTAAAACAGACTGAGATTCCAAACAGTCTTTATTACCAAGGGGGAGTGTGTGTGTTCAACATCAGAGTACAGCACTGATCTGCTAAGTACTGAGGGAAATCCATCTGCTCAGTGGTAGAGCATTTGCTCTGCAAGCAGAAGGTCCTAGGTTCATTCCCCGGCATCTCCAGGTAGGATTGGGAATGTCCCCTAAGTTAGATGGGCCAATGGCTTGACACAATGTAAGGCAGTTTCCTATGTACCTTGGCTATTGGATTCCTGCATACTGTTCCAAGACAAGACTGAGTTAGATTACAAGCCAATGTGATGTGTTTGGGCATACCTACCCCTGTATGCAGCCTGCTGTTAAAGGTAAAGGACCCCTGACAGTTAAGTCCAGTCACAGACAACTCGGGTTGTGGCGCTCATCTCGCTTTACTGGCCGAGGGAGCCGGTGTTTGTCCGCTGACAGTTTTTCCGGGTCATGTGGCCAGCATGACTAAGCCACTTCTGGCGCAATGGAACACTGAAACCAGAGCAGCGCACGGAAACACCATTTACCTTCCCACCAAAGCAGTACCTATTTATCTACTTGCACTTTTTGGCGTGGTTTCAAACTGCTAGGTTGGCAGGAGCTTGGACCAAGCAACGGGAGCTCACCCTGTCGCAGGGATTTGAAGCGCCGACCTTCTGACCGGTAAGCCCAAGAGGCTCAGTGGTTTAGACCACAGCACCACCCACGTCCCTGTTGTTACAATACACCTGTTGATACAATACACATATAAGGCTCGGTCTGGGAATGGGTGAGCACTTATGAGGAAGATGGAACAGCACAGAACTGAAACGTTTTTGTCGCAAGCACAAAACACGAAGTGTCAGGCAGCGAACTTAACTCTGCTGACCTGCACTATTTGCCACCAACAGACCAATCTGGCAACCGGTTCACCAGAAATGTGATCCTCCGCTGCACACAATAGTCATGCGACATCAGTCTTTGGATGAGTCATACTGGCCTCATTCCATTTTGCTCCAGAGCAATATCCTCCAGTACAGCTATTCTGCAGTAAATGGTTTGAAACACATAGTATGATTTCCCCAACCTAATTTAAAAACAAAAACACAACTCAGAGTGAACTATGCAGTCAGGAGAAACAGAGGATCCAGATGTGCACTCCTAGATACTGGACTGGCCTTCAAACACAAAGTAATCTCAGATTTGATTTATTACAGTAACTTATATCACACCTTACTGTATTTCCATATGCTCCAAGCCAGGGGTAGGGAATTGGATCCAGCTAGAGGAACGGACCCAGAAGTGGCCAGCCCTCTGTGGGCAATTTTGATGGGTGGACAAGGCCATCCACCTGTCAGGCACCTGATGTGTCAGGTGATTTTAACTTCATTTTTTTTAAAATAATTTTTATTAAAGTTTTAAACAACAAAGAAAGAAAAGAAAAGCATACACAGTACATATAACAAAAACACACAAAAAAACCAAGATTCAACAATAAAAGAACAGAAAACATAACAATTAAAAACAATATCTCTTTTCCATTTCCGTTTTTTAGTTACTTATTTTCTGGACTTCCTCATACCTCCCTCTTTTGTATTCCAATCCAAATTACTTGTCCAGCAATTTCTTTTCCACTTTTTTAATCCCAATCTTTAGCTTTAATAAGATATTGAAATATATAACTTCAACTTCTTTAAACCTGATCTTTGGTCTTAGTATCATATAACGTTAAAATTTTCCCTCTTAATGTCAAATTTCCATTTCTTTAAACATCTTTAATCCTAATTTTTAATCTTAGTCTATCATTAACTTTAACCTGTACAGCTGGAAACCGCTTATTTTCAGTCCAACATCACTCTAACATTCTTTAATTTTGCAATGTTTCTGAAGATAGTCTTTGAATTTCTTCCAATCTTCCTCCATCGACTCTTCTCCCTGGTCACGGATTCTACCAGTCATTTCCACCAGTTCCATATAGTCCATTAATTTCATCTGCCATTCCTCCAGCGTGGGAAGTTCTTGTGTCTTCCAATACTTTGCGATGAGTGTTCTTGCTGCTGTTGTTGCATACATAAAGAAAGTTCTATCCTTTTTTAACACCATTTGGCCGACTATGCCCAGGAGAAAGGCCTCTGGTTTCTTAGGGAAGGTATATTTAAATACCTTTTTTAATTCATTATATATCATTTCCCAGAAAGCCTTAATCTTTGGGCACGTCCACCAAAGGTGAAAAAATGTACCTTCAATTTCTTTACATTTCCAACATTTGTTATCGGGCAAATGATAAATTTTTGCAAGCTTGACTGGGGTTATGTACCACCTGTATATCATTTTCATAATATTCTCTCTTAAGGCATTACATGCCGTAAATTTCATACCTGTGGTCCACAACTGTTCCCAGTCAGCAAACATAATGTTATGTCCAACGTCCTGTGCCCATTTAATCATAGCCGATTTTACCGTTTCATCCTGAGTATTCCATTTCAGCAGCAAGTTATACATTCTTGACAAATTCTTAGTTTTGGGTTCTAACAGTTCTGTTTCTAATTTGGATCTTTCCACCTGGAAGCCAATTTTCCTGTCCAATTTAAATGCCTCCATTATCTGATAATAATGAAGCCAGTCTCGCACTTTGTTTTTTAGTTTTTCAAAACTCTGCAATTTCAGTCTATCTCCGTCTTGTTCCAAAATTTCCCAATATTTCGGCCATTTGACCTCCATATTGACCTTTTTCAAGGCTTTCGCTTCCATTGGTGACAGCCACCTTGGGGTTTTGTTTTCTAGCAAATCCTTATATCTTAACCAAACATTAAATAACGCTTTCCTGACAATGTGGTTTCTAAATGCTTTATGTGCTTTGACCTTATCATACCATAGATATGCATGCCATCCAAATACATTATTAAAACCTTCCAAGTCCAAAATGTCAGTGTTTTCAAGAAGTAGCCATTCTTTCAACCAGCAAAAAGCTGCTGATTCATAGTAAAGTTTGAGGTCTGGCAGGGCAAATCCACCTCTTTCCTTTGCATCTGTTAGTATTTTAAATTTTATTCTGGGCTTCTTGCCCTGCCAGACAAATTTAGAAATATCTTTCTGCCACCTCTTGAAACAATCCATTTTGTCCACAATCTGCAAAGTTTGGAACAAAAACAACATTCTAGGCAATGCATTCATTTTTATCGCAGCAATACGGCCCAGCAGTGAAAGCTACAAATTTGACCAAATTTCTAAATCTTTTTTCACTTCAGACCAGCATTTTTCATAATTATCTTTAAATAAGTTCCCATTTTTTGCTGTCATGTTAATCCCCAAATATTTAACTTTCTTAACCACTGTTAAACCTGTCTCATTCTGAAACCTCTCTCTTTCAATCGGTGTTAAATTTTTCTCTAAAACCTTGGTTTTTGACTTATTCAATTTAAATCCTGCCACTTGACCAAATTCTTGAATCAGTTCTAAAACCCTTTTAGTACTAGATTCTGGCTCCTGTAACCTCAATACTAAGTCATCTGCAAATGCTCTCAATTTGTACTGTTTAGTTCCGACCTGTATACCTTTAACCAACTGGTCCCTTCTAATCATATTCAGCAAAACCTCCAGGACCGAAATAAAAAGAAGTGGGGAAATTGGGCAACCTTGTCGTGTCCCTTTTTCAATTTTAAGTTCTTCCGTCACAACATTATTTACAATTAGTTTAGCCTTTTGTTCTGAATAAATTGCACTTATACCATTCTCAAAACCTTGGCCTACCCCCATACCCTGTAGATTCTTCTTCATAAAATTCCAAGAAATGTTGTCAAAGGCTTTCTCCGCGTCTACAAATATCAACACTGCTTTAGTGTTTATATTCACTTCTAATTTTTCCAAGATATCAATTATATTCCTCAAATTGTCAGATAAATGTCTTCCTGGGAGAAAGCCCGCTTGGTCTTTGTGAATCTCTTCCATCAACATCTCTTAACCAAAATATCTGCAAAAATTTTGTAATCCACATTAAGTAATGATATAGGGCGGTAGTTCTTAAGCTGTGTCTTTTCAGTCTCTGTTTTTGTACAAGTGTAATATATGCTTCTTTCCACGACTCTGGTGCTCTCTTCCCCTCCATTATTTCGTTGCAGACCTCTTTCAATGGTTGAATTAACCATTCTTTTAAAGATCTATAGTATCTAGAGGTCAAGCCATCTGGTCCTGGAGATTTACCCAATTGCATGTTTTGAATGGCACCTTCTATTTCCTGTTCGGTTATTCTATGATTCAAAATTAGTTTATTTTCTTGAGATACTTTTTGTAATCCATTTGTTTTCAAAAATTGGTCTAGATCTGTTTCTTTCAATGGCCCTTGAGTATATAATCGTTTAAAGTACCTCTGGAAACAACTTCTGATCTCTGCAGGGTTCTGTATATTTCTTCCTTCCACTTCTAAGTTCGTAATCGTATTTAGTTTTTGTCTCTTTTTCATTTGCCATGCCAACAATTTGCCACATTTATTGGCCGACTCAAAAGTCTTTTGTCTCATTTGTTTAATTTTCCATTCTATTTCCTGATTCATCATTTTCATATATTGTACTTGATATAACTTTAACTCTCTCAAAATCTCTTGAGATTTGGAGTTTACTCTCAGTCTTTGTTCACATTCCTTTATTTTGTCCATTATTTTATCCTTCTTCTCATTTTGAGTTCTTTTCTTTATTGCATTCTGTTGTATTAAGAACCCTCTCATAACCGCTTTACTTGCGTCCCAGATTACTCTTTTCTCCACGTTGGTACTGAGGTGATTTTAACTTCAGTCCATGGCAGCAAAGGAAGAATCCTGTTCTTCCTTTGCTGCAGCTTGAACCTTTCTGGGACTCATGCCATCAATGACATCAGGTGCGGGGAAGGTGGGCGTGGCTTGGCAGGTCCAATTAGGTCCATGGGCTAGAGGTGCTTTAAGCTGCTCACAACAAAGCAACAAACAGTAATGCAGCATAAACAGTATGCCGGGGGTTAGAATGGATGGCCCTCAAGGTCTCTTTCACCTCCACAGTTCTGATTAAAGTGATGGTTTGACTGTGGACTAATAAGCAGAGGCTTAATCCAGACAATGGTCAACAGAAGAGTTGGTCCTGGCTTGGAAATTTGACATGTGTCAGCTGGGGCTGTACTCCCCTTAGGATCAGGTGGGCTGTTTGAGAGTGTTCCTGGACCCAGCCTTGTTCCTAGAAGTCCAGATGTGGCCAGGAGTGTCTTTGCACAGCCTTGGCTTGTGGACCAGTTATGCCCTTTCCTAGACCATGTAGATCCAGTCTTGCACTGGTTGCATCCAGATTTCATTCCTGGAACATGTTCTATGGGGAGTCACCCTTGAAAAGTGTTCAGAAACTCTTACCAGGTGTAAAATGCAGCTGACAGAGTGGTTTCTGGCGGTGCTTGCTTTTCAGAACACATTGCAGCAGTTCTTTTTCATCTGTGCTGGCTCCCATTTAACTTCCTAGTACAATTCAATAGTGCGGGTTATTTTCTATAAAGTCCTTAATAGCTTGTAACCTTGTCATCTGAATGACCACCTCCTCCCACGTGAAACTGCTCAGACATTGCATTCAATATACAATGCCTTGCTCCATGTTTCACCACATGTTCAGTATTTGGGGTGCATAAAAGAGGTAAGAAGGGGCTTGTGGTACGGAACAACTGCAAGGTTAAAGATCTTCAGCCCCGTAAGATGAAGGACAGTACTTCACATATTTCTGAAAGGAAAGCTTCCCCACCTTTCTATCTGTAAAGAAAGAAAAGCAGAGGGGTAGCTATCCATCTTTCCTAGTCAGAGGTATGGAAAGATTAAAGGGGATACCATATATCCAGCTTCTGAAAATATCTAGTTTATCAGAGACTGCAGATCTGATTTTATTTTATTTATTTATTTTTTCATCATATGGTTACTGCTACCATTTCAAAACTATTGAGGTTAAAAGCCCCACCCAGGGGAGCAAAGAACAACTAGAATATTAGCCTACCTTCAGAATAAAAATAGCTTTGTTCAAAGTGTCCCTAGGCAAATATCCATTTTTGAAAGCAATTTGTCTCATTTTACCCTTGAAGAGCAGCTCTGATAAAAGGCAACAGTCTGCCAAGGACAGTTTCTTATTTGGAACTACCACTGCAGATGTTTGAGTAGTCTTCCTTTTTTAAATGCACTTTAAAAGCTTCTGCATACTCATATATGTACAAGGTATCTGTGTGCAGCAATCAGTGGCCCATTGCTCGTTCTAATCAGGAATCATCTGGGCAGAAGCTAATGTCATGCAGGCTGGCATCTTTGTAAGTCAACCCAATAAGCCCCAGCCCAATTGCTTAGCTCTGGATTTCATCAGTGTACGAGAGGCATACAAATCTATGCCTTCACACAATGCCTTATAAGTTACTTAAAACATGTTAAACACCAGAAATGGTCATAATCAAGCCCTCTTCCAACCAAATAAAATCAGGCACGGGGAGAATTGCAGATACCCACCCAGCCAACATTACATTCTATTCCAAAGCCACTTCTGCAATTACCCCTGAAGCTGCATATACTGTAACCATCACATAAAAGGACACCACTGATATATTTGATCACATAAAGACAGTAGGCCAGATTCAACTAACCGGTCTCCCTAGCAGAAACCTATCCAAGGACAGCCAGCACAATGGGGTTTCCCCACCCCGCCCCTCCCAAATTGGCTGGTGGAGTTCAGGGGACCCCCATAACAGCATGTGGAGAGGGGAGGTTGTTCCATCAAGCAAGCAGAAATCTAAGCACTACATTACATTCCTCCTAATGGTCATAGTTACTATCCAGTGAAAACAAGCTGGTGGTGTAATAGTAAATTTAGAACTTCAGGAGTACAGAGGTATTGTTGGTTAGGAAGTCTAGGGTTAGCGTCACCTTCCTTCACCTGCACTCTTGAGCTGCCAAAAAAGTTTCCACTGCGCGAGGTTCTCTCTGTTTTCGTTGTAGGTATGCAATAACTTTTCCTTCTTTCCAAATCTATGGTTAACAAAGAGATACATTTCCCTCAGGCTCATTTCCATCGTTGCCTACTTATGCTAAGCGTTAAAGAGGAGATTAATTTTGTGAGGCAGCATGGCATGGGGAGCACAAAGATGATGGTTGACTTAAAAATAACAAATAGGGGTTGGTAGAAGAAAGCTCTTCGTTTCAGTTTCTGAGCATGCCAACTATCTTTTCCATTCTATAATAAAATCACCCCATCTATTCAGACCTCTTGATAGTACAGGGAAGAATCACAGCACCTTCCCTTCTGGTAGGTTCAATCATAACCCTGCATCCCTTCACAGCAATGCTCACCTCTAGCTCTACATCTTTTAGAAACAAGTTAAAAAGCACAGGTCCCAAAGTAATCCTTGGGGGACTTCACTATTGACATCTCTCCCTTCGGAGAACTATCCATTTATTCCTGCTCTCTGCTTGCTGCTACAGTAGTACCTCGGGTTACAGACGCTTCAGGTTACAGACTCCACTAACCCAGAAATAGTGCTTCAGGTTAAGAACTTTGCTTCAGGATGAGAACAGAAATCGTGCTGTGGTGGCGCAGCGGCAGCGGGAGGCCCCATTAGCTAAAGTGGTACCTCAGGTTAAGAACAGTTTCAGGTTGAGAACAGACCTCCGGAACAAGTTAAGTTCTTAACCCGAGGTACCACTGTACTTAAGCAATTTCTGATCCACAGGAGGATCCGTATGATTCCTTTTAGCCAATTCGGGCCCTGTTGAAAACATGGAAATGTTAATATGACATCGTACTCATCAGGGTCTCCTTTCGTACTAGCCAGTGGCGTAGCGTGGGGGGTGCAGGGGGGGCCGGCCGCACCGGGCGCAACATCTGGGGGTTAGGGTTAGGGGGCGCAAATCCACGGGTTAGGGGGCGCAAATTACTTGCCTTGCCCTGGGTGCTGACAACCCACGCTACGCCACTGGTACTAGCAAGAGGCACAGAGGTTATAAACCCTGGTCCAAATAATCTGTAGCGAAGGCTTGTTCTTGGCTTACTGATTATGATTCAAACAAACCGTGGTTCCCAGTTTGAATGCTAATATTAAGTCAGGGAGCATGGCTTCTTTCTTCCATATGGTAGCAGAGAGCAGCAAAGTAGGTGCCATCAACACATTCATAGTAGGTTAGTAACAATGGCTTATATTGAGATCCAAATGTACCAATATGGGAAGGAGTCCTTAAGGAGGCTCATTGGGGCAGAGGCTAATAACCCCTGGAAAACAGCCAAGGAGATTGTTCCAGCTTCTCTTTGTGTGGTAGCGCCCCTTAATGGCCACATCCTACTGCTATGGTCTTGAAAAGTGGTGTGAGCATTTTCCAAGTCAATTTCTTCTGTTACAATATGAAATTTTTTAAAATAATAATAGTTAGGATGGATTAGATTCAAGTAGTCCTCAACTTCTTCACAACTTCAGCTACCAGAAATTGGAATTTATCCCTCAGAAACACTGATTTCAGATTGTTAGCAAGTCTTGTGCTCATGTACTGCCTCATCCCTTTGACTGCTCCATTTCAATTAGTTACTACCTTTTCAGTTCAAACCTCAGTTTGTCATTACGCTTGAAGCAGAAAACTGGCTTGCACTTGCCTTCCAAGCTAATACTACCATGGTTTAGTGCTGAAATCCTATTGGGGGGTCTAAGCTCAAACTACAGCTCGCCAGTTCTAGCCCCAAAGTACCGGTAACTATAGCCTAAGGTTATAGGCTCACGACAGCTAAACCTCAAGACCTGCTTCTCCCCATATGAACTGACCTGAATCCTGCAATCATCAACAGAGGCTCTTCTTTGTGTGCCTCTTCTGCAAGAAGTCCAGAGGGCAGTAGCATGAGAACAGGCCTTTTCTGTGGTGGCTCCCTGTTTGTGGAATGCTCTCCCCAAGGGAGGCTCGCTTGGCACCTTCATTACATATCTTTAGGCACCAGTCAAAAACATTCCTCTTCTCCTAAGCCGATGGCTAATTAAACAAACCTATGGCCTTTTAAATTGGGGAGGGGTATTGTTTGTTTCTGTGCTATATTTTTGTAAACTGCCCTGTGATCCTCAGAAGGGCAGCACAGAAATTAAATTAAATTAATTAATTAATAATAATAATAATAATAATAATAATAATAATAATAATTCCTAGCAACCAGGATGCATCTTTCCTAAGATAAGTTGATCCGCTATCAAGATCTCCCTAGAAGTTAATTTCTGCAAATACTACTACACAATAAACGTGACTTACTTCTAGCTAAGTGGATATAGGATTATTCTATAACATATTAAAAGGCTGTTGGTTATCTTAGTAGTTTTGTCACTGGGGCAGAACATTGGAAAGGGAGAGCAGTTTTTATTTTTTTCACTGCTCAGTTAGGAAAAATAATGATGGTATGCTTTTCCTTACTATTTTACCTATTAAATGGGGGGTTTTTTGAAGTCACTTGTAAAATGAAATATTACTTTGTTATCTTAGGCTACAGGCCTAAGATAACTCCTCTTAGGAATCAATCACTTATGCACACTAACCTGGAAGTAGACTCAATGGAACTTAAGTGGAATTTATGCATCTAAAACACGCAATAATCAGGTCAAATGAAGATTGGTGGAAGCCTTGGAGCTGTGCTAATTTGCTGGGGAAATGCAGAAAAACATGGTCCTTTATACTACAAAGATGCTTTATTCTGGTTAAAGGAACCACGCTTTTATGCCTATGATACAAGCACTTAATCCCCTTTGGCAGCTATTGTATACTGCCTCCTATAGCCTCTGAACAGCCATGTGAGCTAGTTTAGGCTGAGAGTTGGTGACTGGAACAAGGTAGAAACTGAGCAAAAGCAAGGATGAATTAAGCAAGTTTATAATGTGAAACTCCACATGCTCAGAGCATATTTATTTATTATTTATCAAAGCTGGCAATATATATATTTTTTTGCAAACAAAAGAGTTATAAAACTACACATGCTCAAAACCTTTCTCGTGCCATAACAGATTGCTTTATTTAGTGGTATCTTATTTGATCCTTTTGAGGGGAAGGTGGTTCCAATTTTGGGAACTGCACCAGGGGTCCTCAACCACCTTAATCTGGCCTTGAGTACTGGGTGGAAAGAAAACCCATCTAGGCTGTTGATGTCAGCTGACAAACAAGTATATAGCATCTTATGTAGCTGCACTGTCAAAAAGGGCATGCTATATACTGTGCTTTCTGCAACACTGCCTGGTACCACAGCATTTCCTAGTTTCAGCAGCTACCATGTGCTCTGCTTCACACATTATAAGTGACCAATGTCCTGGCCAATCGTGGCTCTCTTGCAGCCATGGTACATGTATTTTACAACACTGTATAATTGTAAAACAACTCATGTTTGTAACATGCACAGACAAAACACTTAGTACAAGCAGCAGCCCCGTGTTAGAATAGTACTCACAGAAGATTTCAATAGCAAGTGTCACTTTGTATGAGCACTTGCAATCCTGAAATCTGTGCTGATGCTGGCAAGATAGATGGTATTATCCCCAGTTTGCCAGTGAATAGTACTGCAATAGACCATAAGAGGAAGCAAAGTCATCTCCCCCGAACTGGCACATTTTATAAACATTTCAGATGGCATATTACTTCCTGAAGTCACACCGTTCCAAGGCAGCGAGTTCCCAGTTCACCTGTGCCGATTTTCATCCTG
This sequence comes from Podarcis pityusensis, assembly GCF_964106645.2. Classification (NCBI taxonomy): domain Eukaryota; kingdom Metazoa; phylum Chordata; class Lepidosauria; order Squamata; family Lacertidae; genus Podarcis; species Podarcis pityusensis. The sequence continues at coordinate 43,580,359 of NC_138029.1, read as the reverse complement.
GGCTTCTGCAGCTTGTTTCTGCGAGCTACAAGGATCTTCAGCAGCCCTTGCTGGCTTGGCTGCCTCCTCAGCGCAGCTTCTTTTGTGGGATTCCATCTGGCTGTGTTCAGTGCCAAGTGCCCAGATGCATTCCCCTGCCTCCTCCCCAATGCAGGCATCCTGGGCATATGGCAGAAAGTAAGCAGAAGGAATCAGTTATCAAACCACAAGATGATAACATAATGTCAGCAAACCTTTGGCTGGCCCCACAGGAGAAAAGGGAGGGAGGGTAGGCGGGAGAGAAAAGATCATTACTGAACCACAAAAAAGGCTACTATTAAAAACATCACTGGAAACTAAGCAGAATGAATGAACAGAAATCCTGGCATCAGAACTGGCAATATTGGGAAAACCAGCAAGAGCACATTTCAGTCTCCCGGGACACTCCATAATTGACCTTAAGGTGGCTATACAGTGGTACCTCAGGTTAAGTACTTAATTCGTTCCGGAGGTCCGTTCTTAACCTGAAACTGTTCTTAACCTGAAGCACCACTTTAGCTAATGGGGCCTCCTGCTGCTGCCGCACCGCCAGAGCACGATTTCTGTTCTCATCCTGAAGCAAAGTTCTTAACCCAAGGTACTATTTCTGGGTTAGCAGAGTCTGTAACCTGAAGCGTATGTAACCTGAAGCATATGTAACCCGAGGAACCACTGTATTGGAACTTCAAAGGGAGAATGCTACATGAAACAGATAAATTATGCCTCATCAGTAAGTTAGGTGCTATCACTTGTGGATAGAATGGACACAATGGATTTTTATCACACAATACAGTGGTACCTCAGGTTACATATGCTTCAGGTTACAGACTCCGCTAACCCAGAAATAGTGCTTCAGGTTAAGAACTTTGCTTCAGGATGAGAACAGAAATCATGCTCCGGCGGCGCGGCAGCAGCGGGAGGCCCCATTAGCTAAAGTGGTGCTTCAGGTTAAGAACAGTTTCAGGTTAAGTATGGACCTCCGGAACGAATTAAGTACTTAACCTGAGGTACCACTGTATATGCTAATTGATTTACCAATGCCAGAGCTTCTGTTAGCAACACAACTGTTAATAAGGTAATTATCACCATCTCTACTTTTCACATTTTATTTCCTTCTGACCTCACTGTTTACAACCCACACCAACTGTCTCTGCAACTAAGAGCAACACTGAATACACCTGATTATGTGAACTGTAATCTACGAAAAATTATGCCACAATAAATCTGTTAGTTTTTAAGGTGCCACAATAATTTGTTGTTTTTAGTAGAGATAGTAACCCAACAGAATCGGAGTTGATCCCAAGAAGCATGAAGATTCTATGGCACAGGACAGGAGGGTTCTATGTGATTTCTGCTTCATGGTTTCTGAAACCTATTCACAAACAAAACATAAAAGGGGTCTTATTTCTGAATAATTCATAACCATAACATTAGCTCGTATGGCTGACTGGTAGCTCTGGAACTCCTTCCACCTGGATGCTCAAAGTCCAAACCGGAAGCATTAAAAAACTTTACATAGGCTGGAAGTTCTGTTGACTGAGCCAATAGAGACGAAGCTTTCTTTCTTTTTACCTATATATTATGGGTCGAATTTGCACAGCAAACTGTGAAAATACACTCATACACAGAGGTTTTCACAGTATATGCTGCTAAGAGCCATGGGCGTAGCCAGGATTTTTGTTAGGGGGGCAGGACCGACTGTCAGTTAAGTATTTCTATTGTTTTACTTGATCTGGGGAAGGCAGCTGCCCCTCTGCCCCCGCTAGGCCATCGCCCGTGCTAAGAGCCAGAGCAAAATAGGTACCCCAAACTCCTGCTATCTCACAGTTTGTTATTACGGGATATAGGCTTTCATTCGACACGCTTATTAAATTCTAGAGAAAGAGAGGTCCAAGATTAAAGCGAAGCAACACACACCTCGCAAATATAATCGAAGCATAATCGAAGGCCACCAAAGCGCAAGCCTTGGGGCGGAGCAAGACAAGCAGCCGCATTTATACAGAGCATAGCGCCACCTGCAGGGTTCGTAAAGAGTGGGCGCAAAACAAGGCTCCGTTCTAACGACAACATGATCGAATTACGCTAAACTGCTGCTGGGAATGGAAAGGAGGGTGGCCTCTCTTCCTGGTTTCCTGTGCTGCATCATGCACGAACATCTCGCCTGTCAAAAAATTCATAGCGGTCAAGTCAAAAGCAGCCCTGGTGAGGGAACAGAGAAAACGGCAAATGCAGAAGGACTGGGGGTTTATCCGGCATTACTTGCAAGTTTATCACCGTCCCTAAAATTCATTGGTCTCTCTCTCTCTGTGCAGACAACCGGTTGAGAGATGCGTGTCTGGAATCAACTCTCACCCTTTCTTCTGTTCATAGCAGCCAACTCCTAGGGGCAGAGGTCCCTTCGCCCCCCCTAAAATATTTGAGCCCCCCCACCAAAGTTAATAGGCATTGCCATTCAAATAGAGTGCGTGTGGTCGATTACGCAGGGCGGGGCTTACCTGCCCCCCCAAAAATAATTATTCCAATTGGCACCCCTGCTTTTGTTATCCATTAAGCAAGAACGAGCGAGCCGCAGACACGAGTGTGTGAACGAGGGAGGGGACCCCTCCACTAACGACTCCGGTTGTGTGGAGCCACACGAGCGTGTCAGCTGCCCTCGTTCGCCAAAACAACAACAACAACAACAACAACAACGCCTGGCTGTTTATCTCGGCGGAGGCCCCGGCGGGGAGGCGGGCAGCAGCCTCCTTCGCTTGGGAAACTCCTGGCAGGGCCGTGCGGGGAGAGAGGGCGGGCCAGGCAGGCGGGCAGGCAGGCAGGCAGGCGGCAAGCGGGGCGGGGGGCAGAGCTGGGCGGCTTTCCAAGTGTCGCGAGCGAGGCAGGCGAGGAGGGAAGCAGGGCACTCGGGCAGTGGCCGCGGGGGAGCCGGGGGACGCGAAGCAGCCGAGGCCTTGCAGCGGAGGGCGCGAGCGGCACGCCAGGCCGGGGGAAGCCCCACGAAGGGCCTGCAGAGCAGCCAGCATGCCCGCCTCCGGAGGGGAGTAAGTTCGCCTCGCGCGGCAGGACCCAACTTCGCCTCCGCCGAGAGGACGGCGCGCGGCGAAGGGGCGGCTCGAGCTCGGCACTCCTCCCAACTCGCCGCAGCCGGGCGGGGGGGGGGGCTTCCACCTCTGGCCCGAGCGGGGCAGGACTCGGGGGGAGGCAGGCGGGAGAAGCCTCTCCTTGGGCCTCGCACTTGGAGGAAACTTCCCCCCAAGTTCGGAGCTCGCTCCCTCGCTTGAGCAGGTGCTGAAGGCCTTGGGCGCGTTTGTTTTGGTGTTGCTAATGCCTGTCTCTCCCTACTCTCGTGTCGTGTGAATAGCGGGGTCCCCCCCCCCCCCGTCCCCGAAGCCTAGCAGGAGCGGGCCCTTCGGTCTTCTCGTATTTCCCAAGTTGGTTGTTTTGGGAAGCCGGACTAGGGGGCAGCTGATGTTTATATCCGACAATGATCGCACCACATGGGCATGGCTGGACGGGGAGGGGAGCGTTGCTAGGGTATTTATAGGTTGTGGAATCCGACCGCGACGCGAGGCTGGAGGGGAAAACATGACCCCCCCTCCCCTCCCCTCCCCTCCCCTCTCCCTTCCTGGCCCTGCCTAGGTATTTGCGTTTCTGCTCTGTCGCTCAGCATCAGCTGTGCCGACAGAATGCAACAAAGAGTCTGGTGGCACCTTAGAGGCCTAGGGTTGCCATAGTTCAAAAAGTACAATTCCTGACACCAGCAGATTTGTTGTTGAGCTTTAGTTAGGAAGACCCCAAAATTGTTGAGCTTTTTGGGGGGAACCTCCCCTCAAAATAGTGATTTTTAAAAAAAGCTTTTGGAGCAGTTTCCGCTGCTTTTTCCGTTGCGTTGCCATACAACCGGGTTTTCCCAGACATTTTGCCAAAATTCCCCTTCACACCATTTTTACACCCGAAAACCAGGACAAGTCAGGAATTTTCTTGTCGTATGGCAAGCCTATAGAGGCCACAGTGTTTATTGTGGCATGAGCTTTTTGGGGGCGAGAGAGCTCACTTTGTCAGATGCATTGCTGAGAGGATTTTTGTCTGGATTCTCGTGATACAATAAATACAGGACACAAGATTCGGGTTGGTTTTGCTGCATCAGACTCAGTAACTGCTGTACCACCTCCACTACCCTGAATTTGCCACGGAAATGTTGTGTCTACTAGAGGACAATGGTGTAAGTTGATGAAGGCTGTTGTCCTGTCCATGCTTATCTGGGAGTAAGTTCCACTGAAGTTGACAGGGCATGTTTCTGAGTAGGCAACTTGCAGGAATTGCAGTGTGTATGAAGGAAGTTGCTCCCCCTAAAAACAAAAGAAACATCCAACAAAAATGTGCAAAAAAATTATTACTGTACTCATTTGTTGCAAAGGATTCAGATGTCTTTCCTCCAGATAGCTAATTTCTCCAGCCTTCAGGCCACCTATCCAAATACAGCTTCCAGTGCAATAAATAAGTGTTTCGTCTTGTGTCATGCCTACAATATCAGCAACAAGGATGTCATTTAGAGAGGGAAGCTCAGTTTTCTTCCTCAACAATTTCAGGGTGCCTTCATTGATGTAAAATAATTGCCAATTGTTATTCTTCAGGAAAAACTATATATTTATTATTATGAGATATAAAAACTATCCACAATAAATGCTCTTAAAATAATATTGTTTTGATGTTTTTTGTATTTATTTTAATAATTCCATCTGGAATGTATCCAAGACCAGGCCCTTGAAGTTTGCTGTGACTCGTGACTTGAAAGAGCACACCTTCTTCCACCAGTTCCCATTTAATTTTAAACGAGGGATGGGGAATGTCTCCAGCTGTTGTGCAACTGCATCTCGCACCATCCCTGATTATTGGCCATACTGCTTGGGGTTGATGGCAGTCAAAGTCCCAACAACTTCTAGATCCATTTGAGTCTGACTGAAGGCCTGGTTTTCAGGGTGAAAACAACCTTGGTCACCCTGACTGATGACTTAACAGGAGAGAGGGAGAACTGCAACCCTGTTGCTAGAAAAAAAGCTAGTAGCACACAGCCTGGGTTTCTGGTAGAAATGGAAACCTGCAAATGGCCATGATTCTCAGTGGATGTGGAGCTGCATTCCTGAATCTGGTGCCCTGCACATGTTTTGGACTACAACTCCTATCAACCCAACAAGGACTGATGGGAGCTGCATCCCAAAACATGGATTGCACCAAAGGCTGGTGTAAAGTGACATTACTGTATCTTCCTGCAATATCTACGATGAAACCCCTATACATTGTAGTCCTCCTCTCTTCTCTGAATCTTATCTCTATGTGAGCATCCACGCACCTGAGAGACCTCTTTGATGTTCTGTCCTGTAGCCCCAAGGGAGAGGATTATTCCACAGCCATCCTGCGCCAGAAACATCGTCCCAACCGCCTCATTGTAGATGAAGCGGCCAATGAAGACAACAGCATTGTGAGCCTGTCTCAGGTAACTATAAATCTACTGCTCACCTTTCCTGTCCATAGTGTCCTTTGCCCCACATTCCACAGTCAATTTAGCCGTTGTCACTGCTGCTTTATTCTAGACCATTGCCCTCTGCTCCTTAGCTAGTCTGGCCAGTCCATCTTCTCAAATCTTGCACCCAGTGAATATAATGACCCCATCTCACCATATAATGGCCAAGAACCAGTGCAGTACAGCATGGGGAGAAAGATAGTTCTACCATATAGTGGTGGGGAGGGGAAGTGGAATCAAGAGGAGGCTGTTGGGGTCAAGGGGTGCATGCGTCATGGTGCACATCCCCTGATCATAATCCTTTCTTGAATATAATCTTAGCTGTTAGGGGCTCGAGCAGGTCAATCCCCCAGCCCCTGCCACATTCCCCCTCACCCCCCCCCCGTGTCCCATGGCTCTTGGAAGGCAGTGAGCGCACTCAGTCTATGTTGGGCCATCCTTCCCCTTTCTTTTTAGCTTACAAACTAAATTTATGGGGAAACTTCTAAATATGTCAAGCCACTCTGTGTGTGTCTAACTTTTTGGGAAGAAGGGCAAGATATAAAATTCCAAATAACCAGTGGTAGTTTGGGGTTAGGTCATGTGTGTGTATTTATTTTTTTGTTATAACTGTTAATTATTTGGTTGGGTTAACTGATTTTAACCTATAAGATAAAGAAATATTGCTTATGTCCGTTAGACTAAAAAATGATTGCTCGTCTGCCTTTCCTAATCTATAGCTGAGAACTGCACGCATATATTTTGTGTCACAAACATGATGTGATTTGAATATTAACATAAAGAGCACACAGAGACTGTTGAGAAATATACATAAGCAACCCATGTGTGCAGAATTTTGCCAAGGCTGATGTGAGCAAATGATTTGAATTCAAACATATCTTAGATTTGCCAATATGCAACAGAGGTACCTAAGCGATGTTTTATTCTGTTTGATGTTTTATTCTATTTTTTAATCTGTTGGGAGCTGCCCAGCCAGAAGGGCAGGGTATGTATAAATAAATAAATAAATAAATACTAAAAAAAACACCCCATAGATTTGATTTTCTCCAGAGAGACAGGCAATAACACACACAATGGATATGCAAAAGTATACAATTTCCGTTCTCACAATGCCTTACAAAACACACATTGCAAATGCATCACAGGCATCCCACCTGCACAAACAGATGTGCCACATTTGACCCCGCAAGAACCACATCATGAAAACACACACAGCTGCATGTCATCTATTGGAAAGTGACCTTGCCTCATTCCCATTCTTGGTTCATCGCAGGCCAAGATGGAAGAGCTGCACTTGTTCCGGGGGGACACGGTGCTGCTGAAGGGGAAGAAGCGCCGGGAGACAGTCTGCATCGTCCTCACGGATGACTCCTGCCAGAACGAGAAGATCCGCATGAACCGCGTTACCCGCAACAACCTCCGTGTGCGCCTCGGAGACGTGGTCAGGTGAGGCCTGTCCAAATGGAACTAGGGGCAGGAAGGAAGCATAGGAAAGGGAGTTGTGCTGTGAGTGTGCTAGGGTGAGTGTGCGCTGCTACAGGGAGCACCAGAGGGCAAACTGTGCCACACAGTCAGCAAAGGCTCATAGTGGAGCTATTTTAAGCTTTTGGAGGGAATCAGCCCTTGTTATTGGTAATTTGCATGTGCACATCCATCTATATGTATACTTATTTGAAGTTGTCCAGCATGGAATCTGTTAAATTGGAATCTATTAAAATTGGGGGCAATGCTAGAGCTTGGGAACTGCTGCTGTGTTGCACACCCAGTATGTTGCATACCCAGTAGATCCAGCTTGTTCCTGAAGAGTGTGTTTGTGCATGTGTGCGCGCGCTCTGCTACATTACGGAAGCTAGCTGAGCCTTCCCTTGTCTAGTGTGCAGGCTTGTCCGGATGTGAAGTACGGAAAGCGGATCCACGTCCTGCCCATTGACGACACCATTGCAGGCTTGACTGGGAACCTCTTTGAAGTTTACCTCAAACCCTATTTCCTCGAGGCCTATCGACCTGTGCACAAAGGTGAGGAGGGGCAACACTAGGCCTGTCATAAGGAACAAGGCTAAATGGGAGGGAGGCAGTGCTGGAAAGAGGGGCCTTCGACCTGGAGGTGAAGGGGGCTGCAGTGAAGACAGCATCAGCACCCAGCGTGGTGGGGTAAATGCCAGGTTCCATGGGCCCCAGAGACCCCACCACAGCTGATGCCGACCTCTCTTTGTGCTCTTGCTCTCTCCCACAATTTCATTACAGTGGTACCTCGGGTTACATACGCTTCAGGTTACATACGCTTCAGGTTACAGACTCTGCTAACCCAGAAATATTACCTCAGGTTAAGAACTTTGCTTCAGGATGAGAACAGAAATCGTTCAGTGGCTGCACAGCGGCAGCAGGAGGCCCCATTACCTAAACTGGTGCTTCAGATTAAGAACAGTTTCAGGTTAAGAACAGACCTCAGGAATGAATTAAGTTCTTAACCTGAGGTACCACTGTATTGCTGTAAGATAAAGCGCTGGGCTAAGTAGCCGAGAGGATGCGGGTGGCGCTGTGGGTTAAACCACAGAGCCTAGGATTTGCTGATCAGAAGGTCGGCGGTTCGAATCCCCGTGACGGGGTGAGCTCCCGTTGCTCGGTCCCTGCTCCTGCCAACCTAGCAGTTCGAAAGCACGTCATGTGCAAGTAGATAAATAGGGACCGCTCCGGCGGGAAGGTAAATGGCGTTTCCGTGTGCTGCTCTGGTTTGCTAGAAGCGGCTTAGTCATGCTGGCCACATGACCCGGAAGTTGTCTGCGGACAAACGCCGGTTCCCTCGGCCTATAGAGCGAGATGAGCGCGCAACCCCAGAGTCAGTCACGACTGGACCTAATGGTCAGGGTTCCCTTTACCTTTACCTTTAAGTAGCCGAAGCCACTGCTACCTTGGTGATTTGTGTTTTATTTATTACTATCCTTATATCCCACTTTTCCTCCATGCAGCTCTAGGTGGCACCCATGGTTTTCTCCCTCCTCATTTTATCCTCAAAACAACCCTATAGGCTGAGAGTGAGTGAGTGGCCCAACGTCTCCCAGTAAGCTTTGTGGCTGAGTGGGAATCTGAACCCCCGTCTCCCAGGTCCTAGGAGTTTAGCTGCTGCACCACACTCACCTCCTCCACACTTCTGGGCCCCACCTTTGGCATGTGCCACTACAGGAGTGGAGCCTAGAGGCATTAGAGATAATAAAGATGGTGGCTGCTGCAGCTGCCTCACCCAAAGCTTATCTTTACAGCACCGAGCTGAGGGAGACCTGGCCAGCTGGACTAGTGCCACTGCCCATCCCTTCTGCCCCCGGAAAACTTTGGGGAGGGCTGACAGGAAGATGCCGGGGAGAGGAGCTTCTGGAGGGCACCATGCCAAGGGACTAACTTGGCACTGGTTCTACTTCTAAGCACCGGGGAGATTGTTTTCTCAGTCTGAGCACAGTTTGGGGCTGGGTTTGGCAACCCCACTGGGATTTATATTCCCAGTTCTCTTGTTTACTTGCAGGTGTTGCCTTTTCCTATTTTGCCCCAGAACTGTCACTTTCCAGCCTTTGTTGTGGGTCCTCAGGTTAGCATACCAAATTCGAAACCTTTGGAGCTAGCAAGGTGCTTCCTCTTGTCTTCCCAGGTGACATTTTCCTTGTGCGAGGCGGGATGAGGGCTGTGGAGTTCAAGGTGGTTGAGGTTGACCCCAGCCCCCACTGCATCGTTGCTCCTGACACCATCATCCACTGCGAGGGGGAGCCCATCAAGCGAGAGGTATGTATGGTCTGAAGAGATGCACCTCAGGGATGGGAGAGCAGGCAGCTGGATTATGGTTGGGCGATTATTACTAGAAGCCATTCAAGCCATTTGGATAGTGTAGAGGCACAGGATTTTGAGGGTGGGATATGCTGTACAAGATCAGCACTGTCCAGTTTGTTTGGTACATGCAAATAACTGTGGTCCTCAGTAAAATTTTATTTTTTAGAAAATAATTCTGTGGAAGATGCACCTCAACAAAATTGAAGAGAGGCGTAAGGGAAGCCTTCTGACCTCTCAATGTTGTTGGACTGCTACCTCCTATCACCTCTAACCAGCATGGCCAATGGTTGAGGTTGACAAGAGTTTGTAGTCCAGCAACATCTGGCAGGGCCCACAGAAGAGTTAAGGCACGAATCCTGCCTCCTCAGTTTACTCAGCATGTTAACTATGTCATATAAGCTTTGTGGGACAGGGTGCTCTGTTGTTGAGATACTTTCCTGCTCACCCCTCCGCTCTGTCAGGATGAAGAGGAAAGCCTCAATGATGTCGGCTATGATGACATTGGGGGCTGCCGTAAACAGCTGGCTCAGATCAAGGAGATGGTGGAGCTGCCCCTGAGACACCCAGCGCTCTTCAAAGCTATTGGTGTGAAGGTACGGCAGGGGAAGTGGGAAGGCCAGGGCGTAATAGCTTCCAGAGGACCATTCTTCACTGTTGTTCATGAAATGTATTACAACAGGGGAAGCTGATGTTGTGCCCTCTAGGAACTGGAGGCTTCAACTCCCATGCTGGCTGGGACTGGTGGGAGTTGTAGTTCACAACACCATACTAGCTATCCCTGTGTTGCAAAATTCTTCCATAGGTTGCAATACAATAATCAATACGACAATCTTTATTGTCACTGTCCCTTACAGAACAACAAAATTGAAAAAATCTACATCAGACATTCAAAAACGTGGACGAGTATTCCTTCTGCTTTGTTCCCACCACCTTTCTCTCTAAGCAGAATTTTCTGTGTCATTCATACTTCCACTCCTAAAATAAGCAAGAACCCTTTTCCTGCCTCCCACATTGTAGGCTCTCTTGGCTTCATTGGCCAAAGCATCTTTTCTGGCCCATTGACCTCTCACCAGGGATGGACTGAGACATTTTGACACCATGGGGGGGGGGTGGCTCATGAGGCTCTGCAAGGGCTTCCCTTCAAGGAAAAGCCTTTGTGAAGCATCACCACCAGGGGCAGGGCGGGGGGACGTGCAAACTCTGCAAGGGCTTAGCTGGGGTGTAACACTGTGCACTGGAATGCCTCCCTCTTGACAAGACTCTTGGCAAGCAGGAATGTTCCACAAGGCTTTGCTGCTGGTCTGTTTCTGCCCCTAGGGGCAAGGGAGACCAGCAAGCAACACACTGCCGCTCTCCTGCCGCAGAAGCCTCCTTTACATGGTTTGTGGTGGGAGCAGTGTGGCAAGGCAGGGTGTCTGTGAGGGCACCACCCTCACCGCTTCCATTGCCTGAGGCGACTGCTTCACCCGCCTCATGGGTGGGCCAGCTCTGCCTCTGTCACTGTTGGAGGACCTAATTATTTTGCACAGACTCTCCTTATAGGACTCCTCTGCCTTCCCTCCTTTCTTTCCCTAGCCTCCACGAGGGATTCTTCTTTATGGTCCCCCTGGCACTGGGAAAACACTTGTTGCCCGTGCTGTTGCAAATGAAACCGGAGCCTTCTTCTTCCTTATCAACGGTGAGAAATACTGTGTGAAATGGAGGGAGGGAAGTTGTGTGGGGGATCTTAGCAAAACCTATCCATCCATTCTTCATCCATTGAGGACAACCACTCTAATCCTTCTTGCCACCCAGAAATAAATGATAGTTATGATTAAAGTGAAGCCGGTGTACAGGAGATGTATAAACTCTGGGCTGTGTCCAAAGCAGGCACAGCAGAACTGGCAATAGTATTTTTGATGCCATGCCATTTCATTCTCCAACTGTCCTCTATAGCTACTCTGAAGTATAGAAGAGGCTGTTTTATAATCTTAGACTAAGTATTGTCTTCTGTTCTTCTACAGGCCCAGAGATCATGAGCAAACTGGCTGGGGAATCGGAGAGCAACTTGCGCAAAGCCTTTGAAGAGGCAGAGAAGAATGCTCCAGCCATTATCTTTATTGATGAGCTGGATGCCATTGCCCCTAAGAGGGAGAAGGTGAGAGATGGCGTTATTGGGAGCAGATAGTGAAGTTATCCTACTTTGCTGAAAGACAGCTGCCTGTTCAAACTGGGATCCTTCTATGATTGGCTGCTCCCATCTCAGATGTGTTGGGAAGGTATCCTCAATGCAATAAACTGCCTCCAGAAATGTCAAAAGCAACTATATCTCACCATTAGGTGAAATATTAGTTTAAACGAAGCCTGTGTGTTTTCCCTCAACACACACACACACACATGCACAGAGAGAGAGAGAGAGAGAGAGAGAGAGAGAGAGAGAGAGAGGCTAAATTTAGCCAGAGGTATGCTGGTCTTTCCCCAGTTGTGTTACTTGGGAAATGCTGGTGTGTGATATTCTTTGGGGCTGTTGATAGCACTGGCACATTCTGTAAAGCTGTTCAGCGTGAAATGAGAGAAGATATGGCAGAATGGAATAAACCCGGTTCTGGATGTGCTTAATGCTGTGATGGAACAGAAATCATTAAGTTTTGTACAGTACCAGGAATAGTGACTCTCTCCCAGCCTGACACTAGCAGGAGCCATGCTGAGAGAGCCCAGTTCTATTCCCATCACAGTTATCTTCAGCTTGGCGGTAAGTTTGTGTAATGTAGAATACAGTAATCCTTTCTTGGCATTATACTGCTGGTGGAGGAAAAGGTGCTGCCAAATACCTTCCCCCTTGCTCTTGCTTCTCAGAATGCTGCAAAATCCTGTCCTATGGATCCAAGTACAAGAGATGCTGCAAGGGATGCAATTCAATCTTTTGCCCTGTTATGGTGCTCACCTTGGGCCCCTCCTCCAGATGTTTGCATGTCTTCCCTTTAATCATTCATCCCATACTTTTCAATGCATGTTACTTTCCAAACTGCAGAAAGCCCTTTTTAAAAATAAAGTGGATTTTGATGGGCTAGGGCAATAAACTGCTCTAATCCACTCTAACTGCGCAAACTTGAAATTCCTGTGAGGTCTTGAATCTTTCCACAAAATCCTGACCACCTGGAGGCAGCCATACATTGCTGTACAGTGGAACCTCTACTTACAGACATAATCCGTTCCGGAGGTCCATCCGCTGGTCTAAACAGTACGCTAGAAGAGGCTTCTTGTGCGCATGCACATTCGGCAGTAACACACTTCTGCACATGCACAGATGGCAGAAGCCGCTTCCATGCATGCGCGAATCGCGGCAAACCTGGTGTTTACTTCCGGGTTTGCCGTGGATGCAACTTGGAATGTCCACGAGATGAGGCGTATGTAAGTCAAGGTTCCACTGTGTCTCCCAAGTTTGCTCTTGTGCACATCTACCACCACTAGGGGTAGCAGTGTCCAAAATTTTAGTCCTAGGATGGATTTGTTTGACTTCTAAGCTAAGGTATGAGAGCCAGTTGTTGTTCCAGCGTTTCTTTCAACTTTGGGCTCCCATTTCAGACACATGGAGAAGTGGAACGCCGCATTGTGTCCCAGCTGCTCACACTCATGGATGGCCTGAAGCAGCGCTCACATGTGATAGTCATGGCGGCTACAAATCGGCCCAACAGCATCGATCCTGCACTGCGCCGGTTTGGTAGGAGACTGTCCTGCATTCTCATCCATCTGCCCTAGGAACTCTCCTCCTTCTCCTCCCTTGGGTGTGAGCCTTAAATCCATTGAGGAAAATGCCAGAGTCCCATTGTCACAAGTTGCTCCTAAAGGTGCTGGCTGTAACAAGAGACAAGTTTCTAGCTCTCTTGTTTAATCCATGGGGGCCTTAACCTTCCCAGATGCCAACCCATCTCCAGGGACACATCCTAACTACTTAGACCCACTTCCCATTCATTGTTCCCTCATCTGCAAGATATGATAGTTATGAGGATGAAAACAGCACACTCAAGGCTAAGGAGTGTCATTTTTGGTAGTTCTGGGCTCAGTGCTCCTTTACCCTCTGCAGGGCGCTTTGACCGAGAAATTGACATTGGGATCCCAGATTCTGTGGGAAGGCTGGAAATCCTGCAGATACACACCAAGAACATGAAACTGGCTGATGATGTGGACCTGGAGAGGGTGAGGAACAGGCAGTGGAGGCCCATGGGGAGGCAGGGTGGATCCAAGGGACACTTGGAGATGCATGGGCTCTTTAGAGCTTGGTAAGGGCTGCATTAGGCAGGAACACTTATCTCTTGATTTCTGCTACATGTCTTAATGAGCTGTCATAGGTCACACACAATAGGTGGAACACTCCATCTCACACTCCTCAAGCCATGCCTTTCAAGGATGCCACTTCCCACACTGACCAAGAGGTTCAACATCAAGTGACGCACCTCATATGTGACCCAGGTTGGGTGGGAGGATGCAGGTTAAGAGCCATGGCCCTAGGTGCAAAGATGTGGTGCACATGAATTATTGTAGCTCTCAGGCTACTAGTGGATAACAGGGTATGCAGGAAACCTAAGGAGACAGCAGCATGCTTTGGGGATTGCCTGTGTGTGCTTGTCAGGGCGTGCTTATCCTTGCTCAGAGACTGGGTATGAAGAGTAGAATGACAGTTCCAGAAAGTACCCTGTATAAAATGCAGGGTGCTCTACATTTGCCTGAGGTCAACTGAGGACTCATCCACATTTCCATTTGCCCCACTGCTTTCCCCTTGGGGAAACCTGCAGTTTAGCGCTGAAATAGAGCAGACAGCAAACGTGTTTTCTGCAGATTGGCGTTTGTTCAGTGCTAAAAGAGCAAGTTTGTCAGCAGTCTATTGTTTGGGACAGCTGATTACACCTCTAGCTGCAAGGAAAGGCTCTTTGCATCATTAGGAGAGGCTCACTTTCCTTAGAAGCTGCTTCAGGAACCCTTAAGGAACTGTCCTAGGGAATGACACCCCATGCAAAGCCCCCTCCAACACACAGTTTGTGATTACAGGTGGCCAATGAAACGCATGGGCACGTGGGTGCTGACCTGGCAGCTCTGTGTTCTGAGGCAGCGCTCCAAGCTATCCGCAAGAAGATGAGCGTCATTGACCTGGAGGACGACACGATTGATGCTGACATCCTCAATTCCATGGCTGTCACTATGGATGACTTCCAGGTGGGCCAGCTCTTGGCAATCCAATAGCAAGAGCTCTTAAGCTAAATATATGTAGCTATCACCCTTGTTCACTTTGTTCGCCAACCCCAGTGGCCCTACCAAACCCACTTCCCCCTTGCTAACCCCCCTCCCTTTACACCCCCAGTCTTCCTGTTGATCCCACTGTTGCTGCTGCTGCTTGAGACAGGAGGAAAAAGCCAGCGTTGAAAATGTGGGCTTCTTTCTTGTGCTTTCTTCAGCTGCAGCAGGTTTTGTGTATGTTTGTGTGTGAGAAAGTGAGTGAGTGTCAGAGCACAGCTTCTTTCTCCACTTTGTCCTCTCCCCCTCTTCCCTCCATCACTGCTGGTGTGCTGGGAAGCCAGAAAAGGAAGACGGCACTTCAAAATGCAGGCTTTTTCCCTCCTCTCTTCCACAATGCAGAGTGACTTAGACCTTCCCTTTTCCACTGTGCCTTCCTGCCTTCGTGCACCTCTGGTTCCCTCCTCCTCTCTGGCTTTGGTCGCCCACATACTTGCTCACTTGGCCAAAGTGCCCTGGTGTTCCTGGGTTGCTCTTGGGGGATTCTATGGGAAGCAAGGAAGGAACCTGCTGCCTCTGTCCAGGGAGGCGCAGAACTTCAATGCTTCATGTTCTCTTCTGCTTTGTAGTGGGCCCTTGGACAGAGCAACCCGTCAGCACTTCGCGAGACTGTAGTGGAGGTTCCACAGGTCTGCTGGGAAGATATTGGAGGCCTGCAGGAAGTCAAGCGTGAGCTACAAGAGTTGGTGCAGGTCAGTAGCAGCATGCTGTGGTTCGGCCCCCAGATAGCAAAGAGAAGCATTAATGTGCTGCTTCAAAACTGGTACAGCAGAAGAGTGTCCTGACTACATGGTCAGTAAGGGGGAACAGTCCCAGTTCTCTAACACACACCCCACTCCCTCTCACCCTCAACAGTTCCCAGTGGAGTATCCCGACAAGTTCCTGAAATTTGGAATGACGCCATCACGAGGTGTGCTTTTCTATGGACCTCCTGGCTGTGGCAAGACCCTCCTGGCCAAGGCCATTGCGAACGAGTGCCAGGCCAATTTTGTCTCCATCAAGGGGCCTGAGCTGCTCACCATGTGGTTTGGAGAAAGTGAGGCCAACGTCCGCGACGTTTTTGACAAGGTACAAAGTGGATGCAGGGTGGGACAGATGAACACTCACTTGAAATCAGGTGGGCTCTGACACTGGATAGCTTTCAGCTTCAGATAAAGGCATTTCTCTCTTACCAGGCCTTTGAGAAACAGCAGCAAGCCATTTTTTAGTGTTGTCAAATGAATGGGGATGTATATTGAATTCTAAATGCGGTATTCTATAGCTTTGTAAGTAGTTTTTGGATTGTTTTATGTATCTTAGTTGCAACTGGTCCTGAGGCCATGTAACAAAGCACAGGATATACATTTTATGGCTGAATGAAGAAGCAAATAAGTAATGAGAGGGCAGCAACTGGAAGTTCCAACTGCTTTCCAGTAGCCCATATGAAGAACTAAAAGCAAAGGAGATTGTAGCAAACCTCCAGACTTTATTATCATTTTTTAAAACAACAACAATTGTTGTTGTTGTTGTTAAGGGAGGCCCCTGGTGGTATGTTCAATAAAGATTTGCCTATCAGTCTTCCACAGGGAGCAGATATCTATATAGTTTCTATATGGTCTTTGTGGAATACAGTTTCTGTGCTGCATTCTTATTGGCAGCCTGAAGATCTGCCCACTAAGCACCCAGTGTTAACTAGGTCCTTCCTAACATATTACTTGGGAACCACTGAGCTAAGAGCCTCCAGCTCTTCGTTGCCATTAGGTGTGGGTGGCTACCATGCAGCCCTCAGTTCACCACCTTCACCCTATAAATAGGGACAGGCAGCTGGTGTACCTACTGTTGGGGATGCACTACACAGGGTAGACGTGGAGCCTTTGAGCTCTAGATCACACTGGTACCTTGCATCCCCCAGGCCAGGCAGGCTGCTCCCTGCATCCTCTTCTTTGATGAACTGGACTCCATTGCCAAGTCCCGTGGTGGCGGTGCAGGAGACGGCGGAGGCGCAGCTGACCGTGTCATCAACCAGATCCTCACAGAGATGGATGGCATGACCAACAAGAAGACAGTTTTCATCATAGGTGCCACCAACAGGTAAAGAGGGTGGGGAAGGGAGGGTACAGTTGGGTGGCCAAGTCGTGCATAAGAACTGTGCTGGGTCTCCTCTCAAAGAAAGCTGCTCTGTTGACATATGATCAACACCAGACTGTTTGTCCCAGTGCAAACTCAGCCACTTGGCCCCCAGATACTATTCCGTTTTACCCTCATTGGGAGGGAATGCAAGGAGGACTTTTTTGGAAAAGAGTTAAATCAGAACCAGGTCATTAGAGGTGAGTCCTTAGGGCAGTGGGGAGGGACCTCTTGACTGGATCTCGATCTCAAGGCTTCCAAATGCAGACTGCAGTTATATCTCCAGGCACACAGCCTTCCTCAGGCCATGTCACCACCTGATGACACTCCAAGTAGTGTCTCTGTCTCTCACTAAGGAATGAGAGGGAGGCTTCATTTCCCTGCTTCATGCTGAGAAAGGGAACCCTCTTCTCAGGTTGGCATGGGAGGTATTCACTTAAACTGTTGTTTCTTGATTCGCTGTGGCAAGGACATGTGGCTTGAAGTTTCGTATAGCCTCTACTCACTCACACTTCATTTTAGTTTTCACCCAAGTCAGACATATTTTCTTTTATCGCTTCCTCTTATCATTTTCCTTATCTCTTCCACTTTTCTGCCTTTGTGCTCAGGTTTATTTTTAGTATTCTGCCTGCCTTTATGTCAATTCACCTTTCCACACAGGCTGCATGAATTAACCCTACACTCCTTTTAACCTCACCCTCAACACCCCAGAGAGTGTACCTGGCATAAACTGGATGCTAGAAAGGCATGGAAAACTTAAATTCAAAGGATGGAGACTTGTAGAAACCCCAACAGTCTTTTGTCTTGTTCCATCAAACTTCACTAGGTGAGGAGAATGGGTCCCACCAGTGCCCAGTAGATCAAAGCCTACATAGTCCTAGCTTATGAATCTCAACATTTCCCCACTCATTTACAGATCATGGCACATTCCAGTAGGCCATCAGCAGCCCTTTTCACTAATGCTAGCAATACTACATTCTTTATGTGGCCATGTGCTCACCAGTGTGTACATTTGCCAAGCACTGAAAGTTAGAGCTCCATGCATCCATAGAAGCAGCCTTTGGAAGGAGGGTTCTTTGGAAGGAGAATGTTCTGCCTCACAGCTTCCCTTCATGCAAAGTTACACCTCCTTCCTTGCTAATTCTTATCCGTCACTACTATAGAATCTGCTCTTTGCTTTAAGCTTGGTTACCGATGAAACTAAGAGCTTGAGTGAGGAGAGTCATGTGTCGCTGCCTTGGGGTAATCAAGAAACACAGTTCTGTAAGGGGATGGCTCTCTATTCCCGTTGACCATAGTGAATCCATATTCCTTTTTCAGCACACAGAAGGGAAGCTAAGCGAGGAAACCTTTGTTGGTATGCAGACCCTGACTGCTTTGCTCCAAAGGAATGTGTATCTCTGGGTGAAAAATATTCCCTTTCCCTGCCTTGACACCTGTGAATGGATACCCCCGTCTGTGCTGTTGCTGAGCTGAGCTGAGATGTGGAGTGCCTTATCTAGGGTGAAGCAGCCAATATACCTTGAATATATTCTCTGTCTCTTTGGCCTCCAGACCAGACATCATTGACCCAGCCATCCTTCGTCCAGGACGCCTTGATCAGCTCATCTACATCCCCTTGCCCGATGACAAGTCTCGCATAGCTATTCTCCAAGCCAACTTGCGAAAGTCACCTATCGCCAAGGTCAGTGAAAGCCAGGACTGAACACAGGGGAGGGGAGGTGAAACAGCATGGGAAGTAGATAGTAGAAATGGGGATAGGATTCTGAGACCACATCCTGGCCTCCACCACCACTGTCTTCCAACAGAGGAGGATGTATTGCACGAAAGGTATGTTTATCTTCTTCAAACAGGGAATGTTTTTTCTGTGTTGGCAGGACCTTTCCAGTAAGCTCATGTTATCTTTCTCCAACAGGATGTGGATTTAAATTACTTGGCCAAGATCACACATGGCTTCTCAGGTGCTGACCTCACTGAAATATGCCAGCGTGCCTGCAAACTGGCCATCCGTGAGGCCATCGAGATGGAGATCAAGGCAGAACGGGAGCGTCAGCGTCATAAATGTGCTGCCATGGTATGGTAGTGAGACTTCCCCACATCCCAACAGGGCCAGGCAGGATTCCTTCCATTGCCTCATGCCCTGTTCTTCCCCATAGTAACATATTCTGCATAGTATTCTGGGAACTTTATGGCCACCCCCCATCGTGGGGCCACAGTGTCCTTGATTGCATTGATCTCACAGGGCTTTGGAGCTTGTAAGGATGCAGCTCTACAACATTTCCCCCCCCCCTGCCCTTTTGTGATAGGATGACGATTATGACCCCGTGCCAGAGATCCGACGCGATCACTTTGAGGAAGCAATGCGCTTTGCACGCCGCTCTGTCAGTGATAATGACATACGCAAGTATGAGATGTTTGCCCAAACATTACAGCAAAGCCGTGGCTTTGGCAACTTCAGGTAATGTTGGAGAACTTTTTGCTTCCTCTGCCCCAAGCTAGAGTTTCACTTCAGTGCAGTGGACAGGGCCTGGGTGAGGAACTTGGCCCCACAGATGTTGTTTGACCAGAACTCCCATGGCTGGGATTAGTGAAGGCTGAAGTTCAACAACATTCCTAGGTTCCCCTTTCCTAGGATAGGGGGAAATTTGTTCTTTGAAACAAGATACAGGAACCTCAGCTTGACTCTACTATGTAGCCTGACTCTCTACTATCTACCTTGTCACTCTGCTAACTTTTCTAAGTTGCTTTGGGTTGCCTTGGGCAGGATAAAGTGACTAACAAATTAAATAAATTAAATAATAACAGTACTATCAAGATTTCCGAGGGTTGCATTCCATCATCCCAACCAACTGAAAATAATACTTTTTATTATTAAGTGTATGACCCAGTGAGGGCTCTCAAGTTAGTTTAAGATGTTAAATTCCATATACAAAATAAAGGGTACCATTCAAAATAAGTGCAATAGAATTAAACACACACACACTAGCTAAAATAAACAAAAGACCATTCAAAAACAGCATTGCCCTGACCCAGCTATGGAGATCCACAGGCGGTACCTGCAGACTCTGAATTGCAGGTATAAATTAGAAGTGCATTCAGATGCACATTAGAATTAGCACCCGAGTGAGGATACAGTCCCTCCATATTGCATTACTTTAAACGGGATGGGTTTTTATGTGCATTGGGATGTGCATCACATCCACATTATTTTAACACCTTGTTTATGTAGAGTACAACCAGATCAGTGCCCACATTCATAAAACAGAATAACCCAACTTTCTCTTGCATGAAACCAAGGCCATTCTTTATCTCCACAGGTTTCCATCTGGAAAGCAGAGCACCAGTGGAGAGGGAAACAGTGGAAGCAGCAGTGGCCAAGGAAGCCTCTTCCAAGAGGAGGGCGATGATGATCTTTACAACTGAATGTGCAGGAAATGCCTCCTTTTTGCTGGCATCATTTACCCTGTATTCTCATAGTTATTGTGCTCTTTAATGTCAGGGCTGGTGCTTGAGCCCCAACTCCTACCCTCATCCTTGTATGTGGAATCTGAGCTACCAGAGGCAAACTCCTCGTCCCTGATTTGGGGGCCAGATGCCTCTTTCAGTGTTTGTGCCTGTCTCGGCCACTACCAGGAACCTCATGGCACCGACAGCCCTTGCATTTGTTGGGTGTCCAAGGCAATACCCATGGAAGTCACCAGGGGGCAGCAAAAGCCTAAGCAGCTGCTGGATCAGAGGCAAAGGTCCATCTAGTCTGGCATTCTGTTTCCGCCAACCAGCCAGATGCCTCACAGGGTGCAAAGCTGCCCACTTATCCCTTGATCTCATCTCAAACTGTCCCAAGCTGGTGCCTGCACCTTGTAGCATATGTATTGATGGCTCCCACTTTTTTTAGAAACCAGGGAACAGGAGGATCCTTTTGCAAGCCGACCCAGCCTGCTCCCATTAGTCCTTTCTTAGTCCACAGCAAAGACAGCTTTTGAAGTCTGCAGTTATGCATGAAGCCAATGAACTCCAGTTTGTGATACCAGTTGACAGAGATTTCTGAATGTCTTAATAAACTGAAAGTGCATGCCCCTTATACTGGGAGGAATTTTATAAAAGCCTGAAGTGTAATGTCTTGTGTGTGCAGACTTCACATCTGCAGGGGCTGGAATGGCTTGGGGCAGCAAGCTCCAGAATTGAACAGGCAGGGCATGTTGGCAGACAGAGAGAGACCTATGATTCTGCTACTAATTCCCATCTATGCTGGGAAAACGTTAAACTTTCCCTTCTGTTGTGCACATTTGCCATATTTCAGCCAGGTTTCCAGAGGCCCAATCACACATGCCCCATAGTCATCAAGTAGTTCTAGGAAGAGGCAAGGACAGGCAGAGCAGAGAAATCACAGAGTGGGAAAAGAGTAAACACACTATGAGATAAATGGAGAACTCTGCCTACCAGATTAGTAGGGCTGACAGAGCCAGCTGACAGCAGGAATGCTGGGATTTAGTCAGTGGCATGAAGACAATAAAGTGCAATAGGACAGAATGCTCCACAAAAATACTTTATTGTAGAATAGTCAGCGCCAATCAACAGCTCTCTCAGGCCAGAGCACCAACAAGCAGTGGCCTAGATCCCCTGCCTGCATGATCCCTGCAGAACAAGCTTCTCAGGATTTTCCCACTGTCCCCTGAAAGTCCCCGGAGGACCATTATCCTAAGTCCAGAGCATAACAGCAGCTGGAGGCACCCCACTTATGGTCTGTTGGCTAGTCCCACCTACCTCTCCAGTACAGTAGACTACACTGCAGGGCCTTTGGCAGCCTCCCATCTAATTGGAATTCATGGTAAGCCAGATAGGCTTCCATCTGCCTGGTGCTCCGCCAACTCTTTCCTGTCTATGGAAGTAGCTCACTTATAAGTGCTCAGTTCCAGGAGGAGCTTCCTCGTTTCCCATTGAGGGTGGGAAGCTGTGTGGAAGAGCTTTTGGTTATCACATTTCCAACCCTCTCACCCCATTGAGCATCCCCATTTGCATGCAGGGGTTCCCTGGAATGACCAAGTTTATATCTAAATTAAATGCTGTCCTGAGTCATCATTACCCTGTGCCCTAGTTCTGCTCTCCTGTTTTAGGAAAGGACATTATGCAGGGATTATGTTTTTTCTTGGACAGATATGCTGCTGCCTCTGAGGAAGGGTGCCGATTTATGTATGTGTTCCTTTGCACGGCACTGAACTGCAGCAGCCTCTAGAGTGGGATGTGGAAAGAACATTGTGGGCCCAGAGTGTCCAGGTCACCGCGGATTAAACATAATGCTGTATATCAACTGCAGCTGGATAATAAAATGCCTAAACCAAATTATCCAAGAAAGGATGCCAAAGGTCTCCCCCTCTATTTTTATCATCGCAGAAGTTGTCTCCTTGCCTAGTAATGAATCCACAAGCAAGCTTTATGCCGCTGAGAGGTTATCATTGAAATATGGAATGGGGGGGGGGCATTCATGGATGCCATTGTGCTCTGAAGCACTGACAACTCACCACTTTGGACTAGAACACTAATAACAAGTCAAGGTTTCCATTCATACTACATAGCTTGTACCAAGAAAGTGTTGGGTACACTCAGAACGCACTTAATCATGGCTTTCCTCCCTGTCATCAACAAAATTACCAGAACATATGAAGCTGTTTTATACTGAGTCAGACCATTGGTTCATCTAGCCTTGAGTACTGGAAACTCCTGGATCTGAGCCACAGTTCTTCAGCCCTGCAGAACGGGTGGTGCCAGGAACTGAACCCAAGACACTTTTGTAAACACTGCTGTGGGGCACACACACAAACACACACCCCGCCAAGAAAAGATGATCACAATTCCTTCACAAATCTCCAAAAAAAGATGCAGTGCCCCTTGTCCACCGTAAAGTCCCAACTAGGTAGGGAACTGGGCCCAGCAGCATGCTCTTCTCCACAATCTTGAATCCCATCGCTCTTTTGGCCAAGAGGGTAAACTGAGAATGCCATATCTGCTCCTTGCATATAGCACTACCATCCAAGAGCCCTGGATGCTGGCTGAATCCCAGGGGAGATAATTCTGCAAACAACGGAGAATGTGCAAAACGTGCTCCTTAGGGGGTCTTCAGAGTAGAGGTTCTCCTGCTTGCTCCTGCCAGCCCTATACTGCGCTCAGAGCTTTGGAAGGAGCTGGCTTCCCAGCGGTCAAAGCGGACTCCCTTGAAATAAGGGCGCCGAATAACTAGAGCAAGGAGCTTGCGTAGCACAGCACGCCGAAGCAGGATATATACCCAGGGGTCTAGGATCTGGTTCCAGGAGGCTAGTCGCACACCCAGGAATAGCAGCTCCTTATAATTAAGGTCTCCATGGGAGTTGGTCACTGACAAGATGACAAAGACCTGGGAACAGAAAGAGGCAAGAATAGCAGTTAAGAGGACAGTAATTCCGCTGCGGCCTTTTAACTTACTCTCTCAGTGATCCTAACGAAAATTGGAAACAGAGAAATAGGAACTATGCACACACCAAACTGTCAGTATAGTCATTGCACCATCCTCACTCAACCTGCCTACATTTGTTCCCTGATAAGAGCTTCCCAGTCTCCATAGACTCATTAAGGGGACAGCTGCTTAGTTTGCTGCCTGGATATTAAGAGAAGAAAGGACCTACCAAATCTGCTTCATGGAGGCCCATGCACCATAATAGTTTGATTAGCTGATGCTTTGGCCTCCTGGTGGTATTGATCTCCAGAAATCTTCCAATTATAATTTTCCCCAGGAAGGCACCTCTGTGGATCACAGTCACATTACTTCAGTGCAAATATCAGTGCCGTTAGAACTTTGGTGAAGGGCCATAGCTTTAGATGTGAAAGGTTCCAAGCTCAACCTCTGCTATCTTTAAATAGGGCTGGAAAAGTCCCCTGTCCAACACGCCACTGCCATGCAGTTTGGGCACGCTAAATCCCGTTCCTCATCAAGGCGCTGCACGCCCCCTGCAAGATTCTATCCACCCATGCTGGAGACTTCACTGATGCTCACCAGCACACGAAAGTCCTACTTTCATTCTATTGCTGCTACTCCTCCCTCCCAGCTGCCTCTTAGACATTCCAGCATTTCAGATGGTCCCAATGGTCCACCTAGACCAGGATCCTGTTCTCACAATGACAAGTCGGATGCAAAGGCAGGACTATGATTTCCACTAATCTCCCCTCCCACCCCACCCCACTCACCAGTAAGGGGCTCCAGCAGATGCAGGAAACCACCATGATCCCCACCAGCTGCACAACCATCTCAATGTCATGGGCTTTGGCCCGCCGGTGCCCACACTTGCGCTGACTGCGGAGCCGAGCCCGCACCAGGTTGAGTCCACTGAAGGTGTTGCAAAAGAGGGAGGCCACCAGCGAGGCCAAGCCCAGTGTGGAGAAGAGCAGGGCAAAGCCCACGTCAGGCCAAGCTTCTGCCTCTCGCACCTTGATGAAGCACCAGGTGCCTGGGGCCTGGACGACATAGCTCCCGAAGCTGCAGAGAGGCAGCAGGGCAATGGCAAGGGCAGTGCCCCACAGTCCCAGCAAGGAAAGTTTAGTCCGGCCCGGCGTCACCAAGGAAGCATGCAACAAAGGACGAGTGATGCCCACACAGCGCTCCACTGCCATGATGCAGCCCAGGAAGAGCGGGCACAGTCCGAAGAATACCATTGAGGCTCCAAAGAACTGGCAGAGGGATTTGGAAGGGTCCATCTTTTCCCAGTTGCTCTGTGTGGCATAAAGACGCAGCACGAAGGAGCCTGGAATGACGTGGCCTGCGAGGTCGGTGATAACCAGGCTGCTAGCGTACAGCAGAAAGGTGGCCTTGGAGCGGCGCCGGAAGCGGGTGTAAGACTGCACCAGGATAGCCAAAGCCACCACATTGGAGACAGCACCCAAGGTCATAGAGAAAATGGGGGCGGCAGGTGAAGATGCCCTTGCAGAGCTCTGGATCTTTGTGGGCTCTGTGCAGCATGAGGAGTGGTTCACAGGTGAAGCCTGTGAAGCATTGGGAGACTGGATGCCGGACATCATGTCAATGGCTACCTCCAGGTGCAGGCATCTGCAAGGGGAAAAAAGGTGTCAGAAACTAATCTGAGGAGGTCCTTAAAAGGTAAGAAGTCTCCCTAAAAGCATTTGTTTAGGGAACCCAGCACATTTCCCTAAAAAAAAATCTCCTTTGCCCTGGATTCTGCTCTGGAGCAGAGGGAAGAAGCATGCCTGAGGAGGTTGAAAGTGCACTTCCTACTTCCGGGTTGGCGCCATCGGTAATGGCGGACTCCCTCTGAGTTTCTGAGGGACCAGCTCTGCGGGATCGGGTCTGACCGCTGCGGCATGCATTTGGATGGCATGCATATCTGTGGTATGATAAGGTCAAAGCACATAAAGCATTTAAAAACCATATTGTCAGGAAAGCATTGTTTAATGTCTGGATAAGATACAAGGACTTATTGGAAAATAGAACCCCAAGGTGGTTGTCACCGATGGAAGTAAAAGCTCTGAAAAAGCTCAATATGGAGGCCAAATGGCCGAAATATTGGGAAATTCTGGAACAAGATGGAGATAGACTGAAATTGCAGAGTTTTGAGAAATTAAAAAACAAAGTGCGAGACTGGCTTCATTATTATCAGATAATGGAGGCATACAATTTGGACAAGAAAATTGGCTTCCAGGTGGAAAAATCAAAATTAGAAACAGAACTGTTAGAACCCAAAACTAAGATTTTGTCAAAAATGTATAACTTGCTGTTGAAATGGAATACTCAGGATGAAACGGTGAAATCTGCTATGATTAAATGGGCACAAGACGTTGGACATAACATAATGATGGCTGACTGGGAACAGTTATGGACCACAGGTATGAAGTTTATGGCATGCAATGCCTTAAGAGAGAATATTATGAAAATGATATACAGGTGGTACATGACCCCAGTCAAGCTTGCAAAAATCTATCATTTGCCCGATAATAAATGCTGGAAATGTAAAGAAACTGAAGGTACATTCTTTCACCTTTGGTGGACGTGCCCAAGGATTAAGGCTTTCTGGGAAATGATATATAATGAATTGAAAAAGGTATTTAAATATACCTTCTTGAAGAAACCAGAGGCCTTTCTCCTAGGCATAGTCGGCCAATTGGTGCCAAAGAAGGACAGAACTTTTTTTATGTACGCCACAACAGCAGCAAGAATACTCATTGCAAAGTATTGGAAAACACAAGATCTACCCACTCTGGAAGAATGGCAGATGAAGCTGATGGACTATATGGAACTGGCAGAAATGACTGGCAGAATCCGAGACCAGGGAGAAGAGTTGGTGGAAGAAGATTGGAAGAAATTCAAAGACTACCTACAGAAATATTGTAAAATTAATGAATGTTAGAATGATGTTGGATAGAAATTAAGTGGTTTCCAGCTGTAATGCTTCAAGGGAATATGAAAAATGGGTTGTTAATAGGTAAAAATCTAATGTTACTATTTTAAGACCAAAGATTAGGATAAATAAAGAGGGTAAGGATTTGCTGAACCAACAAATTGAACTGGAATACAAAAAAGGGAGGTATGAGGAGGTCCGGGAAACAAGCTAAGGAAAAATAAGTAATGGAAAAATTGAGTGGTTTTTTAATCATTCTTATTTTGTATTTTGTATTTTTTCTTTTTTGTCATTTTTATATTGTAACATTTGGAAAATCTCAATAAATATCTTATAAAATAAAAAAAAAAGAAAGTGCACTTCCTGCCCACCAGAATCTTCCGTTGGGAGCTACAAATCCAGCAGATGAGAATTGCTGTTCCTTCCCAGCTCCTGCGGAATCCAAAGCAAGAAGAAGCCGGTTTTTATCCTGTCCCCTCAGTAATTACTTTTCTGACTATCAAATTGATTCTCCTTAAATCCTCTTTCGTCTTGCCATATAATCTGATGGATTTTCCCTGACTTTCCACCTTCCCATTCCTTGTGTTTCATGTCCTCAAATTTGCAAGGAAATGCTGTACAGAACTATGTGCATTTTAGATACTTTAATTAAATGGTGATGGTGGTGATAAGGAAGGAGCCTGGGGGAGGGAGGGAGAGACCTTGAAAGACTTTAGCAACTGAAAGTCAAGGTGCTGCTCCTACAGTGCTGAGGAACTAGAGCACTCTTGGCCTTTTTGTAAAGAAATACACTTGGTTGGTCCTTCCCCTAGCAGTTTTGGATCAGGGATTGTACAGAATGGAGACCCACACATGAGAGAAAATTGGGGAATACTAATTGGGAGAATTATAATACTGTGTCTCATTTTAACTAACATTTTTTGAATTGTCATTTAAAGTTACTGTTTCTCCCACCACATTTTTGCCAGCTAAGAAATATAAATGGAATGCTGGTTAGTTTGTTATATTATCATTTTACATGTAAACATGTTTAGCTTAATATAACAAACACAAAGCCTGCGACACATTCTTTATCAAGTTTTTGGATTGTACGTCATCACAAAATTAAACAAAAAAGCAAAACATGATGCGGACAAGTTGGGTCTGTTCCTGGGAACTGGCATCTACTCTCTCAACGGTCATCAGATCTCAAACTTTCTGAAAACAAAACAGAAAAGCCTGTAATTTGTAATAAGGAATCCGGGGTGGAAACCTGGGGACTGCAGGCCAGTTAATTTAATGTCTGCCCTGGGAAAACTGGTAGAAAGTATTATTAAAGTAACCAAGCACATAGAAGAACAAGCCTTGTTGAAGCAGAGCCAGCATGGCTTCTGCAAACGCAAGTCCTGTCTCATAAACCTATTAGAATTCTTTGAGAGTTTCAGCAAGCATATAAATAAAGGTGATCTGGATGACATAGTGTGTTTGGACTTTCAAAAAGCTATCATCAAAGACTCCTGAGTAAGTTTAGCAGTCATGGCATCAGACGAGAGTTCCACTTCTTGAACAGGAATTAGTTAAGTAGCATAAAGCAGAGAGTAGGAATAAACAGACAGTTCTTCCACTGGAGGGATGTAGAAAGGACCCCCCAAGGACCTGTGATTTTTAACCTGGTCATGAACGATCTAGAGGTAGGGGTGAACAGTGAGGTGGCTGATTATATTAAATTGTCCAGAGTAATTAAAAACAAAAAGAGATCATGAAGACCTCCCAAAAGACCTATACAAATGCAGTGAATGGGTGGTAAAATAGCAGATGCAATTCAGTGGAAACAAGCATAAAGTGATGAATGGTGGGACAAAAAAAACTTCATTTCTTGTATACGTTCATGGGGTTTGCAGCATTAGTGACTGTCCAGGAATGACACCTTGGTCTCAAAAGTATATAGCTCAATTAAGATGTCAACCCAGTGTGTAGCAGCAGTGAAAATGGCATATTCCATGTTAGGAATCAATAGGAAAGTAAAGGGAAAATGTCAGGGATCAATAGAAAAGGAAAATAAAACTGCTAACATCATAACGTCGTTATACAAATCTATGGTGCGACAGCATTTGGAATGCTGTGTACAGTTCTGATCACTTCACCTCAAAAAGGATATTGTAGAGTTGGAAAAGGTTCACAGAAAGGCAACCAGAGTAATCAAACTCCCCTATGAGGAAAGGTTGTGGTATTTGGGATTTCTTAGTTTAGGGGGAAAGCAAGTAAGAGGTGACATGATAGACATTTTATAACATTACAGTATGCATGGCATGGATGCATAATTTATCCTTGTCTCATAACAGAAGAACTCGTGGACATTCAATAAAGCTGAACATTGGAAGATTCAGGACAGGTAAAAGAAAGTGCTGATTCCTGCAGGAGGCAGTGATGGTCACCAACTTGGAGCATTAAACTATTTAATGGGGGATAAGTCTATAAATGGCTACTAGCCACAATGGAGGCTATGCTCTGCCTTCATGTACCATGGATACAGAGGACGGTCAGAGGCATTATGCATCTGAATACTAGTTGCTGGAAACCACAGGAGGGGAGAGTGTTTTGTGCTCAGATGCTGTCTGCTGATTTCTCACAGGCATCTGATTGGTCATTGTGAGAACAGGATGATGGATAAGGTGGGCCAGATTGGCCTGATACAGCAGGGCTCTTCTGATGTTATATAACCGTCTTAAAATGGGGTGTGTCTCTGTGTGTGTATGTAACTGAAAATGAGTTTATCACCTAGCACAGCATTGAGTTGAACTTTCTCATAAGTAAGTATGTGTAGGACTGCACATCAACTGCAGACTTCAAGTCTTCAACAGAAGAGCTTTCTCTTTGACTCCCCTCTCACCATTTACATCTAGCCTGAGAAAAAATTACTGGGAACTAGGAAGCTTGCTCACTTTTTGCGATACTTTAGTTGGTTCTAATAAAAGTATTGTGCAGCTGTGGATTTTAGATATTTACTAATAGTTCAACACATGTACCTAACATTTGCATACAGTCTGAAAGAGAAACATGCTTTTCTTATGATGGATGGGGCGTAGCGGTATAAAATAATATACTAGTACCAGAAGCAAGTTTTATTATTAAGCTATAGCCATCATTGCCACTTACAGCAGAGGGGTGTGTGTGTGTTTAAATCAAGAGCTCTCTGTAGTAATCATATGTAGCATAACTGAATCACTCTGCTTTATTTTTGTTTTATTCCTATTGTCTGGCTCAACTAACCTAGGGCTATATTCAGAACCGGATGATTGAGTGAGTCATAACTTCTAATATACTATAGCTCCCATTTGTCTCTGTGAATGAGAAACAGCATCCAGAGAGGTACACTTAATGAGAAATTGTTTTGCTTACCCCTCCCTTAACATCCTTTAACTGCCCAGTAGTATTAACAGGAGGGTAATGTTAGTAAAAGGGAGGTAATATATTAATTCTTTCAATAAACATTTGAGGGGCACAATCACTATCAGGGGGAAAATGAGTTCTATTTATTTACTACATTAGAAATAGTTAATTAATGTGGGGCATAAAATATTAGGGCTGTAAAGTTTGATTAATTGGTTAATCCATTAGAAGACTATTTCATTGACTAAAAAGCTGTCCTGGATTAATCAAATAGTGGATGTTGATGGGTCCATATTTAGTCATGCTTAGAGCAGACCCCTTGGAATCAAGGGTACTCATATTAGCCACAACTAAAAAGTTCCACTGTTTTCAATAGGTCGATTCTGAACATAACTGAGTTTGACTCCATCCCCCGATATCTAATATAAGTTGATAAGTGTCTCTGTAAAAGAGGCATTCAACCTTTTCTTTCAGAAGGCTGGTAGAGAAAGGAGTGCCCCTTCTAAATTGATGACTGTCATCCAAAGTGTGCACATTATCTGAAAACTGAGGATGCATCTTGCTTCAGAAATATTGCTTTTAGCTGTATGCAACTTATGCAAATTTAATCAATCAACTAAGACTCATATAAATAATCATCTATGATCGTGTACAGTAGTCAATATGTGGTACCAGGATCCTGGTACCCTTTATCTAATGCAAACACTCCGCTTTGGAACACAGAAGAGAATCCAATAGTCCATTCATTTTTATCCCTTCCATGGTGGAGGATGAAGACCTCTTCCACATTTAGACAGGCCCTCTTCAGAGCCAGCTGCCTCCCAAGGCGCTATTGTCAGACGCAGGAGAGTAAGACCACCACCACACCCTTTTGCTCCGAAATCAATTAATTATTGAATACTAACTACCAGCATTCACAACTGTCTACAAGGGTTAGGATCCCCACTCCAAGCCCCCATCAGCAAGCATGCCAAACAGGGGTGAAAATCCCATCCCAAGTGTGACTATAACAGAGCAGTTTAAGCTGTGTTTACCGGGAAATAACAGGCGCTCAGTTATTTTGTGTAGGCGAGCCAAGCTGTATTTGCCTCTGGTGCAAGATCCTTATTCACGATCACGCTATTTTCCTTACCCCAAATAATTTGCCAGCTGCTGGTTGTTACTCCCATATTCTTGTTACTCCCTACTCCTTACGTCTAAATTTACACACAGAAGAAGTCGATAATACCCCAACACACCCTGGTGCTGTCTGCAGCCGTTCTGGCTGTCAGTGCACCAGAGTGGTTGCATAGCGCAGCAAATCTGTGTATAGAGATGTTGGGAGTGCTACCCCTTGAGAGAGCCCCTTCTCAACACATCGGAGTCCTCCCGAGATTCGCTTATCTCAAGTCGGGAGGGGACACGTGCAGTCCCAGATTTCTCCCCAGCAGCCCCTGATGGTCTTCAGCCTGCACACCTTCCCCTTGCTCCCCTCTCTCTCCACCTCTGCGCCCTCTTCCCGTCCCGTCGAAGTTGGCGGGATTAAGTAAGAGTTTGGAGCTGCGCAGGAGACTCACCTTCTTCAGGGCTGCGCGCTTCCGACGCGTCCGAGTCTCACCTGCGGTTGCGTCCGGCGACACGGAAGAGCCCGGCGCCGAGGCTGCCCTGACTTCAGTCCGAAGTACACTTCATTCGCCTCGCTTTTGCCTCGCCCTTCCCCGCTCATGTGCGAGTTTATAGGACGGGCACCGCCCTCTTCTGCCACTAGGGGACGCTATGAACTACTTCTGCTGCTCCTCCTCCTCCTCCGTCGCCTTCCAAAGAAGGATTTGTTCCGCACGGGCCGCCGCAGCAAAACTCTCCTGCATGAAAAAAAAAAGTTATGTTTTGTAGCTCTATACACAAGTTCACAATCATAAGAAACTGACAAATCCTCTATTGCTGATGCAGTATGAGACTCTCAACGTGCATGGAAAAGTTCGGAGGATAATCCGCTGTTTAAATACTCTTTAATCATCATCATTGTGAATAGAACTTACTGGCACAGGGATTCATGATTCCTCTTAAGTATTCTTACATGCACACATCACCCTTCCAGCACCTGTGGGGTGGGGTACCAAAAACTTTCTGCCATGTCTACCCTGGTGCCGACCACACTCACCTGGGACAGCCATCCTGATTTGTGGTCATGATGTTATTGGGCCGGTTAGATGTGGTTGCAATTTCAATACCACTTGCACCTACAAAAGTTTCAAGGCAGACATACGGCTTCATTTCTAATGGGTGCCTGTACCGTAACTTTCTGCAACTTTTTGAGGTGAGTGAGACGGGGTTTGTGCTGCTTGTCCTCCCAGATGGCAATAATGTGGTGACAATGGGGAAGCATCTCAGAACTAATAAAGCAGAATTGATGTGTGGGCAGTCCAGTATAAATCCACCACTATTACTGTAGTGGTGACATGCGGCTGAATACACTCACAAAAAGCACCATTAGTCTGGAAGGGCCCCAAGACAGGACCATTGTGACGAAACTCAACTCCCCTTCCCCTCCTCTCTGACTCTTCCATAGCTGACCATCTACTCTTCCAATCAATTAGCCTTGTAGGCCTGCTGTCAGCCAAATCACAGCAACACCCATAGTGACTCTACGATGGCCAGCTTCAAACCAGGCACTCTGAGCACTTCCTTAGATTCAGATGGAAGGTGGTTGTGTGGGCAATGACAGAACAAAGCTGCCTGTCTGGGAACCCTGTCCTGGCGCCTGAAGACAGCGATGGATGAAGGACTATCTTGCCTTGACTTAGCAAAGTGTCACATTGTTTGGAGCCTAAGGGCTGCATTACACAAAATGATGTTTTCAACAGAGAAGTTATGGACGTCTCCTGCAATATACATGTTACATGCAGCAAACATTCACAGACATATATGTGTTTGTCCCTGAGCGAACTAGATGCTGGATTCCTGCAAGGTCTGACTTCCATGTAGGAAATCTAATTCATGCACAGAGGCCATAAGAGGGCCCACAGCTGGCCCAAGACAATTTGGCGCCTGAGGCAAGCCACCAAAGGGTGCTCCTTCCCACTATGGAAGAAGGGGTGAGTGAAGATCTACACCAGGAACAAAGGAATAATGAATATCTACATCAGGATCTGCTGCCCCCATAGAGCCTGCCACCTGAGAGGGCCCCTGCTGAGGCTTCATTGCCGCTTTTTCTTCACCAAGAAATTATGAAACCCTCAGAATGTTGAAAGGGGACGTTGTGTTCCACGCAGCACTTCTGAGAAGGTTACCCAATGGCTCAGCAGCCTCTAACATGCTGTATGGGAAGAGGGTTGAAAAAGGCTGAGTGGGTTTAAAAAGCACACACCAACAAGTTTAGCCTTTGCTTTCTGAGGGGGGGGGGTACTACTAGGTCCCCCAAGAAAGCAAGAACCACAGAAGAGCCTGTTATCTCATTTCAGCTTGTGCACAGAAAGTTGGACTCAGGCTGTGAGATCATGTAAGTGCATTAGAACGGGCAGAGAGAATCTCTTCGTTTCATCCAGCATATTGTGTGTGCCAGGGACACAGTTAATCTGCGCCACCCAGCAAAAATAATAGATTTAACATCCAGAGTTCCTCATGGGAATTGAGATGCAGACAGGAATTAGCTGAATATCACAGCCAGGAATAGACTCTACCCAGCTCTTTGCCCACCAGTGGGAAGTGGTACAGCAAGACAATAGGCAGATACCACACCCTCGTAAGGAAGAAAGGCAGGTGGTGATGGGGACCTTCTTTTTCCATGTGACATCGCCTGGCTAGCTGCCCAACTATGAGTTGCATGTGGAGCAGGAGAGGAAGTCTCTAGCAGCCACGATACCCCAGTGTTTTCTGTTTTGCCTTGTTCCTATTGAGTAGTTAAGAGGATTGCGAGAGCAGGGAGAGAGATCTGATAAGGAGGCAAGGTTATGGTAAATAAAAACATGAGCATGAGCAGGACAGGAAGGGCCTAGAACAAGTTTCCTGCTCTGGCAATGCTCAGTGCTCACCGGAGGAACTTGGCGACCGCTAACCTGGCATTCTCCAAGACGGCACTGGTGTTGGCATATGGCTCTCTCATCTACTGGCTGAAACGCCATGACCTTTCTTTGAAGTGCAGCTTCAAGTGTTTACATATCCCAGAATTTCATATCCCAGAAAAGCAGCAGGACTGTTGGGGAGGGTGAAGAGATACGACAGGGAACGGAAGAGAAAACATTTCCTCCCATCTGCACAGCGTAGCTACTAGACAAATTCATGAAGAGTAAAGTTATTAATGGCTACTAGTTGTGATGGCTCTGTACTCCCTCCTCCAGTATCAGAGGTTGTATGTCTCCGGATTCCAGCTTCTGGGAAGCAACAGCAGGAGAGGGTGATGGGCACTCACATCCAAATTAGGGGCTTCCCAGAGGCATCTGGCTGGCTGCTGTGGGAAAGGGGATGTTGGACTAGAGGGGCCTTTGGCCTGATCCAGCAGGGCTATTTTTATGTTCTTACAGTCATGCTCTTAGAACAAAATCCACCTTGTGGGCCTCCCTTCCAAGCTCAAAGCAAAGCTGGTGACAAGGTTTGAGGGATGGGCAGGAGATTCAGTTGGAATCCAGAGGAGAAAGGCAATGGGAACACATTGTCAGGGTGGTCAGGACAAGAAGGCTCCTTGCTAGCTTCCTCTACTTAGGAGCATTCAGCACAAACAAAACAAGTCATGAAATACGTATGTTCAAACCACATTATAGATAGAACACAATGCTCCAGCTAGCTCCAAGCCACACTCCTGGTGGAGGGTGTAACTAATGCAGGAAAGCCTTCCTGCTTGGGCGTGGGTAGAGATAGCTATGCTGCTGATCACAGTTTTAAATAAAGAATTGAGTTTTGTCAATTCTAGCTTTGTGCAGGGTTGGGGACCTTGCAGCCATAAATGAAATAAAAACTTGTAATAATAAATCTAAGTAGAGTGACACCCTGATTCAAATCTCACCTCTGCCATTAAGTCACTGCATGGCCTTTGGAAAATCTCTCCGTCTCATGACTTATCCTACAGGGTTGCTGTAAGGATTAAAACAACACGTGAATTTATATCACTGTATATGTTTGTGCTATATCTTCCTTTGCCTACATTTCTTCTTTGCTGCACTTCTTGCTTTGGCTTTTGTTTCCTTGTGGGGCCTAGTTTAAGCTACTATAGTTTTTGTTTACAAATCTCTTTGTCCTTCCCTTTATCTACATCTTCTTCTCTTTCTGTCTATTTACTCTCTCCATCACCTCTGCCCCAGTTTGCTTCCTCTATGTCACACTCTTCTTGTTCTTTCTCTCTGGCTGCCCCTTTTCTCTGACACTCACTGCCTCCCTCACATCTGCCATTTTCCTTTCTTGTTCTTGTTTACACTACATATGAAAATGCACCTCTTCCCTTGAGCCTTTGTCCTTCAGTCTCTGCCTCTCCTTTCCTCTCCCCCGTCATTCCTTTTCTGTTCTTTCACCTGTCCTCAAGGTGTTGTGACATGTAGATAATAAGCTTGATAGCAGGCAGAGCCCATTTCTTTCATACTGGGCAGGACCTAGCTTGTTGATGGACTTTATATACAATAAACATTATTAGTATTACATGAAAGGTGTGCCAACTCGGAAGCAGAACCTTTTTTTGAAGACAGAAAAAGAATACTCAGACAGCTGATGGACCTCCTGCCCTTTCCCACCACCTGTCCATGGCCATAAAACAATAGAAATACTTAACTAACTGACCAATCACATTGGTTCTGCCCCCCCAAAAGTCCTGCCCCCCCAACAAAAATCCTGGCTACGCCCATGCACCTGTCTTTTAATCTTTGCCCATATCCTCACTGGTCCTCTGTCACCCTGGTGTGGTGTTGTGGTCCAATTACTTAGACATGAAGTTTGCTAAGTGATCTTGGGCCACCCATAGGCTGTGTACACACTACTGTTTACTCTGCATCCAGTGTGCCCCCCACCAGGAAGCATGGTACACATTAGCCATAATCCATATCTATCCCGAAATTACTTAGTAAATACTTTGATGCATTTCCCCCCAAACTAGCTTCGATCTGAATTGAGATAAAGAATGACCTAGCTGCGTTTTAAGCCCGTAACGTGTACACAGCCATTGTCTCTCAGCCTAACCTACCTCACAGGGTTTTGCAAGGATAAAACGGACAGGGGTGAGAACTACGCATGGCACCTTGAGCTCCTTGGAGAAACAGTGGGGTATGAATGTTGTTATTGCTGGGAAGAGAGGGGGTGGGGGAATTGATTAGTGTAGCAATGGGACAGATGGCAGAGCCCTCTCTTGCCCAAGGTTGGAGACCTCCACTTCCAAGTCACGACCAGACAGCCCTTGTTATAGAGCCACAGGCTCCAGGTAGTATGGGATTCTTGCCTAAGAATCACAATGGAGGAAGATGAGCTTCCATGCAGCAGCACATTAGAAACACACTCCTAGCTCAGCAGTGCTGATACATATCTACCCTGCCAAAGGTCATTGCGGGAAGGGAAACTCAACTACTCTCTGGTGAAGGAACTTTTGGCTGCTTGAACTGCTCAGCATATGCAACTACCTCTCCTGCTCAGTTGAGAATTAACTCCAGCTCTTCCCACCCCCACTTTACCACCAGAACCCAGTCCTTTGCGGCACCATTAGCGATAATGGCTCCATAGCTGCTGAGTGCTTTAATAATGGGATTGTGGTTGACTGTGGAAGGCCTCTAGGGTATGTTCCCAGCACCCACCCCTCCGCTCTCTGAAGAGGAAGCAGGATAAAATTTGCCAGTTCTTCAAATGCCCCTCAGCTCTGCCTCTTACTCCACATATACTGCAGCCTGAGCCATACAAAAAAATCTCAAAGTGACTTCTAGATCAATAAAAAACTCCATGTACAAATATTTAAAAATAAATACATACATAAAGAAAATACATAAATAACATACAATTTAAGAAGTTGTATTACACTTGTGGTTTAATATACTTGTGGTTGTGTTATTTTTTGTGACGATAGACTGCTCTGCTGTGATGATAGACTGCTCTGCCTCCTTTCTTTTAGCAAATGTTTTGTGCCACTGGGGAAGTGGTAATTCTGTATTGATTTGTTTGGATGTTGTATGTGATGCCAATAAAAGGTTTGATGATGGTGATGTGTTATTTTTGTGCTTTGGCAATGAAGTCTCTCCATCAACAGTTCTCCATCAAGAACATGACAGGGTTTTGGGGAGTGCAGCTCTCTGGCCTTGTTCCCCCTAGCAGCAGGAGAGCAATGGCGAGCTTCCCAGGAGTTGTTAAAGGCTTTCCTGGAACTCAGAGTGACAGAAATTGGGCAAGCCCTTTCTCTCAATGACTCCTGCCTTCCTTCAATGGCACAAGGATTCCCTATGGCCATTGAGGAAGGGAAACAGGATAAGGCAAGAGGACATGTCTCCCACTTTCTCCACTTGTAGAACAAGTCCTAGTCTATAGATGGAGATTGTAGACTGAATTTAGTCTTCTAGGTGCTTGTAGGTATTAGGTTACTTCTAGGATTCTGGGATGAAGAAGCAATAAAAAGTTACTGTAAATACAAAAAGTGCCTCATTCTGAATTTCAATTTAAATTTTTTTTAAATAGAGCATTTTTCCTCTCCAGATGAAGCAGTTTGGATTCAGAGTACAGCATCCCATGAAAAATGAAGCATTTCCCCTTCTGCAGATGCTTCCAAGGGGTTCTCTGTAGCCACAGATCAGTTACAACAAGCCTCTTAAAGACGAATGCCTCCAGTCAGCTGACTAATGCTGAAAGTGCATCTTCAAAGGAGGTTGTTGTAACCTCCAGTTAGCTGCTCAGCAGTTACAGTTACCTCCTTTGAACTTTGACAAGTGTCACTAACCTGATCTCTGGTGATTAACAAGTGGGTGGTCCTGACCATCTGTCAAAGCTGACCCATGTGGGTGAGGGATTTTTGAATTCACCCTGCGAACAGGATCCCATTCATTCCTGCCTTAAAGCAAGATAGAAAAAAGGTGCCATTTTATTTGGGAGCTTTTTCTCTTTACATCCATTTTAAGAAGATGCAATATGACACAGACTTCAAACCATATAAATCCTTTGCAATGGTATATGTGTTTATAAATGCCGTACATTTTTGTATTTTTTGCATTGTTACTGTATTTCACAATCTGTAACTATTGAAAATAACTAGTTTTACCAGCAAAATAGAAACATAACGAAAAACTAGTTATGTCTATTTGGATGAGGGCTTGCCTTCATTCTAAACTTACAGATTTAATACAAAAGCAGCATAATACTCCAGTACTTTCTTCTAACAAAGAATTGTCCCTCATAGGAGTGCCTATGGAGCTTCCCACTGCAGGAGTGGGGAACCTGTGGCCTTCTTGATGCCATTGGATTCCAACTTCCATCAGCCCCTGTCAGCATGGCCAGTGGTCGGAGGTGATGGGTCTTATAATCTGGCAACATCGGGGTGGGGGGATGGCAAATTCCCGACTCCTGGCCTATCTCTTGAGGAAGGGGGGAGCAGTGAGGAGTTGCTGCCTCCAGTCTAGTGCTACTGAGTACCATTTCTTCATGACCCAAAGAGAGCGCCATTTGCCTGGTCAGGAACACCAGTTTGAGAATAGTTCCTTTTTCCGAGACCTTGGCCTCCAGCTAAGTACACCAGCTAAGCACTCCTTAAGGCCCGCTCTCCTCTTGGCCCTCACCCTCTTGTTTTTTTCCTGGCCTTTTATTCATCTCCAGACAAAACACTCCTCCGCTTAGCAACTAAGGTTGCAGGCAGAATTGGTTTGTTTATATTATTAATAATAAACTGCCTCAGACACAAACCAAACAACATAATATGGTATTGGGTTCCAGGCCAGACCTCTATCACTACAGAATCAAAGTGGAAAGCAAATGCATTGGGGCGGGCAGGCAGTGATACTTTGCTTCATGAATCATTAAATCTTTACATTCCTGATGTTTAACCATTTCTCTCAAAACTGCTTGTGCTAAAGATTTGCCATGTAAGAGATTATTTACAACTACCACCAACCCCCACAGATTCTTGGCATACAGGTATTCCAAGAGGTAAGAACAAAACACAGACCCAGTTTACAGAGCTTCCCCACTAGGTTGCAAGACTGGCCCTATTGTTAGGCAGAGTGAGGTCAGGCAGCAGATGCTGAGAGGCAGGCAGCAGCAGTGAGATGTGGGGAGGTAGATTGGTGTGTGCCACCCCCTAAGCTAGCCCATCAGATGCTGTGGACAATGCTGTTCCATTACCAGTGTTGAATTAAGATTCAAATGCTAATCCAGTTCAATTCCATCCATGGATTGATGGGTGCCCTCCTTTACTACTGGAAGCAAAATATTTTGGGCTAGGTACCCTTGAAGAAATTCCTGCTAACCACAGGTGACTTCTATTACCATGCCTTTCTTACAACGTCCAGAGGCATATATTATTGTCTCTTTTCACTGTTCATCAAACATGGTGACTTCTCTGATACCGAAAGCAAGTGCAATAGAGCAGGCACAACAAACCAAAGTGGGGGAAACCGTATTACCCACTCCCTCTTAAGACATCTCTTACACAGGGCTCATACACACAAACGTGGGTGTGTGTGGGTGTGTGTGTGTGTGTGTGTGAGAGAGAGAGAGAGAGAGAGAGAGAGAGAGAGAGAGCGCTCACTGGTATGGAGTACTAGCACATCCATAAGCACTGCTTACACATATTTAACTGAATTACTCAAGATTAGATAACACAGCTGCTTGTATGAAGTTATTCTGCTGAAAGGCAAAGTGTGATATAAGGTGAAAATAAAGTTCTAGCTGTGGTATTAGGCAAGTCACCACTTGATGCTGCAATCCTCCAGGGGTGACCATGCATGCAGAAACCAGCTGGTTTCCAAAGTGGTCAATACTGACCCATTGGGATTGATGGGACTGTGCAGGGAGTGAATAAAGACCTGGGAATCAAAGCAGGCCTTGGGTGGAAAATAAATTTACAAGGTATAGTGCAAAAACACACACCAACAACTAGGAACTAGGAACCTTAGAAATAAAAGGCATGAACATGTACAGATGTGTATGGTATCATTATTATTTTCTCTTGGTTTTCTTCCTTGCTTTTTACATGTTATGGTTCCTAGGAATGGTAGTTGCTAATTAATAAATGCAGATTATATATTCCTGTTTATTGACTTTATTTCATTTACATTCCTAAGAATTTGGGTTGGGGTCAATTACAACTTTAAATAAACTCAGAAGTTTGGGAAACTTGAGCATACACACACAAATTTTGTCCCTATATTCCCAGTTCTATAGTAATCAGATAAACTGATTATAACAAATTTGCGTGTTTATAGTAAGAGGAGTCCATTGTTAGTAGCAATCAGCCCACAGTTTATAGATTCAGAATTTGCACAAACTAGGGTTGCCATATATCTGGAATTTCCCAGACATAGCTGGTATTCAGCCCTTGTAAACAGCATCCGGGCAGAAATTGAGTTTTTCTGAGATTTTGCAAAAAAAGTTCAACAACTTTGGGAATCCCCACCCCCTTTTTAGGAATATGGCAACCTTAGCGCGTGCACACACATACACACAGAGCACTTTTATCCTCAGTTGACATCCAGTAGGAAAGTGACAAGTGGGGGGGAGACATCTGCACTCCTCACCCATGGATCCCTTCAGCAGTTAAGAGTTGACTCCCTGCCCCGGTTTCTATTAGGAACAACCTGCCAATTTCCTTACGGGGTACAGATTAGAAAGTGTGAGAGAGGATAAGATACTGCAATATATTTGGGTGTTTCAGCTAAAGGTATCAGTATATGCAAACGTTTGCAGTTATATTCAACACAAGTCCTAAGAACTGAAATTCAGGACCAGATTTAAACAACAGTGGATTAAAAAGAGATTCTTAGCTTCATGAATCATTAAAACAATAGCAAGCACCCGATGTTTAACTTTTTCCAAACTGTTTGCTCTAAGGATGTACTTATGTGTGGAAATATTTGCATATATTTTGTATCTTCCCTAGTAATCAAGCACTGTGGTTTTGTATATAGACTGCAGTGAATTTTTGCTAAGTGTGATTATGCATGGATGATTAAACGTGTATCGTTACATAGCTGCAGCACAGTGTAATTATTTACTGTGACACCTGAAAAATGAAGGGTTTGATGTAACTTGAAACCTCATATTGTTGTATTCCAACAGCAGTAGGTCAAGATTTGAAAGAAACCAGAGCAGCTCATTCCTTTATACCCTTTATATTTTGGCGCCTGTTCAGGGATAATCTTGTCGTGCCAATAAAATATTTTGTGTGTTTTTGTTCAGTAATGTGAAGGAGAATCAGGGGAAAGAGGTGGGTTATAGATTGGGAGCTCTCAGTTTTGCCTGTTCTGCTTCTCACAACATGAATAAAATAATATTAACCTAACCCTCTTTTCACTACATGCAGATAAAACAAGCTCTCTATTGCACAATTTCATTGTTTGCTAGCAGAGAAGACCTAATGCTTCCTTCTAGTACAGGGTTTGCCAACTGTTTGGGGCCAGTGGGTACTTTTGGAATGTTGGGTGGCAGTCACAAAATGGCTGCCATGACATAACACAAAATGGCTGCCACTTATAAAAGAACAGAAAAAGAGGCAGGAACAGGAACACTAACTAGTGAATGTAGGGCCGCCATACATCAGACACAGCTGGGATTTGGCCATCAGAAACAGGGCAGAATTGCTTTTAAAATGTGTGGGTGAATCCAGATGTATGGCAGCCCATGTTGGAAGTGTAGATTTTGGTGAATCTCCTAAAAAAATAGCTTACAAACTAAATCCCCCCCTCAAGATTTTGCAAAGAAAAGCTCAACTTTTGTGCCCAGATTTTCACTTCTTGAAATATGGCAACCCTAAGTGCAGACATCAGTGGGGGAAGGCACCTACACCAGCCATGTTCACTCACAGAGAGAAGCTCTTTTCACCTCTTGGTTCAGAACTGATGCATGGGTGGGTATTCAGTCCTGGCATCCAGTCAAATGTGGGCATGTTGAAGAGGGCATGTTTAATGTAGAAGAAACTGAGCCAGTGCAAACAGGAGCTGAGTAGGAAAACAGTTTCTCATACACTGTGGATTTTTCATGGAATGTTTACTAAGACTTTCACGGGCACCATAGCAGGTACCGTTGGACACACGTACACCTGCATGTGCCACGTTGCTGACCCCTATTTTATTGGATTAGCAATAATACTGATCTTCAGCACTTTTCAAATGCCCCCCTCCCCAGCCATCCCAGGGACCTCAATGTGGAACTGGTTCCTCTCTGAAAAGACTCAAGAAACTTTGCTGCCTGAGGTAGATTAACAAATGGGGCTTCCCTCCCTAAGGCAAAGAGCATAGTATACAAGGCTGGCCAAGTTATTTTGGCACCTGAAGTAGAAAAGCTCACAAGCACTTCTCCCTGGGAGTAAAAATACAATAATCATTCAAACACCTCACATTTTGCTGCCCTTTCATGACAACCGTAGCTGCCTGAGGCAGCCACCTCACTCTTCCTATTGGTAGTAAAGGGAGATGGGAAAAGGTTTCTCTCAATATTTTCTGTGCTTAGAACTCTGTACCTAAGAAAGGTTGCTCTCAAATACTATCTGCAGTAAATTCCTGTGCTAATCCTGTGCTAATCTTACTTCTGCAAATTTTGGCCAGACAGTTAGCACACCGCCAGTGACTGCTTGCAAAATTTGGCTGACAGGTCAAAAGTTCGTTTCCTGCCTAGCCAGCTAGCAAGAAACCGCTGCTGTTAGCAATAACTAACCAGACCTACTAAATTTGGCTGGCGGGTCAAAAGTGCAGATTTAACCAGGCCTGCTAAAGAAGCCCCTTTTCCTGTCTTATGCTTACTAATGCAAAGATGAGAAAAGACACGTGTACAAAGGAGAGGGGAAGGAATGTTTAGCAAGCAATAAAATGTGTTTAGCAAGCAATATAGATGTGCCACGTAAGGGAATAATTTGAGAAGGTATGGGAGGGGGGGAGAGTGCTCAGAAAGTATAAGAAAGTTTGCTGAAGTGTCTTGCTTTACAGCCAGTATATTTTCAGGAGCTATCCAGCTGGTTGTCTCTGTGTACAGATATTGTCTCTGTGCACAGATTTCAATAAACTTTTTCTCCAAAGAAGATTTTGCTTTCCTGGTACTTTTGTTCCCTCCAAGGTCCGGGGATGGCGTGGCTGATGGATCCCTAGGTAAATAAGGCTTCATTTCTTTGGGGGCTCGTCCGGGATAAGCCCTCTCCCCAATACGGACCGGAGGGCCAGGCTCAACCAAGGTGAACAGCTCAGCAGCGTTTGCAGGCTCCCGTGCGCACCCCACCTGTTTCGTGGGGGGAGCCAGCCACACTGTCCTGCAGTGGAGACATCTTGTTGAGGGAGAAAAACAAAGAGGACGGCGCCGAGGGGACAGGTCCGCAGCGGAAAAAGGTAAGCCCAAGGGAAAGGGCGTGGGCCCCCAAGGAAAAGGGGGGCGAGGTCTGATCAGCCTCACCTGGTTGTGCAGTAGAGTGCCAGCCACCAGGAATAAGGGGATTGGTTGTGCAGTAGAGTGCCAGCCACCAGGAATAAGGGGATTGGTTGCGCAGTAGAGTGCCAGCCACCAGGAATAAAGGGAACTGGTTGTGCAGGAGAGTGCCACCAGCAAAAATTTGGAACAGAAGAAGGAGGGAAAATTATTTTGGTGTGTTTTGTGTATTGCATGCTGAAATTATTTTGGTGTGTTTAGTGTGTTACATGTTGAAATTATATTGGTGTGTTTTGTATGTTGTATGTTGCATGTCAAGATACTCTAGTGGCTGAATTGTCAAGTGTGGGCCAGGGCTTAGTGTCCCCCTTGGCCGAGCGATTGTAGGTCTGTTGTGT
This sequence comes from Podarcis pityusensis, assembly GCF_964106645.2. Classification (NCBI taxonomy): domain Eukaryota; kingdom Metazoa; phylum Chordata; class Lepidosauria; order Squamata; family Lacertidae; genus Podarcis; species Podarcis pityusensis. Next base: position 43,537,001 of record NC_138029.1, on the reverse strand, counting down.
GTGAAGTATCTGGAAGAAATGGGTTCTGGCCAAAGTAAAAGTACCCCTTTGAAATGCTTTTGGGGATTCAAGCTGATGAGAGGGGAGGATGAGGACATTGTGTAAATTAGATTGGCCCACCCCAAAATAACAAATTGGCCGTCCATCAGGACCCTTGATTTGCAACTCATTAATCCATTATATCAGAACATTTTGAATGTCCACCCTGATCAAATCCCCTACATTTCCACATGGAAGACCAATGTGGAACAGAACCCCCCCCCCTCCTGGCTGAAGTCATGCTGCCAAAAAGTCTCAGGCAGCCGTATCTGCTCAGTCAGGAAGACAGGAGGACAACCCCCCAGTCCTCCAGGATTCAGAGAGGGAAGAAGATAAAAGTTTTGATGCCCCACCACCTCATGCCCCGGCAACAGCCCTGGCACCACCCCCGCCACAGGGAACAGATGGCCCAGCCCCCAATCCCGTGGACAATGCATTGGTAGACCTGGGCGAGGATGGAGAAAGGGAGGAACGAGAAGAGGATGGTGAGGATGAGGAATTTGTAAAAAGATTAGTTAAGTTGATAGGTGATAATAAGAACAGGCAGAACGTTTGAGAAAGTATGTGGAACCTTATGCAGGAGAAGTGGACGTCAGTCCCCATATGTTAAAAACAGCGGGATGTGTAGGGGAACAGAGAAGAAAGTGGCAGAAAGAGTGGGGAAGGCAGTGAAAAGAGTGACCCTCCATAGGGCACATAAAGCACAGGAGGAGGGCGCGGCCAGAGTGATGCCTCTCCATAGAGTGTATGACCCTCCGGCCCCCACGGGACCTAACGGGGTGGTGCCCAATAGAACTTATACAGTTCAACATGTCCCCTCCTCTAGTGCAGATGTTTGTAATTGGAGGAACCAAAACCCTTCATTTGAGGAAAACCCAGCAAAAATAATTAAGCTGTTTGAGGGAATTTTTAAAAACATACAACCCCACTTTTTATGATGTGCAATATTTGATGGATGCCCTGCTAGCTACAGAGGAGGATAGGCGAATTCATGCTGAAGCCCGAGCACACATGAGAGCGCAGGGGGCAGGAGATCAAGCTGTTGCAACTGGATATCCTGAAACTACACTGAATTGGGATTATCAGACCATTGAAGGGCAAAGTACCCTCACCACTTATCGCCAGAATGTCTTAAATGGCATGAGGAGGGCAGCCAGAAAACTCACCAACTTTGTGGAGGCCAGAGAAATAGTGCAAGGAACAGAGGAGGCCCCTGGAGCCTACTTAAAGAAGCTGAAGGAAGCCTACCGCCAGTATATCCATGCCCCTATCATAAAAACTGCCTTTGTAGCCCAAGCAGCGCCCGATATTTGCCGAAAAATCCAGATGGGCCACACCCTGAAATGGATGTTAGAAAATAGCCCAAACCACTTATAATCAGAGAGAGGAAGAGGCCCAGAAGAAAAAAGGAGAAGTACCAGGCAGAGAAGTTGATGGCCCTGAAGACGGGAGGTCCACCGTTAGAAGAAGAAGAGGAGGGCGAGGCCGCTTAGGAAAGAGTCAGCGTGCCATCTGCCGAAAGGCACCTATTTCCTCTCCCAGGCTAAAATGAGGAAATGTCAGATGCTACTACATCCGCGTTAGAAATTCCAAGTCACCACAACCCTCAACCCAGCTGCCCTATTACCGGTAGGAGTAGGTGAGGAGCCCACGCATGATTGCATTGAAGTAATGGATGAGGTGTATTCTAGCAGGCCTGACCTTAAAGATGAAGCAGACCCCCAGTGGCCATCATGGTTTATGGATGGAAGCAGCTTCATTGAGGCTGGACACCGGAAGGCAGGTTATGCAGTGGTAGCCCTGGAAGACCAGGTGATCGAAGCAAAGTCACTCCCGCCTGGAACATCGGCCCAGCTGGCAGAGCTAACTGCGCTTACCAGAGCCCTGAGCCTGGCAAAGGGACAGAAGATAAACATTTATACAGATTCTAAGTATGCATTCCTGACTTTACATGCCCATGGAGCCTTATGGAAAGAAAGAGGTTTGCTTACCTCCAGAGGAAGCCAGGTGGCCCACCCACAAGCCTTGTTGAACCTTCTGGATGCTGTATGGGAGCCCGAGGCAGTGGCAGTTATCCATTGTTATGGACACAAGACTGGACCAGGAGAAGTGGCCAGAGGAAACCGATTGGCAGACAGAGTGGCCAAGGAAGCAGCCCAAGAACTGGCCCCCGCCTCGGTTATTGGAGCACTGGTCCCAGAAGAAATTTTAAGCACCACTGACAAGCCAGCTTATACGAAGCAGGAAAGGGACACTGCAGACGCTCAGGAGCTGACATTGTCCAAAGAAGGATGGTACCTTACCCCTGATGACAGGATATGGATTCCAGAGTCCCTTTCTCGGCAGGTTACTCAGAGATACCATGATTCAACCCACATAGGACCAGATGCTACAACCAAGCAGCTGGAGAAATGCTTCTATATAGCCCACCTCTACCAACTGGCAGCCCAGATTTCCAGGAAATGCCTGCTGTGTCAAAAGAATAATCCCAGAGCCGGACCACTGGCTCCCCCAGGGATTCAGCATAGTGGAACTGCACCTATGGAAGATCTTGTCGTGGACTTTACTGAATTACCCCGTTGTGGACTACACCGCTACCTGCTGGTGGCAGTGTGCACCTACACCGGATGGGCCGAAGCATGGCCAACAAAGACTGAAAAGGCATTTGAAGTAACCAGGTGCCTGCTTAGGGAAATCATCCCTCGCTATGGATTGCCAAGGTCCATAGGATCTGACAATGGACCAGCATTTGTTCATGCAGTCCTACAGGGACTGGCAAAAGCGCTCCAGATCAACTGGAAGCTGCATACTGCTTATAGACCCCAGAGTTCTGGAAAGGTAGAGAGAATGAACAGGACTCTAAAGAATCAGCTGTCCAAGCTGACACAGGAAACCGGGTCTAATTGGGTGACCATGTTGCCCTTGGCATTACTCAGGGTCCGCAGTCTCCCGTCAAAGCGAACCCACCTGTCACCCTTTGAAATTGTGCTTGGGAGACCGGTCCCATATGTCAGAATGTTGTCCCCACATGCTGGTCAGGATATGCAATTGAATAATTAAGTCCAGATATTCTTCCGAGTTTTCTTTTGTCTCGACAGGTGGACCCAGGCTCGCAACCCCTGTGTGTTGGCTGCATCAGTTCGAGCCAGGTGATGAAGTGTGGGTAAACGATTGGGCACGGACGCAGCTACAACCGTGCTGGAACCTTATACCGTCCTGCTCTCCACACCCACCGCCGTGAAATTCGCCGGCATCACCCCTTGGGTCCACCACACCAGAGTGACCACTATAGATTGAACTGTGCAGTTAAATCCTGATTAACCCCTTCGGCTGACCATCTCCAGACCCTCCGCTGATGACCGCTCTGCTGATATCACACCGGAAGCTGATATCTCAACGCACAGCTGAAGAAATGGATGGGAGGGACGCCCGCGGGCAGCGTCCCCAACGTGAAAACCCGTGCCGGGACTGATCCAGGAAGTCCACCAGGACATTTAATACTTTCATAAGGACTTTCTCTTTTCCTTTTTTTTCTGTTATATTCTGTATTGATTTGCTCTATGCCCCACAGCCCTGACCCTACCGAGCCATACCGCCCTTACTGGCCTGCTGGCCTCTGCTACGACTGGTTCGTCTTGCCGGTGGTAAGAGATGGCGTGCTCATTGACTACTGGAAACAGGGGTTTGATGAGGTTACTATACCAACCTCATCTGATGGACCAGGTTCTAATCTTAATCCAGGCGTTAGATGGGACGGAACCTATCTTAATGCAAGTATTGCAGGGGTGGGAGCCTTAACCAGGTGTGCATTGAAATTGCTAAACAAGTGCCAGTAAGAATTGCCACCCCAGGATTTCAGCTTCCATATGCTCTGGTCAGTAGGGAGGCAGCACGAGAGTTCAATCCACCCAACAGGGTTAGTATGGTGATAGGCCCAATAATGCTTCTATTGCTTTTTTGCTTTTGTATTCCCTGCTTGATGCAATGCTTGCAGAATATGATGGGAAAGATGATGTCTCGCATGATGGGACCTCGCGTGATTGCTGTAATGAGAGAATATAGACCCCTACCCCAGAACGAATCTAAGTAATAGATTGTTCAAAAGAAGAGGAGGGAGTAAAGGGAGATGGGAAAAGGTTTCTCTCAATATTTTCTGTGCTTAGAACTCTGTACCTAAGAAAGGTTGCTCTCAAATACTATCTGCAGTAAATTCCTGTGCTAATCCTGTGCTAATCTTACTTCTGCAAATTTTGGCCAGACAGTTAGCACACCGCCAGTGACTGCTTGCAAAATTTGGCTGACAGGTCAAAAGTTCGTTTCCTGCCTAGCCAGCTAGCAAGAAACCGCTGCTGTTAGCAATAACTAACCAGACCTACTAAATTTGGCTGGCGGGTCAAAAGTGCAGATTTAACCAGGCCTGCTAAAGAAGCCCCTTTTCCTGTCTTATGCTTACTAATGCAAAGATGAGAAAAGACACGTGTACGAAGGAGAGGGGAAGGAATGTTTAGCAAGCAATAAAATGTGTTTAGCAAGCAATATAGATGTGCCACGTAAGGGAATAATTTGAGAAGGTATGGGAGGGGGGGAGAGTGCTCAGAAAGTATAAGAAAGTTTGCTGAAGTGTCTTGCTTTACAGCCAGTATATTTTCAGGAGCTATCCAGCTGGTTGTCTCTGTGTACAGATATTGTCTCTGTGCACAGATTTCAATAAACTTTTTCTCCAAAGAAGATTTTGCTTTCCTGGTACTTTTGTTCCCTCCAAGGTCCGGGGATGGCGTGGCTGATGGATCCCTAGGTAAATAAGGCTTCAGTAGGACTGGGCCTGACACCTCTTGGGGCCCTTTGTGTTTGATATTCTTCATTACTGCTTTGTCCCAGAGGATCCTTGTTTTTTGTTTTTTTTAAAGGTCTAGGTATTTATGTAGCCCAGAGCTGTTAGGTTCTGCCAGTTCACTTGCCTATATTGAAACCCAAAGCGCTACTACCTGTGTACCAAGATATTGCCAGGCCAATATCATGCACAGCCACAAAAACGTTCCCCCCACCTTCAACGCCCATTCTGTGGAGGACTGGTTAATGCTAGTTAATATTTGGTTTGGTCTTCTAATATTATAGTAAAGCGATAGCCTGGGCACCACCAACTCAAAAATCTGCTGTATTTCAATCCTTCCCTTCCTTCAACGTCCATTCAGAGGAGCTAACCAAAGGATTGTTTTGTTTCTGTTGGGTCTGTGAGGCAATTTGCAACGAAAGAGGCTTATACATTGCTTAACAAGAGGCTTGTGCAAACACTTTCTCTTGTGCCCCTGTTGTGTTGACAGGACAGTGAGAAAGCATCATGCTTCTTCCAAGGGAACGAAGCAGCTAAAATCCTGCTAGAGACAGCATACCTCTTCCTGGGCCTGAGGAATTGTGTTGGCACGTGGAACAAACACAGGGAACAGAGAGCATGTAAAAGCAGGGGAAAACATGAGGCCCTTTTCTGATTTCACACAGCCTTTGCTACCACCAGCCAGCTATTCTGAAGAGGGTTGTTTCTGTGTTCTTACAGCAGCAGGCCAGACAGTGCGGTGGGAAGGTTTGAAAAGGATTAGATAAAGGGAATATTCACAAATTCATCATGGCCTTCCAATACTGTGAGAATAACTCAGGGCAGGAACAGGAACAGGAACAGCACATTCCATTTCGCTGCTCCTGCTCCCCCGCTGCTGGCGCCACAGCTCTCTTACCTGCATGACGCAGCAGCGCCCACAAAGCACCAGCAGTGGTGCCAGCTTCTGGCAAGATCTCATCAGAAACCAGTGCCACTTTTCCACTGGCAGCAGATGCAGCAGGGAGCGGGAAGGTGCAGCAGAGGCAATGTGGGTGCTGCTTCTTGGGCTTCTGCTGCTTGAGGCAGCACCTTGCCTCTTCAGAGGGCCAGGCCTAGGCAGGAATTCCATTTCTCTCAGGACCCAGCATAGGGCAAAATTTGCCTTTCTGCTTCTGCATCTTGGCAGTGATTTGTATTGTGTTTCATTCCAACAAAACTCCTTGGTCCCTCTGGCAATTGAGGACAGTGATTATTTGGGAGGTTGTGGAAGCAGGATAGGATTCCCAGCACAACGGAATAAAAATCCTCCTTCTACATTATAGGTTTTCCTGAGCAGGCTTCATGCTGTTTTCTCTTCCGTGCAGTACTTGAATCCCATCCAGGAATGAGGCAAAATTATTCTGTAATTTACTTTTGTGCCAAGAGTGCCAGCTCTGAACGTATTCCAGGGGTCCATTAATGCAAGCTTTATTTGCTTCTGTCAAGGGCACTTCAGAGCTGATGCCACATAAACATTGTGCTGCAGGCAATCCCTGGCCCCATCATGAAATCTGGCTCGGAAGAGAGGAAGGAATTAGAGTAAAGGCCAGGCACCTTTCTTTCTTTCTTTTCTTTTCTTTTTTGTACAGGAATCCTTTGCTAAGAGAAGTTTTTACCACTGGTGCAGCAATCCTTCATTTAGCCCCCAACTAAAATAACATAAGGACATAGAAAAGAGCCTGCCGGCCCATCTAAGTCCAGCATCCTGTTCTCACAGTAGCTAACCAGATGCCTCTGGGAATCCTCTAGACTAGAGACTTTTAACCTCTTGATCTCTATAGATGTTTGCTTTGATTTCTTGATTGCTGTTAGTATCTACTCACTATAGCACTAATATAGCCTAGGGTGGCCATGTGTCCTCCTTTACAAAAGACAGTCCACTATTTGAAAGACAGACAGAGGGCAGTCCTCTGTGGAACAGTGTCCTCTATTTGAAGTGCTGTCCAGTCCAAGAACCCTAGGAAGGGAGAGCACCAGGGGACATGAAATTGCCCATCAAGCCCCTCAGACAGCAGACTAATCACGCACACGGGTCTTTCTCACAGCCTTCCCCACTATGATCAGATATATTGTGTTATATTTAATTTATAGCAATTATTTCTAAATTTGCATCTATAAAAATTTTATGCAAATCGCCACCTCTTTTGTCTTGTTTTCTGGTGATTTATAAATGGCCACCCCTTATGCAGCACCCAAAAGTGGGAATGAGTAGGGTTGCTGCAGCAAGGCTTGATGAAGTTATAGGGTAATCAATTACAACTTTTTTTAAAAAAAGAATGAGTATATCAAGATTAATCAAGACCTTAAAAACTGAGAGAAAGTGAAAACAGCAAAAGGCGGAAGGATGGGCAACTAATGGTGAAATGGAATTGGAGGCAGCAGGAAATCACAGCCACCCCCATTATAAGATATTGATCTTCATGGAAACTCGGACAAACGGTGGTTAGGAAAGATCATTCCATCCATTACATTCCAGAGTAAAGTTCTGTTCGCAGCAGCAGCACTCCCTGTTACAATCTTTAACTATCTGTTTCTTTGCACATTGTTGACCTGTGGTGGAGCATGCTTTCAGAGATTTGCTTACGTAGGTACTTCCTCCTCTCAAGGTTATGGGGTTGTTCCTTGAGTTTCTGAGTAGAGCTATATTTGATTGCACACAATCAGCCGCTGAAGGGTGCACATTAAAAAAGAGAGAGAGAGGAAGAAACTGAACTTCCTTTATGCTGTTGCAAAGTAGCCAATTGCCTTAAAGGAGAATATCCGTATCCTGGGAGGCTCAGGGCCTTCTTGGCATGACAGTATAAGTCCAGCAGGTCCCTGGCAGGGCCTCTTAGCCAGCTTAGCCCTCCAAGGCCCATGGCAAGTGTACCCAGCTGCCTCCCACCTCTGCATGGGCCTGTCCATAGCCTTGTTGTATGTAGTTCCCTAAGGAAAGGAAAACCTCTGGCCTTCCACATATTGCTGGACTGACTACAACTCCCATAATCCCAGATCATTGGCTAGGTCTGTCCTCCAAGACCAGCTCTCCAAATAATAGGGCAAATGCATAGCTCCATCCTGAGGCAGATGTGAATGCGCAGAGCTATTTTGTACAGAGGATTTTTTGACTGAGCCATACATAGTTACTGAGGATCCAGAGCCTTATCAAACATACCACATATGCATAGCATATATACAGTTTTATACCAGGAGTGGGAACCTGTGGCCTTCTAGACATTGCTGGACCCCAACTGCCATAACTCCAGCTGAAAAGACCACCAGCTCCTTATTCTTAATTTATATATTAGTTCTGAAAACTAATACTACTGAACAGACGTGATGCTCAACAGTGCAAATCTTTGCTCAAACTTTCATTTCCCCATAAACAGCCCTTCCTCTGTTTCCTTCCCAACTCCACAGCTTAATCCTCGCAGCTTCATTTAGTACATACTAGAAATGTTGATGTTTCCCTGTGGATTTCAAGAATTAATACATAGTTAATGTCTTTTCTGGCTGTGTTAGCAGCTTGATAGACAGCAGGTGAATTATATACTGTTTGGAAGAGTGAGAATCACAGAAGGGTTTGAGATACCCTAGACAGGCTTCCTTATCACATTTGTGTAGAATAGAGAATAAAGCAATGCCTAGCATGAAAGAGAGTGTAAACATGACAATACACTCTTGGTAAGTCATGTGGTTCCATGTAATCATTTCTTAAATGTCTTATAAAGGGCTGCACTGGCTGTTGTTTGTCTTCATTCAGTGCATCACTGCAAGACCTACCTGATTCCTTGTGCTGCTCTGTCCTAAGTGGATCATCTAATATATTTTAAAGACAGATTTGACAGTTGTAGCAAGGGTAGGAGCTGTAGCTCAGCAACAGAGCCTATGTGTTGCATGTAGAAGACCTCTGGAGCAAGCCCCAGCATTCCCTGTTACAGACAAGGAAAGATATTTGCCAAGATCCCGGCGAGCTAGCACTAGGAGTAATAGCAGGACTCTGTGTAAGGCAACAGCTTTATATATCCATGCTATAGCTAACCTTCTACATCAGGAATGAGGAGCTGCCCAGTGAATCATCACCAACTTCACCTGCTCGTCTTTCGTTTCCCATTCTAATAACAATTTATACATTCTGGAACTTACTTTGTTGTTATTCCCTAGTAATTCTCAAATTGCGAGGTTTGATATGGAAAAATTGATCCTTTTTATCTTCCTTAAAGACTTCATTGAGTTGAAAATATTGTAACCACTCTGTTATTTGTTGACCTAACTCTTCAAACCTCTTTAATATAAGTTCACGGTCTTTTTCTTTTAATAAATCCTTATATGTCACCCAGCCCCCTCTCACCTTCTTTCCCCCCACTGATATTGCTTCAAGTGGGGAAAGCCACCATGTTTTTGCCTAGCACCTAAATTTGGAACAAGGGGGTTGCTAATATCTTCTATGGGGAACCTATTAAAAAAATAGTTGTGACTTGCTTGAGAACCTCAGTGTCAGGGCAAAGTCCTGGACAGTGGTATTTGGCAAGTAAATGTGTTTATGGAACCATGGGATTGGAAGGAAACAAAAATATGACCACCCCCATGTAATCCACAATTCCGTGTACCAGAAGCAGAGAGCAGGTACATTGCAGAAAGATGCGTTCTGACCTTATAGTTTCAGATGGGGGTAGGAGAGAGTTTTAAGCAACGCAGGAATCTGCCTTACACTAAATCAAACTATTTATCCATCTATGTCACTATTGGCCACTTTGACTGGTAACAGCTCTGCAGGACTCCAGCAAAGGGACCCCACATCACATGCTGTCTGCTCCTTCTAGCTGAAGATGCCAGGGATTGAACCTGGAACCTTCTTCATGAAAACCTATGGTCCCTCTAAAGTTTTGGCTATGTTCCAGGCCATTTTAATCATCAAGATTGCATGGAGTGTGGTGCGTTGCATGGTGAAGGGGATTCCTGAGGTCTTATCAGGCTCAGTCACAGACTTCCAGTGTGAGTTTAGGTGAGTTTCTTTCAATGCATCTTTTTCTCTCTCACTCATTACAAGGAATAACGGAATAATCCACACCATGGGGCCAGTCTCAGGTCCTTGTCCTGCCAACAAATTTTGTCATTTTCTATAGGAGCTCTGGGTAAAGTGTCCGAAGCAGGGATACCCAGATATGTAGAGAAAGGGAAACAATACAGACGCCAAGAACAAGAAGCCAGTGTCGATTTCTGGAAACAGAGTGATAATCCTGGGAGTTGTGCCGCCACAGGACGAACCTCCTGTTCATTGCCTTTTTGCCAGGAAGAAAGGAACACATTCAGAATTTTTATAACTCCATCACAAGAATACCAATTTGGTGCAGTAGGCCCTGTTTCTTTCATATGAGTGAAGCAGCCTGAATGACAGGGAAAGGAAGCAGTGTACAGGGTTTTTCCTTTGGAATGGATCCAGGGTTCTTCCTTCCTTCCCTCCCTCAAAAATAACAGATGCCAGACGTGTCTGCCTGGGCAACAGCCAACCCCTGAGGCATGGGACCTATCAACAGGGTGGTGAAGGTTTATGGATCTCAACACAAAAGGCTGGCAGCCACCACAGTGTCCACGCACCTTGCTCTGGAGCAGCCACTCTCTAGTATAGTCCAGAGCTCCACCAGACCAGAAAAAGGTGGTCTCTCTTCAACAAAAAGAAAGGGACAGCATTTATAAACAATGGCTGAATACCTGAGCCCAGTGCTATTTTTCTAGAAAAAGAGGTGCTGGAATTCAGCATGAACACTTCCCTCGGTCTCTTAGAATGGCAATGGCCCCACCTGAGAGGTGCCAGAACTGAGTTGGGCAAGTTCCGGCTGAAAAAAAGCCCAGGCTGGACCACTCAAAATCCTCTTTCAGATGTGGGACAAATGTGCACATTATTGGCAAGGGTTATGAGTCATCCTTGAAGCAGTAAGACTGGCACAAAAAACGGTGTCTGTAAATGACTGATGGGGTTGTGGTATGAATCTTCAGTAGTAATACCTCATAGGTGCATTTCATGGTATTTTGGCCAGAAATGTGTAGATTTCTGAAGGAACAGCTTGATGGCTAAAATCCTAACGCAACATACCTGGGAGTAAGCCCTGTTGAATTCATAGGACTGGCTTCTGAGAATACATGATTAGGGTTGTGCTATATGGTTGCTATCTAACCCCAGATACCATTTGTTTAAAACAAATGCGCTCCTTCACATTACTATTTCTTTGTCTGTCCTTTTGATATTGTCAAAATTATGAGGACAATTGGGCCACTCAGTTCCAATGGTCATGTTCACCACCTCACACGATTCTATTATGGGTTGTATGAAATATATGTCACACTTTGGTTACTTACCACTCAGCAATATCTAGCACCTCAGCTGATTGTCAAAATAGGCTTGATTCTGATGGAGGGCAGAATAGAGGATACATTGGAATTTACCCAATGTTAATAACTCAATATCCAACAAAGTTGCCCCACAAGCACAAGGACATCTGCCTGCACAATGAGACTTCTTCTCCTCTTCCTGCATGCTCCCCCAATACCCCTCACATATGTTCTGGGGTTCCCCAACCCGCTGGAGCAGATTTGGGGGGGGGGGACAAGGAGAGAGGAAAGGGAGTCCTATCAAACAGATTTGCAGTATCAGGATAACTGCTGGATAAAACTGAAAGTTTATTTGAGCAACAGTGGAAACAAATTTGCAATAAACTGAAATGAATGGGTGCCAAACTCATGCGTAATCTCCTAAATGCATTAGCCTGCATGCGCCAATTCCACTTCAGATCTTTCCATGCTAAGAAGGAAGTTCTGAAGGGGTGTTCTAAGCACATCAGGATGTGTGTGTGCCTAGTTCCTTTTGCAATCAGGAACTCTTGATAAGACAGAGTTCCTGATAATAGAATCTGAAGCCAGCTTGTGTGGGGATGTTGGGGTGTGCCCCCTCCCCATTTTTACCTGCATGTATCCTGGCGTGCTCTGGTCCATGGGGTCACGAAGTGTGGGACATGACTCAACGACTAAACAACAACATCCTGACAAATGCCGGCATCAGGCTTTTCCCGCTCAGCTAATCCTCAGTTGTCACCTTCAAAAAACACACACCCCAACGGTCATTCCACACCTGCTTCAACTTCCACTAACCTTAACATTCTATACTCCAAGCGATCCTCGCCCCTCCAAATGCAAGAGCTAAGCTTGGGAGCAAAAGGAGACTGGCCAGAGCCTGTTTTTAATTTAACGTGATATTCTTGGGAAAAACACAGACAGGATTTGTGCTAAAAATAAACCTAGGAAACGTGTACGATAAAGCGTTGATTTGAAGGAAATGCACCACAAACCTTGGAATCATGATTCCTTGGAAATGTATGGAAACACCAGTAGGGAATTCTACTGGAAAAACTAGTAGGAAGAACTGTGGGTCACAAGAGCTGTGGTAAGGGAATGGGAAAATATGTTCATCTTTCACTTGGAGAGGCTTTGGCATGGAATACTGCCACCCTTGTGAACCCTCACAAGTCAGGCTTTGTACTGGCTTAAACAAAACTGGCTTTATTGCAGTAGTTGTATATATAGTACATCAAAGGAAAATAAACAGAAACACATTCTCTCAACCTAAGGTTTATGCTGTGTGGTGTCCTCTGGAGATTAGAGAACCAGGCTATATTGCTTATGAGCAGAGGCACTTGCTCTCAGTGAACCAAGAAACCAAGAGCTAGAGAAGCTGTCAGTACAACTAGCTTGCCTGCTACAAGAATTGTTAGTGCAGGTAGTCTAGTCTGCTCACAAGATGCCGGTTTTCTAACCCTGGAGGAGGTACGGTCTTTCAAGACTTCTCTCTGACCACATTACACTATTTGCTTGAGTAGACTGATCGTACAGTGATGTCTGCTCCATCTCAAAAATCCTATAGCCTAAAAACCCAAATTCTGTAATTTGACTGTAAACACAACAAACTATGCAGGGTGAGGACCAATGTAATGTAAGACTACCCAGCTGCTTCCTTCCAGCTTCACAACAGAACTCATCATCTGCATGAATTATGGCAGAACTGTTGATCATTGGTCCATTGTCTGCAGAATGCACACACCAGAAGTGAGATGTAATGTAGACATGGAATCTGGCAAACACCACAACAGCTACCACTGCTGAAGAGGTTTGCTACTGTTCAGTTGTTTAAAAGCAGATTGCCTCTTTGGGGCAGATGTTTCAGTGCAAGATCTCGTGTGGTATATGTTGTTTGTCCACACCCAGGTACGTAGCACCTATAATAATATGGCTTTGCCACTGTCCAATCTCTGCCTTACACAGGGGTTGAGTGAGATCCAAATGGAGCGAGGGTGAAATGGCTTATGTTCATTCCCCTGCTTATTATATTTCCACACTGCATATTTAACATTTTCATCTTTACCCATGATGGGCTTGAAAATGCTGGCCTGGCCCAGACCTGTGCTATTCTACAGTTGCACTCTAGTGCATGCTTACTTAAGAATCTCATTGAACACAGTGGGATTTCTAAAGTGTGGCTATATTCCAAGACTTTATTCTATTTTATTGTATTTTTACTTCTGTGATTGGTGAAGACTATGCAGTTCAGATACCCACAAAGGTTTTAATTACTAATTAGTCAAATAAATGTTCCTGTTTCCCTCGTTCTCTCCAAATTACCTCCTTCTATCATAAAAGTTTATGCATGAATATATCCCAAGATGTAATTTTATTGCATTTTTATTCCTGTGACTGATGAAGACTATGTAGTTAAAATGGCCACAAAGGTTTTTAATACAAGCTTGCGTTTTCCCCGCTCTCTCCAAATTACCTCCTTCTATCATATGCGCTTAAGCTTATATGAGCTCTAAATATTTTGGAAGCATTTTGGGCCATTGAAATAAAGCTCTCTGAATAATAGCATTGCCAATATTGTCCAGGCGTTTTGTTTGTGAGCAATGTCCTAATGCACAGGTGCCCTCCAGATGTTGTAGACTACAACTACACCCAGCATGGCCAGAGGTCAAGGATGAAGGGAGTTGTAGTCCACACCATTTGGAGGACACCATGTTGGCTACTCCTTAGAATGATTCTTTCTGGCAAGGAGTCTCTTGCAACCTCTGGAGATACCTCAGCACAAGCCATATAGTCAGAATCTTTTGCAATGCAAGGAAATGGTGGTTCGCCAATAAGCAAAAGGTCAGCTATAGACGGGGCTTCTGTGTTATGCTGAGCAAGTTCAAAGGTTTGAGAACTGAGCAGAATCAGGAGTATCAGCCGACGAAAGACAGTAACTCAGTTTGTATATTTTGTTTATAGACACCCCGCAAGCAATCTGTACCTGGAAGCAGAAGTAGGCAAAAGGTGGCCATGTGCCAGATTAGATTCTGGGGTACCACCCTTCTCTGACTCCCTCCCTGCTTTCTTCACATTCAATTTCACACCATCAAGTAAATCCATATAAATGCAGTCTGTTGGATTGCCAGCATGTTTTCCTCTCTGGGTAGAGCTAGGAAGCAGGAAATCCAAACAAAACACACACACACACACACACACACACACACGGAACATAATCCACTAGGGAGCTCTCTTGTGCAAGCTTTGTAGAAATGAGCAGGATCTATGCTAGAACTTTTTGGTTAGCTCCCATTGATTTCAGTGGTTCTTTCAGTCTGAGAGAACGTCTGGGTTGCTGTCTCCTGCCATTAAGAGAGTCCCAGATTCACCATTTGGAGACCACTGCCTCACCTTAACCTCCCGGCAAGCCACATCAGTTGCCTGGGTATGTTAATTCAGAAGTAAATCCCACTGTGTTCAGCACGGCATGTTCCTAGATAAGTGTGAATAAAATTGTAGCTATAGAATTCAGGAAAAAGAATTAATTGAAAAAAATGTACGCGGTACATAAAATGGATCTAGGCTGGCTGCAGGCATAATTTTGTGAGGAGTGATAAACTGTGGAAGAATACAGCATGAGAGAGAGAGAGAGAGAGAGAGAGAGATTATCTGGGAGAGTTCCAGCTAAGGCATACTCAGAATTAATAGACTTTTAAAAAGTTACATTGGCTATCACCCTCTGTATTTGATAACAATAATCTGTTTTTCTGTATATTTATTCAATACAGATTCCTACCTTATATTCATTTGGTCTTCTATTTATTGTTCGGGTAACCCCCACTTAGGCACAATCTAGCTCGGGCATAGGCAAACTTGGCCCTCCAGATGTTTTGGGACTACAACTCCCATCATCCCTGACCGCTGCTCCTGTTAGCTAGGGATGATGGGAGTTGTAGTCCAAAAACATCTGGAGGGCCGAGTTTGCCTATGCTTGATCTAGCTGAAGTTAAAGCACTTAAGTTCCATTGATTTAATCGCATGCTTAAATCTCTTCTACTGGGCTCATTCAGATTTTAATGTGCTTACTTTTGTTTGGATTTACATCCTTAATTTGTAGGTATGGTACTCCCTTGAAGTTGGTGTAGGTATGCATACATATGTATGTTTGACAAGGATGCTTTGGAATCTAGCCAAGTATTTCAGCATGGAAAAATAGAAGTCCTAAGTCAAAATTCCAGAATAAAGCTTGAAATTGCTGGCAGAACAAATTTTTCTGCAGACAAAAGAAAGGATCATGAATGGAAGGAGCAAAGAATTGATATCAGTGGAGATGTAGCAAACTAAAGAATGTGTAATAGGATGTCAATGACAGATAAGTCTGTATATGATATGATAGGATGGAAAAAATTGTGTATAATGGATATTTTAAAAATGCAAAAATTAAAATTAAAAAAAGAAAAAGAATTCACTGTCAGAACTGCTAGTGACAAGGGTGCATGATTGACCTGACAACCAAACCACTACAGAGGTAGCAGGTGTGAATTCTGAAGTTACAGAAGCACATCCAATGTGGTTTCAACTGTAAAGAGTGAATGCTTGTGCCAAACCATATTTGGCATATCAGGACCTGATGTCTGCTAATATGCAGGAGCAATGATCATCTCTACAAACAAAACCAGGCACTGAGAGACTTCATATGTATGTGGATGTGGCGTGTGCTTGTACGTGGGTGGGAGGACCGTGCAGGGCATATGTTCTAAGCTCTTCCAGCAAATAACACAAAGTGGATTCCTTTACTAGGAAAATATGCTTTGTACTGGCCCCGCAAGCCTTTTTTGGGTTGTTTTCAATCACGTTGCTCTGTCTGAAGAAACAGTGCCTCCCTCTTCCGGAGAGCTCCCTTCTCTGCCTGAGAATTAGCACAGAACCAGACGTTCACAGGGCAACGAGAAAACGGGCCTGTTCTGTTACTGACACACATAAGGAGCATGCTAAATAGCTCACAACAGTTGCATGTTTGGTATGTACAGAGGTGGACACGCACGTGAACGTAGACATCTCTCTGGTTGTGGCTGCAAAAGTAGGCAACTCTTTCTCTGCCTGAGGCCTCAGTGCCTTTAGCAGCTCCTATGAAAATAAAATACAATAAAACAATTAGCAGGTGTGGTTTCCCCTTCATTAGCATAGCATGTCAGAACAATCTACCTCTGTTGGCTTTCTGTAGAGATGTTAAAGGCGGGCGCAGAACCTCTGTCAAAGGTGGGCAAGGTGGCAACTGGAACCACGAGACTGGATTACTGAAATATGCTTCATGTGCTGCTTACCTTTGAAGGTGGGTCAGAAACTTCAGATAGTGCAAAATGCAGCTAATGGGGGCCAGGAGATCTGAACGCGTGACACCTCAGCTGCTCACTGAGAGACTCCATATGAATTGCACTGGCTATCACGGTGCTGGCTCAAGACATTTTGCTGCCTGATGTTAAGGACAAGATGGCACCCCAGCCGTATTCCATGTACAGACCCTAACTGGACTGCCAATCTAATCTTCTTTCAGCATGGTGATAGGACAGCATCTCTGCACTGCCCCTAAGAGCAACAGGCCAGCGTAATAGAGGGCAGGCTGTAGGGCACACACAGATCTGTCCTTCAGTACCTCATTGCTGCTCTTCACTGCCCCAGCGGTGGCTGTCCCACTGCCTGTGGCACAGCAGGCCCTGAGCTAGCAGTCTTTTTTTATTTGGGCCTCTTAGGCCCTAAATCTGGCTACCTAAAGGACTGCTTGCACCCATATGACTGTGCCCATAATTTGAGCTCTTCATCTGAGTTCCTGCTTGTGTGAACCAGGTGAGACAATACATAACAGGAATTTTTAGCTGGTGGTTTCATAGCTGCAGAACTCTCTTCCAATAAGCATTTCCTTGGCTCCTGCAGTCCTTGCATTCAAAAAAGCCTTTAAAACTTACATTTTCACTGTTGCCGTTCCTTGAGAGAGTTTAGCATGGTGCTCTAATTCGCACATCTTTTCGTCGATATTCACTCACTGCTTCTTCACATTCGGATGTTCTAAATGTCTCCTCTCTCTTTTGAGTTGTGAGGGCTTGGCCCTGAAAAGTGACTAAGAAATAACATGAATAAATAAACACCAATTTTTAAGACAGCTCTGTTCAAGAACAGAGCAGCAATGAAGGGCAGTATACAAATTTAATAAATAATAATTTTTGTTGCTGTCTTTATACCTTTAACTTGATATGCAGAGATGAAGCTGTTAGCCTTTACCTGTCAATTCATCTCCTTGCTGAGGAATGCTCTACCTACTAGGCACCAGCATGTTGTGCCATTGTTTGAAAGCATAGATGCCAAGCTAGTAAAATGGCTATCTTCTGTGGCATTTACAGCACATTGCACTATAGCCTCTAATGATTCTGCTCTTGAAGATCCCAGATGCTTCTGGTGTGTGACATGGCTGGATTCAGTGGAATGTTGGCTGGATCCTGCAGAGCTTCTCCAGCATTCTTAAGGGCTGCCACACACAATATGCTGCTGGACCTCATAGCCAGAAAGGAAATACATTTGGGTCTATTGCCAATCATTCCTGATGTATGATAATCAACAGCCCAGCCACTGGTGTCCTTAGCAGCTTTTTATGGATCAGGCCCCAGGATAATGGCTGGAAATATAACTGGTGATTGCTTCTGCACATGCCATGAATAAATGAATTTTTGTGCCCTGTACCATCACTAGAATATGGAAAATATGTTGAACAAGGCAGCAAAATGCAGAATGTATACATATATACATATATGTGATCACTTTTCTAGCCATAAAATGAAAATCTCTCACACTACATGAACTCAACCAATATCTTATCTTAAAATGAATGTGGGAACCAGCTCTTAACTTTGGGTGACTACTGATGACTGAAAATAGCTGTTTGTACATGCAGAAATTCCACCAAGAAAATCTGACACAATTGTCACTGAAGATTAGGTTTTGCTTTGCTTACCTTTGTAGACATAGCCTCAGCGGCATTCACTGCCATTACTTGGAACTGAGCAGAGGCCTGTGGCTCACTTGTGATAAGATGCCTAATGCTAATGCTGAGCTAAGAAGATAACGCTTTTTTCAGGAAACAATGTCACAACTGTTCTTACTATTGATTTAGAACAAACTGGAAAATCCAGATGATTTCCAGGTAATTCAGGGTTCCCTGGATTCATGGGGAGGACAGCAAAAAAAATAGCAAGCAAACAGTCTGGCTTCTTCCTGCAGCTACGAGAGAAGCTTCATTTGCAAAATCGAGTAGGTAGAGATACTCACAACACCCCAGCTCCTAATTTCTGCAGATGAAGCCACTGTTGAGGCACAGGATTTGAGGATGGTAAAAAGCTCTATTAGCAAGATTATCCCTGACCACTTTGGAGGAAAACTCTGTGCTCAAAAACACTGCAATGTCTACTGCTGGAATTCACCAGGGAGAATCTTATTCCTAAATTTATATTAAGTTCAACCAAGACCATTTTAGGCCATGCTTCAGTATTTATTTATTTTTTATTTTAATGTAAATTATATCCCACTCTTCCTCCCAAAGGAATACTGGAGGATGATGTTGAAGCATCAGCGTTGAGCTAAGATTCAGCTGCCAGGCCAGTCAGTTTCTGTGGAAGGTGAGCAGAATTGCCCTCTTCTTGCTTGCCTGAGGCCATAAAATGTCTTGGGCTAGTCCTAACACCATGGCCCTCTCTGAACAAGAACAGCTGACAAATCGCCAAAGGTCGAGGTCTGTCAAAAGAGCCAAGTCCATTCCAGCACCCACAGTGCAGATTTTCTTCCTACTTGGGATGGAAAAGTAGTTCTTTTTCTCTCTGGGACAGTCACTGAAGCGGAGCTGGGAATGCACTAGGAATTCACCCTGGAGACAGACATCTCCCTGTGCACTTATGGGGTGAGCAGGGGTCAGCTGCTGTAATGGGAAGCTGTTATTTCTGGTGCTACCCCTTTGTGCCAGAAACTTAAGGATGTGCTCACATTACCATTTACTGCAGCTCCAGTGTACTCCGCTGCTGGTTTTTAAAGGTGGGTTCATATGCCATTAGCCACAATCTGTATGTATTCTGAAGCTTTTACGGAAATACTCTTCCTTGATGCGGTCTATCTCAACCCAATTTCCATAGGCTTTGAAAATGGAAACCACAGTTCCATTGTGGTGCGAACAGTTCGGGCAGCTTTTGCACATGTGCAGACGATGGTGCACGTGCAAACAGAAGCCTCACTGGATTGGAGTTTGGCATGGTGGGGGCATTGAATCATCTGGTGAAGACATCTACCCCCCTGCTCTGGTGTGAGAAGCAAGAAAGTGATATGGAAATGCAGCTGGGGTGGTAGTGGTGGTGGAATAACCTCACAAGCTGCTGATGTGAGCATAGCCTTACTCTCTTTGGTCTGTAGTCATTCCCCACCCCAGGCCCTGAACCAAACTACAGGTGTTCCCATATATTGTTATCTGACTCTAGTACAAGGCAGTGTGGGAGGATGTTGCAATGTTCCTCATTGAGGCTATAGGAGAGGCTTTATAAATCAGACGAATGGTTCAACGAGCCCAGAGCTGTCAGTCTTGATGAGGAACAGGTCTCGGAATCATTGAACCAAGCCATTGGGTTGTCTCTGGAGCAGATCTTTTAAGAAAGGTATGAAGGGGTGGGCAGAGCACATCCTTATCTTTCAACTTTTCCTCTCCCGGTAGAAAGAACAGGCTGCTCCAAATGCCCAATTTCTAAAATTTATTTATGCATTTTAAAGACTCCCATACTGTTTTGCAGGACAACCACCTCACAAAGCAGTATACAAACCATCAGATTAGTCAAAACAGTCAATGCAACCATAATAAAGTTTTAAAAACCTGGCAGGTGACCTATACGCTGCATCATTCTCCTGCCGCTTCTGCTCTGCCTGGCCTCAGCTGATGGAAGGCAGCACCTCACTGCTCTGGCTGTTTCCCTCTCGTGGCTTCTCTGTAATGATGCTAAACAGATCTAGGCAGGGCCAGCATCAGCCCACAACAGAGGATCACGAGCTGGGCTGTTGCTTGGAGCAGAGAGGCGCCGCTAGATCTTTAAAAGACAAAGGGCACAGACCAATGACCAAAAAAAATTGCATGCCATTTGCAGGTGCTAATTTATACGTGCGGACACAATTTCCGGCTGCTTTTCATAGGGAAAGTCACTTTACGATACAGAAGGGGAAACTCACGTTCAACCATTCCCAAAAGCCTGGATGGAAAGGCGTGCTTTGGCGTGTCACCAAAAACATGTACAATGTAGGTGCCAGATGCACATGTTGACCTTAGGATTAGTACTTATTGTATAATTATTATTGGTATTATGCTTGTTGATTCATTCTTGTCTTAATGCTTTCTCTCTCTTGTGTTTGACTGTTTATTTACGCTGTAAAGATTTCAAAATTACTCTAATGTTTCAATGGGCAGGGGAACTTATATGTTTGGGGGAAGGGGCAAAGATGGGTAGGTGGGCTTTATTGAAGGTGTAAGGCTGAGAGTGGTATATTTTTATGTAATGGGAAATTTCTAACAGACTGTTAATAATACAAAAACATGGAGGAGGGGGGAAAGGGACAGGCAATCTGGGGCTCAGGCCCCCTAGATTCCCTCCAAGAAACCCCCTGATTCAGAAGATGCAAACACAAAGAATGTCTGCTTGCTTGCCGGCTATAGAACAGCCTCTGAGTCCATGAATTGCAAAGAAATAGAATGGGATGAAAAGGATGGGCTCGAATGGAATGGGATCCTTATTCCCTCCCAACACACCCTTTTCACCCACCCTATCTCATTGCAACACAAAGTATTGAGCTCATAGGTCAGTTCTTTCTCTTTTATAGCATCCAAAGAGACGGGGGAAATTGATTCTCACCATTCACCTCCCAACGTATTCCAATATAAACTTTATAAAATATTTTTCTTTGAGAGGTGGGCAGGCTGCCACATTCTGTACTGGCTGCAGCTTACAGATGGCAGCCCCAGGCAGAGTTTGGCACAGTAGAAAAGTTCTGTAGCTTTTGCTCTTTGCTAGCCTTTGCTACAATTTTTCTTTTACGTTTGATAAACCAAGTAGCTGCTACTAAATCTGCCCCACGCTCTATCCTGCTCTCAAGAGCAATAGATGCAGAGCACTTGTGTTTGTGCAATGGTGCTCCATCGCTCTGCTGAGGTGTGTGTGTGTGTGTGTGTGTGTGTGTGTGTGTGTGTGTGTCCTTCAAGGAGATCCAAGAAACTGGTGGGCAAGCCAAAGTCACACCAAGTGGGAAGAGAAGAAAATTCCAATAGAGTCTTGGCTTTGGGAAGGTCAAGAGGTACGTAAACAAAGTTTGTTATAATCATTCCAGATTTGCATTCCTGACTTGCTGTAATTTATCACAATGCACAAAGCTGGTGCAACACCACCATGCATCATTTTACTTCACTGCTTCAGCAAGGGAGAATGAGAAGCTGTATATCCTAAGAAATTTAGAGTTTTGAAAGCCAGCAATGTCACTTTGCCAGCAGGCCAGAGGGAAAGATTTGGAGGAGGGTAGGATTTATTGGGTTGAATATTCTTTTTGTTCCTAGTAGAAGTCATGCTATGGTTTTCCCAGTAGTGATGTATGGAAGTGAGAGTGGACCATAAAGAAGGCTGATCGCTGAAGAATTGATGCTTTTGAATTATGGTGCTGGAGGAGACTCTTGAGAGTCCCATGGACTGCAAGAAGATCCATTCTGAAGGAAATCAGCCCTGAGTGCTCACTGGAAGGACAGATCCTGAAGCTGAGGCTCCAATACTTTGGCCACCTCATGAGAAGAGAAGACTCCCTGGAAAAGACCCTGATGTTGGGAAAGATTGAGGGCACAAGGAGAAGGGGACGACAGAGGACGAGATGGTTGGACAGTGTTCTCGAAGCTACGAACATGAGTTTGACCAAACTGCGGGAGGCAGTGGAAGACAAGAGTGCCTGGCGTGCTCTGGTCCATGGGGTCACGAAGAGTTGGACTCGACTAAATGATTAAATGACTAAACAACAACAAAGAAGTCATGCTGTGGGGCTCCAGTAAACCATGTAGCCATCATATTGTATTTGGCCAGAGGCCATATCTCAGAGTACATAAAGCATGGCAAGAGAGGCAGGTGGTGTTCTGTGTGTGAGATCCTGACATGCAGCTATTTCTGGCTACACATGAAAGTGGCACAATTGCATCATTCTGCTACTTCTCAAGTAGAGAATCAGATAACATATATGTGGTAGATCCTGAAAAGGGGGGGGGGGTTAAAAGCCAGTCTATGCCAGAGACACAGATAGTGGTCCAAGTAGGTCTTGATATATAATTGTTTCTTGCGTCATTGACACATAGTCTAGTTTTACTAGCCATGAACTGCACAACAAGCTTGACTACAGAGAGGAAATTCTGACAAAATAGGGCCTCTTTAAGAGTCATCTGTTTTATCTTGCTATGGCTGGAACTGATTGCATTCAGAAAAAAATATTGCTAAAAGTAATTGAACTGCATACCTACTGTCTTTTACTTGGAGGCCACAACTGTGAAGGCCCTTCTCCAAGCCATCAATGTTTTACCCCAGGGAAAACTGTTGTGCTGACCTTCAGTTGGCAGACGCCAATCACCATCAGCCCTAGCCAACTTAGCCACTGATCTTCACACCCTAGAGCAGGGGTCACTAACCTTTTTGGACCAGTGGGCACATTTTAAATTTTGAGAGCGTGCTGTGGGCTCGTCACAAAATGGCTACCATGGGGGCAAGGCATAACACAATGTGTTGTAACACAATTAGAGCGAGTACAATCATTGCTCCTCCTTCCCCTAGACAAGCTCATACTTACCATGGGAAGCCAGGTATAGGATGCCAATGGGGAGAGCTTAACTCTCACACGATTGGCACAAATCTCTGACCCCAGACTTCGGTACCGCTTGCTTTGGGGCATGTATATTTTCCATTCATTTCTTCTCTTAATGTGTGTACTGTGGCAATTTGTCATTGCTTTTGGGTAGCTGGGCATCTGTTTATCTTTAAGATTGAGGTGTGTATGTACTGTGTGATTTTCTGATCACATATATGTAACTTGGCTGCCTGAAGCACCATCTATTTATTCGGCCTCCTTTATTTCATATAATAAAACAACATTTCTTTATTCCTCTGGGGTGAACTTATCAGGCATAAGGTTAAGAGCTGAAACATATATTCATAAATAGTCACATGTATTGATTCTGGCAAAATATCCCAAACCTATTGGGAATGTGTGTAGGGGTACGGGGGGCGGGGGTGGATATGCATGTGGATTCAGGCTTACACCACATAACAAAATATGCACATTGCTTGGTAGGAAAAAATGAATGGCGAACTATGGCATTTCCAAGAAAATAAAACAGAAGCAGGGAAAGTGGGATAAAAGGGAACGGAAAACAGTAGTTCTTTAGGACCCTAGGGATTCCTATAGCTGGTGTCCAAGCAACTCACTTCACTGATCAGCTTAAAACACTGATAAGCAGGAGCAACTAGGCTGGCTCATTTTGTGTAAATCGCTTAGAAGCGTACCTGCACATTTTGCTTCATAACTTTCTTTTAAGTGTCTTGCTGCTTTACTCTTGAGTAAGGAGCTTTGAGGCATGCATGGTGGCCCCACCTATTGGCCAGTGTTTATGGTGGTTATGAAAGTGCTAGTGCTGCTTTTTAGCAAATGGCACAACCCACACTTCAGGCCAGAACACCCCCCTTAAGCCTTGCATAGAACCCTGCTCATGACAAACTGGTCACCTGAACCATTAATCCTATCCACAGATTACCATCTGGCACATCACTGCCCACATTTCTGAGGCGGATTGAGGCATGGTGTTGGTCTCTGTCCGCAGAAAGGATTCACAAAGCCACTTTGCTCTTTGTAAAGCTGGCTGTGAGTTCACAGCAGATGTATAGGCTGGTTCTCCCACCAGCACTGCTGAGGATCTTGGAGCTCTCGACGTGCTGATGGTTGAAGGTCTACCAAGGTATTACGTTGATGTTGACCAGCTCCTCAGAACACCGGGTGCTTTGACATGGAGACAAGTTTTTCTAGTTCATTGCAGGTTATGCTTATAAGGCAAGAACATAAGTGGAGCAGGTGAGTTATACCAGCCCTTTGAGTGCATGACAGGCTGGCGTGCTGCCACAAGCACTGTGTTTTGGGATACCTCTTTGTGTATCACCTACTGCAACGGATGTCTTGCCTGTGTTGCAAGTTTTCCCACTTTGGCAATACCCAGCTTCCTGCTATCTTTACAATACCCTGACACAGAGAGATCAAGAAGGAGCCAGCTACTCTGAAGGATGAAGGCTCGGGGCCACTTTCCCACATTTGGCAAGTAGTTTGAACTATAATTTGGTTGCTGCCTATTTGAGTGACCTTCAGGCCCACAGACAACATCTCTCCACTTGAATGCATACCTAGGACTTGTGTGTACAGTTGTACCTCTTGTTACATCAGTCTTCCGGGTTTCACCCTGTGCACATGTGCAGAAGTGCTCTGCGCATCTCGTGCATGCGCAGAAGAGCTCTGCGCACCTCACACATGCACAGAAGTGCTCTATTGTGCCGCGTGCATGTGCAGAAGCAGCGCTCTAGTTGCGGACTTTTCAGGGTGCGAACGGCACCCCGGAACGGATCAAGTCCATAACTAGAGGTACCACGGTACTGGGCCCTACAGACAGCAGGAGCCAAGGGAGATGTTGGGAATGGGAACCTGTTTAGCAGAACAGGGGGTGATCATAGTTAGACAGGCCATTAACCAGTTCTGGGTAAAGAGGGAGGCTGCTAGCCAAGAGCATCTGTGGGCCAGCTTCCTAGCACTACTGGAGTGGAAAAAGCTGACCTATGGCTGGGTGAAGTGTCAAATTAGTTCTCATAAATGTTTGAATACTATGTGCTCTATCTGGCTGGCTCATCAAATTTATCCAAATAAAAGGGTTTTTGTTTGCTTGCTTGCTTACAGCAGGAATGCAGAGTGTGACTCAATTGCCAGACAACACCTTCCAAGCTAGTGTGTTGACTGCAAGGAAATATTTTCACTCAAGTGCTCTAAGAGCAAATTCAAGCTGTGGGCAAAAAGCGAGTCCTCGTCTCCCCAATCGTACACTTCCCCCATCCCATCTGCCCGGCCACCTTCTCTCCTGTACCAGCAGGTCTACCAATGCTTATAAGTCCTATTTTGATTAAGGGCTGCATGACTATGACAAATCATTACATGCAACACACTTCCTCACATACTCTTTTTACCCTTGCTTGTACCATTGGTAAAAGCAGTCCTCAGAGGTTAAATGAAAGGAACTTCTTCACACAATGCAGAATTACGGTAATCTGTGGAATTCATTCCCCCACAAAGCACCGCTGGCTGCTATCTCTTGATTGCTTTACAAAGGCCATGGTAGCTCCCCCACCTGAGTGCAAAGAAAGCCAAGGCTCTAGGGATGGGGAATCTGTGACCCCCCAGAAGCTGTAGGACTCCAACTTCCATCAGCCCAGCATAGCCAATGGCCAAGGATTATGAGAGATGTACTGTAGTCTAACAACATCTGGAGGGCCACAGGTCGCCTATCCCTGTCGCATCCTTTGGAGTACCTCATGCTGAAAATGCACAAAGAAAGGCTATTGCCTCCACGTCCTGCTGGAATTTCCAAAGAAATCATGCTGGGACCAGACCAGATGGAGCTTTGTTCTCATCTACAAATCTTTTTCTTATATTCTTGGAAGGAAGCATGTGTCTTTTCTCCCTTCCCTCTTCAAGTCAAAGGCTAAGTAGTCCCTGCTGCACCATTCCAACAGGATTGCCAAGCTGGTCTTAAAAAACTCCTCTAACAGCTGTAATGTTATAGTGGTCCCTGAAGACTCTCACACCATTTAGCAAGGCATTTGCACCCAATTCTCTCCCCCTCTCCCCTCCTGCAGCATGTACAAAATTACCTCCCCCAAAGATATACAGGGAATAGGATTTTGCACTACTTCTGAGTGTTCGGTCCAGAGATGTGTGTTTTTAATACCAAGAAATAAAGTTGCTAGGTTGGACATCTGAATAAGCCCCCCCAAAAGCCAGAACGACACACAGAGCAGGATTCAGATAATGAGTTGCACTAATGGAAGCCCACACAAGGGTTCCCCCTAGCACAGCAAGGCTTCCCCCCAAAAATAAATTGACTCAGTGTGTGTGTGCACACATGCGCCAGGGGAACCCACAGAACAGTGTGTGGGTGTAGGAGAGAGCAGACTACAAGTGCTTCTGGGGTGAGGTGGAGTGGAATGGGGAGAGTAGCTTCTCCAGGGCATCATCATCCTACATGGAGAAGCAGCTGTTTACAAGGGTGGAGTCTTGGTTTTCTCTGGGAGACATCCTATTATTTCTTAATGTGCTCTTTAAAACAACTTTAAGGGATGGAACAGGTCCAAGTCCAACTACCAAAAGGTAAATAAAACACAGACGGCAATATACGTCATGCAGGCTTCAAAACAAGCATCCTTCCAATTGCTTTTGTGTGGCAGATTCAGCTCAATGCAGGCACTCCCAGGGGTCAATTGCACTAAAATTTTGGCAGCAGGGCTGCAGCTAAGGAATGGATGGGCAAGTAACTTTGCTCTCAGTATTTTAGGAGCAAACTTGGACCCTTAACACCATCACAGCTAGAGTGCTCCCAGACACCCTGTATGGAACCAGTTTCATGATGTATGAAAATGCACATCAGTTACTACAATGGTTTGCTGAATCCCTGTTTAGACCTGTATGGCCCAGCTAATTGTCTTGTGCATCCTGACAGGGGATGAACAAGTTGGCCTTTTTCCCCACATTGTTTGCGCCTTGCCTCCCATGGGGGGAAGCCATCCCATTTCCCAGCCCCCAATCAGCCGGCAGGATGGCGTGTTTGTTCCTGCTTGTTGCTTCTCAGAAACATAGCCACAATAGTCCTACCCGATGCTCCTTCCAGCAGTGGAGACAGAAAGCGAAAGATCCACCTTGTTGACTAAGGATGGCCTGGTACAGTGGTTGCAGCAAGAAGACTGGAAGACAAGACTGCCATAAGCATCTCTGCGGCCCCTCAAAGGGTGGGCATCTGACACATCCCTGCTAACTTGATTCTAAGGTGGGGGGAGAATTGGTATGTACCTGGGAAGGGGGGAGCAACTCCTTCCAATACCACATGACCAGAGCATTCAAGGGCCTACACGGCTTACTAGGAGCTGTAGAATCTCAGAGTGCCCATTAAAATGAAATTGCTGGCTGCACACAGTGCAGCATCTGGTTCCACTTCACATGCAGGCCCATTTCCAACCCAGCCCTCACCAACCCGTTTAATATTTGGACTGCTCCAAGCAAGGAGATTTAGAAATATTTGGAAACACACATAACACAGGGCAGAAACTGAACGACTACTTCGAAGTTCTTTGCTCTCACTCCAGAGGCAGACCCCTAGCAAACGAGACATATTATTCTTATGTTGTTTCTCTGACAGGACTCAAGCATAGAGACGCCCCCAGGAAAAAGTTGCACCTGGCCATGAAGTTAGGGTACTGCAGTTGTTTTACTGGGTATTTCTCTGGGTAGTTTCCTTTTTCCCAATGTGCCATCTGCAACCCCTCTTTTGAGGTAATTGCTACACACACCTGCTCACTTCTCCCTCAGCAGCAACCAGAGAACCGTCTTGCTTACCCAGATCTGCAACACCACCCTAACCGGCTGGGTCCCAACTTCCGCATCCTACCATTTCCTCCACAGAGGAAGTTTTATTTTTTGTCCGTGTCGGCCAAGAGATGGGATAAGCCGGAACTCCACTTGTGGGCACTCTGCACCTCCCTTCCCCACAACACGCCCCTAAAGCACACATGCAGGCAAAAAGCAATTTAGTAATGTCAATATATTTTTATCTTAAAGATGCTTTACACATAGAATACAAAAATATGCCCAAGGAGAATGTGGTGCCTGGTCTACCCACAAGGCTTCCGGTGCCAGGGCACAGGAAGGCAGCAAGGCTTGGCAGAAACCTCACCCACTCTGAGCATGAGGTGTGGGTCCCGAGGGCAACTAGGCTCCACATCCTACTTGGGGTTAGTGTCTTAAAGAGATACAGTAGGTGGATTGGGGCTGTGAGGTGTAACTGAAGAGGGAGGGGGCCTTCATGGCTCCTAGGGTGACCAGACAGTGCCTGAACTACAGTATTGGGATACAGTACAGGGAAGAGGCCCAACATTTGGGGGGGGGTGTGCGCGTGTAGTGTCAGTGAGAGAATATCAATAATTTAACAGAGGCAGCTTTTCAGGCATTATTAACTGGGCCACCCTGGGAGGTAGGTCAGTATGACAAAGTTGGACAGATTAGTCAAAGACAGATCTCGACAAGGACATGCCCAAACTCAGACCGCAAGGAGAACCTGCTGCTGTTGCTGCTTGTGATTTTGCTGCCCTCTGGGAACGTCCCCAGTGCCAAGCAGTATCACCCTGAGCAGAGGAGTTCCCCAGAACCAGTCCAGTAAGGGAATATTCCCAGCAGTAATTGGGACGGGGGAATGCCACTGGTGTGACAGGCTCAGCAATGGCTCATCGCCAGTGAGACACATGGGACGACAATCTTTGTACTATCCACAAAGTGAGTAACTGGGGGCAAGAAGCTCAGCTGCAGATGGGGGGTGGCGGTTAAAGAGGAGGTGGGCTTTTAAACCACGCTTCGCTCTGGGGAAGTGGTTGGGGGCAGGACAAGCCAGATCCATTGGGGGAGGGGGAGTGGCTGGCTATACAGCCTTGTGTCTCTGCTGCCAGCTGTTCTCAGCCATGCCCAACCAAAGGAAGCTTGAGACTGCCACTCAAAATGGATTCAAGTTCAACAGCTGATGATGGGGCCGGCAGAGGCAGGCTTTGTTAGGCAGGGTAGGACCAGCAGCTGAAACTCAGCTGGAAGGACTGCCTAGCCACATGGAAGGAAAGGATCTCTCTAGGAAACAAGATTGGGGTCGGGGACCTTATTTCCTCCACCAGTTGTTGTTTTTTTTTACCTTGTGATCTGATGCTCTCTAATTTCTGAGTGCCTCTCTTGCATTTACTACCCAAAGCCAAGCTACGAGGATCAAGCAAGAGAGAGCAGCTATGAAACGAGGTCCACCTGTGGCAAGAGAAACAGCTTCCCAGTGCATATCGTACCAAAATGGATTGGAGCTGGACCAGCAGAGGATGTTCATGCTGGAAAAGAGGGATGAGTGTGTGTACCCTCTTAGCCTATCCAGAGCAGATATGCACAGTGAGGAGCTTTTGCCGCACCTGCCCACCCATCCAAATGGTTGTGTCAGGGCTGTCCAAACCCATCTGAGCTCACCCCAGCCTCATCCGTCGCCCGAGAGTGCCTGTGAGATTCCCCCCAGACTAACTGCCTATCAGGATGCCTGCATATCCTCGTTCAAGGATAGGCCTGGAAACCAGCAAGGAGCAGTTGCATCTCCCTGAGAACAGCAAACTGTATGAGCAGAGTGGCAGAAGCCAAGAACTGGCAGCAAGGGACTCCTAGCAGACTGTGTTCAGGTCTGAGGGAGCCTCATGCACAAAGCGGGTCAGGTCAGCAGCAGTGATTCTGGCCCCCATTCACATTACACTCCAGTCATTAATGCAGGTGACTTATTGCTTGAGGGCCTCTCCAGCCCCTAGGGAAAGGAGGCAGGTGTGGCCCAGCATCGAAGTGAGGGCACAGTGGTGTGCCAGGCCCACCAGTGGCCTGCCTAGTAGTCCTGCCTGCAGGGTCCAGCAGAGGGCGCAGAGTCCTAGTAGCGCCCAACCTTGGCGTCGCCAATCGCTCCCCAGACGTCGAAGACAAACTCGTCGGGGAAGGCAAAGTCCCCCAGCTGCTCGTCCAGGGACTCAGCAAATTCGTCAGGATTCCGTTTGTCCTTTCCCAGCTCCACCATGGTAGCAGCTATGTGGGGGAAAGGAAAGAAAGCCAGAGGTGAGCATCTGCTCCACACCCCAAACAGCTCACAAGCCAACACAACAACTGAGACAGAGGCACAGGGAGAGCTTCACATTGGCTCCCATTCCAGCATTGGAAAGGTGTGCAAATCAAGGGGAGATGCCAGCATCTACGGGGAGGCTCCAGTCTCTTAACTAGTTTGCTTTGGGTGGTTTATTTCCAGATTAAAAGAGGAAAGGTAGCAGCAACTCACCTAGCTCTGTGTCACGGATGCCCATGTAACTCTCCAAAAGATCATCAACCTTCTCGATGGCCTTTTCCTCAAATGCAGATGGCTGTGAAGAGGAAGAACACAACGACTGAAGCAGCAACAATGTCTGTTTTCCTCTCTATTAACTTGAGGGGTGGCAGCTGCAACTTGGCTACGACTACTAGCTGAAAGGGCCAATGGGTCTAATGCAGAAGAAAATGGCTGCAATGTGGCTGAAGAATTTTGGTAGAGATTGGAGAGTGGGAAACTCTAGAGCTGGTTATCCAGGAACCACGTGTGGCTCCGTGTCTTCAGAAGACGCATGAAGGCTGTGAGGAAGAGTACCAACCCAGGACTGCGTGTATCAGCTGGACTATCCCTCTTGCCACCAATACCGTCATAACATCCCTTTACTTCTCTGGTCTGCACAATAACTTGAAGGAGAAGCAGGGAGGAGGAGATGAGAGAAACAGCAGGAGAGATGCCTGCTCCTTTCCCCCCCTCCTCTAAAACCACACCACAAGGAAGAGCTCAGGGGCAGGGGGAAATATGCTGCTGAGCATCCCTCTCACCAGAGGGGGATGGATTTGTGGACACCTGCTCTAAACCAATCTTGGAAAAAAGTGGAGCAGAGCAGAGCTGCCCATCCTTCTGCTCTACATTTCTGGGCTTGCTGAACACACACCTGTTCCTCCACAGTGGCTGGTCCTTTGGCCCGAAGCCGCAGAGTGCCCCTTCCTGTGCCAAGCTGAGCGCTCCCGCTGTGTTTGCCTCCTGCAGACCGCTGACTGATCATATCTGGAACAGAGCAAGAAAAAATCCTGGTGAGCTTTTTAGCAGAGTCTGCACACTGGTGGTCCCAGCTTAGAAACAAGCCCAACAGAATGTTTTCCACACGCAGTGACTGCATGAAAAAGAAGCATGAAAAAGAAACACACAGTTTTCAGCATGTTACTACTGACCCACATTTTAAGGCGGTTTGCAGTCACGTGCCAAAAGCACAGAGGTGAAGGTCCATGCGTGTACGGGAAGTTCACAGAGAAGTGCTTCAAGCTCAAAGTCAAAAGGCAAAAATGTTTTCCACAACTACCACACACTGTGAAGCGGTCATGAAGCAGTTGGCATATCTAGAGAACACCATTTCGCTCAAGTCCAATTCCAAGCAAGTGACACCCAGCCAGTATCAGTGACTGTTTGTCAAAGTACAAGAATGATACGACTTTAAAAAGCAATAGTTGGGTGAGGGCAATAATTCCAAAAGGAGAACTCTAGGAAGAAACACATTTTAGTATGCCAAGTGCACAGATAGGTAAGCGGGATGTCAGTGGAACTCGGGAGGATATGATGTGTGGGGCAGAGATTGAGAAAGAAAGGGCAGAGATTGAGAGAGACATTCAAGAAATGGTGTAGGCAATAGCAATGGTGAGGACAATCTTTCCGGAAGCTAACATGGGAGTGATGGCAAGCAGACCACTATGAAGCAAGCTTAGGAAATGCCATTCTATATGCCAGACTATCGATCTATCTATCCCCCCAAAACACATCAGGCCCATTTCCTTCTCACATCCCAATGCTCAAATAAAACAAAAAAGACATCTTCTCAGCAGCAGCTCCCATGCCGGCAGATGTCATATTTCCATAGCCCTTGCCAGAACTGCACCTTCTGAGTCTACGTGCTTCTCGAGGCACTGTTAATTTCAGCCGAAGAATCAATTAAAGCCCCTAGGGAGAGGGAATTAGTTCTGTTAGATCCATGGCCTGCCAAGGGGTCAACGCCTCTGCAGCACCGAGTTCCCAGATAGAGGAAAGGGGAAAGGGGAAGTGGAGGGGGGTAAAGTCTAGCACTGCAGGACAGTCTGAATTAGACATTCTTTCTAAAGGCAAGAATAGAAAGAGTGATGTTGGAAGAAGCCAGCTGTGTCAACACCAAGGGGGAGATGCGGGGCAAGAACAGGAGCAGAGGGAGCAAACTTACAAGAACTCTACCCCAACAAGGTAAGCATAATCAAAAACAAGATAGTGATAACAGAGCTATGTTGGGCAGAGGAGATGCAGAGGGCCATTTCACATGTAGCATAAGAGCAGCTAATTCAGGGTTTGTACCAATGTGTCAAGTGGCACCTTTCCACGCTTTCAGGTTATTGTTGAACATACTGCCTATGGCAGGGGCAGGGGACCTATAGCTTTCCAGAAGTTGATGGATTACAACTCTCACTGATCCCTATCCCTGACCACTGCTCACACTGGCCATGGCTGATGGGGATTGCAGGGCAGCAGCAGGCAGAGGGGAACAAGTTCTACAAGTTCCTACGAGGAGATCTGTGAGCTCCTAATCCAAAATACAGACTGTTCTCTTCACATTATACCTGGAAACATGGAAAGGAAAACCGCAAGGCGGTCACCTGTCTTTCTCTCACACACCCTCAGCTCCAGTCCCTCAGCAGCCTGCAGTAGACACTGTGGAAGAATTCAGCACTGCGCTGAGCTGATCATTCCACTGGCACAAGCATCACAGCTGGCAAGTGGAATGAGTCCCTCCTCTCCTCCCCCTACACACAGTTCTGGGGGGTTCTCCTGACCTCCTTCTCAAGCCAACTGAAGAGGCTATGCGGGGAGGAGAGAGGGGAAAGCCCTTCTACGCAAGCCGAAGTCCTAGCACAGGGCTTCTGCTGATGGGACCTGCTAGGTGGCTCCCATCCTGTGCATCCAACCGCAGTACAAACAGGATGGGCATTTCTTTCCCTGCCAGTATTTTACCTCTGCCAAGGTTTTGTACAAATTCTGCAAGCTTGAGAAAGCAGTCTTTGCTCACTTCCTCTGAACAGTGCATGAAGGTGGTGAAACCATCAGCCACAATGTCCTAATCTCCCTGCCATTTCCTGACTTCAGCAATTGCTTTGGGCCCCTGTTGCCATCACTGGTTTGTGGTGGTTCATCAAGTACCTGATAAGGAGGTTTGGCTGACTGAGCAGTTCTTTACACAGATGCAACTGTCTGGTCTGTTGCTGATCTGGATGCTTCCTTCCCTGTAGCTTATGTTCATACCGCTTATAAACTTATTCTCTAACCTCCAAGCAGACTGTAGCTGCAGGAGCCTTTTCCTTAAATCAGCAACATTATCCAAAGCACTCTCGCCACTTACAAGCAGTAACAGAAAGGCCACTGCATATAGCGGGCCCTTTCTGTATAGTTTACAGTAGAAATGCACAAGGTAATATTTTATCTCAGACACTTTGCATTTTTGCCTACAGAACATTGTGTTGAACTACATGAACAGAGGGTCTATGGCAGATCTGATGACATTAACACAGGACACTTTATGGAGGGACATGAAAAGTATCAATTCTACAATGAAGCACTTAATAGGATTAGCCAACTAAACTGGCTGGGGACAATAGGGAATTTTGTCCAAAACATCTGGAGGGCACTAGGTTGGGGAAGGCTTTCATGAAATCGAAGTACCACTCTTTTTCACAATCAATTAATGGAAGGGTGATGAATAGTGCAAAAGAATACAGAACTGCAGTGATATCCTCCCAAACCCAGCATATGATCTGAGTCTATCAGCAGGAATGCAGTGCTTAGAAATGGAAAACTTCTGCCAAGCTAATTCCCCCCTGTATATTCTGTGGTATACACTGGCCTAGTTGAATAAGCTCAAAAGTCCACGCAGATTTCCTGCCCAAGGGAACTAAAAATCACTTCATATTAGTTCAAATCATTGCTTAAAATCTCTGTCATAACAGAAGTGTGCAATGACATGGGGGCAGCTTTGAGAAAGGAATTAAAACAAGTGATGAGGCTTTCAAATTTGCTTTGTTCTCTGAAGTCAGATGCCCAACACAACTAATTGGTGGGAGGCAGCCTCCAATCCAGTGTGTGGTCCTGGAAAAGTAACTGGCAGGTTAAAGCCCTGGCTGGGAATGGAAGAACACAATATTCTAAGAATGTCGCTGGGATGAAGCATTGACTTCCTTTGTCATGACGATTAGTCTGCCAGCTTATAAGGCAGATGCGTGCACGAGAGTGGTCACGTGCTTCTGCATAAGCATAATCAAGAAGAAATGGCCAAGCTTTGGGCAGCAGAGTGTGAGTGTCTCCCATTAATTTAATGAGGACTACATTCATGTTCCAGGCTAGAGCGGGTCTTTCCAACTGGAGGACAGGCTTCAACAGCCACTTCTATAGAAAACTTTAGTTAATTGCCAGAGGAGAAAGAAATGCTTTTGTTATCGACGTGAGAAGCCACTGCAACATATACTTTCAATGCAGTAACTCAGACACTTAATAAGTAAGAAACAGAGATTCCAAAAGAGGCAGTGAGAGGCAGCTCTGGAGCAAAAGCTTAGCACCTCTTCTACATGCTCCTAGCTCTTCATTTATAAAGGAACAACTTAGGTTTTCTATAGTTCACTATAATTGCCTGCATTCATAATGAGAGATTGTGCAGTCATTCTTCTATCAGCCAGACAGGTAGAGCAATTCCTGATTTGCATGAGAGGCCAGGCCAGCACTCTATGGCGGCCTTCCCTAAACTGGTGCTCTCCATGTTTTGGACTACAATTCCCATAATCCCTGACCACTGGCCAGGGCTCATGCCATGGGAGTTGCAGTTCAAAACATACAGATGGCAGCAGGTTGGTCTATCTAGCTCAGAAGTGTCCACACCATGAGCAAGGAGCCTTTTTAAGGTCAAAGGCTGTATAGCCAGCCTTTGGGTAATCTTGTGGGGCTGCATTCCAAAGCCAAATGTTGGCAGAGCCAAAGCCAAAGCTACTTTTGATCAGCC
This sequence comes from Podarcis pityusensis, assembly GCF_964106645.2. Lineage (NCBI taxonomy): Eukaryota > Metazoa > Chordata > Lepidosauria > Squamata > Lacertidae > Podarcis > Podarcis pityusensis. Next base: position 43,501,802 of record NC_138029.1, on the reverse strand, counting down.
ATACTCAGTCATGTAGATCTCCCTCCTGAGCTATCTCCACTCCATGCTTCTCTCTCTTCCCTTGCATAGGAATTTGGCTTATAAACAGATCCAATTTGTGTTCATGGGACTTTTTCTTCCTAATGGCCACACAAGGGGGCAAATGCCATGAATGGGCAAGGCAGAATGAGCCATTCTTACCAACTCCTCAAATATCACACACCCCTATGTGGTCACAAAGACTTTACGGGAAACATCTGCACTGCAGGCTGCTGGTTCTTCACCATGATCCAGGCTGACTGAGAGGAGGTTCTCCAAGGCTGCAAACAAGGGTCCTTCCCAGCCCTCACTGGAGATGCCCAAGCATGCAAATCTTGTGGTCTACCACCAAACTGAGATCCTTCTCTAAAACTAGAGGAAGATTGCACAGGCCAGTATTCTTCTCTTCGAGAAAGTAACTCCTCCCTTTTTGCCACATACATCAGCACACTTCGTGCTTGTGTCACACCAATGTGATTCATCCAGTGCTTCAATACATTGCTCCCAAGGACCTGCCAGGTTGTTCCACAACACACACATGTGCTCCTTCCTTGTTTATGTGCACACAGCTGTGGTGTTGTCTGTAATTATAACCAGAGTTTTCTCCAGGGGCAGCTAAAGACATGTAACGCCAGATGGCCGATACGTATTTTCTTGAGGTGCCTCATCTCCAGTGGCCTTGGCTCCTCATGGTGCATCAGCCCGGCCACCCTAAGGTGGTGGCAGCACTGGCAAGACAGATTAATAGTGCTTTTCTGAAACTACACTTCTTGATTGTATCGACAGACATGTTGATTGGGAATAGGCTCTACAGATCAATTGGCAAACTGCATGAAGAGGAACCCAATACTCTGCCCCTGCCATCAGTGAAGTCAGCCTTCTCCTATGCCTTATCACATAATCCCAGTGTCAGAGCTGCAAGGAGGCATGGTACAAATTGTACAATCTAGGCAACCGCTCTCTAGTTAACAAGGACAGAGGAGCCCCATGTCCAGCAAGCTGGGGTTTGCAGAGTTCAGTAATCCAGAGAAAAACAACTGCCTGCTCACGACATCCTGGCACCATCCCCAGCAGCAGCTGCCTGGCTCCTCCAAGCCTCCAGCACACCCACCCTCAGATCCCTCCAGCATTCCACTATCCTCCAAGTGCAAATTAGCACATTATGGGCTGCGGCTGTGCCAGGTTTAAGATCAGAAAAGGCTGTAATCTTGGCGGCAGACTGCCCTCAGACATTGTGATGGGCTTGGGCTGAACTCAAACGTATGGCACAATTAAAGAGCCACGCGACAGACAATAACTGGCAAGGCTAACCTTGAACACCAACTTTGAGAACCGACATGCTGCCTGTAGGAAAGACCAGGATGCAGACCTAGCAATGGGACCTCTCTATATCCTGCCTCCCTGCGTTTTATGATGCTGGGCAGACTTGCACAGGTGCTGTGGTCTCCAAACTGCCCCACTGGCTTTCACATGGGGACAGACATGAGAATGAGTTTTTCTCTGCTGCAGCAGCTCTTGCTTTGCATTCCCTTCCTGAGGAGTACACTTGGCCACAGAGAAGAGGTGCTCTCAGTTAAGAAGCAAAGGGCAAAGGATTTACACAGACTGCTCTCCTACCCATAATTTACAAGCAACAGTTTCTAACACATACATACACAAAATAGGGAAAAACAACATTCATTCAGGTCCAATTCCACTGCTTCATGCAGCCAGCATTAGGTTATACACAGACCCTACATGGGCCTCCTCAACTGCTGAGAGTCTGCTTACAGCTCCCTACGGCGGAGCTGGGAATGCAAAGACAGAAGCAGTACACATAAAATGCTCGGTTGTTCTATCTGGTCTGGCAGGGACATGTGTTTGGCCAGAAGCTAGGTACTATCCCCAGATGTTCCTGGCCCTGTTCTCTGTAGGTTTCCTGCCTCTGCCCTTTCAGCTCCATTGCGGGGACATTCCAAGGAATGATACAACCCTAACTGGGCGACAAAGCCTCATAGTATTCTTGGCTGGCCCCTGCCTTTAGACTTGGCTAGGTGTCCAGACGCCAACAACTTTTTCATCACCTTCATTCTGAAGAGCAATGAGAGCCATTGAAATAGCTAATCTGAAAGGGGTGGGGTGGGGACACACACACAGCAATTCAGAGGAGCCCATCAATGTAGACCGTGCATCAAACGACCAGCTAAAATACCAATGAAAAGGAACAGAAAAGCAGTAGGACCAAAGTGCACACACAGAACGAGGGCATGGAGAGAAAGCATTGATTTCCCAAGACTAAGACTGTTCACCCTGAACCCCAATTTTATTCGCCTAGGGACAATTCTAGCAGTGCCCCCCCCCATCATATTTCTGTTATAGTGGGAGGACTGCAGTCATTGGCCTTTACCAAAAAGACCAACTAGAAAGATAAAGAGCAAGGGAAGTGCAGCTCCAGGAGATTCTTTCATTGCTCCAACATAAAGGGTCAATGTCTAAACAAATATGTGATGTGAGATTGATGAAAGTGTTTAAGGATGGAACCTGGCAGTTAGCAGGCAATAGCTCAAATTGGTTTACGGCATGAGTGGAAAGAACACTTGTGGATTTCTGGGAAAGAGACCTCTGCTTCAGGGTGAGCCCATGAGGACCGTATAGTCCCACATATTGGTAGAGAAATGAAGAATTCCACAATGTAGACCAAGCCATAACCAAGGGTCCAGCTAACACATTTGACTGCATCAAGAATTGGCACCTGGATAATTTTTTTAATGGCCATTTTATTTTTACATCAAAATGCTAGTCAGTGGCCTGTTTATTTCTCTTACAACATTAAATTCAAAACAAGTAGATCCCAGAAGTATTAGAGGGAAAGTTATAAAGATGTCAGGATACGAAATTTTGCTGGAGCTTATTCATACTATTAGGCCATCTTGACAGTAACTTTGCTGTCGATTTATTATCTGCAGCAAAAATGCTTTGGTGTTATTATTGTAAAATATATATTTTCCGGACATGTGGCTGCTTGTCAAAGAGTTTATGCCCTAACTCATACAGTTATGTGAAGGCAGACAACAAAATGAGTTATCTCTCTCCGAAGAAGTATAGGTAGCAATGCTGTACTGAAGAAAAATCCCAAAATCCTTATTAAGGCAATACCTTTATTAGGCCAAGCAAACTATCACAAGATAGCAGCCAAATTTTCTAGTTCTACAGAACTCTTCATCTAAACGGTCAACAAAGCAAGAAAGAAGAGGAAAATAAAATGTCACTGTCCTAAGACAGACAGAGAGGGGCTAACAGACATTCAAATGAGGTTCTTTTAGGGACTATGCAAGTATTGGCTTGCACCAAGGCTTACTGGGAAGAAGAACCGGTTTGTTCGCTATGGTTCCAAGTTGTTGGAACCAAGTTGCTGTCTCACTGGCAAATCCCAAAAGCAAAAGCCCTGTTTCTGGAACCAATGAATCATTCCACAGCTCAGCTCTCCTAACCTGCGAAATACCTGTGCAGGTTAAAGAGCAACATTGGTTGCTTTCAAAATGATCCAGTGTCTAGGCAATAAATGGAGCCCCATTTTGGGATGACTTGGTGGTTCCAAAAATTAACAGGAAAAATTGTTCTACTGGAAAAGCGCTAATTCTGTTTCTCTCTTTCTCTGTGTTTCTTCTCCTCACCCCCCGCTGGCCAGCCAGCTTAGCTAAGAACATCATTCACATCCAAGTATTGCATGATGGGGAGGAGGGAATCAGTGCGACCATTCCTGAAGCACTAACAAATATTAATCCAGCAGAGGAGATGAAAGTGAAGAACAAACACACACACAACAGCCATAGCCAAGGAAGGAATAACTTGGAAAGTGGAAAATCATCCTTCCCAGAACTGTCTGGTGAGTCACTCAAGGAGGAAGAAACTTGCAGTGGCAGAGGCAGACTGAAATGATGGATAAGCTGTGTTGCAAACACAGCAGGGAATGCAATGCATTTAGAAACTGGAACTGCTCGTGACTTATTCTGGGTAACACGAAGAAGCATTAAGCATAGCGGATGCACCGCAGACACAGAACTCCAAGGTGCGGTTATTACCCAGCAATGTGATCTTAGGCTCTCTCTGCTAAGTAGAACACTACAGGCGCAGGGAGGTTACTTAGTACCAGGATTCAAAGACATCCTGTATGGCAACCAGCCTAATGCACCAGCCACAGAGGAATATAATGACAGCACAAGGCTCTGACCAAAAGGGAGCTGGATCCTACCCAGAACACAGTTGTTAAGAGAAGGAGTCCTCAACATGCAGGAGATAAAATGAAAAACTGAGCTTTGTGTATTCGACATGGAGCTTCCTGCCCACCTTCTCTCAAGGGTCAGGGAAGTCCAGCCCCAAGTTTTGCTCCACAAACCTCTCACTTCCTCAGTTCTCCTCTGGGTCACTTAAGACTATCCTGCTTCTCCCTCCCCATCATGGATAACCTTCCCATTTTATACTGACTAAGTGCAGGATCCCTCCTCTAGAGACCTAGCAAAGCTTCTGGATAGAGAAGGGAAACCCACCCCACTCTGCGCTCACTTGAGCCAACACTGAGAAAAATTGCTGCTCCATTCAGATACCAGTTCTGCTCTCCCAAAGCTAGCTATTCCACCTTACTAAATGGCAAGAGCCACTCTCTCTGCCTGCCTAGGAAGAGGATGTGTAAAAAGAGTTTCTTCCACCCAGCAGAGATTTGGCTCAGGGTAGAGAATGCTATTGAGCTGGTGCCACCCTGACCTCTGCTGGCGAGAGAAGACTGCAGCACCACAATTTCAAACGAGGGCTGCCTCTGCAGGGGTTTTCTCCCAATACCGAAGTTACTTGTGTGCAGTATATATTTTGTTAATGCGTGTGAGAGAGATTTTAAACTAAATGTATATCCAGGTTTTGCCAGCACATTCCAAATCCCAGAACTGCACATGTGAAAACTCCCTCAACCACAATGTAAATTATATGGTGCAGGTGCTTAACGAAGCTCCTGTGCCACATTTGTGCAAGCTTGTTAGAATCCTGAAAACTGCAGATATCCATTATTAGGAAGCTGCTATGCTCTGGTGACCAACTGCTTGACTACTGCTATAAGTTCTTTGTAGGGCAGCCCCTGAAGATGATCTGGAGGCTGCAGCTCATGCAGAACATGGCTCTTGGGTTGGTAAATGGGGTAGCCTGATGGGACGACGGGGCTGTGTGTGAACTACCAGGTCTAACATACTAGCATTCAAAACCCTAAACAGCTTGGGACCCAAGTACCTAAAAAAGCACCTTCAATTACCAACCATATTGAGACTACGATTGACAGTGTCACCAGTGGGGACTGGCAGAGACTCGTAATGGGGCCTTCTCAGTGGTGGTTCCTCATTTGTGCAATGCCCTCCCTAGGAAGGTGCAGCTGCCTCCTTCATTATTAATTTTCAGGAGGAATTTTAGAAACGTTCCATTTTACGCAGGCATTTTATGACTAAAAGATAGTGTTAACCCTGAAATTATGAGCTGCGAGAGTAGGTGATTGTTTTAAACTATTTTTTAGAAACTCTTAACTGTATTGTTTAACTACTGACACATTTGCCACCCTGGGTTCCTTTGGGAGGGAGGTGAAGATATAAGCCTAATAAATAATAATACAGTTGGAAGAGATATTTGAAAACAGTAGTTGCTCAAGATAAGTAAAGATGAAAGGAGGCAAGTAACATGAAGCCCAAACTTACTCATTTTCTGAAGAACTTTACTGAAAAGTATCCCATGTTTTGTTTTGTTAATACAAAATCAGTGCACAGAACTAGTGCAATTTATGTCTCAGCTGTGGCTTGAACCTTCGCCATGCTCGTGAAACCAATGTGCAAATTAGGTCAATTACAAACAACTGTCTGGGCATGAGGCCACAGCTAATTTGAATAAGAGTCCTTTCTACAAAAATAGTATGTCCAGTCTGCTGAAGACCGTGCAAGGCTGGTGCTGTAGCACCAGCGACATCTGTTGGCTGTGTTACAGCACAACTGCCAACCAGTGCCATAAACTTATTTATCATATTTCATGATATGAAATTTGGCTGTCATGCATGTCTCTGGTATGGGAAAACCAAAATATATAAAAGTTTCATGAACCATGTCATTGGGAGAAAATTGTATAGAGTCTGGGAGAAATGTAAAAATTTTTTGGAAAGAAAAACACCCTTATGGTTATTGCTAACCGAAGCAATTACAATTAAGACAATAAATATAGATAGACGGTGGAAATCCTTTTGAGACTTGTTGGACTTTTCAGGGTGAAAACTCAGATTGAAACCAATGGAAGAAGTAAGGGGCCAAGTTGCTGATTGGGTTACAGTATCATCAAATAAACAATATGTTTAAATTAGATAAGAAAAATAGCTTTTTGGACCAAAGCTCACAATTTGAAAGAGAGTTATTGACGAAAGAGAGTTATTGACAAATAAGGAAAAACTTTGGGATGCGGGTGGCGCTGTGGGTTAAACCACAGAGCCTAGGACTTGCTGATCAGAAGTTCGGCGGTTCGAATCCCCGTGACAGGGTGAGCTCCCGTTGCTCGGTCCCTGCTCCTGCCAACCTAGCAGTTCGAAAGCACGTCAAAGTGCAAGTAGATAAATAGGTACTGCTCTGGCGGGAAGGTAAACGGTGTTTCCGTGCACTGCTCTGGTTCGCCAGAAGCAGCTTAGTCATGCTGGCCACATGACCTGTACGCCGGCTCCCTTGGCCAATAAAGCAAGATGAGTGCAGCAACCCCAGAGTCGGTCACGACTGGACCTAATGGTCAGGGGTCCCTTTACCTTTTTAAGGAAAAACTACTGTCTAAAATATAAATTGGAGTGGGAAACAAAAGACGAGGTGGTTAAAGCGTCAATGACCCATTGGGCAATGGATATAGGGTACAATATAAAACTAAACCTCTTGGAGAAACTTTGGAAGAATGATTTGAAATTTACTGAATGCTACACACTGAAAGAGAACTATATGAAAATGATCCATAGATGGTATTTAACTCTGAGTAGACTGGCTAAGATGTATAATGCAGAATCTGATTTGTGTTGGAAATGTAAAGAAGTAGAAGGAACCTTTTTTCCATATGTGTTGGGCATACAAAAAAGTTAAAAGTATATTGGGAAATGATATATAATGAGATGAAAAAAATGTTCAAAACAACTCCCCCCCCCCCCCCCAAAACAGAAGCATTTCTCTTTGGAATTGTTCAGACAGAGGTTTGCAAGAGTCAGGAAAAAATTATTTACCATATATATGTAACAACAGTGGCTTGGATTTTGCTCGCCCAAAAATGGAAAGTGAGGGAGGTCCTTAGCAAGGAGGACTAGCAACTTATGATGATAGAATATACAGTTAGTAGGTCTAATAAGTAGAATAAGGGAGCAAGAAGAACAGGTATTTAAAGAGGAGTGGGAAATTTTTTGTCGAGTATATTGAAAACAATTGTGTACAGTTGAAAACGCTGGCAGTATTAAAGTAAATTCAACAGTATAATATATATTGAAATAATGTAAGATAGGAAAATAGAATTAGAGGCATAGTTCAAAATATGCAGGAATGGTGGATAAGTTAAATGGCCCTTGGAAGGAGAGAGAGGTCAATGAATGTATGGTATAATAAAAGATGTTTAATTTGAAATGCAAAATTTGAAAATTTAATTAAAAAATATATTAAATAAATAAACTTATTTTCTGGGCTGTATACATTCACAGCACTTGAAAAATAATTCTGCATGCACACAATTTAAATTCTGTGGCAAGAAAAATGGGCTGTATAAATAATGCAATCTTGCACAATGTATTCTGGATTTGATAGTCATTTGGAGTGGCAGGGGATGGGGAGGGGAGGAAGAGAGAAGAGGAGGAGGAGGAGGAGGCAGGGCATCAAACTCCTCTCTAGCTACTCAAAATCTTATTCTGCCACCTATCTTGATTTAGATTTCAGCAGGTGTTATCCACATATTATTGAGAATAGCCACCCATCCATAAGAAATAGAAAATTGCTTTCCCCCCCTTTTTTACTTTTAAAACGGTCCTCAGGAAGTTGAAAACTGACGTAGAGTACACCTTCAAAGATAGCACACACTGCAAGAGGGCAAACTTCCCTTAACTCTAAGCTGAGGTGAGTCTGCTGCCAACTGAAACAGAGCCCAGCCTCTTCTCCGCTAATTCTTTGACACAAACAAACTGCATTTTGAATTAGAAGAAAGGTTCTATGTTTCCCTGAGCTAGGTTCATACACATCATGGAAACTTCTCTGTGTGTCTGTATTGGGTGAAAAACGTACAATTTTGTCTTGCATGTCATGAGCAAAATGTGAACCATGTTTTGCTCAAAGTTCGGTTTAGAAGCTAACAGGAAACCAGCCTGCTGCAAGTAGAGAATTCAAACACACCCTTTGTCAACCTTCTCCTATTACACCAGGTGGTTGCCAAGTATTAAAACACTTCTTCCTTAGAGGAAGAGTCTATAAAACTGACTATAAAAGGTGCACGGAAACCAGAGGTTCTTTTTGATGAATTTTCTACTCTTAGACGTGTGCATCGTAGAAACTTAGATCCTGTTTCCTACTCCAATGTGTGAGTTCCTGAAGAAAGTGTTTGGAATGTATGCCACTGAAAGAATCATTGATTGCCAGAGGGAAAGCCAAAAGACAAGTCTGTGTCATTAGCCAAAGTGTACAAATGTTATTCATGCTGTGCTCTTGAAAACGAAGTCAGATATACCCTTACTTTTGGCTGGGAATCTGATAGGGAAATTGGCTTAAAAGCTCCAGTACAAAGGTAATCAAATTCTTTTTAACTTGATGCAATACCGAGGGCAAAACCAGATATTAGCTTGCACCTTCGTTTTCTATGCCTAATCTGCACCTGCCACCTTATTGTAAAGTAAGACATCAACAGGTTAGCTGAAGTACCCTTGACATTTCGCTTGAGCACTGCATGCATGGAAGATTACATGCAACAGTTTGTGGGATGGTGATGCCCATGGCTGGCATACAGAGGGTTGGTCAAGAGGGAATGTTGCAGCCCTTGAGCGAAAAAAAGATGTCGCGCCCCAGGTTATTATAACTGAGAGGCAGTCTAAGAAATTGCAGTCCTCAAGCAAGGGAAGGCACAGATTTTCCTCCAGCAATTATGGAGTCCCTAGTTTTACCTCCCCTTTAACCAGTGGATTGGCTTGTAATGGAAACACGCCCCTGGAACTAACTGAATCTCCTTTCAGTGACCAGAAGGGCAGAGTCTAAAAGAGGGCAAAAGCCACCTCAATTACCTCTAGTCTTGTGAAAATAAAGTTCAGCTACGGTTGCTTTGAGAAACGGCACGCTGCCAACTCCCCATTTCTTGAATGATGTATTTTTATCTTCCCCCCCTACACTTCCCAGCAATTCAGAGTGTACAGAATACTTACCAAAAGCCTTCCGGGGCTCAGTAAGCTTCAGTGTGAAAGTGCGGCCTTTGGGCAGGTCCTTGAGCATTTTGGCGACCTCATAATGCCGGCAGCCGATAAGACTCTGTCCATTGATAGACTCGATCATGTCCCCCACATTGATGACTTGGATCCGGTCAATAACACTCCCTTCCTTGATTCTCTGCCAACAACAGATGGGAACAGTCAAGATGCAAATACAGACCCAGTGTGAGAGAAAGTGTGGTGTAGTGGTTAAGACTCATAATCTGGTGAACCGGGTTCACGTCTCTGTTCCTCCACATGCAGCTGCTGGGTAACCTTGGGCTAGTCACACTTCTTTGAAGTCTCTCAGCCCCACTCACCTCACAGAGTGTTTGTTGTGGGGGAGGAAGGGAAAGGAGAATGTTAGCCGCTTTGAGACTCCTTCGGGTAGTGGTAAAGCGGGATATCAAATCCAAACCCTTCTTCTCTTCCTCAACCATTTCCTGACACTTCCCACCTCAAGAAGACATTGTGTCCAGAAATCAAGTGACAAACTATACGGCAACAGAGGCAGGCTCTCCATTCTAGCTTCACAACCATACCTTTATGATGGACAACTGTCAGCATTTCTACAGGGAAGGAAGCAAGTTGGTGAGAGAGAGGAAGAGTGAAGCTCATAATAAAGCAAGCCAATAGAAGAATCATTTTCATTGATTTTTTTTTAACACCTGGTTATGACCAGACAACTAGTGTGCCAAGACCAATTCCTTGGTGAGTATTTTCCCACATGTATCACGTGCCTTTTAAGAATGTAGGAAAATCTCCACTGTCAGGCCTCCGAGTAGAGAAGACCATGTACCTCTGAGGAGTAAGAAGCCCAACGTTGTGTTTAGCATGTTTTAACTCCCCTGTCTCATGACCTTTCAGCCTTGGGATCCACCACAGCCTTAAACTATGTACATACAATGCTCACCCTGCTCCATTCTGCTCCAGTGCTGAGCCTGCAGCTTTTTTTCCTGAGGATTGTGACTCATAATTACACTTATATATTTAATTGACTCATGGTGGATGCAAACAGTAGCCTAACCAGTCTGGCATCCTGTTTCCAGCAGAAGCAATTGTCAAATACCTTGGAAAGAGGTATAACCCCACCTCACCAAGCAAAGTTATACTTCTGGAAGCAGTTTAGAAAAAGGAATAGTGCTTCTGGATCACCAAATAACCCACACATCAAGTCCAAGGAATAAGAGCCTTCTTCACACAAACCTGCAGATAATAAGCACCCTGAGTCTATCTCTTCCCTGATCCATGGTTCCTAGACAGACTGCCTGCATTGCACTGCAACAGGGTAGCAGCATTCGTTCCCTTACAGGTTTTGCCTTGCAAGAGTGGAGAATGCCCAGAACTACAAACTGAGTGTGAGACGTTGCCTGTGCATGTTTGTACTGCATGTGGAAATGTGCAGCAGAATCACTCTGGATTAAGCATGGAGAGGGGTTGCACGTGATTTATGATACAAGGAACCTATCAGGAAGTGTAGCCTCCCGAAGAGAAGTAGAAAAGGGGGAGGAGACCAGAATAAGGGAGAGTATTGCTAAGGAGAACAGACTTTGACTGCTTCTGAAACCGACGCAGGCCAGTACTGGCACGGAGAGGTTCTGAATACTGTTTCACAGGGTATTTAGGTAATGGTGAACCAATTTCTGTTTTAAAGCTGCTTAAAGAACTACAACAGCAAACCTTCACATTAAAAACAAACACTGCAGTGTTGTGCTGTTTTTGAAAGGGCAGGGACTCCCTCAGATCATCCTGTGATAATACACAGTCACTTCCTCCAGGACTGAGAAGCTGATGAACCCTGGGTGGAGACAGCAACTGTTTATTAAATACATAGCAGGTACTGTGACAGCTCTGCCCAATGCCACGTGAATATTTCCTTCTCTATCCAAAGATATCAAACTGCCACTAGTCTTACAGCTGCTTTACACCTCCTTGAGAAAGCACAGGTTGTGATGCTCCCAGGAAGTTCCAACTGCTCCAAGAGAAAACACCCATCTCAAGCAGAACCACAACTTCTTTTCTGCAAGAAAGCAGGAACAGGGCCATGTGGCAGGTGGTCTAAACTTATCTACTCCAGGAGAGAATGAGTGTTGCAATCTCATGCTCTTGCACATGCTCAGAACTGTGAAAGTAGAGCAGGCTCCAGTATTTTCCAGAATGTAACTAGCTAATCCCTAGTTTATGAACCAACCGGACGAAGGGAGCATAAGCAAGGGTACAAAGAGGATTGAGGCTCTTCCATCAGAGGTATAGCTCTGTTCCAAGCGTCTAAGAACATATAACCTGAAAAGTGGAATCCAATATTCCTGCAGAATCTGAGGAATCACGCACACACAAAAACAACAACAACACCACATGCACTTTTAAAGAAGGAAGAACAGAATAACTATTCTACTGGTAGTTAGAAAATGGAGTGGGGTTGGGTTAGTGTAGTCAGGTGGACAAGCTTCTGTATTCAGTAGTACTGGGGAAAATTTGTTGAATATTTGAAAAATCTAGGTATGCAAGTAAGTTCATTTGTAGGATTAACTTAAAACAAGCAGTTAAAAATATTATTGAGAAAAACAGAAAATTATCATAAAAATGGAGTAAAGTAGAAAATGCAGTGTGAAAAACTAAAATTAAGAAACCACAAAAGTGGGGGGGGGAGTCAAATATGTAATTGTATTGGATGTATGTGTCTGTAGTGTGTCTGTTTGTAAATTTTTGAAAACTGAAAAATATTTTTTTTAAAAAAGTAACACCAAACTAAGGTTTGCAAACCAAACCAACTATAGTTTCACCTAGCTCACGGTATGTTGGCAGCAAATGAACTACTGTTAAGCCACTGAGCAGGATTCACGCATAATGCTAATCCATGCTTTTATAAACCATAAGCATTATGTGCTAACTTGTCCACTATGTAAATAATTACATTAATTCAGTTAGATTGAATATATTTCCACATAGCAGAATTTATGGTTTCTTATCATATTATTCAAATAATTTTAGCACAGACTTTAAAGAGAGTAAGAACACGAATGCTGGACAAGAGCAAAGATTTAGCAAGTGCAACTTCTTTTCCAACTTTAATAGCAATAAACCTCTGTTAGCTCCATCAACTGATATTCAGGGATACACTGCCTCAGTAAGTGAAGGTTTCATTTTGCTATTGTGGCTAATAGACTTGGGTTGTCCTATCTCATTTTAAAGCCATCCAAGTCAGTGGCCACCAGCCTATCTTGTGACAGCAAACTTTTCTTCTATCTCACTTGAATCTACTTCCAATTAATTTAACTGGGTGTCCTAAAGCATCTATAAAAGAAATTCTTATCTGCTTCCTCAAACTTTTATATAACCAAAAATCTCTTTATCATATCCTCCTTAGGTAAAGGTACCCCTGACCGTTAGGTCCAGTCGCGAACGACTCTGGGGTTGCAACTCGCTCTATAGGCTGAGGAAGCTGGCGTTTGTCCGCAGACAGCTTCCGGGTCATGTGGCCAGCATGACTAAGCCACTTCTGGTGAACCAGAGCAGCGCACGGAAACACTGTTTACCTTCCCGCCGGAGCGGTACCTATTTATCTACTTGCACTTTGACGGGCATTCGAACCACTGACCTTCAGATTGGCAAGCCCTAGGCTCTGTGGTCATCTTTTTTTCCTTAAAACCCCTCACCCCAAATGCTTAGCATTTCTAGACTACTTGGTTAATCAGGATTTTTCTGTTCAGAGCCTAGAAGATAACCTGGTTATCATGTTTCATGTAGAAAAGGCCAGCAGGTGTGTTAGGGAGCCTTGTGCATTATACAATCACTTGGTACAGTAAAAGAATACATTCTCAGCCAGAGTGGGAAGGAAAAAAGGGTAATTGTTAGGAATGGGTGGGTTGGACTCCCTAGCTCCTGTAAGACACATTAGCTCCCAGAAAGGTTCAGATCAGGAAAGATTCGTAGCTCACAGTAGGAGGATTAGGGTAAGGACTGGGCTTAGTGCCCTCTTGGGAAGAAACCTCTGAAAGATAAAATAGCCTCCCTGAAGCTGATAGATTAGAAAGAACAATGGAAGCAACACAGTGGACCAAACAAAAAACAAAAAACCACACCCACAAAATGGAAGCCCCATACATCCTCCTTCAACAGCAGCAAGAATTCAGTAGGAGAGCAGCACAAGCTGAGCCTACCCAAAGATACCTTGATAAAAGCATAGCCAGCTCCGTTGTCCGTGATGGTCAGGCCCAAGGCTTCCTCAGATTTGAACACCTCAACCTCCTTCCTCTGGCCCTTTGTGTGGGCGAAGATGAAATCCTCTAGGCCAATCTGGCCACCCAACAGTTTTTCCATGTCCACTTTGTGGGTATTTAAGGTGCAGAACATCACCTAGATAATGGGAAAGTAGGCATGAGCACTTGACGTTACAGGCATCCTAACCGCTTTTAGAGATAGTACTCAAAGTGCATCAGTGGGGTCTGCTCCTTCAGTTCGAGAGGTAAGAGACCTGGAAGCTTTTGGCCACAGACCTCCAGCATAAGCTCCCAGATATTTACTTAAACACAGCCTCATGCCAATCCAAACTGTGGTTGACCCTGGCACCTGCCCCACCCAAGCTGAGTTAGCCATGCCATCCCCAACACTAAAGGAAAACATGATGATTGTGCCTACCTCGGCTGGTGAGATTTTAAAGGCCTCGGCAATTTTACTGTACAGTTCTTTGACATTGGTAAAGCCCTCGATCCGGCCAGTGGGGCTTCCATGGGCCAGCTGGGTGTGGAACACAAGTCGAGGGCGGAGACTGGCAGGGGGTGGGGGGAGGCCAGGCTGAAGTGCCCCGCCAACCACGCCAACGCTGCCTACCCCCAGCCCGCCCAGGCCACTGCGAATGGGCTCGGCTTCCTCATTCTCCACCAGCGGTGGGGCCTTCTTCCGTCGGCCTAGTCCAAGCGGCATGAGGGAGATGTGGCCAGTCAGCAGCGAGGGTCAGTCGCCCAAGGTATGGACCTAGGGGCACAAAGGAGAGCACAAGGTGAAAAGGAGGAAATGGAAAAGGACAGGCAAGCCTCTGGAAAGACGCATTATCTTGAATTCTAGGGAGCACTTTTCCAACAAGGAAGAAAGGAAGCTGGACCAGAATCAGGTATAGAACTTAATATCACTAGACAACAGCAGTTCTCTATTTGTGCCATCAGGTCGGGTAGACACAGTTTATAAGTAAAGTAGTCTTGCAAATAAGATCACAACAAAATCTTACTGGCTTGCCTGCTCACACCTATCTACGGTAGCCCCTTGTGGTAGCCTGAAAAGAGTGAAGAGCAAGGAAGGAAACAAAGCTTTCCCCCATTTATAAGCAATTCAATATTCCTGCGCAGCAGAGAGTTCGACTAGAAGACCCTTTGGCTCCATTCCAACTCTACGATTCTATGATTTCTCAGTTTGGCAAATGGCTTTGGGATATGTGTTTCTTGGGGACATTTTGCCTTGTTGTGGAAACTAGGGTTTTATCCAGGCAATCTATGTATGTACGCAGATCCCAACCACATCATGGCTTTTGCACAGAAGCGCCACAAGTTCCAACTCATAGGCACGAGACGGCAAACAACTACCGTGGGAGTTCTGTATCCCACTGGGCTTTGCTTGGGGAAAAGGGACGGCTGTAGCTCAGTGGCAGAGCATCTGCTCTATATGTGGAAGGACCCTAGTTCTATCACTGCTGTCTAAAGGCAGGGATGGGAAAGACTCGCAGCTTGAAACCCCATAGTGCTGCTGTCAGTCAGCGTAGAAATTACTGAGCTAGACCAATGGCATGACTTTGTAGGAGGTAGCTTCCTATGTTCCTGTGGAAATGTAACAGCCAGACCAGCTGTCACAGTTAACTCTATTATGGAAGTACAGTATGTAAAACAACAATATCCATTGAACCAGACAACAACAAACAGGCCAGCTATGATACCATTAATTTGTACAGTTCCTTTTTATAATTGGCATACAACACACACATATGAATAAGGGTTGTGTTATTGCCCCAACTCTTCATCGCCATGATCCTACACATTGTCAAAGGGAAACTCCCCACCAGAGTAGAAATCATATAACAAATGAAGGAAAAGCTCTTTAATCTGAGTAGGCTGAAAGCAAAAAGTAAGGTTACAATAACTTCCGTCATAGAGCTTCAGTATGCTGATGACAAAGTAGTGTGCGCACACTCAGAGGATGACCTCCAAACCATCCTAAATATATTCACAGAATCTTATGGAAAGCTTGGCCTATCGCTCTATATCAAAAAAACCAAAGTGCTGCACCAACAAGCACAAAACAACCCCTCTGCAGCACCACAAATTCAACTTAATGGTGTAATGTTGGAAAATGTCAATCACTTTTCCTACCTGGGCAGTTATCTTTCCACAAGGGCCGACACTGAGGCCGAAATCCAGCATTGCCTGAGCTATGTGAGCGCAGCTTTCTCCCAATTGAAGCGTATAGTGTTTGAGGACTGGGACATTCTCAGGGAAACCAAATTGCTTGTTTACAAAGCTATCATACTACCAACTTTACTGTACGTTTGTTAAACGTGGACTACAGTGGTGCCTCGCAAGACGAAATTAATCCGTTCCACGAGAGTCTTCGTCTAGCGGTTTTTTCGTCTTGCGAAGCAACCCTATTAGCGGCTTAACGGATTAGCGCTATTAGCGGTTTAGCGGCTATTAAAGGCTTAGGGGATTAGCTGCTAAAAGGCTATTAAAGGCTATTAAAGGTTTAGCAGATTAGATAAAGGGGGGGGGGAAGCGAAAAAAAAATCTCTAGACTCGCAAGACATTTTCGTCTTGCGAAGCAAGCCCATAGGGAAATTCGTCCTGCGAAGCAACTCAAAAACGGAAAACCCTTTCGTCTAGCGGGTTTTTCGTCTTGCGAGGCATTCGTCTTGCGGGGCACCACTGTACTTATAAACACCATCTCCAGCTCCTCGAAAGATTACATCAACACTGTTTCTGAAAAATTTTACACATCACTTGGGAAGACAGGCTAACTAATGTCAGTGTACTGGAAGAAGCAAAGGTCACCAGTGTCAAAGCAATGATTCTTCAACATCAACTTTGTTAGACTGGTCATGTTGTTTGGATGCCTGATTATCGTCTTCCAAAGAAACTACTCTATTCCCAACATAATAATGGAAAGCGAAAGAAGTTTAAAGACACTCTCAAGGCAAATCTTTAAAAATGTAGTATAAGCACTGATAACTGGGAAACACTGGCCTGCAAGCACTCCAATTCGAGAACAGCCTTTACCTAAGATGTAATGGACTTTGAAGAAGCACAATCTCTGGACAAAAGGGAGAAAAAAGCTAAGAGGAAGGCATGTTTGGGAAATCCTCACCATGATAAACTCCTGCCTGGAAACCTATATCCCCACTGTGGAAGGATGTGTGGATCCAGAATTGACCTCCACAGTCACTAACAGACTCACTGTTAGACCGTGTTCATGGAAGACAATCTTACTTGGCTATGAGTGATCGCCAAAGAAGAAGAATTACTAGCATACTCCTAACATGTACAATTAACTCAGTCACAATGCAAGTTTTTTTAAAAAAATTGTATTGGAAATTTTCCAGTGGTTTTTCCTATGCAAATTTGCATAGGGAAATTTCAGTTTGCATCAGGAAATTTTCCCTAGAGAATGATCTAATTAGCATGTTTGCTTAACTTGTATTTAATAAATGAAGCTACAAATTCTGATATTGCTAATCTTACCTAATATTTACTTGCAACTGACATCCATTAGTTGTCACAAATGAACTTATGAAATGGAAAATTTTCCACAGAGAAGCATATCACAGGAAAGTTCTCCATTTTGCAAGATTTTCTGCCCTGCATCTCAGTAAGTCACAGTTAGCTCAAGCTTTCTAGATACGTATGCCTATTCTGTTTGTGGTTGTCTGACTACAGGAACTCTATTTGGTGAGTGGACACACACACAGGAAACAAAATGGGGAATATAGGAGCATGGATCTAGACTTTAATCCCTTTGCCATGTTATATCTGACTTTATCTCCTGACTTCTGAGCTTCACCTGAAGCGAGAGGTTTCTAGTTTTGCTTGCTGAAAGGCTTATAAGATCCTGAAATGTTGTGAAACACAGAAAGCCTATTGTTGAATTCAAGTTGGGAGGCTGCATCACAGAGACAAGATTTTGCTGTCTGCTGAAGAGAGAACATTCCAGTTGTTCGAAGTTACCAGTGACAGGCTGCACTGAGGCTATATATGAATTGGGTTTTTTGTTTTAACATTGAAACTGTAATTTAAAGATGCCTTGGTCAACCACTACATATGTCGCTTACTCCAGAAAATGCTCACAGAGATGATGCACATTTTCTATTAACCAGGGAAAGGGGTTAATGAGTAGAAAATAAATCCTGTTTTAGATAGATGACGTCGATGTTTCATCACCTGGATTTTATCACTCCATGATTGTCCAGAGGTGAATACTGGCCAAACACCTTTTAGCTGTTTGTATATGCGTACTTGTTTTACTGCCTCCATAAGCCAAAAGAGGTTTTTATCTATGAAATGGAATTGGGACATATTAATTATCTGCCATGAACTACTAAGGTTGTAGAGATCGGGCTCTGGGCAGCAGTCTAGTTGCACAGCCATTTGCTCCTGTTAAACCTCAACTCCCAGCAAAACACACTTGCAGCACTCAAGAGAGGAAGAGCACATCTTCAGAATGAAGGAAAATGAAGTAAAAGCAAACAGTGGGAGATTAAGCATCCTAACATTCACCACTTTTAAAAGGCAAGACAATGTTCCCATGTTGAAGCAGTACACTAGGGAGCAGTTCACCACTAAAATGTGTTTTTTAAAATCGAATGACAAGGCCACACAACAGTACAGGCCAGGTTTGTTTAGAGGTGGGGCAAAAAGAGGGGTGTTGTCTCTCATCTTTCTCACCACAGGCTATATCCAACAGGCACCTGAAATGCTCACATGATATTCCAACACAGCAGTTACAATGGCTGTGACCACAAGAAGAGCCCTGATGGATCAGACCAAAGAGTGATCAAGTCCAACATATCATTTTCAACAGTGGCCAGCTAGATGCCTCTGGGAAACTCACAAACAGGATATGAGCGTATGAGGGCGCTAGCCCTCTTCTATGCTTGCTCCTCAGCAACTTGTACTCAGAGGTATATTTCCTCTGATCCTGGAGGGTAATATACAGCAACCATGATATCAGTCAATGATAACTCTGATAGGTGAGCATGCTTTGCTCTCTTTCAGCGATGAAATGGGCATTTCAAAGCTGGATTCAGTACAAGAAGCCACTGTCAAATCTCAGGTCTGGGTTCATGTTCAGTACTGCTCATCGCTCCATAACACACAGGTACACATTTGTGTGGGTTACAAAGGTTTATAATGAATAATACAAGTACCCAAGTCCTTTCTGTAGGAAGTTAACAACTAATTGTAACAAGAACCACCAATAGGTAAACACTATCAGATTAAGATTTAAATACAGTAAACCAAAGATTAGAAATAACTAGGAAGAAAAAGTCAAACTGTCAAGACTTTGGTTTAGAAGTGTCTGTGTGTATTAACAGGAGACAAATTATTGCTCCAAGTTAAAAACTGTGCATAATGCAGACAAATCACATAACAAAGATACCCTAAAATAGTCTTTGGGTCCAACAACATGACTCTCTCCTAAAGGAAAAGGCCCTTGAGTAATACAGCAGGACACAAGATCCTAACCTTTCTGGTAATTTACCGGTATGTGCATCTCCAAACCAGTCCTTGGGAACGTGCAAGTGTTGGGACTGGCGCAGCAGGAGCAAGCCTCTGACGCCTCTGTTCTGGGATGAGGGTGGAGCAGGCCTTTGCAAGTTGATTCAGAGCAGAGAAACAGGCTACAGGGTGTTCCCTAGAGGGTGGGACAGCAAGGGAACGCAGCCAAACCTGTGAGTGCTCCACACTGAAGAACAGCTAAAGCAAACTACAGGGCAAGGCATTCCACATTCTAAGCACAGCCTTCAGCTTTGTCAGAACACTACTGCCAACAACACTTCCCCTTCAAACACTGCCAAAAGTAACTATTTTCAAAGCAATATTTTGTCTCCTTTTATGCTGCAAGTTCCACTGAGGTCTGGCTTGTCCCATCATTTTCAGCTCCCAGCGATCATTACACTATTCTGCACTTGCATCTGTCTCCCTTGACTTCTCTCCCAAAGTCTGCCAGAGAACAAGATCTTATCCCTGTTTCAGTAATACATTCATATCCCGTCTTTCCTCCAAGGGGCTCACTGAGATAAACATGGTCCCCTGTACTATTTTTCTTGAAAAAGGGGTGCTGGAACTCACCATGAAAACCTCCCTCATTCTCTTAGAATGGCAATGGCATCCACCTGAGAGGTGGCAGCCCGGAACCCACCTGAGAGGTGCCGGAACTGAGTTTCTCTGAGTTCCCCCTAAAAAAGCCCTGGTATTCCTCCCCTCCCTCTTTTATTCTCAGCACCCATTTGAGGTATGTCAGGCTGCAAGATGATGATTTGCCCAAGTTGACCCAGTAAGCTTCACAGTTCAACGTTGATTTGAATGTGGGCCTCCCCAGTCTTCCTGATTCACAATACAGTGGTGCCTCGCAAGACGAAATTAATTCGTTCCGCAATTTTTTTCGTCTTGCGATTTTTTTTGTCTTGCGAAGCACGGTGTCGGGAAAGTTTTGGAAAAGCTTCAAAAATCACCAAAGTCTTTAAAAACCTCAAAAAAGGCTACCACACCGCGTTCTATGAGTTGCTTCTCGAAGTCAAGTCGCAACTGTATTAACGGTGTTAAGAAAAAAGAAACAAACTTGCAAGACGTTTCCGTCTTGCGAAGCAAGCCCATAGGGAAAATCGTCTTGTGAAGCAGCTCAAAAAACGAAAAACCCTTTCGTCTAGCGAGTTTTTCGTCTTGCGAGGCATTCGTCTTGCGGGGCACCACTGTATTCTCATTTCAAGCAATTATGAAAAATATAATCACACACTCCAGAGCGTAAACCCATCAAGACTATGGGCATTTACAGGTCATGGAATTAGCTCTAAACAAGACTCCTCACGGGTGCTGAATTTTAATTTGTCTAGACAGCAGACATACAGGAGACAAAGTGCTGACAAGGCCCCATCTTGGCAGAAATGCAGAAGGCAAAAGGCTGAAAGCCCTAAAGCTATAATCTTTACCTATAAAACAAATCATTTTGAAATACTGACACATCTAAACTTAAACTAGCATGAAGCATCCTAAGGATTTCAAAATTTAAAGCACAATGTATAGTTTTGGGGAGGGCCAAATAACTTCAGAGATCTGCTCCATAAATCCTACTCAAGTTTTGTTGACATTCCATACTGAACTAGAGATTTCTCTGCAGCTGACTAGGATAGGCGTTAAAATGCTAAGCCTTGAATAACTGGAGGCCTCAAATGGATTTTTGTGGTAATGCCTCTGTATTAAGATAGGAATTATTTCACCTAGGCCTAAACAATCAAGAGGAGGCTTGCCAAACCTCCTCTTAAACTCTCCAGTGAAGACGGCCGTGAATTCACTAGCTAACTAGCCTCCTATCTCTGCTGCTTTTACAGCTAAGGATTTGCTTTCTAAATTTTTAACAAAGCCTTTGTTTCCTGCTGTTAGAAACACTACTGGTTGACTTCCACCTGTTAATTGTTCGTTTTAACATCAAAATCCATGTGCTTGCACACCCTATAACTTAAACATATTTATTTCTGTCATCACCTATCCCCCAGGTTCTCCAGTACTGTGTGTACGTTTACTTAGCTGGGGCAACCCAGGCAGATAGGTGGGGTACAAATTTCATCATCATCATCATCATCGGTATCCCCTTGAGTCCAAGAGGATTTTCTCCCATGTTAGGATTGCAGTTGAAGTATTTCCCTTTGAAGTGCATCTCATTACCAGCAGCCTCACTAGCTGTTATTACCATCACTACTATTTAACCTTTTTTATTGTCTATGTGAGACACTGCACTGACCTCACGTATAAAAGCCGCTCCTGCCCAGATGGCTTACTATGTAAGACTGGGAGGACAAAGATGAAGGGAGATAACAGGAAGAAAGTATCAAAGGGCAGGTGGGAGAGGGCTGTATTTACTATTACTCCTGCATGTTAACAGGATCAAAATGAAGGCACAGTATTATTTCAAATGACTTGGACGGAATACTTTGTGCATCACAGAAAATCCTTTGCTATTCTTGCAACAGACCACATTCAATTTGTGATCCACATTTACCATTGAGTCCTTATCAGCAGAGCTAGAGCCTAGCTAGCCTACTTTTTCTAATACTATAAGTACATTATACCAGACAGTTGCTACATCCCACAGCAGGAAAGCATGTGAGCGACAGTGTTATTTCACCAACACAGAGGTGGGTGGGGAGACCTTTCAGCAATTTTGTTTTACTCTTCTGATGAATACTGTATTTGGAAAGCAAAGATGGTCAGAATCATCAGGGTTCCTCCCTGCTTCTGCTCCCTGGGTTCAGCAAGAGAAGACAACAAATGGCACCTCACCCTACAGTGGGCGCAGTTTCCTGCTTCAGGAACCAGTGACCAGTGACCTCTTGGCAGTATGTGAAGGAAGGTCCCTAACATTAGGTGGGGAAGAGAGTGTAAACTGGCAGGCCTGAGGAAAAGGGTGGGCTACATTATACACATCTGCATGAAAAGGCCAATTCATATCTTACCAGTAACAGAAATATACTGTATACTGAATGCATTATACAAAGTCACCAATATCCTGTTATTGGAACATATTATGCACATTCATCCACATTTACTCCTTTTTCATCATTATTCTACCTGCAAGATTTAAGATTTCAAAGAATTTGGAGCATTTTGCAAAATGTAGAAAGCCAGAGGAGAATCAGTGATTAGGCTTAAATGGTCAGCAGGAGGGGAACAGAACATGGTGGCCACAGAGGGAATAAATGTGTATGGCGCTGTATTGTAAGATTTCACACAACTTTGGTGACAAGGTTATGCCTGCCAAGCATCTACCCACCCCTTCCTTGTTAAAATGGTAAGGGATGGTAATGGAACAGACTGTGTGCATCCCTTCTGACCTAGATAAGGAGTAGTAAGCTTTTGAATGCCTCTGAAGAGTGAAATGGAAGCACTTGCCAGTTTTGCCGGTTGTTGAATAGCACCTAGGTTACAGAGCACAAATCTTTTTTCTCCAACTTCCTCAAACGTTAACACCCTCAACAGATTACCTGTAGCAACAAAAGGACAAAAGTCCAACACCTTATACCACTGAGCCAATCATTAAAAGCATAGAGGAACACCTTCTAAATTCAGCAAAAGAGCCTTCAGTTAGGGAAGATGGAAGCCCATAATGCAGAAGAATGGCATATAGTACACAATTTAGGAGAAAGATCTGACAAAACTGCATTTCTCTCCCCCCCCCCCAGCTTCTCAAGTCTCCTGAGAAAGCAGGAGTGCTGACCTCACTGGAGAGATGTTAAATGGACAGGAAAGCCAGTTTCCTCTGCTACTAGGCATTTGGGTGTTGCTACCGAGTTTCCCTCAATTCCTACACTACAATAAAAGGAAAACAGAAAAGTCAGTTTCGGTAGTGAAACTCAATCCTCCCATCAGTGATAACACAGAGACACCGACCCACACACTCTCCTGAGCCCACCTGGCATCAGGAACAGCAGGAACCATGGAACTCGGCACACTTTGAAACAGGTGGGTCTTTATCAGGCACTTGTTAAACCACCTTATTTTATATTCTCTGAACGTAGCAGGATAGTTCAAAAACTCCTCACCTAACTTAATAGTACAGAGCGGACGTACATGGGCGTTTATTTAATCGCCTACCCCCTTTTACTAATGGAAGAGGGAGCAGAGGGTGAGGGAAGAGAAACTCTCAGCATGTGCAGGAAAATAAACCCCTGAAATTCCAAGTCACAACACACCCAGGGGCTCCATTCAGAGAACCCAGGAGTCCGGGCTGCCGCTCCAGCTGGCAACTCCCCTCAAGAGCAGGCTGTCTCAGGGGCAACGGCACTACTTTCCCTACGTGTTTTGTATCCAGGCAACCCCGGCGGGGCTTTTTGCATCTGCAAACGGGCAGGAAGCTCCCTCCCGCCGGGTGGGGGTTGGGGGAAGAGCGCTGGATGCCAGGACTCCTGGGTTCCCCCTCACCCCTAAATCTCGCTTCCTCATAGGAGCCGCCCCCACTTCTCCCCCCCCCCCCCGAGCTCCCTTCCCTCGCAGCGCAGCCAACACTCCTCCCCCCGGAGCCCCTCTCCTTAGGCAAGGCACGTCCGTCCATTCCCTTCTCCTCCTCCTTACCAGCGTCCCTTTCCTCACCGGGCCCGTCCCTCAGCCAAACTACAACCCCGCGCAGCCAGGCCTGTCCCTCAGCAGGAGGCGGGACTTAGAAACCGCGCCTACTAGCCAATTGGAGCGCGCTTCGCCTCCTTCCTTGGCTAATCACAGGTTGCCCTCCCAAAGCAAGGAGAACATTCCGGGTCCTTCGTATCAAGTTCCACACAACCGCCGCCACCCCCAGCTTCGAGATGCAATGGAAGGGGTGGGATAGGGTTGCGGAGCAGAAACGCAGAGCGGGTGGAACATACCATCCTCGAAGTGGGGGGGGGGGAAGAGGTGGATAGTAACCATCCAGGAAGGGCTTTGGGGATAACTGCCCGCGGCCCTGAACCCGCCCAAGCGCCCTCTCCTCCTCCCCCCGCCCGCACCCGGCTCACGTCCGCGTTCTCATTGCCTTCTAGTGGCCAATTCTGTCACTACAGCGCGCTTGGAACCAATGGGAAGACGGGAGGCCGGGCGCGGCCTGAGCCGGAGGCGAATTAGCTGCCCCGGGTGGAGGGAGGGGGAGACTTGTCTGTGCCTGGCGCTTAGCAGCCGAGTGCCGGGGTGGGAAGGCGCGCTATTCCGATCACGCCTTTTCTCTAGGTTAGGGGCGGACCGGAGTTCACCACTTCGGCCTCGCCCCGGAACCTGTTGTGAATTCGAGAGGATCGAAACATATAAAGCCTTCACGCGAAACCAGCCCCGCTCCTCGTCCCGCAAAAGCCTCTCCCTCCACTTTAGGCCGTAGAAGAGGCGGTTCTTGGAGGGCAGCGGGGGCGTCCAAGGCTCCGGGAGGGGGACCCACATGTCACAGCCCACTGGTGACCGAGGGAGGGCGTCTTGCCCACTTTCAGAAACGGGGTGTCAACATCCGCTCACCACGATGCACATCACACCCACACCCACTTTTTCCTTCACTGCGTCGAAGGGAATCTCCCAATTCTTGGTGATTTCGAAATCTGGATTAAAATGCCATTGAAATCAATTGGGCGTGACAGAATTATCATAGGTTGGGGCGGCCCATTGTGAACATAATGGTGCTTGCCTTTGAGTAAGTATCCCGAGCGCCAGTCCTATCATTAGGCAAAGCGAGACAGCAGGGAAGCTCAGTAAAGCACTCGCAAACGCATAGGTCATATAATAATACCCTGTGTCATATAATCAGTGGTTTCCCCCCCCCCGGGGGGGGGCACGGGTCCACATACCCCCAAACATTTTATGAATCTAAGTTTGGCTTCACTGAGGGGCAGTATTTCAATATGAGTAGGAAAATGAGAGTTCCCCTCTCATTTTTATTTTTAGAAAAAAGCACTGCATATTAATATACAGCTGTGGCTCTTTCAGGGCTAGCCCACCCACAAGTCAAGGCGAGGCAACTGCCTCGGGTGGCAGGATCCACAGGGGCAGCAGATCCCGCCTCTCTGTGAATAGGAAGCACTGCTGGTCTCCTCCTCCCGCCTTTGTTCCTGATACATATCTTCACTCTCCCCATCTTCCCTAGCAGGGACACACCATTTTGTGGTTCAGCTCAGGTGTCAAAATGCCTTGGGCTAGCCCTGGGCTCTGCCATAGTACTTTGAATTTGCAGGGTGGGGCTATCTTTGGTTGTATGAGGAGACAGTCAGCATAGTAGTGTTGATTACACTGGTCAACAACAAATTTGTTGTCTGCATTTTTTCAGTTGATCTAGGATGAATCTGATGCGCTGAATCCAAAAATCACATTGGTTTTGCTCAATCAGGTCAAGTTTTTGAGCTATGTTCACATGTACGCTTGTGTGGAGCATTTTAGAAGAAGTTGGTGGGGGTAAAGTGCCATGTTGAATAATTGTTTTGATTGGAAATGATTATTTTAATGACAAGAAGTATTCAGGTCCGATAGTTCTGGGTGATTATGTCGAAAAGGGATCAGTTTGAAGTCATAAAACCTCAAAATCTTCCACAAATTGGTGCGGCAAAGCATAAAGTTGGGGGATCAAAACTAAGTTAATGGGGCAGCCGCCCCACGAAGAATTGTCAAAGGACTCTGCCGAACTGTTGGCATCCAGATTGAAGGAAAAAAACCTCCTCTCTGACAGTGCTCGCATCAGCTTCTTCCGCAACAGGCATCAAGAGTACCTCCGTTTTTTCTCGGAAGAGAAGGACTTGGTGTACTGTGCAGATATTGCGCAGCTTCTGCTCAAGCTTGGAGTGCCACAGTACGAACCCAAAGATTGGAGACTGTTCATTGACAGCAGCAAGCGATCACTGTGTTCTGCTACACAACGGCAACCAGTTTGTCTCTATACCCCTGGCTCACTCGACTACACTGAAGGAGAACTATGAAGCGGTGAAGTATGTGCTGGAGAAAATTGGTTATCATCAGCATAAGTGGTTTATTTGTGTTGACCTGAAGATGGTGAACTTTTTGTTGGGACAACAGTCTGGCTTCACCAAGTACCCATGTTTTCTGTGCATGTGGGATAGTAGGGACCGTGCTCAGCATTACACGAAGAAGGACTGGCCTGTGTGGAAGGAATTGGTGCCTTGCAAAGAAAGGAACGTCATCAACGACCCTCTGGTGGACAGAGACAGAATGCTCTTCCCACCGCTGCACATCAAGCTCGGTTTAAGCAGTTCACCAAGGCTCTGGACAAGGATGGTGACTGCTTCACTTACTTGTGCCAGGCTTTTCCAGGATTGACCATGGAGAAGTTGAAAGCTGGCATCTTTGATGGTCTCAGATCCGTCAGCTCATCAGAGATCCAGAGTTCGGAAATTCAATGAACGAAGTGGAACTGGAAGCGTGGAAGGCATTTGTTCTGGTAGTGAAGAACTTTATTGGCAACAATAAGGCCAGAAACTACGCAGAACTTGTCAACAACATGCTGACTGCTTTCAGAAACCTGGGCTGCAACATGAGCATCAAGAGGCACTACCTATTTTCACATATTGACCGGTTTCCTGAGAACCTGGGTTCAGTGAGTGACGAGCAGGGGGAGAGATTCCATCAGGACATGAAAGATGGAGACCAGGTATCAGGGTTGCTGGGACGCAGTCATGATGGCTGAACTACTGTTGGACTCTGAAGAGAGACCTCCATGCTGCTGAGCATTCCAGGAGTTCCAAGAAACAGAAGTTCAAGCCCTGAAGTTTGAAAAATGGTGAAGCAACATGCAATTTACGTGTACTTACCTTTATCAATGCCCACCATTCAGTTTACAGTAATCGATGTTTCTATCAGGTAATCAATATATGTTGTTGGAAAAACATTTTTTTCTCTTAAAAACATATTTAGGATGATATGTGTTGACAAAAATCAGCTGATAATGCCACAAAAATGTAATCGATATTGTCACAAGATCTGATTTTTTTCAAATCAACACAGCACAAAAACCTGACCTGATGGAGAGAAACAGATGCCATTTCCTGATTCAGCAGTGCAAAAATACCCTAAATTAGTTGTAGAAATCTAGACAACATTCAAAAAGTAAAAAATTGTTGCCCAGTGTTATGTTTCGCCTACGTACTGCTGGGGGGGGGGGTATGTTGATTTAATCTCAGTTCTGTGCATGTTCAGTGATGCTGTGCACCTTGAAATTAAGGGAGGGATTTGCTGGTTCATTTCAGGTAGCAAAATGTATTGGGCTAGCCATGATTATCCTGCTCTTCCTCCAAAGATGGCATCCATAGTCCACTTCTGTAGACTCCTAACATTTGTACCAGATAGGTTTGGCTGTGAACTACCCAGCCATTATTCTGTGACATATCCAGGTGTGGCCTGTCCCATTTTGCCACCTTGCACATGCTTCATGCACTGCCCACCTCCACTGAAGCCTCGCTTTCTGGGGTTGTGCAGCTGCAACTTCCAGGTTCAAATAACATCTTTCTAAAACCCAGAAACCGCCACAGCCGCTTCTCTGATAGCAGGGGCATGCATCTGCAGAGGCACCCCTTGGGTTCTACCACCTGAGGCAGCAGCCTGTCTGCATGGACAAGCCCAGCCCTGGCCATACCACAGATTACCGTATTAGCAGCCTAGGCCAGGAATGGAGAACTTGTGGCCCTGCAGATAGTATTGGACTGCAGCTCCCATCGTCCCTCCCATTTGGCTGTGCTGTTTGGGACCAATGGAGTGGGACGCCAACATCTGGAGAGCCACGCATGAGCTAGGCACTAAGAATTAACATACCAGGAAAAGCAGCTCAACTCAAGCCTGTGCTCTACTTGTTCTGTACTGCTTTTCTTCAGATAGAAAAAAATGTGATTCCTGGCCTACCATCTGAACTGGTAAGAGTTCACTTTACCTCCATATTCTGCATGTGTAGCATCAAGCCCCTGTCACTCTTCTTGGCTGCTATCTAGTTGAGCTTCCTAAAATTAATCTCTTGGAACTTGTTTGGCTCAAGCTCATATGGCTCACACATGCAGCAGACTGAATCGCTTCAGCTGTCAGATCACATTTTGGAATGTGCTTCCTGCCCCCATATAAAATATTCAGCAAGTTAAAAACTAGCACAGCTTGTTGCTCTCTGTTATGCTGCTTTTCAACTTGTAGAGAACTGAGAATTCTTCACATAGCAAATAATTTAGAAATGTGATCCAGCACATACTTATCTACCCGCCTCTTCCTGCTGCACACATAGACTAGGCTCCTTTGGGACTTTTGGGAACAGGGAGCTAAATACTGAGTTTAAGCAAATGAAGAGATTTCTTAGAATGCAGAACAAAACCTTAAAATTTAAGCAAAGTTTACGGTAAGAATTCTTATTTGGATGAGGCTGGTGCAATAGCACATACCAGTTGGCAGTCAATACTTTGGAGGGTTTGCTTTCAGGGCTTTCATTCTTAGCCTTTACTCCCTGTAGCTTAAATTGTCACTAGAAAAAAATCTGTGTGTATTGACAGACTATAGGAAGCACAACCATAAACAGTAGTGTATTAGGGTAGAGTTGTTGCCAATATATCCATGGTATGGAGAGGAAGAAGGAAAAAACATCAAAATGAAGGCGGCAGCAGATACCTTAAAATTGTGTTGAACAGCCTCTTCATCATCTTGCTGAACTTCTTGCAGGAATCCTATTGGACTACATGCATATAGTACCAATGCTGTGTCTTGACCAGAATGCAGATACACCTCCTTAGACCACACATGTATTATTTTACAATAAAAAAAATTCACTCACTTTACTGCTTGTATTTACAATAAAGGAAGATCCAAGCTTAGGTCATCCATTTTCATCTGTCATATTTTGCTTCTTGGGTCCTCATACCTCACTACTTTTGTCTGCCTAATAAAAAAGTTAACCTAGATTCAAAAACCCAGCTATCTCATAATCATGGAAACCAATACTTTAAAAATCTGAAGTCCCCCCCCCCCTGTACTTAATGACATTACAACTGTGTAAGATGCCTGTCTTTGGACAGCGACATCATGACAAAAATCCTACAAACTACTTAAGTGTTGGAAATATCATGAACTATATAACATATGTTACACTCACTGCTCCTGCATTAGGATATATGCATAGGAAGCTATAGTGAACGCCTGCTTAACCATCAATCATCCTGTGTAAGAAACACACAGGTTGCAAGCCATTTGGCAATCATGGGTTCTTTTCAAATGGACAGTTGAAGCAGCTCCAACGCAGAAGAGGTTGAGACAGGCCCTGCCTGATCAATCTCCTTAGCTTACCTACCGGTATGCCAAATTGAAGAATATATGTTTCATAAAGAGCTAAGTAACTGCAGAATCTGTAGTGTAGCCTGAATTCGTTTGCTATCTGTAGTGAAGTTAGGGGTGCATCCCATATAGCTACCAACAATGAAAATTGTGATTCTGTGCAATCAGTTGTCACATTCACATGAGTTACATGGAAGCTGTTGCTTGAACCGTATTAGAGTGAGCAACAAAACAAAGAAATCATAAAAATATTCGTTCCCACCTTTTCTGATGTGAATCAAAAGATGCTGTAGCCAATGTGGCAGTTCTAGAGCACTGCACTGATGATAGAATATTCAGAAGTGTTGCATTTGATGCAGCTAAATGATGTCAGGTTTTATCTTCCCTGGAGAAGCTAGACTGGCTCTATTCCTGTTCTTTTGCCAGCAGGTGAAGATCTTGTTCCAACAGGCTTTTGGGAATTGACTGCTTTTTTAAAAAGGGCTGGTGCAGTACTGTTTTTAATTATTTGTATGTTTTAAACCAACTTTATATATGTGTATAGTTTTATGTCTATTAATGTTTGTTTTTATGTTTTTAAGTGATTGTTTTTATCTCTAAGCTGCCTTGAGCCCCAACAGGGGGAAATGCAGGGTATAAATATAATAGCAGCTCAGGCACCGAAGGAAAAAATCCCATCAATTGGAGAACACTCCCACACATAGCTATGTAACTGGCTTGTTTCCTCCTAAAGGTGACCAATTTCAGTTCCCTGGAGACCCAAACTAAAATAACATGCCCAGGAATCTTAAATCTCTTAATCTTATACTCGTATGATGGAAATGCTACTGGTGCATGCCCATAAGATCTCAACCCGCCACCTGAAGATGAATTCTCTAGCTTTTTCCTGTAGAAACTTACATTTGCCTATTAAGAAACAAGGTGCTCACAAGCTATTTTTGGCACATACACATCATTATGTACAAGAGACAGATAATTTTAGTTTGAGATAATGTATATGACCCATTATTTGGAATTCACGTCTATCAGACACACAGTTGGTACTGTACAGAACTTCTGACGTAACAGTGAGATTTTTTAGTGAACATGTAAAGACCATATGGCAACACAGAGGCCCTTCGGTTTACAATTGCTATTCATTAGACTAGTAGTGATCACGCAGAGGAATGAAGAAGCAATCTTGTTGAGGAAATTAAACAGGTTGCATTTCTAGAAGAAATGGGTAGCTTTGCCTGCAATAATCAGTTATTTTCCTTCCATTTAATCCCTCTTTAGGATCAGATAGCACAGTGGAATGCCTGTTCAGAGATTTTAGTGACAAGGATCCAGCAGAAGCTGTGGATTTATGTTGTAGCTAAAGAGCATTTCTTCATTGCTTGGAATGCATTCCATTTTAATTTTAAGCCCATAAACTGTAAGCTATTTAATATTAATTTGGTATTTTTCAAACCTAGAACATTGAAGAAAGAAGCTCAGTATGACAAGTTTCTTATTTCATGACCATGAACCAATAAACACTCACATCTAGGTTTCTTTACACTAGTTATATTTTTTTAAAAAAAATGTTTACAGGAGGCTATACATGTTCCTTTACTAGAAACAATACCTTGTAAGAAAAATGACTAATGCTTTACTCTTTTCAGTTTCAATAGTTATCACCTATTGAAATACTTATTTATTAAAGAATGTCTTCAACTGAACATTTTACATCTTTTCTGCCAGTCCAATCAATCAACCAACCAGGATCAAGTCTGACATATTAACAGTGTATGGCAAGAAGTCAAAGATTTCACTGAAAAAACCTGTAAACTTCTTACATGCTTTCCAGAAGTTATAAGGCAGCATCCTGCTTGCTTAACAGGGGAGGCCATACTCCACCAATTTACCTTCTGGAAAAGGGCAATTTATGGCCAAGTTTCAGGATGCCTTCCCTTCCAGGAGCTTCAACACATGGCACCATTTTAGAATGGCTTAGTAAGGGCACCCTTAAGAGCAACAAGCAAGTTAGAAAACTGAACATTAAAGGTACCCCCCCGGGAATGAGATAGTGCAGAATGCAATAAGACACAGTACAGCAAAAACAAGAGATTGGAGGTGTTTACTTCTGAAGTCCAGTTTAGATTGTAATCTCCTCCTTCCTATGGGAGGACCTATGTGACATGCCCGAGTAGGGTTAGCCAACTAAGTGAAGGCATGAATTATGATTGGTTGTCGTCTTCCACGTTCAATTAAAAGATGTTCTGCCAATTCCTTCTCTTGGGTAACTGAGCATTGCTGTAAATGTTTTGAGCAATGACAACTTGGGCCAAAAGTCACTGAGAAGTGCAATGTTCATCTTGCAAGAATGGATTTCCCAGAAATCTTTTAGCAACATGAAGTTAACTTCCCTACCCACTGCCAAAAGCGACTCTGAAATCCTGATTCCAGTTCCAATTCCTCTGCTTTGGAGGCACAGCAGTCCCGTTCTGCCTGTCTTACTATATTGGCAAGATTTGTTCTAGGACACTTTTTGAAGACTGTGGAATTCTGTCTGGGAATCTTATATCAAACTCAATAATAAGATCCCCTCGTTGGCTTGGATTCTTGGGGAATGGAAGACCTTCTCCAGGAATTCTTCGCTTCATTCCAGGTTTAATGATGTCCTTGAATACCATTGGTATGTTCCTACCATCTAGTGTTGGTGTGTTCACAGTGCAGCCACATAGAGCCTAAACACAAACACAAGCCAGAGAAGTTAATACCTTTTTCAGTAAATAGTTCCCTCTTGTAATTCCCGTTGAACCCAAGTATTTTTAGTGGGCCTATGACAACTGATGAGTTCATGAAGACAGGAGGAAATGCTGACAACTCTTGAGCTGAACATCGAAGCTACATATACAGTCAGCATCCCATAACATTTCACTGTGCCTGAAATGTGCTGCTGCTACTGTATCATGATCTGCTTCCTCAGTGCACTCCCCATGAGGCTCTGATGAAGTACACTCTTAATAGTTTGCCCACAATATAGCAACACTTACTATAATCATGTGTAGTGATGTGTAGGAAATAGATTGGAACATTCTCAGTTTTTACCCATTTCAAAATCTAGTAATTTAGAAACTTCAGATGGAGTTCAATGTTGTGCTATCATGAACAAACCATCTGTGCAAGAATTACAGCTTGCCTGATGGAATGACCCCCCCCCCACTTCCTCCCCACAAAGCTCTGGGGTTCTCTGAATGCCCCCCCCCCCGAGCCAATTTCAGAGGCAAGCCCCACTGTACAAATAGAAATCCCTGCCTAGGACTTCTGCTGACAGGGCATGTTCGGTGAATCCAACCCTTTGTTCCCCACTTCATTAATCAGCAACAAGTCAGGAATTTCCACTTACCTCACGGAGGCTGATTTTGGCTGGATATACAATATCAGACCCATCTCTTCTAAAAATGTTATGTGGCTTGTCTTTTAAAACAAATACAATATCAGCTGGAATGTTGTTTGGTGTCTGGTCGCCTTCTTTGGGGAATGTAATCTTTGTTCCTTCTTTCCAGCCACGTTTGACTTCAATCGTTAGAATCTTATCTTCATTGCGTGTGCTTTTCCCATCTGGACTGAGACGTTTATGAGAAATTTTCATTTTCTTGGTGCATCCAGAGTAAATCTCCTCCAAGGATACTCTCAACTCATGAGTGATGGGTGGGTCTTGTTTCTTGCGTATGTGTTCAGCGCCCCCACGAGAACGGGAAAAGCCAATGTTACCAAAGTTCTGAAAGCTTGTGAAGGGGTCATCAACATCCATGTCTTCATCGCCATTCCTCTGGACAAAAAAGGTATCAAAAGGATTCCTCCCACCAAAGAATTCTGCAAACATGGCATGAGGATCTCCATGAAAGGTGTAAGTGAATGAAGTGCCATTGGGACCTCCTCCTCCACTGCTGCTGGGACCACCTCCCTTTAGTCCTGAAATACATACAAGGACACACAAATTAATCTCTTTCAGCAATTACTGAACTATGCACTGTCATGATTTATATTAGGACTCCTAATCTTCAAAACTTCTTCCTCAGTGCCTCTTTTACTGTGATACGAAAATTTACTAAACTCTGAGAACACCACTGGAATTTAATCAAATACTTCTAAGGAAGTCCTGTATCAAAAGGCCAAGCACGTGCTAGCAAAGAAATGCCAAGTAAAGATTTTATCAGAACTGTTGCAGCCTTCTTTCTCTCCATTTTCTCAATTGTAGTGTGCTGAGAACCCTACCATTCAGGAGTAGCTAATGCCGTGTCCTCCACCTTGTTATAACTCCCATCCCCTCTCAACGTTGGTCATGTTGGGGCTGATGTGTACTGCTATCTAACAATATCTGGAAGGCCCTACATTGGCTAACCTTCACACTTTGTAGAGATTATCAGTAACTGAATCCATGCTGCTACACAAACAGAGCACCACTTAGAATGCATTTCACCTTAGCCTGTATAAACAAATAGGTCTTTAACATGACAATAAATATTATTGGGAACAGACCTACAAATCAAAACTAACATTGTAAAGAACAGGTTAGCATGACGAGTATGCTAGAATCTTCTAGCAAGTACTAGAAGACTTTTTGTAGCAAAGGCTCCACCTATCTTAGAAAGCCTGTCATGCAGCCCAATTTATCCTGTCAATACACGTTACCAACAATGTTACAGGAAACTGCTAAGCATTTTGCTATGAATGCAGGCAATAGAATACCATAAAAATTACACAAACCTAATATATTTGTAACTAAATTTAAATACTTCAATCCTATGTGCTACATGCCTTAATATATCACAAAAGTAACAGTATTGTGCTTAGTTCCTTCTTTAAAAAAAATCAACAGTTCAAAAAAAGCATACTAAGTTGCTGAAAAGCATGTACTTGGAACAAGTTTATTATTGAAAAACTGACAGATCCTCAGAAAAACAATAGAGATAAATCCTACAACAAGGAGTTTTTTCTCTTTCTTCCCTGCCTAAATGCTTTCCATTTTATTTCAAAGTAAGTTTCTCAAACAGGAAGAACCTGAAAGGTAATGGTGGATTTTTAAGGAGTGACCTTAATACTATATGAACAATTCAAAGATGGCAACTCATCTGGCTAGTTTCCAGGACGACAGAGTAAAATAACTTGTTCTTTCTTCTCACCTACTTTCCCCTCCCTTCACCTATCTTGGAAAACCAGTCCTGGTAGATTAGTTGCTGAACAGTCATTCCAAAAGCCACTCTACAGGGAAATGCTTCCTAACAGCGCTAAATGGCAGAGTTGATCAGTTATAAAAGCAGAGATTTTTAGAAGATGTTATCGCTCAAGGGTGGGGCAGGAGGGAGAGAGGAGGAAAGTTACGACGGGGGGGGGGGGATGACACTATTTGACTGTACCACTGTACTCTCTGGTATCAAAACAACTTCTGCGGGAGGAAAAAACGCTTAGCTTACGTAAGTGCAAAAAAATAATATTCTAATGATCTCGTCCCATTCAAGGACAATGGCTCGACTGCCCTGTGCTTTTTGTATACCGTATAAAGTATATACACCACACAGTTTCAACTTCAACTTTCCATTTGCTCCAACACATGAAAAACTGTCAGTTTGGCGTTAATCCTGACTCCATGACGCCTCAAAAAGCGGGGCTTATTTTGCATCCCGTCCTTTACACTACAAGCAGATCCCCTCCACCTCCTCGCCCATTCTCTTCCCGCATATAAAAGAATAATAAACAGCTAAGAGGCGGTATATACAATACGCAAGACACTCGGGAACCCGGTCTAGAGCAAACGGCTGCGAGCCCACTGCGGGACTTCGGAGCCGTGTGAACGTGCAGGGGGACCGATTTCGCGCCGGTCCCGAGAGCCCCGCTTCTACCCTTTCCTCCCAAGCATCCTCTCCCTCCACGGGCCCCCACGCACGCACCCTCCTCGCCGAACTTGTCGAAGATCTCGCGCTTCTTGGGGTCGCTCAGCACGTCGTACGCCTCGGCGATCTCTTTGAAGCGCTCCTCGGCGCCCGGGTCCTTGTTCTTGTCCGGGTGGTAGCGCAGCGCCTGCTTGCGATACGCCTTCTTAATGTCGTCCTCAGTCGCCCCGCGGGTCAGGCCCAAGATCCGATAATAGTCCTTCCCCATCGCCAGTCGCCGGACGCCCTCGCTCTCACAATCACCGGCTCAATTAGCTCTCTCCTCGCTCGGCCGCCCAGGCTATAGCTCAGCGGCAGCCGCTTCCCCCTCCCTATTTATACGGCGGGCGGAGGAATCTTCCAGAGCTTGCCACAACGTTCCCCGCCCCAAACCCGCCCACCCCTTCTGCCCTCGCCAATCGCGGCCCACAGCCCCTTACGCTCCACCAATGGCAACGGGGTTTGCGTCACACATGGTGGGGAAAGTAACGGTTGCCGAGATCTCGCCCCCCCCTCCCCGGCCCTAATTGCGGAGGTGAAGAGCATTCTCTACAACACCAACGGCTCTCATTCTCCAGAGTTCTGGATGCCGCGGCGGCCGCTCGCCGGGCGCGGACGAATCCGGCGAAGCTGCGGGATGCGCGTTGCCCGCGTCGGGATGAGAAGCTACGGACCGTCCAATGAAAACGATCCTGCCGAGGCCCCGCCCTCGCTGGTGCGCCATCACCTGCGAGCAGAAACTCCGCCCACAAGCCACGCCCCCGTTTTGTTGTTATCTAAAGCAGCCAATCCGCAGAGGGCCCTCATATAACTCATTCAGCGAGAGGGAACCTGTGGCCCTTTGCAGATTGTCGGACGCCAGGGTTCTGCGTCCCTCGGTCACCGTAGGGCCATTGGTCAGGAATGAGGTCGGCTGTAACCCAAACACACCCAGATGCTGAGGTGAAGGTCCCATAGGACCTGTAGCCCTGCAGATCCCTTTCTTAAGGTGTCTGGGGGCAGCGATGTTCGTCTTCCCATTTCACAGATTTTTCTAGCATTTTTTAAAAGACTCCAAGCAGCGTGTGTGGCTCCTTTTCAGTGGCATCACGCCATCCACTGAGAAGAGTGGTTATCCTCCATCACTTCCCCGTCCGTTAATGTGTGGAAGTTTATAATCTGCTCACATAGTCCAGATTGGACACCACTGGTCATCTGTTGTATTCTATGAGAAGTGAATATTGCTTCCTTCTGCCCTGATGGGTATGTGCCCTACTCCCTCGTCTCTTCTGTTCCATACAAACATTTTTTTGAATTATTGGTTTTATTTAGTCTGCATTAATACCAGATTATTACACTCCTCTTAAACCTTGATTCAATAGAGGGTATGTCCGTCTCTTCTGCCAGCGGGGTTGGTGAGGTACCTGAGGATAATGCTAAGAGCTTCTCTAAAAACCTGTTCCAGCATAATTCCAGCAGAGCTGTATTACTCTTGCTCCAGAGTTCAGGGCAACTGCTTTCCTTTCAAATACTAAGGGCAGGCTACACCAATTCATCCCATTCTGTAAAAATAGCTTGTTGTAATAGTTTCAAAACAGGGTTTCGAATGAACGGACCCCCTGCTATTTGTGGAGCAGTCATCCATTGTCCACTTAGAATCCCCCCCCCCCCGCAACCCCACATTTTAAAATAGTGTTGTGGTGTTACTTATTGCAAAAAGGAGTTGAAATTGACTAGCATTGACCTCAAACCAGTTCAGTGAACAGACAACAGATCTAAATCATTAGTATGTATCAGAATCCGAACAGGAGGAAAAAGGCAGGAGATTGCACCTCTTGTATTATGTTGTTAATAAGCAATTAAATAAAAAGGGACAAAAATGTAACTTTGACTTGTTGGCATATGTAATGCTATCTTTGCTGGAACTTTTGAAGTAGCCACAACAATCAATAGGCATACTAAGTTGAAACTTATTTATGGAATCAAAAGCACTAGTTAGGTCTACAAAGACTGTGAACACATTACTGGATGGCCCATGAACAGTTTTATTTATTGTTAGATTATAAAGAACAAATCTTCAGTTTATGGTGCATTAGTCTTAAAAAAATTCCAGTTATAAGTTTTAGAATTGTGAGCGTTAACTTTTAAAAAGATTTCCTGTTCTGTTCTAAAAGATGTATAAGATCATTTTTCTCCTACCAGTGTGCATTCCATGGCACACTGATACCATTGGACTTGAAGACAGGGAAAGGCATGATCAATTTAAGAGGCAGATTATCAGTTTCTCCTCTGTGTTCTATGGTTCAGTGAATAACTTTTGTTCATAAAATAGAGGAAGATGGTACGTAATCCACAATACTGCTCCCCTGTGTGTTTACTCAGAAGTCAATCTCACTATATTCTGTGGGGCTTACTACCCAGTAAGTGCATAGGATTGCACCCTAGTCTTGAACTTGCCTGCTCCTGAAACCCTTTGAACTCTTATTCAGGCCCACGCCCTGACTTCATTCTGAATTAAGTAGTTACAACAAAGACCAGACAGTAGATCATTATGTTAGGCATGCAGTAATTTTAAAGTGTTGTGTTAGCAATTCCCTACAATGTGAAATTCAGGAGATAATTGCAGGTTAGTGGTTGTTAGATAAATGCAAATTGAAATAACTTCTAACTGGAGAGTAACAGCTCTCATAAGCCTGATAAGAAAGCATTAGCATATGTTACCTCTGGGATGTTCTGCTTTCAGATAAG
This sequence comes from Podarcis pityusensis, assembly GCF_964106645.2. Taxonomy (NCBI): domain Eukaryota; kingdom Metazoa; phylum Chordata; class Lepidosauria; order Squamata; family Lacertidae; genus Podarcis; species Podarcis pityusensis. The sequence goes on along the minus strand of NC_138029.1, from coordinate 43,463,709 downwards.
CATTCTCTCTAGAAGAAGTGGATGATTAAAATTTTGGTACTGAAAAACTCAGAATTTTGTAGAAAACATTCTTTTATGTGTGAGTGTGAATCACAAAAGCAGTTCCTCTATTTTCTTAGGAGCTGCTTTTCAACTTTTTAAAAATTAGTGTTCATAACCATCTTCATAATCAGGCACAGAACAAAACCAGATGCATTTGCAAGCAGCACTTCATAACCCGCCTGAAGCATGGGAGGTTATGCAAGATATACAACTCATTTAGCACTCAATTTAATGATAAGAACATCTGTCAAAAGCAGGGTGGGGAACCTCCATGGGGTTTTTAAAAAGCAGTCTTCTCTTAAACCTCCTCTAAATACATCCTTGGTGGCATGACCACAAGACGTAGGAAGTGTTAAGTTCTACTTTTTCCCATCAAGGAGGTCCCAGAGTATGGTTGACATCATGCTTGTTTATCATCACTTTAGATTGTTCCCAGGCTTCCCTGTTGTCCTGCCTCCTGTACAATGTATATATGTAGCTAATGAATAAGATCATACAAATATTAATAATTTCATTATTTTTAAATATCAAAGTGCAGATTTTATCTGCTGTTCTGCCCTTCAGTATTTCAAAGTGGGCTGTAGGCTTACAGTCTAAAACCAACATAAAGGCTAACACCCTTACTACACTGATAACATTTATTATCTGCTAAGAATATGCTAATGCTTACAAATGCTGATAATGTTTTAATAGTTTTTTTTAACTTGCACACTCCCTATTGTTTATAAAGGAATTATAAGGGGAGACAGGTTGTCACAAATCCAGTAGCCTTGGTAAAGTGCTGATAATCTTATTAAAGCTAGAATGATTAAACACAGAAGCCACTTCAGGTGTGTTTCAACAGTGTTAACACACAAGGAGACCTGTGAAAATGAACCAAAAAAACCCACCATTGCCATTCTGGATCTCCTCCTTGAGTGGGAGCACTAACCTCTAAAGTAAGGAGCCTCTTGTATTTGTAGAGACTCCCTAAAGATCTGAAGTTTGGGGAGGGCAGGAAGAAAATTGGAAGAAAAACACCATACACACAATTTCCCATTCCCTGGGCCTTCACATCTCTAACCCCATGCATTGTAGAGCACAGGGCTTAGACATGATAGTTAAATCTGACCTCCGTGTTCAGAGGCAGTAAATTACTAAATACTAATTGTTAGGAAGAAAGAACAAGGAAGTCCTGTGAGTTTCCATAAGGCACCTTGAGCGGACATTGTGGGTAATAGGATGCTGAACTCGATGGGCTCTTGGTCTGACCCAGCAGGGCTTATGGCTTTATTTGTTCCTGTGCTTACAGCACTCAGATAAAATTTTGTTGCTTTTATTGTCTGGAAAGGCACTAAATAAGTGTGTGTGTGTGTGTGTGTGTACTAACCCAAGGCCGAAGAGAGAGACTACCCACTGGAGCAGATGACCGAGATTGATTTCACAACAAAATAGCATAAAACTGTAAGGGACTAATATGAACGCATTGTAACTGGGGCTGAGGGTTAGTCATGGTTAAATACTCTCACACATCCAACCTCAAAGCTCCTGCCTCCAGTCAATTGGAAAGAGGAGGAGAGACCTCATGGTGTACAGTATTTCAGTTTCACTTCTCCCAAATTACAAACAGGCACCTGATCTTCACCAATCCAGACCAGTCTCTGTTGCTCTCCCTTGCACAGCAAGACCCGTAAATCCTAAATACACTGTTGGCTCTTGGACGAAACGGGAAAGGAAATGTATACCTTCTACTGTTATTCACCCCATCATTATTGACGATTAACCTCTTAAACATTTTGATGGCACATGTGACATAACAGGAAAGTCCAAAAGAAGCACCAGGCATCTTTTCGACTGATTGCGTGCTACAGCAAACATGAGAAGGAATTGTCAAGGAGAAAAATAAATGATTTTGTTAAAAAAACAGCCAGAAACCACAACAAAAATACCCACCCAGATGTTGAACAGAATAGGATGAGCTAAAAGATAAATAAGCATGAATTGAATGACATTCAAGATGTGTACTGGGCACTTTCCCTGACAGATATAAAGGAGAAGAAAAACAAATTGGAAATTCTGTAGAGCATCAGAGCATCCCAGGTTCTAATACCATTATTATTAGAACTGAGATCCTTTCCAAAAGGGCGAGGTTTAAAATATAGAAAGTGCATCAGATGTCCGGAGATCATCTATTAGTGTGAATCACAGCATGCAGCCAAGGAGGGAGAAGAGATGGAGAACTGGTGTTCATGGAGACATCTCAAGAAATATGTGCTAACTCTAAACCCAGGTACCTGAACCTGGAAAAGATAAGATAATCAGGTGTATAAACAGTTTGACTATCATCATCACTTAAGATTTCTATGGCATTTCATTAGATAAAATTTAGATATAAAATAGCTTTGCAAATGATTTTTATGTCCATTCAGGAGGAATATGACTGCTCTGTAGGATCCAGAAGGTACACATTTGTGTGCTAAATGGAAACTGCCAGTGTTTAGGATTGCTTGGAGATAATAGTTGTGGTAGGTTGGCTTGGTTTACTGGCCATTATTTGGCATGGCAACCATAAAAGTACCCTGTTTATGTCACCAACTCTGGCTGCTGCCAGTATAAGGGAAAACAGTTTCTAACTAAAAGGTCTTCAGCATGATAGAAGGCTGAAAAAAGGAACACAGAGCAACTCCTGCACATGACAGGTGTTTTTAGAGTAGCGCTAGGGACCACAACATAGCATCATTTTACTTTTAAGCAATTAAAGGTAAGGATTCACATGTTAAGTTGGATTATGGGAACTCTATCCAGTCTATCCAGTCTTCCATTGGTTTGCTTCCCATGTTCTCTTGGATATCACTCATAATTGCTTAAAAAGCTTCTCCAACTAAGTGCAGTTGGAGCAAGGATTGATGTGCAATGGAATGTTCTCCCACTCTCCTCCCAAATCTTATTTGGGGTTTTCCAAACCTTTCAGAGAAGATTTGGGAAGGGCATGCAGCATGCATGGGGGAAGAGAGGCGAGCAGAGTGGGAAACATTTTGTTGCCCAAGCATAAATCATTGTGTTGATGCAATAAGTTAGTTAGAAACCACATGGTGTCCAAAACATAAAATGTGTAAGCTCACAGCTGAATATTGGAATTAGTTTGTTGCATAAAAATGAAGGAGTTATTTCTGTTTTACTTTGTTTTTATTGCATCCCTAAATATACCGCATACAAATGTTGAATGTGGTGATCTCCTAAGCGGCAGGCACTTCCAGATGGTCACTACTTTGGGGTGGGATTTAATCACATGCCCGGAAATTCAAGTTGCAAAATTGTAATTCACTATAAGTTCTTGCAATAATGAAAGTGATGAGGAAATGCAGTGGAAATTGTGGAGCAACACTTGCTTTGCCCTAACATTGCCCGGCCAACCCACAAACAAATCAGAATGAATGCTCAATAATCAGGTTGTCTGGGAACGCCTAGTGTTATCAAAACAGTGTATTATTTTTCTGAGCGCTGCAATGGCCAGCTTCTTTGTTTCCTTACATCCTAGTGAACCTCAGTGTTGAATTACACTCCATGGTTTCTTTCACTGCATCATCTTTTTTAATAACATGGAACACTTCGGGGTGTGTGTGTTTGCGTTTGCAGAGTGGGGGTAGAAAAGCAGCAGGAGAGGGGTTTGAAATGAACAATTAAATACTGTAGTTTATCTCTCCATTTCATCTCTTCTGTTCATTCACTTGTGACATTTCTGACCCTGCGATCAGTGTAGCATTAGCCAATTCAAATTGTGCAACCTCTGTTCTGAGTGAAGGACTGAATCAGTTGTGGGACTTTCATTAAAGTATTTGCATGATTCCCATTAACAATGAAAAATGAAAACTTGTGTTTATTACCTAGCCTTGGGTATAGATTTTACTTGAAAAAGGGTTCTGAGTAGGCATAGGCACAGAGAATTGAACTGATCTTTCTGCTCACGGAATACAAGCTTTTAAAATATCACTAGGCTAGAAAAAGGAGGCTATTTTTAAAAACCAGTGAAATCCGGCAACAAACTAGGCATTTTGTGATTACAGTGATTTCACTACAACAAATAGAGTAATTTTGCTAGGACTCTGAGATTCTGCAACCTCTGAGTCCTCTGAGAAGTTAAGAGAGAAGCCAGGAGTTAAAGGAAATGGTCACAACAATAGTCACAACTCATAACAAGGATGATGATAAATAATGACAGGGATCTAACCCATGTCCATCCTGTGACCTGTTCACGTTGTCCTAAGAAGCTAGTATTAAGAAGAGATAAGGGCTAAACTACATGTGATGTTTTCGTGTTGTTGACTTTAAAAAGATAAATGGGCTGGGGGTGGCAACTGAGCTGAATCAGGACCCTTCATCCCTGCTCTGCTCCTGATTGAAATGGCCCATCATACCTATTGAAAGCTACCATTGGCGTCAGTAGGTGCTTTACTTCCATTCAGAGTAGTGTACATGGAATGGAAATCCAGTTGGGACCATGGTGGAGAGGAGACTACAGTGGTACCTCGGGATGTGAAAGGGATCCGTTCCGGAGCCCCGTTCCTATCCTGAACAGAATGTAAGACGCGTCTGCGTGTCTGCACGTGCACGGGTCGTGTTTCGTTGCTTCCGTGCATTCGTGTGATGTCATTTTGACCGTCTGCACATGCGCGAGCGGCGAAACCCAGAAGTAATGCATTCCGTTACTTCCGGGTCGCTGCCGAGCGCAACCCGAAAATACTTATCCTGAAGTGTATTTATCCCGAGGTATGACTGTATAGCAGTATGGCTCCCTTCCCCCCAGCCATGGGCCATATCTGACTTGGGCCCACACACCCTGGCTATTTCTTTTTAAAAACATCAACTTTGCAAGGGCAAAATATAAGAAAAGTGTCCCAATGGACTCTGGACTCCATTGGAATCAAGTTCATCCCTCCCTCTACTTCTTTTAGACAGTTGTTTTGGATGCTACTGGGTATAAATGGATAAGAGGCTTGCTAAAGCAGCCTTTGATGTGCACATAGATTACCTAGCAGAAGTATAACTAGCTGGCCTCTTTCTGAAGGATAGTTCAGTCTTTATGAGATGTGTCACAGGATGGGAGCTGCTGCCAGCTCATTCAGCAAGGTGCGAGAGGGTGAAACTGAGTTTAGTAACCCACAGGTAGTTATCTCCACCCTTGAGTCTCCCTCAGCCAATACTGTTGGTTCGTGTGGTTCTATGGTTAGGATGGCACACATACTAGCATATGGTAGGAGGAAGAAGAAAAAGACTTGTCCAATTTTTAAATTTTTAAGTAGGGTTTGAGAATAAGCCAGGATCTGAAACCATCTTGATTCTGGCTTGTTCTCCAGTAGTTTAAATATACTACGGTTCCCTGAGTTCAAATGTACCAAGGAACTGTGATTAGTTTAAAATTTTCCACTTTCCACTTTCTTTACAGGGAAAAAGGAGGGACAGGAAAAAAGGAGGGGCAGTGTATGGGTTCAAGGCTTGTGGAAACTCCTTAACTAGCAGAATACCATGATTTCCAGGTACAGTGGTACCTCGAGTTACAAACGTCTCAGGTTACAAACGCTTCAGGTTACAAACTCCGCTAACCTGGAAGAGTTACCTTGAGTTGAGAACTTTGCCCCAGGATGAGAATGGAAATCGTGTGCCAGCGGTGCAGTGGCAGCAAGAGGCCCCATTAGCAAAAGCATGCCTCTAGTTAAGAACAGTTTCAAGTTAAGAACGGACCTCCAGAACAAATTAAGTTCATAACTAGAGGTACCACTGTATGTGTGAAGCAGCTCCTATTCTAAGTGTGACTGGTTTTATTTATGTCACAGAAGATCTGACACAGCAGTAGCTCAAACAGCAGGCAAAGGACATTGTCCTGGTACTAAGTATGGCTCAAATCCTAATTTCAAGGGAGTTACTTTTACTACTCAATTCCTTGTCGGAATCTTGCATTAGGAAACCTTGTGCCCAGGGATGATGGGGAACATTTGGCCATCAAGTTGTTGCTGGACTACAACTCCCAACATCCCTGACTATGCTTGCTGGGACTGATGCCAGCTGGAGTCCAACAACATTTTGAGGACCGCAGGTTCCCCAGACCAGCCCTTCAACAAAATTTACACCAGAAAGCTATTGTTAGGACTTTAAGAATACAGTCAAACCTCGGTTGTCAAACATTATCTGTTCCAGCAGTCCGTTTGGCTTCCAAAACGTTTGACAACCAAGGCACGGCTTCTGATTGGTTGCAGGAGCTTCCTGCACTCAAGCCATGTCAGATGTTCAGCTTCCAAAAAACATTAGAAAACCGGAGCGTTTAGTTCCAAGGTATGACTATACTTCCACTTTATTTATATTTTGGGGAGGAATCTCCTACATTTTCTCATTGCAAAGTCTTTGGTCAGATCCTCAAAACTAATTTACGTAACACATCAGCTTCCATACTTAGTAGAGACAAGGCATCAGATCTGCCTTGTTGCATAGTTGTTCTGTTGGGATTTTTTAATATACTTCAACTAAGAGAATGAACACTCAGCTGACCAATGTGTGACCATTAATGTTAAAAATCCAGCAATGGGAAATATCTGTGGTGCCCCCCTTCCCTTGACACACTAAGCACATGTTTATTTTGTTTAATGGTTAATCCAGCCCTGGTTGCTGGTGCTGGGATTGGTCCAACCAAAGGGCTATGGCACAACTAGGGGGCAAAAAAGGAAGTGAGGAGGAGCACTGGGCAAAGCTGTAGCTCCCAGCCCACAGTACAGTGGTAACTCAGGTTACAGATGCTTCAGGTTACAGACGCTTCAGGTTACAGACACTTCAGGTTACAGACTCCGCTAACCCAGAAATAGTACCTCGGGTTAAGAACTTTGCTTCAGGATGAGAACAGAAATCGTGCGGTGGCAGCAGCAGCGGGAGGCCCCATTAGCTAAAGTGGTACCTCAGGTTAAGAACAGTTTCAGGTGAAGAACGGACCTCCAGAACGAATTAAGTTCTTAACCCGAGGTACCACTGTATTGACATGCACTGCTAGCATGCGTTGATGTCTGGATTGTTCTAAATATGATTTTGCTTATCACTTTGGATTTCAAATTCCATTTTTAGGAATGTTTTCAGTTAATGGGACAGGGTTTGGGGTTCTCTTTAGTTTTAGGAGGGAAGGAGGTTGAGTGTGTCAATGCGAAATCTTTGTTGTGTCTGTGCTGGGGTCTTAATTCGAGTCCTTGCACTGCTAAACTTGTGCTGAGCTCTTTCAATTGATTTCTCCCCATCTTACCTTTGGTGAGTCCCTTGGCCTCTTTGTGAATCAGGTTTCCTCATACGTGAGCTGATGACTGCCGGAGAGCTGAGAGGAAGGATTAAAAGTGGAGTGTTTAAATACTGAAAACCTATTAGGAGTGAGTCAGTTGGGTGTGGTGCTGGGAGTGACGCAGAGGAAAGCACACAAGGATTGTCCAGCTCACTAGGTTAGTAATTTAATTTAAAAACCAAGGCCGCATTGCATGTACAAACTTGCAATGTGCAGACTTGTTAGCAATACCTATCCGTTAGGGCGTGTCATTTTAGGGGGTGAAACTTTTTTCTTTTTTTTTTGCAAATTTCTTCCCTGAGGGGTCTTTAAAAGTGTTTTTTGGGTGTCAGGAATCCAAATCTGTCATTATTTACATCTGGCTTAGTAAGTCTATGTTTGATGGAAATACACATAAACTCCTTTTGGAAAACCAAATAATTTTAATCTTACCTACTGCAAATGGCAGGTAATGCTAAATGATAATAATACTGTTATTAGAAAAAACTGCTCCTTTGTCCCTTATGGGGTATCCAAGAGCCCGTATAGAGTCCTTATGTAGGTTTTCTATCAGTAGGAGAAAATAAAAGAGGCCAACCAGAGAATATTGAGAAGCAAAGCAGCTAGTAAGCATGATCTTTATTAAACTGTTGCAACAGGGTCCCCCGCTCACCCCACGCAGGGAGGAAGGAGAGGAACCCAGAACAATGGTGTCCAAGCTCTTATACATACAGACATTTGAAATTGCCTCCCCTGTAACTCAAGACCACCCCTCAAAACATCATACATACATCACAGAAAGATTTAGTGTGTTGCTTCTCTCCTGTCTGCCAGGATATGTATTTTTCGCTCTATAGGACGCACCATAGGACACACCTTGTTTTAGAGGGGAAGAACTAGGGGAAAAAAAATTATCCCCCTCTCTGCGCAGTGCCCCTTCAGCGAAGCGGCAGGAGAAACAGAGCCCCTTCCATTTCTCCTCCCGCTTAGCTGAAGGGGTGCTGTGTAGCTCTCCCTCTCCCACATTGCTTTCGCCTTCAGTGAAGGCAACCCGAAGCCTCCGGAGCGCAGCGGGAGTGCTCCCACTGCACTTTGGAGGTTTTGCATTGCTATCGCTGAAGCTAAGGAGCCTGCATTCGCTCCATAAGACGCACACACATTTCCCCTTAATTTTTGGAGGGGGCAATGTGCGTCTTATAGAGCGAAAAATACGGTACCTGATAATGCCTTATCTCAGGCATGTCCAACTCCTAAGAGACTGTGATCTACTCCCAGTATAAAAAACTGGCAGTGATTTACCCGTTGTCATTGGAGGGTAGAGGAGCATGCGTGGGGTGGGTGGATTGCCCAGAGTTGTTGAGCTTTTTGAGGGGACAATTGCACAGTTTTTTTTAGCTTTTCCCCTGCAACATTTTGTACATGATAAGGATCCCGTGATCCACCAGGATCAGCCACAGGGATCTACTGGTAGATAACGATCTACTGGTTGGACATTCCTGCCTTAACTGATTGCCTTTTCTGGGTAGCCTGGCCATTCCTTTGAAATGGTAAATACTTAGTTCATGAATCTCTTACTCATATTGATAGTGTGCTCAGCTTAACAGATACTTGCCAGACTGTATTTACAGGGAGGTATAAGCCCCTACAGTCCAAAGACAATTGGAAAGCTTTTCCCATTTCCTTCCTCCTTGCAGAGAAATATTTGAAGTCAATTTGGGAGAGTCAAAATGGCTTCAGGATTATTCTCCTGTACTATTTCAGCCATGTGGTTTATATACTTATTTATGTGTTTGCCTTGTAGATTTATGAACATTTGTTTTTTATATATAAGACCTCAGAATTCCTATAATAATATTATTATTAACATATAACTGAATACTTGGCAATCATTTTTCATTATTTCTATGAATTTTTCACACATTTTACTTACCAAGCAAAACTAAATTATCTTAATTTAACCAAAATATAGTTTGAATTCCCAAGTCATCTTACAACTTTTTAGCACCCCTCATTTTGGGAATTTGAAAGTTGAAAAATTCAAAAAGCCCTAGTGACCCGTGTCAGCTAATATTTTGGCATTCATGTGCTGCAACTAGTCGCAGGTCTCCAACCTAAAGTACTGCACATATTTAATTTTATATCAGTAGAGCCCTGAATAGGCAGGGCTGTCGGTGAACAGCAGGTGGAGCACTTCAACTAGTAGCAGTAACACTGATTATTCAATTTGGAGGTCTTGTAGAATCTCTTATCACCACCAGCAACTAGGACTTCCTTATGCTAGAAGTACGGTAGAAGTGTCAATAGTGGAGTTATAGGCATGTGCAGAATTAGGCCCCCCTGTGGCTGAGAGCCCCTCCCTCCCAAGTTATTAGTCTACATTGTTAATTGAGAGCATACATTTGCAACCTGACTACAAATAATGAATGGCCAGCAACTTAGTACAGCGTGTTTAATATGTGCAGTTTCAACTTTGTGCGGTTGAAGGCTGGCCAGTTCAAATTACACAAATTAAAAGGAGAGCTCTTTTTGGGCAGGGTTTTCCTGGTGTGGAAAGAGTATTTAAGCTATCAGACTTGTTTACTAGACTCTACGAGGCTCTTGCAAGATCTCGGACAGCCCCACAGACTAACTGGTACTGCATTTACAGAAAAATCATCATTTTAGGGGGACGATAAGTTTATAGGAATGCTTCCAGTGTGTAATGAATAGAATAGTGGTTGTCTTCCATAGCATAGTCTGCAAGATAAGGGAGCTTTAATGACATCATGCCGGTGTGAAGACAGATTTAGGTACCTCAGCAGTACTGGAGCTGATGTACAGTAACGCAGTGGCCAGAGCTGGGATGAGGAACCTTTGGTCCTCCAGATGTTGCTGGACTAGAATGCCCATCATTCCTGATGAATGGCTATTCTGCTTAGGACTTATGAGAGCTGAAGTCCAACAACTACTGGAGTGCCAAAAGCAGAGCCGACTCAGCTATTAGGTAGACTGAGGCGGCTGCCTCAGGCAGCTGAAGCCCCCAAGGCAGCAGCCTCCACCGCTAATGCAGAAGCGGCACCAGTATTAGCTGAAATGATATCTAAAATGGCTCAATATCTTGTGTCGCGTACAAGATCTCATGCAATTTTGGTGATATCTCACCTTACGTTGGTGCCAATGCCAGCACTGCTTCTCTGCCAGTGGTAGAAGTGGTTGCGGAGGCAGTAGGTATGATGGCAACAGTGACAGAGCAGGGAAGGTGGCCCAAAGTTATCCTTGCTTGGGACTGGGAGAGCTGAGTTCAAATTCGAGCACAAAAAAACAACAACACACCTCATTGGATGATGATCCTGGGCCACTCAGCATTTCCCAGCATAAGTTGCTCACAGGGTTTTTGTAAGGAAAAAGTGGAATAATGTCCCATGTATGCCTCCCTGACTTCATCAGAGAAGGGTGGGATGCAAATGTGATTAATACAAAATGGAAGTTCATAGGGTAGCTGGTGTCTATAATGGAATTCCTGCTGCTCTGACCTCAAACAGAAGCTATGATAGTCTTCACTGCCTTTTGTTAGCTGCCTTTTATTGCAAGAATGCTGCAATTTAGTAACAGACAAGAAACGGCTGAGTAGCGAATTGTGTAAAATCACAGTGGATTCCATTGATGAGCAAATGTGCTGGCATGTTTAGAGCCAACTTTCTGTGTGGGTGTGCCAGGAGGAGATCCTAGGCAATGACTCATTAATATATTTTTACTCTCATTTTGTGGGAGAATGTGGTAAGAAGGTACCATCCTTGGCAAATTATTAAATGCGTGATTCATTAAAAAGATTAAAGGGGTCACAAAAAAAACTATAAGTCTGCACCAAGCCTCTCAAGCTATTAAATGTCTGAACAGTACCATAAGTTGTGTGAAAGAAGCCTCTGGCCTTGGATGTCAATGAACCTATTTTGCCTCTCAAATTATTGTGTGTGTGTGTGTGTGTTTAGTTCAGGCAGGAGTGAATCCAGTTCTTAGCTACATGACGAACAAAGAGAAAGTATAAGTAATGCAGTGTGTACAGTTAATCACATCCACCTGTATTTTGCCAGATGCAGACATTAGGCAACAGTGCTAAATTCCATGGGTGAACACCCTTCTACAGGCAAACTGCTGATTAGGCACAAACCAGTTTAAGGTTAGTATAGTATTACAAAAGGTTGTGCAACAGAAGTGTCTTCTAGTCACTCAACATGTTCAGACAAAAGTGACACCAGAACATATTTTGCACATAGCTCAAGGCCTTGAAACTGGCAAAGGGGGAAATATTTCACAGCAGGAAAAAGGAATGAAAATTCTCCCAGGTGCGTCCATGCCTCTAAACCTTAAGGTGAGGTGGAGGACTTATTTGTTGAGCCATGAATTTGCATAATTTGCTCCACAATTAAGGTGAAGTGGACTGATAATATAGCTGTATATACATATGGGTTGAAAACTCAGCGGCCATGATAAATGACCACTAACAGATTTACAGCACAATCCTGTGCATGTTTACATGTCAGAATATGAAGCTATTTTATATGGAATCAGACCGTGGAGAACATCTAGCCCAATATTACTTACGGTAATAAGCAGAAATTCTTCAAGGTCTGCAGCAGAGATTGTTTCCAACATGTCACACCCACACCTTACATTTAAAGCACGTGGCTTCCTGCAAAGAATCCTGCGAACTGTAGTTTGTTAAAGATGCTAGGAACTGTAGTTCTGTGAGGTGAAAACCCATGGTTATTTGAGGGAAGTCATGTGCTTTAAATATATGGTGTGAAAATGACGCTGTTCCATCACAGAACGTTTTAACTGGGAATGGATGGGAAAGAACCTGGGGCAGGAGTCAACTACAGTGGTACCTCTGGTTACGTACTTAATTCGTTTTGCAGGTCCGTTCTTAACCTGAAACTGTTCTTAACCTGAAGCACCACTTTAGCTAATGGGGCCTCCCGCTGTTGCTGTGCCACCGCTGCGCAATTTCTGTTCTCATCCTGAAGCAAAGTTCTTAACCCGAGGTATTATTTCTGGGTTAGCGGAGTCTGTAACCTGAAGTGTATGTAACCTGAAGCGTATGTAACCCGAGGTACCACTGTAAGTTGTTGTGTGCATGGAATGATGTCCACCTGTGCAACAGGACTTTTCTCTCCTCTCCTCCACCCACATCCCACAAATTTGTTCCCAAATAAAGGTTTTTGGGGTGCAGGGGGGGAAAAAAATCTCATCATATAAGCAGATGTTGTTCCATACATGCTTACCCCACTCAGTGCTGCATTGAATTCCACCCTGGGACCTTCTGCATGCCTACATCTTCTGAGGTATAATTCTCACTAATTTATAGAGCAAGACCATCACTTTTGCCCACTTCAGTTGACTTTTGCCCCCAAAGCTCAAAAAGCCTTAGGAGTCTTCTTGAACACAGACAAGGCCCCAATCTTAGACAGCCATAATGCAGGTGGTCAAGGGAGAAGAACAAGCGCAGGAGTCTTTGCGACAGCTAGTCACTTGGTGAAAGGGGCAAAGGGGACTCTCCTATTTTAAATCTGGCTTGCCAGTTCAACCAGTTGCAAGAGACCTTAAACACACCTGCAGCTATGTGCATGCTTCTTCACTGCTATCCTCTGGCTATCTAGGACTGCAACCAATTCTTCCAGAATTTGTCTGCCTGGGTGAGGTAAAGTTTCCACGGTCTGAGGAATATAGTGATTTAAAAGCGTCAGGGGGATATATGGGGGATGAATCCAGCCTTTTAAAGCTCTTCATATCCCATCCCAATGCTGGAAATCTAGGCATAAGCATCTCTGTTTGCTACATGTTAGCTGAATTATTAATCTGAAGAAGATTCTTTTAATCAGTGCTTTCCCCCCTAAAAAATGTTTAGGGGTACTCGCATTTTGACTCAAGAAAATCATCATGTTATAGTTCAAATTGGGAAAAATAAATACAATATATGGACAAAAGTACAAAGGTTAGAAAATGTTTAGGGTATGTGTACCCCTGCATCCCCCCAGAAAAAAGCACTGCTTTTAATTTGAAATGCTGTCCTAGAAATAATGACTTTTTCAGGGCAGGGGAGATTACAAATAGAAAAGTGAAGCCTCAGACAGTGTTGGCCTTTTAAGTTATTTCCTCCAATTATTCATTTGCCTGTACTGTTTTCCAGAGGCTATATTAATAGAACCTGTGCTTGAAATAGCCTTGCAGTATGCACAGTACATATGAAGGGCATTTGCTAAGGAAAGAGGATTAAGCAAAGGAGCTAAAATAAATGGGAGGCTCTTCCTCAACCACACAGAGACTTTAGATCTGTAATAATTTCCTTCTTCTCTTTTCTTGTGTTATACTTCTGTTGGCTTGTCTCAGCAACTTTATGAGACTATTAGGCTTCCTTCCCATATTTGTCTTCCTTGCCACTATCAACCATGTTGTATTTATGATGAAACTCTACCAGATAACTGCATCTTGCATTGTGCAAACAGAGGGCTCTTCCAGATGACCTGTTTATTGAGCATTCATTCTGGTTTCTTTGCAGGGGAATTAGATGAAGTTGGCTATTTAATGAGCATTCATTTTTGTTTGTTTGTACAGAGGTTAAATGCGCTGTGTTGTCCATTATTTTTAACTACAATGAAAAGGTCTCTGGGTCTGGTTTTTATTGGGTTTCAGTTCACATGGGAATTATATATGAGACTGAGGTTCAGCCTGACAAATATGCTTTGGGACACGTATAAATGGATAATGTATTACCTTTGTCTTTCCTAGAAGCGTTGGGTTAAGCAGGAGCATAACGCTTGAAGACACTGAAAAAGATGCAGCTGGTAGGAGGGTTTACGTTTTTCGTCTGGATCTTTAGTCAGCAAACAGATGAGACAGATTAGTCTGTTATGGTTTGACAGGGCACTGCATTCTTCAGAATAATTTGTTTAACATTGAGAAGACCAACCTTGATTCCTGTGAAGTACATGCAGTGGAGGAGACGGCTGATCATGTGTTATTATGTCGCGGCCTGTGGTACAGGGATGAGAAGGAATTTCTTCTCTGCAAGTTGAATGGGGTGTTGTGTTTAAGCTGTAGGGATTGTACTTTGCAATAGAACTCTTTGAGGTTCAGTGCTGGCAATATTGTGGAAGCTTTTATGGTTTATCAGGATTTGTGGTGGACTGTAATTAAGAAGTAGTAATGTTATAGCCACTAGGTGGCAGTAGCAGGGCCCTTCTTTTCTGGCCTTGCTATGCCATTAAACTAGAGGAAACTACATTCCATCTGACTGTTGTGGGATTAAGTTTCGAACCTATTATTATTAGAGATTAGAGAAAGACTGCACCAGTAGACTTTTATTGTCAGTTTCGGCCCAGTGGTCTTCTCGCAATATACTGCCTATAATGTTAGCCTGCCAATAACTTTGTAGGCCATAAAGCAGGCATAGGCAAACTCCGGGCCTCCAGATGTTTTGGAACTACAATCCCCATCATCCCTAGCTAACAGGACCAGTGGCCAGGGATGATGGGAATTGTAGTCTCAAAACATCTGGAGGGCCGGAGTTTGCCTATGTCTGCCATAAAGGAATGCCATCCAACATTTTGCCAATAAAAATAGGGACGTCCTAAGGAAACGTGAGGGACGCGGGTGGCGCTGTGGGTTAAACCACAGAGCCTAGGACTTGCCGATCAGAAGGTCGGTGGTTTGAATCCCCGCAATGGAGTGAGCTCCCGTTGCTCAGTCCCTGCTCCTGCCAACCTAGTAGTTCGAAAGCACGTCAAAGTGCAAGTAGATAAATAGGAACCACTCCGGCGGGAAGGTAAAAGGCGTTTCTGTGCGCTGCTCTGGTTCGCCAGAAGTGGCTTAGTCATGCTGGCCACATGACCTGGAAGCTGTACGCCGGCTCCCTCAGCCAATAAAGCGAGATGAGCGCCGCAACCCCAGGTCAGTCACGACTGGATCTAATGGTCAGAGGTCCTTTTACCTTTACCTTTAAGGAAAAGTGAGACATTCTGGGATCGAATCAGAAACCGGGATGGCTTGGAGCTGCTGCGTAAAGGTATTTCTAATGAACACTTGCTTTCCTCCAGAGGGAGCAACAGCCAGAATGCTGGTTTGCTTCTCCCTCTTCCTCTCCTGCTCCAGAGGTAGGATCTGAACCAATGTACAGTGGTACCTCGGGTTAAGAACTTAATTCATTCCGGAGGTCCATTCTTAACCTGAAACTGTTCTTTACCCGAGGTACCACTTTAGCTAATGGGGCTTCCCACTGCCGCCACGTGATTTCTGTTCTCATCCTGAAGCAAAGTTCTTAACCCGAGGTAATATTTCTGGGTTAGAGGAGTCTGTAACCTGAAGCGTCTGCAAGCTGAAGCGTCTGTAACCCGAGGTACCACTGTATTCAGGTAACCAGAAAGGAAATTAAGACAAAACATCAGGAAGAACTTTCTGACGGTAAGAGCTGTTTGACAGTGGAACAGGCTCTCTTGGAAGCTGGTGGACTCTCCTTCCTTGGGGTTTTTTAAGCAGAGGTTGGATGGCCATCTCGCATGTATTATGCAGTTGAGAGTCTTGCATTGCAGGGATTGGACTTGATAACCCTCAGGATCCCTTCCAACTGTACAATTCTATGATTCTATGATCTCCGAGTTCCACTGAGTTCAGCAAGGCTTACTCCTATGCCAGGCTTTCCGCAGCTCAGCCTATCACTTACAGCAGTACAGTAGTCGCAAAAGAGTTATTGCATTTCTATGGCCTATTGTGATTGGCTCATGTCTCACCCACCGCCCCCTCGTCGAATTTTGTAACAGCTTCACTAGCCTGCCACTCTTATCACCCTGCCCGTTGATTGGCTCGGTTGCTGTCACGCGCCACGTGTTTCCATAGGGACGCTTGGGGCGGGTATGTAGGCGGGTGGGGCCGTCCTAATCCCCTGATTGGTTGGGCACCTGAGCCCGAATCCCTGTGATTCGCCGTCCTGATCCTCGTGCCGCGCCCCTTTTCAATGAGGTTAGGGTGTCACGTGAAGAGAAAGGGTGCCAGGCTGTGGCAGCGCCGAGTGCGGAGCTATGAAGTACTATGAGGTGAGGGGGACGAACGGAGGCCGGGAAGGGGAAGCGGTTGCGCCCCGGTGGCCGCCCTCTTGCCCCGTGGGAAATTCTGCCCCTTGCGCTCTGACCTGAGGGGAGGTTGGTGGGTACGACGCACGCGTGGGACTGTGGCTCGCGGGGGGCGCATGCGCGGCAATTTGTGCCCAGGGGCGCGCGAGTGAAGGCACGCATGTGCGAACATCGAATGGGTCCACAGTAGGATGGGCGCGCGTTGGCTATAGGAGAGCAGGAAGGGGATAAGCTTTCTCATTTAATCGGCTCCAGGGTAGGGCAGTCCTTTGGTGGCACGTACTTTGCACCATTTCTATGCAGGACGTGCAGCCTTAAGCCTCCCAAACTGCTGGCGTGCCTAAGAGGGAGTTCTGTGACACCTGCAAGTTTGCATAGGACGCCAGCCTCAGTTGCTCCAGTTAAATTATATAAAGTACTGCCATTATTATTTATTATTTCGATGGTCTTTTTCGTGGGTGTTTCCTTGCATGCTTGCATGCTTATTGCAGTACTTAATTCTTTCACACTTGACGTAATAACTTCCTGTCTCATTTTTCTTGTTCTTAAAATATGAAGTGGCTAAGTGCTGCTGTTGAGATATATTCCAAGCCATTGTTTCTCTTAGGTGAGATGTGTTTCGATAACCATACTGCCATTAGAATTTTAGATAAGTGGTGGTTTTCTGCACATATACTCTTACCATCTCAGGTTTTCTGCACATATACTCTTACCATAATAATAAAAAATCCTCGGCTCCGAGATGTTCCAGGAAGAAGCTCAGTGAGTGGTCGTAGAGGAAGGATGTTTAAAATGCAATAACCATCATTAGAAATGTTCCCTCATTCTTGAAATTGCAACATATGCCTCTTAGTATAGTGATGTATAAATTTTGTTTAGATCATTTCAGATAAAGATGCTTGTTTCACATGATACTGCTACTTTATTATGCTGTTCTTTGGCACACAATGTATTTTTGATTGCTCAAGAGAACCTGGTTCAACCCCATCTTATTCTCATTGTGCAAGTCTGCCTTGATGTGATAATGTTCTGGCTTGTCTAGCAGTATTATGGGTTGCAAAACTTCTTCACCTTCACAAGATTTTATTTAAATGGGTCTGGTGTACTGATGCAAGCATGGAATACTGTATAATAACTGAAACTTAATAAAGTCTCTTGAAAATGTGAACAGTGTAACTTGGTTTGCTAAGTGAGTGAATGTGCAAAGCACTTTTCTATCCATCAGTATGAATGTGGATCCTCCTGGCTGGCTTTTTTTCCTTTTTAGACAGGTGTCTATGTAGGATTTACCAATAAGTCTGGCTTCTTTGTACTGCCCCGTGTGATTTCTAATAATCCTATATAGAGTGGAATGTGTATGATGCAGTTTATGAGTTACTGTAGTCCATTGAACATCTCAGTTCAGGATTGCTCAAGGGCTTTTATGTTTCATCCTGAAAGTGGGAAGTATGTGCACCTGCAAGGTGCCTGAATAACTTGCTGCTTTTATATGTTAGGACTTACCCAGACTTCCTCTTGTCCCACTGCTTTCCCCCAGGGAAAACCACTCTTTAGTTCTCAACTGGAGCAAACAGTAATTCAGTTTTTTTCTGGATTGATGTTTGCTCCATTTTAGAGCTAAAGAGCAGATTTTCTCTGGGAAAGGAGCATGGGAAGGGCAGAGATGCTCAGACCTGTGCCTAGAAAGCACTGGTCAAGAGGAAAACTGCTTGGACCTATGCTTTCTAAGCACAGGACAAGTGGAAGTGTGAACGAGCCCTTTAATCAATAAGTCTCTAATTTTGTAAGATAAATTGGAATATTCAGAAAGCTGTTCAAACAGAACTGGCACCTGGTAGTTAGAAGTAGGACTTTCTGAGACAAATTTTAAACTATGCTTGATGCATGAATTTGAGGTATCTTCCATGGTGCTGATTGTTGTCTCTTCTTGGAGATTGGCTGTTGAGCAAGTCAGACCATAGGTCTGTTTCCAGCCAGAAAATTACTGTAGTTGTCTGTTTCCCAACATCCTTATCAGAAACACCTGCAATTCATGCTTCAGGCACAGTGTGTGGGATGCACTGAAGTTCTGCCCTTTGATCCTACATGCATCTGCACAGTGGTGTAATGTATTGAGACACCAGAAAAAAAGAGCAAACTTAGTTGTACGAAGAGCAGGGTTATGTTTTTTCTTTACTGCAGTACTAATGGCTGAAAAGTTCTGCAGGTTCTGTTAGGAGGCCAACTAACTGTCCAGCATATAAACATATAATAATCACTTTGTGTATCTTCACTGTTCAACAGTGTAAGCCCTCCTTGGGCATGAAATGTCCAGCCTGGAGCTGGGTAGAAAAAAAACTGGCTTTGATTACAGTTTTCTGTTATTCAGAGATACATCAGACCAGTTGTCTATGTACTTTAATTTTGTACAGTATTAGCTAATGGAGTTATGGGTGGAGTTGAGCCAGTTCATGGAGGTAGAGGAGGGGAATTGCCAGCAGGGCTTTTGACTTGGTATTAGGGTCCCTTGTTAATCTGACCTGACCTGGAAGACATTTAGGCCCATGTACTTCATTGTTTTGACTGCTAGCAATCCGGTAACTGTGTCCTAGTGGTTTTTAAATTGCGTTCTGGGAAATTCTGAGTTTCCTTGGACTCTTATGAGGTTATTAGTGAAAAGATCCATAGACGAGATTTCCTGAAATACAGTTAACCGACCACTACTATTCTTCCCATACATCATGTAAACATGAAATAATACTGTGTTCGTAGGTTGTGCTTGTTTTGTGGTAATGGCAACACCCAACCAGCTTAGTTAGTGACCAAATGAACCAAGTGTATACCAAGTAGAAACCTAAAACACACCTCAGAGTCCTTTGTAGCATATTGGAGTTCCATGGCCAATATGTAGGGGTCCCTTGGCAGACATATCTGTATAGAAAGGCTTCCCTGAAGGTAGAAGATTTGAATACAATTAGTCTAAGAGAATTAAAGTCTTGTCTGCAGAATAAGTTTGAAGTGGAGCATTTGTCGTTTTGTGTTTATATTGTTCTGAGACCATGATAACATGTCTGAGTTCCTGCCTAGGAGACAGTGCATTTTTTTAAAAAAAATATTTAGGTGCTTTCAGAATTTTTTAAAAAAACAAACATGATGTAGAGACTTACATGATTTCTTTTTTAACCGTTCTGAGCATTTGTAACTTGAAAGTAACTGAAGCTTGTAAGGCAAGAGAGCAAATGTTCTGCTGCAATCTGGAGAATGACCTGAGCAGCTAAGTCTGTCTCTTCGCCATGAGGTCAGAGAAGCCTTTGCACCTGTTCTGTAAATGGATATATGCCTAGCAGTGCAGCACTTACTAAGATTGGCTATATGTACAGCCTGCCCAACCAGCTCAGCAGTTTATCAGATATACTGTATGGTGAATGGTCTTGTCTGGGAAGTGAGCAGGAGAATGTTTAATCTCGTTCTAATATATTGATGTGGAATAGAGGAACACCCCTCCCCAGGACAAACTTGGGATATGTTTTTTTTCTAAATAGACAAATGGGCTCAGCCCTCCTGTCTCTAGTTAACAGCATGAACAGATCTAGTTACATCATGCAGGGGAGATAAGTTCAAGCATTTGTCTCTACATTATGATTCTATTCCTGCTGTTAGTTTAAAGTTGAGCCTTTCATAATTAAAATACAAATCTGATTCAACATGCTTTATCGAAAGGGAAGGCTTGCCTAGGGTGTTACACACCGCATTGAATAAGATATTATGTAAGTTGTATATGACACCCATTTGTTATCTTTTAATAAAGTGGGATGGGGAAAGGATTCAAGGTCTGTTTCAAGCTGGAATATGTAGGAAGCTGTATGCTTGTCTCCTTAGACTTTGGGTCTAGGCAGTGTACTTGTGTATGCCTGGTATTAAATACATTGTCCAATTAACAACCGCTTGCATTTTTTTTCTAAGCCATCTTAACTACCACTGCTTAGTCTTCAATTACAGCTGCTTAATATTTATGCAAAACTTTTTAAAAGCTGTCAATTCAGAGACTGGAATCTTGATAAAGGATCTTTGTTGCACATGCAAAATAAATTCCGCCTACAATATTAAGGTAAAGAAGACCAAGAGCTGTTTGCATTGGAGACAGCTTGGGACCCCCATACACAAGGTCCAGCCAAGGGCCTATCTCTTGCTTTTTGATTTGTACAGGTTGGGTGGGACATTATGAGATTTGCAGGCAAACAGAGCTGGATTATTAGGCTGATGAGTGGGGATTAAGTGTCTCAGCTAACTGGAGCTACACACATCATGTACACTGCATAGGTCAGGATGGGGAAGCTGCTACCCTCCAGATGTTGGATCTAACTTCCTTCAGTTGCAGGCAACTTGGTCAATGGCCAGGAATGATCAGTTATAGTCCTACAGCATCTAGAGAGTCACAGGTTCCAAATCCCTGATACAGGATGTTTCAAGTTAGGCTGTGACTAGAATACAAATAGACCTGCTTCTCAATGATCTAGAATTCCTATGTTAACAGTTACAGCATATAACTAATCTGTGCTAAGCGATGCTGGGTATGTACTCTGGCTTAAGTCCCTTGCTGGACTTAGTACAACATTCTTTACAAGATTTCCAGCAATCAGAAAGCTTTAAGTAGTTCACCAGAAATGCGTAAGCAGATCATGGTGTAACTCCTGCTCATCCCTGGCCCACTGGATTTCTGTTTCTGATCCATTAGCTACCTACCTTCCTTCCTTTCAAGATGGTCCCTTCCAACTCTATGATTCTTATGTTTTTTACCAAGGACAACCCATCTTTTGGATATGTCTGACCAGCTTTGAAAACTTGGGAGAGGAGTTTCTACAGGTAACCTGTGCAACTTTTCCTTCCTTGGAGGTGGAAGGATAAGTTCTCTGAGTGGGTTGGTGAAGTTAGGAGCATACTTCGTTTGCATTTGAAAGATAACAATCCTACATCTTGCAGCAACCTGCAGATTCTTAGGATAGTGTTTGCAGCAATAATGGCATATTAATTCTGCATTTCAATGGGTAGGTTAGCTTTTCCTCAGATTTCTGAGAGTTGAGGCACGCTCTTTTTCTGAACTGAAATGGGTGGAAAACCTAACTCCTGCATCTGAAAAGATTGGATAGAATGGGGTCAGCCCAGAATAGTGACTTGTACAGAGTTGCCACAACTGACCTCCTTTGAAGGCAGGTAATTCTAACATACATCCGTGTATCGGGTATGATGACATAATTAGATCACTTCTGGTCCAGTCAGCACAGAACTGCCCTTGTAGGAGGCTCACTGAAAAAGCCTCATGAGAGCTTTGAATGACTTAATTGATTTCATTAGTTGTTCTTTCATCTGTGATGCAACATATGGTTTGATAATGACTAGTGTAAAGATCAAACTTTTAATGTACCACACTGGTTGGAGGTAGTATTTGATCCTGCACAGATCAGGGCAAAGATGGGTTGTGCTTTTTCAGTGTTCAGCAGACAGCAAGAGTGGGGAACTTTCGGCCCTCCAGATGTTGGTGAACAACAACTCCCATCAGCCCCAGCAAGCATTGTCAATTGCCATGGATGATGGGAGTTGTGGTTTATCAACATCTGGAGGGCCAAAGGTTCCTCACCCCTGTAATGTAGGAAGGCTGGGAGACTTACACGCCACTTCAAGCTAACAGTTTGAACTCTGTTTATTGGGGCAGAGCTCCCTCCCCACCATACCTGCTGCTGCTGCCACCAGCCCTGCCACTCTGCCACTGTCATGAGCCCTGCTGGGCAGCAATGATTTCAGGCAAGATTGTGCCAATTTTGGGTGAGAACTCACTAAAATGGATGTGATCCTGCCCTAAATCAGTGCTGCTGGCAGAAGTGGCAGGGCCAAGTGTATTCTGCTTCTTTAAAATGTAGGCATAAAAGGTAAAGGTAAAGGTACCCCTGCCCGTACGGGCCAGTCGTGTCCGACTCTGGGTTTGCGCGCCCATCTCGCTTAAGAGGCCAGGGGCCAGCGCTGTCCGGAGACACTTCCGGGTCACGTGGCCAGCGTGACAAAGCTGCTCTGGTGAGCCTGCACCAGCGCAGCACACGGAAACGCCGTTTACCTTCCCGCTATAAAGCGGTACCTATTTATCTACTTGCACTTAGGGGTGCTTTTGAACTGCTAGGTGGGCAGGAGCTGGGACCGAAAGACGGGAGCTCACCCCGCCGCGGGGATTCGAACTGCCGACCATGCGATCGGCAAGTCCTAGGCGCTGAGGTTTTACCCACAGCGCCACCCGCGTCCCTAAAATGTAGGCATAGGGAACACTTAAGACTGAAGTGTTAAGTGAACGTTAATCAAAACTTTTGGATGCTTTTGGAAGTACCACCTGGAGGCTTCCGTGGCTCTGCTGTTGAGCCTCAACCATTTTAGTATGGTTTTGTTTTCTGAGCTTGAAAACAGCAACTGTTAGACATTTGAGCAGGAGTGCCCTCCTCTTAGGTGTTTGTGCAAGAGGTTTTAAAATTAATGAGCCTGGCTTTCCCTGAGTGAGATCAAGAGCTTATTGAAGCATTGCCATTTTGGAATCTGAATATGATATAATAATAATAATAATAATAATAATAATAATAATAATAATTTATTTATTTATACCCCACCCATCTGGCTGAGCTTCCCCAGCCACTCTGGGCGGCTCCCAATCAAGTGCCAAAAGCAATACAGCATTAAACATTAAAAACTTCCCCAAACAGGGCTGCCTTCAGTTGTCTTTTGATTAATGATGATAGTTTTGATTAAGGTTCACTTTACACTTCAGTCTTAAGAGTTACCTATGCCTACATTTTAAAGAAGCAGAATACAATTCAGTATGCTTTGTTCCAGGTACATTGAATGGGTGTGAATCTCTGGGTCCTCAAAGGTTACCCTATTTGTGTAGAAGCTGGTACAGTGGAACCTCGGGTTAGAAACACTTTGGGTTACAGACTCCGCTAACCCGGAAGTAGTACCTCGGATTAAGAACTTTGCCCCAGAATGAGAACAGAAATCGCGCAGCGGCAGCGGGAGGTCCCATTAGCTAAAGTGGTACCTCAGGTTAAGAACTGACCTCCAGAATGAATTAAGTTCATAACCAGGGAGCACTGTACTTTGGAAGTGGTTGGATTGCACAAGCTGCTATTTGTGTGTATTTTGCAACCTGTTGAGTTTGTTTAGGCATGTTGCAATACACTCAGTTTAAAAGAAAATCCAGGCTTACAATGCCTGAAGCAGTAGGATTAAATCTGGGAGGTCAGAATTGCCTCTTAGCACACGTGTGGTTAGCACACATTTATTTTCTTCAGCTTCTTCTCCACTCTTCATCTTTTGAGTATTTAATGCTGTTTTATTCAGTACCTCTGTTTGATGTGTTTTGAGTTTTTGGCTGAAATATTTTGTATATGACATGCTCTGCAATGGGTGTTCTTAGCATGATGGTAACTTAGCACTGTAAGCCCAAGCAAGGGCGGCTTTTTACATCCACTTGCGGTCATTCCTTAGTCTATTTTAGCTGTTCAGGATTTATGTGTACACCAGAGGGTGCTCTCAGCTTAGCATTTTGAGTAGATGTGTTTTCGTTTTGATCTCTTTCCAGGGTTCTCCCTTTTTCTTCTTCAGTTGCTTAGCCTGGTATTCAGCAGCAGCAGCAGCCCCACTGCAGATGGATACATTTACGTAAACTAAAGAAACAAGAGTCCTTAGGCTGCGGTCACTGTGCATTTAAAATGTCTGTCCCACTCTGGTTAATGTAGTTGGGACCTTTGCCAAGTCTGTTAGCGTAACTTTGGTTTGCTTTTTGTGTTGTCAGAAATGAAATTGTGCCAGTTTTCTGCATCTGATGACAAAGCTACAAAATGTCTGGTCTAAATGACAGCATTCAGGCCTATGTGGATGTAGAGGTCACACCCATATCATACATGAATAGCCCAGTCGGTAGAACATGAGACTCTTAATCTTCGGGTTGTGGGTTTGAGCCCCATATTGGGTGAAAGATTCTTGAATTGTAGACCAGTTAACTCATGGTCCCTTCCAACTCTACAAGTCTCTGATTCTGCCATTTAAAGCATATTTAAAGCACGTGCCTTCTCCCCAAAAAATCCTGGGGACTGAAGTTTACGTGGGCTGGGAATTGTAGCTCTGTGAGGAGTAATCTACAGTTCCCAGGATTATTTTGGGGGAAACCATGTGCTTTACATTTATGGAGCAGATGTCAGCCTAGATGCTGTGTGAATGTCTGCTGCTTCACTATAGGAGCTGCTGCTACTTTTATTATCATCCAAGTCTCTGTCCTTTTGAAATGCAGGCAAAAATCTAAAACTTGCCCATGAATGCGCTAGTTGGGCTGTGGCAATGCGAGAGCAGGATGCTGGACTATAGATGGTCCTTTTGTTTGATCCAAGAGGGCTCTTTGTGTTCTTAGGCTCATTTCAACTTTCAGCTACTTCTGTATATTCAACTCCTACATCTGCTTCTGTAATAATTCTAAAGCCAGAATTGTGTTGCAGATACCATCACCAGTTAAAACTTTGATCCTCATATGAACCATACTTCTTACTTAGTCTTTTTAAAACTTTAATTATAACTCATTCTAACCAGTGTGTCAAGAGTGGCTAACAAGAGTGGCTATATTACTAGAAGCACAGAGGATACTGATTTCAATTTTGCTTAACATATGAAGCAAGTACAGTGCTGTGTTTTACATTAAGTCTAAAGCATTAGTTTCTCCCCTCCCTCCAGTTTTCTATCCTATTTGACTTCTGTCCCAGGCCATCCTGCTGTGACTGTGATACCTAAATGAATGGCAGGCACCATCTCACTGCATCTCAATGATGCACCCATCTGAAAGCTGTTAAATATTTCCTAGGCCTTCTTGGCTGTTTGCCCTGCAGCTTACAAGTCTTGAAACTGGGAGGCCACCACTAACTTATTTCCACATCTTCCATTAGTACTTGTCTGTATTGTCACATGTTGACTGCGTTGTTAAGGGAGTTCCATACTTCTCCAGACCATCTTTTTCTTACGGCTCCATTAATAGCAGAATTGTAGCTGTTTGGAATGCTTTCATTGTAAACTTGCCAAGCTGTCAAGACACTTAAATAGATAACTTCATAGGAGTTATTTTTGTAACTGGGTGTATTATAGGAGTAACACAATACTGACATGCCACTCAGGTGTGAAATGTGCATGTGTTGTCTTTTCATGGTGATCAGGAATTTTATGGCTGTATTTCCAGGATAAACTACCTGGGAGATCTGTAAGGAGCCTGAAATAGTATCTGCTATATTTTTGGAAAGAGGTTTGCTGGTTTGTTTGTTCTCTGTATATTCAGACACCTCTTGAGAGATTATTCTTGAACATGGCACAAGGGTTTCCGAGTTGGGGCGGCAGTCTTCATCAGTGTTTGGATGCCAGGAGCCATTTTGAAACAAGCTGGCAGACCAAAACATGACTTTGCATTGATGTCACCCAGTTTTTGGCGTGACAGATCCAAACTCACAAATGGCACTATCAGTTTAAAAATCACAATCTTTTTTGGTTCCTAAAAATACCTGGGCAGCTCCGGGCACTCCCTGCTAGCAACAAATAAAACAATGAAATATAACAACTATGGGCTGTAATTTTGTGTCCTTTGGAACTGAAGCAGACCATGGGGCAAAACTGTATCAATCATTTACCTTGTCTGGCATAAATACAGTGGTACCTCGGTTTCTGAACAGCCCTGTTTACGAACTATTCGGTTTATGAACTCCGCAAAACCGGAAGTAGTGTCCCAGTTTGCAAACTTTACCTCATTAGGGAAAGCGCGCCTCGGTTTAAGAACGGTTTCGTTTTAAGAATGGACTTTTGGAACGGATTAAGTTCGTAAACCGGGGCACCACTGTACACCCATTTCTTGTGTCTTAGGAGTCATTAGAAGGGACAGAAACAGCAAGCAAACAGTGTGACACACATTGGAGTTGTTAATATTTTCAATCAGTGGGGATTAAGGGATGCAATTACCACATTTTTGCAGTGTCTTCAGTTACACTTGAGGGTGGGAAGGGGGAAACCCCTTAATGTCCCTGCTCTGATTCTCTTCATGCTCAACTTGGGCAGCTGTGAATGCACATGTACAAGTATGAGAGAGATTTCATAGTAAGTAAGCTATGAGTTGACTGCCAGTTGCTATACTTCGTATTGCACCACAGCAAAATCATTGTTGCTATGTGTCCAATGAAATGCAGAGCTGGAGATAGCTGCTGACCTTTCTGGGGTGGTTTCATTTGCCATGGTCTCTCTACACCCCTTGCCAGTGAGTGTGGCAAGTAGGCTATTTTGCCATACATGGGTTCAATCCATTCCAGAGAGGGAGGTAGTAGACAATTACAGGAATGCATTAAATAGCTTTCAAGTTCTCTGTTACCTTGGGCAAACAGTGGCGCTATATAGCCTCCAAAAGTCATCTTTTAAACCTCTCTCCGTCCTGAAACTTAAAAGTCTATTACATGGTTGTGACTATTCGGGCTCAGAGATTAAGTTTGGTGATCTGTTAATATCTTAACCAGTTAATTCCTGGTGATTTTTCAGGCAAATATAATATGCCTTTTTTCTTGTGAGAAGATTCCCCTCCCCCCCGAAATATACTTTTCCTCATGCCGAGCTAGAGAACTCTTCAGCCCCAAACAGCCTCTGTGGACAGATTTCACATAAGCTTGACAAGTTTGCACATTCAACCCATCCATGGAAGGGATGCTTTAAAGATTATCTTATGTTTTCTGGGATACACACTGATATGAATTAAGTACCAGCCTCTGAGCCACACACTGGGGAAATGCCCTCCCCTACATATGTTACACGCCTTTTCATACATTCATTTTGCTTTCCACTGCATTCTTAATCTCAAGCAATTTATAAAGAATGATCTGAGAGGAGATTTCAGCAAACTCCATCCTTGTTTGCAAAGGCTCTTGCATAAAGCAGTAGTCTGTGGCATAAGCCAACCTGGTTTATACTAGCTGTTCAGATATTGCTTTCCGTTGCCCCCCCCATCCCCCCCAGTCCTTAGTTACTTACCAGGGCTTATTCATGTTGGTGGGGTTCTTCTTCGTTCTTTCCTGGTTTGATGGCAATCTGTTTGCTTCCCCATCAGTGGTATCTGGGAGGTCTGCAGTCCTGCTGCATTTGAAGGCTGCAGTGTGTTGCTTTGAAACTTTTCACCATTTCTTTGACATCCTGATTCTTCTCTGGAACGCTGCTTCTACTGTGAATAGTCCATCATGACACCGTGCATTCTCCCTGCGCAACTGATTGTTGTTCACAACAGCTTAATATGGTCAGTGTGATCTGTGTGCTGCTTCCCCTGGAAGAAATTCTTTGTTCTAGAAGCTCTGAGCCATGAGAGTGACCATTCCAGGCTCTGAGGCACAGTTCTATTAATACCTCTGTTTGGAACTGGCCCTTACTATCTGTTGAAAGTGCTGAACAGACTCCAAATTCTTGTTGTCCCACTCGAGACAGCTTCTAACTTCACAGAGGCCATGAACTTCTAAACTGAGTAGGAGGCTGGAGGGGATGGCACTTTTGAATCTATCTGTGGAGAATGTAACCTATGGAAAAGTCTACTGTGTTAGGTTTGTAGCTTATCTAGTCCAGAATCTGGCCACCATCAATGACCTATTCTGGAAGTATAGAATACCACAAGGCACTATTGGTGTATTTTGGTCCCTGGTTATCACCACTTCTAGCTAGTGTTAGAAATTCCCCGGGCACCAGACACATTTTGCATCTGGTATGGTTTCAGTTGCAACCATGTGGAGATCTTTGGATGCCAGGTTGGCAACTGGACATCTCCACCCAGCTGGCCCCTCCAGCTCTCTTAAGCAGGTAAGCAGAATAGCTTATTTATTTCATATATATCCCACCTTTTTCTCCAAGGAGTACATGGCCCATCCCCTCCTCAGTTAATCCCTACAACGACCCTGTGAGGTAGGTTAAGAAGTTGTGACTGGTGCAAGGTCACCCAGTGAGCTTCATGACTGAGTGGAAATTTGAACCCTGATCTCCCAGGTCCTAGTCTGACACTCTAACTACTATACTACACTGTCTTCCAATAGTACTTCTGCTATGCGGTAGCTATATAAATTAAGTTGGTAAATAAATATGGGGGAAGCAATATTTCACTTAGGGAAGGATCTGAAATATTTTCCTTGAAGCATGAATTTGTTTTATTCTGGTTTTAATGTTTTGTAAACCACTTTGAGATTTTTTGCTTTAAAATATAAAGCAGTATTGAAATGAATTGGAAAATAGTAATAATAGCAACAAATCTCACCAGGGAAAAAATGGTGCCTAGACAACCATTGTGGCAACCGCAACTTAGGTTTAAGGTGCCATTTGGTAATTAGCTTATATCTGAGTTTCTATCACTGCTTCTAGTCTGATGAGAAGCAAGATTTTCATAACTAATTTACAAAGGGGCCTATCATGCCATTGGGTCACAAATGTGCTTGAACCCACACAATGATACATTGGACACCAGCACACACGGGCTTTTGTGTTCTCTGTGTCTCTTAATGCTATTGCTTTGATAGCACAAAGGCTGGTTTACCTTGACCCAGACATGGGGGGGTGGGGATGTGAAACTGCACCCTAAGGCTCAGGAGCATCTTCATCAGCTTTCAAATGACACCTTGTTGAGCAGTCCAGTTGTGCACTTTTAATATTTTTGAGTAAAATATGATCTCTGCAGCCTGGTAACCTTCCTAAATTTTGGCTGCAAGAGCAAAGTGGTGAAAACAATATGGGGTAGCCAATATGGTATGCTGCAGAAGTGGGGATCCAGCAACAACCCCCATCAACTCAGCCAGCATAGCCAGCGGTCAGGGATGTTGGGAGTTGTAGCTCTCCTCAAGATCTGGAGAGCATTATGTTGGCTATCCCTGCTATAAGAAAACAGTCTGTTTAATTCAAACATACAGATTACAAGCCAGTTGTGTTCCAGGCTCAATTTAAGGATAGACTGAAATATGTTTTCGTGCAATCTGATATGGCAATTGAAGGAAATCAAAGCCTCTTAATTCACTTCTGGTTATGAAATGTATTATGACAATTCTTCCCAGAATTTAAACTGGGAGAGGATTTGCAC
The DNA here is from genome assembly GCF_964106645.2 of Podarcis pityusensis. Taxonomy (NCBI): domain Eukaryota; kingdom Metazoa; phylum Chordata; class Lepidosauria; order Squamata; family Lacertidae; genus Podarcis; species Podarcis pityusensis. The sequence goes on along the minus strand of NC_138029.1, from coordinate 43,434,176 downwards.
TTCTTCATATTCAATAGATACTCTCTGTTCTCCGATATTGTTAGGAGATAACTGCATCCTCTTGGGCATTGCATGCCTGACAAAGACATCACAGAGGGCCTGCCTTGCTATCTGCCATTTGTCCAAGAAGATCTGAGCATCATGGATAGACCTATCCTTCATGAACCTATCGCTTTTTAAAAGCCACCTAGATTAGTGTCACTCACATCCCGTGGCAGGAAATTTTATAACTTAACAATGCATGTTGTAAAATGCTACTCTCTTTTGTCTGTGCCTATCAGATTTGTTGAGTGAGACTGAATGTTTGTAATTTGACAGGAAGAAAACCCTTTCTAGCCACAGCATTCATTCCATCACAGCCATACTTTGCTGCCCATTCTCTAAACTTAAAAAATGCTCAAAACAATTTAACCTTAGTGGAAAAGCTCAGAATAATGTTGTCGAAGAGGGAGCTGAAAAAGTTGAATAATGTTGTAAACATACATGTTTTCAGACCCAGGAACCACTTTAAACCCAAACATGCATTTGGGGACCAGTTTCTTGATATGTTTGCATGATGGTAGTGCTCTTGTTGCACCCACCTTGAATCAGACCACAATCCACTAGTAGGCCTTGACCCACCAGTTGAAGACAAATGCTTCAGAGTCTTTTGTGCAATTCTATCTCCTTCCTTGGAAGTTTTTAAGCAGAGCCTGGATGGCCATTTGTCATGTAAGATCTAGTTGAGATTCCTACATTGCAGGGAGTTGGAGTAGATGACCTTTGAAGTCCCTTTCAGCTCTACAATTCTATGATTCTAACAGGTGCATATGTAATAATTTGGGTAAACTTATTTAAAACAGACTCACATTGAATGAGGGTTTTTTGGGGGGGACTCAGGAAATGATGCCTATTTGTGTTGTATTTAGTTAGTTAGTTCAATTCATGAGTCTCTTAGTAAAAAAATATTCTAGGTAACAGGTTTATATGCAGTCTCTTTGAAAAAAGATCTCACAAGGTGGCTTACAGGTAGTTATGGCAATTAACACAATGAACAGTGAAAATCAGCTATAATGTCAAAACTGTGAAAACTAATGAGAACAACACAGTTTAAAACTGAAGCAACAAGTCAGCAAATACATAAATCAGTTGTAAAAAAAATATTTTGGATTAAAAATAAGTTTTTAAAGTCATGCTTCAAAGAATACAACCAAGTTGACCTGTTAGCACAAGGACTTCCACCTGTGCAGTGGGACTTCCTTTCCTCTCCCTGTGTGCCCTCCCAATCTCTCGGGGATCCTTCCAGAGCAGTTCTGGAGTTGGGAGAGGAAGACTCATTGTACAGGTGGATGTCCTTGCAGGAACAGGACGACTTCGTTGGCTACAACCCTTGGAATCCCAGTAGTCACACCCTTTACAATACAGGGGGTCAGAAGGCTTGTTATGCATTTATAAACACGAAACATCGCAAATTCCCAAAGATGACAACTCCTGCTAATTATTCTGAGGGGCAGGGCTCATATATGTCTCTAAAGTCAACTTGGACATGGATCATCTCTTAATAATTATTAGCGCTATAGTGGACTCTCTGTATAAATGAGATGAACTGAGTGGTGCAGTCTTTTTTGGGGAAGAGAGAGAGAGAGATGTTTTCAAAAACTTCCTGGTATGAGTTGACTGGTCAAAAGGCTGCTTGTGAGAAGTTATATGCTGGATTCAGTTTTATATTTAGCTGGGAATGGTAGCAGTTCAACTCCCAACACTTATCGGCTTACGCCTTGGAACGCATCCTGCAGAACAGACTAGAAGGGAACCCCTTCTAGTGTGTGCTGAGCTGGATCTTACTTGAAGGGCTGAGTCTGGAACTTTAGTCTTGACTTTTTTAAAAAATAAAAAGAATACTGGGCAATTAGCTCCTCTTGAGAAACAAGTTTGTTTGCTGACCAGGAGAAGGTCCACATGTAGCTAGGAGAGAAACCTGTGGTGGTGATTCCAGCTCTTGATTGTCCACGCCCCTGAGGATTTCCTGCTGTGTGAAGAGGCATGGACGGGACTTTGGTTCATGTTGAGGGGTGTCCACCCCTTCAAAGAAGTTTCAATGAAATAGGAGCCAAGCCACATAAGAAATCTAAAAGGGGTGTTCTTTTTTTTGAGGTGGAGATTCTGGATGCCAAGACCCGGGAAAAGCTGTGCTTCCTGGACAAGGTAAGGTCTCTCTAATTGCTCTCACTGAACTTTATAACTTGATAAATAACTGGGGAAGGCACTGGGATCTCAGGGGGTAAAGCAGGAGTTGCCCCCTTGTTTAATACTAAAATCTACCAAAGACCTGTATTGCCAGCTAGAGTGTAAATATATATTAAGACAGGAAAACTAACTGGCTGTCCTGTCTTTTGGATGACTTCTGATAACTGTGAGAGAGGCAGTAGTTAGCATTGATTGGAGAGGATGTTCAATTGGAAAAGGCTTCATGCTTAGATATTTCTCAGAATTGATCCATTAAAATGTTTCCTCTCAACTACATATGCATCCAAAAAAGAGATAAATGACTGCTGGCATTTCTTTCATTTGTCCACATTTCCCAGTGCATTGAAAAGTAGATGTCCTCTCTTTTCTGCTAGAAAGGATGACTAGAAGTCCCCATTTCCACCTCCTAATTTTAATATTTAACTAGCAGCAGCTAGACTGGTGACTGGGAGTGGCCACTGATACCATACCATATAACACCGGTCCTGAGATATCTGCATTGACGCCTAGTACGTTTCCAAGCACAATTCAAAGTGTTGGTGCTGACCTTTAAAGCCCTAAACAGCCTCGGTCCTGTATACCTGAAGGAGCGTCTCCACCCCCATCATTCAGCCTGGACACGTTGAGGTCCAGCACCAAGCGCCTTCTGACGGTTCCCTTGCTCTGAGAAGTGAGGTTACAGGGAACCGGGCAGAGGGCCTTCTTGGTAGTGGCACCTGCCCTGTGGAATGCCCTCCCAGCGATAAGCAACTATCTTACTTTTAAAAGACATCTGAAGGCAGCCCTGTTTAGGGACGTTTTTAATGTTTGATGCTGTATTGTGTTTTTAATATCCAGTTGGAAGCCACCCAGAGTGGCTGGAGAAACCCAGCCAGATGGGCAGGGTATAAATAAATGATGATGATGATGATGATGATGATGATGAATGTGACATTTATCATTATTATAAATATGTGGTACTTCTGCATGACTTGTGGTCCTGTGGGGCATCCTTCCTCACCTTGAGTCCCCAGATGTTGTTGGGCTACAGCCTCCACCAAGCATGGCCAATAGTCAGGGATGATGGCAGCTGGAGCCCAGCCACTTCTGGGGAGCACAGTTGTGGATGCTTCTCATGGAGGCCTTCAGTGTGACACCCATGGGTGCCCACCCCACCCCCAAATGAATTTTGCTCTCCCTGCTCTGGGAGGCATGTGAGTTATGCTCTTCCCAGCTCACCCAAAAAATGTGTGGTGGGGCTGTGAAGAATGCAGTGTATGTGGGGATGGGTGATACTGGAAGAATTGTTCCTGCAAGCCATCCTTCCATGTAAATTGCTTTCCCCCTTGCCTGCCAAACAGCTACCTGGCAGTCAGGCTAGAGGGGAGCATCATTGTTATAGGACATGAGTGAGAGGCCCAGCCACCACCAGATCACACCTCTCCTGGCTCGGGTCACACCCACTGGCAAGTGGCCAAGTTGCCCGTCCATCCTCACATGTGGCCTGCTAGGACAAACGGTTGCCCACATTTGCTGCAAAGTACAAGAGTCTTACTCTTATTCATAAGAATACCACCCTGCCCATCTGGGTGAGCTGCCCCGGCCGATCTGAGCGACTTCCAATACATATGAAAACAATATATAACAAGCTGGCTCCCAGTTTTCTCTGCAGTCATGAGGTATAGCTAGAAAGGCTTGAGCTGGATGTGTTAAGGATCCTTTAAGCCTGATCTGTTGTCAGATGTTTCTGTAGGGGGGTCTTAAAGAGTATTGCTAGCTGGCTGTTACTAAATGAGCTGGAGTTTTTCAGGAGGCCAGCAAGTGTGACACACACCACTGTACAAATGTTCACGCCTTTAAATCCTCACTGACAGCAGCTGCAGGGAGGTGGATATCCGCTGTAGCTGGGAGAGGAGGGCCTTAAGCCTTCTCTTCATATCAGGCTGTTTATTTAAATAAGTTTCCATTCTTACTATTGACACTTGGTATGTCACTGACTTGAGTTGCTAATGTTGCAGGAAGAAAGAACTTTGCTAGCTTGAACAGCTTTTGTCACTGCAGCTAAATGCTCCCACTCTCACATGGTGTCAAAACCACTGAATGAGTTGGGGAAGTTAATTTCTGAGATAACAGGATCAAATATGTAAGTGGGTGTGCACACCTGTGCCATGTGATAAATAAGTTGGCTGGCTAGGATGAACAAAAGCCAATGAGATTTCTTTTATTAAAATATAACATCATAATGAAATTTGTTTTTAACCAGATTAGTTTTACAAACATGCTTTGGAAGCTGGCAGAATCAACTGTTCTTTAGCATGCATGTGCATACATTTGTCAATAAGGCAAGATCTCTCTCATATGTGGTTGCTACTCATAGATGCCTTCACTTTGCTGATGAAATCAGTTTATAGATTTGCCCCGCATAAACCACAGTAGAGAGACTACAATGAGACCCCACCCATGTTTCCCTCTGACTCTGCTCTCTGCTTCTTTTGTGGTTTTTTTTTATAAATATTTATTAAAGTTTTCACAATATTACATAATGAAAAAGAAAAAAGAAAAAATACAAAATAAAAAACAGTTAAAAACAATTCCATCTTTTCATCACTTATCTTTCATTTGCTTGTTTCCCGAACCTCCTCATACCTCCCTTTTTTGTATTCCAGTTCAATTTATTAATTCAGCAATTCCTTTCCCTCCTTATTTTATCCTGATCTTTATCTTAACATATTATAGCATTAAATTTTTACCTGTTAAAAATCCAATTTTTTCATATTCTTTTATACCATTACAGCTAGAAACCACTTAACTTCAATCCAACATCATTCTAACATTCATTAATTTTGCAATATTTCTGTAAATAGTTTTTAAATTTCTTCCAATCTTCTTCCACCGACTCTTCTCCCTGGTCTCGGATTCTACCAGTCATTTCCGCCAATTCCATGTAATCCATCATTTTCATCTGCCATTCTTCCAGAGTGGGTAGGTCTTGTGTCTTCCAATACTTTGCAATAAGTATTCTTGCTGCTGTTGTAGCATACATAAAGAAAGTTCTGTCCTTCTTTAACACCGATTGGCCGACTATGCCCAGGAGAAAGGCCTCTGGTTTCTTCAAGAAGGTATATTTAAATACCTTTCTTAATTCATTATAAATCATCTCCCAGAAAACCTTAATCCTTGGGCACGTCCACCAAAGGTGAAAGAATGTACCTTCAGTTTCTTTGCATTTCCAACATTTGTTATCGGGCAAATGGTAGATTTTTGCAAGCTTGACTGGGGTTATGTACCACCTGTATATCATTTTCATAATATTCTCTCTTAAGGCATTGCATGCCGTAAACTTCATACCTGTGGTCCATAACTGTTCCCAGTCAGCCATCATTATGTTATGTCCAACGTCTTGTGCCCATTTAATCATAGCAGATTTCACTGTTTCATCCTGTGCTCTCTGCTTCTTTTGACCCCACGCATGGTCAGCATGAGGCCCCTGGCAGTTCACCCATGAGGGAATATAACCCCAGGCAGGAAACAGGTTGCCCACCCCTGGTTAATGTGGCACCTAGCAGCAGCCATGACTACCCCCCTAAGTACTGCCTCATTTACCAATGGGTTTGGGCTGCTGTTCAAGATGCAGCAGTTTGGGCTGCTTCTTGCTTTGATTGCTGAATGACAGGACTCCAGTGTTGCGTCTCCAGAAATCTCTGATGCAGAATGCCTGCACCCATCTATTTGGGCCACATAATGTACTGTAAGAATCGACAGCAGAGCGGTCTGTTATGGCCATAGAGGCCTATAAAATGACCACTGATGTGCTAAGTGTCTGTCATGCAAGAAGGATCATATTCGTGATGTGGTTGCATTGCTGACTTGTAAATTTCATTAGACTGGCTCCAATTAATCCCATCCAAGCTCTTGGGTTGGCTGGCTTGTAGTCAGCCACACTGGCTGTAGCCTCCTGTCCTGCCATTCTCCAAACCAGTCTAAACAGCTACTGCTGTTAACCTTACTAATGCTTTAACAGGTCAGTTTTCTTAGCCCCTAGGGCATTTGTTAAGTTCTTGCATAGTTGTGCTGGCTCTGAGAATCGGCCTTGTAAGGCAGAAGAGAACCATACCTCCCCACTGGGAGTTGGACTTCAGCTGCCTTAGACACCCTACACCAGCACCTGTTTGGATTGGCTATGATGGTGGACACGCCCTTCTGAAATGTCATCATCTCCTCCTTCACCTCTCTCAATTCCTTGCATACCAGGAGGCTTTCTGCACAAGGAAGGGAAGAGGAACACTGTGTTTGTTTTGAGCTGAGTGTGAGATTCCGCCTGGGACAGAGGCAAAGAACACGAGGAAATTGCAGGGGTCTCTATGCTGCCAACTGTAAGCTTATATGCACTTTGTTGCACATGTGGACTGGAATTTTGGGCTTATTATAAACAAAAGATTGTAAAAGCCATTCCTCGTTCATGTGTTCGGTGAATTTCTGCAACATAATTCTTACTGTGACATCTGGAGCTTTTGAATTTGGAAATACTCTCAGGACTAGGGCACTCGCTGAATCCTTGTGTCCCCTTTTGTAAAGACACAATGGGGTCAGTTTAGGGAACTGTAAGGCGGGAAGAAGTTTCATTCCCTGGTTTGATGCAAGCTCCACTTCTTGGTTCTAAGCCTTTGCAGAAATTCTCAGTGTGATTACATCCCTCTAGCTGAAGCTGCCTCATATCAGAAATGATGTCACAGGTGCTAGCCAATAAGCTGCTATCAAAGCTGCGTAACAAAGCTAAAGAAAAGGGGGCCTGGGTGTGGCCACTAGGGGCGCATCGGAAGATGGCTGACAATAACATCTCTCCGACCCACGCGAGGTAATTAAGAGGCTGTGATGGGAGTAAACAGCCTCCCGACCCCCCCAAGGGTGTGGGGGGGACTGCCCTTGCCTGCTGTGCCCTATACCACCCCCGAATTTTGTGGGGGTGGGGGCACTAGGCAGAAAGCCCTTGTGTGGATTTCGGCGCTCCTGGACGCTGTCTCTGATCCGCGCCCCTAGCTGCAGGAACTTCAAAAGAAACAATTAGGAGGAAGGTAATGCACATATTTCAAGGAAGAAGGGGGAGTAAAGACTGCTAACTGAAGAGATCTCTGATAAACAAGACGGGTCGGAGGAACAAGAATAAATCATGAGAAGACACACTAACGCTCGGTATGTTCGGCAACGGGACTGGATGGGGGAGGGGGAAAAAACTTTCCTTTCTTTTCTCTATGTGATTAACCAAGAACCCCCCCCCCCCCACAAGTCACAAGTCAGAAATGTCGTTTAAATGACTTAAGCTGTGGATTTAAGGCTGTGTGGAGATAATTTTCTAACCAAAGCATGTTCTAAGAAGACCGTGGAAAGCATAAGAGCTTTGGAATGACGCAGCAAAAAATATCATCGCCATCTTGGCAAGTTCCGTCGAAAAATTTATGTCTGGGAGGAGGAAAGGTCTGTTTTCATATTGTGGGTGATCCTCCTCAGTGGGACTAAAATGCGACAGACTTGCGAGATTAATGATGGAAAGAGTGCTGTTATTTATGAAAGTGATGATATATGGAAACCATCTGGATATGATGACTGGATGAACGGAAAAATTCACACAGGATTATAATTGGTGTTTACTTGCTTAAGGATTATCAGAAGAGATCATAAAGAAGAAAAGAAAAACATACGAACAAGATGAGATGTGGAAACAGCAAGATAAGACTGGATAGAATTATGAACATTATGTGGACAGATTTGTGGATATTAATGCAGCAGCAAGAAGATGATCGGAATCCCCCTTCGGAACTTGAAATATGGGTCACCCCAACAAAAATTTAAAATTCGGCTTTGTAATTCGGAATTTATGTGATGTGATTTGATTTGATTGGTCAGTTAATAAAAATTATTTTTAAAAAAGAAAAAGAAAAGGGGGCCTGAAAGTGGCTGGAAAAGGCTTATCCTCTGTGCTTCACAGAAGGATGCAAAACAAGTGACAACACAAAGAGAGAAACACGTACACTCTGTATACATTTTATTAGACAGGATTGGCTTAGTCTGCCGATTGGGGAGCCCCCTCCTATGTCTGTCTCTGTGGCCACTTCTGTTACAGTGCTATCTTCTACTGCTCTCCTCTCTGTGGACCTTCTTCACAAGGCAAGTGGCAAACCACCTTACAAGTCTCTGTAGATAATTAATATTGTTGGGGCCAAAGCAAGAGGAGGCAGCTCCCTAAGAAGTGACAGCCAGCAGTGAGAACAACCTGCTACAAGGAGAGTTAAGACTGTCTGAGTCCCAGCTCATGCTGCTTACTTAGACGTAACCCAAGACCTGAGCGTCGCTTCCCAGGTTGTGTTGCTTTTTGAAGCTTCTGGAGGTGCTGATCCATGCTTGGCAACTGCTCTGGAATCCTCATACATTTCTCTTGCTTTAATTTGAAAGCTGAGTTGGGTGCTCTCAAGCTCACACATCAGCTGTCTGAGGGACAGTCCAGTGGCTTCTTCTTGCAACATCTCCATTGCTGGAAGAGAAGTGTGTGTGTGTGCGCACACACACACACGTGTGCACAGATGTAGGACAGAGACAGCTCACTTTTACTTCCATTGTCAAGGTGATGTAAGGCTTCCAGTGGCTAGAAATATCATGTGGGAAAGCAGATTTGCTGGCAAAGAGAATGCAGACCTAGTCTTTTATGGCCAGAAATGGCTGTATAATGACCAGGTTGCTGCTGTTGCCGCTTCTCTGAAGTGAGGGACTGAGATTCTGTTGAAACAGTTTTTTGAATTAAGGGTCTGGTGCTGCCTGCAACACTTCTCTTGATTGACTCAGGTGTCCCTGGGTGGAAAGCTTCTCTCTTTCCTAGTGTGAGGTTCAGGGTTCAAAATTGCCAGGATGCATACACCTCAAAAAGTCTGGGTGTAATTTTTCATGCCTGGTTGACACTCGAGGATTACTGAAATGTATGTGCTTTGAAGCCTTGAAGTATATGTTAAGGATAGGCAATATGTTAAGGAGTTTAACAATAAAGCATAGCGTGTTTTGAAAACGGAAGTTTGGTACCAATATTTTTATTGAAAACAGCAAATTAAACATGTATTTACATTTCTGTTAAAAATGTGATATTAACAATATGTCACTTATGTGAATTGCATAGTAGTTCATGCTTATCAAAATAATAACTTAAAAGTGTCGCTGACACACCCCTCTTGGCGACTAGACATATTTTTGGTATCCACAACTCAGGACCCAGGAGCCACTTGGCTCCTAGCTTTTCTATCCCTTTTCTATCTGTCTAACACTGGTGAGGTTGTACCCTGGAATCAAACCAGTTTCCTCAAGCATGTAAAACATAAGCTGTTCCACCCACTTAAGATGCAAGTATAGGACTGCTCTGCCTGAGGCTGTCTTCTCCTGGCCTTGTTCCCTGGGTAGAAGGTGCTTAGATAGATGGGCTTTATTCACTCTTTAATCATATACGATGTTGTGCTCTGGTTCCCTGATTTCCTTCCTCTGCTTTCTTTTCAGGTTGAGCCCAATGCCACCGTAATAGAGATAAAGAACCTCTTCACTAAGTCCCGTATGTATGGCGCATGTATCCTTGTGTGACTCCTGCCTGAACACACGTATCAAAGCAGACCTTTTATTGGTTTTGCCCATTGTCATTTCCTCACTCCTACAGTGGGACAGGCCCTTGGAGGGAGGGAGCGTTGAAAGTGCTGAGCTGCTTGCTTCATGAGTAAAGCTTGCCTCCTGACACCCTCGTCATGCCATTTTAATAATATATCCCCAAAACTACTATTGTCATGCGTTTTCCCTGTAATTGAAAACAACTTCTGGAGGTTCGGATTCTGAACTTCCATTTTTATCTCTGTGGACTTTGGAGAAAGGAAGCTCTTTGCTTTTACCCATGTTGGCTTGTTTCTTGATTTGTTGTATTTCCGATGGTGCTGTAAGGCAGCTAAGCAACAGCAGCATACAAAATACAACAAAGTAACAGTAAAAAATAGACTATTTTATTTTACCTGCTGCGGAAAATGGAGGAACTTTCTCCAGTCAGGAATAAGTCTCCTTTCTGAAACCCTGAGAAGGCAGGGCCAGTCAATGTACATACACAGCGCTGAGCCAGATGAAGCAATGTGCAGCTTTCTTTCCCCTTTTTCTCTTTGCAGATCCTCAGTGGTATCCAGCCCGGCAGTCTCTGCGACTGGATCCCAGTAAGTTGGTATATTACAAAGCCTTCTGATATTTTTCATGCCTCAATTTTGCAGGCAGATTGTCTTAGCTAGGAAGTTATGGGGGAAGGAAGTGGGGCTGGTAGACTATACTGATAAGAGTTACCGAGTCTTTGACCAGAGGATGCAACAGACACAGGAATTTCTGGCCTTGGGAATTCTTATGAGGGGCATGCATGAAAGGCTATATAATTCTGCAAGAAGCTGTCATTTCTTGGACATCCAGATTCATGGGTTTGGTGAGGACATAATTAAAGCATCCATCATCTCCCTTGGAGCCTCGCTGCCCCTCCTTGGTCATGGCTTCCCCTCTCTGAATATTAGGCAGCCAGAGCTTCTCAGACATGTGACCAATGAAGTAGCCACTTCAGTTTGGTATCCCAGCCAAGGTGCCCATGGCAGCTGTATTGTGATTCCTCCTTTCTTTCAGAGGGGAAGTCCCTAAAGGATGAAGACATCCTTCAGAACTTGCCGGTGGGCACCACAGCAACGCTGTATTTTCGAGACCTGGGAGCACAAATCAGCTGGGTGACCGTAAGTGCGCCTCTTCCTTCCCCACAACAACCACACGGCCTTCCCATGCCCTTGGTTTTTCTCCCCTTCCCTCATCCTGCCTTCTTCATTTTAGGTCTTCCTCACGGAGTATGCTGGGCCCCTGCTCATTTACTTGCTCTTCTATTTCCGGGTGCCCTTCATCTACGGCCATAAGTATGACTTCACCTCCAGCAAGTATTCTGTTGTACAGTAAGTACCTACAGGCCAAGGTACAAAGTACCTACAGGCCATTTTTCTGTGTGTTTAGCTTGTATTGGAATACTACGCACTAGTTTTGCTGTGATCTGAGCCCACACCAGGTCAATGAGTAGAATATGTGTCCCATCCCTCCCCCACCCACCCATCCGCCTCCCTCTCACCCTGTCTCAAGAACAGGATACACAAAGGAACTCTTGATCCTTAAAATCTGTCCTAGATTCCCTGCACTATTGTCAGCATTTCTGGAAACAGGGTTTGAGCTAGCAGGAAATAAAAGGATTATCTGTGGCTGTTGGGTGTAGATGGAGCATTACAGTGTTCCATAGCTTCCTTAAGTATTGGTTCTTCTGGCAGGATTTTAGTTCAATTTTTTTTAGGTCAGTTGACCCAACTTTGCTAGTTTAAACCATTTGCTGCAACAAATTTAAGGAAGACTTCCACAAAGGTCTCCAAGTAATCCTTCTGATCAAGGAAGCCCAGAATGTGGAAGCTCAAAGCAGAATTGCAGGAGGACTTCAGAGAACTGGTTATAACTGTGTTCACTGCTCTTGCTCTTGAAATGGGGCAGAAGGGTCTTTTGCATTTCTCTACTAGATTTCACTGCTACAATAGCCTCTTATTCTGCCTGCTCTGTTTCTCCTTTCCAGCCTGGCCTGCATCTGCCACTCTTTCCACTACGTCAAGCGCCTCTTGGAGACCCTCTTTGTCCATAGGTTCTCCCATGGGACAATGCCCTTACGTAACATCTTTAAGGTGAGTGGTGCTGGGAATGAGGCTAAAGGAGGAGGATCAGGAAGGGGCAAGCAATAAGACAGCTGTGGAGGACAACCCTCAGAATTCCTTACTGTGGTTTTCAAGAAGTAAACGGTATTAGGCATTTTCCTAGGAATGAGGGGACGGGGCCTGGCTTCCTCCTCTGCTTGAGCCTTTCCCAGGCCATGAAGTTGGCATATTCAGCACATCTCCATTTTGCTACAACTTCACTGGATAACTGTTTCTTAATGTGTTTGTGTCTTTCTCTCCAGAACTGTACTTACTATTGGGGTTTTGCTGCCTGGATGGCATACTACATCAATCACCCGTTGTATACTCCACCAGGTGAGCCAAAAAATGAAAGGGAAGCTGGGGAGGAGATTTTGGTGGTTAGTGCTGGACAAGGATCCCTAATGGCTTTTAAAGCAGATGGATATTAATGGGGTTGATCTTTCTTGCATTGTAATTTAGCAGAAGAATGTCTGGGAGGAAGTCTCAGGCTGTGTTCACACAAGTCACTGTCAGCTCTTGGCATGGGAGATAATGTCCTGCAGACTCAGTTAGGTGCTAATTGGCCAACTTGACATATTAATAGGTGTATGATCATGACTGTATGTCACTCTTGTGTCCAGGAAATGCAAAAAGACTGGGGTGGTCGAGGTTCAAATTCCCCCCTCAGCTGTTAAATTCACCAGATGACCTTGAGCCAGTCACACACTCTGCCCTAACATTTTCTGTTTTGTCATCCCTTCAGCGTACGGACATGAACAAGTGAAACTGGCACTTATCATTTTTCTGGTAAGAACTTAAGGATGGAGTGTAATAGCCCCATGTGGAATTGAAGTAGATAAATATGTATGTGTTAGAAAATGGGGCAGGAGGCTATTGGTGAACTTGGGATGAAAGCTCAGTCACGCAGAGGCAAGCGTGTAAAGCAGAGGAGTTAATTTCTACAGAAACACAGCTGTGAAACAGTCAGGGCTTCCTATTTACATTGTGAGACTCAGCCCTATACAAGGTGGGGATTTTCAGGGCTGAATAAGTGCTGGATTTTGCACGAACTGAAATGGTTCCCCCCACGTAACAGAAAGCTGGTGTTGCATTGTGGAGTCATGGGGGGTAAAAGGAGCTTTGAGGGGTGTGGGAGCAGATCAGATCAGTAACTAGGTCAGAACTCTGCTGTATGGGCTGAGGACTAAGATTGCCAGTGGTGACTGGAAAAAATGAGGTTTTGATAACTAGTGCCTGGGCTGATGAAGATGAGACTAGTTCCTAATTTTCCTATGGGTGCTACTGTGTTTAAAACCAAGCTGCCACCTTCTGGTTGTTGATGTTAGCACCGTATACTCATGCGGCACTTGCTAGAGAATGAGAGGGCAGGTTGCTTCCCCATGGGGTTTACAGTCTAAAAATATCCATGAGGGGGGACAAAAAGAAGAATGGAATGGAAATGGCGCCAGGATAAATGGGGAAGAGTGACTTCAGTTGCCCATGCTTTGGCTTAGTTACGGTAGGATAGCCTTCGCCAACCTGGTGCCCTCCAGTTGTTTTGAACTACATCCCTGGGGCTGATGGGAGGTATAGACCAAAACACCTGGAGGGCATCAGGCTAGCAGAGGCTGCAGTAGGAAATGGGTCTAAGGGGTTTGTGCATCATAATCCCGACTTCCTTGATTTGAGCACTTGCTTACTGGTGCACAATTCTAGGGCTCAGCTCTGGAAAATATGAAACAGTGGTACCAAAAAAAAAAGTGGCTGTGCGTTTATGGAGGGAGAGGATATCCTGCACTGAGGGAGCAGGATCCCTCCAAGCCGATTCCTAAGATTTTTGCAAAAATGTGTCCGCACAGGCTTTTCATGCAGAAATGTCACTTGTGATAAGGGGGGGGGGGGGACCTGTGAGAGGTCAGTGCTTGGTCTCTTCACATGCCTATGTTGAAACTGACTCTGTTTCCTCTTGTAGTTCTGCCAGCTGGGAAACTTCTCAATTCATATTGCTCTACGGAACCTGCGCCCTGCTGGTGAGTACAGGGGAGCCTTCTGGAGTGCCTCCCTAGCTACTATAGGTGCATGGCAAGGACCTACTCTGGGTCTGTCTTAAGGCTGTTTGGCTGAAGGGACACGTACCATAAGGTACTGGCAGCCCAGAGTTGGTGAAACCCTGTGCAATTGCTCTTCAACAAAAGAGAAAGTATTGCTGAGATTTGAGCAATCCTGAAAACACTGAACAGTGAACTTAGGGCCTGTGTAAATGTGCATGACTCCTTTGTCCAACATTGGTGGGTTTTGCAGAGTCTACGCTGTGTTTTGAATAACCTTTGAGACAAGAGTTGAGCAGGAGAGCAGAAGGACATTGAGTTAAAGAGGTTAGGATAGATGCAGATAGGGGTAGAGGAGAGACAAAAGAAAACAAGAGTGCATAAGCTAAGGAATTGGCTCCCACAAGAGGCAGTGGTGGCTGCTGACTTAGATGCCCTTAGAAGAGGATTAGACAAATTCATGGAGAATAAGGTTATCAGCGGCTACGAACCCTGTAGGAACAGGATGCTGGACTAGAGGGCCACTGACTTGATCCCGCAGGGCTTTCCTTATGCTCCTATGAGGAACAACCAAGAGGGACAAGGAATTATGTTGGTTAGAGCCTTGCTTCTGTGCCTTTTATTAACGTCGTGGTACCTCTGGTTACGAACTTAATTCGTTCTGGAGGGCTGTTCTTAACCTGAAACCGTGCTTAACCTGAGGTACCACTTTAGCTAATGGGGCCTCCCACTGCCGCTGGCACGTGATTTCTGTTAAGAACTTAACCTCATCCTGACTTCTGTGTTAGCGGAGTCTGTAACCCGAGGTGTTTGTAACCTGAGGTACCACTGTACTCTCCTCTCCTCCTCCTTTCAATCTCCTGCATGCATACACTTGCACATGTGCTCTCTCTCTCACTTTTGCTGAGGTTGTGGAGGCCACATATGTCTTTATGTAGCATTGATACTTTTTGGTATTCTGGATTCTGTGTGTCTAGGCATACACACATATATACGTAGTCCAACTGGGTTTTTGCTGCAGAAGATCTTAGGCCAGAAACACCTCGACAGATCTTGTTAGTGACCATATTTTTGTAAGCTTATTCTGTGGGCTTCAGACAGAACATAATGTCTGAGAGAGGTGCCAAATGAGGTTTATTTACATTCTGCTTGCCATAGATGGGCTGTGCCAAAGCAGCTCTCCATTGAGTTGTAGTAGCTTGGTGTCCCTGGCTCAAATCTCTGTCTGGTGAAATGCATAGTTGGATGAGCAGGACCCCATGCAGTGGTGTCTGCAGATGCCTCAAGCTAGGATGGAGCTGAGGATGGTGGCAGCCACAGTTTTTCCTGGAGCCGTCTGTGAGGAGGAAGCAGAATAATGTTCTTGATGTGCAAGTTGGTTCCACCAAAAAGCTCCCTGCTATACTAGAGACAAAGTGCCTTTAAGTACAGAAAATAGTACCATTTAAAAGGGTGTGTGTGTATATTGCTATCTTTATGAAATGAATCAAACTCTTAATTCTCCCCCTAGGTTCTAAAGCCAGGAAGATCCCATTTCCTACCAAGAACCCCTTCACATGGCTTTTCTTGCTTGTCTCCTGCCCTAATTATACCTACGAGGTGAGAACAGGATAGAACCCCACAGCAAATTATAATCTGGAAGGTGCCTCATGTGTCTTGTTCTGAACATGTTTTCATACGTATGGGCCTTTTCTGAAGTGTCTCCCCATTTGTGGAATGCTCTCCCTAGTTTGGTTCGGCTAGCTCCTTCAGTATACACCTTTAGGCGCCAGGTGGAAACATTTTTCATCCAGGCCTTTGGCTGATTAACATGAAATTTATTTATTGTGGACCCAGTCGCAGTGCCATCCCCATCCCCCCCCCCAAGCCCAAAGGCTACTGGGTTGTTTTTTAATGAAGGGTCAGTTGTGCTGAAGGGTCTTACCCACCTTGCCTGCCACAATCCTGAGCTGGTGTTCTTCTCTTACAGGTGGGATCCTGGATTGGCTTTGCCATTATGACTCAGTGCCTTCCAGGTAAGTCCTAGCCTGCTCTGAACAAAGACGTCAGGTCTTAAATAATGGTTTGCAGGGGATAACAGTAGGGTTATGAATCAGGGTTGGTTGGTTGGTTGGTTGCCTGCAAGCCTCCCTCCAGTTCTTGGTCAGGGATGTGGAAATGTTTTTGGACTCCCATCAGCCCCAGCAGTCTTGGGTGATGCATGCTGTGACCCTCCAGATGTTGCAGGCCTGCATGGTCCCATATCTGTTCTAGATAATGTAGCCCAAGACAGGTATTGCTGTCTCAAAAATCCTAGATTGTTGTAGAGTGGCTTGAAAGTCCAGCTTGAACGTACCCATGGGGCATGTTTTTTGCCTGTAATTTCCCATCAGCTTGAGTAGTTACTTACGCCAATGTGTGTTTACAGGCGTTTGGGGCATGGAAATTATAGAGATCTGTGTGGATGCCTAATGACATGCAACTCTCTCTTCCCTTGTCAATAGTGGCTCTGTTTTCCTTGGTTGGATTCATCCAAATGACGATCTGGGCAAAGGGGAAGCACCGAAGTTACCTGAAGGAGTTCCGGGATTACCCGCCATTGCGTTCCCCCATTGTCCCTTTCCTGCTTTGAGCTGGAAGCCTCTGCCTTCTTTTGTCTGGGCCGATAGTTCTGTTTTTGTTTTTTACCTTGTGAGCGAGTGTTATTGGAGTCTAAAATGAGATTTTCTCTTGCTGTCTACACTGTAATCTGAGGGAAGCTGTAGGGATTTCCTTCCTTTTGTAAGTTACTGTCCCTCCCTACAGAATCTTTGACCATATCCCATTCCAAAGCCTTTCTGAGGCTGGGAGCAGCCTTCCCCACAAAGCGCCCATTAAGTCAAAAGCTACAGCGAAGAGAACGATCCAGTTGTAAAGAGAACGAAGCAGTGACTGAGCCCTAAGTCTGCAGGAGCAGGTGCCGAAAGCTAAATCTAGGCAGCTGGAGCCTGGCCTAAATGGAATACTTTTTGCTCCACATAGTGCTTAGGAGAGCAGGTCTCCTCAGCTCTATGGTTCATCAATATAATTTAGGAGTTAAGTCTCCTAGCTCAGCTTTGTGCATTCTCCTTGACTAAGTGAGCCCCCAAGTGCCAAATACTGGCATAGCATAAATCTTTTGTGCTCTTTCTGGGATGCTTCCCCATTCTAAAAGCTAGTAGTACCTTTCTTAAGGGCATGAGACTGATGCAGGTGAGGCTGTCTTCATCTCTTACACACCCTCAGGCCCTTGCTCAAAAAATAAGTGCCAGTTCCTGGAGGCTGATAAGTATGCTCTGAGCAGCCAAATTAAGTATGTGCTTCTCTTCCAATGCAGAGGATTGTGTTAATTCTAGACACACAGGGCAGGCAGCAAGGTGCTATGGAGAAGTGTTTGCAGAAACTGCTGCTATAGAAGCAAAGGGGACAGATCAGGTGTGACTGGGGAGCAGCTGTAGCACTTTAGTACCATCTACAGTGCAAGCCAGCACCTCCTTCCTCACCCAATATGCTAAGCATGAACTGTTTGGGATGGTGGGTTTCATCTTGAATAGCTGGCAGAGCCTTGAAACGAGGGTATGAAAAACAAGGCTGCTACATATTTTGTTCTCAGTCATGCTACAATTTTTTCCTGGACTTTAGGCCCACTCCTGTTTGTTTTGTGTAAGTGGTATCAGAGCTGCTTTTGGAACCTTCTGCAAGGGAAAACTATACCTACAGCTGCACTGAAGTTATTTGGGGACGGGAAATACTTCAATAGCTTGTAGCTATTTGTAGTCCCTAAAGAAGGAAGGAAAGGCTTTTAATCTTACTTTGGGGGAAATTCAACGTTACAGAAATTTTGACAGCCTCCCTGAGAGGAACTTACTTCTCCTTTCCTATTTAGTCTTAATGTCACTAAGGTTGCAATTCTACGTACACTTATTTGGAAGCGAGCCCCATTCATCTCAGTGGAACTTACTTCCAAGTAAACATGTCTAGGATCAGGTTGAAAGTTTGCAATAGTCTTAGTTTATGCTGCATGTGAGCAGTGAGATACTGGAAACCTGCTAGGCTCCATGGCAGCTGTTAAAATGAGCCACTGACTTGTTATGGTCTGTTTCATATGGAACTATCTTCCTTCTTGGATTTACACAAATAAAACTAATCCATCCCCTGGACTGTAGTAGGTTTTTCCTTTGTACGGTGCCATGGAATTAAAAGCAGAAGGAATGGAACCTTGCGTTACCCACAGGAGGGTTGTGTGCAAGGCAGCCTAGCAAAAAGGAAGAACAGAGCTTCAAATCGTATTGGATTATCCTGCCCCCAAAGGAGAAAAGATGTTTAAAATCAGAAGCTAACCTTGAAATGGCAACTGCACTCCTACAGCTTGCTAAAATTCAATATAGGTCAAAGGGTTGGAATTATAAATTAACCAATGGAATTTCTAGAAAGTGTATTCACCACTTGAGCATCACATTTAATAGTTCAATAGTCACAGTTGGCTTGCTGAATCAGAAAAAAAATCAGCAACGTGATTTTGGAAGCTCACAAGCATATTGACCACCCCTACTTTCTTGCCTCTAGCATCTGTTAACAGGTACCGTTTCAGCATCTTCCATGAACATATCTAATCCCTTTTTAAAAAAAGGTTTCTCAGGCCACACACAAACAGTATATAGTTTGATTTAGTATTACTTTACTAAACATTAAACACTATTTGAGATTAAGGTGAAAATATGCAAGTATTTTCTCAAATTAGGGCAAAGTGCATTTTGTCTAGTGACACAAGGACACTAGAAACAGGATTTTCTGAGAGAAACAAGTTTGTACTCTTTAAATTCCGAGCTACTTAGAAAAGAGAGTTGTATTTTGAAAGCTTATTACAATTTAGAACTCCCAAAGTGTTGTTTCAGCATCAGCAGCAACAAAAAAAAAGTTGAGAACTTGTTCACAATTCTGTTCGCTAAATCTACACTAAGATACCAGAGGGCAAATGCTTCCTGCTGTAGATTCCTGCACTAAGCAGGTGGCATTGGAAGTGTGGCTTTTGGGGCAGTCATCTTTCTCATTTCCCCAGCCTGGGTGAGAGTCATAAGCTGCAGTTATAGGATGCCTGTGGTCCTACAGAAGTTTGTTGGACAACAGGTAGGAATTACTGGAGTCTGGCCACATTTCGAGGATTACAGATTTCCCACCTGCACTTCAGCTGAGCCAGAGGAAACTCTATCCACATTTCAACCAGAACCTAATATAGCCTGAACCCTAACTTGGTGTCTTCCAGTTGCCCTGGACTACAACTCCCAGCAGACAGCATGGCAAATGGCTGGGGAATGTTGTAGTTCAAAACATTTGGAGTGCAGCAGCTGGCTGGGGAAGGTTGACCTAACAGAAAGTTTGATACAGTATTGGTGCCACAAAGTCTGACTTATCTAGGTTGGCCTGGGACCTACCAGCTCCTCCCAGGTGTAGGTAAATTCATACCCTGTCCCACAGATACTGGCTCCCTTTGATCCCTGCCTACCTCCTGTCACATTGGAGGAGCAGTAGCTCTTTATGACTGTATGTAGAACAAGACACCTCGTTACTAGGCAAAAATGAACCAAGGTTTATGCAGTGGAGACCTACCCCCCATAACTGCATTCAGGAAAAGAGTGACAAGTGAAAACAGCTGTGTGCATAGTCAAGACTGGCAGCTAAAACACGTAATGGTTGGTATTTTGTCTTTGTCTGTCTGTCTCTCTGCGCTTTAATACAATACTAGTTAATACTTCCAGCAACCCACAAAAGGGACATTACCACCCCTTCCTTTAAAATAGCAACTGCAGAAGAGACTTGAGGGGCAGGGGTGGGGATTTTTTATATAAGAGAGGCTTCTTGAAGGCTAAGAAGTCTTCATTAGCTCTAAATGTTCAACTGCTATCCATTTCATCTCAGGAACTGCACAGTGATTGTTTTAGACAGAACCACAGGATAATGTCTTTATTGTTTTCAACATAACAGACCTAGTGGATTCTGCAAGCCTCTTGTTGAAGGAGCCAGGAGACACACCAAAGCCAGCTAGGATGCTGATGCTGCCGCTGCCGCTGCCGCTTTTGCCTTTTCTTCAATGCGCTTCTTCCGAGCCAGCAAGCGCCTCTCCCGTTCAAATTCTTTCATGCGCATGACATAGCTATAGGAAAGCACACAAGTGCAGGTCAGGTCAGAGCAACCGATACTTCTCCCCCCCCCCCCCAAACCCATCCTCGCATTCTGTGGTTTCCAGGCCAAAAGACACTAGCTGGCTTGAATCCCTCATAAAAGTTTTCTCCCTCCCCACTTGAACATTCTTCTATTCTGCAGAGACATCTGTAGCATGTATATGGATATCTACCTAATGCACCTTTCCCCAAGTTGTCATCTGCTGATATGGGATCAGTGAGATACCCTACATTCTACTTAGCTTTCCAATCAGGAGAGAATACTGTCAAAAATATTTGCCAGTTTAGAAGTCTCTTGAACCTGGAAAGACTTGTATAAAGACTGGTGAGATGCTTTGAGTGAAGGAACTCAAAAAGCCAAATCAAAGCTCACTCAGCATTAAGGAAGAATAGTTAACAGATCGGTATATAAGATTTCACCCTACCCACACCACTGAAGGGGTTGTGACACAATAACTTCCCCTGCCCTTATGCTACCTGTTAGTCTTGCTAAATTCTTATGGTGGACAGAGAAAAAGTGATACAGGAGTGTTAGCAACAAGCTAACTTGGAAGGCTGATTTACAGGAAGAAGGGAGGCATAGCTCTGACTTACTCCAGGTGCTCACAGTAATCCCAGTCATGACGCTCGTGTTTGCACGCAAAGATATTTGGAAATTTGTCACGTTTGCACTTCGCCCACTTAAGGAAGTAGTGTGCACAATAGTCTCGCATGTCAAGAGGAAGCTGAGCTTCATTCATCTGCTGCTCTGTTGCTATCATCACTGCATGGGAAAATGGAAGGGGATAAAATGAACAGAAGTGAGGTCAGGATCCAGGCAGGGTCAACCTGATCAACTGTCATCAACTCGTTTGAAACCTCTGTAGTGGCTTATGGCCTTTGGAAAGCTGATCTGCAAATTAGATTAGCTATTAAAGTTGATAGACCATTCCAGTATAAATCCAAGTGCTACATCCTCACAGTAATCATAGCTAGTCAACACCAGTGAAAGAATTCAGAGTTCCTGCCCTGCACTTAGAGCTGTGCCTTAAGTCTTATTTAAGCATATTTTAAACAAATGCATGACCTTTCTGTAGAGACAACACAGTCACCCTCAAATCAGACATCTCAAGGACCAGGCGCAGCTTGCACACTAGCTCTAACTGTACGAATGCACTCTGGCCACTGCAGAAACCTGAACATCCGTGCTCGGGGCTGAGCCCAGGCGAAGTCCAAATTGCAAAGCTGTGACTTCAGGAGAAGTGTTACCACATCCAACAAAGGCTGAATCCCTATTGCCTGGTCTGCCTTCTAACCGACCACGAGCACCTCTGTCTTGTTGGGATTAACTTTCAATTTGTTCACTTTCATCCAATCCATCACTAATGACAGATGGTGGTTTTGAACCAAAGAAGCTTCCCTGGATTTAGCTGAAAAGGAGAAATAGAGCTGAGTGTCATCAGCATGCTGCAGACACCAAACCCTGAAACTCTATAGACAAACTCTCCCAGCAGTTTCATATAATTGTTAAATAGCATGGGAGACAGAACAGAACCCAAGGGGCACCACAGGCCTGCAGCTAATGCGTGGAACTGAGGTCCCCCAACACCAACTTCTGGGTTCACCCCTCCAGGAATGAACAGTCCTATCCCAGCAAAGCGGCCCAGAAGGGTATCAGGGATCTAGCGCACACGTGGTACCTCTCACATTTCTCACGTCCACATCCTCAGGAGGCTGTACAAAATGAAAAGTATCCATTAACACTGAACAAGCAGGGGCCAAAGTTATACCCACCGGGCCTGCTATCAACTATAGCATCCTAAGTCAGAATGGATCTAAGCAATTTCTTAAGCAAAGCTTTTTTTATTTTTTATTCCGGGAGGCAAACATGCCCCCTTCATTTTCATCCTCGCAACCACCCTGGAGGTAGGCACTAGCCCGGGATCATCCGGCGAGCTTCACAGCCACCTCTGGATTATTACTATATTTTACAGTTGTGCAACACCTTTCAACCCAAAGCATTTTTACATAATGCCTTGTAATGGATGTCTCTGTGAAAGTGTTCTCATGCAAGAGTGAGAAAAGGAAGGATTGAAACCAGGCATAGGCAAACTCCGGCCCTCCAGATGTTTGCGACTACAATTCCCACCATCCCTAGCTAACAGGACCAGTGGCCAGGGATGACGGGAATTGTAGTCCCAAACATCTGGAGGGCCGGAGTTTGCCTATGCCTGATTTAAACCATGGCAACGCGACAAACAGCTGTCCTTAAATAACACTGCCTCAAACGTGGCTCTCCGGCGATGCTGGCAGATAAGCAGAGAGAGCCCAGCTCGGGAAAGGGTGTCTGTGTCCAGCGTCACTCCGGATCTTCTGCCGCCCGAGGCGGTCGCCTCCCCTTGGCTCCTGGGCCGGCCCTCGCACCCCCACCCGCCCCCGGGAGAGAGAACCTACCTCGCAGTGCGGTGGCGAGGCCTGCCTGGGGGGCCAGGCTGGGCTTGAGGGCTGCGCCAGGCGAAGGCTCCGGGAAGAGGCGGAGCCAAGCGCTGGGTGACCTTCGCCTTCCCCGTCTCCTTCCCTCCCTCCCCGCTCAGCTCAGCTCGGCTCACCGCGTTCTTTGCGCTCCTCGGGGAAGCCGAAGTGGGGGTCGAAGGTGGGCATCTTGACCGGGTCCGGCTCCACCTCCGCGTCCCATAAATACCGCCGAGCCAGATGAGCCCCCATCTTGGCCGCCTCCAACCCGCCTCCTGAGGTTGCTCTTGCTATTTCCCGCCCCGCCTTTCCACCATTCCGGAAGCGGAAGTAAACCCCCTTTAAAAAAAGGCTTCCGGTAACAAATGCATGCCGCTGTCGCAGAGCTACGAAACGTTTAGAGAGAAGCATCGTCTCTGATGATGCCATTTCCTGGTTCCGCGTGAGACGCCATTTTAAAATATTCCGGGGCAGCTGACCTGAAAAATAAATGGAGAAAAACCACACTTTTAAAACGTGGCTGTTGCTGGACACCAGCATGATGTCCAGTGAATGAATGATGTACCACGAAAGAGGGCGGTTTTATTTCTCTTCTAAACTTATTTCTTGCTAGCGTGTGGAACTTTTTTAAAAAATGGTTTTCCAACATCCGCCTCGCTATTGCAAATCCCAATGCAGAAAACGCCGCACATTACCGCCATATCGCAGGAATTGCAAGCTGTGGCTTGGAGATAGGAGCCCTCCCAAGTGACTATTGCAAACTGAGGGTTATGCGAAAGTCTAGTTTGCAACAACCGTATAATGGAGTCCAGTGGTTACACTTCTACTGTAGATTGGGAATTGGGCTGAAGCTAGAATTTCAAGGCATGTAGTGCTGATGTTATGTACTGAGTTGAATAGGATCCAAACTGTAGCAGTCTGATTGGTCCTAGAACAATAGGATCCAAAAGGCAGCAGTCTGATTGGTCCTAGAACAATAGGATTCAGAATGCAGCAGTCTGATTGGTCCTAGAACAATGCAGCAGTATGATTGGTTGGCAGGAACCACCCAATCCTGCTCCAGATAGAAGTGAATCCACAACCTGATTGGCTTACAGTAGAATTCCAGAATTAGCCAATCATGTGCAGCCCATTGTGTAAATAATGTATATAAAGCAGATACTGTGAGGGGACATTTATTCATTCCTCCTCACCACTATGAGCTGAATAAAGAGCATGAAATCACTTTGCGACTCTGAGTATATTTCACTGGCGACGAGGGTGGGATCCCGCTGAGCTGACTGCCACACACAGCACCGCAGCACCGCCAACTGCCGCACCGCTGCCTCGCACCGTGTATCCAGGCTTCAGCTCCGGGGCACAAGGAACTCAGAATGGCAGCCAACAGCAGCTTCTCGCCATTCAACCCAGCATCTGGAGACTGGGAAGCGTACGCCTCCCGTTTCACCTTCCTCCTAGAAGCCAAAGGGGTCACCGACGAAGAAGACGCCAAGAAGAGGGCGATATTCTTCAGCGTCTGCGGAGAGGAGACGTTTGAAATCGCCCGGGCTCTCCTTGCGCCTGAAGACGTCGCTACTGTTCCATACAAAACAATAATGGAACAGCTGAAGGGGCACTTTTCGCCGCAGCCCTCAGTGGTGGCTCGTCGAAATGCCTTCTACGCAAAGCGGCAAGCCCCTGGGGAAACCATAACTGGGTTTGTGACCTCTCTCCGCCAAGCCGCCCGGCTCTGCAACTTCTCAGAGCTGGAAAACATGCTTCGTGACCGCCTCGTCGGTGGCCTGAAGGATGAGAAGCTGCAACGGCGCCTCTACGCTAAGAAGGACCTAACGTTCCAGGTCGCTCTGGAGGAGGCCCTGGCAACAGAAGCTGCCGAGAGGTCGACCCAAGAGGCACGGCCGAGCCTGCCATCCCAACCGAGGGTCCACCATGAAGACCTCACCGACGACTCAGGATCCGACAGGGAGGAGGTGCACCGAGTACAGCAGCGCACTCAAGCAGCGCACAGACCACAGCTGCCTCGACGAGAAGGAGGGAACTGCGCAAGCTGCGGGGAGAGTCACGAGAGGAGGACCTGCCGTTTCCGCAACGCAGAGTGCAGGCAGTGCAGAAAATCGGGACACATCGCCCGGGTGTGTCGGGCTCGGCCCACCCGACACCAGGCATCAGATGACCAATCCAAGAGCCCCAGGTCCCGGGGCCCAACGCACCAAGGCAACTCGACGGAGCTCACGGACTTCCAGGTATACCAGTTGCCCCACCCCAACGTAGAGAAAATTTATGTAGAGGTACAGATAGAGGGGGCCCCATGCCGCATGGAGCTTGACACGGGTTCAACTCTATCCATAATCTCGGCAAGGACCTTAAGGAAACTGTGTCCCACTGGGGGTCCCAAACTCAGGCCGGCCCCATTCACCCTCCGGGACTTCCAGAAACGTAAGGTCCCCACAATGGGGGTGGGGACCTTCAGGGTGCAATACCGAGGGCGGACGCGGCAACTGGACTTGCTTGTGGTCAAGGGCCCCTACATTAGCTTACTGGGATTGGCATGGTTTGGACCACTGGGGCTAGCTGTCACCGGGGTGAACCACACTAGCTTACAAGTGGACGTGGACGCCATATGCAAGGAATTTCCAGGGGTTTTCGATGGGAAATTGGGACAGTATACGGGCCCCCCCCATTGCGCTACAGCTTGACCCCGCAGTACGACCGGTCAGGCTCAAGGCCCGCCGGGTCCCGTTCGCCTTGAAACCCCGTATAGACGAGGAATTGGACCGACTCGTAGAGCAAGGAGTGCTGGAGCCGGTGCCTAATGCTCCCTGGGAAACCCCAATCGTCACACCCGTCAAGCCTAATGGTTCGGTCCGCATCTGCGCAGACTACAAATGTACCATAAACAAGGCCCTCACGGCCCACGCATACCCAGTGCCAGTGGTCAGCCATGTCCTTGCCACCCTGGCTGGGTCGAAAATTTTTGGCAAGCTGGACTTGGCCCAAGCATATCAACAGCTGCCAGTAGATGAGGCCACAGCAGAGGCACAGACGATTGTGACGCACAGAGGAGCGTTCAGGGTAAAGCGGCTGCAATTCGGTGTCAGCGTGGCACCAGGCATATTCCAGAATACAATGGACTCTCTCCTTAAAGGGATTCCTGGCGTCACCCCCTTCTTCGATGATGTGTTGATTGCCGGCCCCACACCAGAGGAGTTTGAGGACCGCCTCCGCACCGTTCTGCACCGTTTCCAGACGGCGGGTCTCAAGGTGAAGCGGGAAAAATGTCTACTAGGAGTGCCTCAGGTGGACTTTCTGGGATTTATGGTGGACGCAGAAGGGGTCCACCCGACTGGGGACAAGGTACGGGCCATTTGTGATGCCCCAGCGCCCAAGAGCAAGACTGAACTTCAGGCCTTCTTGGGACTATTGAACTTTTACCATTCCTTCCTTCCCCACAAGGCGGCGGTAGCGGAGCCCCTACACAGACTCCTGGACAAGCGGGCCCCTTGGGTGTGGGGCCAGCGCCAGGAGGCCGCATTCCAGGCAGTCAAGGACTTGCTTGTCTCAAACTCGGTCTTGGCACACTTCGACGAGAGGCTGCCGGTGGTGCTAGCATGCGACGCCTCACCCTATGGCATTGGAGCTGTCCTGGGGCACCAACTCCCGGATGGAAGAGAGGTACCGGTGGCGTACTTTTCCCAGACACTCAACACAACCGAGCGGAACTACTCGCAAATCGACAAGGAGGGTCTGGCAATCGTAAAGGGAGTAAAAAAATTCCATGATTTCTTGTACGGGCGGCCCTTCACCGTGGTGACTGACCACAAGCCGTTGCTTGGCTTGTTTGCCCCCGAAAAGCAGACCCCCCAAGTGCTGTCTCCTCGCGTCCTCAGGTGGTCAATTTTCCTTGCCAGCTACCAGTATGCACTGATTCACCGACCTGGGAAGGCGATGGGCCATGCGGACGCCCTCAGCAGGCTACCACTACCGGAAACAGGCCCTGACCCAGCACCTGCACAAGAGGTTATGAGCCTGGAGCTGCTTCCCGACCGCCCCATTCAGGCACAAGAAGTTGCACACCATTCCAAGAAAGATAGGGTCATCTCCCGGGTCCTGGACTGGGTGTGGAGGGGATGGCCCAGCAGCAGCCCCGGGCCAGAATTCGCCGGCTACACAACCCGCAAACATGAACTGTCGGCCCACAAGGGGTGCCTGTTATGGGGAAGCAGAGTCGTTGTTCCCCAGCCCCTCTGCAAAAGGGTCCTCACAGCCCTACACGAGACACATCCAGGGGTAGTAAGAATGAAGGCCCTTGCCAGGAGTTATGTGTGGTGGCCGGGGATCGATGGAGAGATAGAGGCCTGGGTCAAACACTGCCAGGCCTGCCAAGAATCCCGCCCAGATCCCCCAAGGGCCCCAGTCCAGTCCTGGGAGTCCGCCCGAGCACCATGGTCACGCCTGCATGTGGATTTCGCTGGCCCCTTTCAGGGGAAAACATTCTTCATAGTGGTGGACTCCTACACCAAATGGCTGGAAGTCGCACTGGTACCGTCCACTTCCACGTCCGCAGCCATCCGGGTACTACGCAGGCTGTTTGCAACCCACGGGCTCCCTGACACTCTCGTCTCAGACAACGGGACTGCATTTACGTCAGGAGAATTCCAAACCTTCACAGCGCAGAACGCCATCCGCCACATCCGTTCGGCGCCGTTCCACCCTGCCACCAATGGCCAAGCAGAACGCATGGTGCGGACCACCAAGGACACCCTTCGCCGCATGACGCAAGGGGACTGGGAGTACCGCCTTGCCACATTCCTTCTAGCACAGCACAGCACCCCCAGCTCAACGACTGGCTGGAGCCCCGCTGAACTACTAATGGGTCGGCGCCTTGCAATCAGATTGGACCGCCTTCACCCCGATAGAGCTCAGGATGAGGTAGTGGTGGGGGAAGGCAGGAACCCCCGGACCTTCGAGGCCCAGGACCCAGTGTACGCAAAGAATTTTGGGGCAGGCCCAGCATGGGTACCCGCCACAATCACCAGGGTCACTGGCCCCGTGTCGTACGAGGTGCTAACGGATGGGGGGCAATGCTGGCGCCGCCACTGCGACCAGATACGGCGACGATTCCCGGGAGAAAACCAGGAGGAGGACAGGTCAGAGGAGTCCCAAGGGAACAGCGGGGCAGTGAGGCCCATAGAGCAGGAGGGGCCAGCAGGAGAGGCAGAATCAGTAAATACAGAGAGGACCCGTGAGGCCGAAAGGACACCGGAACCAGAACCACGACTGAGCGAGCCGGTTGCACCAGACCAAACAGCCGCATCACAGCCAGCATCCTTGGAACACGAGCCAGAACCCGGAGCCCGGACCGGGGAACACCCCAGGCCACAACGCACACGTAGGCCGCCGGCATACCTTGAGGACTATGAATGCGACCTCCCGGGCAGGACTGGAACTTAGAGGGGAGGGGTGTTATGTACTGAGTTGAATAGGATCCAAACTGTAGCAGTCTGATTGGTCCTAGAACAATAGGATCCAAAAGGCAGCAGTCTGATTGGTCCTAGAACAATAGGATTCAGAATGCAGCAGTCTGATTGGTCCTAGAACAATGCAGCAGTATGATTGGTTGGCAGGAACCACCCAATCCTGCTCCAGATAGAAGTGAATCCACAACCTGATTGGCTTACAGTAGAATTCCAGAATTAGCCAATCATGTGCAGCCCATTGTGTAAATAATGTATATAAAGCAGATACTGTGAGGGGACATTTATTCATTCCTCCTCACCACTATGAGCTGAATAAAGAGCATGAAATCACTTTGCGACTCTGAGTATATTTCAGCTGAGGTTTTTTCTTTTTTAATCTTTGTGGCAGACATAGTATGCCCCTCCCCCGTGTAAAATGGCGATCCCAAATAAATAACTGGAGACTTATATATACATGTCTAATTTTTTTCTAGCTCTACAGCCATTACAGTGGGAGGAGTAGCCAAAACGCATGCCTCTGCTTTTAACATTTTCAGCTGGGAGTATATTGGGCTGCAAAATGTGGAACTTAACACCTTAGATTTAAAAAAGTAGTTTTGGAACTGTAGTCATTTTAACATGTATTATAATTAACTCAGTGCAACACAGCAAACACCTCAGCAATGCCATCCATTACATTTGTCCTCACACTGCAGTAGGGCTGGGAAAGTAGTAAACAATCCTGGAAGTGTAGTTCACTGTTATATTCCCAATGCAGTTTGAAGGATTTTGCTGATAAGAGTACAGTAGCATATAGCAGCTCTGCAATGTAGTCCAATGTTAACATTGTAGGACAGAGGTGAGGTTGGAATCCAGTTTGGATTTGAAGGGGGGGATCCCCTGTGCCTCTCAGTTTGCAGCAAAAGTCATTTTACTTTTAATGGGGGGGGGGGCAGACCTCCTCCCAGCAGGTCAATCACACCATTGCATACTGATGCAATGTGTGCAGGCTGGCTGCATTTTTAAATGTTCAAAACATTTTTTTAAATGCATGAAGTAAGGCCCAAGTTAGAGTAGGGGCTTATGTCTTTGATGCTAACTTTTCTTTAATCTACCTCAGCCACAAGCTCTGTATACAGGAGCCCTGCTTGTATACTCTTAGATAGTGCTACACTAGGAGTTACCAACACAGTATTGGCACGCTCAGTGTCTACTGAGACATTTCCTGATACTCACAGGGTCCCCTCCCCCAGCTGAAATTTGACTTGAATGAATAGATTGAATCAGTAGGCTGAAGGGCTGAAAATTGATTTGAAGGACTCTGTTAGAATAGATTGTTGAGTGTGCTTGGGTGTCTTGTGTATCCATCAGTTCAAAGAGGCTGGTGATCCCTGTAAGCAGTTCTAAAAAAGACTCCAAAAACTCAGATTTTCCCCATTGTGATTTTTAATTTTGACATCAAACTCTGAACATAATGCTCAAAATAAGTGAGACACACTCCTAGATATAGGTTATATAGGACATCAAAGACTTTAAGAAAGAGTTGATACCTCGGATTAGCATCACAGCTGCTTCAGACATTGTTATAATGCTGCCAGTTATGCACTAGATTAAAAGGACCACTTACATGTCCTTTGGATGACCTATTCTAATGTGGGCTAGAACAAACTCCTCTTGTCTTGGGCCCGGTCTTATTCAACATCTTTATCAACGACTTGGATGATGGACTCAAGGGCATCCTGATCAAATTTGCAGATGACACCAAACTGGGAGGGGTGGCTAACACCCCAGAGGACAGGATCACACTTCAAAACGACCTTGACAGATTAGAGAACTGGGCCAAAACAAACAAGATGAATTTTAACAGGGAGAAATGTAAAGTATTGCACTTGGGCAAAAAAAATGAGAGGCACAAATACAAGATGGGGGACACCTGGCTTGAGAGCAGTACATGTGAAAAGAATCTAGGAGTCTTGGTTGACCACAAACTTGACATGAGCCAACGGTGTGACACGACAGCTAAAAAAGCCAATGCAATTCTGGGCTGCATCAATAGGAGTATAGCATCTAGATCAAGGGAAGTAATAGTGCCACTGTATTCTGCTCTGGTCAGACCTCACCTGGAGTACTGTGTCCAGTTCTGGGCACCACAGTTCAAGAAGGACACTGACAAACTGGAACGTGTCCAGAGGAGGGCAACCAAAATGGTCAAAGGCCTGGAAACGATGCCTTATGAGGAACGGCTAAGGGAGCTGGGCATGTTTAGCCTGGAGAAGAGGAGGTTAAGGGGTGATATGATAGCCATGTTCAAATATATAAAAGGATGTCACATAGAGGAGGGAGAAAGGTTGTTTTCTGCTGCTCCAGAGAAGCGGACACGGAGCAATGGATCCAAACTACAAGAAAGAAGATTCCACCTAAACATTAGGAAGAACTTCCTGACAGTAAGAGCTGTTCGACAGTGGAATTTGCTGCCAAGGAGTGTGGTGGAGTCTCCTTCTTTGGAGGTCTTTAAGCAGAGGCTTGACAACCATATGTCAGGAGTGCTCTGATTGTGTTTCCTGCTTGGCAGGGGGTTGGACTCGATGGCCCTTGTGGTCTCTTCCAACTCTATGATTCTATGACTATCTCCAGGTAGGTGCTTACTTGAGTGATCAATTGGGAGGAGTGCTTCAGCGAGGCTTTGTGGGTGGTTTTGCTATTTTTAGGAATAAGAATTTTGAGTGGAAAGTATTCCACAAATTTGCAGATTAACACAAATTGGATGGGATTTGTGGGGTACAAATTGGAAGATAAGGTTAGAGCCCAATGGCCCAGGAATAAAGTGGGAAAGCACTCACTTAGAAACTGTACTGTTGAAAAGGTCCTGAGGATTATAAACAATGATAAGGAATTCTACCTACAATACCACTTTAACACCATGGCTTCCCCCAAAGAATCCTGGGAACTGTAGTTTGTTAAGGGTGAAGAGATTAATTAGGAGTTTCCAGCAAGTTTAACAAACTACAGCTCCCATACTTCTCTGGGGAGTGGTAAATGAGTGCTATGGTGTGGATGTGACCACAAGAACTGCAATTGCTATTATACATTTAGTAAGTCCATCCCTGGTGCTTTTACCCATATGCTAGCAAGGTAGCAGGTAGGACCCTGAAAAGAACAATAGGTACAATAGGTAGAACAGGGAAAGCTATCTTCTCAGGAAGGGATGATATAAAGCAGACTGAACAGTTTGTTTGTGAAATACATAACTGCAGACTAAGCCTGTGTTCACACTCCCGTTTATGGTGCACTCACTGCATTTCCAGTGCTAAGTTACCGGTATTTATCTGTGTTCATATAACATTATCCAAGTGCTTATGTTTCCTGTACTTTCTTACCAGAGGAGGGATTCACCTAAGGGTCTTGTCCTTGCCCTGTGCAAGGACTTCCATGTGTGCAATGGGGTTTTCCCTCCTCCCCTCTTGTGCCCCTCTGATATTGGCTCTGGGAGTTGGGCGAACCCTCAGAACAGCACTCCAATCAGTGTGAAGCTGGTTTAGGAAACAATGCTTCAAACTGTAACAAGGTACAAGATACATATGCATGTTGGATAACATCGTGTTAAAATGGATTTAAAACCCAGCACTGGAAATGAAGTGAGTGCCGCAGTAAATGGGATGGCGAACACATCCTAATGTGTTGTTTCTTAAATCAGCTCCATCCCAGTTGGATGCTTTTAGTCACTCCTAATTCATCTGCAGCCAAGGTGGGAACAACTTTGCATAGTGTTAAGACAACCCTGCTGTGGAACACCCTAACTGAGGACTTGCAACCATTTTCATTTGATAGGTTAGCCAAGAGTTCCATGTATTTGGACAATGGTTGGAGGTGGCCGTTGCCCAAAGACATCTAGACAACACATGCCACACTAATGATGGTCCCAAACATTCACAAAGCTTTGGTCATTTAGGGAATATCCAGCTATATTTAAGAGATGTGAACTCCTTGAAGCTTGTGTCAAGGATCCCATATAGAAAGATCTCCTTCTTCATTATTATTTTTTTTAGCAATTGCAACCTGTTGGCTTCTCACAGACAAAGTGGACTTTTAAATTACAGTCAATGTCATTCCAATTACCCTCCTTATAAAGGACAGCACAATTTTCCACACCATCATTATTGTTGGGCTCTCCTTGCCTCCAGAACCTGTAACAGAGAAGCACAGTTAGTACAGAATTGTGAAATCACTGCAGAAGAGACTTGCTGAATTATGTGGATGCCTTCTACATTTGTAGGGAACCAAAGTTGGGGACCGCCTGATCACAAATCACACCTCGTTGTGCTCTGGAGAGCAAATATACTATACAAAGCTGGTCAAAAAGGGAGGGATGACATGGGAGAGTGAAAAAACAGGAGGAGGGGTAATGCCTCAAAGTGGCAGTGAATGATAACCATGTACAGTGGTACCTTGGGTTAAGAACTTAATTCGTTCTGGAGGTCCGTTCTTAACCTGAAACTGCAGCTCTTTCAGACTTCCTTTCGTGCCATATTTCAGCTTCACACTTGAAAGCTCTGTGTCTGAGCAGGGGGGAGGGGTGTCAGTCTCTGGGACAACCCACGTTTTACCTCTGAATTGGGGCAAACGGCAAACTGATAAAAACCCGCTTGCCGTTTGCTCCAATTCAGCGGTAAAATGTGGGTTTCCTCAGGGAAAGCGCCAGAACAAAGAACAAACAAGCAAGACTTTTGGACCCAGAGCTTTATAGCCCAGACCTGTGCCTAGAAACACAGCACAAAAGTCTGGATGAGCCCTGTATCTAGGAAAGCAGCTAGAATAGTTGATTCAGCTGCTTGAGCAGCTCCACTAGATCAAGTCAAGGGATTGAATCCTATGGAAGGAGCGTAACAGAAAGAAAGTTTCTTTCCTCTCCATCCTTCTGCCTCCCAGAAAAGCTGCTCCAGAGTAATAAACAATGTGGGATGTTGCTCTGGCCAGGGTTATGCAATCCTCTCTTCCCACAACAGTCCCCTGAGCTGCATTCCACATTGTTATTCCCCCGCCCCACACCCCATGAACCCCCTTGAGAAGCTTTCAGGGGTGCAGGAGGCTGCAGGGCAAAAGAGGAATGGCTATGTGGCTCCTGGGAATTCCTGACACCTTTCTGCCCCCTGCCTTTTCCCTGTAAGGGGTCCAGAAAGAAGAGCTAGGTATCATCCACATACCTTTCTGTTGGTGCTGTTCCATCAACCCACTGCCACGCTCCCTCGTTCACTGCATCACTTATGCCAATCCAGACCGAGGTGAGCTTTATTTTTGTAACCACAAAATTCTAGGAAGAAAAACATGTAGCACCTTCACAAATGCTGTAGCACATGAAATCCATAGTCTGCCTAGCTGCAATATGTTGCTGTGATAAAAATGCATTCAGGAGATTGGCCTG
The DNA here is from genome assembly GCF_964106645.2 of Podarcis pityusensis. Lineage (NCBI taxonomy): Eukaryota > Metazoa > Chordata > Lepidosauria > Squamata > Lacertidae > Podarcis > Podarcis pityusensis. The sequence continues at coordinate 43,400,687 of NC_138029.1, read as the reverse complement.
AATGATTGCTCAAGAATTCTGCCACCCCAATCCTGTCACTCGGTCATGGGTTCGAGCCCCTCGTTGGGCGAAAAGATTCCTGTATTGCAGGGGGTTGGACTTGATGATCCTAGTGGTCCATTTCAAGTCTAAATTTCTATGATTCTATGCCTATACTTGCATATTCCTGTTTGTTCTAAGGATTGTCACTGATGGCCCGAGGGTCTCCTCCACACGACCAGTTTACTGAGCATTCATGATTTGCTTGCACACAGCTTACATGGAGATTAGGCTATGTCTAGTCTTTATTCAGCATTTATTCTGGTTTGTAGGGCCTACACATTCTCTTTGAGAACTACAAAAGCCTGTTTTTTCTTGCACTAGGGTGGATTTGTTGCACTAGGGTGACAAAGGACTTTAATCAACCTTAATGGTGCACACCTAAATTTCTGGTGTATACTTGAATCTCTCCCACAAAATAGGGACCATCTGGAGGCACCCTGAATGGCTGGCCTTTTGCCTCCATTTCTGCTCCCTGCAGAGGATGATGCTATCAATTTGTGGGTGGGTAGGGGAGAGAAACATCTATGTGGCCTTAGGCTACTTGGAGGGAAGGTGGGATATAAACAGATAGCAGTAAACAGATAGTGTCAGGAGTGCATGCAGGAGCCAGGCCCTGTGACCAGTAGGGCTTCACAAGACTGGGGCCTTCCTAAGTTTGTTCTGGAGAGGCAAGGTGCGGCCGCACAGGTGAGGCCGCTTGGTAACTCACTGCACCTGGTCGCAAGAGCCAGGAAGGGATATAAGGTCAGCATTTCCCTTTGGCTCTTTGCCACAGCAACTTGGTTCCTGCCTTGCTGCGTTCGGCTTCTTGCTTCCTGATCCTCGGACCTCAGCTTCTTGACTCCTTGTTTCCTGATCCTCGGACCTCGGCTTCTTGACTCCTTGCTTCTCAACCCTCAGACCCTTGACTTTGTGACTCCCTGCTTCCTGACCCTTGGACCCCTGGCTTCTGGACTCTTGTTCCTGCTCCCACCCCGCCATCTTGCCCCCGGCCCCAACATCCTCTGGCAGGACTTTGACCCATAGACTGGACCGTGACAGACAGAATAAGTGCAAGACCTGTAAAACCTGCCCACTCAGAACTGATATGTGTGACAATACGTTAGCTGATTTTAAAAATTAAAAATGAATTACCAGAGTGGTGATGTATTTGCTTAGGTTTCCCTATCCTCTTCTCTACCCATATATTTCCTAGGTTGAGGAAAGCAACAGCTAGGAACTGGAAGCTGCTTGAATTCTTAGGAAAATCTGGTTTGGATAGAGTATAACTACAGGGCCAAGCAAAAGACAGTTTTATGAATGAACAGAGCAAATGCGCCTTACGACCAAAGGTGCTGCTCAGACCTGCTCACGCTTGCTGTTAATAATGACCAGGTGGGAACTGATAGTAATGCAGAATTTTCTGGCATCTTCCCATTGTTTTTCGTCTTCTGAGTAGTAGTAGCAACTTCCTAGAAACTCATGCCAGGATAAAGGGTTAGTCCTCCTGCAGATTTCTGAAAGAGGGAAAAGTTTTATATGGAAACTATCAATAATAATAGTGGCAGTAAAGGGAAGATTGATTAACTGGAGTGCAAGCTGAACTGTAGCAGAACAGAAACAGTTCTGATTGCAACAAAGATAGGATGTCTCTTTATACATCGCTATTTGGGATTAGAACCACTAAGATGGCAAGACACATCTCAGGGTTAGGAATTGTCATAATGTGGTCTAAAACATGGAGGTTGGGACGTTCCCCCCCTCTACTATCCCTGCATGGAGCCCCAGTTTGTCAAATAGATTTGACCAGAGGTTTCCGTGGATAAATTCTGTTCAGTGATGCTTTTTGCTTTTCTATATCAGTTGCTTACCTCTTGTTCCTCTCGTACATACCTCTATTTTCCAATGCATTTATTTTTCCATCCAATTTAGATATTTGTTCCTCCACTTTTCTATCAGTTGCTTCACTCCTCTTGTAATTACGTTCTTCTAAAGCTTTAAGTTCTTTCAGAAAAGCGGTCTTCAATTTGTCAGCTGTTAGAGGGATGATTGAAACATCACAGCTTTCCTGTGGGCAGCTGGTATTCAGCTTCCCAAGCTCAGAGAAGATGGCGGCATCTAGAAGGGCAAGAGATGGGCATCATTGCATGAGCCACCCTGGAGCCCCACACCATTGTTGCTGTTTCCTCCAGAGGCAGGTCTGCAGTCAGACATTTTATGGGGAAGGAACCTAAGCATACAGGGAAGGGATCGTTACAGAACAACAGGAATGCAAAGCCAATATGTGTAAAGTTATTTAACATTACAGTGGTACCTGGGGTTACGAACTTAATTCATTCCTGAGGTCCGTTCTTAATCTGAAACCATTCTTAACCTGAGGTACCACTTTAGCTAATGGGGCCTCCCGCTGCCACCGCGCAATTTCTGTTCTCATCCTGGGGCAAAGTTCTTAAACCGAGGTACTACTTCCGGGTTAGCGGAGTTTGTAACCCAAAGTGTTTGTAACCTGAGGTGTTTGTAACCTGAGGTACCGCTGCATTAAATATCAATAAAATGAAATGTAATTTCATATTTTAGAGAGAGAAAAATATGGGTCAGTTATCCCAGTGCCTTTGCATTCACAGGCCAGTTTACGTCTTCCCAGTTCACTTCTTCCTGAACATTTAAGTAGCATACTGCATGCATGGCCTTCCTTATAACTTCTGTAGTAAAAATACTAGATGCTTCTTTTCAAATGAAAGCTAAATATTCAAGGTGGGGAGCTAGAATATATGTGAAGAGCCCAGCCCTGCCCACGCAGCTCACCCTATAGCCACAGCCTGTGACAGAATACAGGGGATTCAGTCAGGAATTCCCCATTTCCCTCTGTTGGTCACACTCTCTGACTTGGGAGTGGGACTGCTGGGTTCTGTGAGGCACAGAGCCCCTCCAATGGTACTGTGACTGGCCTTGCACTTACCAAGGCTCAGCCAAAGGGATTGACCTACCCCCCCCAACTTTCCAGTGTAATTACTGAGATCTGAAACTTGCGAAGATGACAGTCTTGGGAGATGCCAGCCAAACCACAGAGAGACATGAAGCTCATTTGTTTGTACGCAGCCCTTCCTTTCCTTCCTTGCTGCAGCACCACCGTACACCATATACGTGTACATATAAATCTTCTTTCCCTTTTGAGTCCCAGTCCCTCACTGCTTTTATCTCTTGAAGCTGGGGTGCTCCACAGTGTGTCTTGACGCACATGAACACCCCTCCTACTTCTTGCACTCACGCTGTACAAGGAGAATGATGCCGATCAGGAGACCCACAAGAGCCAGGAGCAGAACCAGGCAGTTTCTCCAACAGCCTTTCCATTGGGCTGGAGTTAAGGTCCATCGGGCTAGAGTTAAGGTGCATTGAGCTGTGGCTGGGTGGAGAGAGAGAAAGAGGGAGGGAGAGATTTGAAACAGCTCAGAATGGCAACTTCAGGAAAAAAGAGAAACCAATAGCAAGCAGGCTGCTGCTGCTGCCATGGTGAGGCGTTGCCAGTGTAAGGGTGCCGCAAAGGCATTCAGGATAGCATGCTGGAACTGTGGAGAAGCTGGGGTAATTATAAGGGTGATATAAGCTATGCTGTGGATACAAAAAAGCCATGGCCTGAGTGATTGTCTGCAATATGTTAACCAGTATGGTTGCCATACGTCCGGAATTTCACAGACATATCTGGAATACTGCAACCGGAAGCAGTGTCCCGGTGGAAATCAGCAAAATGTCTAGGAAAATCCAGAAGTATGGCAACCCATGTCAGCAGTGTTGTCATATTTATTTGCAATTTTGCAAAAAAAGAAGAAGTTAGTGTCCGAATTTTCACTTTTTGAAATATGGCAACCCTATTAACCATGGCTTATAAACTATGGTTAGCTATAATTAACAAGGCCACCGTTACAAGGCCACAGTGTGGCATCTGTAATGTACGCATAGCTGCCATCCCAGTCTTCCCTTATGCATAATAGCCAACAGAGGGCAGCAACACTGAAGCAACCAAGGGTCTGTTCTTCTCATACCTGGTGGTTCAGGCAGTGCCTTTGGCTCCTCCATTTCCTGAGGCACCGAGATGCTGTCATAGTCGCTCTCTTTGTCAAAGTCTTCATATTCGTCTAGACAGGCGGGTGGACAGAGTTAACTTTTGGAATGTACCAATACAGATATCAACGGGAGCTGGTACGCTCCTCTTCCCAGTTGTAGCAGGTGAGCTCTGCTTCCCACAATCTTTTTTTTTTTTTTTTGCTCTTGAATCTGAGTCCACGCCTATTTCTTCTTCGCCCCTACACTCATGCTTCAGAAGGTGGGCTGTCGCTTCCCCCCACCCCAAAACACACCCCAAGTTTATCTAATTAACTTTAGTCCAGCACCTTATGCTTTAAAGCAAACCTCAACTGTCCATTTGCTAAGCTTGAGACGCTTCTATCCCAGAAGGCATGGGTGGGTGGAAGGAGTGACTTCATAATACATAGCACCTCCCTTGCTCCCCTGCTGACCATATTTTAGCAAAAAAAATACCTTCTACAATTCCAGTTTTCCTTGCGGGTTGTTGGGGTAGGGGACGGCAAGACCCGTACAGCTGGAGATCTTCTCCTCTGCTTGATACTGCTGTGTCATCATACATGGTCTACACTGGAGAAAGTGAGATGCTCACTTGAAATACAAATCTTCCTCCTGCCCTCAGGTTTCATTTCATCTATTTTCTTTGGTTTCTCTTCCTTTTAAAATGGTTTGTGGCAGATTCAATATCTTGGTATATAAGGGAACATCAGCTGTGTTTGGGTTACACCTGAGCAAGATTAGTGAGAGTTAATTTTCTATTTTTATTAATAAACATACTTCTAGTCATATATAAATATTGAAACATAGAACATAGAACCTAAGATAAGCAATAGCAGTCCATTAACATTTATTTTATTTATTGTAATTTTATTTATGATAATAAAAAACAACAGTGACTAAACAATACATAGTTCTCCATGAAGTGTAGGAGTAGAAAGCAATCTAGGCCACATTCACACCACACATTTAAAGTACTTTTATGCCACTTTAAACAGTCATGGCTTCTTCCCCCAAAGAATTCTGGGAGTTGTTTGTTAAAGGTGCTAAGGGTTGTTAGTAAATCTCTGCCTTCCAGAGCTACAGTTCCCGGAGTTCCCTGCAAAGAGGCAGTGATTGTTAAGTCACTGTGAGAACTGTAGCCCTAGGAGAGGAAGAGGGGTCTTAACAAACCAGAGCTCTCAAGAGTCTTTGGGGGAAGCCATGACTGGTTTGACTTCACCCCTGAAGGTACACTTTTCCATTGCGCCCCGAGACAGACGGGTGCCAATCAACCAACTATGCTTTAAATGTATGATGTGAACACCACTCAAGAGTCACATTTCATCCTGTGGCTTCCTGAACAGGAAGTTGCATAGCCAGCTTTTCAGTTCATCAAGTTCTTCCCAAATTATTTCTGAGTTCCTTGTGGTTTAAAAAAGTACAGGCCTTTATTAATAAACGTAAAAAAGGGAAACCACTCTTCTTCAAACATACCATGCCTAATTATCCCCCATGATATTCTTGCAGAAAAGCTGGTAAAATGTGGACTGGACAAGGTAACTTAGGTGGATTTGTAGCTGGTTGACTGAATGAATCCAAAAAGTGCTCATTAATGGTTCCTCGTCATCATTTATAAATGACTTGGATGAAAGAATTGAAGGGATGCTCATCAAATTTGCAGATGACATCAAACTGGGAGGACAAAATTGGGATTCAAGATGACCTTAACAGATTGGCGAACTGGTCCCTTACAAGATGAATTTCAACAGGGACAAATGTAAGGTTCTGCACTTAGGCAGGAAGAACCAGCAGCACAAATATAAGATGTGGGACACCTGTGAAAAGGATCTAGGGGTCTTAGCAGACCACAAGCTCAACGTAAGTCAACAGTGTGATGCAGCAGTAAAAAAAAAAGCTATGGTAATGCTGTTCCAGGCTGCATCAACAGAAGTATAGTGTCCAGATCAAGGGAAGTAAGAGTACTGCTTTATTTTGCTTTCTTCAGACCGCACCTGGAATACTGTGTCCAGGTTTGCCTCTGCAGCTTTGACCTTCTCTCCTGCTCCCATCGTTGCCTAAAATTTTTGGCTCATCTTGATCAGAGTTTACAAAGCTGCTCATCTTCAGGGATGGGTGGGGTTGCGCACAGGCCTTGCGCTTCCTGCCCTAAGCAGTGTCTAGGCCCCCGTGTCACAGGGGAGTCCCGGCATGTGTCATGTCTGCAGCAGGCCAATCTGGCTGGCTGGGTGCGTGGCTTGTCGCATTTAAGCGGCTGCACAGCCGGGAGCTCCTTCTTGTGCTTTGGACCTTGGTTGGGTGCCGTTGAGGGGCCTGGTAGGACTTTTTCCACTTGGCAAACTGGCACCAGCCACTTGGTTTTCACCTACCTTGTAGCAAATCATCACAACTTTGTAAGATTTGGCAGTTAGGCACTGGAAAAGCTTGGTTTATGAGAGGGGAGGTTGCGGCTATCGCCTGCCCCTCACCTTTAAGGGTGTTCCGTTAAAAGAATCCTGGGGTCATGGTTCCTGTCCAAAGCCTGGGTGGTGGCTAGGGCCGTGGCATGACCTTTCCGGTGACCCCGGGGGAGCTCTGAGGTGATGTACATCAACAGGGTTCCCCCTACAGGTAGTTAACCCTTGTGAGACTTCCTGCATGGCAGGCAGGAGTCAGATATAGTCGTTTTGGGTCCAGTGCCTAAAGCCAATACCACTCACATTCTGTAACCAATAAAAGTTGTGGCTTTTTTTGCCCATTAACCTAAAATACTGGTGTCCACATGTTTTTATTCATCAAAGGAGGGGGTGCGAGGCCTTGATGTGCAACTAACTTCATAGCTTCCTTCTTTCCACTCCAAGAAAACTTTACCTCAGCTATCAGGATCTCAACTGCACCTTCCATAAGCACCTTCTAGGTTTCTTGTTTGGAAGGGATAATCTCTGAGACTAGTATATCTAGTGTGGTCCAGTACATGCTGTTCATTAAAAGCTCCTCACTTAGCTCAGAGTCAAGGGTTTTAACTTTCTCAAACCTCACTTTACAGAGTTTAATCTTTTGTGAGGGCCCTGAGGAGGCCTCTCCAGTTGTCACTGAGGCTTCAGCACAAAGATGCTGGAGGTGACCTAGATTTCCACACTTGCCCCCATTCACCCACACATCTAACACCATACATACTATCATATGCTTACTCCCATTTTTATACAATATCATTTACATATTCATCAGCACATCACAGGTGTGAGCATGTTATCTTGCACATCAGATCTGATGTGCTTGCACTGATGGAACAATCAGAAGATTCCAGCATTGAATTACTCGCAATGTTTCCCATCCACATTAGTGGATGGGATTTGATGGGACTTCACAACCTCCATGCGGATGTCTCAGTACATCAGCAGTTCAACACATGTAATCAGGGATCCCTTTTCCCTGATCTTCACCTCAGAGTGGACTGGTAATACTCCATTGATAGGTGGATTCACTGTGAGTTTGTTCTCACAGATGAACCATTCCCTGATGAGGTTTGGGCTGGATATAGCTACTCCCCTCTGCAAGAGTAGGGAACCCTTGAGTTGGTCCGTCTTTGGAGACTGATGGAATCTGATGCTCTGGGAAATTTCTCTGCTGACATATAGTCACTGACATGATCGCCCCTGAGTGTCCTTGCTGTCATTACAAAGCATACAGATTGCTTTAGTATTCCAGTGCCCTGTGTGTGTTAAAGGTCTCACCTCATATTTAAAAACAGTATCTTTAAAAACAATGGCAAAAATAGGGTTGCCATAAGTCCAGAATTTCCCGGACATATAAAGAATCCAGCTGTCTCTAGCAGTGTCTGAGCAGAAATCGGGAAAAATGTCTGAGAAAATCCAGATGTATGGCAGCCCATGTCGGCAGTGCCGTTTTATTTATTTATTTATTTATTTATTTATTTATTTATTTAATAAATAAAGATACTGCCCTATACTCAGAGGTCTCAGGCCGGTTCACAGAACAAAATCAAAATATAAAACCACAAGATATATAATAATAATAATAAAAAAATAACTCAATAACTTCCCCCAAAGCCACATTTTAAAAGGGCATAGGATGTCAATCAAGTCAACCAAAGGCCTGGTTAAAAAGGAACATTTTTGCCTGGAGCCTAAAAGTGTATAATGGCAAACTTTCCTGGGGCCATTTCTTCATAAAAATAGCTCAAAAATGGCAATTTTTTGTGTGATTTTGCCCAAAGAAGCTTAACAACTTTTCTCTCTGGATTTTCACTGTTTGAAATATGGCAACCCGCAAAAAGAACCATCACAAAAAGGTGTGTGCATGGAGGGGAACTATCTCTCTGTTTAATTTGAGCACAAATGTTACTGCTCTGTTATTTTTAAAATGTGAGCTAAATTTGCATGTGCACCAGTGAAATGGAAGGCTTCTCCCAACTCTCTTAAAAACTTTGTCTATCTCCAGCCCAGGAAATGGAATGCTGACACGAACAGAAGAGCAAAAAGAGAAGTTGTGGTGTCGTGATTCAGGATATCACAGATGGAGTCCTGCTGTGTCATCTCCTCAGGGCTAACCAAAACTAATGCTGCTTTTCTTTTGCTTTAAATAAAATTTCCACCCTGCCCTTCCATATCAAAAATCCCAGAGCAGCTACTAATGAAGGAAGAATATAAACCATAAAATCAATAAAATGTACTTTGAAGTAACAAGTATATGAAGAACAGAACAATGAAAATTGACACCACAGATTTAAATCTAAAAGGCCTAGCGCAGACATCTTCAACTGGTTGACTGTGATCGGCAGGTAGATCGCTTGGGTGCTCCAGGTTGATTACGGGATTACAAACAGTGATCGCCTGTGTGCTCCTGATCTTTTGCGCCCCACCCCACCCCGACCCCAGCACTATGTCCCATCGCCGCCACCTCAGTGAAAGCTTGTATTCCCTGCCTTGGCGGCATAGTTTTGAAAGGAGAGTTCTACCACAGAGCTTAAGGCACCATACAAGTTGATTGCAGGCAGTTATGCATCCAGGAACTGACCAGACCCAGACCTTCTTGGCGGCTTTAGCAAAGTGGTGGTCTCATGTGCCTTCAGACTATACCATGGGGCACTGGCTTCTTTGTGCAACTCCCTAGGGAAACCTTTGCAGACCTTTTACTGAAGAGATTCCTCTATCCTAGGACTACCTGTGTCATAAGAAGTTAGATGTGCTCAGAGGCAAGTCTCTAAAGAAACATTAGACAGATCATTAAGGCATTTGTCATAGAGAAGTAGTTGAGGGTGCTTACCCTTTCCTCATCAGCCATTGGCTGTTCCATTCCAGTGGTTTTCATTTATGTGGTTTCCAAATGGAACTCACATTTTGAAGGCTAGAGGAGGAACAGCCACTGCTGAGGTGATCTGAAAAGCAGCAGGAGGAAAAGATTTGAGCACCCTTGGTGCTTCTCCACTCTGAATTCCCTTCTTCGAAAGTTGTTTTTCTTTAAACGAAACAAACCAAGGAATGAACACGAACATACATTTGTGTGTAATGTGTAGGTGAGGCTTCAAAGTTGTTCAGATCCATGCTTTTCTGTCTAGAGGCAGGAAGCGAAGAAAGTATCAGACTCAAGTCTGTGCCAGACTTTTCTAAAGAACTAAAATGCCTTTTATTAAGAAATCTGAGATGCGCATACATTTTTGGCAAACAGCCTGCCCACATTCGTTTCACAACCTCTTTTCCTCCAAATCCCTCTTTGACAACAGTGACTCACGCGACACAGTGGATCTTTGAGAAAAAACATGTCCTGAGAGCTTCACCTTCACCAAATTGGAAAGAATGTGAAGGACAACTGGATAAGGTGTGAAAGTGTAAAGAAAAAAATATTTTCAGAATATATAGTCTTCTCTCCCCCCCCCCAACTGAACAGCTTTTCAGCACATACAGTATGATAATGAAAGCATCCATTGGCATTGTACACTTTCACAATCATTGTGTTATGCTGCGCATTGTGTTATGCTGCGTAGTAACTAAAACAAAACCCAAATTTGGTGACAGATAAAACCTAAAGCTATGTATATCAAAGCTTAACAATGAAGGTGTCAGGTGGATCCAGTCTGGAGTGGGAATTCCATAAACAGAGCACCATCACACAAAAATAGTCTTTTTGCCATTTGTTACCTCTCTAGTGAAGCAAAATACGAAATGCCTCAATGGAAATAGTACCTAAGGAGGACACATAAAGCCCCTTGGTTGTTCAAGGCACATGAGATACAGGCCATGAGGGCAAATGCTGCAGCTCCCACTGAAAAGCCATTTGGCAAGAGTGAGAAGGCCTCCCAGACACCCAAAGCACTGCTCCTCCATGCTGGGAACAATCTTGGGCTTATCAAGATCCCCCTTATATGAAGGAGATCTATGTAAGGTCAAATGGGTGAGTGGATGGGCGAATCTATCAATTTTGGTTTCTCAGTTTCTCATTTTTATAATTTTAAATTCAATCCACCATATTTCCACATTAGTTAGTGATTTACTTTTTTAAAGCCCTCATGAAAATCACCAGCATTTTAGCACAAATTTCACCTAATATACACATTCTTGTGTGCAATTTAGTCTAATATACTTTTTTTGCAAAGCCATTTTCTATAATATAATGCACCATTGCCTGTTATTTTCACCAACACATGCATTTTTTATGCACACCTTAGTCTAGTGTATGTACATATATATATATTAGTACACATTACTTGGCTGGCTATCTAAACTGCAAAATTCAGAGCAGTGTGAACTTTTTAAGTATTCCTGTGTTTTGGTTCACATATTGTTTTGAAAAGTGCAAATCAGGTTGGTTTGCATTTAAATGCAAACTGAATTGAATACCTCCCGTATACCTGGTAGCCAACAGGGGTATATCTGGCTGATTAGGTGCTGTGCTGCAAGATGCTGCTTCACTTGGAGGAGCCCAGCCTTCTCCAGTAACCTCCTACTGCAGAACAGGGGAACCTCTGATTGGCTGTTCAGCACTGGGGTCCTCAGAATCCAAGGATGCTACATCCTTAGGCTGGGACATATTAATCTGGTGATTCAATCAACATCAGTGCATACCCTGCCAAACCTACATTTCCACTTGCCCAGCCACTTCCCCTGGGAAAACCCACTGCTAACTGTTTTTTTTAAATTTTTTTATTAAAGATGTTCTTGTTTTACAGAAGTAAGTGTAATGTCTCTCATATTTTTTCCATGTAACATTTTTACAAATCCATTTCATTTGTTGAGACATTAGGGGGAGGAAGAAAAAAAAGAAGGGGTGGAGGGAGGGAAGATGGGTGGGGGTGGGGTCGGGTGGCGATGCTTCTGTTATGCTTAATGTATGTAGGGTTTGGTGTCAGCGTTGCTTGTGCTGTTCACTTGTGTTCCTTTGGTGGTGAGAGAGGTTGGGGTTGGCCTAGGGTGTGGTTGCAGAAGACACCTTTTATGGCTCCCTTTTATCACATACACAGCCCAACAAGTCAACAACAATAATCCACCAACAGCATACAAATCAATACGGCTAACCTGATCCAAAACACCCACCTCACTCACACACGAAAACAAAGATCACCACAGCTAATCCCACTGCTTACTGTTGTATAAAAGCAAACATCAGTTGGGTTTTCCCTGGATTGATATTTGCTCCAATTTAACTCTAAATATAAAGAGCCGGTTTTCTGGGGGAAACAGTGGGGCAAAGGCAAAACTCCTTGGACCCATGTCTAGAAAGCAGGGGACAAGTGGGAAACCTCTCGGACTCATGCTTTCTAGACATGGGACAAGTGGAAGTGTGGACACCCTATTCTCTTTTAAAATGTGATTTTGGGGGGGGGTATTGTCCTTATTTTGATTATATATTTTGTGATTTTATATTTTGATTTTGTTCTGTGAACTGCCCTGAGACTTCCGGGTATAGGGTGGTATATTAATAATAATAATAATAATAATAATCATTGGATTTCAATCAAGGTTCAATTTCTCTCAGTAGCAATTAAGTGGCACAGGGAGTAAACCTTATAGTCAGTAGTCTGTGATTAATTATTATTATTATTATTATTATTATTATTATTATTATTGGGTAACTGAAAGTAATCGCTTGATTTATTATTGCGTGGCCAGGCGGAGACCCCCCTGACCCCAGGCGACCCCCGTGAGGAATAATGACTCATGATGATATGTTATGGGATTAAAATTGGCCACAACTTTATTAAACCTTCAGATGTAGGGAGACCTTGGCTTAGGCATTGGGCGTTTATCCCTCCCAGTCCCGGTCTGGGAATCTGGGGAACATCAGGGTTATCCAAACTGTGTGGGGATTGGGCTGGCTCTGGAAAACGTATGTTTGAGCAGAGAGCCCGTCCCCCATTTCACCGTAATGTAGGGGAGAGCACTGACAACCTAACAGTGACTCCCTTCCACACAACCGCTTTAACGGGGAACCCTGGGATTGCTGCTGCGGGGGGGGGGCATAGGTCACCACTTCATGCCCCCCCCCCATTTAGGGAATATAGTTCCACCCCCTATTGTGTGTGCAGGGAGGTCCTAACCCTACCTGGTCAACTCCCCTGGCAACACCTCCCCAGCTGGGGTTGGCTAACTGTCTGAGGTTGGGCAGGAACCTCCAGGTATCCAGATTGGGGAGGCGAAGACAGGCTGCATTGCCGGAGATCGTGTAGGATCAAGGGGCTGTATGCGACCCCACAAAAAGCGCTCCCCATTGAGGTGGGGAGCAGTCGATATACACATCTTAATAAAATTAAATGATATGAAATAGAATTATGCATGATATAAAAGTTATATAGAAAATTGAATTTGTAGGAATTAATACAAAATTAGATAAAAGAGTGTTATGAGCTTGTGGGTGCTAGACCACTATAATCTCTGGACCTAACATGTGTTAGCATTTAATTAAGGCTTGGGGTGCTAAATTGTGTGCTAGACACGTAATCCCTGGAATTAGCATGGTTCAAAGCTGCTTAAACCAGGCTAGTTTCCTATGTGAGATGATAGCCTGAGCGATGGGCCATTAAGAGTACAATGGATCAAAGAGACTTGGTGTGATGATGTTTAAGGTCAGATGGAATCCAAGACTGCATGTGTGTCATGGACTGTCCGGATGCAGAGAAGGGGTGGGAGGTATCACCAGCTGGGGAGCTTCCAAAGGAACCCTCATGGGAAGGAAGCTCAGAGCCAGGGGATTGGTGGTGGGATGATAAGAGGTCAGAGGAAGAAGAGGAGGCAGACTGGGAGAAGAAGGTGTCAGAAACTGAAGAGGTAGCAGGGTTAGTGAGCAGGAAGAGGCTGTAGCAGAGAGCAGCCCAGAAGCAGAGGCAGAAGCTGAGCAGGATCAAGAGGCAGAGTGGGGGCAGGCTGCTGAAGAAACTCCCTAGTTTCTCTCTCCTGCTGTGACCAACTCCCCTCCCCCTGGTCTCCCAGACCACGCAGAGAAATAAGAAGAAGAAGAAGAGTTTGGATTTGATATCCCGCTTTATCACTACCCGAAGGAGTCTCAAAGCGGCTAACATTCTCCTTTCCCTTCCTCCCCCACAACAAACACTCTGTGAGGTGAGTGGGGCTGAGAGACTTCAAAGAAGTGTGACTGGCCCAAGGTCACCCAGCAGCTGCATGTGGAGGAGCGGAGACTCGAACCCGGTTCACCAGATTAGAAGTCCACCGCTCTTAACCACTACACCACACTGTAGGGAAGAGCAACAAGAGACAAGACAACAGAGTCTTAGGCTGATGGGGAAGGACTCGGGAGCGGAGCCTTAGAGAGCGGTGGGAAGGGGAGGACCCTCAGTCCTCACAACTGCTTCATTGGGACAAGACCTACTGGGAAGAGTTGCTGTGATCACTAGGCTATTTTGGTTTCTTTGTTTTATTGCTGGACCCATGACTCCAGCTCCTGACAATGTATTTCTGGGGCTGGCCTTGAGGTCCATTCCCTTTCTGCTCCAGAGTCCTCACCCGCATCCCCAAAGGCAAGAAAACCATGACACCAGGTGACTTCCTTATGGCCTTCAGGTTATGGAGGTTGTAACTCCCACCAACCCTGACCATTGGTCTTGTTGGCTGGGAATGATGGGAGTTAAAGTCATGCAACGTCAGGGAGCCAAAGGTTCCCCTCTCTTGTTGTAGATACTGCTGGAGCATTTTGGACTTGCAATAATCAGAATGGAGACGCCTACAGTCATCATCTGCCTGTGGTTTGTAGGTGTCTGAATCAGCATGCCAGTCCCCAACTATAGGATCACCATCCCTACGGAATACCAGTGGCTGGAGGATCTTTATAGACAGGCCTCTTTAGCTGCAGGAGTTGTTCAGGACAATATTGGGTTGGCATCACTTACAATGGATGAGCTTAACCATCATTTCTGAGGATGCCCTGTGAATCAGTGCCTTACAGTGCAGATCCTTACATGAAGATTTCCAAGAATTTCAATGCAGAAGTGACAGCCAAGAGAAGTAAAAAGAGGAAGGGTGGTTGGTTGGTTGGTTGGTTGCATGCATTTCCTTTCCTGAGAAAAGTCCACAAAATCTTAGATGGTATTAAAGTAGCCGACAGCAGAGATTGAGACAGAGACCAACAGGGGATGGCACAAGGTGGAATCTACAGGAGGTGCGAAGAACCCGAGAACGTGGAAATCAACGAGAAAATGGAAAGCTTCTCATCAAGAAAAGCAGGTGATTACCAGCTGCAGAATGGGCTCAGGAATCATCACCACTTTGATTAAAAACCTGACTTTTGGGGGAAAGGGATTGATTTGTTGGAGATAGAGAGGAAGTGACTGCCAGCCTCTATAGCAGTGATGGCGAACCTATGGCACGCATGCCAGAGTGGGCACTCAGAGCCCTCTCTGTGGGCACGCGCACCATCACCCCAGCAGGGTCGTTGCTGGGGGCTGGCAAAGTGGGCAGCCGCTCCCCCCCCCATGTCGCTGCAGGTGGGAAATGCTCCCTAGAGTGCCTGCCACCCGCAGCGGCGTCGGGGAGAGTTGCACACACACATCCCGACGCTGCTGTGAGCGGGAAACACTCCCTAGAGTGTGTGCCACCCACAGTGGCATTGGGGGGAGTTGAATGTCCACCAACCAGCTCCCCCACCCACGCCACAATTTAAAATAGATGGGCCAAGCAGGTAAGAGGCAGATAGTTATTTATGTTGTTAGTTGTTATGAAGATGATAAGCAGAAGGTGGATGCACACACGAAATAAAGCCAGCCAGGTACTACTAGTTCCCAAGCAAGTTCAGCCTTCTAAATCAGTATCAGTACTCTAGCCAACCAGCTCCAAAAATTTAGAATTATAGTTTTCTCTTGCAGGATCAATTATTCAGATTTTATCTTGGTTGTGGTCAGTGCTTCTCTGCAAGAATACCATTGCAAGAAATCTGTTTTGAGAGGGGCAGTAGTTACACCTTTACTGAAGAAGCCTCCTCTCAGCTTGGTGATTTTGGGAATTACAGACCAGTTTCAAATCCAACAGTTTTGGCTAAAATGGTTGAGCGAGCAATGATTCCATCTCCATGACTTAGGGTTGACTTAGGGCTCACCTGCTTGACCCACCACTTTCCCCAGGGGGGAACCCACTGTTTACCTCTGGATCAGAGCAAAGTCAAGTGGGTTTTCTGTGGAATGATGTTTATCCTGATTTAGAGATGAATAACGGGTTGCAAAGGCAAAACCTCCTGGACCTGTGCTTTTCCTTCTCCAGGTGACCAATGTGGTCTGACGTGTACCTTCTTTCAGCTGATATTATCCTTTAATATAGGCGTAGCCAACATGGTAATATTTCTGGGTTAGCGGAGTCTGTAACCTGAAGCGTATGTAACCTGAAGCGTATGTAGCCCGAGGTACCACTGTATAAGCGTCCAAATAGCCACTTGCAAGCTGCCCATGCTGTGAGAGTGGGCATTCATGGCCTGAGAAATCCTCAGCTAAACAGGGGTGCAGTCTGTGGGGTGGCAGCAAGCCTGTGCCCCCAGGCATGGATTTTTGAGGGGGCACGAAGCAGGCGCCCCTGGCAGGTGTCTCCAACTCAGTCTGGCCCGGTTCTTCTCTCCTGGCATTGGAGGAAGCAACACTCATGGAGAGGAGCACCCAAAATGCCATGTCAACTGGTTGAGCTCTCCCCTGCACAGGCGGGCAGGTGGTGCAGAATGGCCATGCTTGACTCCATGGAGAGGCGGGGTCACTCCAGTGGTGTCGGCAGTGAAGGTTGGGGTGCCACTGGGGGATCCTTCCATGCTCTGCCCCCGACGTGCCCACCCACCTCTGGTGCATGCACCCACTCCCTGGCATGCATGTAAATCCCTCTGGAGGGCATGCACCTGTCAAGGGCACCTGGAGCTCGTACTACGTAGCTGCAGCTAAAACAACCAGTTCTGCAAAGTGCTTTACAAACCTTAATTCTATCTTCTCCATGTTGGCCTAGTTCTCCCTGTGGTGGTAAACTTGTGCATCTTCAGACTGCAGAAGGGATTCATGTGGCCCATTTCTAGTATCCTTCTTTTAAAGGATCTGTTTGCAGGTGATGGGGAAAACAACCTCTGCCAGGACCCAGGAATGCTCCTGGGTGCTAGATGATGCTGGACTAGACCTCAAGGCTGTTTCCTGTTTTCCTCTGCCCACAGCAGTATCTTGTGATTGCAGCTGGATGGCACTTCCTTGCGCAATGGCTCACAGAGGCAGAGGCCTGGCTATTGCATGAGCCAGTCGCTGGGTGCACAGCTGGCTTCCTGCTCTTCCCTTCCCTTTGCGGTTTTGCTCCTAGAGAGAGAGTTTCATGTTGTGGGGGGAAACAGCTGCTTCCTGATTTCAACAGCTTGGGGAAAAGGGCCAGAGGACAGGCAGAAGGAAGCTCTTTGACTGGAATCAACAATATTTAGCAGGGTGCTGAGTGTGGTGCACACTGGGAATTGAAGTTTGACGAAGGTGCTGAGAATGATCTATTTTTTTTAAAAAATATTTTATTAAGGATTTTCTTGTTTTACAGAAGTGTAGTACCTCGTATTTTTTTTTTCATGTAACATTTTTACAAATCTGTTTCATTTGTTGAGGCATTAGGGGGAGAAGGAAAAAAGAAAGGGGGGGTGGAGAGAGGGAAGATGGATGGGGGGTATGTAGAGTTTGGTGTCAGCGTTGCTTGTGTTGTTCACTTGTGTTCCTTTGGTGGTGAGAGAGGTTGGGCCCTTGCCCCATCCTACTCACCCCGCCTTCAAACTGAAGATCTCCAGACTTTTTTTTCTGGGGAGAGGGACTTTGACTGTGCATGTAGTGTATATTTAAAGCACATTCTCTCCCTCAAAGAATTCTGGGCACTGCCATTTCTTAAGGGTTGCTGGGAATTGTAACTCTGTTTGGGGGTAAACTACAGTACCCAGAATTCTTTGAGGGAAAGAATGTGCTACAGATATGATTTGAAGGTATAGTCTGTACACAGCTTCATTACAGGTATAATGTGCACACAGCCTGACAGTCTATTCATTTAAGATATTTATATGCTGCCCAATATTGTAGGTTCTCTGAGTAGTCTACTGTATCCCAAAGAGCCTGACCCCAGCGTGAGGCAGCTTCCCTTGACCTTATATTCACAGCAGCATCTTGTGCTTGAAGCAAGATGGCTATTTGTGGCTCAGTGAAACCAGATGCGTATAACTGGTTTAGTACTAACTTGTGCTTTTCAAAAACCAAGAACTCATCTGCCCCGCCCCCCCGCCTCCCGGTTAGGCATGTAGAGTTAGGCCTTGTGTGCACCTGCATCTTCTGTGGCTCAGAAATACTGTTTACAAGGAAGTTAGAAGGAGCTAGGTTGAAGCGCTGCGGAAGTACAAATGAAAGAACTGTAATCCGACAGTGAAATGGTACATTTCTGTTGCTCTTGTTTCATATTTGACCAGCAGCACTGTGGGCTGTAAACATATTGCTCAAAGATTAGCGGCCATTGCCAATGTTTCCCCACCTCAGAAGTTTGAAAGAGATAATCAGTGTGAAATGGAACATAGCATAGCTAAATCTGTCGGACTGAGCAGTGCCTTTTTAGAAAAGTCAGAATGCCCGTCTTCCAGAAGTGAAGTACCTTACCATAGAAGTTACTCCTGGAGAGAATTTGCTGTTTGAAAAGATGCATGAAGTGTCCCCAAGGAAAGTATTAGGACTTGTGAGGGATGGACAGGGACACCGTTGAATTTCTCACAGGACTTCCAGGAAAATATAAGGGACTTTCATTCATCATTCAGAGTGTTGGGCCACACAAAATGCAATAAACTTTGGATTCACATAAACAGCCTGTGACTGTGTGACTATTTAGGAGCATTTGCTATCACCTTGTGTTTCCAATGCCTTTTGTCCTTGCCTGAATATTTTATCACTGCTTTCTCAGTCAGGTGGTGGTGCCATTTTGTCCCTTGCCTCAGGCAGCAAACTGCCTAGGGCCAGCCCTGCCTAGCTCCACCCTTATGAATTTTCACTTCCTACCACTGCAAATAATTCACACAATGTGTTTTTGCTGTCCACAGGTGGTTTCCTGCTGCAACATTGCAGGTGTGGTTCAAACGAAACATCCATATCCGTCCTTTTCATTGTGACTGCTGCCTCATTTCTGCTGTGGACCATAATCTCTGCTGTTTTGATTTCAAAAAGTATGAATTCTGCAGTCAGTGGCTGCTTTGTTTATGTGAAGTCTGAAAGACATGCCGGGCCGAGGGTTGTGGGGGGGGAGAGGGTTGCAGGGAGAGCACAGAGAGCAGTAGTGGGATAAACTAGAGTTTGCAACAGTGGTTCCCAAACTCTCCCCCTGGTCACAGGTCACTTGAAGATTGTCGGAGTTCTTGGTGGACCACTAGATGATTGTTCCACCTTTTGTGGCCATTGTAACACACAGTACTAGATGCTGTATGATTTTTAATTGTATTTTACTATATTACAGATTGAATTCCAGAGAATTCAAATTGTAAGTGTTCTTCACAGACATGCCACAGACCACCTGAATTAAGCATATGGACCTCAGTTGGCCTGCGGGCCACAGTTAGAAAGCCCTTGCCCGGGAGCACTTTTAAAATCATTGAATTTATCTCCTGATTGTCAAAATATGTTTGGGTTACTATTTAGAACCAGACTCTCCCTTGAATTTTACTTTCAAAATATTCCCAAATCATGGAAACCAAACCCCTAAATTATAGTGTTTCAGTAATGCTTGTTAAAGCGAGATGAGCGCCGCAACCCCAGAGTCGTTCGCGACTGGACTTAACTGTCAGGGGTCCCTTTACCTTTAATGTTTGTTAGAACATTGTAGAAACATTGCAATTTTAAAAAATGCTTACTTTTTAAATCCTTGACTGAAAACTGATGATCAGTTTGATGTAAGGGAAAGCTGCTTATGCACTGATATGCCCAAAACATCCTGAAGCATGCATAGGAGATATTGCTCTTCAGAGGTCCAGGAAGCAGGACTTTTATAAGGCAAAGTGTTGCTTCATTGATGAACCTGATAACCTCCTAATGTAACTGAGGTGTGGTGAATGAACTCTCTCTTTTGTTTATGACAAGGATGAGGAGTTTCAAGTTGACTGAGCCTCCCCACCGAGCCCACTGACCTCTCCCCAGCACCATGAAAAAACCACACACCAGAAACAGAGATGACTTTAAACTGGTGCTAGAAACCAGAAGTTTATTATGCTATCAAATACGCTGAATATTCCTATCATCAGGGCTGGCCCGCCCGTAAGGCAGACTGAAGCAAACACCTCAGGCAGCAGAAACTTGCAGGGTGGCGCTGTGAGGGTGCCCTGCCCACACCTGCTGCCACCAGGGTAGTGTGGTGGCAGCTTCTGGTAAGATCTCGCCAGAAAACTGGCTTGTTCCTGAAGAAGACAATCAGTTGGAATGTGCTCAGTATACTCCACTCTACAATATATGTCTCTTTACTAGCACTAGTTGGGAGCAATCTCTTTTTAAAATAAAAAGAAAAGAAAAGTCCCCAAACAGTGTGGTCTTTCCTATCTTCTCCAGGAAACAGCCACCTATTGTTGTCAAATGGTAATGCTGGCTGTGCCTAAGTGAAGATAAAGACTGCTCTTTCTATAAACTCCTTAGGTTCAATGACAGTGACCAGACCTTTGTATTGTTTCAGGTTTGGAGATGTCCACGCAACTAGAACAGCTGCGTGCCAATCAGTCCATGCTGCTAACAAACGGTAACCATTCAGTTTCGCTTTTTCAAATGGTTAATTGCTTCTGTCTCATTCCTACCCCTATATCTAGGAGTCAGCTTTTAAAGAGGGGCCTTTAATAATATGTACGTACAGTTGGCTCTCTAGCCATCCTGATAAAGACTTTCAGGATGGAATGGCTGAAGGAGAGGAAATAGGTAAAAAGGAGTTCTAAAATTCAGGGTTACACAGCATTCAGTCCTATTCAGACCCATGGAGACCAGAGGATATAAGTGAGTCATGCCCATTAATTTCAGAGGGTCTACTTTGAGTAGAATTCACATTGGATACAACCCACAATTATTACTTTAGTTCCTCTGTATTTGAAGCCTAAGGTTTTACTTTCTACAGTTATGGTTTTTCAGAACATCCCCATAGCCCACTTCATTCTTTAATTAATTCAGTCTGTCACTAATGAAGTAGAACTTGACAAACTCCCAATACAAAATTGTATTGGGCGGGGGTAGGAAGAGATAGCAGTAAAAATGTTATCCACAATAAAAAGTTATAACCCTTTCTGTGAGGGGAGGACTATATTAATGTGCATTTGTGTGTGTGTGGGGGGGGTGCTGTCTTAAAAAGGAATTTCTAAGTGGAGCAACAAAACTTTTTCTAAGCTAAGCCCTTCTGGACATCTCAGTGGGCACATTCATGCATGCAGGCTCATCACACCCAAACTGCAACATCAAGTGGCAACTTGCTTGTGTGAAACAAATAATCTAGGAAACATCAGAGGTGGAGTTTTAATGCAATTGCCCTTCACTTCAAACACAATGCCTCTGTCAATGGAGGCAGTTAGTATGTTCATCTGCAACCAGTCACTGAGCGATGCACATGCACCTGTGTGAATCAGCCGGAACGGGAGCAGTTTTAGTACTTCCAGTCCTTGCACTCCATCTAAAGCCTGCAGAGTGCTTCATACCTTATGGTCTTTGCTAGTTGACTTCATTGACAAAAGAGTGCATTGGCATAAGAGCAGTGTACCATGGTTATGCAAGGTACTAGGAACTCATAATGCACAGAGGAGGCAAGTTAGTTAGGCCTTCTGCGCTACTCTGCCCACCTTGAACTGAGGTAGTCTGGATCTCCTAAGAATGTATTACTAGAGAAGCAGATCTCTTTTACTCTCTGATCCTTTTGACAAATCGAAACTTCTCACTTCTTCAAAAAAACTGCATGTTCCTCTTATGTACCTCCTGATACCCCAGAAGAACTGTTCAACTCAGAAGCATGGCCATGTTGCTCAACGCATAGAAACTGAATGAGTGCCTCCTGAGTAACTGAATTCTGTCTTTTCTAGGCTCCAAGATGGAGAAACGGCTAGAGGAGATTCATTCTAGTCACTCTTCATCTGGTATGTATTGACTTGGCTGTCACCCGTGCTGGTGTTCCTATTTTCTCCCTCACTTCTCGACAATCTCTAGTTGCTACTGACTTTCCTTCCTCCAATCCTCACTAAGTACTGTTACGGATGTCAGGTGACCATCCTTCATTAGACTGATTGCTTGATAGTTAGAGATGATTGGTGAAATTTCCTGAAGGGCATGGTATAAATCCCTAACATAACTCATAAAAATATTTTTCTCAGCAGAAGCTAATGCTACCTTAATATGTGTTTCTTAAGTTTGATAGTTTTGCTGCCTGGGAAATTCACCTGTATGGTGGGATCTGAAATCAGGATTCTGCAGGGATGTATGTTGGAGAGAGTTGCTGACCTTGTTGAATTTGGGACAGACAGAGGCATTGATGCTGTTGTTTTGGGTGACCTGAAGAAGGGACAATGGTTGTGCTGCCTGCTTCAGCAGTTGATTTTCTTCCACTAGGCTATTTTCATATATTTGTAATATCAGTTCTGCTTACAAAGATACAGTAATTTCCCAATATTTTCTTATGTGATTGCACTCAGTTCTATGGTACTACCATAGGACTTCTTTCTCAGCGAAGTGTAGAGAACTTAACAGTACCCTTTTGCCAAATGCAGAGATTGGAAAGTAGCTGTTATCTGTGGCTTTCTTTTAGAATCTGAGCTAAGTAAGGCCCTGAAGGCACTGGAAACTAAATATGAGGAGTCACAGAAGAATGGTAAGTATTCTTTGTTTCTGCTGGGAAAAGAAGGGAATGGGCAGAACTGTCTTCAGGCAGGGATATAAGAAGGCAACATTTTCGATTCCATGCTGTATTCCTTGCACACAGCACTGCTTCTGTTCCACTGCAGTTCATTTTCTGCCAAAAGCTATATTACTGTACTTGTCTCGATGTCCACTAGGCAACATTATGTACTTTTAATAATTTAAGTAATCATGTAAATTATGTAAGTGACATTAAAGGTAAAGGTAAAGGGACCCCTGACCATTAGGTCCAGTCGTGACCGACTCTGGGGTTACAGCACTCATCTCGCTTTACTGGCCGAGGGAGCTGGCGTACAGCTTCCGGGTCATGTGGCCAGCATGACTAAGCCGCTTCTGGTGAACCAGAGCAGCGCACAGAAACGCCATTTTCCTTCCCGCCAGAGCGGTACCTATTTATCTACTTGCACTTTGACGTGCTTTCAAACTGCTAGGTTGGCAGGAGCTGGAACCAAGCAACGGGAGCTCACCCCATCGCGGGTATTCGAACCGCCGACCTTCTGATCGTCAAGTCCTAGGCTCTGTGGTTTAACCCACAGCGCCACCCACGTCCCTATAAGTGACATTACCATTGCATTATTCCACACTATTATTTTTAGTGTAAAGTAAACACAATGCAAATGCAGGAGGCTGGGTGTAATCATTTACATATTGTCTGCAGACTGAAAGAAACAACAAGAGTGCCAGTTGTATTTGCTGGATTGGTTTCCATTCTGGACATGGGATGAATAAGTAAATATTGGCAATTTCTGCTCTTATTTCTTTTATCATCAGAATTCTCTGACATCCCTACCCTTAGGGAATCTCAAAAGCAGGAGTTCTTACAGAGTTTGAATTTCTCCTACTTAAATTTATGGTGTATTCCCTGTGTCAAGTCAGTAACCTGAGCTCTACTTGCCATACTTCTCAATGATCATTCTTTCTGAATGACTGTTTCTGCAACTTTTCCTTTTCCAGACCAAATTCACCTCTCATTTAACTCCCCTTTCTAATCTTTTCCCCCTAGGGAATGAAAAGCTGCGTGAACTATCTAGAGACAGCAGCCGTTCCTTGGCTGAAATTGATAAGATAGAGGATGCACTACTGAAGATTAATGGTAAGACACGAGACTTCTTCTGCCCCTGAGCTAATGTAAGTCAGGGAGGCAAACGGGGCAGACTGCTGTGGGCTGGACAGAGCAACACTTCAGAAGATGCGGAGATGCCCAATCTGCAGCCTAATAAAGGCAGTGGAGGTGAAGGAGCAACAGGTGGTCCCACGGTGGGCAAGTGAGGAGAGATGTGAGAAAAACTGAAACACAGCCAGAAGGGAGTCTAAAGCAGGGTGGAGCCAGAAAGAAACACTGATAGAGGGGAAGAGGGGAAGAATCAAGGCAAAGACGTGAACGTGACTGCAGGCAACAGGAGGATAGAGGGAGAGGCTGTGTACACACCACACATGTAAACCACTTGACATCTCCCAAAGAATTCTGGGAACTGTCATATGATAAGGGTGCTGGGAATAGTAGCTCTGCGAGGTGTAAGCTACAGTTCTCAGGATTATTTGAGGGACATTATGTGCTTTGAATGTATGATGTGTACACAGCCAGAGGTAAGAAAGCGGACATAGAGACTGAGAAAGAAAGCAAGAAGAGCAAGGAGGGCACTGAGACAGAGAAAAGCAGCACAACAGAAGGGAATGTGCAAGATGGCCACATAGGAAAAACTAGTGGCTTAGGGAGATAATAGATCCCTGGGAGCTGGTGGAAGGACTTCCAATGTCTTATTCCTTCAGATACAGTGCTCACTCCTATGCTGTGGAAAACCAGGGACAGAAAGATCATATTGGCCTTGGGACCCATATGATGTGATGATACCGTACTTTTCGCTCTATAACACGCTCCCGACCATAACACGCACGTAGTTTTTAGAGGAGGAAAACAAGAAAAAAAATATTCTAAACGAAACAGTGGATGTATGATTTTTGTGGTTCATGCTGTGGCCACAGACATGTGATCTGACGGTGAGTTTGGGGTAGCCCAATGTAAAAATCCTGAGGATCCATTTGGATCCATGTTTGTAACCACGTTTTTGCACCACTGCGGCCCCAGGCAACGTGATTTTTTTGGTGCAAACTGTAGCCATGGACATGCTATGTGATCTGATGGTGAATTTGGGGTGACCCAGTGCAAAAATCCTGAGGATCCATGTGGATCTGTGCTTTGTAACCACGTTTTAAGTGGGGAGGGAAGGAAAAGCACTCAAGGGACAAGGAGCACGCGTGGGGTGGGTGGAGAAGGATGCTGCTAATAATGCAGAAGAGGGGTATAAGGGGAGAAGGTTCCTCTCCTCTCCCACTTTGCTCCTTTAAAGCAAGCAGGCTCTGCTTCTCTCCCTCCTCCCCCCCCCCCCGGCTTAGCGAGCTGAAAATCTTTCCTGCTATTTAGCAAGCTGAGTGGGGAAGAGAGAGGGACAGAGAGCCTGCTTGCTTTAAAGGAGCCAACCGGACAGAAGCTGCTTACACTCGTGTAAGCGGCTCCTCTCCTCTCCCGCTTTGCTCCTTTAAAGAAGCAGGCTCTCTGTCCCTCTCTCCTCCTCACTCAGTGGCTCTTCTCCCGCTTTGCTGTTTCAAAGCGAGCCACGGAGGAGGGAAGGAAGGGGAACCATGGATCCTCTGCTCACAACTGCAGCAGATCCCCCCACCCCCGCCATCCGTAGGCATTCGCTCCGTAACACGCACAGACATTTCCCCTTACTTTCTAGGAGGAAAAAAGTGTGTGTTATGGAGCGAAAAGTACGGTAATTAGTGAGGGACAAAGTGACCCTGTTGTGATTCAGAATTGGGCATGACCCATCCTCTGATTGGTCGTAACACAAATTAATGTGGTGGATACAAATTAACATGTCAGATTCTTTCAAGGTGATTGGTTGTTCCATAGTTTTGTATCCAAACTTAAATGGATAGGTTCCTTTGGCAAAGCATTACAGAGTTATTATAGTAAAAGTATTCTGAGCATATGCAGACAAATTAATTTTTCTTTTCTTTGAGTAATTAAAGGAAGCATCATCTGAGCATGTTTTAACCACATAAGCTGCAAAGGTGCAGAAAAGAGAAAAGGACTGATAATAAATCTCAATTTTAATTGCAAACAGTTCTACGATTTTGATGGATCAGAGTTAGGAAGGATGTAGTATGGACTGTGTGATTACAATTTTTGGCAGCACTGCTAATAATGAACATAAACATCTGTAGAAGGGTGTTCTGTTTGTGATCTGGTTGTTTTAATGTCTCTGCTATTACATTATAGCTTCAACCTGCCAAGTTTGTCCAAAGGGCTGGTTGTTGAACAAAGGATCATGCTACAGTTTTCAAGTAAAGACTGGACCATGGTCTCATGCCAGGAAAGCGTGTGAGGATGAACATGCCCTTTTGGTTATTATCAATGATGAGGAAGAGCAGGTAATTCAAGGTTTTTGTGAAATTGTGACAGCCCCATCCTAGCCACCCTCTGGGTCCCTGGGCATCTGAGGAGGAGGAGACCAGGCCACAACAGTGTGTACTCTTTTGCTGGCACCCATCCTTCCAAGGTTTGCGGTACTTGAGTATCTGTTTGCAAGGCTGCCCCTTACCAAATAGCCTCCAAAAGTTCCCTGGGGTCTCTCTGAAGCCTCTTTATATAGAGGGAGGTTAATGCATTTAGGTGTCAGGGTGTTTACATTAAGTTGAGACCACAATGTTTAAGAAGTGTATCTGCTGGCCAGCGTTTGAGAAAGAGGGTGGGTTTTTCTTATACAATAGCAATCTCCAAATGCTGTGCTTTTATTTTCCCCATATACGAAAATGGCAACTCGGGGATGCTGAGGGAGGCTAAACCTACCCACCTACTTCTGGTGAGCCCTATGCTTAGGGTGAGTGATAGATTTTGCCAATCTCAGCTATATCCCAGATGTCATTGAATAAATGTAAGTAAAGAGTAGGATGGAACACTCAGAACTGGCTTTTACATACACACAAGTAGGACTCACAACAAAACGTTGCGGTATGTCCTTGCCTCTTCACAGGGTGCTGCTCTTCAGACAGCCATCCAGCCATGCCTTCCACTGGGATACTGTAAGCTTTTAAAGGCTCAGGCAGGCCAACTCACTATCCCGCTCACCAACTTTGAATTTTTCTTTCCCAGCTGGCACCCAACTTGCTGTGATTCTGGTGCTTGAATGTCACTGGGCTTGTTGTTGTTGTTGTTGTTGTTTTGTGGGAGGATTTGCCCTCTTTTGGTGTTTCTTTAAACATTTATGTTGCAGTGATTCATTAAGATTTCAAGGAGAGGTAGTTCCCAGCACTGTTAGTTACACAATATCTTTAAGCTTTTTAAATGAGGCATTGAACATGGGCCTTTGTACCTGTAAAGCTTGTGTTTGATACAGAGGCGTGTAGTCAGTCATGTTTCTGGCAGTGTGAGCTTGATGTTGCATCTCAGCCTTACATTTTGAGAGAACACTGTGTTACTATTTGTGGTAGGATGTATATTCCATATTGTACATTTCAACTCCGAGAATTAAATGTGGTTTGTGTTTCAGAGTTTTCTCGGATTACACCTAAAACAAAAACACTACTGGATTGGTCTCCAAGACATTGAAACAGAAAACAAATTTACCTGGGTGGATAGAAGTACTGCAACTTATACGTAAGTCTAGCATCAACTTTATTCCATTTTTAAACCCAACCTGGGTGGAATCTACACACATATAAAAACCATTCTGAAAATGCTTTTAAATTTTTTTCCCATAAGGCTCACCATCTCCATTTAGTGTCACATTGTATATTGCACTTAAAATACACTTAAAACATTTTATGTGCAGCTGTATAGCTGAGTTCTAGTTACTTCTGTGCCTGTGGGTGAAGGAGTTTGCTGACAGGCTGCTTTTGGAAGGTGGACACATTGACATCCCATTGAAAGAACTATTCCCTGTGTGGGTCTCGCAGCTGGGAGTCAGGGTCAGAAATTCAGCTAGCAAGGCTACACTGGTTTTCATTAAAAACTCATCAAAGACTAACTGGGACCAGTAAGAGGCTAGCATAAAGTCTCCAAACACAAGATGACACATTTCTTCTCTTCTTTGATCCAAGGGGGTTTGGTCATTCACTGCTGGGCACCAGGGAGGGTTCGCTAAGGTCTAAGAATCTATCTCACTAGAACTGATTAACTCTGCCATTTGTTTATTTGTTATATTTCCATATGCAGCAAGTGGAGTGCAGGGGAGCCGAACAATTATGGCCACGGGGAGGACTGTGTTGAGATGACACCTAGAGGCTGGTGGAATGATGTTCCATGTGGCCACGACATAGATGGCTGGATCTGTGAAAAGCCATGGAGCTGCTAGCTGTGTGGCCAGCAGGAAGAGAACTCGACATGAGCCAATCATCATGACTCCCTCGCTCTGCTCTTCATTCTCACAGACCTTCCAACAGTCACTTCTGGCTAGTGGGTGTGCGTAGCAATCGCCAGTACCAGTTCATTAAAACTGAGGTGATAAAATCCAGCCAGTATTACATCAGTGAGTCAGCAGAAAGCTAGGACTCGCCATACGATTTTTAGCTCTTGTCCATAACCCACTAGAACTCACTGTCTTCCCTGGGAATAAAAGCCGGGAAAATAGCTGGGGATAAAAGCCAGAGTTCTTGTCTTCCATCCTAGCCCCTCTTCCTTCTATAATAACATGCTAGATTAACCTAGTTCTCACATTCACAAATTCAAAACCTAATGAAACATTCATTGAAAAGCCCAATAATTTAGCAAGTTCTCCCCCCCCCCCCCAGCATATGAAAAGGAGAGGATGATATTTGAGACAGGGCCTTCTTGGGAGTGGCATTTCCAGGCATGAGCCAGGGGGTGGGGGATGGGGGACAGCTGCCCCCTTTAGATCAAATAAAACAATAGAAATACTTAACTAACTGACCAATCACATTGGTTCTTCCCTACACTAACAAAAGTCCTGACCCCCTAACAAAAATCCTGGCTACGCCCATGCCTCCAGAGAGGTCTATTTGATCCCTACATTTTTATTATTTCATTGCTAGCAGATCTTTTTCTCTATTTTCCTAGGTTTTAAAATCTGAATTCCCTCATGAAGCTCTTATGATGCTCTTCTAAGATTTCAGATCCTTTTGCTTTTTTTTTTTAAACTCTATCTTCTGGGTTGTTGCCACACTAGCCCTTAATTTTAATTTTTACAATAAAATACAAGGTGTGGACATGAAAATTTATTTAAGGTATTACAAGGCATCTGCGTCTTTAAACACTTTTAATTTGCACACTAGTCCCTTTTTATTGCCTTCTGTTGATGCCAACTACTAGGTTAACGAAGAATAGCTTGTTAACTGCCCCTTGAGTAATCTCTCTCTTCATGTCAGTTTCTGTTCCTGCAAGAGGAAATATCCCTTTAATTATTGGATCTTTCTCTTGTTTTGTTCTTCGTTTGTTTGCTTTTCTCTTTAAAATAGTGAAATGGTACTACAATAAACTACTTTCATGTTTTTCTGACTTTAACCCATGGCTGCCACCAAGAAAAGAAAGCCAGTGTTTTAAAATTTAGGCTACCTTCTCTAGGCAATGTCCTCCATGGCTGAAGAGAAAGAAGCCTACATGTTAAAAACAAAAAACGAAACAAAAAATGAAACAGAACAAAACAAAAAACAAACTGCAGTTTTCCTTCTCAGTGAGGCATAAAAGGAGGTGAGGTTGTCAGACTGCCGGGGGTGACAAGCAGTGCAAGAAGGGCCATAGCTCCTCATCCATCCATCTATCCATCTATCCATCTATCCATCCATCCATCCATCCATCCATCCATCCATCCATCCATCTCTATGTGTGCAAAACTTAGTATTTAAAGCTCCTCATTCCATGGGAACAGAAACTGACATTACAGTAAACAGGAGAGCCTATAGGAGCAAATAGAAGGCTATTTGTAATTCTCCCACCAGGATTGCTAGAAAATAATAAAATGCAGTGGATTTGTAATAAATAATCCTCCAGTTGATGTTGCCACTAGCCTTTGCAAAATGGGTTTTAACTTATGTATAATAGTAGATGAGGATCTTTGTAATTCTCTATTCTTTCATTTGCTGTGGATTGTGGGAAAGCAAGGTTCAGGAGCACTCAAGTGCGCAAGTGTTCTTCGGCAGTTATGAAATCTCCTTTGATGCTTCACCAAACTCAAATCTGAGGCTTTCTTAGAGGAAACTAAGTTCCTTCTTTTTCAGCTGGCATTTGGTTTCTGTGGTTGGACCACAAAGAGGTCTAACGTTGCTCAACTGTTTGTACAAATGGTCCTGTATAAAATAAAATAAAAAGTGACTGTGTTTACATGCTTTGAATCTCTAAGACAGAGTTTGCTATAAATTCAAATAAAAAATCAAAATAAAGAACTGTCATGGGTAATGTTGCACAGGTGGGACAGGCAGCGGCCATTTTATGCATTTGATTGGCGCATGGCAGGTCATTTTAGACCTGGAAAATGGGGGAATGGGGGGGGAGAGAATGGGGTAGACCAGGGCAGGCCTATGTGCGGGGCCCAGGGACACAACCCTCGTGCAAATCAGGAGGGTGTTTGTGCCTGTATATCCTCAATTCAAATGCACATTTGAGGCCCTTCTTGGGCTTTAATTTCAATGATGTTCAATGGGTGTCCAATGAGTGTTTTGCTGAACCGAAACTGCAGCATGGAGGGTCAAGGTGACAGCTGTTGGCAGATGGACATAGGAAATGACAAAGCCATGCTCAGCAAGGGGCAGTTCTGTTTGAATATAGTTTGGGCAATCGGCAATGACTGTTGTCCTAAATTGTGGTTTTTAAAATCTACAAGAGCCCCCATTTGTGCTGTTCCACAATACGCCCACATCTTATGATTGCCTCATTTCTGCCTCATCTGGCTTTACTCTCCTCTGAGAGGCAAACTGGAACTCCTGACCACTTTTCCTTTTGTGTGTGTTTGTGTGTAGGGTGAAGAAAGTTTGTTATCTCTCTGGCCCTCTACTGATTGCCCATTCATTGGAAAACTGTAGGTGCACTGTAGGTAACTCACAGTAGATTTGGGATCATGTGGAATTGGGACTAGGAGTGTTGGAGAATTCTAACAAAAATGAAAACAGGAACAGAAATTGCTGATGTTGACTTTGTTGGGATACTGCCAGGGAGATAAAGTCCATCATGGCCCTCAAGCCGGCTGCCGGACGATCCATCGACCTCCCGTAGGCACGCAGCGACATGAGTTTCTAGAAAATATCTTGCCACATTCCAGAGCTCATGCACACTATCAGCAGATAATGCACAGCCAAAAGTTGCAATCAGGAGAGCATTATTTACAAGTTTATTCAGCGTTGATCAGAACACAGAAAAACATGACTGCCTGCTTTTAGTGTCTACGACACAGAGAGAAAAACGAAAGCAATAGCAAACATAAACATCCTGTGAACAGGAAATACGCAGACTCTGACTCACAAAGCCTGCTCCCTTTTAAGGTGGAACGGAAATATCCTAACATCCTCCCCCTTTCCGTGTAACCTGTAGTACCTGTGGTTCAACCCAATTGCAACCTTTGTACGTAAACCTTAAGTTGTTCTCTGTTAACAACCTTAGACAACAGATCAGCAGGAATTTCATTTCCTGGCATGTAGGACACCTGAATGAGTCCTTTCTGAATACACTCCCTTGCACGATGTAGCTTAATCTGCAAGTACTTGGTCCTTTGCTTGCAACTCTCCGAGTTCAGCAAAGCCAAACAGGATCTATTGTCTTGATACACTTGTACAGGACATTTCACAGAAACTCTGATGTCCTTAAACAGTTGCATCAACCATTCACAATCCATGAGTGAAAATGACAGAGCATTGAGTTCTGCTTCACAGGAACTTAGGCTCACTGTCGTCTGCTTCTTGCACAACCAGTCAAACAGACAGTGGTTGTACATGTAGCATACTCCAGAAGTGCTTGTACCATCCGTGGTGTCACTTCCAAAACTTGCATCTGCAAAGATTTCAAGACCTCCAGTCTTCTGACTGGTGAACCTCAGCCTGTAGTGCATAGTCCCTTTCAAATAGCGGGCTATGCGCTTCAGAGCTTTCCAATCCTGAACAGTAGGATTGTTAGCATGTCTGCTAAGCAGGTTACAGCTTACAGCTATGTCAGGTCTTGAGCATCTAGCAATGAAATTCAACTTGCCTAGAATGCATCTGTACAGCGTTGTGTCAGAAAACGCTTCAGCAGTACTATCTACCTGGTAACCTGTCACCATCGGTGTGTCTGCTGGGTTTGCATCAACCAAATTCAACCTGGTTAATACATCAGCAATTTTCTGTGTTTGGTGTACCAGAAAATTACCTGCTTGGTCCCTCTCTACCTGCAGAGAAAGATAGTTGGATACCTCACCAAGATCCTTCATGTCAAAGTGCTCCTTCAGCTGAGCTAGGGTGCTTTGGTACAAAGCCTGATTCTTCCAAAACATCAGAAGATCATCAACAAAACATAAACAATACAGTTTGTTTTGCCCCTCCTCCTTGACAAACACACATGGATCAGCTTTGCCCTGGTGAAAACCTAGAGAAAGCAACGTCTCAGTGAGTTTCGTGTTCCAACACCTGGCACTCTGCTTGAGACCATATAAGGATTTCCGCAGTTTACAGACCATTCCCTTCTGTATCTGCATTCCATCAGGTGGAAGCATAAACAGCTCCTCCCCCAAAATCCCGTACAAAAAAGCTGTATTAATGTCATGATGGGAAACATGCAGTTTCTCCTCTGCAGCTATCTTGAGCATCAGCCGAATGCTCTCATACTTGACTGTGGGAGAGTAGGTCTCGTGGTAATCCTGTCCTGGTACCTGTGAAAAACCTCTGGCAACCAATCTGGCTTTGTGTCTGACAACCTTGCCATTCTGGTCTGTCTTGGCCTTGAAGACCCATTTGCTGCCAACCAGTCTCATCCCTGGGACTACCGGTACCAGTTCCCAAGTTTGGTTCCTGTTCAAGGAATCAACTTCAGCCTTCATGGCATTTAGCCAAGGCTCAGCATCTTTAGAGGTTAACTCCTGAACCTCTTTGAAGCTTGAAGGTTCCCATACCTTCTCTGAGCTACCAAGAACAGCAGTTGCCGTCTTAGCAAACTCATCAGCAAATCTCTTTGGAGGTCTGCCCTTTGTGGCTCTTTCAGATCTGCGTACTAGACGCAAGTCTTCTGGACTCATCTCCTCCTTCTTAGGAGAAAAGTGACCAATGGTGAACAGTGGTTGCTCCAGTTCATTGTCAGACGCATCAGATGGTCTGACTGAGGCCTTTGCGCTCTTGTAGTCTGCTGTGTCATCACTGTCACTGACACCAGCAGCAGCACCGCCCACTGAACTGGAATCCGAACTCTGATCATCATCATCATCATCAGCAGCAGCAGCTTCCTCAACTTTAGCTGCTTCTTTGACATCACCTTCATCCTCCTCTGGGTAACTCTGAAAAATTCCCACATT
The DNA here is from genome assembly GCF_964106645.2 of Podarcis pityusensis. Taxonomy (NCBI): domain Eukaryota; kingdom Metazoa; phylum Chordata; class Lepidosauria; order Squamata; family Lacertidae; genus Podarcis; species Podarcis pityusensis. The sequence continues at coordinate 43,367,780 of NC_138029.1, read as the reverse complement.
TCCCCCCCACTTAGGATTGTACTCAACACTCTTTGTGAACTTAATGGACTTAGAGTCAGTCATCCACACCCTGTATGCACCTTTTTCGTACCCCATGAACAAACCATGTGCCCCACGCTTCCCAAGCTTGTTGCTCTGTGGGGTGTGTACCCACATGTCAGAACCAAAGATTCTCATGTGTTTGATGTTGGGTTTCTTACCAAACATCTTCTCATAGGGGGTACAACCAATAGGTGATGACAATCTGCGATTAAAAGTGTAAACAAAATTCGACAGAGCCTCCCCCCAAAACCTATCAGGGAGATTGGCATCATGCAACAATGTTTTCATTCCTTGCAGCAACGTTTGATTTGCTCGCTCCGCAAGTCCATTCATCCATGGTGATCTAGGCGTTGACAAGTCATGCTGGATTCCCTTCTCAGTCAGGAAAGCTTCAAACTGCTGAGAAGTGAACTCTCCGCCTCGATCAGTAAAGAGACAGCCAATACGTTTACTGTGAACATTCTCCAACCAAGCACAGAATGCCTTGAACCTAGGAAACGCTTGCGATTTCTGCTCGAGCATAAACACATGAATGTACCTGGAAAAAGAATCAATTAGAACCATGAAGTACCTTGCTCCTCCCAAAGAGGGCGCAAGTGGACCAACCAGGTCTGCGTGCACTAGCTGGTAGGGTTTGGAAGCCTGCCTGCTAGACTCCTTGCCTTTTGGAGCAACCTTCACCTTGTTCTCTGCACAAGATACACATTTCATGTGAAACTTACAGGGTTTGATGTTCAAACCCTCAACCATCTCTGGCATCTTGGCCAGTGCCTTCCAAGAGAGGTGGCAAAACCTTCTGTGTGCATCGTGAATGCATCCTGCATGAAGAACTCTGTTAGTTTGTGCAACACAACAAGAATCAACATTAGACACAACAGCACCATTGTCGTCATAAGTTATACAGAACAAGCCATCCATAAACTTTGCATGCAAAATGTCCTCTTTGCCTTTTCTGATGACACAGACGCTCCTCTTGAAGGAAATCTCAAAACCACGCCCAGTAAGCTGTGGGACACTGAGCAAATTGTCTGCAGCACCTGGAACATATAGTACATCTTTGATGGTAGTGTGCAGACTTGCCAGTTTCACAGTCCCTTCTCCTGCGATTCGCAACGTCTTTCCGTCAGCCAGGTGGATCTCACCTTCTTGAGGTTTGAAGGAGATAAATAGGTGGCGGTCCTTTGAGACATGGCAGGTACAGCCTGAATCAACAACAAACCTGGCTTTGGCATCTGGAGCAGTCATTCTGGCAAGCAAAACCTTGTTTTCCACCGGCGTGGGCTTTTGCAGCTTGCCCCCCTGCTCCTGGCCATCAGACTTGCCTTTAGCCTTTGGTGAGGCTGTGCCAGCAAACAAAGCATTGTTTTTCCCTGGCTTGGGCTTTCCACCCCCCCTCTGCTTCTTGCCATCTGCTGGCTTCTTCCTTTGTTTATTTCCAGTCTTTGGACAAAACTTCTGAGTGTGACCTTGGGTCCCACAGTTCCAGCACTTCACAGCTGCCAACGCTTTGGCTCCCCCTGGAGGCTGGAATGCTGTCCCACATTGCTCCCCCTGGAGCGCACAAGCCGACTCAGCTGCATTCCTTCTATCGTATTCGTTTTGCAAAGTTGCCAAGACCTTTGTAGCAGTGAGGTCTTGCGCAGGGAGGGTCGCCAGCTGACTTGCCACGGCATGGTAGCTTTCATCCAGGGAGTCCAGGATGAGAATTGCAAACAGTGACTCAGGCATATTGAAACCTCTCTGAGTCAATTCCTGTCTGAGATGCTGCAAATGTAAAACGTGGGCTCTAAGGTCTTCCCCTGGCTCCAAACGCTTCCTGTGCAGCTTTCTGAAATAAAGCAACACAGACCCAGCCTCTTGTCGGAGATGACAGGCTCTAAGCCCGTCCCACATCTCACGGGCACTGGCCTTGCCAGCCAGGGTGATTAACTCTTCAGGAGCTACTGAGAGCAAAATTATCCCCATGGCTCTTGAGTCCTGTGCCATCCATTCATCTGTCACAGGGGCTGGGGGGTCCTCAGAAACGGTATTCCACACTCCAAGCTTTCTCATCTGGCCCTCACAGTACCTTGCCCAGGTCTGATAGTTGTGGCCATTTAGCTTTGGTGGAGACGGAGCAGCTTCTGAGGATTGTAAAAGATCCATCTCAGCCTTTTACTTGAGCCGTGAGTCTTATTCACTTCAAAGACCCCTTATCTCAGCAGCCCATTAATCACGAAGCCTTTGGCGTGGCTTCCAGATCCAATTAGGCCAGCCGGACTCAAAGACTCTTCCAAGGCATCAGAAAAGCCTTACTTTCGCTTTTCCTCCACATACCTTTCAGCAGTCTGTCGCAGTCTTACTCTCCTGTAAGTGCCGTGAATCTGGGCCCGAAACCTGTTGTTGGGATACTGCCAGGGAGATAAAGTCCATCATGGCCCCCAAGCCGGCTGCTGGACGATCCATCGACCTCCCGTAGGCACGCAGCGACATGAGTTTCTAGAAAATATCTTGCCACATTCCAGAGCTCATGCACACTATCAGCAGATAATGCACAGCCAAAAGTTGCAATCAGGAGAGCATTATTTACAAGTTTATTCAGCGTTGATCAGAACACAGAAAAACATGACTGCCTGCTTTTAGTGTCTACGACACAGAGAGAAAAACGAAAGCAATAGCAAACATAAACATCCTGTGAACAGGAAATACGCAGACTCTGACTCACAAAGCCTGCTCCCTTTTAAGGTGGAACGGAAATATCCTAACAGACTTATGGATCCCATTCTGGAATGGAAGTCAACCCAGGGAATACAATTGGTATTTGCTGTTGTTGTTTTCAGTCTACAAATGATATGGAGTATGCTTTTTCCTCCGTTTCCATTGTGTTTCCTCTGCATTGAAATGAATGAGGTGGAATAATGTAATTTCACCACAGTGGACGGTGAAATGAATAACATAGTTTTGGGTGGAAGGTGAACTGCAGTGAAACGGAACCAGTGATACATGTGATGAATTCAGGGCAGGATGGAAAACAGTGCCTGCTTACATCCCTAACTGGGGCTGGGGCAAAGAGTTAACAACCCCTCTCCCATCTCCACATATTTCCCTACATCTCATCTAGTTTGGTCACCATGTACATCCAGATATACTGGATGTTTGCATGGTGAGTTCCCGCCTCCCCCCAATGGAAATAAAGACACGTGACAACATTGAATTAGGTTAATGGGCTAAAATTGGCCACAACTTTATTGGTTACAGGTAAGAGCGGTATTGGCTTAGGCATTGGTCCTATCAGACTATCCAGCTTCAGCCTGTTTGCATGAAGACCGGGAAGGGTTAACACCAGCAGGGGGAGCGCTGCTGATGCACATCAACTAGGTACTCCCCCAGGGTCACGGCTCAGGGGCACGCTTTAGGCCCTGACCTCCATAGCCTTCGGAGGAAGCAATGCCCCCCAGAATCCTTTACCGGACTACCCTTCAGTAAATGAGGGAGGTGATGGCGCTCCCTCCCCCCATCTGCATAACAATACCGCTACCAATGCCTAACCGCCAAAACCAAAGGAGTTGTGACGATTTGCTACGAGGTAGGCAAAAAACCAAATGGCTGGTGCCAATTTGCCAAGTGGAAAAAATTCCTACCAGGCCCCTTAACAGCGACCAACCGTTAAAAGAGGGAGATCCCGGGGCCGCGCTTGCCTTAAGTGAGGCAAACCACACACCCCGAGCCAGACGATTGGCTGGCTTGGGGGATGACGCGGCCCGAGGATTCCCCTGATCGCGCTGGGGCTGGAAACAGCCTCCGCGCGCAAGATTGGGGGCATGAAGCTGGCAACCCCACCTCCTCCTTATGTCAGAAGTGGCTTTGTCCAAAAGGGGAATGGGAAGCCTTGAGTCGGGATTGTGAAGAAATCAGGTTTGGCATTTGCTAAAGCAAACTAGCAAACAAAATTGATAAGGTGCTGCAGTTTGGCGGTTCTTGACTTGTGCCTTAACAAGCTATGCTGGAAGCTATTCAAAAAAGTTGGGCAGAAATAATAATGTGCAGTTAGGAAAGTTGCAAACAAGCCACCACAAGGGTATTTTGCCTCTTTGAGGATCATTTGCTTGTTACAGAACCCCTTGGGTGTGAATCCCTGGGGTGTCATTAAAAAAAGCTAGATCCAAACAAACATTCCCAGCAGACAAAATCCCACAGTTCCCTGTGCTCCCTTAACAGTGAGCAAAGTGTAAAGCAGAGACAAGGCAGTGGAACAGTATGCTGTATACACAGAAGGGCCTAAGAGAAACCTCAAACCAATGAGAAATCCCTACACGCCACAACTATTCCCCATTCACTAAACTCAGTGCACAGCTTGCTTGGCAGAACTCTTTCTTCTTCTTCAGTAATAATACTACTGTACTACTACTAATTTATTTCTTATCTTCCCTCACCCTAAGGTCCCAGGGTGGGTCACAGCATTTAAAACAAAATGTTAAAAACAGTTTAAAACAAATCACAATCCGACTTCCGGGTTAGTGCCTCTGGCAATGGCGGATTTCCTCTGATCGGGAGGAATCCGCTTCGTGAGAATTAGGGTCTGGACCGCCGCGGCGAGGCTGAGGCCCATTAAAAACCACAGGCAGGAGAAGCCTGTGGACGTGGGATTCGGCTGGCACCTTTCGCGCCTCCCCTACTCACGGGGAAACCCGGTTTCGGGGATCCGGAGTGACGTGGGGTGAATGGCGCGGTGCTACGAATCGACTGCTTTTTTCACGGAGTGAAGCCGCATTGCTGTTGCCGGAGAGCGCTGACTTTTTCCTGTGGACAATTGGATTTTAAACAACTGCTTGTGAGTAGAACGGAAAATTGGACTATGAAATTTCTTAATTTGGCACCGAAGCGGGAAGGTCTAAACAGGAAGTCCGCCTTCCGCTTTTGTAAATAGATTGACGCAAAGACATTGCAAGCTAGAGTCTGGAAAGTCGTCTGTAAAGGATTAAATTTCCATCACTTAAAATTACTAAACCCCCTTGGAAGCAGGAGAAGAGGGGGGAATCTTTTTAGACTGTTTAAACCTGCAGAAGAGAGAGTAAAGAAAGATAAATTTCCACCGTCTTGAACCTGGGAGCGGGATGTCAGGACGGACGCTTTGGGGAAGTTCATTGACTGTGGACAAACGTTTTTGACAGATAGTTAAAAAAGAGAAACATATTGATTCCAATGTTCCCTCTTGCATTTAAAAGAAACAAAATATCTGAAAAAGGAAAGGAACTTTGTTGCTAGATCTGCTTTTAAAAAGACGGATACAAATAGAAATTGTTTCCCCTAGAGGGAGCTTGTGAAACTGTTATTAGAGTCGATCTGGGGAGCTTTGCAGCTGTAGAGATTAAAGATCGTGGGACCAGACTTTGACCTTGAACAAGAATGTACCTAGAACAAGCGTTAGTGCTTGCTCTTTGCAAGACAAGTGCTTTACTGGAACAGTTACATGAGAAGATGGATTTGATGACTGTTGCAGTCGGAAATTTTGGACAAACAGTGAATACCTATATAGAACCCACTCAGGAATTAATCCAGGAATGTGCTTTGACAGATCAAGTGGTGAAGAAGATAAAGGAGGAGGTTGTTCCTGAACCTCAAGTAGCAGAAATGGAGAGAGCTGCGGCCCTGCAGGAACATAAGTTGTTGGATCTGACGAATGAATCTGGAGAAAGCCAGATTTGGAGAGATGGAGTTTTGTTTGGCTTGGAGATGGGAAGCTGGATAGATCCCCCTATGCAGGGATGTTTTGACCTTTTGAATTTGGCTTTGGGCCAGGGGGAGTTGTGAGTTGTGGGGGCCCTTAACTTTGGAGGGACTTTGAAACATGCCTCTAAATATCATATGGATTTCAGTGTCGACTATGGAGAATGGGCTGACTTGTCGAGAAGGGACAAAGATATTGTCAAGTTGGAGTCTCCCCGAGAGAAAGGAAGGAAATTAAGAATAAGATCAGCAGAAGATAAAGTAAAGTACAGGTACAAACATGAAGAAGACCTGCGGAAGGGACATGGAAAAGTCTTAAGAGCCTCGGATAGAAGGTCACCAGGTTGATGGACTAGATGGATGGGATAGAAGGGACTGACAAAACCCGAGACCAGGAAGAAGAGACGATGGATGAAGATTGGAAGAAAGTTTTAAAAATTTATTTAGAAAATTATCGTAAAATTAATGAGTACTAGAAAAATGTTGGAATGAAATTATTTGGCTTTAGTAGAAATGTTAAAAAGAATTATGTAAGAATATGTTATGCTTAAAAGAATTAGGTATAAATAAGATTTAAGTTTTAAGCTTTAGGGTTTTTTATGGTAAGATAAGGTTAAAATAGATTAAGGTAATTTAAGGACAGAATATTGTGAAAGATGGAAAGGGTTTGCTGAGATAATTAATAACTAGAATACAAAAAAGGGAGTTGTGAGGAGGTCGATGAAATAAGTTAATGGAAAATAAGGATTTGCGAATATTGGATTTGTTTATTTTTTGTTTATTTTTGTTATTCGATTTTGATGTATTGTGTGTTTTGTTTTGTTTTCTTTGGTTTTGATTGACTTGTATTGTTCAATTGTTATTTTTGTCTACCTTTTTCTTTTTCTCTTGTTTTTTTCTTTCTTTCTCTGTAATTTTAAATTCTCAATAAATATCATTTAAAAAAAAACAAAAAAACAAATCACAATCCAGGCCCCTTCTACTGATCTTAAGACCCAATAAAGGGTGTAGAGAAGGAGATGGCCTTTTAGACATTTGGGGGCTAAGCTGTTTAGCGCTTTAAACTCTAAAGGCAAAAGCAACAGAAGAAAAACTTATTTCAATGGGAGTTAAAATAGATGAAAATGTGAAAATAGCAGCTGAGTTATCAATCCAGGTCAACAATTTAGTACAAAAAAATTCAGATCTGACGAATATAGTGCTAGACCTTAAAGGTAAAACACAGAACCTAGAGGAAGCTCAGAAAAAATTACAAAATGAAAATAGAGAGTTGAAAAGGGAATGCGATAAGATAAGGAAAGAAACAGCAGATCTGAAAGCACAGCAGGATTCAACTTTGGACTCTCTTGCGATGTTGCAAATGCAGAGAAGGGCGAATACCCTAAGATTCAGAGGACTAACAGAGGACGCAGAGGAAATAACTGAGAAAAAATTCTCAAAAGAGCTAGCAGCTTGGTTAGACCTAGAAGAAGCAGAAGTAGCACAAAAAATAGAAAAAGCATTCAGAGTCAAATCTAATGTAGCAAAAGCAAACAACTGGCCGGCTGATTGTTTAGTCTCTTTTAACTCTATGGATTTCAGAAATAGAATTTTACAAGCTAGTAACAAGAAGAAATTCCAATCAGAAGGAAGGAAGGAAGGAAATGATATTATCGTCCACAAGATTATTCCAAATCGGTTGATAAAAAAGAGAGAAGCTTATAGACCTCTGGCTGAGACACTAAAGACAAAGGCAGTGGACTATAGATGGGAGTACCCTGAAGGCATCTCCTTTTTCTTTAAAGGGAAACATAGAAAGTGCTTGTCGGCATTAGATGCAGACAAGTTCTGGAGAAAGTACCGGAAAGACTTTGGAGGAAAAAGGCAATTGTTGGGAGAATCAGAGGAAACTGAACAAACAGTTGAGAGTTAGGAGACAGTTCTAAGAAGGGAATTTATTAAATGTATACTGAGACCTTGAATGTGTAAATTTTTTTTATTATTTTTTTAACCCGTTCATAAGAAATAAAGTATGGATTATAAATTTATTACTTGGAACGTAAATGGTTTAAATGAAAAATCAAAAAGGAACAAGATGGAACATATTCTGGTTAAGCAAAAATATGATCTAATCTGTCTGCAAGAAACTCATGTAGCGGAAAAACATAAAAGAGTATTAATAAATAAGAGATTGGGGCTTGAGTTTATTGCATCAAGTAAAGAAAAAAAGAGAGGGGTGGTAATCTATGTAAAACCTCAGCTGGAGCCAAAACTGCTTTACAATGATGAAAAAGGCCGAACAGTGATTATAGAGGTTAAGATCAATAATGAAAAAGTGATAGTTATTGGAATTTATGCACCAAATGAAAGAAAATCCGAATTCTATCAATTCCTGGAAGAAAAAGCCATAGAATATTTTTTTGGGGGGGAATTATATTATTAGGAGATTTTAATGGAGTAGTCAATCCAAACATGGACAGAACAATAAAGAAGAAAGAAAAGAGGCAGAACAAACTCCCAACTACATTTTTCCAATTAATAGAACTCCTGAATTTGTTCGACACTTGGAGGTTTAAGAATCCAACAGAGAAAGAATTTACACATTATTCAGAGCCACATAAATCGGCGGGACGAATTGACGCGATCTGGACAACAAAGGATTTATTAAATAATATTACAAAAGCAGAAATCCATCCAAGGACAATTTCAGATCACAGCACGGTCTGGGTTAACTTTAAAGGAAAAGAAGAAAAGGTTAAAAGGTGGCAACTTAATGAGAGTATGCTAAACGATGAAAAAATTGTACAGAAGGCCAAGCAAATCTTAGAAGAATATTTTAAGTTTAATTTAAATCAAGGAGTAGATCTAGAGATGGTTTGGGGCGCGGGTAAAGCCATCATAAGAGGCTTCTTTATACAACAAAACACATTCCAAAGGAAAATAAAGGAGAAGAAGAAAATGGAGATCTGGGAGGAAATTAGAAAAAAGGAAAGGATCCTTTTCCAAAAACCAGATGATGAACTAATTAAGCAAAGTATAAAAATTTTACAGACGCAATTCTCCATGATAATAAATGAAGAGATAGAATGGAAGATAAAATGGTTGAGACATAGAAATTTTGAGTTTGCAAATAAACCTGGCAAACTTCTGGCCTGGCAATTAAAGAAGAAAAAGGAAGATAGAATTATCAATAAAATTAAAATTGAAGACAAATGGATTCAAGAACCAAAGGAAATTAGTAAAAACTTTGCTAGTTTTTTCGGAAAACTATATAAAGAAGGTCCAGAGACTCTAGAAAAAATAATTGATTATTTAATAATTGATTATTTGGGCAAAAATAAACTACCAATAATACCTAAGGAAAAAACTGAAATCTTGAACTCACCAATAACAGCTATGGAGGTGCAACAAGCTATACAGAGATCAAAATTAGGAAAGACACCGGGCCCAGATGGTCTTCCAGCTAATTACTATAAAAAGTTAGAACAAGCATTATTTCTTCCCATGAAAGACCTAATGAATAATATTCTGGCAAATGGAAAGCTTCTGAAAACCTGGAAGGACAGCTTTATTACTCTTATCCATAAACAGGGAACAGATGCTTCAAACATGGCCAATTACAGACCCATTGCACTGCTAAATAACAATTACAAGATATTCGCAGACATTCTTGCAAATAGATTAAAAATGGTGCTGAAAGAGATAATTCATAAAGATCAAACCGGATTTCTTCCCGGACGATTTATGCAATCCAATATTAGATGTGTGATTAATGTATTAGAATATTTGGATATTAAAATTGATAAACCAGCAGCTATTATGTTGGTGGACGCTGAAAAAGCTTTTGATAACGTGTCCTGGAAGTTTATGAAAAAATTAATGGAAGAAATCGGACTGGGAGAAAATATTTGTAAAGGAATAAATGCCATCTATTCGGAACAATATGCAAAATTGATCATCAATGGAAGAATTACTGAGGAGTGCAAAATAAACAAGGGAACCAGACAGGGCTGCCCACTGTCTCCACTGATATTTATCTTGGTGATGGAAGTCTTGAACAGTCAGATAAGAAAGGATCAGCTTGTTAAAGGCATCACTCTGGGAAACAAAACATATAAAATTAAAGCTTTCGCGGACGATTTACTTGTTATGACTGAAAACCCTAAAGAAAGTCTGAAAAGAGTGCTGGAACTGATTAAAGAATTTGGAGAAGTGGCAGGCTTTAAGCTGAATATAACAAAACCAAAAATGCTTGTTAAAAATATAACCACAGAAGAAAAGGACGACTTAGAAAAAAATATTGGGCCTGAAAATCTCTTCAAAAGCGAAATACTTGGGTATTTGGATCACCCCCAAGAACATAAACTTATTTCAGGATAATTACACCAAAACTTGGTTAGAGATTAGAAAAAATTTGGTAACCTGGAGTAAACTAAAATTAACATTTCTGGGTAGGATTTCCATTATAAAGATGAATGTGCTTCCAAAATTAATCTTTTTATTTCAAATGATTCCAATACTGGGTGAAGCAGGTTGTCTCAAGATATGGCAAAGAGAAATTTCCAAATTCCTGTGGGAAGGGAAGAAACCTAGGATTAAACACCTGATCTTAATAGACATAAAAGAGAGAGGAGGCTTTTCCCTACCCGACCTAAAACTTTACTACGAGGCAGCCTGTTTCACCTGGCTAAAAGATTGGTGCACGTTGCAGGATCCGGACCTCCTGGACCTGGAGGTTTTGACAACCGTTGGGGATGGCACGCCTACCTAATATATGGAAAAGCGAAAATTCATAAAAATTTTACCAACCATATAATAAGAAAGTCACTCTTTGCTGTATGGGAAAAATATAAAGACCTGATGGAGCCTAAAGTCCCGTGGTGGACTTCTCCAGTAGAAGCCATAGCAGTAAAATGGAAAAATACTCAGGAAAGCTGGGCAACATATAAAATACTTCTAAAAAATGAAGATAACCAAATAAAATTAAAAAACTTTGAGGAAATAAGAGAACACATTTCAGACTGGTTCCAATACCATCAGTTATTTGAAAAATTTAAATCTGACAAACAAAAGGGGTTCTCAGCAGAAATTTCCCGATTTGAATCTGATCTTGTAAATTCTAAAAGAAAAACTCTTTCCAAAACTTACCGACTCCTCCTTGACTGGACAGTCAAGGAGGAGGAGGTAACAGTGGCAATGGTGAGGTGGTCCCAGGATTTTGGCCATTCAATAACCATGGCCCAATGGGAAAATTTATGGAAGATCAATTGGAAATTCACAAACTGTTACACGATTAGAGAGAACTTTCAAAAAATGCAACATTGATACTTTCTATCTTTATATACATCAAATCAACATCTGCAGGCCCTGCCCCCAGCTCCGAGTGATATTGGCGCCGAATGGCCCCCAGTAGCAACTGAAGAGATCTATAGGCTCATCCAATCCCTTAAACCTGGAAAAGCACCCGGCGTAGACAACATTACACCGGAACTCCTTAAGGCTAATGTTGAATGGTGGGCCCCTGTGCTAGCTGCCCTATTTACCAGCATAGACCAATCGGCCACTATCCCTGAGGATTGGGGATTAGCAATCATCATCCCTTTATTCAAGAAAGGGAGCCGATCAGACCCGGCTAATTACAGGCCAATTAGCCTCCTAAGTATCATTAGCAAATTGTACGCTGCCCACCTATGCGGCAAATTAGTGGACTGGTTGGAACAAGACCACATTCTTTCAGAAGCACAGGCTGGTTTTAGGGCAAATCGGTCAATCTTAGACCAGGGCCTTGTTCTCCAACATCTTGCGGAGAAATATACATCAAGAAAAGGAGGTTCCCTATACGTGGCCTTTATAGATTTCAAATCTGCTTTTGATTTAATACCGAGGGACAGGCTCTGGGGAAAGCTAAGCGCCGCAAATATAAACAAACGCCTACTGTATCTCATCCACAGTCTATATGAAAATACACGGATTCGGGTAAGGTGTGACCGACAGGGCCACCTATCGAAGGAAATCCAAATCCATCAGGGGGTCAGGCAAGGGTGTGTCCTTGCGCCTACTTTATTTAACTTCTATATCAACTCGCTAGTAGGAAATATGGAGAAAGAAAATGCCCATCCCCCCAAATTGGCTGGTACGCCCCTCCCGGTCCTTTTATATGCGGATGACACAGTTCTAATTTCTTTTTCTTGTGTTGGATTAAGAAAACTTTTGAGATCTTTCACCAAATACTGCAGCATCGAACAATTAACAATTAACTACAACAAATCCAAAGTTATGGTGTTCTCCAAAAAAAGGAGGAGGCACAAATGGAGAATAGACAACCGCTTAATAGATCAGGTAGCAACCTTTAAATACCTGGGTGTAACCTTCCAGGAAAGGGGCTCCTGGCGCTTTCAGATTAATAATACTATTGCAAATGCAGAAAGATCTACCAAAGCGTTAATAAGATTCTTCTATGGGAAAGGAGGCCAGTACATACCGGCAGCCTCCCAGGTCTTTGCTGCCAAAATACTACCACAATTGTTATATGGATCCCAGATCTGCAGTTTTAAAAACCTTACTCTCCTAGAGGCATTTCAAACTAAGTTTTTCCGCTGCCTGCTGGGGATCCCCTCTTGCGTATCCAACATAGCAGTCCGTTTGGAGGTTGGGCAAATTCCGATCAGTACCCGGATATGGATATTGAAGATCCATTACTGGCTAAAGCTTATTTTCTTCCCGGTTGGGCTGGCACCTTTGACCTTATTGGATACCTACCAATCCAGATGGAAGGCTACACTGCTGGAAAAGCTTAAAGGCTTGGGGATCCCACAGCAGACCCTGATAGCCACAGGCTTCGAGAAAGCTAGGACCACAATTCGCCAGCGTATCTGGGATGTAGAATTACAATGCCACCTGAGTGAAATGATCAAACATCCTGCAATAAGGGACTATGGGAGAGGTTTTTCTCCAGCTAACTATCTGTCAGGTCTCCAGGTACCTAAATACAGACGGTCTTTTACCCTCGCCAGATTCAACGTTCTCCCTTCTGCCTTACTTCAGGGCAGATTTGAGGGTAAACCATACGCAGCGCGGGTCTGCCCCTGTGGCTCATTGGAGGTTGAGACTGCTGCACATGTACTGTTGCGTTGTCGTTTTTATGAGGACATACGTTCGACTTTTATTGCTCCTGTTTTGCGGAAGTCCGGGAAGGAGTCGGAACACCATGGTTTGGAACCGCTGCTAGAGGACAAGAATCCCAAGACTACATTAAATGTAGCCAAATTCTGTGCGGCTGCAATTAGTCGCAGGAAGCAAGTGGTATCCCATGGTGACCAAACCCCCAAGTGTTGATAGCAGGGGGCATGCTAATAATTAATTTTAATTTTTTAATTAATAATAATTAATTTTAATTTTTTAATTAATAATAATTAATTTTAATTTTTTATATTTAAATGCTTGTTATACTTATATTGCCCTTTGTATTTTATATATATATATTTTTTATGATCTGTGATGTTGTGTGTGTTGGCGCTGGTCTGTGACCGTATTAATAAAGTCAATTCAACATTGATGGTATCTAACACCATGGAAACTTTCATAAATGTATAAAAATGTGTCAAGTAATTGTTGGAGATGCGGAGACTCAGGAACATTCTACCATATGTGGTGGATATGTAGGAAAATACAGGTATTCTGGGAGAGTATACATGCAGAACTGCAAAAAATGCTAAAGATCTCTTTCAATAAAAAACCAGGGGCCTACCTCCTGGGAATAACAGATTTGGATATTCCACAAAAGAGGAAGGGTATCTTTTTATATGTGACGGCGGCAGCAAGAGTTTTGATCGCAGCAAAATGGAAGAGTAATGAAATCCCCTCTATACAAGATTGGATCCAAAAGCTGACAGAATATGCTGAATTAGATGGTTTATCAGAAAAAATAAAGAATAAATCAAAACAGGAATTTGTTTCTAAATGGGAGGTTTTCAAAGAATATCTGAAAAATAAATATAGTAGTTTAAATTCTGTTGCAGCATTCGAGGAACTTCAGTAATAGTTGCTAGGTAGATAGAAGAAATTAGATTTATTGAGAATAAGTTTAATTATGAAAAAAATGTGTATTGGCAATAAGTAATATGAATTTGAAATATGGAATAGACGGGAAGTTGGGTTTTTAGTGTTAAGACCAATAGATGTTTTATTGTTTGTCAAGAAAATTATGTGTCTATGGTTATTTTTGTAATTTGTGTGTGATTTGGTATTTGTGTTTTTTTTCTTGTTGTATAAATAAATATTAAAAAACAAACAAATTCTAATGTGAGTTTGTGTTAAGGAGGAGAAAGTGTGTAATAGCAGGAAAACCCAATCTGTTTAAAGCATCCTGGATTATTGTTTATAGAAGGTTTAATCAACCTTGTCTTAGTTTCCAAGCAAAGGATGGTACTTTGCTGATCTCACTTACATAAGCAAGGAAGGCTAATAACTAAACAATATGTCCTCTCATAGGGCCTACTGCCTCCTACAGTGATGATGCTTGTCATGTACTTTGCCACTGCATAGCTGTCTTTTTTTCTTATTAAAGGAATATGTGTACCCATCTTTTGAGGGGGCAGCTCGCTCAGGACTGTTAATGGCAAAAGAAGGCTTTAGCTCTTTGTCTCTGCAACAATCCCTTTCACAAATGTACACATACACAGTTAGACTGTACACAACTAAGCAGTTCAGCCATCCTTAGCTAGGGAAGGGCTATCACCTTTCCTGAGGTGGTGATTTGACTGCGAGAATGGCACTTTCCCAGTGGCTTATCTAGTTAACAATAATATATATTCCCCCCTCCCTTGAGCAGTGAGGCATTAGTCAGGCATCAGGGTGCCTGGCTTTCCTGTGGTTTATTACATAGAGGAAGCTGATAGTGATAGAAAGAAGGCAGAAGTATCCGGTTGCCAATTACTTTGGAAACCATTACAGAAGAAGATTTGAGGCCACCATGGATGACGGCTATGAGAATGAAGAGTATCAGAATGCCATTGTTTCAGAGAAACTGTCCCATGCTTCGGAAATGTCCTCGAAACATGGAGGAACAGGTAAACATTGACATTGGCTTCCTTTCCCCTAATTTCAGTTCCGTGGCTTCCTCATTTCTCCTGAGCTGATCATGTGCTCAAAGGAACAGACTCTACATTCCCAAAGCATAAGCTTTAGCAACACCATAGCCTCAAAATATTTGTGTAGGTCCCCTGACAGTTCCCAGCATGTACAATTGTCAAGTTGCGTAATGTAAGGGTGGCTACTGCTTCCTTCCTTCTGGGCTCTGCCTCACCTTTAGGTGGCCTCGCCAAGTAGCTCTGTCCAAGGCTGCATGGAGGAACAGATCTTGATACCAAGGTGCTAGCCAGCTCAAGAACAGCCTCTACAAAATTAAAGGGAGGGAGATCTAGTAACATCTCTCAAGAAAAATGGGTCTGTGTTTGGAAGAATGCCTCTATAGGTGCATTAACTAAAAATAAAAACTTGATAAAATATGTGAGGTGCGACGGAGGGAGAGCGACCATTGTATATGACAATAACAACCAGGGCTATGACTACACTGTAGACGAGGACATGCTGATGAGAAAACTACCAGAGAAAGAACTGGAAATAGAGCAAGGTGAGAAATATAGATTATAATTATATAGATTATATTAAGATGATCTGCCTCTTACATGTTAAAAAAAATGTAAACATGTCTAATGGAGTGTGCAATACTGAAAACAACAGTTTTTAAGTTGACTTATGCTCCTCAGAAATGTGGTGAGTATTAAATTATTGATAAAGGCAATTCCCTCCCTCCTTGTTCTTGTGTTCCTAAACAGGAGAGGGCAGATTTCAGCCCTAAGACATACCAATTGAAGACAGGAGTAAAACCTATGTTGGGGACAGACATATACTTAGACCACTTCCAGACTATTTTGCAGGTGGGAATTCAATTGAATTCCAGATGATCTGGAAACGACCTTAGACAGGATGAGTACATGCTCAGCCCAGGTATTTGTTTTCAAGGTGGTATAACTGAGCGCATATTCCTATCCCACAAAAATCCACTCTCTGTCCTCCTCAGTTACCTGCCTAATTTGAAGGTTGTGTCTTCGTGTGTGTGTGTGTGTGTGTGTGTGTGTGTCTCTGTGTGTGTGTTTGCTTTTGTTAAACAATTGGGAATCAGAAGCCCTTTGCCAATCTAATGCAAATAACAAACAGAGCCAACAGTAGACCCCAGTCTACCTTCTACCCATCCCTCAAGATCAAAATGTTAATGACAGAAAAACATAGAATATGGGCTGCCCTTTCAAGGAGCATCACATAAGTTGCCCTTGGAAATTATGGCCCAGGAGCTTTAGAGTTGCATGACCACCGTTCATATTTGAATGTACACAATGCAGATCTGGAAATGGTAGGATCTGCACTATTGTCTGTCTCAGGGTTTGACGGCATGGCACGCACAGTGTCTTCTACAGGGCTTGTGAAATTTCTCAGTGAATATCCCCTCAGAAATCCACGATTCATAAGATACTGTTTGCACTGGCTTGGCCTCTCCTACACTGAACACACTCCCTTAAAACATGCCCACATTTCATTGGGTGATAGGATGGACACCCTCTCTCCCTTCTATTCTGAGCCGAAGTGCAAATAACTTTTCTCTGTGAGCAAGGATGGTGGTGGCTGGTGTAGGTGCCTTTCTTCCATTGATGGGCCTGCACCATTTTTGTGTTTCTTTCTCTTTTTCCGCTCTTTTTTTAAGACATGGAACCATTTTGTATACTGCCCCACCCTATGGTGGCCATTTTGTGTTGTCCCACCTTCCTTACCCACGGCACATTCTCAAAATTCCAAATGTGTCCACTGGCCCCCAGAAGCTGGCAAACTCTGGTCTATATGGAATATAGTAGTGGGTATCAGTAAGCTTGCATGCCCCCAGTCTGTAGAGGGCAGGGATGACACTAACAGACAGTCAGGGAAAATCCACTTTGTGGTTTCCCATTAATCACCTAAGCTCCTTCCTTCTGCTCTCTCTCCTTCCTCCTGCACAAGGCAGCCATGAAACCTCCTCTCACAATGTAAACTTAGAATCCAAAGCCATCCTTCTGACAATGAATAACTGTAGGTACAGAACCTTTTGTTCTTTACCAAGGGGACATATTTTATTTTATTTTATTTTTAAAGCAATGCTGTTGATATGTGAATGAGATAGATGTTGGTTTGTGGGTTAGCTTCAGCTTCCAAGCCTTTCTTTTTTAAAAAAACAACGCACACCTCTGTTAAATACATTTGCACAATAAGCCAACCAACATTATTTTAGAAACTGATCATATGGGAATGATTGGAAAGGAGCTGCATGTGTTCCTATTGATAATCCTATTGATAATCTCCCAGATACTGTACAGATGCCTTTCCCTTGCCTAGTAGCCTGGCAATTGAAACAAGCTGTTCCTGCAGTAACTTTTGTGAATGTCTTCTCATTTCTTTCTAGCTCTGTTTGCATCCAGTTTTGGCAAATGGGACCGCCACAGGATAACCTTTTTCGTAATCTACCTTCTGACAATCTTTTCCCTGATAATGGCAAATGCTGCCTTTGTGATTGCATTTCTCAGATGTAAGTCCAGGTTTGAAGCTAATTGCTAGCTTGAGTCTGCATCCTCCATAGCAGGCCATGGGCAATGACTGCTCCAGGGCTGGATCCGCTGGGTTTGGGTTTGTGGGTTCACTGACTAAGTCTTACAGCAGTTGCAGAAAAGAACATGACATGGTCTGGCCTTCCTTTCAATATTAAAACTCCTGTCCCTTAGGGTTTCATAGATTTTCAGACCTCTGCAGACTTGTGGCAAGGCGTGACTTAGCTGCTGAAATTGTACCCAGGCATTCACTGTACTGTATAGGAGCCCTAATACTGAAGGCCTGTGGTTGGTTACAGTGATCTCTTAAACTTGATGGTGCCTTTCCAAGAGGACTGAGCTCTGCTCACCAGTTCTGTTCTTGAAGAAGAGCCATGGAGGAAACTAGCTCCCATCCTGCTATGTCAAAAACTGGCAAGGACCGGCAAGCACACGTGCATATGTTGAGCCTGGATTCCGATGCTTTAGAGTTGGGAAAAGTTCAGAAAAGGGCAACCAAAATGATCAAGAGGATGGAGTGACTCCCCTCTGCGGAAAGGCTGCAGCGCTTGGGACTTTTTAGCTTAGAGAAAAGGCAAGCGAGTGGTCACATGATAGACATTCATAGTATTATGCATGGCATGGACGAAGTGTGTAGAGAAAAATTGTTCTCCCTTTCTTATAACCCTAGAACTCCCGGATATCCAATGAAGTGGAATCGTGGAGGTTTCAGGACAGAGAGAAGAAAAAAGTACTTCATGTAGCACATAGTTTAACCATGGCATTCACGCCCAGTGGAGGCAATGGTGGCCCCCAACTTGGATGGCTTTAAAAGAGGATTGGACAAATTCATGGAGGACAAAGCTATCAATGGCTGCTTAGCATGATGGCTCTTATCTGCCTCTACAGTTGCTCAAAACCGCAGGACAGCAGGGAGGCTACTCTTGTGCTCCAATCCTGTTTGTGGGTTTTCTAAAGGCATCTAGTTGGCCACTGTGAGAATAGAGTACTGGACTAGATGGGCCATTGGTCCAGCAGGCTCGTCTTATGTTCTAATGTTATGTAATGCTCAAGCTACTGTATGAATCAATTAGCATCAGTCAGAATGCTAAAGAGTTTTTTTGCCAGTCCAGTAATAGTCTAAAGGCCACACTACCAATGGGGAAGACGCTGGTGGAGGCATTGTGTACTACAATATGGATAAACAGAAAAGACCTACAGGCCACATGTGTGCATTTGCTAAGTGTCCGTCTGTAGTGGTATATGGTGCCAGTCACAAAAACATCCTGTAAACAAAGAGGCATTCATTCTGTGCTGCATTATTTCACAAATCTGTGTATTGCAGGCTTTCCAATATGTGCATTCAAATGGCATGAATTCCAGGACAAATGCTACTACTACTCCAGAAAACAAGTCTTTTGGGAAAAGGCCAGGAGCACCTGCCAAGACTTGAGTGCAGATCTGGTGATTATAGATAGTGAAAAGGAACAGGTGAGTTTTCCCTGTGATGGACATATTGCACAAGAAGCTCCTCTTCTGCTTCCAGGAATGTTATGATTGCAACCTACCTTGAATCTTCCCAATCAGAACAATAAGGAGGACAGCACACAAAAACACCTGCTAGGTGTAACCTCATGGAAAGGTGTAGTTAAAGATCAGCTTGGGGAGCCCCGAATAACAGCTATTCCAATTAATTTTACTTTCTTCTCAAATGAAATTGTCTCTTTTATATTGCTAAAAAAGTTGGGTGCGACCCCCAAGTGGTAACAAGATTCCAGGGAGTTCCAGGCACCCACCCAGGGTCTGTGTTCCTTTGGAGAATTGAGAAATGGCAGAGACTTTAAGAAATATAGTTTATTTACCTACTTACACCTTCAGTCTGCATGTTGGGAGTCCCAATCTTACAACATGGTGATCTTAAGCAGGACTTGTTTCCCAGAGCCAGTGCAACACAGGAGTCAAAGACATCTCTCCCAGCCAGTCTTCAGCCAGCCTGCCCAAGATGGAACTCACTCTTTTTTCTTCCCCTTCTCCTTCCCAGCTCACCTTGCTCTGAAGACTCTCCTTTCCTGACACCTTAAGCACACACCCCATCACCATGGCAACCTCTGTGTGCCCAAGCCCAAGCCCAAGAATCCATTTTGAGCCATCAACAACTTTTGTCATGTTTTATACCCAGGTGAAGAGCTGGCTTGGAAAGGAAGTTTAGCCTGTTTTCCCCCACCGGCTTGCAATCTTCCCTTCAGTACTCTAAATAATCAAATTCCTACCATTTATTAATTTATAGGGTTTAGAGGAGGTCCCCCTCCACAAATCTATAACAATTTGTTTTTCATTATGATCAAACAAAAGTTTACTGCAGTAAAGAAAGTTAAATAAGAAAGCAGTGTCACATCCCTAAGACACTCTTCACATGGGCCAAACTTGTACTTTGGTTCTTTTGCATCAAATGTAAACAAACTAAACAAAAATGCCTCCTATTGAGGTGTCTTTGGTCCTCCTGGCAGAGGCTCTTTGAGGTCTCTCAAGCTGAGGTCTCTCTCTCCCAGATGTGCTTCTGGAGATTCTGCAGTACAAGTAAGGTGCTCCTTTCATACGACCTAAATGCTTTCACTCTCCAGTGATACTTATTTAAAATTCTAAAGCAGGACCTCCAAAATTGTACTGCTTGCTTCTACCTGCCCCCCAAAGGCCTTTGTTTCTCATATATTCCAGTGGCAAATGAAAAATGATCACAAAACCAACCAGTAAATGGTAGCACAACAGAACATTTAAAGCTGTCGGCTTAAATCCACAGTCATAAAAAGACATAACGTAAAAGGCAACCCTGGGAGCACTGGAGGGAATGAGGTCTTTAGTAATGTTTCTAGCTGTAACTGCTTTTAGATGTTTTCAATTGTAATTGTTTTTAGAATGCTTTAATTGTTTGCCTGTTTAGTTTTTGAAATGTTGTTATGTTTGCCACCCTGGGCTGCTTCAGGAGGAAGGCGGGATGTGGATTCAATAAATATATAAAAGAAGTAAATAAAGAAGTTCTTCTAATGTCAGCTTTCTATGTTCTAACTTGTTGCAAGAAGATACTGTTTTTTTCCGTGTATTGGACAAGGTTTTTTGACTCTAAAATCATGTCAAAAACTGGGGTCGTCCAATACATGGATAGTGGCATGTTGGGGGGGGGAGGAGAAGCGGCACGCCGCTGGTGGGAGTGCGGCTTCCCCCGATGCTGGAGCGAGTGGGGAGCGATCTGGGGGGGGGTTCCTGCCCACAGCTGCGTGGGGGGGGGAGAAGCTGTGCACCGCCAGCCAGCTCTTTGGCAGGAGAGCAACTTCCCCTGGTGCCACTGCGTGCGGGAAATGATCTAGGCAGTGTTGCCTGCCCGCAGCTGTGTGGGGTGAGAGGCTCAACAACTTTGGGCCATCTCCCCTCATTTTCTTAAAACTGAGTCCCCCCAAATGGGGGTGGGAAGTATTATACATGGGGGCGTCTTATAGATGGAAAAATACGGTAACCGTTTTGCAAGAGTTAAAATTCCCTGTCCCAAAGTTGGGGCTTGGAGACAAGAAATCTCTGGCTGTGTGAGCACATTCCTGTTTGCTTTGTATTCAGTTTGGGAAGCAGTGAACACGTGACGTTAGAAAAAATTCATATCTATCTTGTTGTTTCTTATGAAGCACCACGTGTCAATGTATCCACACCCCCCCATCCAAACCTTCTTCAATTTCAGTCGCGAAAAAGAACAACCTAGCTACGTTTTAAGTTGCCCATGTGAGGCCTGAAAGGACAAGAAAAACAAGAAGGCACCCCTCAGCATGCTAAGTGTGTGCTCTACTTCTTAGCTATGTGAACATATGATTTACTCATATTTGTGCATATGATTTACTCACATTTGTACAAATAAACGTGGGGTGTGGTCCCCAGTCCCACTGCTGGGAACACTGAGGAGCGGGTGAGGAGAAAATCCATCAATTCTCTATCTTTTTCTAGGATTTCCTCGTTTATAACATGAAAAAGAAGACCTCACAGTGGATTGGCTTAAGATACATGACAACAGAAATGGCGTGGAAGTGGGTGGACGGCACAAATGCCTCTTACACGTGAGCGCCGCTTTTCAGTCGATTTATCTCAGATCTCTCATGATGTTTCAAAAGCACAGCTGGCTAACCATGTTAAATGGGCAGTTTTGAGCTGAAAACTGCGATGTGCATTACTGTTTCTATCTGTGTTGGGGTAGCAGCACATCCGGGTTTTTAGTAAGTGGCCAAAAGAAAGCATTCAGTCAGAATTCACATCACTCCCTCTGTTTCTCGCCTCCCCCTCCAACCCCCGGGACCGTGTCACACGATGCCTTGTTATGGAATTCAGTATCTCATCACAAGACTTCAGAAAGTGAGGACTCATCCTCCTTGACCCCAAAAAGCTCAGCTCCCCTGGTCTCCCAGCCACATGCTACAACATTGTTGGGGTGTGGAGGTGAGCTTGGACTCCAACTTCGGTAATGTCACTGGTTATAGTAGTGGCAGCAAAGTTTGCAAGGGATTGGTTGTGCTCTGTCCAGAGCCGAGTGAGACCAGCTGGCTTGCCTTAGTTTGCGGCAGAAATTATAAAAAAAAAGCTGCTGCCTGGATTGTGCTGTTGCACTGGGTAAGGAAACAGCCCCTTTCCTATCTCAGCAAACATTTCTGGTAAATTATTATTAGTATTATTAATGAGTTTGTATTGAACTGCATTAACTCTTCATTGAACGGTTTGTTTTCTACTTGACTGATATGCCACTATGTTTTTTAGCTCTGGTTCTATGGATGGAAATACGGTCTCGTCTACTTTGTTGTTCAGCTTTGTTGTTGGGAGAGCAGCATGCAAATACTAAATCAAAATCAGCACCTGAAAGAAAAGCATCAGAAATGGCACCGAAAGGGCAAAGGGCATTTCTCGGTGGGTGGGGAAGGAGATGAGCATGTGAAGAGTAACCACACGTGACTAGAAAGAAGGAGGCGAGTGAGAACTGACAGTTTGGCAAGTTCATCACCAGGCAAATGTTTGCTTTTCTTTTTCTTTTTCAGACGATGGGGGCCTTCTGAACCGACTAGCAAAGCTGGCCGTAATCCAAAAGACTGTGTTGTCATGAAGAAAGGAGAGAACCATAAGTGGCGTAATGGCTCGTGCAACTCCACCAATCTGTTTATTTGTGAAAAGAGCATGCAGCTTGCCTGTGTCTGGCAGGCTTTTCATAATTCTCACTGAACAATCTTCTGTTTGGTATTGGTGTACATCCTCAGTCAGTTACAGAATGCTATGAACAAATGCTCTAGATCAGTTTATTGCTCTGGATCTGGTGTGGGTGTGTGCCCACTCATGAGAATCCTTCCAGAAGGGTACTCCAAATCACACAGCCATCTATTATTGCAGCAGCAACAGGCCACACAACAGAGACACAAACATGGAGCCCACACAGCCATGATCTCCTACATCCTACATAGGTGTGACTTTGCCCCAAAGGCAAAACGAGTCACATCAGAAAGGGCCATACTCTGAAACCAGCAGACTTCCAGGACACCCCAACACAGACCTCAAGGTGGCTATCCATGAACCAAAGGAGGAAAACTTCATCATGAACTTGCTGAATGAACACTTATCAGGAAATTCAAGTGTATTTCATCTGGTCTGCATTAAGATCATGGGGTTTGAACCCTCTACAGATGTTCATTAGCCAATAAATAGCAGGATGTTGACCTCAGCGCTTCTTTGTGACTTGTTATCATAAATATTTTCCAATAATTTCAGCTCTTTTGAGAATACATTGCTTTTGTTTTCTTCTTATATGACAATTTATAACTTAAGAACAAAGTGTCTGCGATAGAGAACAATGGACAGACTCAGACCACATGCCCATCATACAAACTTTTATAACATTTTCATATGATGATTTATATGGATAGATTCCTCTGGGAAATTTAAGATGGTGTGTGAGTGTGAGTACTTCAATTTGCAAGGCCACCAGTCACTCTATAAGCCAAGAAGAGGATTTGGCAGGGCACCCAGGGTCAAATATGAAAGACCCAGGACTCATACCCTTTGGGCTATCCTCTAACATGAAGACATTTGCTACACAACCTAGTGATACACTGAAACAACCACAAATGCAATTTGGTTTGAATGGAATTTGTTTGCATTTATTGTATTCATATCTTTTGAGAAAGTACCTTTTTAGTGATTACCTTCCTTACCGCAACCTTGATCTCTTTGTTTCTCAAAGTAAAGATAATGGGACTGAGAAATGGAGTAATTATGGTGTAGGGTATGGAAATCAGTGTGTCATCCTCTAATGTGTCAGCTGAGCTCGATTTGAAATAAATGATGGAGGCAAATGTATAGTGCACACTTACCACAATGAGGTGGGCGGCACAGGTGGAGAAAGCTTTCTGGCGGCCCTCTGTGGAGGGGATGCGCAGGATGGTGGAGAGAATTAAGATGTAAGTCAATATGATGAACAGAAGGCTGCCGGCCAAACCCAGCATGCCAATAGTAGAGATAGACACTTCAGTTGTATTATCAGCGGTGCAGGCTAACCTAACCACTGCCCTCATGTGACAAAAGAAGTGCCGGATGGCATTGGGGCCACAAAAGGGCAACCTAAGGATCTGAGCAGCCTCACTTAGAGATATGAGGAATCCCGCAATCCAGGAAATGACTATGAACCAAAGAATTACCCGCATATTCATAAGGACAGGATAGCGCAATGGGTGGCATATTGCTAGGTACCGATCATAGCCCATACATGTAAGAATGAGACAGTTTGTTGCACCCAGTCCAAGGAAAAGAAACATTTGTGCAGCACACCCTGCAAAAGAGATTGTTCTGACTTTTGCTAGCAAATCAACCAGCATTTTGGGGACAATGACTAAACTGTAACAGGTTTCAGAGCAAGACAAAGCAAAGAGGAAGATGTACATGGGAACATGGAGGCTCCGATCAGAATAAACAACGGACATTATCAGCAGATTTCCTATCAGGGTTAGGATGTACATGAGCAGGAACAAGATGAAAAATGCAATCTGTAGCTCTGGAGGCACAGAGAACCCAAGCAGGATAAATTCTGTCACTTGTGTGTGATTCTTCTTCATTGTGTTGTACCAGCACCTTAGAAAGAAGAAGATCACAGTTACCAAACACAAGGCTCAGTCTTATGGACAATGAGCAGCATGGATCTTTCACATTGTTACTAGTTATTAAAAGATCACTATGAGCGTACCGGGATGCGGGTGGCGCTGTGGGTTAAACCACAGAGCCTAGGACTTGCCGATCAGAAGGTTGGCGGTTCGAATCCCTGCGATGGGCTGAGCTCCCGTTGCACAGTCCCTGCTCCTGCCAACCTAGCAGTTCGAAAGCACGTCAAAGTGCAAGTAGAAAAATAGGTACCGCTCCAACGGGAAGGTAAACGGTGTTTCCATGCGCTGCTTTGGTTCACCAGAAATGGCTTAGTCATGCTGGCCACATGACCCGGAAGCTGTACACCGGCTCCTTCGGCCAATAAAGCGAGATGAGCGCCGCAACCCCAGAGTCGGTCACGACTGGACCTAATGGTCAGCGGTCCCTTTGCCTTTACCTATGAGTGCACCTAGATTGTGTCAGAATCCCTTCTTAACCATCTGATATATTATAGTTTAATAATTACAAAGTTTAATAAACCAATTATAACCTCTTTGCCTTTTTTACCAGCAAAATATGTACCACAGGGCTCAACCTTCAAAAGTTCTGACTTTGTCCATTTTACAATTGGTTCATCTGTCTTATGATTGTCTACACCTGTCAACTGCCCTGAGACCTCCAGATATAGGGCGGTATATAAATTCAATTAATAATAATAAAAATAAAAATAACTGACTGGCTCAAAGAAAAGGATTCAAAGACAGATCTACCTAGCATCTTGTCTGACTCCAAGGATTTAAATGATACTTCTTTCTGCAAGCTTAATTTCTTTGCCAGGATCAAAGCATTTTTAGTTTTCTCTGCCTATTTGCACAAAACTGGCTCTCCATAAAAATACATGGAAAAACTAGCTGCAATTGCACTTTGGATTTTATTCTGAAGCAATTAGTTTAGTGGCTAAGTGTTCAAATGCATTTTTGATTCATGGAGCGCCTATCATTTACGGGTCCACACTTTTACTATATAAAGGATGGTATTTAACTAAGTTCTATTCAGAGCACCTAACTTAGGTTGTTTCTTAATTTCAATGGGTAATACTTACTTGAATATCACTCAAACTGGGCAGAAGCTTACTTAGTTGAATACCACCCAACCTGGACAGAGGGTTGGTGAGATCTAACTGCAGTAGTCTAAGGTTTGTTGAGGAGAGTGACACTGCCCCTTTCCTCTCCTGCACCATACCTCTATTAAGTTCATCGCCTGAGGCATTCTTCTCCATTCCCAGATCACTTCCACTAACTGCAGTGGTTGAAATTTATATACTTTCCAACTGCACACCACTGCACCACTGTTTGGCACTGAAGGCCAAAAATGATATATATTTTTAAGGACATTGCCATATACCTGAGCTGGTTAACAGCTAGTTTCCCAGGTAATTCAGCACCATTAGAAGTCATGCAATAATGCTTTGGCACTCCAGAATGTGAGAGAAGATCAGTAGTGATGGAAACAAGTGAAATGTTCAAGGATGCTTGGTTGCCATCTCTGTTGATCTCATTGAAGAACCCTAAAGAATGTTGGAGTTCCCTGAAACATTGTTTGAAAACTAAGCCAATGGCTTAAATGAGTTCTCAAACAAAGCACACTTTCTGATTGTCAGAATAATCCCAATAACAGGAGGCTTACCTTTCGTTTCTGATCTGGAGCTGCAAAAAGAAAAAGAGAAGGAGGAAACTACAACTGGCCAAACAAAACAAAAAAAAGAGAGTAAACTCAAGTAAGGACCAAAACGTCTTGCCACAATTTCCACTGAAATCTGTGGTCCTGTTGCAAAGGAATGGGTGGAGAGCATGTCATCCCCTAACTATGCAATAAGTTTAACATTCAATTCCAAAAAGTAAAAGAGAAAGGTAGCTAAACCCTGTTCGCAGGTTGTGGGGATTCCGCGTCAAGATCCCAGAGACATTCGTGGAGCAAGGCCTGTGGGGAAATTACACTAATTTGGCTCAGGAGATGTTTAATAAAGGAAAGCATATCAGATATTTCATCATTTGTTATTTACTCCAGAAAAACAAAATTAAGTTCAAGTTTCAGAAACTCAACGGGCCAATGTTTTTTAGTTTAAAAAAATACTAATTAGTCATATTTCTAATTAGTCATACTTCTTCATCTACACGCACAGCTATTTCTTACATGCATAGCTGAGATATGAAAAAGCACTCTATGTTTTTGGATCCTGTCTGTCCATTGAGCCATGCTTGGTTCACTTCTTGAATCCTTCTTAAGGACTAACCTTTCAAGAATAAAAATGGTCCAGAACTGCTGCTGACTCAAGCCCACTTTGCGAAATGCACCAAAAGAGTCTTGGGCTGTTTTTGCTGCAAGAGACTAATATGGCTACACTCTTTAAATATCTATAAAATTTAGTTGAGATTCTTTTGTAGACCACATAAACGGTTGTCTGAGGTGTTGTTGTTGTTTTTACAGAATCATAGAATTGTACAGTTGGAAGAGACCTTGAGGGTCATCCAAATTCCTGCAGTGCAAAAGTCTCGACTAGAACATCTATGACAGATGGCCATCCAACCTCTGCTTAAAAACCTCCAAGGAATATTTTCATTCCACTTCCAAAGGAGTCCTTTCCATTGTTGAACAGCTCTTATGTTCAGAACATCCTTCTTGGTGTTTAGTCAGAATCTCCTTTCTTGTAACTTGAATCCCTTGGGTTGGGTCCTACCCTCCGGAGCAGGAGAAAACAGAAGAAGAAGAAGAAGAAGAAGAAGAAGAAGAAGAAGAAGAGGAGGGGGAGGAGGAGGAGTAGTTTGGATTTGATATCCCGCCTTTCACTCCCTTTTAGGAGTCTCAAAGCGGGTAACATTCTCCTTTCCCTTCCTCCCCCACAACAAACACTCTGTGAGGTGAGTGGGGCTGAGAGACTTCAAAGAAGTGTGACTAGCCCAAGGTCACCCAGCAGCTGCATGTGGAGGAGCGGAGACGCGAACCCGGTTCCCCAGATTACGAGACTACTGCTCTTAACCACTACACCACACTGGCTCACTTAAAGCTTGCTTCATCTTCTATATGACAGCTCTTTAGATACTTTTGTTTTTAAACTAAAAATAATAATGATTTTTATTTAATTTTAACAATTCAGCCCCTTAACAATGTAGAACATTTATATACCCTTAATCTGGAAAATAAAAAAAGAAACTTTTCTGATTGAGAAAGCATAATATTATACCTATTAAGCACCAAATGTTGACAAAAAAGAAAAGAAAAAAAACATAGAAAATCTATAAATAGAAAATAAGACAATATTTATTGATGATAAGAGGTCAGCTTTATTTGAGTGGCAGTCATTTAGTAAAAAACTTAGAGATTCAAGTGAGTCTGGGGCAGGGATGATTATTAATGAACTAAGTGTTTCTTTTATTAGATAATGGAGAAAAGGATGTGCTTGTGTGAATGTGAATGTGGGGAGAAAGGGGGTAGAAATGGAATCCCAAGGCCTTTTCCTTTTGTAGGATCACTCTAGCCATATAGAGCTATACGCTGCTTTTTGAGGGATTATTATCTAGAAGACTTGCAAACGTAATAAAACTAAGCCAAACCATCGTGAAGCTATCCTTTTGTTTCCGTTCCCTCAACAACTGTAATTTATTGCTTAGTTTTTTCAGTAGGGTGATGTCCCATTTTTGAGGTGGCAAGGGCCCCATCAATATTGATGGGCATAGCCATTCAAATGGTGTGTGTGTTGTGAATGATTATGTGGGGCGGGGCTTACCTGAGCCCCCCAATATTTTGTTCATGTTGGCACCCCTGATGTAGTGATTAACAAGTTATTGATTGATGTTATAAAGCATTGACTTCTGCTGAGTCATATTACTACCCTTGTCTAGCCCTCAATAATGTATCTTTCACTGTTCAGGAAAAAACCTCCCTCTACTAGCAAAAGAACAGAGTTCAGTATACTATAGTAGAAAGTTACATTGATGGCAGCTAGCCCAAGGAATCAGGATAAATCATGTTGTTGCATTCTTCTCTTTTGAGGCACTTTTTAAAATCAGTGTTTGTGACCTTTCCAAGCCCTTTCCCACACGCTCCATGCGTTTGATGGTCCTGTGAATTAGGAGGCCAGCACAATAGTAAACCCAATGTCAGCAACCTTTTGGGGCAAATGGAAATGCTACATACAAAATGGCTCCCGTGTGGACACAAAATGGCCGTCACATCCAAAAGAGCAGGAGCTCACTATTTACTCTGCATCCAGTGTGCTCCTGCTACTGGTTTGGGAAGCAGTGAGCACATGATGGTAGAAAAAATTCATATCTATCCTGTTGTTTCTTATGATGAGGCATCTGAGCCTGCATTATAATCAAGGCTTATATTTTGATCAGGTTCCTATAATTCTAAAAATGGGCTTAAATTCACAAATGTTTCATGCCAGGCAGGAACTAGGCTGGCTAAGATTTTGGCAGATGTTCATCCTCTTAGGCAGAGGGCCCCTTTGGTTTATTGGTTTATTGCGGTCATAAAAAGGCTGGGAAGCGAGGTCACTGACCTTACAAATAATCAAGTTGCAAAAACACAATGGTAAGCTGGTAAATAGTAAGAATATTGTGCCACAAATAGGACAAACGGCAAGAGCTAATGGAAACAGCAGCTGGCTAGGGAAAGGGGGGCTTCTCTCTGAAGAAAGTGTTTTTAAGTTTTTTCTTACTGTGAACGTCTTTGCTTATAAAAAAACTATATATGTTATGTATTAAATATATTGGCTTAAATGTAATTATGCAAAGGATTTAGAAATTTAGATTCTTATGTTAGATTCTTATTTCATAGAATCATAGAATCCTAGAGTTGGAATAGACCACAAGGGCCATTGAGCCCAGCCCCCTGCCAGGCAGGAAACCATCAGAGCACTCCTGACATATGGCTCCAAAGAAGGCGATCTTTCATAGCTGGTGAACCCAAGATCTCTGTTCAGATAAAAATAGAACCATTAGCCACCATCTGTTCTGGAGTGAATAGGGCAATAGGGCAAAAGGTCAAATGTTAGTTAAGGCGCCTTGTCTAGGGCAAAGGGTTATCTGGTAATTAAGGTGCCTTGTAGAGGTTAATGGCTACTTGTTTGCCAATTATAAATAGAAGGAAATATAGCTCTTTGTCTCCCATAAAAGGTAATAGGAAATGGGAGTATCTTATATGATTGGTTCTAGCAATCAGCCAATAGGAAATTCAACCAGGCTGATTGGACAGAGGCAGCCAAAGGAGGAGCAAGGGGGCTGGGCTGAGGGAATATAAGTGCTGGCCATAATGGCAGGAGACCAGGCCAGAGCTTGGTAACCATATACCACTGTGCCTCTCATTTATTTGTCTGACAAATAAATTATTATTTTAATTTCTCTATTGCTGCGTTGAATATTTCATTCCAGCTAAGCGTTAACCACAAGCAGGGTGCTACATTTTATGGTGCCGTGACTCGGATAAGTGGTCTGCTGGAACGCAGCCCCTTCGCCTTACTGGGCAGGGTACAAGAGAGAGGACCACTCACTGCTTACCCAGCGCGCACTGGAAAGTTTTTTTCCAGGGGAACGCAGAAGTCTCGTCTGTCTGATACCCTGCCCACCGACGGCGACGGACCGGGGGGAACCAGAGAAATAAACAGGCAACCAACTAAGGGTAAGTGCACTAAGGGGTTTTTGGCCCTCCAATTAATTGGGAGGAAGAGAAGTCTTGATCAAACTTCTGCGTCTCAGTAAAGGGGAACTGAGTATGCTAGGTGGTTGGGTACATCAGATGGTGATCTGGTGTAGGGAAAGGGAAAGGTTGGGAGGTAGAGTATGGTGAAGTATCCAGCGCATTGTATGTGTGAGAAAGTACAATTTGTAGCTGACCTGAGTGTGGAGTGGGTAGTACTTCGGTTCCCGGTAAGGCGACTTCACCCGGGCAAGGAATCTCACGAAGCGTGTGTGTGAGTGACTGAGTGGATACTTCACAGGGCCATACAATGGGAGTTGGGGGTTCAAAGGGGGAAAATACACCTCTTGAATGTATGTTAAATAATTTTAAGAAAGCCTTCTCAGGGGCATATGGAGTCAAAATGACGCCAGAGCGCTTGAGAACGTTATGTGAATTAGAGTGGCCGAAACAAAATACTGAATGGCCATCTCAGGGAACCTTTGATATAAATTTAGTAAGCAAACTTTGGTCTAATATCGCCAAAGAAACTGGAGGGTGCCCAGAACAATTTTCATATATAGATTCTTGGCTGAGCACATTAAATAAAAATCCTCCATGGATAAGGGAATGCAAAGTCAAACGATGCAAATTATTGGCTGTAAAAGCCGAAGCTAGGAAAGGAATATTGCCAAATAAACTCAAACCCATTTTTGAGGGACCAGAGGAAGAGGTGCTTCCACCTCCACCCTATGCTCCACATCGAAGGGAGCCTAATCCAAACACTCCACCAGTTGTAACCCCAAGGCAAGAAAGTGGAATGAATAATGGGGCTGGAGTCACAGAACTTGATTCCTTGATAGATTATGATAAATATCTTCAGGAGGCATTGGAGGCCTATAATAAAGCCCAAGCAGAAGTGGTTATTCCACCTGTGAGTCCCAGTAGAACTCCATCTACAGTCTCTTTTAGTGGAACAACTGATTGCCTACCCCAAACCCCTGTACATCCAAGTCCTAGAGAATTATTACAGAAGTTACAGGGAGACCTTAATCGGTCAGCAAGCAATACAGCCAGGCGTATAAAGCTGCTAAAAGAACGCCTTGGGACAGATACAATCCCCTATGATTTGAGGCCCCTAGAGCAAAGCGAAGAGAAAGATCACGTAGTAGCCCCTCTCAGAAGAGTATTTGATGCACTTGAGGAGCCTGTGCTGGTTAACGGGCAACTCGGACCACGGCCACCTCGAACTTCAACCCTCCAGTACATTCCATTCACAACTACGGATCTGATGAATTGGAAAACACACACCCCATCTTTTGCAGAAAAACCTCAGGCTATGATGGACTTGGTGACTTCAATAATAAATACTCATAGTCCTACTTGGACAGATTGCCGCCAGCTCCTGAATACTCTGTTCACCACTGAGGAAAGGAGAGACATAATTGAAAAGGCACAGATATATTTGCGTGAGCAGGCCAGAGTGGGAAATATTTTAAATGTTGACCGTCATCTCCGGGACAACTTTCCCTTGGAAGATCCTAATTGGGATCCAAACAATGTAATTCACCTGGCCAGGCTTACCACCTACCGCCAAACGCTTGTGCAAGGTATCCGCAGGGCATGCCAGAAGCCCACTAATATGTCTAAAGTCTCAGAAGTAGAACAGAAACCAAATGAGAGTCCAGGAGACTTTTTAGAGAGGCTGCAGGAAGCCTATCGTATATGGACTCCTTTTGACCCTGAAGCCCCTGAAAACAGCAGAATGATTACTGCTACATTTGTGGCCCAGTGCGCTTCTGACATTCGTAAGAAAATTCAGAAATCAGAAGGATGGGAAGGGATGCTGATGAGCCAAATTATGGCCATTGCACGCCGAGTTTATCGGAATAGGGATGAGGCTGAGAAGCAAGAGAAGAAGAAGTGGCAGAAGGAAAAGATGGTGATGTTAGCCACAGCAGTGAAGCAAGACTACCGCCCCTTAAATGGAGGGAGAGGGCGGGGAAGGAATCCACCACTGGGAAGGAATCAATGTGCAAATTGCAAGAAGGAGGGTCATTGGAAGCGGGAGTGTCCTGAACCCCTGAGGTTGGAAGAAGTACGCCCAGGCCCAGGCCCAGGCCCAGGCTCCGGCCCAAGAAACCAGGGACGGGGAATGATCCGAGATGGAAGATATCAGAGACCTGGACAAGGACGGAGTAGGGACAATTTCATTGGACTGGCAGAGGAGGATTTTACCCAAGACTAGGAACGACCGGACTCCATAAAGTTAGGCTTCCAGGAGCCCACGGTCACGATTCAATTAGGGAGCCATTTAATAGACTTTATGATTGATACTGGGGCTGAATACTCAGTACTCCCAGAACTATTGCAGAAAAAGGCATCCAAAAGTGTAGTCATTAAAAGTGCCACTGGTCAGTCAGCTAAGAGGTCTTTCCTCCAACCTTTGGAATGCCAGATTGGGGGACATCGTTTAACCCATCAGTTTTTGTATATACCTGAGTGTCCAATACCTCTCTTAGGTAGAGATATGTTGTCCAAATTGCAGGCCCAAATCACCTTCACTCCTCGAGGTCCAGAAATGAAACTGCCATCAAAGGCAGCAGGAATAATTTCCCTCTCAGTACCTAAGGAACAATCATGGCGCCTAATGTCAGCCCTGCAAGTCCAACCCACATTGGATACAGAGTTAAACAAGCTCCTCCGAACCCTACGGGTGCCACCAGGAGTATGGGCCGAAAATAGCCCACCAGGAATGGCTAAGAATATAGCTCCAATTGTAGTAACCCTAAAACCTATGGCTACCCCTGTATCTGTAAAGCAATATCCTTTACCCCGGCGAGCAGCAGAGGGCATCCAGAAACATTTGGACCACTTATTAAAATATGGTCTGCTTAAGCCCTGCCAGTCAGAATGGAACACACCTCTATTGCCTGTTCGGAAACCTGGGACAGATGAATACAGGCCAGTACAGGACTTGAGGCTCGTAAACCAGGCTATCGAGACCTTGCACCCAAATGTACCAAACCCATATACCCTGCTGAGTTTGATCCCACCAGAAGCAACATTTTTTACTGTATTGGACTTGAAAGATGCATTCTTCTGTTGCCGGCTGGCACCACAGAGCCAACCTATATTTGCCTTCCAGTGGGAAGACCCTTTAACAGGAACAAAAGGCCAGCTAACCTGGACGAGATTGCCCCAGGGATTCAAAAATTCCCCAACTTTATTTGGCACTGCCTTGGCGAAGGATCTAACAAGTTACCCCTCAATACCTGGAGAAAAGGTGGTTCTGCAATATGTAGATGACCTTATATTAGCAGCAAAGGATTTTGATACTTGTAAAGAAGGGACAGAGGAACTGCTCCACTTGCTCTGGGAAGCTGGCTACCGAGTTTCCCAGAAAAAGGCACAGTTATGTTTAGAAAAGGTCAAATATTTGGGCTTTGACATCTCACACCAACAACGAGCATTGAGACCAGAGAGGAAAGAAGCTATTTGCCTTATCAAGGAACCTACCACAAGGAAACAACTCAGAGGATTCCTGGGAACAGCAGGGTTTTGTAGACTATGGATACCTGATTTCAGCAGTCTGGCCAAGCCCTTACATGAAAGCACTCGAGGTGCAGAAAAGGACCCATTCGTATGGGGACCTGAGCAGCAACAAGCCTTTTTAGTTATCAAACAACGACTTATGGAGGCCCCAGCCCTTGGACTGCCTAATTCGGAAAAACCCTTTCAGCTGTATGTACATGAACAGAATGGGATTGCAGCAGCAGTCCTGACCCAGAGATTAGGAAGTTGGAATCGTCCAGTAGCTTATTTGTCAAAACAATTGGACTCAGTAGCAAAAGGATGGCCTCCATGCCTAAGGGCAGTAGCGGCCACTGCAAGCCTTGTCAAAGAAGCTGATAAATTTACCTTCGGCCAGACGATGTATGTGAATGTACCTCATGCTGTTCTGACACTCATGGAATATAAGGGTAGTTATTGGCTAACGAACCCAAGGATGGCTAGATACCAAGGCCTATTGTGTGAAAATCCCAGGATTCATCTACGAGTAGTGAATATGCTCAATCCAGCAACTTTGCTGCCCCTACCAGAGGTAGATGATGAAGAATCACATGATTGCCTCCAAATAATGGATGAAGTTTATTCCAGTAGACCCGATCTGAAAGATGAACCATTGAAAAATCCAGATGTTGTATATTATACTGATGGTAGCAGTTACCTGCATGAAGGTGCCAGACGAGCAGGATATGCTGTGGTCACCAATGAGGAAGTTGTGGAAGCTGAAGCTTTGCCTGCTGGCACCTCAGCACAAAAAGCTGAACTTATAGGTTTAACTAGAGCTCTGCAATTGGCAGCCGGATGTAAGGCAAACATCTATACTGATTCTAAATATGCCTTCTTAACCCTGCATGCACATGGAGCTCTATGGAAAGAAAGAGGTCTAATAGGAGCCCACGGGAAGGCCTTGAAATATGGACCTGAAGTAGAAATCCTGTTGGAAGCAGTATGGGCTCCAGAACAGATTGCTGTAATGCACTGCAAAGGTCATGGACGAGGAAGGGATCCAATAACCAGAGGAAATCATGCTGCTGATAAAGCAGCCCGAGAGGCAGCCCAAAAGCCTGTGGGAGGATTTATAGCAGCCCTCATACCAGAGGTAGTTCCAGGAGAAGTTAAACCTCACTATACCCCAGAAGAGAGGAAGTGGGCTGAACAGGAAGGAGCGGTTGTGAAGGATGGTTGGATGATCCTGCCGGACAATAGGATTTATGTACCTCATCACCTAGCAGGCACAATTGTAAGAAATTATCATGAATCTACTCACCTTGGCGGTACTGCAACCAGAGAGAGTCTCAGTCGGAAGTTGTATATTATTAACCTATCACAATTAGCAACTTGCATTTCACAGAAATGTGTTCTTTGTGCTAAAAACAATCCCAGGCAGGGACCGGTACAACCTCCTGGAATCCAACATGTGGGATATGTCCCCATGGAAAGCCTAATTGTGGACTTCACAGAGCTGGTCCCTTCTAAGGGATTCAAGTATCTCCTTGTGTTTGTAGATACTCTTACCGGATGGGTTGAAGCTTTTCCCACCCGAACTGAAAAGGCACGAGAGGTAACTAAGAGACTCCTCACTGAATTGATCCCGAGGTTTGGATTACCTAGATGCATTGGAAGTGATAATGGGCCAGCGTTCATTGATCAAGTAGTACAAGAAGTATGTCGAGTCCTACAAGTGAAATGGAGACTGCATGCAGCATATAGGCCTCAGAGTTCAGGGAAAACTGAAAGAATGAATCGGACTCTGAAAACCCAATTGGCAAAATTAACCCAGGAAACGGGATTGGGATGGGTAGATGTGTTACCCATAACACTGTTTCGTGTTCGGTGTGCACCGACAAAAAGACTTAAGTTGTCACCTTTTGAGCTCCTGTATGGGAGGCCGCCCTCCTTTGTTCAGGATATTCTAGCTGACCTCAAACAAATAGGAGACTATGTGACACAGGGACAAGTGCAATCTCTCTCCCGTGTTTTTGTTTCTCTTAACAGGTGGGCCCTCGAGCGCACGCCGTGCAGCATTGCCGAGCCGATTCATCAGTTCCAGGCTGGCGATAGCGTATGGGTGAAAGAGTGGAAACGTGATCCACTTGCACCTAAGTGGCGTGGACCTTACACCGTCTTGCTCTCTACTCCAACAGCGGTGAAGGTAGCTGAGGTGACCCCCTGGATTCATCACTCCCGTTTGAAGAAGTCTGAA
Organism: Podarcis pityusensis; assembly: GCF_964106645.2. Taxonomy (NCBI): domain Eukaryota; kingdom Metazoa; phylum Chordata; class Lepidosauria; order Squamata; family Lacertidae; genus Podarcis; species Podarcis pityusensis. Next base: position 43,331,849 of record NC_138029.1, on the reverse strand, counting down.
GGCAGTTGGACATGCAAAGGTGACCCCTCTAATCCTTTAAAACTGACTCTCTCCAAAAACCCCTGTATCTAGCCCTACGGGGAACGGGCTAGGTCACGGGCAACATTAGACGACCGGCCTGCTGCAGCCACAACCTGGAAGCTGGCTGACCTGCGCACGCCTGAAGCTTGAGGAGCGTCTAAACCAGCGATTGTGAACGGGAAGATTCTCTAATACAATTAATTGACTGCCCCCCCTTGTGGAACAATTATCAAGGATATTACTCATTGGGGATCCTTGGGATATATGTTTTGGTCTTGGTGGTTCCCCATTTCTGTCACTGGGGGAATTATATTGGGGCTAATATTTTTATGCTATCACAATAAGGTAATCTTTTGTGGAAGGAATGCATATACTACACATCAACATGATTTTATTATTAATCCTGATCCCTTGGGAAGGGGAAGGGTCCTTGAATCTGACCAAATTTGCTAAATATGGATTCCGCCATGACCACAATATGTGGGTAGGCTTAGCTGAGATGGTAGCCAATGTTACAAATAGGACCAATTGTCTTGTTTGCTCTCTTGGGCCAGATGATTCAGAGGGAGGTATGCCTTTATTACCAATACCATTAAATGCCATTGGTATGGTAAGCGAAATGCCACACCAAACAGAAGTACAGAATTTCCCCGGATGGAACTCAACTAAACCAATACGAGTTATACCTGTACAAGGGGAATTCTGTGTACATAAATCATCAGAGGCAGCTGATCCTACCATGGTAGGCTCTTCTCATTGTCACTATACTTGGGATTATATTAAGAATAGTCAAACCTGGGTAAACGGTACTACCTATCGAACTCGGAATACCTTGCCCTGTGCACCTCCTTTTATTGATGCATGGAAAGTGGTATGGAACATAACTGTGACAGAAAAAGGCAATCTAACATACTGCACTGTGAACTCTCTACCCCTTTTGATATTTCGCCTTCTGCACTCCACGTACCAAAAACCTCAGACCCGATGGTTGTGGTGGATATGTGGAGAATGGGCATACAAGCAACTCCCTTCCAAATGGAGTGGGACTTGTTTCCTGGGATGGGTATTACCACCAATGTGGATTATGCCCACTAATTCGGCCAAGCGTACACGAAGAAACGCTGATATTTCTCATATAGCAGGAGGAAGTACCCAAAGTTGGAGCGATACTGATGATTGGCCACCAGAGCGCATTATAGCCTATTATGATCCTGCCTCCTGGAATCCTGGTGAGCTCATACAAGGGGCACGGGATCCTATTTATAATCTAAACAGAATAATTCGATTGCAAGCAGTAGTGGAACTTGTAACCAATGCAACAGCCCAGAGTTTGAGACTTATTGCACAACAGCTGGATGAAAGTAGAGCCGCCATTTTGCAGCTGAAAATGGGAATGGATTATGTACTTGCCAGGCAGGGAGGCCTATGTGGAGTCTTGAACTTGACAGGGAATGCCTGTTGCTTTAACATTTCTGATAATGGTGAGGCAATCCGTGTGTTGGCCACAAAGATGGAGAGTATAGCACATGTCCCAGTACAAACATGGGAAGGATGGGATATGGGATGGCTCACCAACTGGTTACCTAATGTTGCGGGACTCAAAGGGATACTATTGTCTTGTTTGTTTTTCTTGACGGTAGTAATAATGGTTTTATGTATTGTGCCATGTATCATTTCATGTTTTAGAAGTACAATTAGCAAGATGATTTCGAATGAAACTCTACCTCATATCATGGCCCTATATAGAGCTTTACCTCAGGAATATGATGAAGGTCAAGCTATCAAGGACACTTGGGATGAAGGTCCTTGAGCTTGAAAGGGGGGAATGAGGCATCTGAGCCTGCATTATAATCAAGGCTTATATTTTGATCAGGTTCCTATAATTCTAAAAATGGGCTTAAATTCACAAATGTTTCATGCCAGGCAGGAACTAGGCTGGCTAAGATTTTGGCAGATGTTCATCCTCTTAGGCAGAGGGCCCCTTTGGTTTATTGGTTTATTGCGGTCATAAAAAGGCTGGGAAGCGAGGTCACTGACCTTACAAATAATCAAGTTGCAAAAACACAATGGTAAGCTGGTAAATAGTAAGAATATTGTGCCACAAATAGGACAAACGGCAAGAGCTAATGGAAACAGCAGCTGGCTAGGGAAAGGGGGGCTTCTCTCTGAAGAAAGTGTTTTTAAGTTTTTTCTTACTGTGAACGTCTTTGCTTATAAAAAAACTATATATGTTATGTATTAAATATATTGGCTTAAATGTAATTATGCAAAGGATTTAGAAATTTAGATTCTTATGTTAGATTCTTATTTCATAGAATCATAGAATCCTAGAGTTGGAATAGACCACGAGGGCCATTGAGCCCAGCCCCCTGCCAGGCAGGAAACCATCAGAGCACTCCTGACATATGGCTCCAAAGAAGGCGATCTTTCATAGCTGGTGAACCCAAGATCTCTGTTCAGATAAAAATAGAACCATTAGCCACCATCTGTTCTGGAGTGAATAGGGCAATAGGGCAAAAGGTCAAATGTTAGTTAAGGCGCCTTGTCTAGGGCAAAGGGTTATCTGGTAATTAAGGTGCCTTGTAGAGGTTAATGGCTACTTGTTTGCCAATTATAAATAGAAGGAAATATAGCTCTTTGTCTCCCATAAAAGGTAATAGGAAATGGGAGTATCTTATATGATTGGTTCTAGCAATCAGCCAATAGGAAATTCAACCAGGCTGATTGGACAGAGGCAGCCAAAGGAGGAGCAAGGGGGCTGGGCTGAGGGAATATAAGTGCTGGCCATAATGGCAGGAGACCAGGCCAGAGCTTGGTAACCATATACCACTGTGCCTCTCATTTATTTGTCTGACAAATAAATTATTATTTTAATTTCTCTATTGCTGCGTTGAATATTTCATTCCAGCTAAGCGTTAACCACAAGCAGGGTGCTACAATGAAGCACCATGTGTCAATGTATCCACACACACCCCATCCAAACCATCTTCAGTTTCAATTGTGAAAAAGAACAACTTAGCTATGTTTTAAGTTGTCAATGTGAGGCCTGAAAGGACAAGAAAAACAGGAAGGCAGAAGTTCGTCCACCCCTCAGCATGCTAAGTGTGTGCTCTACTTCTTAGCTATGTGAACATGTGCATATGATTTACTCACATTTGTACAGAGACATGTGGGGTGCAGTCCTCAGGTCCACTGCTGGGAACACTGAGGAGTGGGTGAGGAGAAAATCCATCAATTCTCTATCTTTTTCTAGGATTTCCTTGTTTATAACATGAAAAAGAAGACCTCACAGAGGATTGGCTTAAGATACATGACAACAGAAATGGCATGGAAGTGGGTGGATGGCACAAATGCCTCTTACACGTGAGTGTTGCTTTTCAGTCGATTTATCTCAGATCTCTTATGATGTTTCAAAAGCACAGCTGGCTAACCACGTTAAATGGGCAGTTTTGAGCTGAAAACTGCGATGTGCATTACTGTTTCTATCTGTGTTGGGGTAGCAGCACATCCGGGTTTTTAGTAAGTGGCCAAAAGAAAGCATTCTGTCAGAATTCACTTCACTCCCTCTGTTTCTCGCCTCCCCTCCAACCCCTGGCACCATGTCACACGATGCCTTGTTATGGAATTCAGTAGCTCATCACAAGACTTCAGAAAGAGAGGACTCATCCTCCTTGACCCCATCACTTTGATTAAAGGCCAGAATCTGAGAGTTCCTGTGGTCTTGCAGTAAGGCCCTCTCCTAACATGGGTCCCATCTGCACTATACATTTAAGATAGCATCATGGCACTTTTAACTGTCATGGCTTCCATCTAAAGGCTCATGAGCATTGCAGGTTGTTAAGGGTGCTGAGAGCTACACAGAGCTCCAATTCTTAGAGTGGTTTAACATTCTGTCCCTCTTCCCAGGGAACCATAACTTTGAGAGGGTAGTGAGAAGCCTCCTAACAACCCTCAGAACTGCTGCTGTCCCCCACAGAGGCGCCAACTTGTGCCAAATATTGAGGGAGCTGGGTGAAGACGCAGGCTGGGTGACATTTCAGGAGGAGCAAGGGGATGGAGCTGAATGCAATGGCTGGCGGCTTCTCCTCTCTTTCCCTCAGCAGCCTTCCAGGGCAGCAGCAGCAGGAGCTAGTCACTCAAGCTGCAGTCGGCTCCATGCTCGGCCACCTCTACCCCCTGATTGTAGGGAACATGGGGGGGTGTGACTCCCCAAACATATTTTGAGAGGCCAAAAATGCTTAGCGCCCCTGGTCTTCCAGCCACATGCTACAACATTGTTGGGGTGGGGAGGTGGGCTTGGACTCCAACCTCGGTAATTTCACTGGTCATAGTAGTGGCAGCAAAGTTTGCAAGGGAGTGCTTGTGTTGTGTCCAGAGCTCAGTGAGACCAGCTGGCTTGCCTTAGTTTGCGGCAGAAATTATAAAAGAAGCTGCTGTCTAGGGTTGTGCTGTTGCACTGGATAAGGAAAAAGCCCCCTTCCTATCTCAGCAGGTATTTCTGGTTGGTTGGTTGGTTGGTTGGTTGGTTGGTTATTTATTTATTTATTTATTTAGAGTTTGTATTGAACTGCATTAACTGTTCATTGAACGGTTTGTTTTTTTCCTTGACTATGTTCTTTAGCACTGGCTCTATGGATGGAAATATGGTCTCGTCTACTTCGCTGTTCAGCTTTGTTGTTGGGAGAGCAGCATGCAAATACTAAATCAAAAGCAGCACCTGAAAGAAAAGCATCAGAAATGGCACTGCAGGGGCAAAGGGCTTTTCTCGGTGGGTGGGGAAGGAGGTGAGCATATGAAGAGTATTGGTGTACATCCTCAATCAGTGACAGAATGCTATGAACAAATGCTCTAGATCAGTTTATTGCTCTGGATCTGGTGTGTGTGTGTGTGTGTGTGTGTGTGTGCGCGCGCGCGCCCACTCATGAGAATCCTTCCAGAAGGGTACTCCAAAACACACAGCCATCTATTATTGCAGCAACAACAGGCCACACAACAGAGACACAAACATGGAGCCCACACAGCCGTGCCCTCCTCCATTCTACACAGGTGTGACTTTGCCCCAAAGGAAAAATGAATCACATCAGAAAGGGCCATACTCTGAAACCAGCAGACTTCCAGGACACCCCAACACAGACCTCAAGGTGGCTATTCATGAACCAGAGGAGGAAAACTTCATAATGAACTTGCTGAATGAACACTTATCAGGAAATTCAAGTGTATTTCATCTGGTCTGCATTAAGATCATGGGGTTTGAATCCTCTGCAGGTTTTCATTAGCCAATAAATAGCAGGATGTTGTCCTCAGCGCTTCTTTGTGACTTGTTATTGTAAATATTTTCCAATAATTTCAGCTCTTTTGAGAATACATTGCTTTTGTTTTCTTCTTATATGACAATTTATAACTTAAGAACAAAGTGTCTGCGATAGAGAACAATGGACAGACTCAGACCACATGGCCATCATAGAAACTTTTATAAAATTTGCATATGATGATTTATGTGGATAGATTCCTCTGGGAAATTTAAGATGATGTGTGAGTGTGAGTACTTCAATTTGCAAGGCCACCAGTCACTCTATAAGCCAAGAAGAGGATTAGGCAGGGCACCCAGGGTCAAATATGAAAGACCCAGGACTCATACCCTTTGGGCTATCCTCTGACATGAAGACATTTGCTACACAACCTAGCGATACACTGAAACAACCACAAATACAATTTGGTTTAAATGGAATTTGTTTGCATTTATTGTATTCATAACTTTTGAGAAAGTACCTTTTTGGTGATTACCTTCCTTACTGCAACCTTGATCTCCTTGTTTCTCAAAGTAAAGATAATGGGACTGAGAAATGGAGTAATTATGGTGTAAGGTATGGACATCAGCGTGTCATCCTCTAATGTGTCAGCTGTGCTCGATTTGAAATAAATGATGGAGGCAAATGTATAGTGCACACTTACCACAATGAGGTGGGCGGCACAGGTGGAGAAAGCTTTCTGGCGGCCCTCCGTGGAGGGGATGCGCAGGATGGTGGAGAGAATTAAGATGTAGGTCAACATGATGAACAGAAGGCTGCCAGCCAAACCCAGCATGGTGATTGTAGAGATTGCCACTTCAGTCGTATTGTCGACAGTGCAGGCTAACCTAACCACTGCCCTCATGTGACAAAAGAAGTGCCGGATGGCATTGGGGCCACAAAAGGGCAACCTAAGGATCTGAGCAGCCTCACTTAGAGATATGAGGAATCCCGCAATCCAGGAAATGACTATGAACCAAAGAATTACCCGCATATTCATAAGGACAGGATAGCGCAATGGGTGGCATATTGCTAGGTACCGATCATAGCCCATACATGTAAGAAAGAGACAGTTTGTTGCACCCAGTCCAAGGAAAAGAAACATTTGTGCAGCACACCCTGCAAAAGAGATTGTTCTGACTTTTGCTAGCAAATCAACCAGCATTTTGGGGACAATGACTAAACTGTAACAGGTTTCAGAGCAAGACAAAGCAAAGAGGAAGATGTACATGGGAACATGGAGGCTCCGATCAGAATAAACAACAGACATTATCAGCAGATTTCCTATCAGGGTTAGGAGGTACATGAGCAGGAACAGGATGAAAAACGCAATCTGTACCTCTGGAGGTACAGAGAACCCAAGCAGGATAAATTCTGTCACTTGTGTGTGATTCTTCTTCATTGTGTTGTACCAGCACCTTGGAAAGAAGAAGATCACAGTTACCAAACACAAGGCTCAGTCTTATGGACAATGAGCAGCATGGATCTTTCACATTGTTAAATTAAATTATAATAACAATAACAATAACAATAACAATAACAATAACAATAACAATAATAATAATAATAATAAAGCAACCGACTGGCTCAAAGAAAAGGACTCAAAGACAGATCTACCTAGCATCTTGTCTGACTCCAAGGATTTAAATGATGCTTTTTTTCTGAAGGCTTAATTTCTTTGCCAGGATCAAAGCATTTTTAGTTTTCTCTTCCTATTTGCACAAAACTGGCTCTCCGTAAAAAATACATGGAAAAACTAGCTGCAATTGCGCTTTGGATTTTATTCTGAAGCAATTAGTTTAGTGGCTAAGTGGTCGACTGCATTTTTGATTCAAGGAGCGCCTATCATTTATGTCAGAGAAGAGTTAGAAGTTTCCAGTTTCTCAGAGGGAGAAAGCATTCCCCAAGGGGGGAGGGAGAGCAGAGAATCTAATAGAAGGGAGCAAGAGGAACAACAGGGAGGGACCGGCTGTTCACAGGAAAGGCAAGGGTTAAGTTCTAGCTCAGATTTGGAGGAGGGGAGATACCGGCCAGCTCTAGCCAGGAGGTTAGAAAAAAGAGCGGGAAAACAAAGGGAAAGGCGCCTTCGCCATTTTGAGGGTGGCTGGTCACGGAGAAGCAGAGCTCAGGAGGTATCTGAAATAAGTGACTCTGAGGAATAATAGTTAAGAACCGTTTATAAGAATGTTTTGTTAATACGCAATAAAAAGTTTTATAAAAGAACAAGAAGCGTTTGTGTGGTGATCTGAAGAGGACAACGACCAGTCCTGACAGAATACCTTCTGCTCTGTGCCTCTTCACTATAAGTAAAGAAGGAGAAACCAAAATGGATGGCGCTGTGGCGCCAGTTGGGCAAGGAGAAACCCCAGCACTCCAGCTAACGTTACAGGACTTATGGCAACAGAACTTACAGTTGAAAAGTCAAATCGATAAACTATCGGCAGCACTGGGAGAACATAGAACCATGCTGCAAGCGATGTGTGGAGATAGAGTGAGTAAAACATTTACTGTATGTCCACGTAGCTTCAAGGGAGAAAGCTCTGAATACATGGCTTTCAAGACAGAAATTTCTTACATAATTGAGATAAAGGATAAAGAATTTCAATCTGAGCAAGAGAAGGTTGCTTATGTGATTAATTTCTTGGAAGGGAGGGCTAAGGACTGTGTTATACCCCTAATATCTCAGAGGGATGCCGCCCTAGGAAATTTACAAAATTTTCTGCAGTATCTAGACACGATTTTCTTAGACCCTGCACATGAAATAACCATAGCTAGGCAGCTGTTGAGAATGAGACAAGGAAAAGACACTGTGGGAGTTTATTGGTCCAACTTTAGTTTGCTGGTGCAGAAATTAAAATGGGATCTGAATTCCCCAACAGGTGCAGCCCTTTTTAGGGAAGGACTGAATAATGAGATTTTAGACCAATTGGCCCAAATGCCAGAACCTAGTTCCTTGGACTCTCTGGTCCGAACGTGCCTGCAATTGAGCCTACGCGTGGAACGGAGGGCTAGTGAAAAGAAGGAACAATGGCGACCATGGTGGCGGGAAAAGAATATTATCGAAAGTACAGGGAGCAGAGCGGGCAACGTGCCAGGACGAGAGCGGCCAGAGCCCATGGAATTAGGAGCAACCAGACCCCTCCCAGTTACTACCTCTTCCATGGTAAGAGGAAATGCAGGGAAAGGAAGAGACGCAAGGCGTTGCTTTGTCTGTGGAAAACCAGGGCATCTAGCACGACAATGTCACAATCGTAAAGGATGGGAGTCTTTATCTGGAGCAGACATGAGAGAAGACAATTGCCCAAAGGAACTGCATCAGGGAAATGAATGTCCCCGGCTGGAAATGGGAGCTTGCAGCCGGGTGGAGAAGCAATAGAAGGCTCTCACGCGGAACCACCTATTCCAGGAATAACGGTGAAGGTGCAACTACAACTACCCAATGGACACAGCGTCCAGGTAGAGGCGTTGTTAGACTCAGGAGCGTCAGCAGATTTCATAGATCAGAAATTGGTACAGGAACACAAAATCGCTTTGTTACCTTTGAGTTTCCCACTGCGAGTGAAAACAATCGACGGCAGACCGCTACTTTCAGGAGAAGTGACTTACGAGACTCCACCAATGAGAATGGATATGGGTCATCACTCAGAGACCAGGGCATTTCATGTGACCAAACTAGCTGGGCACCCGATGGTGCTGGGCATGAGTTGGCTCAATCGTCATAATCTGGTGATTGCCTGGCATCAAAGGTCTTTGGTTTTTGGTTCGATATATTGTATGACACATTGGTTGGGGTAAAAGGGAAAAATCTCGGTGGAAGTAATGGGAACAGAGGTAGAAGGGAAGTTGATAGGGAATGAAAGTGAGATTCCATCACAATATATGGCTTATCAGGATGTTTTTTGTGAAAAAGAAGCGGATAAACTTCCACCACATAGGCCCTATGATTGCAAGATAGATCTAGTCCCTGGGGCACAGTTGCCACCAAGCAAGATATATGCCATGTCGGAAGTAGAATCTGCAGCATTGAGGGAGTTCCTGCAAAAGAATTTGCAGAGAGGTTTTATGAGAGAGTCCACGGCCTCTGGGGGTGCTCCCGTCTTTTTTGTCAAAAAGAAAGGGGAGGAAGGGGCACCAAGATTAGTATGTGACTTCAGAATCCTTAACAGACAAATGAAGCCTCGCGTGTGCCCACTGCCACGTATAGATGACCTCTTAGAGAGAGTAAGGTCAGCCAAAGTCTTTACGAAGCTTGAGCTACGAGGAGCATATAATCTGATAAGGGTCAGAGAAGGGGATGAGTGGAAAACCAGTTTTTGTACTAAGTATGGTGCATTTGAATTCTTGGTAATGCCTTTTGGCTTGCAAAATGGCTCAGGGGTATTTCAAACCTTCATCAATCACGTCTTAGCAGGTATACTGGATCAGTTCTGTGTCTCTTATTTAGAATGACCTCTTAATATATAGTGAAAGTATGGAGGAACATGTAAAACATGTCACACAGGTGTTAGAGAGATTGAGGACCAACAGGTTATATGTGAAGTTAGAGAAGTGTAAGTTCCACACACAAAAGGTGGAGTTCCTGGGATATTGCATTTCCCACAAAGGGGTGCACATGGACCCCAGTAAAGTTCAGGCAGTGGTGGAATGGGAGGCACCTAAAACCAAGAAAGATCTACAGAGGTTTTTAGGATTTGCTAATTTCTATCGTAAATTCATAGGTAATTACTCCAAAATCACAACGCCACTGACTGATTGTCTAAGAGGCAAGGGGCCATTCAGATGGTCTGAGGAAGCACAGAAGGCCTTTGATAAATTAAAGGTGGTGTTTGCTTCAGAAAAATATCTTATGCACCTAGATCCAAGTAAGCGTATAAAGGTAGAAACTGACGCCTCTGATAGGGCTATTGGGGCCATTCTGCTGCAACAGGACAAGGAAGGGAACTGGAGACCCTGTGCATTCTACTCTAGAAAATTAAATCAATCAGAACAAAGCTACACCATATTTGATAAGGAACTTTTAGCTGAGCATGCTGCCTTTAAAGTGTGGAAACATTTTTTGGAAGGGGCGTCACATCAGGTGGTGGTACAAACAGATCATAAGAATTTAGAGTATTGGAGAACTGCTAGACAGCTAAACCAAAGGCAAATTAGGTGGGCAGAGTTTTTTGCTGGGTTTAATTTTAGGATTGAATACATACCTGGGCATCAAAACGGTCGTGCAGACGTGCTATCGCGCAAACCTGAGTATATGGAAGGGGAAGCACCTCCCAAGTTGCGAGAAATGCTGAGATCGGATCAGTGGGGGTGTGCAGCCGTAGTAGTGGACGGCAGGGAATTCCAGCGATTGACAGTAACAGATGAGTTTGCACAAAAGAAAATGGAGGAACTGAGAAAAGGTAGAGGGGAAGAGGAAGGTTTCAAAGAAAAAGATGGATTGTTGTACAGGAGAGGGGTGCTGTATGTACCTGCAGGTGAATTAAGAGGTAAAGTGTTGAGGCAACATCATGATAACCCGACTGCAGGACATTTTGGTAGAGAAAAGACCCTGTATCAGATCACACGGCAGTTCTGGTGGCCAAAGTTGAGGGAGGAAGTAACACAATATGTAAGAGGTTGTGAAGTATGTCAATGAGCCAAGGCACCCAGAGCAGCTCCCGCAGGGTTGTTGCAACCTATGCCCACGCCGGGAAGGCCTTGGGATGTGGTGTCTATGGATTTTATAACGGATCTACCGTCATCACATAGGCAAACAGTGATCTTTGTGGTGGTTGACATGCTAACCAAGATGGCACATTTCATAGCATGTGCCAAAATTCCGACCGCGCAGGAAACTGCAAAGATGTTTTTAGATAATATTTTTAGGTTGCATGGTATGCCATCACAAATCATTTCAGATAGAGGGACCCAATTTACATCACAATTTTGGAGGAGGTTACTGCAGTTACTAGATGTGGAGCTAAGCCTCACGTCGGCGAGACACCCGCAAACCAATGGGGAAGCTGAAAGAACAAATGCAACACTACAACAATATCTGAGGTGTTATGCTGGTTATCAGCAGAGCGGGTGGTTAGAGAAGTTGAGTCTAGCAGAGTTTGCGTATAATAATGCAATGCATGTATCTACGGGCAGAGCCCCATTTGTGGCAAACTATGGCTTGCACCCAAGGGTGTTCCCAGGTCAAGAGGAGCAGTTAGCAGTACCAGCAGCAGAACAAATGATAGAGGAGTTGAGGTGCATTCATGAGATATTGAAAGAGGATTTGGAAGAAGCTAAAGAGGCTTACAAGAGAGCTGCAGACAGGCACCGGCGAGTTGGGGAAGAAATCCAAGTAGGGAGCTGGGTATGGCTGTCTACCAAGGGACTACCAATACGAGGGAGGTGTAAAAAGCTAGAACCAAGGAGATTGGGACCTTTCCAAGTAAAGGCTCAAATTAACCCAGTTGCTTTCAAACTTCATTTACCTGAAAATATGAGAATACACCCTGTATTTCATAGATCTTTATTGTCAGTGTTTGTACCAGCGCATAAGTATCAAAGTTCAAGGGAACCACCTCCTTTTCCCACCATGATGGGGGAAGAGGAGACCGAAGTGGAAGAGATATTAGACTTGAGAATAAGTAGGAGGAAATTACAGTATTTGGTTGCATGGAAAGGGTTAGATGAGTCTGAGAACTCATGGGAACCAGCAGAAAAAATTAACGTTCCAGAATTGCAGAGAGAATTTCATAGAAAATATCCCCACAAGCCAAAACCCCATAACTGGCATCTTCAAGAAATTTTTGAAGAGACAGATAGCGAGGAAGAAGAGTTCATAGGGTTCGGTCCTTCAGAAACAGAGGAGGAAGGGGGGCTTAGGGGAGGGGGTGATGTCAGGGAAGAGTTAGAAGTTTCCAGTTTCTCAGAGGGAGAAAGCATTCCCCAAGGGGGGAGGGAGAGCAGTGAATCTAATAGAAGGGAGCAAGAGGAACAACAGGGAGGGACCGGCTGTTCACAGGAAAGGCAAGGGTTAAGTTCTAGCTCAGATTTGGAGGAGGGGAGATACCGGCCAGCTCTAGCCAGGAGGTTAGAAAAAAGAGCGGGAAAACAAAGGGAAAGGCGCCTTCGCCATTTTGAGGGTGGCTGGTCACGGAGAAGCAGAGCTCAGAAGGTATCTGAAATAAGTGACTCTGAGGAATAATAGTTAAGAACCGTTTATAAGAATGTTTTGTTAATACGCAATAAAAAGTTTTATAAAAGAACAAGAAGCGTTTGTGTGGTGATCTGAAGAGGACAACGACCAGTCCTGACAATTTACGGGTCCACACTTTTACTATATAAAGGATGGTATTTAACTAAGTTTTATTCAGAGCACCTAACTTAGGTTATGTTTATTAATTTCAGTGGGTCTACTCTGAGTAATACTTACTTGAATATCACTCAAAGTGGGCAGAAGTGAGCGGTGGTGAGATCTTACTGCAGTAGTCTAAGGTGTGTTGGGGAGAGTGACACTGCCCCTTTCCTCTCCTGCACCATATCTCTATTAAGTTCATCGCCTGAGGCATTCTTCTCCATTCCCAGATCACTTCCACTAACTGCAGTGGTTGAAATTTATATACTTTCCAACTGCACACCGCTGTGTGGATCAAGAAGGCAAAAAATGATATATATTTTTAAGGACATTGCCATATACCTGAGCTGGTCAACAGCTAGTTTCCCAGGTAATTCAGCACCATTAGAGGTCATGCAATAATGCTTTGGCACTCCAGAATGTGAGAGAAGATCAGTAGTGATGGAAACAAGTGAAATGTTCAAGGATGCTTGGTTGCCATCTCTGTTGATCTCATTGAAGAACCCTAAAGAATGTTGGAGTTCCCTGAAACATTGTTTGAAAACTAAGCCAATGGCTTAAATGAGTTCTCAAACAAAGCACACTTTCTGATTGTCAGAATGATCCCAATAACAGGCGGCTTACCTTCCGTTTCTGATCTGGAGCTGCAAAAAGAAAAAGAGAAGGAGGAAACTACAACTGGCCAAACAAAACAAAAAAAAAAAGAGAGAGAGAGAGTAAACTCAAGTAAGGACCAAAACGTCTTGCCACTGAAATCTGTGGTCCTGTTGCAAAGGAATGGGTGGAGAGCATGTCATCCTCTAACCATGCAAAATGTTTAACATGCCATTCCAAAAAGAGAGAGAGAAAGAAAGAGAGGGAGTTTAACCTTGTTCATAGGTTGTGGGGATTCAGCGTCAAGATCCCAGAGACACTCAGGGAGCGAGGCCTGTAGGGAAATTACACTAATTTGGCTCAGGAGCTGTTTACGAAAGGAAAGCTTATCAGACATTTCATCATTTGTTATTTACTCCAGAAAAACAAAATTAAATTCAAGTTTCAGAAACTCAAAGGGCCAATGTTTTTGAGTTTCAAAAACCACACAATTCTGATCAATGTATGTGGCCTTTCCAAGCCCTTTCCTGCACACCCCATGCTTTTGATGGTCCTGTGAATTAGGAGGCCAACACAATGATAAACCAGATGTCAGCGACTTTTGGGGGCAAATGGAAATGCAGTGGGTGCTACACACAAAATGGCTCCCATGCGGAGTGGCATCACACAAATTGGCTGCCCCATCCAGAAGAGCAGAAAGAGACAGGGCTGCAAAATGGTGCAGGCATACATCAACCACCTTACCGGTGGGGGAGAAAGACACCTTCATCAGCCACTGCTGCACTTGCTCCCATAGAAAGCCCGTGAACCTCTTTTCTTTTCACAATAGTTAGGACGGTAAGTGCCCATCATGGCATCCAATGAAACATGGAAACATTTAAGAGGGCATGCATATCGTACAAGAGGCTGAAAACAGTAACCGAGCAAGAAGACCAAATAGTCTCTAAGGCATTGTAGATTTGAGTGGATATTTAATGAAACCTTTTGTGAGTGCCATAGGATGTACTGGTGGCCACTTTCAGGCCTAGGATTAGGTTACTTTTGTAGGGATAATGAAGAACTATTCTAGGTTTCACACCTTCTCTAACTTCCATGAACTGCCTCATGCCTCAGGTACTCACAGGAGATTTGTCTAGTAGTTACTGAAAGTGGTGGAAGAGAATAGGAAGCACTCAAGAGTTCTTACCCAGAAGCTGATCCTCAGTCAGAACCTTGCATCATGCAACAGCTGCACCAAAGGGTGAGCACCAGATACTCAGGTGAGTACCACAAGCACTCAATTAGCAAACATAGTATATCCGATAATAATTACTGGATGGAATGAGCACCTTTAAATGGCAGGGGAATTACCCATTAGATAACAATGGGTCTCAAAGTGAACCATTAACAGTGGGATCAGGCATTAAACAGGGATGTGTTATCACCCCAACTCTATTATCTTAATCAACATTGTTGAAGGGAAACTCCCCACCAGAGTAGAAATCATATATTGAACAGATGGAAAGCTCTTTAATCTGAGTAGGCTGAAAGCAAAGAGTAAGGTTACCATACCTTCTGTCATGGAGCTTCAGTATGCTGATGACAAAGTAGTGTGTGCACACTCAGAGGATGACCTCCAAACTGTATTTTTCGCTCTATAACACACACCCGACCATAACACGCATGTAGTTTTTAGAGGAGGAAAACAAGAAAAAAAATATTCTAAACGAAACAGTGGATGTATGATTTTTGTGGTTCATGCTGTGGCCACAGACATGTGATCTGACAGTGAGTTTGGAGTAGCCCAATGCAAAAATCCAATCTTTGTAACCACGTTTTAAGTGGGGAGGGAAGGAAAAGCACTCAAGGGACAAGGAGCATGCGTGGGGTGTGTGGAGAAGGATGCTGCTAATAATGCAGAAGAGGGGTTTAAGGGGAGAAGGAGCACGCGTGGGGTGGGTGGAGAAGGATGCTGCTAATAATGCAGAAGAGGGGTATAAGGGGAGAAGGCTCCTCTCCTCTCCCACTTTGCTCCTTTAAAGCAAGCAGGCTCTGCTTTTCTCCCTCCTCCCCGCTCATCCCCGGCTTAGCGAGCTGAAAAACTTTGCTGCTATGTAGCGAGCTGAGTGGGGAGGAGAGAGGGACAGAGAGCCTGCTTGCTTTAAAGGAACCAACCGGACAGGAGCTGCTTACACTCGTGTAAGCGGCTCCTCTCCTCTCCCGCTTTGCTCCTTTAAAGAAGCAGGCTCTCTGTCCCTCTCTCCTCCCCACTCAGCGGCTCTTCTCCCACTTTGCTGTTTCAAAGCGAGTCACGGAGGAGGGAAGGAAGGGGAACCATGGATCCTCTGCTCACGACTGCAGCAGATCCCCCCCGCCACCCGTAGGCATTCCCTCCATAACATGCACAGACATTTCCCCTTACTTTCTAGGAGGAAAAAAGTGAGTGTTATGGTGCAAAAAATACGGTATCCTAAATATATTCACAGAATCTTATGGAATGCTTGGCCTATTGCTCTATATCCAAAAAACCAAAGTGCTGCACCAACAAGCACAAAACAACCCCTCTGCAGCACCACAAATCCAACTTAATGGTGTAATGTTGGAAAATGTCAATCACTTTTCCATCCTGGGCAGTTATCTTTCCACAAGGGCTGACACTGATGCTGAAATCCAGCATCGCCTGAGCTCTGCGAGCACAGCTTTCTCCCAATTGAAGTGCATAGTGTTTGCGGACCATGACATTCACAGGGAAACCAAATTGCTTGTTTACAAAGCTATGATACTACCAACTTTACTGTACGCTTGTGAAACATGGACCACTTATAAACATCATCTTCAAATTGTAAATGATTCCATCAAGGGTGTCTCCAAAACATTTTACACATTACTTGGGAAGACAGGTGAACTAATGCCAGTGTACTGGAAGAAGCAAAGATCACCAGTGTCAAAGCAATGATTCTTCAACATCAACTTTGTTGGACGGGTCATGTTGTTTGGATGCCTACTCTATTCCCAACTTAAGAATGGAAAGCGAAATACCGGTGGACGATAAAAGAGGTTTAAAGACACTCTCAAGGCAAAAAAAGAAAAAGAAAAAGGTGTATAAGCACTGATAACTGGGAAACACTGGCCTGCGAGTGCGCCAAGTAGGAACAACCTTTACCAAAGGTGTCATGGACTCTGAAGAAGCACAATCTCTGGATGAAAGGGAGAAACAAGCTAAGAGGAAGGCATGTTTGGGAAACCCTCACCGTGATCAACTCCCGCCTGGAAACCTATGTCCCCACTGTGGATGCAGAATTGGCCTCCGAAGTCACTTATGGACTCACTGTTAAGACCATGTTCATGGAAGACATCTTATTCAGCTATGAGTGATCACCAAAGGAGAAGACGACCCATTAGAAATGTCTCCAGAAACTTAACTTCCTAGGTCATCAGCAGATGTTGATTTGGCACTCAGTTAATAGCATTATTATGCACTCAAACTTCCCTAACTGAATTTATGAACTTTTCCCCATGATTTGGGAGAGAACCATGTGGATGATTGCTCTGTCCAATGGTTACATGGTTAACAAGTCAAGGATTGGCTTTCAGAACATTAGCCCTGTTGTGAATGTAGCCACAGATCAATCACAGAAACTCCACAGCCATGATATGTAGTGGGAAAGGACTATATGCCAGGATACGGCCCCAAATGTCATCACGTGAAATTGCAGTGCAAAACTCCTGCAATTTTCTGAGTAAATGGGGTTGCAATGAATTTTTTCTAGAGACAACATGGAAATGAACACTAAACTTGCATTAAGTTCCACTAAATTTCCTGAAGTGGCTTTTATGTTGTGTCACGTAAAATGCAAAAATTAATAGGTAATGAAGTGCTGTGAACACAGAATGAAGTACCATGGCCTGATTGCAAACTAATACATAGTCATCTGCTCCAACATGTAGTTAATGGAGGACAATTCTACCAACAGTTGCAAGCTGTGACAGCTACCGGTAAATGGAAGCTAAATGCTGAGAGATAGTTTATCTATTATAGATGCTGGAGACGGATAAAATAGGCTTCAGTTCAAAACAGGATGCTAGACTAGATGGCCTGATACTGTCAGGCATGCCCAAACGTCTGAAAAATACATACACATTAACTGTAGAAGGACAAGCCATGTGTTTTAAATGACTACATTTTACTAGTGCTTTTTTTCTAAAAAAAATGTTTAGGGGTACTCTCATTTTCCTGCTCATATTGAAATACTGCTCTTAATGAGGTCAAACTTAGATTCACAAAATGTTTAGGGGTAATTAGTATTATTAGTATTAGTATTACTACTAGTACTACTACTAGTAGTAGTAGTAATACTAATACCGGAATTGGGACTTAGGAGACATGGGAATGTAAGCACATTTGCAGGTCTTAAATCAGTCTTTTAATTGTGTTACCGGAAAAATCCGAGGGCTCCCTTGGACAAAAAGTAAAGACACCAACCAGAGTAAATTGGAGCAAATCAGCAGTCTGTAGGCTTGGCCTTTATTGAACTGTTGCAACAGGGTGCTCCCCTCACTTGCAGGAGAGAGGAAAGACACAGAAAAATGGTGTGTAAGGCCTTATAAAAACTTTTGAAATTCCCATCATGTAGGTCAAGCCCACCCCCAGAAACATCATGCCTACATCACAGAAAGGAGGGGTTGAGGGAGGGGTGGTGGTGGTAACCTGAGTGTCCTGTCACCTGGCTGGTTCCCTTCTCCCCCTCCCCATGAGTCATTTTCAGAAGACAAAAGGTAGTCGCAGTTTCCTGCCCCCTGAGGGGGAATCCAATCACTGTTCTTTTGTTATAGTCCATGTTGAATCCACTCGTGTATGCAGTCCGTTGAGTTGTTGATGGTCTTCTGTCTGAGACCATCAGGGTTGGCATAGCAACTGGGCAGGGCTCCTGTGGATGTGCTGGTATGCTCAAGGGATTATGGTGGCCTGTATCAAACCTTCCCCATTTTGTAGTCTTTCCTTCATGGAGTAAAATAAAAGTGGAACAGTGCAAATCCGATGTATGGTTGATTTTCTATGAATTTATAACAGAAGCGTAGTGTATGTAGTGTGTGAGTGTGAGTGTGTGTGAAGTTTGTAGAAACTGAATGATTGGGGGGGGGGGTTTTCCTGCTACAGTTGCTTGCTTAAAATGTTTTTAATACAGATGTTTTACACAACAGCGGATTTGTATTGAATGAATATGGACAGGAACTGAAAGCTACAATATGTAAACATAAATTCAGAGTGACGGGAAATGGAGCTGATTCTTCCCTCTGCTAGCTGCCTCCACAGGAGCCGACAACATTATTTAAGCTACCTGAAACTGGACAGAATCTTTTCCATTTCAAAGCTCAAGGAGGGGGGAAGCCTTTTTGAACCTTCTCCGAGGTTTTTAATATTTGCAAAATGCTTAGGTGACATCATGGCTTATTCAGAAGCCACCCTCTGCTGAAAGCGGCGAGCATAGGATAGGAGGGAGGGAGGGAGGGAGGGAGGGAGGAGAGCAGGCAAGAAGATTTCCTAGACTGGCTTTTCTTTACCAGTGACAGATCCAACGGGGGTCTTTTGCAGGAATCTGCATTCATCACAGAAGGATGTCTCTTTTGCCTATTGTGGAATATGCTGGTAGGATTTGGCTCTCACACCCTTCCTGGGTATTCCTTTAATGATAATAAAATGTAAAGAAATACCTGTGCACGGGCCCAGTTTGACCAGGCATAACCATTAAATTGGACAGCTGTGTTTAGGGGAGGTATACTTCAGAATACAGATCTTGGAGACAGATAGCAGGGAGAGCCTTGCTGGTGGCATCAAACTGGTCACTGCTGGCTCCAAAAACCAGGGCAGAGGCATGGAGAGGGAGATGCTGAGGGAAACCCATGTGCTTCGTTCCTCCCCATGACACCATGTACATTCAGCCAGGCTTATTTCCTGACTGGCTTTTGACTCACAGTCTAGAGGACCAGAAAGACATTGTTCTAACCCTGAAAGTTCTTGCAACCTTTAAAAAAACACCCCTATGAATCAATTCTGCTTGTACACGCACACAAATTAGCCAAGTTTCAATGAGGTAAGAATGGGGACTGCAGGGCACAGGCAATGTGCCTGCTCTTTTCACAAATGAAGCCCAAGCGTCTTAGGCACTCGGTGTTCTTCCATTTTAATTCATACTTGGGGTCCAAAATCACACAGCATCGGGAACTGATTGGTTCTGTCCTTCCATCCCAGTTTCTGAAAATGAGAAACACAAATTTGTCTGAATTGCATGCTATCAGGGGAATCCAGTATATGGGGCAGGATCATGAACTTGGGAGCAGGGGTGGTAAGCAGATGCTGGCCTCAACTTTTTTGTGTGGGATAACTAGTCTCATATAACCAACATGCTTAAGTCTAATTAATGCATGAATGGGTTAATGCCACAGACAGAGAGAAAGCTGCCCTGTCAGACTTAGCTAGGTCATTCTCCCTCACTTTGATAAGGAGGGAATCAAGCCCATTGCTGTTCCCCTTCAGTTTATCTGAGAAACTCAGTGTGTAAAGAGGTCTGAGCTGATTGATCTTACAAGCCATTCTTGTGTTCCTATACCAATAATTTAGAAACTTTCACCACTGAAACAAAGCCCAGGTTTACAACCTGTGTTTTCTGACTGCTGTATGGAAAAGTACATGAATCTGACCTTTGGAGAGTTTGGGAAGATCTGCTACCATATTCTAAGAGGAGAGGTACTCAGAGGAGGAAAATGGTTCGGCTTTAGCTGTCAAGTTTGGAGGGGGGAGACGTTGCTAGTGCACTATAAGCACTAGGGAGCAGATCTAACTGTAGCTAATGCACATAGTAAACAGGGGTGGACGAGGAGTCATTGCAAATCAGTGCTATGATATGGTAGAGAATTTTCAACTCAATAATGCTACTCACGTGTAGGAATGATTTTTGAAGTCTTGCCACATCCACTTTCTTTCAGCCTCTATGTAAGTCAGTCCAATCCAAGTGTTCTCGCTTATCTGCAGTTCATCTTTCAGAAAGTCCTCATAGAAAATGAAAATAACATGAATTTGCAGTTCTCTAGCCATATAATATTTGCAAAATTGCACATATTAGGCAAGTGTTCACAGAAATGAATATATTAGTGAAAGTAACACACTCAATTATATTTTATTTATTCCTTAGATAGAATTACCTGTTCATTTTCACTGTCAATCACTATTAGATCTGCACCTAGGGCTTGGCAGAAACTTCTAGCTGTATTCTGTTGCATTTTTTCTGTGGAATAGTAGTAGCATTTTTCCTGAAACTTCTCCCAGTCATCTGCACACTTTGGAAAGCCTGCAATATATGGAAATGTTGATTAATGCTACCCAGCATGAATATATCTTAGATGTTTTGCTGGTCAAAGGATGTTATTGTGCCTGGAGTCATACACTACCATAATTGCCAATAAACACACGTTTCAAAACCAGTCCCTTTGCCTTATCCTGATGGTGTGTGTGTGAAATATCATCACCTAAGGGCGAACCATAAAAATCTGGGTTCAGTTAACGGAGAAAGATGTGATCTGTGATTTGACTTTGGCTGTGTGTGCTGGGGAGATATGTGAAAAAAACATGTAATTCCAAGAGGATCTCTTTTACCATTTGGGGTGTGTGTGTGTGTGTGTGTGTGTGAGAGAGAGAGAGAGAGAGAGAGAGAGAAACTTCTCATCTCTCTTGCTCCAGCATTCCATCCCCTCCTCTCTGTGTGTCCCTCTTGATCTCTGTCTTTGTTCTCACCCTGCCTCCTCACAGGGACTCCATTTTCCTCCCCCTAGTCTCTCAAACTGCTCCTCCTTTCCCTCATATTCTCTCTTGTCAGTTTTCTTTCTTTTCAGCTGCTGATTTGAGCCTTGAAAAGCAATGTTATTAGTTTGTGGTTGCCAGACCTCTTTATTCACTGAATCCAGCAAATGTTAGAATTTAATCAAGTTAGGCTAACTGCCTGGGTGAGGGGCCATTCAGATAACAAAAGAAAAGTCATGGGCCATTAAGAGAATAAAGGAAAGAGGGCTCTGTGTCCAATGGCAAATGGGAGGGCTCCTCCTTCAGCTCTCCGATAGATAGAAGGGCAAAGCCTGAGTTTGAGGGCAGAGTTTGCTGCTATGTGAACTAGAAGCTGGAGAAAAAGCTGCAGGCTGGAAAGGCAGAGAGTGGGCCATAGTTGATTTCTGCTTCAATCCAAGGCTGCAGCTATGGGAGAAGCAAGAACTTTTTGGGGTGTTGATACTGTGAACCCCTCCATCATAGGCTCAGGTTGCATATATGGGTAAATATATCATAAAGACACCACAGTCTCTGCTGTGCCTCATTTCCAGAAGGAAACATCTGAAACCCCTGGAATCCAGGCACTTCTCAGAGATTGGAGTGGTGTGCAACAATACATATAAGCTGAAAGAGGAATACATACAGCTGAATACATAGAGCTGAAAGAGGAAGTGGGACAGAGTGTCGCTCTCTCTACTTCCTCCTTCAGCACTATGTACTTCTGGGGGTGGGGCAAGTGGAACTACACAGAAGTAATATCCAGAAGATTTTACCTTCTTCAGATCTGAACTTACATCTAAGACATGCCATTATGAGAGTAGCTGTTGTTATGATCAAGGAGCAGAGCAACAGAACTGAGAAGATCATGAAGGGTTTCCTGCCAAAGGGTCCCCACTTGCCGTCCTCAGATGTAAACAGTGCTGCAAATAAAGAAGAATAAACCTGGAAGCTCAAGGAGGACCACAGGATTTCAGGAGCAGGACTATTGAGAATAAAGAAGGCTTCCCTCAGAGAATCATGGCCTCTTTGATTTGTTAAGGGTTCTCTTCAGAGAGCTACAATTCCCAGGATTCACAGGGAAGAGGGATTGGCTAGTCTCCCTTCCATCCAGGTTTCCCTCTTCCCCCCTGCCAAAATACAGCAAGCGTTCCATGCCTACTGAGCATGCTCATTCTGGGTTTCAAAATATTTTTTGTCCTTCTGGAAAACCTTGAGGTTTCCCCAAAGCTTCTGATACCTCCCTCTTGTGTGTGGACGGTGCCATTTTAGCTACATGAGACTCCTCTGAATTTTGGAAACGGAAGGAATGAGAACAACAACAATGTTCATGTGGTCCTCCAATACATCAGAGCCCAAAGCGGGACAGGGAAGTAGATGAAAAGTGTAACTGGTGTCTGAATTGGGCAGCAAAGGCTTTTTAAAGTCTAAAGAGGAAGGGGGATATTATTTGTGCTCCTCTTCAGACTGCAGTACAATAGAGAGACTAAAAACATTTATTTGTGCCATTTGTGGAAGTATGTTAACTCTTTTCACCTGGTTCTCTTTCCTCTCCCTTCTCTGGTAGCCTTCTCAGCCGGACGCCAGAAAACCCGATGTACTCATATTCCTGTGCAGCATTCTCATATCCCTGCTGGTCCCAAACCACTGATTCTAGAGACAGAAAAGGTGGTTGTTGTTTTTTTAAAGAGATTGCCTACTTGGCTCTCCGTTGTGACTTTCCAGATTTCATGGTCTTGCTACCCACTGGAAGTTGGCACGTCCAGCTTTGTCACTCATTGTGGAATAGTATATCATTCAAAGAGCCAAAACTGGGGCAAAAGAAGCTTATTAGCAAATGTAAATATTAAGAATGCGTGTGCTGATAGCAAGTAAGAGGCTAACATGTTAATGTGACCATGCTGCAACTGCTGCAGCAACTGTGACTGTTTATTGCAATCTTTCTAAACAGCCTCCCAAGACTGGATAACTGTGGCAGCATGATCTAGTCCTAATGAGTATAGAGTATAGAATATAGAGGAGAATTACTAGAGTATAGAGGAGTAATGAGTATAGAGGAGAATTACAGTTAGGAATGATAACCTTGTTAGATCACTCACATAGGGAATTGTGTGCTTTATATGTGATGTGGACACAACAGCAGCAGAACTAGAACAGCCTTTTGAGAATTTCCCGTTCTCCTCCCTTCCTGCTTCCTTCCACTGCCACCCTGATTTACCTGCGCTTCCAGGTTCTGACTCTGAGGAAACTTCAGCATTCTGAGAAAATTTGTCTGAAAGAATGTCATTCTGGTAATCTTCATTCCAATAGTCTTCATTCTGATAGCCGTCATCCATGATGGGTTTGATTCTTCTCCTCTAATGCCTCTCAGAGCAGATAAGCTCAGTAACCGGATGCTTGTGCTTGCTGTCTATCACTATCAGCTTCCTTTCTATCTAACAAACCACAGAAATGTCAGGCGCTTGCCCCACTCCTAATGCTCAGGAAGGGGAGTGCAACTGTCATGGCTGAATGTAGCAAAGCAGGATGGGATGGTCCTAGCTAATTATGGCCGAACTGTGAAAGAGACTGAAGCTGATTCATTACAGAAGGTTCAGACAACTATGAGTGGGCTCTTAATGAAAGAGCAAGTGATGAGGCTTCATGTTATTTGAGAAAAGAAAGGGACCGCAAAACAAAGGTTCACATTATCATAAGAAATGTCTGGAGGTGTCTGAAAGAAGGTTGACCACCCAGGTATCTGCCAAAAATTTTATTTGCCCTAACACTAACAAGACACACACTCCACCTGTGCACAGCATTTTTCTGGAAAAGTAATTTCATTGGTATTATTTTCCTTGCTGTTGTTGTTTTTAAGTATTTGTTTTTTATCTTATTGATTTACATTGAGAAATTATCCACAGTGTCCCACAGGGCTCCATTTTGTCACCCATTTGTTCAACAATGGGCTGGGTGTGTGGGTGGGTGTGCAGGAGGTGGTGGTCCTATAAACTGAAATAAAATCCAGACAAGACAGAGGTCCATTTTATTTATCAGATCTCTCTTCTGCTAGGTTTCAGGGTGGTTTGCAAAATAAATACATGCAATTATAAAACAACCACAAAACAGGAAACAGGAAAAAACAGCTTCATATATAAAACAATTAAAAACAATTGCGTACATACAAGTAGTTTAAATAGCTTTAATACAGATGAAGACTTGGATAAAGCTTGTTGGAAGAGGAAGATAAATGTCTGTGCCAAGTTGTTGAGTCTAGGAAGTGAGCCCCCTTGTGTACTGGGATGGGCACTCCTCTACAAAGGGCAAGTTTGTAATTTTGGGGTGCTCTGTGGGACAGTGGTATGCAACAGAGCCTTCTCTGTGGTGACCTCTTGACTATTGGAATCCCTACCTTTTAGATGTGTGCATGGCACCATCTGCTTATATTTAAAAGGCATACTAAGATGTGATGTTGGAAATAGAAGTTTGGGGAAGAGATTCTTCCTCTCTCCTCGCAGAGATAGGCCGATTGCTACAAAGCACATTAAAACTTAGTTAGATTCTGCATCTGCCTTCATCCACCTTTAAACAAATGTTCTCCACAAAAATACTCAGGCTAGAATAAATCACAGACACCTTGTTTTATAAATAAATAAAGATTTTACTTACAAATTTTCAGTAGTTACAGTAAACAACTTTCTATCCATTGGAAGTAAAAATAAAGAAGAAAAATGGTTCCAAACAATTTAAAAGAAAAAGAATGCGGTTTCATTACAAAAGGATCATACAGTCTTTGTGTTAAGAAAGACATGCAGGCTGTGTAAATCTCCTAGCTAGGAAAATTTACTTGCATGTATATTTTGTTGAGCTGGGAGCCATGCATAGCTACCAGCTTCTTCCAGGAAAGAGAGTATATAGGTACAACTGAGGTATGTAGAGAACTGGTCTTAACTGACCAACTAACTATGGGCTTTGGGTTGTGTATGCAGAAACCTGTTCAGTTGATGGAGCACAATTAAAGCTGTTTGAAATTATCACAAAGAAAAGCTACATGCAAGAACTAAACACATTAGGGTTAAAAACTACCATGTGCATTAGGTAATACAAGACAGACATGTTGAATTGTGGTGTATTGTCAAACCAAAGAAATGACAGCTGATATTCTGACCAAGCCAGTACCTAGAGACATTTCTGAAAACCTTCAAGTCAAGATGGGACTCTGAGTGGGTCGTTAATTGTGCATGCAATTGCTACATTTGCTTGAGAGGCAGTTTGTGGGATAACCAGCCTCATATAAACAGCATGCCTGAGTCTAATTAGTATTTGAATTGGTTTCTAGGATTCTAACAAGACACACCTTTTAACCCAAGCTTTGGGGAATACTTGGTTGGTTGTCTCACCTTGCAGTTGTTGATTTTTAATACAATGGAAACAATTCATGAAGTACTGTTAGGAAATAGAGCGCATGTTTTCACAGCAGTGACACATCTGTTTGACTGGTGTATGTCCTTGCTACAAGTCGCTTTTGCTTTTCTTCTGTATTTGCTTTGTACAATTATCTTTTTTAAAAATTTGTTTCTATGGAATAAAAATAAAGCAAATCATTTCAGTGGGGTGAAAGTGGAGACCGCAGAACGCAGGTCACCTCCTTGTCCCTTTCACAGACAGATAGATGGAGCTTATCACAGGGAATGTTGTTCCACTTGCCCTTTGAGGCTTCACCTGAAGTAAGAACACAATGGGTTTTATAATTATATTTGTCGGTAAGTTGAATGTTATCTGGCGTCTCCCAGTTTCTGAAAAAGATAAAACAGCCTGAGTCACACATACCAGCAGGGGGATGAGAGGGGACAGAGCTTGAAGTTGGGAAAGAAACAGCTGCTGGCCTCGAATTTTCTGCAGATTCTGAGCAGCAGGATCAACTGCAGGTGACTGCAATCCTAGGAACACTTTGCCCAGGAGGAAATCTCCCTTAAACACAGTGGTACTGACTTCTAAATAAAGATGCCTAAGATTGTGGTACATGTGAAGAAGAGAACATCACATTGATCAAAGAGGATGGTGCTACTTTCACACAGCCAGTCCCAGACCAAACATCAAACATACTTGCCATTTATATTGAAGTACTGTGTATGGCTCTGGTGGCAGCAGGATCTATATTCTTCCTTCTCCATCCAAGTTTCCTGCTATGCCCTTCATGCTTTTATCTACCACCTATAAAATCTAATCAAGTAGCTGCTGTTTAGATTAAAGACCAGGGGTGAGGAATAGGATATAACTAGGGGGTTGAATCCTTATCTCCTCCACCCACAGGCCAAGTGTGACAGGTGGGTAGGGCTGGACGCCTGTCAATCACCTGGCATCACAATGACATCATATGACCCATTGTTGGACACTAAAACCCTGACAATCAGCTGATCAAAGCACCACATACAGCACAGGGATACTGGCCCAGTCCCATTTTTATCGCTCCACACCTGATGGAAGAAGGAGAATTAACATGGGAGGCTTTTGGCCAAGCTGGCACTCTATGTAACATCCACCTCCATACGGACCATATATACACTGGTCACATCAACACCCTACATTTAATTCTTTGCCATGGGTGCTGACAGCTGTTAGGAGACACTTAATACACCACAACTCCCAGGATTCTCTGGGTGAATCAATGACTGATAAAGTATAAGAGTGCTTTAAAGGTTTGGTTTGGTGTGAATATGTTGTTTCCTGTCCGTATTATGGGAAACACACTTCCAAATTTTTACTGCTGAAATTCTTAAAGCTTTCTGAGCCGCAGTCTCAATGTGTAAAGATAAAGGATGATGCATTGAGGAATTCTACTCACTCAAAGGTCAACTCTGTACCATCCACCCATTGCCACCCTGGTACACCCTCTGCATAACGCAAGCCAATCCACAGATTCTTCGTGGAATCCATTTTATAAATTAGAAAATCCTACACAAAATGAAAACAGAATCAAATTACTCCTTACCTGCTGCCCAATATTTTTGCCAAGCACTTTTGCATGTTCTTTTCAGTAATATATTCATTTATATACACTGATTATCCTAGTATATAGTTTTGTACACATTACAAGGATTGCATTGCAAAATTCAGAGAAATGCAAATCTTAAAGGATGACAGCACTTTGGTTCACATATTGTTTCAGGAAGTGTGAATTTGGTTCACATATTGTTTCAGAAAGTGTGAATTCAATCAAATTTCTCTCCTGTCTATACTTAAGTCTCAACTTCAGATCAGGGCATAGGGCTGGCTTTTATGGGAAAGCAGTTCTCTGCCATCTGTTGTTTGCCTGCTTGCAGTAATTTCTACCTAGCAAGGAGAGGATGTCCTATGCAACAGTCTCTGAATCTCCACATCTTAGATGAGAGAGTCAGGACAGGAGAGACTCACCTGTTCCATTTTGTTGTCAATTATCATCAGATCTGCACCCAGCCATCGGCAGAAGCTTCTGACCTCACCCCAATTTCCTGTTTTTATGGGAAAGTAGTAGCATTTCTCCTGAAATGCTACCCATTCATCTGGACACACTGAAAAGCCTGCAAGATAAGGAGCCTTAAACAATATATCCCACAGCAAGTGCATCCAAAATGTTCCACTGGTCATTCATCCGATATTTCTATGACTGGTGTCACATACTCCATGAACATTCAGCAAATGATACAATATCTAGGAGTTTTTAATCATATGATAGTTAATCACATGATAGTGTGACAGCAGAGACATGGGGACCTGCTCCCTTTTGGAAATCCAAAAGGGGTATTTAGGTTTCCCATTCAACCCACATACCCCACTGACCTTAAGATGGTGTGCCGCTTTCCTCACAACTTTCACCATAATGAGAAAGAAGTCAAGAAAGACATCAGTGCAAGTATTTCAGCTTACCAGGTAGAAAAATCTCCCCTCTCCTCCCCCTGCACAATGTTCTGGGGTTCTTACAGCCCTCCAGATAGGATTTCTGATTTTCTCATATATTGTGAAGTGAGTTGCAGTAAGTATCAGCTAATCAGCAATGATTTTAAACTGATGCATTTCAACAGTGTGATTCAGCTGCAAAAAAAAAAAGGGGGGGGGGAAGGCTAAGACAATCTTCAGCCTCATTAACATGCCTATAGTTTCCAAGTCATGGGAATTCATAATCCCACTTTATTCTGCACTAGTCAGACCTCATCTGGATAACCATGTCCAAGAAGGCTGTAGAGACAATAAAATGGGTTCAGTGAGGACCACTGGCTAATGAAGATACAGTGGTACCTCGGGTTAAGAACTTAATTTGTTCTGGAGGTCCGTTCTTAACCTGAAACTGTTCTTAACCTGATGCACCACTTTAGCTAATTGGGCCTCCTGCTGCCGCCGCGCCGCTGGAGCACAATTTCTGTTCTCATCCTGAAGCAAAGTTCTTAACCTGAGGTACTATTTCTGGGTTAGCGGAGTCTGTAACCTGAAGCGTCTGTAACACAAGGTATTACTGAATTTAGGGATGTAGAAAATAAATAAATAAATGAAGAAAAGAAGGTGTAAACTAAGAACTGGGTATATTCATCCTGGTTTGATTTGGTTAATTTGGGGGATTGGTGGGGGAAATGTGGCACTCTTCCAATACCTGAAGGGCTGTCACACAGAAGCTAATTTTCTGCTGCCTCAGCAAGCGGGACCAGATCTAGTGAGCTGAAATTACAGGAGGAAAGGTTTTGGCTGAACAACAGGAAAGCATTCTGGATGGTAAGAGTAGTTTGGCAGTGGAACCAGCTTCCAAGGGCGGTGGTGGGCTCTCCCCCATTGTAGGTCTTCAGTTAGAGGCTGGAGAGTCATCTGCTATGGATGTTCTAACTCTGGATGTCCTGAGTTGAGTAGAAGGAGGTGGCCTGAGGCCTTCATTCACTCTATGATTCTATGGGAGGTGGCCTGAGGCCTTCATTCACTCTATGATTCTATGTCTATTTTGTCCTCAGATTTCTGTAGCTGAATGCAGGTTGTCAATGTATACTTTTAAGAAAGGAATCGTGTGTGTGTGTGTGTGTGTGTGTGTGTGTGTTGGAGTTTTTAGACATTTAAAACGTAACATGGCTGTATGCAATTGGCATTTCTTAAATAAAATGAATTGAGAGGTGTTAGATATTTAAAAGATGGGTGCATGTGTGCCATGCTTTAAACGTGCATCATGCTTTAAGCTTCACAGAAGTAATAACCAAAAAAAGTTTAGCCTTCTCCAGATATGGACTTACATCTAACAGATGTCATCACGAAAGCAGCTTTCACCATGATAAGGGAGCAGAGCAGCAGAAGTGAGAAGATGCTGACGGGTTTCCTGACGAAAGGTCCCCACTTGTCATCCTCAAATGTATACAGTGCTGCAAATAAAGAAGAGTAAGCCACCTAGAAGCTGTAGGAGCGTCAGAAAATTTCAGGAACTAGAAATCTTGCAGGTAAGCAAGAGGCATTAGCACAGTTCAAGGACAAATTCCAGCCAGGAAAAGCAATCAAGGATGTTAAAAAGCAGGGACTGTGGCCTGGGGAGGAAGCATGACTCCGTGAGTGTCCTGAGGGCCGGGCCACATTTGACCCCCAGGCTTTAGGTTCACCACCCATTTTAAGGGATTACAGTTTGAATTGAAAAAGTCTGATTCTGTCAGGCTGCTGCCAGCAACTCCCATGGCCGGTTTACCCAAGAACATATAAAGAAGGCAAGGAATGTTCTTGCCATCCGCTTTTTATTCAGTATTTACAGAGAGAGGCTTTAGAACCCAGCCTCTTGGGTAATGGTGTTGTCCCAAGTGAATCTCCACACCCCCCCCATCTCTTCCACTTCCTTATTCGTCATCCTCATCACCTCTACAGGTGCTGACAAGTGCTTTTGAGCTCTGGCTCTCCTACTTTCAAGGCTCGACGGGTTCTGGGTGTGTGTGTGTGGAATGCTTTCTAAAGACACTGAGTCCATCTGCTGTCACCCTCTTGGTACTTCCTCCTCCTCCTCCTCCTCCTCCTCTCCCATTATTTCTCAACTTTCCCCCTCATCTGCCTCTGAGCTATGACCTCCCTCAAATCCCTGTTGTAATTCTAAACAGTCCTCCTCTTCTCTGGAAGGGTCAGGCTAGGGAGGCAGTCTGCACCATTCCTC
The DNA here is from genome assembly GCF_964106645.2 of Podarcis pityusensis. Classification (NCBI taxonomy): domain Eukaryota; kingdom Metazoa; phylum Chordata; class Lepidosauria; order Squamata; family Lacertidae; genus Podarcis; species Podarcis pityusensis. The sequence goes on along the minus strand of NC_138029.1, from coordinate 43,301,709 downwards.
CTCTGCCCAGTCCCTGACAGTTTCATATATTGCACAAGCATATTCCCAGAGTTTTCCAAGCACATTAGAAAAGTTCGTAATATCATTTGTCAAGTTCATTGAATGTTTCACCTGTCTCTGCTTTCCCTCTGTTGTCTGGTAGCCTTCTCATCTGTATGCCAGAAAACCCGATGTACTCATATTCTGGCTCAGCATTCTCACATCCCTGGTCCAAAATCATTGAGTCTACAGAGAGGAAAGAGCACTTTTAAGAGACTGTCTGCTTTGTGACTTTCTGGATGAAAGGGTCTTGCTGCACCCTGAATGGGTGCACATCCAGCCCTCTCTTTCTACAGTGCACAGGTAAGAAACTGTAACACAAACCAATGAGAATATAGCCCTTTTGGTGGCTTCTGTGGGTTAAACCACAGAGCCTAGGACTTGCTGATCAGAAGGTTAGCAGTTCAAATCCCCGCGATGGGGTGAGCTCCCGTTGCTCGGTCCCTGCTCCTGCCAACCTAGCAGTTCGTAAGCACATCAAAGTGCAAGTAGATAAATAGGTACCGCTCCGGCAGGAAGGTAAACAGCGTTTCTGTGCGCTGCTCTGGTTCGCCAGAAGTGGCTTAGTCATGCTGGCCACATGATGCAAGAAAAAGATTTTTGGTACCTATAATGACAGGGTCCCCTGACCAGAACCCCCTTGACATGATGTTATATCTCCTTGCAGACACAGATAAGTATGTGACCTGGCGGGTAGCACTTTTTGCAACTGCTGCTAGGAAAATTAGAGCAAATTATATAGCCAAGGTAGCCATTAACTGTAAAGGAGATGAATTTATTTGATCCCATCTATCTACCTCAGGCTATGCTCTATCTTTGTCACCAAACTCTGAGTATAAATTGCACACTGTATTAATTGATACTGTTTTTAACATTAGTGACCATGTGATGATTTTAGCTTATGAATTTTATTGTTTAATGTTTTTATTTGTACATTGGGGTACTTTTATAGCTTTGTTTAGAGTACGTAATGTTTTAATAATACAAATGTTTTAAGTCTTTTTTTTACCAATTCAGTATAATTTCTTTTAATTGTCAAATAGTTCTGTGTACATTGCGGCAGCCTTTGGCTATGTGCAATAAAACTGACTGAGACTGAGACTGAGACTGGACCTAATGGTCAGGGCTCCCTTTACCTTTACCTTTTTTCCTACATTTATAACATTTATGTATTGCATTTTATTAAGAGTGTATTAGTACTGTATAGGCAATACTAGGGCTACCTTCTGGAGCCTCCTGGTTTGAGTGAAATGTCTTTGGGGGATAGTGAGACATAAGCCTTAGAGAACGTGAATCAACTAGTAATATGGTTGCTTTAATCAAGTTTCTTTCCCCACCCCCATCACTAGTCCTGACCAATGTTTCAGGTCAGCCTCTTCACTTTGGCAAATATTTCTCCCCAAATTCAGTTTAATGTATTGATTTACTTTTTGGAGGTACCAAGAGATTCCAGATATACTAAACTGCTCCTTTTCCAGTCAATTTGATGGCTGCTGACTAGTAGTCTCCCTATAGACATTGCTTCTAACTTTTGCCCACTGTGGGACAGGGGTCCCACCATCCAGCCCTCACTCTTGAAAATTGAGCCCTTTGGAACACATATCTAAAAATTGAGAAAAAAAGTTTCGATATATAAGAGCTGACACTTTTTAGCAGATATACATTTTAAGAAAGTTTATACAGCAAGCCAAACGTTAGCAAAAAGCAGCTGACATTAACTAAACTGTAGTGAAAAATGTGACTGTTTCTTACAATGTTCCCACAATAACCTCCTAGTTCTGCAGCAAGAAATTTTATTGCTCTTGGAGAACTGTGGCTACATGGCATAGTGCATAGAGTTGCAAATTTCACTTCGGAATAAGACACCTTCCCTAGGTAAGGGCACCTCCTTTATTTTGCTTCTGTTGTGTGAACATAACACCTTATTACAGAACCAGAGCAACCCTTTGAGAATTTCTTCTCATTCTCCCCGTTACCTGCTTTTGTAGGTTCAAACTCCGAGTGCACTTCCTCAGTGTGGGATATTTTCTCTGACACATTGTCATTGTAGTATTCTTCATTCTGATAGCCGTCATCCATGGTAAGTTAAGGCTGCTCCAAGTCAGAGTTCTTGGGGCAGATGCAACACAGCCACTTGTGCTTCCTTTCTGTCACTATCAGCTTCTATCTAGGAAGCCACAAATGAGTCAGGCCCCTAAATGCCCACCCCTAGCACCACCTCGCTGCTTGGGGTAGGGGAAAGTCTTCTTGTTTACTTGGTAAAAGCCAAGGGAAAGCACAATTTGTGTTCTGTTTTCCCCCCCTTGTGCACCTCCCTTGCAACGATGCTGTGGACACTTTAAAGCATTGCAGTTCTGCAACTACGTAGCACTTAAAATGTAACATGCCTTACTTTGGTTCAGAATGTGTCCCTGCTGTCACAGTCACTTCTCTGCTGGGAGAAAAGTTGTGTGGTCTCCTAAAGCTATATGGATGTGCTTTGCACTTAAGTTCCTGTTTCCACAAGCCAAACACCTCCTCAGAAGTGGCTCTTATTAGATGGAAGGCAGTTTACAATTTAGTTGTTACAATCACCATCAAGTCATTTGTATCACGAGTTGCACCTCCTACCTACTCAGCATCTGATTACAGGAAAAGCTCAATTTGTTCCAAGATAAGTTTCCAGCTTTTAGTGGTGAATAAAAGCCATCCTATGCACCCTTATCAGTAGATCAAAAGACCATGAGCAAAAACTCTGTTAACACTGGTAGAAGTCTGCAATCCTATGTAGGCTTTAGTAAGAATGCATAAAAGTGGTTATTCGTTACGTTCCATGACTTGTAATCTTATTTAGTAATTTTCTAATGAACTGCATAGGGAGAGGAAGGAACTAGTACTACTGTACATCTGAGAGTGATCAAGCAGCATATACAAGAATCCACTCTTGGAATTGTAAGTACAGAATAATAGAATCATGGAATCAACTGTAACTTCTCCCACTTTTAAGAAGCATCAATTTGACGGTTTTTATCCAAAATGAGTTATGATGCAAGATACCACTTCTGGGGTGCTTCTGGAGGTAGCTGTATCACTGAAGGCTCAGGCAGCCTCAGTGGCTAGAGGTGCCTTTTACCAACTGTGGCTGGTTCAACAGCTGCAACCATTCCTAGACTGGGAAAGTGTGGCCACATTTCCTCAAGGCAATGGACTATGTGGGGCTTCCCTAGTCACTTGATCCAGAAGCTGCAGTTAGTGCAAAAATGCTACAGCCCTGTTGCTGCCAGGGGTGAGACTTTGTCAGCATACAACAGCTGTACTCAGGGATCTGCCCTGGTTGCTGATTTGCCACCAGGCCAGGTTCAATGTGTTACTATTAGTATATAAAGTCTTTAATAACTTGGGCCTAGTTTACCTGCAAGATCACCTTACCCCATATATGACATCAATACCAGGGAAGATTCTGGAGCAGATCATTAAGCAAACAGTCTGTGAGCACCTAGAAAGGAATGCTGTGATCACCAATAGTCAGCATGGATTTCTGAAAAATAAGTCATGTCAGACTAACCTGATCTCGTTTTTTGACAGAATTACAAGCCTGGTAGATGAAGGGAACGCAGTGGATGTAGCCTACCTTGATTTCAGCAAGGCATTTGACAAGGTGCCTCATGATATTCTTGTAAAGAAGCTGGTAAAATGTGGTCTTGACTATGCTACCACTCAGTGGATTTGTAACTGGCTGACTGACCGAACCCAAAGGGTGCTCATCAATGGTTCCTCTTCATCCTGGAGAAGAGTGACTAGTGGGGTGCCACAGGGTTCTGTCTTGGGCCCGGTCTTATTCAACATCTTTATCAACGACTTGGATGATGGACTCAAGGGCATCCTGATCAAATTTGCAGATGACACCAAATTGGGAGGGGTGGCTAACACCCCGGAGGACAGGATCACACTTCAAAACGACCTTGACAGATTAGAGAACTGGGCCAAAACAAACAAGATGAATTTTAACAGGGAGAAATGTAAAGTATTGCACTTGGGCAAAAAAAAATGAGAGGCACAAATACAAGATTGGGGACACCTGGCTTGAGAGCAGTACATGTGAAAAGGATCTAGGAGTCTTGGTTGACCACAAACTTGACATGAGCCAACAGTGTGACGCGGCAGCTAAAAAAGCCAATGCAATTCTGGGCTGCATCAATAGGAGTATAGCATCTAGATCAAGGGAAGTAATAGTGCCACTGTATTCTGCTCTGGTCAGACCTCACCTGGAGTACTGTGTCCAGTTCTGGGCACCACAGTTCAAGAAGGACACTGACAAACTGGAACGTGTCCAGAGGAGGGCAACCAAAATGGTCAAAGGCCTGGAAACGATGCCTTATGAGGAACGGCTAAGGGAGCTGGGCATGTTTAGCCTGGAGAAGAGGAGGTTAAGGGGTGATATGATAGCCATGTTCAAATATATAAAAGGATGTCACATAGAGGAGGGAGAAAGGTTGTTTTCTGCTGCTCCAGAGAAGCGGACACGGAGCAATGGATCCAAACTACAAGAAAGAAGATTCCACCTAAACATTAGGAAAAACTTCCTGACAGTAAGAGCTGTTCGACAGTGGAATTTGCTGCCAAGGAGTGTGGTGGAGTCTCCTTCTTTGGAGGTCTTTAAGCAGAGGCTTGACAACCATATGTCAGGAGTGCTCTGATGGTGTTTCCTGCTTGGCAGGGGGTTGGACTCGATGGCCCTTGTGGTCTCTTCCAACTCTATGATTCTATGATTCTATGTCCACTTGACCACTTCGAACTGAGGAACTGGCACTGTTACAGGTGCCACATAATACCCATTCTGCATTTGTAAAAATGGTATTTTAGTGTGGTAGCACCTATACTTTGGAACTCCCTTCCTATTGATACCAGGCAGGCACTTTTCAGCACCTGCTAAAACATTGTTTAGCGAAGTCTACCCAAATATCTAGAATGCTGTTGTGCTTTTTTGGTTTATTGCTGGTTTTAGTTTTTTGAATGTTTTAAATTGTTGTTTTAATTGTTATTACCAATAAATTTTATTGTTTTATTCTTTTTGTAAACCATTTTGAAGTTTTTTCCCCACTATCCAAAAATAAATTTTATGACAAAAAACAAATAAATTCACTTACATCTTTATAATAAAAACAAAGATATAAGCCCAACAATTCAATGCTATTTGGAAAGAATGTGAACACTATTACAGTCACACAAAATGGACTGTGCACAGAACAGGAACAACACACTAAATGAAGTTGAGAGAGAGACAGACAAAAACATCCTTAATGGATTACTTTATGGAATTTATTAACCAGGTAAACAATTCTTCAAAACCACTAGCATCTTCATTGTATGGAATGATTTGAAACTGACTGGTTTAGATGAGATTTCTGCAATAAAATATCTTTCAACAGTATATTCTTGGTATTTTAGTTAATTTATTTTACCATTTTTTAAAAAAGGAAAAGAGAGAGAAATCTTAGTTTGGGGGTGACATCACTTTCCTCTCTTCTCAGGGCAAACAGGAAACACTGTGAAGGACCAGTTATGCTGAGGGAAAGCCCTGTAAGAACAGCTCTTGGAATAACTATCAAAGGAGTCTTTACAACTCTTAGATATTTTCCTCAGGTGTGGAGACAAGTATTCAAAGAAGAAACATGGGCAGTGAACAGTGTATTTTACAGAAGCAGGTAAAGCTCTCACCGGTTCTGGAGTGTTTTACCCCTGCCCTTGAGCTTTTTACTTAAAGTGCTTCATTTGCAAGTCTGAGCCACTCTTAAGCAAACTGGTAATGTAATTTGTGGGTTTCACTTGATTTGCTAAGGCAGCTGCAGCTCATTCCTAGAGGCAAGACAGCAAGCAGACTGCAAAGTTAAATAATAACTGATAGGCACTAGGTAAGAAGCAGCAACAGAATGAGTAGAGACAATTTAGCTCATTCCAAAGCTGGCAGCCTAGCAATAACCTTTCATCCGTGCTTTTCTAGTGATAATGTCAGAGGGGTAACAACAAAACCAATACAACAGCATGAGAGGCATCTTTACATCAAATTACATAGCTCATATGCAAATCAGGACTGTGTTATCTCTTGGCTAGGAACGTGAACTGCATTCCCTCCTCAAGCCTTCGCCAAGAGTCAAGCAACAGAATTAAGGGTAGATTTCTGGAAACAGAATTGGTCCTGTGTAATCAGTACAAATGCTGTAGAAACATTTACCATCAGTATATGGGACACAGTCACTTGTTCCGATGCCACTTGGTTCTCCCTTACCATGCACCAAGCATGGTCAGGGTAGTTATTTTAGGATACTGTCAAAGTGTGTGTATATATGCATATACATATACATACACACACAAACAATCCAGATTAAATGAAATGAAGCAGTCAGCGGCCATCCAGGGCTTTGTCACGAGCTATTACTGACTCATCAAATTTTATCATGAGGGTGGTTCCCTTGTGCCAGTGGGCTGTCACCTTGGCAGGGAAGCCGCTGCAAGTGAGCATAGCCTCCACGATGCCAGCTGTGAAGGAAGCACAGTTGAGTGTGCTGTTCTCCTTGGGAACAGAAATGTAAGTATTGATAAGAGGCTCCTTCTCAATGATGTAGTAAGTCTTGTCATCGTCATTGGCTTGCTCCAGCTTGTCAGCCTCCTTCCCAAAGAGAGCCTTCCATACGGTAACCTTGATGAACAGGAGAATGTTGATGACCTTGGTTTCTCTCTTACCATTTTTCTCCCGCATCACCAACACATCCAGGATACGAGCACCCACCTGCTGACCTAGCTCAGAAAGTTTGTTCTGAAGCTCAGAAACAGAGTAGACCCTGTTCTGACAGTACTGCACAATCTCAGAAAACAATAATGAAAAGGCACTAAGGCTAACATCAGTCTTGGGTCGGGTGAGTGACCGTTCAAGGATAGCAGACTTTCCACGGGTAAAACGTGCGTCCATGATGCTATTAAGAAAGAAAATTAAAAGGGTAATAAGCACCTTTCTAAAATTCACACAACGGCATTTCAAATGGGGCACTACTTTATACAGCAACTTCTAAATGATATTTATTTTGCATGGGAGGACAGACATATAAGCTAGTACAAGGAAGTGGATAGGATGCTGAATCTGGGTATTGCCAGCCTAAGTTTAAATCCCCACTAGGTGACTTTGGGCTAGCCATCACCTCCCAGCCTAACATAATTCATGGATTTTTGTGAAGGTAAAATGTGAGAATTCCTATAAATGTATAACATTCAGATGCTTGGGAAAAGGATTCAGTAAAACCACAATATAACAATATATGCATATCTGCGGGGGGAAAACAACCAAAATAATGATGCTTGATCATCTTCTCTACAAAAAAGGGCTGAGTAGTTCATAGCTAGTAGTTCGTAGTTAGCCTAGCAGCCCCTGAAATGGTGACAGTGACTTACAAAGATAACAAACTTGAAACTCCAGGTTCCTTTAGTCTATGCCACAAATGGAAACTTATTATTGCAAGCCTCTTTTTATTCTATGTGAATTGAAGTTCTGTGAAAGGATTACCAAGGGATTCCTAGCACTCCTGCTAAACTGCAGTTCCCGGGGCTTCCTGTGGGAAAAGGCATGTCCGATAAGCCATATATCAAACCTGTTTACATTTATAAGCCAGATACGAGACACAACCCCACTTTGCACCACGAAAGCGCTGCACCTGGGACGCCACTAGGTCTTTAGATGGGACCTTCCCCCTCCCACTGTTTCTGCAAACCTGGAGGAATCACGGAGATTAAGAGGGGAAGGCAATAACAATAATGCTTCCTCTGCCTCCCCGCCAACTTTTACTGAGCCCAAATGCTCTTCATATCTCTTACCTACTGTGTGAAATTATCACTCTTTTGCAGCGATGTTCACCTTCCGCCTGTACGACAATCTTTACGGCTGCTGCAAAAGGGGAGGGTTTGAAACGAATGCGTTTAACGGAAGTGGCGAAGACTCGGAAGCGTCACCATGGCAACGAAACGGGGGCCTAGGTGGTCTTGCGACCATCGTTCCGTGAGAATGAGCTAAAACGGAGCGTTTCCTCGGAGCGCGAGTTGAACCTAAGGGAGTATTATAAGGCTGGTAATAACAGCCTGCGTGTCTTTACCAAACTGCAGAAGAAAACACGGCTTGGTAGAAGTTCAGCGGCAGAGGTTGTGGCTTGGAAGGTTGAGCGATCACCGTGGCAACCTGTCATGTACTCTATGGTTATCACACGATGAACGCCCGGCTGGATTTCCGGTCTCGTCTCTATGGCAAAAAGCAGTTATACGCATGCGCCCCTCATTTCCCTGTTTAAAGGGAAGAGTACTGGTGAGGTTGTGGTTAAGGCAGCTTTTCTCGCTGGTTAGAAAAAATGTAGAGAGGCATGGTGTGTGCTTTGTGCCCCTCTAGTGGCCAGCTGGCATTGCAGTGATTTCAGCGCGGGGTGCGGGAATAACAAAAATATAGAGAGAGTAGAGAGTCTTGTGGCATTTTAAAGAGGAACAAACGTATTCTGGCATAAGCATTCGTTCTTACTATGCCGTAGCACATTGGTTACAGTCTTTAAGGTGACTCAAAACTCTTAGGTTTTGCTGCATCAAACACACAGCTGACCTCTCTGGAAATGGTTGCAGTGGTTTTTAAGTTACAGATAGGTAGCCGTGTTGGTCTGCCATAGTCAAAACAAAAAAATTCCTTCCAGTAGCACCTTAAAGACCAACTAAGTTAGTTCTTGGTATGAGCTTTCGTGTGCAAGCACACTTCTTCAGATAGTGATAGTTTTTAAGTGATTGAAACACACAGTTACTTTGCATTCAGTAAGTGGAAGGAGCATCCATACTTTCTTAGGGTTGGCCATGTCTGGAACTTACAAAGTCTGAGGAAGGTGTTGAGTTTGTTGGCATCCGAGCCAGTCCCCTCCCAATTGTAGGCAGCTTTTCTGTCCTTCTAACTCCCAAAAGCTGTTTTTGGTTGGAAGCGCACCGTAGCTGCAACATTCCAAGGATGTATTTCAAATTCAGATTCATCAGTGGACTGAAGTATATTGGGAAACACTTCATGTACCTGGAGAAGGATAGAGCATTGTTTCATTTGTGAAGGTACTCCCACCTCTGCTCCTCAAGAAAGAGAAAATCTTCACTAATTATTAGCAGAATATTAGACTGGGGCATCAAGAAGAATGGATCAAATTAAGTTTTTTCTTTATTTTTAAAGATTCTGTGCTTCGTGATCCTCATCTTTCTCTGGTGTCTGGTATTTATACACTATTCAAGGTGTTGGCTCTAACATATAAAGCTCTAGGCCTAGGTCCTACATACTTCTTGAGGCTTCGTCATATGATATTCCTGCCCAGTAGTTAAGGATCATCAGATGGCCCTGCTGTGAAGCCAAGTTACTCACTCCTCACAAGAGGGTTACAATGTAGGGCTTTCATAGCAGCATATTCTGTGTGGCAGCTGAAGTGCTGAATTGGTGCCTGAAATCAGTAATAGCCTGCTTTGGATGAGGACCAATAATCTGAAGCACAATTC